>NC_090934.1:973711844-976211844 GCF_040938575.1 Ambystoma mexicanum | reverse complement strand
TATTTACAGAGCATGAACCAGCTGTGGGAAGCACCAGAGTGCTTTACAACAATAGGACGTTACAGGAGGGAACCGCCCCTACAACCTAGGATTAATCAGCGCCTTATTTAGGATATCAGAGAATGATTAACGTTAGACTTGGTGGAGGAAACCTGCATCTGCCACTAAATGGGACGGCGTAGGATGAAATGGGTTGGGCTGTAGAAGTTTGTTGGTAGGAGGACTACTGTGCTCAGTTGGTTGGCGTAGTGTATCTTAGGGGTGAGAAGAAAGTGCTTCTTGAAGTGGAGCATGAGGTTGGGGGCAAGACATCTGTTGATGGGTATGAGATTTCATAGTCTTTTGATGCTGGCGAATTTGTCTGGCAAGTAGGAGAGTATGTGTATTTTGAGTGTATTACATCCAGCTTTAGCTGCTTCAGAAAATAATTTCGGTAGAGGGCGCCGTGCGTTGATGTCGTCGAGTCGATGGTCCCTCGAAGGCCTCTGTCGAGGGTGACGTCATGGGGTGTATAAGTAGTACGTGCGGCGCCCGTTGGCCTCAGTTTCATTTTTCCGCAGTATACATTGCTTTGGAGATTTGGCGCGCCTAGAGTTCTGTGAGAATAGCAAATAATATCAAATATGTCCTAGTCATCGACGCCAACCACGACTCCGAGATCGGGTTTCAAAAAGTGCAATATCGATCAGACCCGCACCGAGAGTGTGTGTGGTGCCTCGGAGAAGGCCACGACATGGAGGCCTGTACGAAGTGTCAGGCGATGACGGGGAAGGCGGCCTTGCGAGAAAGGAGGGGAAAACTAGAGGTAGGTCGCAAATCGACTGTAAAGCCTCTAGCATCGAGTCGAGGTCCCGTGAGGAGAAATCTCCTCGACGCGAAAGGCATCAGTCCAGGTCCCGAAGCGATTCCCATCACTCGTCGTCTTCGACGAAAAAATCAAAGAAACAACGCCACAGGTCCCCCTCCACCTCGTCCTCGGACGAATCCCCAAAAAGGATGAAATGTCCCACTAAACATTCATCATCCGAAGAATGGGAAGCATTCAGGGTCAAAATGATGGAGGTGTTCGAGAAAGCGAAGCCTCGGTCCGTGCCTTCCTCGGAAGCCGGCCGGGAACGTCATCGCTCCGACACTCGCGCGCGCCCTTGAGCCTGGGTGATCGAAAGAGGAAGGTTAGAGAACCTTCTAGGACGCCGATCGAGAAAAGCCACTTGAGTCGAGTCGACCGCTCGAGGTCACTGACGCCGTCCGAGACCGAACACACCTCGAAGGGCAAGTCTTCGAAGAGCGCCTCGACGCCATTGAAGCCGGCGCCGTCGAAGACTGGTGTTATGCCGACGCTATCGACGCCTTTGTCGATGTCGACCCCGAAGCCCCCGATGCCGAAACCCCCAGTTCGGCAAAATCAGCCAGTAAAAGGGAAAGAGAAGGCTACAAGACCTGTTATCCTTTCAGGGCCCATTAATACTCCTCCTCCACCTCTCCCAGAAAAGGTTTTCAAACCTCTTCCTAGGAAAGAGTTCTTCACGTCTCTGACCTCAATTTTTGAGGAACAGGAGAAATCTGATGAGGAGAATGTACCTTTTGGGCTAGAATATGGCACCCCAAATGTCCCGGAATGCCTGATTTCAGAAGAAAGCAGGATGAGGGATTTGCTTGAATCACTGCACAATGCAAGTAGTATTGATACATCTCCTGAAAATGACTTTGGTAGACCAGAACCAGGAGAACATGCCAGTCCATCATACCGTCAGCTAATGACAAAGGTAATAGATTATTTAGGATGGGCCAGACATCCAGCCCAATTCATCCAAGATGATCTAACAGACTTATTGGATCATGGTCCTACTGAAGAACCAATTCTACCTTTTCACGTAGCCTTGCAAAATAGGGTGGCCAAAAATTGGGAGACTCCGGATTCTATTCCGCCAGTGAATAAATCCCTGACTTCACAATACCGCCCTGCCAGTAGCGACCCCGGCTATCTGTCTAAGCATCCCACTCCTGAGAATTTGGTCATACAAGACGCCACAGCTTCTAACAAACTGGCGTACCCTTTTATCCCTCCGGACAGGGACGATATGCGTGTGGATGGCTGGGCACGGAAGGTATTTTCAGCTGGGAGTATGGCATTAAAATCAGCCAACTCCACATGTGCCTTGGCAAAGTTTTCATACACTCTGAGGGAGTGCATTGCGATGGCAGCGGAGCACATACCAGAAGGGGACGAAAGGGAAGGATTCCTAGCCATCGTTGGAGATGGAAAGGAGGCCATGCAAGAATCCCTTGAATTTGGTTTGGACACTGTTGATAGTGTGAGCAGGTCCATGGGCACTTGCACGGTAATGCACAGATTTGCATGGTTACGGAAGTCGGGTTTTGCACCAGACGTGCAGAACCATCTCCTGAAGATGTCCTTTGACGGGTCTCACCTTTTTGGCAGCAAGGCTGACGAGATCCTTGAGAGGTTGCAGACCTCAAAGGCAGCTGCCAATTCTTTGGGAGCTGCCATCAGGCAACCTCAGCCTTTTCGTGCGCCGGATCAATCTTGGAGGGGACGCTCCTATCGTTACTACTCATATGGAAAGGCGACAGGAATGGCCAGTCAAAGGGGCCAGAGAAAGACCACTCGCGGTGGACGTGCAAAGGCAGCTCCAGCTACAGTCTCTTTGCCATCAGCGGCTGCAGCAACCGCCACAAAACCACTTTAAGGACTTGCATCGCAGGATACCTGTAGGAGGCAGGCTGTCGCAGCATCTGCAAGAATGGCGAGCCATTACTTCAGATGTTTGGGCTCTAGAAATAATAGCCCAAGGTTACTGCCTTCCTTTTCTAATGAAACCTCAAAGCAATCCACCAAGGAGACACCCTTTTGAAGTTTTCAGACCCGCTCCTATAGCAGGAAGTTTTAACCCTGCTGGAGAAAGGTGCTATAGAACCGGTACCTGCAGCGGTGAAGAACAATGCATGGTACTCCCCGTATTTTTTGATCCCCAAAAAGGACGGATGACTGAGACCTATCCTGGACTTAAGAAACTTCCTCAGGAAGGACAAGTTCAAGATGGTTACCCTTTCTCAGATCCTTCAGGCCCTTCAACTTTAGGATTGGTTGGTGTCGTTGGATCTCCAGGATGCTTATTTTCATGTGCCGATTCATCTCAAGCACATACAATACCTGAGGTTCGTAGTTGGCGACACACACTATCAGTTTCGAGTCCTGCCATTCCGATTGACCTCCGCCCTGAGGGTCTTCACCAAACTGATGGTAGTGGTGGCAGCGCACCTCAGGAGACGGGGGGGATTCACGTCTACCCCTACCTGGACGATTGGCTGATCAGAGCACGTTCTGCTGAACAGGCACTAGATCACCTGAAAGTCACCTGCCAATTCTTCCACAGACTGGGCTTCTCCCTTAATTTCAAGAAATGACACCTTCTCAACGGCTCCAATATATGGGAGCTGTATTAGACATAACCCTGGGGAAGAGCTTACCCCCCATGTCGAGGACACAAGACATTCTTCAGATGGTTTCCAAAATGCCCAAAATCTTCAGGCCTACGACTTCTTAAGGCTACTCGGCCTCATGGCATCCTGCATCTTTCTGGTGACATGAGCACGTCTGAGAATGAGATCCCTTCAATGGGCTCTAAAGACTCAATGGTCCTAGTTCTCAGGTCGAATGACGGATTTTCTCCAGATTCTGAACAAGGTTCGTCAAGATCTTCTATGGTGGACTTGTTCAGAGTATATCCTGAAAGGAGAACTTTTTTGGCAAACATGGCCAGAGATCACAGTAGTGACGGACGCCTCACTCAAGGGGTGGGGAGCTCATGCCAACGATCTGACAATCAGCGGTCGTTGGACTCCATCGGAGTCCAAACTACACATCAACCTTCTGGAGCTGAGAGCAATCAGACTAGCGCTGAAAGCTTTCCTGCCATCTGTCAGAGGAAAAAGTGTCCTGATAATGACGGACAACACAGTGGCCATGCATTATCTAAACAAATGAGGAGGTGTACGGTCACTACCTCTGTGCAGAGAGGCAATGCAACTCTGGTATTGGGCAATTCAAGAAGGAATCTCTCTAACGGCAGTTCACCTAGCCGGCGAAGAGAATATGACGGCAGATGCTCGAATGGGAACTGGTTCAGGAAGTCATTCAAGAGATCTTCGCCCTTTGGGGAACCCCTCAAGTGGACCTATTTGCGACCGGAATCAAACGAAAGTGCGAAAGGTATTGCTCAAGGGAATTTCCCCCCGAGAGGAGCCCAGGGGGACGCGTTCGTCGTGGAGCGGAATTTCCCACTATTGTACGCGTTCCCTCCGATTCCCGTCATTCCTCAGGTCATCAGGAGACTGAGACGGTTCGGGAGCCACATGATCCTAATTGCCCCGGATTGGGCCAGGAGAATGCGGTACTCGGACCTTCTAAACATGTCCATCTGTCCCCCAGTACGTCTTCCTCAGAGAGAGAACCTTCTCTCTCAAATGGAAGGTCAGGTTCTCCATCCAGAGGTCAAAACGCTCAACCATCATGCTTGGTATCTGAAAGGCTGAGAGACAAGGATTGGAACCTTCCAGATGACGTCATGGTGGTGTTGCTTTTGGCAAGAAGGCCAGCAACTAAGTCTTTATACCGTTGCCGTTGGAAAAAGTTTTGCAACTGGTGCAGAGAAAAGAATGTCAATCCTTTTCTATGTTCTATTCCGGAAGTACTGTCCTTCCTCCTGACCCTAGCATATAGAGGTCTAAATGTTGGAACCGTTAAAGGTTATCTTGCAGCGCTTTCCATCTTCAAGCGCTCGTCGAAAGAATGCTCCTACTTCAAAATTCCTTTGATAGTACAATTCATGAAAGGACTCACTAATGTGTTTCCTCCTTACCCATTTCAAGTGCCAATTTGGGATCTGAATTTGGTCCTAAAATTCTTAATGTGTGCTCCTTTTGAACCTTTGCACACTTGTCCATTAAGATTACTGACATGGGAAAACTGCTTTCCTAGTTGCTTTAACATCTGCAAGAAGAGTGAGCGAATTGCAGGCACTGTCTTCTGGGCCACCCTATACTGTGTTCCATAAGGACAGAGTTGTGTTGAGGGTTAAACTCTCCTTTTTACCAAAAGTGATATCTGATTTTCATTGAAGTCAGAGAATTGTCTTACCCGCATTTTATCCTCCACCTCATCATAGTAAGGAGGAGGAAAGATTACACAGGTTGGATCTGAAAAGAGCTTTAAGCTTTTACATCACGAGGCTTTCTATGCTTCGAGTGGACAATCAACTGTTTATTGGCTACACAGGAAAGAAATTGGGTCAGTCAGTGACAAAGCAAACAATATCACGCTGGATTGTGCTTTGTATTTCAGAATGCTACAGATTAGCACAAAAAGACCCACCAGAAGGTCTAAGGGCTCATTCCACGCATCGCCTCTTCAACAGCCCTACAAAGAGGTGTTCCTATAAGGTCCATTTGTGAAGCAGCAACTTGGTCCTCGCTGCATACTTTTTCAAAATTCTATAGCCAGGATGCTTCCCAGTCTGAGGAGCTTAATTTTGGAAAAGCAGTACTATACTCAGCCATTTAAGTGTATCAAAAAATCTGACCCCTCCTCCAGAGGAATTGTCCATACTGCTTTGGGAGTCTGTCTAAGATGAGGAATACGTTGGAGGACACAATCCACTCGAAGAACAAGTTACTTACCAACTGGTAACATTCTTTCGATTGGATGTTCCTCCAACGTATTCCTCATCGCCCTCCCATCCTACCCCTCTGTAGATTTTTCCGGGCTATTGCCACTCCAACTCTCTCAAGGCGAATACCTGTCTGCCGACACAGTCTGCACAGTGAAAAATCTATAATGAAGGGGGAAAAACAGAACTGAGGCCAACAGGTGCTACTTCTACACCCGATGACATCACCCTCGACGGAGGCCTTCGAGGGGCCATCGACTCAACGACATCGACACACGGCACCCTCTGCCGAATTTTTTATCCAAAGCAGCTAAAGCTGGATGGAATACATCTAAAATGAGGAATACTTTGGAGGAACATCCAATCGAAAGAACGTTACCAGTTGGTAAGTAACTTGTTCATTGGCATCTTTAGATGCAATGCAGCAGACTTTAGAGATGATGCATGCCTGTAAAGGTACCCAGTCAAGTTTGATCAGCACATGCATTATGACACAATGTCTACTTCAAGACCACTTGTTTCCTTGCCTTGTGTGTTCTCCCTAATAAGGATATTTCCAGCCATCACTACGGAGCATGTCATCTGTACCCATTGCCAACGAGTCTGTCGCAAGTGTGTAGTACTGGGGACTATCAAGTTTGTGATGATGAAGTCAATGTTGTTGACTTGGTTGTGAGTTGGGTCATTTTGTGCTGGGTGAGGTACAGTGTGCCAGAAGGTTGGTTAGTGCTTCCTCCTCAATCTTGGTGGCAGCAATGAAAATGGTGTGTCTCTGTGTGAGGGACGTGGTGATGGCCAGGTTGCTAGAGTTTTCCAAAGATGTGTTTGACTTGTATGGTCTGTAGATGGGTTTGAAGCTGATGGTATCTGAGGGGGAAGTGGTAAGACAGCGATCAGAAAGGTTTGGATGATGATTACCTTTGGGCTTGTGAATGATGGCAAGTCCACCACCTTGACTGTGAGTTAAGTTTGAGTTAAATGTTGTAGTTGGTGGTTGTCGTGACAATCAGGATGTCAGTGGAGGTAGGGTGTCCGGTGCTGGTGATGAACAGTGCATCCAGGTTGTGGGTGGTGATGTCTGCAATTTGTCTGTGTGCGAGACTGCTGAGCGGACCTGAGTGAGTATGAACTTCCAGGTCAGAGATGCTGTGTGGGTAAGTTATCGGGGTGATGTTGATATTACAGTAGATTGTGTGTGGTGCTTATTTTATCTGATGGTTATTGGCTGTGGAGTGAGCGTGGTGAAATAAATTAAAAAACATGAGGCTTCGTATTAGGCTGGTACATCAAACAAAAACTGCTTAAGCAAAGTAGTTGCATATAAGGTGTGCCTGGCTTTTATCCGTCTCAACAGGGGCCATGTGCAATAGTGTGTAATATTAAATAAAGATGTTATGATGGACTCAGTGGGGTATGATCAGTCATGTTTCACACGTGCCTAGCATCATTTTCTATCTTTATGAATGTATGAGTACCAATGAGGTACATTGCACTTTCAGAGGACCCCAATGTCTATAACAGGTCCGAGGCAGAATTGTTCAAATGTCAGATGTGCTAGACTCAGCATTTCATTCTTATTAGTGTTATAGAATTAATATTACTGGGGTGAACAATATGACACAGAGACATTATTGAAACCTGGTGGGGCTGGCAGATAGGCCTCACTCAAGTTTTCTATTATGCGTTAGACAAATATCCGGAGTGCTCGACTTTCCCTATAGTCTATGGGTGATCACATGTGCACCATTGACGTTCTGGAAGTATCAAATGGGGAGATTTCCTGATTGTCTGGTATCTCTAAAAGGTCTTCAGACCCGTGTCATTGTTGGTTACCCATCAGTTGTGCCTGACTCAACCTTTCATCCTTCAGAAGGTAATTAATGTAAAAACATTGAACTTGATCATATTAAACAATGATGATATTCTGAAATCTGTAAAAGGACAGTTGCGCTGGAGTAGAGTTCTGAACATGTTAGATGTACCTGACTCTGCCTTTTTTCTTTCTCACTGTGATAAGATGAGTGCCGTTAAATGTAACCATATTTAAATCTAAAGACTTTGTAATAGCTAGTACTGTGGATAGGCACAGTGTTATGTTGTTAAGCTTTTCTACCACTGTCATCACCACAAAAAGGGACTTGCAGTTCTATAGCTTGTCCTGATATTTGCGTATTAGGCTCTCACCCAGGGTAAACCAGACCGTGGTCTTTGGGCAAAAAGGCCAAGGTGGGAGAGGAACAGAAAAGTAGGAGGCGAAAGGTACAAGGTCTTGGGAAGGGTGAATGATTGTGCAGTAAGGGTGGGTGTGTCATTTCTTTTTTATTTTTATTTTATTTGTGTTTAATCCAAAAGGATTTTTTACAAAAGATAACGAAAGAAACTTGAAAGTTCATTGTGAGTAAAACAAATCTTATGCTCTAACGTTAGTTCAAAGGTACAGTTGCTAGGTCGAGATTTGTGATGGAAGCATCACTTTAATAATGTGTTGCATAATGTTCACAGTTGCCAATAGCCATGCAGGTCTGTCTCCTCCAATCAGTCTTTGCCAGCAATTCTCCTCATCCAAAAGGGTGAAGTTCGAAAGGGTACCATTCAAATATAAAGAGCAAATCTCTCGTGTCGCCGGACAGGTCAAGAGCAGATGGCGGATGGTTTCCTTCTTCGTGGTGGATTTGCAGAGACAACAACAGTTTGTCAGAGCTAAGCCTCTGATGGCCAATATTTCATTTGTTTCCAATAAGTTCAAATGAATTTTCATGAAAAAGTTACGCGCTGTTCTGTTCGGAAATAGGTTGATGTAAGTTTGAAGGGTATCCAGTTTCTTATAGATCGGAGGAAGATGAGTTGTGAGTTTGTTTTTATTGGCCATTTCCAATGTCTTTATCCAGTCCAGTTCTCAGATTTTTTTTTTTTTTTTTTAATGACTTTTACTGGGTTGTTCATAAGCTCCTCATCACACCGAATTCCACCGAATGTAAAAGGGCCTCATTTTCTGCTTTCCATTTAATCAGCATTTTACAGGATCCAAGCAGCGATTCTTGGTTTATCAGTCGGTAGACATATGCAGTGTCTTTCAATATACATTTCCTGTATAACCTTATGCTGTTAGAATCTACTGTTGTTTTCAATGATGAGAGACTAAGTTCACGTCTAATCAGCGCGACTGGAGTTGACTTTGGTAGGCCTAAAATTGATCTCCAGAAATTTGCTTCCAATTTAGACCATAGCTCAGGAGGAAGGTTGGGCATGGCATCTGAGCCATAGGTTAGAGATGGTATAACCTTCTTTTTATGAAAGTCCCTGACCGGGATTGTCGAAAAGCAACCATATTTGATGTCAATTGCTCTCCCCTGGGCCGCCAGTTTTTTTGTTTTCTCGTAGAGTACTTCCTGCATGGCTTTTTCTTTCATCATACTATCCAGGGTAACAACTGAGTACTTAAAGTTGCTGATTCTTTCCCTATGGCTGTACCCAGACGAAGAGAGATCTTTTCATTCTTCTTGGTTGGTTTTTCAATAGCCATCATTTTGGTTTACTCTTCATTAATATCCAAGTTATTTTGCGCCATGTATTGCTGTAAATTCTTTAATTGCCGTTGTAGACCTACTGGGGTGTGGTCTAAGAGGATCAAGTCGTCTGCGTACAATCTCTTCACCACCAGGTTTTGGTGGAAAAGATTGTATTGACTTTTCTGACTCCTGAAAATCACCCAGATAAGTCCAAAATAATGCCGGTGCCAGGGGGCAGCCCTGTTTCACACCTCTGGCCGTGTTGATCTTTGCTGAGAGAGTCCATTGTTGGTTCAAACAAACTTGCATAATCTTATTGGAGTACAAGGCTTTAATTGGATCCAGTATTTCATTTGGGCATTTCCAAAAGGTGAGTTTCCGCCACAATCTTGAACGGTCGACTCGATCAAATGCCTGGGTAAGGTCGACGAAGGCGATGAATATTCTAGGGCTGCCTTCGACGATCTTACTTTTCAAAGTACTCAAGGTGAGTATGTTCGTGCACATGTTCTTTTTTTAAACCTGTTTGTAGGTGGTCTTGTCAGGGGGCTTTATTAGCCCATGATATGAAATGTTGAAGGAGTGAACCAAAAACTTGTACTGTTGGGTCTAAAAGGGCAATTGGGCGGTAATTGGCTGGGTCGGCCCTGTTTCCCTTTTTATAAATAGGAACTATATTTGCTGAGTTCCATGATGGCGGAATGGTTTTTGAATCAGCGCAACGTCTAAATATCATACTTGGAAGAGATGTCCAGGCTTCGGGGTGAGTTTTCAAATCGAGGTTTGTTATACCATCTGGTCCTTGAGCGCGTGATGATTTTAGTTTTCTTATTAGGTCAAAGATGTCATCTTTGTTGTCTAGCCATATCCATGGGCAGTCACATCTACCTATGTCCTCCTGGGAAGATTTTGGAAGTTGGAAGAGGGTCTTGAAATAGGTCTCCCATGTCGATTCCCCTATTCCATTCTGTTGAGACGGAAGGGCTCCTGCTGATGTTGAATGTAGTAGGGATCAAAAATCTCTGGCATGGTTGCCATTTATGGCTTTGAGAATGTTCTCAGCGTCTTGTTGGTACAATATGGCCCGATGGGTCCTCAACCATGCTTTGTAGATTCTTTGTGCCTCCGAAATGGTACTTGAGGCAGTCTTAGGATCTAGTTTTAATGCATGTCTTCTAATCCTCCTTAAATCACGCTTTTTTCTGCCACCAGCTTGTCATATACATGTTTTTGTTGTAGCTTAGGTGGCTTCTTCTTTCCTTGTGGAGCTTTATAAGTGTTTAGTAGCGGGATGTAATCCACCATGTGGCTTTCGTGTTTTTTTAGATCACTATAAACCTCTGTTAGAGAAGTGATGGACCTTTCGGTCATTCTGAGTCTTGTTCTTTCGTTACTTAACTCAAGGTAGGCTATCGTTGATGCATGGCTCAGAGGTCTTGAAGACCAAGTAGTTTGTAAGAGATTGTGGTCACTTGCTGGCGTTCTCACCACGTCAAAAGATGTTGTTAACGGCAATAGGGATCGTGTCACAAAAATATGATCAATCGTGGATTGGGAGCCAGCTCGTTCCCAGGTCGGCAGTCTATAAGGATCGCTAAAGACTGAGTCAAGATTGGAGAAGAACCTTGATTTCATCAGCTTCATCCATTGAATAGCTCTTTGGTCAATAGGCGGTTTCTTGGGTTTTCTTTTACTGTCATCAATTTTATCCTGGCAGTTGATGTTAAAATCGCCGCATATTACGATGTGGTCGGATTGGTAGATTGCTTGCTTGAATCCAGTCGATTTCGGTCTCTATAATGTTAATGAATTTAGCAGATTCAATAGCAACAGGGTTCCAATAAACGCTAATAATGATAACCAGCTTTGTAAGTCTTATTTTCCTCATCAATTGTGGTCCACTTTAACTTCACCACCAGCATGAATTGGGTTTCTTTCAGTTTTTGGACGCACATGAGGCCACGTCCATTTCGGATTGCGATTAGTAACCCTGCAGTGGGACGTCCTGTGATACCTTTTTTGGCTGGATCTGTGTTGCTCTCATAGCCGTCCAGAGTAGGGCTTTGGGTTAGTCAAGTCTCTTGAAGACATATAATATCCTATTCAGCCAGATTTATGGTGCATGGGACTGTTAAATATAAAAATCCCTGATTGTTCCATAAGCACATCTTGATTAGATCTTGATCAGAAGCCGGTCGGAGGTCGTTCTTAGGGTTGTGTTCTTTAGACTCGCGTGGCTATCTTTGGCTTTGAATCTTCAAGGCTTTCGGAAGCCAAGACAACATAGTCTGAAGTGAGAGGCCTGATTGTGATCTTGTCGTAGTAGAAAAAATATTGTTCTGGACGTTTTTAAGATTTTGCTCTGTGTGTAGATCCTCAGCTTGAGTACTTAAGTTATGAAGGATTTCTTGAGCTCCTTTTTTATTTACTTTTGATGTATTATGATGAGTGAGGTTAGAAGACCGATCTGGTGTTTTTGGTCTCGCTACCGTCAATTTTTGGTGGTGGTCGATGGAGTGGATCACGCTAGCCGTTGAAGTAGTTTCTGTTTTCCTAGATGATCTATGATGGGCAGGCGAGACCGATTTGAATCAGTTATTCTGTTGGTGAGTTTCCGAGTTCTTTATTTTTTCTAATTGTCTTCTGTCTTTGATTTTTCTGGAACAGTCGGTTAAATCATAGCCCATGATTTGAAGGTCTTCTGCCACTGCTCTTAAAAGATTGTTTACAGTGGATGATGAAATGTACAAGTGTGAAATAGCCTTTAAATGCTGGTGGCTTGGGTCGACAATTTGGAGGTCTGATGACTTTATAGAACGTAGTTTCAGAATATGGTAGAATAGTTAAATTGCTGCTCTTCTATTTAGGACGACATCATAATGATTACCAGGGATCTGTTCTAGCTTAAGTATCCATCTGGTTTGTGGCCTTCTTTGAGGTTTTTTATGTTAGATGTCCTTCCTTGATTTATAGGTGGCCCATGAAGATCCCTTCTCTTGTACTGGATAGGGGAGCCTTCCAGTTCGCTCAACAGGTGGGTGAGCCGAGTTTCTGCTATGGCGCCAGTAATCGAGAATCTCCTCCAAATGGTATCTGGGTATATCCCGCTTTCCTACGTCGGTTTCGTTGATGGTTTATTGGTTTCGAAGAGGTGGTTACGTGGTGGGCCTGGACTTTAGGTTTGTTGTTACATTTCGTGGCCAAAAGACATCTTCGATCCTCAAGGGTAAGGAATGGTGATTCTGGAGTTCCAGGGTCATCGTTATTAGATAGTGGAGGTTGGAAGGTCGCCTTTTGGGTTGCTGAGTTTACTTGGATCTCACAATGAGAGCTTGTAGTAGTGTTAGTTGTGTTGCGTAATGTTCATCAGCTCTTCATCGCCTAAATAACCTTCCATCGCTCTAGGAGATTGGCTGATTATGTCGATGTCTTTTGTTTGGGTGTCTTGGGCTTCTTTAGGGGCTGTTTTTGGGTTTGTCTGAGCTGTTGCAATTTTTAGAAGTGGTATTGATGGTGTTGTTTTACCGTTGGCTATCCTCAGCTGATGGAAAATGGGTTCCAATACTGGTTTATCACTCGATATCGATTTCACTCCTTTAGTATCTTTAGTGGTCAAGAACTTTGCGGTTGGTGAAATCACTGTTGTTGTTAGATCAATAAATGGAAGGGTTTGAGTACCTTCTGACTTGACGTTTTTCCTGATTTGAGTGTCTTAAGTCCGGTGTAGCTTCTTGTGAATTTGAGGCCAAGGGAAGTTGTTGGTCCAGAGATGAATATGAAGACTTTGCTTTTGACTCTAAGCCATGATGTAACCTTCAAGAAAAATCTGTTTGGTTAACATCATTGCTTGAATTGATGTATGGTCTTTTAAGTGCAATAGTCTCGTACAATTTAGTAAAGGGCATTAGGGCAATAGTTAATGCCGACATCAGTGTACACCTGTCTGTTATTTTGGATGGTGTTTCTCTGGCTGCAACTGAGCTTTGAGAAGATAGTCTGGCCTTTACTGGGGATGATGGCCGAGAGGTTAGTGATGTGTCTACTAAGGGCGGCATTGTATTAAATTGATCTGAGGAAAATCTTCAAGGAGAGCTTTAAGTTTCCGAGTTTGTGTAAAGAGGATCCAAAGATTTCTCAAATTGGCTTTTCTTTTTCTGGGTGTAGTTATTCTCAGAAAGGTTTTCCATATTTCCCTCATTGGCCTTGTTTGCCCTTTCTGGAACTAGGTCTGTTGGGTTTTCAATGGAATCCATGGTGTTAACTAGCTCGGTGGAGATATCGTTGGTTTTTCGATTTGTTATCGGATCTCTTTGTGAAGATGCCTTTGCCCGGGCAAGAGGCTTCTTTCCGAAAGGGATCCCATATGATGCATTAGAACCATCATTTAACTGGCTGATTGTTGGTAGAGGTCTTTGTTCATCCATTTTCTTTTGGTCATCCAGGGCAAGTTGATCGTAGTTTTGGATCAAGTTCCTTATATGGGTTGTGGTTTTTGGCGGAGGGTTGGGGTCTGAATTGGGCCTCTTTGGAGTCTTGATGACCTCAATGCTCACATTCTCATCTAGAGACGGTCTTGTTTCTTGTAGATCATTTTCATTTTCACTATGGTTAAGGGCTTCGAGTTGAAGAGGTTCTTGAACTCCTATCTCTTTTGTGGTCTTCGGAGATGTTGGAGAGTGCGTGGAAGAAAGGCTTCTAGCCGATTCTGTCTCGGAAGTTGAAAAGGCACTCATTGGTGGAGCGAAAATAAGTGGCGTTTTCCAATAAATTTCCATTTGGCCTTTTTTATTGTCTGGTTAAGATGGTCACGTCCTCTGGGTGATGATAAAGTGGACTTCCGGGTTGCAATGGCCAGTTTACGCTGCTTGCGTGGTGGTGTTGTCATGTACTGCTTCAAGAATCTCTGCATCCGTTAGTTCTTGACACTTTTCTTGAATAGCTTTAGAATGTTTACAGAAGAAATCTGATAATAGTTTGAGCGGGGGTTGGATTTTCTTTGTACCCTTTCTTGTGGAATTTTGACCCACACGGCAAGATTTGTTAATACTGCCAGGCTTTTGGGAGAGCCTTAGCCGCGTAGATGGTTTACTTGTTTTTTTTAATTTATGGTGCGTTGCCTCAGTTTCTTCTATAAGGTCTCTGGCTTTTCGTGATCGTTTGTTTTGATTTTGGGGATCACTTGAATCCACTTCTTGATGAGTTGCAGGCGGTCTAACTTTGTCATCGTTTGTAACTAGTCCATTTGCATCAGCAGGTTCGATATTTGTTGGTTTTTTGTGAATCAGGGCTTTTACTGTTAATACGGTAGTAGGCGGAGTAGAATGCTGGAGGCTCTTCATTTCTTTGACTGACGCGGTATACGCATCTCCCAGAGCCAGTTGAGAGGGAGGTCCCACGGGCCCCACGCCGAGGGGATCCGCCCCACGAGCCCCTGGACCTCCCGCAGGGTTCCCAAACATGTCACCCGCTTGAGTGGACCCCCGCCCAGGGGTTCCAGACAGAGATTCCACTCGACCCGCCCGGGCGTCGTGCACGCCGGCTGACCCACCCCTCTCCGGAGGACGGCGGAGCTCCAGGCAGGGCAGGACATGCAGGAGTCCACGTGGGGGCCACAAGAGGATGCTCCACCAAGGCGAACACTTCGCCACAAGGATCGCTCAAGGTTGGTCTTTGGTCCAGAAGGGGAACTTTAATGTTGTTTATAGATGGTTCAGCGAACAGTGCTGAAACAGTATGATTTTCACAAAAGTCTGAGAGGTGCAGGTGTATTGCGTTCCGTACTCGCGTGACTTTCAATGCTCTCCACAGCAGGAGTCATATTAATAGGAGCTTTGGATGGTTGCTGTAGCTCTGTTGTTGGCTCTGTTGTTTCAATTGGAAGTTCCGCACGGGAGCGAGAGCTCCTCAAACAACGTCCAGGGGTCATCTTCTAAAGGTAGAGAAGGAACCGGTGGAGGGGCCATCTTTGCAATCTTTGCAGTCTTGCCTGGCATGACTGCAAGACGGCCACTCTCTGCCATTCCGCCATCCGTAATCATTGGTAGTGGATCAAACAAATGTCGAATGCTGAAGAGAATGTGAAGCTGAGCTATTTTCTGCGATTGCAGTTAATTGTGTGATATTTGAATTAGTCGGAGCATAGTTGTGCGATGCAGTCGATATGTGCTCAAGGGAAAGAATTAAGGGGAGGAGGAGGAAGAAGGGGAACATTTTCAATCCTCCACTTGCTATATCTGTTTGGCCATCTGTTGAAGGATGAGATAAAAATATCAGTGTTAGGTGAGGTTATTTCATATTCTGGTACAAAGCCTTTGCACTGCTCCAAATCGCCACCACAGTGGCCCAAGAGCACCAGAAGACAGCACACTGTTGCACACTAGACCCCAAGAGAAAAAATCATAGCACACCATGAACCAACTGGGACATCTCTGTGCAACAATCGGCACAGAGAAGCAAAATAACAGCAGGGCAAGACCTCCACTGTGACCACCCTCGAGCATAGTCACATTAGGCAGTGACCTTTGAGAATTATCAATGGTGCAAGGATTACACTGAGACATCCCATAACAAAGTTACGGTAGAGCAGAAACTACATTGGAAATACTACCTGACAACCCTATACCTGATGCTGTGAGGTGAGGGGAAAGAATTAATCTCGCTGACCAAGGGAGTGGTCACCCTTTTCAACACTCTCACACAGGGGCACTCCAACCACACCGATGGAGCAACTACCTATGCACTCCCCAAAAGGGATTGGCAACAAACACACAGGGAAAAATAGTACATTGAGCAGCCAAAAGCACAATCGCCCATTGGAGTCGCTGATAGTTGTTTACTACATGCAGGTCCCCCATTACCCAGTCGCCTGTGGAACTCTTCCCACCCCCCTTCCTTAGGCTAACTGAGGATTTCCATCTATTTAGGAAATTGCTTAAAACCTTCCTTTTCCCTCATTGATATGTTTTGGTAATTCCTCTTCCTTTAGTGCTTTCTTCTCTCTCAGCACCACCAGGATACCTTCGGGTGGTAGGGTGCTATACAAAACCTCTTACCATAACCTAACATAACATTCTGCATGCTTCCAGCTATCATTAAGTGGCCACATTCAAGACTTCACTTAACCGTAAAGGCATCCTTTTGCAAATGCCTGCATTCTATGAAGTTTAACACATTCCACAATCGCCTATAAACAATTACTTGGTCACCCTTATGGACTCTAATAAGTGCAGCACCATGTTCAACTGCACAACCCTTTCAAGTGCTATGCAAAGGCTATTGCCAGAGACTGTATCTCGGTGGAAAACACTGCCCACTCTCAGTATCAGTGCAGTATATTGCCTACTCTGTGTTCATCTTGGTGCAATATGCTGCCCACCTTAAGTCTGTCCAACTAAAATACATCACCTCCATCAAACTGTTCAAGTACAGAGACGATGCCCACCCTCGCAATGCATTAACGTGTAATACATTGCCCACCCCTAAAGAATCCAAATGCAACATATAGTCCACCCCAAATCCATCCAGGTGGAACACATTGCCTGCCCTCAGGAAATCGTCCACCTGAGATACATTGCCCACCCTCAAATCCAAGTGGGTACAATACCTAGCCTTCTTTTGGTGTTCTTTCAAGTGTGGTATTGTGCTGCTGGAAATGCATTGGAGGGATAGGGCCTCCCTATCCTTGTCCTGTACCCCCTTATGTGTGTTCTGTGTTTTCTGCACAGGAGTCCATTTGGGACATCTGGCAGTGCAGCTCTTCCTCTTCTGGGTCATGCTAAACAGAGACTTTTGGGATACCCTTATGACACCCATGGGTGGGGGTACAACCCTGTAAATCTAGTGTATGTTTTTTTGAGCACCTGTGTTGCCCACAGAGCAGGGTATGGGCTGGTGGCAGCTTCAGGCTGATGTGACAGGAGCTCTGAGTATCCTCCATTTTGGGATTCCCAGGCCCTGCCATAGGAATCAGTGGATTCCCGATAGAGGGCAAGATGGACCCTGTTACCTTGTTTTCCCTAAATCCTGAGAAGCCCTGACTCTGTTCCTTCCCTTGACTGGCTGTTGGGTGGAAGAACCATATATGGTATTGTGGGGGGAGTCCAGGCCAGACAGGCTGGAGCCTTCCCAGTGACTGTATGTTGTGGTACCCTTGAAGTGGGACCTGTGTGAATGGAGTGTGTGACAATATGCATTCTATGTTTATGAGTGTCTGGTTTCTGTGTGCATGACACAATGAATGAGACCGCCCTGCCTGAAACTGACATTAATGCAGTGTGGTGTGCTGAAATGCTGTGTGCTTGCCTCCATCCACATTGCTTGTTATGGGTCTCTGGGTGGAAGTGAATGGACTGAATGCCTGTGAGCCTGATTGGCTGTCTGCCTGCATGAATGTCCTTCTGTGTGATTGGCTGACTGAGCCTGGATCAGCTACAGTGAATGACGGACAGATGTGTATATCTGGGGACCTCACACTTACCAATTTGTTCAGAAGCGAAGTTGAAACTTAAAGCTGATCCTTGAAGCCCAGCTGGAGGAAGAACATTGCTGCTGCATTTCCTTCGATGTAATCCGAGTCTGTCGAGGACTGATCCAAGAGAGGACCTAGCTAGGAGACCCCCACCTCCCCCACCCCCGAGCTGTGAGGGACCATCGTGCAAAAACTGATTTTATTAATTGAGGCACCCTGGAAACCAGTTCTGTGAGTCTGACGTCCGGAGAAAGGGTCTGCCACAAATCCTGAAGAGAAGCACCTGGACATCAAGGTCGGCCAAGTCCATTGATGTCGACCAGGATTTGGGAGATTTCCGTGACCGCTGGAAGCAAGTCAAATCGTGTTGGCCAGAAGTGGGGATACCTTGACGCTGTGCTGCTCGACGCCCGGAGCCGAAAAGCTCCGCATTGCCTAAGAAAATTTGAACGAGGGCTCCCTTCCCATCACCGTCGACCATTTTGTCCCGCCGGAGAAAGTGAAGGTTGTCGGCTGCCGAGGAAAGACAGAGTGAAGATCCAAGGTCCAACCCGTGGTCGAGTCCTGATCGCCAAAGCCATCTTGAGGTAAGTTCTGCAGCAACGACAGGCCATAGGATGCCGACCGAGACCCCTGACATCCAATGCCTGCTGCCGGAATTCCATCCGTCACCACCAAAGATCTTTAAAGTCCACAGGGTGTTACTTGTGGCACCGAACACTTTGTATCAGGTCTACCTCATGCCTCACCTTTCCAGGACTTCCACCATCGAGGAAACTATCGTTGAAGAGCACCGTGCAGGTCAAAGCTGCAGTATCGGCACAAGTGTTTCACCTTTACTAGAGGTTCTCCATGCTCGGTGGCTCCTGCTTTAAAGGGAGTCCACCTTCGAAGGATACCATCGACGGTTCGTCGAAGAAACTCTTCCACTTCAGGTACATTGGGTGGTTGAAATTTTTAACCAAGAAGCAAGTCTAATTGAACATTTATGGACTGGGCTTGTTAATTCTTTTATTACAGGTTGCCCCAGTGGGGATCCTCATTCAGAATTGTTCATCTATATCCAAAGAAAGCATTCTGCCATTGCTTCACCTGCCTGCCTGCCTGCCTTCCTTGTTATCTATGCTGATACACCTTACTGAATTATTTGTATGCTCTATTATAACTGTCCCCAGTTGATGCATTTTAAAGTAATCTTAAATCTAAGTGTGGTACCACATAGAATTATATAGGTTTGCTATTATAGAATTTCCAGAGTACAAAGTGCGTTATTGAATTGTGTATACATATCTGAACCTTTATTTTTATATAAAGAACTGTTGGCACATAACATGTGTGGACATTTTTGTGGGGGCTTGGGAACTCACTGTATTTAAGAACCAGCCTGCATCCCCACCTGAGAGATTATGCCTTGGTTGCTCGTCCATAGATACCATATAGAAAACCTTGGCTGGGGTGCTCTGTCTCTACCCTACAATATAGGGGGCAGAATTACAGATTACCCCCTCCCGTCTTTATAGGGACGCTGGACACTCCCAAGACTCCTCTGGGTGCTATACCCTGGCTAGTCTGATGAAAGGGTGGAGCTGTGGCACAGGGGAGAGATTGAGTTAGAGGGCAGGAGCTGGGGGGCCAGATGAAGGATAAAGGATCGAAGCAAAGTAACTAAATGGAGAAGCCGTGGTGCAGGGGGTTTAACTGCTGCAGGCCAGTGCGTGTGAGCGGTGGCTGGGGGGTCGGGGTTTGAGGTCATGGTGGCTGGGATGAGAGCCATGTTTTAAGTCTCTTCCTGAAAGAGAAGTGGTCCTCTAGGAGACGGAGGGTGGGAGGAAGGGATTTCCAGAGGGTGGGTGCTAGGACGGTGAAGGAGGAGCCTCCTAGTGTGGAGAAATTGAAAGAGGGGTCCACCAGGAGGTGTGCAGAACCGAATCTTAGGATTCAATGGGAGCAGTAGTGTGTATGTTTATTTTGGGGGAATTCGGGGCCTTTCTTATGTAGGGTACAATGGGTAATGCACATGGCTTTAAAGGAGGCCCAGCAGCTGATGGGCAGACAGTGAAGCACATTGAGAGCAGGGGAGATGTGTTCTCTGCGGAGAGTGCAAGGAGGAGCCTTATGAAAGGCAGGGGTGCCAAGATAGAGGGAATTGGTGTAGTCTAGACAAGATAGGATGATCGCTTTGATGGTAAGAAAGAGGAAAGATCCACTTGAGCATGCCAAGTTGGAAGTGGCATGATCTGGATACAGCAGTAATGTGGCGGGATAGGGTTAGGTCAAAGCTGGGGGTGAAACCCCGGTTTTTGACTGAGGATGATGTCTCCAACGGGCAGTTGGCGTTGGAGAGCAGTTTGCTGCAGATTAGGATTTTTATTTTGCCAGGATTGAGGAGGAGGAGGAGGAGGAGGAGGAGGTGGTTGTTCGTCATCCAGCGGTCTATTGCCCTCATTCCGAGTTTGCCGGTACCCCGCTGGTAATTCTGGCAGGCTAACGGCAAACTGGCCCTATGGTCTCCGCCGCCCGATATCCCAGTATTACCGGGATATTACGGGCAGTGGAGACAATGGTAAATTCCCATTCCATTGATTCCCATGGGATGGGATTGCCTTAATTATCGGCACCAGTATTGCCGGTGAATCAGGCATTTCTTTGCAGGTAGGGGCCTGATATACCGGCAGGTCAGGCCTGCCAGGAGATCCGTGGCCCCCACTGGCAAACTTGTGTTTTGATGGTCCGGAAAAAGTGCTAGTTCCGGAACACCTGCATTTTTTTCCAGACCAGCAAATTCATAATCCGGGCCTATGTCTGTGAGGCAGGATGCAAGATCTGGGTGGGCTGAAAACTGGGAGTTTGGTATCTTGAAAATGATTCGAGTGTCGGCGTAGGTGTAGCAGGTGAGGTTGTGGAAGCGGATGAGTCTGGGGAGAGAGGTTAGTTAAAGGTTGAAAAGGAGAGGTAAACTCTGTGAGAGGGTTGGGGGGGGGGGTAAGGGGTGCAGATGGTGATTTGGGAGCATTCCGAAAAGGAAGGAAGACATCCATCTTGGGGCAGAGTCCCTGATGTCTAGGATGAAGTCTGTTCATGAGAGTGGTGTGATTGATCGTATCGAAAGCTGCCGAGAGGTAAAGGAGGAAGAGTGCGGCACACCTTCTGAATCTGCTGATCTTATCAGGTCATCACAGATTAAGACAAGGGAGGATTTGGTTCCGGTTCCGGGGAGGATTTGGTTCCGGTTCCGGGGAGGATTTGGTTCCGGTTCCGGGGAGGATTTGGTTCCGGTTCCGGGGAGGATTTGGTTCCGGTTCCGGGGAGGATTTGGTTCCGGTTCCGGGGAGGATTTGGTTCCGGTTCTGGGGAGGATTTGGTTCCGGTTCCGGTTCCGGGGAGGATTTGGATTTGGTTCCGGTTCCGGTTCCGGTTCCGGGGAGGATTTGGTTCCGGTTCCGGAGAGGGGAGTGGAGGGGAGGATTTGGTTCTGGTTCTGGTTCCGGGGAGGGGAGGATTTGGTTCTGGTTCTGGTTCTGGTTCCGGGGAGGGGAGGATTTGGTTCTGGTTCTGGTTCCGGGGAGGGGAGGATTTGGTTCGGGGAAGGGGAGGGGAGGATTTCGGTTCGGAGGAGGGGGAGGAGGAGGGAGGTCTGAAAACTGACTGGGCAAGGTCTAGATGGCAGTGGAATTCTGTGAAGAGGCTGAGCTAGGAATATGCTGTGCGATCCAGGCGTTTGACAATGAAGCGATTGTTAGAGATGGGGCGGTAATTGGGGAGGTGTCAAGAGAAATCTATTTATTTATTTATTTTTTAAAAAAAAAATGTTAGTAAAGGTTTGACGTGAGAGCTTTTTTATGCTTCCAGGAAAATGCCTGATGTCAGTGAGCGGTTGATTATAAATCTGGCGAAGCTACCTGAGCCTGTGAAAGAGAGAATGTTATTGAGGAGAGCGGGGGGTGGGGGGGCAAGGGTCTCCAGGGCATCCTGAGGGGTGGCTATTTGAGAGGAGTCTTAGGAATTTCGGGTGGGAGATGGTTGGGAAGGAGCGGACCAGTGAGTGTGCCGGGGGCATGGATGGAGGGAGAGGTGGGGGGGGCGATAGTGGGCGGAAAGGTTGCTAGTTTATTGTTGATGGAGTTATTTCTTTCAATGGCATGTGTTAGTAGTGGTCTGAAAGGGCATGGTAGAGGGCTTGGGAGATGGAGGGGTTTCGCGGTGGGGTCTTGAACTCTGATAATCTTGTGGAGTTCCTCACAGGGGTTGTTGGTATTGGAAATGCGGGTGCTATTGAATGATTTCTTTTTTTGGCTTTCCTGATTTCCATCCTGTAGGCCTTGATCTGTCTAACAAGGACGGCTTTATTATGGGGGGTAGTGGTGGTGGTAGTGGTAGTGGTGGTGGTGGTGGTGGTGGTGGGGGTGGGAGGGCTGGCCTGCTATTGGCGTTCTAGGCAATGGTTGAGGGTTTTGAGGGAGGAGGTGCACTACGTGGGAGAAGGGCCTGTAAGGTGGGAAGCGGATCTGGTGGGAGTGGGCATCAGGAAGCCATTGGTCGGGACAGGGTATTCCTCCTTGGAGCAGGAATGAGTGAGGAGATTTTTACCTTCTTCCAAAAGGGGAGTCGAGGGGGAGCGGAGGAGGGGAGGCTGTTGGGAGTGAGAAAAAGATGCCTAAGTGATCAGTCCGGATTAGGGGGAGGTGACGGGGAGGAGATTAGATTTATGGTGCTGAAAACAGCATACAAGGTGTGACTTGCTATGTGTGTAGGTCCTGATATAAGTTATGACAAGTTGAGGGCTTCCAAGTTATCAATGAGATGACGGATCATGGGGTTATCGAACCATATGTTCAGATCAACTAGTTGAGTGAGGGGTGTGGGGATCATGATGGTGGCTACGGAGTCGTTAAGAGAATCTGCAAAGGTTCTGTTATAGCCTGGGGGTCAGTAAAGCAGGAGAGAGGAGAGGGTGAGAGTTGGGATTCACAATCGTCGTTGCAGGGTTGTTTCTCAGAGTGTAGGGGTGTGAGGTGAGGTTTGTGGAGGATGGCTAGCCCCCCCGCCCCCTGCTGGAAATGTTAGGCACAATTGGGGAGTAACCGGGCAGGGCGGGGTGTGGGGGGTAGAGGCCTTGTGTGCATTATGAAGGAAGCCATCAGAGAACCAGGTTTTGGTAATGAAGATATCTGGGTTTTCCTTTCGATGAAGTCAAATATTGTGTGTTTGCTTCTGGCGGTAGATCTGTTATTGATACAATGAAAGAGAGGTGGTGTGATGGGAGCGTGTAGTTTGAGAGGGGTATGGGCTTTTGGGAGAGGGTGCAGTCGGGAGGATCGGGGAATGTGTGGGGGGGGTCTGAAGAAAGAGGGGTTGGAAGCAGCAGTGGTGAAGGAAAAGGTGAAGAAGGTTTGGCGAGAGAAGGTGATCGGGAGAAGAGCTGGGGGGCCTTGCACCTTTTTGGGGGAGAGGGGGTGTGAGGGGCTATTGGATTTACCAGGAGAGAAGATGGATAGGGTTAGGAGTGGGGGGGGGGGGGCGGCGGAGGAGGGAGTTGGGAATGGCTGTGTAGGTGAGTGGGACGGAATGCGATCGAGGGGAGCAGAAAGCGGAAGTTGTCTGCGGGTAGAGGGGCTTCTTTGTCTAGGGTGAAGTGAGGGTGCCAGAGGAGTATGGGTTGGGGATGGGGGGGGGCTGCTGAGAGGGGAGTATTGGCCAGGGCTGCAGGGCTGCGCTTGGGAATGACAAGGAGGGGAGAGAGAGGGAGAGACTGGGAGGGGGAGGCAGGGAGGGGTTGACAGGGAGGGGGGTGGGGGAGACAGAATGTATTTTTTTTGTTACGGAGAAGATGAGGGCGGACAGGGGGGGCATTGTGGTTTCTGGCAGGCCAGAGAGGTCCTCTTGTCTTGGAGCTTTTGGGCATGGTGGATAAGTGTAGGAGCGGAGGGGGTAGGGAAGGGATGGGACTTTGACTACTGAGATCAGGAAAGGGCAAGTGGCTGTGCCCGAAACACAGTTGGAATCAAAAGGTGCACAGGGCATAGAGATGCAACAACAATCTAATATGGACAATCTACAAACACAACTAGTTGAAACACCTTGTAGCAAAACCAATCCAGAAGACTGAGCTCGAAGGACAAAATGGAATAAGTGTTTGGGCAAGTGCAGTAAATGTCAAAGGAAACGGATCAGCAGGAATCCAGGTCACATGATCCAGAATGCCAGCACACCACAGCTTTCACAACGCCGAACACCCGTTGAGAAGTGGTGTTCTGTATCGGATGCAATGTATTTATTCTTCTGTTTCCTGGGCCGTGCATTTGGTTGTAAGAACTTTGCACAATGATGTCCTCCCGATCCTAGTGCAGTGGGAATGGTATCCTGCAGAGCCTGATGCCATCCAGCCGCCAAGGGACACTACATCTATTCAAGGAGCATTGTAACCAGTTGCTAGTCGAGGCTTGCGCCCCCGAAGGTATGCGCCTAGGAAGCAGGTGGGAAGGAGAAAGACCATGAGGGGGGCATTCTGAGATTGCTGTGCTCGAGTGGAAGGAAGGAGAAGAGCTAGAACCCAATCTTGCAGTTCTAGAGTGGGGGAAATGCATTGACGCAAGTAAAAGCATGGCTCAACTCCCAGTGGACCTGCTAAAAGCAGGCATGGTACAACATAATAAGAAAAAAGAGAAAAAACATAAAAACTGATCCATAGGGATAGCCAAAAGTAACAATTAAGTGTTCCTTATCTGTCCAATGCAGCTTTTCCTGAGGAAGCCATCACTTATTTCCCGTGCCATCCAGATGAAGACTACTTTGCTGGTCTCACAGTTGGAAAGTCCCCCAAGTCCCCATGGCGTAATGTGAAAGAAATAAATCATCCTGACAGTAGCAAAAGACCATCCTCGCTGGCCTCACTGCCCAACCATTCCCAAAATGTCCTCCTCCGTGCGCCACAAAGCTCTGCAACTCCCAGTGCAAAGGAAAAGCTGTAGTCCTTGATAATTCGTCCTGAATAGTATAGAGTAGATACACCCGCTTAATGCATACTCAACAGATGCATCTGCCTGGCACTTATTATGGTCACCCCAGGCAAGGCAGTGATGCTCTGCTCTACTGTTCATCTCCGACCTGGCACCCTTGTCTTTATTAGTGAGGTTAGTTTTCCTATTAACGTAGTTTGCATCTTGGAGATGAATAGGGGATTTCTGTGACTTTTAAAGCCCAGAAATCCACTTCTGCCCTGCATCAAACAAGATGGAAGGGGTGAGAAGGGTAAGTACTTTAAGGAAGGCCAATCAGTCTGGCTAAGCCTAAAATGTCCACTTAAACTTAAACCATCACCTCTAGGAATAGGGGTGGAGTAAAGGTTGCTAGTGCTGCAGCTCATTTGAGATGTCTCACCCTAGCCTTGGACAAATGTGGACTTGAGGGGCAGACTGCTCTACTAACTGGTCTCTGAGGACTACCCTTCACATCTGGCACAGTGGACTACCCTTCACATCTGGCACAAAGATGTTCTGAGTCCAAGGTAGGCCATAGTTGCCATTAGTACTCAGTGGGGGCGTGGCTTATGCGTTCCAGCCAATGTGAAGAATCGGAATGGGGGCTTCATGGTATAGCCCCCACCTCTGAGCCTCCTCGCAGCAGGGGGCCGCCATTTGCCCCGCCGGGTGCTCAGGTTAGTGCTCCCCGTGCACCCTGAGTCACCATCCCCCACCTCACAGTCCACTGTCACACATTTTCTCCCTCCTAACCCCCACTTACCTTGTGCTGCAGGATCCCTCGCCAGCACCGGGAACGGCAGTATTCCCAACATGTTGCTGCAGCTGTACGAATGGCTGCCATGGAAAGGGAGAAAGGACTACGTGTTTTATTTTTTTCCCATTCGAAATGCCGAAGTCTTTTCCCAACTTATACAAAGACACTATTAGTACCCCAGTCCAACAGGCTGGGGTACTAATGGCAATAAACCCCTCGCTGGGAGGCCATTACTGCGTCCAGTAATGCCGCAGGTGTTTTTTAAACCTGGAGCAAAACTATGGCCCAGGCATTGCCGGATGTGGTAATAGCACCCCATTTAGGGGTTTCATGCTTAATTAATGGGGGATGCAGAGGTGTTGGCACTTGGCCTCCAGGGAATTGAACGCACAGCTTAAAAGTGTTGAGGGATGTAGGGAGTGGGGTTTTGAGGTGACAACAACTGGCCTACATATTAGGTTCGGTCTTGAAAACGCAACTCCGATCATTCCTTGGGCACAGGCATCAAACAAGGACTATATAAAATTATCAAATGTATATCTGTCATGGCAATTGTTGCAAAGATGGTATTAAAACACGGACAAGACGACTATAGCTTTTTAAAAAGGCATGGTAACGTGCACTGCAATCCCTAAAGATGTGTCATACCTCCATTGGAGATATGACACATCTTTAGGTATTTGTAGCAGGGAACGAGAAGATGACCTAATGGATCAGAATTTCTTGCACATCCGAAAAAATGCAGTGGGTAGAGTGGGAATCCATCAAGGAGATGTTTCTGAACCTGGGTCAAGGTGATGGATTTAGTGAAATCCAGTTGCTTAATTTAACAATATATATGGAATCATTTTGGGGTCTGCTGGTGCAAAGGTAATTTGGAGCTTTGATGTCCATACAAGTTTTTTCTGTCCTATCTGCCTTATAACGCAATGAAATCCATCAAACATGAAACATTGTTAATTCTTTTTACTGGCCTCTGGGCTATGCAATGAGTTAAGCAGAGGAGGATAGCTCAGAGGCAACATGCTCGCCTTGGAAGGAAGACGTCACAGAGCACCACAGGTTCGATCCCTGGGTCCGTGCTTAAAAACCTCTGGGTATGAAGCGTGTTATAAATAACCTATCGTATCATGGCACTGGAGCAGGTTCAGTCTCTCTTGCCAATTTAGAAACGCAATCCGCTTCTCTGTCATAAGTGATTTTTCTTTGTGTGGATAAACCCAAAATATTACTTTTTGCGAGTTTCCAGATGATATTCTCTTGGGAATGTGATGTGGCCTGGCCACAACTTGATTAAATTGCGCAATCTGGTAAAATAATTTTCATATTTCTGTGGATCAATTTGCTGCAAAAGCTGGTAGTACAAAGAAATAGGCTTTTAAGCACTACATGAAAAGAAAACATTTTAAAAGATTCAGTTGGTGTTTGAATTTACTCGACACACTCTATTGTATTTTGTGCTTGTGGGTTGTGCTGGATGTTTGGCTTTCCAGATCTGGGATGGGAATGTTGAAATGGCCGGATCATGGTTCTGGAGTGGGATGCAGCGCCTTTGGAAAGGTTGACATTCAAAGGTTGGAGATGGACTGATGTTGACTGTTCCTGGCTACTGAATAGACGTATATCTCGCCTGGGAGTGCTGTGTTTTACTTTACAGAAACACAAACTGAGTGCACTCTATAATTCTCACATTTCTATTGTAGAACGTAAGAACCAATCCAGTAGATCTCTGAGCCCCATCCATCATTAATTCAAACATTTAAAAAAATGCTGTTTTTGAAGTGTAATGTTTGCGGGAAAGAAATGAATGTTTTGACTTTCAAAAAAATACGTTACTTCAATGGTTGATGTTCAAATTTGCGTCCTTACTTTTGTGGTGTTGTTCTTCCGTTTCTTTCAAGTACGTATAATTTAGACCAGTTACAATCGTGATACACGAGCCAATCTATGGAATGCATTGTTTCTATCAAGGGTCCAGGTGTAAATTAATCAGATTGAAAAAATAATCTTTTGTTGTTGCACATTAATGAGGTGCTTGCTTTCTTGTTAGCAAGTGCTATTTTGTTATGAACTATCTAAACATAGGACCAGTGCTTAATTAGTAAAAAAAATAAGTGCCAGTGCCCAAAAAATATTGGCCCCATAATGCCGGGCGCGGCAGTGTGGCGGGTGGCTCGGGCCAGTTCAGTGCTAGACCTGGATCGGCCCACCATCAGCCCATCACACTGCTGCTGCTCAATGTCATATGTTTGTTGCTGCAGCAACTGCTGGCACAGGCTAGTAGTGGAATGGATGGGGAAGGGCACACATGGATTGTGAAAGTATAATGCTTTAAAGTTGGAAAAAACTTGTTATGGTAGGTGTAGTGGTTCCAGCATTCCGGCAACCCCAGAGGGAAAAGAGTGCATTTGAACACACTTCTAAGTTCTAGACCACATTTGTTAGACGTCTGGACCATACTTGCTGTCCTCGAAGTGATAATGATTTTGATAAAATTGGTGCAAACCTGTGAATGTTACCTTATTTGTCCCTTTTGTAAAATGACCCTCCCGCCGCCCTGTTTCCCAAATGGCTCTGAGTGGAGCTCGGGTCGCTTGTGAGAATCGCAGTGAGAGTATCTTTCTGTTTTGACGTACACTAGGAAAAATACTGTATTTAAAACATTAGGTTTGATTGAATGAAAGTTAACAGATGTTGCAGTAATTACAAATCTGAGACATCCTCAAAAACATTTTTTTATTTAACCTCACACTGAATAAATAATAAATAAACACACTAAGAATAAATAAACACATTGGATATAGAACAGAACCAAACAAGAAAGTGCAAGGTGCCATGTTTGGCTTTCATTTTTTAAAATAGACTGTCGCATGCTATTTAAATGTTTGTTTGAAGTAATTAACATTCTGCCAGCCACAGAATTTAGCCTAACATAGCAAAATATTCTGTATAACATTTCACAAAATGTCATGGTAACTCCAGATTCTATTACAACTTTGCCAAAAGCTGGTTGGGATCACCATGGCTAAGCTGCTATAGTAAAGTGCA
Source organism: Ambystoma mexicanum (assembly GCF_040938575.1). Classification (NCBI taxonomy): domain Eukaryota; kingdom Metazoa; phylum Chordata; class Amphibia; order Caudata; family Ambystomatidae; genus Ambystoma; species Ambystoma mexicanum. Next base: position 976,183,396 of record NC_090934.1, on the reverse strand, counting down.
AATTGCAATATATGAACAAAACAAATGCAAATAGCAGTTACTAAATAAAGTACAAATAAATAATATGTTAAATAATTACAAGTGCAATAGTGTGCATAGTTGTCTCTATTCGCTCATAAAAGCCCATAAAATGTCTAAATCTAACCTGGCCATGTCCTCTTTTCGTTCCTTACTCCTAGGGTCATCAGCAGCTCTTCTTCGTCCTTTTGCAATCCCTAAATTGACATAGGGGATGGGGTTGAAATTCAATGGTTGGCCAACGAGATTAATAAATAGGGATGAAATGGTGTCAGTATGCAGGGATGCCCTTGTTGGTGTGCAAACAAGACTGATTTGTGAAAACCCTCATTCACACTCAGCAGTGGAGATAACAATAGTGTTCACAGCTGTCAAAAGTTCCTTGTAGTGTCTATTAGCTTCTTTTCCACCTGTCTCCCTATGTTCCCTTTAATCTCGAATGGTTTGACGAGTGTCACCAATGTCAAATCTTTCACACACCAACTCTATCTCACTTTCTCCATATGTAGGTGGTAACTCATCTGACCACTACTGCTTGTACAAAACGTTGAGTTTGCTTGTTTCTCGTGCGCAACTTTGTCAGCAGCAGCAGAACCTCCTGTAGACAACAAATGACTTCGTACCTTTTCTGCAAGACTGCGAAAAAGCTGTCCATGTTCAATTCTTTTGTCGCATGCCTTTCCTTCATGCAGGGTCACTCCTTGGAAACTATTTTCTTACATAGCCTTCTGGCACTGGGAAGAGTGTTTTACTCGCCTTTCTACCATTGTCTCAAACACTGATATTTGTCGGCAAATAGCACGATGTGCATCAATTATCGTGTAATCACGTTTTTGTAAGTCAAGAGACAATTCTGATAACTCTTGAAGTGCATCAAACATAATGCCAAGATTACCAACAAACTGCACAGACGAAACGCGCCTACATAGTCCAGTGTACATGTTTCGTGTTGTGCCATCATGAGATGCCAATGTAAAGTGTTTGTAAAGAGCAGGATAAGCATTTCAGACATCCTCTACTGTTCTGTAGCTTGAGGCAACCCAGCAAGTTTCTAACACTTCCTATTTTACAAAGCTGAACGTCAAGAGCATCTGTACATTTAGCTGCAAATGATTTTTCACAGATGTGCTAAAAAGAGAATACAGTTTGTCTAGCAATGCTTTGAAATGATTTGTAGCTCCAATGTCTTTCATCACATCATTGACTGCAAGTTCTAAGCGGTGTGCTGAGCAGTGCCAGGCTACAATATTGGGAGAAATTCTTTCTTGTAACCTTTTCATAACCCCGCTATTGCGGCCAAACTTTACTGATGCTCCATCACAAGTGACTGACACCAGACAATTTGGTGAGAAAGGCCTCACTAATTTTAATTGGGTCCTTTTGGAGCGAAGACAGCAAACTGTTCACTATTCCTTCGGCAGACACATCACTGAGCTCGATAAGGTCAACTAAAATATTAGCTGGAGACTCTGTATCCTGTAGCTGAGTACGTAGGTACACAATTAAAGCACTTTTTAAAAAATTTAAGGCAGTTGCCTCATCCAGAAAAAGGCTCACCTTAGGAGAAGAGGCAACTATTTTGGCAAATGTCTTTCGTTTAATTTCCGATGTAATGTGTTGCTATGTACTTGAGCAAGCCACACTTGAATGTAAAATGCGTCCCATATCTTGCCCATTCAATTGCTGGCAGTCTAGCACGGATACAAAACCATAGGCTGGCCTGTTCCGCTTTGCTTTTTTATAAGCCGTTCGGAATATTCTGGCAGTTGTTGCTATTTTCCCTGCGTGGGCTCTAGAAGTTACTTCAAGCTATTTTTTTTTTTTGCCTGCTCTAATATTTTTGATGCTGTGACGTGTGCCTTTGTTGAAAAATGTTCGGTAATCTTCTTTCATAAGGATCTTTGTTGCTCGTTTGTTGGTACCATATGAGCTAACAGTACACTCAGTCCATTCTTTAGACAATTTCATCCCATGAGTTTTCTCTGCACCAAAGCTATTGACTTGACGGCAAATGGTGCACCCAAGAGTCTGTCCTCTAACAATCAACCATGGGTACTTGCTTTGAAAATATTGTTTCTGGTCCAGCTTCCAGCCTTTAGGGAGTCTGCCTTTCGTTAAGAGAGCTGAACGTTGCAGAAGTGATAATTGATCAGATTATGTGCTAGTACTTGGCATTTGTCGTGTCACTGTCGTTCGGAAGTTCACAATCTTCATCAGCGATACCAGTCCCACCCAGTCCCTCTCAGAGTGCAATGCTTGCTGTCTGGATGCTGACAGTAGTAGTGCTGGTGGTGTCATCTAGTGTTTTGTCTGGTTCTTCACAAACACTATCTGACTTAGAGCCAGATTGCTGTTTACTTTGCTTGCTTGTAGGCTCATCTGTGCTGCATTTTTTACCAGGTTTTGAAAAGTATGAAGACATTTTCTTCTGGGCTCCAGACATTCTAGGGAAGGAAATGAGAAGTAGGGATAATCGATATCATGGGATTCCTTCCAAGTTTCGATACACACAATGATCAGGCCAGGGGTCAGGACAATGATCAGGACAGGACAACAGACCTCTTAAGTGCTTCAAACGGAATCAAGGACTGGTGAACAGCAAATGTATAAGAACAAACACATATAATGGTGCACAGTGCACACATGGAATGCGGTTTCCATTAGAGCCAGCCTAATAAATACAAATGTGCACATGTTTGACTTGTCCTGGCTGAAGAGAACATTGCAAAAAGAAATCTAACAACAAATACCATGTGGGTGGTTTGTAAATGGCTGCAAAGTGCCAGTTGCCTCCTTTTATCCCCCAACACACCACACTGAACCATACAATTTTGTGACTTTTGAAATGTCGCTTTGTAGTGTAGTACCCATGCCCGTCTCCATTTTTAATAAACACCCACTTTTCCTTGAGTCAGTGAAACAATTACACCCCACTTATGCTACGTCTTAGCCTATTTTCAGGGATGAGGATGCAGCGTACAACACAGCAGCCCTCGACTCTCAGACTCTGACTACCACCACGATGAACGAACCTCTGATGAAGTTGCTCACTGCAAACCTAAAGGGGGGCAAAGGCACTAAGTCAATGAAATTGCATACCGCTGGCAGGGTATACAATTCAACTGCTAGAGGCATAATTGGGATATTTGGGTTCACACAAAAGGCATGAACATTGTCTCCTGAACTGGATGCACCAAACATGAGGGTAGGAAAAAGAAAGCCTCATAGGACACAGTGGGCCAAATCTGTAGGTTGCAAGTGTGAGACATTTTACTAACAGAGCAAAGTTTCTATGGCAGGTTGGATTTAACATGACAGGACGTTACAAACTGCACAATATTTTACTGACCTCTATCACAGCACCGCAGACATTTGTTTGACTTGCCTGCAACAATGCAGAGGGGAAGAAGGGGTAGAGTGACCCTTTGAAGTTGAAGTCAGGTGAGATTACATTATTTTCCCAGGATCACACACTTATACTGAACAGCAGGCACCTCCCAGGGTGCTGCTAATGCTTCCTAAATCTACCTAAAAACTTTAAACATAATAATGTTGTCAATTGAGAAAACTAGAGCAAGTTAGGGAATTACCCTAAACAAATTATTACTGTTTGTTTCATACTTTGTATTACAACATGCACAGGGGCAAAGCGTTCGTCTTGGAAGCAAGACCACGCAGAGCAAGAGAGGTTTGAATCCCAGATCCCGCACTTAGAAACCAATCTCTGGTATTAATTATGCACATTATGAAAGAATAATTATAAGCCTTACTTGCAGGGTTTTAATTGGGGAGTGTGGGGGGGCAGTAAGTATGGGAGGAATGCGAGGCGGGGAGCATGGGGGTGGAGTGGGGCAGGAGGGACCTTTTACACATTTTTGACCCCTGTATTATAAATGCTTGTGAGGACACTGATGCCACTCATGTAGCCTTTTGGGGCTTCAGCATGCAACTGCTATTGGGTTTGATGATGGCATGGTCCGACGACTCCAAAAGGAGTCACTAGGTGCCCTAAACAGCACATTGTTGGTGTCTTTCCTGAAAATGATTTTTATCAGAGATGGTCAAGAGACTGAAGGGTGGATCATTGCTGCAGTGCAGAGCCAGCGTGTAAAGAGGAGCAGACACCTGATTCTCCCTGGTTAAATGATGCAGATACAGAGAACCTCTGCAGAGAATTCAGTTGTGCAGATTGTTGTCTGGATCTGTTTCATTCCTATTCTGGTGCCACGAGGAATCTCTACATCAGCATGCGATGGAACCTCTCTATAGGATCTCTACATTGGACCTCCAGAAGCAAGCTGGGATCATTGTGTGATCCATTTGAAATATCTTGCTGTTGATGTGCTGCAACCGTAGTTGCTTATTCCTCCACAAACATGCGCACAACACGGAAACTCTTGGATTCACGGCATACATTAAGTGGAGTGCACGGGAACCCAAGCAGTTCCTCGTTTTATCACTAGCAAGCAGTCCATGCAGTAAATCCCTACTGTGTCTTTACCTTTTACAGAGACGCTCATCAGACTCAGAGAAAAGAGCTGCGTATGCATGCCTATAAGCAGGTTCCTGTCTCGCATTTCTACACAGACGTTTGAATCGGGCTGTTGCTAAACCTGTGAGCACGTACATCTCCCACACAAAATGTATCGATTGACTGCATCAAGATGTAACTTACACCATGCATTGTAGAGGTGTGGTTATTGGGAAATGTGCTGGGCTTCTAGACCCAGACATGCAGGGTCATTGTTGGCCTCAAATGAGCAGAAACACTAGCTGGTGTTCAACCCGGAAGTAAGTCTGGACATCATTGGCCCAACTTAGTAACGTGTTTGAAACTTTACTCCTTATGTGAGCCATACTGCATTATGTGGTATGGGGATTCCCTTGAGTTTGAGCATGCAATCTGAACTAAGATACTGCCAATGTGGCAAAAGTGAAAGATACAGGACGACTTTCAATTACATTGCATTTCTATGGTGCATGCTTTGCATTAAGTGGCATGCTTGAAGAGGCATGCACCTGGAGAAGGGGTTCATCCACCTTCTGCAGGTGTGCCGGTTCTCACAAGCTAGTCTATGCATATCGCTACAAGCAGGTGCATTCACATCACTGCTCTAATGCAATGAAGTGCGTCCGCATTGCCTCACGGCCTGCCAGCTCGGCCCAAATCCTGGCCTGCCGCGGGCAGTGCACGGGCACACGAAACGCTCACACCGCAGTCAAAGTTGGGGGAGGCGGATGGACAGTGCGGGGTGGTGGGTGGGGGGGCTGGGTGCTCTAGTTTTGATGGATGCGGGTACGGCCGCCGGGCCCGGGTACCTCACATTATTATTACGGCGCCGCCGCCGTGGATGGCAACTCACATATTCACAGCAGCGGCGGACGCAATAATAATGTAAGCCGGGCCCGGGCCGATGCATCAGAACGCGGATAGAAAGTTAACTATTATTGAAATTATTTACACTGAATTTGTACTTGCCGTTACCGGCCGCGTTGTTGAGCAAGCACTGGGGCCGGCTGCCTGCCCTTGAGGAACACTTAAGTGAAACTGCAACAAGGCAGCAGTGCCGCACACGTGCAGGGCAGGCAGGCTCTCTCTCTCTCTCTCTCTCTCTCTCTCTCTCTCTCTCTCTCTCTCTCTCTCTCTCTCTCTCTCTCTCTCTCTCTCTCTCTCGAGTCACGCCACACCTTAACAACTCAAGTGCTCGACTTGTGAACTGAATGTGGCCTCTGCTGCAAAAACAAACCCACGTGACCCACCACCACACGCATGTCGCCCTGTCATTTCACTGGCCAATGAACTGCAGAGCAGCAGACTCAGCTGAAAGTTGTAACAAACGAAGCAATTACACGTCCACCAGAGCCGGTGCAATCCTGTTCCGGTCCCCAAAAAAGAGTGCCAGTGTTGGCCACTGCCAAACACCGGCACAAATTAAGCACTGCATAGGACCCTATTCACAAAGTGTTTTTTCTGGTGCAAGTTCATACGCCCCCCAACAATGCACAGTTTGCTTTTGTTTCACAAACTGGTTAAATGTGCATCTGTGCTCACAAACCGTCACACTGCCTTTATACAGATTGCACTGAATGTGTGCAATTTTCGCAAATGCAGAAATGTGGAGGGGTGGACAAAGTGGGTTGGTGAAGACCACCAGTAGCATGGCAATTACCAGAAGAGGAGCAAATCATGGACCCCTTTCAGCTAGTTGCCACTTGCCCCCATTGCTGCTTGACTAATGTGCCAGGGGATACGTGATGTTGTTTTTCACTAGTTCCTAAAGGTGTTTGACTTCCCTTACTATTTGACAGTATTTAGCTTGCCACATGAAATTGTATCATATTTAAATGGGTCTTTTCAAGAAACAAGATCCATGCCAGGGACTTGCGCCTGGGAAATGCAATGTTTTTGGTGAGTAAAATTTCAGGCACAATGTGCAACATGGGAGAATTGCACACAATTCACTGAAGACATTTTATGCAGTATAGAATGTCAATGTGATTGTACACAATTATCAGATACAAAACAATGTGTATAAGGATTTAACTCAGAGTTGGTAATGACCTCACTGAAAAATATTCAGTAATTTGTTGTCGCAATTTTGTTCGGGTGTGTATTCTGGTGTCCTGTTCTGAGCTAGATATATAGATTTGCTTGGTGCAGACAAAGGCCTTGTCACAAATTACTAACATTGACAACATACAGCTGGTAAAAATGACAACCTGGCTCCTTTGCAGCCTTATGAATACCTTTTCCTCGCACCCTGGATCTTGTACCATTTTTTCACACACCATCCAGTCAATGTGTACTTTAAAAAGGGCACAATAAAATATATCTTGCTGCAAAAAGTGTTTTTTTTTTAATGCCAAACCCTGTTTAATTTCACGTGGCAATATCCAGGAGAATCTGCTTAAAGTAATTTAAAACGGGTCATTTTTAGATTTATTGTGTGTTCTGGGACTGTACTTTTATGGTGCGTCCAGGGAACCGGGAGGAGGGCAGACCGTCCTGGCTATATGACAAGCAAGGGTGAGAAGCCACATTTTCCAGGGGGGGGGGCTGAAAAGTCAAATAGCCCAAGAGGGGCCATAAAAACAAAGAGCCCAAGAGGAGCAGAGAAACCAAATAGCCCAAGAGTGGCTGACAGACTGGATACACCAACGGGGGTGTGAAAACCGAGACCCAACGGCGGGGAGAGCATCTGTCTGGTCCAGGGAGGACAGCAATCAAACTGACCAGAAGAGGGTGTGTGAAACCCAAGACACCAGGGAGGGGGTGGTAACCAAAGTGGTTGTGAACAGAGCAGAGTGGCACGGCTCTCGAGGGGCATTTGAAAGAACTTTGTTTCGTACAAGACTTAAACTGTAGTGGGCCAGGAGACCTATAGACGCTGGCCACTCCTTTTGTACACTGGGTGGGAATCTCTAAGGAGATTTAAAGAACAATCTTGCTTGAACTGTTGTATGGGCAATAGGCCCAGAGATGTTTGCTGATGATCAAATTGGAACCATGCTTTAATCATTGTATTTTTGATATCACCTTCCCAAACTGCCCCCTTTCTGGGGCTTAAGAGGAAAAATGAAAAAATGTGGCTAGAGCGCAGGAACAGTTTCTTTTGGGGCAGTATTCATACTTGCTTTGGATTGGTCTTTTAAAGGCGTTGAGCCAGCAGAAACCTTCAAGTGATCCCAGGAAAGTTTCAGTCGACTGAGCCCTCCTGATGTGCTTCAATGAAGTTGGGACTGCCTCTGATTCCCTTCTCTCCAGGTTTCTTTGTGGACAAAACTCATTCTCTTAGAACAGGAATCTTCCCATCTGCAGCCTTTAAATTGGTCTCATTAATCTATCCATCCTTCCAGTAGGAACAGGTGGTGTTAGTTCGTGCAGCTTTTTCCAGAGTCAAAATCATCCCGTTTGCTCTGACTTTTAAAAAAGTTGAATATTCCCATGCTTCTCTCATGACTGTCATGACTGTCACACTATTTCACCGGCATGAACTTTTCTTTTCGCCTGTCTGTCTGACACTCTTAATGAATACTTAATGAATACATAACACCAATCTGCATTGGATCATTATCATTTCTAGAATCGTGACCAGAAAATAGTAGGGACCCAATCTGCTCTTAATAGTTTAAAAGCAAATTAATTTCTGTTCCATAATTTGTGATAGCAACCCGCTACATTGAGAAATGCATTGCTGTACTCATTCAGCCTAGGAGCTCGTCATGCGGCATGACTATTTTGCACATTCATTAATAATATAGAAATTTTATCATTTTGATAATTTCTGATTAAGTCAAATGTCTTTGTAGCACCTGCTGTGCTCTTTTGCTAGTTTAATCCTATTTCTAACCCTCTTTGGGCCTTTTGCCTTTCTTATCTGCAGTTCCATAACTTGGAGGGAATGAGCTTTCAGCCTGACCAGATGTTGATTTAAAGTAATTTTAAACCCAGTCTTTGGGGTCATTTTGCATGGAAATAAATGTTGCATGTGTGGAACTCCATGCAAATTATGGGGTGCTATTTTTCTTAATGGAGCAGAAAATATTTGGTATTCCCTAAGGGTGCCCTTGTGGTGGTAGCGAGTGAGAGGGGGAAATCAAAAATAAAATTATGCCTTTTTATGGCGATCTTCTCAACATTTAGACAGTCTACATTTGTCTTTTGATTTTCACTACACTGAGCCATCTGCCTCACACTTGAAAGAAGCAGCACAATTCACAGTTTTCCAGCATCCGTTTGCTATAGGGAAACAGTTTTGGGTTTCATTTATGGTGACCGGTTCTTGGGGCTTCATAACCTGCAAGAGACGGGGTATGGGACTGACATTGAAGCAGGAGAAGCAGGGAAGGTTTACTTTGTTGCAACAATATGTGCACACTTGAAAAGTTAGAGCTTTCTGTGGTGTGTAAATTGGAGATTTTTTGCGTTTAATGTTTTTTAAAAAAAATGTTATGCGTCTAGTTAATTACAAACTTTAAGCTCATGCAAAATGAATACATTTATTAATCTCATGTTACAATTCTTAAATAAGAATAGCAAAATTACAATATGCCATTAAAATATTAAATTAGCACAATATAGGTTCTTGTTATAATCAATATACATTTAAAATTCAAAGTATTCCAGATGTTTGCATAAAAAAGTAAGTCCATTTAAAATCTCTTCAAGGCTTCTTTCAATATGAAGAAAGCCGCCGCCACAATAACCAGTGATTCCGCCCCAAATAAGGTAGACCAAAATAAGTCATCTGTAATATGGTCAATTTTAGTAGCAAAGCAGCAATAGCCTTTCTGATATTGAATTTCCAAGGAAGGGCAAGTAGTGAGTATGTGGCTGCAGGTTTCAATCTCCATGTGACCTAGGCGACAAAGGCATTCAGCTAATGTAATATTCTGCCATGCTCCAATACATTCCAGAGTAGGAAGGAGATTTAGCCATAGGTATAGTATAAAGTGTTTAGCTCAATTGCGCATAATTTAGATGGAAGCTCTGATATGCATATCCATTATCTTCTCTTACTGCCTAATGTATCAACATTATTAGCCTTATCCCATATTTGCGATTCTTTTCTTTTAATTTCAAAATGGAGCCAGGAAAAAATAATGGTTTGTTCTAAGCCCAGTGCGCCTAAATATACCATAATCAGTCGAAGTCGAAATGTCAATCTTCCGGTCTTACAGTTGGAATAATGTGTTGACAATAATTTAGCATATAGTAGAGTTCTGTGTGTACCAAATGGAAAGAAGGGAAGATAACCCATATTCTAATTTCAAGGCCTTGACCGGCACGGAGTCGGGAAGATTTATAGTGGCTCGGAGTAGTTTTCCGTCAAATGGTCAAGCCAAAGAACATGTTTGTTTGAGAGCACAGAGAGACTATATAATTTACCAGGTACAATGCTAGTACAATAGATTTCTAATAATCCTACCACATGTAACCCCCACGGTGTTGAATACATTGCTTCATCACAAGCCATTTTCTCCAAATCTTAGTTGTAATCATATCACTATTATAGGATAAAAGAGGATTCAGTCTGATTGATTGGGAAGCCCAGATGTACTTAATCATTTACCTTTTCAAGAGCATTTTTTTTGGCAGTGCATTCGCCTAAACACATGATCTTTGTTTTAGACTCATTAATGACCATGAAATTCTTTATGGCATAGGCAGCAAGAGCATCGTGTGCTGGAGGCCAATGGGAGTCAGATCAAAGAGTATTATATCGTCCGCATATGAAAGCCACAATATGTGTACACCATTTATTTTAGATGGATAGTTGTGTGCTAATCGAAGATCCATGACCAGATCCACTGTGTGTAAGTTATACAGCATAGGAACCAGCATGCATCCTTGTTTAAGGCTGTGGTCGGTGCTGTAATAGTTAGTTTGCACACCTGGCAAATTTTGTCTAACTGTAGGGTCAATCCGCAAGGCCTTCAGTTTTTCCCAAAGCAAGGGTCAATAAATGAGGTCAAAAGCCTTGCTAAAATCCACATAAGTTTGTTTTATATCCAGTATGGGCATCCGCAACCAAGCAGTGAATAGTAGAGATATTAGTCATTGTATTATGAGATTTTCTGAAACCTGTCTGGAAAATGCTTGTTTCAGACCATAGATTGAGATTTCTCAATAGGATATTGATGGAAAAACTTCTGGCTGAAATACATCATAGCCAAAAGGCGATATTTGGAAGGATCCAATCTATCACCTTTTTTAAAGATTGGCACAAGCACAGATATATGCCAACTTTCGGGAATAGATCCACAAAGCTCTATATGCTGGTTAAGATTTGTATCCATAGCTCCGGGTGTGCATTAAAGACAACATTTGGTATGCCATCCGGCCCAGGGGCACGTGAACCATTTAGTTTTATAATAATGTTGACCAATGTATCTTCTTCTATTTCCAGAGAAGAATTTTGCATGCTCTAGTACCTCTACAGGGCAGGTATAGTATGTATAATTCATCGATGTTTCTAAACATATGTATTCTGGTATGGCATTTAGTTCCAAAGGGGACCTGGATTTCATGTATTCATTAAAGTGCGGCCAAAATGTACGGTTGTCGTGAAATTTTAACCACCCGAACGCAATAGCCAATTAGCACTGTTAGTAGAATGTTTGTTGTTTCAGCCAGTTTTCGTCAGGTGGCAAGGTTTTTGATGCCCGCTTTTTTCTCACATTGCTTAAAAAGAAGCTTCCCCTAACTAAGGCTCGAACTTTTCAATAAATCCGCTTTTGTATAGCTACAATGGCATCAAATGGGGATGTATTTTTGACACTATAGTGTTTGAATGTGTAATTTCTATTTACCTGGGTAGCTTTCATTTTGGTCCTGATCATGATCTCCAGGTCCCAATTAGATTGCGATAGAGCAATCTCTATTGATTTTTGGTCCGGCCATAATGAATCGTTAATGTCCTTTTTATATTTGTCTCATTCCAGTGGAGACAATTACCCTGGAGATTAGCCACAATATTAAGCTGTCTCACCATTTTTTGTCAAATAGGAGCGACATCAACTGTCCAATTCAATACGACGTGATCAATCAAGTTGGTAAATTGAGTTTTCACCGGGCCACATCTGTCTTTCAAGGCAGTCAGTAATAACCATGTGAGATTGTGCAACGTCATTTGTCCAAGTATGGCTAGGAATATCTATCGTAGATACAGTACGTTTAATGTATACTCCAGATTGCTAATGTAAATTGTGTAGTTTCCTGTGGTGTCCATCAGAGTGGTGTTTAAGGAGTGTAGAGCGTTAGTTGGGCCATCTATGGTGATTTAATGTGCTGTTTGGGCACATTTAGCATAGACCTGTCTTCCAGTGGTGTACGTTCCATTGTGTAGTATGTGGTGTTTCAGGGCTGGAGTTGTGTGACAATGTGTTGTCTGTTGGGGTTAAGGTAGAGTTATTTTGAGGCGTTTCTTGTTAAAAGGTCTTGCCCATCAAACAACCCACTAAATTGAGATAACCTTTTTCACTTGGTAAACATATGAGTTGGTGACGTTTATTATATACATGCAAAATATCATTTCTCCAGCTGTTATGCCTTATTTATATGATGTTGGGCTAATTGATGCTATGCCATGTGAGACTATTCAGAGGGGTCCAAAATGGGAGACACCATTTTATTAAATAAGGGGCGAGATAAACGCCTAGCTTTTCCTAGCATAACAAGGATTTCCCTACCTAACAAACTAAGGCTAAAGGAAAATGACCTAATGTCCAAAAGTAACTGTCCCTTAGAGCAATTATTATAAAAAATTCCTACGGGTATTTGTCTTTTTTAAACATCACAAAATAAATTGTAAATTCAAACACAGCTATAAACTGTTATCCTTGTGGCCAGGTTTGGATACCCTTGCCCTGGGTCAATTCAGGATGGTTCAAACTAAAAGTACATTTCAGGAAAGTTATTTTTTACTAGCCAAGTTCCACTCCTGCTAGAATACAAAAGTTCTGGAGAGAGGGGATTGACTTTTTTTTTTTTTTTTGCAGGAATCGCATTTGATGTATGGTACTGAGGATCTCTTAGCTAACTCACGGTACACAAAAATATTGTTAAACTGTTATTCTTCGAAATCTAGGGGGGGTGGGGATTCGGTTTAGGAGGGTTTTCAACATGAGTATTGATAAAGGTAAGTATGGATGAAGAGGGGCTTATTCTACTGGTGGATTTGAGGCACGAGGGTAACTTAATCACGATAGGTTCTATATATGGTCCGTGTGCGGGAGGGGGAATTTCTTTGAGTCCTTGAGGAAGATGTTATGATATGGGTGCCGAAGTGGTTATTCTGGGCAGGGCGGGGGTGATGATTTCAATTGCTTAGTAGATTATAAAATGGATAGATCCTCGGCATGTCGTTTTACGAGACAGAAATCAAGGAGTTTAAGGAATTCATGTAGGTATATGATTTGGAGGAATTTGCATTAGGGAGACAAGGAATTTTGATTTTACTCACCGGTAATGATTCCTATTTCAGACTTGATTATATTCTAGTGTCAGATAAATTGGTTGAGGCGGTGATGGAGGCAAAAATAGGAGAACGCAATCTTTTAGATCACTCAATGGTGGGGATTCAGTTGAATTTTAACCAGGATAGGCGAGGAATCTATAGATGGATGCTGAAGCCATACATCCTGAAGGATGAAAGCGCTTCGAAGGCTTTTGGGAACTTTATAACAAATTACTTTAAGGAGAGTAATGGGTAGGCAGACAGTTTACTGGTATGAGATTGCTTTAATTCTTCTATTAGGGGGAAAATTGATGAACTGTACTGCAAGGGTGCGGAAGGCAGGAGAAACAAGGCTGAAGGAGCTTGAGCTCTAACTGCGAGGATTACAGCGGGAGTATGCTTTGACTGAGGATAAGAGAGATAGGGTCGAGTTGACTAGAGTGACAGAGGAATTGAAATGTGAGTTGGACTCAGAGTTTGAGAAGGGTATGTATTATATGAAACAAAGATATTGGGAAGAAGGAGACGGTGGAGGCAAACTATTAGCTAACCGATTGAGAAGTTTCTCAAAGGTCGCATGTCCATGAGATTGTTGATGGATGGGTCAGGGCGTGTTGTTAAAAGAGGAGAAAGGTGAATGTTTTAGCTCTTTTTATGCTGATCTGTATGCAGAAGATCTTGCTCTGCAATCGCATGAATTATATAGTTACTTTGAGAAAGTTCATGTCCCTTCCCTGTCTAAGGAAGGTAGGAATTCCATTGATGCCCCAATTACTGTCTCAGAGGTTCTATTAGCAATTAGTGAGCTGAAGGTGGGGAAATCACCGGCTATGGATGGTTTGACAGTCACATTTTTTCAGAAGTTTGATGAGCAATTGGCACCAGAACTGTTTAATCTCTAATCGATTTTTAGTGGAAGGGTCTTTGTCCCTCAATGAAGGAGGCTGTCAGTACGGTAATTCCAAGTTAGGAAAGGATGTGACCAGATGCTGTAATTATTGCCCTATTTCACTGCTTAATGTGGACATGAAAATCTTCACCAAAATTCTAACAATTCGATTAGACAAATATATGGGAGAGCTGATTGATAGGGCCCAGACAGGATTTATGAACTAACGGTATGGATACGATAACATTAGAACACTTCTAGGTGTGTTGAGCCTGTCGGATTGCGAGGTTAGATATCTTTTTAGATGCTGAGCAGGCATTCGTCAGGGTGAACTGGACGTTCCTGAACTATACGCTGTCGAAACTGGGATTTGGGCCTTTATTTATCAATGCCATTGGGGCACTGCAATCGAACATAACGGCTAGGGTATGGGTGAAATGAGGGATTTTCAACGTCATTCCAGTTGCATAGAGGCACAAGGCAAGGTTGCCCTTTATCCCCTCTCCTTTTAAATTTGGTGCTAGAGCCTTTGTTAGCATATATTCGGCAAAATGGGGGTGTTATGGTTCTATGTGTGGGAAGTGGAGAAGTTAAAGTATTGGCTTATGCTGATGTGATTATTTTGAATAACCCAGAAGAAGGGGGCCACCTCTTAAAAAGTATGATTGAAGAAGTGGGAAGGTTGTCCGGTTATAAGATCAACTGGGGGAAGACAATGGTATTTCCTGTTAAAAACTCCCCGGCTCGTAATCAATTGCTGGGTTGGAATTGTAAATGGGGGGGGAAATGTATGTGTGAATTACTTGGGAGTTTTTCTTGTTCGGGGTGTCAAGAAAATTGTATAATGTAGATAAGATTATTGAAGTTCTTCAGAGGGATGTTAGACAGTGGGGACGTATTAATTTAATAATCTGGGCTAAAGTCAACGCGATTAAAATGTTGCTGTTGCCAAAGGTTTTATATATTATTCTGTCACTTCCACTACGATTTACAAAGAGAGTCCTTGGACGTATAGATAAGTTATTGCAGGAGTTTCTTTGGGGAGTGGGAAAAGGGCTAGAATTCCTCGACATATGGTTTGAAGTGTCCAAGATGGTGGTTTTGGGTACCCTATCCTTCAGAACTATTGTAAAGTTTTTCCTTTGAAAAAGCTGGTTAGTTCTACCAAAGAAGACTCGAACCAGATGCCATTGTGGGTGCAAATAGAAAAGCAGAAATTAGAACCGTTGAGTACAAAGAGTCTATACTCTAGGGAGGCTACCTAGACAGGTGTCGAACTTGAGGACTGTTGCTAAAGATGCACCAACTTCATTGATAGTGGGTAGTGGGCAAGAGCTGCTCATATATGAGGAGGCGTCGCTTTTTTTGGAGCAATGGAGGAGTGGTACCCTTTGAGAATCTGATGGAGACTTTTGGGCTAAATAGAAGGGAGTTTGGAAGATATAGAGCTTTGGTTTCTGAAAGGCGACAGATGTTGAATACACCGCTCATGCAGAAGCCAGAGATTTGTAAATTATTCAGCTGTGTCGCAGGAAATGTAAATTTTTTGTAAACTTATGCCATTGGAGGAAAATTGGTTGACCTCATGTTAAAAGTTGAGGCTGACCTGGTGAGAGGAGTTTGGTAGGGATTTGCCGGTGGAGGACAGGGAAAAGCTCTGGAAAGTTCCAGTTAAAGCTCAAATGGACTTGCATTTATGTTCTATTCATCAGAAGATATTGGGTAGGGTTTATTGGACCCCTGTGCATATGTGTGCTTTGGGGATGACTGATAATGACTGCTGTTGGGGCTGTGGGAGGGAGAAAGGTAAAATGTTTCATATGCTGTGGAGTTGTGGAGTTGTGAGAGGGTGGGGGACTATTGGAGGGAAGTGCTAGATATGATTGACACAATCTGGAATATTACATTCCCACGTAACCCTTTAGCAGTGTTTCTACAGTTACTGAGATCTGGATGTAATAATGACTGGGTAACTTCGTGTTAGATTAATAGAGCCTTGTGGGTGGCAACTAAACAGATTTAAAAGTGTGGAAAACAAGGAAGAAACCGATGGTTGAAGGATGGCTCCCTGATGTGCAGACTCATAAATTAAAATTGTTTTATAAACAACGCAAAAAAGCAGTATATGATGAATTGTGGGGATCTTTTAATGAACTCTATGGGTGATATTGGATTAAAATGTGGAGTAGCATTGTAGTAATAGGGTATGGGTGTTCTGGGGGACAATAGACAGGACAAATGCAACCACCCCGTCCTGTCTATTGTCTTGTAATGACCTTGTGTATGTATTTTAAGTTTTTGCTCATGGTTATATTCTAAGTTAGGTCTGGAACAACGGGTGAGTTGTTGTATACTGTTAAATGCTTTCTCTGATCCTGTTTCATGATTTTGGAATTGTTAATGATCCAATTACCTACTTTGTGTTTATTATTGCGTTTGGATGTTTTGTTGTAAAATAAGAAATAAAGAGTTTAAAAAAAAAATGAATGCATGTTATGTCCTTCACTTGGCAAAAGTGATTATCTTCGTTTCAAAGGGTATCCTCTACTTAAAAACAATTGTTATCCACATCCTACTGCTTGTTAACCAAAAAGACTCTTCACACCCCAATTCAGAAGTCAAAGTAAATATTCTTTTCTCTGAAGATCCATAGCGTTTTATCACATCATCATCAATAACTTTATTCGGCCAGAAGGCCATCAAAGTGCATCTTATCAATACATTTCTAAGAAAGTTCCATGATATTTTTATAAAGAGAAAAAACAACAAAAGGAAAAGCAGCACCCTCATTGAGTACCGCAGTGCGAATCTCTAACCACAATACAATTCTCCCAAGCACATCAACATTTTACTCCCGTAACATCTGGGGCCGAGAACAGTGAGATTCGCCCCAGAGAGAGGACCCTTACTACTAGGGTCCCTAAAAGGGCGGCAGTACTAGAAGTATTGAAGGTGCTATTAGGGGTGCTCACTGAAATTCCACTTTTTCGGAACCGCCCATGCCCATTACATATTCTCAGGACATAAGAACTTCCCCAAAAATCTATTTGACAGAGTCTACATATATTTCATTGGGCAGTCTGATACACTCCACCATGGTGTCCTTGATCACAAAAGCGCAATCCCATACATGGTGTAACCAATGGAGGCATTTATTCCGAAGGGCATCCTTTGGTTCTCTTCTGTCGGAGGGCAGTTTTGGTACCTTTATGGGCATTATGCCTGGCTAATAGCCTCCCAGAGCCGGGGTTATGCCCAGTATGTTTGGGGCCTGGGTCTTCTTGGGCGAGGGCTCCGGCCCCAGGGTGTGAGCCTTTGGGGGCTCCCTCACTACGTTTGGGGCTGGAGGTTGAACAGCCTCTGGTTGTCTCTTCAAACTATAAGCGCTCAGGGCACCAACAGAGAAGGGGAGACGGGTGCACCGGTGAAATGATACTACACCATCAGTTGGTCCCAGGGACCCATGCCCATCCACAAGTAAACTGTCTCAAGCCCTGCACGCACCTCCTTCCCACCCTGGCCTCTGTCATGCCCCTAAGCAGAGCCGCTAGCAGTTTTTAAATGTCAGCCAGGTCAGAGAGAATGCAGTTACAACATCACCCCGGGTCAATAGTTGAATCTTTGGGTGCTGAGGCTGGCGGGGACCAATTCCCTTGGATAAGTGGCTTAGGGACCCTAAGTGGAGCTAAGCATAAGAAGGAGCTAGCCCCAGAGGCTGCAGCTGATGTGAACTTGCTCCAAGTGTTGCAGGTGGGGGCTCAAAGAACGCTTTCCCTCACAGGGTCCTTCATAGCCCAGGTCCTTTGGGTCCGCTGCAGGGTGGTTAGGGAATGGCAGGGGGTAAGCGGCCTCAGCAGCCAGGGCTGTCCATGGTTCAGGGGGCAAAGCAAGTGATACCAGAGATGGGTCTTGGGGACAGCACAGGGAATGTTGGGGGCGCCGCCAGTACCAACGGTGGAGCCGATGGTTCACAGTCCCCAATGAGCTTCGCTATCCTCACACCCATTGCCAAGGGTGTCTAGGAGACCGGCAGTGCCAATACAGTAAAAACCTCCTCTGGGATTAACAGGTTAGCGTTGGACACATGTTCAACTGTAGTATGGGCAGACAAGTGATTAAGAGCATGGACTTGAGTGGACCCGCTTTGGCTATGGGTGCTTGAATGTTCAGAACCTGGCCCCACCAACAACCCAAGGCTTGTGTATAGTCTATAGTTGCAGGGACAAATGCCCTACCTATGCTGACTCCCACAGGGTAGTCGCCACTTCCCTGACCCTCCCCCGATGCTTTGCTAGTTTGCCCACCCACCCCTATTCTTCAGCCCACTTTGATCTTGCGGTCCACTGTAAGTACAGGGGGGCTAGCAGTTTGGACATGAGGGCCGACTTGGGAAAAAAAGAGGGGTTTGGGGGCAAGGTGGAGAGATCCTCCACTTGTGCAGTACCAGCCATTCCTTCAACGATGCCCGGGCATATAGTCTCTGATGTGAGGGAGATCAGCAGCTTTTCTCACCTTACAGAATCCAGGTCCGATGCTAGTCTGGGCATTGTGAATGCTGCAGCGTTTTCCTTCACCTTTAGTGCTCCAGGGGCGAGTGCGAACACCCAGGCGGGAGCAAACACCCATGCCCTTGCTCCCCGCGGGCTTGCACCTCATATTTCCCTTCTTAAAGAACACCTTAGTCAGGTTGGTTATACAACAGTTCATCAAACACAGTAGTGGAATCGCCACTTACTACTTTTCAACCACTAGACGGTCTGGGTATCACCTACACGAACTATGCCGATGATACACAGATCCTCATCCCATTGACGGGGGATTATGACAAGGATTTGGCCTTCGTCAACAAAGTGTACCTCATCATCCAGGCATGGATGGCCTCACACGGTCTATGCCTGAATGATGACAAAACATAACTCCTCATTCTAGGGTCCACTCATAACCTGAACAAACTAGACCAAAACTACTCCTCCTTCGTAATTGACAACAATAAGATCACGGTAGCAAAGGAGGTAAAAACCCTTGGCTTCTACCTAGACTCCACTCTCGCCTTTAAAAAACAAGTTAATGCTATGGCATCCGCCACTTCTTACACATGCAAACTCATCAGAGCAGCCAAACCTTTTCTCTCTCCGTCTAACTGTATCACCTTAGCCAGGGTTCTGATCTTGTCCAGGTTGAACTATTGCAACGCACTTTATGTAGGATGCAACAAATACATCACGAACAAAATTCAGATCCTTCAAATAATGCTCTAAGAGCGGCCCTCAGTATCCCAAAGAAAACGCACATCTCTGATACTAGAAGGTCTGTCAACTGGCTTTCCACCAAAGACAAAATATTCCTCAAATCGGTTTCCCTGACCCACAAATGCCTCCACCAAGCAGCCCCTCAATACCTTATCTCTAGATTCACCAGACCCACCTCTGCTCACCCCTCTAGAATGACCAATTCTAATCTCCTCCTGGTGCCAAGGTTTAAGTGTTCCATGTCGGGTGGGAACAGCTTTCCGGTTAAAGCAGCACAATATTGGAACACCCTTCCACCTCCTTGCAGGGAGGACATCCCCTACCACCTATTTAGAACTAAGACCATCCATTGGCTCAAGATTCATGACACCTAACAAGCTCTCTTGCTGCCCTGACACTCCACTACTATGATTGTAAATATGTATATTTAGGTTGCCAACTGATCAGTGCAGATACCTTGTCACTAGACAACCGATGTATTGTAAATAGTATTGCCTATGTTGTATACTTCTGTAACCCATGCCTCTTCGGCGCGCGTCGTTTCTTTTTGGCGTGTCCAGCATTGTAACCACGGCTGGACTTCTCTGCCCTGTATGTAACCAAGCTTTGCAATCCTCTTGTTGCCCCTGCGCCTTGCTACCCCTTTGGGGTTAGGTGCGCAATATAAATAAATAAAATACAAAATACAAATACAACTTTATACCACATTCACAATATTTCGTTATCTTCTTCCTGGTCCACTCAACTGGCAGGACAAATGACTATTTGTCCCTTTCCTGGTTTACTCGTCTGCCAGGATAAAACTCCTACTAGTACAACTTAAACTCTGTGTGAAGGCTTGTTCCAGACTTTCCACACTTAAATCCTCAGTGGGGAAAGTAGAATCAACAACTGCTTCTTGACTTGGTCTCTTGACTTTCAGCACAATTGGCTTACAGCTTCTTCCACAGCTATACTGTTCATAAGGATGATAGTTCTCACATTGATCTGTTTGCCATCGGCAATGCATGTTACACTTCTCTCCCCCTTGATCCTTTCTATAAGAAAGGCTTTTCTCCTGTAGTTTATGATTTATACTTCCACAACCTTTTGTCTGTTCGGAGGGGGAAATCTTACTGTGATAACATGCCATTAAAGATTCTGGCACTATGGAAACCCCATCTTCTGAAGAGGAGAAAGACAGCATCTCTCCTGAGTTGCCACATTCCCTTGACAGCCTTCTCCTCCCTTCTAATACTATCCTCAGGGTCAGGTAGCAAGTGGCGATTAATACCTTTCCCTTGCCACATGGGAGGATACTTTAGGCTGGCATTCTGTGATGACTCACAGGATTCATCAGTGTTCCATGGCACAATTTCAGGGTGCACAGTTTCTATTCAGTTGCTTAGGACCTCCCTCCTGACTGCCCACTAATACCTCAAAGGCCCAACTGTAGTGTCACCCAATTTTACATGGCATTATAGTAAAATGCAGATGGACATGGACCATGAACTAGTAATTGACAAATCCACCATTTGAAGCGTTGGTCTACCCCACCCTGATGTTTTGTAGTAGTTGTGCAGTGGTTAGAATACATAGCAAACAATGCAGTGGGTAGTCATTTCCTTTTACAAAAAAATCTCAACTTTCCCTAAGTGTTACAGAAGATTAATATGAAAATGTTGAGTATTGTGAGGTTGGTATCATGGAAGGAGACGCAGACAACAGATTAAAAATTGAACAATGTTTTATTAAATGCAAGTTATGATGGATTAAGGCCTAACTTGCTTGATTCTAAGGTGGAATTTACCTACCTAAAGAAACTTCAATGTTGGTGAGCTCAACATAGAAATCCATCTGTGTCAAAATCCTATACTTGCCCTCATAACTACTACAAACACATGTGTAGGGATATCAACCATACATCAAATAGTGTTCCAAACATAACGTTCAGGGCTACTTCCAGCTCTGGCTTACTTGTCAGCAATCTCTCCCAAATGTAATTAAATTCACCACAAAGTTCTATTTCTCCTCCTTTGAATGTTAGCGGAAATACAGTTTTTAATAAAAGTTAATGTGCCCTCCCCAAGTTCAACACAGTTCCATGGTAAGACTGTTTCAGGACACCATAACTCAGGGTTCCCTTCCTCAAGTTTAATGTAGATATCTTAAGGAACTATCTTGAAGCCTTGAGTCTTTGAACTGGACTTGCACATCTCAGGGTTCTCTTCCCCTAGTCTGAAAATTATCCAGGGTTGTTTTCCTGCTTTCACCACAGCAAGCTTCCGTGTTGACATACAGGAATTGTCTGCTCAAGGCGCAGTGTCGGACCACACGGTCTGCAACCAGGAATGCCACTTTCACTTTTCCATCATCCTTGGTTCACTAGTGGTAGTTCTCTGGTCTTTGCACAGTTTCAGACCACACAGTCCACCCATTACAGGTCACTCAACCAGGACCTTTCAGGTTTCCTTCAAATTTCAATATTAGACTTCATGGGCAATTTCTTAAAGCCAGCTTCAATTTTAACACACTTATATCTTTCCTTCCATTTAGCTTTTTTTATTTTCAATTCAATGTTCATTAGGGTTGGTTCATAGTATACCACTGCGTTCATTTATCAGATGTCTTTTAGCTTCTGCCTTTCAATTCTGTATTCAGAATAAAGGTGAGCGTACTTGATGTACCAAAGAGTTCAATTAATGTGCTTTCATTCAATTCAATCATTAGGGTATTCAAAAATCGTTCTTTTCACTTGCTTTATTCAATTCACTCTTCAATACGAGCAACTTGGTCCTTTTTCGTTCATTGCAATGTATTGCTTTGACTTATTTCACTGGATTCAGTATACTTAATTCAGTTCGGTATTCAATGGAAGTAACGTAATCTGTTTAATTCAATGTAGAACGTTACTTTCATTCATTTCATTAATATGACTGTGTTCAATTTCATTCAATGCTGGACGTTACTTGTACTCAGTTTGGGCGCCCTGGTCAAAATACATGGACCGTTATTATCTGCACTGACTCCTTTGAGCGCCACAGGTATTAGAAGTGTCCCTGACACTTAATCAGTCTTGGCAGCTTCTTCACTTCTTCTTCCCTAGGGACCACCAAATAGCTGTGTGCTTATCTTCGCACCCAACGGCTAAGGAATGGAGCTTCGCCTCTGCCTGCATGCAGTGCCTGCTGCCCGCCTCGCCATGGGTGGGATCTCCAACCTGCATTCCCAATTCAGCGGGATCTCAAGGGTTTCCTATGGCGTGCTGGCATCTCGGCTTCTCCTCTTCTTCGGCTTCAACACTCTGGTTCTCCCGCTCTGATTCAGACTATCGCATCCGCCTGTGCTCTAAGCATAATTAAATGAATTAGTGGGACATGCCTGACCTTCACGCCTCTTCTTCATCCCAGTACTTGCATGGTTAATGGAAGTAATCATCATTGATCCTATTTTGTTACTTCCTCTCAGTATTGTCATACAGTTTTTAAATGGGGAGAGAACATTTACAGTGACCCATAAATGTCGGGGCAAGATCAGGTTTACGATAATTAGAACAAGGGGGGGGTACCATTTCTCGCCCAAAGGTATCTTGCTCCCAATCCCGTAGGTTCCTCCACCTAGGTGATCCTCCCTCACTTGTCCACCCCCAGGGTTAGGATCCAATAGCGATGGCCTTTCCCTGGCCACCTGCATAGAGGATCCCAGGGGAGTAGGAGTGAGGGAACTCTTAGGCGTCTCACAGTATACAATGCTTAGCTTTTTGTAAAACGACTTTAAGCAGATGGGCTATCATGCGGGCTCTTCTGGGGGTGTCCAGGTTTTGAACTTATCATGATGTATTTGACACTGTAAAGGGATTTCAAGTGTTCCAGTGTGAAATAATTAACCATTCTTGCCTTTTATGTTCCTGACAAAGATAAAAGGTACTTTAATTTTTTTTTTATTTTGCCTGAATAGGTTTGTTTTCATATGTCTGTGCATGTGCCTTTGTGGCGGAGGCAAAAGTGCAGATTATGGGCACAATGATGCAGAACTGGTGTGAGCATGGTGTGGCGGGTCTAAAGGATGCATACACCGTGATGAAATCTCCAAAAAGTATTTATTAATTAATAAGAATAAGGCCTATCTTTCGTTATCACTATTTGGCCGTTCCCTATCTAATGTAAATAACTAAGATAGTCGTCAGGAAGTGTCCAAATGAATAGCTGTGCTGTTCAAAAATAATTCTAACTCGCTCTACCACTATTCTGAGAAACTAAGGTCGGGAGGATGCCTCCCTTCTCCTGATGGTTGCTTCTTGTACTTGTCATCTTTTTCTTTAGACTTCCAGTTAATGTTATTTTTGGATCGTCTCTGTTCACGTTCTGTATCAGATCTTGTAACTCTCTCACAGCTTTTTACTGTTTCCCTTCTTGACCTTTGTCATATCCTTTGATCTAGGTTAATGGATCTTGGGTAATTTTGTCAAGTACATTTCCCTATCTGCAGTGGGTAATTACAGTTCAGCCTTTGCTGGAGTGGTATATCGGTGTATCTTTTATCCTAGGGGTTTCTTTTGCCTTCACTTCATGGTATTCTATCTCTTATATATTCCACTATGTGCATCTTGAACAACAGGGTATTTTCCCTTCTTCCCAGGGTAGGGTTTGCCAAGTTTTACTTCTCTCCCTCTCAGGATTATTTGGGATTCTCTTTCTCAGTGTTACAGTTCAGGTTTGTCAACTTTTTATTCAAGGTTTTGTCATTTGTACTGGGACGAGTTTTTCTTCTTGCATAACGAGTTCCCGACATCCTCCCATTCTGTCTGTTACCCCTAATGTTACAGGGTAACGTCTCTCTCCAGGGTCTGTGGTTGCTTGTGACCTTCTTTCGTTATCTTTCTCTGTCGGATAATTTTTGCCGGCTTCCAATTCGGGCAGCTTTCTCTCTCGCTCTTTCTCTCTCTCGCTTGGCGTCTCAGAACCTCTCTCGGCAACCAGACCTGTTGCCGGTTCCTCCGCAGGGTGGTGTTGGCGTTGTTGAACGGGCAGCCTGCCCACCATGGAATCCTCGTTGTCACGCCACCACCGAGTTCTGTGCTCCCGGTTCCTCTGATTCTCACTGCCTGCTGCTGCAGCCATGCCTCCAGCGTTTGCTTCTTTAGTTCAGAGCAGTTCCGAATGTAGCAGGCTCTGCGTCTCTCTTCAGCTCTTACGCCTCCAAGGGCCCCTTCCCTCCCTGCGTATGCGTTCCTCTCACTTACCTTGGTTGGGCATGTACTCCTTCAACCAACGCATCGCAGTTAATTGGAGGTTTTTCTTTAAAGAAACAGATTCTTTCTTGCTTATAATAGCATAAGTTAGCTTTCTCTTCAGCCAAGTTTCATATTTGTTAAGTTTTGCCTATTTGATAGTCCCATGTATACCATGGGGCATGGCTGAGCAAGTTCCTAACCGGAATGGGCGTCCTTGTCCCCTAAGGAGGAGTCTCTCCCAGTGAGGTTTCACTTGCCCAGATCATCCTAGCGAGGGTCTTGGGCAGCAAGCTAACCTCCCTAGTCTCAAAGGGGGTGGCTCCCCTTTGGAGAGAAGGAAGGAATTCCCTTGATTGGTTACAGTGGACTGCAGGATTTGGTTTGGGCACTTGCAGCATGAAAGGGGGGGCGGGTTGTGTGGGCATATATTAAGAGAGGCCTTTTTTGGGCCCGAGCAGCACGAGAATGTGTTTATAAAGGGGCAATGCTGGCATATATTGTTGGGTGAGGCTGCCTAGTTTTCCTTTTGGGACAGCCAGCAGCAGTCCCTCTTACAGAACGTTCCTATGCACTGTTGGTGACCGGCATCTAATGGAGTGTTTCATGCATGCCCTGCAGAGTGGAATGAAAATTCTACATTGTTAACAATTTGTTCTGAAATTGTTGCTTTGAAATGCATGATTTCAACCGATTATTTAAACAAAAGTGGGGAGGAAACGTCCAGACAACCCCTTACTGCATTAGTTGAGGTGCACTTCCTCGATTAAATTTGGGGAAATGATTCACACCCCTCCATTTAACAGCTTCACCACCTGTAACTGTGCCAGACTGTAGAGGTTTTGTGAGAGTGGGGATTGGTTGCCCATGAAGATGGCTAAGTAGGTCTTGCCACCTTCTTTGACCATGCAAATAAGAACTTTACATAGTTCACACGCACGCCCCTTCCGGATACTCATCTGGCCTTGTACAACCTTTGTCACTTTTTTTGTTGGTCTGGTCACAGAAAGACGCTGTATGGACCAGGTTATCTTTTTTTTACCTTTAATTTTGTTCATAAATGATCTGCTGCTCTGCAAAGGATTTGCTTCCAAATGCCTGAGTTTCTCTGGGGGCTCTTCACCTGCCGGGACTACTGGTAACTGTGCTGTATGTGGTACTGACTTCAATGCTATAGTGCTACTTGGTGGTCTTGCACCAGCAATAGCTGCTGTAAGAGTTTTTTTTTTCTACATGTAAAGCTGCCTCGGTTGTTCTCTAAGAGGGAATCCATTATTGATCCCAATCACTCCATCTTCGGCTGGTGCCCTGCCGAGGCCCAGAGCTGCAATAGAGACATACGTCATTCAAAGTACCGCTCTCAGCCCCTGCTTGTCTTCTCAGCTGCTCTGTCACCTTTCTTTATATGCTGAGCTTTGGATAGCAGGCTGGAAGCAGAAGGATAACCTTGTAACAGCATTGATTACGGGGTACTTGGGCCCTGCTGCTGCATGTAACTGGATTGCTCTAATTTGTCAATCATTGATTTTATTTTTTGTGACCTCGAGGCACTAGAAAGTGCAAAACCAAATTCAATGAAATGAGGGGCAGCCCCACTGGAAAGACGTTCATATACAGGACCATATACGGATCTAAGCCTTAACAATAAAAAGGTATCAACACACACATGGGGGCGGGGCAGAGTTTCTACATGCCACTTGTGCTAAATAAACACACTCCCACGCCCTACACTACATTAATGGAATGAACATTTACAATAAGGGTATTGTGGTAAGGCGGCATCAGGAGACCGGCAATGAGGCATGATTTTCAGAAGATTTTTTTATTCTCAGAAAACACATACTTGTTGCCTATTCAGTGATAGGCCCTACGCTATACAATTGAAGGTCCAAAGGGGTGCTCATTAGTCTGTCAAGATGGTTAAACATAAAACAAATCCTCTGTCCAGATATCCTTTTCTAACCTACTTCTTATTGCTCTAAAGAAATCTAAAACAAGCAAGACATGATTCAGGCCTTAACCAAGGAAAAGGGATTGCTGCTGACTTCTGTCCCTTCCCATTTGTGCCTTTTTTCACCAAAGCCGCCCTTGCCTATGTTCACAGTTCAAAAACAACAAAAGTTTTTTTTTTTTGAAAATGTAGTTTTTATTAAGGTTTCATTTTCATAACAAATAATACAAGCTTGAGTTCAGCAAAGTATACATTACAGATGAAAGAAAAATGTGTAATACAACTTATTCCCCTTTTCCCGCCTTTCCCTCCCTCCTTCCCCCCTCCCTCTCCCATACCATGGTTCGGAGAGCAGTAATAACAATGGAGTCTACTTCGGAGTCTGAAAAAGACGTGACACAGGCATTGGGCGAAATCGGGATGGGCGTGGGTGACTCAACGCGTCAGGGCCCACACGTCCGGGGGGCTATTCCCGGTCTGGGCTATATCTTCACGGTTCTGATGAGGTGAATGTCTTATGGTGTTTTCCCATACTTATCAAAGAAGGGAAGCCAAAGGGACTCTATGTTCGACTTGGATTCATCGAGCAGATGGGTCAAAAATTCCATGTCATATATTGCCCGTGTTTTCGATACCCATTCCTTTTCCCCAGGGGGTTCGGGTGATTTCCACCTTTGGGCCCAGCAGCTTCTGGCGGCTACCAACATCACCTGTAGCATGTGGTCATGTTTAACCTTCGGACCCCCTTCCACTTCAATGCCAAACAACATTAGCCATGGGGACAGGGTCCTCTCCATCCCATCCACCTCCTTTATCCAGGACAGAACCTCGTTCCAGTAAGTTTGTGCCACCCGACATTTCCACCACATATGTATATAGTCTCCCTTTTCGGTTTGACATTTCCAACAGTGTAGGTTATATCCCTTTCTCATTTTGGCTATCTGCTGTGGGGGGTAGTGCCATCTATGGATTAGTTTGAGAGCCTGGTGGCGGTATTGGGGTGCAGTCGTGGAGTGGTTGGCCTGTCTACATATTTTGAGCCACCTTTTTTCGGTAATGGGTGCACCTAGGTCCCTCTCCCATTGGAGCTGGGCAGGCGTGGGGTCCCGCGGGACAGAGAATAGGAGAAAGCTATAAAGTCGTGATATCACCCCTCTGGTTCCCTTGTGTGTGATGAGGAACTTCTCAAAGTCCGTTAGGTCTTGTCTAAGTGTATCACCCCATCTGCTTTCGGTCATGGCCCCCTTAAATTGTAGGTAACGAAAAGGGGAAAGGTTGGGAAGATCCAGAGCTTCCTTCAAGTCCCCCAACGATATGAACCTTGTAGCCCGCCAGAGTCCCATATTGCTCTAGGCTATGCATCACTTCGGGGACTGATTGGGATGGGTTAGAGAGGTATAGTAGTACGTCGTCTGCGAATAAGTTTATTTTGTGGTCGGTTTCCCCCATCCCAATTCCCCGGACTTTGTTGTTACTCCTGATTGCTATAGCCCAGGGTTCCATTACAAGGGCATAAACAAAGGGGGACAGTGGGCACCCTTGTCTGGTACCTCTTCCCAATGAGAAGGCTTCCGATTTGCACCCATTCACTACCACTTAAAAATGTTTTTTTTTAAATAAATGTTTATGTAATGGCTGGACTGAGGTCTTGGTGTTCCAGCCGAGTCTCTCTAGTTTTCCTTGAAACTTGTACCTCCCAGTCCTTCTCCCTTCAGGGAGACTTTCGTATTTCCCCTTCCCGTACTCTGGGTTTCTTTCTGGCTCTTCCTTTTTCACTCTAGGGCTTGCTCTTGGTTAATTCCCAGTCTGAGCTCCTCCAGCTCTTTCCCCATTCTGGAGCTTCTCAATGTCTCGTTCTCCACTCTGGGTCTCTGAGTTCTTTCACCCTGGGCTTCTCTCTGTCTCTTTCCCCATCTGGAATTTTAGTTCTTCCCCCGCTTTGGGGCTTCCTTCTCTGTCCTTGCGCCCACCACCCATTCCTCGGAAGACACCTTGTTACCTTTATTTGGCAAGCCGTGCTTCTTGGGAGGGCTATGTAGGCTGACTACCCCTCGTCTCACTGCAGGGCCACTTACACGACTCCTCGACTGAACTCTGCGGCATTGGGTGTCTTCTCCTATTCCCCTGACTCTTCATCACATCCTATGCAATCTACATTCACGAAAGCAGCAGTTTGATGCCCAAGTGTCTGCGTTCGCTGTGATTCCGCTTTGAGCCACCGCTTTTTTTTTTTTAATCCCAGTCCCATTTATTCCACCACACCATCATGCATTTAATCGTTTTAGTGGAAAAAGGAATGTGGCTTACCTTGGTGTTTTTCTTTTCCGAGCACATTCCCATGTGTGGGGCAACGGGGTAGGAGCAGATTGAAAGGGGAGAGGGTATGGGGTCTGGTGGGCATGCGTGGGGGGGGGCTGGGAAATGGTACACAGGGGAACGGGGAGTCCAGACGTGAAATAAAGGCAAGAGCGAGGGTGTCTCTTTCTGCAGCTATCCAAAACACCAGCTGAATATCTGTGGTAGTAATCACACACTGTATTGACGAGATTGCCCAACTTTTGTGTATATACAATTAGGTGTGTATTTCTAGCTGTCTGTTCTCTTTTACAAAAATATGGTAGATCATGTATGTCCTGGGGAAAATAACACATTTGTAACTCAAATATGTTAATGAAATGGGTCCTTTACATCATTTTGTGGCTCAGACATGGGTCCCATGATCGCTGCGCCATAGGGAACCAAGCTGCACCTCACGGAGGAGGCCCAACAAGGCCGAAACCTATCTGGGGTTGCTTGTGTTTCCATGAAGAGGGGACCTGGCCTAGCAGTTCAAGCAGGGCTGCTCCCATTGGTGGCAGTACCTGACTGATTTGCATATGGCTGGACCCCTTTTGCAACGGTACAGACGGGCTAAAAAACTGTGGTGTAAGGTTGCCCAGAGCAATGAACCTTCCACACATCTTTTTTTTGGTTTCAATCCTAATGCTTTGTCAGGCGGCTCTGAGATGAGTATTGCCTGATCATAGAAATAATTAAAATACCCTGACATTCCATAAATCTCGTAATGAGTTGGTTAAAAAAACGTGATGTAATGGGCTTTTTAGTGCATTGGGTGGCATCCGACCATCGCAGGATTGCGGTCATGCATGGGTAGAAGCTGCTGCATGCTTTGCACGCTTATCATGCCCCCCCACCCCTCCTTAATATTCACACTGGCCCGGCTGTTTGGAGAGTTGCCAAACATCCGAGGCCGGATGAAGTAGACTTTGTACACGGGACAGTGGCACCTGGGCCGCAGGAAGTTGGAGCACGTCTCTTCTAGTTCTGGACCACTGCTTGAGAGGTCAGCAAGCGAAGCAGGAAAACCTGCATTGATTTCCTTTACTGAGGTTGGAAGATCAGCAACCAGAAATATTGGAATCCAGTGACTGATTAAAGAGTCCAATTATAGGTGTTAAATCAGGAAAGGGAATCTATAGCACTGGAGTACACTATAAAATATTCTGCCACGGGTTAGTATATACAATAAGAAACACAGATTAATCACTCACAGGATATCTGCAAGTTAGATATTCTCATTGGTGCCTCTCCGGAAGAGCCCCAGGTGGAAATGGACACAGGTGGAGATGCAGCGGCTAAATTGATGGCTCTGGGTCCTAATCCCGACTCTTAACCAAGGAGATTGTGTGTTCCTGGCTATATCACTTCATCACCCTATGCGTCCACACAGGAAGCAATTCATTTACATGGAGTGGTTTTCAAACTGCGGGCCCCAAAAAGGTCGAGATGGGGTCAGAAGGGGTTGGGGAGGGGCAGACTCTTTAAAAGGGATTAAGATTGCTGTTTTTAATCTAAATATGGATTAGGGGGGGGGCTGCTTTCAATAGAAAATATTAGCAGTAGACAATCTGTTTACATTTTAACGAGCCTGGGGCCCTACTGGACCTTCTGTGTGTCCCCTTGGGGGGCAGAAACAATCGTTTTACTTAAGGGGGGCACTGGTTTATGGAAATATGGGGACCCTTTTAAGATTTAAAATGCACATGGAGTGCAATACACTTGGAATGCCAGGTTAGGCATCAAGAACCAATCCAGATGGAAGCGTCCCAAGCTCTCATTCTTCGAATACATGAAATACAAATGACCAGTCTTGCTGGACCCGTAAACTGTCTCAAGATGGTTAAGTTAGAAAAGTATGTTTATTCTAGGGAAATGTACACGTTATACATCCGTGTGGTTCAGGGAGCACCAGATTGTGTTTTAGGCAGTCCTAGTGGAACTAAACTGTTTTAAATGTACATGTATAATGGGGTTATTTGAAAATGTGCTTGCGTGTAACATAGTGTGATATGATATGATCTAATAGGTTATTTATAACGCGCTTAATACCC
This sequence comes from Ambystoma mexicanum, assembly GCF_040938575.1. Classification (NCBI taxonomy): domain Eukaryota; kingdom Metazoa; phylum Chordata; class Amphibia; order Caudata; family Ambystomatidae; genus Ambystoma; species Ambystoma mexicanum. The sequence continues at coordinate 976,152,730 of NC_090934.1, read as the reverse complement.
AGAGGTTTCTAAGCGAGGACCGAACCTGTGTTGCTCCGTGTCGTCTTGCTTCCAAGGCGAGCACGTTGCGCCTGAGCTATCCTCCCGAGACTATTGTAGTATTGTGATAGCCATGTATTTCGGTGTTCTGCTTGTATGGTCTGTACTCTGATTGAAAAATGTGTGCTCACGTCATGAACTAGGTCGGCCCTAGTCACAGAGGGAGTAAAAAGAGAAACCTTTTTACTAGTTCGAGGTAATGGGTATGGTGTGTGACCCTGCCAAGTGTTGCCCTTAATGAAAGGAGCAACTGCAGACACGTGCCTCAGGCCGGCTGCAGACTCCAGAAGGGAACGACTGTATCCATGTCTCATTTAGGCCTGCAGACCCATACCGTGTGAGCACGGGTCTGCAGCCCATAATGCCGTGGGGCCCTCGTGCCAGCAAGGTGGCTAGGGTCCGCATGGTCTGGGTATGGCCCGCCGTGCCCTCACATAAGACTGAGGCCCCCCTCCACCCCCCGGACAACCCCCTTAGGCACTGGGCCTCTTAAGGTGCTGATGTCCATAGCACCCACGGGGCCAGTTTGATGCCAATAGCCGGCCCCCATAACGATGGCGGGGAGGTAAAGAACCCCTGTGATGCGCCCATCCCCCTGCTCTCCCGTCATTTTCAAGGACTTTTTTTGGGGGGAAAAGGAGAGTTGGGGCCTGGCCACCGCCACAGTGGTCCCTGAAAGAAAGGAGGAAGAGCCCCTGCTGTGTGCCCCATCCCCGCTTTCCCTAATTTTTCAAAACATACGCCAGGGAGAATGGAGGAGGGGTGGAAGAGGGGGATGAATGCCATGCCCGGCACCCTGCCAGCGTATGCTCCCTGGCCGTGGCCCTCTGAGAAGAGGGTGCTTGTGTGGCTGGGGAGAGGGTCTGCCCGCATCCCCCATGCGGCTTACACCGCTGAGGAGAGCTAAGGTGCTGAGCGGCCGCTGCCACGTATGGGGGAGCAGTAAGGAATGCAGCATCTGCCGCCCGAAGGAAGGAGGAGCTGTGCCCCAACGGAGAGCTGAAGCCTGCCGAGAAAATGTGGAGGTAAAGCGGAATCCGCCGCCCAGAAAAGGAGAAGTTGAGTGCCATTCCCCGCAGGTTTGTTCACTGTGCCAGCAGTCCCCCCTATCGACGCCCTGGGCTGCGGTGATCAATGGATGCTCCAATTAGGAGCGGAGTGAAGAGGCTGCCCGCACTCAACGGCAGTATGGGGCAGTGCCTGCCAGCAATGGGCTGTGCCGGCAGCCCCCTGTCTGAAAGCTGGGCTGCTGGCGGTGAAAGTAATAGAATGCGCCCCGAGACGCCCTGAGACTAGAGTACGGATTAGAATCCATACTCGCAAACTGGTACCATTTTAAAAAAATAAATAAAAAAAAAAACACTTCTCCATTTCTAAATCTGCAAAGGGATAGCAGGTACGAATCCTCCTTCAGTTAATGGGGGGGGGGGGGAAACAACAAAAGGCGATTTATTTATTTTTTTGAACTATTTTCCAACTATTTCAGCAAAGAGCAGAGCCATTTTGCAGACTCCTATCTGCGTTCTCTGGGTTTAAAAGTAGAAACAATATGTGAATGACCAGACTACGAGGCAGTCATCAAAAAGAAATCCAGGGAGATGGACAGATATAAGACAGTCTGTGTAAGTTGAGTAGATACAGAGAGTATTGTTAACCACGATTTTGATAGGAGTAAACCTAGAACCTATTTAACAAAATGGTCAAACTCGTCATTGAGGAGATGTACACTGCAATTAAGGCTTAATATATTGGGGACCAAAGAAAAAATGTGCAGGCACTGCGATATAGAAGTGGAAACAACTGGGCACGTACTGACTGCTTGTACAGTTTTGAAACCCCTCTACATCAAGGGCTATGGAGGGCGAGTCCGGCACATGGAGTACATAAGCAGGGATCAGTTCTGGTCGGACTAGATTGGGACCGAATCTGTAGTTCATAACTCTGCAGCCTACGACATATGGAAAAAAGATACAAAGTAGATACGATTCGAAAACTTTGGTCAACATCTTCAACTCTATAATGCACACGCTGCCATAACTACACAAATAAATGGAGTTTTTTTTCCCCTTATCTATAAGCACTGATACTGATCTTCTTTAATCTTTCTTTTAGTGAAATTGATTTAATTTTTTTTTTATTTAGGAAATGCGATTTTTACTTTGTGAATTTTAAATGCAAAACTGTGTTCTTGATTGAATATAAACTCAAAGAATTAATAAAAAATAAAAAAAGATGCAGAACGCAGATAGGTAGCTGTATGAAAAAGAAAAACTAGTGTGTATGTATATATATACATATATATATATCTCCCAGCATAGATACAGAACTCATATTAGCAGTCTCACCAAATGTAAAAGTGCTCCAGCATGGATACAGGCAACTGATTGTAAGCAATGAGAAAGCTGCACATTACATAGCATAGATGTAGGAAACAGATTGGCAGCTACCAGGATGTTTTTATGGTCCAAACATAGACTGTGGTTAGAAGCATGCCATGGGTTTCCGGTGGTATATCCATTAGTGAGGAAATAAACTAGTGACTTTGTGGTCTGCGATATATCATTTAGGCAATATGACCTGGGGAAGGGGGGGGGGCATTACCAGACTGAAGGGAGGGCTTAACAGCGCCCCGGGAGCATTACCCGACCGGCAATGGCCCCCCTCCGATGGTCATATTGCCATTAGTACCCTGACACATCATACAGGTGTACTAATTTCAATTTTTCTTGAGTCCAGAAACGGAGCTGCAACCGCTTCTCGAGGAAAACAATTAAACAAAATGGCCGCCGCAGATTGGCAGAAGGGACTACGTGTGGTCCCTTTTCTCTTTCCGTAGTGGCCAGTCCGGAAGTAACTCCGGAGCCGTGGCAGTGAGGGAGCCTTGTCTGCCGGGTAATGCCCCGGAGAGGGCCAATGAGCTTGCTTGTAAAAACTTCATTGACCCTCGCCGGGTACTAATGTTCATTATTACTATATGTTAAGCAACACTGCTGCCAGTTAAACCATTAGCGATTTAAAAAAAAATAATAATAATGTTTTGGTGTACCCTGAGAAATAAATCCCTCTTAGGTGCTTGAAATTTTCAAATAATTAGCGACTGGCAATTTTGACATGCTCAGTGAGTTGCCCAGAGCCTCACACTTTGGGTTGGAGGTTTAACAGGGATGTGAGCCCAGCATTCAATTTCTGCACTTGAACACGTTGTTTGTATAGTTCTTGTCAGCATGATGAAAATGTTTTTAAATGTTTGATCCTCTGGAACTAAACTAATATCGTTTTGTAGCTCGAACATGGAAAGTTCACAAATACCATAACGGGCCAAGGTGACCACATTATAAAAAAAAAAACTTTATTGTTGCTACATTTTCTCTATCATCAAGGGAGCTATGCGGGTGCATGGATACTAATGAATGTGAGCATAACCAAATCTCATTTGGGTTTTTCCATTGTATTGTTTAAATTCTTTAAAAACACCAGGCGTGACGTCGTTATGTATGATGTGCAGAAACACATTTGAAATTGTTCAATAGAGCAAACCATTTAGTGTCAGATGAGCAGACCTGCAAATAAGCATGCCACAGGCCGTTATATTGAGTCGGCTCTTTCCCAAATGGGACCTTGTGAACTAAAATGGCAATAAAAAGAGCAGGCAATGGCCTAAACAATTTTAAGAGAATGTGATCAGCCAGATATTTTCACAGAAGACCGCACATCACTACATAGTGAGATGACATGATTTCCAGGATCACTGTATCATCTCTTTGCTACTGCAGCCTCCAATATGGCTACATAATCACCTGCCTTGACTAATGGAGTAGAGCGCTCGCTTTGCCATATGTGCAGAGCCTGTTGACGCAGGTGCGAATTCCGGCAGGGCCAAACTCAGCCTTTCATCCTTCCGAGGTCGATAAATGAGCACCACATACCGTGGGTAATAATAAGCAGCGCTCAGATGCCTGAGGGTTTGTGGCGCTAGAGAAATGCTAAATTATTATTATTAATGCTCTATGCGCTTCATTGGGGATTGCCATCCGGTATTTACAACATTTGTTTGGAGGAACAGAGGCCGTTGTACCCATTTTCCCCTCCTATAAAGACTTCTCTGGGTACGATACCTGCTCTTGTCGTTTTTAATAGTGTAAATGTTGTTTAAACCCAAAACCTAACAGTGCCATTCATTGTGTCTTTTCGTACTCTTTCTACAGTGCAGTGATACTTTCATCCAGTAGGCTTCCCTGTGGTGCAAACACTCCTCATGTGGAGGCACAGCATCACAGGTGGCATTGTGGATGCTATGGTTGCATGGACTTTCTCATGAGGTACAATGCAAAACGAATTTTGCAAAGGACCCTGATGTCCCTTTGCAGCCAGTCTCTTACTAATAAAGGTTAGGGCATTTATCCACTCAGTCTTAATTCTCTTTTGCCCAGACCCCTGCCACACAAGGAGGGATCGATATCCTGAATTCAATAAATGAGGGCTTGCACGAACGAGAATAATTGATTCTGCAGGTTGTTGTTGTCTTGATGACCCCGCAAGCAGGGGTCATATTATTGCTAGACGGTGACAAAGTGACAGTGCTAGTGTGGCAGCGAATGGGCTTTGGGGGCGACTACCCAGAGAAGATAAAATGAGGGTCTCTGAAGGTCTCTCCTCACTCACCTGTGCCAAGTAGCTACCAAGGCAGAGGGGGAGGGGTGCATGGAAAGACGGCCACAAAATGACAGAGAAACTTCCTGGAAGTGGACACCCACTGTTCTACACCTAGCTTTGCCCCTCAAAATGCAAAGGGGCTGCTCACCGCTACACTACTGTAGTGGACCAAACCTAAATGGATACTTGACAAACAGTACATTAATCGTAGTCACCTCTGTGGCAAAACACACCCACAAGTCACAAACCCACCAGGGATATCCGGGTCCTGGGTGCATCCGCTTTTGAGTCCTAATAGGTGGGGATTCTTGGCAGTAAGCATACACCCATACGAAACTGAAGGCAGAGCGTCAAGCTTTGCAGCACTTCTGCTTCACCTCAAACCAGGAGACCTTGGCTTCCTTGACCAGACCGAAAGCCTTAATGCTGATCGGTTAATAAGTGGAAACAAGAAAGATGAAAAGGGTCAACTCCTAAGACCCCTTGTGCGGAGCAAAAACACAACTGAGTAAGGATGAGAAACTGAGACCTGAGCAATCCTGTGACAAGCGGTAGATGGGTTGGGGGTGTAAGGGGATGGCTTAACCAAACTCGTGCGTTGTTGGACAATCTGGGTAGGGCACATCCCCACAGTAAGGGACAGTAGACAGCAGAGTCTGACACAATCAGCACAGTGGTCCAGCAAGAAGAAGAAGAAGAAGAAGCAACTGCTGTTGGAGAGCTGGAGAGTAGGCATCGGAGCCTGCTGGGGGTTGCTCCCAGCAACTGAAGGACACCCATAAGCCAGGAAGGGGAAAGCGCATTAGCCTGCTTAAGAATATACCTCAGACATTCACCAAGGTATGAACACATCAAGGCCACTCTATTACAAGCTTGCTGGGAGTTGTCTCTAATCCTGGCAATAGCCAGCAACCAGAAGGACCAAGGTACGGCCTGCAGAGAGTGCATGCCCAGGGTTGTAACACCTGACTAATAGGCGATAAAGTTGGCTTGAAAAAATCATGGCAAGGGGAAACAAAATACCAGCAGGCAAATGTAATTGTAAAACTATGGCAGTGGATGGGCAAAGTTCCAGCTGGTTAGGCATTGCCTAAGGGAGGGGGTGAAGTTCATGTTGCTAGGAATCTGTGACCACAAGAGCCCTAGGACGGTGACCCATGGCCCAGACATGGTCATTTTTCAACCATCCAGAATCTAAAGAAAAGCAAATCAGCATTGTAGATGCCATAGTCCTGAGATGTCAGAACACCCAGAATCAAGCTGTGTGCTATATCCGAGTCTGTGGCTCAGTGGACTAATGCATTCCCTATAGGGGTGTAAGTGGTTTCAACCCAGCACTCCACCTAAGTCAACGCCTAGCGTGTGATGCCCAGCTGGAACCCTTAATTATATATTTTTATGTCTAAAGTTCTTTTATTTCTGAATGATGTACCCTTATATCGCACCCCTCTCTTTGAATCCCCCCCCCACCCACCCCCGGTCTCACTGAACAAAGTGTTTTGCAAAGTTAAAAGATTTATTTGATGGATTTGAACAAGATATATATCACACTTTTATGAATTTGAACAATATCTAGATGTCACACTATTAATATTTATACCATGATCAGTGTTGGGTGATATTACAATCAACAATCTCTTTAATCAGTAGGAGTATGGATGAGAAGAATAATGTAGCATAGAATGACACTTTGGGTGAGTTCAGTCAAATACAATGATAGGAAATTAATGCAGCACAGAAATAAAACTTGATATGAATTCAATCAAATGCAATGTAATCACTCTTTTCCCCCTGATACTACTCAATCCCCCCTCATATGCAATATAGAGATAGGAGAGAAAACAGGTTTCAGGAATAAACACACTACAAATGTAGTTTCAATCCCAATTCCCCCAGCGAGTTTAGAGAGAAACCACAATGATTTCAAAACAGGTCAGTTGCTTTTGAATGTGATTTTAAATGAATGGGAAAATGCTACAAATGGATCTAATTCTCTAAATGGGATTCAAAACTATTGGGAGCCACTTTGGAAAGCTTCAGGTAAACACTAGAAATGATTTAATGACTGGCAGATTGGAAACTGAATTCAGAGGTTGAATGCAAGAAATAGCTATTTTACATGTAATGAAATTGAGCCAAATGCAGAATTGCAGCAAACTTTTCGGCCCGCGAGAAACGCGATTACAGAAAAACTATAAGGTGTGTGAATGCGGTTTTAGGTTCGTTTTGAAAGCTTCAATTTGACACTTAAATTTCGTTTCTAGCATGTATGGTTCAAAAGTTAGAGGTTTTAGTAGAGGTCGATTTTTTCCAGAAAGAGTCAGTTTTCAAATGAAAGATGCACTTTTGAATATTACAAACAATAATTTTCTAGGCACTAAGGAGGCTATGAAGATGCAAGATACCCAATGGTACAGCCACCAGAACAGGGCGCCTCCGCTCTGACTTTTGCCCGCCGAGACACTTTTCTTTCTTCAGCAAATATATTAGCACAAAGATGATACTACCACTACAATTAACAAAGGACTATATGGATGAGGGAAAGATTCAGAACAGACAAAAGAGATTCTACAATGCAGTCTGGATGTATTGGAATGGGTTGGATGGGATTACTTAAGGATAAGAGATTGGCTATGGACAATTCTATGCTAAATACTCACAACTATGGTTTCGGAATAGGCCCGTCAGGATCTGGTCAAAGGTTTTGGACTGGAATTCTGCTAGCCCACCGGACAGAATTCAGGCACCCGGTCTTGCACTCAGCACGGCACTGTGGTCTCTGCACGGCACTCTGAACTGGATCTGACAGGTTGGTTCTGGAGTTTACAGCCATCTGGATTCAGCTCTGCTCTACTGGTTTGGATCTCTGGGTTCTGGCAAGAGTTCTTGGCAAGAAGCAGAAAACAACACAGGCAGGCTGTTCAATGTTTGATATGTCCATTGGAAGTCTGGGGTTGAAATCAGGCTGCAAGATTTTAAAGGCCAAGCTGAGGAAGGTTCAGCTTTGGAATTAGGCCTTCTGCTTTCAGAGTTCTGGAGTCTTGGATCTGGGTTCTCCTGCAGAGCGCTTCGCCAGTAAATCATTTGATGGGTGAATGTGTGCCTGTCCCTAGGTCCTAAAACAGTCCTTATCTATGTATTTCCCAAAGGGGTGGATAGGCTGAGCATACTAAACCCACCCTCTAGGAATCCGATTGGTCAGAGTATTTTCCCTCTCCTGATTTGAGAAGGAAACCTAGTGTCATAGTGATGCTGCAATTTACAATTCAGGGAAAAACCTCCCCTTTGTTTCTACACAGAAAGCCTATTTTTCATAGAAAGCATATCTACAATATCACCAACTTGCTAATAATACATATTCACATCACATATTTAATAAAGCACGTATCCGTCCGATGAACCTGTGTGGTGCTCTTTCAGTACTCACCACTGGTCTTTCAGAGGAGAGCAGGTGATGTATAATTGGCTTGCTTCCAGATTACTGTCTGGAAGCAAGGCAATTACAAAGTTTGTTTTTTATTCTGGTCCTCGTGCAGAAATCACTGATATTATTCTTTAGAAGTAGGTATCTCTAGCGCCTTGGTGGTAGCAGGGTGTAAATTACTTGTTGTTCTCTTCTTCTTACCCACTGGTGACTGGAGCTTTTCCTTCTGAGTTTTTTTTCTGTTTCACTAATCTGTAGTCATTTCCTTTAGGACCTCACATGTCGACTGGCACTCTCTCTGGCGCCATAATATCTTTCACAGGTTTCCGGTTTGCAAGCTCCTTCAATTGGTGCTGTAACCTCGTTCACACATCTTAGATCCATGGTCCTTCTCTCAGGCTTCTGTGGCAGGTCAGAAGGAGGCAAACTCGGTTCCATTTTTGATTTGTGTTTAGTGAAAATAAGAAAGCAATGTCTACCTTTCCCTAAACTATGGATTTCCTTGCCTAACAAAACGAACTAAGGTGCCTCTCCGTCCTAAGTGAGTCCAAAAGAAAAGTCGGTCTACAGCCCGAAACTAAGCTAACCTGACCGTACCACTAGCAACACAACTAAAACACAGGAGAATGACTCCCTTCTCCTGTAATTCAGCATTCTCACGGGTGCTTGTTCTTCTTGTCAGGGTTGGTTCTGTACTCGTGATTTTTTTCTCCTTTCGACACACTCCAGCATATGTCTCTGTAAATCGTATCAGCATCAGTTAGGGACTTTCCTGTCTCCACGGTCTGGCCACCATTTCTCCTTAGGTCCTTCCTGGGACTGGGCTTCAGCTCGCTGGATCTGAGCAGCCTCTCTCTCTCCAGCAGGGCATCTCGGGCTCCTGCACATGCCAGCTTCCTGTCTGCTTGGGAAGCCACATCTCCCTGTGTCCACCAGCTCGGTTCCAATAGCTGATTCGGAACTCCCAGCTTCTCTCTCTTGCTCGCTCTCCTCCCACATTAATGACACTGTGCTGGGACTTCCCCAGCATAGCACAACAGTCCTTTCTCTGTGTCTTGTTAGTTTTCTGTATAACACTAGTAGTTTTGTTCACCGCTGTACCAGCTGAGGAATTTTGTTCAGGTTGCATTAAAGTTTCAGCATGAGGATAACATACGTCTATGGATCCTTCATGTTCTTTTTCAACCGGTTTTATTGTTTCAAGTTTACAGGTGAATTGGGTAGGGAGTTCCCGATGGAAACGAGAGTCCTTGTACCCAAGGGGGAGACTCTCTCTGTGAGGTCCTGCTTGCTTCTCCCCCTAAGGGGGTATCGCGTAGCAGGCTCACCTCCCTAGCATCACAGCAAAAGGCTCCCTCCTGGGGAGAAGTGACTGAATCTCCTGTCCACCCGCGTTCCACCAGTCACCTGGGTTTCTCAGAAGATGCCATCTTTGTTTTAATGCTTCAGTACCGTGGCCCTTAGTTCCACCGTCCTCCAACCCACACATCACTAGCAACCCCCCCACCCCATCCCGCCTGCTTACCTGCAAGTACTGGAGGTTGCTGCTCTCCTTCCCCTCTATCGGTCCACCAAAATAGAAAAGGGATTTGGCTGCAGCCATTGTAAATAGAAAAGGGACATAGGCCCTTTTCTGTTTAAAATTGATACAGCCATTTTTTTTTTTTATTTTTTTTACTGGAGCTTGGGCATGTGCAAGATGCCAAGCCCTAGGCCGCAAATAGCTGTCACCCCCTTGTTGGGGGCGTACTGAGCCGTGTGACGAATTTAGGGAATTTGAGGAAAGTGGCTCCTCACTGGGAGAGACTCACCCTCTGAGAATGGCCTATATAGGACTATCGGAGACAAAGAAACATTGTGAAATCCAGAGATTTGGTTGAAACGAAAACCATAATAAGCCAATGCGAGCAAGAAAGAGGAACTGTTTTTTTAAAGAAAAATCTCCATTTAACTGAGACGATTAAACTAGGAGAGGACGACACGCAGAGAAAGCCTCCTGACAGTGTCACAGCTGAGTGAGGCAGACTGAAGAAAAGCTGTCCACGACTTTCAGCATTGGTCAGACTGTGATAGTGAAACTCTGGAAGCCCAGCATCCACCTGCACTTGTGAACCGAGGAGCTAGGAAGTCAGTCCCAGTACTGGTATGACTGCGACAGCTTCCGGGCGGGTAGTGCACCCTCATAATGACACCAAAAACACCCTGCTGAAGAAATGGCGAGAGATTCGGTGGTCCGCAGCAAAAACTAGTTGACGAGGGATGAGACAGAGGGCGGGACACTGCCAGACTGCAAGAGAGAATGAAGCAGAGCTGAAAAGAAGAGCCTGTGTGAGCTCTGACCCCAAGGGCGTTTTCCTACCAACTCTGAAGTAATGCAGAAGACAGGAGAAGTGGGAGGCTGCTGGGGAATCATTATACATCAGAAAAAATCCAGTGAAATTGATGAGACACGGAATGGAAAGGTGAGGAATTGGAACTGAAACAATGTGAGAAAGAGAGTGCAGATTAAATCGGTAAAAGACTTCTAAGAATTGGGTACGAATATCCTGGGAAGAAGGGAAGATATCCCATAACACAAGAAGTACACAGTGGAACATATTGGGAGGAGAATCCTGTGAGTATAAAGACCAGACCAGTAAGGCCTTTAAGAGAGAAACGCTGAAACTAATGAGCATTGCGTACAAATACTGGTACAAATACCTTAAGAAGAGGGGGAGATGCCACATTATACAAGACGTGCAAAATGGAACTTATTGCGAAGAGAATCCTGGGTGTGTGAAGTAAAGACCAGCAGTGTCTATAAGAAAGAAAATGCCAAGTAAGCTATCTCAGGAGAGAGAAAAAGTTAAATTCCAACAAACACTGCCTGCCACCACTAAGAGTATATGTCAAAGGAATCAAAAGGGAAGAGTAGCCTTGATCAAAGGATAAGAGGAGATCCATTGAACACTGACCAGGGAAGAAACCGTGAACCTAAAAATCCTCTGAAGTATTAACAGAAAGTGACGAGTCAGATGTCCTACTAAAATGACTTTGGATTGAAGAACAAACTCTTTTAAGAAGAGACAGTCGAGGGAATGGAGTCATGAGTTTATTTACTTTGGTTAGAATAGTGTTATGGTCAGGTAGAACTCGTTTTTTTGGACAGTGGACTATTTTTTTTTTCATTTGTAGACTTGATGGCTGGTGAGCACCCTAGTTATTTATATAGGCAGGGAAAACCCTGATATCAATACGGAGAGAGTGGCATTATTCTTATCATTTTAATAAGTAATCTAAGAAATGTGAAAACCGTGGCTGCATCCTTCTAACCCGCCACAGCCAGCAAGGGCGCTAAGCCTTTGCTGAGCCGGCCCTTTGTGCCCGCCAATGCAGGTATGACTGCTCAAATAATAGTCACTCATCATAAACTTGTTAGTGGCTGGCTCCAAATCACTCCTTTTCATTGGGCTAAGCATTCTGGGAATAGCCTGCAGGTTACGCGATTGCCTTGATTGTGACATTGATATGATATAATATGATGTGGCATTTATAACGTGCCTGTACACAAGTGTTTAATTCAATCTTGTCTCCATTTCTATTTCTGGCCTCATCTCCTTTCCTGTTTTTTTCAAGCATGGTATTCCTTGTGCATGCCCCTCACCTGGGACTGTTGCATGCATCCACCTTCCCACTGTGTCTATCATCTGTGCTCATCGTTGTTCTTGCCGACCATTAACGACTCCATGTTCGCCATACACCAGTGCTTGCTTCCTCCTGCGGCTCTCCACCTCAGCGTCTTGTGATCCACTCTCTGGCCTCTTGGTTTTTCTGCCACCATTCAGTTGCTGTGCGCTGAATCCCTGTAGAACTTCAACAGTAGACGTTCCAAACTTTTTCACTGCAAGATCCACAGTAATCCCCGTGGGGTTTTGGGGGGTGGTAGGCTATGAGCGTCCCTATGTGCTTAGCAGGCTTTTGCAAGCTTTTCTGTTTTGGCGGCCTGATTCAATTATCCAAGCCTGTTTTTTTCTTTCCTCCTCGCTGCCACAATGCTCACTTGTGCCTGATGGCATGTGTCAAAGAGTCAACTCTGAACCTCTGTCTATCTGTTAGCTTACCTCCTCCACATTCCTGTACCCACATCTCTCCATCAATGGATAGACTTCTGCTGTCTTGTTCTCCAATTGTGGCTAGCCTTATGCCTCCAGGACCTCTCTCCTGCCTACTAGTCTTCCAATCAAATTTCTCCATTCCTGCAGTCAATATCCCTTCTTCCTGGTAGCCTTTTCCTCCCCCTGACCGGTTCTCTATTTCACCCCCTCCTATTTCACCCCCTCCTCATTCAACTGTTTCTGTCCACTCTTCCTTTGTTCTCAGCTCCCTCTAATGTGTCTCCTCTTACTGTAGTGACTTTTATCTATGAAATATATCGACATTTTTGTGTTTGATTCTTTTTACAGAGAAACATCCCTGATCAAATACCCCCATCACGACATTTCCATCCCTACATTTGAGATGCGACACAGGCTATTTTTTAATTGAATATTCTTTTGTATTTAAAGTAAATAAGTTGTCCCCTATCTTTTAATGCTGGGAAAGTCATTCACTATATTCCACAAAACTACATGCAGCTGGTCCATAAAAGAAACGCAACCTGTCTTACATTGATATTACACACAATTATCCACACAGAATACTATTCGATACAAACGCATACAATCCTCTGCAATGTAAACATACAAATTGTCATCTGTTATCAGATTCGTTTCTTCTCAAACCATCAACAAGTGTTTGAATCAGAGAAAAATATTAACTTTCCTTTCTAGGGCTGATTAAACTATAAAGGGTTGGACACCATTGATTTCTAGCTTGGACCTAGACAAGTATTCTAGGTAGGGTTGACTTGTCTAGACTTTTTCTAAAGGCTTGGTTTCAAGGTATAAGCTTCTATTTGCAAAGTATCTTGATGCATTAAAGGGTCACACAAGCATGAGATTATAGCAGAGTAATCAATAACTTCATTTTAATTGTCATTAGGGGTCCACTTCAGGCAGAATCATTCTATGGTATTTGGAAAAATTATACTGGTAATTGTAAGGGTTTCGAAGAAAGAAGCTGCCACAAAGGTGGCATGGTTTTGGTTATAGACTTTTATTTCGGTGTGAAAAAGGTCATTACTATCCTTAACTTCTAGGATGGGATTCCCTGCCTTAAAACTAATACTGTCAGAATGTCTGTCAACTTAACTTCCGCTGTCCTGTGTCAAAACTTACTTCTGTCCCTCACACTATAACTAAAAGATAAACTAACACACTGTTCGTTCTTTGAGGAGAATCTCTACCCTCTACTTCTGGGTAATGTTCAAAAGATGTTTCTCTTAAATCAGTTACCAGGGGGGGAATGACTCCCTTCCCCTGGTTTGTGGGTTTCACCTGGTACTTGCACAACATTACCTCCAGGAGAATGGCTCCCTTCTCCTGCTGCGGCTCCTTATACTCTTCAGTAGAACCAGGGGGAATGACTCCATTCCCCTGGTGTGTCTTGATACACTTCACAACGATGCCAGGAGTTATGTCTCCATTCCTCTTTGCAATTGATATTGTATGTGTATGGCACTCGTACACAAGTGTTTGAGAGCGCGACTGGGCAAGGGAGGGGAACCAGGGAGAATAAAAAACAACTATCTTACTAGGCCTCGTGACATTGAGAGCACGCAAGTGCATGGGAGAGGGAGAGGGATAAGTGCAAGGGAGGAGGGGAGAGGTGGAAAGTGCAGAGCAAAAATAAGAATAAGTAAATAAAACCTAATTAAGTACGTAATTAACAAAAAGAAACAAACGTTTGTAGTGCAGCCTGCAAGTGCCAGGAATAAGGCAACAGACAGGGTGTGTATGAATGAGTGTAGAAAAAACTTCTTTATCTCTACTCTTTTCGGCACCAAGAGAATGCCTCCGTTCAGTTGGTATGCTTTAGCAAAGTTCAACAAAAGGCCAGGAGGAATTAATCCCTTCCCCTGGCACTTCTAGTTCAAGAATCGGTTCAGGAGCAAGACAATTCCTCCCTTCTCTTGGTATGCTTTGGCACAGTTCAGCACAAGACCAGAGGGAATAAATCCATTCTACTGGCATCTGTATCGGAACTCCTGATGTGGTACCAAGAGAATGACTCCCTTCTCCTGGTAAGACTTGATATCTTTCTTTCTCAGTGCCTTCAACTTCTCACACTTTGCCACTTTGCCTGGTTCTCAACAAAGTCCCAGACCTTGTCAGGGTCCTTCTCTGATGGTCAGTGGTTTTCTTCTCCCACTGTAATAAGGAATAATTCATCTGATGCTTTCTGTTTCTAGCTTTGGGTCCCAGAACTTTCTCTGGTGTTCAGTAGTTTTGAGCACCACTGGGCCAACAAATCGTTCCCCGGATGCTTTCTGCATCAGCGGTTACCTTCTTGTCCCCACTGGGCCTTCCGTGCCACCTTTTACCTTCACTCAGGGGTCATGCACTGCTCCGGTTCTTTCAGGGATTGGCCTTCCACTCAGCTGCTTCTAGGCACCTTCTCTTTTGGCTGGCAGGCTCCACTGCATTCTCGCAGATCTCCCACCTTTGTGGTCTCAACGTCTCTTTGGGACCCATCTTTTCACCTGTCCACGGTTACACCACCTCTTCAATCCAGGATGGGCAGAGGGGTATGCTCCTGCAGAGTCCCCAGTCGACTCTCCCAGCGTCTCGCTGGCGTCTGCCTGCTTCAGTTGGGATAATCTTACGGGTTCCTCGCTCCTCGAAGACGACATTGAGTCATCTTCAGTTTCCTTTATGTAGGACTGGTCCCGCCTCTGCCTGTCATCAACACCTGTAGTCCATGAACGCGGGGTGCTCTTCATGATTACCGTGAACCATCTTGTGGCAGTACTTAAAGGTGTAATCTTCATGCTTCTGAAGTTCTTCCTCATCCTAGTCCTTTCTACATGGTTGGTTTTCATCACTATGACATTTGTACATGTGTTTGCTCTCTAAGGAAGGATTGGAGGTGGAGTGGAGGACTACGGAATGTGTGGGGTTGATTGGGGGGGGGGTTTCAGGACTGCTCCCCAGGTGGTTGTCCTTCTCCCTAGAGGGGAATTTCTCTCCATGAGGTCCTCCCGCATTTAACCACCCCTATGGGGACTATTGGGTAATAGCCTTACCTCCCTAGCCTCATGAGAAGGGGTTAGGGAAAAAGTGACGACACCTTGTGAATCGTCACATAATTTAAACTGATATTACTTTCTTGGGAATGAAAGGAAGAAACAAACATCCTTCGTGTTCCACTTTGAGTAGTAGAAAACTCTATTTGGATGTTTCTTTTATGTGAACTATGGTTTTTACCGGTGAAGATTTTGATCAATTCCTGAAAATCTGGGACACTTTGTAGTACCAGTCGTCACAAACGGAGATTTAATGTGCTCTGATAAACTCTGGGAATTAATAATGGATTACTGTTGGAGATTGATATACCTACCACAATTTTGGATTGTGAGACAATCTGCTTCCCAATTTTACAGGCACAGTCACCATTTAGTGACACAGCATGGAAGCAGGGTTCCCTAAAAATACTTTCAATTGCAATCTGGAGTTGAATCCGTTCTTTGGACATTAATCTAAAACCACTGGGGTTATTTTGCTTCTTTTTGATTTGTCATTTAAAAGCCCAGGACAGGTAAGCACATGAACAGCACAAGGCAACTCTGCTAGGTAATTACTTCCTTTTATTCTGTCCCCCCTGCTCCTAAATCCCCCTCAGGCAATCTGGTTCTATTTTGGGGGAAAGACTTGTGCATTTAGCTCCCTCTGGAAAATGCCTTCTTAAGCACATTTTCCATCAGCTCCTTCCAATTACAACCTCAAGCCGCTTTTCTCTTTTCGGAAAGGCTATCGTCCTTTGCTGCTTACTCAAACATTCTCACTCAATTCCTTTTGTGTTGAACTTTAAATGCCCCAAAAAAACAAACACCACCCATGAGCCACCACTTGGCGCAGCAATTTACGATTGGAAACAGCCTGTGATGCGGCCCATCACTTACTCACACCCACTAGAATCCTCTTCTTTGCTTCGATCAGCGCACTATATAGAATGATCTGAAGCCAGTGTTCAAATTATGTACTCCGTCTCCTTGCAATTTTCGGTGTTACTCTCTTCAACCCCGTTTAGCCTAGAAAAATGACGGCACCAAATATCGGGAGCAATACTGCACTGTAATTTGTGTGAAGAATTCAAAACCTCACAAGCCATAAGCTTCCCAAAGTTTTAGAATCATTATTCTTACATGCTTTTGTTAGTTTCCCATCTTTCCCTGAAGTAGGTTTTTTCTTTGCCCTGCTGGTAGATTTGTAGGATGCTCTCAGGACTTACAGGTGGCTTAAATCTACACTTGAGTCCTCTCTGAGAGAGGAAATTAGGGCTGATTTGAGCTTTCTGCTGTTCTCGTTTGCCTTGATTTCTGTCTGTCTTATAGCTTGATTGTTTCTCATAAGCAGAGGGAACAAACTTTGCTTTAAGGCTGCAAACTCTTCTAATATGGAGTCGGCATCAATTTGTGCCCTTCAATGACATGGTAGAGTTCCGGTTTCTTATTTTTTTTACAATCCTTGACCACCTCACCACCCACTGCGATAGGCCCTGGATTGCATTTTCCACTACTCTCTCTGGCATTCTTCGCTCAGCCGTTCCATCCTTTAATGAGGATATCAAACCAGCTAAAGGCTTGTGGTTACTCTCACTTTGAATGGCATCATCCTCTTCCATGATGCTGCATCAATAGTCATGTAGTCTATTTTGCTAATGCCACTATGCCCATGAAAAGTGTTCCTTACAGGTTGATCGTCCGAGACAGTCTGGATTTAGAAAACATCATGGTACGGAGAGTACATTAGTTGACCTCCAAACCCAGATGTTGGACTGCATGGATAGGAGTAAGGTAGGCTTGCTGATGCTGTTTGATTTCTGCATCATTTGACCTCTTGGATCACAAACTATTGACCACCCTATCCTCTGTGGACCAATGCTCGCCATCAGCCGTGGAGTGGATGAAGTCTTTTTTGTCTGTTAGGATGTCGAGTTTTTTTGAGGACGGGCATCTTCTGCACATAAATTGTCTAATTGTGGAGGCCTGCAGAGAGCGTGCTTATCTCCTGCACTCTTTTTAATGTCTACCTGTGCCCCATGTGCAATATTCTGGACACAGTAGGGGCCAGATTTACAAATTATGCTGATGACACTCAGTTACTGATTGAACTGAGTGGGGACTATGCTGAGGATGTAAGGAATTTTCAGAGCATTTATCAAATAGTAAAAACCTGAATGTCCGCTAACTGACTTTGCCTTAACAGTGCAAAGACAGAGTTATTGGTCTTTGGGTTTTGGACCCAGGATATTCAGAGCTATTGATTGATGGCCACTGTAGCAAAACCTTCACCAGGTGCTGATGCACATGTGGAAAATGTTATTAAATAATAGCAATACCATCTTAGGTTATTTAGACTGGTGAAACACTGTCGCCAGTAAGAACGGCAAAACCCTTGTTAGAGCCATTATAATGCCCAGCATAGACTATTGCAATGCCCTTCTTGGCGGAGCAAGCAAGAACAGCACACAAAAACTTCACTCTCCAAAATGTGGTTTGAATCATTAAGTGTCTCCATGAGGGATCATTTAACTCCCGCCAGGAAGGAACTTCACTGGCTGCCCGTTGCATCCAGGATCACCTTTTTTAAAATCCTAACCCTGACACACAAATGTCTGCACGGCCATGCACCAATCCATCCAAAAAATAGCTTGACCCTGCAAACATGGGAGATCAACAAGAGCTAGCAACACTTATGGGCTCATTTGTTAAAAGAACCTGTGGTAAGGGACTGTGCTTTCCAGTCATACCAACACTTACGTTGAAAGGTCTCCCAGCTGAGATGCGCAGCGTATAGAGAAGAGTCTTCCCATGTTTTGCAAAATGCTTAAGACCTTATTATCCAATTAGATTTACTGTCCCCTCTGTCGATCTCCTAACCAACCGTCTGTCAGTGCTGTGTGTTGTCTTTGTTCTTTGTTCTATGTGTGCGCTGATGCCTGCGGCGCGTTACTAACAATAAATTAAATAAAAATATATGCATAAACAAGTCCTTGGACAACTGGTGGAGTTTGGTCTGGGGAGAGGTTAGGTTGTATGGAAGATGAGTTTTCGCGGTCATGGGGTGGATGAGAGACACTTGGTTGACTTGAGGGGTGTGGTAGTCCAGCGGAAACTAAATGAATGCCATGAATGTCTTCAGAGCATTCATAATAATTGGTTCATCTTTTTCTTAATGTGGTGGGTGTGATTCCCTGTGATGGGTGGATGTACAAAGGTCTGTTTGATCCTCCAAACAAGAGGCATGTGTGCCTTGCAGTCTGACCCATCAAGGTTGATGTGTGTGTATACCATTTTTATACTGTCAGATGACGCAAGGCAGGACGGTCAGGCTTTCTGACCTTTCTCCCACTCTAGTGTGTCAATAAGTTGCAAATAGCTCATCCGAGATGACCTGCAGCTCTGGCAGAGGTGATGGTGAAAAGAAAAGCATACATCATCTTAACGTCATAGGTCCTCAAAAATGACTGTACCCCTAGACATAAAACTTTTCCAATGCCATTGCTGAATAAATGGGACTTGTAATTTGAAAGGTAGTAAGGGTCTGTCATTGATTGGACACTACAGACAGTAGGTATAGCCCCAGCCCCAAACCCTTCTCATGCCAAAAGCTTGCATGGAACAGTCGTGAATGAAGGTTATGTACTGGGAAGCAGACCATACTGTAGCCCCATAAAGTTTCAAACTCTTCTAATTGAGAGAACAACGGAAAAAGTTATTGTTTACCATTACTGTGTGAAGTGCAGCAACTTGCCTGGGACAGTGATGCAGGCCTTTTTCTTCGCTTTAGGTGCTTTGATCTTCTTGGACTTTGGGGGACACATTCTCCTTTTGTTATCGGGAGTTTCTTGTGTGTAATGGCTGGGTGCTGATGTCCCAAAGCTGGTCTATTATTGAATTAAAGTTTCTTTGGTAGCCTGGTCTGCTGCTGGTACATGCTGATAATCATCTAGAGGTTGGTGCCACTGATTCGGATCAGGTGTTCAAAAGTGTACCAGCAATAAAGGTGCACGTGCCAATCTCCAATTTGGTTTAAATCACCCCATGGGTCAATGCCAATTCAATAGATGTTCTATCACGCAAATGCCTTGTGCTATTACGCAGATTCACCTGGAGGCTGTCGATTCATAATTCCCAAGGATATCGTTGTGCTGTACTGTCGTGTGAAGCCCCCTGATGGCCAATATATAGTAGGCCCCACTCTTACCAGGAGTCAACAGATGGGGGAGGGGAAAACACATTATAAATAAATAAAACAGGGGTGGCCAGGTTCAGCTCGAAAGTGATTTGGATGATGCTGTTACCCTGGGGAATAGTGTTCACTGTAAAGGGTAGCTTGTTTCAGTGTATGGGAGGCATGTGTTATACCCGTTTATATCGGATATTAATTGGCCCAAAATAGTGCAGAGATTTGTTGGTGAGGTGGCCCATTCAGCTGACTAAAAATAGAGGAATAGATACCGTGCAAGTGTAAAAGTAAATGATGTGAAATAACTAAAACGAAAAGCCCACAGGATTACCATTTATTTGTGAATTGCAAATTGGCCACGATCCTGGATTAGTGTGTGTCCATTGAATTGAGGTTTCCTTGGAAACTGATCTTTTCGAGATTATGGTTGCATGCCCGGAAATAATCGGCCATAGTTGCTGCTTTTGCTTCAATAAATGCTTTCTTGTTGCCGTTCACAACAAGGGATAGCAAATGGGCTTCTTCCCATCTGGTGAAGGGGAACACTGCTCTGGCTCTGCCGCAATGGGGCCAGCTACAGCAGGATCCCTCTTCTCTGTTCCGGGGCTGGAAGAAATACAATAGATGAGTCTCCTTATCCTCCATCTCTCCTGGTCTACAGAATCCCCTTCTTATACCCAGGAGCACCTTAAGTGAGTTGTTCCTGTTTCAATATTAGTCTGTTCTGTCTTGGACCCCCCCTTGTTCTAGAGCTCGCCATATGGGTAGCTGATTTGAAGGCAAACTACTCTTACTCCAGAATGGGTTTCAGTGCATGGACCCCATTCCTTCCGCCAAGTCTCTCCCAGTCCCAGAGGAAGTACTCTGGACCGTGCCTACCATTGTTTGGTAATACAGGTAAGGAACTTTCTCTTAGTCAACAAGGGCCTATCGATGAATGGAGGAAGTGTTTGCACCTGGAGCCAATGAATATGGGGGAGCTGAATATCTGCAGCTCTGTGACCACTCTCCGCTTCCTTCTGAACGTGCTCGTGTACTCCTGCTTGTCCAAGGCATTCTGCTGGTCTTGTCTCACAAATTTGCTCCATAGTGCCGGTACATTCCCTACAGAGGGATCGTTTAAAATTGTTCACAAACTGCAAAATGCTGATCAAAAGTTCTGGTGGGGTTCATGCCATGCGGGGTTGGTCTTGCTTTATTAACCGCTGTGCTTTGATATCTTTCATGGATATCGGGTCCATCTTAACTGTTGTCTGCCCTGGGGAGCAGACACATTTTCCCCCCCTCAAACGAACCCACCTCAAGGATAATCTACCTGTTTCTTGCGATCACTTGCATCATTGCACTTTGGTGATCCAAACATTTGTTTGATGCCTGAAGAAAGTAAGTTGCTACGTTTAGTGTGTGTTGTCCGAAGGTGCAGCTCATACCTCCAAGGAGCATTGTAAATGTACTTAAATGGGTATGCAACGTTGCATGTCTTGGCCTCTAAACCCCACTCTAGGAAGCCCTGCTCTCTACTTTCGGGTGAGGGACAAGGCATCGTTGCCACCTCTTCCCCTGTAAAATAAAAGTAGCTATTCAAAGGATTGTTGCTTGTCGGCAGTACACTGAGCAAAATGCTCTTTTCAAGTTATACATCTGACATATACAATGACGTGATCTCCTCTGAACCAAATCCAATGTATATGTATCTGCTTAATGTAACCTACTTTTTGTAATATTATGCATTGTAATGTACCTTTCTTCGACTGTATTTCCTTTGTATATTTCCTGTCACCTTAATGTATTGATTTCATTGTGTAACCTAAGCTTGAAGTCTCCTTGAGTCTCGTGCGCCCAGTTACCTACGGGTTTGGTGCGCCCTACAAATCAAACAAAATAAACCATCAAAAACCTTAGTATAGCCATAGTACATTTTACTGTACAGATTGATTTGATTTGGTTGAGTGGTCAGACACTGCTAGCCCAAGTACCTTTTTATATAGTGCAAATATAGAGGCTGGAGAGGCAGTACTCCTCCAGGGCAGTACTCCTCCAGGGGGTCTTTACTCTGTACCAATATGTATAGGTAAAGGCAAGCTGGGTATTGCAGGGGTAATTTGTTGCTATATAACAAGGGTACAGTTGATGACTGGGGACATTTGTGAATGTTGTGTACCTTTACCCAGTGGTTTCAATTTTTGCATGTTTACAATAGACATGTATACAGTTATTTTCATGTGCACTCGCATGCACATCCAGAAAACATGAAGACCCCTACACGGATTGCTAAAATGACTGACACCATTCATGTTCTCTCTCAAATACGTTTTTGTGGATTAAAAAAGTACCAATGCAATGTATCTGGCCATAGTAAACAAAATACAGAACTGATCATTTGTTTTTGTATGTTTGTAGTTGCCCTGATTCGCTTCACTGCACTGATGCAAGTTTGGCCATTTTAATGGTAAAATAATGTATCAACCCCAGGAGCATAACACATTGATGGTGCCCTTTTGGCTCTTGAACAGGTGATCTGTGGTGTAAACACAGATCTTGGTGAGCTTTCTTTTCTGCAAGTAAACATTAGCCGTTTAGATGTGGATGACTAGTGACCCGCCCTCTCTTTAAAATAAGGACTGTGAAGGGAGGTGTTGCAGAAAGTGTCACTGGGCATTTGGTTATGCTAGTGTGTGCTTGTATTGTTTTGTCTCTTAATCAGTTCTTGGAGTGATATGGCGGTGGAGAATAGTGTTCACATGCAGCGAGGCGGCCCCCAATCAGCAGGAGACTAGCCCTAGAGTATTTGATGATGCAGGCCAGCCTGGTGTTCGCTCCCTCACTTTAACGCCAGCCTGCCTGTGCTAAATGCACTTTCAGCAGACAGTCGAGGACCTTACCTAAGTGTGGGGACTGGGCCCTGTCCACTGTTGGCCTACCTGATATGTTATTGATGGGTCTACTAATGTAGACTTTGATGGCAATTTGAACAGACACAGCTGTTACCCTCTTGACAGAGATTTAAAAGGTGCTTTTGGAAGCCTAAAAAATGTGGTTGCTTATGTATGTCACAGCAGTAGAGTCAAACAGATTAGATCAGTTCTTCACATTTTGCAGGGACTTCCCATGAATCACTGGGTTTAGAGGGAAGAAGCCCTAATAACCAGCAGAGGACAAGGTTCAGCCTAGCCATTGCTGGGTCAGCTTTCTTTTCCAACTTTGGCTCATTGAAACATTGGCTCCTGAATCTGAATGCAAGTTAGACTCCTTTGCTAAACTACCCTACTGTCAACAGTGGCCGAATGGAGGTGAGCCTGCTCTGCAGCACTTAAAATTTGAAGCCCCTTTTGGTTTAAGGTTCCGGATAACCCAGCTTTTCTGTGTTTTTGTATTCAATGCAAGTCTCTGTTTCAGTCCATCTACCCTTGACCTTAAAACATGGTTGACCCCACAGTCACTGAGATTGGTGGCCTGGGCCTTTGTGTCCTTCTGGGTCCTGCCCTTCCGTCCAATCGCCATCAGCCTTCCGCCCTCTCCATGCACTTGTCTTTGGGCAGCGACTGGCATGTGTTTGTCACTGCCCTTCACCTATTGTATTAGCAGGTGATCACTCTTTGCCGGGTGAACCCTTCCGGGAACTTAACTGTCGCTCACAACTGACTCCCTGGCACTTCCCTCTTTGGAACACCTAGCACTTACCCCCTTCCCTTGTTGCTTCTCTCTCAGCTCTTGCACGCTCAAAATGCCAGCAAGGCCTAGTAGGACCGCCTCTTTCCTGTACATCAGTTTATTCTATTTGCCTTTTGTTTCCATGTTCCCTCCCCATTTCCCCTGTTGGTGCTTTGAAACAAAATTTCTTGATGTATAAGCACCTTACAAATGCACAATAAAATAAATAAGTGTTCCTTTATTTGCCTAGAGTTGCTACTTCTCCACTGGGCACAGACCTTTCCTGTTAAATAGGGCTGGTTCTTGGGTAAGGCAAAACTAGGCAGCAACCTTTACCACCACCACCAGATAGCTATGCTATTGATGGATTCAAACCAGAAGTACCCA
Organism: Ambystoma mexicanum; assembly: GCF_040938575.1. NCBI lineage: Eukaryota > Metazoa > Chordata > Amphibia > Caudata > Ambystomatidae > Ambystoma > Ambystoma mexicanum. Next base: position 976,129,249 of record NC_090934.1, on the reverse strand, counting down.
GAGCTCTACATGTGGGTCACTTTCTAGGGTCTTGTGTCGAGGACATAGATGCATTTGCATCCACAGGGAATTCTTACGTGCTCATGTTGCTCGATGAACCGGGGTGAATTGTAATTTTATGTCTGCAGCTGTAAAGACCACAACTTAATTACGTTTAACATTCAGTCCATAACTGCCAGCCGCTCTCCTACCATTGCACCTGCTACTGCCACCCGCAATAAACGTGACATCACTTGCGCTAGACTCCTCACCCTCCTCCTCCCGGCTCTCAATGACCAGGTTCGCTCATGCTCCGACCCCACGGCTATGGTTGACACCTTTAACCTCGCTATCCAATAAGCCTTAGATATCATCGCCCCATCCAAACTGAGAAAACCCAAACCTCGAGTCCACCTGAACTCTTGGTTCACGCCCAATCTCAGAACCCTGCGCAAAGAAAAACGAATTGCGGAATCACATTGGAAAATCAACCAGTCCACAGCCAACAAATCGTGCCTCCTCCTGGCCACTCTTAACTACAAGGAAGCCATATTCCAGGCTAAAAAAGACACTTACAATAAACGTATCGAACAAGCCAAATCCAACACCAAAGAATTGTTTAGAATCGTAAAAGAACTTGAAAGCCCTGTCACTGCACCAGACACTTGCATCAAAGATGGCACTTGGTGTACCAAAATCCAAGAGGCTCTCCTCGGCAAGATTGCCACCCTCCAAATTAAAATCAATAACAAATAATCAAGCCTACAATCCAACCCAAACCTATCCCCGCCCTAAACCACCCCATCCCAGACTCTGACTCCTTTTAGCTTCTCTCCACTCCATTTCCGAAGTGGAAAGGATCATCACCAGCCTTAAACCGACCAATTGCCAAGGCAACCTCTTCCCGGCACCTATAATCAAGGAAGCAGCTCATGACCTCGCGCCATTCATTACTACGCTCATCAACTCTTCCTTTAGCTCTGGGATCGTACCTTACAATCTAAAGGACGCGTGGGTCATCCCCCTATTGAAAAAACCTACCCTGGACGCTAGTATACCCACAAACTACAGGCCAATCACCACAGTCCCGTTTTTACTAAAAATCCTCGACCGTGCAGCATACAAGATTACCTTGAATCTAACAAACTCTTGGGACTTAGGCAATCTGGGTTCCGGCCACGTCACGGCACTGAAACTGCCCTCATAGATTTAAAAACACAGATTGAAGATCTAAAAGACAAAGGCAAACTTGCTCTCTTACTCCTCTTGGCCCTCTCGGCGGCCTTTGATCTCGTCAATCATGAACTCCTCTGCCACCACCTTAAATCAGCTGCACACTTCTCCGATAAAGCTACAACCTGGATTAGCTCCTTTTTAGACAATAGATCTATGCGCGTGTTCTCTCCACTAGCAACTCACCTCACCTGCACCTGTCTCCTGTGGCGTGCCACAAGGATCTTGTGTTTCACCCACGTTGTATAACGTGTTCACCAAACCTCTCTTCGATATCTTGGACTATCTGGGTGTCACTTACACCAACTACGCCGATGACACCCAGATACTAATCCCTATCTCAGTGACTACACGGCTGACTCCCTCGCTATCAATGTCATCTACCAGGTCATCCAGGCGTGGATGGCTCAACACAGACTCTGTCCTAATGATGAAAAGACTGAGCTCCTTATTCTTGGTTCGCCACAAAAACTTACTGCGTTAAAGTCCTTCATCATCGATGGGAATATTATCCCAACCGCCAAGGACACAAAAACCCTAGGGATCTACATTGACTCGACCCTATCCCTGACCAGACAAACTAACTCAGTCTCTTCCGCAGCGGCATATACCTGCAAGCTTATTACAGCCTGTCGCACTTTCCTCTCCGCAACCAATTGTCACCCTGGCTAGAACTCTTGTACTATCCAAGATTGATTACTGCAATGCACTGTACCTAGGCACCAATTGCTGCAACCTAAACAAGTTACAAATTGTCCAAAACAATGCGATTAGAGCTGCCCTCAACATTCCCAGGCGCCAACACATATCCGACCCCAGGCGCAATATTCACTGGCTCTCAGCCCCACACCGTATCTCCCTGAAAACCCTGGCTCTTACCCACAAATGCCTTCATAACCAAGCTCCCTGCTACCTGGCCAACCGATTTGCCCTCCACAACTCCATTAGACCCCGCAGAATGGCTCATTTAAAGTGCCTTGAGGTTCCACGTTTCAATCTCCAAAGATCAGGTGGAATTAGCTTCCCTATCTTGGCAGCTAAACTCTGGAACACGCTTCCTAATGAGCTTAGATCAGAACCCTCATTCCCAAGATTCAAACACCTTACGAAAACCTGGCTGGCCACCCAGAACATTTAGCCCTGGGTTCTCTGCTTAATTTGTACATGTATATATAATCTGCTTGTCCTCTCATTGCTATTATTATACCTGTAAATTCTGTATTATACTTGTAAACTTTGTAATTATGGTTTTTCTTATGTTGTAATGAAGTGATGCGCCCGGTTGCCCCTGGGCCTGGTGTGCTATACAAATAAATAAAATACAAAAATACAAATACAAATAGAAACCCAAAACCCATATCGTTAAAAATAATCCAAAAGGCCAAATATGTACTGCACTTTTATGCAAAGGGAAAGCAAGGTTTATTACATGCACATCGAACTGACACGAAGCTCGTCATTCCCTAAGAAGTTACAGGTTATATAACTGTAAACCGTAAAGTTTGAAAACACAGGTTACAATGTTATCCCACCACCGTGATTGGCTACCATCCATAGAACATAATACCCCTGTATAGTCGCTGGACCGATTAACCACACCTTATCTAAACCCATTCCCCCAACAACATGACCAACTACATCGTCACTATTGAATCCAGGAACAGGATTGGTTGTTTAAACTTATTGGCACATTAATAAATTGAGGCCATCACTTGATGTGCATCTCTCCGATCCAGACACGATCAAAGTAAACTGGCGAGACAAACTCTGCTTTGATAAGACAATAGGTCACTTCATTATACCAAACCTTGTACTAAATTTATTGGCATCGCCTCCGCTCCTCCTAATCCAAATCATGGACCATTCCAGACAGTGCCCCCCCTTATCTCCTTCAGCCCCAGTTGCCTAGTTATGACATGACCGGGGCACCGCTCTTGAGCCTGAATTTCAGGGATGTATTTGTTTTTAATTACATGTGTGCTTGTAATTCAAATGGCATGGCCGCCCTTAGGTGAGGGCAGTAGTGCTCTAAATTGTCTCCTTGCCCGTTGGCATCACACCTTATGCCCTATTCTCGGGAATTTGTCCTTCAAAGGGCGCATCCCTTCCTGCTCTCCTCACAGCAAACCACCTTTTCTCCCCACATCCATGCCCTGCAGCTGGATTCAATTAGCATTGATCTGTGCACTACAGGTGTCTCTGACCTCGGCTTCTCTCCTGGGGAAGGGGAACGGGGAATTGTCTTTGGAGCCGAGCTAAACAGAACTACTGCTCCACATCAGGGCTTGTGTTCTACTTTGTTCATTGTGTACTAGGCCTTAACATCCAATATGGCCACACTTCTGCCAAATTAACACGCTGTCCTCACTTCCACCACAGTACCTTTCTGACTCCAACTTCCACCTGTTTAAGCTCTTCCCTACACACCTCACTACGAACTATAACTTTGAATATGACAACTAAACATGGGGCCTATAATACTTCTCTATCTATAACCTCTGCAACCACAATATTAATGTTTGTTGCGCTTTCTGTGTTGCTATATGCGAGTATCTAGTGTGTGTTACACATAACTAGAAAACAATACATGTGCCTTCTGCTGCACAAACCCCAGATGGGACGTGCTAATGTTTTTCTCAGCCTGAAACCTTTTGCCTGGCTGTAATGCTATATATGCATCCCAACACAGTCTAGCATTCTGTTCTTAGTCTGTTGGGGTGGGGGTGTTCAATTACTGTGTGCGAGTGGATTAGGTAGACGTGTACCTTGTTTAAAGCTAAGAGGTCAAGAATGTGAGTGGAGATGGTTTGTGGAGAGCCTCTTGGGCAACTTGGAGCATCCATACAGTGTGGCCTTGGGGACATCTCGGTAGTGGTTACCGCCAAGTAAGGTAGTTGTGAAGAGATGTTCTGAGGCATCCTGGAGTTGACTGGTATCTCTGGCAGTGGACACTGTTCAGCGACTGACCCTTTGAAAGTGGGGGATATGGGAGAGGAGTGGAAACACAAGGGAGCATGCAGCACTGGGTACCTAGTAGACAGCAGGTGAGAATAGTTCCTGAGGGGAATTCAGAGTAGGAATTCCAGAGAATGCAGATTTCTGGTGGAGTCCATAGAAACAGCCCAGCATGCTACGAGGTCAAGGTGTGATATGTACAAGCCAGTCACATGAAGTACACTGAGCATCGGACAGCATATCATGCTTTGGGGCAATAATTGCATTTTACCCCAGGGAGCAAAATTACATAGGTACACTAGGTAGCAAATATCTCAGCTGGTCACAATAACAGTGTGACACACAGCAGCATAACTAAATAGGTACACAAGGAGAACAAAATAGTTGGGAGAATCTGAGTGTGGCCCCCTGGGAGTAATAGAATATAAAGTAGAAAGTCAAATGTTGAGTAGGTTAGTGAGGGGCTCAAGTATTCAAACCGGATATAGATAGCATGCCATGTTAAGGGCATGACCAGGAATAACTAAACGGATGTAGAAAAGAATGAATGAAAAGACCTAAGAGGGAAAAGAGCCTTGTCGCCTGCCTTTACTCCAGACAGCTGCCATGTCCCTTCCTCACTTCTTTGCAACTGCCAGTCTGTCTGTATCTCTCTCTCTCTTCCTCTCTTTTTCTGACTCTCAGTAAGTATCTTCAAATTGGAAGATGCATTACCATGCGCATACTCCTAAGGGTTATGGGAGGCATGAACTTAAGGCCCAGAAAAAAAGGTTACCAGACAGATGGAGTAGCAAGGCTCTCACTTCACCTTCCTTAGTATGTTGGTTGGCAGGCAGAGTGTTGTCACAAACCTCACTCTAACTTGCTCAGGTGCTGTTGGGCCCTATTGAGTCCTTTGCCTGTAAGGCTATCGTGATGAGATTATGTTGCTTGAGACCTAGTATTCCCTTCCCTTTTTTAAGAACACAAAGCTTTGGGAGCAAGCCTAATGTCTCCTTCAGCCAGATCAACAAACCAAAGTTGAATTCAATTCGACCTCCGTTCGGTAACCAGCAATATTCTGCAGTCACCAAGCTGCTCCTTTTTCTGTCAGCTGAACGAAGCATTGCTCCTCTTCAGAAAAAGATATTTTATGTCTCTATGCATAGAACGATACAGTGGTGAGAAACCAGATGAACATAAATTCAGGAAAAAGATGAGCTACCTCTCTTAATGTAACTACGCAGCAATGACGAAAATGGCTATGTATATATATATATATTCCGGCTGTGTCCAAATGACAAAAGCTGATTGAAAGCTAGTGCCGGCCTCCAGATAAAGGTCCATACCAGGCCTTTTTACACATGAAAATCTTGTAAAAATGACTGCTTTATTATTTTACTGTGTACATTTACACACAAGTATAGAGCAGAGGGCACTGCAAAGGTCAGGTTACTTGGCAGAAACCAGAACACTTCTTTTGATTTTTATCTACATGGATGTAATTGCAAGCCATGAAGAAAAGCCTCAAACAGAATGTATTTCTCTGAAGCCTTTCAAAAAAACAAACTGCACACTGTCATAAAAGGAATAGTTTCTTTCCATTCAGGTTCTGCTGTGTTGTGTGTAGATGCTCATCGAGCAAACGGAAGCACTGTGCATATTTATTTTCCTAGCATTTTAGCATTTTAGGATTGTATAATTAAAAAGATGGAAAGAGAAGTTGCAATTGAGAAGTAATCTTTTGTAACAAATTATGCTTTTGTTTCCCAGTGAAAGCAAACCAGTATTAAACTTTTGTATTTTTCAGAGTTCCTGTGCTGTGTGCATAATCATGCGTAAGCAGATCATTTTTATACTTATAATTTAATTTACACTTTAATTATAAAAACAGTTTGTAGAGTATGCACGGTCTGGTTTACATACATTCAACCTTGCAGTCAAGAAGGTACATTACTATAAATGGTCAGAGTCTTTGCTCAAAGGTGAGGTATTATCCTTACACCAATCATAGGTGCGTTAGCCTCTCAAATCTTCGAGACTATAATTAAAACATCCAAAACCTGACTCTACAGAAAGTGCAAACACTGTTCAAAAACAAACCAATGAAAGTTACATTTGTAATTGAAATAGAAACTCAGCAAAACCTGTCCCTGTGATAATACAGATAGGTATTTAACTTTATATAGCGCTTCATAAATGGTTCATCCAACATCTAGGCACTGCGATTATTTTACAACAATTTTCCGACCTCTGAAAGATATTGGATATTGGCCAATAAGATGGCTCAGCTGGTTGAGCCCTCATTGCTTTGATATGTGCATGATCTGTAGGTTGCAGGTTCGAATCCTGGCAAAGCCAACTTAGGCTTTCATACTTTCGAGGTCGCTAAAGGAATTCCAACTTCGGTTTGGTGATAATGATAAGTATGTTCTATATACAGCGCTTTGCCAAAAGCGTTATATAAATTATCATTCAACAATGAGATTAGATATAGAATTTAGTATGGAGTCCTTGCCTCTCTGCACTGTTGTATCATAACATTGGCGTACCAATAGGTAGTAATAGCTCCAGGAAATTAGGACTTTCATTAAACATCGAACGACAATTATGCTATCGGACCTAAAAACACACAATATGATTCTTGTTTGCTTTACTATGTAATTGACTAGGCTTTTGTGTTTTCAACATTTAAATATATTCAGGAGAGAGCAAATGGCCAGAACTTGGAGAAATAATGAAAGGTGTATTCTGTCACAATGCAGAAAGCTGCCGCATGGTAATGATTTCCATACAGTTTGTGCACGTACATTTTTACTCTTTTGCTCTTTTGCAAAGGAGAAAATTCATTTTTACTCTCCTGAAATCACATTTACTTTCAACGTTTAAAAATGGGGAGTAAAATACTCCCACCTCCAAAATCTTATCTGGAGCCTTTGGTGCAGGAATATGTTTCCAAGTCCTGAATGCCAGGAAAACTGCTGTGGTGGCTTACCTGGGATTGCAACCTCCACCCAGAAGCAATAACTGCCACTGGGAAGTGAATTAAAGGTCTGGCGTAGGAATGAATGCTTTATTTATGTTATAAGAAACCATAAAAGCAATTTACAAAGGAGAATAGTAAAATAATGCAATACAAATCACTATTATAATATAAAACGGAGTACACATTTCATACACATGGTACATGTTTAAACAGTTGTTGCATAGCCTTCAATAACAATTATGAAAATGGTTAGTGGCAATATTTTTTTGCAACAATTCCAAGCTCTAACTAAATTTCTCCAGCATGGGGTCTTACATGGATTCACATGCTCATGAATATTCCCTGTCGTCAGGCCGGGAATCCTCGGTATAGAAAAAATCAGTATCAGTTTCGTTTCTGATCTGTCTTTCTTAGTAGTAACCAATCACTGGTCTCTGGGTCATACTGTCCCCAGCCAATGACTGCCCTCTCCCTAAGCCCCGCCTCTGGCAGCCATCCTCAGATTTTTACCGCACTTTCAAGTGTTGGGAGTCCTCGTGCTGTAGCTCTCGAGCTTTTGCTGGGTTTTTGCGCTTTTTCAGGAGATTTTTCTCATTTTTCGGTTAAAAAGAGCCTCAAGCTCCACCGTTTCTACATCCGATCAACGGGGACCCGTTTCGGAGTTTCTAAGCCCCTCAAGGGTGAAGATTTCGTCGAGTTACGCTTTTGGAGGATTTCAGAAGTTCCAAGGCCTACCCCGGACATGGCCCAGGAGAAAGGAAGCTCGACGCCCGGGAAGCTGTTCAGGGCCTACCCTGGATGCAAGCTTCAGAATGTGTTAAAGGAGGATGAGCATTCGTTATGCCTCTGTCTCCATGAGGACAAGACGCACGTGGAGAAGGACTGTGCGTTTTGTGGGAACATGTCAGAGCGGACCATGAAGGATCGCCACCTCCGTCTCGCCAACTGGCTGGAAGGTAAGAGCCCGTCAGGCGAGAAGAAGTCCGAGCGGTCTTCTAAGTCCTGTGAGGGCGCCCCGGCGACGGGGGCCCAACAAAAGGCCAAGCACCGCGAGTCCACGGGCTCCTTGGCTGCCAGGCAGGGCGCATCCTCCCCGGCGCCATCAACCACGAGCTAATGCTCTGGCTCGGGTAAGAGGAAGTCCGAGAACCCGGCAAAGCTTCTAGAGAGGCCCCGGTCGATCTCGAAGATTCCGGCAGAGGGGGAGCGAGGCTCGGACCCTACCCCCAAGGTGAAGGCCCCAGGTGTGCAAAAGGTGACGATGGCCTTAATTCACCCTGCTAAGACCTCGATTGAGGATGTCGCAACGGCCCTGGCTCAGCCTGTGGAGGCTACGCCAGTCGAGGCGACCTCAGGATCCAGAGTCTCCCTGCCACCGCAGAGGGAGTCGTCTTTCAGGCCCCTCGAGAAGACCCCGTTGGAAAAGGAGGGGGAGGGGCAGGTGGCCATCGTGGACACGGACACGACCTCTGAAGGAGAGCTCATCGAAGTTGTGGAGGAGGCCCAGCCCATCGGGAGGGATCCCGACGAGTGCGCCGACGAGAGCGACGGTGTCGCCGACGAGGTTCCTCAAGAGCCTTCGCGCCCGTCGTTTCCGGTGCCGCAGGACACTTCGGCGGCTATTTTGTCTGCGATTCAGTCCTTATGCTCGGAGATAAGGACAAGGTTGCCCCTCCCCCCGACGGAGGTACCTGAGCCAGACCCGATGGGGGAACCGGAGCCGGGACCTTCGGAAAGTCCACCGCATAAGAAGAGGACGCATCCTCCGCCACCTCTCTACCTCTGCGGCCCGCTCTGCCTTCCCCCCGGTCAACTACCCACGGGGATGATACAGGCACGGACGGCTACGACAGGTACAGATGACGACGGAGGCGACGACGGGACGTGTCCCCCGTCGCCCCCTGCTCGGGCGTCCCCACCCGACGAGATTGGATCCTTCCATGCCATGATTTCCAGGGCATCTGAGCTCTTCCAGCTCTGCCCCGAAGAGAAGAAAAAGGAAGGGTTCCTTTACCAACAGCGCAAGGCTAAAAGGAAGACGGTCCTCGCCGTACCACTTCTGGATGACATCTGGGATGAGGGGCTCTCCCTCCTGAAGAACCCTGCCACGGCGCCTGCAAAGAGGGACCGGTACGAGAAGAAGTACCGGGTCCCCGACGCTGCCCCCTTGTGCCTTCGGGCACAACCTACCCCGGATTCGGTCGTCTCGGCAGCGACAAAGAAGAAAGCTGGGGGGGGGGGGCATCGGCCTCGACATCAACTTCCCCGCCGGACGGTGAGGCCAGAAAGCTGGACACGATGGGACGATGGGTCATCTCATCCGCAGCGACGAGCCCGCTACGACAGGGTGTTGTGGTTCAAAATCGCCCCTCTATTGCACTTCCTTCAGGACGCCAAAAGGGCTGAGGCCTTTGAAATCTTACAGGAAGGTGAGATTGCTTCGGACCACGCCATCACAGTGGCAACAGACATCGCCGACACCGGTTTCCGTCAGTTGGGCAACAGCGTTTGCCTGAGACGACGAGGATGGCTCAAGGCGACGGATTTCCGCCAGGACGTACAAACCAAAGTTTTGGACATGCCCTTCGACGGGAACAACCTGTTTGGAAAGGCGGTTGATGAGTCCCTTCAGGCTATCAAGACAGACACAGAGACTGCCCGGGCACTGGGAGTGCTCCAACAACGACGGCTGTCCTCTCGGACCATCGGAGGCAGACAAGGTGCCTCCAAGGGATCCGGCAGTGGCTCCTCGACGTACCGCCAAGCGGCAAGATCTTCGTCTCAGGAGGCCTACAGGGGACGCGGAAAGTCAGGTGGTGCCCGTCGTCGTCGACGGGGAGGTCAATGAGGCAAGGCGGCCTCCAAACAAGATTGAACCGACCGTGGGGTCGGGCCCCCGCCGAAGCACCCCGGTGGGAGGCCGGCTGACGAGGTTCGTCAGCGTGTGGGAGTCCATCTCCACCGACCGTTCGGTGCTGGACGCCCTGGCCCAAGGGCACGCCCTCGAGTTCCACAAGAAGTGCCCTTGCCTTCCACCCGTGGCCAGGAAGGAAAATCACATCCCTCAACTACTGTTGGAAGTAAGGGCGATGCTCAAGAAAGGTGCCATCGAGTCTTCGGGGCTCTGGAGTTTACTCAAGGTACTTCCTCGTAAAGAAGAAGAAGACAGGAGGATGGTGTCCCATCCTGGACCTGCGACGACTGAACACAGAAGTTCCGGATGGTCACCCTCCAGCACGTGCTGGGACAGCTGGAGGAGGGCGATTTCCTGTCGTCGTTGGACTTGGAGGATGCGTACTTCCACATCCCCATTCTAAAAAGACACCGAAAGTTCCTCAGGTTCGTGGTCCAAGGGCGGCACTACCAGTTCAAGGCCCTCCCGTTCGGATTGAAGTCGGCACCCAGGGTGTTCACCAAGTGCCTCGCACCGGTGGCGGCGCCGCTGCGCCTGCAGGGGATCCACAACTACCCCTACCTGGACGACTGGCTCATCCGGGCAAAGACAAGGGAGCTCACCGTGGAGCACACTGCGAAGACCGTCCAAAATCCCACCTGGTCCCGTCGCAAGTCGCACTGTTTCTGGGAGCGAAGCTCGACACAGTGGTGCGGCTGGCCTCGCTGTCGGAGGAAAGGACCAGGACCATTCTGGGCAAGGTGCAGCGTCTGCTGGCCACGGACATGGCCAGGGTAAGATCTATCAAGTCCCTCCTCAGGATGATGTTCTCCTGCATTTATCTGGTGCGCCTTTGCAGACTTCGGATGCACCCCTTACAAGAGTTCCTCGGTGCCCGCTGGGTCCAGTCGACGGGCAGCTTCGAGGACAGGATCCCAATGAACGAGACGTTCCGTCAGGCGATCCAGTGGTGGGGTACCCGCTCTCATCTGTCGGCGGGCACGGACTTTCAGACCCCAGCTCACCAGGTGTCGGTGACGATGGGTGCCTCCCTGGAAGATTGGGGAGCGCACTGCGGAGATCTTCACGCGAGAGGCCTTTGGCTCCCGGAGGAGAAGTCACTCCACATCAATATCTTGGAGCTCCGCGCAGTGTTCTGGGCCCTCGGGTCTTTTCTTCCGTCCCTCAAGGGCAAGGTGGTGAGGATCTTCACCGACAACACCACCACGATGTTCTACATCCGGAAGCAGTGATAAACCAGATCCCCTGCCCTATCCAAGGAAGCCCAGGATCTGTGGCATTGGGCCGTCGCCCAAGGGATGTTTCTGGTGCCTTTTCATCTAGCAGGAATAAAAAACACCATCACCGACACATTCAGCAGAGAGCTGCGCTCATGCCACGAGTGGGAACTACGCCAGGATCAAGTGGATTGACTCTTCCAATGATCGGGTGAACCCCAAATCGATCTCTTCGCGACGGCGACGAACTCCAAGTGCCAGAGGTTCGCCAGCAGGATCCGCCAGCAGGTTCCGCCAGCCGAGGAGCATGGGCGATGCTTTCTCGTTCCCTTGGGACGGCCTATTTCTTTATGCGTTCCCTCTGTTGCCGTTGCTGCTCCGGCTCATCAACCAGCTCAAGAGGTCCCGGTGCAGGATGATCCTCGTCGCACCGGCGTGGCCGAGACAGATCTGGTTCCCGGACCTTCTGGACTTGTTAGCGTCCACACCAGTCAAGCTGCTGTCGCTCGCGAATCTTCTCTCCAGAGAAGGAGGCGCCATTCTTCATCACAACCCAGAGTCACTGAACTTGCAGGTCTGGCTCCTGCATCACTAGAGTTTGGAGGGTACGACATCCCAGCCGACTGCAGAGAGGTTCTTGCAAAGGCCAGGGCGTCCTCAACTCTCAAGTGCTATGGACATAAATGGAAGAGGTTCTCTGTCTGGTGCCGTGCACAGAAGATTAACCCTCTGCGGATTACGGCCCCTCAAGTATTGCCGTACCTACTGTCATTGGCCAAGGCTGGACTAGCTCACGCTTCCATCAAGATACATCTGGCCGCCATCTCACGATACACCAGAACTACAGGACGGGCGTCCTTGTAGTCTCATCGGCTGGTGAAGGAATTTCTGAAAGGATTGTTCCGATCATTCCCACTGGTGAAGGCCCCTGCCCCGGCGTGGGAGCTCAACGTGGTGCTGACCAGGCTCATGGGGGCCCCATTTGAGCCTATGCATTCGGCACCGTTGAAGTTTCTGTCGTGGAAGACAGCATTTCTCGTGGCCATCTCCTCCGCACGACGAGTGGGAGAGATCCAGGCCCTATCTTCCAAGCCACCATACTTGACTTTTCACGACACGAGGGTGGTGCTGAGGACGAACCCCTCCTTCATGCCCAAGGTGCCTTCGGACTTCCACCTCAACAAACCCTTGGTGTTACCAGTTTTCTTCCCTTTAGTCGCCGGCTGAGAGGACTCTGCACTCGCTGGACGTAGCTAGAGCGCTGAAGTTCTACGTGGACCGCACAAAGAGTTTTCGGAAGACATCACAGCTGTTTGTAAACTTTGGACCTGTGAATCAAGGGAAGGCTCTTTCGAAGGCTTCCGTTTCCAGATGGCTCTCCGGCTGCATCATGCACTGTCACCGGTTGGCAAACCGACCGCTGCCCGGCCGTTCGAGAGCCCACTCGACCAGAGCAATCGCTGCTACCACGGCGTTCCTATCTGGTGTGCCCCTGCTCGACATCTGCAGGGCTGCTATGTGGAGGTCGACGCACACCTTCAAGAGATTCTACTGCGTCGATCGGGACTCCAGGGAGGAGTCCAGGGTCGGCCAAGCAGTGCTGCGAAACCTGTTTGCTTAAGGTGAGCCTGGTGAGTAGGTAAGAGATGCTTAATGTTGAGTTTTTTTGTATTGCTTAATGTTGAGCCTGTTGCCACCTCCCGTGTTTGTGCATGTGTATACTGCTATGTATTCTTATATTCATGAGCATGTGCATCCATGCCAGACCCCATGCTGGAGAAGGAACAAGTTACTTGCCTGTAACTGTTGTTCTCCAGCATGGGTCTGGCATGGATTCACATGCGAACCCTCCCGCCTACCCCTCTGCGGCTCTTCACTTGGTCATACTGCCACTTTACGTAATACCAAATCTGAGGATGGCTGCCAGAGGCGGGGCTTAGGAAGAGGGATGTCATTGGCTGGGGGCAGTACGACCCAGAGACCAGTGATTGGTTACTACTAAGAAAGACAGATCAGAAACTAAACTGATACTGATTTTTTCTATACCGAGGATTCCCGGCCTGACGACGGGGAATATTCATGAGCATGTGAATCCATGCCAGACCCATGCTGGAGAACAACAGTTACAGGTAAGTAACTTGTTCCTAATGCCCAGTCCCAATCAAAAACATCTGGGTTATGAATAAAGGACAAAGAACATTTTTGGGCACTTGTCGGATGATGAAACTGTCATATGGGGACACAAATGAGTCAGATATGCTAGTCCTTCAACAACCATGGGCACTTTACTCAAGCACGTTAAGTCTTCGTTTCTCAAGGGCATTAATTTGGCTTTCTTAAGGAAATCCTATGTAGATCTATTTATTTGGGGGGGGGGTGTTTGGAATGCACCACAAAGCATGCTGTAGAGTGCAAGGAAGGGAAATGCAGAGAGAAGTAAGGGAGTGTGGTGATAAATCACTTGTAAGCAACAACTAAGGGGACTGTGATGGACAACATTCAAGCAAGTCAGCATAACCATCAAATACTCTATATTTGTGCATAGTATAATCCCATTCGATACAATGCCATGTTTCATAAGTAGCTTCCGTAAGCAATATTTACCCTGGAATAACAATGGTACAGTCGGGTATTGTTAGATTTGATCTGGTACAGCATAAAAAGATGCTGCATGGATTGGTCAGAGCAGAGGGCCTAGGTCGGGCCATTCATCGGGCAGGAGACGCTAAAAGTTACAGAGGAAAGACTAAGGGTGCCAGGGAATATCCCAGATCACTAAAGAGAAGGCTTTTCTGAGAAGGAGTTTTTAGGGCTACACAGAACTTCATATATATTTCTCTCTGTCCCCTTTCACATACGAGCATAACCAGTTGGTACTTGCACCCCTTTATCGTCTGAGAACTTTAAATCTTTTGGCTACTCTATTCTATCACACGCAGATCTACTGAATTGTTTTCCCTGTTCTCCTCAGTAGGTCCTTTTAATTGTTGACCTTGTATGTAGTGAGCCAAGTGGTAGGCTGAGGCTGACTTCCTGAGCAAACACTAGGGTAAAAATGATTATTTATTTTTGTATGTGTATTTAACTCTCATCAATGTCTTGTTGTTAATTAAAGGCAAGTGCAGATCCAGCAGATACAAATCTTACTGTGGCCAGTTTAGAGTCCAACCAGAGGTGTGGAACTCCCTCCCTCTGCTCATACAGTGTTTTTTGTGCGCCGCCCATGATAACGGCGGATCAGTTTAATGCTTGCCTGAAAAGCTCTGTTTTTTTCTTAAATCTTTCTGAATTATTTTTCTGAATTGTAGACAGTCTGGCCCTAATCAAAAGGAAATAATTCTCTCCTGGCAGAAGTCAACAAAAGTATGGCATGTGGATTATTCTGTTTCATTGATTCAATGAATAGAAAAGGTGAAGGCTTTACTAAATCATCGAAAGAACACCGCTTGACCACACCATTGAGAAATTTCAAAGAAAAAGTTATAAGTGGAATGACTCGCTTCTTAAAGTTTTATTTATAGGGAGTTGAATACAGTAGCATTAGATATCTTTAATTTCTCGTCATAGAATTGATTTTTTTTCCTATATTTGAATATCGAGGCAGAGTCCTTATCTTTAAAAAATATGTATTTGGCCAATTCATATTCTCTTGTTGTCTGCTTTGGCATATAACACATTTGGGCATATGGTGCTATTAAGTCAGCAAGGGGATCTTTGTATAATGTGTATTTTCCAATTAGACAGAATGAGTTGCTGCCCTGGGCAAAGCTCTGAACAGTAGAATGTTGATTATCTAGGATAGCTACTATTTTGTGTCCATCCGGGTGTTTGAGAGTTTAATTTGCATGAACCCTAGCCAGCATAATGCTGAAGGATCATGGGTGTTGGAGCCCAAAATGTCTGACGTGCCACAAAATGAGTAACCATGGAGCCTTTTCTACATTTTAAATGATCACTTCTTGAAAAGCGTAACATTGAAGTTGTTAGTTGAGAACCTGGATCCGAGAGTTAATCGTTCGCTGTTGACATTCACAATGATTTTGGTATTTCATTCTTCTGATGTTACTTAATCTGTACAAATAAGCAGGTTAATGGGAGCACAGTGCTAGTAAATTGTTCAAGTGCAGTATAAAACATAAGGTAATGTTATGAAGATTTAATGTATAAAGCTCAAATAATGGTCTGCCTGCAGGGATGTAAGTCTAGACTGAATCCAAGCCATCCATAGACTTAAACTATTAATCTGACCAGCCTGAGTGTTCGCCTGTTGAACCTGAGCAATGAGGATTGACGGATCAGTCTTCCTGAAGACTGCAGATACATTTACTTTCCTCATTTACATACGCTTGTTCTAATAAACATGACCAAATATATATATAGCAAAAGACCGCAGGGTAGACTGACTGTGCACATTGTCCACCAAACGCTGTATGGAAGACTCTTCTGTATTGCATGCTAGCCAAGCTGGTGAATAAGATTTATCAACCCGGCCTTGAGTTGCGAGAAGACCTGCCATAGGCCGCTGCTACTGGTTTCTGCCCTGATCACTTCGTACTGTTTTAGCTAAGAGGGGAAATAGTACCATGAACAGTTAGAAGTGACTAGGATTTGAATAGTCTCCTATACTTCATTTACCACATCAGCGTGGTCAATAATGTAAAATAGTCTGGAAAGAGAAGAGAGGTGGCCACTGAGGGTTTGTATCTTGTGATGCTTTTTAGCGGATTTTGTTGAAGCATTACTTTCCATTACAAAAGCAGTTTGGTGTAATCTGCTACCTTTGTCAAGTTCCCCTGCCATAACCAGGGATTGACAGCAACATGGCGGCCTGGGATACTCTTCAACAAGCAGGCTATTGTGGTTGTGTGATCTCTTGGGAGCTAAACAGTCTAGATAAAATTTGGGCCATTTGGTGCAGGTCCGATACTGATGGACCCAACTGAACATTAAGGGAAAGCTCTCATGCTGCTGCAATTAAACGGGGGAAAAGCGCACAGAACAAAAACCTCTTTCAGGGAGAGACTGAAGCACACTTGGGATTCATGATGATATACAGAACATTACACACGTTTCTTTTGGGGCACAGGTCCATGTGAAATCTGCTTTGCAGCAACGCTAAGAAGGTAGACCCTGAACCTGTTTTAAGACTGCAGTCCATGAGAGAATAGAAAGTAATAGTTCTTCTCATCGTTTATACAACTTCTACCATTGTGATTTGTAGAATGATCAATTCTAGGACATTTAAATGCTTACGTTGAGTAAATCTACGTCTTTGCTGATGAAATGGCCATGCAGGGGTTAATGTAATCCATTTCCATTTGAGAGGGATCATATGTTGTGATGTAAGAGCCAAAATCGGGTAGGCTAAACCTAGTCAAGAAAGCTTATCCCGTCTACTACTTGTCCCTTGCTGCAGAGATCAATTTATTTGAGGATTTGGATCTGGCCATCGCTAGATAAAAAGGACACATGAAATAAAATGTGCTTAGTACTTATACCAGACACTTGAAAGTCGGGACAAAGGAGTACAGACAAAAGCAAACTCTTTCCTTTGCTAATACCGTTCATCCGAAAAGAAAATAGTGAGCGATGTTTCAATGTGGTGCAAAAATTGGAAGATTCTTGGTGGTAGCATGTCCTCTAAATTGTAGTCCGGTGATCAGACACTCTGGTTCTACAAGTGCCATGGCTTTTTGAGAATGTGTTTTGCTGTGTGGTCGGCCTGCTGCACTTAAGCAGTACATCGGAATGTTGCTTGCTTATGGTGGATGTTGACAGGCTGAGTAAGTGGTTATTATCACATTTTGGATGATAGTCGGCACTTTAATTCATGCATGAGTGCTGAGTGAACAAAGCCACAGTGTAAGTAAGGAAAGCTGAGTCCACATAGTTGAACATCTAACACCAAGAAGACTGGTTAAGTAATGCATTCCTGGCAAATACTTGATATGGCAAATGTACTCTCCTACAGTAATTCTCCAGGGTAAACACTCTTCAGGCATATGCAGGGGAAGGGTCATACATGATCATTTTGTGGTAAACTAGAAAGCATGGATGATAACCCTAAGATTCAGTCACTTCTGTCTTATCTCCAGGAAAGATTGGAGACCAAGGACACCAAGATAGTGGGACAGGGAGCTAGCTACCAAACAACATATGGCTGGTTGGAGGCTACAGAGGGGGTGCACAATGTCCACAGAAACAAGGTCAATGTAACCTGCCAGCATGAGGATGGTGGTCTACAAGATATCCCGCTGGTACAACGACAGTAGTCCACAATGTAACCAAATGGCATTAGAAAAAACTAAATATCAGATGGCAAGTCAATAAGACATGAGAATCAAGAGTTCAGTCTAGGAATCTTGTCGAAGAGGCAGGAAAAAGGGGAACATCCGGAACAGCAGAAGATGTTTACCAAGAAAAATGGGGTTAACCAAGGATTTGCTAGTATAAAATGTCTGCCTGCTTTTTTGGAATATTATTTCCATCACCTACCCAGTTATATATTAATTCAAGTGTAGAAGAAGGGCCTGTGGATAATCCTTTCATAGTACAATATGAACTCTCCAGGGTAATGTATAGTTATATAGAAATTTACTTATTGCAATTATTAATTTATCTTATTCTATTCGATCTCTCTGCGGCCTTTGATATTATTGATCACCAGAGGCTTCTGTAATGCCTCTAGGGGGCTGGAGTTTCAGGAATGCCTCTGAAATGGTTTGCATCGTTTTTATCAGATCACACTCGGGTGGTGTCCCCCCAGCCCCACCCCTCCTTCCACCGCGCCTCCGATGGTGTTTGACTGTGGAGTTCCTCAGGGTTCAGCAATTTCCCCTTTGCTTTTTAATCTTGACATGGTGGCACTTGCCAAGCTCATTGCTTTTTTCATCTAAATGCCCCTACGGAAAATCCTTCTGAACTTCTGAGAGACTGTCTTTTGACTGCGTGCCAGTGGATGTCCTCTAACTGGCTAAAACTGAATGGGGAAAAGACTGAGGTACTGGTGATTGGCCAGGCCCTCAGTAGTTGGACCTTTGAGTTTTGGCCTGACTTCCTGGGACCCTGCCCAAAACCTTGCAATGTGGTGAAGAGCCTCTGTATTAAGATCATGTCCTCTGCCTCCAGAGAGGTAAATGTCTCGGCTGTCTGCCAGAGTGGGTTTGTGAAACTGAAGGTTTTGAGGAAGGTGCTTTCATTTCTCCGGACTAAGGCTAGAAGTAAAATTGTCGCCCTGCCATCTTGGGTGTAATTGATTATTGTAACAGCATTTATCTTGGCCAGCCAGAAGCACTACCCCAACGCCTTCAGATCTTGCAGAATGCAGCAGCCAGGCTTGCTCTTGGTGCCCTGAGACTCTCCCATTCGCACAATCTCCTCCAGTGCCTTCATTGGCTGCCCGTAAGAACTCTGGTGAAATTCAATGTCCTATGTACGGTTCATCGAGCCATTCACTCTGTGGGGGCTGAGTTTTTGCACTTTACTAGCCCAAGAGATCTCTTTGTTCATCCATCAGTTTCTGCTGGCTGTTCCCCGCTTTCGCCGCTGTCGTGCGGGAGGCATATCCTTTTCTGTACTGGCCCCTTCGCTGTGAAATGCTCTTCCTTTTCATATTGGGAGCATGCACGTTTTGGCCATCTTTCGCAAGCAGTTGAAAACCTTTCTGTTTTTAAATGGTTTTTGTTTCTTTCTCCTCTCTGGTGATATTTTTGTCCTGCTAGTGCCTTGATGCCTCCAGGTCTTTGCCACGCTCTATAAATTCTTTGACATTATATTAAGAGCCCCTTTCGTAATATTGACTTCTTGAACCTTTTCTGAAAAACACCAGAATTTAAAGAAAAAGGACTTTAAATAAAAAAACAAAATAAACTGGTAATGCCTTACTGTGTCAATCTCTGCATAGGGCGGTCCGGAAAGACAAAGTTTGGGACCGTAGAAAGAAAGTGTATGAAGGGTTAAGGAACATAAAGTGGGCATTTAGAAAACACTACCGTTAAATAAGACTCACAAAAAAGTACTACCTTAAAGACACCTGTACCTGGGCTTATTTATTTATTTTTTTACGCTATCATTTTACTTGATGAGAAAAAATAACATCCGATAAACAGTCTAGCAATTTTGTCACACATACACCTTGAACTACGAATTCCCAGAGCTCATCAGAAATACTGCACCAATTAGGAACTATCAAGCCCATCAATGCTCATATAAATACCACTGGTACTGCAAATCCACAGCCTCCCCCATTCCATCATGACATATGCCAGCATTATGTTTCCCAGTTTTCATTGCAACAGCATACCATTATTGCTCGATTTATACATAGCCTTTAGTAACTCAGCAGGATATTTATAATCCATTCCCAGCAGGTCGTACATTAGCTAAATATGCTGTCAAATATGCCCAGATATCTCCTGGTCTGCTGGTTAATGGTAGATGGAGAGGCATATAATTGTGATAGTTGGTGCAGGTACAGTTTTCCCAATCAAGTGTATAGCAACACATTGCTTCACCACTATAGATGCTCTGTTTAGGAACCTGGTTCTTTCAGTGGACCTCTCGCTGAAAAGCCAGAGAAGTCATAGTTTGGGTTCAGTTGGTATCTCATACGCCACTATTTCCAACATCTACCCCTGACCTTACCTCAAAATGATCTATCTCTCACAAGGCCACTAAGGATGAAGAACGTTTGCCTATTTCTGTCCACTTCTAGCACACTTATGATACCTGCAGCGTGTAGTATATCTGGTGTAGATATTTGAAATGTATTAGCCTATGACCATAGTTCAATGATAGCTCAGGAGTCTAAGCACATGCCCACTTCCATTCAGCGTACGTCATTGGCTGGCCTATTGGTGTCTCCCACATCATTCTTGCAACTTGTGTTGTGTGCGCCGTTAACATGAACACTTTCTTGTAGATCTTCGACACTAGGTGAGTTCTCAGGACTATGAGGTAAAAGATGTTTATTCTCTGTGCTCACTCCAAGACTGAGCCAGTGGACTCCATAAATACTCCATAAATGTCAGAAAACTCTATAGTAGGACATAACAAGTAAAACTTCCCAAACTAAGAGCAGATTCGTAGTAGTTCTCCACTTCCTAAATGTTTTATGAAGAAAAGTAGGCAAGTGTTTGTTATATTGGGGATACACTTGGTGTATGTTTTATATTTTAGAAGGTAAATTAGTGACATATGAAAGGAAGAAATCCTCTTTAATTGATCAGAGGACTACTGTGCAGTAGGTATATTGGCATCATTCATTTTCGTGGTAATATTCACACTGTCATAGGAGAACCAATCTATGCTCCCCGTGTGTAATGAATCCAAGACAATCTTGTGCTACTGTAATTGAAATTGTTTATTCAATATACGTATACCACAAGGCTTTGTATAACATTTGATTTTAGCAAAATTTAAAAAGAAAATCGCTCAGTACAAACTAGACAAATAAAACACATCATTTTCAATCATCATAAAATACATTTTCATCAATTATTACAAATATACTCATAAAAGACATTTAAAAATCTCAGCAATATGCATTTAAAATCTAACAATAAAATAAATTAGATTAATATCACCCTGTAAAAATGAATACCATAGTCGAGGAATATCTAGCATATTAGCAGCATTATTATTATACGATTTAATATAATTCAGACAAAGACAATTCAAGCTTTCACATTCAGTTAAGAGATGAAACAATGTTTCTTCCAACAAATTGCCACATAATCTACAATATTTATGGTTATATTCAGTTTTGTTCAACCAGCTTTTTGGTGATAACGCCACTGATACATGAAATTTCAATAGAAGATATACCCGAAATATATTAGGACTTGTATATGCTGATATATATTTCGGAGTAGCTTTTCGAGCTCATCTATATTTACAATATTCTGTAGCAGATGCCAGGGATTCAAGATGGAGCATATTATGCTGAAAAGCAGATACAGCTAATTTCTTCTTAAACCACTGTTTAATGTCACCAATTATATATCGATTACTACCTTCATAAAGCCACTGGCTATGTACACTTTAAAATACCAATTGTGCCTACTGGTATAGCGGCCTCCAAGGATAAAAAGGCCTGTATATAAGGAACAATTATTGCATCAGTTGTGACGGTAGTCAAATGCTGGAAGAACATGACACATTGTGATAAATGGACATTCCAGGTACCCTTTAGTTCAAACTCAAGGTACAAGTATTCAATACTTATACTTTCGGGAAGTCGAAACAATCGCCTCAATAATTTGGCTTCAAATCTAATAAGAGCTATTTTAAATTTATGGCCCCAGATCGCTATTGCACATAAGACAGCATTGCAGTTATTTTTGATTTATATATGGATATAACAGCCGCTACACTGTAACCATTGTTCCTACCAATAAATGCACTTAAGATGTTAATAGAGGTCTCACATTTCAACTTTACCTCGGCAAGTTGAAGGTCCCACTTCAGCTTATCATCAATGACAATCCCTAAATATTTGTACGAAGACACTTGTTCTAATGGGGCATTAGATATGGACCAATGTAAACGCCTCGGCCTTAACTTCTTGGTAAAAACCATGATTTTACTTTTTTGGTTATTGATTATTGTTAGATGCATATTTGGCTAATGCATTCAAAATAAGTTGTAGCCCCGCTAGAGTATAGTCAAGAAGTAAGAGGTCATCTGCATAGGCAAGCCAGCCCACGGTCACATTCCTTATTTTAATGGGGTTGGCAGCATTGATGTTGAAAGAAACAATCATGTCAGCGAGATATAAATTAAATAGCGTTGCAGCTATCATACAACCCTGTTTTACACCGCATTTGGAGCACATATATTTTGATCATTTAGCCAAAGCGTTAAGACGAACGCAAACTGATGTGTCTGCATGAAGTAGCATCAACATACGAAGCAAACCACCCGGAATCCCCATTCTATCAATTTGCGCCACAGCTGATTCCTACATATGTCAAACGCAGCGGAGAAATCAATAAAAGCACAATAAACATCAAGGTTCCGCTGCTCCCAAGAATGTTCAATTGCCGAACTTCGAATAATAAGGTTATGTGAGGTACTTGACTTGGGTCGAAAACCAACCTGGTTGAGTGGAAGGATCTTTTGGGTATCAATCCAAGAGTTCAATTAATAAAGTAATACCTTGGTAAAAACTTTAGATGCAGAATCTAACATTGCAAGCATTCTGAAGTTAGATGGATTATCCCAAGCACCCTTCTTGTGTACTGTCCGAATATTACTCGCTTTGCAGGATAATGGTAACTTTCCATGTATGCCATTGTGACTAAATAAGATGTGCAATGCCGCACCCTATAGTGGGGGATCGCTTTTTATGACCAAGTTAGATATACCATCAGGGCCCACCGCACGAGTAATGGTATATCTCAAATGTCAAATGACTTGGTGTGCAACTCTGAACAGAAATTTTCAAAAAAAGACGACCTATGTTCTCTGAAAAATGCTGTCCCAGGACACCTTTGCACTGGTATAATATCATGAGTGCTAGATTAATGGATAAACTTGAATCATTCCTGAATGAGGAGATCTCGCTCTCCTCTGCAGGTGCCTCCCTCTGAAATGGCCTCCCTGCGCCTCTCAACTTGAGCCGAACCACCTGAATTTCCGGCAGCAACTCAAAACATTACTCTTCTCCTCTGCCTTCACTCTCTCCCTCCCCTGCTGATCTACCTGTCTGCTGTACCAACTCGTTGCTTGAATATCGTCAGAGATTCTCTGAGACCAGGCTCTCTCTTGATCATTCCCCCTTGCACTGCCTCTGGGCTTACCACGCACTTAGGGGCTGTAACTGTAACCCTACAGACCCTTGTTCTCCTTTCACTACCCAGGGCTGCGCTGCACTGGCCTTACTTACTCGGAGCATTGCTGCACTGTTTCCCCCTCGCCTTCCCTCCCCTCCCCTCTCCCTTGCATTCCCCACCCACGTCCCTTCCCCTTGCACTTCTCGTACTTGTACGATCTGAATGACGCAAGGCCTAGTAAGATAGTTGGTCTTGTCCTCAATCTGTAATTCCCTCCCTTGTCTTGATACGCCTAGAAACACTTGGGTGTCCAGTTAAAGTTTCGAATCCTTTTGGTCAATGCCAAAAGGATCGAATCAATAGGCCCGAAAACAAAAGGGTCGAATTTTTTTTTTACATGTATATTTTTTTTGCGTGGCTTTTGTATACATAAAAAAGGTGTTTTTAACAAGAAAAACAGGGGTTTGGAGGGGAACCCCCCTAAAAATAAAAATAAAAACAAAAAAAAAAGAATTTCGACCCTTTTTTTCGGTCCTATTGACTCGATCCTTTTGGCATTCGACCAAAAGGATTTGAAACTATGACCTATAACCAAACACTTGTGTACAGGCGCATTATAAATGACTTATCATATCCATGGTACTCGGCCACAAGTCTCTGTTCAGAATTTTTCTTTTTCATCTATTGAAAAGCTAATTGTGCCTAACCAGACGATAGAACATCAAGCTCTGCCTTCTTTCAGAAACATGAAAAAAACATTGTGACAATGGTACTTCACAAGGAACTTCATAGAAATTGTCTTCTTTTGATTCCAGAATGCAGTTCTTCAAAACACAATCCCAGAGAGACTCCATTGTCAAACTGTATTCACTTGATTTCAGTCCTGGAATGGAGGACATATCACCAATTCGAAAATCCTTTAGTCCATCATAAGGAGAAAAACATGACCGTTCAAACATTGGCTATAGAAAGCCCTCACACCATGGCAAATAAGCAGTTGATGACAAAAACAGATGAAACAACACCTCTGTTAAAATATTTAGTTGGTAATGGGGTTAAGGAACAAAAGTGAGCCAGACACTAATATGTTGCAGTTAAACAAATACACCCAAAATATTTTGTTTCCAAATATCTAAAATATGAATTAGTAGATGTCTCTTGTTCCACAGGCTATGCACATGAGGCTATGGACATATGGAGAGACATATTTTCGTCCTACTTTTTAGTACTCCCTTTATGAAGACATTAAAGTTACAAGCCAGGCAATATCGATCTACTAATCAACAGAGCTGGTGAATAACTAGTTAAGGCTATAACAATTTACACGTGTAAATTGGTCATTGCAGAGTTGCATCTCAAAATAGTTTTAATATACGGTCTGTCTGAAATATTTGACAATTATTTCATCTTCATGAATTGAAATGGATCTGGCCCGGAGAGGTACAAAGGATGGCTCCTCTACTTCTAATTTTCAGAAGGGCTACATAATTTGCATTTAAGAGACATGGCTAATAGATGGGCAGTTTATGTACATTGTACTGAGTTTAGCGGCTGTAAAGAATAAAAGGGGGCAGACCAAAGGGAGGTTTAGCCATTTTGAATCAAAGCAAACTAGCTTATGTAATAGAACAATTGAAGATAGTGAGTGGTAATATAAAAGCTGTAAAATTGATTGTTCGATTTACTCAGTCTTCAAAATCATTTTTTTTTTTACTTAATATACATCTTAGATCAATTGGCTAGAATTGTAAAGAATATGTAAGCTATGCCAAAATTATGTTTTAATCATTGCAGGAGACTGTAATGATCTTCCTCTGAAGAGTGTATTAAGTATATGGGTATCTCTGAGAGACACAGAACTATCCTGTCCAGGAAATACAACTTCCATAACACAAGGGTAAAATGGTGGATGGTGTGGCACAAGTGCAGTCTACCCAGACGCTGCTTGCGTGTTCTCCATTTGTTTTCCTGCTCTCTGGATCCATGAATCACGTGCTGGAGGAAGGGAGTGCGGGCAGGAACGACTAAAAAACACCCTGGAGGTGCGTAGTGCCACGGAACTGTGGGGCAAGTGCAGTCTTCTGCACAGACAATGCTTAACTGTTCTCCATTTGTTTGCCTGCTTGCTGGGTCCACAAATCCTGTGCTGGTGGAAGGGGAGATGGAACGATGTCAAAATCTGCCTGGAGGTGTAGAGTGCCGCTTAAGTGCAGTCTATTGCAGTCCACTGACTGCTGGTGAAATAAGTCTGCTTATCTATCCTACCCAATGGCGAGTCTTGGAAACACAGTATTTTGGCATGCTGTTTTTGAAGTACTTACTACTACGGTGGCATGGACAATCTTACCAGAATGCCTTTGTGAAACTGCTTCCTCAAGGGAAATCTTTGAACAGTATGTACGCACTAGGGAGTGGGTCTGTCAGCCACTTGGCGAATATACAATGGCAGAGATAAGAAGCTGAAAGGGACTTGCCTGTCTCTCTTGTGACCGGAATACGCGCCCTAATATCGACGGCTCCCTCTGTGGGTAGATTTGCTTGTAAGTGTTTGGTTATACTTGTGGGAGATTAAAAAATTACTACTTTCTTTGTCAAAAAAGATAAAGTACTTGATCAGGCTCATGGTGGCCCTTCCTCTGTCCACCTGAATACTCGATTGGGCTTGGGGCAAGTCAATAACTTGGATCATGTGGCAGTTGGCTCTGATCTAAAGTCAATTACGAACTCTAACATACATGGCCCTGTACAAAACTCTTTAATAAACTATGATCCAATTACTGTCCCAAACATTGTGGATGACTTGTTGCTTAACATCTCGGAGAGCAAACCTATGGTTCGTTTGACAGGCCCTTTGAGTTTCTCCTGGTATAACGACTGCTTTGCCCCCTAGCGTTCCCATGCAAATACCCGGTCAGGGGCATCTTTGGTCCTTGAGGACTCCCTGAGCGATGGTTCTTTTTTGCAATTCTGGCATTCCTGTTATTTTCTCCACAACTAATGGATTGTTCAATCCATCGAGCCTCATTGGGCCTTTATTTATTGGCCACCTTGAATTTCGAACTTAACTGTCTTGTCCAGTTATACGGACCTAGAGAGCTCTTCCCAGGAACATCAGCCCTCGGCCGCAACAATAATTAAACAAGTTACTGAAATGAATGATTGCAATCAACGATTCCCAAACACTTGTGAGGAAGAAACCATCATGAGGATGAGAAACTGCACTGTTCCATGTCAATAATAGCGCAATAATCTTTAAATATGAGCACTCTACAGCTAACGTAGATAGCCTCCAATCAGCCATCTGATTATCCAACATCTCCTTGCTTGCTGTTTGAGGCTGCAAATGACGTCCACACACAGTGTTGGCCTAAAAGCTATTCTACGTTCATATATATATTCTGTAACGTTGATCATGCACCAATTGAGAGAGGCATCTCTTTATTAAATCAATTTTTCTTTTTTTCTTTTTTTCTATAGTACCGAAGTTCCCAGGCATCAGAGCGCATCACATGAAGACAAGGACAACAGAAAAGTGACAGGACAGTAGAGTAAGATTACTGGTGCTTAGTAGATTACATTACATGTACATTAGTATTTATGCAGGTTCTTTATTTGAACAGTGTCTTCAGTTTCTTCCTAACGGATAGGTAATTAGATTCTAGTCTTAGGCTGTTTGGGAGATCATTCCACTTAGATGCCACTTTGGTAGGGAATGCTCGTCCAAGTCCTTTGGCTTTTTTGGAGTGAGTTACTTTCACAAACCCTTGCACCTTGGATTGTAAGGTGTGGCATGGTTTGTATGTGGTTATTTGTTTTTTTAGCTATATGGGTGTGGATTCATATATACAGTGATGGACAATGGTCATTGCTTTAAAGGTGTTCCGGTCTTCCATGGCTAACCAATGGAGGGACTTTCTGTCTTCTGTAATATGTTCATCTCTTTTTTTTTCTTGGTAATTGTCCTTAGTGCATTGTTCTGTATGACCTGACATTGTTTGATGCATTTTTTTATTGGCCCCCATAAGTAGTGCATTCCTGTAGTTCAGTCTGGATGAAATTGTGGATCTGGCGATAATGGTGCTGTTTTGTTTACTTAGTAATGGCCTGATGCGGCCGAGCAGTTTTTGGTGGTATCAGCAATTCTTTTCCAGATGTTACGTGGGCTTCCGCTCCCAAGGATGCTTGTAGGTAGACACCTAGTGTCTTGACCTCATCAGAGACCCTTACATTTGTGTCTTTGATCTTAAAGGCGGTGTATTCTGTGTCTAGATTAGCTCTTGCCTGGTGTGATCCAAAGATCATGAGCTCAGTCTTGCTTCTGTTGAGACAAAACTAATTTTTCATCATCCCGGCTTCCATGGTCCTGTAGATGCTAGCAAGCTTATTATCGTCAGTGGTATGACAGCTCGATGACAAGTTGTGTCGTCGGTGAAATTTGTAAAGAAGACCCCTACGTTGGTTAATGGGGTATATAGACACTGCAGATCAAGATTGAATAAAAGGGGCGATAGGCTGGCCCCCTGGGGTACGCCATAATTTATAGGTCGGGATATGGAGAAGTGGCCACCCCAGTGAATCTTGGAGCTCCGCTCTTTGAGGAAGGATGTTACCCAATCTATGGCTCTTCGAGAACAAATAACCTGATTTGTCTAAAGCCTCATGGAGTTTTTGATGGTCAAGCAAATCAAATGCTGCTGAGAGGTTTAATAATATCAGCATCCCTGTTTTTCCCTCGTCTGGTATACTGAGAATTTTAGTCTGAAGGTCGAGCAGAGCCCTCTCTGTACCATGTGCTCCTCTAAAGCTAGCTTGTTTGGTGTGTAGGAGGCTGTTCCTGTCGATATTCTCAAATATAGGGGAAAAGACTATCCAGAAGAGAACTGACAGATATTCAACAAACAAGGTTCGAGATTGATGAAATAAAGGCAACCGCTTCTAAAACAAGCAAATAAGAGCTTTCTATAAGAGTGCTCTATGGTTTCTGTCACATAATGTACAGAAAAACGAGGCACTGGATCATGTGGTTTTATTTATTGACTACTATTAAAACGAAGGATGTAAAATTCTGTTCCTTTTAATGCAAAAGGTATTGGGATGTGCAAACCTATAGTAGTTCTCCTATTACCTCTGTGGAATGTTCAGACCACATACTTATCTATAAAAGCACACATTACAGAAGAAAATGCACATGCTGTCTTGAACAATATCGGGCTGCAGGGAATAGGGAAAGAGGAATTTGCAAAAGGAATTCGAGCCTTAAACAACTCCCGAGCACAAGGGCATAATGGGATCCCCAATAAGGTATTAGAGCACAATGCAAGGTAGTGGCACTTATTCTGCATCCAGTACTTTTTGTCTGCTGCAATCAAGTCCCCATTACTTGGCACATGGAGTATTATTGTTTCTGTGCATAAAAAGGTGCTAAAAATTGACCTAATAAACTATGGAGGATTGCCCTACTAAATAAAACTATCAAACCTTTTTCAGAACTTCTTTTGGACTGCCTTAAACACTGGTGCTTTGAAAGAAAGATTCAAAAGAAAGATGCTATGTATGGAACAAACCGTTCCAAGCTAAGCAGTCCACAGTGGGGAATTGTCTGGCTTTATGAAATTAATTGGAAAATATGCTGTTGGAAAGATTATTACCTTGTACTGTGCATTTGTGGATTTTACCACTGTAGTCTGTCTTGTAGATCGAGCTTTAATGTGAAAGAAATTAGCCTCTTCGGGCATATCCAATGGCCTGCTCGTTGAACTACTCAAACACAGAGGTTAGAGTTCAGTTAGATGGTTCAGGACATACAACAGCTAGTAGTCCTTCCAACTTGCAGTGGTCTTTGGCAAAGGTTGTATTCTGGAATTTGCAAGCTCAGTGAGGGCATTTCCTCCAAGGTTGGGTGGAAGACTTGTCAATTTGTATCGTATGCAAACAACAGTGTCTGTACGGACCCGACTCCCACAGGGTTACAACTGATATTGAATTATTTAGTTGAGTAGTATAAGATACACAATTTACAAATAAATGTTTTCAAAACTAAAATGTCCTCTTCACAAACTAAGAAGCATAGCAGATACATTTGGTATCTTCACTTTCCGCAATTAGAAGTTGATCAATGTATGTACTTGGGTATACAATGTGATTCTCCGTTTTCAAGTAAACTTTTTTTCTCTGCCCATTGTAGGTTGTCCACACTTTTCGCTTTGTGGAAAGCTTACAATGTTAAAACGCCCCCGTAAATGTTGTATGGGTGTACATATTTTTGGTTAGATACCTTGCTTTAAATGTGTGTCGAAGGAAGGGCATGGACACTTTTAAGTATGTAAGACTCCGTCTCTATACAAGTCTTATGGTTTGAGTTGGGTCTAACTTGGCTCATTATAAAAGGGTGAGACCAAATAATTTGGACCTACTGGGCACTGATACTTGCAAACCCAAATACTTTTAGAGGGATTACGTGCACCGATTTCGTTGCACATGAAAAAATAATCCACAATTCCTATGGTCTGTATATTATTCGGTCAACTAGGAATAAGTAAGGCTCCAATATCTGATACATCCCCCAATCTGGCAGTACTATAAAGAAATATGTGATGTTAACTAGTTCTACGAAGGATTCGGAACATTGTAAAAACATAGAGAAGTATGATGGGCTTGTCTCCTCAGCCATGCCTGGCATGATTAAAAGATATTCATGGAAGTACGACTCCCGTAAGTGCGTAGGTTCTTCAATTAGAAATGATAGTAGGAGCTTGGAAAGGTACACCAAGTATTGATGGGCTATTCTCCTGATGTAAAGGTGATTACAAGATTTTGATTTTGACGGGAGGTTAGAGGAATGAGGTGGCAACGGGGAGAGGCTCCCTGTTGCCACCTCATTCCCCTACCCTCTTGTCACCTCCAAGAAATCCAGTGTTTTTTCTCTACCCTCTCCACGTACCTGCTGGACTGGAGCTTTGTGCTCGGGTCAGGCATCTTTCCCACCTGTGGCAGCTGCCACAATAGAAATACAAAAGGGACTGTAACCTTGCCCCTGATTCAGTTTACTATGGCTGCAGCCAACTTATTATTTTTTTTTTTAAGTGGAGTTTGGACTTGCGGAGTCCATATCCTGCAATAAAAAATGTACATGCAAATAGCAATCACCCCCGCTTAGAGGGGGGAGGGTGGGGTCTGTGAAGGCATCATGAAGCAAGACACAGACAACAGATTTAAAGTTCAAAACAATCAGATTTATTAACGGAAATGTCAGGATGGTAGAAGGCCTAGATTGCCCTATGCCAAGGTGAGATGTCCCTACCTGAACAAAACTAAAGAAAGTCCCTCCTTCTGAATGGCACTACCAGATCGCTTACAGTGCTTATCCTTGGTTGTATTTCACAATGTCTTTGGCTTGCACAAATTAGGGCCCACTGGTCAAGGTGCAGTGGTCAGACCACATGGTCCACCAATCACAGGTTGCGCAACCAGAATCCCTAGACTCATCAGCTTGCACAGGTTCTTCTGTACCTGTCCCGTACATAGCTTTACATTCACTTAGTTTCTCTTTGTCTGCCTCTTGGCTTTATTGGCAGTTTTACACTTTTTTTTTTGTTACTTCTGCTGGTTAGCCTGTTGGCCTTGCCATACAGTATTACACACGTCTTGACAGATTTTGGCATTGCCGCACTGTATCCATTCATAAAAGTTCACTTTGTGCTGGTCTGATTCATGCCCCACCTTTTTGTTACACTCTTTCACACTTGAGCTCTTTTTCGTAGGCTACTTTCACTTGGGCACTTTCATGTTTTAGCTTTTATCAGTTACTTGCTTTGCCCATAACGTTTTATTTCCATTTAGTGTTCAGAATGCTTAATTTCAGGGTTTTGTTTAGTTTTGTATTCAATAGGAGTTATCCTGCTTAGTTGCTAATTTTCGTCCAGTTTGGTACGCAATATCTATAATCCAGCCGAATTTCAAATTTGTATTCAGTTCATTATAACTTTAGCTTCATGTGGTCCGCTAGGAGCACTCTGGCTTGTGAGTGTCTTCCTCTGACACCCGCCGGTCCTCTGCGTTCCTTTCTGGGGGCTGCCACTGCTTTCTGCTTCTGTGCGAGCCCCGCTCGCATGCCGGGTGATGTCTTCTGCATGCCGGCAAATCCAGTGCTCCCGCATGGATGCGGACAGCGTCCTCTCTTCTCACTTGCTCTCAGCTCCATCTGCTCACTTTCCAATCTGGAGGTTCCTACACTTGTGGCAAGTGCATGGCCCACTTGCCTTGGGCTCCACAAGCTCTATGGGATGTCAGCCGGCATACTGGCTCTTTCAAAAGTCCCAACGTGGCTGCCTCCTCATGGCACAGGTTCCCTGCTGGTCTCGCTGTTGCTCTCTTTGCTTGTTGCACTGGTCTCCCTCAATACACCTGCAACCACTTGACAGGTTGTAGGTGTGGATTCCCAATTGGATCTGTCTCACTGTGATTAAATGGTCATGCCTGACCCTTAAAGTACTCTGCAGGCATCTTCATCTTCCAAGTACTAGAGTAGTAAAAGGAAGGTGTTAGTGTTCATTCTCCAGCATGGGGTCTGGCATGGATTCACATGCTCATGAATATTCCCCGTCGTCAGGCTGGGAATCCTCGGTAAGAAAAAACCAGTATCAGTTTCGTTTCTGATCTGTCTTTCGTAGTAATAACCAATCACTGGTCTCTGCGTCATACTGACCACAGCCAATGACTGCCCTCTACCTAAGCACCGCCTCTGGCAGCCATCTTCAGATTTTTACCGCACGTTCATGTGTTGGGATCCTCGTGCTATTGCTCTCGAGCGTTAGTGCTATTTTTCGCGCTTTTTCACAAAAAACTTCGATTCTTTCGGTCAAAAGAGCCTCAAGCTCCACCGATCCTACATCCGATCAACGGGGACCCGTGTCGGATTCATCTGTGCCCCTCAAGGGTGAAGATTTCGTCGAGCTACGCTTCGGAGGACTCCAGAAGCTTCTCAGGCCCGGTCTCGGAGATGGCCCAGGAGAAGGGAAGCTCGACGCCCGGAAAGCTGTTCAGGGTCTGCCCTGGATGCCAGCTGCAGAACGTCTTCAAGGAGGACGAACACTCTTTCTGCCTTTACTGCCTTCATGAGGACAAGACGCACGTGGAGAAGGACTGTGCGTTTTGCGGCAACATGTCGGAACGGACCATGAAGGACCGCCATCAACGTCTCGCCAACTGGCTGGAGGGTAAGAGCCCGTCTGGCGAGAAGAAGAAGAAATCCGAGCGGTCTTCTAAGACCTTTGAGGGCGCCCCGGCGACGGGGGCCCAACATAAGGCCAAGCACCGCGAGTCCGCTGGCACCGGGAGCGCCGAACGGTCGGGCTCTACGGGCGCCAGGCAGGGCGCACCCTCCCCGGCACCATCAACCACGAGCCAACGCTCTGGGTCGGGTAAGAGGAAGGCCGAGCACCCGGCGAAGCTCCTGGAGAGGCCCCGGTCGAGCTCTAAGGCAGAGGAGGAGCGTGGCAGTGCCCCCTCCCTCAAGGATAAGGCGGTGAGCGCACCTAAGGTGGTGAAGGCCTTGATCCATCCGACCAAGCCCTCTATCGAAACGGTCGCGGCGGCCCTGGCTCAGCCTGTGGTGGCTACACCAGTGGTGGCGACCTCAGGGCCCAGAATCTCCCTGCCTCCGCGGAGGGAGTCTTCCTTTGTGCCCATCGATAGGACCCCCGTGAAACCCTCCGTGGGGAAGAAGGGGGGGCAGGGCGTCGTCGTAGATTCGGCCTCAACCTCAGAAGAGGAGCTGATCGAGGTCTTAAGCCACGGCCTAGGCGTGGAAGAAGGCCAGCCCGCCGGAATGGACCCCGACGCAGGTGACGACGACGGCATCGTCGAGGATACCGACGGGGCCCCTGCTCGCCCGTCGGATTCCCCTCTGCCAGCGCCGCAAGACAACTCGGCGGCCATTTTGTTGGCCATACAGTCCTTATGCTCCGAGATAAGGACGAGGCTACCGTTACCGACGGAGGAACCTCTCCCGTCGGGGGATCCAGAACCGGGACCTTCTGGTGTTCCCCCTACCAAGAAAAGAAGGATCCATCCACCACCTCCTTTTCAACCGTCGCGCCCCGTCCAGCCCTCCTCCCCGTCCACCCGTGGGGATGATACGGGGACTGACACGGCAGCGACGGGTACGGACGACGAGGCATACGACGAGGATTTTCCGTCGTCGCCTCCCACCAGGGCTTCTCCGCCCGACGAGATCGGATCTTTCCACTCCATGATCTCCAGGGCTTCCGAGCTTTTCCAACTCTGCCCTGAGGAGAAGAAAAAGGAAGGCTTCCTTTATCAGCGGCGCAAGGCCAAGAGGAAGACGGTCCTCGCAGTGCCTCTGTTGGACGACATTTGGGATGAGGGCCTTTCCCTCCTCAAGAACCCTTCCACGACGCCAGCTAGAAGAGACCGGTACGAGAAAAAGTACCGGGTCCCGGACACGGCCCCCCTATGCCTCCGGGCGCAGCCTACCCCGGACTCCGTCGTCTCCGCGGCAGCCAGGAAGAAAGCGGGGGGGGGTGGGGCCTCCACGTCAACTTCCCCGCCGGACGGCGAGGGAAAGAAATTGGATGCTATGGGACGTAGAGTCATCTCGTCGGCAGCGACGACGATTAAAGCGGCCAACGCCTTGGCTATCGTGGCCCGCTACGACAGGGAGCTCTGGTACAAGATAGCTCCCCTGCTGGATTTTCTGCCGGACGACAAGAGGGCGGAGGCCCTTGAGATCCTGCAGGAAGGTGAGGTGGCGTCGGACCACGCCATCACCGTGGCGACGGACATCGCCGACACTGGGTTCCGCCAGCTGGGCAACGGCGTTTGCCTTCGACGTCGTGGATGGCTCAAAGCTACAGACTTTCGGCAGGACGTCCAGACCAGAGTCCTGGACATGCCCTTCGACGGGAACAACCTGTTTGGGAAGACAGTGGACGATTCCCTTCAGGCCATCAAGGCGGATACAGAGACGGCCAGGGCCCTTGGAGTCCTGCAGCAACGACGAACGCCCTTTCGGAGCGGCGGAGGCAAGGGCGCCTCCAAAGGTTCCGGCGGCGGTTTCGCTTCCTACCGTCAAGCGGCCCGCTCGTCGTCGCAAGAGGCCTACAGAGGACGAGGCAAGTCTAGCGGACCCCGCCGTCGTCGCCAAGGAGGTCAAGGCGGCAAGGCCGCGTCCAAGCAGGATTGAACCGGCCGTGGGGTCGGGCCCCCACCGAAGCACCCCGGTGGGAGGCCGGCTGGCGGGCTTCGTCAGCGTGTGGGAGTCCATCTCCACCGACCGTTGGGTGCTGGACGCCCTGGCCCGGGGCCACGCGCTCGAGTTTCAAAGAAGGTGCCCGCGCGTCCCCCCCGTGGCCAGGAAAGAACTTCACGTCCCTCAACTTCTCCTGGAGGTAAAGGCGATGCTCAGAAAGGGCGCCATCGAACTCGTCCCAAAGAGGCTTCGGGGCTCCGGAGTCTACTCGCGATACTTCCTCGTGAAGAAGAAGACGGGAGGATGGCGCCCCATCCTAGACCTGCGACGTCTGAACAAGTTCATCAAGGCGCAGAAGTTCCGGATGGTCACCCTCCAGCACGTCCTGGGTCAGCTGGAGGAAGGAGACTTCCTATCGTCGTTGGATTTGGAGGATGCCTACTTCCACATTCCCATCCTAAAGGGGCACCGAAAATTCCTCAGATTCGTGGTCCAAGGGCGTCATTACCAGTTCAAAGCCCTTCCCTTCGGACTACGGTCGGCACCCAGGGTATTCACCAAGTGCCTCGCACCGGTGGCGGCGCAGCTGCGCCGCGAGGGGATTCACGTCTACCCCTACCTGGACGACTGGCTCATCCGCGCCAAGACGAGGGAGCTCGCCGTGGTCCACACGGCAAGGACCGTCCAACTCCTCACGGACCTGGGATTCTCCGTGAATTACGCCAAATCCCACCTGGTGCCCGCGCAAGTCGCACTGTTTCTGGGAGCGAGGCTCGACACAGTGTCCCTTCTGGCCTCCCCGTCGGAGGAGAGGACCAGGACCATCTTGGGCAAGGTGCAACGGATGTTG
The DNA here is from genome assembly GCF_040938575.1 of Ambystoma mexicanum. Lineage (NCBI taxonomy): Eukaryota > Metazoa > Chordata > Amphibia > Caudata > Ambystomatidae > Ambystoma > Ambystoma mexicanum. Next base: position 976,094,153 of record NC_090934.1, on the reverse strand, counting down.
GTGGCCGACGCGGCCAAGGTGAGGTCCATCAAGTCCCTCCTCGGGATGATGTCTTCCTGCATCTACCTCATTCCCATGTGCAGGCTCCGGATGCGCCCGTTGCAAGAATTCCTGGATGCGCGCTGGATCCAGACGACGGGCAGCTTCGAGGAAAGGATCAAGCTCGACGAGAGTTTCCGACGAGCGATACGGTGGTGGGGCACCCGCGCGCATCTGACGGCGGGCATGGACTTCCAGACCCCAGCCCACCAGGAGACTGTGACCACGGATGCCTCCCTGGAAGGGTGGGGAGCGCGCACCGAAAATCTGCACGCAAGGGGACTCTGGCTCCCGACGGAGAAGTCCCTGCATATCAACGTCCTGGAGCTCCGTGCAGTGTTTTGGGCCCTCAGGTCCTTCCTTCCGTCCCTCAAGGGCAAGGTGGTGAGGATCTTCACCGACAACACCACCACCATGTTTTACATCAGGAAACAGGGCAGAACCAGGTCCCCAGCGCTGTCCAAGGAGGCGCAGGACCTGTGGCATTGGGCCGTCGCCCAAGGGATTTTTCTGGTGCCGTTTCATCTGGCAGGGATAAAAAACACCATCGCCGACTCACTCAGCAGGGAGCTGCGCTCGTGCCACGAGTGGGAACTACGGCAGGATCTGGTGGATCGCCTCTTCCGAGGGTGGGGCACACCCCAGATCGACCTGTTCGCGACGGCAATGAACACCAAGTGCCGGAGGTTCGCCAGCAGGTTTCCCCAGACGAGGAGCATGGGCGATGCTTTCTCGTTCCCCTGGGAGGGCCTGTTCCTCTACGCGTTCCCTCCCTTGCCTCTGCTAATCCGGCTCGTCAACCAGCTCAAGAGGTCACGGTGCAGGATGATCCTCGTCGCACCTGCGTGGCCGAGGCAGATATGGTTCCCGGACCTTCTGGACTTGTCAGCGTCCCCGCCGATCAAGCTGCCGGCGGACGCGGATCTACTCTCCAGGGAAGGAGGCGCCATCCTCCACCACGACCCGAAGTCGCTGAACTTGCAGGCCTGGCTCCTGCAGCGCTAGAGTTTGGAGGATACGACATACCGGCCGATTGCAGAGAGGTTCTTGCAAAGGCCAGGGCGTCCTCGACTCTTAAATGCTACGGACACAAATGGAAGAGGTTCTCTGTCTGGTGCCACGCACAGAAGATTAACCCTCTACGGATTACGGCTCCCCAAGTACTGCCGTACCTGCTGACGCTGGCCAAAGCTGGTCTGGCACACGCGTCCATCAAGATTCATCTTGCTGCGATCTCCCGATACACCAGGACCACGGGGCGGACGTCCTTGTGGTCTCATCGTCTGGTGAAAGAGTTCATGAAGGGACTGTTCAGATCGTTCCCGCCGGTGAAGGCCCCGGCCCCGGCGTGGGAGCTCAACGTGGTGCTGACCAAGCTCATGGGACCTCCGTTCGAGCCTCTGCACTCGGCCCCGTTGAAGTTTCTATCGTGGAAAACAGCTTTTCTTGTGGCCATCACCTCCGCACGACGAGTGGGAGAGATCCAGGCCCTTTCCTGCAAGGCCCCGTACTTGACTTTCCACGACACGAGGGTAGTGCTCAGGACGCACCCCTCCTTCATGCCCAAGGTGCCGTCGGACTTCCATCTCAACGAACCCTTGGTGTTGCCTGTGTTCTTCCCGTCGCCTTTGTCGCCGGCTGAGAGGACTTTGCACTCGCTGGATGTGGCTAGAGCGCTGAAGTTCTACGTAGACCGCACGAAGTGTTTTCGGAAGACGTCACAACTCTTTGTGAACTTTGGACCTGTCAATCAGGGGAAGGCTCTCTCGAAGGCTTCCATTTCCAGATGGCTCTCCGGCTGTATCATGTACTGTCATCGGTTGGCAAACCGACCGCTGCCTGGCCGTCCGAGAGCCCATTCCACCAGAGCGATCGCAGCTACCACGGCGTTCCTATCTGGTGTGCCCCTGCTGGACATATGCAGGGCTGCTACGTGGAGGTCGACGCACACCTTCACGAAATTCTACTGCGTCGACCGGGATTCCAGGGAGGAGTCCAGGGTCGGCCAAGCAGTGCTGCGCAACCTGTTCGCCTGAGGTGAGCCTGGTGAGGAGGTAAGATGCTTAATGTTGAGTTTAGGTGATGCTTAATGTTGAGCCTTTGCCACCTCCCGTGGTTGTGCATGTGTGTACTGCTATGTATTCTTTATTCATGAGCATGTGAATCCATGCCAGACCCCATGCTGGAGAAGGAACAAGTTACTTACCTGTAACTGTTGTTCTCCAGCATGGGTCTGGCATGGATTCACATGCGAACCCTCCCTCCTACCCCTCTGCGGCTCTTCACTTGGTCATACTGCCACTTCACGTGCTTCCAAATCTGAAGATGGCTGCCAGAGGCGGTGCTTAGGTAGAGGGCAGTCATTGGATGTGGTCAGTATGACGCAGAGACCAGTGATTGGTTATTACTACGAAAGACAGATCAGAAACGAAACTGATACTGGTTTTTTCTTACCGAGGATTCCCAGCCTGACGACGGGGAATATTCATGAGCATGTGAATCCATGCCAGACCCATGCTGGAGAACAACAGTTACAGGTAAGTAACTTGTTCCTTACTCTTAGTTCCTCAGACGAGGAAGAGGCAACTATCAAAGGTCGAATTAGGGGAAATGAGGGGAGAGGTTTTACAATAGCCTATAAAAGACGGGGGAAGGTTAGGTTGGTCTTCCATTGGGAAAGGAGGAATACCATGTCTTGTCTGTGGGCACCCCACTCCCAATTCACAAGGACCCTCCACCCACGTGATCCTCCCTCGCCTCTCCACTTCCAGGGTCAGGATCGAAAAGCGATGGCCTTTCCCTGGCTACCTGAGAAGAGGATCCTGGAGTGAGAATATCCTCAGGTTTCTCACAGCACGTACAGTGCCGGAATTGGCTCTGATCCCGTCTGAGGTCTACGCTTCGCTGTGGCCTGCCTAGGCCCTATATGCCCCCCCCTAAGAGGGGCTGATTGCAAGATCCATAGTCTGCTGGTAATTTATGGCATTGATGAAAAGTGGTTTGTTAAAGATATTATGGTAGATAAGTTGAAAATGCATTTTCTCAAGAGATCTGTGTGTAACTTGAAGGTCCCAAGTTAAAATCCTGGTTGGTCCACCCAGCCTCTCATCCTTCCAAGTCCTATAAAAGAAGTTTGGTAATGGAAACAACAGTTATAAACCTTTTATCAGCAAGTTGAAACTGTTAATGTAGTGCATTGATTATTATTAGTCATTAGCACCCTGGAAGGGGGTGGGGGATGCTAGGGCCTCCCAGTCGATCGGAAAACTGGATTTACTTCATGGTGTTGCCTGTGTTCCGAGCCCACTGCCCTGAACAGTTCGAGGCTGCCGTCTTGCTTACCGGCAACAGTTAAGTCAGCCTGCGCCTATTCCCCCCACTGTACCCCTAAAATGTTACTTGACCCACCTATCCCCCCTTCCCAATCCCTGCCAGAGATTCGGTGCTTCCCTGCCACTGCACTTGCCGTCCTGGAAAGACAGAAGGGACTACCAGTAGATCCCTTGTCCGTTGTGGCCATGTTGATTTGTATTGGTTTCTTAAGTTGAGAATAACGATTAAAACCCCGGAAAAGCATGCCAGCATGCTAATAGCAGCAAACTCTTACAAGCGAGGGCATTACCAGGTGAGATGATTGTTTGGGGCTTCGCCCAGACCGGTAACACAGCGCCAGGCCATTAGCTGACCCAGATGTCGGGCTTTATTCCATAATAGGCTTGCCATGTAGGTCTCTTAAAGACTACCTAAAGCATTTGGAGACTCAGTCCACTGGCATATTCATGAGGGAGACCCATGATTTGCATAGTACTGCTCCCATACAAACTATGCGACTGTCCTTACCATCCCATTTATGTAAGATGCTTGTATTACCATTCTCCTCCCTCAGGAAGCCCGTTTTTGCACACCACCCAGAACCAAGCCGTGTTCCTTGGAGACCACATGCCTGGGAGACGCACACACACAAATACATTTATGGGACTATTCTTCTAAGGTCTGGCTAGAGTGCACGATGACACTGATGTAACCAGGCCCCACCCGATGTCAAAGTGTGGCTTGACGAATTAGTGATACACACTTGATATTTTGTGGAACTTTAGACTCCTATAAATGCACTGGTTGCATTAATTATGAGCACAGCTGAGGGTGTTTATATGCAGAGCACCTGTTTTCTAATGTTGGTTACCTGTAACTCTTCTGTGAAAATGCAAATCTCCTTTAAAGGATCTAAAGCAACTACAAGCATTGTTGGTACATGAGTCACACAAAATCTTATCTGAGGTACTATGAGTGTCAAGAGATATTTATTTTTCTGTTTCAAATCTGAGAAGGTGCGCAGACTTATGGTTAGTAGTTGGAGGATATACAAAGTTCTATACACTTTCCCCCTGCCCACATGCTTTTTCATCATTGCTATAATGACCAACGGTTGCAAGAATTGCAATGTCAACCGACAATAACTTTCCAGTGGGCGCCATGCTTTTTCTCTTTTCTTGGTTGCTGCCTCAGTTATCTATAATGTATTTATTTACGGATCTATCTTCCGTTGTTTTGTATGGGGCATCTGAAATCGGGTGATTTCATATTGTGCCGTTGTGGGTGATGGGACAAACTGATCTGAATGCTTCAATGCTGTGAAGATCAGTTAAGTGAAAGGGAAGGCCACGTGATATCGATAATATCAATAACCAGTGCAAAAGATTAGGTTTGACCCAAAAGGACTCAAGGGCGGCAAATGCTAGAATTCAAGTTACACCCATAAGAGGCCCAAAGGCACGGAGCCTAAACCAGTTCTGGAACGGAAAGGCCAGAGACCAAAATCTACAAGGGGACACAGGCTAGAGGTCTTTGGGGCGAGGTCTTTTTTTCAAAAAGGAAAGTCTGTGGTGTTTCTAAAATGAAGATTGCCCACTTCTGATCTGAGGTAAATGGAGAGCACCTTCCGTACGCTTACCTCATAGAACCCAAAGTCGTGCTGACAAACTTCCTCATCTTTGACTGGCAAACAATCAATTATCTGGAGGAAGGCGATCTTGGGACCCTGGTGATGCAGTCCTTGGACACTTTCTTCTGAAGGCACACGGGTCATAGGCCCCATGGTGCCTGATGAATAGAGCAGAGTTTTGTAGGTGACCTGGCTTCAACTGGGAGCCAAAGGTATTTCAGGACTGGTGGGATATGGTCTCTGGGCTTCAGAACCAGCAAAATGATAGCTACCTTGCTCTGCATGACCTGTAACTGGGTGGAGGCAGAGGTGGAGGCTATCACAGTAACCAATCCTGAAGAGGACCAGGGCCCTCCTTACTGCTACCATGTGAGTGCAACATGGAAAAGGGAGTGTCCATTTGCTCAGGTGAAGATGAAAAAGCATTTCTTGGTATTTTAAAGGACCTGTGGAGTGAAGGAGAGCAGTCTATTAAAAATGATCCTCTTGTGCATAACCCCAGGGATGAAAGAATGCGGTTGGGGCAGAGACGGGGGACAGTGAAAAGGCAATTCAAAGGCAGGGAGGGAGGATTAATAGAGCCCATGGAGCTGTCGCAGGTTTTCCCAGCATTGAGGCAGCGATTGATCAGCATCATCTAACTTCATACAAAGGGGAGTCAGGATGCAATGTTTTTGGAAACCAGAGTGGAATCCCTGACTGCATGGCAAACTGCATGCCATTCGTGTAGGTTTTGGAAGATGCAAACAATACATGTTCTGCTACTAAAATAATACACGTCGGCATCAGAAACCTTAAGTGGTTGATCACGCCATAGGAGCCGCTCTTCTCATTCAGTATGCATGATTATAAGTATGCATGATTATAAGTATGCATGATTATAAGTATGCATGATTATAAGTTAAACAATTGCACACGCCATGTATTGAATATACCCAGCAATGCAGGTGTAAACTGCACAGATAAAGCCAATTCTAAACATGCAGTTATTGATAATAGTTGGTGAAATCTAATGGTATGTTCACCTAATGAGTACGAAAAACATATAAAGAAATACTATTGCCATTACTATGCAACCCACAGACTCAGATTGTACATGCTAGGAACGGTGTAGCCACATCTGAAGGCATATCAGAAGCACTGGCATTTTTACCAGACCCAGGAAACAAGAGTTTGCCAGTGGGGGCTGTGATCTACCGGCAGGCCTGACCTGCCAGTAGATCAGGCCCCTACTGGAAAGGAAAGGCCAGAATCACTGGCCCTGGTACTACCGGTTATTCCGACAATCCCATCCCATGAAGTCCTATGAGACTCCCATGGAATGTGAACTTACTGCCGTCTCTGCCACCTGCAGTATCCTGGTATTATCGAGATATTCCAGGCGGCTGAGGCGGCAGGGGCAGTTTCCCGGTATCCCCTGACGGAATTACCGGCGGGATACCAGGAAACTTGTAATGAGCCCCATGACACTAATAGAAGCAGACAGTTCAGAAAACATGAATTAAGAACTGTGTTCAGTCCAGCGAAATCATAAGAGCGCCTATGCAACTTTCACATAATGTAGATCCTCCTAAAGGAACCATCACAATGTACCCAAGCATTATAAAATAATATAATATGATATTTGTAACGTGCCATACACAAGTGTTTCAAGGCGCGACGAGGCAAGGGAGGGGGAACAAGGGGAGACCGACAACGATCCTACTAGGCCAGGTGTCATTCAGATAGTGCAAGGGTAGAGGGGAAGGGAAAAGTGCATGGGGGAAAGGGAGAGGGGAAAGTGCAGTACAGGGTTATTAGCATACAGGATCGATAACAAGGCCAGCTGGTGGCAAGTGTGAGGTAAGTGCAGACAAGTGCTGGGAAGGGGGGGCTGTAGGGATACAGACACAGTCCCGCAGTGCAGGGGTTGCCGGGGAGGCAGTGCAGGGGAGAGTGGCTGGGCCAAGGACCAAGAACGGTGAGTGGCCCTGTTGCAGATTCAGTGCAGTTTCAGTAGTATTAGCAGGGGAGAGGGGGAGAGAAAGCTGAGGCAAAGAGGAAGGTTTTGAGGTGCTTCCGGAACCGGAGATGGTTCTCCTCAAGTTTCAGGGAGGCAGGAAGGCTGTACCAGAGGGAGGCCCTTGCAGCGGAGAGAGATCTGCCCCCAACTCGTTGTTTGGAGAAGCCGCTGACCCTGAGGGAGTTACTACTCCATCTATGTAATACAGTATAGCATGAGTCAAGTCTACACCTATCAAATGTTTTAGAGCTTGAGTCTGGTCCTCTCGTATGTAATGCTGTAGAAAATGTGCCAAGACCCCACTTGTATATTTCTGTATATTATGACCCATTACCTCACCTATCTAAGGCTGCATAGCATGAGCCAAGACCACCTCTATCTAGTGATGCAGAGCCTGAGCCAAGACCTTGCTTACATAATGTTGCAGAAAATAAGGCTGGAACACCCGTTTAATTCTGCATAGCATGAGCCAAGATCTCGCCTGTCTAAGGTCAATGGCATGAGTGAAGACCGCACCCACATAATGTAGTATAGAATGAGCCAATGCACCGCCTACATAATGCTGAATAACAGGAGCCCAGACCTGTCCTACGTAAAGTTCTATAACGTGAGCCAATAGCTGCCCTATGTAATGCCTACGCCAAGGCCACCATCTTGCTGCAGCAGCAAGAAGCGAGTCAAAAAGCCGTGGGTAGGGGGATGGGAAGACAGAAAGAAAAGATGGGCCAGCAGAAATCTGCATCTAAATGAAAGATGGGGCGGGCGATCCTGTATGCTGCTGTTGAACACACATAGTTTTATTCTTAACCACATCTGTAAATTGCCATCCGATTTATTTCATTGCAGAAGATCACTCGTCCTTTATGCTTGCAATGTTTAGCTGCGCATCACAGAGCCCATATGAATGCAGTCGCGTGCTGCCAGCCTGCTGCTCTACTGTGCCCTAATGTGCAATCGCTGCATGCTGGGATGTCTGTCATGGAAACTCGCAGTGGGAAGCGCGGCTCTGGCTCCAAGTAGGCCGCTCTGGCCTGATTTCTAGAGTGCATCACGTTTCTCTGCACACAATGAAAGGGTAAAAATACCCTGTGACCCAAAAACGGGGATTCCCAGCGCATGAGGTGTATTTGATTAATGCAAAAAAGGCAGCGTCGTATATGTGCGTGCTAGAAGTGACATCTATCTTTAATCAAGAATTCTTTTGAATGGTGTGCTTCTATTTTAAATCTGTTTAATTATTTGCAAACCAGTTGTGCAACAAATACGACATACCCATAATGACTGGGCAGTGAATACATGCATATGTGCACAGAACCTGCAAAATGATAATCCTACCTGCCCATCTGGTCTCTCCATAGGCCTACGTGTTGTATCATATGTACCCTTTGCATCTACCAGGCCTCCCAGGCTTCCCTTCAGTTCGTTCCCGGTGTTTGCATGGAGCCCTCCAAGTGCCTCTTTGTGCTGGACATGGCCTTCACTGGGGGGCGATGTGTGCCGTTGGCATTGACCGAAACTTGCTTGAATTGGACAGATCGCTTTTACACCTCTCATAGTAACAATTATACAGGAGCCCAATATGGAACATCTATAGGTGGGTCTAAGAGCAAATTATCACTTTTGAAAATAACTTCAACTTGGCGGGGTGCAAATTCCATGGACCCATGAGATGTTTCAAGAGTGCACCCTAACCATGTTTTTTTTTATTAATGCCGGCAGGCCCTTTCTCTCCTGACAGATGCATTACGTTAGCAAGAACCCCCCATTGTTTCCACATTGGACTATTGTAATGCCCTTTTTCAGGAACCACCACAGGCAATATACAAAAAAAACTACAGATCCTACAAAACAATGCCCTAAGAGCAGCTTTGAATGTCCTCAAAAAAGACCAAATTTCCTCCGCTAGAAGAAGCATCAATTGGCCCAATTCAAAACTCACTCTAACTCACAAATGCTTGGTATACACTGCCCCTAGATATCCATCTAATAAATTCAAGAAATCACAATCTTGCAGACCAACAAGGGTCTCCCATTGCCACCTACTTTCCACCCACAGATTTAAACTGCAAAATGCAGCGGCCCGCAGTTTCCCTGTGGTGGCGGCAAAATTCTCGAACGGCCTACCACCTCATCTTGGATCCAAAACCTCCTTTTGGACCTTCCGCAAAGGCCTCAAAACCTGCCTCTTTTCACAAAATGTATAACCTCCACTTTGCATTTCACTGAAGCAATGTACTACCAGTGTTCCTAAACTCTTCAACTTTGAAACTGTACTATGCATAAAAGCTAGCTCTGCGCTCTCTGTAACTAGCACTTTGATGCCTCCGGTTTGGTGTCCTCTACAAATGTAAAAATAAATAATGTATTCATTGGTAATTTGTACTGTGCTAGGGGCAGACATTGACTTTCAAACACCAGGAAGTAATGGATACAGCTGTGACATTTTGGGTCTTTGCCTTTTTTAAGGGTGTAGAAGGAGAAGATTGACACACAGGTGGCATGATTGTTGGCAGTGACTTTTATTAAACAATAACGGTTGGAGAAATACCTTCCTGACCCTAATACTAAGAGGGATTTCCCTGCCCCGAAATAATATTCTAAGGGTTCTGTCAGGATAGTCCAAAATAAAAAAAAGTTCCCCGTCGTGTCAAATTCCTATTTCCAGCCCTCACACTACGAACCTAAAAAAATGTGCAAATGGGGATCTTCAGTCTCCAAGTCATGTTTCAACTTACAAAAACAATGTTCCAAAATGGAGCAACAAATAAACCCCAAAAGGAAGAACAACCTTGCTCCCAGGTTGTCGTGCCCTATGAATGTTCAATGAGGGTCTTTTCTTCTTTCCTTCACCTTGGTTTCACAGCTAACCTGCTACACTCTCCATGCAGTCGTATGAAGATTCCTTTGTCTCTCTGTTCATGTGGGTTTGAATCCCAGAGCCTTAATTGTGGTCGTCTTGTGCAACCACTTCAACCTTTGGTCAAAGGCAACCTGGTATAATCTCCTGCCAGGTGCTGTGGGTATGAAGATTGCTTTAACTCTTTGTGTGGTTACGCGTCCCAGACTCGCCTTGTCTTTCCTTATTGCTTTGCTGCTGCTACTACTACTTCGTTGGTCACAACCAACTGGGTGTATTATCCTACTAGGCACTGGGACTATGAGGGTTGGTGTGGAGGCCATGATTAGTTATTTGGATGCGGGACCCAGGCTCGTTTTCATGTGTATTCCCTCCTTCTAGCTGTCTAGCCAACTGTCCCGGTTTGCCCGAACTCCCTGGAGGGCTAACCAATGCTTCTCAGTTGTTCTCTGGTGCTCTGGGCTTCCACGACTTCCCTTCGCTGCTTCCAAGGTTTGCGGCTGCTTGGTGCTGACTCCCGACCTCTGAGCTGCACGTCTCCGCTTCCCCATGTGTTCCAGACCTCCCGTCCGGATGGGAACTCTGGCTTCTGTCTCTTACGGCTGTATGTCTGTGACAGAGCTTCTAGGGATGCTCTTAGCAGGGGGGTAAGTTTCCCGCTCTCTCTACCGTCCGTACCCTGTCTCCTTTACAGCTGCCAGCGTTCAAACCTCCTGCTTCCTCTTTGAAGAGCCTCTCCCTGTTCCCAGTCCTTTTTCTCTTTTTATGAGAGGAGCAGTATTAGTAAAGCTATGGCATCTAGTTTGCACACCTTGGTTCTGCGAAACTTGCAAATTGAATCTGTCTCTCTTCCCCGTCTCAGTAGTGAGGTCTTGTCTAGCTTGTTGTTACTCTTCCTTGTCCCAATAGTTCTTGGGTAAGTGGCATTGGCTATTCTGCAGACATACATGGTAGTGTCTGGGGTTATGTCTTGTGCAGGATAACAGGATAACAGGGTGAGGGGTGTTGGGATGTAAGGGAATTATACAGCGTATCTCCCAAGTTGTCGTCCCTTGTCCCACAGAGGGTTTCCCTCCCCATGAGATCCACCAGCTGAGAACCACCTCCTCAGGGACTATCTGGTAGCAGCCTCACCTCCCTGGTCTCATGCAAAGGGGCTTCCCCCACAGAAGCAGTGAGAACATCCTGGGATTTGTCACACTTCACACACTTTTTGTGTCATTCATGTGTATCTCAAAGGAGGGAGATAATCGCTTCCTGACAGTGGCCAGTGGCTATATCGAACAATTAATAAGCTGTGGTGATTGGGGTTGATTCTTCCCATACTCCTATTCGTAGGACCATGTGGATCGATGTAAAATCTCTGAGCTTGATTGAGATAAAATGGTCACTTGAGTAGGACTCTTGGGATATATTTTCTCATGAAAACCAGTGTAGTTTTTGGGCTACTATGTGGTCTGAAACGACTGTCACAAGCTTTTAGATGGGAATCACTGTTTTCTGAGAGTTTAGTACTGATTAACTTTTCCAGAAGGTTAGTGATGTGTGGTCTAGTAGATTATGAATGCATTTCGGATTCTTTGATCATTGAAGCTGGGCACGCTCTGCTCGAGTTCTTGACACGCTCATAGACTTTGTTGGATTAGCAATATTCTTGGGTGAGCATTGTTTGAACTTTCAGGAAGGTTGCAGGGGAGGGAGTTTGGGTGCTACTGGGTAGGATGCTAATCTGGATGCCACCTTAGTTTAGCTTGTTTTGTCTGTATAACTATGGTGACATTTTAGAATCTTGTCTGTAGGGTTTTAGAAATCGTGTCTGCCGTCTCCTGTGATGGTATGCGTCCTTTCAAAGGTTGAGGGGAAGCCTTCAATTTTCTAAGTATTTTAAACACTTTAAAAGTACGATTTACTGCTTCAGAGACCTAGCTTTGGAAAAAGGCTGCATTGACAAGCGATACAAAGACTTAGTTTCTTAGTTCAGGACATTTTCACATGCAGCTTATCTTTCGTGTGAATTAAACTTTTGCGCAATGGTCTGCTACTTAGTTTGTTTGTTTGTTTATTTTATTTTTATGGCGCTCCAGACCCAGAGGTAGAAGGGCGCTTAAGAATTTGGTTACAGAGTTGAGAAGTATCTGTGTGTTGCATACTTCGTACAGGTTTATAATATATACATATATATACAGTGGTCAATAAACAGAACATATGCAGTACGTACAATATACAATTTTCAGAATAAATACAGTGTCTAAACCAGTATCCGCACTGGTCTAGAGTTAGTGGTGTTATTCTTTGTTTAGCAGCCAGCTGATGACCTGCTTCCTAAAGATCTGGAAGGATTCGACAGTTTTGATGTTAAGCGGTAGGGAGTTCCAGAGTTGGGGGGCAAGCACTGTGAAGCTTACCCCTCCAGCTCTTTTTAGTTGGAACCTGGGCACTAGTAGGCAAAGAGTGTTGGAGGATCTGGTGAATCTGGTGGCAGGTTTCAGGGTGAATTTATTAGCTAGATAAGGTGGTGCTAGGTGATTGAGGGCTTTGTACGTGAGGCAGATGATTTTTAGATCAATTTTTTGGTGTATGGATAGCCAGTTGCAGGCTTTCCTAGTGGCAGAGATATGCTCTTGTCTGGGAATGTTGAGGGCTGCGCGCAAGGCGTTATTTTGTATTACCTGCAATTTGTTGAGTACGGATTGATTAGCGCCTAGGTACAGGCTGTTACAGTAATCCAGTTTGGATTGTATTAGGGCCCTGGCAAGGGTGAGGCAGCTGTTGGGTGATAGGAAGGGTCTGCTGGCCCTAATGAGCTTGCCGGTATAGGCAGCGGCTGAGGCGGTCATATTGGTGTGTTTGCTAAGGTTGATGTTGGCATCTAGATAGAAGCCAAGGGTTTTTACGCTTTTGGCTATGGGAATGGAATGACCATCGATGGTGATGTTATTATAGCTAGGGTCAAGTTTAGTTAGAGTGTTGGGGGAACCGACAATTAGGAGCTCTGTCTTCTCATCATTCAGGCAGAGACCATGGGAGGCCATCCATGCCTGAATGATGGAGAATATTTTGTTGATCCGGGCGGAGTCTTCTTGGTAATTAACAGAGATAGTGAGGAGTATCTGGGTGTCATCTGCTTAGTTTGTGTAGGTGACACCCAGACGGTCCAGTTGGTCAAATAGAGGCTTTGTAAATATGTTGTACAAAGTGGGGGATACACAGGAACCTTGTGGGACCCCGCATGTGATGGGGATGGGGTTTGCTGCAGCTGTAGTGGAAAAGACTCGTATGGTTCTGTTTGCCAGGAAGGATTGTATCCATGTGATGGCAGAGGAGGAGAAGTGGGCTACGGTGGCAAGGTGATAACAGAGGACTTCATGGCTGGCCAGGTCAAAGGCCGCTGAGAGGTCTAGGAGGAGTAGGATTGCGGCATTGCCTTTGTCTTTAATTTCATCAATCTGGCTTTTGATATCAACAAGGGCGGTTTCAGTTCCGTGTTGAGGTCTGAAGCCAGATTGACGTATTCCTAGCAGTTGGTTGGATTCTAGGATTCCTGAATTTGGATGTAGGCGACTCTGTCCAGGATTTTCAGTAGGAAGGGGACTGTGGTGATGGGCCTGTAATTTGTGGGTGTGGCCGGGTCGAGGGATTGTTTTTTCAGGAGAGGGAGAACCCATGATTGTTTTAAGTTGCTGGGGATGGAGCTATTGGTGAAGGATAGGTTGATGAGTTTGGTGATGAAGGGGGAGAGCTCTCTGGCTGCATCTTTTATGATTTGAGCCGGGCAGCTGTCTCCTTTACAGTTAGAGGGTTTCAGGGAGGTGATGATTTTTTGAACTTCCGGGATGGTGACTTTTTTGAACGAAAAGCCTGCGCTAGTGTCGTTAGGTGTGGGTAGGCTAAGGTTGGTGACATTGTTGTTGAAGAGTTGTTGCCGTTTGTTTTCGATTTTAGTTTGGAGTCCTAAAATTTTATTGTTGAGGGCGTTCTGGATTTTGGTGCACCAGGATTTGTCTTTCAGGCAGGTTTCCGGGGGCGAAATAGGGTTTCTAGTTCCGTCAGAATTTTGAATAATTCTTTAGTGGAGGATCCTGCCTGAGTGATCCTGGTGTTGTATTTATCTTTTTTGGTCCGGATCATCTCGCTTTTGTAAAGTGAGGATACGTTAGTGAGGTTGGATTTGTTTTCCGCAGTGGGGTTAGTCTTCCAGGTGTGGTGAGCCTTCGCTTTCTCTTTCCTAAGTAGTTTGAGCTCAGGGGTGTACCACGAGTTCAGATGAGCTTTGGGTTTAGCTTTGCGTATTTTCAAGGGGGCAACGGTGTCCATTGCTTTGGCCATGGAATCATTGAAGGTGTCAATCAGCAGGTTTAAGTCAGCGTTAGCTGGGAGAGCATTGAGGGTAGGTAAGACCAGTGGTGGTAGGGCTTCAGCAGTGATGTTGCGTTTATTCCTGGTGAAGCATGCTGGTGCCATGGGGTGCTTATTGGGCAGTACCTGATTGGTGTTAACCTCAAGGGGGATCATGTGGTGATCGGTCCATGCCAGAGGTTGGGGGTCTTTGCAGGTTGTGTTGCAATTGTGGGTTGCTACCCAATCAAGGGTTCTGCCTTTTTGGTGGGTAGGGAGTACAATGAGTTGAGTGAGACCATGATCGGTTAGGACATTGGCTAGGGATGCAGCATGTGCATCGTTTGGGTCTTGGTAGCCGAGGTTGAAGTCTCCGAGGATCATGATTTGTGCTGTTGGTTTGGTAATTTCGGTGATGAGGGATGTGATGTCTTCTTCGAAGGTCCCAGGGGGACCCGGGGGTCTGTATATGAGGTGGATGGTTATCGTGGCTGTGGGGGAGGTTTGTAGTTTGGTTGTGAGTAACTCGCAGGATGTGAATGCGACTGTGTCGGTTGGTCTAAGGCCTAGGGCGGATTTGGAAATGATTGCTACGCCTCCACCTCTGGCGTTTGGTCTGTCCGCTCTGAAGATAGTGTATTTGTCTGGGATGGCTAGCGATAAATAGGGGCCGGACGCCTCATGAAGCCAAGTTTCTGTTAGGGCTAAGAAGTCAAGGTCATTGGTAAGGATGATATCTGCAATTTCTGTGGGGTGGGCAGCCAGGGATCTGACGTTGAGTAGGGCGCTTTTTAGTGGGGGAGGAGTGGGCTTGCTTGGTGCAATGTGCTTTGTATTAGTTTTGGTGTAAGGTCTGGAGTTAGGTTTAGAATTTGTGGTGGGGAGCCTGGAGCCTAATCTGTCATTGCGGGTTGTGATGTTGGGAATAAGGGAGTGGGGGGTTGGCCCGGGCGGCTTAAAGCGGGTGGGAGGTTTGGTGGTCATTTTGGTTTGGTTAGACTTAGCAATGGGACTGTGGTGGCTGTTGGTAGGTAGGCCATGGATGACGATGGATGTGGAGGTGAGAGGGTGGTGGTAAGTGGAGGGGAAAGGGGGTGTGGAGGATAGGAACGGAGTGGGGCAGGGGATGGGGTGGTGTCTGGGGCACCCTAGTTTAGCCAGGCCGTCTTGGTGGGCTATGTAGCTATTGTTACTACAAGGTACATTGTCCTGAATTAAGCAGAAAGGGAACATGGTTAGGGCGAGCCAGAAGATCATGGTCTGTGGATAGCGGTGGAGTCTAGTGGCGCTGGTGGGGAGCAGGCCATACTAAGATAGATGGTGGCTGGTTAGAGTCGGGTAGAATCGGTCAGGTACAGCCTGTGCACTATAGTATCTAGATTGGATACAACTAGTTGTGAGGTTGGAGCATACAACAGGGGCACCTAGATGTGAAAATTCCTGACATTGACTAAAATGCATACATCAGGGGGCTCCTAGGTGTGACAATTCCTGACATTGACTAAAATGCACACATCAGAGGGCACCTAGGTGTGACAATTCCTGACATTGACTAGAATGCATACATCAGAGGGTCTGTTAGCGACCATAGGGCACAACTCAGTTCTGGTGGTCTGTTAGCGACCATAGGGTACGACACAATTCTAGTGGTCTGTTAGCGACCATAGGGTACGACACAATTCTAGTGGTCTGTTAGCGACCATAGGGTACGACACAGTTCTAGTGGTCTGTGTGTATCTGCATTGCATCACAGTATGGTTTGAGAGAGGTGTGCAGCCGTGAGCAGTGTGTGCGGAGGACTAGTTCTGAGTACAATTGTCATATAATGGTTGGGCAGCTGCAGTGACCAAAGCAGTGACCGCAAGGCACAACACAGTCTGAGTGTGGTCTGCTATTGACCATGAGGCACAACACAGTCTAAACGTGGTCTGCTACTGACCATAAGGCACAACACAGTCTAAACGTGGTCTGCTATTGACCATAAGGCACAACACAGTCTAAATGTGGTCTGCTATTGACCATAAGGCACAACACAGTCTAAATGTGGTCTGCTGGTGACCATAAAGCACAACATAGACAAATGAGGTCAGTTAGTATTCATGAGCCAAACAGGTATTAGGCTCTATAGATAGACCAACACTTGCCACCGGAGTAAGCGGGCGAGTGCAGAGCGAGGCAGCAAAGGAAACAGTGTAGAAGATTGAGTGATATATTGTGCATCTTTAGCAACCAAGGTCAGGTAGGCTGCAATCTATAGCTAGAACGCCTAAATTCAGAGTCCCCGTGGGACGCTATAACACTTAAGACAGTGTGGTTGTCAAGACTGTGTTGTATGAGCTGGATGACCATCCATCTAATACACTGGCACAATGGGCATAAAGTGTTGGGTATAGCAACGTGCTGGTTTACTCACATGGCCAGGTGGGTATATGGATGCTTGAAAGCATTGGCACATCAGTGACGCCTCGTTGGTCGATAAAGATAACGGAGGCCCAGAATAGTTCTGCAGACGGGGTAGCGAGTGTTCCGGAGCCTTCACTTGCCAGAACTAAGGGGCAGCATCTGTGGCCCAGGCCCACAGTGCTCCGAACAGCCGCAGGAACAGGCCTTTGTATGGCCTTCGGACTGGCCGGCGATTCCGCCTGCCGGCGGATCCACGTGATGAAATCGAGGTTCAGCCTCGATTTCGGGCCGCACAGTGCCTGGCATGGGCGAGTCAGGCACCGTATGGGGACAGGGTCAGGCAGGCCCTGCTCCGTGTAGCTCGCTCTGAGCCTGGATCCTCTGCTGGGCTGGGGGGGCTCCTGCCCTCACCCCTCAATGAGGATGGATGAAGTGGGGGGACCTGGGGCGCAGGAACAGGCCTTTGTATGGCCTTCGGACTGGCCGGCGATTCCGCCTGCCGGCGGATCCACGTGATGAAATCGAGGTTCAGCCTCGATTTCGCGCCGCACAGCGCCCGGCATGGGCGAGTCAGGCACCGTATGGGGACAGGGTCAGGCAGGCCCTGCTCCGTGTAGCTCGCTCTGAGCCTGGATCCTCTGCTGGGTTGGATCCTCTGCTGGGCTGGGGGAGGGCTCCTGCCCTCACCCCTCAATGAGGATGGATGAAGTGGGGGGACCTGGGGCGCAGGAACAGGCCTTTGTATGGCCTTCAGACTGGCCGGCGATTCCGCCTGCCGGCGGATCCACGTGATGAAATCAAGGTTCAGCCTCGATTTCGCGCTGCACAGCGCCCGGCATGGGCGAGTCAGGCACCGTATGGGGACAGGGTCAGGCAGGCCCTGCTCCGTGTAGCTCGCTCTGAGCCTGGATCCTCTGCTGGGCTGGGGGTGCTCCTGCCCTCACCCCTCAATGAGGATGGATGAAGTTCTGTTTCAGCTCGCATGTCCGTTCAGACAATGGGAATCACTTTAGCCATACTGCAGCGTTACTTTTTAATGTTTGCGTGCATAGTGGTCTGGGGTTTCGGAGCTCAGAGAAACTCAGCGGCCTGTTTGAAGTGGGAGGTTGCACAGCGAACCTCGATGTGATCTGCTGCTTCTTCTGGTTTCCCACCGGGGCTTCAGACTGCTCCTTCCACCCTCTGAACGTTGCGTCAGAATCGACTAGCACTTTCATTAGTTTCACGCTTCTTTGCCTTCCACTGCAAGACTTCTGCCACACGGAGTACAAGCTTCTTGGCCACTCATGGAGTAGGATTTAAACCTCCAAGAATCCTCATTCCCGTCACGCTCTGCTCCAGCTGGCTTCCTTGGTATGCCCTAGCCCTTACTGCTACCATCCCTCCACTGCATCAGATTGCTCACACCTGCCGCTGCACCACATGACATGTTCTCCTTCTTTTCTTTCCAACCATTTCTCATTCCCAACCATTGTATAGCTCCCACACATGACCCTCCTGCTTCTGTGCAGCCCCACCTCTTATACTCATACTCACTAGGAGTATTAAGGGTCCCCAGGTGTGAGCAAGTAAGCCCAATTGGCTGACCTTTAGGCAACCTATTTGTGGGACATGCCTGACTTCCTCAATAGTATTTTTGCACAATCTTCTTCTTTGTCTCAGTACCAGAATGGTTAACATACCTATTGGTGTTGACTATTCCTAGTTGCCTCTTCTTAATCCCAGTTCTGAAATAGGTCAAATGAGGGGAGATGTCTTACACTAACTCATGAGAGCTGGGGGAGGGTCAGGTTGGTTTTCAGATGGAAAAGGGGGATAGTGTCTCAGCTGTGGGCACCCCATTCCCAATCCCCAAGGACCCTCCACCTAGGGGATCCTATCTCGCTTCTCCACCCTCATGGTCCGGATCCAAAAGCGATGGTCTTTCCCTGGCCACCTGAAAAAAGGATCCAGGGGGAGTAGGAGTGAGGATACCCTCAAGTTTCTCACTTCATCCAGAATATACTTTTTCAGCTCTTTGACCTAGCTGGAGGATAACGTTGAAAGTCAACATCAATCAAACCATTGACCGATGCAGAATCAACCAGAGTTACTTCAATAACATCAAATAAGGAAATATTTGGGTCCAGATATCTGGCGTCAGATAAAGTCCCCTGATCTATATCGCAGCACTCTTCGGCATGCCGAATCCAATGTATAACCTTGTTAATAAGAGAGTCTGGTCATTCCCAAGGGCCACTTAACAATTTCTTAACCTTGGTCATATAAAAAAACTATCATTCATTTCTTTCCAGGTTACATATTTACCATCAGAATTTGGAAATTAAACCTCGCCACAATTTTCATTCTTGTTATGTGCTATGCCGTCTTTTACTGTAGCTACAGCAGAAGTTGAGCAAGTTCTCCTCAAGCTGGAGGTAACTGTTTGCCATTATAAAGTTCTAACCTTTTAGGGTCCCTGACCATGGATTTTCTTCTCGTTTACAGCAGGATTATTGTTTTGGTATTTGTTCTCTACTAATATTACTTCATTAATGCACCAAGGATTGTTTGCTCCTTGATTCACATTTCTCTTGTAAAGAATCTGACACTCATTTAAGTGCTCTGACTAGAATAAGTATGTCAATTTCTTTAAATAAATTGCTTAAAATGTTTGTACGAGACACTTGAGCTGCTGCCACGACATCTGGATCTAGAATTCTTTGTCTCTAGGGTCTGTAAGATCTGGACACACTCCTTTTAATAGTTTTCAGTGGGGGGGGGGTCGTAATTTATCTCATCAGCTTCCAAGTCTTTTCAGTGTCGTAGGGGATCAATTTTATTTGACAACTCTACCCCTTCTGCAATACCACAAAGGTTGTTTTCATCTTCCCTGTTACTAGATGTTAAAACCACTGCACAACCCGCTTCAATTAAAAGCCGCTCTGATATGGGCTAAAGTAATCAAAGTGGATCTCGGCCAGTAATGAAAATAATCGGATACCTGCCTGGTGGCTAGGGTGGGCTATCTCATGGGGTTTTACATGTAGTAAGTCTGTCTACTAGTCATAATTGTAGAACCCAGACCAGGGGCAATACGGCTTTTTGGTAGCAAATATTGTTGTAGTCCTCGTTTTCCGGGACATTTTCGGCTCTAATTATAGGTCTGTATTGGGTTTGGAACTAGCAGCTTCTATAGACTTAAAATCCACCAGGAGAATTCCTTTTTCTGTTATCATATCATTGTATTGTATTGTTTATTGGTTTAGCGCGCCAAACCCTCAGGTATCTTGGCGCATTATTCCAGTTAAATTTGTACAAGATATAGTTACAGGTTACAAAGGTACTTATATAAAAACATTGCAATAATATTTACAACATTGGCACTTTACATGGGCAGGAAATAATACATGACATTATGTACAAACGGGAGGGAAGAGACAGGCAGAGCCATTATAGGTTGTTGGTTTCAAGGGTGGCAATCCATTTTATTTCTCAGTAATCAATGATCTGGCCTTAGCAGGCTTCTTGGAGACCGGTATTGCATCATGATTAAAAGGGGACTTCTGTTTCCCCAATTTGAGTGTATGTGTTATGATGAATCCAGGAAATGTCTCTTGTCCCCAAGGGGGAGCCACCTCGTTGGGACTAGGGAGGTGAGCCCACTCATCTTAACACTTCCAAGGCAAGCAGGATCTCACTGGGGATTCCCCAAGTAAAGTTGTTCCCACCTCTCCCGTGAAATCAGATGGATATATGGGACTGTGAAATACCATAATTTGAACAGCCCTTTCACCCTTTAAACGTGACTCGCCTGGTTTCTGACCTGGTTCTGTTAACACCCACCTCCTGAAGAATGTCACCAATGGTGTCTCCTCCCTCATTCCAGGAAGGAATTTAAATGACCTGAGACCCATGCAGAAGTGGAGAGACCCAGCCCAAGGGAGAAACACAAAAGTCTGTGCTGGACCGGGGAGGAGGGAACATCTCCCTTCCAGGAGGAGCCCGGAGGCACGACCATGCAGAGAACTTGGGTGGTCGAGGAAACGCAGAGCTAGGAAGGAGAGCCCAAGGAGCGCCCCATAAAGGGGTACATTTTACCAGATAATCAGATGGCCCTTCGAGGCCAGACAGACCACAAGGGGCTGACTGAGAATACTGTATGAAGGGGTGAATGCAAACCGAGAAAATGATGGCTCTTTGAGGCCAGAGGGACCACAAAAGTGTTAAGAATTTCAATCAGGCACACACCCAGGTCTCGCCTAGCATGTAGTGCGCAATGAAACCCTTATTCATTTGTGTCTATAAGTTCAATATTCTGAATGATATACCACTCCTATCGCACCCTTCTCAAAATATCCCCCCGGTCACATTGAACCAGGAATCAGGCTAGTTTGTAAAGGAAATATTTATTTAATATTCAAATCATATATATATATGTATAATAGCAGCAATCACCTAACCGTGACAATACAATTCAGAAAATAAGCAGAGCAATTGAATTCACTTATACTAATTCAGAAGGTAAAACACAGGGAAAAGAACAGTTTTGGGTTGTGAGCCGATAGCTTTTAGCTTAATATTTCCCCCTGCAAAATTCTTTAAGGTACAAATGAGCAATCCTACACAGATGTAAGTAATCAGCAGCTATTCGGGAATGAAAGGCAATGTCTAGAGTTAGAATGCAATCTTCCCTCCCCAAACAAGAGAGAAAACCGTTCTTGGAATAGGACACTTTTAAAATGACAGGTGAAAATGGCTTTGTGAAATAATGCAAAAGGGTGAAAAAATGCTTAAATGGAGAATAATTCTTAGGAAAGCAACTCTAAACGAGTCCTAAAATGCATGAGCTACAATATAAACAGTACACACTTTAGATCAGTATGGGATTTGAAGAACACTTTGGATGGAAAAAAGACACGTGTAAACTTTGGAAAACTGAAAATTCGTGGCAAAATTTCACTATGCATCCTCTGCACACCAGAACACTGCTCACATCTCCCCAACGCCTTCCTCGGGTTCCCACACGACTCCCTCCAGGGTTCGAGGCTTGTGTGATTTGGTTTACCCAAAGGACCGAAAGTTCCGTACCAGGTACAATTTACGGGCTCGGTTGCAGCCCTTCCTGCATTGGCAGTTGCCATGGAGAACATACAGAAGAAGGGGCGGCGGAACACCTCCACGCCGATCATTCACTTGCTCACATGATTCAGAGCGGCGTTTCCCACGTGACCTTGGTGGACGTCACATGACCCCGAAACGCACAGTATATAAAGCCTGATGGACGGAGCACTCCTAGCTCCTCAGCTGTCTTCAGACCCTGTTTGGCGCTACGTTTGATAAACACTATTGGTTTACCTTGATCTTGGAACTCTCACTTGGACTCCTTCGGATTATCCTTTTGTACCTTTGCTTGGATCTGCTTACCTATTGCTGGATTTCGACACGACCCTCACTTGTCTTCGGATCATCCCTTGGTACTTTGTTGAACTTCTACGCCATTTCCCCTTCAGCTATACAGGTGGCTTATCCTGTATCCACGCTTGCCTGCGTTCCTCTTGTTCTAGGGACCACCTTATCTGAGTCTCGAACCTCCCTCCTAGGTTTCCTGGGTTTTCCAAACACCGGATAGGTAAGACTCTTCAGATCCTTTGGTTCTTGTGAAATATTGTAATTGCCTGGTACTTAACCTCGTTCTTTTTGCAGCAGCATCGGTGTTCCAGAGGTTCCGTGGATCCGGGAAGTAACATCTCCCACCTGTGGCCTCAAAGGTCGCACAGCGGGTTTCTTTTGGTTTCCCTGTGCGTCACTTGGGGACAGAGGTCTCAACGGTCTACATGACACTACAGTCAGAACAAGTATTTGAGAAAAACTGGTCTAATACACTGTTCCGCGATGCGGTTTTTGGTTGTGGATGTAGCTAAGGGTCTTTGGTATCGGTAAGAGTTGAAATTTCGTTTCTATCTATACATTTGAGGAAGTTATAGAGGTTTTAGTGAGAGGCGTTTTTGCAAAATGGGCGTGAAAATGAAAACCGAAATTCGGTTTTAAAAATGACAGATGGGTTTCATTACACTATATTAATGACTATGAAAAAGAGAATGCCACACAATCTTCATAGTTACGTGGCCAGCGTAACCCTTCACGTGGTGGATACTCTTTTCCTTTCTGGGAGTTACTTTAGTTACTCTAAATCACTAATGACTTAGGGTATGGTAGCACAAATGAGGAAAATCAGCGCAAGAATGGTTTTGACAATACTAGGGTTCTGAAATTAAAGATGGGATGGTTTGAGATTGGGATAAGACCATGCAAATATACTATGGGTCACTGTTCTTCCTATTAATACACAGTCCCTTGTGATTAAAATTGACCGTCAAGGTTCTGGTCATGGATCGGGTCAGGTCTACCGGCAGCAGGGCACTTCTGGAGGGATTGGATCAGCGGCGCAGTTCTGGTCAATTTTGGACTGCACCTCAGACTGGATTTGGATGGGCCCTTCTGGTCACTGGACATGGCAGATCAGCAGGATGCGAGTTTCAGTGGCAAGCCTTTATGGTAGCAAGCCAAACTGGATCAGTATTAAATCCCTTCAAGTTTGGGATGTTTGAAATTGGGTCTAGCTGGAAAGAACTCAGCAATGCTGAAGTCTGGATTCTGCAAAGAAATGTGGATCTTCAAAGAAGTCTGGAGTCTGCTACAAGATGAAGAGTTCTGGAACAAGGTGCTGCGCAGAAATCTGGATGTGTTCTGGAAGCAGTGTGTGTCCCATGTGTTGTGTTCCTATATTTATACTACTAAATTACATCACCAAGTTTATGGTGTGGGCAGAATTTCAAAAACACACCCCCACGGCTGTGAGTGGCCACAGGCACTTGCCTTGTTTTGGTTGGCAGTCAGAACAGAGCTGTCATCTTTACGATGGGATTTAGAAACTCCCACATTGATTTGGACCACAATTTGGCTTTCCCATAAATACATTTTTACAATTATGCCCTCTACTAAAATCAAACACATGCATTTATTTTTACAGTCAAGGGTAAGCATAACTGGTAGGTAGCATGTAGTCTATGTGTAGACTGTCTGGTCGGTGGGGGGCCGGATGTTAGTGAGCGGGCCTAATGATCGGTGGACTTGAGCCAGTTGATGTAAAGTCTGAAGTTCAGGTAAGGTTGGTCTTCTCTAATTGAAGGTGGCAAGGAGTTCCAAAGTTGGGCTGCTTTGACAGGGAAGCTGCAGCTGCCCACTTTCGACAGCTTAAATCTGGGGATGGTGAGGCAGTTGGTGTTAGCTCGTCTCATATGTCTGGGGGAATTTCTTCTGCAGAATCGGTACGTGAGATAACTGGGGACAGCATTGTTCAGAGCTTTGTGGGTAAGGGACAAGGTTTTTAGCTGGATTTTGTTGTAATTGGATAGCCAGTTATTTTGGCGTCTAATCTCAGATATATGGGTTCTTCTAGCCATGCTGAGGGCTGCTCTGAGAGCATTATTTTGGAGGATTTGGATCCTCTGGATGATTGATTTATTAGCTCCAATATAGAAGGCATAACAATAGTCTAGCCTAGAGAGGATAAGGGCTCTGGCCAGGATAATGCAACTGTCATCGGATAGAAAGGGTTTGCCGGTTTTAATAAGCTTACAGGTGTAGGCGGTGGATGAGGCCATGGAGTTCACTTGTTTGGTGAAGGAGAGTGTGGAGTCGAGGTAGAAGCCGAGGGTCTTTACCTGCTTGGCGATTTTGATGAGGTTACCATCAATTGTGATTGATGAGTAATCCTGACCAAGTTTATTGATGTTTGTTGGGGTACCCAGGATGATGAGCTCAGTTTTGTCATCATTCAGGCATAGACCATGGGTCGCGATCCATGCCTGGATGATGAGGTACACTCTATTCAACAAGACCAAATCCTTAACATAATCCCCAGAAAGTGGGAGGAGAATCTGAGCATCATCTGCATAGTTGGTGTAGGTGATACCAAGATGGTCCAGATCGCCGAAAAGGGGCTTGGTGAAAATGTTGTGCAATGTGGGGGAGACACAAGAGCCCTGGGGCACCAAGTGATGGGGATAGGGTCTGCCGCTGCTGAGGGGGAGAAGGCCCTCATGGTCCTGTCACTTAAGAAGGACTTGATCCAGGCAGTGGCCTCTTTGGAGAAATGAGCAGCTGAGTCTAGGTGGCTGCATAATACCTTGTGGTCCACGAGGTCGAATGCAGCCGAGAGGTCGAGGAGGTGAAGGAGGGCTGTTTTCCCTTTGTCCCTTAGCTCATCAACTTGGATTTTCAAGTCGTAAGTGTGGTCTCCGTTCCGTGTTGAGGTCGGAAGCCTGATTGTCGAGCTCCGAGAAGTTGGTGAAGTTCCAGATATGTTTGTATTTGAATGTAGGCAACCTTGTCTAGTATTTTTAACAGGAAGGGTACTGTCGTAATAGGTCGGTAATTGGTTGGTATTGATTGCTTGACTACGTTACCAATAATAGAGAATCTTGGCTGGGGTCCTCTGCCTCACCTCTGCCATATAGAGAGCAGGAGTACAGACACCCCCCTCCAGTCTTTACACCTTGGTCAGCAGTTTCTCCAGGAGGTGGACTGGATTACAGGTCAGTAACACAGTCATCCACTTTAAAGGGGCCCTCTATATTATTTACAGATTCACTTCCCATATAACCAACAAACATTGTGTTTTTAGTACAGCAGGGGGCTGGACTTTGGCATTCCGTGTCCCTAGAGGGGTAGAGGCACCCACAGTGGGGTCCTACTGGCCCTTGCCCGTAGGAAGGGTATTGCGTAGCAGGCTCCCCCTTAGTCCGAAAGGGGATGACTCCCTCATGCAGATAAGGAACAAATTGCTTGGATTCGACTATTGTCACTGTTGGGTGTACAGTACCCTTGATCCTTCACTAGTCAACGTCCTCCGATTATTTTTTTTGGTCACTATACACAACGTCCTGATAAACCTTTTTAATCTAGCACTCGATCTCAAGAAATATTAGAAGTAGCCAACTTCAATCAACACCAAATACCATTCTGACGAAGAATTCACTCCCTGGCAGAAAAACTCTGGTGATGGGTGTCTGGGTGTCTCTCCAGGCCTTGAGGCTTTGGGGGTAAACCATTACAAATTGGACTAGACCTTTTTTATAATGCCTTATACTTTCCACTCATTTCATTTGATGTCCCTGTCCTCCAACAATGACAATGGAGAAAAATCCCTCTAGGGTTTGCCCCACCTGTATTAGGTTCTCTAGAAGGACATTTGAAATGTTGGACGGCCTACGTGATGCAGGCTGAGGCATCCGTCGAATCATCTGCAGTCTGGGGAAAAACTTGTGGCCAACCAAGACAGTGTTTGTTTTGAGAGTGAAACCGAGAAGACCACCATTAGGGGAGATACAGGCGCCTGGCCTAGTTATGGAGGCTTCCCGTGGTGCAAAGAAGGGTGCACATATAAAGCACAAACAACACTTGCATGAAGGCCCTACTAAGTCTGAGGTCGATGGATCAAAACACAGCGTATCTCAAAAACAAACAATGCTCGTTTTAACGTCTGCGCTGAAAAACAAATTGGAACCAAGACGCTCAGCCTCTATTGATTCCCACTCGTCCCAGGTTCCAAAAATCAGAGGCTTCAAAACCTATGTCTTTAGTGCTGATTTAAAGGGGTTCGAATAAAACTCATACACATAGGGCCTCATTACACGGTAGGCGGTAAAAAATGCGATTTACCGTCATGGCGCTATTAGCGTGTCCGCCATCGTAGGAGACCGCTAATAGCGTTCCATTACGAGTAAGCGGACACGCGCATAGGGCCATGCCGGTAAATGACCCTACCGCCATGGCGCAAAAGCACCTTTCCGGCTCCGACCAAAGTGCTGATAGCACCTCCGCCCTCATGCTGCACGCTATTAGCGGTCACCGCTGTTAGCGGTCACTGCTATTAGCGGTCACCGTAAAACACCGGAACCGGAAATAGCGTCATCGCACCGGAACGGGAAAGAGCCAGGCGGCCATCTTTAAAAACACAATCCATTGCCATCCCCTGCACTCAGGACCTGCAGCAACACCACGACTGGCAAAACCACATCCCACAAGAACAAACAATGCCCAAGGCCCTAAAGAAAGCCGATGCGCGCCAGCGCAAAGAACGCTTCTCAAACGAGGAATTGAAAATGCTGGCAGACACCCTGGCTGCAAATGCAGACGGAGTGTTCGCTAGCGACATGCGGCGCCCTGCACTCCTGAGAAAAAAGGAAATCTGGGCTCAGGTGGCGCAGAAAGTCAGTGCGGTGGGCTCCACCCCCCGCACCGTAAAGGACGTGCGCAAGCGGTGGGATGATCTGCGCCTCCGTGTACGCAGCATTTTATCGGCCAACAGGAATCTGGCCATGGGAACAGGAGGCGGAGGAGGATCCCCGATGAAGATGCAGGAGTGGGAGGAGACATGTGCCAGCACCATTGGCATAGAATCCATCGAGGGAGTGGGCCGAATGGAGTGTGGTGTGGCAACAACGTCAGACGGAGGTGAGTGACCACGCAAAACACAGCAATGCTAAGCATGAGTCCCTCCACCAAATGTGAAATGGGAATTAGCTAATGGATGGGGTCATCACACACACATGTACACAACCCTGCATATATGCCGTGCACATCCCCACACAACCACATGCATGCAGCACCTCACACACGTGTCACCCTGACACATGTCCGGATGACCCACCCATCTGGCCAACAACCTGCAGGCCCAAACTAGATGTCCAAATCCAAAGAACTGCAGCAACAACAACATATGCATGATGCACGTTGACCCATCACTGATGCTATCCCTGTCTTGCTCCCTGTCTTGTCACATTCTGACAGTGAGGAGCTGGACTCTGCAACGCAGGCCCCACCACCCAAAAAGCAGGCCAAGGGAAAGGATGCAGGCACCAGGCCCAGTACATCGAGGGGCACTGGTATATCTGGAGTGGCCCAGCGTTCAAAAGCCACACACGCAACGACCACACCAAGGGTCGAAATGCCATCCGACACTGTGGCAGCACCCCCACCACCCACCCCCACCACTCAGGAGCCAGTGCCAGAAGGCACGTCGTCCGCAGCCAATAGCTCTGTCGGGGAAGCAGCAGCCACGGCACCTATGAGTGATGTGGACGACCCATGTCCGACACCGGAAGGGCAGCGTACACCCAGCACCCAGCTGTCCCCACTCCACAGCCCATGCAACACATCCAATGGCAGCATCCATGAGGTGCATGCCGGAGATTCAATGGATGGGTCATTCAGTCCCGTGGCAAGCTCACCTGATGTCGGCCACATGCAGCAAGCTGCGCCGAGGAGTAACAGGGGCAGGGCCGCAGACGACACCATGAGCCTGATACGCCAGCGCCAGGAGGAGCTCAATGCCCTGGTTGCCCGGCAAGTGAGCGAGGCTGCCTCGACCAGGGAGGAGATCCGGGTGTTGTCAAGGGACATGAAAGCTGCCATGGACAGCAACACGACGCGCTTATGTGACGAGATGGCCGCTGTGAGGCAGGTCCTAACGCGCATTGCTGAGGCGATGGAGAGCATGCGTCACTCACAGGGAGCAGATCAACCAGCCACCCCCTCGTCTACTAGCTCCGACCAGACAACCATCCTGCGCAGGTCCAGCCGGTCCTTGCGGCGGTCAGACTCACAACCCCCCAATGGTGGTAGTGGAGGAGGGAAGTAGGGCCAGCCTGTCCCTGTTGACACTTGGGAACTAATGCAGCACTGATGTGCACACCATGTTTGGTGGAGTTGTGGGGGGAGGGGGGGTGAGGGTGTTTGGGGGAGTTGTGGGGGGAGGGGGGTGAGGGTGTTTGGGGGAGTTGTGGGGGGAGGGGGGTGAGGGTGTTTGGTGGAGTTGTGGGGGGAGGGGGGTGAGGGTGTTTGGGGGAGTTGTGGGGGGAGGGGGGTGAGGGTTGTTGGGGTGGAGGGTACATGCACGTTTGAATGACATAATGCTCAATACACACGTAATGGCATGGATAATCACATGACTGGACATTGATTATTGTGTATGTGTGCTTTATTGTTGAAGGGTGCACTGTGTTTATGTCCTCCATACACCCCGTGCCCTGAGCTGAACACCAATTGCACCCTCCTAATCCATGTGCATCAGAAACAATGGTCTATCAGGTGCTGCCGCACAGCACGTCCCTCATGGGCATCGCCACCTGCATGACCTGCAGCCCCCTCTCCTCCATCCTCATCCCCGTCATCATCCTCAGACGGTGGTCGCAGTTCTATGTCAGGGGGCATTGGCACATTCCGTCTGATACACATATTGTGAAGCATGACACATGCCATGGTGATCTTGGCCACCTTCTCATGCCCGTACAGGAGTGCCCCGCCCGACCTGCTGAGGCACCGGAAGCGTTCCTTCAATAGGCCAAATGTCTGCTCGATCACCACGCGGGTACGGGTGTGTGCATGATTGTAGTCCTCTTCGTGCCTGTTCTGTGGGTTCCGCACAGGGGTAAGGAGCCACCTCTTCAGGGGATAACCTGCATCACCTGCATGGGTGCAACAATGGGTATGTGTAAGTGTCTACATAATGTGGAGCGTGCACATATCACACAAACAAACATTTCATTTTCAACGACATCCACAGATCCAAGCACGCATGGCAATCAGGGTAACTGCAATGTGGGAAGGTGAGGTGGTCCTTGCAAGTGGACATGCACCATGCATGCATACGGCAGGGATTGCCATGTCCCTCCTGAGTTTCAGTGATTTGTGTTTCCTTGCCCTGGCAACGTTAGTGCCACACTGCTAGTACACTGCCATTTCTTAGTTGATGTCCCCATGCTGTTGGATGGCAATTCAGTGGTGGGGTACAGGTGTGGCTCACCACAATAGCTACAGGGGATCCATTTGTATGCACTCATGTGCGCGGACCATTACTGATGTTGTTCAGCGTACATTTCAGTTGTGATTTTGATATGCATTTTGCTGATTTTGTGTAATGGGGGGAATGGTGTGTTGTGCGGTGTGCATGTTGTTTGGAATGGCCTGTTTGGCGTAATGGATTGATATGTTTGTCGTGGCACTCACTTCCAGCATGTGGTTTTGTCTCTGGTCCATTGTGGGCTGCCTCACTGTACAGTGATGCAAATATGTATGTCCATTCTTCTCATGACACCAGTTCACGCCCAGTTGGAGTATGCATCTCCCCCCCCACTCACAATCCACATCACACTGACATGTGGTCGGCCTGCTACTCACCAAGTATCCACGAACGTTGTCCAGCATGTCGCTCCATGTATCGTGGTATTGTCGAGTTCCGCAGGACCATTGCATCATGGGTTGAACCGGGATATCGGGCACAGCAAAATGTGATGATCTTGTTGGAGTCGCATACCATTTGGACGTTGATGGAGTGGTATAGCTTTCTGTTACGGTACACTGCCTCATTGGCATGTGGGACCACCAGTTCTACATGGGTACAGTCGATGGCCCCGATGCAACTTGGGATGCCTGCCAGTGAATGGAAGCCAACTTTGGTGTTGGAGATCTCCTGGGCAGTCCGTGGCATGTATATGTGTTGACTTGTATGCTTCAGGAGGGCATCGAGCACCTGGTTCAGTGTGCGTGAGAATACTGGTTGTGATATGCCATGCATCTGACCTACCGTATGCTGGTAGGTGCCTGTGGCCAAGAAGTGGAGCACTGTTACTACCTTAAGTAGAAGGGGGATGGCAGTACGGATGTCAATGAGACTCACAATGTCGTCGTATATCATGTCTACAATGGTGGTGATGGGTCCCAGTCCAGACGGTACAGGGTGTGTATCTGCTCAGGGGTTAGGTTGACTGGACTGGCTCTGATCCTGGGAATTGATGGCTGCCTCTGTGGTATCACTAGGTGCACTGGTGGTGCTTGCTGCGCCTGTCTTGCCCTCCTCCTGCGTCTCCTCTGTGCTGCCTGTTGTTGTAGCTGCTGCACTGCAATCATGTCCTCTAGCTAATGTAATGCTGCTAGTATTGCATCCATCTTGGTGTGGGAATGGGTGTGGAGAGGGGTGTGGTGTGCTCTTTTGTGCTGCCAGTCTCCATTGCCTCCACCTGTGCTGATTTTGTCCACCTGTGGCAGGTGGGAACTCTGCTGTGCTCTTTTAACGTGTGGTTCGCGATGCCGGTATTAGCGCCTTGCCGGTAAGGGTCCTTTGGGTCTACTACATGCCGGTATTGCCATGTACGCATGGCTCGTGATGCCGTGATATTAGCGCTATGCCGCTATTTCCGGTCTGAGGGGGCGCGCGCTCACGGACTTGCCGCTAATAGTGCCACCGTACTTAGCGGTGCCGCTAATAGCGGTATGTCCGGTTCGTGATTGGGGAGGGGATTTACCGATACCGGTAATCCCTTACCGGTAACGGTATGTCCCTACCGCCTACCGTGTAATGAGGCCCCTAGTCTGGAGTTAATGAGGGGGGGAGGACTCCTTATCAGACGCCATAAAGAAAGTGTGTCACGGCACTCAGAATCTGAGGATGAGGAGGTTATTTTTCCTGCTGAATCCTCCTTAACCACATAGACCAGGAGAGGAAATTCCTCTACTCAAAGAAGGTGTTTCTGTCAATTCTGGATATGAAAGGTGCATACTTTCATATTTCAAGGTTATCTAGAGTAACTAAATCAGGTACAATACCAATTCAAAGTATTCCATTTTGAAATTACCTCAGCACCTCCGGTGTTGACTAACGTGCTAGCGGTGGTCTCAGCACACCTTTGTTGCAAGGCATTCCAGTGTACCCTTATCTGAACGTTGTGTTAATAACGGGATAATCCAGAAGTATGCTGCATGAATACTCCTGCTACAATCAATGTATTACACAAACCAGTGTTTTCAATGAACGAGAAAAAAATTAATCCTCATCCCATGCCGACAAAAAACATCTTTTTGAGGGCCATTGTCAACACAAAGATAGCACCAATTTATCCCTCCAATGAGAGAGGATACACAATCTAGTAAGCCAAATCCCCCGTTACATGGCAGGATGGCAGATTACATTCAGAAGGGCCATGCACCTGCTCTGCATGATGGCATTATGCGTCTTCATCGTGCCGCATACTGGACTAAAGATGGTTAGCAAGTCTGTGGTGTCATACAGAAGGGGAATAGGACAATCTAGTGGAGGTTTCATAGGTGTCCGGTCAAATGTTCGAATGCAAAGGGTCGAATGACCTTGTGATCGAAAGTAAAATGACTGAAAAAAAGGATCGAATTTTTTTTATTTATATATTTTTTTTTAGTTTAGCATATATAAAAAACTTTTTTATAAAAAGAAAATGGGGGTTTGGGGAGAAACCCCCCCCCATTTAAAAAAATAAAATAAAAAAAGACCCTTTTTTCGGACATTTTACTGTCGAAAAAACGGCATTCGAGCCTTTTGTTGTCGAACTTTTAACCTACAACCAGTTTCATACACACTGGTCTTGGCACTAAAATGGTGGACAATAGAAAACATGTTAAAAGGGAAACTTTGTTCAACCAGTCAATTCACAGAACTGTTACAGTGGACACATTTGGTTGGGGTGTCCATTGCCATCACCTCATAGTTCGAGATGTGGTCAGCTCCAATAAGGAAACCGCAAATAAACATACTGGAACTTCTAGCTGTCCAGCTAGCACTACACGCTTTCCCCAAACATGTGAAGGGGAAAAGGTTCTCATTGCAACAGACAGTACAATGGCCATGTTTTACATCAACAAACAGGACGGAAGACACTCTCTAAAGTTGTTTAGACTTACTGAGGGAGTTTGGAGGTGGTGTCTTCAAAGGACAATACACCTCCAAGCTCAACATGTTCCAGGGGAACACAACTGTCTAGCTTCTGCAGAACACAAGTGTTTGAATAGGTTTGTGTTCAACACCCACTCTTGCTCTGACATATATTTGCTCAATGGTGGCATCCAGCAATAGACCTTTTCACAAGAGCAGAAAGCATAAAATGCCCAAGTTATGCCTCCAGGTATCCACAGAGGGGCTCCCTGGGGAAGGTACAAAATCAGTTGGTCGGGTATCCCTCCCACCGCCCCACCCGCCACCAACTTGCATCTTTTGCAGGGACGGTCCTGAAGATGCACTAAGAGCATTTGATAATGACTCATTGCACTGATGTGGGCACGGCAAATATGGTACAACCATCCTCTAAAAATGTTTGCGTGCCCACTGTTGAAGATGGCGCCACTCAGAACCTATTGTCGAGAGAAGGTCCTACATCTTCACCCTCATACAATCAACTTGGCAGCTGGGCTCCTGAGGTTATAGAATTTGGTCACCTCAATTTACCAGAATATGGCATGGAGATATTGAAGGAGGCACGGAAACCCAACACTAGGATGTGCTACTTTAATAAGTGAATTGACATATTGTGTAAAAAGACTGTCAATTCTGTTGATTGCTCCCCATCAAAGGTTCACCTGGCAGCATTGTCTGCTTAGGCAACGTCTCACAATTCAACCAAAGCCTTCATGGAAGGAGTTAAAGGTTTGCACCAACTGGTAGCTGATCCACCACCAGGTCGGGATCTTAATGTTGTGCTAAACCAACTCATTGGGAAATCTTTTGAAGCAATGTATAAAGCTTACGTGGAAGTCTTCACTTATAAGGTGACTTTCTTTGTAGCCATTGCATCAATTTGCAGAATGAGTGAGCTTCAAGATTGAAATGTCACAGTACATAAGAACAAGGTTGTCTTAAGAACACATTCTCCAAAATAAATATACACATTTCATGTCAGTCAATTGAGCTACTGGCTTCTTTTAAAACCCTCAGAATTCAGGAGAACAAGCTCTTCATACATTGGAAGTATGCAGCGCAGTCATGTACTACCTTAACAAGATAAAGTAACAGAGAAAAAGAAATTCTTTGTGTCCCTGGCAGCCGGGAGAAAGGGGACCTTGTCTCTAAGCCTATTATCGCCAGATGGATCTTAAGGTACATTCAACAGTGTTACAAACTCTAAAGCAAAACATGTTTTGGGTAGCTACCAGGCTTCAGCTTGAAATGGTATTAATGATTGTGTCAAAAATGACTAAACTGGTCTTCCTTCTTTGGACCATAACTGGCTTGAGCTCCAGTATTCCTTTTTTTGTTGCCTTCATCAACCTCGCCAGGACGCTGCCCAGGACCTGCACATTGGGCAATGCAACTTGTCATCTTAACAGTATTTTATCTATGGAACTACCAAACATGATGGTTGGGACAGACCTGACACCAGAGCACACAATATGAATTGACAATAGGAGGAGAAAGGTGAGTGTAGCTTTTGCAGTGCACCACTGGTAGAATGTGCTATTGTATACCCCCAGGCTCTGGTAAAGCAGGGCTGCGTCTTCGGATGAGTTGTATGTACTTCTGCGCCCTGATACCCTCGGGTCTGGCGCGCATTATAAATAATAAAATAAACTTCTAGGCGGCAGGTTATATGGCCTCATGAAACTCGAGCCCCACCAATAATGATTGCCCTGTAGCCCAGGGGACTGGTATGCCCACTCTTGAAGTACCTGTGGTGCTTCTTACTGAAGTGCAGAATCGTCCCTGAAAATGTGACTCGAGATCAGTCTTTGTCCTAATTTACGGTTGTTTTTTTGGGTTCTTGTGGAGTAGGCGCTGACCCACGGCTTTGATATAATTTGGGGCACTGTCCCAGCATGGCGTTGCAGGCTGCAGCTCATTTGCCCCCCTTTGTTTCTTTTAAGCATCCAATTAGGAATGTATTCTTTACAGGCTGCAGTAGAAGCAAGTGCGAAATGGTGAGTGGACAGCCCATTTCTGACTCTTCTGTCTTCTGCGTGCTTGGGGTGACATGACCAGAACAAGCCCATAAGGGATTCATTAATTCAGGCCCTGCATAGCGAGATATATGCCATTATGAAACAATAACTAAAAGCCTTCTGTGCTTGTCTCCTGTTGGGTATGAAATAATCAGCCAGTCCTGGCTGTTAGGCTCGCATTATATTCCATTCTGGTACTCCTAGGCACGACTTACTAATGTGGAAAGCTAAAAATATATTGGAATGCTAAATGGCACATGCAGTAAAGAAGGTGGGATTTACAGTACAGAGGTTTAGTGCTCCGATTCTGCATATTTTCTTTTGTTTTTAATAGTATGTTGTGACTTGTCTGCATTACTAGCTTTAGTGGGCTTTTAAACGGTTTATAGGCTCTCTTTTGGCCTTTTTCATTCTCTGGAAGAGTTCATAACAAGAGCTTGTGGCAGTGGCATAGCAGACCCGCAGTGTGGGGGTGCGGCTGCCTCCCCATGTCCAAGGGCTGGGGCCCCTCTATGGTTGGCTGGCGGCGCAGGAGGCGTCTGCTCCACGTCTGGCACGCCTGCCAGATCGGACCGGAATCAGGATGGTCGTCCTGCTAGCAGGTTCCTTACCACTTGGAGTATGGGAGCCTAAGGCAGACCGAAATGGCGAACATTCTTTTGTATGTTTGAATGATCCGTGCGTGCATGCTGGATGTGTATGCATGTATGTACACGCACATGCAAACAATGGTGTGTGTGTACTTATATATAGGTGCGCATGTCTTGTGAATGAGAATGATGTGTGAAGGTTCTGGATGTGATGTGAGAGAAGCTGTATGGGTGAGTGGTATGGGAATGGGTATGAATGTGATTGTGTGCGTGTGAGGTGGTGGGGGAATGGGGAGCACTGGAACATTGTGGACATTTCTTTAAAGTGGCATGCCATGTTTTACTGTCGTTATTTTGAAAAACTCTACTTGATGAGTTATGTGGTTCGACTGGCATTTTGGCACAGCCAATCTAGCCATCTCGTACTTTGGTATGACATTTGTACTGGGCATCTATGATGAAGCAAGCATAAGTGGTCTTACTACTCTACACTGGCCTACATTGGAGCCAGTTTGGACAGGTTTTGTTATTGTGGCATGGCGTTTTTAATGGCAAAGTATGTGCTTACATGGGGGTACTTGCATATATTGGCAGAGCCAGTATGGAAATGTATGGGCACAGCCTATCTGAACATGTTTTTTTATACTGCGATAGTTTGTAGAGAAAGGCATGAAAATGCATTGGGAATTGCTCCTGTGCACTGTTGCTGACTTGCAACTATTGGATGTTTTCATGACTTACCCTACAAAACCGTTTACACATTGTCTGGCTTTTTATTCACTTTTGTACAGAAAGTGTGCTGTATAATGTACAATTTGAACTCATTAACCCAAAAATGCTGGCTCCCTCGCTATGCTCAGTAGCTCCTGCATACTTGTGGCAAATATCTACGACCAACCAATAAAACATTCACCAGCCATCCTTGATGGCTGGTACATTTGGGTGCCAAGGGCCATTCACCTCCCCATGTTTCTACACCAAATTAAATATTTAAGCGTTTGATTGAAAAACATACTTTTTGCTCTCTAATCTTGATTCCTGCTCTCCCTCTGTCCTCATCCTCCTTGACCTTTCCTCTGCTTTCGATAGTTAATCAAACCCCCTGATCAATGGACTACCTGAGAACCTGGGCATCGGATATCGGGCCCTGGTGTGGCTGACCTCTTTCCTTCTGGACCAACCCTCCCAGGTCCAATTTAGGTCCTTTCTCTTCGCCACCTCTCTCGCCACATGTGGTGTCCCCCAGGGCTCTATCCTCACCACTTGGCTCTTCAATCACTATCTGGCCCTTTTGGCCCACTTTACCTCCACGGTCTCTTCTAACTTTCAGTGTTATGTGAATGACACCCAGCTCTCTTTCAGGCTTCCCTCAGCCGCCTCATCTCCCTCACTCAATCCTGACTGTCAATCCGCAATCCGGGATTGGTGTGCCTTCAAAGATCTCTGCCTTAATGCCAGTAAAACGGAGATCCTTCTCAATGGGAACCCTGCTCCCACTTTCCCCTCTCTCACTCTGGCTGCCCTCCTTGGGCACTTTACCCTTGCCTTCCTGTGGGTCAAAAAATCTTGGTGTCATCTTTGACTCCACTCCCACCTTCTCGCCTCACTAGCATACCTTTCCAAAAAGGTCCACTTCCAGCCGCACCTCCTCCGCAGTATTCTACCTTTTTCTTACTTTATCGCAGAAGGTCATTGTCTCCAGATCCCTGATTCTCTCCAGGGTAGGCTATTCCAACAGCCTCTTTCTCAATATACCTGCCTCCACTCTGTCCTCTGCAACAAATCCAGAACATGACTAAGACTTATTCGTGGCCTCAAGCCCAGGGACCATATCTCTCCTGCACTGAAATCTCTCCATTGGCTCCCGGTGGCTGCAAAAGACCCTCTGCAGTGTCCACAAGGCTTCCTGCGGACTGGGCCCACACCACATCCAACTCTCTCTGCTGAAATACCTTCCTTCTAGAGCCTTTGGCTCTGCTACCTTCAACTCTCTGAGGGTCAGACGCTTCTCTATACAGAGAGTGGGGGGGGGGGGTAGATCTCTCCTCTGCTGGTGCCTCCCTCTGGAACGGCCTCCCTGCCCCTCTCAGACTTGAGCTGGATCACCTGAAGTTCCGGAAGCGGCTCAAGACCTTCCTTTTCGCCTCTGCCTTCTCTCTCTCTCGCTTCCCTGCTAACTTACCTGTCTGCTGTGCTGACTGGTTGCCTAGTACCCTCACTGGGTAACAGGCTCCTCCTAGACCAGTCTTCCTTGCAGTGCCTTCTGTCCTACCACGCACTTGGGGGCTGTAAACTGTAACTCCTACAGCACCCTGCCTCCTAGCACTTTCCTTGAGCCGCGCCACCCTGTCTGCACTTGCTCTTCCCCCTCTCCCTTCCCATTGCACCTTGCGTTGTTGCACTTGCACGATGTGAATGACACTAGGCCTAGTAGGATCGTTTGTCTCGTCTTCCCACTATCTTTCCTCCCTTGTCTTGTGGCGCCTAGAAATGAAACACATGTGTAAAGGCATGATATAAATGTCATATCATATCACTTACACCCCCCCACCCCGGTGGTCCAGGGCAGCAGGGCAGCCTGGAGGGTGGCACGTTACATCCCCCCCCCCACCCCCGGTGGTCCAGGGCAGCCTGGAGGGTGGCACGTCCTGTACTGTGTTGAGGAGCTTGGAGGGGAGCCCCTCAGGGTGGCTCGCACAGAGGTTGGGGTAAGGAAAATGCTGTTGCACCACTGGCTTGTGGGGCAGTGACGGTAGGAGAGAATGCCAAGGGGTGTTGTGTAAAGGTTACTTTACAATGGAAGGAACTACATAGAGGAACCATGCATGCCTATTCCTAAAACCTTTCATAAGAAAAAGAAGAAATCTTGGAGACTAAATGGTGGCAATCTGCATTTTCATTGTAAAGGTATTGATTGTATTGGACTCCTTGGCTCTAGGAAATAAGCCTGGCTGGGAGAGGGAAGTGAAGGTAGGAAACCAGGAAAGTGAGCGCTTTCACAAATGCGAATGAGAATATGTGCGACATTACACAGAGTGCCACCATTGAATTGAAGCTACAGAAGCAAGCTCTCCTCGAGCACGTGCTTTCCTGTGTTGGTGGCGTGGTGCTGGGCATTGATTTTTCGTTTGCCAGCAAAGAGCCCTGGCCCTTTATTGGAGCCACCTGGTCAGCAGCTCACACCATCAAATTGCCTACCCTTCCTGGTACGATACCCCCTGCCCAGACACTGAAGGTCCAAGGGAAATCTCGGACCCATGGCCGCTTACAGAGGGTGCATCATGATTGCAGTTCCTTTGCGACTTGCTGTGGGTCCTCGTAGGAAACATCCCTAGCTACACCTGCCCCACACCCCAAGATGCCAGACCTGCCTGCCGCCCTTCATTTAAGAACAGGGAAAGTAAAATTACAATCATGCTCCTTCTGCGCAACACGTTTTTTGCATCAACTTATTATTTTGTCCAGTTAGTTTATTATGTGATTTGTGTACTTTACATGTACATAATTCGTTGAGGGTGGGTTAAACATGCCCTCGTTGAGGGTGGGTTAAACATGCCCTAGTTGGCCACTATTTCTCTTGCCTCACTTGGCCCTCGGGAGTTTGGGGAAGGGCTGATTGCTGACGCAATGCGTCCCAGCGTGTTGTAATTAATCAGAAACTACTCCATGCCTTGGACTTCTAAAGAGATTGCTTGCACGAACCGCTAATGAAAGGGTTGGTGTTTCCTGTCAATATTTTCATTCCGGGGACTCAGCTGAGCACTTCTGTATTCCTATGATTGGCCGAGGCTCGCTGGGATCCATCTGATCGATATGATATTGAACATTCAGACACAGTAGTTGCAAACTGTTGGCAATCCTGACCTGCGGAATGGTCCTCGCATTACGGAATGCAGGATTCACGATGGCTTTTGAGAGGGATTTTGGAACACATTGAACGGTCTAAGCCGTAGCGTAATCTGGTAGCCATTTCAACTTTCTTTAGCAGGTCGTGCCTTGAATTACCCTGGGGTGAATGCAATTCAATAATTCTTTAGATACAGTGCTATGACAATGGTCCCAAGGAGCACAGCACGAGACCAAGTGAGCGAAAGAGGCAACCAAGTTGACCAGATGGTAAGTCCATATGCCAGGCACACTGGTAGCACTGCACGTGGGCAGCATATCAGCCCAACATTTCACAATGCCTGTATCTCTTCAAAATTGATGGCGCCAGGAGACATGATGTGACGCTCCCTTGGATTCTAATGACGGCCCCTTATAGTTTATAAACAGGCTAAATTGAAAGTTATGCCATCAGTGTGTACAATAACCGAGAGATATGGCCTGGCCAAATAACGGCAAACTTTAAAAGCTGTGATGGCTCGGTATGCTCAGTGCTGGCCCAGATGTCTGTGGCCAACCTCCATGTGATGGGTTTGAAGCGGTACAGCGAGTGCAACTATATTGGGCAATGACACCTGCTATTTTAGCAGGAGGAATCCGACATGAAGAACTATATGAACATATGTTTAAATCTCAGTAGTCCAATTGGTAAAATCACATGGGTTGCAAAGTAGCCAAAGGGGGTATACACAGGAACCGAGGTAGACTGTGGTAGCTATAAATACCCCTAAATCAGCGTCTTGGTTTCTGGGTGGCAGTGGTAGTCGTACACGT
This sequence comes from Ambystoma mexicanum, assembly GCF_040938575.1. Taxonomy (NCBI): domain Eukaryota; kingdom Metazoa; phylum Chordata; class Amphibia; order Caudata; family Ambystomatidae; genus Ambystoma; species Ambystoma mexicanum. Next base: position 976,054,545 of record NC_090934.1, on the reverse strand, counting down.
GTGTGATTCCTCTGCTGATTGTCTAGATGCTATTCAATATGGAGTGTATGGCACATTCCAGAAATATTAACACGCAAGGGCCTGATTCTAGGTCAAAGCGTTTTATTTTTGTATATGTTGTATACACAGAATTCACCTAGTGGTTGATGTGAGTGTTCAGGATAAAGTTGTCACTTCTTCTCTGCCTTGTGTCTCAATAGTTTCTTCATGCTTTCGGGGTTCTGACCCCAATTTCTGTGAAGCAGTGCTTTCCTTTAGTTCACTTTCTCAGTATGCGCCGAGCTCGGACTTAAGTTCCAGCAAGTAATTGCTGCCTCTATATTCACTTACTCCATTTGCTTTAGGATTTAACTCCAAGTTCCAGCACATGCCGTTCGTTATCGTCAATGGCTTAATGCACTCCAGCAACTCGAATTCCACCAAGTTCCAGCATGCCGCGTTTCCCTGTACCTTCACTTTCTTAATGCAATGTAGGAGGTTAAACGAAAGTACCAGCAATGCAGCGTTACTGTGTGTTCCTTTTCTCAGTAGTCTGCTGCGTCAGCGGGTTGGTGCCCAACACTTCCCTCTAGTGTCCAGTCCGTACGCTGGATTCTCTGTCCTTCTTTCGGCATCTTCCCCTAAACTCTAGCTCCCGTCTTGGTTCCCGGTGTCAGCTCATCCTCGCATCCCCAATCTGCTCTCGTATGTATTTGTGTGTTGAGACCCCCATCTCACAGCTCTTTTCGGCCCCAGTATGTGCTGTCTCTCTTCCTTTCTCTTCCAACACTCCCACGACATACAAAACGACTTACCGGGAGACAGCCGTAATAGGACCAAAGACCGAATACATAGCAAGGCAACGACAAACACCCGGACGACTAATCAATAGGACCATGACCCTAAACTATAACCACCCCCGACAGACCTAATCATGGCAGGTAGCAAGAGAACAGGAAACCCTGTACCATTAGCAGCAATCCAGAGGGTGAGAAACAGAATAAGCACCCAAACTACACAATGTCCATCAAGATACAGTGGGAAGCACAATGCACCATCACACAAACTACAACTAAAGAATAGCCCAAGGAAGTCACCCCACGGAAACCAAAGAACCAACTGAAAGATAGTTATGATAGGAGGAAACTAACGATTGAATACACAGGCTGACCTAGACTGATGCACTAGGGCGCCCCATCAACAGCACTCTGACACTGAACCATTCAAAGCCTCAACCAACCAGGGTCACATTAGACAACCAGAGAATAGATAGTACCAACCCAGTTGCACACCCGAAGAAAAGGTTCAGACACACCCATCCCTCCATAGTAGGAGATGGTAGGCACTCCATACAAGACTCACTATGATAAAGCTGGATCAGCGCAGCACCACCACAGCGAGACGGCCCATAAGGAACCAGCAACAACCCCACACACAGGGATACAGCTCAAACGGAACCAGAAGTACCGGACACCAAACCTGGCATCAGGATACAGACCCCAATAACCCAACCCGTTACTTTCTGCATACTTAACCAACACAAGTGTCACACAACCATTTATCTCCCAGCAATCTGCACGCACTTTACCACACCACAGCAAAAACACAAACCGCACCTACAGCACACGAGGTCTCGCCCGATCCGATACTTGCACCAAAGCCCAGCACTCGGTCTATACCGGGCTGAAGCTGCCTACAGCACACCACTTCTCCCACTCTCGTCCTCCAGACTAACCCTACCTGCCCTCTTTCCTGTTTACAGATCCGCCAGAGAGCTTGGGAACGAAATCCGTTGGCGACGGTGCACTATATAAGTACCTATAACATAACACTCTGACCTACCATGGTCTGGCAAGAGTTTTCCTCTTGCCCTTGCTGCTGCTCAGTGGCTCTGTGCTTGTCACATGCTTCGACTTTCACAGGCTGAGCATGAAACCTACAGAAGAATAGACATGGCGCTGGTAGTGCATAACCTAAAGGCAATACTGAGAAATACATATTTATGAAATATCAGCCTGCAAATAGTGGATGTTTAGTCATTGCTAGAGAGTGACTAAGAAATAAGCGTATCCGTTCCTGTCAGTGCCCGTCTGTATGGGGAGACTTTTGACCCCACAGCTGTGGACAAGCACACGATATATATTATTCCTTGACCTGTTTTATTTATACGTTTTTCCATTACAAAGTCTCATATAAGACCAGTGACTAGAGATGTAATACTTGAACATAAATATATATATATCATCATCGAAGTAAGTTTATTCAGATACATCCATCAAACGTACAATACAAAATACCACCAACATGGCAACGATAAAATGCATGTCTCTCACTCAATTACACGTGCACCAATCGATAAAACAAAATATTACCAGGTGAGTAATGTGAACTATCAAACGGGCGAATGCAAGGAAGTGTCCTAATAACGTTTCGTTGCACTGCAGGCCTTCCTCAGGTAAGCTGGAAATGCCAACGCAACACCGCGTGAGTCTGCTTGCAAAAGAAAGACCAATGCAGCGCGACATTGGATGCATTTTTGTCGCCTGAAGGGAGGGATAATCGTCTGCTTTCTCAAGGCCAAATAGCCTGCATTTTGTCCTAGTGTGCCCATATTATTTTCAGCAGCTGATTTACCGCAAGGGTTTTCTGGCTCCTGCATTATAGCCTTGCCATGTCACTGCATTGGCTCACAATAGTAGGAGTGCAGGATTTATACGATTTGGCTGTGGCAGAATTATTCACGGCCGAACTGACCGTGGTCAATTTTGCTGCGAAGCAATTTTGCCACGGCCAAATCCGGCAAAACTTTAACCCCCCACACCCATAATACATCCACCCACCCCCTAAATATCTTTTTGATGTCCACTGTTCTTGTAACCCTGGGGCATCCATTCCGCAGGTCCCATTATCTTTAAATGTTTTTCTCCCTGTCCCCCCGCCTCCAAACCATCGGAAGCAGGGTAGACCCTCGCTACCCCCATAAGCCATCATTACCAAACATGGAGAGCGGGGGACACCCCTGCTCCCCATGTTTGTTAGTGATTACCCAGTTTGATCATTTCAAATCTATCGACTGGTACTGGCTGAATTCGGCCAGATGCACCGTACAACTAATTCGAAATGATCAGATTGGGTAATACCGGAGTGCATGTTTAAAACCAATGAAATATGGCAGATCTATAGCACAAACAGGAGGAAAATAAAGCAAAGGGGATGGGTGAAAAGGTAAACGACAAGCCAAAGTAGATCAAGAGGTACACATAGTAATTAAAAAAAACCTTCACCCATAAAAATCATTAAGAGCCCTGTATTTCATTATAATCATCCAGAGATGTTTTCCTTATGAAGGACACCTTTTCCTTCGCTGACAATAAAACCATTCCATGCATCCATTCTTTGTGCAGTGGTTTATCCGAACTTTTCAGTTTTCTTAAGATCATTTTCCTGGACATTCTTAAGGCCCTATATAGCCAGTACTTTTTCTCCTAAGGCACGTTCAGATCTGTGACAATTGACCCCAAAAAATTAGCATTGGTGACCAAGGAATATTGCAATTTGTCCCTATCTCGATATATTTTTTAACCTCATCCCAATAGGCCCCAACTTTTCTATATTCCCAAAACATATGTAAGTTTGTGCCCCTTGGAACTTTACAGGACCAGCATGAATTTGTAGACCAAAGTTTAGAGTCTTGCATCTTCGATGGTGTCCAACACAGCCCATGAATAATTCTCTGCTTGGTGTATCTCAGCTCCACCTTAATTCCTAAGATGTTTCTTCTTATGCCTGACGAAATGACGTGCGATATAGGAACTTGAAGATCGTTCTCCCAGAAATGACGCTTGGAGTCAGCAATACAGGGGGTGAGCAACAATAGATGATGCAGCATAGAGCAGAAATGGAGTGTGCCCTCGGAAGACAACTCCACTCTGGTTCCTTATGCAATGCTCCATTAAGTGGAGAGAAAATAGACACACGGATGCTGGATAATAATTGATCAAACCCTCCAGGATATTGCGGCATGAAATCAAATATTTTGCAGCATGAAAAAAGCTGAAACTGCATTTATTGCAGCATTTTTGCGGCACATTTATTATTGACTGGAGGGTGTAAGATGGACAGGTTCCAAGAAATGGGCAGTCTATGAGGCTGCAAGAGAGCCAAGTTGTCATTATTTTCACCTTTTGTATAAAAGTAATAGGAAGACTCCCAAATGTCCCTGGCTTGACAGACCAGTGTTTGTTTTGCTCTACTTTTTAGTTGAATATGCATGAATATTTAATATTTACATTATTGCAAATTATCAGTTCGAATGGTGAAAAAACACTTCCTCTGTTTTACAGTCCGACAAGCACCTCCATACCCCACTCACCAACATACTTCACACTCACCAATTCCCCATTACAACATACACTCCGAAGCCTCTCACGCTGCCATTCATGTGCATACTCGCGTGATCTGTCACATGGTCAAGTCACAACGCTCACTCGCCAGTCCTTCCCACACTCCCATCTCACACCTTGCGCTTCACAGTTACTCCTGGAGTCTACAATCCATCATTGTTTCTCGCTCCTACTGCATTGTGCATTCTTTCTCCCATTCGATCGCACTCTATCCTCCATCCTTGATTCCAATCGGCAGCTTGCTGCCTCTTTCCGGCCAACCACTACCTCTGCTTTCTCGCCCACCGATTCTCCTGTCCCCCCAGTGCGCCTCTAGCCCACAGCTCAGTCTCTGCGCACTAGCCCATCGCTTCCTCCTCTGGTCCACTGCTGTGCCTCTGCTTTCCTGCCCATCACTCCTCATCTGGCTCATTGCTCCCTCTCGATCACCTTGCCCCCTCATAATGTTACTATTTTTACATTTTTAAGAAATGTAGGTTTTGGGCCAGCTCCTCCAAAAAATCGGGCCACTAAAAATGGAGCAGAGGATGCATTGTTTTTAGCTGCCCCCTTTTGGAAATGCCTAGGACACTTATTCTGAAAGGTGACCTATGCATTTCAAGGGGGCTGAGCTGCAGCGCAAATGATGTGCTGGCCGGCTACGATCAGTACAGTAGTGTTCAGGGTGCTCTGCTGACACTAATGTTCTACAGGCTCACAGCATCCAAGTAGGCGGTGGGAGAGCATTTCACATGCGACGAGCCCTTAAGGGGCCTGTCACTGTAAGATGAGATCGCAACAAATAAATTGCATTACAGGGTCAGCAAAGACCCTGAGATGCCATGCGGCCCCTTATGCATATTCAAAACGGGCGCATCGGGTTTCCTTAGTTTTCTGTGCATTTAAAAACACTTCCTGTTGGTGAATTAGGGATGCACTTTTAAATGTGCAAGGAACCTCCCCCCTCGACCCACTTTGAAGTTTTGTGAACATAGCCTTTTGTCTTTTATTAAAAAAGGAAACGTTTGCAAAAATGGCAGTTTTTGTAGCTGTTTATGCAACTAAAGTTTTTGCTGTTTTCTGCAACTTTTCGCTGGTGGGTCTGATTGATACTTCTATGCCTCAGATGTACGCAGCTTATATTTGGAGCGTAGGGAGCCAAAATCTGCCAATCGGTCTCCAATCAAGACGACTCAATAGAAACCCAGGCTGGGTTTGAATCATAACTCATGTTAAGCCATCTATGAGAGCCTCGCAATGTGTATGCTGTGTGATAATTGTTCAGTATCGGATAACCAAAATCACTATCCTCGACCGGGAGCTTCAAAATATGAGTTGAGATACGGATCTTTTCCTTACACCCACACAGGAAATCACTAAATATGCTTTGCGCCTGCTTCAGAATCGTGCCTGGGAGAGGAAGCGGGAGCATATGAAAAAGGTAGAGCAATTTAGGAAGCAGAGACGTTTTGATGGCACCAATTGTACCCCCTAGCATGAGATTCAATTTAGACCAACGTTTAAATTCAGAGATAATATCTTGCAACTTGATGTTTATGTATCAGCAGTTGTTGAACATTGTACGGTGTTTATGCTGGCTTCTCTGTCCCGCTTATTGCATCTTCCTACACACCCTCGCTCACATCTTGGTTCGAGGCGTCAGCTCATCCTTGCCTCCCCAATGTGGTGTGTTTGTATGCACGTCTGCCCCTGTGTCCACTCATTGCAACATCCTCTGGAGGCTCTTTTCATCCCCAGTACGTGGTGTCTCTTTCACTGCTTTCTCTCACGTCCTCTTCAGATCACTCTGGCCTCCCATGATCTAGCAAAAGTGTTCCTCTTGCCTTGCTGAGTGGCTCTGTGCCGGAGATCGATCGACTCTCAAATTTGCCCTGTTGTCCTGGATTCTCCATGGACGACATTACAAGGTGCTTCAAACTCCCACACCACTTCCCGATGGTGCTGATGACGACTCCTGACTCTCTGCGACTTCTCTTCCATACACAGTGCCTCGGGCTGGTTTTCCAAAATATAGTAATTGGAAAAAAAGTACCCGTCTACGGTTCCACTTTAGCATATGGAGGGTAGTGCATCAAAGGGCCAAATATGCTTAATTTGCAGTTGGCTCTTCCAATTACTTGCCTTGCTAAGAGGCTGCTTTGCCTTCTGAACATGTAAACTAAAGAAGATTTATAGAAGATTTCTTGGGTTTTCTTTCCAATAGTAATGTTATTGTAGACTTGGCACGTCTGCAGTGAGCCTAAAACAGCTTAACATGGTTTTGCATAACCTAAAGGCAATACAGAGGAATTAATAATTATGAAATAGCCTGCAAATAGTGGATGTTTAGTCATTGGTAGAGTGCCAAAGAAATATGCATATCCGGTCCTATCCGTGTCAGCCTGCATGGGAGGGGTGGATATAATGTGGTAGCGACTTCTAAGCCCATAGCTGTGGACAATGTGAGGGGTCAGAAATGAGAGGCGAACACAAAGTTGTAATGTTTTCAACATTAGATATTTAATTAAAATTAAGGGTTTTGGATAAACTTTTCGGTCCATATCCTAAAGAGTTTCCCTGCCTAGGAAATCAAAACTAAAGATCAGTCTGTGTCTCATTAAAATTAAGTAAAATGTCCTTGTGTCCAAACGTATCTGACCCTCACACTAAAAATGAACAAAGGGTGATGGGTAAATGTCTTGCTTTAGAATCTGCAAGAAGTGTGTAAACACGAAGTACGTAAATCTAACAAAGTAATCCTTGTGGATATCCAGGGGATGATTCCCTTCCTCTAAACTGTCTCGGGTAGAATACTGAAAATGTTCTGTTCAAACAATGAATCTCTAAGAATAGTAGAAATGTCTGTTCCATATAATACTTTCTGAAGGATGATAGTGTCTTTTCCAAGCAATGGTGTTTTAAAGTATGGCAAAAGTGTTCTTCTACACAGCAACTTAAGTAATGGTCTCCTAGTATACTCTCCTGCCAGGAACGTTTTCACAATGTCTTTTCCATTCACATACTCTAGATGGATTACTTGGTGTACTCCCCTACCAGGAATCCCCCTCTGGGCTTTGTAGATCCCCTGATAAACTCTACTGCCAGGTACCCCCTCTCCCACCCCGAAGGCTAACTGCCTGATGTACTTCCCCATATTGACATTTCACATATGGAGACTTTCAAGTACTGTTTGATAAATGTGTTGGTAGTATGTATTGGCTTGTAGCAATATTTGTTCCAATCTTCCCCATATTGACATTTCATACATGAAGACTTGTACAGATCTTGCCTTTCAACGTTTTCATTAGTGTTCAATTGCCTATGACAATGTTTACTCTGGTTTTCCACAGATCGACATCTCATTTATGGAGACTTGTTTAAATTCTCTTTCTATATTACTTGGTTGATATATCAAAACAAGTTTGTAACTGTTTGTATGCTCCTAATAGTTCTGGGCAGACTCACTGGCATTTGCAGGCATTTCTGATCCGTGGCACATGGCTGTGGCAAAGTCCTTGCTTCGGGAAAGCGTTTCCCGCTCCGCAGTCCCCTGTTCGGTTCTCCCGCCGGATTCTCATTCACTCGCCGGTTTAACTGCTGCTCTTCAATGCAACCGCGTCCCATTCAGCTTCTTCATTGCTGCTGGTTCCTCAGCGGTCTTTATGCGATCTTCATTGTACTTCTGCCGGTCTCTCGCCTTTCCGGTAGGAAGCACCTGCCTCCTTCAGCACAGCCTGCTCTCGGGTGTCTACCTTCGGTTCCGCTTCCCACTTTACCTGCTCTGCATTTCTCTTCTCCACCTACCTTGAAGAGGTACACCATTTAAAAATGTCCTACACATCTGATTCCGATCACAACAACAAGACTGCACGTTTAGCTTGACATTTCTTCCAATCTACATTAACTCCTTCTTCCTCGTCTCAGTACTTGAGCTATTATGGGAGATGGAGTCCATAAGATTTATTGTGATTTTTAAAGTTGTATTGTTTTGAATCTTTGTTTAAATCAAAACCATCATAAACAGGAGATGTTAGGTGAGCATTATGTGTATTCAGATTGAAGGTATGCCATCAGTATTTTAGAGGTTAGTGTTTCAGAAGGGGGTGGGGAGGGGGAATACTGTGTTCCTTATAGCAGAGTCATCACTTCCTCATGATAGTTGTCCCCTCCCATGTGATCCTCCCTCATAATGGCACCCCAGGGTAAGGATCAGGTAGCGGCTGCCGTCCCCTGGCCATGTGGGAGGAGATAATCACCGGGGAATCGGTGATGACTCGGTTGAATTTATCACAACAACCACACAATATATAATTCTGCCTTACAGTGGAAAAGCTTTGAGCTAGAGCGGAATTAATTGACTGTCCCACCTCTGACTCAAGATTTAGGTGTTCTTTCCCATGATACACACTTAAGAAAGCCCCTCCAACCACTCCTCGAGAATAAGCGATATTCCTTTTTTGTGAGAGATGCTAGATTCCATTTTACACTTTAATATGCGTTCCCTAATGCTTTCACCGAGCTTTTAAATATGTACTACTTAATCTTCAAGAGCACTGCGCATCGCGGCTTCTAATCGGTTTAATGCATCGCAAGAAAAGTAGGTGCACAACCAGTCTCAGACCTTGGGAAGCAAAATGACTCTTTCACGATACTGCTGGAGGGGGGGAAGAACCTTCCTTTTAACTACTAATGACCTGAGTTGGCTCGGATGAAATTGTCCAGTTTTGAGGCCATTATATAACAGCCTGATTGGGTGTCTTATGCTCTGCTATATGTGCCACTTATTGAAATTAATCTGGCTGCAGGTAAAGCGACCCAAATCATAGATACAGTGTTGGTGCCAAAGAGGCACATCTCATACAGCAACTGATAAACACTGTCTTCTCCCTCCTATCCATTTACATATATTCCATCATTTTTCGTAATTGGCACCTTTCTCAGATCTTGTTTCCCAGGAACATAACCTTGTTGGTCTTTAGTAGTTCTAACACCGATGCTAATGCCCAGCATTGCATTCAAAATGTCAATTTTTAATGTGGTTCGACCCTTGCATCCCCTCCAATAGTGAGATGCTCTTAGATCTGATAAGCATCTGCGAAGACCGCTGAGCTGAACATAGCGACAATGCCTCTATTCCAGCTATTTCTGGGCTTTTGCAGATTCCAGTAAGTCTGACTAAGGGAGGTCTGGCTGGAGGGACTTAAATCTGTAGAATTTATCACCAATGGATCTGCGCGTGACTCCATGTGGCATACTATGCCCCCATAAGCTTGCAAAGTCTATATATATTGTCCAGTGCCCACCACAGACCTGAAGTGAAAGCAGAAGCACATCTAATTTCACTCTAATTTATATATTAAATTAAAATGTTGCGCAGATTGCGAACTGGAATGTTCGCGATGAAAAGGTTCTCTTCTGTGTACTCACAAGTAAAAGTTGGCAATTCCCCATCCACAATTGGGCCACGAGGGGCCTTGGATTACAAATATAAATCCATTTAGTCTCTAAACGTCTAAAAGACCATTATTCGTGTATTCGGCTAATTGATTCGTGTCTTGTCCATAGCAAACAGTGTAGCCGGTTGGTATTTCCAGCATGACATGCCAAAATGCAGTGCAACCAGATCATTCATTATGTCTTATGCGTATATTTACTGTTAAATTAGCTAAAATCCCATTTTTATTGGCCACTTAGAATAACATTTCGAAGTTGTACAAGTCTATGAGCACACTACTACATCGAAGGAAAAAGTCCATACTAGGTGTAAATTAATAAAGGCTTCAGTCACTCGCAGTTCCTTTGTTAACTTCTATTGAGTGCACATGTTCTCACCCTAGAAGGGTGGATCTGGTGGGGAATGCAAAGCGTTTTCCCCTGGGGTTGTTTTGGGTGCTGCAAAATCCAGTGAGCTGGCCTGCGCATAGCGCGCAGCCATGGGTATTTAAGGGGGGCAGTGAAGGTTTGGGAGCAGGCGACGGTTGAGGACGAGCGTTTGTCCTGTTGCCTGCTCCCGAGCCTTTCCTGTGTGGGCCCATAGTTGGTAGCTGTTAGTGGAGGTCAGGCAGGGTTTTTGTGGAAAGAGTAGTTCTGGTGGGCGGGTAGGCATCGTTAGATTATTGCATAAAAAAATATATATATATATTTCATATAGTGGGTGTACAGTAAATAAGGTACACCCGCCCTTACCTGAGTTGTGGCCCCCAGCCGCCGGGTTGTGTTAGTTGGTCGTTCCAGGGGATTTTCTGCTTTGGTATCATTGGGCAAGCTGTGGTGCGTGGTGTGTTATGCTTGCCGGTTCCAGGGTGGCGTTGGGGCAGGTTTAGGTGGGTGCTTTCTCCCTGTCAGCAGTTGTGCGTTGGGGGCACAGCCGGGTCCTCGGAGGCAGCCCGTGTCTGTGGGGTTTTGGGGGCAGGGGGTGTGACGGCCTTCAGTCCGGAGTATTGGCGGTGTTGAGGCAAGCCTTTTTAGGCGGTTTTGCTCAGTATAAGAGCCATTCAGGGGGAATCTTCTGGGAATAGGGCACGTTTCTTTGGGAGCTTCTGGGAGTCTTTCGGTCTGCCGGCTGTGAGCGGGTGCTGCAGCGCACGCGGTGACATGCAGCGCCCTTAAAGGGGCCACACATGTGTATTTAAAAAAAAAAAAAAAGTAAGAGCTGCGTGTGTGTGGGCGTTGCTGTGTGCACACCACTAGGAGGTTAACCTGTGGGTGGGGGGGACAAGGCAGTTTAAAAAAGAAAAAAAAAACATAAAAATAAGACCAATATTAGCAGAATTAATAACAAAGAGTTAAGTATAATAAGAGGGTAGGCAGCCTCTGCAGCAGGTTCCCAGCTAGTTCCTCCTGGTGCTGGTGTTTTAGGGGTTGTGGGCAGAAGCCTGCTTTTGTACTCCGCCCACCCACCCCCCTACCAATTTAGGGCAGGCCATGCAAGGGGAGCATTTAATTGGCTCGGGGCCAGTTTTGGTTAGGCATAGGGATATTTACATGCATTGTAGCAGTACTGCTGTGCCAGGATGGTGGGGCAGGGCGCAAAGAAGAAGAGTGTCGTGGTTGCTAAGGCCCTGAGGGAGGACCTGGAAATCATTAGCAGGGCATCCAAAGCCCAGCTTGAGGGGGCGGTGGGGGAGGTTATGGGTAATAGGGGGGACAGTGGGGAAAGGCCGCAGTGGAGAGCGGCAGCAGGTGGAGCTCTCGCAGCAGTGGTGGCATGTAGCTGTACAGGCTCACTCCCCATCTAACACGTGTAATACCAATAAATGATATTAAGAGAACTGGCTGTGAGAGTTAAGTTTCGTTTATGTAAAACTGGCATCCAGAGAACTGTGCTGCCTGAGAACGCTCTGGCATACAACACACTTACAAAGAATTATAAAGGAAAACAGCGTCATGAATGATGCAACTAACATAGGGTCCTACAACAGTGCAGGATTGGTTGGTAGGTGAAGGCACATGTGTATGTGTAGGCGCTGCTTCTTCCGGATTGGTTGCCCAGTTGGCAGGAGGGTGAGCATCATGTGATCCGGCTGCCAGCGTCCAGGAGTGGTGAGGGTCAGGTTGCGATGTAGTAGGGCGAGCCCTAACTATGCTAACCTGAGATACTACCATTAGACATGCACTAAATACTCACTACAGTTCCTTTGAGTACATCATCATAGATCTGTAAATCCTGCATACATAATCACAGCATTATTCATTGGGACATGTGTGAAGTACCAGGCTTAGGATCCTGGTCAGTAAGATAACATTGTCAGTGGGGTGGGTCCAGGTGCATCAAAGAGGCTGTAAGACATTCTGACATTTGTTAGTTCTAGGGTACAATATACTGCAACAGAGGGTTGGTGTTAGTGGGGTGCACACTGCGGTGGGTTTCGCAGTGGGGTCACACTTCTGGTACATCAAGAGAGTACCTTGAAGAGACACAGGGTTATAGTGGCAGTAATTTTCCACAGCGGGGTTAAGAGGGCACGGGCAGATTTGTGGAGATGGATGAGCTACAGGGCATGGTTTGAACCGGTTCACACATGGGACAATGATCTCGGAGGAAGAGTGAGATGTTACATTGGTGTATGTGTTGCAATTATCTCTTGCTCAGCCGTGAGAATGGAGCTGCAAAGCTTTTGAGCACAGAGTGAAAAGGTGGGGGCCATGAGCGCGGTGTGAGTGGCGCTGCAGAGGGCAGAGAAGCCTTTTCGTATTATCGCAGTGAGGCCTAGTCCAAAGATGGAGTCAAGGGTACACAAAATGGAAGCCAAGTGTCTCGCACAATAACCTCTCCTCTGCCATGAAACTGCTAGTGCGCATGCAGGCAAATGGAAGCGTCCCCCATTATTGTACAAGCAACTGGTTTACATCGTGCTGAAAGTATGAGGGAGGCCTAAATGACCCCTCACTCCCAGTCATAGTCCTGCGACTGGTAGAGGGGAGGCTTGGGAGTCAAGGGGCAGGAGGAGCAGAAGGGAGATTCCCAGTAGAGCGTCCAAGGAGGAGGTAGAGGGATCAGGAAGGGGTTTGGGGGACAGAGACCCTGTGGAGGATGGTGGGTGTTTGAGTTTGCAAAAAGGTGCATGGTGTGTACGGGGTGAGGATGGGGGTGCTGGGGTACAGAGAGGGTTGGCAGTGCGGGAAGGGCAAGGGAGGAAAATACCTGCAGAAGAGTGCAGAAGGGAGGAGGAGAGAGCGATCCCCTTCGAGTATTGAGGAAAGGGAGAGGCGTGGAACGGCCTCCCTGGGTAGGAGGATTTCTGGTGGAGGGCATAGTACGGCCCTCACTGTTCCAGAGGTAGTCGGGAGAGGGTTTAAGAATGACCCCTCTGCAAGATTTATGAGGACAGACTAGAGGGCGCAGTACAGCCCCTAGCTCGGAGGACCGAAGGGTGGAGGAGAGGACCCCTCACCCGAGAAGGGTGGACCAGGAAGGGGTCTCTACAGCCCCACTGAGAATACGCCGAAGGAGTGCTGGGGCGGACACCCCAGGCTCACACGAGGAGGATCTACCCGGTCCGAGCATGTGCTTGCAACAACCATGGTATTACATTTAGGACGATGAAGGGGAGGTGTATGTGGGACAGTGGGAGGATGAAAGGTACATTGGTTCAAGGAGAAGGGAAGGAGTGAGGGGGGTTTGAGGTGGGGAGATGAAAGCCAGGAGCAGGGGGGGGGCTAGGGTGCTAGGGGTCGGCGGGGAAGCTGTCTAGGTGAGAATTCTGATATGTTTTGTCCCCGCAGCAGGAGCACAGTGGGGAAGGAGATGAGGAGCATTGGAGAGGAGGCCAGACTGCGGCTGGGCGATGGCAGAGCAGGGCAGAAAGAGGTGATCGGGAAGGTGAGTGGTCAGAGGCTTGGCGGAGGGGGGACACGAGGAGGGGGGCAGGAAGGGAAGGGGTTGGGGCACAGGTGACAGAAGGAGAAAAGGGTTTACAGGCTGCGGGGACTTTGGAGATGGACAAGGTAGAGGGGCCTGTGGTACCTCAGGTAGTGCAGGCCCCGGAGGAGAAGGTGATGGATGGTACCAAGAAGGATAAAAGGTTGCCATATATGGACACTACGAAGCCATTGGGCGCACATTTGATGGGGGCAACAAAGGATAAGATATGGGCAGGAGAATTTGTGGATGTTTTTAAACTCCTGTAGGGAACTAAGGGCTAAGGAGGGGTCTAAAGAGGAGGAGAAGGAGTTGGCCTCACGTCCAAAGGTGCCAGTGACGATTGAGAATTGGACGTCGGCTTTCATTATTTAGGCGAGCGATTACTGTGAAAAATTCCCGGAGAGGTGCGTAACATTGTTGGAATAAATGGATGTTATAAGGAAGGCATTCACGACTTTTGGGGGCTTCGCGTGGGTACGTTATGACGAGGAGTTGAGGGCAAGGATGGCAGATGACAGCCAGGCAGTGTGGGGTGAGATCGACATGGATCTCTGGCTACAGTGGATGGCACCGACGAGGCCAGCCCCAATGCTACACACAGTGTGTGGCTTACCAGTGCCTTACCGACCCTTTCATCTAGAAAGGGTTACAAATTCGCTTTGCTAATACTGATTTATCATGCCTTGTTATGCATGAATAAAAGTGTGTTGTTTAATAGATTCATGTGTTTCATCTTGTGTCTATTCTTAGCATTAGGGTATGTTTGTGTGTCCATATCATAGCAACCTGGCAGTAACACAGTGCACAACTGCCCTGAGGGACATCTGTGCAGGGGGGCTAGATTGGTCCACCCCACCCGAGCTAGATTTTGACACAGTGGCAGGGGGTGAGGGGGGGGGGGGGAGTGTTGAGAGGTGACTGTATGGACGAGGTGCATGAGGGCCCCTGGTGCAGTTGGGAAACATGATGTAATGGACACAAGGTGCTGGAGGGGCAGGTTATGTGGATTGGACTGCATGGACGGGGGTGCAGGTTTGACCCCTGGTGCAGTGGTGGGGGGAGAAATGAGGAGATGGGGCCTGCATGGACGGGGGTGCATGTGGGCTCCTGGTGCAGTATGGAAAACATAGTGCAATAGTAGTAAGGTGATGGAGGGTGGGGGAAAGTTAGAGCAGGAGGGTAATAGGATAGCGGAGGCAGGAGGTCTAAGTGGGGGTAGGTGTATTTGTTAGAAGAAGGCGGGTTATAAGCACAAATTAAATGTGGGCCAGGAAGGGAAGGGCCGGGGTGCTTACGTGGTGGGAGTAAGGAGTTGGCCAGGTGAGGATGGGGTTGTCCTGGGGGAGACATATGGGAGTAAAAGAAGTGTTTTTGCCACTATAGAATGTGTCGGCAGAGCTGGCAGCACATGTATTAGGGGGTCAGGAGGAGGGTTTGGAGGCAGTGGGGGAGTGAGCAGAGGTGAGGAATATGGAAGTTGGCAGGCGGCATTCGGAAGGTAGTTGGAGGGGGGGCTAGCAGGAGAGGTGGGTGTTGGGGATAAGGGAAGTGCAGGGGATATAAGAAGAGATTTCCTGGAAGTGGGGCAGATTGGGGACAAGGACAGGAGCGGGGGGGTTTGGCAGTGGAGAAGAGAGACTCATACTATTTTCTTTTGCAGATGGGGGTATGGAGGAAAGGTGAGTTGCCGTAGACATGGAATTGCGGCCAGCAAATTGTTAATGGGCAGGGAATGTGTGGAGACATCGGATTGTTTGGTTACAATGGAGGACGCAGTCCTAAGTGTTTTATTGAGATATAGGGGCTTAGGTGGGTCTACTTGCTGCCATGTTAGTGCGTGGAAGGGAGCGTCATGGGGTTTTGGAGGCATTAGTAGTACACGCTGGTGGGTATGGCTTAGTAAATTAATGAGGAGTAGCATTCTACAGGAAATAACAGGGGACCAAGCTGGTTTCGGGAGATGGGGCTCAAGTTAAAGTGGCTGGACAAAGTTGTCGCTGAGGAGGGTTGCAGGGGGATGGTGAATGAAGAGGCAGTGGGGGAAGGTCTAGGAAGAAATGTTATCGGGTAGTTGGGTGGGGGGATGTTGTTAGTGCGTGGGGCACAAGTGCTGGTTCAGGGACATAGCTTTTGAGGATTTTAGTTTCAAGAGGAGGGAGTGCATCTATCAGTATATGGGAATAGTTAGTCAATTAGGGGGGTGGCGTGGGCAGCCAGGACACAATCCAAATCTGAAGTAGAGGTAAGTTTAGGTTAGGTGGGGCAGAAATAACACCTCTGGGGGAGGGTTTCTGGGGCCGGTGGCATGGCCCCTTTGGATGAGGGGGGGAGGAAAGCACAATGGGAGAATAGCGTGGGAAAGGTTGGGGGTCGCGCTGTTTGCACAAACGGACTACCCCGGGGGTCCAAAGAGGGGGAACAGGTATTGAAGATGAAGGGGCATGTCCCCAGGGAGAAGATGGGAGAAAGTGGGAAGGAAGGCTTGAGAAGATGGTAAGGAGACGTTAGGGAACAGGGGATAGGTAGGGTGGAAGTTGAACTGATTTAATTATTTTATTGTTGGTGGAATTGAAAGTGTTTAATTATTAAATTGGTTTGGTAAGTTGTTAAAGACCTTTTCCACTGCAAGCGAGTCTGGCAGTTTTTGTGCAGTAAACCCAAAAGGGGTGCATTAAAAAATGCAACTGATGGTTGGCTAAGCCAAATGTGATTTCTTTAATGTAATCTGTTTATTAAAACTTCAAAAAGCAGAACGCATGTACATTGGTATAGATCATTGTGTACAATGAATGCACATTGTACCTTGCATAACCGCCCGCCTCAACATTCTCTCCCCCGAATATTGCAATTATTGGCCACCCAGCATATTTACAAATGTACTTAACAGACACAAGGAGAGTATTGTATTAACTGTAGTTTTTATTTGAATTATGGCTCAACTTTATTGAATCATCACAAATGTATTGAATAATCGTAAAAGTAGAACTTCTTCAAATATTAAATTGAATACAATTCTGAAACGTTCATGTTTGGATCCCGAGTGACACTTGAGATTTAGTTCTGGCAACGGGTGTCTTTAATGATTTGCTCCATTCACTTACTCTGATTATGAATGGTTTGAGGGAGCTATAGGTCTCTGCCAGAGATCTTGCAACATGATGTAGAACTGGTGGAACTCAGCAGCTCATTGATGCAGAAAGAGTAAAACGTGGCTAAAGCTCTGTCATGTTGTTGGCCATTTTGTAGAGGCTAGTGCAACTGTGCAAGTTTGTGAGAATGTTTTCGGATGTTGCTGTTAAGACATTTTTGTTTCCATGATACCTCGTATATTGTTTTTCCGCTTTTATAATATATTACACTGTGATTAAGGACTATCCCAACGCAACTCTGCATCACAGAGCTGTCGATTGTAATGAATTCAAAGTATCTTTCTTTACACCACTGAATCTAAACTAAAGTACTACTTGCAATAGCTTCATCTTGGAGTGGTAGGACACACTTGAGAGTACTATCATGCAATGCTTTTTGTTTTGTAAAGCTGCCTCTTTTTGAAGGAAAAACATCTGCTAAATTTCACTTTTGTGTATCTAGGTCTTTTGTACTTTTTTGCATTTACTTTATTAAATCATTTCACAAATGTATGCAAAAGGAACACGTAAATAGCAATTTCCCAAATACATAGAAATATGTTGAGTCTTTTTTAAGGAAAAGGTACATTACATTACAAGACAATGGAGAAGACATTATGAAATTGATTCACCTAATAATTCATGAACAATAATTAAATAATGCACCAATACCAAGATCAGTGCAATTTGTTTTCCCACCATGAAGCGGTACCAAAAAAAAAAACACAAATCATTCAGACTTTTAAAAACATTTTCTCTTGGAGATTGCATAGCATTGAAATTAATTATCACATGTTTTAAGGTTCCTATTATGTTATACTTCGACTAGTTGACAAACTCCACTTTTCTTATCAAGTGCTCAATGGGGTCTGCGCCTATCAAGAGTTCCAAGCATATTAACATTGAATTTCATGTAAATGCAATGAGATCTCATCACGATCAAGATCTTTCTGCCAGCCGATTCAGTGGTGTCAGTTTGTCGGCGTTCTACGACTGAGTCACAGGGATCCACCTTTTTTGCCCAAATCCTAGTGGGAATGTGTGCTGCTGGAGCCCACCTATCTTTCTTTTTTCAACCCTTTTGAGAGGGGTCGCTCCCTTAACATACCCATGTGGTCCTCCTTAGAATGCCCCTGTCTCCAAAACATTTTCTCTGGATTTCTATATTTTAAAGTCACCACAAACCCTCTCTGCTCCACCTGCTCTGGCCCCTTAACTTACCCCCAAACTGCTGGAGCTCCTCCTTCACCATCCGCCTGGTTGTGCTTGCGAACACCACAATATACCTGAAATTTAGATGTGCTACATTTAACACTATAGTGTACCACTCGAGGGCCACCCATGTCAGGTGTTTCCTGTACATCAGCAGCATTTGTTCACGTGCAGTGTTTTATCTGCTGGCTTGATTTACGCTGGTGCTTCAGAATGCTGCAGATTATTGTGAGGGTGTGGAAGGAGGAGACTGACGCACAGGAGGTCTGCTTTTGGGCAAGGACTTCTAAGGAAGTGTCATAATGTCCGTAACTAAAAAGCCCACTGTCCTGTGTCAAAATCCTACTTCTAACCCTCACTCTTAAAACAAAACTAGAATGGATTAATCTCTTCGGGGTCCAGAAGGACTCCCTTCTGCTGGACGGTATGTTTTTCAAAGTAGTGGGGATGTCTTCCATCTCTAGGTCTTTCTCAAGCTTCTCTTGACAGTCTATTGTGATTGGGGGAATGTCTCCCTTCCCGTGCCTTTGACAGGCTTCTCTTGGCAGTTCACTGGACAGCCCTAGTCTACTTTCCTGTCAGAGGCTGTCTTTCTCAAGTGCGGCCCCAGACCCCTTGTTATGCTCCTCTTGATTGTTCACTAGTCGGCCCTGGTGTACTCTCCTGCCAAGGTCTGCCTTTCTCACATGTGGGACCCAGATCTCTTTTTAGGCTTCTTATCTGCGGGTCCCAAGCCCCTTTGTACAGGCTTCTCAAGTGTGGGTCCCAGAACCCTTTACAATGGTTTCTCAAGTGTCCCAGAAGTCTCCAGGCAGCTCCTGTACCATCTTCCGGGGCTCCCTGTCCTTTACCTCCATCTTGGGTCTCTGTTCATCTTCTTGCAGCTCTTCTACATGGTTTCCTGTTCTCGCGATGGTTTATGCGGCTCTGTCACTCTTCTGTGGAGCTGTGCAGCACATACCTGCTCGCCTGTGCCGTGCAGCGCATACCTGCTTGCCTGCGCCGTGCAGCACTCTTCTGCACCTGGGCCTTCTCTCTTGCTCATTCCCGGCACATCGCTCTTCAGCAAAGCAGGCAGGTACTCTGACCCTCTCCCCGTTTCATACCGGTTAGCAGCTGTGGGCCCAGCTCTTCCTGGTGCAGGAAGGGCCTCAACTTGTACTTTTGAGGGACTGCCAACGTTAGTCCCTCTTCCATCTTTAAGCTACTTGTGACTGGATAACTAGACCATTCATTCTGGTTTTCTGAGAGGTTGGTTAAGGATCTGTGTATCTTCTTCAAAACAGTGCTTTGAGGGGATGACTTAGTGGAGTTGGTCCAGATCCTCCTCGTATCAATGGTATACCACTGCAATAACATAAATACATAGAGGAACCTAAAGGATCAGGGGAAGCACAGAGATGAGGAAAGAAATGTGGGTGAATGTGGGTTGTCGTGTTGGCTCCTGATGTCCTCCCTCTATCCCAGAGGGGGGAAACCCTTCCCATGTTTTATGACGGTAATTACTTTGAAGTAATTTACTTTGAAAAACCACTTCACATTTATTTTTTAAATTGGGGGTGTTCCTCCTGCCCCCAATCCCTGTTCCTCTGCACTAGTACCCCAAGCCCCTCCGCACCCCTTTTTACTTCCTTAACCCACAACCCCCTATATAATTCAAAGTGTTTTTGAAGTAATTACTTCGAAGTAAATTACTTCTATGTAATTACTGTCGGAAAAAACATGGGATAACCCTCCCCGTGAGGGCCACCTGCTGAGTATCACCCCCAGGGGGACTATCAGGTAGCGGCCTCACCTCCTTGTTCTCATGGAAAGGTCCCCCCTCGAGGAGCAGGGACAGCATCATGAAATTGGTCACATTATCCACTAGGAGGAAGATCTCAGAGGCATTCCTTTACTTTAAGTAGTGAAAACACCCAAAGTGGTATTTACAAAATAAGTACTTTTGTCAATTGGTGGACAATTGTGAACAAAGTGCAAAAACAGGGCGATTAAACCTGAAAGAAGTCAGATGGACTGCTCATCTGCACTGCACCCACGTGCTGCAAACAATCATTGTATAGGCACATTCCACAGGCCCCTATACCAACCTTGCATGACCCATCTCCATCCTTTCGTTGGAGTGGTCAGATGTCACTTACTCTTCAGGGCCAGAGAAATGCACTTTCTCTTCCACTGCCCATAGTTGCCATCTGCATATGTCTATGTCCTTGGCAGTAAAACAGAGAAGGGGAAGATCTTTGCTTTGTGCATTTTCCATGTCTGTTACAACTTTGAGATGCAGCATTGTGGTGGGAACCAATAGAATAATTAACATGTGAAATAAGTTTAAAAGACTTCCTTTACATCAGGAAGGTTGATGGGATGCATGCTTATAGGCTCCAATGGTTTATAAAGAAAAATGGTGTTTGCTTCTCTAAACTATCTCATCTGAAAGTTTAGGACATGGATAAAGTTGAATATGTCAGGGTTTCCCTATTCTTTTTAGGAAACGGATCTCTATAATTCTGATTCTAGTATGAAAATCAAGTGCAAGGGTTATCATACTCCGCACACTTGTTGACAGTCTCAATGGTGTAGCACCCAGCCTATTTCTTTAGACCTAAATATAGTGTCAAGGTTATAGCACTCGACTCCCTCTTGACACCACAACACAGCCTGAGGGTTATAGTGTATTTTACACTTCATGACAATCATGAAGATCTAATACCCAGCTAGTTGGCGTCAGTTAGGGAGTGGGCTATGACGAAACGGAGAGCTTCTATTTTGACCATGAGGAGGGGTATTATCCCATATATGGGAAGAGTGACGCTGGAGATCCTACCCAGAACATCCGCCAAGAATTTGAAGGCACTTGCCTGTAGGCCCTGGTAGGCCAGCTTTTTTTGGTTGTCGGTGTCCTCTTTAGCACCTGGCATGGGTATCATTGCGCTGACTTAGTCACAGGAATCTAATGTAATGGTAAATCAGTATTTTTTCAATATTGTGTAATTGTGAACATTACGTTTTTCAAACCTGGATTGGTTGCGGGGGGAGGAGGGTAATAGATTGTGGCCTGTTACTTTTAAGACGGCTATTCCTTGTCAGTATATTGTACTGAAAAAGCTTTTCAGAAACTGAACAGATTGGTGCACAAAGATACAGCACTATTTGTGAACATTTTCAAAGTCATGCTTACAATGAATATTCTCCCCCCATAATCTATCCACTCAACTTCATGTACTTAACCTTTCATGATTGATTCTTTGTGTGAAAATGTAACAAGATGTCGGGGAAGAAATGAGTAGTGTCTTCTCCAAATATGACTTTATGGGTATGCAAATGAGGCAGGGTCATGGCTTACCACAATGCTGTAAGTAGGGACTGACTGGTGCTCCTAAGAGTGATCCTGTAATCAATCCTTTCTATCTACGTTCTGCAGTTCATTTTTCTTTGAAAATTGTCGGATGGCTTGAGAAGTGCCATGCTTGACTTTGGGGGTGATTGCTGGCACTGCTCCACAGATATTTGCCCGAGTCCTCTGGAGCTACTCCCAAGATGGCATTGGCCATCAACCCTGCGACAGCCTGAGAGTGGGTGAGAGATTATTGCGTAGGGGGAGCTCTGGCTGGTGCACACTCCTGCTGCCGCGGACATTAAAGGCTGGATTGGCACTGGGGGAGTGCCAGAGAGAAGATCCTTGGCTCTCCTACTGGTGACCGCCTGTGGCTTGCCCCACACTGGAGGGCGATATGCTGGGGCGAGGAGCGCCTAGTGGGAGTCTGACCTGGTGAACACACTGCAGCGAGACCTGCATGCAGTGAGAGCTGCCGCTGACTGGAGAACGGACTGTGGCAGCTATAAGTGCCCTGATCCTGGGAAGGCGGTCGCGTCCAAGGTTTGCTAAAGCAGAGTTGTGGAGATCGCGCTGCTCTGAGCCCCGCGTTTCATGCCTGGAGACTTTTGTTCTGCTCGGCGGCTGATGTGAGGGGGCTAGGCTCAGGATGCTGGAAGTGGAGGGGCCTGAATGAAGATAATGGGCTGCGGGCCAGTGACTACTGGCAGTCTGGACTGGCTTTCACCGCCCAAGGTAGTTCACTGTGGTGTGTCGCCTGCCTCCCTTCTCCTGGATAGATAGTTTGCTCTGTGGGCCCGGGCACTCTGTTACCCGCTTGGAAGCACTCTGTGGCAAAGCCCCTTGAAACTGTTTGATCCTGCTCCTCTTTGGGGGGGGGGGAGACGCGCTGCTGCCACTTAGGAGGATGTAGTGTGCATATGCCTAGGGGTCTCTACTTTTACTGACATGCTAGGGACTCCCCCGCAATATCCCTCCGCCTGCCCCCTGCGCTCCCCCACTGTCTTTAATTTGTATGTGACTGCCTTGGTTTGAAGCCATATGCTAGGTCTGGTCCGCAATAAACATGTGTGGTTTCCTGGCCTTGTTTCTACATGTCAAACATGGATGCCTGTGTTGGGCTGCCGCATGCCACCGCCTATTGACCACTAGCCCTGGTTGGCTCTGTACTGCTGAATGACTGGGGCCCCCTTGGAAGCAAACAAATCCACAATGGTCTTTTTCTGTCTAGCCATTGACTTAGATTCCGGCATGATATGTGCCGGGTATATATTGCAAAGGTCCTTCCACCCCCCTGGGCCCAATGGTGGAGCACAGTCTAATAGAGACTTATGCCCTCCGGATCAAGAAGACAAAGTGTTGGCGGCAATTGCAGCACTCTGCACCTCCATTGAATACAAAATCGATGAAATTAAGATCAATGTTAAATCGCTATCCACCCTAGTTGCAGACTATGAGGAGCAGATCCTGATGATGGACTGCCACCGCGACGGTGATGGAGTTGGTGCACAAGAATTGGGTCTTGGAGCAGTGCGTTGAGGATGCAGAAGGCAGATCCCACCAAAATAATGTTTGGATTCTGGGACTCGGTGAGGGCGAGGAGGGGACTGACCCTACATCTTACATTGAAAACTTACTTTTACAGGAGATTGGACTGGGGCAGCTATCTCAAGGCTTCACTGTGGAAAGGGCGTATACATCACTGGGCCGCCGCCCACCCCCAGGTGCACCTCCCTGTCCCATCATTGCATGGATCCCCAATTTCTGAGACCAGGAAATGATACTTAAGTTGTCTAGGGATGCCGGTATAATGAAGAGGGTCATCGCTGCTGGACATTTACCCTGATTATATGTCTTTAGTGCAGAAGGGGATAAACTAGTTTGTTTCACCTAAAGAGAGGCTTCGGTCTGTGGGACTTAAATACATGTTAATATATCCAGCTAAACTCTGTCACCTAAAAAGGCAAATCACTCTTCTTTGATCACCCTAGCGAGATCAGCCAGTGGATGATGTATGTGGCATGGCACCTGGTCCTGAGCTGAGATCCGGACACTCGACGATTGGCAGATCTGAACCGTGACATCCTGTGCATGCGAGTCCGGATATGCTTGGATCTCGCTTTGAGACTGAACTAATGAGTGTTTTGCACTTTGTCAGTGAGGGCAGATCTTTCGGGAGCTGGACAATATGACTCCTCTTGCAGAATACCCTGGCATGGCACGGGCAGTCTATGACCCTGGGGCGAATATGCCATGGGGGGGGGCATCTGGTTTGGTTCCCCCAGACCCGCAGACTTCTGGAGCATAGCTGTTCTTGCGGAGTGGGTTGACTAGAGGGGTATTACACTGCTGAGCCACTGGTTGTTGCTTTGGGTTGTTATGGTTAGCGTTTTTTCTAGGTCACATTGGTTAGTGTTGGGCACAGCTATGGTAGGGACTGAAGGATGTGGGTATCTGAATTGGCTGGGTATATTGTTTATGGAGTGGGCGGGTATGAGGTTTGTTGAGGGGTGGTGGGCACTGCAAGAGGGTGCCGGTTGCGTGCAATCTTCCAGGTATGACTACACTTAAGATAGTGCCCAGGGCATGTCCTCCTACTTGAGACCACTCAGGATAGCCTCATATCTGCATAGGAAAAGGATCTCTATTGCCTTGTTGCAGGAAGCACACCTGAGTGTGGAGGGGCTCACGACGGCCATTACTAAATGGGAAGGTACGTTTCACCTTACTCAACCTACGCCAGGTATGTGCTTATATGAATCTCCGGGTCTGTACCCTTTAAGATGATCAAAGCCATCACAGATGATCAAGGAAGACTGGCGATTGTTAATGGCTGCATTCAACACAGAGGTTTGCATTGTGAACTCCTATTAACCCGAACCACAATGCCTCTGCTTTTTTTCGATCTCTATTAGAGGCTGACTCATTTTAGGGGAACATGTGGATCTGGGGGGGGGATTTTAATTGCACACTGAATCCCAAATTGGATAGGTCTGACCACGGGTTTACACTGGCCTCCCCAGTGGCCAGGACTCTGCATACTGGACCTCTCGCTGGTTGACGTTTGGCAGGCTTTTAACAGGGACAACCAATCTTATTCGTATTACTCTGCACCATATAGGGTCTATAAGTGGAGCATGAGGTGGTGGTTCGTGGGGAGGCCATAGCTAAGGCGGGGGGGTATAAGGAAAGCTTTTATCTCCGAGTTGGGTGGTCTGGAGGATAATATACAGGACTTGGAAAGGGGGTGCATGAGGGGGAGAGCCTGACGAGGACCTGTTGCCCTTGTGCATGGCATGCACAGAATCCTTGGAACGTCTGCGAACATTTTATTATCGTACTTTTACATCTAGGATGCATGGGGAGGGGGATAAATCAGGCCGGATGCTGGTATGGCCATGTAAGAATGAGTCACTGTATGGCATTCAGGTGCCTGTGGATTTATCCAGTGGTCGATGGTGTCGGCTGAACAGGCAGCAGCCTTGAAAGCACCCTTTACTGTGGAAGAATTGCAGGGATCCATATTGTGGCTGAAATCGGCTAGGGCCCCTGGCGGGGACGGACTGCCATCCGATTTCTAAAAGACATACAGCACTGCAATGGCACCGGTGCTCCTCAAGGTGTTCGAGGAGACATGTGAGACAGGTTGCCTACCCACAGTATGTGTGAATCCACTATAGTCCCAGTTCTTAAGCCAGGGGAAACCTCCTGCCCTATGTGACTACTATAGACCACTGTTGATGCTCAATCAGGACGTCAAGATACTGACGGCCTTGTTGGCCTCTCGGTTAAGGTGTGTATATTGGCTCTTTGGTACATTGCGACCAGACCGACTTCCTTCCGCCTAGAAACACGCCCATGAACCTACGCTGACTCAAGTATATTATTGATTGGTCCGAAACACACGTTGCCCCATACGTGGTAGTGTCACTTGATGCCATTAAGGCTTTTGATTCTGTTTATTGGCACTGGATGTATGCTGTCCTAGAGGCTGTCCAGATTGCATACAGGTTTTCTAGATGGGTTAAGGTAGTTTATTCAAATTCTCTTGCTATAGTGCGTACGCACAAACCTATATCTCCCACCTGGGAAATACATAGGGCCACCAGACAGGGTTGCCCCCTTTCACCTATGTTGTACATTTTGGCGTTGGAACCATTGGCAGTGTATCTACGGTCATAATTGGAGGAAGCTGGGATCTTGGTTGACGAGACACGCCACTTGCTTTGGTTTTACGCAGATAATTGCCTTTTGTATTTACAAGCCCTAGCATACAACTTCCCCTTGGTGATGGAAGTGTTGGATAACGTCACAAAACTCACTGGAATCTCCTTTAATAGAGAGAAGTCTTGTCTTTTCTCTCTAGAAGGGCTGAGTACTTATGACTTAGTCGATTTACCACCACTGGGTACGCAGTCGGAAGCGCTATCATTTCGATACTTGAGGGTCCAGGTAGGATACCAGCCTGAGTATATGCATGAGATGAATACTGTGAGCGCTGCAAAGGGGATCCCTGAGTTGAAGTTCTGAGGTTGGTTACAGCTCTCACTAATGGGGAGAGTCGGGTTACTCAAAATAGTGGTGCTGCCTCGCATTCTGTACTTATTTACTAACATCTCGTTTTTATCGCCTTTTTCAGATCTCTAGACTCTCTTGTGAAAAGGTTTCTCTGGGGAGGGAAGAGGCACAGGATTGCATTATCCACTTTAAGGCTGCAATATGAAGATGGTGGGGCCCAGCTGCCTTGGTTTGAGCTATACTATTTGGCTGCTCAGGTGCAGTTCATTGCAGGATGGCTGTATGATGAAGGGACGTTGTATAGCTTGCTGATGTGTGGGGGGGGCCATGCGGCCAAGTGTCCTTAAGGAGACTTTGTGGATTGCGGATGGCTGCTTTTCATGTAGGCCATATATACTGGACTTGGGGTATAGCATAGGATATGAATGATCCTTGGATCAGAGAGTCCATACTCCCCGAGCATGCCTTGATCAGCTAGTTTATCCCGGGACGAGTGTGACCTTCTCTTATTTAGGCGATGGGAGGGGATGGGACTTGCCACGCGGGTGGATATCTTTAAAGAGGCAGTGTTTGGGGATTTCTGAGATAATTGCCAACTATGGGCTACCTAAGTGGCTACATAAGGGGCAATTCTTGGGTTAAATGAGGCTTACTAACCTTGCCAAGGTGCAGTGGTCGGTTTGGGCAGAAGAGCCCAAATGTGATAACATATTATCGACACTATACGACTTGGAGGATGGGTGGAAACCTGTTACATGCCTGTATCAGAGCGGGACATTGAGCATGTGGGTACGGGTCTTGTGCATGAAGACTGAATGGGAAACTGACATGGAGTTCAAGTTTGATGAGAAGCAGTGGGACACTGTGCAGTGGGACACTGCATTAATATTTCCCCAAAAATTATCTAGAAACACTTGCTTACATGTTCTACAGCTGAGTGTGCTCTATAGGACATACATGACTCCATATAGGGTTGCACACTTCAATAAGCAAGTGTCGCCTAGATGTTGTGGTGTGGTTGTGTGGTGGTGAACCTGCAGACTTCCTGCATATGTTTTGACTCTGTCTGAAGGTGTGCACCTTCTGGCTCAGCATCCAGCAGGTGCTGGAGGAGGTAGGCGTAGGTAGATGCAAGTGGACCCCTGCGGAATGTCTATTGGGCATATACCCCGACCTGAAAAGGTTAAACATGTGGTTAAACATATAGATTTGGCTTGCATACTAGCCAAACTGAGGATTGCTATGTTTTGGAGGGAGAGTATGGGCCATAGCTTTGCTGTCTGGTGGAGGGATTTTACTGAGATGGTCCACAGCTGAAACAGTGGAGTGGTATAGAGCCTTGCAGAAAGGTAAGTCCAAGCGCACCATAAACCTGGATGCTTGGAAGGCTCTACTCCGGGCGATGTTCTGCCACTCTGACGAGCGACCCCCTCGAGGTGGCTGTGATGGTCTTGATGCGCCTTTTGGCATTCTGCCAATCGATGTCGGTTCGACCTTGTTTATCTTGGGTCTGGATGGAACTGAGCTTTCTGAGATGGTTAGTTGTATGTAACCTGCCTATTGCTACCCATTTGCTGTATTTGATTTTGAACGTTCTAGACTGGAATGTTTATTTTTTGATATTGATGACCCGCTGTCTGCCCCGTTGGTTTATTTTATGTCATATTGCATTTGCTGAACTTTCTGTTTGAAACCTGGACCAGTGCAGGTGGATCACCTGGATGGGAGGTCTGTGGGGAGTGGAAGTGGGGCACCCCGAGGAGAGACGTGGTATCCCCTTTCCCTATAAGCCCTCCATGTTCCACGAGCAATCTAGGAACTATATTTCTGATGTTTGTTAATCTGCTTAGAATCACATGCTGTGCATAGGTCCGACATCCAGTGGTCACTGCGGAGTATTGCATTTTGTTTTTCGTAGTCGAAAAGGGGACGTCGACAAGGCGTGTCTGAAACACTATCCCTATAGTGACGTGCGTTGTACCCACAATCCCTCACGCGTCGAGGTCCCTCAGATTGTTTTTTTCCGCCCAGCTTCTGGTCGCCTTCACGCGGAGCTCCTCGAGAGACATTGCAACTCCTCGACCTTTGGTCGTTTTTTCTCTAATATTAATAATCCCTCCCTCGACGCAGTTGTAAGCTGTTCTCCGCCGAAAAGAATCTTCGACGGAGGGTCGAGCGGAAGAAATCCTTCGGCGCTGCCGAACACGTGGCCTGGCCTCGCAGGCCATATACAGTAGGGAGAGTGGGGTCGTGGGACATCTCTGGGTCTTTTCTGAGAATGCCTTTCCCTTTCCCCTTCCTTTCCCTTGGGGTGTTTATCGCGATTTATTGCCTCGGCTATGGAGAGGACACCGTTTAGGTTTTGCCCACTTTGTAAAGGCAAATTCACTTGGAAGGACAAGCACTCACGGTGTAACCGCTGCTTGCCCCTCGATCACAAGGAGGAAAGGTGCGCGGCTTGTCGGCTTCTTAAGCCAAAAACTCTAAAAGACCGAAGGGTTAAAAGGTGGGCGGCCTACGCGATGTCGAAGGCCGAAGGTTCACCCGCCGCTGCTACCACCGACAGTGACGAGGAACGCGATAACACGACCTCCGCTACGGAAGTCGAAACCCCCTCTAAGGAGCGCTTACGCGCTTCGTCGTCTGTCCCCGGCCCCGACGGGCTCGGCTCACGCCCTGCTTATGGGGATGAACACCCCGGCGACACTGACGAACACAAAGACTCACATAAGCACACAACCCACGGCTCTTCTTCGACGAAGTCGAAAAGACCTTCGGCGCCCAAGGAGACGCAGGTTCCACCGGCGGCCTCCTCGGACCGTTCGGGTTCGAAGCCCCTCTCGCAACCGCAGCCGCGACCTGCGACTGGGCTTTCGGCAAACAAGGGCGCTGCCACCAAACCATCGGCCAATGCGCATCAACAGAAAGCGCAGACCGCCGTAGAGCGTTCGATACCCATAGCGTCGAAAACTCAAGCTTCCGCCGACAAACGAGTCGCCGACAAGCGAGTCGCCGATAGCTTAGCAAGGATCGCTGTAGCCGACGCCCAAAAGCGTACGCCGAAGATTTCGTCAAGCGTTACGCATAAGTTAAAGGATACGCCGAAAAAGCCCGAAGGGAAGCAGGGACTACCCCCTTCAGTCAGGGAGTCTCCCGACACACCTGAAGGTTTTTCGGAGGGCGACGGGACACTTTCCTCGACGCTTTGGGAGAGGTCGAGCCATTTCGAGTTAGATAACCCTATGTTTCCCCCGCCAGACCGCTCTGGGGTACCCCATGAAACAATGGAAAGACTCCACCTCTGTATGGAGAGGATGGAAAGGTTCATGAGCACCCAGGCCTCTCAAACTCACAAGAGGACCAGAGAAGGGCCTCAGGAGGACCCCAGGGCCAAAAATCCGAGGCTAGTCGATCCCCAGCAGGACACAGCCTCAGACTTCCAAGATGTATATTACCTCACTGGGGAGGAACAAGACTTCGAGGAAGAAGATGATTTCATGGACAATGAAGAACAGAACCAGGAGGAATGTCTGGAAGACAGAACAGACATTATAGAAGAAGGCTTCGGGGTTAACCCAGAAGAGGGACCTTCACACCCCTGGCAATCACCATCAGTGTATTCCGACACTGATGTCCTAAACCTAACTCCTCCGGACAATTCTCCAGTTAGGAACACGTCTCCAATTGACGATCAGCCCACGTTCAATGCACTGTTGCGCAGAGCAGCAGCGCATTTCGAACTCGACACCGGGGAACTCTCTCCAGAATTGGACTTTGTAGAAAGAGTGATTAAAGAAAAACCCCCGGTCAGCCAGACCATTCCACTCCTCGCTTCAGTGAAGAGAAGGATCATACCTTCGCTGTCCACTCCCGCAATGATCAGAGGGGTCAATCCACGGATTGAAAAACTTTTCACTCCTTCACCCTCAGACCCCCTCTACATTAGGGGACATTCCATTCCGGATTCCCTAGTGGTATCCAATACTAGAAAGAGGGCAGGGGTACCACTTTCCACCAGTGAGGCACCCCCGGACAAGGAGGGCAAGAGGCTATATGCCCTTGCAAAAAGAGTTACTTCCTCGGCTGCCTTCTCAGCAAGAATTGCCAACAACAATTCCTTGCTTGCAAGCTACGCAGACGCGCAGTGGGCCAAACTGCGAAAAGACGCCGAGGAAGCACCGGAGCCTTTACGTACGCGCCTACTGTCAACTATTGGCGAAGGAACCCAAGTGAACCAGAGCATTGTTAAAAACTCTCTGGACGCGGCAGAAACAGCAGGACGTTCCTTGGTACAAGGAATACTCCTAAAGCGCCATGTATGGCTGCGCAACTCAGGCTTTAAACCAGAGACTCAGGCGTCTTTGATAAATAAACCTGTCGAGGACGCTAACCTCTTCGGAAAAGCGGTAGATGAAGCCCTAGAGATGGCTAAAAAAGAGTTCGACACTATCAAGACTCTTGACCAAATCTCTAAGCCCACTACCAGGCACGGCTATGGCAACAAACGCTTTTTTCGTGGCCAACGCCAACACCAACAACAAAATCAACATCAGCAATACCCTGCCACCAATTACCAAACCAATAGTGGGCAGTACAGCCAAAGAGGCCAACGCCGGGGCAAAGGGAGGGGTCGGGGATCCACCCCCAGAGGCTCCCAAGCCCCCAACAACTCCAAGTGACGCGAAGATTCGCGTCCCCTCCCATGCAACACCGGTCGGGGGCCGGATAACATCCTTTCTTCCTGCATGGGAGGAGATAACGTCAGACCGTTGGGTACTGTCCACCGTAGCCCACGGATACTGTATCGAATTCAACAGTTCCCCATCCTACAGACCCCCGAGGGGACGTCGCATGACACCGGAACATCTTGCCATCCTTCTCCAAGAAGTACAACAACTGCTGGAAAAAGGAGCCATAGAGGTCGTGCCTCTATCTCAGGTAACGGAAGGTATTTATTCAGTGTACTTCCTTGTACCCAAAAAGGATCTAACCATGCGCCCTGTATTAGATCTGCGCCCAGCGAACAAGTTTATCAAACCCCAAAAGTTTCGTATGGTAACCTTACAGGAAGTAATCCCACTGCTTTCTCAGGGAGATTACATGACAACATTGGACATGAAAGATGCATACTTTCATATTTTAATGTTGCCAGCGCACAGAAAATACCTCAGGTTCATGATAGAGGGCAAACACTACCAGTTCAAAGTGCTACGGCATAGCATCAGCACCAAGGGTATTCACGAAGGTGCTGGCAGTGGCAGCGGCCCACCTGCGCAGGTTGTCCATCCCAGTTTACCCTTACCTCGACGACTGGCTCATAACAGGGGATTCTTACGAAACATGCTTCTCCAATACCCAAAAGACAGTAGACCTTTTGTTCCAGTTGGGCTTCTCCATCAACGAAAAGAAGTCCAGTTTAGACCCCAGTCAATTCAAACAATTCCTAGGGGCTCTAATTCAAACAAAGGACGGCCTCGTCTTCCCCTCCAAAGAGAGGGTCCAAAACATGCTGTTTCAAATCCCTCAATATGTAACCGGTCGAGAGGTGACGGTACGCAAAGCAATGCGCTTGCTAGGAATGATGGCGTCGTGTATTTATTTGGTACCTCACGCGCGCCTGCGCATGCGCCCAATGCAAGAGTGGCTCAACAGCCAGTGGTGTCAGGCCAGCGGACTATGGGAGGATCTAGTTGTGGTCTCGCAGGCCTTAGTTCTCTCGCTACGGTGGTGGACAAAGGAAAACATGGAAAAAGGGAAACCCTTTGCCACACCCGCGGCGGAAGCCACTCTAACCACAGACGCATCCCTCACAGGATGGGGGGCGCACCTATCCCATCAGACTGCTCACGGAGTGTGGACTCCGAACGTAGCATCCAAACACATAAATCTACTGGAGCTACTAGCTGTGTTCAAGGCGCTAAGAGCCTTCCAGGAACACCTACAAGGCAAAACAGTAATGGTCCTTACAGACAGCACCACAGCCATGTACTACATCAACAAGCAAGGGGGCACCCACTCTCCAGGCCTGTCCAAGCTGGCCCAGAATATATGGAAGTGGGCTCTCAAACAGGACATGTTCCTACTATCACTACATGTACCCGGGGAACTCAATCTGCTAGCAGACAGTCTCAGCAGAGATTTCCCCCTGCCCAAAGAGTACGAATGGCACCTGCATGAAGACATCGTCTTCGACGTCTTCACACAATGGGGATTCCCAGAAATAGACCTGTTCGCAACCCTGGAAAACTCACAATGCCTAAGTTACGCCTCCAGGTACCCCCAGAACCAATCCAAAGGGAACGGTCTGTCGATGCAATGGTCAGGGAAATTTGTTTACGCTTTTCCCCCCGACTCCCCTTCTCAACAAAGTGGTGCACAAGATGCACCAGGAACAAGTGACCATGATACTAGTGGCCCCAATGTGGGCACGACAACCATGGTTCGCTCACTTGATGGAGATGTCTCTATCCCCCCCAGTAAAACTCCCCTGCCCGTACAACATGCTGTCTCAGGACAAAGGCAGGACTCTGCATCCATGCCCCCAGAACATGAACTTAGCAGCTTGGCTCCTGAGATCATAGAGTTCGGACATCTACAACTCCCGCAAAGATGCATGGACATCCTCAGGGAAGCCCGAAAACCGAACACTCGCCACTGCTATTCTAGCAAGTGGAAAAGATTTGTCATCTGGTGCAGGAGTAAAAGCATCAACCCTATTGACTGCTCTCCCACACATGTGGTCCTATACCTGACCCACCTATTGCATTCAGGTCTAGTGTTTAACTCCATTAAAGTCCACCTAGCTGCACTTTCTGCATACACCACTTCCCAACTCAGTGTCGTGGTGGAGGATCCCTGTTATAAAGGCCTTCATGGAGGGAGTAAAGAGAATACACCCCCCGATAGCTGACCCAGCTCCCGGATGGGACCTTAATGTGGTACTTACCAGACTCATGGGCTCTCCATTCGAACCCATGCACAAAGCATCTCTTAAACACCTCACGCTTAAGACTGCTTTTTTAATAGCTATCACCTCCATCAGGAGAGTAAGTGAACTTCAGGCTCTTTCTATTCTAGACCCCTTCGTTACAGTTCACAAAGATAAAGTGGTTCTACGCACTCACCCTAGGTTTGCTCCGAAATTTATTTCTAAATTCCACGTAAACCAATCTATAGAACTACCAACGTTCTTTCAAAATCCTTCCAATTTGGGAGAAAGGACTCTGCACACACTAGATGTACGCAGAGCGGTCATGTTCTACATGGAAAGAACCAGACCACTGAGGAAGACTAATCAGTTCTTCGTCTCGGTGGCAGCAGGAAGAGAAGGAGATGCAGTTTCAAAATCCACTATTTCTAGATGGATTGTTCAATGCATCACTCTCTGCTATACTCTTGCTAAGAGAGAACTGCCCTTTAGGCCAAGAGCACACTCTACTCGAGGCACGGGGGCATCCATAGCATTCATTGCAAATGTTCCCCTTGAGTCCATCTGCAAAGCGGCTACCTGGAGTTCTGTGCACACCTTTACAAAACACTACTGTCTAGATACACACTCTAGATCTGACTCCCAGGTGGGACAGGCAGTATTACGACACCTTTTCTCTACTGTTCCTTCTCATAACCCACCGCCAACTCCGGGTACTGCTCGCTAGTCTATGCACAGCATGTGATTCTAAGCAGATTAACAAACATCAGAAGAGAATGCATTACTTACCGTAAAAGCATTTCTGATGATTGTATCTGCTTAGATTCACATGCGCCCGCCCTTCCTCCCCGCTCGGATGGAAGGAACATAGACTTCCTTTATATATCTCTCTCTTTTCTGTACTCACTCACGTCTAGAAGGCTCCCTCAGGGCAGAAAAATACAAACAGAGGGACCTCGACGCGTGAGGGATTGTGGGTACAACGCACGTCACTATAGGGATAGTGTTTCAGACACGCCTTGTCGACGTCCCCTTTTCGACTACGAAAAACAAAATGCAATACTCCGCAGTGACCACTGGATGTCGGACCTATGCACAGCATGTGAATCTAAGCAGATACAATCATCAGAAATGCTTTTACGGTAAGTAATGCATTCTCATATATATCTATCTATCTATCTAAAAAATTTATCAAACTACAAATTCCAGCCAGAGAGGTGTTTAAGGCTGAGAGTATCACAATAATGCCCAGGCACTCTAGACCGCTTTGGTGAAAACATATATATTTTATTTCTTCATTGCAATAATGAGCATCAGTGTTAAAAAATTCTTGTCTTCAGTTTGACATGTCCCAACATCAGGGTCAGGCAGAGTTAGGCCATTAACCTTAATCACACATGAATCATGTTACCTTTCCCCCACTGGGATAAAAGGCAGAGCATGAGAGCAGCCAGGGAGCGAGGTGAGAAGGGCAACTAAAGCAAGCAAGACCAGCAGAATGGAAGTACAGGAAATCCTGGGAATGAGACTCGACCATGGAAACCGAGCAGACGGGACCAGGAGGCGAATGAAAGGCCATAGCCCTACCAGCTGATGGGTGAAGGTCGCTGGAGAATCCCAAAGGAGCAGCTCCCTGCTACTGCAGAATGTCACGGCGGTACCTCCTTCATGTGTGGTGTGAGGACTTGAAAGGAGGCAAGCCGCGTTGGCCCAAAAGCCTTGACTAGGAGGAAGGTTTTCATAAACTGTATCAGCCGCTGCCGGTGAGAGAAATGAAAGACTGGCTTGTGTTGATAAATGAAAAGGACATTAACGTTTGAAGTGGTTCTTGGGTTGTCGAGAAACCGTGGGTTAAAGCACATTGTAGCCAGAAGAGAAGCCGTGAAAGAAATCTGAAGCACTTGAGAGTGTAACTTAGAGAGGAGGCGAATAGTCAAAGTGGTCATACGAGGGTAAAGTCAAGGGTACAAGTCCCCCCGTCCCCCTCCCCGTACAGTCGAAAGTGTTTGACAAAAGGTAAAACTAAGTATAAAGCTAACCTAAGGAATTATTAACCCTGTGATGCTAACTAAGAACTGCAGATACCAGAAGGCCTCGTGAGAGGAGGCCGGTATAAACCTTTGAACTGGATCCAGTATTGTGGGTTACGCGAAATCGGGTAATTTCCCCATACATAATGTCCCGGGAAAAGCCATTGGCAACATTATATATGGTGGCGTTAAGTATGGGGATGGGTTGCAGGGATGTCACCTGATCCCCTTGTAAAAAAAATAAAACTGTGGGTGTTGCCGGGGTGTCCACCTGCATGTTCAATGCAAAAAACAGCATCTTTTTTTGTCGGGAGACTTTTTTCCAGGGACATTATTACATGGAACCGGGTTGCGCATAGGACGGCAGCCATGAGAAAGAGAAGCCTGATGAAAGTAAACGCACTTGATATAATATAACAGTGACCCAGTGAGACGTGATCACCTTTCGGAAATTTCTGTATTGAACAGTCAAGTACTTTGAAGTGAAAGCATGAATGATTGCAAAGTACCAAGTGTGATGCTAGCGTTTTGAAGGCTTGCGCCCGATCGAGGGAAGGCAGAACTGCCTACAAAGGAAGGTCTGAGCCAGGAGGAGGGGGACCTGAGTGAATCTGTGAAAGTGAACAAAATATTTCTTTAAAACACCATTAAGTGCTCCTGAGTGTTTATAAGCTAGTAGAACTGGTAAAGTTAACTGAACTGTGATTTGAAGGCTACAGTGAATACGACGGAGAGATGCCAAGTGACAGCAAGGGAAAGTGAATCCCGCATTTTGATAAAGTGATGGAACAGTGGTGTAAAGTCGAAGGTGAACCAATGAAGGGGTATCATGTGAAAACCGCATAAGAAGGGAATCTCGCATGGTGAGAGCTTGAGGACAGGTCTTGTGATGCCAAGCAAAAAACATTGATTCGAGGGAGCCTGTCTTTTCTGAAGAAACAGCTTCCTGTTGCTTATAGACTCAAGGGGTGCTCAGTCATGCCATTGTCCTGTGATGTTATGTGGGGAAGGGAGTGCATTATTTCAGCAGTCCTGAACTACCGAAACTTTTTTGGACATTTCAGTTTGCACCACACTCTTTTTGTCATATCATTGTCCGACGCCCTTTTGTTATGTAGAGTAAGGATTTGGCAATGGGTTTATTAGTATAGTCCATTTTGTTTTGACACGTCATCACTAGGACAGCGTTTTCTTTACTTTGATGGTCGTAGCTTGCTCCCATCTTAGATTTAGGTTTAGATTAGGTGTTTATTTCACCTATATACTGTTCAATAAACACCTGTGGATTGTATTCCTTGTGTCCATCGTACTTCTGATAACTATGCCTCCAGTACATACCCTCTGTCTTCTGACTGGCCAATGCCAGGTTTGCGGTGCAGTCTACATCCAAGAAATCAGATTTTATAACGAGCACTGGCAATGCCAACAGTTTGGGCTTTTGTGTAGGCATTGGCAAGGCACTTGCCAGGCACTGCCACAATGGTATTAACTGGCCATTGATGGTAGCGGGTGCAAAATGGTTTGAGTACCTGGGCACCTAATAGCAGACCCTGGCAAATGCCTGATGCTTATACAGAAGCCAAAATGGTTGGATTTGCCAATGCTTGTTTTTAACAGGACATTAGTGAAGGGTACGCATAGTGCTTATAAATGAAGTGGCTCAAGGCAGACCTGGTTAAGACCTTTGTATTACAGCACCAATTAAGTCATTAATTCTCAGACGACTGCTTTAAAAAATACCGGCAGGCACTTCACACGAGTGCAATGTTTGATGGTAAGGCTAGTGCAAAAGTTCCCATGAGGAGGTGTTTTGGCAGTGAGGGGCAGGAACAGGGTTTGGAATAGCCATAGGTATTAGTATGACCATGGGCAGTCAATGGGTGGGCAAATAACCAAACGACACCTTCAAGCTTTCTGTGCCTCGTCATATGCCATTTCTCACTACCCGCATTCTAATTCAATAGTTTTTCCCTTATTATAAAATGTTAGTTTGGACCAAATGTTCTGTTCAGTACATTCTCGAGCGCTTCAGAGCCGCACACGAGCTTAGACGCACATTCTTACGCAAATGAAGCCACGAAGCCCAGGCTCCTGCTGGCTGCATGTTCTGGAAGCTTGCCTCTGCTCTTCGTTATTTGAATCTGAAATATTTTGATTGATTCAATTTGCGAGAAAGGCTGGAGGAGGAGAATCAATAACGCTTTGCATTTTTTTTCCAGAGTGACTCATGGCCCCCCACACACAGACGAGCGCTTCTGTTGCCACCTTCTTCCCTCATTTAAAAACGGATGCAGTGAGAGAATGACATTGCTAATGTTCCCGTCTCCTCAGCCGCTTCCGTCCGCGCAGTCTGTTCACGTGCTTCACTAATGACATTGTGCTGCCCCTTTCTGTGGTTTTGCTTTGAATTCTTTGTCGAGACTGGAGGCTTCCTATTATGCATTTAACCTCTTTACTCAACAACCAGCAGCAAAGATTACACATGCTTTATCATTTACCATGGAAACATTTTAAAATGAAAAGTTACGTATGCGTATGCAAGGGCACCCAATCCAAGATGGTAGCCGTGGGCGCATCCATTAGCTAATAGGGTTCTGTATCCTCCTATAAAGTCCTCCTCAGTAAGTCCCTCATCCTCTTCTTTGCTGCTCGACCAGAAGATGTTCGAACTTTGTTTCGTTGCCATTTGCTACATTGTGCTTCGAGATGTAATATCATTGTTACTGTTAGTGTTTCATCATTGCAGCAATGTGAGCGTCTTTGCTCATTTCACCCCTCTGTTGGGACATTTTGTTCCCAGTCTCAGCTTTGTGCGCATGCCAAAAATCACAGGATTGCTAGCGCTGGAGGTCAGCGCAAGCGCCTATGAGGGAACTGGGCTGCTCTCACCGATATGATACCAGCAGTGCAGCGCAGCACTATTTATTCCTAGTTTCGTTGCCCTGTCACCTGCTCAGTGACTGTAATAAGCTGTGGTCAGAATGTCCTCGTCCAAGCCTTCCAAAGTGGCCCTAACTCCTGTCATATACCACTCCATGGTAGTTGTTCCACACAAAAAAAGCGATGAGTATTAAGGCTTTACAGGCATGTCGGGATAAGTTGTTGGATGTCTTGGAGCCCCTCACCCAGGTGTTTGTGATTTTGGAGGAGAGTGTTGTCTACGACACCCCCCCCTCAGTATCACTGTCCTGTGGGGTTGGGTCCAAAGAGCAGTTTGCCTGCTCAGCAATGGCAATATGGCCCTGTCCACTGAAAGGAGGAACTTGCACTGGTCGAAGTGAGCGGGAGCGGTCGGGAGCAGTGCTCCTCTACTTTTTTAAATTACCTTTTACAGCTCCTATACTTTTTTTTTTTTTAAAAAAGAAACCGTTCCGGAATGTTTTTTTAAAAAAAATTAAAGTGTAGGAAGAAGTTGAATCTTGCACTTTCAGTGCACTACACTGGGCGTTCCCTTAAACAGCAGGTGCAAGTGTTTGGAGGGTGTGTATTGTGTGTGGGAGGGGGCGTGGTGATGGGGTTTGCGGGGAGTTGGTGCAGGTCAACGGGGATCATAATTCCACTACTTCTTTTCGTACACTTCGACCCCTGGGAGGAAGGCAATGTTAATGCGCCTTTCCACAAAGCTGACATATATGGCTTGGCCAGAAGCAGGGCCTAAAGCCTAGGAGTTGCTGTTTGGGGATAGGTTTGTTAAGGAATTGGCTTCCTTTGTTCATACATTCACTGCTCT
This sequence comes from Ambystoma mexicanum, assembly GCF_040938575.1. Classification (NCBI taxonomy): domain Eukaryota; kingdom Metazoa; phylum Chordata; class Amphibia; order Caudata; family Ambystomatidae; genus Ambystoma; species Ambystoma mexicanum. Next base: position 976,015,940 of record NC_090934.1, on the reverse strand, counting down.
AGATAAAGCCCAAACAAGTAACCGGAAAGCCTTGATCTCAAGTTCTTTTTCCAGAGCTGGAAGAGTAAGAACCCACTCCTCTAGCTGTCCATTTCAGGGCTCTTGCTCGCCAATGCAGTTTGCAGCCAAATGGTTGCGTGCCGGGTGCTTTGCTACCAGAGGAGCCCAGGAACCCTTCTCCCCTAAACATGGGCTCAGTGGAGAGGTCACTCTGGCAGAGGTGCAAGATGTTGTTCCACAACAGGTGAGCATTTTACGTTTTAAATGTTTCTTCCCAGGGAGTGCTGAGAGGGAGCGTGGGGGGCGGTGGCTCGTTTTGTTCACAACTAGCCTGTCCTGACTTCAGATATGTGGGTCCTCCAAACAGTGATGGGATAGTGCATCAAGTTTTATTGTCCCCCTTGTTGGGGGAATTCTACCTTCTCCGTTGGTCTTCAGTCGTGACAAGCAGGATATAGTAGACGCAGAGGTGTGCAACCTCATTCAGAAGGGTGCAGTGGAGGCTTCTCATGAGGCTTACCCCTTTCTCAGTTCCATTTTTCTGGTGCCAAAACCAGATGGAGATTTCCACCTGGCTATCAATCACAAGTCTCTAAATTCCTTTGTGGTCTTATCGCCATTTCAAGATGGGGGGGGGGTATTCATTTGTTAAGAGACTCTCTCCTTCAGGGTGCTTGGATGGGCAAAATAGACTTGAAATACGCATACTTATTAATTCCTGTTCATCTGCTTCTTCAAGAGTACCTTCAGTTTCAGTGGCAAGGTCATCGCTGGCCACTTGCCTCTCTTCCATTGGACCTATCCTCAGCCTCATTGTGTTTAATGAAGATCCTTTGCCTAGTAATGACATTACTCAGGGTGCAGGTTGTGCGGATAATAGTGTACTTGGACAATATGTTCATTTTGGCTCGGCAGAAAGGGTTGCTGTTCCATCTCAGGATCACCTCCCTCCTTCAGGATCTGGAATTTGATCTCAACTTGGAGGTCTAATCTGGTGCCTAAATGATGCATCACATTTCTGGGCTTCGTTATAGATTCTCAGCAGTGTCTGCTGCTTCTGCCTCAGAAACAAATGGAGGGTATTGGACTACAAATAAATTCCATTGTAAAAAGGGGGTTTCTGTCACTCCGGGTTCTAACCCGGGTAATTGGATTTTGTCTGCCTGAATCCAGGTGTTTTCCCCTGCCCCTTTGCATTACAGGGCCCTTAAGAGGACAACTTGTCATCTCCAGAGAGGGGTTCCATATCCTCAGATAGTAAGGCTGTCCCGGATGCAACCAAGCAGTTACAATGGTGGCTTCTACACATTGAAGCCTGGAACGGGAGAGTTATCTTTGAATTTGCCCATGACATGGTGTTATTCAGATGCCAGCTTAACAGGTTGGGGTGCAATAAATCAACAGGTTTATACGGAGGGAAGGGTTCTGTTCAAGAACAGTCTCTTCATATCAACTGTCTGGAGCTCTTAGCGGATTCCTTCGTGGTGAAGAGCTTCGCAAAGGACAGAATGAATTGTATTGTGCTAAAAATTGACAATGTCTCTGTGGTTCGATTCATCAACCGACTGGGGGCAGAGCACAGTCCAAGGGTCTAACAGACTTGGCAAGAGATTTCTGGCACTTTTGCAACATTCGCATGATAATGTTGCAAGCAGAGTAGCTCCCAGGGTTGGTCAACCCGGTAGGCGATTGGAACTCCAGATTACCTGCATGATGGAAGTGATTGGAAATGGAACACTGAGGTGTCCCTTCTTCTCTCCAACCTCTGGGGTCTTTTTCACACAGAACTCTTGGCCTCTTGCCTCAACTACCTCAGTTTTCAGTTGGTGTCCGTATCTCGAGGCTATGGCGGTGGATGGGTTTCTTCAAGTCTGGAGACATCTTCAGGGTAATGTGTTTTCCCCCATTCTCCTTGAATGCGAGGGTTCTCCTTCAAGTGCACAGACAAAGACTTTGCTAGTCCTCCTGACTCCTTTTTGGCCATCTCCGGTATGGTTTTCAACCCTTTTGGAGCTGGTAATAGACGTCCCCAGACTTCTCCTGTCTTTTCCCTTTCTACTCGAAAATTGGGGAGGGGGTTGCCACGAGCTAGTATTTAAAGATCATCTTGCTCTCATGGCATGGAGAATTTCTGCAAGTCATGGCATTCCCAGTCCTTTCGGGAGGCGCTTGCCAGGTTATAAGAGACTCATGGTCTCGATTCACTCAAGCTTCCTACTCATCAGCGTGGACACACTGGGTGGGCTGGTGCATGTGAGTTTCAATGCCATTCTTGCCCCTCCTGTAGAGGTGGTTAACATTTTAGTTCCTTTGTTCAAGGAAGGAAAGGCATATAGAACGATTATCAATTTTTGTTCAGCAATTTCACCAGCATAATTTGGTTATGGTTGAAGATGTCCGTAGGCATTTTATTGTTAAAAATGTGTTGCAATCTACATTAATGAAAGTTTCTCCTAAGGCGAAGTATTCTGTTTTCTGGGATGTTTCAATTTATTTCAATCATGGACGCCTAATAAGAATGTGTCACTTCAACAGGTTTCTTATCCCTCGTTTCCAGAGGGTCAGAAAGTGTGTGCTTCATTGTTTACATTGTTGTGTGTGACTGGTGGGTGGTGATCGCCGTCCACCCTTCAGCTGCTAATCTGCTAGCGGAAGCTTTTTAAGGCAGTGCCTAAGGTACGTCTGCTCGCTCAGTGCGATTGGTCATGAAGACTGCGGGCTGGATGCTTCCATCTTTGGAGCCCATTCTGCTAGAGGGGCCCTGGCTTCCAAATTAGTTTTGCTAGCGGGCATGGTCGAAGAAATTAAGACCCATGCAAAGAAGCCAAGGATCAATTTAGAGACTGTAAAAGGATCATAAGTGAAGACAAGGGTGTGAAAGACTACCTCAAAATAAGCTCCAAGCAACATAACCTTAAAGAGAGCAACAAGCTGAGATGTGTTTTGCAAGAGCTAGAAGAGTTCATGGAGGAGATATCCAGAGCTTACCAAAGAGGATTGTATTAAGAAAATCAAGTTGAAAAGAGACATTTCCATACAGAAGCTATCAGAAACTGAGAATCCCAGGAGAAGAAAGACCTTAAATTGGTTAAACTAGTGGTAGCATCAGGCAGATTTAGGTTTGGACTGAGGATATTTTTACTTTATGACTTCCTAACGACAGACGATCACCCTTAGTTTCTTTAGATAGGCAGGGTGATCCCTTTAACAACAGGGACAGTTAAATTGTTTCATTTAATTTAATTAACTAGAGTTCATAATGTCTTTAATGTGTCTGAGTTTCTTCCGACCTGCCACAGTTGCATGCTTAAGAGCTCAGTTTAGCTTGTGGTCTAGGCGTGTGGCGGGGCTATGCCTGGCAGAGGAGGCACACATTTTACGAATCTGATGGTACATGATTTAGTGTTTTAGTTCACTGCATTGAGTATATGCGGCCAAAGGGCGGTAGGAATGTCACTTTGCCCACATGAAGTTCCTGGGAGTAAGGACAAGGAATCCACATAAAGGGTAATGGTTACTTTTGCAGGCAACCGTGGATTATTTCCCCCCTTACCTGCTGCTTCTGCTAAACCCATTGCAAATGCCCTGCAAGTGTTGGTTTGTCACAGCTGCTCATGCCCCCTGGGCAGCAAAACCTTTTCATTCACGCTGTCTTGTCTTTATTCACAAATGCACCTATAATGGACAGCAGTTCAATTAATGGCTGCAGAAGACACTTTGAACAGTGTCAGAGTTGCCCTTTATAACACCTCAGCTCTACTCAAGTGTTAAAGTGGATTGTTTGTTCAAAGGTGCACATTATACATAAAAACAAGATGACTTTCTTTGTAATGCTGTGAATCCAAGCAGATTGGTTTGTCATGAAGGCCCTGTGGTAGATCAGAAGGAGGAGACAATGGGTGCCATTTTCAAAAGGTTTATTATAAAATAATATAGAAAATGCCTAACTTTCCCTATCCTATGGATTTCTCTACCTTTACGCAACTAAACTAGGGTGTTCCTCATCAATGGTGAAGTCCAAAATAAGTCTGTCCTCTTTCCAAACCTAAGCTGCTCTGACCCTACCACTACTAGTAAACAACTAAAGACCAGCAGAATGACTCCCTTCTCCTGGATTGCTTTTCAGCAAAGTTCTCATCAGTACTGGATATTCAGATGGTCTCTTGCTATCTCTCTGATCAGTCCTTCAGACCATTCAAGGGGCTCCCTTGACTCTTCAAATTCCTCTCTGGACTTTCCCTCTTTCTTGACGAAGTCTCTCAATAGGTGCTATACCTCACAACTCTTCATTCCTCTTTCCGATTTATCTTCTCACAGAGACAAGTAGGTTGAGTCCTTATTTGGCTATTGATTTTCTGATGTTCTTGCCACTGTGAGAAACCATAAGGTGTCTCACCCACTAGTCCCCGGGGATCTGTCATCCAGGTGGCCAAGAAGGAAAAGGCCATCGATTTTGCACCTACTTCCTGGGGGTGGACCAGTGCGGGAGGAGCACCTGGGTGAGTGGTCTTCGGGGAGTGGGACGCCGGATGGTGAGACGTGGTATCCCCTTTCCTGTAACACTTTACCCCATCCTACCAGGTAGGATATTTAGGAACTCTGCACCCGCCCCTTTAGAAAACAGACTTTCACACGCACAGCCCACTATGACAGAAACCAGACTAACACCCGAGCAGTATAGCTGACGTGTCCAATACAATGGTCAGGTGAGGTTAGGCAATGGATGACCATCACACACACACACACCTGACTTCCATTAAGCTTCATCACACTAATAAAGGCAGAGCACAAGAGCACACTCTGAGTGAGGCATAGCGCACAAGGAAACAGCAGTTTCGAGACAGCATCTGAACACGAGAAGAAAGACTTGCAAAACAGAAGGGGATCACAAGGAGGGAAGTTTCCTGGACCTTTTCGTCAAGGAACCGTTACTTTCCAGAAACTTTGAGAATAGAAAGCGTAAGAGGAAACCAGGCTGAAGAATCCTGCATTGTGTATCGGAGATGCCCGGGGCCCTGCCACGACAATAATCAAGGCTGGGAGAAGCACCAGCCTGCGTGGTGCTTGGCTCCAAGAACAAAGCAGCATCGGTGAAATCAACACAGCTGGTGAGTTGGGAAGACCGATACAAGACCAGTCTGTGTTAAAGCCAAAGTTGCAAGCAGCAACCTTGTACGGCGAGCGCTGGAATGAACCTTGTTAAAACGCGTGTGATAAGAGACGCAAGTAAAGTTGAACAGCTGATGAGTGATTGAACTTTAAAAGCAAGATACAATACCTTTTGACAGTGTGGGCCGGCACCCAGTCGAAGGTCTCTGTAAGGTATCCAGCTGAGAAGTGGCAAAAGTGAGGAAAAGGTTATATCAAGAAGAGAACGAGTAATTGAATCGAGTGGTCCTGCGACGGTCAAGCAAAATCCTGCACACAGTCTAAAGTCTTTGATTTTTATGAAGTAGAGAACGTTTTGAAGCATAGATAAATTTGGTCTGAGCCCGGCAGAGGGGGACTCGGGGTGAACAGTAAATCACCTGAGAAGTTGTACATGTGAAATCCTAAGATGAAAGGAACTTTAATGTTTGTCGTGTTGCATCTAAAATAAGAGACTTTGGCCCAGAAGTTCCTGATGTTGGAGAAGCCAGAGAGGGTGCTAAGCTCGAATGTGCCACCTTGTCCCATGCTGAAAATGTGGGTAAGGGAAGCCAAAGGCTTGAGTATCCTGACATATCATTTCTTGAACACTTCTCTTTCGTACAACATTGTTTCCCACACTATTTTTATTTAGAAGTAAGGATTGGCTATAGTTTTATTAGTATAGGCCCTTTTATTTTGACAGACTCGACTAGGACTTTTATTATTTGATGGTCGTAGCTTGCTCCTTTCTTTAGATTTAGAATTAGATAGCTGTTTTTCCAACCTAATTGAAGTTCAATAAACACCCTTGAAGTGTGATCACGTGTCCGTCTTACTGTTTGATACCATGTCTTCCTTGCAACACTCACCAGGATGAATGAGTCCCTGAATAATTCTCACTGTTCTTGTATTGTTGCCATTAATTTGGATGAGAATACGTCCCTCAATGATTCTCACTCGTGTTGTCGTCTTGACATTCATTGGGACGAGTATGGTAAGTCTTTGCAGGATCCTCCCTCTTTTTGTGCTCTTGCCAGTCACTATGATGAGTACGATTATTTCTCACTTTTTTTATACTCTTGCCATTCCCTGGGACAGGTATGGTAACTCCCTGAATAATACTCACTCTACTTCTACTCTTTCAGTCACTGTGACTAGTAGGATTACTCTAATCTTTATATTTGGTTTTCCAAGGTGTATAACTGTAAGTGTCCCACTTATTTCTCACCCTCGTCCCTGGGTCTCCCACTCTCCCCTTTACATTTGGTATATCAGAGCTGATTTACCGGATCAGTGTTTTTTGGCTTCTGTTCCATTACCAGTCAGTATGGGCTGTGTGTGGTATCGGCAAAGAAAAGGGTATTAATTCCTTCCCCGTGCTGGCCAGCACGGGTCTGCACTCTGTCAGTCAGGACGGCTTCTCTGCCTTCTTCTGTTCACTCCTTTGACACTGCCGCATGTCAGTGTGTGGTATTGGCAAAGAAAGGCATATTCACTCTTTCACCTTTCTGGCCAACACGTTGTACGCTCAGCTCCCTCCTGGAATTTCCTTCGGTCTGATCTACCTGTCCTGGTCCATCCTCAGCCTGCTGTACTTCAGGCACGTCCGCATACGGTCCCCTCTGCGGCCCCATACTGGACAATCTCTCTCCAGCCTGTTCTCCAGGTAGTGCACGTTGACACTTCGTGTCTCCTGCGGTTTGTCGACTTGCAAACCAGCGTTCTCTCAGAATTAACAGCTTTCCTCTGCCAGCCGGGTTGAAACTCCCGAGCCTCACTTCCTGGTTCTCTTGTTCCTTCCACTTTTTTTACACTATGCTTGGACTTCCCTGGATAGTCCTACCTATGTGTTGGAGATAGACCCTTTGTAACTCCTTTATGTTTTTTCGCGATTCACAGACTGGTATTCTTTATCACTCCCCTTTTCTTACTTTTCACAGCATCAGGCTGATACTTTTCTTCTGTTTTTACCTTACAATAACAGATGTAAGAGGAGTCTAGTTGTCTGTCAACTGATAGGGTTGTACTGGATCTTTAAGAATACTGACAATGGAGCTCCTCAGTAGAAAGGGAGTCCTTATCCCCAAGAATGTAGTCTCTCCCTGTGAGGTCCGACCCCTCTGATGGGAATGTTGCGTAGCGGGCTCACCTCCCTAGGCTTCAGGAAGGGGCTCGCCCTATGGGAGAGTAACTGAATCCCTCGATTCGTCCCAGCTCTTTTGTTGTGTCTTTGTTTTGAACTTGGGAGGGAGTATAGGACCCTTTTTGGAGATCTCAAGTTGTCAACTGTCAGGTGTTGCAGAATCAAACTGTCTGGCTTTTAGGCTCTTAAGTTGCAATCTGGGACTTGCCGTTAGGCATTTATGTTTACTAGAATGCAAAATGACATGCTCAGGATTTACAGAAAATGTATTTAGTTATTTATCTGCATCTGTTGAATAATCAAGCGTGTTAATGAAGCAGTGACCTTAGATGAGGAAGTTGGGGAGCGATTTGCGCACATTAGCTTTGGTGGGCTTTAAATTTCTCATATTGAGCAGATACTTTGAATGCGGACATGGGCGGCTTGCCCTCATGGGTGCGAGTTGGCTTGGAGGAAGTACTAAATGCCCCTTCAGATGCAGCAAGCAGCTGAGGGAGGCACCTTGGGCTGGCTTTATCTGTACCGGGAAACAGGGTAACTTGGTTTTCGTTTGAAAGTCTGGTACCCCAGTACATATTCCAATTGGCCAGCCAAGGTATAGGTTGTTTTGCTTCCTTGAAATGCACATTGGGCACTGCAGCTGTGTCAGGGGGCGCTTCTGCACCTTCCCGTTTATTTTCGGGCCAAAAGCCACGAGTTGGTGCCGCTCTGGCTCCACTATGTATTTAGAAGAACCAGGAAGCTCTGAGCAATTCCTTGTTCATGTTTGCATACTGAATGGAGCCGTAGTGCCAACCTGGGAAGTGGTGTGATGCTGAGAAGTCTGCTGTCCGGACTGGGGATGAAGTTTTGAATGAGAGAGCGTGTGCTATATGAATGTGTGAATTCTAGTGTGTGCTGTGTGGGGAGCAGGCCCCTTATTGGGGGGGAGAGGGGCATGGCCTGCATTGTTGCAGCATTTTTTCACTAGCCTTAATGATAACGCCAACATTAGTGTTCTTACGTGGTCATGCTAGCCTACATTGGTGTAGCCAGACGGGCAGGGGAGTTGCTAGGTCTGGAAAAGACCTGGGGCTAAGCTGATGTCGGAACTGTTGGGACTGGGGGCTAGCTAGTCTTTTGGCTTTAGCTCCTGAGATTCTATCCGGGGCTACAACCAAAAGATAAGGGGCTATAGCACCCTTAGCCCCCCCCTAGCAACGCCCCTGCAGACGGGACAGTTTTGTTTTAGCGGAATGTCATTTTTTACTGATAAAGCCAACAGGAGTAAGTTCTTGCGTGGGGATACTGGTATATATTGGAACATTCAGCATAGACATGTATTGGCACAGCCAGCATAAAAATGTTATAATGGCATATATCGAGGGAAATGGCATGAAAATGCTTTGGAAAAATTCTCCTATGCAAGGTTGGTTACTTGGAATCTATTGGATTTTTTAATTTGTTACCCTTGAAAACCAGTTGCATAATGTGTTGCTTTTTGCCCATTTTTCATTGGTGAACTGTAAAATGCACGATTTTCACCCTTTATTTAAAAGAACTGTTTTGGGGGAGAGCCCCTTTGCCTGTCCTCCGCCGCCCGAACCCCCATTGATTGGTTTAGGCCTCCTTGCTACACTCGGCAGCTCATTCTTATGAAACATTCACCCCTGTACAATTAACAAACTTCACCAGCCACCACTGCATGTAGATTAGTATTGCACAGCTGAAGTGAAAATATTTACCTCAGGTAACAAAGGGATCTATGTCTTTACTTCCCCTACATTCAGTTCGGCAAACATTGAGTCACATTTACTTCTTAATACCTTTACTTTTCTGTCTTTCTCGTCCTTTAGCAATCACTTCATCATTACAGGCCGAGACCCCCTGTACCTCCCCTGTTTTACCCTATTTTCTACTTCCCTGTTGCCTTTTGAAACCAGCCCTAACATTTAGCTAACCTTAACCACATGCATTCCCTGTGAAGATGCAGACAAACTAAAGCATGGAGAATTAAATGTATGTCGAAGTGAAGGTAGACTCAGTAAGTGTAGGAGAAGTTTTTTAGGAAAAGTACATGGGGATATCATAACAAAGCAGGTCGATTCCACCCACACACAACTTCCAAACCTTTCCCAACAATAATCAAACTTAGCTCAGTATGTACTTTGGAAAGTTTCATGCAGTTCAACGAAGAGGGGTGCAAAAATGAAAGGTAGCATTTGTTTAGAGGCCACCATATGTTATCCTGCACCAATTACCGCAAATGTTTAAAGTTGACTGGTCATGCATTTCTGAAAGTGTCATGCATGTCTGTGAACCTTGAGGTGAAATAATGCTGCATCCTTTCCCTGAAAAGGACACATTCCAGTCTTTTTGGTCATACCTTTTCCCCTACCCAAGATCACGGCAGACCCCACTGAACTGCAAAATGCCTATTTGAAATGATTTTTAGCACTATATATTCAATCCAAGATGGTGGAGGGAGAAACGTTTATCAAGCTTGCTTTAGCCAATCGTGTTTCTAGATTCATAGAAGTTGGGTACTCAGACTTCTCTGCAAAAACGAAATATCTAGAAATCTTTTGCCAGTTTGGACTCTTATGTTTTTCGTGAAAGCTAGTGAGAATTTTCACCAAACTAAATGAAGATTGTCAATTGGTAGAGACGGCATCTTCCCAAATAGCTTTAGTGCAAATCCCCACCCAGCAGTGTTTGCTGGTGGTGAGAGTTATTGTTCAAGATGGGAGTTTGAATGAGAAATGCACATTTTAGGATCCTTCTTATAACTGTGCTCACCCTAGACAAAACATCATGTACAGTTCAAAGAAAATTCAAGGTTGAATGTTCATTGTTTTTCGAGTTTTGTGCAGTTTCATCAAATGGTTCCGAAGCTATTGGCATCTCATAAAGTGCTTTTCATCTGAGGAGTGGAACAGATCAATAACTAGAGTTTGTGTTTCTTTGCATTACTTCATCACATCGTCAACAGTATCACTTAATACGCGTTTTTTGTAAGGGTTGTCACTCTAGATAATTTAGGCTAAATGTATAGGAATGTTCTGGTTAGCTGAACCACTCTTTTCTATCCCTATCTGATCAAATATTTCTTGCATTGATACATCCTGCACCCTCTAATGGCTCTAAACTCTGATGAAATAAAGAGCATCCGACTAATGTCCCCTGGGATAAATCCTAAGAGGATGAACAATCTCATGGTTCATTTTTCCTATTTTACCCTTACTAATGAGTGTATTAATATGCCATGTATTTAAGTGATATCTGTAAATGGGTCACTGGTCACTTACTGCGATCCTTTGAAGTTCCCATGTTGTCATGCAGTGTCCGTTTCATCCCTGCTTCCTTCTTAGTGCTTTGCATTAGACAGCATTTAAGGTTTCTGCTTACTTATTTCCTTACCCAACCTCCCTTTTTCATTGGCTCACAAACTGCATCCCCTCCGTCATCACTTCCTTAAAGCCATCCTTTAATCTCCATCTCGCCTCGTGATTTTATTGGCACCATGGCTCCCTATCCACTTTTTGTCCATAAGGTTAACTTATTTTCAAACATCTGAAGCGCAGAGTAAATGAACTAACTTTGTGTGGCACTGCAAGTAACCTTTCATTGTTTATACTTGCTCTTGCTTTAGAAAGTTGCATGTTTTCCACTGGACTTTGTTCTGCCACGAGTTTTTCTGCTTCTGCTCCATTTTACGCACATGTTTTTCTCCATATTCATAATTATAATTTATTTTTATTTTTTTATTACTTGAATTTTAATCAAAGATTTTTTGCGATTTTTACAAGGCTCTTCTACTCTAAGGATCCGTCAATCAAAGGGTGACTTAGTGAATCTTCTCTTCTCTTGTCTAGTCTTTTCTTCTTCATGGTATTTTGTGTTCTCTTGACTCGCTCTTCATTTGGTGTTTTTAATTGTCAGAGTTTTTGTCCGACTTAGGATCTACCTTTAAATGTGGGGGTCTCCCCCCTCTGGGTTATCTGGTAATGCCGTCACCTCTGTCATTAGGTGGGTAATCATTTTAAAGGCTGATTCTATTGACTTCAGCGTTGTCAGTGTCCATCTTGTCTCTCCCGAAATTAACCTGTTCCACACCGTGTCTTCGTCTAGCGTTACCGCCCCTTGCAGACAGGATTGAAGATGTGTGTCTCTGTTTTGCTGTGTCTTTGGGCATCTCAACACTAAATGTTTTAGTGTTTCCACTTGATCTTTATTTTTGCACAGGCGGCAACTGTTGTCCATTGTCAGGGCGAATTGCCAGGAATTCATGCGTCATCAGCAAATTTAGTCTAGCTTTCAGGAATGTACCTCGCATGCGTTTGTTTGGAAATTTCATACAGTAATTCTGGGGCATTTTGACTTTGTTGAATGTCGGTGGGAGATATTATAATTGGTTATTTATAACATGCTTTTGAAGTGCAGCCCGGGGATCTAACCTGTGTTCCTTTACGTCGTCTTGCTTTCAAGACAAGCGTGTTGCCTCTGAGCTATCCTCCAGGGACAGAGTTATGATGTCTAACTGAGCCAGGTCTTGTATGAAGCCATTCTAATAAGTTTTTAATATCTTTGATAGTCCATTTTCTTATAAGATGTGTGAAGCGCTTATTGACCCGAAGGCAACCATGTGTAAATTAATGTAATTGCACGTACAGAATGCGAGCATAGCAACTGCAATGTTCAATCAAATCAACAATAACAAACTGAAAACCGCGGTAAAACAATACTGGGAACGAGTGGAAACATCAAAGCAAAATTCCAAGGTAGGAGACTAGGGATGAAAAGCCAGTATAGTGGGTGCAAATGAATGGAGTGGGACATGGCATGTGTGGCAAGGGAAAAGTACTGGGCAGAATAGCAGGCATGTGGTAGGGAAGACCTAGTTTTAGAATGCCGAAACTACTCGCGGCTGTTGCAGAGAGTGGGAGGTCAGTGGGGTAGCTTGAGCAAGGTCCATAAAGAGAATTTGTTGGAAGGGAAATTCTGCCAACATGAAGTGTGAAGTTCGACTGTTATGGATGTGGTGATCTCGAACCCGTGTGATAGCGAGGCAAACAACCCATGGATGCTGGCGAGCCCCGAGAGGTACCCGTGGCTGCTAAAGACAGCTGGAGCGCTATCTAGGAGCTCGAGATCAGCTCCCAAAGAGAGCATCCTCGACTGGAGAGATTGCCGAAACGAGTGCAGGAACCAAGCAGTTTCGACAGGCACAGGAGAGTGGAACAATAAAGGAAACGGCCCGTGCAGGCGATAAAAGGAATACTGGCTGGGGGGGGGGCCTCAGAGGAGCAGAATGTGCAGGGGTTACCCCCTTGGGCTAGGATTATCTCTGAGAAGGGGGTTTGTCGAAAACCCTGCATACAGACCATCAGTAACAGCACTGGGAACCACAGGTAGCCCTGAGCAGGTGAGTGAACCCAGGCTACCGAAAGAGGCATTTTAGGAACCACAAGTATCGACACCTCTCCTCTCCTTCGCCCAAGTGGTAGGGCAGACGTCAAAAGAATACTTGGCAGGCGAGTAAACAAAGTAGGATGGAGAGCCACTGGTCATCCGCTTTATAATCCTATTTGGAATGAAAAGAACTTTGGTACTTTGGAACTCTGGTTATTTTGTACAATTTATGAGGCCAGGCTCGGAAAGCCCAGAACTGTTGGAGAATAGGAGCAATTCTCATAAAATCAAGGCTGATGGAGCTTTGGTTTGCACTGCAATTAATGCGAAATTGATAAAAAAGATAAGGCAAGTGAAACTCCCTGGGAGTATAGATTTTTTGTGCATTATCTGGAACTTTGTAACTTAAGAAGAAAGCTTCAGTTATAAGTTTGTGAAGAAACATTTTTCCAGACATTAGTGGAGTGGAATGGAACTTTATTCTGAACACTTTCTTTGTTTTGGAAATCCTATTTTGGAACGGCAAAATAAGGTTGCAGGAGGCCAGCCAAGAGACATTTTGTCCCCTTTTACACATTTTGTTTTTATAGTGTGAGGGCCAGATTAGATTTTGGGCACAGGACGTAGAACTTTATTTTGGACATTCTGACATTGACATTAATTTTTGTTGAGGCATGGACACCATTTGTTGGATTAGGGATAAAGTTTAGGCAATTCCCCTCTTATTTTACTTTAAAATGAAAGTGTATGACGCAAACAAACTCTTACTTCTGATCCCTTACAATAACTTATATTATAATCGTGTTGGAATTCCAGTTTTTTTTACGATATAGCACTAAACATAACACATAGTACTGTTACACAGTGGTTCTATTTTAGCAACTCCAGTGGGACGACATTCAGAATATACGGGTTGTGGTTGCAGCCTGTGAATGAATTTTGAGTTGCACAGATATCTGGAGTGGTTGCATTATTTCTCTTAGCTATCTGACCGGATTTCACCCTGTTAATAATCAGAATGATGTCCTTTTCATCTTCTCAAACATGTGTTTATTTATTGTGCTTAATATGAGCCCCACATGCAATGCAACTCACTTCAGAGCGCTTACATGAAGACGAGCACAAGGTGAGACAAGTTTAATACAGGTATGGCACATGATCAAATTGGGATTTATACGCTGTCCAATTGGTACTTTGGGAAGAACAAGAGTGTACAAGCAGCACAACTTGCCCTGGGTTTCTGGAAGTGGTTGCTGCGAGTATTATCCTGTCGTGAGCTAGGACAAGGGCAAGCATGTCCAAAACGTAGTTGTCCAGAGCAGAACTCTCTTCAGAGAGCCCATAAACATTATGGTACTTTGCTCTTGTCTTTGCTTCATCTAAGGTTGTTCCAGAGTTTTTGTCCCTGTGCTAAGAGGGATCTGATTGAGGAGCTTGATTTATTAAAGGGTACACGATTCATTTTGAAGGCAACTGAGAATCTCGAAGCTCTGATAGGTATGTACAAAAGATATAATGGGCACTTTGTAGGCAGCCATGTTAATGTTTTTAGGACTTGGCAGATGTAATCGTACTAGTTTTGCTCAAAGAAAAGTCGGGCCTCTGTGCTTTGCAGGTGTCTAAGCTCGCTTGGGAAGTGTGAATAGATGGCATTTAAGGATTCTAGTCTTCTGAAGCTCAGTGTGTGAACTAGTTCGAGCTTGTGATTAGTCTTCAACAAAGGTAAGAATTTTCTTAAGACTATAAAGATGGATGTGTACGTTTTTGGCAATGGTCTTCACTTGATGTTTTAAAAAAAAAAAAAAAGAGGGTGCTGGCAAAAATCATCCTCAGGGTTTTTGCAAAGTCAATGGGGTTGAGGTAGGACCCTACGTTGCCAGACCACTTTAAGGGGATTTAGACATGCTACCCAGGTTGTCTGCTGCAGCAGATCTCGTTGCTAGTTACTCACGTTTGTATGGGTGATTTGCATGATATTTAAAGCATTGGTTTCATGCTTAGTGGGTGCGACTCTCAATCTGGAATTCATTCTTTTCTGTCACAAGCAAAGGGATGGGACAAGCACAGTATTTTTGGTGCTCATGTATTTAACATATCCTATTTTGGAAGATACTTGCATAATAATTGGATGTTAAAACAGGAGGAAACTAGAAAATATTACCTATAGCCCAGTATCTTTTGGACAGTTTTGCAGTACTCTTACACTCTTATAGAAGATTCTGCTTATAAAATAGACATGTTGCCCACATTTAGCCCGAATGAGTACAACAACCCTAAGATGCAGCTTTGACAAAGTTGTAAACACTGCAGGACATTATTCTCAGATTTATGCTAACCTTCTTGTCTGGAGGTTTTCACATTGTGGTAGGTTTTGATTTTGCACATTACAGAATGCATCACTGAAAGTCGAAGGCACTTTATGTCCATTACAGTTGGCTGTCGGGTCTTGGTTTCCTTGAACACTCTAAAACATTGGTACCTGTTTAAATGAATACATGTAAACCATGATACATATTTGAAGGCATGTATAAGAGGTCAGTAAACCTTGCATGCACAAATTAAAAACAATTGCAATGGATTTATTGCAAGTGTGACAAATATCACATTTATATTTAAACATACAGCCCACATTCTTTTGCTTGTATCAAGCAAAGGAGACAAATTGTGTTTGAAACAATGAGAAAACCCTATGGTTAAAAAGTAAACCAAACTAAAGAACATGAGATGGAAATGGCATCGGCCATCTGCTTGTTTCCCCTTTTCAACGTAAGGCATGAATCTGTCTGATCAGTAGATGTATAATTAATCGAGCTAAGGGACTCTCTGCTGGTAACCATTAGTCCCTCTTTCTATTAAAGCTCTCTGCTATTTCCTCCCCTGTCTTATTTGTGCTGGATGAATTGATCTGAGCAAAGTTTCATGTGATTTAACGCTCAGCTGTCTTTCATAATGTATGGATGTTTTCACTCCTCCTTCTCCTTGAAAAATCCAGGGTAGGGGAGAGGGTGCATCTGCAGACCATATTTTATTACGGCTGGGAAATACTCCTTGGCATTTTCTTTGTTGACTCTAGCCATAAGTCCTCATCACATTACCGCTACTCGGTCTGGCCCTATTAGCGCCGGATCACAAGTAGCGGTACAGCAGTAATTTCTCATTCCCCACTGGGTCTGTTGGACCCAATGGGGTTGAGGGGCGCTATTACTGCCAGTGGTAATTGCGCCGGCGGTAATAGCACCGAAAACAGGCGATAAGGGGACATTTTTACCTCCGCAAAAAGCTGGAGCTAAAACTCCCACTGACTTGTGATTGGGTCAACCCTTAAATGCAGGGGTACACGGTTGGATTGTCTCCTCGGCCTTTCGACCTGTTGCCGGGCCGAAATCGTCCCTGGGGAGTCGGGGCCAGTTTCTGGCCATGCCTGTGCTGGTTTGGAATAGAAAAAAAATGTTAAAAAAAGAATGTTCGTTTTTTCAAATGTGTTTCTTTTCAAAAAGCCTTTCATCCTTCTTAGGTTGATTAAATGAGTACCAACACAGGTTGGGTGATATTGTATGCATATTTGGTCTATAAAAAAGAGCTTAAGCGTAAATGCTATACAATAACATATTATCATTTGGCCTTGGACATCTGCTTGGATTCACAGTAATTTAATGTACTTAGGAACAATGCTATTTTATACCACTTCCTGTTTTGTCAAGGGATGAAAGGTCCTGTTTCATTGATTCCGGGATGTCACTTTGTGGGTGGGGTTAAATGACATCCCTTCCGGTGATGTCATCAGAGGTCAAGGGTCGTGAGGTGAGCGTTGATCCACTTTCTTTGAGGCGAGGGGTGGGCCACTTTTTTTGGGGTGACCGGGCCTATTGCTTCTCCCAGTCCGACCCTGCAGGGGTAATAGCATTACCGCTGCATTTAAGAGCTAAGGTCCAACTCATGGTGAGGCCCGTAGTGTTTGTGTTTATTTTCTGCTGAGAACAAACAAAACAGGATTATCAGTGTTGTGATGGAGGGCTATTACAGCAGTGTGACATTATCACCTGCTGTCACACTTTGCACATGCATAGCAAGTGTAGCGGGTGTGTAAACCCTAAAGATGGAGTTTTTTGTTTTTTCTTAGTTAAAACACAGTATTCCAACTTGTCTAATGAAATAGATTGTACAAAGTAAAATATGTGGTGGTAACTTGGTGTAGTATACAATCTTGGTTGCTAATATAAAATAAACAGAGGAAAACACATTTTTCTTAATGACAATTATGCAATTTTTTCAGGGATCTGCACACATGACAAATTTGCCATTTGGGCATGCAACCCCTCCTGAGTGTTATTTAAATGATTTCCAGATGTATGAGAAGCTCAAGTACCCATTTCTCTTGCCTTGCTCTTTGTTTTGGGGCACATTCACTCCTGCTTCACGTCCATTCTGTCCATTTTAGGTGGCTGAGTGGCACCTCAGTGCTGATCTTTGTGTGGACTGGTGTTCACGTTTGTTGGCTTGTGATCTGAAAGTTTCCTTTTCTGCTCCTCAGATCTGTGAGGTGGCCTTACAGCAGCATAATGTGCTGTACAAATTCTCTCATAGCCTCATGATAACAGTCAAAGCAAAGTAACATAACATGAGAGAAGGGTGCCACTCTATCACTGCATACAGGCGGAACATCATCTGGCCTTTGTCTCTCTGCCTACTATGTTTGGTTGCATCTCCACTCTGCCATTCACACAGTCTAATGAAGACATCCTGCATAAGGAGCTCAGGCTTTACTTTTTCTCTACAGAAGGCAAAGTATTACTATACTTTGATATTCTGCTTCCAAGTAAGGTACCACCTTGTCTCACCATGTACTAAAATAGTGTATCACAGCGTGATATAGAACATACTGTTAATAACCTTTTTGCCATCAAGGTGCCAGGCCTTTTCCATTTTACTGTGCCAGTTTACCCATTCCTTTGCTGTATCTTCTGATACCAACACCATTAATCTTGCATACAGTCTAATGTAGAGGAGCCTATGTTAATATTCCAGATAAGTATAAACTGTTCAGTAAGAAAGTGATGATAATGACATCTATATTCCTGCCAGGACTCCAGACTGCAGTAAACGCCTGTAACGCTCACCTGATTCTCGCAGAGGCGCCGGTCTTGACTGGGCGACTACAGTATCTTCAAAGGTGATGTGTAGCACCCGGTTGGCTCTTTGGGCTGGACCTCTGTGCACTGTATGCCTGACGTGTAGAGTAAGATGTCTTAGGTAAGTGAATGCCGAGCTCTCCATCTGCCTCGGGGCAGGGTGCTGTAACCAGTTTCTTCACTGGATAGGTAGCGCAGGCCTCTTGACTTCAGAGGACTGCTGTCCGTCGTTTACTGCACGAGCGGTAAGTTTCGAGTCATTCAAATGTCTTTAAAGTCTTTAGTAATGATGTCTCTTGTTCTGCAGGGTTCCGGCGATGGCGGATGACGGGCTGAAGTGAGTTGAAGATGGAGCCCGTGTGATGAATAGAAGCGCCTGGAAGCACGTAAGTAAGCGCTTGTTCCCTGCTTCACTATGCGCTCTAACTGTCTTTTTATTTTGCAGGTACGAGTTCGGAGCGGCTGCAGGGTGCCGGAATACCCACTGGATTAGATGTGGAAAGGAGTAATGGCACCTGAGTATTAAAGTTCCCCAATGTCTTTAAACGCACCTTGTTTTGTCTTTCAGATGCGGGATGCAGCGTCGAAGGCCTCCGGAGCGTGCAAAGAGTTGGTAAACTTTTGTCTTTCAGATGCCGGAATGCAGTGTGAAGACCTCCGGAGCGCACGAAGAGTAGGTAAGCCTTTGCCTTTCAGATGCCGGAATGCTAACCTGTTCTTTCTTGTCTTTATAGGTGTTGCTGAAGACTGGATTCAGGATGGTAAGCCTTTGCCTTTCAGATGCCGGAATGCTAACCTGTTCTTTCTTGTCTTTATAGGTGTTGCTGAAGACTGGATTCAGGATGGTAAGCCTTTTTCCTTAGGCCCAGGACCGGATGCAGAAGACACGATGAGCGTTCTGCTGCAGAGGTTGCAGAATAACGCAAAGCAAGATTCATCCACCGGGTGTGGTTTAAATAGCCTCCTGTGGTGCTTAGGTGTCTCCTTCCACAGCCACGCCCAAGTAAGAAAAGAGTTCCTGGTAAGAAAAGAGTTCCTGCCTTCCAGAAGAGTTCCAGTGTTCTGAATCTAGGGAGTGGCTCCAGCCCCACCCAACAGGAAAAGTAGTTCCAAACGGAAGAGGATCAGAGGCTCAACTGGCAGGCAAGTAAGCAGCATGGTCTGCTGAAGGTAAGTCCACCCAAGCATTATGAGCCCGGCGCTTCCAGCGCTGGGACTGGGCATATTTATGAGCCTGGTGGCACTGGCGCCAGGACTGGGTCCAAAAGGTCCCAATTGGGACTGGTTGGCACTCGGAACCTGGGTTATGGATCTGCTTCCAAGGGAGTTGGGAAAACCCTGACCTTTTGGAAGCAGAGATCATGACAACGCCAAGTGGCTGCAGATCACCAGATGGGAGCTGTTACAGACGATTAATGCAACAATTAAAGGATTCAATGCAATCGGAGAAGAATGGAGAGCCATCAGGCTGATGATTCTCCAGAACAGGTATGTCCTGGACTAAAATACGGTAATGGAAGGTGGCATGTGTGCCAAGATTGTGCCTCCTTGCTGTACATTCCACCATCCCATGATGAAGAGAATGGAACACTGACCGAAGCAATAACTATGCTGACAGTTCGGCATACAAAGATGGAAGATGAAGTTGAGGAGATAGTCAGAGATGACTGGCTCTCATTCCTATTGTCATGGATGCCAACCTGTCTGGCCAATGCTTTCAAAATACTCAGAGCAATACTTGTGTTGATATTGCTAGGATTCTGCCCTGTAAGGATCATCTTAGGACACTGTCGGAAGACAGCCAAGAAAGCTATTGGGATGAAGATGATGATTGACATCGACGCTGGAACAGCAAAATGTAGTCCGTTCCCATGAGAATATAAAGAAAATTACTCTTGCACCTCCAGGAACCAAGTACCGTTACCCCAAGGATCGAAACCTGTACGACGTTGAATATTCTGTTCACCATCTGGAGAGTGCTGCCGCATGGATTGTGGATGAACACATAAAAACACACAAATTAATGCAGGTCACCTGAGGGGGGGAAACAAATATTTGTATCCCAAATAAAAAGCCGGATGAAGAGAAGATGCTGACAAAAGATGAAGATGAAGAGGAAGAAAAGACTAGAAGAGATTTTTGTTGAAAATTTGACCAGAGGGGTAGTGTAGAGAAGCAGGTAGATGCCATCCTGCCAGCACCCACCCCCTCACAGCCGTCATACTGGAATAATCAAAGAAAAGCATAGATGTGACCTCCTTTATTGTTCCTATACCGCATTGTGTAGAAGAGACGGTATGCACTCAAGAAGCCATACAGAATGTTCCCTCGCACTGAAAGTGTGGAAGGACGTCACCTGCCAAGATGTCAGAATGCATCAATTAATATTGTGAATAGATGTTAACATGAAATCAGACAAGGACAAATTGATGTTATAAAGAAGATATGTGAACCTATGCTGAAACGATATGAAAATACTTAGAAGTAACAATGTAAATGAAGCAGTAAGAATAACATTTACCTAAAAGCTAAAGTAATCATGGATCTGAAGATGAAGTAGCTTACTGACCAAAACTGTAAAAATGCAATAACGCAAGATAGAAAACATAAAGAAGCTTGCTATAGAGGAATATAGAACGTGGCAAGGACAGCCGTACTAGGAAAATGGACGCTGGCTCACGTTGAACTTTACAAAGCTACCTCAGAGACGGGCCATAGCTGTAGAATCTGGAGATACAGGAAAACAGCTCCATGTGCAGAGCCGATGATGAGTCAAGGTTGGCCCTGCGTTAAGGATGCTATTTTTAAAGGATAAGCAGAGCTCAAAGTGGGTACGTGGATAAGCGATGAATGTGGGACATTCTTCATAGATGGAAGAAGAAGAAAACATATGTGAGAGCCAAACAGTTGGTCAATTAAAAGTATACAAAGTTCATGTGTGAGAGAGTGAGCAAGTCTCTAGAGGCCAAGCGGAGGAACAGCACCCTGCATAATTAAATCAAATGGCAGTAAATAGAAGGCTGAAACGGACAAAGTCGTGGTCTCGGAAGTCGAAAACAAAGGCTATTCATTAGAGCCTTAAACTAAGATAGTGGTGTACTCACACTGCCTTGAATTTTCCAGGACAGCAAACTGGCAACAAGATCAACTACAAATGGAAGACTTTGGCTTATGGCCTACCGATGAGAGATGGTGGAGTAATTAGGAAAATGGGTATTAGTCAAATGGGATTCAAGCACCTAAGTTTGGTTTCACGTACATGCTGCTAAAGAGCCAAAAGTCCAAGGTTGGGATACTATGCCAACCAATCGGTGGGATCGAGGAACAACCTAACGTGCAATATAGCATAGACCAATCCACTGTTTGTATACATATTTAGAGGTAGTTCAAGGCGTGCCCTACAGATAAGGGGTAGCCAATGAAGTACTAATCCTTATATGTTCTGTAAGTAGATATGGTCCGCATAACCAATCCCTCCCCTTGATAGGATTTGTATTTTGCCACGTAGAATGATGTCATAGATGATGTATATTGGGGTAGAAGACCTCTATGTAATCAAGCTGATGTGTGAGTGTGCATGCATCACTCCGATGTCTTCCAGTTTGCCCTGCTTTATTAAATTGATAATAAAGTAGTACTTTGCCATACTCTTTGAGTCTGTCCAATTATTTGGTCTGCAATCCTCGTTTGTGATTCCATCTAGCACAAACAACGCTTCAAGGTGATACAGCACACTATTCATAACAACGCCACTTTTGGCTCAGTCATAATGTAGAGACACCCAGGCAAATGCACCCATGATTCATCCAACATTACCTTGTTTACTAATTTGCAGTTCCCCAAATCTGCCTTGAAAATGTAATCCAATTATTTGAACAATTTAGGACCTATCTGCCGCCACTCTTTTGCAGAACCATGGTCCACCTAACAGAATTGACATGGACCCATGCTGTCACAAATTATTCTTTGCCTTCTTATGTTTGTAGCATCTAATGTCTGCTTTCCCATCCGCATAGCTTCCCTACACTCATTTTCTTTCTTCAAGCATACTAAGGTTTGGATCCTCCTCATTTGGACCCCTGCTCCCACCTTCCAGCTTTCACTCTGGCCGCCCTCCTTGGGCCCTCTCCCTGTGCTTCCCTGTGTGGCAAAAAACCTTGGTCATCATCGACTCCACTCCTTCTCTCCTCACATCATGGACCTCTCAAAGAAGTCCCACTACCAGCTGCACTGGTAGCTGGCAGCTGGTAGTGGGACTTCTTTGAGGTATTCTTCCTTTTCTCACCTTTCCCCAAAAGGCTCAACTTTTCCAGAGCGCTGGTTCCCTGTAGGCTGGACTACTGCAACAGTCTGTTTCTCAACCTGCCTGCCTCTACTCTCCGCCCTCTGCAAATAATCTAGAACAGGACTCCAAGACTTGTCCTTGGCCTGAAGCCCAGGGAGCGTATCTCTCTAGCCCCGGAATCTCTCCACTTGCTCCTGGTGATTGCAAGGATCAAGTTGAAGACCCTCTGCATTGTCCACAAGACTATCTGGGGCCGGGGCATGCACTACATCCAAATCTCTCTTCCTAAACATCTTCCTTCTCGAGCACTTTGCTCAGCTACCTCTAACTCTCTGATGGTCAGACGCTTCTCCAACGAGAGAGTGGGAGGTAGATCTCTCATCTGCAGGGGCCTCCCTCTGGAATGGCCTCCCTGCCACTCTCAAACTCAAGCAGGCTCATTTCAGGTTCTGGAAGCAGTTCAAAACCTTCCTTTTCGCTTCTGCTTTCTCTTTCTCTCCTTTGCTGACCCATCTGTCTGCTGCACTTACCGGTTGCCCGGCTACCTTCTGAGCCCTATGGGGACCAGGCTCCTCCACGATCTGCAAGCACCTGCACTGCCTCTGGGCCTCTGTAGGGTAACCGATACAGCCCAAACGTGCACAGTCTCTCCCTCCGGCTGCACTTACTCAGAGCAATCGCTGCTCTGAGAGCACCCCCCCACTTCCCTTCCCCTGGTACTTCTCCTGCCCCCCCCCCTGCACTTGCACAATCTGAATGACACAAGGCCTTGCAAGATTGTTGTTTCATCCCCTATGTCCCCCTACCATGTCTCGTTGCACCTAGAAACGTATGTGTACAGGCATGTTATAAATAACTCCTAATATCATATCATTGATGGGTTCACAGTGCACCATTCCACGGACAAGCCTAGATGCTCTCATATTGCTAATTTGGTGCAACATAAAAGTATATTGGCACAACATACGCTAAAACAAATTTCTAAAAACTCAAAGCCACTAGTTGATGTGGGTATTTTTACAAAAAAGTTCAATTGCTTGGAGGGGCCGCCTATGGTAGGTTTTAATTACTGTTTGGTGCCTCCATGCAGTTTTAATCATTTGCAAAACTGAGCGCAAAAAAAGTGTAAAAACGTAAAAATCGACCTTATGCATGGTTTTTGCACCCATTTTACAAAAAGTACAAATGCTACCTGACGCTTAAAACAAACGGAATTAACAATGGATTCTTATGGAATTAACTTGTTTTTTGCAGGTGCAAAAAAGAGGCAATTTACATCGGAATCCAGTGGGATTTTATGTCAGCACAAAATGTCATGCTGGTGCACTGCATAATTTGTGGATGTTTGCCAGGGCTCAGCCATGGTACTTTTTCTTAGCCACAGCACGTATTGCCTAGTATTCACTTTGATTATGATGTGGTGTTTTGGCAACTTTGTTATTGTAACTGTAAACCTTTCTCATGTTAAGACACAACAAGACACAACAAGTATGTTATTTTATGTGTATGTTGATTGGTATTTGTAAATAACACATTTGCTGCAGTGGCAGAGTACATCCGTCAACCACAATAAACCGGCGGGAGTTGCAGCTTTAACCCCATATATGTTGACAGCATTGGGAGCAGACATCGTTGGTGGCAACATTGGACGAGGAGCTGCCCATTCTGACGTTAAATGGGCATGTTGGAAAATATTTGAGACTCAGCACTTACATTTTTTTAAATTAAGCACTGTGCAGCCGATGTAAAACCATGTGATATTTGAAGGCATAGCTGGAATGCAGGGCAGAAGTGTTAATTCTGTTCTGTTCCCCGGCTACGTTTCCAAATGGTATCAAAATCCCCCAAAGCGTAAAAGTAAGGTGTAAACCGTTAACCGATTAATTTTAGGCTTTGTGTTTTCATTTCAGACAAACTTAGAAAATGATGGATACTTGTTTGCAGGACTCAAGCTTGTATTCACATCATCCATATCAGTAATACTAGGGTTTGGATATCACTACTGGGAGCTTGCTCTTCTTCATTAAGCAGTGATATTGTAGCACTTAGAAAAAAGAGCAAATGCTAGCTTTGTGCAAGAGCTTTGTGCAAGAATGTAACAATGTTTTGGTGTCTGGAATATCCACCCAATAAAAGTCTCATCTGACCTCGACCTGCTGTAGCTCGCTAAATATATCATCTTAGCTGGGCATTATCAATCCATTGCCACAGGCTCCTACATTTATGTTGGTAGCATAAATTGCAACTAAAAGCTAACATTTGCTGCATCCAAACTCGATCCTCGCACCATTCGAAAATGGCTGCCATAATTTCCATGACATATTAGAGGTTTGCAGAATCCTCTGCTGAGCCAGCTGATTGGCCGCTTCCCATTATTTTGCCCAATCATCTTGAGGTGAAAGACGGCCCTTTGTCTAAAGGCCTGATTCTTAAGGCCCTGTCTGTGCCTGTCCGGACCGCCGAGCCGAGGGCCAGACATGCTGCACTTTTTTTGCGTTCTTTTTTTGCGTTTAACTATTGCCATAGCTCCGCTTTGTCTTTCTACCGCATCTATGCTCTAACAATAATGCTCTCCGATGGCGAGTGTCATTAACGATCATTAAGGCTGTGCTGCCTGTTGTCACCTCTGTTGCGGTGATTGCAAAGACTATAAACACTATCCCTGCTACATCTCGTTCCTGCAATCGTACCTCCGCCTATCTGGTGTACATGAACCAGAAGGGTAAGCTTTATATGCGCTTTTTACAAAGCAACCAAACAAACTCTATACTGTTATTACTGCCAGTGATCCTACGTCTACTCCATACAGTCCCGTGAATTGTTCAATTGCCAGTCCTTGCACCAAATCCCAATCTATCCTATGCAAAGGACGGTGCCTAGAAGTAGACAGACTATCCTTACTCTGTGTCTCTTGCCAAATACTAACTGGCTTGTCACTGATCGCACTATTATGAAACTGATTGCTTATTACTCGCCACCATTTTTTGCAAATGTAGTGATGCCCTTCTAGCGCTAGGCCACATTGCAGATTACTTGCAATCTTTCTGCAAATGTAATATTGCTTTCTCTGTTCCTGATTGCGCAAGGACATATTGATTACTGCTCACCATCTTTTCCTGTAAATGTAATACTACTCTCCTAGTTCCTGATCACGTTATGCTCTATTGCCTGTTGCTTGCCACCTTTTCCTGTACATTTTATATTGATCTTCTACCTCCGGATCACGCTAGGCCATATTACTGATTACTCGTAAGATTTTTGTAAATGTAATCCTGCTTCTGCTCCTGATCACGCTAGGCCGCATTGCTTGTTGCTCGCCGTACTTTTGCCAATGCGATACTGCCTCTCCTAGCTCCCGAACTAGAAACTGCTAAATCGTGCTGTGCCTTAACGTCTGTGATTAATACATGTATGACATATCCTGCCCTGCACTACTACTAGCCTAGGCTCTAGCAAGTTCATAGTCTCCCTACTCCGGTTAGCTCGACTAAAAGGTGCTAATGTTAATAGTTCGATAGCCTAAGTCACTGCCTCGGCTAACTAATTCAGTATCCTAACATACAATCACATCAGCACAGGCCTGACAAGTCATACACTCGTATACTACCACAACTTTGTGCATACTGTTCGCACTCAGTTCTCTCCTTCTGTTCACAATAATACTACATTCCGCAGCTGTCATGACCAACTTTGAGAGACATGGCACCAAGCAGGCGGCCTATGGCCCTCTGCCCCCAGGCTCGGCAAACATTGTATTTCTCTTACCATCTACCACCATCTGATAGTACAGCACCCACCAAATTCCTGCCTTCTTGCCAGCCCGAGTCAACTAAACTCAACACGACCGTAAAGACAATAGCAAGCACCAACTGCCTGCTCACTCCACGCCAATGGATCCAGCTATATGCCGCCCAACCCACACTTAACCAACCTTGCCCCACAAACACTTGAAACTTTAGGCTAGGATCGAGATTTAAGAATGATCGTCAACCACTAATTAGCAGTAGAATCAAAACTAGCATCAAGGAGAAACAAGATTAAGCTAGACAACGGTAAATTAAAAAATCATACCACCCTACTGGCAACCACTACCATACCGACAAACATGCCCGACGGTAACATTCCACTCAACAAGTGAGTGCTCATAATCGCCAGATACTTGACAGCTCATGCACTAGACATTGCGGACCTCATAGTCCTTAACCAACCTGATTTCCTAGCTATAACTGAGATTTGGCTACACGCCGCAGCAGGTCCAACACTTAAACTAGCTACACCGGACAGCTACACCAGCCTTAGGCTAGACAGAGAAACTTCTAGAAGTGGTGGAGTCCCCTTTATTGCCTAAACTAAGCTGGGCCTAAGGGTCCTACCTAATCAACCTTTCCCTTCAGTTGAACTCTTGTCAGTCAGATTACCACTCACAGCATCATGAACAATAACTATCCACTTCATGTATAGACCTCCAGGCCCAATATCAACATTTAAGGAAGACATTGCACTTCTCCCCACCACCAATACTAAACCAGGATCACAAATCCTGTTGCTGGGAGCCCTCAATCTAGGTCTCTTCGATACGAATGATAACGCCTTAGCCCTCACCAACACAATCAAGGAATTCGTTTTCACACATTGCATCAATATGCCCACGCATAGCAAAGTGAGAACCCTATACTGGATTACAGACCTCAACTGCGACAGCGATAGCTAATGTTCCTTGTGCCTGGTCTGACCACCATATCATATTCTTCACCCTACAAGATAGTATGCGACCCAATCGCTGCAACTCATTGGCACCTCCAGCACTCACCACAAACTACTGTAATATTACTGTAGATACATTACTACCCCTACTACAACCGATTACCACTCCCCTTAACATCAACACAGACACTTCGGCATTAGTTGAACTTTACAACCAAACTTTACAGAAAGCCATCAACAAAATAGTGCTTCTAAAAATGCGCAAAGCCATGCGCTCGCCTAAATTCTTGGTTCACCCCTAACCTTAAAGCCATATACAAGGAAAAAATAAGTGCTTAAACTATATGGAAAAATCACCCCACAGTACTCAACAAAGAAAAATTCATAAAAACTTCCAACAGTTACAAAACTGCCATTCTTCAGACAAAAAGTGACCGCTCCAGTGACAAAATTAATAAAGCCAATTCATGCACAAAAGAATTATTCATCATCCTCAGAGTTAGAATTCCCTATACCACCTCCAGAAACCTGCACTAAAGACACAACCTAGTGTACAAACATACAAAAAGGACTACTTGATAAAATCACGCTTCTACAAGCGAAAATTGAAACTAAAAAACAGTCTTACATCTGACCTACCTCCACAGGAAGACGTTAAGTAGAGGACATAATAACCAGCATCAAACCGTCATGATGCAAAGGGGGACATTTGCCCTGCATCAATCATTGGAGGCAGCTAGGGATATAACGCCTTTCATCACCACTTGAATCGACGCATCATTCGCAATTAGCACTGTCAGAACTAACCTGAAAGACACTTGGGTCCTTCCACTATTAAAAAAACCTAGCCTTGATCCTAACATTCCTACAAATTACAGACCGATAACCACAGTAGCTTTCCTACTGAAAATGTTAGATAGGGCAGTATACCTACAAATTCAAGCTCATCTTGAATCTAACAATCTCTTCAGCCTACGACAATCGGGCTTCAGACTGAAACATGGTACCGCATCAGACTTGATGGACTTAAAAACTCAGATGGACGACCTAAAAGATAAATGTAACTTAACTCGCCTTCTTCTACTAGACACATCAGCCACCTTTGATGTAGTCAATCATAAAGTCCTCTGTAATCACCTCTTGACAGCAGCCCATTTCGAATGGATTGTGTCCTCCCATGTATTCCTTATCTTTGATATATTAATTTCCAGCTTGCTGCCCTCAGAATTTTTTTTTTTCAATAGAGGGCGCTGTGCGTCTGTCCCTCGGAGGCCTCCGTATCGACGTCGATATGGGTATAAATAGTTGTGCGCAGCGTCCGTTGCTCAGTTCTATTTTTCCACGCTTCATAAGCCTCTGAGACATGACACTCGGTTCCTCAGTGAATCAAAAACTTCAAAATTTCTTGAAGAAAAAAACATTGAATCTTCAATCCACAATGGCATCTTCGTCAGCTCCATCAATGCCCGATCTGGCTTTAAAAAATGCTGGGATTGTGGGAAAAAGATGTCTTTGACTGATCCCCCTCGAACCCCCTTGGATCTGTTCATGGTGCCTGGGCCCAGAGCACGTGTGGTTAGAGTGTGAAGAATGTCTTTCTATGACAGCGAAGGCCTTGAAGGAGCGTAGGGGGAAGCTGGAGAAAGGTTAGATGGCAAAATCTGTTACCCCTTCAAAATTGACCACTGATGAGTCGAGACCGTCGTCTCCTCGCCGCTAAAGAAAGCACTCCCATTCAAGGTCTAGGAGTGGATCACACCACTCAACCGCTTCGAGACACAATAAGCAGAGGTGCCATATATCGCCCTCATCTTCGTCGTCCTGTTCCCCAGAAAAAGTTTCTTGCCCCACTAAGTACAGCTCCCCGGCTCAGTGGGAGCAATTTCCTTTAAAGATGTTAAGGGTCTTCAAGAACGCAGCCTTGTCCTCCTGGGAAATACCTAGAGCCGATATCCAGAGTAAAAAAACCTGATAAACATAAAAGCTGTGAGTCGTCGACTTCGGCAAAACATACTCCTCGAGAGCATCATGAACCCTTGAGTAGAGAAAAAGCCTCTTCGATACATAAGCTGTCGACCTAACCTCCAAAACTGCTCCATCGACAACTTCGTCGAAGGAGAAATTAACGATGCCTCGTGCCCCTTCTATGCCGTTCACACCCAAGGCATCGGAGTCTGCTTTGAGAATGTCGAGACCGGCGTCAACCCCATCAGAGACAGCGAAGAAAATTCCAAATCCCTTGTCAACATTGAGGCCAATCTCAAGTACATCAACGCCTTTCACGATTACATCGAGACCTATGACGTCTACCTTGACTATTTTGACTATTTCTCGGCCAGTGATGACTAATATAGCACCCTCTTCACTTGAGATGGGCTTCGCACCTCTTCCACGCTCAGATTTATTTCAGGGCTTTATTTTACATATATGAAGAAGGGGAAGGCTCAGATTCAGGAAGGCCCTTTGGTCTACAACCTACAAGACCTTCTCTACCAGAAGAATTTATACCAGACCAGGTCCAGCTAAAGGATCTGCAAGAGTCCTTACAGGAGGCCAGTGTTATTGATACCTCTCCAGAAGTAAAATTTAGTAAACCGGAGCCTAGTGACCATGCAGAAGGAAATTAGAGGTTACATAAGAACAGGGGAATGGAGTATATGGGGTGGACGACACCCAAACCCACTTTTGACCAAAATGAACTTACGGACATTTTAGATAAGGGACCTCTAAAAGACCCTTTAGTTCCTTTTCATACACCCCTGCAGAAGAAAGTAACCACTAATTGGGAGACTCCAGAAGTAATTCCTGCAGTCTCTCTAAAATATAGGACATTGGCTACATATCCTCCTTACTTAGCTAAACGCCCAACTCCAGAGAGTCTAGTAGTCCAAGCTGGAACTTCATCAGGCAGACAATCAGCATACCCCACAATACTGCAGGATCGTGACGACAAGAAATGTGGCACCATGGCCAAGAAGGTCTTCTCGTTATGCAGCATGGCTCTTAAGTCTGCTAACGCCACTTGCACACTGGCTAGTTTGTAGAAGGTTGCCCAGAGCAATGCCAATGGTTCAGATTCATTCAAAACCTTCCACCCATCACTTTTGTGGTTATACTCTCGACAGGCATACCACTGAAGGTCCTGTGTGACTCTGTTCGGAATTTGTAGGAGATCTGACATCTTTCCTGAATTGCGACCATTGGGTCCTTAGAGCCCACTGTAGAGACCCCACTGCCAGGCGAGCCTATGGCACTAGAAAAATGCAGGATGCCATGAGGCCAAGCAACCTCAAAGTCGAAGGCTGGAAGATGCTGGGCATTTTGAAATCTGGTCACCATCTGTAGAATATCTAGAGCCCTCACATCTGGTGGCGAGGCTTTTCCAAGGGATGTGTTCAGGACTGCTCGAATAAACTGGGGTTTCTGTGTTGCTATCATATGTGACTTCTTGAAGTTGAGGAAGGAGCCCAGCTTGTGGAGGAAGTGGCAAACATAATCCATATGATCTCAAGCTTGTTCCGGGGACACTGCTCTGATGAACCAGTCATCTAGGTAGGTGTAGATTTGAATCCCTCCCCTCCTGAGACTTGCTGCCACAACCACCATTAGCTTGGTGAAAACCCTTAGGCGAAGGTCAGCCCAAATGGCAGAACCCAAAATTGATAGTGAGAGCTGCCAATGGCGAACTTCAGGTACTTTCTCTGCTTGAGATGGATTTCCACATGAAAGTAAGCATCCCGAAGGTCCAGAGATACCAACCAATCCTGAAGTTGGAGGGCCTGAAGGATTTGAGAAAGGGTTACCATCTTGAACTTGTCCTTCCTGAGGAATTTGTTCAATTCTCGTAAATCCAAGATGGGTCTCATTCCTCCATCCTTTTTTCGGAATTAAGAAATATGGGGAGTACCGACCCTTGTTCCTCTCCGCTACAGGTACCGGGTTTATAGCACCTTTCTCTAACAGGTCCAAAATCTCCTGCATAAGGAGCGGGTCTGGAAACATCAAAGAGTTGTTCCCCGGTGGATGACTGATGAGTGTGTAGGAAAGGCAGGCAGTAACCTTGGCCAACTATTTCCAATGCCCAAGCATCTGAAATAATAGCGTGCCATTCTGTCAGATGAGTTAACCTGCCTCCTACTGGTGTTTTGTGTAGTAGGACCTCAGAGGGGTTTTGGAACGGCTGACACAGATGCTGAAGGCAAGGCAGCACCTGTGGTTGCAGACTTGATACCTTTGCCCCATCCACCTCGGGTGAATTGTCTCTGGCCCCTTTGAGCTAGGTGTCCTCTAACTTTTCCAAAACCAGAGTAAAAGCGAAAGGACCTACCCTTCCACGGCATACCTGTGGGGCGTTTGGAGTTTGTCGAATTGCAGCGCTAAGGGATTTGGCCGCCGCTTTGGAAGTTTGCAACTTCTTCAAACTGTCATCCGCTTTTTTTACCAAATAGATATGTGCCGTCAAAGGGCATATTCAGAAGTCTGGATTGCACATCAGGAGCAAAGCCAGATTAATGCAACCACTCAAATCTGCAGATTGTGGTACTAGCCACCATGGCTCTGCTGATGCTGTCAACGGAGTCGAGATCGGTTTGGAGGGACTCGCACATCGCATCCCTCCCGTCCTTGATAATGCTCAAGAAACTCTCCTCTCCTTCGGCCACTGAAACACACTCCCAAAGGGTATGACAATGGCTGGACCCCTTTGGCAATGGCGCAGACAGGCTAAATAACGGTGGTGTAGCAGGTTGCCCAGAGCAGTGACAGTGGTTCAGATTTATCCAACACCTTCCACCCATCACTTTTTTGGTTACAGGGCATGTCGGGAGAACATCTTGAAAGGAGAACCATTTTGGCAACCATAGCTGGAGATAACAGTAGTGACGGATGCCTCACTCCAAACTACATATCAACCTATTGGAGCTGAGAGCAATCATGCTAGCACTTAAAGCTTTCCTGCCATCAATACAGGGGAAAAAATGTTCTGATAATGACGGACAACATGGTGGCCATGGACTACCTCAACAAAAGAGGAGGCGTAGGGTCACTGCCACTGTGCAAAGAGGCAATGCAGCTCTGGTTATGGGCAATTCGAGAAGGAATTTCTCTATCTGCAGTTTACCTAGCCGGTAGGGTTAGAGAAGAACACAGCGGTGGACGCTCTGAGCAGGCAGACCAGTCTCCCACGAGTGGGAACTAGGTCAGGAAGTCCTTCAAGAGATCTCCACCCTTTGGGGAACCCCTCAGGTGGATCAGTTTGCAAGGAGTCTCAACAGGAAATGTGAACTGTACTGCTCCAAGTAATTTCCCCAGAGAGGAGCTCTAGGAGATGCATTTGTGGTGGACTGGGAGTTTCCACTTCTATACGCGTTTCCTCCAGTCCCTGTCATTCCTCACGTAATAAGGAGGTTGAGAAGATTCCGGAAAACCATGATCCTAATTTCCCCGGACTGGGACAGGAGGACATGGTACCAGATCTTCTAGGCATGTCCATCTGTCCTCCAATTCGTCTTCCGCAAAGAGAGGATCTCCTCTCACGAGAGGAGGGTCAGGTTCTCCATCCGGATATCAGCCTTTCAGGAACAATGCGTGAAGGTTGAGAGTTCTGAGATCCAATGATGGGTTCTCCCCGATCACACAATGGAGGTGTTGCTTTGGGCCAGAAGACCAGCAACTAAATCACTATACCGCTGCCGTTGGAGCAAATTCTGCAGCTGGTGTAGAGATAAGAATATTGACCCTTTTTCAAGCAACACACTGACAGTACTATCTTTCCTACTACACTTAGCAAATTCAGGGCTACAAGTCGGCCAGTTAAGGGTTATCTTGCGGCGCTATCAATTTTCAAACGCACTGCTGATGAACTCTCCTATTTTAAGATGCCTTTAGTCATTCAACTTCTGAAAGGGTTGACTAATGTCTACCCTCCAACTCCTTTTCAAGTTCCCTTATGGGACTTAAATCTAGTCCTAAAATTTCTAATGCGCACTCCCTTTGAGCCCCTCCATTCCTGCCCATTAAAATTTCTCACTCTCAAGACAGTTTTCCTAGTGGCTATAACTTCTGCCAGAAGAGTGAGCGAACTGCAAGCTTTATCTTGCAAACCTCCACATACTAACCTCCACAAGGATAAAGTAGTTCAAGTGAAGCCGAATTTCCTCCCAAAGGTTGTGTCAGAATTTCATATTACGCAGAAAATAACATTACCATCATTCTACCCTCGCCCTCATCCTGGGAAAGAGGAGGAAAGCTTGCATAGACGTGATCCAAAGCGTGCTTTGAGTTTCTACATCAGCAGACTTGCAAGACTTAGGCAAGCAAACCAATTGTGGGGTATGCAGGACAGAAGCTAGGCCTAGCCATCACCAAACAAACCATCTCAAGATGGATAATTTTGACTATCCCAGAATGCTATAAATTGGCAGGAAAATCCCCCTCCTCCCCCCTCAACATCTGAGGGCTCATTCAACCAATGGTATTGCAGCTTCGTCAGCTCTCCAGAGGGGAGTTCCAATAAGACATCTGTGCAGCTGCCACATGGTTGTCTGCACATACCTTTACCAGATTCTATAGTCTAGACTCCTCCACTAGCAAAAAACTAAATTTGGAAAAGCTGTATTGCACTGTGTGCACAGTTAAACCATACTAATTTTTACTCCCGCCTCCTGTACCCATTACTGCTTTGGGAATCTATCAAGGATAAGGGATAGTGGGAGGACACAATCCATTCGAAGAACAAGTTACTTACCAACTCTAACGTTCTTTCAACTGGATGTTCCTCCCACATATTCCTTATCGCCCCTCCCATCCTTCCCCCGCAGTGAAGCTTCCCTCGTAGTTGCAGCCTACGCTCCCTCAAGGGTACTAACTATCTCATCCTGGACAAACCTAGCACTTCAAAACGGAACTGAGCAACGGACGCTGCATGCACCTATTCATACCTATGATGACATTGACGCTGATACGGAGGCCTCCGAGGGACATCAACTTGAGGGACATCGACGTGCAGCACCCCCTACTGAAAAAAGAATTCCGAAGCCAGCAAGATGGAAATGAATATATCAAAGATAAGGAGTATGTGGGAGGAACATCCAGTCGAACGAACTTTACAGTTGGTAAGTAACTTGTTCTTCTCTTCTAAAGCCACCTCTTGGATACAATCCTTCCTGGATAACAGAACCATGAGGGTATTCACACCTACAGCATCAGCTGAGCCTGCACCGGTCACCTGCGGAGTACCTTGGGGCTTGTGCGTCTCTCCGCTTTACAATATCTTTACCAAGCTCCTTTTTGAAATCTAGACAATTTGGGTGTCACCTACACTAACTATGCAAGTGACACCCACATTCAAATCTCTATCACGGGTGGCTACGACTCTGACTCATTATTGATCAACAAAATCTACCTAACTATTCAAGCTTGGATGGCCACTCCCGGCCTCTGTCTCAATGATGAGCAGAGCTACTTCTCACTGGCTCTCAGGAAAGACTGAATAAACTAGGTAGCCAGTTCAATTCATTTAACATTGATGGTATCACTATAAAAATCTCCAAGGAAGTGAAGTCACTTGGAATCCATCTTGACTCCGCCTTGATCCTGGCTAGACAAGTCAATGCTACAGCTTCTGCCACAGCTTACACGTGTAAACTAATTAATGCTTGTAGACCCTTCCTGTCGACAGCAAGTTGCATTACCTTGGCAAGGACACTTATTCTATCTAAATTATATTACTGCAATGCCTTGTACGTAGGGACTAGCAAGCAAAATATAAAATAAATGCAAATATATTACAAAATAATGCAGTAAGAACCGTGCTCAATATCCCCAGAACCAAGCATATATCAGCAGCTAGACACAATGCCCAATGGCTTTCAGGCAAAGAAAGAATTGCATTGAAACATTAGCACTCGCTCATAAATGCCTTTCCAACTCAGCTCCTAAATACTGGGCATGCAAATTCATTAGAAACAGATCAAACTGATCCACAAGATCCCTACGCCTTCACTGCCTCAAAGTCCCTAGATTCAAGTTACAGAAAACAGGGGGCAATAGATTCCCTGTTCTAGCAGCCAAACTAAGGAACTCCCTGCCTGTAGCCCTAAGAGCAGAACCATCCTACTATGGCTTCAGGAAAAATGCAGTGGGCGAGAGTTGCCAGGTATTGGTGGAAAAGCCAGGGCGAGAGGTTAGACCCCTGGGGAACACCACAGGTAGAGAGGAAGATAGATGAAAGGAAGGACCAAAGTTGGACCTGGGAGGGTCGATCTGAGAGGAAAGAGGTCAGCCAGGCCAGGACATGATCAGTGATACCCAGGTTTTCACGGAGACGGTTGAGCAGGATGGTATGGTTGACCGTGTCGAAGGCAGAAGAGAGATGGAGGAGGATGAGGACAGAGGGAATGTTGGAGTCAAGGTTGGTGAGCAGATATTCACGGATATTTAGGAGAGCAGTTTCAGTGCTTCTCGCAGCTCTGAAGCCAGACTGGTGGTCATGGAGACAGCCAACAGAATTGGAATGAAGGTTAAGCTGAGAGATGGGCAACTTTTCCAGGTGTTTGCCAAGAAAGGGAGTAATGGAAATTGGGCGATGGTTAGCTGGACAAGAAGGATCAGCTGTGGGTTTCTTGAGAAGAGGATGCACAAAGGAGTGCTTCAGAGGGGAGGGGAAGGATCCAGAGGCAAAGGAGTGGTTGCAATAACCAGCAGCATGTCCTAGAGGCTTCAGCCTTCTTCATCTCACTACCTCTGCTGATTTTATAAGGGGGGGTAACCTTTCCCAAGCGTCAATGAGATGTTTTCAAGATGGTGTGGTGCCTTTTCAGCCACCCGGTTCCTGGCACTCGGTTCTTCCAATGCCCTTGTGTTTCTCTCCGTAATGTTCATTTCCTAATCCGTCACCTCTCTCTCCTACTCCTCGCTCTCTCTCTCTCTCTCTCTCTCTCTCTCTATCTCTCTCTCTCTCTCTCCTGTTCATCAACTTCCTTCTCCTGTCCCTTTGATCACGCATTTGCTCACTTCAGCTACTCTCTCCCTTCGGTCTTCTCTCTCCGCTCCTCTCTACTCTAGTACTCTCTATTCTATGCTCCACTCTTCCCTCTACTTTCCACCCCCTACTCTCCTCCCACTTACATTCATCCTTTACATTCTCCCCGCTCATCAACCCTTTCTCTAATCTGCACTCCTACCTTCCACAAATCAGTCATGCACGCTTGCACCCAGATACCACTCTTTCTCAGAATCCAACATGTCATCTGTAACAATCTCCACCACAGTTGTTGCCATGCCCCATTTGCTGACCTTCATCTACCTCATCGTTTGGCCCACCTACTGTCCACCCGACTTCATTCAAACAACCCATAATCTGGGTTTCTCTTCTTCCCTTTTTAAAGTGCTCTTCCATGATTTCCTTTTCCCCATTGCCTTTACTTTGGCTCCATTGCTTACCTGACCCCCAGGACCATTGTCTAGCTTTCTTTTACAGTGGACAGAAGTTTTAAAGATTCTCTTAAGCAGTGCCCCGCTGATGACTAGACGATGACTAGTGCCCACTAACCGTCTCTAATGGTTCCATCTGCAGGCATCCCACCAGCGAGTGTTCTTTTGTCTTGCCGTATTGAGATAGCTGCCTCTTCAGCGTGTGGTAAGCGGTTCTCTGGTTTCTCATAAGGGTGCGGCCGCTGCATATCGAGGGGATTGGTTCCTCTGACGTATTCCATATCTATGACAGGTAATCCCCACAGGTGGGCTGCTTTGGAAAGTTTTCAGCATCTGCGTCGATGACGTCGATACGGTGTCCTCGAGGGCCTCCGTCGAGCCGACGTCACCGGATGTTATAAGTAGGACGCACGACGCCCGTAGCCTCAGTTCCGGTTTTTCCGCGAACATGTTCACTTCGGAGATCTTGGCGCGCCTCGGTTCTTCTGAGGTTCTATCGAACTTGTTGTTTGTGAAGTCATGTCTTCGTCCTCTTCCACCCCGCGGCCGGGATTCAAGAAGTATCGGGACTGCGGTCCCAAGATGTCGCTGACAGACCCGCACAACGCCTGCCTCTGGTGCCTCGGTGAGGACCACGCCACGGATGACTGACGATTGCCAGTCGCTTACGTTGAAGGCCTTGTGGGAACGGAAGAAGCTTTCTGTCGGTAGGGTTTCCAAGCCCCGAAAGTTGAAATCCGCGGGGCTTTTGACTGACGAGTCAAGAGGCCACTCTCCGCATTGTCGGCGTAAGTCAAGGGGGGTCTCGGTCCCGGAGTGGGTCAAGCCATTCCTCTGACCCTTCGAGGCACTCGTGGAAGCACCGTCACTGGTCGCCTTCCCCGCCCTTGTCCGAGGACTCCGCCCATCAGCGGGTTGCTTGCCCCAACAAGCACTCTACCCTGTGGAATGGGATGCCTTTCGCACAGAGATGATGGCGATTTTTTTCAATCTCAGGGCTCTGTTCTGTCCGCGCCTTCGAAAGAAGCCGGCAGGGAACGTACTAGGGCCACCGCTCGCACGCCTTTGGGCTTGGGTGGTCGGCACGATCATCGGGCGCCGTCGAGGTCCTGATCGGACAAGGTGGATCGCTCTAGTCATGCCCGCTCCAGGTCCCGGTCCTCGACGCCCTCGAGACCGCCGGAGCCTGTCAGGTCTTCGAAGAAGACTTTGACGCCATTGGCACCATGTCAGTCGAGGGACTCTCTCGAGGCCCCGCCTCCGAGGAAATCATCAACGCCATCGGCGCCGACGCCGTCAAAGGACACGCTCGGGGCTCCACCTTCGAGGCCTGTGTCGAAGCCATCGGCGCCACGCTCGACGTTGACACAGATTCTGTCGACGCCTTTCGAGGATGATTTATTGGAGGTACCACATGCTTCAGTGGAAACCCAGAGGAAGGCCCTGAAGAAGTCGGTGAGACCTATCTTTGAGCCTTTTTCTCTGCCCTCCTCTAGGGATTTATTCCAGCCTCTGGATTATATATTATATTTCTGAGGCGGAGGAAGGGTCTGAGGAAGGTTTGGTTCCGGATGAGGTTCCTGACGAGATATTGTCTGGTCATAGCCAGATTAAAGACTTGTGTCGGTCTTTGCACGACGCCAGCGGTCTTGATACCTCCCCAGAGGTTGTTTGGCAGGCCTGAGCCTGGTACGCATGCTGACTCTTGGTACAGGCGACTGATGTCGTGGGTGACGGGGTACTTGGGGTGTTCTGCGCGACCAGTTGATTTTCTGCAGGACGACCTGACAGATATCGTGGACTAATGTCCACCAACTGACCCGGTACTGCCATTCCATATGGCTTTGCAATGAAGGGTGGTGGCGGCTTGGACTGCTGCGGAGAGTCTCTCAGCAGTGGGTAAGTCGTTGCCAAAAAAGTACTGCCCAGCCAGTGGCGACCCTGGCTACTTGTCCATGCACCCTACTCCAGAGAGTTTGGTGGTGCAGGCGGCTGTGGCCCCAGCAAAACAGGCGTCGTACCCTACCAACCCTCCTGATGGGGACGACAAAAGTTTTGACAGTTGGGCGAAGAAAGTCTTTTCTTCAGGGGGTATGGCTTTGAAGGCAGGCAACTCTGTGTGTGCCTTAGCATGTTTCACTCATACTCTGTGGAATTGTTTCATTGGTGGCTGAACATATCCCCGAGGGGGAGGAACGGGATGGCTTTCTTGCTCTGGTACAGGATTGCAAGGATGCCATGTGTGAATCCATTCAGTCTGGTCTGGATGTGGCATAATGTGTCAGCCGGTCCATGGCGGTGAGCACCGTGATGCGCAGATTTGCGTGGTTGCGGAAGTCGGGGTTTGCTCCTGATGTGCAGGCCCGGCTTCTCAACATGCCCTTTGATGGTGACCATCTTTTTGGCAGCAAGGCTGACGAGAGCCTTGAGAGGTTGCAGACCTCCAAAGCTGCAGTGAAGTCGTTGAGCGCTGCAGTTCGCCAACCTCCGCCTTTTCGTCCTAGGGAACAGCAATGGAGGCGAGGTTCTCGAGGTGCCTAGGCCGTTCGAGCAGTTGCCCATTTGCCCTCAGGCACTACCACAGCCGCTTCAGCTCAGTCATGAGGCCATGTCCCATGGTTTGCCAGTTGGGGGAAGGCTGGTGCAGCATCTTGTAGAATGGCGTGCCATTACTTCAGATGTGTGGGTTCTGGAGATCATAGCCCACGGCTACTGTCTTCCTTTCCGGCAGAGGCCTCACGACAATCCACCAGGGAATCTCTCTTTGAAGAGTCCGGATCCACTCCTTGCGTAGGAAATCAAATCCCTGCTGGAGAAAGGCACCGTAGAACTGGTGCCTGTAGTGGAGAGGAACAAGGTATGGTATTCCCCTTATTTTTTGATTTCAAAGAAAGACTGGGGATTGAGACCCATCATGGACTTGCATGGTTTGAACAAGCTCCTCAGGAAGGACAAGTTCAAGATTGTTACTCTCTCTCAAGTCCTCCAGGCCCTTCAACTTCAGGACTGGTTGGTGCCTCTCGACCTCAAGGACGCTTACTTTCATGTGCCGATTCATCCCAAGCACAAGAAGTACCTGAGGTTCGCGGTTGGAGACTCGCACTTTCAGTTTCGGGTCCTGCCGTTCGGATTGACCTCCGCCCTGAGGGTTTTCACCAAGCTCATGGTGGTGGTGGCAGCGTATCTCAGGAAAGTGGGGATTCACATCTACCCCTACTTGGACGATAGGTTGATCAGGGCGTACTCTCCCGAGTAAGTCCTGGATCATCTTTCAGTCACCTGCCACTCCCTTCACAGGTTGGGCTTCTCCCTCAACTTGAAGTCCCACTTGATGCCAACACAGCGGCTCCAGTACATCGGAACTGTGCTCGACACATCCCTGGGGCAGGGTTTCCCTCCCCGGGTGAGGGCTCATCACATTCTGCAGATGGTGCACACTTTTCAACATGCCGAGAGTCTCCCGGGTTCGAGTTCTTGAGGTTGCTCGGCCTCATGGCATCCTGCATTCTTTTGGTGCCAGAGGCTCGACTGGGGATGAGATCTCTGCAGAGGGCTCTCAAGATGCAGTGGTCACAGTCCTCCGGCAGGATGTCGGACCCTGTTCAGGTGCCACCCTTGGTCGCCCAGGACCTTCTGTGGTGGGCCGTCGAAGGCAATCTGATGAAGGGGGCTCAGTTGTGGCTACCCTGGCCGGAGGCGACGATCGTGATGGACGCATCCCTCACTGGATGGGGAGCTCATGCCAACGAGTTGACAGTCAGCGGTCATTGGTCTCCGTCGGAATCCAGACTCCATATCAATCTGTTGGAGCTGAGGGCCGTCAGGCTTGCGCTCGAGGCTTTTCTGCCAACTGTGCGAGGGAAGAATGTCCTGATTCTGATGGACAACACAGTTGCCATGCACTACCTCAACAAAAAGGGGGGGGGGCAGGTTCACTTCCTCTGTGCAGGGAGGCGATGCAGCTCTGGTTCTGGGCCATCCAGCAGGACATTTCGATCTTGGCAGTTCATCTGGCCGGAGACAAAACGAGACGGCGGATGCTCCGAGCAGGCAGGGCGCGATCTCTCACGAGTGGGAGCTGGCTGAGGAGATTCTCCTGTATATCTTTGCCCTTTAGGGGACCCCACAAGTGGATCTCTTCGCCACCAGTGTCAACCGGAAGTGCGAAAGGTTCTACTCATGGGAATTTCCTGCAAGAGGAGCCTTAGGGGACGCGTTCGTGGTGGAGTGTTCCTTCACACTGCTGTACGAGTTTCCTCCAGTCCCCGTCATCCCGCAAGTGCTGCAGAGGCTACGGAGGTTTGGTTCCCAGATGATCCTCATTGCTCCGGCATGGGCCCGGAGAACGTGGTACCCGGACCTCCTCGACTTGTCCATCTGCCCTCCACGCCGACTTCACTACCGAGATGATTGCTCTCACGGGAGGGGGGGGGGTCAGGTTCTCCATCCAGAGGTCAGATCGCTCAACCTTCACGCTTGGCTTCTGAAAGGTTGAGGTGTAAGGATTGGGACCTCCCTGAAGACGTGATGGAGGTGTTGCTTTCGGCCAGACGGCCTGCAACAAAATCCCTGTACCGTTGCCGTTGGAGCAAGTTCTACAACTGGTGCAGGGTTCAGAATGTGGATCCTTTTTCATGTGACATTCCTGTGGTTCTGTCTTTTTTACTTTCCTTAGCCCACAAGGGCCTGCAAGTGGGTACCATTAAAGGTTACCTCGCGGCGCTGTCCATATTTAAGCGCTCGTCTGAGGAGTGTTCTTATTTTAAAATACCTTTCATTCTCCATTTCTGAAATGGCTCACTGTGTTTCCACCGTCACCTTTCCAGGTGGCCAGTTGGGATTTGAACCTGGTTCTAAAATTCCTCAAGGGTGCTCCATTTGAGCCTTTACATTCTTGTCCTTTAAGACTGTTAAACCTTAAAACTGTATTTTTAGTTGCGGTTACCTCCTCTCGCAGAGTGAGTGAGTTGCAGGCACTTTCTGTTAAGCCAACCTTCACAGTGTTTCATAAGGACAGGGTTGTCCTTAGGGTTCGTCCTTCCTTTCTTCCAAAAGTTGTGTCGGAATTTCATTTAAGCCAGAAGGTCATTCTTCTGGCGTTTTAGCCTCCTCCGCATCCTTGTAAGGAAGAGGAGAGGCTCCATAGGTTGGCTCCTAGGAGAGCTTTAGGTTTCTACATTTCATGCATGTCCCGGGTCAGAGTGGACGATCAGCTCTTTATAGGATACGCTGGAAAGGGTTTGGAACAAGCTGTTACTAAGCAGACTTTGTCTAGATGGATTATCTTGGAAATTTCTGAATGTTACCTCTTGGCGGTTAAGGACCCTCCGGTAGGCTTACGGGTCCATTCTACTAGATGTGTGGCTGCCTCTACTGCTCTGCAGAGGGGTGTTCCTATTCGTAACATTTGTGAAGCAGCCACATGGGCTTCTGTCCATACTTTTGTAAGACACTACTCCCTAGATTCTATCCATGGGCAGGATCTGGCCTTTGGCAAGGCAGTCCTTTATTCTGCAATTTAATTGGGCATTCTAAATTTTTATTTCTAAATTCTTTTCCCTCCTCCATACGTTGGTACTGCTTTGGGAGTCTGTCATAGCTATGGAATATGTCAGAGGAACCAATCCCCTCGAAGAACAAGTTACTTGCTTACCTGGTAACGTTCGTTTGATGGGATGTTCCGATGACGTATTCCATATCGCTCCCTCTCTGCCTGCCCAGCTACAGAATTTCTTATGCGATTGCAGCTTACGTTTCCGCAAGTCTTTCTGTGGTCATACTGGGAGAACATTGGTGCCACACGTTCTGGGGAAAAAACTACAAGTGAGGCTATGGGTGCCGTGCATCCTACTTATAACATCCAGTGACGTCGGCTCGACGGAGACCCTCGAGGACAGCCTATCAATGTCATCGACACAGGACGCAGACACAGAAAATTTTCCGAAGCAGCACAGCTGTGGTGATTACCTGTCCTAGATATGGAATACGTCGTCGGAACATCCCATTGAAAAAACGTTACCAGGTGAGAAAGTAACTTTTTATTCTCTACCGTGAGTCGTATGCTTCTGCAGGGATCCTTGGGATCTGTGGTCTTAAAAAGGAAAAGAGCAAACACTGTCCATAATGGGAACGGCAGACATTGGCAGATTGATTGATTGTGGTCCCTAGCCACCCCACCCAACCCAACAAGGGCAAGTCCCTGACACTGTTCTACTATATTATGACAACAAGGGGACAGACGCCGCTTATTGACTCCCTTGCTTTCTCAAAAGTAGACGGTAGGTCCTCTCTTGTGCCCACTCTGAAAGAGCTGTTCAGCTGCATGTGCAACAGAATTAAAATATGAATCGATGAATCCTGCCTCTTGGATTTTAATTTCTTTGTTTACTCTCCACAGTAAAGCGCTATTGACGAAGATGAAGATGGTGCTTGGGTCCATAAACCCAAGCCCCAGCACCCCTTTGCTCTGCCTCCTGTATGTCACTACAAGTAGCACTTCATTCTGGTTTTGAGTGAATTATTGGACAGGTTGCTGACAATGGAAAACAGCTTATGTTCTGTAAATCATGGCAACATGTCATTGCATGATAACTGTGCATAGACTAGGTCATCTATGGAATATGTAATGAGAAATGTTGGCCAAATATCAATCGTTTTATGGTTCTGTGAGATTTTAGGCTAAACTCCTTTATTAACTGCATAGTTATGCCAATATTTGGAATATATATGAACTGTGGGAGGCGTCCCAGCGCAATGTCCACACCTTATATGTGTATTAAAGTTAAAAGTAAGCCATTACACCTTCTTGTGTGTGGGACTCCGAAGACCTTAACAA
This sequence comes from Ambystoma mexicanum, assembly GCF_040938575.1. Taxonomy (NCBI): domain Eukaryota; kingdom Metazoa; phylum Chordata; class Amphibia; order Caudata; family Ambystomatidae; genus Ambystoma; species Ambystoma mexicanum. Next base: position 975,972,891 of record NC_090934.1, on the reverse strand, counting down.
GCAGGATCTACGGACATGTGATCATCCACTCTATCCACTCTATTCATTCTAGTAATAAATGTGGGTCCGGTGCCAGACATTAGTGATTATTTCCCACTGGTCTATGAATGAAGGTGATGTTTTTAGGTCCCTGAACACTCACAGAACCCAAAAGTATTTTTTAGTAATTTGAAGTTAGTGAAATTCAGATGTTGGCTGCTTGTCCGGCCTCAATGCTCATGGCAGTCACAGGCAAGAGGAGTGTAATGCATTGACGGGCGTTTAGTTTATGAACAAACAAAGAAGTAGATTAATTCATCAGACTCCCGCAAATGAGAAAGCATGAAGGGCTACTAGGAGAATGGGGCGGCTCATTTACTGATGAGACCATAAGGCGAGGATATAAACGACTGGTGGAGTGATCCAGCGCATGTGATCAAGCTACAGTGGAAAATAAAAGGCTCCTTTGCCCTTTTCATGCAGTCGTAGATCAAAGCATTTGTGTTGATAAGAGACTCTGGAGCTTTGTGGAAGCGTTAAGTTGTATTAATTTATGCCTAGCAACGTGCGTGTCATTTGTTAATAAATTTCCCCAGCTCTTTGAGTGTCTCTCTTCTGGGAGGAGATGGCCGCTCTCGAGCTCAGTGGCCATATTTTCCACACCACCGACCATCTTTAAAATCTAGCGGAATTGGCCAGGCACCGGAGAGCTCATACAGCCAGGTTGCATTATTTGGGTCTGACTTTATTGAAACATTCCTGAAAATCTTACATTATAAAATGTCTTTTCTTACTCTGCGTTCAATCATTCAAAATGATCACTGTAACCACATCAGTGGTGCCGGTCTGTGGAGATCCTAGTTTTGTAACAGCACTATGCCACCTGTGCCTTTAATGACTGCTGCCCCCATCTTTGTTTGATTAGTATGTTCACATTAACTGGATCCGTTCCACAAAGCGCCTGCCTATTGTATGGGCATGGCCATCAATAAATGGCCATCAACAAATGAATGTGCTCGTCAATTACTGTTGATGCAGAGATGAGTTTTCATTAGGCCTTTGTGGAGGGTCCACGTCAAAGCCACACTACATTCAGAATAAACCAATCACCAGAAAAAACAATACCAGTGACGGGTAAATTGGTTGTTATTCACTTTGGTAATGAAAGGCAATCATACTATACTTTTCACGAAAATATAATTTGATACTGCCATTTTTAAGGTCTGATGCAATTACAGCTTGCCTTGTTTCTGTGATCCTGACTTCCTCAGTTTCCTTGCAATGAAGTTCCAAATGCACTCGGAGATTTCAACCTCCTCGGCATAAAGCCTACAAACACCAGCTGCACTTCACTCTGTCCATTCTCTAGTCACCCTTTGTAACCTGCCAACCCAAAACAATGGATATTCACCCAATCCCATCTTCTGCTCTCCCACACTCAATTATTTTATCCCCACTGACCCTCTTAGATTCCACTGTATGTTCCCCCCAACATCCCTCCTTCTAAACCCATTAAACAAAAACTCAATCCTCTTTGAGCACCATTGCCCCACTTGTTTCTTGACAACCTCTCCCACATCAACAGTTTATCTTCCCAGCAATACAACAGCTGAGGGCCATCCTGCACCCCATCCTGCCTAGCTGATGCATAACACACTTTGCTTCTCTTTTTTTTTGTCCTGAAAGGAAACACTCCTTGCTCTTATTTCTCCGATGGATTCCACCGTTTACTACTGTTTTGTACCCAACCGCGCCAACTGTTACACTACCCTCATCTACGCTTTATTCTCACCCTCAATCTATTAATGAACCTCAATTACAAACTGCATCCCTCAACTCTGCTCTTTCTCCTCCTCACTTACTTAATGTCTTTGCTAACCACTTCTCTTGCAAATTCTCTAATGTGCTATGATACCCTGTCAATCCTTTTCTAGCCCTCCTCCTTCTAAACACCACCAACAATCTCGCCCTCAATATCAGACTTTACATTCTTTACCCCAGTTGAGTTGGCAACTATCCGCAGGGCTCCCAATTTCTCCTGTGCTTGTGCTAACAATTGTGCAACACTTGTGCAACTTGTCCCTCTCTTCAACCTTTTATTTCTTTTTGTATCTTTCCAGTGATTTTCAAGGAGAGGTCCCTGTTACAACTATTTTGACCCTAAGACGCCAGCCGATTACTGAACGACTTTCTCCTTCCTTAACTATTGAAAGTTAAACGTTTTTCAGAAAGTCGTTTTTTACATTGAACCTTTTTCAACCCCTTCACTGATTACCTGGTTGTTAATGGACTTGGTGATCCCCTCCAATCTGAGTTTTGCAATAGACACTTCAGGGAGACCGCGCTCATCCACATCTCTGGCGACCTCCCGCATGGTCAGAACAAGAAACATGGGTGTTCCCTACGTTGCTGACAGGGGGGGAAGCAACCAACATTAAGTTCAAAGGAGGAGCATGTCAGGCGGAACTCCACGTTAAATAATATTCAAAAGACTTCAAATGGAAGTCTATTGGGCAGGCTGAATCAAATCAAAAATAGATAAAGCATATTTAAATGTAACAAATTGTATTAATAACAAGTACATAAAACATATTAAAACACACAAACAGAACTAGGAGGACAGAACTTCAACCGAATTAAGGGTATCACGTGGGAGAAGGCTGTCAGGCCCAGGCCTGCAACAAATAGAACTTTCACAATTGTATATCGGAAATACTGAAACCATCTTTCACAGTCCCAAAATATAGAACTAAGCAACCTCATAAAATAGGGTGCGGTTGGTCAACTACAATGCCCTAGGGACATCAAGCAAGAATAACAAGTGTTAACCTATTAGGACTTGATATGAAATAAGTAGTTTCGATGGAATAATGCCTCGAACTGGAAACCAGCTGATGCCCGTCTTCTTCAGGACAACGCACTCCGATGTACTAAAAAGCCTGCACAGTGGCTAGTTCCAGAAGCTCACAATTTGTTTCAAAAGTATACATTACTCTATAAAGATTTTTTAATACAATCCAAGAGGCATTAATAAGGCATCCTGTTAAATCATTGTGAAAAAGCCTGACCATAAGCACATTGATAAACGAAGTTCAGTGGAATATATAGTGGAAGGGAGAATAATTAATACTATCTTCTCAACCTTGAAAAAGGGTCTCTGTCAGAAGAGCATTTCCAATGGCGGCTCAATCATGTAGAAAACGGACCTTAATAAATGAGTCTGCGGAGACAAAACCAAGGATAAAACATGTTTTAACTGGGGTAAAAACCACCTAATTAGAATTGTTGACCAAAATAATAGTTACTATGAGCTCGGGCCCCAAATGACCTAAACATAAACCCAAAAAGGGTTAAGGGAGAAAAACTCACCTGCCTGAAAGAACCAGAGAAAATCAGTTTTTAGGGGATAGTGGATGGAAAAGCAGCGCCTAGTGGATATATATATATTTCGATGTTAAAGGTCCACGATAGAAATCAACGTGCCTCGCCATGGTTTAAAGCTACATAAAACGAAAAAAGGAAGGAAGGAATGAATGAAGAGCACACCGTTCCTAGTTCTGCTAACTAAACGATAAAGTAAAGCAGTCCTTGTAAATGTAGAATACAATGTGCCTATAGTCCACGTCTTGAGTGTGTCTTTAGGCGCCTAGAATAATATTGCCATTTCTAAACCATTTTGAATTAAGTCTAGAATGTAAAAAAGGCATCGCACAAGAGAAATGCAAGCGAGACCTAATTGACATGCCTCTCCAAGAGCAGGGGCGTAGCGCTCCGTTCTACACATCGCTAATAGACGAGCGGTGTGTAATGGTTAACGTGCATACAGATTTAGGTAACAAACAAGATGCAAAAAAAGGAGACAGATGTGATCCATTTACTGGAGCGCGGCACGATATGCACGCAAAACGAGGCAAGCCAATCTGCAATTTTCTCTAAACTAGACGAGGCAAAGAAACCACTCGTACTGTGTCATAACAGGCACAAGTAATGGGCGCCCTGGCGCTAGGGTGAGAAACGGCCATTACTCAGACTCGCCAAAGGAATAAAGTCGCTGAATCTGAGAGGTCAAGCAGACTAGTGGAGACGAATGATTAGAAAGATTTATTACCTTTAAAACTCAGCGTATCTGTTGGGGGTCGCCTGCCATGGTCATCCGGCAGACGCCCCTTGGGCGCTATCTCTGCTAGCACCGTGCAGGCCCACGATGTGTGGGGTGGGGGCCTGCCATGGACATCCGGCATGGCCCCGGGTGCCATGGGCCTCGGGGCCCTGGCGTGGGGTCACAGCCTGCCAGGCCTCTGCCTGAGGGGACCTCGGATGCCATCCTGGCACGCGGGTCCCTCAGTGTCTGGGCGTGCAGGCCTGTGCCTCCACGTGTAGGCCTGGGCCTACATTGATAATGAGACACGGACTCAGTCGTTCCTCTTTGGGAGTCTGCAGCCGCTCTGTCTCACGTGCCTGCAGGAGCTCCTTTTATTAGCTTGGGCCATGACACAGTCATGGCCCCTCTTAAAGGGGCAACACACGTGGGAGGAACACATCCCCTTAAAGGGGCAATGCACATTGGGAGGGTCACCCGTAACAGTATCCAAAGTAAAGCACCAATCTGAGTTTTGCAATAGACACTTCAGGGAGACTGCGCTCATCCACATCTCTGGCGACCTCACACATGGTCACCACTGCCACCTGTCCTATGTCATGCCTGGTTTATAGTGAGTATTGTAAATTACATTTTTTCGAATGCCAAAATGTCGAAAAATGTTAACGAAAAAAAATATTTCAAATGTCTTTTTTTGTTATTTTTTGTTTGAAATGGGGGGGTTTACCCCTCAACCCCCCCCCTTTGTTTAACCCTTTTTTTTTTTACTCGCGAAAAAAAAAAATGTAAATTAAAGAATAATAAATTCGGGAAAAAAAAAATTCGGGAAATTTTTTTCGACATATTAACTTGATACCGTCGTCATGCCTATGTTCTGAATGATCTTTCTCGGGCACCTTCGAAACTGTTGATTATCCCCTGCACCTCAAGGCTTTGACAACTTGTCTTTTAAGGAACGGTTCCGTTTCAGTGGCCATCCACCTGGATAATATCCTTTTCTTGATTTCCAAGAACACTGTAAGGTCCTTTGCCCCTCACTCCTGGTAGGTGTCTCCAAGGGTTTCTACTTGGTTCCCTCCTTCATTATATATATATATATCTCCCTTTTTTGGCAAACTAATCTATGTTTGAATCTTTCTGTCTTCGATTTGTTGAACTCCTCTACTTCAACACTTCCAGGGATAGATACTGTCAGGCAGACTCGTTACAAGTGCCTAGGTTGTGGCTTTACCTTGCTGAACTATGTGGCTGGTAGAAATACCAAAATACAAAACTATTTCAGTATCTTGGTGGGAAAATAGGCTGACTGCACCCCTATTAAGTCATGAGATTGTCTTAAGGCAACCTCATATGTTCACACAAGTTTAGTTTTTGTGGCATATTTTGAATGTTCCTGCTTGGAATAATCCCTTCAGATACGAAATTCTTGTAGAACACCTGCTCTGCCATCCAACAATGGGGGAAGTTGATATGGCAAAGATAGCTGTACATACAAAGGCTATTTCTGCACCTTGCACCACTTTTAAAGGTACATTTGTAAGTAGATTAATTACGGAAACATGTCAAAACAAACAGAAATGCTCCCTCAAAATTCTCCCCTAGGGGCTTTTCACTATGATGAAGTTTTGCGTGTAGGGATTTTTCGTTTTGGCTCATACATACCACTTTTTTAACCACTTGTGCCAAAGAAATGTTATGTTCTGTCGAAGGTGAAAGATGACCTACACTCCATCCTCTGCACTTTCTTGGCATTTTCAGTTTCCTTTTTACGGTTTGTTTTAATATACCAAAACGGGTAATGTTTTATTTATTTATTTTATATATTTAATACGCATATAGTGGAAAGCTTTGCATATACAACATATAAAAACATACAATCATAAATGCAACAATTAGAATTCCATGTTATCATTTTAAAAGCAAGCTAATAAAAATTTAGACTAACTTAATATTATTACACAAGAAGAAAATCACATCACATTATCCAAGATCTTCATAATTTCAACACACTTTCAGTACAATATAACAAGATAAAATATCAAATTGATATCACAGCCTTTACAAAACTCAGACCATATCGCAGAGAGGTCCTCTGTGTTAATGGTATTATATGATTTCAGATGTTTCCATCGTAGGTCCTGTTAGACTTTCACATTCAAGTAGTAAATGTTCCAGGGTCTCTATGCAATCAACACCGCACAACCTGCAATAGTGTCTACTACGTTGAATCCCCATCTGGGCACCATGGGTCAATAAGGTAATGCTTACATTACGTTTCAGCCTTAAATATTGTTTAGCTATTGCACTGCTTGCAAATGCCACCATATAGCGCGGCGTAATGTCTCTACTTTTAATATAATCACAAAAACCAGTGTGATTTTGATCAAAAAGCAGATTAGTTAAATACTGCGCTCTAAGATTTTTTGTTCGAGACTATTCTTTTTTATATATACTGCTCCATCCAACCTCACAACACAACATCCTGCATCGCAATTCATGCAGGTCCTAATCATCTTACCCAGGTTGTCCAGTGTATGGTAGGCATAAAGATCACAAAAGGCATCTAGAAATGCACCAATCATCGTTTCTATGTTTAACTTTATCAATTGATCACAATATAGAATGGTTTTCCTGATTGGATCATATGTATTTCCAGGAATCTCAAACTCCAGGTACAATAGTTCAACTGATAGGGTCGGTGGTAGCCCAAGAGTTTACGAAGTACAGTTGCTTCATATCTTCTCAGAACAGATGAATAATCTCCACCCCATATTTCATAGAATATGATCGAAATAACTTTCGTGTGTTAAAGCAACAGCACTGTCTCAAATGACATACCTCTCTGCCTATTTACAAAGGGATTGATCACCTTGACTGCTTTATTAAAGTTACCCTTGGTCACATTCCAATGTGTGCCCCATTTCGGGTTACTCTGAGGATGAATACCCATATACTTGCATGTGTCAACATTCTCCAGCTTCATACCATTCAGAGTACAGCGATAGATTCTAGCCTTGTGGACGGTTGGAGTCCATACCATGGTCTTACTCTTCTCGATATTTATCTCCAGCCCGTTGTTGCATGCATACATTCCCAGGGCTTCAACCATCTTTTGGGGACCCTTTGGTGTGTGGTCAACCAACACCAAGTCGCCAGTGTACGCAAACCAATTTGTGAGGTGGCGTCCTACTTTAACAGGGCATAATGCCAGATAACAGTGCATAATCCTTTGAGCAGTCGTTTTTGCTTATATTACCACATTTCTATTACCTGCCAATCTGTTTTTATATTGTGAAAAGCTTTTCTCTTTGCATCGTTTCTTATAAAAGTCTACTCTGCGATAAACCTTTGATGGCGATGATATCTGTGTGCGTAGCAGTTTTTACTACATTGCTGCTACTCTGATGGTAAGAGCTATTCTAGCTTCTGCAGAGGATTTCACTCCTGGCGGCATTCAACATAGCTGGGAGCTTTGTAGCTACTGCTTCTAACCTAGGAGAGCCTACTTAGCTTGAAACTAGCAGCTGACACTATCTCCTTGTGGCTGTCCAGGCCAACCGGGACCTTACACACATGCATATGTCACATAATCTTTGGGGGATTTTAGATTGTTAATGAAGAATTGGGAAACATTTAAACATAATGGATCATGCAAAAGTTAAAGTTGTCCTGTCCTGTGGAGGTTAGATTTGCAGTGTGTTGTGTACTTGCACCGGATTCCCCATCAGTAGCTCTTGTCTATTGAGTTGTGCCTAACACCCAGGAGCTGGCTTTAGCTCCTGCTTATCGAATTTGATTTCGAACCCTGCCCAGTTACATTAAATTATTATTAAGGGGCTGCAGGAGCACACTGTTTACTTTGCAACGTCATAAAACAACTCTTAAAAATTAAAGATACGTCTTAAACAAAAATACAAGGGGAATTGATCAGTGCAGTGGAATGGAAAATGAGCTGACAAAACTAATTTAGAATTGGCATATCACAGTGACAAGTGTGGTGTATGTTTGGAACTAATCAATGTTTGTTCATTTTGAACGTTGTGCTTTATTCACATTGTTTGATGTTTTATTCTTGTAGAGATTAGGTGAGTAAAAATGTCATGTTCCATTGCTATGAAATAAAATGTTTTTGAAAAATGAAAAGGAAAGCTATAGAAATTCTGCTGTATACAGGTAGTAAGATATATAATGCACTGTGAATTATAGTATAATAGTGTATGTATGTTATTTGACAGAAAGGTAGTCAAGGGGTTCAAAGAGTACCATAGGCAGGCGTAGATATGATGTAGCATATATCTTTATTGAAGGTACAGTCAAGTCCTGGGCAAGGAACAAACCGGCGGGCTAAGCTTCAACAGCCACTCTGAGAACACCAGCACCTCAACACTCCATACACGAGCACCTACGCGGTCACACTCGCACGCGACCACTGCACCCAACTACGACACATCTTCCCCCGTTAGGCATACTACAACGGAATGTGTGGCCAGCATGTCCATGTCCAACACGCCCACAACACACTACAACCCGAAGCAATGATGCAGACGACCTACACCACTAAACTACACCAGAGACTACTACCAGGCACAAAAAACTCCAAAGGCTGACCCAACTAAACCGTTCAAGCAGCACCCAACCAACAACAACCAAAGCCCCAACTAATCATATCCTGCCCTACTGCTCTCTGACCAACCTACCACTTACCAACAAAACCAAAACCCATCAGGCCCATACTATAGAACCACACCATCCGACGGGAACCCCAAAGCCCTCGAGGACAAGAAAACAAAAAAACTGAACAACCACCAGTTCCAAGCTGCCCCTTGGAACATAGGTCTGCCACACCTATCCGACAACCGAAACAAACTAACCTTCCGCACCCTCAATGCACTACCCCCTTCCAGCACAGGCTGCCCCCGGGGCCTCAAGCCTGCCACACTCTAGCACAGACAAGCTTCAAACCTGAGCAACTACCCGCACGCCAACACAACAGTGTCCCCCAACACACCCATAACACAACACCCCCAGGCCAACCACCCCAACAACTGGAAACAACTGGAACCCACAGGAATGAGCTAAAGATGGTGCAAATTTGCAAAAAGGACCAGAGGGGAAAACCAACATCAACGAACCATAAACCCACACTTGCACAAAAACTGCTGGTAACACACCCCCACACCTCACAGGAACAAAGACAACCGCCAAGCTATCTACAACCCACACTACGAAAAGGGGCCCTAGACCGTCCCCACACCACTATGGCCTCAAGCCATTGCCCAAAAGTGCACACTCCAACTCCACAACAATACATGAATTACCCCAAATCCACAGACCACAACAGCACCCCAAACATGGATTAAGCCACGAAAAATTAGCACGAGTATCAATGTCCCGAAGAACACCAACGTTGACACTGGCAGGACCCGGCTGGCATCCTGCCACACACTCGAAATACACTGGTTAAAAATACAGCTCGAGATCAACAAATACCAAGCCCCCCACCCCGCTAGTCATACACGCACACAGCTGCATGCATGCACAGACACCAACACAACCATGCGTATCGACACCACCTCCTCCACAGACGCCACAATCAAAGAGGAAAAGGAGAGTAACAAACTGCGGAACCCGCTCCCACACATCCCAAGTCAAATTCATAAAAATGGAGAGTAAAACGTTCAGCCCCGCCCCCCCGCAAGTCCACCATTACCTGCAAGGGAAAAATGCAATGATCATTATGAATACATCCAGAAACAAAACGCTAAAACAAATAGTCACAGGGACACGACCAAAACACTCAAACAGGCAAACACACTGCACAGGCCCAACGCTAACCAACCTGAGGCCACCACATACTCTCACCCAAACAGGCACATCGGCCTCAAACCACAAAATGTTACTAAAGTTCCGCCAAGGTGAGCTCGCCCACGCTCTCCACAAAATCGACTAGTCCAGAGTCGAACTCCCTCAGCTTTTGTAGAATTGTCCAACACCAGTCACAATTATTCCTGGGACCACCATCTTCCACGTCGCAGACAGCACAAACGGACAAACGCACCCACTTGCACCTGACAGATGGTGGTTAAACTGTTCCGACCGGAGGATCTCCTAGACCCCTCTTCCTTGTCCTCCGCCTTCCTTCATCTATGATAGGTGCACTCTCGGCGCCAAGGAATGACGCCACACCGCCACTCATCACCACAGCGGAAACATACTGAACACCGGACAGCCCTTAGAGAGGTGGGACGCAAAGCAAATTACTAGTTCCCCTGGGGCGTTCAGACCAGTGAAGTGGGGGCTCATCCTCTGACCGTAGAAGCAAGATTTCCTGAGCTTCCTGCGCCACCTCACGCCCATGACCATGTCCCAGACAACAGCGTTGTCCCAACCGCCCTTGCAAATTCTTTCGGAAAGACGGATGCAGGAGACAACGAAACACCGGAAAGAGAGGTGCTCTTGGACTCCTCCAAAACACTGTCCTCGCTCCCCTCCATGGCACCTTCACCACAGCAGTCAAACAAACCGGAACAGTCTTAGACGCGGAAGTCCAGACAGCAACGCCTTCCAGCTGTGGATTACAACACCCTCCATCGGTACCATGACTCTCCTCACCGCCACGATACACCCTTGGTACTGCGCTCACAGAGAAAGAGTGTACCACGCTGGCCACAGCACCCAGAGTTACCACGAAGCTTCAGCGCCCAGTTGCAATTGCTGGACCAGCCGACACGACGGGCACCAAAGACCAGTCCTCAAAGCGCCCACTGTCGCTAGCAGCCGTGCTAGATGGGGAAACACTGAAGGGCGGCGTCCTTGCAGCCTTCTGTCACCCCCTCTGCAGCGACACAAATCCTCATCACCAGTGAGACAAAGGTAGTCCACAGGTTCAAAGAGTAACATAGGCAGGCGTAGATATGATGTAGCATATATCTTTATTGAAGTTACAGCCAAGTCCTGGGCAAGGAACAAACCGGCGTCCCATCCAGCAGGCTAAGCTTCCACCGCCACTCTAAGAAAACCAGCACCTCAACACCCCATACGCCAGCATGCATGCGGTCACGCTCACACGCGACCACTGCACCCAACTATGACATTATTTAGGTGATGCTAGTAGACCGTATCCAGGACGGGCTGTCTCATGTGGTAACAGCCAGTCGTCCTGAGGTAATAGACCAAGTGAAGCTAGGGCATTACTGCTGGACAGTGTCATTACCACATGGTACAGCCTGCCAGGGTGGCCATTATTGCCATTAGCACCCACTAATGGCATTGGTGGATGCTAAAAGTGGCGAGAAACTTTAGAGATGTGGACCTTCATTGTGCTGTGGAGACGTGCCAAGCCAGTGTTGGGAAGGGAGGAAGACCAGAGCTAGCGGGTGAACTAGTAGCAAGTAGCTCAAAGAGGAAGTAGAGCTCAGTGGGTGGGAGGTGACTGGGGCATATCCAGTGAAAATATTGCCTACAATAAGGCATTCATTACATATAGCCACTGGGAAAAGGCTGTTTTAAAGGCTGTTTTTGCCCTGTCTGGCGTGGTAGTAGTGTCCATTATATCGACAAGGGGAATATTCCCCTTGTTCAGTATAATGGGTTCAGGGGTTGCAGGGCTGTCCCCCGCATCCATTACATGGATTGCGGGGGAAAAGGGAAAAAAAACAGCCTTTTTACTGCGACCTTATTTTGTAGGCAACATTTTCACATGGAACTGACTGGGGCATATCAGAAAAGAAGTCTGGGGAGGCTGGAGGAGCAAGTTCCTTCCAAGGAGACAGAGGGCATGTACTGCGTGCAGATTTTGTGAAGGTAAGCAGGAACACAGTGGATGGAGTTGCGGTAAGCAGGTGGCGGATCGGAATGCAGGCTGCACGGTGGGGAATGCTCATGTTCCATGCCACCTTGGCTGTGCTGCATCTCCAAGAGGCCAATTTCCACATTTAGTGCGTGTACTTCTCCCATCAGTGCCTGCTGAGGTCTTTTCCCCTTTCTAAGCACTGTAATGGTGGCTGTTATTACCAAACGTGATGGCACTCAGTAATGTGACCTCGGATTGGATGAAGGGTTATGTCATCCCCAACAGAATTCAAGCTCGACTTCTAGGGTACATGCACGTTTTTGCAGCAGTCACTCAACATCTGGTGCTATCTGCGAGGGGTCAGAAATGGGAGGCGGACACATTTTGGATGATTTCTCCGAATATTATACATTTTGTCAAACTCCTCACTATCCCTACTCTGATGAGGATTTCCCTGCCTATCAAAAACTAAAGGGAACACTCGAACAAAGGATAGCTGGCCCTCACACTTAAGCATAAAATACACAAGAAAATAAATCGCAATTCACAATGAACCTCAACAATGATATTTCTCATATATTCAGTCTCTTTCTAACCTGAGTGAGCTGCCCATCTCCACGTTTCAAGTTAAGTTCAGTTCCAATGTTCACCATAAAGATACACGGAAATGTGGGTTTTCAACAAAGTTTCAACTCGGCCAAAAGAAGGCTCAGTTAAAAAATAATGTTCAACCAACAGATTTCTTCTTCTTACTGGAATAATAATTTCCACTTCATCAAATAGCATCAATGTTGTTCTGGGTCACAATGTTTTTCCACGACTTAGAAATGTCAGAAGAAATGCAGTTCCTTGTCCAATTTCAAAGAAACACGACTTCTGGGGTCAAAGAAACACAGCCTCTTCATAGCGCTTCTCAAGTCTCTCTTTATAGCTGTTTTATATCTTTATCAGCATGACTTCACGACATCACTACTTCCACCTGGATAAATCTCATATTAGGTTAACTTCTGTAAGGATTCACCATGCATGTCTACTCACTTGCCCCATAGTATTCCACATTCAACTGGGCTTATTAAGTTTTAAATCAACTGACAACAAACTATTTATCAAAGCTTCAACAGTATGCAACTTTGTGATTTTTACTAACATTCCAGAAATACAATATTCACATCTGTGTTCCTCAACACCTTCATGTAGACCAGTCTCTATTCCTCTGAACATTTACCTTTCAGAAGGGCAGCCTCTTTGCCTTTTTGTCTTTCTGCAGCATTAGTATTTCCAACAACTTCAACAGTTTGCACCTTTGTGACTTTGTACAACTTTTCAGAAAAGACCAGATCCACTTTAGTGCCCCCTCGAAACTTCCAAATAAGCAAGGCACTCTTCTTCTGTACAATCACTTTGTCAAAAGGGCAGCCTCTTTGCCAATCTTGTCTTTCTGCCACAACAAAACAATTTGCCCTTAAGGATGTAATTCTTCCTTTCCTCCTTATGGCTCTAGTAATGTGAGGTATACCAATTCTTAGGGAACATTTATATTCGGTAGAATTCGCCTTTTTTACAACCTTGCAGTCACCTCTTTGCTTTCTGTCCACCAAAACAGCTTAATAATGCCATAAACAATTTTGCTAGGCAGACTGCTGGCTATTCAGTCGAAGGTACCATTACGTTTTTCAAACAGAGTTTCGTACCCGCTATATTATATGGGTTAGAGGCTCTAACTTTGACTGATTTGAAATGGTTGAATGTGGCCGAAGGCTTCTTTTGGAGAATCTGGAGTCTTCCTCCGTCTATGTTGATGGCATACTGACGGCTGGAATTTGGCCTGGTGTCATTGAAAGGCCAGGCTCTGGCCTTGTAGATGTATTCTCTACATTACTTAGATCAAGGCCCAAATGTCCTCTGTTGAAGATCATGGGGTCGATTTGCGATATTACATCCATCACATTGAACAGAGGGGATATCTTCACAAAGTTGAACGAAGATTTATTCTCTGCAATTGAGTGGCACCCAGATTTTACCTGTGGCACCCAGTTTGAAATACTGAGGAATATATATATAGGAATACGATCGAACAATGGGATTGGTTAAATGATTATAGGCATCACTAAACATTGTATAATTACAAATACATTGGCAACATAGCACATCGCAAGACTCAGTATTTGCTGAGGTGCCCAAGTGCATTAGTTTGCAGCTTTTTGTTATGCTTCCAGTCTAATCAACTCCCAGTTTTTGTTTTCCAGGGTGCCCTCACTAAGATACTGTTGGAACTGAGAATTTTCAGGATTTGTTCTGGGTCCAACCTCAAATCGCCAAGACATGTACTTACATTATGCCCCAAATTAGGACCCACTTACATGACACTATTGGGCCAGTTTGTGAGACGCTATGATGCCACGAAGTCCAATTATTTTTGGAACGTTTGTTTAAATACAGATTTGGAGAGAGTGCACATTGCATTTCTCCAAATTTGGGAAGTGGTGTGCGCAAAGCTGAATACCCAAAGTAGGTAGGAATTTCTTTGTGAACTGCAGTGCATTGTAATTACAATGACATTTCTATATTTTGTTACAAGCGTTGTATGAAGTTAAGTGAAACTTTTTAGGAAATTAGGAACATTTATCTTATTTTACCTTGTTGTATTTTATGATTTGATGAAATATGTTTTTTATAAATGTGCTTTATAGATGTCTTGGGAGCATCATTTCTATGGCACATTGAAGTTTGAATTGAAGTGTGATGTGTGTCTTTTTAAATATATGTTGTATTGTGATTTTGTAAAGGTTCTATTATGAATCAAAATGGACAATAAAACAGCTTAATGGTATGCCTGTTAGTCTCTTTTGGCTGAAGACAAAGCTTGCACAACCCTCGGCTTGGGCAATGCTTGCAACATGCTTTGCTTTGAAAACAATACTTGTTTCACTCTTAACTTGTGCAATGCCTGTTTGAGTCTTGGCGTGGGCAATGGCTGTTCCCTTAAAACTTACATGTCTATGTTCAGTCACTTAACTTCAGTGCTACATCATCTTCAACAGCTTAATAATTGACTTGTCGGTCAATCTTTACATTTAAGCACCTGCGACCAGTCTTTCATCCGCTTCAGAGGGTTTGATTCAATTGACGTGGTTCAGAGTGTTTTACTTTTACGCAAGTGCTATGGAAGAAGTTTACTCGCACGCAAGTGTGCTACTTTTGTAACTTCCCATTGTCTGACAACGGTCCGTTTATTACTGCTTTCACCCATAAGAAAGTTATTCTGCTTGGCTTACGTTGCCTGCCTTTGTTTGCGCAAGCTTCTGTCTTGCTCCCTTCACGTGCTGCAGGACTTCAACTGCTTCTGGCTTAGTCTGGGCACACACACCCTTCCTCAGTAAAGGTGTCTTCATCCCCGCCATGCAGTCCCATAGCTCCTCTTGCTCCTGGGACCCTCAGCTCTACTCCAGCTTTCAGCCACAGTCTCTGGCACGCTTCTTGCTGCACAATCTCTGCAATCCGGTTCACATGGGTAAAAGCAGTCTTCCTTCACGCCTTCCACTGCGCAACCTCTGCACTTCAGACTTGGGGGGATGGGGGAGGAATTGGTGTGAACGGGACCCTCCCAGGATAATCAGCTGAAATCTGCTTGGTCAAAATCCCGGTCTTTCCTTCCTTGGGATATTCGAAGATGTCAAACCAGCTTTACCCACATCAATTGGCCAAAGACTTGGTTACCTCCCTCAAAAAATCCAACACACCTTGGAAACAACCACCAGGATGTTCTATGTGAAAACCTAACTCTGGTTTATTATTCACAGTTGTATGGTTTATGTATTTTCTTGATCATAATTGCTGAGATAACTGCCCTGCTCTTATGTTCATGCACTAGCAATTTTATGACCATGTACAAATAACTTGTGAATTGTGTCTATTATTTGCTTTCTATTTTATTCCATTTCCAACATGTTTGCCAACCTGAAGGCAAGTGTTGTTCGTAAAAATCACTAAATATTAAGGGAAACTGAACCCTTACTCCATCTTTTGCTTTGACCTTAGTCAAATAAATAAGCTAAAAGTCAAACTTGAGATTCCTTTTGTATTTATATCTCTTATAATCATGAGTATACAGTGTTTCTGATATTCAGCATGCCAAATGAGATAACCTTTGCAGAAAATTATAATGCAAATTGATGTAAATGTATGTGGCAGGACGCCACCATTTTGTTTCAATTACCCACATCAACAGGCTTAATGTGTGGTTCAGACACATCCTAACGACAGTGAGCCATTGCATGACTTGGTACCTTTTACAATGTCCTTACCTTTCAAACATGAATACTGTCTCATTGCACAGGATCTCCTCACCACCCTGGGCCTTATCTCCTCCCAGGTGATCTCCCCGTAGTACACCACCCCCAAGGTCCGGATCGGGAAGCATCTGCCTTTCCCTGTCTACCTGGGAGGAGAGTTTAGCTAGGGTTTTAGTGAGGGGTCCACAGGATTCAACACATATCCTTATTATGAACAGAATAGTGCCATTTTACTTCAATGGCAGACATATCTCCTAGAAAGTTTGAAGATATTCTTTGCCATTGCATTATGCCCACCAAAGAGAAGCCTGACCTATTGTCAACAATGGCATTAATCTCTGCTTAACGCCCAGCTTCTCTTACTAAATTACGTAACTAGTATGACCTCTAAATGTTGGCCTGGCAAAATGAACCAATAACTGGGTATGAGAAAGTGTAATACATGAAAATGGGTATACGTCCAGAACAGAAATTATTTTGTATAATGAGTATAAAGCTGGGAACCCTGCATACTGTGTCATAGGAGTAGGCATGGAAATGTGCAGCTATGAAGGCCTCAACGCTTTCTCTGGCTTTCGTTTGCAAGGGATTGCTTTGCATCACTGAACAGTCAGCCCTGCCATAGGAGATTGCCAGCTATGGAGCACTCTGCACTCTAGTGTAATGCTTTTGACACAATAAACTGAACAGATTTTGTAGGCACTATACCATTTTTCTATCGGAGTACTTGTCTGCTGACAGTAGGCGCACGGAGGAAGTCATGCGGCCACGAGTGTACGCAGGTGAACAGGCTTTAGGAAGGGAAGAAAGAATAGTCTCCCGAGTCGGAATGAGTGCGGGATGCACATTCTCCCCAAGCATTCAGCATGATGCTGCACACTGACCACATGTGGCTAGGGACCCAAGTGATGTGCAACTCCTGGCCTGCGAGGTTCTGGCATGGCCCTAAGTAAGCAAGAAGTGTTGAAGGGAACAAATGCCATACTTCACTTTTAAAAGTGTATTACTTAGATCATTCTGTGGAAACTTCAAATAACTTAATTTGGTTACAATTGGAGCAGGCACATTGTATTGTAGTCCAGTCCCTCTGCATTATGAGAAATATTGTCAAGGGGTTGCAAAAAGTGTGCTAACTGCAAAACAGAAAACCTGTTGAGTATCTCGGTGGGGGTGGGTGCCTAAAGTTTGGAAATTGAAGAGAATTATGTGAAACTTACTTCTCTAAGCAGATTAATTCAAATGTCAAGGCGGTAGTGATATTTAAGCAAAAATGAATTCATTTTAATTTCTGACCATCAGTAAAGGGATGGTTTTGATGGTTAATTCTGGGAGAAAGAATCGGGTGGCAAATAGACGCTTATGTTAGGAAACTCTATGCCACCAATCTCAAGAGTATACTAAGGGTGATACACATGTTCCCACAAGTTGGTGTGCTGCGTTCCTTAACCATTAAATAGAACTATATAAATAAGTCTATGCTGAATGAATGAGATTCTGACCTGTCGATGGGGTGGACTATATGGGGTTTCTGTGATGGTTGGATGCAGAGGGCGATTCCAGGTGTTTGAGACCATTTCCAGATGTTTTTTACTGGTTGCTGCTAGCCCAAAGGGTGATATCTCCAAAATAATTAATAGAATATTAGGAATTCTCTTTAAATTGATTTGCATATTTTGTAGATTCACAAGACCACGTAGGGGGTTGAGATTGATTAGGATTTTTCAGGCTAGGGCTACAAAGTCTGACTGTAGTGGACGTGGGAATGGTCTGATAATTGTATGTCCAAGGAGAGGGGTAACTTGCTTAGGAGTGTGGGTTGTGCCCTAGCACTATTATGTAACACGAAAGGGGAAGGGGCTACTTACCCTGTTAATCATTCAGCTGAGCATCTGTAATGCACTGAAGGTTTTGAATTGTCTCTTTGGAAGCCAAAGAAGATGGCAGACAAAACTGGTTCTATCCTGTCTTGACTCTCAAAACCACATTAATGTTGGGGTTAGAGAATGGGTACTCAGTGATGTAAGTATTGGCAGCTATTTTAAGGACAGGAAGGCAAAGGGGATAGAGAAATTCTATCTTTCCATGCCTACATATGGGGCTATGCTTAGTCGGCATTCGTGTGCCGCTTATGTAATAGTGGATATTAAGGAAAAGGAAATGTATTCTAATTTTTTCCTTTTTTCTTTCAACTTCAGTACCAGTTTGTTTCACGCGTGATTGTATTCAAGACAGGAATTACCAGTTTGATACCTTATTCATATAAAAGGTTAGATTTTTTTAGATAGGATAGTTGTCGAACCGTATTGTGGCAATGATTACTTTATTGGCCAATACTGTAGGGTTAACAAATCCCTATTAAAACATTCTATGAATCCTCTGACCTCTAAAGTTTTAAACCTTCAGGTCATGGACATGTAGTTAGATGGGTTTCTCATTATTTGATTAGGATGGGCATAATCCTATCGTAGATGGTCCCTACTTTCATGTGCTGTCATAGCGAGGAAAAGGATTAGGACCTCTCTGCCCACAGTACAAAAATCCTCTGTTGCATCTAAAACAGAGTAAAATAAATCTAAGGCAATACATGTGGTGGATTGCACATTGATCCAATTACTTGGGGCAGCATACAGTAGACGTGTACCTTCCAGGGAAGCTTGCCCTAAGCTTTGAAGAGAACATGTATTATGCATACCTATGAGTCCAAAGGAATGACACAAACAGGGTGTATGAGTCTTCACATCAATTTATTTCATTCATCTTCACTCCATAGGCACACACTGTTTGTTTTTTCTTGCCATTATCATTTATGTGGTCCACTTTGAGTACATTGTAAACAGTTCAGTGGCAACAACTTTGGGGAACTGGAGCAGTTTCTTTTGGATGTATCTCCAAGTATAGAGGACTACTGTTGCTATTCCTGTTATGTCAATACGAGTTATCTTGGCCACCTGCTGCCCAAGCACCCATGAACATTGAGGAACTCATTTCAGACGGTGTTTAATTGAGGAGCTGAATGTATTCATAATATAGGTACCAGGAACACAATATACTATGGGGCCGAGGCACTGTCTAAGCACCATGGCTGACATTTATAAACCAGGACTACACAGTGAGAGCAAAAGCAATGAATAGCTTTAACGCAAGAATACCAGGAGATACTCGGGAAACCTACATATCTTTTATCCACACGAAGGTGATGTAATGAAGAGTGTGTTGATGTTGAGCATGCACCGTTTCCTCGCTGGTGTTCAGTGATGTAGCTCTATTGCATCGTGACGGGCCGCAATACGCCTTCTGCCCTGGAGCCAACCCCCTTTCCAAACTAAAGTCAGTGATCTCTTTCTACAAAGAGTGATCTCTTCACTGGGGCTGGGTGACCAGAGCTAGAAGTCCGGCCACATGGGGAAGAACAGATGGAGCAGTTTGACTCAAGCATTTACTCCTAATGAATGTATTAAGGCGAATCTAGTGAACTGGGTCCTGTCAGGATGGTTGGAGCAACACGTGGAGGGCCCAAGTCTGGTTCTTTGCCCTGGCATTCATGGATCAGAGGTTCTAGCTGGGGTTTGGCCCACAACAGTGTCGATAACCCTAAGCTGCATGGTGGTCAGACTGCTTTTCGGATCAACTGTTTACTTATGTGATGTAACTAAGACGTGATCTCGTAACAGCGCCTCGATGCCCCTGGGCTGTTTGAGCACTTTATAAATGCTAATAAATAAATGGGATAGGGGATATCTTTGATGATGCCGAGTAGGTGTATCAGGAGTCCACCCTGTTTACATACTGTATGCAAATGTATAGCTTAATGTGCTATTGCAATACTGTTTTTGGTTCACCTTCAGCCGTAATAACATTGAATGGGTCCATTTTCTAAGAATACCAATTACCCAAAATGGGCTACTGTGGTGTGAATGAAATGGCGAGGAGAGTGCCTGTGCTGAAGTGCATTACAAAAGTCGTACAAATATTGGAACATTACACTCGCAGGTCAAAGTCAACCAGTCCATTTGATGCGAAAATTCAATATAACACATGCTTAACACTTGTTAAATCAAATTATACCTTCGAGTGGTGAAACACAGACGGATGGAAGGAAAAAGCTAATCTCCTATTTTGACAGTAATCGATGGAGCTGGGTTTTAAACTTGTACAATACAAAAGCCCTGTCAGTTTCTATTGCAATGGTAAATGCTAATGGATGTATGTAGGAGTATATCGGTTATTAAAGTCTGTCTTTGAGCATCAATGTTCAACGAGTATGAAATGCAGTTAATGCCTATGGGTGCACATCATGTCGGATATTGATGGACCGTTTCCTCTGTTTATGCTTTAGTTGCCACTGTTGGTTTCATAGAATGTGTGGGAAAGGAGATTTCTGATCTGAAGAGATACTGTGGAGTAAGAAAAGCTCCTGGGTCTGCCATTGCCTAAGCCTACTATGTGCAGAACCAACTACAGGGGAGTCATTGCAAGCCGTTGTTTTGTATGTACACTTACTGGATGTGTACTCTCTGAACCTGCATAAACATTTGATTGTATGATGGTGAGAAATCAGGAACTTGCATCCAAATTATGTTGTGAATGTGTCGACCATCTCTCTGGGAAAAGAAGATTCCAGGCACCCTTGGCGTTGGGTGTGAAAGTGGAAAAAAGTTCCTAAATCTGAAGTCGATCGCCTGTCCTCTAACCATATAAGGAAATGTTACCATTGTGTGAAATAGAGACTGGACTACAAGCCATCAACCAGCATGTATATGCCTTTATTTTAGATGTATGGATCACTGCACGCTTCCTGCTAGATTGGTATAAACCTGCACCATTGCTGAACATGGGGAAAGCCGGGGGCGGGGATGGGTGGGGTGGGTGGCATGCTGGACTTTGTTGAAACAGCACCTTTGCCTAGTAACTAATGCAAAGAATTGGAGAGGCTTAAAGGAATAGTGTTCTCAGAAATATTATTGTCCCGAGGGTTCGGGCATGTGTTTTTAAGCATACGTTGATCGATCGTACAAACATTTCCTATGCACCTTACTGTAGTTTTCCTCTTTTGTACACATGCGAAATCAGGCAGCAGGGTGCAGCCATCTTGTGATAATCTTATCCGTTGCCGCATCACCCAAGCAGGACTGCCCTGGCGGCACTAATTCATATGCCCCTGAGGCTGACATCACCAAACCTAGTGAAATTCTTTGCCTATCCAGGACGTTACTGGGCAGCGTGACACAGAACCCGGAAATAAACACACATTTCACAACACAGCGTGTCACAATTCGGAATATAAAACTACACTTTAAAAGGAAATAGCAAGACTGTACAATTTGTAAAGTACTTTTATTTCACAATAAATGCTCCGAGAACATCCGGCGATTGCCATATTCAATCAAATGGGTAATTTTTTTCTTCTGCCTCGAGCATCAAATGTTCATCGTGGGTCACGCAGTGTTCCTTTTGGGTAAAAGAAGCGCTTTGGACGCACCATGAATCGCAAGGCTTGTGCATAAGATTGGCACTAGGCCACCGTAAATGATGTTACGTTGCTGCTAATTGCTGGTACCGCATAAGGGCATATCGGGCCGTGGCGATCGTCCCAAAAAAGTCATTGATATCCAGCTATTGACGTTTATCTGCAGCTGCCGGTTGAAAAACCCGTCAGTTGGTATCTGGAATCGATGACAATCGCAGAAAGGCAAGATGTAGCTGTTTTGAAAACCTAACAGAAATATCTCTCAGTAGCCGATCTTTATTACAATTGATCATTTTACCCATTAATTCGGCCCGTGTTAAAACTAACAATGAACACAGATGTGAAACAATGGGAAAACAGAGAAAATAACGTGGAAAGTAGTCTACAATTTGTTTCGGAGGAAGGTCTATGGAGTATGTTCAGCTCGAAATGGGATGCGGAAGCTGACACTACAAATCGAGGAACACATAGACCGCATTTTAATTAAATATTAGCGTTGAATCTGGGGGAACCGAGTGGTGGTTTATATGCATCTCGATGCTGGACTGACCATGTGCCTGGTAGAAAGACCAGTAGACCCACAGGTTGTACTTTCTTTTCATTGTAATATGCCACACAGAACAAACAAGTACAATGTAACCCAGCAATAAAGGTCGACTAATGATAAGTTGACTCGTAGGTCTATAAAAACGTCGAAAGTCAAACTTGCATTATATTCGGCATTCCCATTCTCTTGGCGTAACGCAGACCGTAATGCAGACTCCGTTCAGATAAACGATTTTTCATAAACTGAAATTACATGTTGCTTTGACCAGTTTTTGATTAGTGAACCTTATCGTACACCCCTCCCTTAATTCAATTCCTTTTGGAATGGTCCCTTTCTCTCAAGGTCAAAAAACAATTGAACCTTACACTGTGTGCGATGAGTGGGCTTCCTCAGCTCGCAAGCCAAAATTTAAAGCTGGTGACCTTCACTCAGAATGAAAACACATTCTTAGTTTGCAACATCTTGTCTCAGCACATACATGAGAAAGTGACTTGTGAGGCACAGGCACAGGAGGAAAAATGTGGAGGGGGGTCAGTGCTCGCTGTACACGGCGCTGCTGAGGGGTAGGGGAAACTTCGCAATGACAGAATGCAGACTAGTCCAAAGTTGGAGTCGAGGTACACAAAATGGAGTCCAAGTGTGTCTAGCAACAGCCCCACCTCTGCTTTTGTCAGGGCCTTCTTCCCTATAGCAGCAGAAGGGCAAAGGAGGCGCCCCCCACGAGTGCAAGAGCAGGATGTCACTTTCGCGTATAATGTATGGGGGCCAGGGGCTCAACCAACCCACTCCTTCCTTACATTAGCAACGACCCCCAACACATGCTTCCATGAATATATTGGTCAGAGTGCTTCTATTTCTCACCAACAACCCACTTTGATGCGCTGTTTTGCTCACTGTCAGTAGTTCTTGAGTGCTGAGCATACTTTCCAGCCTTGGTCTCATTCGTATTGTTGGACGAGTAGTTATTCAGCTATTCGGGAAACTGTTTGGTAAGGCAACTGCAGAACCCCAAAGTTGCTTTCAAACTGTTATCCATCTGGCCCCTCCCACGTTCAGTGAAGGTCCCACAGTAGCTCGATGAACCTGGGAAGTGTGAAAGCACTGCGTTACATTGTAAGGCATTCGTAAAAATGCTACTTGTTGAAAAATAAATTGACAAAGAGGATAGATTTCAAAATACAAATTGGATGCTTTATTTGGACACTTCATAAAAATATTGTTGATCAAAAAAACAGATTTTAATCATTTGAACCGGGAAGTGAACTGTTCCACCAGCTCTGCTTTGGGTGGAAAGGGCATGTTGGCAATGTTTTGTGGCAATGTATGTGTCCTCGGAACAAAATCGTACGCGATTCCGTGAGTATGTATCTCCAAGGCAGTCATAATAAGATCTTTCACAAAATCGAATTCCATTTCCTCTTATATTGGCTTGACCACCCATTTTTTGCTTCTTTTCGTAAAGGCCATTGTGTAGCGAAGCATCCCAAAGTTTCCCGCAGTCCTCAATTGTTCACGGCCTACATTCTCGTTATGCGCTAATACCCCTAGTAATGTCCTATATTTCATCCCGTCTCTGCCGAAATGCAATCTCTTTGGCCTGTACTTTGGGCACATATTGTAGAACACCTCCAAATGTCCCGTGTGACAGAATTCCCTTCAGATCTCTTGATAGAGTTTTTTTCAAACACAATCTTGGCTTTGTGTGGAGGTGAAGATGGAATCCACCACTTCTTCTTCCGTTCCTGCTCCGGCGACAAAGGGCCATGTGCAGATTGGTGGAAATGTTGGTATTCTGTCCAAGAGTGAACGTTGAACAGTGGTGCATCAGTGACCACCATTTTTCAAGTAGTATTTCCATAGACCCATCACAAGGTTTGCCGCTCCACCAAGGATGGTTGCTGAAAGACTGGGACCACTGTAAAATATTTTCAGAACCTTTTTTTTTTCCCCTGCAGCTGAGATTTTTTTATTGATGGATTTGGCAACGTGTCATACATCGATATTTGGAAACTGCTCTCTCATGGCTATTCAAACGTGTCTGTCCATGGCTATGAGGTCTATTTGCATTCCCCTCAATTGGAGATCTTCCAGTGATTTTATAAAAACCAAGTTTCTCCATGGCCACCAAGGATTTACATTTGGACACCTGCATGACCACCAAACTCACAATTTTTTTAGTTTCCAAGTCCTGAAAGTGGTATGTGCAGTACTTTGCTGAAAATCCGGGGCTGTCACATTGTCCATCGCCAGCTAGCCTGAACCGTTTTTCGGATAATGTACTTTGAATAGACATTTGTTCAATTTCTCATGCTTCACTAATGGCAGGGAATAGATATTGACGTTGATATTTGTAGTACTGCGTTTTAGAAATGAAATGGAGTCCCACAAATTGACAGAAACTGGACAACTTAATGAAACTAGAGCCACTGAAAAGTAAAGCAGCTGCACACTTTAGATTCCCAGCTGGCAGTTTCCCCAGCATCGGTTGTGCGGACCATGAACATTTTTCATGGAGCATGTCACAGGTGGCATGTATTTTGAGGTTACTACCTTGTGATACACGAGTCACATTCACCAATGGGTTCCCACATACTTCCCCTCTCACTGAATGCACACATTTAAGCATCATAATCTTGATCAAGCTGCTGTCGAATGCTATGTATTTGGGCTCCTTTATTAGACTATTATCCTGCATTATTGTTGTTTCTGACTGAACTGTGGTTGACATATCAGCCGAACTGGACATACTGTAGTCGAGATCTTTTTCTATTTCCTCGGTCAATTGTATTGATGCTTCAGTCTCTGTCATTTCAGTGTCTGTTACTTGAAAATGAATCGGAGAAAACATCAATGTCGATTGGTTTTTGGGTGGCCCTTTTTTTTGGCGGGTATCGATTGTGTCAAGTGGTCTGTGACTAATTCAAAAGCATCTTCATCGCATTCAGTTTCATCTTCATCTGGTGGAGCAGTCACATTGTAGCAATGGTCCAACAACACTTTGCTTGTTTCGCCGGTCACATTAAATTCATTTTCTGACCATTGGGCAAAAGCATCTCGAGTCTGCTTATTGATTTGAACACGCTGCACCTCAAATAATAGTTGCTCCATGGTCAAATCAGTTTTGCAAGCAGCATCTCTGATTTCTGTAGCTGTCTGTGTCTGCATAGTTCATACACCATTGGGCAAATAGACAGGTTGGAAAAAGATATTATATCGGACAATTTACATTTAAAAAAGCAAGTTATGAAGGCACCAGCACAAAACACTCTTTAAAAATGAAATTGTAAATGACAGTGTCTTTCTTCCTTTTTTGTGAAACCTTCTTCTTTACTGTAACGACAGCAACAGCAAGCTGGTCCACCGACTCTGATCCAAGTGCCTCCTCGTCTATATCCCGATCATGTATACGTGCCTAGAAAAGAATATCCATTCAAAATAACTAATTCGTATTAGAAATTAAATTATTCCATCGCACACCTGGCTTACACAGATATAATTGTACACCGTCTGTCATTTAGTCAAAAAATACATTTTGAATTTCACCTGATTGATAGCTAGTCGATCAAAGATGACTGTGCAAAGCACACTGATTGAAATGTTGCACTCAAGTGATTTGCAAAAACTGCTAGTTTATAATAATGTCACTGTCTAATAGTATCAGAACTAGGACCTACTTTCTTTCATTCGAGGGAACTGTCATTATGCATACCTCTGGCTCTGGATCAACTACGAGGGATGATGTAATTGTAGTCGAAGCGTCAGCATCCCCATAAAACACACTACCTGTTTTAGTATGGATGAAAAAATTGAAATTGAACACACTCAATGTGACGCAGACAA
Organism: Ambystoma mexicanum; assembly: GCF_040938575.1. Lineage (NCBI taxonomy): Eukaryota > Metazoa > Chordata > Amphibia > Caudata > Ambystomatidae > Ambystoma > Ambystoma mexicanum. Next base: position 975,946,875 of record NC_090934.1, on the reverse strand, counting down.
AAGTACATATCAATAAAAAAATCATGAATGAAACATTGTCTAAACAAACGACACGATACGTAAATATGATCATATTATCTCAAATTCCATGCATAAAACATTTCTGGAACTGAATAGCTAAATAATACTACCTGATAAGCGCTCGAAGTTGTTGTTGATTCCAAGTAAGACATGGATGCAGAATCTTGCTCCTTCATATTCAGTGCATAGTCTTGGAGTTGTAAAGTGAAAATTTGATTTGATTTAGAAATGCTGATCTTAAAAATTGGCATGTAAAGAGACCGATTACGAAAAGATTATGCTTATTTCTAAGGGCACTATGGCATAGTTATCTGTGCCCATAAATCGTTTTCTATGATGCTCCTAAAACCAAGGACAGGTGTTTAGCAAAATGGGGTTTAATTATAAAGCAATACAATCTTGTAAATATGAAAAGTAAGGGACTTTTACACCTAAATCACCAATCCGTCCACTTAGTTACCTGTTCACTACCCCAAGGGCTGCAGCTAAATCGGGAATCATAACTCGCATGAGGCGGCCTGTTCATGAATAGTCGGAATTGCATTTGGGAGAAATGTACGAGACGTTCTGAGTCGATGCTTCTTTGTGTACTTGGAATGGTTGTACATATTCATGGTAAAGTGTTAGGCTGCAGGTGCGGAATTGATCACTCCTCGAGTCACCCAAGACTTCACGGGCTTTACTTTCAAGCTCTTCTGGCACAAATCCGCAATATCTGACCCATTCTCTTATTCGATCTATATTCCTCAGAATACATGCATTGTAGTGTCTTTAGATTTTTTATGGGTCTTAGAACGGCAACCGAAAACCGTACATGCAGGTATTGTTGGAAATTCTGTAAAAAAAACATTATTTGAAAATGACTCTGCATAAAAGCGTGAGAGAAGGAATTGTACCATCAATTTTTTCTATGCAAGCTATGTTTTGGTCACCGAAGCAAAACCAATGTAGCGTAGCCGGCTATATTATAGGATAACTTTCATAAACAATTCATTGATGTGACGAAAATCATAACATGTAACTCGTCCCTTGAATGTACTATCGTGCATCAAAACGAAAAATGCTTATAGACACGGTCCGCGAAGGATGCAATTTGATCCCAATTGACACGGATGACAATTGATGTATATTGATAACATAACCAATTAAAATCAAGTCAATGGCAATGAGATGAATGAACATAACACTACTGGGTACGTTTGTTCGAAATAGATGAAATTTAGAGATCAAGGACATATGATTAGGTGACCTGTCCTTACCTTGACCAACAGTTAGATTCAGCAAGCAGGGTTGTTAGTGGCAAGAGAACAGGGAGATGCTCGCAGGTAGCACGACGACGAGCTGAATCGCAGTGGTCACAGAAGTTCTCAGGTAGCACGTTCATGAGTTGACTTGTAGTGCTCAAAGATGTTCTCAGGAAAAATATCAAGTGGTTTATAAAGAATTTGAAAAGAGGGTGTATGTGAATGAATGACGTGTATATGTCGTGGTCTTATGTGGATAGCAGGGGCGTGGCCTCCTTCAGGGGATCCTGCCTGGAGACACGGGGTCTGAGGAGGGCATGTGAACATTGACCCCTGCACGTGAGATACCTTTGAAGTGTACCTGGTGTTTGGCACCTTGGCCGTTCCCACCCCCGTCATCCCCCTTTGGCAGCGCACATCCACTGGTGCGAACTGCCTTTGATAAGGGAGGGGGGATGGATGGGCATGATGCATGCAGGAAAGGGCCGGAAACACTGCTGAATGGAGACACACTTGATTCACTGAAAAACTGAAACAACCATTGATAAAAGTTCCATTGTGTTTTGTTTTGTTTCTGATTTTGATGGCACACACGTACTACACATTAAAAACTTCTGGTTGAAGTATGGTGTGGGAAAATCCCCTGTACTGACAGCTTTCTCTGGGGAACGCAGTGTCCAAGCCTCCCATGAAGCCACCATGTAAACGAACGACAGGCCACCAGCCTGTACCACCTGTGAAAGAGAAAGATACAAACTATTTTTAAATGAACAAGATAAGTGTATTAAATCTTAGTTGCCAATGACAATTCTTGTATCCAATGGCATTGTTGCCAGTACAAATGTTACCTAGACACTGTACAATATTGACTGACTATGCATTCCATTACATTTGGGACACGAAGAAATATTGCTTCATGGATGTACATGACATTAACATAAGGAAACCACCAGGATTTCCCCAAATTGCGAGTCATATATAGAATTGCAAGACTACATTCGTTTGGCATTGATCAAAGTTACGACAATTATAGGCGACAACCATGAAATGGTAGTGGCCTAAGTGACATCACAACTAGAGTACACTTACTCGTTACTTGGATTGCGAGGGCGAACTGTTGCTCGAAGTTTGTGCATAAGCACCATCATAATCCTCAACACGGTCCGTGTGAGGCAGGCTGCCCTGAAGTCTGGCAGCTCGGTAACGTATTGCGGCCGTGTCTCGCCTTCCGATATGTAGGACAAGCATCCAGAGTTTTCTCGGCAGCAGCAGTTCTCCTCGGTTGGCATTAGCGCACACCGATTACAGGTACACCAGGTGGAAACGCTGCCCATGCAAATAGGCTCAGGCTCTTTATCGGTTGAATCGTCCTCCCAACTGTCGTCCGAAGCCCCATCGTTTGGGCATCTTTCTCTTTCGAGTAATTCCACCTCAGAATACTCCGGTTTGTACTGGTAGGGCTGTGTTGTTGCCATTATGGGGCAAACAGTAAAAATTGATAGTAATGGTACTGGTATCTGTTCGCATGGGCTACCAGCACCGAAGGTAGCTAGCCATAGCACTGAAATGAGGCACAGAATACTCAAAAAAAGACAGTGAAATGATTTGAAAAGCAAATCTGATGGCTGATGAGAGGTGGGCTGTTTATACTTATTAAGGAAAGAAGCATTCTGCCATTTCCATGGAGCCACGTCATTAGCTGAAGCACAGAGAATGTTGACACGAGACGTGCATTGGCGATGTGAAATGGGCAGTATGTGTCCAGTGATCTTAGCCTCAGGGGCGGGGCATATGAATTAGTGCTGCCAGGGCAGTCCTGCTTGGGCGACGCGGAACGGATAACATTATCACAAGATGACCGCGCTCTGCTGACTGATTTTGCATGTGTACAAAAGAGGAAAACTACGGTAAGGTGCATAGGAAATATTGGTTCCATGTAATAATGTGCCACAAAAATCTTGCCATGCAAAAATATCTCCGAAAAATTGTCGTTTTTTGTGGCGACATTATTGCATGGGACATGTGGGGGACACCCCCGCAACCTCCAAATTATAATTTTTTTCTTTTTAATTTTTTTTTTTGCCCCTGTCGCCATATATATGGTCACCCAAATAATATCGCCACGACATTTTCCCGGCGATGATATTTACGGCGACCATATATATAGCGATATTATTACCTGATACTGAAATATTTGCACGATCGATCAACGTATGCTTAAAAACACATGCCCGAACCCTCGGGACAGTAATATATTTCTGAGCGCACTATTCATTTTTTTTTAAAAACTTATATTTATTAGTTTTACATAAATATTACATGGAGAAGTTAACATTGAATCTTATAACATTCCCTTCCCCCCTCCCCCCTCCCTCCCCACGGGACGGATGGAGTCATTTTGTCCAGGGATCCTGTTATGCGTTAAATATGTCTGAGATTTTTATGTTATGGGGGCACCATTGCTCCATAAAGTCTGACTGGAGGTATTGCAGGGTCCCTTCCCATTCCTTTACAAATTTGTCTCCTGTTCCTTGGAGTTTGTGGGTAATTTTCTCAATTGTTATATGGGCCCAAACTTTCTGTAGCCAGGTGTAGGTCAGTGGGGTATTTTTATTTTTCCAGTTCTGTGCCATGGTGGTCCAAGCTGCAATGAGTAGTCCCATGAATGATCTCCATTGCGTTTTGCTGTATTGCTTTGCTGTGTCGTCTTTGATTCCACAGAGCCACACCTTCTCCCCCATCAACCCCACATCCGGGAATATTTTGCCCATCTCGTTTTTCACTTCTTCCCAAAAGGGTTTTATGCCTTTAAAGTCATGCCATATGTGTCTCCAAGTTCCCACTTCGTCACATCCTCTCCAGCAGTGGCTGGACGTGTTGGGGTACATTGTGTGGAGCCTCTCTGGAGTGTAGTGCCACTGTGTCATTATTTTGACCCACATCTCCCTAGTTTGTGCCGAGCGGGTCATTCTGGGGATCTGTTTCCATAGGTCCTCCCATTGTTTATCCGTAGGTTCCTCCCCCAATGTTCTGCCCCATTTTATTCTGTATGACCATTTAATGCTTTCCCCTTGTGAGTTTATGTATTTGTATAACGTTGATACCCACTTTCTCTCCCCCGTGTTGGATATGATGTATGTTTCGAACCCTGTAAGGTCCCTGGTTGCTGCCTCGGTGATTATTGGAGAGTTGAGCCAGTGTTTTAGCTGTTCATATCTGTATCTATCGCTTTTAGGGATTCTCGTGGTTGCCACGCACGACTCCAGGGGGATGATTTCCTTGTCCATAAACATCTCTCCTATTTTAGTAATGCCCGCTTTCTCCCAGGTGTCATATGCCCCTTGTTCCATCCCCGGTGGAAATAGTGGGTTTCTACAGATGGTTGTAAAGGGTCCTATCGCTGTGGTCATTATGCCTTTTTTTGTTTGGCTATCCCATGCTTCTAACGTGGTTTTCATGATTTCGCTTAGCCTTAGATTTTCATGCCTGTGCTGCTTCTGTTTCCAGAGAAGTTCTACCAGTGGGGTCCTTGCTACTGCTCTGTCTTGTTTGGCCCATATCTGTTGCGGATCCTCCCCCACCCACTCCCTTAGAACTTTAAGCTGTGCTGCCTGATAGTATTTTCTAAAGTGGGGTAGCGCCATTCCTCCTTCTCTGGTTGGGGCCGTGAGGACCTTCCTGGCAATTCTCGGTGTTTTCCCTTTCCATATGTAGGACAATACCATTTTTGTTAAGGTTTTGAAGAACGTGTCTGGGACCCCCACTGGGAGAGCCTGAAAATAATATAGTACCTTTGGGAGGATGGTCATCTTGATTGATTGATTGTATTCTACCCCACCAGGATATCTGTAGTGGGTTCCATCTGTTTAATTCTCTTCGGATGTTTAGAATTAGTGACGGGTAGTTTTCCCCGTAGAATTGTTCTATTTTTGGGGGTACACTCATTCCCAGATATTTAATGCCTTTCTGTGCTATCTTGAGGTCCAGTGTTTTTGCCTGCTTTTCTATGTTCGTTCTATCCCCTGCCAGGATGAGAATCTCTGATTTTTTCCTATTTATTTTTAGGCCAGAGATGGTCCCATAGTTTTCTAGTTCTCTAACTGTGGCCGATAGAGTAGATTCAGGGTCCTCTAAGGTTATTAGCATATCGTCTGCATACGCAATTACTTTGTGTTGCTGACCCGCCATTTCTATCCCTTTAATGTGTATTGACTCCCGTATTTTAATTAGGAGGGGTTCTAAGAAGAGAGCGTACAATAGTGGTGATAGGGGGCAGCCCTGTTTCGTTCCTCTCGTTATCGTTACCTTGCCAGTAAGCTCGCCATTAATGGCTATTCTGCTGGATGGGGAATTGTAGTTTGCTCTAATACTCGCGATATATTTTTCCCCAAACCCCATGGATTCCAGAACCCTAAACAGTATGGACCACTCCACTCTATCGAAGGCCTTCTCGGCGTCTACTGACAGTAGTATCGCTGGGGTGCGGGTTATCCCTATTTTTTCCATCAGGTGGGCTAGTCTCCTAGTATTATCGTGGGTTTGCCTGCCTGGAATGAAGCCTGATTGATCCTCGCTAATCAGTTTAGGGAGGAGCGGGGATAGCCTTGTTGCCAGGATTTTAGTATATATTTTTGCATCTAGGTTGATTAGGGAGATTGGTCTGTATGATGTGGGATTAGTTGGATCTTTGCCTGGTTTATGAAACACCAGCACCTTCGCTTCATTCATTGTGGGGGTCACATTACCGGTGTCTTTGAATGAGTTTAGGAGTCTTGTTAGGGTCGGGGTTAGTATGTCTGCGTATTTTTTATAAAATGGGGCCGTAAACCCATCCGGGCCTGGAGCTTTGTTACTTGGGAGTCCTTTTATGGCTTTAATGACTTCTTCTTCTCTAATAGGGGTCTCTAGTGCCTGCTTGTCTTCTTCTGAGATTTTCGGGATCTTTAGGGCCTCAAGGTATAAAGTCTGGGCGTTTATATCGGGGTGCTCTGTGGAGTAGAGCGTTTGATAATATTGCCTCATTGTTTCCCCCATGTCGTGCGTAGAAGTATGTGTGGCGCCTTTCGCATCACATATGGCCTTAATCGTTGTTTCTTTTTGTTTCGCCCTTAGTTGTCGTGCCATGAGTCTGTCTGCTTTGTTCGCTCTTATATAATATCTCTGTTTCAGATAGAGTAGATTCCTTTCTGCGCCCTTTGTACGTAACATCTCTAGTTGGCCTTGTGTATGTTTCAGAGATTTTTTTAATATCTTTGTGGGTTGAGTCGTCAATTTCTCTTGGATCTCCTCAATTGTTTTTTCCAGCTCTTTTTCCCACTGATCCCTTTGTTTGTCTCTCGTGATTTTCATCGCTATCATCTTCCCCCTCAAGACTGCTTTAAACGCGTCCCAGACTGCGCTCATTGCGACCTCCCCCGTATCATTTTGTAAGAAGTATTCTGCTATCATTTCCCTTATGGCCTCCCCTGCCACTGGGTCATGGATCAACTCCTGTGGTAACCTCCATTTCCATAACCCGCTCTTCCTCCCTGGGAGAGTCACGTCCACCCATAGAGGGGCATGGTCTGAGAGGGTTATAGAGCCCTTATCTAGCCCTTGTATCTTTCCCAGTAGCCCCACTGACACCCAGAGATAGTCGATCCTGGACATAGAGTTGTGTACATGTGAGAAATAGGTGTACCCCCTCTGTTCACCCTTCAGTTCCCTCCAGACATCATTCAGAGCCATTTGGTCCATTTGCTGTTTCAAACGTTTTGATGGCGCCCCCTGTCCATGTGCGTTTCCTGCGCTCCTATCTAGCATTGGGTTCCATGCCAGATTAAAGTCCCCCCCCAGTATCACCTCTCCTCTAGCGAAATCTTCCAGTTTCGATAGTGCGTTTCTGAGGAAGCCATCCTGTCCCTGATTGGGTGCGTATATTGAGGCGAGCGTCATGCGACATCCTTCAATCTCTACGTTGGTAAAGGCGTACCTCCCTTCCTTATCAATTATGGTGTCTAGTGGTTTTACGTCCTTTCCTTCTTTTATCGCTATCAGGACTCCTGCTTTTTTTTCTGTTGTCGTTGCCTGTGCCCATATTTTATATCCTTTTATCCGCATTTTGTGCTTATCTTTAGTTTTGATATGGGTTTCCTGGAGGAGTAGTACATCCGCCTTTCCCCCTTTTGAATTGTTTCTCCAGTTTCGTTCTTTTTGTTGGGTGGTTCATGCCTCTGATGTTGTAGGTCATAAAGCGTATCATCCCCATTCTATTTTGTTTGTATGCCATTGCCTCCGGTCCCCTTCTGTTCCCGATTCAACTCTTTGTTTCTTCCGATCCCTTCCCATCCCTTGAACTTCCCTTCCCCCCCAACTTTGAACTTTAAACCAACCGAGGCAAGGGTTCCTATTGACGCTAGGGCGTTGCGCCCTTCGCTCCCTGCCCTCCATACCCTCGGGGGGTATGTTATGGGGATTCCTAAACCCCACTGAACCATTTGTCTTTACCTGGTTCCAGACCGTTGGGTCTCGGCCAGGCCGCCCTCCTTGCATTGTCCGTTCCGCTCCGCTCCCACGTCCCCCCCCCGATTGGGTCTTTAGTGGCATCGTATCCATGTCTGTCCCCCAGGCATGTATTTTCTTGTCTTCCTCATGGCACCTTTCTCCGGGTGTCTCTCCCTGGATTTGCATTCTTCTGCTTGGTGGATTCCCAGCCCATCGGTTTTCTCGTTCGGGCTCTCCTGTTTGTGGCTTCCCCCTGCTCCATCTCTTCGTCTTGTAGTCCCATCGTGCTGAGGCCTTCTTCCAGCGTGGTCACTCTTTTCTGTTTTCCTTCCCATGTGAACAATAAGCCAAACGGGAAGGTCCATTTGTAGCGAATTTGTTTTTCAATGAGCACTTTCACCAGTGGGGCCATTGCTCTTCTTTTTTGGAGGGTTATTAGTGCCAGGTCCTGATACAGTTGGATGTCTTGCCCATTCATTTTAATATGTTCCAATTCCCTGGCTCTCCTTAGGATCTGCTCTTTCTGCGGGTAGGAGGATAGCGCCACCAGAACATCACGTGGTCTTTCCCCTGGGGCCCCCGCTCTTTTCGGTCCTACCCTGTGGATTCTGTCGATTCCGATATCCTCGATGTCTTGTGTTCCCAGGATGTCTCTGAACACCTCCTTCACCGCCTCCTTCAGATCTTTGTCCAGCACTGATTCCACCATGTTCTTGATTCGGATGTTGGAGCGTCTGGAGCGGTTCTCCAAATCCTCACATTGTAGTTCCAAGTTGTGAGTAAGTGTCACCAGGTGTTCTTGCGTTTCACTTGTTTGTCTCGTGTCTTCTTCAAGATTTTGCACCGTTTTTTCCACAATATCTGTTCTTTCTTCTAGGTTGTTTATGTCTAATCTCATATCTTGTACCGCCTGTTTCATTTCGTTCTTCATGGATGTGAATTGTTCCTGAACTGTGGCCATGAATTTCTCCTGCAGGTCCATGAACCAGGTTTGCATGTCCTCCCTGGTCAGTGGTTGCTGTTGTTGGGATAGTGGTTCTGCTTCTCCCATGGGGTCTCCCTGGGTTCTTCCTCTCGGTTGTGGTGTCCCCTCTGTTGACCACATTTGTAGAATGTCGGCCCCTTGTTTCGCTGTTTGGGGAGTTTGCTGGATGGGGTTCCCCTTTCCTTTTGCTCTAGACATGGTAGGTCTCTCCGTCTGATAGTCTATATGGTTCCTGCGCCCTCTTGTGACCCTTCGATGGGGCCTCTCGCTTTCCTGCCCTCCGAGGTGTTCTTAGTTGTTGTGGGTCCTGTGGTCTTGTGCTTCACCTTCCTGGGTTCCCCCCTTTCTTCACCCCTGTCTTGTTGGGGGGACTTGTGAGGTGGCTCCTAGTGTCCCAGGGGGAAAAATGGTTGGTGCCAGAGAGAGTGCATCACCTTCCTGGGTTCCCCCCTTTCTTCACCCCTGTCTTGTTGGGGGACTTGTGAGGTGGCTCCTAGTGTCCCAGGGTTGGCGTCAGAGAGAGGTTTTGTTTTGTTTTTTTTTGTTTTTTTTTTTGTTTTTTTTGTTTTTTGTTTTTAATTTTTTTATTTTTCTCCTTCCTGTGAGTCCCCCCCCCCCTCAGGGTATGTGCGCACGGGCTGGCGCTTAGTTTCTGGCCCCCCCTGGGCCTGCTCACCTTCGTTTCTGAGTCTTCCTGTGCGCTCCGTGCAGGGCGGCCCCCGCGGCTCCTCACCCGCGGTCCGCCCTGCGCCCGGCGCCGCAGCCGCTTCGCTGGACGCCGCTCTCCCCTCACCTCGGGGCGACGCGGGGCGGCGCAGGGACGGCTCCGTTCCTCGGGATCCGCTGTGTCCCGATCCCGCTCACGGGCTGGCCGATGCTGCACAGTCACCCGGCGCCGCGCCGGAGGGCCCCCGGCGACGCGGGACAAGTTCTTTCGGCCCCGATCGTCCTCAGCGCCTGTTTCCTCGCTGGGGGGGGTATATGGGGGGGCAGCTAGGTAGTCTGGGGGGGGCGAGGGACGGCCTGTCACGGCTTCGGTCGTGCTCTTTTCGGCGGCCCGGGCGGAGCGCTGTTTACCTGCGACTCCTCACCCCGGCGGCCATCTTCTTCATCCTATATATATGAGCGCACTATTCATTTAATACTGTTAATAATGGTTCCCGGCTAATGGATTGGCAGACCTATGTATCCGGTGCCAGGACACCACACTACATCCACAAAAGCGAAAAGTCACCTTAATATACACAGCGGACAACTTTCCTTTTCCGAGCCTGTACTTGGGAAGTGACCTTCCTGTAGTGTATCTAGATTACTCAAACCCCATTCTCTCCTGAACAATGTGTTTCAATTTTGATTCTACAGCTTTTATGATTGGAATTTGTGATTGTGAACTCTGAGATGTATCTAAAAAAAACAATAACAAAAAAGGCACATTTGATACTAGAAGAAATGTTCTGGATTCTAGCTACAAGTGAGGCAAAGTGAGGCAAAAATGAATCCAGATGATGGTTTCAGATTCTACAGGCGATCATTGCCGCAACATACCTGCAGGGGGGAGGTTTCACTCAGCCAACATGTGACTCATACGGGATTTATAAAGCGTGAACCTAGGTGGGCCGCAATGGAGCGCTGTAGAAAGGAGAGGCACCCAAGGGTTACAAGTATGGTGATATGGGTCCATAGAGGAGCTGGGATAGTTCAGGAAAGAAGGAGATGAGGGAACCTTTCAGAGAGGAAGACATGGTTGAGTGTAGTGATCTGTGATTGGGAAGATATTCTTTGAAGAATAGGGTCTTCAGATCCTTCCTAAAGTGTAGGATGGAGGGGTCAAGTGTCCTCTGCAGTTGTACCTTGTTCCAGAGACAAGGTGCATAGCAAGAAAGGGCCGTTTCCTGTTTTGCCCTCCATGCAATACTTGTTTCCCGCCTGGTGATGATGTTGCATCTGTTGGAGTGCTGACCACGGAAGATGTTGAGTTTCTTAGCCAAGTAGAGTGGTGTTTTGGTTGTGACTGCTTTGTAGGTGATTTAGGCATTCCTGAAGAGGATGCTTGAAGGGATGGCCATTGCAGCACCTTGAAAACTGAATTTTCTTAGATCTGTGATGAAGAGTGCTGCAGCACACTGAACAGCTTTCACGGGGCCAGTGTTGCATCTGGACTCCTGTGAGTAGGGCTTTGCCACGCTCGATAAGGGATATGACCAGGGTTTGCACAGCTATTCTTAAACCCAGGGCAGGGATGAAAGGCTTGCCTTTGTGGAGGAGCACACGCTGGTAACATACTGCTTGCGTTTTCTGTGCGATGTATGTTTTGAATGAAAGGTCCTAGTCAATAGGAACACCAAGAGATGTTGCATTGGGCGAGGGTTGGGCCAGGAATCTGTCTCTAAAGGGTTGATCTTCCAGTAGGGGCTTGACATCCAGCCTTGAATAAGGGAGCAACATTACTTTAATCGATAGATGTTGTCGATGCAATGATCTTTATGTGAAGTTGTGTGTCATCTCCATACTTGTGTATCTTGATGTTGGTATTCACCTACAGGTTCCGTGTAGAGGTAGAAGATGACCGGGGACAGGATGGAGTCTTTTGTAACTCTGCAGGTTACCCCACACATGGACAAATCTAGTGTAGGTTTAATGGTCAGTGTCGATTTCAAAAGCAACTGCTTAACCCAAACATGTATTTTAAAACGTATATAAAAGTTAAGTTGGTCAGGATGTTGTTCACTTTTGGAATGGCAAGGGTACTTTCCAAAAGTCCTTTTTTACGTTGTTACACTGCTGTTCCCATAATGCCTAGGGCTCGATTACTCTGGGTGATTATCTTTTCTGGTGATTACATGCTCTATAATGCCTTTGCCAACTTTATCAAACTATTCCTATGTAGAAATGCTTTTGTATTGGTATAAAGATGCATTTTAATTTGGCTCCTTTTTCCTTCCTGGTGAGCCTGCATTCAAGCTTAGTTGATGCATCCTATCTTGCTGCTACTTTTCTGGCAGACATGCATCAATGGGCTTATTTCCTGCTACCCATTCATTCTTCTGCTAGCATGTCTTGGAACAGGATCAAGTTAATAGAAAAAATATGCAGAGACCTGTAACTTACAGTACACTTTGGAGTATGCATCGGTCTATCTCTTATTCGTTCATCTTTGTCACAGTCATTCCCCTTCTACTTCATTTAAGTACTCTATTTCCTAGTCCTTCTCCTTTGACCTAGTCCTTCTCATTCATCCGCCACCTTCTCCTCCTTTGCCCCATCCTACTCACCCTTCGATTTCCTCCCTTTTCCCTGTCCTCCTCCTAAATCTCTATCCTCCTCATTCGTCCTTATCCTCCTTCGACCCTGTGCTCCTCCTCCTTTTTCCCTGCCCCCCTCCTCCATCCCTTTCCTCCTCCGCCCCTGTCGTCCTCCTCTGTCCATGTCCTCCTCTGTCCCTGTCCTACTCCTCTGCCCCTGTCCTCCTCCTCCTCCTCCTCTGCCCCTGTCCTCCTCCTCCTCCTCTGTCCCTGTCCTCCTCCTCCTCCTCTGTCCCTGTCCTCCTCCTCCTCTGTCCCTGTCCTCCTCCTCTGCCCCTGTCCTCCTCCTCCGCCCCTGTCCTCCTCCTCTGCCCCTGTCCTCCTCCTCTGCCCCTGTCCTCCTCCTCTGCCCCTGTCCTCCTCCGCCCCTATCCTCCTCCTCCATCCCTATCCTCCTCCTCTGTCCCTATCCTCCTTCTCTGGCCCTATCCTCCTTCTCCTCTGTCCCTATCCTCCTTCTCCTCTGTCCCTATCCTCCTTCTCCTCTGTCCCTGTCCTTCTCCTTTGTCCCTGTCCTCCTCCTTTGTCCCTGTCCTCCTCCTCCTCCTCCTCCTGTGTCCCTGTCCTCCTCCTCCTTTGTCCCTGTCCTCCTCCTCCTTTGTCCCTGTCCTCCTCCTTTGTCCCTGTCCTCCTCCTCCTTCGTCCCTGTCCTCCTCATTCCTATGTCGTCTCCTCCGTCCCTATCCTCCTCTGTCCCTATCCTCCTTTGTCCCTGTCCTTCTCCTTTGTTCCAGTTCTTCCACTCATTCTACCGAGTCCTTCAACCCAATCCTTCTTGTTTGTTCCAGTCCTCTTATCCTTCACCCTAACCCTTCACCTTCAACTATAGTACTCTGTTCTCCTTCGCCCCAAACCCCCTTCTCCCTTGTCCCAGAATTATAATACGCTTAATACCAAGAGGTTTCTAAACACGGACCGAGGGATCAAACCTGTGTTGCTCTGCGTCATCTTGGTTCCAAGGTGAGCGTGTTGTCCCAGAGATATTTTCCCGAGTAGTTGTTTATTCTTTGTCTGTCTTTCTCTTCCTCCTTTATCCATCTCCTTCCTCTTTCATTCCAGACCGTGTCCTTCTCCTTTGCCCTTGCCCTTCTCCTTTGCCCTTGCCCTTCTCCTTTGCCCTTGCCCTTCTCCTTTGCCCTTGCCCTTCTCCTTTGCCCTTGCCCTTCTCCTTTGCCCTTGCCCTTCTCCTTTGCCCTTGCCCTTCTCCTTTGCCCTTGCCCTTCTCCTTTGCCCTTGCCCTTCTCCTTTGCCCTTGCCCTTCTCCTTTGCCCTTGCCCTTCTCCTTTGCCCTTTCTTTTAGTTCTTACCCTCCGTTCTAGTGCGTCTCCTTCATCCCAGTGTTTCACTTTCATTTTAGTCAAAGATTTGGCCTGTCATTCCAGTCCTTGATTTTAGTCCTTCTCTTTGGTCGTAATCCTTTGCCTTAGACTTAGTCCTAGTCCTTAGGCCTATTCCTAGTCCTCGTCATGGTCCTTAGTTCCAATGCTGATCCTTAGTCCTAGTCCTTCATCAGAGTAATTCCTCTTTGCCATAGTCTAAATCGGTCTCACAGGCCCAGCTTAATTGGTCGGTCTCATCCCAATTTGTATTGCTTCATGTATCTTTTCCGCTCTCCTTCTCCCCCTCCTCACCCACTCTGTTTGAAACTTGCCAGCAAGAAGGGAGTTGGACAACTTCTTCAGCTGTCCTTTAGGAACATTTGATTGTGGTCTTCAGACCACTGGGGTAAGTGCAATGCTCACAAGAGCACCGGAAAATGACCGGTGCACAATGGTGAAAAGTGCTTCCACTGAGCGGATTGCACAGATGCACGGCTGCGCGCAGGCATAAAGTATTGTTTGAGTCCGGGTGGGATGGGAGGAGTGGGGAAGCCTTGTGAGGACCACCTCCGAAAGTGTATGAGGTGTTGAAGCAGAGAGAGCAGAGTTGGACAGGGAATCCTTTGGTAGGCGGCCCTCTCCAACGTCAGTCTTTTATTAGCGATGTTTCACTCTTAGGTTCTGTAAATGGTAAGGCATGAATGCCACTCAAAGGTTTCTCTACCAGAAATGGGTATATGGCTTTCATACTACTGGATCGTCCATCCGTTATAACTAGCATGTTGACATGAGTGTTGATCTCCTCCTGGGCATGTCTGGTACATTGGTGCAGCACCATATTCTCATCTTGCTGCAAACAGTAGTTACTAAGCAGTACATGCTTTGCCACACATTGTATAATCTACCATGTATGGCTGTACTCTATTTCGAGGAGAAGAGTCCTAATTTGTGGCCTTGCAGTGAACCGATTGCTAGTGATTACACTGTTCTCTTGGACATTTTATACGGCCCTGGGAAATTGTGGCTTGAATGTGTTTAACATTATTAAAGAGGTCAGGCCAGATGGTACAGACCTCAACTATTTTTATGGGCAGGCTGTGTCAAATTCAGATGTAGCTGTTGATGTGACCTGTTAGAAGTATTTGTTCAGTCAGGAGAGGCGAATTACTCTTGTAATAAGGTCACGTTATGACTTGCGCTTACGCTTGCATGTTCTTTCAGCTGAGCCTAATTTTTATAAGGGCCAACAGAAACCGATGCCTATAAATGTAAAATTCAACCAACAACTGCAAAGCCAAAACGATCTGCTTTAACAATGTATTTATTTTCCTCTAAAGAGGCCTCCTGTACCACCTGTTAGGCCAGACTTGGCTCCGTTTCTCTTGGGAGCATTTTCACTTGATATCCGTGTTGAGCATCTTCATTTCTACTCATAGGTTCCATTCTGGTTGTCTCCACTGCTGATGCACACTACAAAGTTTCACTCTCATTTTTTGGAAGCCTTATGTTGAGCTTGGTCTTTTTCATGCCCTCAACGGTTGGTCTCTGCTGTATTGCTGTGGTGAGCGTTTTGCCTCAACCTCGTGTTTGTGTCTTTGCCGCTGCTGAAATGTACTCCCCTCCTGATTATTTCATTATCCGCACTATGGCTCTGTGCCATGGTGTCCTGTTTTCTGGTCTTTCTGGCAATCTTGGGTTGGATGGCAAGTCACTAGCCCCATTCGTCCCCTGGGTCGTCCTACAGATTGGACCCTCGTCGCTTGCTCCAGTGAGCATGTTCAGATGAGGATCATGTTCTGTGCCTTCACTTCATATATACTCCACTTCTGATCTTCAGCTGTGCTTGCCACTGGTGAATCCATTTACACAATTCTACTACTCCCTCTGTCCTTCTCTCCCTCCATCTCACAGCCATCCTTTGTCTACAGGCTTGCATCTGGTTCCCCTCTTTTCCTCACTGCTCCTCCAGGGTTTGGTCTCAGACATCAGCTGGTCTTGTGGTTTCCTTTACTATTCGATTCAGATGTATAGTCAGGACCCACTTACTCCTTTTCTCCTTTTCCTCTTCCATTTTCGCATCCTGCAGCTCTGTGGGGTTTAGCACATGATATGGGAAAGAGGAAAAGACTCAACTGGACGAGGTGCTTCTAACACTTCGCCATAGAGCCACCGTGACATCTGCTGTGGCCCTTGGCTGCCAGATTTTGGAAAAGTGAAGTTGTCTCATTTTTAGGCATGAAAAACTCCTAGATGGGCAAGAGTCTGGCTTCATTTCCATTCATGGCACCAAGACTGGGATCTAGTGTCAAGGAAGATATTCTCACCAACATGTCCCTCGCTAATATGGACCTTTGTACATCGTTTGATTCTGGGGAGTGTGCTCTCCCTTTGAATTGCCTTGCAGGAGTTCCCTGGCTCTGAGTTAGTCGTGACCTATTTCAGACCCCTCTCTGAGAATAGGGAGCAGACGCTGAAGTTGGAGTGTTGATCAGAACCAGTTACACAAAGTTAAATGCAGAAAAGATTCTGTTGAATACTTCCACCACAAAGCCAGTTATAACAATTTGTTTGGGCTATGATACTTCCTGAGCAATGAAGTTCAAAACATCTAGTTATGATCTTGGAGGCAAGGCTAGAATTTTAATGTAAGGATTGCAGCAGAGGTGAAGCGGCGTTTTGCAGGCTGCAAGTTCGAATATCCCTGCTGTACCACCTTCTAGAGCAGAAGATCTTAGTCTGTGTTTTCAGAACTAGGTCAATGCGCTGTATGTCAGCTATCTTGTATGATGTGAAGACGTGGATCCCTCTAGAACTCTGCATTTTTATTGATTTTTAGATTTACAATGCAGGATATCTGTTTTATTGATTTTTTTTTTCTTTTTTTTTTATGGGCGTTGTGGCAGGCCAGAATCAGGAGACAGACAAGGAGACATGACATTTAAAAGGTTCATTCTCTCATAAAACGCCGAATCTTTCACTAGCTCTGTGATACTAAGCCCTACTCTATAAAAAATAAGGTAAAAAGGGGTGCTCATCAGGGTGTCAAGAGGGTCAAATGTAAATTAAGCACTCTATTCAGAAATCCAATGTAACCTACTTTCTCTCCCAACTGCTCCAAAAAAAATACAAAACCACCCTGTGTCTCTTTACCATAGTCCCTTACCTATGTGCTCAGTCCAAAAACCTATAGTTTATGTACGGCTGGAGCGCCGTCCCACGGTTCCAGCCTGGTCTCTCTGCTTTTCCTTGAAACTTGTGTCTCTCTCAGTTCTTCTGCCTTCGTGGAGGCTTTCATATTTCCCCTTCGCACAGTCTGGGGTTCTTTCAGTCTCTTCCTCCCCCACTCTGGGGCTCGCTCTTGATCATTTCCCACTCTTGGCTTTTCAGTTCTTTCACTCACATTGGGCTTCTCTGTCTCTTTTCCCCACTGCGGTGCTTCTTGGGTCTTTGCCCACCTTGTGAGTTTCTTTCCTGAGTGGTGCTTCTCTGTTCCTTCTCCACTTTGGGGCTTCCTTTTGGTTTCTCTCCCTACTCTGGGGATTCTCTCGACTTCTCTCTCTCCTCTGGGGATTCTCTATTTCTTCTCCACACCAGGGCTTGTTATGGTTTCCTCCCCATTCTGGGGCTCTTCTGTTTCTCCCCCACACTGGGGCTTCTTTCTCTATCCTTGCCGCACACTTACCATTCCTCGGAAGCCGCTATGTACCTGTATATGACAAGTGGTCCTCCCTGGGAGGACTACGTACACCAACTGCCTCTCGTTTCATAGTGGAGCTGCTTATGCGGCGACTCAACTGGATTTGGCAGCAGTGGGTGTCTCGCCCTGGTTCCCGCTTGCTCAGTGTGGCACCTTTTGGGCTGTTCCTCCTAGGGGCTCTGCCTTGGCTTGCTGAGTTAATCCATTCTCGTTCCGGTTGCCACAACCCACGACTCAAGTTTCTCACCTCACGTGCCGCTTTGCACTCTGCTAGTGTGGATCTGCGGGCATGTCTGCTCGTCTGGCGTTCTTGCTCTCTAAGCGACTCTGTTCTCAATGTGCACTGCAGCTTAATCAAATCAGCGACTGCACAGATACTCCTTCCTGATAGGTTCCCCGCCTGACGTGATGTCGGTGGCTTGTTTTTCCCCCATTCCACTGTTTTCCCTAAAGAGGATGAAATTAAGTTTGGGTCAGAAGCCGAGCCAGCCATAGTTGAAGGGTTCTCACACATCTTAGTTCTTGCATAGGCCCCATAAAGGTTTTGGGTCACCATTGTTTCCACCCAGAGACTTAGTCCCTTTCTGGGCTTTCCCTGCCCCCCTGAGGGGGAGTCCCATCCAGAGGGATCCCGCTTACCCTGTCCCATAAGCGGTGTTAAGGTTAGGGGGCTCGCTTCCCTAGTCCCAAAGGCCATGGCTCTTCTTGGTGAGAGGTGACAAACTCCATTTATTCGTTACTGCTTACAGTGGTGCCTGAATCACCTTGAGTTGTATACCTTGCATTAAAGTGGAGGTATCCAATCTTAAAGGGCCTCACAAGGGTCTACTTATCGGTTGATCATCACCTTCTCAATGCCCGTTTACCTAAATTCACCCATAGAGGAGATTTTTTTGCTCAGGGACCATGCTTGGGGAATGCCTTTTCTCCTGTCATTTGTTTAATCTAAAAGCTAGAATATCTGGAAGTGCAATACACACACATTTCGTCTGCTAACTCATTCCGTTTTGCTCGTGTTGTGTGCGTATCTCATTGTGGCAGCCTGCACCGAGAATTTAGTTTAGAAAGTTGCATATTAGAAAAGATGACCAGTTCGTACTTCTTCAAATGCTTACATTCTTCAAATACACAATTCAAACTTTACTTTGCAAATCAGTTCAGACCGTTAATCGATGTATTTGCAGATTGTACTAAATATATCATCAGTTCCTTTTCTATCTTTTCCTCGCTGTTTGATCCTGTAATACACAGTGTTTTATACAATACAGTAAAGGTCCAAGAATCATTTTAATTGGGAAATTGAATGTTATTTTATTGTACTTTTGCTTGCGTCTGTGTTTTTCTCATTTAGCTTCTGAGCTATTTTGCTCATTATTTCTTTGGCCCGATATTATTGAGTTTGCAAGTTGTACATTCTTGATGGTGGTAAGGTAGTTGGTCCTCTATGCTACGTTGTGCAGTCGCAGTGCCCTCGGTTTTTCCTTCTCTGGATACGCTGGGGTGTTCTGTGGCTCAGTGTTGCTTTCCTGTCGGTGGGTACGGTGTGTTTCCTAAGGGTGCACTGTCGGGGGAGGGGGGGTTAGGGTGTTAACGGTCTGCTGGGATGGGACTTAATTGATTTAGGTTGTGGTGGGTTTGCGGGATTGATAGAGTACTGAGCTAAATGCAGTTAGATTATTTGAGAGACTTGTATAGTGGGAGGGAGTCCTATTAGTGCAATTTAAATGTCACACAATGCAGTTTGGAGACCGAATCCCTGCTAGATTTGAGAGACCTGTATAGTGGGAGAGAAGCCTATCAATGCAATCTAGAACATCAAACAATGTAATTTGGGGACAGAACCCCAGCTAAATTTGAGAGACCTGTATAGTGGGAGAGAGGCCTATCAATGCAATCTAGAACATCATACAATGCAATTTGGGGACAGAACCTCAGCTAAATTTGAGAGACCTGCACAGTGGGAAAGAGGCCCATCAATACCATCCAGACACCACAAAATGCAATCCGGGGACAGAACCCCAGCCAAATTTGAGAGACTTGTATAGTGGGAGAGGGGCCTATCAATGCAATCTAGACATCCTACAATGCAATCATCTTCTTTACTTTTGGTTCGGTAAGTTGCTCGGGGTCTGGGGCAGAGTGGTTGCTCTACTCCTGACCCAGGTCACTCCTACCTTACTGGTCCTTGTAGATGATGGTTGACAGCCGGCCACTGCTTCAACTGCAGACAACGGTTGACACGTCTCTGTTGGAGCCTCCCTTGGCCTTAGGGCCCTTAGCTGCAGGGCTGCACGGGCAGCCATTCAGGGGCTATGGGCGGGACGGGAGGTGGGAGGCAAGGAGAGGCAGGAGGAGGGGGGGTGGGAGCGGGCATGCGGGGGGGGGCTCAGGGCTTGTAAATACACAAAAAGGCATAGGCAGCTGCAGCAGGCAGGGGCAGGACTCACCGTGCTCAAGTGGAAATGGAGCCGGTGGGACTCGCTCTGCCGCTACTCCAACAGCAACAGGCCTCTGGCCAATCGGGGATGCAGGGGGGCGGGCTGAGCAGGAGCTGGGAAGCGAGGGAGGGTTGGGGCTACGGAGCAACACGGGGGGCTGGGGTCAGCAGAGGAGGTGGATTGGGCTGCTCGAGGCCCAGGAAGGGTCTCTATGGGGCAGCCAGCATTTAAAAACATTATTCAGACGGGGACAAATATTTGCCAACATTCCAAAAAACATGGTGTTGGCCGGGCACATTCTTGACCTCCTGTACCGAACACTACCCTCACGCAAGTATTTACTGCTCCCTTTTCAGCAGCAAAATTAATATAGCAAGAACACCCGATCTGGTGGGCCGGATCAGGTGGTAATGGCCAGGGGCCAAGTGATGGGCCCGAGCATCGAGAGTCTTAACAATGGGCACTGGTGCCATTACCACCTGATGCGTCCTCCCGAATTTGGTGCTATTGGTATTGGCACCCCTGGGTTTTAAGCCCCAAACTTGTGTTGTTGATGGCAATCTATTTTGTTTGACTGAACGGGATGCTGCGAACACGTCCCGCACAGTCAAACAAAATACTTACTGAAGATGTCCACCGTGGAGATGAACGGTCCAGCAAGGCAGTTTCTGTATTGTTTAGGGTGGTAACCAGATTATGTTGACCCTAATGAGCAGTGGTTTTCTAGAAACAGTTGTACTTGAGAGTAGGTTCTACAGTCCAGGATTCTGGGCAGGAATGTGACTGAGGAGATGGGATGATCATTAGGAGGGCAATTCGGGTCGAGCAACGGTTTCTTTAGAAGGGGGTGACCCGAGCTGCCTTGATGCTGGTAGGGACTGAATTTGTCGAAAGAGGAGTGCTAATTGGGGTCAGCGTGGTCGCACAGAGCTAAACGATGTGAGCAGGGCATCTATCAACCTTGCAGTTGGTGGGTTTGAGAGATTGGATAGTTCGTAACATATTAGCTTGGGCTACATGCAAGAAGTTGAAGAGTGGTGGCGAGGGCTTTGAGCAAGTGCTTGGAAGTAGAGGAGTATCTGTGGGTGAGGTTTTGTGCTTTTTTAGCTGAGATTGTCTTGCAAAGTGATGATGTTGTTGGTGAGGGCTGTTTGGTTGGTGGTACACCAGGTTTTGTCAGGGTGAGGCAGGATGCTTGAAGGCATAGACGTATTTACAACAAGGCCGACTAGGCCCAGGCATAGGGCAGCAGATTGTCAGAGGGGCATCATTTTATTGTAGTTTATTTTTAATTTACTGGTTGTCACTTTTAAAATATAAAGCCAATTTTGTTTCTCCGAATCGGGCTGATCCACAACACTGCAAGTAATTATGAGCTGTTGGCAGTCATTCCATTCTGACATCTAAATCTTTTGATGGCCAAACAGGTGTATATGCTTGAAATGTACAAAAGCTTTGTTAGGTTGACTTTTGTTAAACGATGAGAAAAAAAAAGGAAACTTATACCAAACGCAGCGTGCTTTAGGTATTTGGTGATTCAGGCGTACAACTCTCACAGACCTATGTGACAAATATAAAGCTCTTTCGTCATTCTGATCTTCCCAAAATGCTCTTTAATATGAAAAACAGCCAAAACCTGGTGCCACTTTACATTATCTTTGGAGTTCTCGCTAATCAATGCACACGTACACTGTGTTAAGCAATCACTTTTATATTCAAACACACAACATTCTTTTTTCAAAGCATTGCAAAATTGAGGGTTTTTCCTTCATAAAGGTTTAAAATGCATAATTTTACAATATTAAAAGCAGCCTATGCTGAAGTCAAGCTCAGAGTTACCGCAGGTGGCACTATAATGATGTTCTGAAACAAGCACTAATGTCCCTCCCTGGCACCACATAGCAGAGGTCTTTGACTACCCAAAAGGTACAAGGATGAAATGGATCATAGAGAAGTTTAAAATGGCGAAGAATGAATCTAAATGTGCAAGTGCACCAAGAAACCTCTGAAAAAATGCCTTAAACCATAGAACGGTGAGAACAAAAACAGTGTGCCAAAGGTACACACTGTTTCACAACTGTAAAGGTATCCTGTAACGATATCCCTTCAGCCATCTTTACAGAAGCTGCTCAGTGCTAAGCTGGCAAATGGCATCTGTGCTGGGTCTATCATGTTTTTTTTGATATTCTGCTGCACGTTCAGTACTATCAGGAGAACCAACTACAAAGTATGTCTCACAAGGCATACCCGTAATGTTTATAAGTAATCTTTACATTAATTATATTTTAAATACAAGGTAGGACTTTTACTGTGAAACAGTACTTCAAACGACAGCAGAACATATATATATCTCCACATATCTCAAAATGTTCCTATGCATTGTACAGTCCAACTCAACTCAACACACATTTTAAATGACCTTAAACGCAAGCTAGCGAGACCCACTGCCTAAACCACACCTACAAAGGTAATATTGTGCTGGAACGTCCATCCATTGCTCAATTCTACTCTTAGAGTGTTGGGTATGTTGAACAATTGCACAAATAGCAATGATGTAAACCGTATGTACCACTTCATTTGTAATGAAAAGTGCTGACATTGTGCATCTACTAGAAATGCTGTTGCTTCCCACACATGATTTTCGAAGTCGCCCTTATCCATTACTCTACCATGAGCATGCACACCCAACGTTTCCAAGAACCTTCTCCAACTGTCTTTACTCTAATGAGGTGTTTATGCCCAGGCAGAGTTTCAAACTTCACTTGTGATTTGCCGTACGTTAATGGTGGTCCAGCCCAACTAACTGAAGGTACATCAGCTGCAGCAGGTAACTTGCCTTATTTCCATTTTGCCCCCTGCGAACACCAGAGCTGTGACCATGAGAATGGGGGTTCAGTTCTCTTGATTCAACATTTTTATAAAATGTGCCTGTACCAGTTGCATAGGTTTCTTATGTAAACGTTACCATTTTACAAGACCAGATGTAGAAATTTAGTTATGTTGCATTAATATTAGGGGCCAGTCTAGGTTCTTCTCAGTAACCGCAGGCTATTTGTGAGACAAACCAGATATTAGCATTGAAACCAAAATTCCTCGTTCCAACCTTCTCACTTGTGTCCAGTCTGCAGACAGCTTCTGTTCTTATTTCCTCTAAAAGATTTTCGGACATAACTGCAAGTAGACAATTAGCTGCAGCAATTACATCTAGTGCATGCAACTGTAGAACACACTGCCTTCTCCAAATCTTGGCCCGCAGAGATCTCAAAACACTTTTTCAACTAACATAACATAGAAGATGACAGGCTTGAATAGTTAGAAAGCAATGTGTTTCTAATCCATGCAACCTTAAAAACATCCTTATAATGTTATGGGGACAAAATGGGGGCGAAGAGGCATAGTTTGGACAACGTGGACCGCGTTTGTTGAAGGCACGGAATCTGGTGACGGTGCAGAGTCTGGCAGAGGTGGAGTAAAGTTAGGTGGGCGCATGCACTTATTTGGGTGCTAGGGCAGCAGAAAGCCTACATTCGGCATGGTTAAATCCACTCCAATCTGGACTCTGTACAGATGGAGGCCCTAAGTCATTACTCATTGTTCTTTTAGACAACCTGCTCCAGGACATCTCCTGACTTGATCCAGTGCACATCTTTGTAAATCAGGGTCTTAGACTGTGGTAGGCGCTTCTCTGGACCATTTTATGTGTTTATTTATACTTTTCGTATGCAAAATAGCTTAGCTGTGACATTCATCTGATATGACCCTTTTGTTCTCTCATTGAAGATTCAGGAGTCTTCTTTGTAGAGCCACTGAGACCATCTCTTCATCTAGGATTTCTCTCTGAGTACAAGAAACAGAATTGGAGTCTCCTAAGACGTTGGCCCATCTGGCAGCCAAACTGAGGGTGACCGTTTATCCTTTTAGAGTATATGCAGGAAGTAGCACTGTTGGAGCAATATTTTCCCAGAATGCATTGCATGTGAAAGTTCCTTGTGGAAGAAATAGGGCAAAAGATGTGGGTTTACACTTAGGCAGCCCTAAAATAGTCTGGCCTTAGCAGGTTTCGCAAAGGTTGATGGATGCCCCCAGTTTAGGATTTTACCAATTGGTCACATGAGAAGCTACAGATGAAACACTTTAGGTTTCTGGAATATCCTTCAAAAGACAGAGTAGTTGGGCATTAGCATTGAACATATTTAGTATTACAATCTTCCTTGGCACAACTGCATGCTTATTTCCCTGGTCCCAGATGGATTGAAGACTACTGTGAGAAACCTGACGCTGTTCTCCCACCTACTCGCTCAGGATCTTCTATGGTGGACAGGGAAGGACCATCACTTTTGGATCTCTACCCTGTGGGTGGACACGCGAGGGAGGGTCGCAATTGATTCGGAGGAGAATACCCAAGGGCGATACATAGTATTCCCCCATTCCCAATAATGCTCCAACCCACTCTGTTATCATGGGGTATTTTCAATCGCACCCCATCTCCTCCTCCCCATTTCCAACAAACACTGAGATGAGGAAGATGCAAATAAGATCAATGAGGAATCCCCATAGGAAAAACATTGGGAAACAAGACTGGGGCCAACTACTACAACCTACCACTGGACTGTCCCACTAATAGTCAGGCAAGGTCATTTACTTTATCCCAACTGTGCACACCTGACTCTTCCCTACACTATACAAGGTACGAGTGAGCTGGGGATGCTGTCCAGACCAAAGAAGCCAAGGATCAGCAGCAGGAGTTGAAGCCTGGAGGAGAGCAGCGTGCAGAGATGCTGGCCCGGTGTTGGTTAGGGGCTGCACTGCGGCTAGGGAGCCGTGCCTCCATAGAGCCGGAGTGAGGCCGCATGCATCCTGATGGCAATGGTCAGTGAAGTATGGCACAAGTCCCAAGGGTGTTTGAAGGGCAGGTGGTGAGACCTTCACCGTAACCCTGCGTATCCAGAGGGAGACAGCCTGTCAACGTGACACTGCCCGGTGAGTTTCGTGAAATTCAGAGAGAGAAACTCGGGAGCGTGCGTGTGACTTGAGGGGAGCGGGAGAAAGGCACAGTTTGCAAAGCAGCACTGAATGGAATGAGGGGGAAAAGCAGAAGCAGTACAGAAAGCGGGAAAACCAAAAGAAGGAAAAGGCACCAGTGGCGCTGAAAGAAAATAAAGCAGAGTAAAGGCAAGTGTGCACAATAAAGAAAGGAACTGTGCGAGAGGCATGATATAAAGACCAGAAACCAATGGGAGGTGCAAGTGTGCATGTTGAAGAAAAATGCAAGTGTGCACAGTGAAATAAAGGAAACCAAGGAGAGCAGGAAGCACCTGAAGGTGAAACGTTAAAAAAGAAGAGCTAGGAATAAGGAGAGGGGTTAAAGGTCAGAGTGGTTGCGCTTGGGAGGAGCAAAGAGCCCAGTGTTCTCGAAAGTAAGAACTGTACAATGAAAGGTACATCCTGCAGCCAGCGGAAGGTAGCCGCTACCTGATCCTAACCCTGCGTTTGGTATCATGAGGGAGGATCACATGGTGGGAGATGGCTGTCAAGGGGAAGTAGTGACTCCTTTAGGAGAGACACAGTATTCTTCTGCGTATGAGGGTCTCATAATTCCCAAATATTTTCTGATATGTTGCCAGTGCACAGGTCCCTCCCATGAAACTACCCAAGGAACATGCCATGAAAACGCAGCAAAACGGATTAAGGCTTGCACATTGAGAGTTCAGAGATTAAATGTTTTATGTAACCCCTGGACCATATGGGGTCCTTTTTAAATACGAGGGGTCAAGGGGAAGTAAATGAAGAAAGACATGACACACCAGAAGGAATGTATTCAAAGCTTTATTAAATGTGTATGTGCTTTACATAGACTTACATGAACGTACCAAGTTCCCCACCATGGGGCACACATGGAACCTTGAGACTGAAGGACAATGGCAGGTCTTCCCTGCCAACCCACCGAGACATGGACTGAACTGGGAACTGTTAGAAAAAGACAGTTAGAAGAAGGGGAAGCAAAAGGAAATGTAGATACCTGGAGGAAAGTACAAAAAGAAAGAAAATAAAAGCTGCGGTGCCTAGGTGGTTGCGGCCTCTAGTGGCCCCCCCAGGGCATTTTTTAATGAACCTGCGCTGCGTTCGCCAGCTGCAGCCCGGCGAGAAGTTGAGGCCCAGGCCTGGGGAAAGATGAACTCCTGCGCCCGGGGCTATGTGTGCGAGGAGATCCTCAGAACATGAAGGTGGCCTGAGAGGCAGGAGCGACACACCCGGTGGCCAGTCCGGGTGGGCCAGAAGACATCAAAGTCCTGGGCCAAAGTGTGCGATGCGGCCCGGGTAAAAATGCCTGACTCTGGGCCGCTTGTCTCCATGACCTGAACTGAAGTGTGGCCTGAGGGCTACGGGCCACCTTGGGGGCCATTCCAGGCGGCCCAGGGGTGCATGAAGTCCTGTGACACGGGCCCCGAGTGAAGAACAGGCCGTGGCAGCAAGCCAGCCTACCCAGTGGCCAAGCGGGGCGGGCAGTGAAGATGAAGAAACCAATGGTGCAGGCGGGGAGAGGGCGAGACTGCCAGCACCGCCGGGGGCCTGCGCATTACCCGCTCTCCCCAGGGACAGATGGGGAGAGCGGGAGAAAGCATACCTTAACTGGAGCCCAGGCCACAATGTCCTATGCAGCCAGGGCTCAATGCAGAGTGCGTCGTCTGGGCAGGAGAAGGACTTCCCCCGTATGGGAAACAACCACCACAGAGGAAAAGAAAACATTAACCGCTGCGCTGCCAGCAGGCAGCATGGGCTCATAAGCCCCAACAAACATTTAGGGCTGCCAGAGCCCCATCAAAATGAAACCACTGCCACAGAGGAAAATTAAAAGGCCCGCCAAAGCCCTTTTAATGGACATGAAAAAAATAACGCCACAGAGGAAATAAGGGCTCGTGGAGCCTAGGGATAGAAACATCCGGGCACCACCACAGAGTAAAAAAAGGGCTGCCAAAGCCCCAGAAAAGCAATGGAGGAAAGCACGAGTTTGCCTTTGGCAGGAACTGCTCCCCTGAAGGCTTATCATCCCGTACAAGCCAACTGTGGCAGAGCGGGGTAATTGGACAGGCTAACCAGGACTGAAGGGACAAGACTAACAATAAGGTGTGTTTGGAGGGGAACCTTATTAACGGCAAACTGCAGCTGCCAATGTCATTTTATTTTAATTAGTTACACCCAGAAAGGTACATGTGGAATGTGGGAGGCTGTGATGTGGAAAGGTGAAGCCCATGGTGGAAAGCTTGAAAACCTGCTCAAGGTTAATGTGAAATGGGGTTTGTTCAAAGGGGTCTCCTACTCCTGTAAACGCATGATCGTATAATGGAGATTCTGGATTGGGGCTGGTGCTGATCTGAGCAAAGTGGATAAGTGTTCATGTTTAAAGAGTTAAGCATTTTTGTGTAAAAGCCTGTAAGGGTGCCAAAACTCCCACTCTGGTGTACTGTGCCTTCTTTAAGATCTGGAACTCAGTATTGTGTACCATCTCCTGGATTAACTCTTTTTATTTGCAGGTTGCTTAGCGCCCCACCAGGTCATCTGGTCTGGGATAGTGGGGTGGTTTGGGTGCAGTCGTTCCTGGCCCGGAGTATTTATAATACTGTGCTCGCCCAGGCAAAGGGATAAAAGGGGCTACATTTAGGTAAAGATTTAAGCCCCAATGTTTAATCACAAACCTTTCACCATATTCCCTAACTCTAACAACTCTCAGTACACAAAACAATTAAAACTAACTAAATATTCAACGATCAAAACCACTATGGACTTCATGATCATGCCTTTGGTACTGGGATGAGGAAGAGAGGCCCAGAGTTAGTAAAGATCAAAGGTGCTATTGAACAGAATATGCACTCTAGTTATGAAGCAGAATACCTGAGCAGGACACTTAAACTAAAAAATGAGTTGCATTGTAGAAGACACGTGGAATAAGTAGCTGAAGAAGAGGCAGCCGAAGTGCTGGGATTGCAGCTGAAAAAGAGGGAAGAACACCAGCTGATGCCGACGTGTACCGTAAAGGTGTTAAGCATTGCAGCATGCTCACAGTGGGAAGCTGCATATGGAAGATAAGCTTAGCCAAGGAGGAGACATGCTCCCAACCCAACCTGTGGCGTACAAGAGGGAGCGGAGGACCAACGGAGCTTGCGAAGCTCTGGAGAAGAGACGCGCAGTCCCTTGAAGACCTGCGGGAGCTAGCAGCAGAGCGCACAGGTTGCTGGATGTCCGCCACAGCCACAACCGAGGAAGTAGAGCCGCCGAGGAAGACCTGTGAGGTGGCCTGATGCTACAGGTGACCGTGGGGTGCTCTGAGCAGACCACTTGAAAGTAAACTTTAATTTTGAATATGAAACAAGTAAAGCACAGACAGCAAGGGCACAATTTCTCTTTTATGGGACACCAATAGGGGGAAGCTAGTAACCCACATTGCCAAGAGTCCAGAGACTATAAAAAGAGGAAGCCACTGTTCAACCCTCTTCACATAGGATACTGGTGTGGAGAATCTTGGAACAGATATTGCCACTAAGACCAATTGTAGTTGTAGGAGTTTTCTTCCTGGCAGGCGGGTACACCTGGAAAGGGATCATAGTAGTTAGTCCTGGCAGGCGAGTGGATAAGAAAAGATGATGTTTTAAAACAGTGTTTGTGGCAAAAAGGTGTGGTGAAAAGAACTTGTTCACTCCAGCATCATTGCAACAAACTGTTATATTACCAGAGGTAGTTGCTATGCTATCCTGACAAAAGTATTCTGTTGGAAGAATGAGTGTGATATGGTAGTCATTGCATTACACGCAGAAGAGAACAATAGTCTTGGTTCATGAACTTGTGTTTTGTAAGGACATTTGCTTTACCAAGAAGGATGTTGTGGAAAACAATATGCGTTTTCATTTGTGAGCAAGTGTCTTTGAAAGAGACATTTACTTTACCAGGTAGAAGGATGCAGTGGAAGGAAAATAATTTGTTCTGTGGAACTGAACAGAAATTAATTGCATCTGAACCCTCACAAGGGTATTCCTGAATTGATCCAGGGGAAGGGAGTCCAAACCTGGTCACCACGAGTACTTTCTACAATGTATGATTTTTAACTTTTACATTGTTTTGTTGAAGTAAAGACATTCATTGAATATTTCTGTTGTGTGTGTTAGTGTGAGGGTCAGAGATTATTTGGACATTAGGTCATCTTTCTTTAGTTTTTGTTCAGTAGGTAGGGACATCCTGGTTAGGATAGGGAAAGATAGGCGTTTATTACACCACTTTTTATTGAATAGAATGGCAAATTATGAGAAACCTATGCGTCTGTGTTCGTCTGATTTCTGACACCTGACAGTGGTGATCGGGGGGCGCCAGGGAGGACTGGAAGCTAGGAGAGCAGCCAGGTGAGTAATCACGGACACTGCCCTTCACCCAGATATTATATGCACACAGGAGTGTCAGGTCTGGAGCTGCAGCACTGTCCCAATACCACCTCCTGTGATACACGGGCTCACCGGAAGCAGTGCACCAAGGGCCTATATGATATGCCGGCATCGTGAAAGCATAGCCTGAAGTACCCCAATGAGTTCCTAAGTGCATGGAGCACCCTCGTACATTCAGAGGCTACAGAATGCTGAAGAGAACTACTAGATGCACTAGACCTGAGGTAATGAGAGGAGCCCCTGCGTGTATGTGTAATGGGCTTCTGCCATGACCAGAGGTGGAGGGGGGGTCCCCAAAAAAAACCAAAGCAACATGGAGGCATTCATGTGCCAAACCAGCAGACACCAGTTGGAGCCAGACCCTGTACATAATGCACCGCCAGCAGCAGGAGAGCACGAGCCGCCTGATCTTTGGCAAATACTGGACAGTATGCAAACTGAATTTGCATCTGTAAATGAAAGACTAGGCAGATAAAGTCCAATATCAAGAGCGTAAGTGTCAAAATGGAGTGAATAAGTATGTGAGTGATGGAAGCAGAAATCCAAATTGGAACGACGGAAGATAGTCTCCAGGCCCACTATGCTTAGTCTGCCCAAAATCCATATTTACCGGGATGTTTTCACTGCGATTCAGGTGGAACGAAGATCCTTCATGGGAGTAAAAACTACAATAACTTATGCAATGTTGAGGGGGCAGTACTTTTCTTTACGTTCCCGGTGGAAGCCACAGCCTTCATTGAGTCGAACATGCCACTCCCTTGTGAGGCAACTAATGGTTCTGGCAGAAATGACCCCACTACACGAAGAGTCCTATGAGAGATCTTGCTTAGTCAGTGACTTGAGCAAATGGTGTGCTGTCTGAGGGGTCATTCTTGGGTAATCAACACTTTGACTCTGTACATTGTAACATGCCCGGTGTATTAATCGGGGTACTACCAGGGGCAAGCAATATGAGTTTATTTTGTTTATATCCTGAAGCATGGGGTTGGTGTTGGCAATAGAGGTGGGCAGTGGTAAAGGACTGCCATATCAGTTTGTGGGTTTACGCTGGGATTTGTTAGGAATCCCAAGAGGGTAAACCTCACCCTGATTGGGAGAGGGATGAGCAAGGGGCGAGGGTCGGATGGAGGCGACTGTTTGGGTGAGTTATGTTAAAATGTTCTTTTGGCAGAAAAGGAAACCTGAGATCAGGCACTGAGTGCGAGCTATAGCTATGTTCATTCCACTCTCCATTTAAGATCCACGTAAATGGCAGTCATTAGGATACTGTGTTGGAATATCCATGGGTTAGGCAACCACTCTAGAAGATATGCAGCCTATATTAATAGACACATAGCTGATGTTCTCTTTCTCCAAAAGATGCATGTTGTGGGTGGGGCTAATTTAGGCTTTGCTAAAACCTGGGGGTGCAATAGATTCCATACAAATTATTCATCACAGTCCAGAGGGGTCCACACTCTAGTACATAAGCCTGTTAAGTTTACATTATTCGGTATGCAGGTGGACCCGGAGGGTCAATAAGTGGGAATACACTGCCACTTGGCAAATACAGAAGTATTGCTAGTGAATACATACGGCCCTAATCTAGATGATC
Source organism: Ambystoma mexicanum (assembly GCF_040938575.1). Taxonomy (NCBI): domain Eukaryota; kingdom Metazoa; phylum Chordata; class Amphibia; order Caudata; family Ambystomatidae; genus Ambystoma; species Ambystoma mexicanum. The sequence goes on along the minus strand of NC_090934.1, from coordinate 975,916,364 downwards.
AAGGTTTCTAAACCGCTATAGCCAATACCCCCTAACCCCCCCCTCCAACCCCCCCAGGGTGGCCAGAGATGGTCGTGGCCAAGGGATTCAGTGTGATTACGACGTGGCCAAGGAATTCAGTGTGATTAGGACTACTGCTGCCCAGGTTGTTACGTGTAGAGAAAGGCCCTGCACAAATTGCAGGTATATATGACGACCAGCACTCTTGAAGACACCAAGGTTGTGATGTTAGTATGGTCTTTACAACATTTTATGAAACCCACTACATATCTGAAATACCCAGGGATGAAGCAATCATTGATGTCCTATTAGACGATATATCGTTATCTAGACTTTCCAAAAATGCACAAACCAATGTCCCATTTACAATTGAAAAAATGATGCAAGTTATAAAAGACTTCTGAGGAAAAAAGCCCCTAGCCTAGATGGTTTAACCTCTGAATTCTACATGCAATTTGGAGCAATTCTGGCTCCTATTTGTTGAAATTCCGAGAGGAGGCACTGGAGGATAGGCTATTTTTCCAGAGGCACTCTGAGAGGCTATGATTACAGTACTCCTTAACCCTAGGAAGCCAAGCGATGAATGCGGATATTGCCACCCATTCTCACTAATGAATGTAGATAACAAAATCTATCCCAAAGATTATAGCGAACCAACTCCTTCCCCTGATGCCATATTTGATCCACAGTGGCCAGGCAGGCTTTTTCCCAGGTAGATCTACTTCCCTGAACATCAGACGACTATTTGGCATGATGGCACGTATCTCGCTTGGCGTGACAGCTCTGGCTGTGACATTAGACGCGCAGAAAGCATTTGATATGGTCACTGGGATTATTTGTTTCTAGTCTTCGATAAAGGTGGATTGGGTGAACGAATGGTCAAATATATAAAATAGCTGTACAAATGACTGACCGCTAGTTTGAGTCAATGCAGTACCGTTTGAGCTGGGAAGAGGGACGCACCAGGGCTGCCCCCTATAACCTATTTTATTTCCTCTGGCGATGGAGCCTATGGCTGACCTGATTAGGGAAAGGCATAAAGGGAGGGCTGTTCATATAACGGTACCCCTTGAGATCATCTCGCTAAATGCAGATAATGTCATGTTATATATTGGAGAGCCTAATATGAATTTAGACCCCATAATAGAAGATAGTGTATGCTTTTGAAAGTTATCCGGCTTCACAGTGGATTATACTAAATCCAGAGTCCTTCCCTTAACAGATAATACGTTGAGACCACTGGGAGCTTATCCTTTGAAATGGGCTCCTGATTGAATCAATTTTCTGGGAGTGGCCATATCCAGAGGCAGGGACTCTACCGGCCTAAGGAAACCTATGTGGCAAATAAACTGACCAAGTACATAAATATCCCATTGTCACTGGCAGGCAGGCTGGCCTTGATATAAATGATAATTATGCCCAGGCTATTATACCTCTTTGTGAATGTCCCAACGTGACCAGGAAAGAGATTATTTTCTGGGATAGATGGTACTAGGTCACAGATTTTATGGCATGCAAGGGCGGTATGAAACAAATGGTAGTACGTGACTGAACCGTACCATAATGAGGGGGGCGGGGGGTTTGCAAGCCCACACTTACAAATATATTGGATGACGGCTCAGGTGCAGTTTGCGACATATTGGGGGTGGGGGTCGAGAAAGTTATATCGCATGTCAGGCTCGAGCATGCTTTAGTAGAGCCATCCGACTTGACGCCAATATTAGATAAATTGTATAAAGGTGCATGCCGATACGATCCAGTACAGACCACCCTTGCGGCATGGTGAGTAACATTTTCTAGAACAGACACACAACGCCCATATTTCAAATGGCTTACACTGTGTAGGTTCCCGGATCTCCCACCAACATGGGACACTGGCCTCCACACACACTGGGGTAAACTGGAGTATAACATAGACGGCAGCTTATTTCCAGTTCCTGACAAATACACACCTGGCAGGAGGAACACTGTGGTACGCCCACTGAGGTACTGTAGTTGTATAGACTCTGGGCAGCAGTCGCCCAACTCTGGGAATGCTATCCAATTGAACCTCCTGAAAGTGAATTGGTGTTTTTTATATCTAATTCGTATGGATGCCAGAAGATACTTGCCTCCCTATATAAAATTATTTTAGGGAAACCACCAATGGCAGTGACTAAGGCTCGGAATAAATGGTCTGTGGAACTGGGCACTGAGATTCCTGATGTCCTGCGAGAGAAAATGTGTATTCTTACTAAAACCGTGTCAATTAATAAAAGCTTTAAATTGATCCAGTTTAAAGTTTTGAATATGTTGCACTATATACCTGATAGATTGAAGCGAAAGTACCCTGACCAGAACGGCCAATGTCCGAGTTAATTAAATAAATAAATACGAGAATGAGGATTATCTACACATGTTTTGGAACTGTCATAAACTGTCTAAATGTTGGTACCTGGTTTATGTTACATTGGCTGAAGTAATAGATTAACAGTTAGAGGTGTGGCTTTTGAGTGCCCTGTTCGGGATTTGGAATACTGTCCTGGAAAGGCGCAAGCATACTTTCCTGAATATGGAATGTGTAATAGCCAAACGATGTATTCTCAATAAATGGAGATACCGCCAATCTTTGTCTGGCAAGGAATGGCTGAGAGAACTGATATGGGCTAAAGACTGTGAAGAATCATTAATTGGGACACAACCAGCGACATCCAGGCCCAGAGATCTTTGGTGCGAGTTTTGTGTATTTCTAGCCTGGAAGCAAACCATTGTGTAGATGTTTTTATGTGGCTATGACTGGCAATGCAGAGAGGCCAACATCAATGTATTGTGCGGTGAACTGCTCTATAATGGTCCATGTTATGACTTTGGTTGCTACTTAACTGTGTCGGCTGAGCATAAATAAAGTTCTTAAAAAAAGAAAGATGTATCGAGGATGAGTTGTTAACATTAGAACATGGTGTTGAGAGAGATTGCGAAGGAGGTCGCAACATTAGGAGAAGGTGAAAGGGATATTGAAGGAGTTATTTAAAAAAATAAGCGGGTGGGATCAGTATAGTTTGGAGGAGAAGGGAAAAATTAGAGGGAGAGACATCAAGGAGTAGTGAAAGAAACCCCACTAGAGAGCTATTTTAGGAAGGTTCCAGTTGGCCCAGTAAGCCCAGGGCAAGTATTGGAGGTGGTGGCAGGAGGAACGGGCACCCTTCAGAGTCTAGAGGAGACCAGAGAGGGGAATTGGCAGCTTGGTCAATGATTCCAGAAACAGCTGTTGGTTCACCATAGTGGCCCTTGCCTATGGCTACCTGGATGCCCGAAAACCAACTCCATCTATAATGAGAATGGAAGCAATTAGATGGGAGGCATACCAGGTTTGGGGACCCCTTACAAGTCCCCGACAAATGGACAGAACAAGACAGAGTTTGGGGACACTTTCGTAAGCATGCAACAAAAGTGGGTCAAACAGGGTTTAGGACCCCCTTGTGAGCGGCAACGAATGGGGAAAGGCGACAGCATTCAGGAGCCCCTCAATAACATGCAAAAAGCTCTAGAAGACTGGGCCCGAGAAAGCCTCGGGGCAAAAGACATGCCAAGGTGCCTGAGCCATGAAGAAGCCAGCTTTAGACTAGAGACTGACTTGCTTTTTGTGTTACTTATTATGTGGGATAATGGTACACAGGATGAGTAAATATATAACTGAAAGTAAGCATCAATAGTGATAACTTTGAGTCTTGATGTATTTCTTGGTCCCTTTCACCTAGTGATGAGATGTAGAAACGTTGAGGAGGTTGGGTCCTACTTAATTTCTCCTAAAACAAACTAACTTCTCTGATTTTAGGATAAAGGCACTGGGATTGGTGAGAAGGGCAAGATGCTGCCTACAGTAGACCAGCAGTGGCCCATCAACATTTTTTATAACCTCTTATGTCATTTGTTATAAAACTCATTTGCTACACCATTAGTGCATTTCAAGCCAATATTAATTAACAGATCCCTTGGTTCACCTTATAAAATATCCTATTGCCACTTCAATTTCCTAATAGAATTTCTCTTGCTCTAGAATCTTATTAAATGTCCAGTGTTGGGGACATTCCGGTATTGTAACAATCTTAAGTGCAACTGACATGTTGGATCACATGCCCTTAATTCCTTCATACATACAACCTTAACCAACAGTCAACCATTTTCAATAACCTAGACCAGATGGAAACTACCCAAGTCTACTTCTATGAAAGTGGCATGGGCCTGCACGCAACATATCGTTCAAAGATTATGTGAGATTAGAACCATTTCAGTCTGTTTTCCTGCACCATTTAAATGATACTCCTGCACATGCTACAGGTCCAAACACAGCACATCTGCCATGTAGTGACTTATTGGACTCATTTGAGTCAGTTTTCCTGCACCCCTTAAATTAAACCTGAATGGCAAGAACCCTTTATCTGGATGACAACTGACTATTTCATTAACACTGGATCAATCTTTGACCAAAAGGTTCTCCTTCACTAAACCATTACCCGCGTTCCCCCGCCAACCGCCCCCACCTCTCCACTAACTGGCTCACATCTTCATCCCTCTCTTCATTACTCACATAGTCATCCCTCAATGTAAAGACTAGAGGGGGGTATCTGTACGTCTGCCCTCTATATGGTAGTGTAAAGGCACAGAACACCCCAAGCGAGGCTCTCAATTTGGTAGCAATGGACGAGCAGCCAGGCTTAAGCTTTTAGGAGGTGATGCAGACAGGTTTCTTAAGTAAAGTGTTTCCCCAAAGCCCTCACAAAGGAATGTCCACCACTGTTTGGTGATAACACAGCTTCTTTATATAAAATAAGGGTTCAGGAATATATACACATATACATAATAACACTTTGTACTTGGAATACTTATTTATAGAATGCCAAATATATACACTCTGTGGTACCACACATTACTTAAATTCAGTAATAGATGCACTAACTGCAGGGAGTTTTAAATAGGCAGGTGGATTCTTAAGTGGGGTGTAACAGCATAGAATAGGAAAGAAAGGCAGGTTAAGTATGAAAAGTGGCAGAATGCTTTCTTTAGACTAGACAAATAATTCTGAGTGAGGATCCCCACACCTGGGCAACCTGTAAGAGAAAAATTAGAGAGTAATTTATGCTGTCTTTTACAGCCAAGTCCAATAATCTCATGCTTTTTTTAAAAAAGGTTCTGCCACCCCAAAGTAGCTGAGAGGCCACAGGAAAACAGGATCCTAGACAAATCTTTGACCCCTGGACGGCTCCTGAGGCTAGAATATGCTCTTCCTCGTCACAGTACCTTTGGTGCCTTGGCAGGCGAAGTGGCAGAGTTTTTCAGCTTTACTCTACGATTCCCTCCGAAGATGGACCCCATTTGGAAGAAGGAGCCACTGGGATGCTGAGTCCAAGAATAAAAAGGAAACAGTGTTTCCGAAATGCAGCAGTTTGGCTCTTCGCACTGCTCGCCTTTGTTCGACGATTTCTGACTGTAGAAGTCCTGTGAAGCAGAAACTTGCTGTGGGCTCCTTTAAAGGGTTGGCAGATGAAAGTAAGACCCCTGGTACCTTTCACTAACTTCTGGCAGCAATGTGTGCATAGGTCACTTTTGATGTTGGGTTTTGAAATATCTTGGTTTTCCAACTTTCGATTTCTTCAGTGCTGCAGCCACAACACTGACCTCCTGGATGGCTTCTGGTGACCTGAACTCGACCACTGGAGTGGGCCTCAGACCCCCACCAAGTATGGACCCTTGGGACATCTTCGTTGGCTACTGGTTGCAAGAAACCCACCCTTCCACTGCACCCAACAACTCTGGGCTCTCTCCCGCGGGAAAAAGTGGTCAGTGGTGACGGCAAGGATTTCCTTTCAAATGTTCTTAGGTAGATTGGAACTTTCGTAGCTCCAGGTGTCAAGCAGCTGTATTCCGGGATACCCCCTCTTCTGGGCGGTAGACTACAACGGCTTCCAACGGTCATGAAAAGCCCCTCTGGGCAACACCAATGGACTTCTCTGGTTCCAGATGTCCGGCACTCCTCTTCTGGACTTCAAAGACCCCTTCTCCGGACGACAGGCACAGAGGACTGGCTTCCAGAATACTTGAATGAAGAGCAGCAGCTTTGAACGATGGTCCCTTGTAGCTCGGGGAGAGGTCTCCTTTGCAGGTCTTCTCTGGGTCCGTCCTTAGGAGACACGACAGCTTTCGGATTACATTGAAGAAATGCAGCAGCGGACTCAAGCTGGGCTTCAAGGAACAGCTTCTTCGCTTCTTTTTTTTCAGCTTCAACCTCAGCTTCTGAATAAATTGGTGAGCGGTCTCCAGATATACACATCTGTTCCCCATTCAATCTGCTTGAGCCAGGCACAGTCAGCCAATCATGCAGAAGGGCATTTGTGCAGGCAGGCACCCAATCAGGCTCACAGGCGTTCAGGCCATTCACTCCAACCAGACACCCATAACAAAGAATGTGGATTGACGCAAGTACTCAGCCTTTCAGCACACTACACTGCATTCATGTCAGTTTCAGTCAAGGCTGTCTCATTCATTGTGCCACACACACAGAAACCAGACACCCATAACAGAGAATGTGAGTTGACTCCCAACTCCATTCACACAGGTCCCACCCTTAGGGTGTACCCACAGCACACATAACCTGGGAAGGCTCCAGTCAGTCTGGCAGGGGGCAGCCCCAGAGCCATATATGGTATTTTCACCCAACAGTCAATCTGGGACAGGGGCTAGGGGGGAGGGCAGGAACCACAGACACATATGGTGTTTCCACCCAACAGCCATTCAGGAGGAAGGGACAGAGTCAGGGCTTCCAAGGACTTCGGGAAACAAGTTAAAAGGCAATAGAAACCAAGAAGACACAGTGGCCATCTTGCCTTTGTGTAGGAATCATTGATTCCTATGCCAGGGCCTGGGTATCCCAAAATGGAGGATACTCTGAGCCACTGCCACCAGCCCATAAACCGCTCTGTGGGCAACACACAGGTACCCAAAAACAAACATAATGGGTACAAGGGTGTACCCCCACACATGGGTGCCATAAGGGTATCCCGTGGGTGTTGTTCACAAAAAGATAAAATGAAGGGCTGCACTGCCAGAGGTCTAGGCTGGACCTCAGTGGCAGAAAACCTAGAGAAAACACACAGAATTGGCAGGACAAGGACCAGGAGGACCTGTCCCTCCGTAAGGCATTTCCAGCATCACACTCGCATACAGCGAGCATACCACATTAACAGAGCCATGCCGTTGCTCACTTCCCTAGGCTAGGCTTCTGTCCTGCCCCCTTACTCTTTGTGGAAGGAGGCTGCTTCTTGGAGGTCAACCATCTTGAGACTTTTTTGTCTGTATAACGCTGGAGGGAGTGTCTGGTGTCAACAGGTCAAGTGAGTTCTTGTCAGCGGCTTCCCAAAGCCGCATAGTGTTATATAGGTGATCAAGGCTCTTCAGTTTTCAAAGCATCTGTCAGGATTGCAAGGTACAACTACACGATCATGGCCATGAGAATCTAGTTTGGGGGGTCTTTGCTGGTATTCTACCTGTGGCTTCTACTTAAAGGAGCATACTGACTAAATTGCTTTTGTGACAACTCATTTGTGGATTGGATGGACCACGGGCTCACCACACCAACTCGTCCCTAGCATCACATAATAGTTGGTGGCACACAGCCCCCTGGCAACCTCACCTTCTAGAGAAAGGCAGGGCTATTCATCACAGTGCTGTAGCGAACCAGAAGGAGTCAGACTTAGTGGCTTGTTTTTTTAGATAATAAAAATGGCTATGAAGCCCTACCGCTATGCGGGAAGTTACCTGCCTAACAAACAAAACTAAAGGTAAGGGTGCTCCTCAAAGTCCAAAAGAAATAATCCGTAGTCCAAATCCTACCAGCTAACTAGCCCTATAACAAATAGGAGGCCGGAGCAACAGGCTCCGTCCTTGGCTTTTTCCTCACCCAACACTGCTAAGAAGGCTTGTTTTTAAAAGTTCATCAAGTTCTCATAATACAAAATTTATATTTGCATTTCCAACACAAAACATAACAAATAACAACTTAAACAACAACACACATCTCTACTGGCACAATCAAATTGGAGTTGACATTGTTCTTGTCTGTTTAATTCCCGGCCAGACCCCATTTTCCTAGCTAATGAAATTCTTATGCAGAGATCGGGGATCTGAACTCTCTGCTGCGGTCTGGTTTCAGCCTCCGTTAATGTGCCCCAGGCCCACCATGGCTTCCGTGTAGTCACACCACGAGGAGAGACGGTCGCTTTAACGACGGTCTCCTTCTCGGCCTTGGCTTCTTGGCCAATTAGGACACCAGTCTTTCGGCATCAGTCTAGGTATTCGTTCGCTCTCCACACTACTGCTGGCTCTGTGGTCTAGAGTGTATCCACCCCTCCAAGACGTCCTGTCATAGGCTTTCCTCTCCGTAGGATTCTCTCTTCATTTGAAGTTTTTGTTCTTTTATGTATGCCATCACAATGAAAAGGGGTGCGCCGCCGCATGCTCTTTGACTGGCTTCAGGTAATCCTGAATCTCACCTGAACTCCTCAAAGAGTTTGGAGCAATGTCGCTATTGGGAGAGTCAAAAACGGGTAACATTCTTTCCAATTCCCATGTAAGCAGACAATGTACTCTGGACCAGGAGAGCTTTCCTTGCAGGAATGGGAGTCCTTGTCCCCAAGAGGGGCGTCTCTCCCAGCGAGGTCCCACTTACCCAGACCCCTAGGGAGGGTGTTGCTAAGCAGGATCCACCTCCCTACCCTCAAGGGGGATGGCTCCCCTCTGGGTAGAAGTGAAAAATAGTCCAGATTCGTCACACTGCCTTAAGTGTGTACGGTTCTACAGTGTTTTGAAGACTAAAGCCCCTTCTAGCCAGAAAACCCCTTTTTTAGTCTCATCATACATGATATGATAGGTTATTTATAACACGCTTAATTCCCACAGGTTTCTAAGTGCGGACCCGGGGATCAAACCTGTGTGGCTCCATGTCGTCTTGCTTCCAAGGCGAGCACGTTGCCGCTGAGCTATCCTCCCGCGACAAAAATATGTCGAGTATTCCCAGAAGATGGATTGTACATTTTTAGCACTGTCCATCACTTTGGGTAAAGTATCCATTATAGTAGATTGGGAATGTAGCCTCCTTGTCACCGCCCATCGTTGGAGGTAGACTTTAGCTTCGAGGTGAGACTTTTCAGTTGTACAGTTGGTCCTCAGGAGATGTATGGATACATGACAATGCTATATCTATTGCCCAAAATTGTGATCTTACTGGGGGCATAGGTGGGAAATAATTCCTTCATCACACCAAAAATGCTACTGCTTAGCACTGCAGTAAGAATCCTGTGAAATCCAGTAGTGTTAAAAAGAGATACAATTATTTGATTTGTAGGCACTACAAGTTGTATAAATGTTAAAAAAAATATATGCCTGCAAGAGACAACTTGGCACAAAGGTTAAAGAAGCAATTATGCTTGGAACTATTCACCTGGGAAAAACATCTTTCCATACCTCGACCATAACCTTGATTCAGGAAAAGGATTTGCTAGACTGTACTTTAAGGCACCTACATGTGTGGGAGACATTTCTTTACCTTAAATGTCAAATGGTACCCCACAATGCATGCTCACCTGGTGGATAGAAAATTGTTAAGACCGTTGCAGCCAAATACGTGTGATATTGGAAGTTATAATAAGTACTACTAAGCTTCTCCAGCATGGGGTCTGGCATGGATTCACATGCTCATGAATATTCCCCGTCGTCAGGCTGGGAATCCTCGGTAAAGAAAAAACCAGTATCAGTTTCGTTTCTGATCTGTCTTTCGTAGTAATAACCAATCACTGGTCTCTGCGTCATACTGACCACAGCCAATGACTGCCCTCTACCTAAGCCCCGCCTCTGGCAGCCATCTTCAGATTTTTACCGCACGTTCATGTGTTGGGATCCTCGTGCTATTGCTCTCGAGCGTTAGTGCTATTTTTTCGCGCTTTTTCACAAAAAACTTCGATTCTTTCGGTCAAAAGAGCCTCAAGCTCCACCGATCCTACATCCGATCAACGGGGACCCGTGTCGGATTCGTCTGTGCCCCTCAAGGGTGAAGATTTCGTCGAGCTACACTTCGGAGGACTCCAGAAGCTTCTCAGGCCCGGTCTCGGAGATGGCCCAGGAGAAGGGAAGCTCGACGCCCGGAAAGCTGTTCAGGGTCTGCCCTGGATGCCAGCTGCAGAACGTCTTTAAGGAGGACGAACACTCTTTCTGCCTTTACTGCCTTCATGAGGACAAGACGCACGTGGAGAAGGACTGTGCGTTTTGCGGCAACATGTCGGAACGGACCATGAAGGACCGCCATCAACGTCTCGCCAACTGGCTGGAGGGTAAGAGCCCTTCTGGCGAGAAGAAGAAGAAATCCGAGCGGTCTTCTAAGACCTTTGAGGGCGCCCCGGCGACGGGGGCCCAACATAAGGCTAAGCACCGCGAGTCCGCTGGCACCGGGAGCGCCGAACGGTCGGGCTCTACGGGCGCCAGGCAGGGCGCACCCTCCCCGGCACCATCAACCACGAGCCAACGCTCTGGGTCGGGTAAGAGGAAGGCCGAGCACCCGGCGAAGCTCCTGGAGAGGCCCCGGTCGAGCTCTAAGGCAGAGGAGGAGCGTGGAAGTGCCCCCTCCCTCAAGGATAAGGCGGTGAGCGCACCTAAGGTGGTGAAGGCCTTGATCCATCCGACCAAGCCCTCTATCGAAACGGTCGCGGCGGCCCTGGCTCAGCCTGTGGAGGCTACACCAGTGGTGGCGACCTCGGGGCCCAGAACCTCCCTGCCTCCTCGGAGGGAGTCTTCTTTTGTGCCCATCGATAGGACCCCCGTGAAACCCTCCGTGGGGAAGAAGAAGGGGGGGCAGGGCGTCGTCGTAGATTCGGCCTCAACCTCAGAAGAGGAGCTGATCGAGGTCTTAAGCCACGGCCTAGGCGTGGAAGAAGGCCAGCCCGTCGGAATGGACCCCGACGCAGGTGACGACGACGACATCGTCGAGGATACCGACGGGGCCCCTGCTCGCCCGTCGGATTCCCCTCTGCCAGCGCCGCAAGACAACTCGGCGGCCATTTTGTTGGCCATACAGTCCTTATGCTCCGAGATAAGGACGAGGCTACCGTTACCGACGGAGGAACCTCTCCCGTCGGGGGATCCAGAACCGGGACCTTCTGGTGTCCCCCCTACCAAGAAAAGAAGGATCCATCCACCACCTCCTTTTCAACCGTCGCGCCCCGTCCAGCCCTCCTCCCCGTCCACCCGAGGGGATGATACGGGGACTGACACGGCAGCGACGGGTACGGACGACGAGGCATACGACGAGGATTTTCCGTCGTCGCCTCCCGCCAGGGCTTCTCCGCCCGACGAGATCGGATCTTTCCACTCCATGATCTCCAGGGCTTCCGAGCTTTTCCAACTCTGCCCTGAGGAGAAGAAAAAGGAAGGCTTCCTTTATCAGCGGCGCGAGGCCAAGAGGAAGACGGTCCTCGCAGTGCCTCTGTTGAACGACATTTGGGATGAGGGCCTTTCCCTCCTCAAGAACCTTTCCACGACGCCAGCTAGAAGAGACCGGTACGAGAAAAAGTACCGGGTCCCGGACACGGCCCCCCTGTGCCTCCGGGCGCAGCCTACCCCGGATTCCGTCGTCTCCGCGGCAGCCAGGAAGAAAGCGGGGGGGGGGGTGCGGCCTCCACATCGACTTCCCCGCCGGACGGCGAGGGAAGGAAATTGGATGCTATGGGACGTAGAGTCATCTCGTCGGCAGCGACGACGATTAAAGCGGCCAACGCCTTGGCTATCGTGGCTCGCTACGACAGGGAGCTCTGGTACAAGATAGCTCCCCTGCTGGATTTTCTGCCGGACGACAAGAGGGCGGAGGCCCTGGAGATCCTGCAGGAAGGTGAGGTGGCCTCGGACCACGCCATCACGTGGCGACGGACATCGCCGACACTGGGTTCCGCCAGCTGGGCAACGGCGTTTGCCTTCGACGTCGTGGATGGCTCAAAGCTACGGACTTCCGGCAGGACGTCCAGACCAGAGTCCTGGACATGCCCTTCGACGGGAACAATCTGTTTGGGAAGACAGTGGACGATTCCCTTCAGGCCATCAAGGCGGATACTGAGACGGCCCGGGCCCTTGGAGTTCTGCAGCAACGACGGACGCCCTTTCGGAGCAGCGGAGGCAAGGGCGCCTCCAGAGGTTCCGGCGGCGGTTTCGCTTCCTACCGTCAAGCGGCCCGCTCGTCGTCGCAAGAGGCCTACAGAGGACGAGGCAAGTCTACCGGACCCCGCAATCGTCGCCAAGGAGGTCAAGGCGGCAAGGCCGCGTCCAAGCAGGATTGAACCGGCCGTGGGGTCGGGCCCCCACCGAAGCACCCCGGTGGGAGGCCGGCTGGCGGGCTTCGTCAGCGTGTGGGAGTCCATCTCCACCGACCGTTGGGTGCTGGACGCCCTGGCCCAGGGCCACGCGCTCGAGTTTCAAAGAAGGTGCCCGCGCGTCCCCCCCGTGGCCAGGAAAGAACTTCACGCCCCTCAACTTCTCCTGGAGGTAAGGGCGATGCTCAGGAAGGGCGCCATCGAACTCGTCCCAAAGAGGCTTCGGGGCTCCGGAGTCTACTCGAGATACTTCCTCGTGAAGAAGAAGACGGGAGGATGGCGCCCCATCCTAGACCTGCGACGTCTGAACAAGTTCATCAAGGCGCAGAAGTTCGGGATGGTCACCCTCCAGCACGTCCTCGGTCAGCTGGAGGAAGGAGACTTCCTATCGTCGTTGGATTTGGAGGATGCCTACTTCCACATTCCCATCCTAAAGGGGCACCGGAAATTCCTCAGGTTCGTGGTCCAAGGGCGTCATTACCAGTTCAAAGCCCTTCCCTTCGGACTACGGTCGGCACCCAGGGTATTCACCAAGTGCCTCGCACCGGTGGCGGCGCAGCTGCGCCGCGAGGGGATTCACGTCTACCCCTACCTGGACGACTGGCTCATCCGCGCCAAGACGAGGGAGCTCGCCGTGGTCCACACGGCAAGGACCGTCCAACTCCTCACGGACCTGGGATTCTCCGTGAACTACGCCAAATCCCACCTGGTGCCCGCGCAAGTCGCACTGTTTCTGGGAGCGAGGCTCGACACAGTGTCCCTTCTGGCCTCCCCGTCGGAGGAGAGGACCAGGACCATCTTGGGCAAGGTGCAACGGATGTTGGTGGCCGACGCGGCCAAAGTGAGGTCCATCAAGTCCCTCCTCGGGATGATGTCTTCCTGCATCTACCTCATTCCCATGTGCAGGCTCCGGATGCGCCCGTTGCAAGAATTCCTGGATGCGCGCTGGATCCAGACGACGGGCAGCTTCGAGGAAAGGATCAAGCTCGACGAGAGCTTCCGACGAGCTATACGGTGGTGGGGCACCCGCGCGCATCTGACGGCGGGCATGGACTTCCAGGCCCCAGCCCACCAGGAGACTGTGACCACGGATGCCTCCCTGGAAGGGTGGGGAGCGCACACCGAAAATCTGCACGCAAGGGGACTCTGGCTCCCGACGGAGAAGTCCCTGCATATCAACATCCTGGAGCTCCGTGCAGTGTTTTGGGCCCTCAGGTCCTTCCTTCCGTCCCTCAGGGGCAAGGTGGTGAGGATCTTCACCGACAACACCACCATCATGTTTTACATCAGGAAACAGGGCGGAACCAGGTCCCCAGCGCTGTCCAAGGAGGCGCAGGACCTGTGGCATTGGGCCGTCGCCCAAGGGATTTTTCTGGTGCCGTTTCATCTGGCAGGGATAAAAAAAAAAAAAAAACGCCATCGCCGACTCACTCAGCAGGGAGCTGCGCTCGTGCCACGAGTGGGAACTACGGCAGGATCTGGTGGATCGCCCCTTCCGACGGTGGGGCACACCCCAGATCGACCTGTTCGCGACGGCGACGAACACCAAGTGCCGGAGGTTCGCCAGCAGGTTTCCCCAGACGAGGAGCATGGGCGATGCTTTCTCGTTCCCCTGGGAGGGCCTGTTCCTCTACGCGTTCCCTCCTTTGCCTCTGCTAATCCGGCTCATCAACCAGCTCAAGAGGTCACGGTGCAGGATGATCCTCGTCGCACCTGCGTGGCCGAGGCAGATATGGTTCCCGGACTTGCTGGACTTGTCAGCGTCCCCGCCGATCAAGCTGCCGGCGGACGCGGATCTACTCTCCAGGGAAGGAGGCGCCATCCTCCACCACGACCCGAAGTCGCTGAACTTGCAGGCCTGGCTCCTGCAGCGCTAGAGTTTGGAGGATACGACATACCGGCCGATTGCAGAGAGGTTCTTGCAAAGGCCAGGGCGTCCTCGACTCTTAAATGCTACGGACACAAATGGAAGAGGTTCTCTGTCTGGTGCCGCGCACAGAAGATTAACCCTCTACGGATTACGGCTCCCCAAGTACTGCCGTACCTGCTGACGCTGGCCAAAGCTGGTCTGGCACACGCGTCCATCAAGATTCATCTTGCTGCCATCTCCCGATACACCAGAACCACGGGGCGGACGTCCTTGTGGTCTCATCGTCTGGTGAAAGAGTTCATGAAGGGACTGTTCAGATCGTTCCCGCCGGTGAAGGCTCCGGCCCCGGCGTGGGAGCTCAACGTGGTGCTGACCAAGCTCATGGGACCTCCGTTCGAGCCTCTGCACTCGGCCCCGTTGAAGTTTCTATCGTGGAAAACAGCTTTTCTTGTGGCCATCACCTCCGCACGACGAGTGGGAGAGATCCAGGCCCTTTCCTGCAAGGCCCCGTACTTGACTTTCCACGACACGAGGGTAGTGCTCAGGACGCACCCCTCCTTCATGCCCAAGGTACCGTCGGACTTCCATCTCAACGAACCCTTGGTGTTACCTGTGTTCTTCCCGTCGCCTTCGTCGCCGGCTGAGAGGACTTTGCACTCGCTGGATGTAGCTAGAGCGCTGAAGTTCTACGTGGACCGCACGAAGGGTTTTCGGAAGACGTCACAACTCTTTGTGAACTTTGGACCTGTCAATCAGGGGAAGGCTCTCTCGAAGGCTTCCATCTCCAGATGGCTCTCCGGCTGTATCATGTGCTGTCACCGGTTGGCAAACCGACCGCTGCCTGGCCGTCCGAGAGCCCATTCCACCAGAGCGATCGCAGCTACCACGGCGTTCCTATCTGGTGTGCCCCTGCTCGACATATGCAGGGCTGCTACGT
Organism: Ambystoma mexicanum; assembly: GCF_040938575.1. Classification (NCBI taxonomy): domain Eukaryota; kingdom Metazoa; phylum Chordata; class Amphibia; order Caudata; family Ambystomatidae; genus Ambystoma; species Ambystoma mexicanum. The sequence continues at coordinate 975,901,174 of NC_090934.1, read as the reverse complement.
GGAGGTCGACGCACACCTTCACGAAATTCTACTGCGTCGACCGGGATTCCAGGGAGGAGTCCAGGGTCGGCCAAGCAGTGCTGCGCAACCTGTTCGCCTGAGGTGAGCCTGGTGAGGAGGTAAGATGCTTGATGTTGAGTTGATGTGATGCTTAATGTTGAGCCTTTGCCACCTCCCGTGGTTGTGCATGTGTGTACTGCTATGTATTCTTTATTCATGAGCATGTGAATCCATGCCAGACCCCATGCTGGAGAAGGAACAAGTTACTTACCTGTAACTGTTGTTCTCCAGCATGGGTCTGGCATGGATTCACATGCGAACCCTCCCGCCTACCCCTCTGCGGCTCTTCACTTGGTCATACTGCCACTTCACGTGCTTCCAAATCTGAAGATGGCTGCCAGAGGCGGGGCTTAGGTAGAGGGCAGTCATTGGCTGTGGTCAGTATGACGCAGAGACCAGTGATTGGTTATTACTATGAAAGACAGATCAGAAACGAAACTGATACTGGTTTTTTCTTTACCGAGGATTCCCAGCCTGACGACGGGGAATATTCATGAGCATGTGAATCCATGCCAGACCCATGCTGGAGAACAACAGTTACAGGTAAGTAACTTGTTCCTTATTGTGCTCTATGTTTAACTAGTACAAATACCCTTTCTGAATGTCCTCTAGCAGTTGGAAATGGGTACAGAATAGATAACGCAATTATGTTGAGATGCAATCAGTTTATCAATGGCAGTAGAGCGACACTGCAAGAGGGGCATATATAGTAATAGCTGATGTGTGAAAACGTACCTGTGGTGGGAGAACCAAAGGTCCACTCGTTAGCCTGCCAGTCACGAGGGGCGGCTCTCGATCAGAACCATTGCTCTCTCAGGTTGGTTGTCTTTGGAGACAGTTCATCAAGGGAGGTGGAGTGGCAGGGACGTAATTTCACCAAAATGCCAGGGGTAGCGGAAGTGACATCACAGTGCCACGCCCCCAAGTTACATCAAAGGAAGTGATGTCATCGGGCACGCCCCCACAGGAAGTGATGTCATTTGACCACACCCCCACATAAGTGATGTCATTTGACCACGCCGCCACATGACATCACAGGAAGTGGCCTCATAAAGCATTATCCCTCAGTACACTAAGAAAAATATTGTTACGATATCAGTGTATTGTGACATTTCATACAAGAATGGACCATCATACGTAGCAGTGTCAAGGTCCAGGTGCCACGCAAAGTGCATGAACCCAAATCCCCTCTTTCTGTGGATCCGCCCTGTTATTTCAACAGGTCTACAGAGTGAAATCACATTCTGGGGGGACAGGCGCGGATAGGCGGGCATGGGGATAGGGGAAAGCCAGGATAAAAGGGGAGAGGGAGAATATTTCACCAGAAAACATGTATGGCATCCACAGTCATTAATGATTTTGGCACTTACCCAATTTTCTTCTGATTCGACAAGTTACCTTCAGCTCTGTGTTGTACTGTTTGCAGTTGTTTCATGGACTTATTACTCCTGCACCAAACAGCCAGAAATCTCCGACTTGCATCTCCTTTAGAATCTAGAGCCAAGTTTAAATAGGGTTTGATTAGTGCATTGGCAAATACTGCTACCTGATCATCTTCCAGTATCTCTTCAAATACTTGCATAAGTCAAGAGGAAAAAACATTTCTCAAGTTCTTGTTTCCTTACATTACTACCATCGCACTCACTTTCAAAACAAGTTTAATTTGTTTGTTTCAGGTACAGAAAGGTGGTCCTACTTGTGGGGGAGTAACAAAATGGAGTTATGCTGTGCTGTTGTAAAGTTTTCGAAAGCACACACATCTCTGTAGGAATCATGGACTGTAGAAGTGGAGACAGTGTGTCTCTAGGCATCGGCTGAATAGACGGATACTGAGCGTGATTTACAAAAGCATTTTTCAATAGAAAACGCTGTTTAAAAAATGCCTTGCAAGCTTCATTCAGTGAGGCAAAGTAAGTGGTGCAGAATCCAGCAGCGTGACCGGCCAAAGGGCAGCGTGGACAGCTGTACAGCCAGGGTGTAGCACTTCCGAGGGGCTCTGCTGGGAGGATGTGCTCTATATCACAGGCCGGGCACTGCAGTAGCCCCATATCCTATAGGAACCCCGCCCTCCCCATCCGGCTGTGTGCAGGTCTTCCAGCTACTGTTTTGGCAAAGGGTGTCTTTTGAAAGCATGTAAAATAGCGAGAAGAAAACAAGTCTTGCAAGCAGGGCTATTATGGAAATATAAAAAGTCAAATAAATAAAAAATCATATGTTTCATTTTCACATTGAACAGCTTGATTGCCTCCATCATCTAAGTCTGTAACCACTTGTCCTTGTGCAGTTATTTGAACATCGGCTTTCAAACATGAATCCTCGCATTGAAATGTGCAAGGTGCATGCATCATGTGTGCAGTCTGTCTACCCGGAGCATGGACACAATTGTAACAGCAGTATGGTTGTATGTGTCATCTGGTGCCCTTGTAAACAACTGTACATTGGTAAAACCAAAAGTAAATTTACAAAGCTTGAATATATCAACACCACAACTGCATGTGCAACAAAGCGGCGCACACACCAAACCTCAGCCTGGGGCCAAAGCATTCTTGTAGCCATTACTGAAGAAAGTTGCCCAGTTCTTACCAAAGCAGAATGGATTAAACACCAGGTGCTTAGGGAAGCATGCAGGCCGAGCTTTGACAGTGATATGATGACAGAGCTTAAACAAGTCAAGCACTCAAAAAGTGCGCCAAATGGTGTGCTCGACCAGATCAAGTGCAAAGAAATAAAGATTCATGAAATCCAAACCCTATCTGAGCAAACAATTAATTTTCTTATGTCAACAAAAGGACTGTCTCTCAAGAATATTTTGTGTGAGAGTTGAATATTCTTGTTCTGTGCGGTGGGTATTGCTTACATTTAGATAGTAATTTATAGATGACACCAGCTCTGTTCACCGCAACTTTATAGCCTGCACACTAATGGCATGCGCAGTGCAGAACCAGAGGCAACACACGCCCTCGCCTTTTCTAGAGCACCATTGCGATATGCTATTAACCAATGTCTTGCTGCTCTGTATATTAAACTTGCAAGAATGAGGAGCTTCTCGGATTAAAACCTGGGACTGCAGCCATCCCACAGTAAGCACTTCACTCGCTGAGCATCGATCTTACGGAATGGAGGCAACTATTTAAAAATGTGTGAGCGCAATACAAACATTTTAGATGCAGCAAACGTCGAGACATGGGTGCATATCACAGGTGCTCGTGCTCTTGGCAGGAGATTAGTAACCATGGAAATGTGTCTACATGCTGTATGCCAACATGGACACATTACTGTACCCTTCAGTGCATTCATGCAGGCAGTGTGCAGTAAATCTCACCATCACAATTGGAGGAAAGTGCTCAGCCATGCCTCCGTCCGTTTACCTTGCTGGAAGCGAGTTTGTCCTGTCCCTCACTCGACTTATTTGACAACATTAATACTCTGCCCCGACACAGGATCACTTCCTTTTTGGGGGAAACTTTGCAGTCCAAACCTAAGCGCCAGAACCCCGCCCCCCCCCCCAACCCCCAACGAGCATGGGAGATACTGAACTGCATGGCAACTTAAAATTATGCGAAACCGAATCGGAGCTCTGGTCGTAAAGGGACTTTATTTCCAAGCCAAGCTCACCAAGTTACCTTTTAAAATAGTGTTCTGTCTAAACTTCAGTTATCAAAGGGCGGGTGTGCAAAATCTGGCCCGCCCAGGGAACGATATGAATGGGCAAATTCCACACATTATGGCAACTCTTTTACACTTGTCTGTACTTCCATGACAGGGTGACTGGGAGTACAAACTTGTAGTGAGCAAAATCGCACCTCACAGGAGTTTAATCATATACACAATTGTCTGCACTCCAGTGCGATTGGGCTAAATGGCCTCTTGAACATAATCCTAAAAAAGGCTCCTGAATTTTGGGCTTCATTGCTGTAAGTTCTTTTCACTAACATGGTTCTCACTAAAGCAACACCTCCAACCGTGAAACATGTCCATGTTGTTCATCTATATATATATAAAAAAGGGTAACCGGGCAGACCTGCTTAATTACAGACCTCTCACTCTACAAGATGTTGATTAGTAACATTTTCAGCACCTTGATCCTAAAGTAACTGGCCCATTGATACTGGCCACTTAAACATATGCCAGACAGTTTTCAGAAAGCTTGTGGGTACTTCCTTGAATGGCCTAATTTCGAGCTTACTCCAAGAGGAAGGTTTGTAGGCAGATAGCACTGGCCAATTATTTATGCTTTGTTGACTTTACCTCGGCTTTTGATGTCATAAACTGAGGCACATTTTGGGGTAAGCTTGCTAGGTGGGGTCTCCCAGCAGGCCGCCCCGACATATTGATCCATATGCACACAACGACGAGTTTAAGAGTAAGATTGAATAAAATGGGTTCTCTCTCTGAGGTGATCAATACATTGAGGGGATTACTCCAGGGGTGCATCTTGCTTGTTTTAGATCAACATACCCAACATTGATGACTGTTTAGAGAAATGTGGCATGATGTCGCCAAGACTGGGTTCCCACAACTTAAGGTGGTTGGCTTATGCCGAGCATGGCCTCCTCTTGGACTATGGGCCTCATTACGACCCAGGCGGTAAGGGGTTAACGGCAGCGTTAACAGCGCCGACCCTTACCGCCTGAGTACGAGGTCCCTTAGCGCCATGGCGCTTTTAACACCTGCTTTTAGCAGGTGTTAAAATCCATGGCGCTAAGGGACCATGGAGTTAATTACGCCACCGTAATTTACGGTGGCGTAATTAACGCCTTCCCCACTCCCATTATACCCTATGGGGCAAAAATGGGAATGGGGAAGGGTAAATGGGGATTGGGGACTTACCGCCCCGCCAAGGTCGGAATGGGGCGGTAAGTCCGCCAACCACCATGGCGTAAACGTAGTTTACGCCATGGTGGTAAAGTCACGGCCCAGGCGGTAACTTACCGCCTGGGTCGTAATGAGGCCCTATGTATATAATGAAGTGGTAAATTCCCATATTTTTTGGGAATCTCTCGAAGGACGTCTAAAGATAGTCGCCTGATCAATTAATTTTGTCTCTGGAAAAACATTTCTGTTCACGGATTGACATACCCCTCTGTTTTACTGAAGAATATGCATTAATCCATGCATTTTTTCAAAAAACTTTTGTATCATATTAAAAAGTCAAATAAAATGTTTTGCTAAAAATCATATGTCTCTCTGTTCTTCTAGCATCTTCTGGTCAATGGGAAAACACTGTATTATTTTTTGTATATGTTGTATGTGTGACAAACACTTCTATCTCGCAACTCCCAGGTTGATTTAGAGAGGGGCAATCAATTCTCTGTGCTCTCGCACCCTCTTTCCTCCTCTTGGACTATACAGCTGTAGAGGAGGTCCCAAATAAAGCCTGCACACCAGTCGCCCATTTTGAAGTACCAGGAACATTCACACCGAAATACGTGACGTATGATGTGCAAATAAACAAGCAGGGAGCCGAAGTAGGGCTCTGCCCAGTACCTATCAGAAGAACAATACCTATTGAAGTACCAATAACCAGACAACCATGGACAGTAAGGTACCCATTAAGAAAACCCTACCAGCAAATGAAACGAAATGAAGATTACTTAAGTAGCGTCCAGGAAGAAACCAAAAAGTCCTTAATGGAAGACGAATGGTGACATCACGAGGGCCTGGACTAACGCACCCATAGAAGATATGACGACCAAAGGATGACACAAAGAGACGAAATGCCATGAATAAAGATATTGTGAAACTGAAAGAAGAGAAGGAGCTTTAATTGTGAGCAGGATGAAGATATTCATCCAGTTAGCGCCTGTACCTATGCTTGTAGCCGCAAGAAAGCTAAGAAAACAGTGTGGCTTGCTATGCTAAGTAGAACAATAGAGCGGCAAGCGCCATTGTACACAATCTACCTCAAAACGAAGCATGTTATATAAGTGCTAGTCCACTTTGCACTAAAGGCAGAACCAACCCAGTTTACTATAGGCCGAACGCAAGAATATTCATAGTCTAGCAAACACGAGGAAAGAAGGCTGAATCGAAACTCTGCAGGGGCAGCTTGTGCCAGGGAAGCCTAGGTCACATCAATAGAAGCTATGAACGGGAGCTACTTTTAATTGAAGCTAAGAACAGAATATCCTGCCTCTGAAGGATCGAGATAAGACGGCAAAAGCAGGTGGCGGGTGAAACGAAAATCAAACAATCAAACAAATTGAGAGAAACGAGGCAAATCCATAGTGTGGTAGCATGTGACCATTCGAGCAAGAAGCACTAGTTCACACCTACGCTTGGCATCCGCCCAGACAGAGATATCAGAACTTTCTCGAGACAAGAAGATGCAGTTTCGAGGCCCACCACAGTGAACTAATTGACACATAGCCCATAAAGTGATGATTGATTGAAGGAAGGCAGGGTGAATTGGGGGACACCCTGCACCTGGCTGACCGTGCTGCTAAGCAAAGAGGAAACACACGTATGGGGTTGATGCCAACCCAATCACCATGGACCAAAAAATCTAGGGTCCTATAGTTAGTAGAACCAATGGGACGTCGTACTTTTAGTGACCTCTACAGTAGTCAATTTTGAAGGAAGGGCTTAGATGCCCACCTGATAGTGTTTACCCAATCCCCTCACTCCGTTACCATATACAGATATATCGCCTATATTAAAGTTACCTTTTCCTAACCAATAGAATTGCATGTTAACTTTTGGGTGTTACACGTCAGATTATGACACGTTTTGAGTATAAAAATGATGTTTTGTATGAAGTTCGAAGGAGTTGAAGTGAGATGGACTATCACATCACTGTTGATTTCCATGTTTCCCTGTTGTTTGTACTTGTCATTAAACAGACTCCCCTTTGCCAAACAATTGAGGTATCCTTCTTGATTGGTGTTGGAGTAATAGATCTGCACCCCCATCCATCTCAAGGTGCAGCTATATTGTCTTAAAGTACTTCGGCGCAAACCTCGACTCTATGGGCCGGCTGGAGGTCTCCCCAGTACACAGCAATTTGATTCCAGAGGTTGTGCACGAGGGCCTAAGAGTTTATGCAGAAATACATGATTTAATTTTCAATAAAAGCAGGAGGAAAATGAGCTTTTCTAACCTAGGAGAACAATTAAATGTAAATGTCATCTGGGTACGATGCCACTGGACGTGATGGAACACTTCATTTGTCTGGGAATCCCATTTTTCCCCAAACCTAATAAATCAGCCCTAACTATCTACATCAACTCAAATATTGACCAAATATAATAACATAACCAAAGATGAAGAAAATCTTAGCCAGAGTTGTGCTATTCTCCATATAGCCTGTGATAAACTACTATACAGCAAATGTAATTCCAAACGTTATCTATGTCCTAGATACTATATTCTGGTTTCATTGGGATGAGCTGGAGGTTATTGAACTGCATTTATAGAGCAGTGTTTTGAGGTTGCCCAACTGTGTACCACAAGTGGTTATAAGGTTTGAGTTGGCCCTTATTTCTCTGAAAGCGAGGCAAATGTGGATTGCTCCTTTGCTCTATAGGAAGATTTGATTGCCTCCCGTTGATTTTTTGTATGCGGTTTAATGTTAATTGTGTATAAGCAAAAAAATATAAAAATAGTTTAAAATGTATACATTGTAATAATGAAACACTGATTCAAACTCTGGATGTAGCTAAAACGAAATGTTGGGATTGGGTCTCTACACAGAGATCTGAGTAAATATAAATTCTATCGACATTTGTCCTTGGAGCATAAAAAGTAGGGCTGTTGACCCCCTTACCTAGAAAGATTTCCTACCATGCATTGGAGGTATCGGTTTTTACATTTATGATTGAATCCAATTCAAACTCGGGGAAATCTTAAAGGTTCGATCCAAGAATGAATCTGTTAGTTTGATATGTAGATTTTGCAATATGTTTGAGTTGGTAGCATCCTTAGAGCATATAAGACACAATTATATTTTGAAAATGCCCTTGGGTATTTTAAACTATGCGATGAAGATATCCTTTGGCAAGGGATCATAACCAGATCTTCCATCTCGCTTGTAATAGCACCCTGAGATTTCTATGTAATTACAACTAATCGGATTATAGTGAGATTAATATGGATTCAGGTGAATTAGGATAATAAAGGGCTATAAAATGATCACTACGATTATAGTATTCTTAATTTTAAACTTGGAGTGTTGAGGTGGCAAATTGTTCATTCATAGTTAATATAATTGGGTCATATTAGGGTGCTGTGTCCCTACTATGTATTTTTATGAAATGTATTGTATTAATGACTTGTTTTATTCTTTCTCTTTTGCTATGTGATTTTATAACTTTTGAGAGGTTTGGATTTAACCAAATCACAATTTTAAACAATTAACAAATGTGCGCGTTGTGTATAGCATATTGTCAGGGATTTTCTTTGTGAATCTATGCATCGTAAATGTTTTTGTTATTTTACCCCAAGCATTCTGAGTACAACCTTCATACTCATTTGCTGGATATGTTTTAAAAGGACCAAAATGTTTTTATCCCCGGCTGAAATTGAACTATTAATTCGGGGAGAGTGAGACATGTTGTCCAGAAACTTAATAATGAGAAGGATTTTACTATCACTTCTCTAGACGTAGAGTAAGAAATTGATTCTGTGTGACCAGAGTTTTTATTTTGAACAGTTGGAGTGAGGATTTGATCAGTGGTAAGTGAGGGATGGAATGCATGGAGTCCCCTTTGCCGTCACTAATTCCTTATGATCTGAGCTTGCAGGGTATGGAATCTGGGCCTCTGAGAGGGAAAATATAGCCCCTTTATGTGCACTGATATATTATTATTTTTTGACCGTTTCTGGCTCAAGAGTATTCCCATTATGATTGAATTGGTGAAGATTTATAGCATTTGTTCCAGCGTATCCTTTAACTGGAGTAAGTCAAGTTTATCTCTGTTAGGGGCGTTAACATGTCAAACATGCCTATAAATAAACAATTTCTACTCACTAAATTTAACTTGCTTGCCACCAACAGATGATCTTCTGTAGAAGAGAGGGACTAAACAAAGCACTACTCTATTCGAGTTTAACTATCATTCTGAGCGCGGGAAAGTAGAAACAAAAGGCTGCTACCCATGATACTATTTGAAATTGTATGTTTAGAAGGAATACCAAAGGATGGGGACAATTCACTCAATTGATTCACCCATAATTCCAAACTGAATGGAGCCACGAACATAGGGTAAGTACACAGATTATATTGCTAATATTGCTACCTACACCATGGTTTAGTTGCACATTCATTTATGAATGGATCAAGTTTATATACTATATTCATTTAGTTTTTATTCATTTTTTTTCACGTCCAGTTCAGATTGAATTGGGATACTGTATACAGGACACTATGGCCTGTGGGTACCTATGTGTGATATTTTGGACTAACTTAGTGTAGCAGATCTAAAATGTAGTAAGAAATGTCTCGACTATTCTACATTGGCAACCAAATGGATTTAAGTTTGAACACGAACTCAGACACATGGTTTCATCTTTATAGGAATTTATTACAAATTACGACCGAATATAGTCCATAATTAATTCAGGACTGAAAATCCTGATACCAATCATATAAGAATTTAGAACGGTCTCCTGAAGAACAGTCCCAATAATCTGAAACACGTTGAGATAGAACATCTCTAGAGTTCAAATGGAAAAAATACATTTTCTATTTGATGCATTCAAAGTTTATTTAAAATTGTACATTGAACGTTGCAAAGTTGTGCTTTGATATGTGTTCACACTCGATTTAAAATTGTCATAAATGCTGCTTTTGACATTTCACAATCTAAAGTATGGATTAAAAGAATATGAATATGAAAACAATTTTTTATATATAGATTGTATTGTGATTGAATCTCTTAAAATGTTTACGAGTAGTCATTTGTGACACATTAAAAAGTTGTGGGGGGTGACCTTGGAAGCTTTTTCCAAGGCATAATTTTTGGGGTATTTCTATGACACCAAGTACCGGGTGTTTTTACCACCCCAGCCCCGCACCCTGTTAGTTTTGAAAAGTTTGAGCCATTTAGAATTAGTATGTGCATCTTGAAGGCAGGGTGTCTTGGTGAAAAATCAACTTGATTAGTTGCATTAATGTAGATTTGTTGGCATGTTTTGAACTGCTCGGACGAAGGTTTCAATGGTGATTGCACTGGCCCACCCTGCCCCTCTCTACCTGCCTGTACACTCACGGACAGCTGTCTGCAAGCTCTGCTCTTCCCCTCCCATCTCGCCCCCAATTCTCAGTATACAGTGGCTCTCCCTTGTCAACTCCTGCAACCTGCTGCTGACCTAAGGGTGCTACTCACAAGTTACTCAGGGGTCTCTGCCTGAATGAACATGCATGAGTACATCTACTTAGTTTTATAAGGTGTGTTTTGGAGGTACTTGGGGCTGCACATGACATACAATGACAGCAGCTGTATGGGCATGGTTTATGCGCTGTTACAGGAATTGTTTGTTTTTTAGTTGCGTAATTGTTTTTATTATCTTAGTTGCATATTTATAACATGCTTATATACCCAGAGGTTTCTAAGTGCGTACCCGGGGATCGAGCCTGTGTTGCTTTGTGTCGCTTCCTGTCGTCTTGCTTTCAAAGCGAGCACGTTGCCGCTGAGCTATCCTCCCGGGATGGGTTGTGTCTTACCACACAGTGAATGTCCCGGGTATATGATGCCATGTTGGGCGTGTCTGAGACTGCACTAGACAGCAAAAACCAAATGGTTTTGCCAAATCGTGTTTCTATTGACCAACGCATAGTCTTCCAGTGACTGTTGGGAAATCACTGCGAAAAAAGGAAAGAACGGAGTGTGGAGAATGCAAACTCTGATACGCAGGCAAGTGTCAACCTATTTCTCCTTTGCAAAAGTGGACTCTCAGCTGCACCTCACATGACCATCAATAACTGTGTTTTGGGTACAGGATGAATTGCTGTTCAAGTCAAATTATCGCCCTGTCAAGTTGTTACTTCGCTGGCTCCACGAACACTAATACAAAGAGGCCCATGTCCCTGGCTTCAGGAAAAGATAAAGTGCTCGTCGGTTGTTTTCTCATGAAACTGTCAGAGAAATTGATGATGGATAATGAACCTGGTGTGCGGCAATGTCTCTCAAAATATAATCTTGTGGCGGAAAGTGCAGCTGGGAGAGAATTCCTCCAATCGAAATGAAATCTGGCCCCCAACATTGCTTTTACTCTGGCCTTACCCTTTGCGTATGTTTAACGCCACTTTTTTGGGAGGGGATGTTGCTTAGGGCATTCTAATACCTAAATAAGAATCTGTTAAAGCTTATGACGTTTCCTGATAGAGGGGGCATGTAACTAGTCTCCATTTCCACCCATACAGCAAGGATGGAAAGGGGTTAAGGGGGGGGGGTTGTTTCTGCCACCATGAAGAGGACCAGACCAGGGTTTTGGGGGACTGCCCTGCCCTACCCGTAAGCCGAACTGCCAAATGCATTAATAACGGACACCACTCTCTCTAGCACTGTCTCCGTTGTTCCATCATTCCCTCTCGCACTGAACGTGCGCACGATGCAAGACATTAAAATCTGCTCTGAAGACTTTGAAAAATATTGTTCATTATGTCTCTCCGGGGAAGGTGATACTCCAGCCGCCATGTTGTCAGAATGATTTCTCGCACTTTCTCAGTGGCGGTGGGTACAGGTTGCTTGGAATGTGGTCCTGCGCTCACTGACGTCACGGGCAACACGCATTCTAATTTAAATACAGCACCTGCTTTGATTACACGCATACATCACCACCTGCTGCTGCCTTTGTCTTTGGAAGCTAGATGCAAGGGAGAGGGTGTAGCACCTGTGCTTTCTGCATGAAAATGCCCCATTGCCATGCGGCAACTGAAAGCCGCGGTCACAAGGTCAAGCCACCCATCTATGCAGACCCTTGAACATAAGGAGAAAAACAAAAAAATAGCACTGTAGTATATTATTTATAATGTTGCTGTTGCACAGTTCAGCTTTTATTGTATAGCAATAGTCCATAGTTGTCTTCTGTGTCAATGCTTACTGCACACAATGTGCAGTGCCTGCGAACATTGTAACCTTAATGTTTTGAACACTTTATTTTGTTTTTCAGTGATGTTTTTACTTTAAACCCTTTTTTTGTTTGAAAGGCATCTTTAATGTTGTATGAATTGTGAAATTTAAATATATATTTTTTTAAATGTCTGACTGACTTATAATCATATTTAATGCTGCACTCCAACTTCTAATCACCGGACCGGAAAGAAAACCCATGTTGTGCGCAACATAGTCTCGTTCCCAAGGTGAGCGGGTTGCCCCAGAGCTAATCCTCCCAGTACCTTTTAATGTTAAAGGAAACCTACATTGCGGTTATAAGAAATCCACGGGAAGAGCAACCCAAGACTTTGGCATGATCTAATCATGCAAAGCTCCACAACATCCTGGTCTGGTGATCTCGGAGGCATAACAAGAAAGAAGGCCGTAAAAGTATCCTTGGCTCACCTGTGAAAAGCATAAGCTGAGTAAAAGACTTGCTCGAAGGGGAATGCTGTGACATGCAAGAAAAGAAACCAGGTTTTAAAATGCATTCCAGCAAAATAGGTCATCATACGGAGCAGCGATAGCTCTGATCCGCCATCTTGGATTCTCATTATGCAGATTGCCTCCTGCATCGGCTCTATTGACTGTGAGTGAGTGAGTCTCTGCGCAGGTGCAGAGCCCGTGCCTGCATTCTCTCGTTTTCTGATATTTAGTGCTAATAGGAGAGTCTGGCTAAGTCTATGGTTTTCTCCCTCAAGGCACCCGTACTTCCTGCATCAAACCCCATCGATTGAGAAGTTTAGGGTTGCAAACTGTGTTATAGACCATGTCACCAGATGCAATAATAGAACAGGGCCATGCACCGATTTCATGACATGGTCAGGGTAGCCGGGGGATCTACCCCACACCAGTCCTGGGCTCAACATCATGTGGCTTGGGGTAGCACCCAGGCCCTTGATTAGGTTGTTGACACTTGTGGAACAGCGCACCTCATGCTTTTTACAGCTGGATGTTGAGGGTGGAATACCTATAAAATATTGTGAGAAATGGCTCTGTCCATTCGGCAACTTCAATAGCCGCATCTACTTTACTGCGGGGAGCCTAGCAGTGGGTGATGGATGGCCATGTTCAAGGCCACAAAGATCTAATATCAAGGCCACTGCACTGTATCGACATGCAACCTCACATGGTCTACTACCGCAACAAGGACTGATTCAGTGGTGCACACATGCTTGAAACCAGCCCGGAGTGGGGGACAGACCGCATTCCTCTTAAAGAAAGCCGACCATTTTTAGTCCAATTGCGCTTTCCATTCTTTGAACCCTTTTTTAAACGTTGGTTGATTTGTCCTATCAAGCTAGCGGAAAGGTTTAGGACGATCCTATTCTTCCACTTAACATCCGAGATTAATAACCTTGATATTTTATTAATCAGTACATTATTTCCGAAAGCAGTTTCCATAAAAGCGCATAATGAAATGTAATTTCAGTAGTTACTAAAAAAGCTAAAAGAAAGACTACTGTACTGCATCCTTAAAGGCTTGGTGATAACTGGAAAAGCAGCAAATAACGGAATTATCCCTTATTTTAAGTCAGTTTGTTATGATTTGGACATCTTGCATGGAATTATTTCCTGCAGAAAAATTCCTCTAATCTTTAGTGAAGTCCAGTGGGACTTCTAAATGGGAATGGACCGTTACCAAGGGCACTAACGAATAACCGTAAATCTGTGTGTCGTGGTAGTGCTACTAATCTTGTATTGAGGGCCGAAGTCCTGCTTATTCATCATAGAACGGTTTACTTTTGCATCAATTTACACTGCCATCAGTAAATGCCTGTTTATCCAAAAAAAAGTGTTTTTTTATGCAGATGTTACAGAACCTAGGTTTCCATATAGTCCTGTATGTTATGCAACACTCGCTGTTTAGTGCCTACACAAAGCCCTAGCGTTAACCTTTATTCACTAAAAGCAGACAAATAAAAATGAGCAAAAACACACCCACCACAAATGGAAAACTATGGCCTTCCCTCGATTACATCTGCCAATACAGCTCTATAGATGCGTGGATCAATGGCACAAGCAGAGTAGTGCCAAAGGAAGGAGCTTTAATATTACTGCCGGACCAGAAGAGGACCTTTAATGTAAAAACACTTCTTTGTACCTAGTCATTGGTGAAAATGAAGTATTTTTACAAGAAGATACCTCTCTTACAGCTAAAGAATCTCTTAATCACTGAATACCCCCCCCCCAACTTGGCAATAAAAATTAGGGGTGTACCGAAATTCGGCTTCGAGTAGGTATTCGGCCGAATTCCGGCTGAAAATTAAGTATTCGGCTTCGGCAGAATAACTAATTGAACTCCCACTCGAAGCCGAAATTACAGTACACCCCTAGTATTCAAACATTATAATTGCAGGTTCATTGCCGGTTTACTGTTCCTCGCCGTGGGAATGCTTGCAACAGCGCCCTTTGACCAGTAGGTGGAAGTCAAGGCTCACTCCTAACGTAGTTGCTGTTTTTAGTCCCGGCAATCATGCCCTCTTGTTATGGGATAACCACTGCCCAGCTGCCTCTGAGGTCCACGTTAGCCCCCTGAAGTTGCGACAGGAAGCAGGTGAGCGCTTTACAGAGAGCCCTTTTAGCACTACGACCGTCTGAGCCATGAGTCCTTGGAACACAGGGATACACAAAGCCATGGCGGCGCTCGCACAGTGCTCCTAAGAGCTGCAGCCCGTGTCCAGGAGATCAGAGGAAGACAGACAGCATTGTCTCGGCTCGCTACTCCCTCAAGGTGACGCTCACTCACATACCCCTGCACCAGCCACATTGCCCCCGGGCAAACAGACAGGTATGTGAACGTTTTGTATAAAGCATGTGAGGCATTCAGTCATGAGGATGGGCTGTCACTGCTAGAAGGTGAGCGGGAGAAAGAACATGCTGCAAAAACTACAAACAAGTCGTTACCAGGCCTGCCCCATCCCCATCCCCCTCCCAGAAGAAAGGCAAAATATGTGGAGAGAAGCGACTGTTATGCAGTCTGGGCGTGAATCCCCAAAGCTTCTGCTGTTTGTGGCACCCTGGAATGCGAGCAATGGGGGCTCGTAGTGGGTGGTCAGTCAGATGCAAATCATGGCGTTTTCCTGAGAGCCCGTGCTGAGCCCAGTCACTTCGTAATTATTTAATGATGGGTTCCAGTGTCAGACTGAGGCTGTTTGTATTGAAGCAAAGCAGGAGGAAGAACATGCTGCAAAAAATGCAATCAAGTCGTTACCAGGCCTGCCCCATCCCCCTCCCGGAAGAAAGGCAAAATATGTGGAGAGCAGCCACTGTTATGCAGTCTGGGCGTGAATCCCCAAAGCTTCTGCTGTCTGTGACACCCTGGAATGCGAGCAATGGGGGCTCGTAGTGGGTGGTCAGTAAGATGCAAATCTTGGCGTTTTCCTCAGAGCCCGTGCTGAGCCCAGTCACTTCGTAATTATTTAATGATGAGTTCCAGTGACAGACTGAGGCTGTGTTTGTATTGAAGCAGTGGTAAAACATATCAGCATTAACACGTGGAGGGAGGGCTGTTTATTGTGCAAAGAGGAGGTGTAAGATGGATGAAAGGAGGGAGTCCCACAGAGAGAGAATGTCTGTCAGTAGATCAAATGGAAGGAAGGCTGCAAGCACTGCTGGGCTTCAAGGCTGCAAGCAGTGCTGGGCTTCTCTGGGAGGGTGCAGACTAGTTGGGTGTTAAATGTCCCTTCCTGGCTGCCTATTGAGAAAAGTCATGGGTGTGGTAAGGGACGGATCCCTGTAGCCTTGGAACATTCAGTTCAGCTAAGTACAAGGAGCAGTGAAGGGGGGGGGTAAATGCAAGGGGCAAGTGTGCAGCTAAACAAGGGAGGCTGGTCGAGCACTGAAAGCAGCACTCTCCCCCCCCCCCCCCTTTCTACCACCAGCAATGCCCATAATGTCTCCTTCAAGGGCCTCCACTTCTAAAGCTTAGTTACATCTATGCTCTATTTATAAGCATGTCCTTCACTGAAGTCATGTTAAAACAAGCATTGGCAAAGCAACAGTTTTGGCTTGTATGCATATCTTGACACATTTCCAGTAGTAAACCACTATTCGGCTGATTATTCGGTACCGGCCGAATAGTTTGGGCAACTATTCGGTATTCGGCCGGATAGTAAATTTGCTATTCGGTACACCCCTAATAAAAATTGCTTTATCTATTACATTATTCACAATTTTAAAAAGGGGGGAAATACTCCTAGCCGGATCCATGTTCTTGCAATTTATCATCCCATTGCCAATGTCCCCTGCTTTTTTGTGGGGCGTAGAATTACTGAGTGGCATTTTCCAAACACCCTCTTTCTAGTGCCTGTATTACGGTGTAAATAGAAAGAAAATCACGAGGGCTCTAAATTGTGACTGATATTGCACAACCATGTACATTCATTATCTAATTTGCCTGCCCCATTCCAGTCTCCAACACAAGGGAAACTCAATTAATTCTCAATGTGATTCTGATCCCCTTCTTTTATCGGTCGGTCAAGGCCATTTTAGCAGGCCACTATTTTGTCGGCTGACTTCAGCAAAATGTAACTTTGGTTGATTGGATTTTCCAATTCTACTCGTGTATTTGACATAATGTGTACTTGGCTGATGGTGGAATGGAGTGTCTGTTTTCATAGCTGTTAATTATGCCCACTGGGGAGCGGTACACTTTGAAATGTTGTAGCCATGTTTTGTGCTTAATCACGATTAATCAGATTTGCAACAAGGCCTTTTCTGGGGACCAAATATTCATTTTTCTAATTGAATTACAATAAATTACTACTTTTTTTCTTCTAGATAGTGTGCTACTACTCAATGATGGAAGAGGTATACTGATGTAGGCAGGGTCATACACAGGACTGATTTTACAGGGTCATTTTCTAATTTCTGTAGGTGCATAAAATCTGTCCTCACTCCCTCCACACCAATTGCAGTTCCTTCAAGTTGACCAGGAGATGTAGGTTTTTATCAAGGTTGAGTGGGCTTACGTTGTTTTTCTTCCTTGTAATAGTTTAGAATAATGCATGGAAACTCGTTTCAAGTAATTACCTGTGGTTCCACCCTGGTAGGTACTTGCATTTTTGTATTCCACTTTATCTCCTCTTATGACTATAGACTTGGGGGGGCTTGAATGGTGGCTCACTAAGCACATACCTTCATGTCTTTGGCCCTCATTACAAGTTATGCCGGTAGCCATGCCGCTATTTGCGGCATGGCTGCCGGCAAAACCGCATCCGTGTCCTCGGAATGAGGACTTACCGGACCATTCCGAGTTCGGATGGCCTGGTAATTCCTCACTCGAGGACACGGACACGGTTCATCCCCGTTCCCATTTCAGCCCCTATAGGGCTGAATGGGAATGGGAGAGGGAGTAAACAACGGGCCATTACAAGATGGCCCGTTGTTTGCTCCCTCTTCCCCTCGCGGGACCCGGTATGCACGCCTGGTTTTCCCAGGTGTGCTTAACGTCTCCCGCGAGGGGACCTCGTAATGTGGCGGAACGGGTTGAACGGCGCCACAGCCTTTTACGGCGTCGTTTAATCCGTTCCGCCAGGGTCGTAATGAGGCCCTTTGTGTGTTGTATATATGTGTGTATATATATATATATATATATATATATATCATTCATAGATTTTTTTAAAAAATTGTTTACTAACCTGCAGTGTTCGGGCTATCAAGACCACATGACCCACATAATAGTGGCAGTATATATTGCTTGGCTAGACACATGTGCGTGGTCTTGCCTCCCAGACCTTTTGGTATCAGGTGCAGGAGTGAGTGGGAACTGAGGGGTCCGAAATGAGAGGTGCACACAGTGGTAATATTCACATTTGCCATTTTATGAACAGAAAGGTGTTTGGATGAAGGCTTAACTATCCCCATCCTAACGTAAATGTCACTTCTTATGAAACTAACACTAAAACAGACTGAACTTGTATCGAAACTAAATCTGACCCTCACACTAACATATACAAGCAAAAAAGTGCAAGATACATGTTTCAAAGTTTAACTCAATATAAATGTGCAAAAACTCAAACATGTAACTTCAACCAAAACAATCCTTCTGTCCAGGGTTTGATTCCCTTCCCCTGGATTATTTCATGAAAAACTGCTCAGTGTTGTGTCAAGACCAATCTCTTAAAGGCAATACTATTGTCTCTTTTACCAAATATATTCCTCAGGATGGCAAAACAAATGTTCCTTTCACAACCCTGGTTAGAATATGGCAAAGAGGAAGTCTCTTCTAAACTTTCAGAATGGGAAAACAAAATGTCTGTTCCACGACACTGGTTGGAATATAGCGAAGGAAAGTCTTTCCTACTTTTCAGGATGGTTAAACAAACTTTCTCCAATGGTGGTTCAAGTGTGGCAAACAGCAATTATTTTCTGGTTGACAAAAGGTTCAATTGAAATAAGCTAATATGACAGTTTCTCTTCAACACACCAATTCAAAATGAGTTTCCCGGACAATCTCCTGCCAGGAAACTTCTGAACTGAAAACTCTTGATATCCTGGTGTACTCTCCTGTCAGGGATCTTTCCAAAAAGGTTCACCACCTGATACTTGCAGAAGGTCTCTTTAACATTCACATCTCCTTAAATATCACACAAGTGTGCTCCTCCAATAGTGCGACTGTTGACTTCTGTTACGTGTGGCAATTTCCCCCATACTGCCTTCCCATTTATATGGGTTTTGTTCAAGCTCTGTCTGTCAACCTTTCTTTCCATCTCTCTTGGCTCTTGGGAATGGTTGTTCCAGGTTTCCCCTAACTGACATCTAATTTCAGGAGAATTGTACCATATTTGCCCCTGTTCTTTCACTAATATCTTTTGGCTTTGGCAATGCTGGTTCCAGGTTTCCCCCAACTGACATCTCTTTTCAGGAGAATTGTACTGTTTGCCTTCTCTTTTCAGTTATATTGGTCTGTATTTGAAAATGCTTTCCAAACTCTCTTTAATGAGTTTGCACGTCCCAAAGCCCCCTACGCTTCTAGGCTGACTCACTAGTTCACCATGCAGCTTCTGTGACGTGTTTGCAAGGGGCCAGCTTCCCCTTCTGGGCAGAGTCTCATTAGGTCTCTGCATCAGCTCTTGTGTCCTCCGTAGACCTGCACCGCTCCGCAGGACTGTGTCTCCTCTGACAGACCCGCTGCACACCATTCGCTTTCTCTTCCCTGGAGTTCCTTCTCTCTGGTCCCGAACACCACCAATCTGCTTCTGGCAGCTGTCTCGTGTTCTACCCACAGCTCTTCTCTGTGGGATTTCCGCTCACGCCAGTCTCTCTTCCCGCTCCCGAGTACTCTGCTGCCTTCCGTCTCTCTCCTTTGTTCTCCTTGTTGATTTAATTAAAGGTCCCACGCAGCTGACTAGGTTTGTGACAACCAGACTCCACATTAGTCTTAGTGTTTCATTTCCTCCACATGGACTTTTTGCTCCTCTTAATTGTTGTAGTACCTGAGGCTTTCTGGGACTTGGAAGTTTCAACTGATTTTAAGTCGGTGTTGCACAGTTGCATTTAAAATACAATCACCATAAAATTCAGATGTTTCACATGTTTTAGGTTTACCATGTACACCTGAGACTGAATAGGTTTTTGTTTAAGCAAAGTGACTTAGAGTTTTACAGTTAGGTGGGTCTGAATAATGACAGCAGGGCGTTAAAAACTCCAGAATTAAGGTATCTTTCTCACAAGGAAGAGAAGCATACTTCAGCTCCTCCCCTGTAATCCACCCTCAGAATACCATCCACAGGGTCAGGGTCAGGTAGCGGCTGCCTTCCCCTGGAAACATGGGAGCAGACTATAGGCTGGGTATCAGTGATGAATCGGGATTCATCACAGAACGAACAGAACTGGCTTCCTTTACTTTCCTTTTTTCACTGTATCATTTCACTATTACAGTAATAGCATATGCCTTTATTATACATGGCAGATCTTCGAAGGTTATCACTTCATTCCTACTGAGGGAAAGCAAGAACAGAATATGTAAACTTTGCTAAAGAGGCCTATTTTGGGACGTATGCTGCACAAATGGAGGCGCACATTGGTGAATCAAATTTTGAAACTATTCTGTTCTTAAGACCTAATTAAACAATGAATTGCCCACAAAACAGCTATTGTATTAGACCTATGCATGTATTAGGTATTTATATTTGGCCGTTTTTAATTCTTTAACACAAAGGTGCTTAAATTTACAGCTCACATAAAATAAAACTTCTGGCCTACTTTATGGTCATTCTGGGAATCTCCAACATCATCTCCCAGTATCTGTAGCAGAGGAAGCCACCAGATTTGAGTAACATATTGTGCTTCATTAAAACCTTAAGACTTCTTGAATTTGTTTGGGAGAACCTCACAGTACCAACTACTTTTCTTTAAACTTGAACTATTATACATTGAAAGCATGCAAAACGGTTTTACAGCAATAGAAAATGTCATATCAACGTTGACCAAGAGACATTTTGAATGGATTGTCTCCTCCCACGTATTCCCCATCTTTAAACTCCTCACAGCATCAGCTGCTTTGGAATTCTTTTGCGGTAGAGGGTGCTGTGCATTGTAGCGGTTCCCGCCATTCCTCTTAGTCAGGAGAGTGGGGGATTCAATTCTTCCCCTACCTGGTTGATTGGCTGATCAGGGCCTGTTCTCCCGAACAGGTCCTGGAACATCTCGGAATCCTCTGCACTCTCTCCACAGATTAGCCTTCTCCCTCAATTTTAAGAAGTCCCACATGATCCCTTCCCAAAAGCTCCAATTCATCGGAGCGTTCCTGGATGCGTCCTGTGGGAAAGCCTTGCCAGCCGAGCTGAGGGTTCAGCACATTCAGCAGATAGTCACCAGATTTCAAAATGCCCAGCATCTTCCGACCTTAGATTTCCTAAGGTTGCTCGGCCTCATGGCATTCTTCATTTTTCTGGTGCCAGAGGTTCGTCTGAGAATGCGATCCATCCAGCGCCAGTGGTCTCAGTTTTCAGGCAAGCTGTCAGATCGACTTCAGGTTCTGAGCAGGGTATCATAGGATTTCCTGCCGTGGTCCTGTGAGGACAACATTCGGAAGGGGGAACCTTTTCTCACGGGGTGGAGAGCCCACACCAACGATCTGACAGTCAGCGGTCATTGGTCTCCATTGGAGGCCAAACTACACATCAACCTTTTGGAGCCGAGGGCGATCCGACTAGCTGTGAAGTCCTTTCTGCCCACTGTATGGGGAAAGAATGTCTGGATATTACAGACAACACAGTGGCCATGTACTACCTCAACAAGAGAGGTGGTGTAGGGTCACTACCAATGTGCAGAGAGGCAATGCAGCTCTGGTTCTGGGCACTTCAAGAAGGAATCTCCCTATCAGCCGTTCACCTAGCTGGAAAGGAGGACAAGGCAGAGGACTGCCATGAACCGTCGTCTGCGTCCCTTCTGGACTTCCTGGTCCCTGACCCATAGGGGATTGAATACAGTGATCCTTCCAACATGGCCGCTTGAAACGGAATGCTGCTAGCCAGTCTCTACGCTCCACGCTGTATGCTCTACAAAACGGACAAGCCCCGCGGCTCTGCGCGTCTCAACGCTACCGCTTGCTGTAGTTGGACGTGTGTTGCCGGAGTTCGCTCGGGGCTTTCTTCTGATTCCTGGTTCCCGGTTCCTTGAAATTCCCTTTCTTCTTTCCATTCCTCTACCTTTCCTCCGAACTTCCTGGATTTTCTTCCGTGCTCGGGTCACAGCGTTCCGTGCCTCCGAGTGCGAGCATCATTCCTTCCTGGTATCCACCCTGGACTTCTGAACGTTCCCGGAAGTTGGATTGCCAACCTCACGCTGGAATCCGAGGACCAGCGCTCGGGTTTTTACAAATCCCGGACCGTGTGGAAGAAGACATCACAGAAGGTTGCAAGCAAACAACAAAAGCAGGTGAGAAGGGGAGAGACTTGTGACAAGGACACTCTGAACAAGCAAATCACAGTCTCCCACAAGTGGGAACTATCTCAGGAAGTCCTTCAGGAGATCTTCACCCTTTGGGGAACCCCTCAAGTGGATCGTTTGCGACCAGTTTCAACAGGAAGTGAGAGCTGTTTTACTCGAGCTCTAGGGGACACGTTTGTAGCGGACTGGGAATTTCCACTCCAGTAACCTTCATTCCTCATGTGATCATGAGGTTCAGAACATTGGGGAAATCCATGATCCTAGTTGCTCTGTAATGGGCCAAGAGACGTCGTACCCGGACCTTCTGGACATGTCCATCTGCCCTCCAAATACGTCTTCCACAAAGAGAGGACCTTCTCTCACAAGAGGGGGGGGGGGTCAGGTTCTCCATCCAGAGGTCAAGACTCTTAACCTTCACGCCTGGTTTCTGAGAGGTTGAGCTAAAGTATTGGGACCTCCCGGAATACCTGATGAAGATTTTGCTTTCAGCCACAAGGCCAGCAACGAAATCGCTATCACTGCCATTGGAACATGTTCTTCAGCTTGTGCAGAGAGAAGAATGTGGATCCTTTTCTGTGTGACTCACCTATGGTGTTATCATTCCTACAGCATCTGGTCAATCTGGGGCTCCAGGTTGGCACTGTGAAGGGATACTTGGCAGCGCTGTCTATTTTTATGCACACGTCTGAGCAGACATCTTACTTTAAGATGCCAATTGTAATCCAATTCTTGAAAGGGCTCATAAATGTGTTCCCTCCAGTCCCTTTTATGGTTCCCGTTTGGGATTTGAATCTGCTGTTGAAATTCCTTGTGTGCTCAGTTTGAGCCACTTCGTTCTTTTCCATTAAGACTGCTAACATTGAAAACTATCTTTTTAACGGGCATAACATCTACACGCAGGGTCAGCGAGTTGCAGTCCTTGTTGGGCAAGCCACTGTTTAGAACCTTTTCTAAGGAAAAAGTTGTACTAAAATTCCAACCAACTTTTCTGCCGAAGATTGTTTAGGAATTTCACATATCCCAGAAAATTGTATTGCCAACTTTTAACCCTCCACCTCATCTTGGTAAGGAAGAGGAAAGGCTTCACAGACTTGACCCCAGACGAGCTTTAAGCTTTTATATTTCTTGTACGGCTAAAATGAGGCAAGATAATCAGTTATTTGTTGGATATACCAGGCACAAAGTGGGTCTTGCAGTTACAAAGCAAACTTTATCCCGTTGGATAATTTGATGCATTACCAAGTGTTATAGCCTAACCGGTAAGGATGTCCCTGTCTGCTTGCAGGCCCGTTACACAAGGGGCGTGGCCACTTCATCTGACTTGCAAAGGGGGGGTGCTGGTACAGGAGATCTGTGCAGCAACCCCTTAGTCATCGTTACATACTTTTATGAAACACTATTGTCTAGACTCTGCATTGGGACAGGAGGCAGGATTCAGAAAGGCTGTGCTTCACAGCATTAATGGCAAGCCTTGAAAATTCGTACTCCCTCCCCAATACCATACTGCTTTGGGAGGCTATCGTAAGATGAGGAATATGTGGGAGGACACAATCCATTACAAAAACAAGTTACTTACCCCTGGTAACACACTTTCAACTGGATGTACCTCCCACATATTCCTCATTGCCCCCTCACATCCTACCCCTCAGTAGACCTTCTGTGCATTACACCTTTCGTTTCTTGAGTGCATGGTCTCTCTTTGACCTTGCGAATGCTGTAAATAGGGCAAACAAGCTACGAACTGAAGTAACGGGAGCAGTGCATGCTATATATACTGTCGATGACGTTGGGCTCGAGAGGCCTTCGATGGACATCAATTCGACGACGAGGCACGGCGCCCTCCATCGCAAAAATAAATTTTGCAGCAGCTGATGCTGGAAGAAGTTATCATAAGATGAGGAATCCATGGGAGGAACATCCAGTCGAAAGAACGTTACCAGGGGTAAGTAATTTGTTAATCTAAATTGTACACACCCAACCCACAGGCACCTTTTTTAGAAGCGCGAGAATTTCAAGATGAGAACCTCCCAAAGGATGTGCAAGTCTTGCATCTGAACTTAAATCTGTTTTGCTAGAACAGAACAATCCAGCAAGACCCTCTTTTGCTTTTTGCTTATCCTATTCACTGTCCATCTAACTGCCCTGTCCCGATTTTTGCATATATGTGTTGCCTAATGTTAAAGCCAACCCCTCACCCGTTCCGGGGTTATCCAAGTGATATCCATAAAACCAAGTTATAATCCCCTTCTGACACACCACATACCTATCCATTTCAAGGTGTAGATCAGGGACTCGTTTAATGGTAAATATGTTTGCACTGATTCCATACTTGGTGTCTGATTGGATATATTTGTTGTGTACTGCTTAAGCCTTGATGGAATAGAGACACAATTCACAACAGTGACACATGGAGTGCCTCAGAGCTATGTCCTATCGCCATTACTGTTAATCTATATGCAAAACCATTCCATGATCCACTTTTTAACTTCGACTTTGGATATCACTACTACACAGATGATATTCAATTGTTTCTCAAAATATCTGATTCCCTGTTGTCGAATTATTTATTGCCAAGTGTCCTTCTCAAAATAAAACCTGGATACAGCGCAGTGGGCTGAGCCTAAATAACAGTAAGACTGAACTGTGCATCCACATCTGAACTCTTCAGCGTCTTATCCCCTTGGTTTTCCTGTTTACTAATATGTTCTTCCAGTCCTCTCCAAAGTGAAAACTTTGGGAATCTATTTTGATTCTCATCTGGATTTATCTGCTCAAATTAACTTGGTTGTCAGTAGCACTTATAATATCTTTGTCTTTTAAAATAAGTTTGACCTTCCTATAGTTTCTGCTAGGACTGTTGTAGGGGCTAAGGTAGAGTACTGTAACGCCATCTACATGGGCTCCGCTAAATCACTATGCCATAAATTGCAGGTGTTGTAAAACCATACAGCTAGGATTGTCATGAATCGGTCCTTTTGCACTCACACCACTCCTTTGCTATGTCCGCTACACTGGCTCCTGATATCTACCAGAATTAAATTAAATATAGCCGCTCTTGCTCATAAGTGCATTCATGGCAACACCATAGACTATATGGTGAACAGACGGGAGATCTATGCTGAAACGTCATCTTCGCTAAGTGAATTCATTACTTCTGGTTAACCACATTTCTGCTTCTTCCAAGGCTGCAGTAATTATTTTTATAAAGTGTTAAATGGAGAGATCCGGATGACCACTTTATGGGTCTCCTGATAGTAGTTAGAACAGACGAAGTGGAATGAACAGACAGATTAAATAAAACAGATAGTATAGATGGAGTGCTCGATCTCAAGCACCTTACTGATGACCACCATATCTCACTACCACGTTTACTCTCTCCTATACACCACCACTCATCTAGAACACAGCGATACTATGACACATTCGGTATAGCTGTTCTCATACTAACACCCGCCGCATACTCCTCATCATCCTAATTAAACCCAGCTAGCTGAGCACACACTGCTAGTTTAAGAGACTCCTCTGGCCTAACGCAGCCAGAAATCAGTCTGGTTGCCAACCCTCCAGAATGAACACATATACCTGACCTCCCAACCAGTATACCTACCGCTAAGAAGCAGCTATCATGCAACTGTCACACCGGCTGCACACATATCCGGTGAACCCACACCCCTTATCACTCTGTCTCTACTGACTTGAACTATGGTTCCCGAGGGCGTTCAACCTACCAGAACTTTGAGATCATACCAATGATAAATCAGTCGCTATATAAATGCCAAGTAACATAACATAACATAGATGGCTAATCTTTAATTTAGTAATGGAGGGGAGCAGAACAAAGTTATTCTTATGTGGATATATTGAATTGAATATTTTGAATCTTGAAGAAAAAGAAGATTTTTGAGAAAGCCAGGCCGATTTGGAGGGGTTTCGAGATGGGACTTCATTTGATACATATTTTTCTTGGGGTTTTTCTTTGTTTAAAATCTTTGGGGTAAAATGACTTGACAACGTTTGTGATCATGGTGTTTGTCTAGTGTGCAATATTTATTTTTAGCTTTGCCGCAGTTTCCTCCCCAGTCAGCGTTTTCTATTGCTTGGCTTCCAGTATTTGATGTTGAACTCTTGTGCTAGGTGTAAATGCTTTGACTTTTGGCCATTCTGTAGGGAACCACTCGATCACAAGCAGGTACCATGTTACTGTTCCAGTGCTGGAATGGGTAATCCGGTTTGTTCTTTCTGTGGTTCCTTGGCCCAGGAGTGTGCAGTCTTTGAGCTGGACTCCCAAGAATCTGCTTTCGTTAGAAAGCTCCGGTTATTGAGGGCAACTCTTCCACTAGCAGAGGTTTATGCTAAATGACTAGGTGGTTGGTCACACAAAGTGCAGCAACAAAAACTCTGCCCAGGACAAATATTAGATTTATAGTGTGGTAATGTACATGTGTGAGACCAATGTCTATTGCCATACAATGTAGGGATGCAATGCAGACACCTGCCGTTTGGCTGCCCATACCCTTACATCCCTAATCAAATTGTGATACTCAGGCCGCACTCGGATCTACCAGAAGATCAACAAGCAGGAGTATCACAATTTGATTTGGGATGTAAGGGTATGGGCAGCCAAATACTCAATGTGATACTCAGGCCTCACTCTGATCTACCAGAAGATCAACAAGCAGGAGTTATGGTCATTTTATAATAAGTTGTATGCCAGTGTGTACCTAGGGTTATATTGGAGGAATAATGTCTTGAGATTGGTAACGGAATGCCTTAGTCTTGTGTTTACTACTACTAGTAGTAAAAACCATTTATTAAGTGCAAGCTCATTACTAGAAAAAATATTCAGGGTGCTATAACACGTACATGGTAATACAAATGAATAACTGCTTTTCTGTACAATTCAAGATAAAATTGAAGCAACTAATACATCTCTGCATATCAATTAATTTTAGGACCATAAAGGAGTGTTTATAGGTGACTGCAAGCCACGCACACATCTTCTAAGCATGACGGCTCTGATGCATTATTCTGTGGGGCTCTAGTCTCACTAGTCTGTTTTTGTCTTTCAGGATTGTACGGTGAGTCTTGTCTCGTGTTAATTGTTATCGTACCTCGTGTCTATGTTTCTGCACTCCAAGACTTGCGAGTTACCGGCGCAATACAAATAAACAGATAATAAATAATTGCCGTGCTCATCTAATAATGTGGGTGTTGGTGGTTTGTAATTTGCCACAGTGGGTATGGTTGCTTTTCACATCTGTTGTCAACGCACCTTGATGTAAAAGCCAGGACTCGAACAGCTGGTTCAATACCTGAAGAAGCCCTATGGTGCCTCATGTCGGCAGTAGCTTGCAGGACAATTTGAGGTTCGATAACTACCGGTAAGTACAGAAAATATTATGAAGTCGCAGACAAAAATCACCTATTTAAAACAAAGTTTGATCTTATTGACTAGGACTTTCGTCTGTTGCCTAGGGCATATTGTCAAAAACGTTGCTACAAGTACCTGCTTGGAATGTTGGGTTGCTGTATAACAACCCTGTGAAACGTAGCATATTTTGAGTGCATCAGGAAGGCTACAAGCGGTCCCTGACTCATGCACAAAGATCCCTGACTCGTGTTAACAGCGCCGACTGCTATTGCTACATTACACTGAAGTACATTAAGATTCTGGCCAAAGCACCGGACAGGATTCTTGCAAAGGGTCAAAGTGGACAATCGAAAAAAGAACAAAAATCTAAGGGTTTGCAAATTGTTCCTTTGTACGTGCGACTTTTAAAAAAGATATGTGGCAGAGGTTCAAGTTGAAACTGGTTCTAGTTTGCCTAACTGCTGAGCTCCCCAAAAATAGGATTTAATATAAAATGTTAGTTATTATGCAAACTAGTACTGTCACAGATGGTGTTACCAACACACCATATCCAAAAGCTGGTTAAAGGGGTTTTATTGTATTTGCATTAAAGGGTCTCCCGAAGAGCTGTCTTTCTTCTCTATATAACCTAGGGCTGGGCAGATCCTCCCTAGCCCAGGAGTCCCGCAACTACATGCTTGTCATTAGAGATTGGTAACCCCTACTATATAATAGCTGTCTGACTGATAGTGATGACCTAAAGGAAAACTACTCCTCTCTCCAACTCCCTCTGCAAACAATCTAGGTGGTCCCCAACCTAAGGTCCTAAAAGGGAATCTTCAATGTTGGGTGCCTTTCAGACACTTAGACCCATTTGGTCTCTTATGCACTCCTTCTCTCCCTACACGTTTGTTTCTCTACATTTTCTCACCTTTATTCCTTGCTCCTTCTTAGCCCACTCTCTCCTTTTATCTCCCTCTTACTACTACCCCTCTGATGTCCCTCTCTGTTCCTCCCTACTGTCTATCTCCACCCTCCAATCTTTTTTCCTGCTAGTATTCTCCACACCCATACTGCATTTTCTCACACTACTGCATCTCTTCCCCACGTATCCCCCTCTCTACGAACTACTACTCGTCCTCATGCCACTCTACTACTACCCTCTCATCATTGTACTACTTCTCCTCCCTCCACTATACTACTTCGACATCTGTCAGTTACCCTCCTTTTACTCTTCCTTTCACCTTATCCTGCACTACCTACTCGTTCAGTCTCACTCCTTCTACCCACACTCAAACCCAAGTGTCCCTTTCTCTCGCCAACCAATATCTCACCCTGCACATTTCTTCATCAATTCTCCACCACACCCTTCCCTACCATCCATCTTCTACCTGGTCTCTTGATCTTCCCCTTCTTCCTTGACCTCACTCGAATAACACACACCTTACTACTTCCTGTTCCTCCTTTTATCATACCCCTTCCAACTCCATTGGCTTCTTACCCCATCATGTTCCCTGGGCCATCTGATCAAATCCTTTCCTCTCTGGGAGGTGTTAAAGGTGGGTAAAGGCATAAATGGGGGCTTAAGCCCAGCCACTTTCTGATGTGCCGGCCCGCTGAATTTCAGTAATGGTGGCTCACTAAAATAATACAGGCTACTACAGGGAAGTACACATTACGTTTCTACACCTATACAGGGTATAGACCTTCCTATTATGTATTAACTATAGTATCGCACAAAAACAAAGATGGGTATGCTGATATCCCTTATAGATAGATGGATATGCTTATCTGATGGACATGTGACTTACTGCATTTACACAAGAAATAGGTCCTGAAGAAGATGACCATAGTAGCAGTGTCATCGAAACCGGTCGACCATGTGAATATGCTGATATTCCTGAGTGGCTTCTGGGATATGCAGTATGTTTCAATTATAAGTGCTGCTGTCTGCATGACATCATATTGGCTGTTTTCCATTTGCCGGAAAGTTTTTATTTTACTTTGAGGAAGACCAAAAAATAAAAATAAACTATGAGCTGAAAAGGAATCCAATGTATTGGTGTCTAACCTCTATTTTTTAGAGAACTATTTTCTCTCGCACAAAAGGTACAT
This sequence comes from Ambystoma mexicanum, assembly GCF_040938575.1. Classification (NCBI taxonomy): domain Eukaryota; kingdom Metazoa; phylum Chordata; class Amphibia; order Caudata; family Ambystomatidae; genus Ambystoma; species Ambystoma mexicanum. Next base: position 975,871,657 of record NC_090934.1, on the reverse strand, counting down.
ATTTCACGATGGGTGAATAAATTACAGCATTGTTCCGACAAAGAAATATTCCCACACAAAATGTCCAGTGTGCAAAAGGCAATGGGACTGGATCCCAGCTATTTTTAGCTCATTTCCAATAGATTCATTGTAGTGGTAGGGATAGCTTCTCTTTCATCTATTTTATTAGATAAGCGGTGCACCACCTCTTGCCTAGGGACAGCACACCCCACAGGGATAGGGTGTGCTTCTGGTTAGGGATAGCGTGTAGCGGACACATTAATTGGCTAACTGAAAAATAAAATAGCAATGCATACCTTTCACAAAAATAATAAACAGTCTGTGTTACAGTTCATGAAAATGCTTACCGACGTACTTGAGATGCCAGATTCCTAACTGGACAGGTCCACGGCCCGTTATGCATGAACAAGAGACGATTTCCTGCTGTCTTTGCTGCTCTGTAGTCCACGCGCTGCTCTCGGGTGCAGTCACCGGTGGAGCTTTGTGCATAGGCGGCATGGATCATTTTGTTCGCTGAGGCCTTCTGCTGCCTGGAGGGCTCTGGCTCTCTTTCCTGATCAGGTGCGCTGTCCTTTCCCACCAGATCTCTGCCATTTCCTAGGGTAGACCAAGAGAGACTGGCAAGCATTGTGCAATTGTGGTATTCGGCAAGATAAGGTGGTACTGGTGTCGAGCAGGGGTGGACTGGTCCATATGGAACTCTGGAGATGTCCCGGTAGGCCCCATGCATTTGAAAATGAAATGGGTTACCACACGAGAGACCCATGCCTCTTTTGTGTGGTAATCTATTTTACTGTCACAATTTCTCATAGGAAAAGGGTTGGGCTTGCTGAAGAGGTGTAATATGGGGCCACTTTGAACATTATTTCCAGGGTCTCTTGTTACCAGTTCAGCCCTGGTGTCAAGCAATCCGTCACAAAAAGAAGACGGGATGGCGCCCTCCCAAATGCCATGTTCCCCCTCTGGGGCGGGACTGTCTCTGGCTTCCACCCTTGTAGACCTCCCACCCCAGGCTGAGGATGGTCACCACCCCTCCTGACCGGGTAAGCTTACTGACCCTGCCACACAAATTAAGTGAAAAGATGCCACTATCCGACGATATCTGTGTATTTTTTATGCAAAAACCCTAAGTGTTCTACTCTTGAACTCATTAAACTGAAACAACGGATGAATATGATTTGAAAAAAGGATAGTCCTTAACTACAAAAAATGATCTGCTGTCACCTGCACAGTGTTCTGGATCTCCTTGCAGAAAAGCCACCAGCTAAAATACTTTCTACGCCCATTGCTCTGACCAAAATGCTACGTTGAGTCCTTGTCCTATTGTGCATTATTTGAATGTAAAGAACAATATGTATCTCTGCATGTATGAAAAATGAGGTTGTGTTATTTCATTTTTAGATACTTTGTGTCTTTTAGTTTCTTACTTGGTGAAATGATCCATCACCATTTTTGAGTGTGTGCTTCAAAACCATATATTTTTAGTTTCGGTAGATCAGTGGCACTAGCCAACCCTAGACAGCTAGCCTATACTGGATGGGCTTAAGGGATCAACTTGACTAAGTACTGCAATCTACAACCTTGAAATGGATTGCTGTGTGTTGCCTCTGGGTGCCCAGCCTAGCGTTCGAAGCAGTTGGCGATCTACCTACCAAACACCCATACAAAAGCCGGAATTACTGGCTTATTTATCAGTGCGTGTTTTCCCTGTGCACTTTGGTTCATGCAGGCACCACGAGAACATCTGATTAAGCTGCAGCATGAGCCACACACTATTTCAATCAGCCGAATTACAGGTGAATTAAGGCACCCCTGCTGCTTTATTTCCATTTTCCAGCCACGTATTGGATGAATCCGAGCCTCTCGGCGGTGCTGTGCTTTAAAAATGAATTGTTGACAATCCTATGCTGCTGATATTCGATTACGATGTATATTTGATGGCCTTTCTTATTTTGGAGCCAGCTGGGAGTGGGTAATTTGGCGCGGTCTCAGGCCGATTTAAATCTGTATTCCCTGGACGGAATCCAGGCCCGAAGGAAACCAGCACAGACGCTCATTGAACGCCTGAAAGCTACTTACTTCCAGGAAGATAAATAGCTTTCCATCCGGTTTAAAAAGCGCCAGAAGTAATTAGTTTAAATGCGATGCACTATCCATCGAGATCCTGGGGACGCACAATCAATTTCTTACAGAATTTAGGAGTAGGTCATAGGATCCATCAGCCACAGTGCCTGCTAGACTTGGTCATGCAGTAGGAGTACCTGAGAAGACGCAAATGTACACATCACATGATCCGACCGTGGCTACGTAATCATGCCTTTGGAATTGCAGCGTTTACTTCAATGGCTGTTCCCTCGGTTAATAATTCTGAGATCAATTATTTAGGCCTGATCGGTTTCCTCAACTGAGTGCTGTCATGCGGCAATGGTAGGCCGTGGTGAGGGGACCTGCCCTAATCAAAAGAAATTGGAAGCGATTTGAAGGTCCCGCCACCTTCTGGAATAATCCGCTAACAAGGATTTGTGGGCACCTTTACAAATGTGATAGGGTTGTTAAAAGTAAATTCAGAACTTCATTCATAGCAATCCTTCAGTAAAACCGGAATTAATATCTTCGTAGAGGATCCAACACTGAAGTATGTCCTTTCACAGTGTGAAATACCATTTTCTGTCCCTCAGGCATTAGCGGTGGGGGATACAGGAATTCATGGGTAAAACCAAGTTGGGGGATCTGGTTCAGCTCGAAGAGCCACACACAAGCCAAGCAAGAACAATTACTGTGTAAATATTGGAATGTAAGCATGTGTAGACAGTGTAAGCTTTCAGCACACACCCAGCACAAAACTCGCTACTAGATGCTGGCCCCACCTGCAATCCTTCCTTCTTATCCTGAAAACATAATAGCCCTATGTAGCATCCACACTCAACACAAACTCAACCTGGTATTCTGTCTCACCACCAAATCACCAAAAGACCTGTATCGGGTGTCTTGCCTCCAAGCCCCCATGTTAAAAGACCCCCACTCTGTGTCCTGTTTTTCCACCCTGACAACCAAACTTGGTATCCTGCCTTCTCACCTCCCTCACCCCACACACAAATGCCTTTTTTTTTAAATTCATTTTTATTTAATCCTCTATACCTATTGCAGGGCATGTGCAGAATGAAGCCCACAACCCTCTAACATTTCTTAAGGAGAGATGCACGATTAGAGTAGGTGCTAATCGATTTGATTTTCTAAAAATGGATTTGATTTTCTAAAAACATACCCACAAGTCGAGTTTTGCAACCAGGGCTTCATGGTTTGCCTCCTGCTCAATCACTGTTTAAGAGAGCTCATGGGTTAAAGAGTCTCCCCCATATGTCCAGCAGACATCCCCCTCACGTGATTGTGTGCATGCTCAGCATCTAGGTCTCCACCTGTGCTGAACCGGTTTCCTAAGGGGCGCACCGGGCACCATATTGGATTGGTATTGTCCAATAGAACGCTGAATCACTTGGTGCTGGTCTCAACCTGGAAAATATATATCTAAAAAATATATAGACGTACACAAAATGGGGAGAAAAATGTTTTAACAAAGGTTTTTTTTTTATAAAGAAAATACAAATTTGACAAATTAAAACAAAATAACAATTAGTGGTTCCCTTAGTGTTTCTAGGGAACAAAGTTATACCATGTTTAGAAACCAATGGGAGACGCCAATGTATGAGTTCATAAGACTGGGGCCATATGTCATTGTGACTGATTCATGTGAATATTGAATGAAAATTTCCAAGTGGATATTTAGTGGTCAAAGTCCACGCCCTTTCCATCTGTCTAGAACAGAGTCAGTGTCTGTACACATTCATGGAAGCATTACATTCCTATCCCCTTGGTGAATTTCATTTGTGCAACAGAATGCCTCAAATCTTGAAAGTGTTTCGCAACTGGTGATTTAAGATTCTTATACCGCATGTTGGATTTATGCTCAGTCCATCGCTCTCGTGCTCCTGGAAGTGTGTCCAATATACAGCCAGCAAGCAACAAGGGAATGTGATGCTATAGATTACCGCTGCTGTTCTGCAGGTGGCAAAATCCCTAAGCTTGATCTTTTTCACTATGTGGGGATGTGTAATACTAATGCCTTTTGAAACATTGCAGTGACTGCAAGCCAAGCAAGGGAAAGTATCCTTCTTTGCCGTTTTCATGGTTAGTTGTTTATCCTTAGGTGGCCTTTCTGCCCAGACCAATTTATCTCGTAAATTCCTCCCTCGCTTATAAGCCATCTTTGGTGGTTTAGGGAATAATTTGCTAATCTGCTGGCTCTGCCTGGAATATTTGGACATTTATATTAACTGTGGAGAGGTTGCACACTAAGGGAACCACTAAATGTTGTTTTTGGAATTTGTCAAATGTTTATTTTTTTTAACAAAAAAACCTTTGTTAAAACATTTTTCTCCCTATTTTGTGACCAACATATTGGGAACGTCCAAATGGAATGTACGAAATATCAATATAGGTATTCTACTCGTATGTATCTTTTAGATATATATTTTCTGGGTTTAGACCGGCACCAAGTGCTTCAGAGTTTTATTGAACAATACCAATCCAATATGAGGCCCAATGCGCCCCTTAGGAAACTGATCAGCACAGGTGGAGACCTAGATGCTGAGCATGCACACAATCACATGAGGGGGAGCATATAGCTAGGTATTGCAGCGTTGCTATGATACCTGATCAATAGAAAATGCTGTATGTCGAATGACACGCGAACTAGAGGGTTAGTGAGTTTCCCGCACCCGATAGATTGAGGTATGGACTATACACACGTCACACATCTTTGGGTGTCTATTAGCTACACATGGACCAGTTACATGATCAGGTGAAATAATCAGACTTCCTTTAATATCGAAGTCTTCACATGAGGGATAGCCACAGCGGACTACAGCAACACAAACAACTTTGAAATAGACTCCGGGGACTTAATATATTTCCACGTAATTCTCATTGCACAGGTAACATGGCCCCATTGGGATCATCTGGGCCACACATTTTGACATTCATGAAACTACAACCATGATTGTTATGTTTTTCTGCATATATAGAATTACAGTGTTTCATATTTGGAATTGGAAGGTATGATGGAAACTAGTGTATTCCCTTACGCGATCGGGTGTCACAATCGTTAGATACATAAAGGCACTGACCACTAGAGAGGGGAGCAGCCCTTTGTTCACGTTTAATGCAGATGCTTGCAACAGCATGGAATACTCTGCATGCTATACACTGTTAGAAGATGTGGAGTGGTGATTTGCTTCCTCACTATGTGAAGGGTGTGGTTCTGGTCACAAACAGTTATATGCAATCTGATGGTGATGGAATCGGAATGATGTCACAGTATATATTTGAATATTCTGGGAATAGTTATTTTTGGAAATTGGTGGTGTATCAATGTAACGATGACTATAGGTACATAAAATTGAATTAATGTAATCTGGGTCTGGCTTTGTTCTATTCCGTTTTACCATATATCCACATAAGTCTACTCCTGAAGAAGGGGCACAGCGCCCCGAAACGCATAGAGTTTGAAGGACTTTACATGAAAGAATTTTGTTGTAGAAGAAAACTACGAGTTTGTGGTTCACATTGAAAATTGTGGTGTTCCTGACTATGATCACATCAAAATTATGTATCATCTTTAAAATGGTTTGGCTGGTAATCGGCGTTTATGGTGTGCAGGGGACAGGCGTGTCTATAGATTCGACACTAGTGAATTGGTCAAATTCTGACACCCCACGTGTACACAAATTGCTTCCTCCTACTTTCCATCTACAAGTACGTAGTGCTAAAGGCAACACATTGAACCTAGCTCTAGTGAGCATAGTCCGTTGTTGATGGTTGCTCACAAAGGTAAGATACCCCAACAACCCCCCTGCCCCCCATGGGACTAACGGGGAAATAAGTTCTTACCTGTATAATAGCCACCATTTCGTTTTCTCTAGTGTCTGCAAAAAACGATTCGATTTTTAGCTTCAGACTTCTTTTAGAAATGCTAATCAATAATATGTAATCTTTTCTTCTCACTGTCCTAGAAATTGTTTACTACCTACGTTCATATAAACAGTAGGCTCTGTACCTTACCAAGTACCATCAGGTAGCAATTTATTTTACTCCTACGTCCTGTCCCCTTTCCCCCATACTTATGGGACATTCCTCTGTCCTGTGGGACGGGACTGGAGCGCTTTGTAAAAAGCATCAAAACATTTTGCAAACATTTTAGTCCTTCCTCTCTTTCTACGTGGGATACAGCACATGGCCGTAATCCCGTCCACCTTGGCTCCGCCCCGCACATCGCCCATCAGTCCTTTTCGAGGGGATTGGGTCTATCTATGACAGTAATCGCCACAGCTGTGCTGCTTTGGAAAATCTTTCTGCGTCGATGACGTCGATACGCTGTCCTCGAGGGCCTCCGTCGAGCCGACGTCACTGGATGTTATAAGTAGGGCGCACGACGCCCGTAGCCTCAGTTCTGTTTTTTCCGCGAACGTGTTCGCTTCAGAGATCTCGGCGCACCTCGGTTCTACTGAATCCTGTTCTTTTGGTTCTTCGAACCTGTTCGTTTGTGTATGAAAATGTCTTCGGCTTCTTCCACCCCGCGGTCGGGTTTTAAGTGTTGGTTGTGTGCGTCCAAGATGTCGTTGACGGACACGCACCGCGCTTGCCTCTGGTGCCTGGGGGAGGACCATGATACGGATGACTGTCGACTGCCAGCCGCTTACATCGAAGGCCTTGCAGGAGTGTAAGAAGAAGCTGTCGGTGGGTAAGGTGGCCAAGCCCCAGAAGTCGCGATCCGCTGGACTTTCGACGGACGATTCAAGGTGCGACTCTCTGCATCGTTGTCGTGAGTCTGGGGGGGGTCTCCGTCCAGGAGTCGGTCTCGCCATTCCTCTGCCTCTTCGAGGCACTCACGGAAGCGCCGTCACAGGTCGCCTTCCCCGTCCTCATCCGAGGACTCCGCCCGTCGGCGGGTTGCTTGTCCCAACAAGCATTCCACTCCTGAGGAATGGGATTCCCTCCAAAAGGAGATGATGGTGATTTTTCAATCACAGGGCCCCGGTCCGTCCGCGTCGTCTAAGGACGCCGGCCGTGACCGTGCTAGAGACCCCGCTCGTCCGCCTTTGAGGTCCCGGTCGGACAAGGATGGTCGCTCTAGACAGGCCCGTTCCAGGTCCCGGTCCTCGAAGCCCTCGAGACCACGTGAGCCTGTGAAGTCTTCGAGGAAGACATCGACGCCTGTGGCGTCGAGGCCATCGAGGGACTCTCTCGAGGCTCCGCCTCCGAGGAAGTCATCGATGCCATCGGCACCCCCAGGCCGTCGAAGGACACGCTCGACGCCGATTCCATCGACGCCCTTGACGCCTTTCGAGGCTGCTTTGTCGGAGGTACCCCGTGGCATGGTGGAACCCCCCAGAAGGGCTCTGGCCAAGGCTAAGCATTTCTTTGTCCCTTTTTTCTGTGCCCTCTTTCCGACCTCTGGATTTTATTTCTGAGGGGGAAGAGGGATCTGAGGAAGGTTTGGTGCCCGAGGAGGTGCCTGACGAGATTTTGTCTGGTCACAACCAGATTGAAGACCTGCGTCAGTCATTGCACCACGCCTGTGGTCTGGACACCTCTCCGGAGGTGAAGTTCTGTCGGCCTGAGGCTGGCACCCATGCCGAGTCCTCATACCGGCGCCTTATGTCGAGGGTCACAGACTACTTGTGGTGGTCCGTGCCACCTCTGGATTTTCTGCAGGATGATCTGACCGACATCCTCGACCAAGGTCCTCCAACTGACCCGGTACTGCCATTCCATATGGCTTTGCAAAGAAGGGTGGCTGCGGCTTGGACTGCTCCGGAGAGTCTCTCGGCAGTTAGAAAGTCTTTGCCGCGAAAATACCATCCAGCCAGTAGTGACCCCTGCTACTTGACCATGCACCCCACTCTGGAGACTTTGGTGGTGCAAGCGGCCACGGCCTCAGCAAAGCAGGCGTCGTACCCTACCATCCCTCCTGATAGGGACGACAAGCTTTTTGATGGCTGGGCGAAGAAAGTGTTTTCTTCAGGGGGTATGGCTTTACAGGCAGCCAACTCCGTGTGTGCCTTGTCACGTTTCACGCACACTCTGTAGAACTGTATTTCATTGGCGGCTGAACCTATTCCCGAAGGGGAAGAACGGGATGGTTTTCTTGCTATTGTACAGGATGGCAAGGATGCCATGCGTGAGTCCGTTCGGTCGGGTCTGGACATGGCAGATTGTATTAGCCGGTCCATGGTGGCGAGCACCGTAATATGCAGGTTTGCGTGGTTGCGCAAGTCGGGGTGTGCTCCTGATGTGCAGGCCCGGCTCCTCACATGCCCTTTGATGGTGAACATCCTTTTGGCAGCAAGGCTGACGAGAGCCTTGAGAGGTTGCAGACCTCCAAAGCTGCAGCGAAGTCGCTGAGCACTGCAGTTCGCCAACCTCCACCTTTTCGCCCTAGGGGACAACAATGGAGGGGAGGTTCCTTTCGATATTACTCATCCTTTAGTAAATCGAGAGGAGCTGCAAGTCAAACGGGCCACCGTAGGAGTGCCAGAGGTGGAAAATAGGGTACTCGAGGTGCCAAGGCCGCTCAGGCAGTTGCCTCTTTGCCCTCGGGCACTGCCGCAGCCGCTTCAGCTCCGTCATGAGGCCATGTCCCATGGTTTGCCAGTTGGGGGAAGTCTGGCGCAGCATCTTGTAGAGTGGCGTGCCATTACTTCAGATGTGTGGGTTCTGGAGATCATAGCCCACGGCTACTGTCTTCCTTTCCGGCAGAGGCTTCATGGCAATCCACCAGGGAATCTCTCTTTGAAGAGTCCGGATCCGCTCCTTGCGCAGGAAATACAATCCCTGCTGGAGAAAGGCACCGTAGAACTGGTGCCTGTAGTGGAGAGGAACAAGGGATGGTATTCCCCTTATTTTTTGATTTCGAAGAAAGACTGGGGATTGAGACCCACCATGGACTTGCACGGTTTGAACAAGCTCCTCAGGAAGGACAAGTTCAAGATGATTACTCTTTCTCAAGTCCTCCAGACCCTTCAACTACAGGACTGGTTGGTGTCTCTTGACCTCAAGGACGCTTATTTTCATGTGCCAATCCATCCAAAGCACAAGAAGTACCTGAGGTTCGCGGTTGGCGACTCGCACTTTCAGTTTCGGGTCCTGCCGTTCGGATTGACCTCCGCCCGAGGGTCTTCACCAAGCTCATGGTGGTGGTGGCAGCGTATCTCGGGAAAGGGGGGATTCACGTCTACCCCTACCTGGACGATTGGTTAATCAGGGCGCGCTCTCCCGAGCAAGTCCTGGATCATCTGTCCGTCGCCTGCTACTCCCTTCACAAGCTGGGCTTCTCCCTCAACTTAAAGAAGTCCCACTTGACGCCAACCCCGCGGCTCCAGTACATCGGAGCAGTGCTAGACACATCCCTGGGGCAGTGTTTTCCTCCCCAGGTGAGGGCTCATCACGTTCAGTAGATGGTGCACAAGTTTCAGCACGCCCAGAGTCTTCCGGCTTTCAGTTCTCGAGGTTGCTCGGCCTCATGGCATCCTGCATTCTTCTGGTGCTGGAGACCAGGTTGCGGTTGAGATCTCAGCAGTGGGCCCTCAAGATGCAGTGGTCGCAGTCCTCCGGCAGGATGTCGGACCCTGTTCAGGTACCACCCTCGGTCGCCCAGGACCTTCTGTGGTGGGCCGTCAAAGGCAATCTGTTGAAGGGGATCCATTTTGGCTACCCTGGCCGGAGGTGACGATCATGACGGACGCACCCCTCATGGGATGGGGAGCTCATGCCAACGAGTTGACAGTCAGCCGTCGTTGGTCTCAGTCGGAGTCCAGACTCCATATCAATCTGTTGGAGCTGCGGGCCGTCAGGCTTGCCCTGAAGGCTTTTCTGCCGAGTGTGCGAGGAAAGAATGTCCTGATACTGACGGACAACACAATGGCCATGCACTACCTCAACAAAAAGGGAGGGGGCAGGGTCACTTCCTCTGTGCAGGGTGGCGATGCAGCTCGGGTTCTGGGCCATCCAGCAGGAAGTCTCGATCTCAGCAGTTCATCTGGCCGGAGACAAAAACGAGATGGCGGACGCTCTGAGCAGGCAGAGCGCAATCTCTCATGAGTGGGAGTTGGCGCAGGAGATTCTCCTGGAAATCTTCACCCTTTGGGGGACCCCTCAGGTGGATCTCTTTGCCTCCAGTGTCAACCGGAAGTGCGAAAGGTTCTGCTTGCGGGGATTTCCTCCAAAAGGAGCCTTAGGAGACGCGTTCGTGGTGGAGTAGTCCTTCCCACTGCTGTATGCGTTTCCTCCAGTCCCCGTCATCCCGCAAGTGCTGCGGATGTTACGGAGGTTCGGTTCCCGGATTATCCTCATTGTTCCGGCTTGGGCTCGGAGAACGTGGTACCCGGACCTTCTCGACTTGTCCATCTGCCCTCCTCGTCGTCTTCCCTACCAAGACGATCTGCTCTCATGGGAGGGGGGGTCACGTTCTCCATTCAGAGGTCAGATCCCTCAACCTTCACGCTTGGCTTCTGAAAGGTTGAGGTATAAGGATTGGGACCTCCCTGAAGACGTGATGGAGTTGTTGCTTTCGGCCAGACGGCCGGCAACAAAGTCCCTGTACCTGTACCGTTGCCGTTGGAGAAAGTTCTGCGACTGGTGCAGGGTTAAGAATGTGGATCCTTTTTCATGTGACATTCCTGTGGTTCTGTCTTTTTTGCTCTCTAGCCCACAAGGGCCTGCAAGTGGGTACCATTAAAGTTTACCTGGAGGCGCTGTCCATATTTAAGCAATCGTCTGAGGAGTGTTCTTATTTCAAAATTCCTTTAATTTCTCAGTTTTTGAAAGAACTCACTAATGTGTTCCCACCGTCACCTTTCCAGGTGTCCGGTTGGGATTTGAACCTTGTTCTAAAGTCCCTAATGGGTGCTCCATTTGAGCCTTTACATTCTTGTCCTTTGAGACTGTTAACTCTTAAAACTGTATTTTTAGTTGCGGTCACTTCCGCTCGCAGAGTGAGTGAGTTACAGGCACTTTCAGTTAAGCCACCCTTCACTGTGTTTCATAAGGACAGGGTTGTCCTAAGAGTTCGTCCTTCCTTTCTTCCGAGAGTGGGGTCGGAATTTCATTTAAGCCAGAAGGTCATTTTTCCGGCATTTTATCCTCCTCCGCATTCTGGTAAGGAAGAGGAGAGGCTCCATAGGTTGGATCCTAGGAGAGCTTTAAGTTTCTACATTTCACGCATGTCCCGGGTCAGAGTGGGTGATCAACTCTTTATATGTTACGATGGATGGCGTTTGGGACAAGCTGTTACGAAGCAGACTTTGTTTAGATGGATTATCTTGGCAATTTCTGAATGTTACCGCTTGGCAGGTAAGGACCCTCCGGTAGGCTTACGGGCCCATTCTACTAGGGGTATGGCTGTCCTACTGCCCTGCAGAGGGGTGTTCCTATTCGTAACATCTGTGAAGCAGCTACTTTGGCTTGGGTCCATACTTTTGTACGACACTACTCCCTGGATTCTGTCCATGGGCAGGATCTGGCCTTTGGCAAGGCGGTCCTTTACGCTGCAATTTGATTGGGCATTCTAAATGTATATATTCTAAATTCTTTTTCCCTCTTCCATATGTTGGTACTGCTTTGGGAGTCTGTCATAGATATGGAATACGTCAGAGGACCCAATCCCCTCAAAGAACAAGTTACTCTCTTACCTGGTAACGTTCTTTCGATGGGATGGTCTGACGTATTCCATATCGCTCCCACACTGCCTACCCCGCTACAGAATTTCTTATGCGATTGCAGCTTACGTTTCCGCAAGGCTTTCTGTGGTCATACTGGCAGAATATTGGTGCCACAAGTTCTGGGAAAAAACTGCAACTGAGGCTACGGGTGTTGTGCGTCCTACTTATAACATCCGGTGACGTCGGCTCGACGGAAGCCCTCGAGGACAGCGCATCGACGTCATCGACGCAGACGCCGAAAGATTTTCCGAAGCAGCACAGCTGTGGTGATTACTGTCATAGGTATGGAATACGTCGTCGGACCATCCCATTGAAAGAACGTTACCAGGTAAGAGAGTAACTTGTTCTCCGCTCGTTCGGGACTGGACGCACTTGCATCTGCGGAAGATTTTTTTTCCTTTTTTCCTCCTCTGGCTCTCGCTAGCGAGTAGTCTGTCTGTCGTTTAAACTAGATTTTCCAAATTGTAACTCGTGTCAGCGACGCTTCGTGAGGGCGGACCCCCATCCTCTCTGTTTAGAGTGCTTGGGTCCCGATCACCGTTGGGACTCCTGTTTCTAATGTGATTCCCTTTCGGTCCGGGCCCTTCAACGTCGGTTAGAGCGGTGGGAGGAGGTGTTTCAACGCACTCCTCCTACGCATTTTCAATCCTTCATCGACGAAAAGAAGAAACGCCCGGTGAGTAGTTTACTTTTCAGAGCAGCCCGGCCTGGGGGATTCCTTCCCAGGGTCTTCCCGGACCGGGAGGAGCGTTAACCGCTCTGTCACCGGGGCTTGCACTGAGGTGCCTTCTTTGCCTAAAAAGTTAACCATAGTGTTCTCTTAGGGTCTACGTAAGGGGCCTGTAGACACCAGATTACAATCCGAGGCTCCTCCTCTGGGGGCTGCGTGTAGACCTAGTTCTACTGAGTCGTGGGGTACTGGAGCTCACTCCGAGGTCTCCTTATCGGCTTCCTTCAAAAGTACCGGGGTGCGTCCCGAGGCTTCGGTTGGGCTTGCTAAAACCGAACGGATGTTTGGAGGCCGCTGTGAAGAGGCTTCTACCGGACTCGGGTCTGAGGTCCCTCGTAAGGAGGCTAAGGTAACCAACAGTTCCGAGAAGCCTGAGGAGGCTTTATTGGTGAAAGGTCTTTCTCACCGGTCCCGTTCTTGTGGTGACACCAGAACCGTTGAGGGGGCAAGGGGTGAGCGAAGTTCCTCCTTTACCGGCAGTGCCGAGGTCCTTCCTGTGAAGGCTAGTTTGGCTATTTGTATGTCGCAGAAACATTCCAGGCCGCATAGTACCGGCTCGGCCGAGGTTCCTTGTGTAAAGGCTAAAATGAAGACCCTTGATACATCGGGGGGACTCCTGCTTCACTTCCACTCGTGCCGCAGTTCCCCTCAGGTGATGGCAAAATGGCGGCCGTTTCCACCACAACCACGACGGCCATTTTGGGCGCTTCCCCTACAACTACGCCATCATCCGCAGGTGTAGGGTTTGGTCCTTTCGGTGAATATAAGGTTCCTTGTGCGCATCCTTTTCGTCCAGTTTACGACTGGAGTGCTCGGATGCCTATTCCGCACAGCAACTCGCTGCCTGTGGGTTCGGCACCCTTGATTTAAGTGGACACTTCTGGGGATGGGCCCGTTTGGCAACCCTCTCCGCTGCGTCCCTGGAATTATCCTCCTCCGGCAGCTCCAAAGCTTTCTGTGGAGGAGGCTTTTTTCTGCAAGTTTCAGACGTTCATGCATACCGACCCCATGAGGGAGTATGTTAAGGGTCATTTTAGGGAAATATGCCCGCCTGCGCCTCCGGCTCCACCTGAGCTCCCGGCGGTTCCGCCGGCGCCACCTTTGCCTGCGGTTCCTTCCCCAACCCTTCCGCCCTTGCCCCTGTTGTCCCCGGTGGACAAGACGGTGCCCGACGCAGCTCAGCAAGACCCTTACATGTTGGATGATGCGCAGGGCGATCAGGACAGCGAAGACCAGCCCTGCTCTATTCAACCTTTCCACGACCGGGTACTGGACATGTCTATTGGATGTCCACGTGCCCGAGGCACCCGCTCTGCAGGAGGGTGTGCTTTCGGGGGCATTCACCTTATCTCCTTCGGAGCGTACCGACCTGTTCTTGCAGAAGGACACTCTGGCCGAGGTCTTTAGAGTCTGGGAGAAGCCACACTCTGGACTTTTCGTCAATAAGAAAAATGACGCGTGATAGTCTGCATTCTTCAGAAGAGGTGGCCCTCGCATCTTGTCCGCCCCCTCCTCCACAGTGGTGGCTGCGGCCACTTTGCAGTCTAGGCCTGCAGCATCCTCTTCTACGACGGCTACTCAGGTCATGGGAAAGGAGGACAAGCTCCTCGACTCGCTCGGGAGGAAGGTTTTTGCTAACTCGGCCCTGCAGCTCCGGCAGGCCAATGCAGAATTGGTGCTAGCGGGGGTGAATATGAAAATGTGGAAAGGTCTGGAGTTCGAGGAATTGATTCCGGCCGAGAAGCTGGAGGACTTTAAGGTGGGTTTGTCCGATGCCAGGGTCTTGGCCCAGGATCTCCTGGGGACCGCGGCTCATCACGTCAACACTTCGGCTCAGGCCTTTTGCTGGGGTTTGATGCCTCTCGACAAGCGTGGTTGCATGCCACCAAGTTCTCAAAGGAGGTGCAGGACAAGGTGTTGAACCTGCCGCTTGATGGTAAGGAGCTTTTCCATTCCACAACGGGTGTGGAACTAACCAAAACGAAGGACAGCACTCAGAAAGCTAAGTCCTTGTCCGTCCTGGTAAAACTCCTTCAAGAACCCAGAGACCGTTGTCGCAAAGCCAGCCCTCCTCTGGTTTCAGAGGGTTTCTGGATTGGAAATCCTGCAGAGCGGATACCCCTTTGGGTATTAACCACTGGAGGCAGCAGCAGACTTGGTTTTCCCTCCCGCTCTCAGCCTCTTCCTCAGGTTCAGGTAGTAACACTACCGAAAAGCCTGCCAAATGAGGGTTCTCTGCGCTCGCACGAGACCCCGTGGGAAGACGAATTGCATCTCATTGGGAGGCGTGGCAGACCATCACTGAGGACCGGTGGGTCTTGTCAGTTGCTCGGGCGGGCTTCTGCTTACCCTTACCCCCTACCCCGCCTTTCAACCCTCCTTTCCAACAGTCTGGTTTGTCCTCCCTTTAAGCTGAGGTTCATAAACTGCTGGACCTCAGAGCTGTGGAACCCGTTCGCCTCGGGGCTTCTACTCCCAGCTGCTTACGGTGCCCAAACCCAACCAGGCTGGCCTGTGCACCATCCCAGACCTTTCCCAGTTCAATCTTTTCCTACCCCAAGAAAAATTCAAGATGATTATGCCCAGACAGATTCGGTCCTCTTTGCAGATGGGCGATTGGCTCAGCCTGGTGGACCT
Organism: Ambystoma mexicanum; assembly: GCF_040938575.1. Taxonomy (NCBI): domain Eukaryota; kingdom Metazoa; phylum Chordata; class Amphibia; order Caudata; family Ambystomatidae; genus Ambystoma; species Ambystoma mexicanum. The sequence goes on along the minus strand of NC_090934.1, from coordinate 975,856,516 downwards.
TCAGGATGCATACATGCATATTCTGGTCTGGAATCCACACAGGAAATATTTCTGTTTCTCTGTAGGAGAGGAGCACTTCCAGTTTCGGGTGCTTCCTTTTGGCCTCAGCTCGGCGTTGCGTGTCTTCACGAAGATGATGTCGGTGATTGCGGCCTATCTTCGTCTGCAGGGTATCCATGTATATCCGTATTTGGACGACTGGCTCTTACGCAGCCCTTGCCCTCTAAAAGCCGCGTGCAATCTTCAGTCTCTTCTTCTCCTCCTCTTCCATCTTGGGCTGTCGGTGAACTGGCGGAAATCTTCCATGACGGTCTTGCAGGACTTGTTTTTCCTGGGTTTTTCTGGAACACAAGCGACTGCAGAGTGTACCTGACCGGGGGCAGAATGGCAGATCAGTTGGCCATGTGTCAGATGTTTGTGCAGTCGGAGAGCATGTCGGCCTGGTGGTTCCAGAGGCTTCTGGGCCTCATAGCCTCGTGCGTGTTGGCTCTTCCTCTTGCTCGTCTCATGATGAGGCGCACTCAGATGGCTCTTCGGAGTTCTTGGTGTCAGGCTGTGGATCCAGACTCCAAAGTGATCTTGATTCCGGCTTCCATGAGAATGGACCTGGAATGGTGGTTGTCTCTCAGCAACCTGTCGGTGGGTGCAGGGTTTCAGGACCCAGTTCCTATGGTAACGGTCATGAGACTCCTCCCTTCTGGGGTGGGGTGGGATGTTGGACCTTCTTCAGGTCTTGGATCTTTGGTCACATCAGGACAAGCTCCTCCACATAAATCATCTGGAGCTTCTGGTGATTTTCCTAGCGCTCAAGGTGTTCAGACCGATCCTTGCCAACAAGGTGGTCCGTATCTGCACGGACAATGTGGTGTCAATGTATTACATCAACAAGCAAGGGGGCACCAGGTCTCCCCCTCTCGTGGACCTGTCCATCCAGATTTGGGAGTGGGTGGTTCGTCATGGCGTCTGGCTAGTCACAGTACACATTCTGGGCCAGCTGAATGTCACAGCTGATGCCCTCAGTCGGCGGACGATGGTCAGCTACGAGAGGGAATTGAAGGCGGAGATCCTCTCCTGGATTTTCCTGCATTGGGGCACTCCGGAAGTGGACCTCTTTGCGACAACGGCAAACAAGAAACTTCCTCTGTATGCCTCCAGAAATGGGCTGGCAGCCTCCTCTCTGGGGGATGCTCTCGAGATCCCATAGCACAACATGAGGGTTTATGCCTTCCCGCCTCTCCCTCTGATTCATCAGACGATTTGCAAGCTGAAGAAAACAGTGAACTGTTCTCTTCTGCTCATAGCCCTGTGGTGGCCGGCCAGGTTCTGGTTCTCAGAACTTCAACACCTGTCGGTGTATCCACCGATCAGACTACCGGTGAGTCCCGACCTGCTTCACCAGGATCAACAGCTGTGGCATCCCTCCCCACAATCACTCAGCTTGGCGGCCTGGTGCCAGAGTTCAAGTCATTGGAATATCTCAACCTGTCTGCAGATAACATGTACATTATTAAGGCAGCCAGAAAACCCTCAACAAGGTCTCAGTATAGAAGCAATTGACTTAGGTTTTGTCATTGGTGCTTGGACAAACAGCTGGACCCAAGGGCAGCTACGATTGAAACTGTGTTGTCTTTCGTATCCCACCTAGCAGAGTCGGGCATTCACGCTCTGTCTTGCAGAATTTATCTCTCAGCGGTATCCGCCTACCTATCCAAAGACCAATGCTCTTACTCTGTCTAATCCAGTGGTTAGGAGACATTTCGCGGGTTTGTCGTGCCTTTACCCCGGTTCACAAGCCGCACCTGGCGTGGGATTTGAATGTTGTTCTTACGGCATTGTGCCATAAACCTTTCGAACCAATGGCCACGGTGGACCTCAAGCACCTTTCATGGAAGGTGTCTTTTTTGGTTGCCATTACTTCAGCAAGGCGTGTGAGTGAACTCCAAGCTTTATCAGTGGAGCATCCCTTCTTGGTTTTCCACAAGGATAAGGTGGTCCCACGAACAAATCCTTCTTTCCTGCCCAAGGTGGTCTCTGATTTCCATCTGAACCAATCGATCTCCCTACCGGTCTTCTTTCCGAACCCTGCTTCAGAAGCAGAAAGGGTTCTGCATTATTTGGATGTGAGAAGGGCTCTTAAGTTCTATCTAGACAGAACATCTGAATTTAGGAACTCTTCTCAAATGTTGGTGACCTTTGGTAATCGACAAGGTAAACCGGCCTCTAAGGCGACTATCTCCAGATGGATCGCTGCCTGTATTACGGAGTCTTACACTGTCCAAGTACTGCAGCCTCCTAAAGGTATTCATGCACACCTGGTGCTGGGCAAGGAAGCTGCAGTTGCCTTTCAAAAATATGTCCCCTTGGAGACCATCGCAAAAGCAGCTACTTGGGCCTCCCCATCGGCTTTTTGTAAACATTATTGCCTAGACTTGAGCTCCAGAGCTGATGCTCAGTTTGGCCAGGCTGTGCTGAAGAACTTTTTTCAATAGGGGTTTTCCATCCACCCGTAGTTTCTGTAAGGAGTGCTTGGGAATCTCCCATAAGAATGGAGGAAAGGGGACGGGATGTAGGAGTATAACCATGTTACTCACCGTAGTGACCACCTTACTCCTAGTCCATAGTCCCCTTTCCTCCATACGCCCGCCCGTCACCTCTAATAAGGTTTCTCTATTATTGCTTATTGGTCTGTGACCTGGCAATAGAAAAGGACTGATTGGCGTGCCGTACCCCGTGTAGAAAGAGAGGAAGGACTAAAATGTTTGCAACATTTTTTGATGCTTTTTACAAAGTGCTCTGGTCCCATCCCACAGGACGGAGGAATGCCCCATAAGTATGGAGGAAAGGGGACTATTGACTAGGAGTAAGGTGGTCACTACGGTGAGTAACCTGGTTATATTAGAACTCGTGATGCATTTTATATGGTTATTCGCAGTCCTGATTAAATGGGGTTTGAACATGAGTAATTATTGACCAAATAGCAAAATTGATCACTGCCCAACATTGCTGTTCTTCAAAATTGTTAGGAATGTCACTTTGCACTTTTTCCTAATGCTAGTTTTCTCTCCCCACTTGCAGAGTGGAGTGGCTGAGCTATTGCAGCTCTGCCTTGCAACCTACATATGTCACCTGGCAGCACAGCATAAAGAAACTCAAAAGCCCAGTAGCAACAATCCTGTTCGTTATTGGAAAATCAGCGTGAGACGATTTCTAATAAAACAAAACCTCTTTAGAAGAACGACCATGACTGTAATGCACTCTGGCCCATAGAAATTGAAGAACAATTTGTATGCAATTGTGTTTCTTTGGTTGGTTTGTTATTCCAGCAAATCACTAGGTCTGTGGAGGTTTGAAAGTTTAAATGATGATCCTCACATGACCTCTCCTTCTAGAGTACCCACATCTTTGCTGTGTATTTTCCGAGCCAGCATGTTCTACTTTAATATAGATTCACAAATGGCTGCTTAATTATTTTGAAGAACAGTACGAGACGAGACTAGGATTAGGTTTTCAAAAAGAATTTGGAGGTGCCTTTGATGCAGATGGCCATTTCGGCATTTCCGATGTGGTAGACATGATTTGCAGACCATGAGGAACTTGTACATGGACTTGCTTAGGGCAAATTTTCAAGACCTGGTGCAATAATACAAATGAGGGTACCATACAGATAGAAGGTTGTTTAATCGAATTAATTAAAATTAATAGTTAAAAGGCACGAAGTATCATCGTCTATCTTGAATCATAATTTATATAGAGCTGGCATGCGCTGTCACTACTGTGGGCAGATTACAATTTGAATTAGATGTTGTGTGTAATTCATAGGTTATCTAGGATTTTTTGATGAATGGGATTATGTATATGCACAACCACTTTATTTGTGTAATATGCACTGTAGGGTTTTGAGGAATACATATTTTCAAAATAAGAGTTTTTTTCTCTTCTCTGTATAGAACACAAATCAATATATGTATATTGTATAATTGCTATTCATATACAAATTGTAATGACCGTTTTTGAATTCACTCAGAGGCCATTGGATGGCATTTTAGGGTACAATTCCAGCATAAGATAAGGGCCTATCAGGGGTGTTGCTAGGTCTGAAAAAGATCCGGGGCTACGCTAATGTTGGAACTGTCGGGACTGGGGGCTAGCTAGCCTTTTGGTTGTAGCTCCTGAAATTCTATCCGGGGCTACAACCAAAAGACCAGGGGCTATAGCACCCTTAGTCCCCCCCTAGCAATGCCTCTGGGGCCTGTGGAGGTTTATCAATGACCGGTGGCCATGTTTAGTACCCCATTACCGTGAAGGCAGATGATGGAATAGGGAATGGGGCAGGGCAGGGGCTGTTCAAGTATCTAGGAGCTATTATGACACCAGGAAATTTCTCAAAATGGTGGGGCAGGCCATTTGAAAGCTGCAGAAACGTTGCTGCTGGCTGAGTTCTTTTCCACCCGAAAGGGGGTTATTCAGAGGATTTATATGTCGTATGTACTGGCGGCATCAGCAGCGCTGTAACATTTAGTGCATAGTGAAGAAACCTGAATCTAACATTTCATCTTCTGAGTACTCCTCCTAGAGAGGGCAGCAGGGCATCCATGCATAGGTTTTGGCATGTGATCGGCACACAGATGTGAAAATGCTCACCTGCTGTAGGACTAACTGCAACGCTGCTCCTCATAAATGCCTGGTTCCATAGAGCAGAAGTCTGGCCCACTTGATTTGGCGCATATACTCGGCCCACAAATGTTGGCTCGGAAGATAACATAGATGATGTAGAGCAGACGATCAAGGTGAAGATTTAATCCTTTACAAGCGTTTCAGAGTAGTGCTACCAGTAAGCACATGGTGGAGGAATGCGAATCCGTATGCTGACAATTTTAATCTTTGACTGTCACACGAGGCATGGCAGCCACTCAGTGGGCAGCCCCTTCCACCGTTGCTGATGATCTGAACGCTGACAACCTCTGATCCCGGTAGATTTAGATATGGGCACTCTGCACAACACCAGTGGTATCATAAACCGACAAAATGGCCCAGTGAATTGTGGCGGTAATACAGTGGAGGGAAAATTAAAGAATTGTTGTGTTCTGCAACAGGCTGTGCACAGCTGGATTTTCCTTACTAGAGGGCAATACTGAATATCCGTCTGTTGTCCTCGCAGCACACAGTTGGTTGGCTCCATTTTACGCGGAGCAGAAAGTTGACGTATTTTCTGTAACTCACTGCTGTGCCGGCCACACCACTGGCAATGTCATCACCTCACTGTTTGACATGCGAATAGCCCTCTGCTACAAACCCTGACATACCTCTCGCTCGAACATGCCCACCCAGGTGGAGGCACCTATCGCATGTTACACGCGAATCGATAAATACACAAAGGTGCCCGCACATATTGAAGAAAACACTGTCCATGCGGCCACACGCATATATGCACACAACCACAAATCGACTCACTCCCCCCACCACCACCCACCAAGATTGGACTCCCTTAATTGAATGATTGGATCCTAAAGTGCCTCCGGGCTGCTGTGCGCTCAACAAATGTGAATAAATAGTGTTAATTTTTGAAAAGTTAAAAGTTTCTGCATTATAACATCTTTGAGAGTCTGAAAACAAAGCACCCGTTGCTTAACTGAAATGCACAATGCTATCCCCAGTGCTTTATTTTGAAACGTTGCTCTTGATTAAGAGTACAGCAGTATTTCCAGAGAAAATACTGTAACTAGAACGGCATTAGCACTACTCGTTTCTAGTGGTAAATCCCCTTAAATATGAGCGGTGGACCGGGGGTGTCCTTACCTAATGAGACGTCGGTAGGACTCCATTGGCGTTTTGGAGGAAATGTCACCAGTGGTAATTACAAAAGCAATAAACCCTCTAATAATGTACTGGAGGTAATGTGTGAGGAAAACCTCAAGCCAATAGCTGGACGTTTTCCCTCCATATCCTCTCCAAGCTCGGAATCTGCCGGGGCAGTGAAAGCGCGGGGAATTTTGTTACTGACCTTTTCCCCAGGATGGCTGTCCTTGTAATGAGTGCCATTGTATGCAATCGAAGGACGTGTTATCAGTGAGACATTGCAGGAACTGTTTAATTTGAGCGCGATGTCTGGTGGGAATAAGTCCATGCCACAATGGCAATAAGATGAGCAGCAACTCTTCTTTCGCAGCATGTCTCTGGTAGTTTTGTCTTTACATCTTAGGGAACGCCACTGCAGAAAATGTGAGTATCAAAGCATTATAAAAGTGCACTTGGTAAAAAGGTATGTCACTCGCTCTGTGTGAGCAGGTCGCAGAGGTTTTGCTAGGGGGGGGGGGGGCTGAGGGGGCTACAGCACCATTTGGTTGTAACCTCAGGTAGAAGCTCGGGGGCTACAACCAAAAGTCCCGACATTAGCATAGCCCCGGATCTTTGCGAGACGTAGCAACGTCAAAGTCAGTCGGTTACATGGAAATGAAGCCAGATTAGAACATTCTTTTTCACCAGTATAGGCTTGTGGCTTACATTTAGGACCCATAATGCAGTAATCTCGCAGATCGCACATTAGAGATGGGTTGTATAGAGGCTTTGGAACAGAGTGGATGCCAGGATAGTAGGTTAGGGAGGTAGTAGGAACCCCTGGAGCCTTTGAGAACAACTGGGAGGAGTAAATGGGGGCCATGCTGCGGAATACAAGAGAAATTCCAGTGATGCATGCACCTCCCTAGACTAGTCCCAGAGCCGCCTTGACCGCCTATACCTGCATAGGAGGTGACCATACCACACACAGGGCGCATCTGTGAGCACCTGTTACAGGGGGAGAGAATAGGCCATTGGAATCGACTGTGAGTAACTGAGATGGGGGATCCTTGGAAATATAAGAAATTGGAGCACAAAACCATTTGTTTTTGCACTTTTGTGTGCTACATTCCATCAGAGTATGGTATCCTGACAATTCCAAGGAGGAGACTGGTTTGTAGGGACTGTTAATTTCCCCTCAAATGCACCATAAGACAATCGCTGCTATGTCTGAGGGTCCTGAGGAATGAGCGGAGGGTGCAAGGAAGACTTGGGACCTGGCAACCTTGCCCAAAGGATTTCGGGTGGAACATCTTTTCATGCCATTTCATTTTTTCAGTTGTCTGCAAGAAACCATTAATAAGAGAAATGGGGTATCGAAAAGTAAAATCGAGTTTGGTCTGGTCTGTTGGTCCATGTCCATGTTGTGAGATGACTTTATTGCCCCTGTATATAATTTGTAATATTATATATGCATCAAGAGAGCCTACCAGCGTGGGAATGCGATACCATGGAATGAAGCTTCCTTTCTACACTTCTGTGGTTGCTCTCTTGGGGTCTCACGAGTGGCAGAAGCTTTCAGTTGACTGCAAAGGGAAATGCCCTGTAGAGGGTATTTGAGTTTTGCCACTACGGAAGGGACCAGTGGAGAGATTTTCTCATTGGAATAGAAGACGCTGAAGGAAGGGCAGAGGCAGAGACATTCCTTGTTTAGTGGCATGTTCTTAGATTCAACAATACCATTAACATTCCCAAATCTAACATCTAGATGTCCTGGCTCTTCAGACTCAACACCACATTCTTCCAGTTTAACTTGAAATGCCTACGAAATGATTTTGCTTTGGGTGAGCGATCTCTTGCTCATAGCAAGTCCTATGTTTCGTAACCTTTGTTCTTTCTTTGCTTTCTCTTTTCTGTGTCTGCTTCTCTAGGCAAGACTCATTGTACCCTCCATCTTTTGTCTGGGGATATATCTCTCTTCAGAATATCTGTGTTTTTTCTTTTCTTTTCTTCGCTTTGGTGATTGTAGAATTGAGTAGTAGTAAACTTTTTAGATAGTTCCAAGCATCCCACCATGGGATAACTTCTGTATTACCTGGGAAGTTTGGCTTGTTTTCACATAGATGTGGGGAGGAGGAACTGAGAATGGACGTCTTTGCTGGTATGTTTTTCATGTGTTAATAATCGGCTAACTTTAGTGTGAAAGGTATTGCAATCAGTAGATTGCATCACCCTGCAGCACACTGCCCTCCAAAGAGAGATACCAGGGCTTCCAACTGTGATTCCACATAGCGGGTAAAAGCATTTAGTTATTTACTGCTTTTCCATCCCATAACTAGATACTGCACTCTTAAATGAGTAATTGAAGTGGCACAAAGGGAGTTAACTATTCTCCCACACTCATTTCACTCCACTGTTCCTCACTTATTAGCAGTGGGCAAATGATGGGAGATGAAATAAGAACAACTGCACAACTAATGGAAACATGTAAACGGTTTTTCTTTGACTATGAATGTTGACTTTCTTTAGGAAGACCAGGTTAATAACTTTTTAAAATTCATAATTTCTTTTTTTTTTTTTAAGATGTATATTTTTTATTTGCATTGGTTGAAAAGAAAACAATTTCACCTCTTGTAAAAAACACTAAAACAGAGTCACCCAGATAAAATATTATATTGAATCAATTTTTATTTAACAATTCATATACTAATAAAACTTAGAAATTCACATATAAGTTTCCAATTTCATACGTTTTTAAAAAGCCTTTTACAGCAATGACTAAATATGTAGCAGTACCTGATAAAAGGCGCTGCCAGAAAATCTGCGTCCACAAAATCTAATCTATGAACCGGCTGTTTTTTAAAATCTAAAGTGCAAGGTGCAGTTAAAGCGTTAGTGTATTAACAGATGTTTCAGAGTCTTCTTCATTTAATTTCCTGCAGGATCTACAATTAATGCTTTCCTTAGATATTCGCCCTCGTTGCACAAGAATCCGTCTGTTTGGATATAAATCCATTTTAAATATTTTAAAAAATCATATGTCGCCCAAATACTAGAATATAGGTTTAAATGGGGATCAACGACACCTGACCTTTTTATGCTCATGTTTTAAGTGTTCTAAAGGTGAGTATCTATGCTAAATATCTATAGTGGACAACCAATCATTTTGGTACAACCTCTGTTTTACAGGGAGTAACCAAAAGATCACCACCCCTGGCATCTATTCTTAATCATTTGCTGGAATATTGTTCTGGGATTTTATTAAAAACTCTTTCATGAATTGTGAACCTTTTCAGTGATCTTTGGGATAGATGGGAGTCTGGGCATTCTGAAACCACTGCTAGTGCTCATGATTTACTGTGTGGTAGTTGGTTCACAGCATTCTTTCAAATGGGGGTCCCCAATAGCACTGTAATGCCCTTGCATCAAACACCTTTTCCCCTGCATATGCCCATGCCGCTCAAAGTATACCTATTTTACAGACATGAAGTAACTACCACAAAATAATTCACCACTCATTAAATTCTACTTATGAAACGGTGGTACACGTCTTATTGTGCTTTAGTTAAGTGTGCAATGTTCTGCCTTTTTGTACACAATGTTCATGGAAGATCACAAATAGGTTGCACATTCCATTGCAGTTTCAACCAGAGTCGTGCTCATATTGTCTTGGGTCAGGCATCACTTAGGTAGTAGGCAAAGTTTGGAGTGGGATGGCTGAATGGGAGGTTCTCCATCTCTGTGGTCACGTGGATGGATCTTCTGCAGTTCTCGTCACTTTCTAAGCTAAGCCAAAATGAACCAACATTGGACTAAGTTTAAGCAATAATGTACAGGGAAGGAGAAGAAACGTGTAAGGGCTGAGCTGCTTCGAGTTAATGAATTGAATATTCTGCCATCCAGACTGCATCTCAAGGCTTTGCCTTATCCTTTGTAGGCTAAAGCATGTGGGACCGGGGTTGGCCTCATTAGTAATCCATTTGTTCATCTAATAGCACTCTGGTTGGGTGTCCCTGGTGGTCTTTTGCAGTAGTGATACTGATGGATGGCAGTGGAGCAGAGGCACAGCCAAGAAGAAAGTCAATTGGAATGAGTTAATCTCTATATAGTTGCAAACAGCTAAAGGGGTTTCCTTCACTGGCATATCCCCGCACAATCACCAACATTCATATGCTCTTATGGACTCTGGTCACTTTCCCTGACCCCAGTTCCCAACCCACGTGGGGTCACCGAGCCGAATGAATGTATAGCTTAGTACCGTGAATGTCCATGCCCCTATGAGTGCAAGATGTAAATAGGGGTTTCAAAGGTGCATACTGGGATGGGAGACGGATTTAGCCTTCTCGCTTTGTTACTGAATCTGACCCATTAAGACGTAACCTAGTGAGCTCAGGAATTTAGCAAAAAAAGGTCTCCCCCACACCCCCCATTACGGTGTTGCCAGTGTGACTCTTAGATTAATCCCATAGTTCAAAAAATCAGGAAACCAAGTAGCTGAGGCATTATTAACCCACCCAGAATTCCTTCTCACTGGACATATATCCAATAAAATGACCAGGCTTATTACAGTGGCTGTGACCTAGTTCCTGGCAATGGAATTTACTCTCCCTGAAACTGGGTCGAGAAATTCAACAGCCCATAAACTTTCTGGTGGCAGACGGTTTTTTCTTCTCCAGAATCTGCCCTCCTCAGCATTGCAGTATTTGTTCTGTTGGTTTCCTCAACATCATTTGTGCTTGATTTACTGTAATTCTGTGGAGGGAGGACACATTTTAAATTAGTATTTTTTTTACTTGAAGGCTTGCCGAGGTGGATTTGCTACCTACATCCAATACTGCAAGATCATCACTTATTCAACCCACAGGATCGCCCTGGAAGAGTACGTAGGCTCGATTCCTTTGGCCCCTAAGCAGACTGTCCAGAGCAATGCGCCAAGTTGCGGCCCTCCACAAATTCTGCCTGGGCCTGTTTGATCGTTGATGTAGCTTTTTTACAAATGCTGTATCTCTATTATGCCAGTAATCTTCCAGGCCTATGAGTGTTAGAGTTGATTTTATGTGGTTGCACCAGGCCAACAACTGTCCACCGGGATGACATAGCAAATCTGTTAATACCGCTTCATATTTACCTAGATAGGGTGAGGACCACACTCATACTCAATATAAAATGGGGTTGAGTGATATTTTCTCAGTGATGTTTTTCTGGTTAAGTTCAATACTAAGCCACACATTTGGGGGGCTTGAAGGTACATTGGTTTATTTTTTATTTTTTTAGGCATTCTTCTGACATCCCTATTTTACCGCAATTAGAAAAGCCCCCAGTTCTGCTCCATACAAAGCTGTAGCCCTGGTCTGAACATTGTAGATTTTAAGTGCTGGTGTGAGTACACCACTACCTTGGTTTGATATAAATTTGGCAAAGGCACTGCTCAGTCTTTCTTGAGGGAGTGATGATTTGTCCAAATAGTCTCCCCATTTGCTGGTGTCTTTGTACTTTAAACCTAGATAATAATTATTTCTTAGTTGAATATTATGCCCATTTATTATGTCCAATTTAGGCGGTTTCTTTTGTGGGGGGGTGAAAGACCATAGACGTGTCCTTGCTATAACCGATTGTTAAGCTATAACTTTTGCACTCTCCATTCAATACATGCACCTGTTTTTTTTTTTCAACCAGCAGGGGTGAGGGAAATTAAAACCACATCATCCGCAAATAAGAGGATCGGGTTTTGTCTACGCCTAGCTTTGGTGCATTTAATTTTAATTTGTTTTTTTATAGCCGCTTAATGCCAGAGTTCGGTTTCTAAACGCGTATCCGCGGTTCGAACCACTGTTGCTCTGCGTGGTCTTGCTTCCAAGACCAGCACATTGCCCCTGTGCTAAACTCCCTTCACTGCATCTGATTGAATGTCTACAGTTGCATCTATTATTCTATTTATAGAAATACTAAAAAGGGTAGGGGTGAAAACGCAGCCCTCCCCCACACTTTTGTCGATTTTTGAACGAGTCCATGTTATTTCCAGCTAGGCTCCATTTGACCGTAGCGGAATTAACTTGATGTAAACTCAGGATGGCGTTGAGCTTTTGGGTTGGAATATTATATCCTTTAGGGCTGTCCAAAGTTTAAACCCTTGGGACACCGTCAGACACGGTTCTTGAATACACAAATAATATGTATGTATTCATCCTAAGTGCTACATATTTTTGGACAAGGAGTTATCGCCTGAGGCATTGGCCAACTATACTCCATATTCGGCCTGCAGATAGTTTATATCACTCTAGGTAATCCAACTCAATAACACCGCCCTGACACATCTAAAGGAGATATTGGCCTATAATTCAAAGGCTCCACCCTAGCCCCTTTTTTTTATATGAAGAGGACTATTTCTGCTATGGTCCAAGAGGGGGGGAAGCCAGGCCTATCTCCAAGGCTATGGTAAAGACCAGAATTAGTACAAGACCCCAGATGTCAGTCTCTGACATGTATAGGTCTGTTGGAATGTTATCATGGCCTGGTGCCTTTCTGGGACATGATTGCATTTTTCACTTCTAGAGTGAATTTCAAGGGGGTAAAGCGCATAGTCGGGTGCCTTTATGGTAGTCTCATCATCAACCTTAGTGCAGGCAGATACGGGGCAGGATTGTTGTATTTAGCGTATTGGAAAAATAAAAGTACCATACTTCCTCGGGAATGCTAGCGTGAATAATGTTACCATTCCTTGAGGTACTTGGTGTCACCAATCTCCAGAACCCAATGTTCTCCTTGGCATTGGCATCCTCACTTAATTCCGGCCACCTATTAGGAGCATGGTCTTTTTATCTTCCCATCTATTAGCTCCTTGTACCCACGCGCGTCTCAAGCAGCTCACCTTGTTTCTATCTAGGTCCTCACTCTTTTTTATTTCCATAATTAGTGCTGTCTTGTCAGCACTTCATTCGTGGTCAAACCAGCTATCATCGCTGATCGTGGCTGCTTTGATTTTCTTATGTGGGCAGGTGAGCATGGGGTGTATTGCTGACGCGTTTTTTCCACATAATGACCATATCTCGATCAGATTTGAATTCTCATAAGTTAATACGTTTTCTAATAGCGGTGAGATTTTTGTATATACTATTGGTAATGTTTTTCCCAGCTCTAATGTCGCCCATTTAAGTGCCCGCCTAGCATTCCCTGTTATAAGAATATTTGTTTGTAGGGACTCAATGGCTATAGGGGTTCTTACTGTTTTCCCACAAAGTTTCCAAGGAAAGAGGACAGTGGTCGTTTTCCATCAGCTCATGGGCATTAAAACTTGTGACTGAATGCCAATCCCTTGCAGGTATCAAAATGTAATCGATGTGTGAACTTCTATTCCCCATCAAATATGTCGGCTTAGCCAGTTGGTCCACACTTAGCCTCCCGGTGCAGGCCCATAGTTCGGTGTTGAGAATCCCACTGGCTAATACCAGAGGCTCTCTTCTGTGTCCTGCAAGGGGTACCTGTTACTAGCATGGATATATCCCTGTTTGTAATACCTTCTAGCGTCTTCAGTGGTTCATATTGAATATTGCAATCCCTTACTACTATAAAACAGGGCTTGGATATTATTTTGCCTTGACAGGAGGAGATGAAATTCAATGCTGAATTAATCCTAACCGTACCGCCATTGCCATTATAGTTGTTACAGTGGTTGTAGATGTTCAATAAGATCTGGCTTTCTGTACACTTAAGGCCTACATGTCTTTGCTGCCCATTTCTTGTACCATAATCTCTTTGCCGAGGGAATCACTGGCCCATATTGTCAGGCCTCCACTCAGAGGTGCACTTATTCCTTTTGTGGCTGGCATATGGTATGTAGCGTACCCTTCTAAGTGGAATTCAATACAGCCCAGAACTCTAGGAGACAAATGATCTCATACTTTCTTATATGATCACATCAGTCCTTGTTCACAAAATGTTTGGATAGACTGGCTATGTTCCATGGGTGAAGCTTTACCCCTTCATCTATAGTGGTTCCTTAAGCCCGGCCCGACCACTAATAACTGGAAACGCAAGGCCAACAATGTATTCAATCTACTGACTCCAGTCCATCCTCTTTGTCAATCTGTATACTCTGCGCTCTCGACTGTGAGGCCTTTACAAATTGTGCAGGTATTCTTTTAGGTACATTGTTGGCCATTTGCATCACTTAACTAGTGCCTGAGAAAGATCCTATTGCAGGCAGCTCTGTCATAGGTCTTGTCGGGGCTGCAAGGCAAAGTTCAGTACTGGATCTATGGGGATGGGGGGGGGGAGTAGGTTCTATGCTCTAGCGCTATGAGAGTGTGCTATTTCAGCATCTCGGAGCTCGATATGAATGAAGTAACAGGCATTAGATTCTGGGGCACAATATTATGCAGCGGACTATGTCCTCACGTATTCATGATAGACAACCCTGGCTAAATGCAGTGTGCCGTGATAGCTGGTGCTATACTGTTGTGTTTTGTTAGTAAAGTCCTAATACACATTAAAATGATTAAAATAAATAAGCTATTTCTAGAATAAAAATGGGTCAATAAAAACAATGTGCACTACAAAGATAAAAATGGTATAAAATAAATCAACCAGTGCCACGAATAGGATGACTATAGCAAAAAAGGCTAGATGCTTGATAAAGTTGCATGCATCACATCAATCAAGTTACCAAGCCTCTCTTCTAGTTTGCCCCAATTCCCTACTTTCCCTATGCTTGTGTCACAAGGATAATAGGAAGATATCCTTCAGTGTACAGTTTAACAATTCTGGGATAAAAGACTAAGACAAGGGACTTAAGGGAAGCTGGGTGCACACACAGATTTCTGATGGGATGGTGGGGCAGGTCTCTCCTCCCCCGCTCCCCAATACTATCTGTATCACCAAAACTAGGTCTAAGTGGCTCCATTTTAAATATGTCATCCCATAGGGTCGTGGGAAGTTGGGCATGCCAGACAGCTCGAGGAGATGCCTAAGTCTGACTCTTCCCCCACCCTTTCTCTGCCCACTTTCCCTTGGATGGCTTCAGCTGTATTGTGGTAAGCCCTCACTTCTGATTGCTTGCTATTTCTCTTGGAAATTCACTAGAACTGGAGATAAGTACTTGTGGGGTGCTTTGTGGGTCACGGACAGGTGCATACAGTGCCGTGTGGTTCAAGAAGTCACCACAGGGTAATCTGCTCCATAAAAAGGAAGGTCCTCCACGCCAAGTAAAGGTTTGCCCAATTATCCGATTGGCTGTAGTTAAGCTGCAATCATGTGTGAATGAAACGTTCTGTTATGCTTTTTGGTCAGCCACCAAACAGCTCAAAACTGCAGTGGAGCCCTTTTGCCGGTGGCGAGCTTCGCTGGCAGGGTCTTGGCAGTCTGCTTTTTATCTCGTCACCAGGAGGTACAAGTCCTATGGCAGACCTCTGCGTTTCCTCCCACCGCTTCTCGCAGCCCCGAAACAGCAGCGGGTTGTAAAAAACACAGCACTGAGGAATAGGTGGAGGAGGTCAAAATCTTCACCTTGATGAATGCGAGAAAAAACTGTTGACTCCTATGTAGAGGGCGTAGTGTCCATTATTTGCTTATGACACTATGCCTCTAGTACAGCGTTTGAAATTGAGGGGAGCTGGGAGCTATTTAGCTCCTGCTTGTAGCCTTGAAGATCCTGGATAGCTTGCCACCAACATCTGCCAGGTGCTACTTTTGGCTTCGTTGGCCAACAGATACCGAGCACAAACAGCTATATAAATTTAATTCTCTGCCTTTGCGACAATCTATAAATATATATTAGGAACATGTACAACATTTTAAAGCTTATGGGGTCCTAAATAATGGACAGAATTGTATGTTTGCTTCTCATGTGAAAATTAGATTTGTGGAAATCCATGTACTGGCTTTCGTTCCCCAGTGATAGCTCCTGGTCACTGTTTAATGCTGGATAGGTTGGAGGATCAAAAGGATGATGGAGGCTCTTTAAGGACATTGTTAGTTCAGGTTTTATTCAATAATACAGGTAAAGGCCTAGCTATCCCTATATTTATGGTGGATTACCTTCCTAAAGGAATTAATAAGGTGCTCTGTAATTGTTTCAGAGACCACCCTCAACTCGGGTGAGTTACTTCCCTCCCTGATCAAGGTGTCCCACAACAAACTGTTTAATGTCAGTTCTTTGTTCAGCCCTATTTCTGATTCATCTCATGCCCCTTCGATCCCTCCCCTTGAGCTACCAATGAGCCAAGAAGCAGGCTATTGGACAGGAAACATATTCGTATTTATTTGAATAATAGATAATGGCGATCACAGTAAAAAGACACACTGCACCTTATTTGTGGCTCCCAATTAAACTTCTTGTTACATAAATAAATCGCACAAATTGGTTGGGAAAACACAAATCACAATACATTACTTTCTACAGAGCTCACTTCAAGAAATAATCAACATGGGTGAATGAATCAAATCGATTTGCATATGCAATTCTGTGCAATTTCGATTTTCCTGCATGCTTAAAAGGCTAGCAGTTTGGTTTACAAATGTGTACAAATGCACATGGCAATTATTATTTCACCCCACTTTTGCTTTAAAATAAAGACGGGGTGATTAGCAGTTTGTTTTCCAGACTCCCCTCTACTTTGCTCTGTGTTGGGGAAGCTGAAAAGAAAAATTGGACTGATTTGGGAATTTTGGATTTCAGACCCCCCTCCACTTAAAGGCCTGTGTGTGGGAAGCTGGACCAATAGGAGTACCCAATTAAATTCCAGCCTATAGTTTTCAGTTTACATTGGGAATGAGCTTTGTTAATTTTGAATTTCAACAAAAGCCCCCCCTGTGGTGTTCCACCAAATGGGGAATTAATTACATTAATATTTTTAGTTAAACAAGCTAAGGATCTACACAGTTCTGCCCCTCCCCCCACCCACTATAGAGGGAAAGGATTTAAAGTAAGCAGATTCCCCCACCTTTTGATTTCAAGAGGCTCAATTCTACTGACATTTAAAACCTCTGTTTAAAGTTCAGGGAAGCCAGCTGCATTTCAGGACCCTCTTTGTCTTGAGGGCAGAGGTCTAGTTGTATCGCTCTCCAGGATGGTTCCCAGCTCTTCACCATAGTGCCCAGTTAGCTTTTAGGCCTCCCCAGCAATGGACAGCTCCACCCAGATGCAATTTCAGCAATTTCCTTCGGTGTTTCCTTGCCACTATCAGATGGATATTTTTAGCAGCTCTCCCCTTCTCATAGTACATCCACTTGATATACGAGTGATGACACCATCAAGATTTCAATATTGGGCAGTGCCCTGCATGAATTCTCGGAACCAGGATTGTACAGTTAGCATTCTCTCACCCCTCCCCCCAGTCCAGCACCACACTAAGGATTGGTTTATGAGTCTAGAGCAGAACTATGGCAACTTGCATTTGAAATCCCTTTTTTTTTATGTCAACTTTTTGGCAAAAAGTAGTTAAGTGGCAAAACCTCATAATTGACTAATAACTATATATATATATATATATATATATATATATATATATATATATATATACACTGCTTCATCTAATCATGGGGAATTTAATAAAACAACAGCCGGGTCTGCACCATGCTTCACAGCCATGCAGCAATTTCCCACTGTTTATGCAAAAAGCATGATAGTTAGGAATGCAATTTACTCTCCACATACCTCATTTTACCCTCCACCAGTCTGCCTACTCGTAAATTCGGGACATGTTCAAAGCAACCTGGAACACATTTTAGCTTGCCAATACAATACCCTAAGTCACAAGTGGATTAATTTTATTTCAACAAAGTCGCCTTGAATTTATTTAAAAAATGAAACATCAATAAAGTATGACTTGTGGTTGCTGAGAAAAATGCATAAGATATGATTGTCCTTTTAAACGAATGGGAAATCTTCATGTTATACAAATGTCCGCTCCCCTTCCTCCAGGCAATTTGCCATTCCTGGTCAGTATGTTACTAGAGCTTCCTGGACTGTGTTTTTATTATACTCTTTGTTGTTCTAAGTTGACAGGCTGCCAGTTGTAAACTTGGGAGGCATCAGCTACACAGAGATCTCCCACTGCAGATAATGATCTAGGCCAGCCTTGTGATGTCTCGAGGCCCTGCTGACATCTGGCGACCCATGGAAACAAAGTGGCCTTTTCTTTTCATTTGCCGGTATTTTGCATGTGAAGCATAATATACATTACATCTTGTCAACACACATTAAGTATTTTCCCTGACACATTTATGTTAGCAGGGGAACATTTTTCTCATGTCTTGCTTTCAAACTGAAAACGCACAAGTGAAGCCATTTTTTTGTCAGTGTTCGCAAATCCTGCTTTTCCTGTGAAAGGGGCCTTTGAATTTCTTCTGCCACTGTAAATGAAAAGGCTGCTTTTCCTTTTGTAATCACAGATAGTCATTTTTCACATAGCGCTTCCATGTGGTACTTGCAGAAACACCCTTTATCTGCCTTAATAAGCCCATTTCCATTCTGAAGGTCTTTTTCATAAGGCTGGCTGGTCATTTTTCCAGTGGGCCCTTCAGTTCTGTTCGTGGCAGCCTTTGACAAAACCCCACAGCAAGTCGGTCATCTTTCTAAATGCCCAAAAGTATATGTCCAACATCCAAACTCTACATATCTGACCCTATCACAAATAAAACAAAAGGGCAGGAGAATGACTCCCTTCTCCTGCTTAGTGCTTTATGTACTTCTCTTCTTAATAGATGATCTTTACAGATTCTTTGGCCACTCTTTTTATCAGTTCATAAAGTCATTTTCTCAAATGTGCCCCCTTGTTTCCCACTTTGGGCCTTAGTGTATTTGATTCAGGTTGAGCTATCCTCAAGGATATTTGAGCCTTCCACTCTTCATACTCTTGCTTTCATACCTCCCATTCATCTACTTTTGCTACTACATTGATTCTCTCTGCTTGGCAAAACAGACATGTTCCCTTTATTACTCAGTACTCCAAGTATCCCTATATTTCTCTTTGATTCAGATTATTCACATTCCTGAATATTGACGTTTTCAGTTTCCTCTTTTTCAGGATACGTTATCTCATATTTGCTTACATTTGTACAGTTCAGATTATTCAAGGAATTCACTTTTCCCTAGACACCCCTTCAGGAAATTGTATTGTTTTCTTTCTCAGACTGTTAAAGTTCGATTTCAACAAACTTCCTCTCATGCCTTTCTCGGTATAACTGAGGCGAGTTAGCCAGTTTAAATAATGTTCGTTTGGCATCTTCCCATGCCTCCCCGGTTTCCTGTTGCCTTCCTCTTTATCAGAAAACCTCTCTGGGCTTCTTAAAGGCTTCACATCGGCTTTGCTTATCCGCAGCATTTCGATTCTGCTTTCCTCAGCGTCTCACATCTACTCTTAATTCGTCCACTCAGCAACACAGTATGGTAACAGTCAGCCACATAGGTCGCTGCTGCTGCCCAGTGATAGTATCGGCACTGTTGTATGGGCCTGCTGTCCACCATGATCCTCCTGTGATCATGCAACAACCACGTCTCAAGGCCCCCTCTTATTGCACCTTCTCAGGCTCTCGGCTTCGTAAGCTCCATCGGCTTGTTCCTTTTCAGCCTTGCGGCTACTCTGACTTCTCAGTGGTCTCCTTGCTGCCTCCTAGCAAGTTTGTATCTCATGGGCTCCGCATCCTGTTATGGAACCACCTCCTCTCAACATCACATAACCAAGGGATCTCCCCTGCTTGGCAACAAAATCTTCTCTTACTTCTCGTCCCTCTTCTCACTTCATGTCTAGCGAGTCTTCATATTTCAAGTCTGTGTGTTGGCTAATTCCGCTTAAAAGAGGCAGTTTCTTTTTCTTCCAAATAATAGCATCTGTTAGCTTCTTCCTCGTCCCAGTTTTGATAGATGTTATGGTTTGACAGTCCCATATATGCCATCATGTTTTCTGGTGGAGGTAGTTCCTCAGAGGAACGGGAGTCCATGTCCTCAAAGGGGGAGTCTTTCTCAGTGAGGTCCCACTTGCTTTGATCCCTAGAGAGGGTGTTGCGGAGCGGGCTCACCTCCCTAGCCTCATTGGTTGGGGGCTCCATCTTGGGAGAATTCCCCAGAAGCTGCTTTTAGCTCCTGCTTATCCATTCTTAATTTCGATCCCTGTAGTAAAAATGTTTTAAAACCAACTTGTGCTTCAAAGTGTTCTAGAGAAAGCGTAGCATCGATTTTTCATTTCTGTGGTATTGTTGTTAGCACCATAAGTTTGTATCCTCTTAAGATGTTACAGTCTACTGAGGTCAAAGTAAGGGTCAACTTGAAGTCTTTGCTGCCCCTGTTGGGGTTAATAAGGTTGTGTGAGTCAAAACCTGATGAGAACCAATATGGCGGCTAAACCAAATTGAATTGAGACACAAAATAGGCTGGGGACCAATAGACCAGTGGCCCACATTAACTAATGGCAGTTTTTTTACTGTTTGTGACAAACTGTTTGACTGCTATTCACTGAGGCATTTGATGCATATACAGTGTAATTTAAAGCACATTTGACCAGTAGCATTTAATTACCTCCATGTGCAGCTGGTAGTTTTGAACAAAATGCCGCATTTGGTCAATAAAACTGGCCCACAACAGCATTGGTGCCCAGCCTTAGGGCAGCGATAGTCTGAAGCTTGTCCTAACCCTTTACAACATTCCTTGGCCAAACACTGCGAGGGAAACACTTTTCCAACCGCTGGCTAAGGGTCAGGAGTAGAAAGGGAAGGTTGTTTAACTCAGTAGAAAAGTACCACCAAGAACTGGAAGGAGACACATCACTGAGCCTGCTGAGACGGTCTCCAAAGAATGTTTTTCAGACAGAGCCAGGAGGTTGGTAAAAAGCTTTGAACAATGTTGCCCTGATGACAAAGTCAAGATGTTGCTTCTAGAATAGTGTATTGCTACCAAGAGAAGAGGTTGTTGAAAAGCCTCTGAACTACTTTTACTAATGAGACCACGGTTTGCTGACAGACTAATAGTTAACCTGACATTTGATGATCAAAGAAAACCCCAAGCCTTTGTCTCAGTTATATTCTTGAGCGAGATTCACCATACACTCCACTATGCCTAGTCAGGATGGTTTGGAGAACGGTTAAGAGACTTGGTATTCGATGTAAGGTATCCTGGAACTGATTGGGTCGGTGTCAAAGAAAGCGAAAATAGCACTTTAAAAAAAAATGCTGCACTGCTGTGGTGGAGGGGAAGGCTGCCCTTAACAAAAAACAGAGCGGGCCTTCTCTGCTCTAGCTGAATTTTACCCTGCTGACCTCTTAAAAAATAAATCCATGCACTTCCATGGAGAAAGCCTAGAGGGATTTCCACTTTTCAAGCTTGTGCACCTTTGAGATCTTCGGTGATGGCTGCCATAGCAAACATGGATGCTGTGATTACCCCTTTGACTTTAGCGGGTTGGTCCTGCTTTTTTTCTAAAGAAGAAAAAGATGACCCAATCTGCTGGAATCATGATGGACCAGGGGTGGGGGGGCTGGATTACCGATCCTGTGTAGCAGCATGAGGAGTTCCTGCAGCATGCAGGACTCTTGTGAGGGAACTCGGCGCAGGTTTTCTGTCTGGAGTTCTGGCACCACAGGGGTGAACTCCTTAGGCGCTGTCCCCAGAATGAAGCGGAGGCGGGGAAAGCAAAGGAAACATTTTTCCCTGGGCTTTTTCTCTGCATACACATGATTCAGAATGAGGGTGCTTGTTTTAATAAAGATGACCAACCAGCACAAATACAACACAACACAGCTCATTCCAGGCTGTTTAGTCCCATTGAAATAAATCCTATTGTGATATAATTTTTTCCAGAACTAGAGAAAGTTATAAATGTCAGATAAGAGGTGTTATAAATGAATTTAAAGACCTACATTTCTATTTCAGTGTCGAGACTAAAATACGTACTGCAGAAAGTTGCATCCTCGCCATTGCCCTGCTAATAATGTTTGCAAGATAACTCGTCCAATTGCATTACATTTTCTTGAGGTTCTCCATCTAGTTTTAGCTAGCTACTTGTTTGGTGAATGCACCAGCATAGTTCTGTATATTGTCCTGTTGCTTGTAACACTATTTCATTTGGTAATTTTTAATGATGTACCAGCTGTGTTTGTGTTATTTGCTTTGAGACCGGATATTTTCCTCATCCATCCTTCCTACGTCAGGCCTGTTATCTCCCATGGAGCATGATTTGACATTAAATGGCAGAAGCAACACATTGCCTAAATACTGCCCCGTTGATTAGTAGAAATTGATTATCAAATGACTGCCATAATTAAAGGAACATGCATTCTATTTAACTTGAAGACGATAACGAAATATCATTAAATATTAGTATGTTTTTTATTATCATCTGCATTGACTATATCCTTTTTTTTTCAGGCACAAAGCACAGCTGGGAATCCTTGCCATGGACAGTAATGTAGAGGTATATCATATAAGTGGTAAGTACTATCACAAACACTTTACAGGTCACTGTATCTGAATCAGTCAATCATTGGCTTTATATATCAGTGTAATGTTTCTGAAAGTTGAATACAATACCCTGAAATGTGTTTTTGGTTGTGGTTGTACTTTTTGTAGAATCAACTTGCAGTCTGTGGTTAACTGTGGCTTGTTGCTAGCTTTTCCGTTAGTCTCCTGGATCTGGGTCCTCCCTGGGGCATTTTAATATTTATTTTTCAATTTTAGAACCTATGCTTGGCATGCATTGTTTACCTGGGTATTGTTCTTGAAACAGCAGTGGTGCTGTGTCCTGATAATCTGTCTGTTTAGTGGCATTAACTGTTTTTGTGGTTGGAACATGCATTTCATGTTGTGATCCCTGGGTCTTGAAATAAGACCAGATTTGCTTTGACAATATTGCTGGCCGCTGAACAATAAATGTGCAATGCACAGATTAGGCATGACATGAAGGTCAAAATGGTTAAAATGAGCATAAACCTGTGAGCTGCAATGCTACATCAAGGCTTCAAACCATGTGCCGAAACATAATGGGGTTGTGTGACAATACCCACACATGGGCAAGTACGTCCTACCTCTTTGATTCCAAGATCAGTAGTGTGAGGCACTGGAATGTGAGCAATGCACTGCCCTCTACAGAGTCAGCCCTCCTCCATGCATTTGCAATGGTAGCGCTCTGTCATTTCGCTGCATCTCACTCCTGATTTTAGGAGCAAAGCGGGGAAGACACACTTGCATGATGTGTGTATTTTTTTCCCAAACACCATCTTTGTTTGCAAAATGGTTGAACGCCTTGTCTTGGCAATGCAGCTCATGAGTTAGTACTAATTGTAACTATTGTGTTGGTCACAAAACAAATCTTGGCCTGTATTGGAATGGAGGCAGTGCTTTAGATAATATGCTTCAGAGTCCAATAATAACACACCAAAATGCACCTTTGCTAGCTACCACGCTCCACGTGGACAAGTCCAATTCCTTGATGAAAAGGCAATGTTTGTAAATTAGTTCAGCATTTAACAACTTGAAGATTTGGCTAATAATACATTATTGCAAGAAATAAAGGCAAAAATAGGGTTCGGGGCCATCACATGTACTCTCTAAGGAAGCTTAATGCTTACCTAGTGTGTGACTGGGGGACACCTATAGGTCAATGCATAGGTGAGCCTTTTTATACGGGAATGAATCCAGCCAGAAAGTCAATTTCTAAGCGCTGCGTATTTTAGCATTAAAGGCAACAAAGCACAGGGAGAACATATGATGTGTACATGGCCACACAATCCTGGCGGGAACGCTGGTATAACAAAAAAGAACCTGCTACCCCTGCCTAATTGCACTGTCTAATTCACAACATGAACAAGGAGACATGCACTAGATAATTATAAATGCACTGTTACAGACTCTCGTGTCTTATCATTACATCAACATTTTATTCTGTTGCTATCCAAATGCATAAAAATATATTTTTGCTTTCAAGCCTAAATCCTGATCGGGACATCCAGACACAATCTATAAGCAATAGTGATGGGTGTTAGTAAAAGTGTCCAAAAATGTGTACATGGAACAAATACATATCAAGAACATTTGTTGTAAACATAACGGACAATGTGGGTTATTCCACTCATATGGATCTCGGTAAAGAGCAACAATTATTTATATGATTATTACATCCACTTGAGTGATCAAACAATCATTCTTTACATGTAACTAGAACTCACGATTTGAATGTCATTTGCTGCATTCAGTTACATAAAGGAAATGGATCATGACACAATTAAATTGGTTGCATCGAAGATGGTCGACACTGTGTGTTTCGGCACTTTTTGTCAGATACAGGCATCGGACAGGTTCTTCAAATGGTTAAGTGGGCCTTAATCAGGACGTATCTATTTTCAAAGGTTGTTACTCCACACACCCTTGTTTTTAAAGCAAATTCCTGAGGATTAAAGTAAAACATGCCAGTAGTCAGGCTGGGTCTATAAGCACACAATGTATAGTGCCTAGATATTATTCCTGTTCATGTTGATGCACTAACCTTTACTTGTGATTTAGTTGAAGGGGGAAATCTGGAATTACGCAAACATTCTCCTGGATCCACAGTTGCCAGCTTAGTCACTAGACCACGTCTCTTAATATCAATCCTCTTGATTTTGCTGTCTTTTTAACAATCTGCATGGTGTCAGGTGTATTGACCCATGTTCGAGTTATTATGCTGCAATATTTGGTGCTATGGGCTTAGAAAATCCAAGATGGCCGAAAAGCCCACATTTGCGCCAGAATCCAGGAAAACCCGTGCAGGTTTTGCACACACCAAAAAGGTCACCTGACCTGCCACTCACCAGTGCGAGCGTGATGGGCCAGAAGTGCCATGAGTGAAACGTGGTGCCAAAGGAAAAACAGTAGGGCCTGTTAGCTCAAAAACCACTTTGAAATCACCTTTTGTTTCTCTGAATGCAAGCTCAAAATGCCTATTTCAAACATTGCAAGATATTCAAAAATCTTACTGAACACCAGCAGACGTCTGGTAGAATGAAGTCTTGTGTGCATACAAAATCTGGAAAGATGAAGAGCCTAAAATAATGTTCATAACAAAACTGGCTGAGCTGTGGATGTCAGCAGCTTAAGTGAAATTGGATTTAAAGCCACTAAAATCGAAATGTTTAAAATAATTGAGTGACCTACTTTTGAGTGTCACATAGGTTGCAACTGTTTAAATGTCATAGTTTTGAACTTAGAATCAGCGTTCTAGCTGCATGTGTAAAAATTGTAAGTTTGATTTGAATGAAGAAAAATTGGAACAAAAGTGAAATTTGGCTGAAGCCTGGCTTAAAGGGATTGAATTCTGCCCGGCAACTACCCCCGATAGGAGTTGAAACTTGCCCAGCAACTGCATTCACAGGCCTGGCCTGCCTTCTGCTGCCCCCACCAAAAGGAGATTTTACACCTCTCTGATTGAATCAGGGGAGGGGTACCTGGGACTGCAGCGAAACAGAACAATGAACTTCCCTTGGCTCAAAGCAATTGCTAAATCAGGAGGTCGTAAATGGCTTCCTCTTGGAAGGAACTGGGAAGGGGCACTGCCCCTGTGAGCCAGCTGAGCTTGGAGGCGGGGACAACAGGAAATTCCCCATGTGGTTTGGGACTTAACCACACCCATCTGGGCCAGAGCATAATTTTAAAAAGATGGATAATTCATAATACAAAATTGTCAAAATTATATAAATCATATCATTATTCCTGTGATTTTTCTGTGCACATTTTAAGAGGTGTTAGGACTCTGTGGTATGTTCTGGGGGGTAGTAGGAAATAGGGTATTACTCCAAATGTTTGTATATTAAAAGTCCGACACTTCATCATCTGATGGCCATATTCCTTGCGCACATTTGTGTAAATTCTGGAAAAATTTAGATATTGTGTTCTGGATGAAAAGGGCAGAATTCTGTCAGAAGTGGACACAACATCTTAAAAAGACATGGATCGGATGGTTTGGCGCTACAGAAAATGTTAACTGGACATATAATATTAGAAAAATGGTACGTAGATAAATATGCATTTGAATCAAAAATAGATTTGTGTGCAAAGTGACAAGGGGAGGATTCTCTGACCCATAAACATACCTCATCACAATGACACTCCATTTCCTTCCCCCAATCAAGGGAGAAAGGAGAATTTGGCCAATGAGAAGTTGTGAGGGGCAGGCTTAGTTATGCCCACGCACACACCCATTTTGGTGATGCAATTTCTGCTATAAGTAAGGATGGCAAGCCTTAGTGGAGGACTTCCAGATTCACTCATCACCTGAACATTGGCGGGACGCTCTGCACAAGAAAACCAGACTCCAGATTCCAGAACTTTGAAGCAGAGGGCCTACTGCAAGCTGAACTCTTCTCAGCTGGCCTTCCAATCTTGCAAACTGATTTTACTCCAGACTTCCAAGGGGCACATCAGAATAAAACAGCCGGGCTGTGCTGTTTCTGCTTCTGGCTAGAACTCTGTGCCAGACCCAGAAAGCAGAGCTGTATCCAGAATCAGTCAGACCCAGAGACCAGACCGCTGTGCAGTGTCGATAGCAGACCAGACCGCTGTGCAGTGCCAGACCCAGACCAGAGGCCATGCTGTGAGCAGAACCAGTGGCAGAGACCGTCCCGTGGTGAGAGTGCAGTACAAGGCCCATTCCGGTCCAAAATTAGGAGTGAGTATCCAGCCAGAACTGTGCATAGTCATCTTTTAGTCTAAAATAATCTAATTCCACCCATTTCAACCTATTTAGAACTGCATAGAAATCGTGTGTCCATTCTGTGATTTCAAAGCTGTGAAAGTGTCATTTGTCATTCTGAATCTTTACTTCATTTCTGAAAATCTACCTCCACAAAAACGTCAGCATCTTTTGAACCGCATGTCCTAGAAGCAAAATTTTAACTGTCATCGTAAAGCTAGGAATCTAAGCTTTCCAACAAACCTTATAGTTTATAGTTTATCCGTAATCGCGATCGACGCACTTGAAAAAATACTGCGAATTGAAAACTAGCTCAATTTCACCACTTGTAAAAAAAAAATAGCTGCTTCTTGCTTTGTACTGCTGAAATTCGTTTTCAATCTAATAATCATTCCTGAATCATTGCTAGTGTTCACCTGAACTAATTCAAAGTAGCTGTCTCCTACCCTGAATCTCCTATAGGGAATTAAAATCATTTTTAGCGTATTTTTCACTTCATTGCAAATCACATGTAAAAGTATTTGCCTGTGTTTTAAAATCATCCCTGTTTTTCTAAGCTTGCTAGGGGGGGGCAACTGGAATTTGAATTGCATTTTGATTGTATTCCTGAGAACTGTGTGCTCTTCTTTCCATCTCTTATATTGCATAAGGGGGGGGGGGGTGAATTGCCACAAGGGGAAAAGTGATCATATTATCTCTTGTTGAAACCATATCAGTTTATTTCTGTGCTGCATTCTTTCCCATCATTTCTTTTCCTTGAAATCCTATAAAGTATTCTCTGCTACATTATCCTTTCTATACCAACTCCTAAGTAAAGAAGTGTGCTAGTGTAATGTTATCCATTGTTGATCACTGTCATATTCATAAGTGTGCTATCAAATATTAATTTATTCATAAAAGTGTGATATATATTGTTTAATTTTTCAAATAAATCTTTTAATGTGCAAAACAAACCTACTTCTTTGCTCAGTGAGGTCAGGGGGATTCAAAGAGAGGGGCGTTATATAAGGGTTCATCATCCAGATTTATGAACTTTTCATAAAATATATAAATAAGGGCTTCCATTGGGCATCCCAGACCAGGCTTTGACTTAGTTGGATTGCTAGATTGGAGTGACTTACAATGGTCTTCAGTTCTATCGTTGGTATCAGCAAATTGAACAGGACCAAAGATGTCATTCATCAATAAGATTGCATTTAATGCCCGGTCTTGTGAATTCGGAATTCCTACTGACAGTTACTTCCAATGCCTTTTTTGCTTCTACCTAGTCAATGAAAGTATATCTGTGAATCTTGGCTTGAATCTAGCACCTCTGGCGACATTACCATCACCATACCTTTCTTTCACACATTTCTATTGTTTCTACCCTTTCCCTGCATCATTTGAGCAATTGCAGAATGTTTTGTTGGTGAGAGCTAAAGATCTGAAAAATATTTTTTTCCATTGGGGACAAATGGAGGGATTGCAAATCTAACGTAATGTGATCCTATGTATTGAGCTGAGAAAAAATGTGATGTGGTTTTAAACTGATTTTAGTTGTCAAACAATTGTGTTGCATTCTTGTACATGAGCTAATGTTGTAATCTAGGCATGAACAATGCAAAGCCTGGACCAGGCCCACCTTATGACCAAAGTTAAACACGTGAAGGGCTAAGTGAAGAGGTGAAACTGGTGGTGTTCGTTCTTCATCCACACATTCACTTCAGCATTGAAGGAAAGCAAAGGAGGTTCAAATCATTTGGTAGATTTCCATGTCTTTGACTATGCAGATCACATATTAGTACCCGGCGAGAGTCGAGCAGAATGCAACACGCATTCTGATTGGCTCTCGCCAGGTCCTTACCCAGCCGAGAATCCTTCGATTCTCGGCCGGGATTCCAGCCACCTTGTCCTCGGCAGGGGGCATGGCAGCCCCTCAGCCAATGAGGAGGCTGGAAGCGGGGCCATCCCCCCCTCCGAGCCTGCCCGCGGCTGAGAGGCTGCCTTCATCCCCCGCCAGGGACTCGGGTAAAGCTTTTTTTTTTTAATTCCCTTTCCTCCCACCTCCCCCACACCCCCACTTACCTTCTTGTTCATGCTTCCCCGGCGAGGGACGAGGGAAGCCTCCAGCCGTGTGGAGATTCGGAGCAGGGCCATCCCCGCTCTGCACCTCCACATGGCTGGAGGCTTCACGGCTGGAAGCTTCCCTCGTCCCTCGCCGGGGACGCAGGGACGATTTTTTTTTATTGATTTATTTTACTTTATTTCCATCCCACTCCCGCCCTCCCAACCCCACTTACCTTCTTTTTGATTGTCAGGAGCGGATGCGCTGGGAACACTTGTGTTCGATGCGCGTCCGATCGCCGCCATGGAAAGGGAAAATGGACACTGTTTTCTCTTTCCAAGGTGGCCATTTTCTAGGTTGTTTGTGTGTTTTTTTTTTCTGTCCCAAAACGCCACAACGTTTCGGGACAGAAAAAAATGCTTTTAGTGCCCCGGTCACGCACATAACGCGGGCCGGGGTACTAATAGCAATATGAGCGTTGCGCCGGGGCCTTACCTGAGTCGGTAATGCCCACGCCGCTCGGGTCATATTGCTTAATTAAGACGTGGAGAATTGAAGACAACGGGCCGCATTACAAGTATGGCGCGTCATGAAGAAATTGGCAGTAACGGAATTACTGACAATGTTCCCGCTCTGCCATACTGCAGGTATGGCCCTGGAGTGAAGGATTAACCTCCAGGATCATGGTGAGGTAAATCCTCTAACTCTCAGCTGAAAAAACGGCAGAATTACCACAGCGGAATTACTGCTGCAGCAATTCCACCAAAAAAGCCCAATTGAGTCCTGTGGAATCAAAAGAAATTAGGATTTACACCGCCACTGGTAATCTGGTGGTAATACCACCAGACCAAGTAGCGTTAATGAAAATTAAGTTTGGTGGTATCTGGGAAGATCTACCATCTAGACACCACCAAACTTGAAATGAGGCTCAATATCCTTTGCATGAAAATGTGAAGGGAGATGAGGAATATCCAAACATAGCGTTTGCGTATTTAGCATCTCATTAATATTCAGTAGCGAATGACAACCCACCCAGGTATTAAAATATAGATATCTAAGATCTACAAACCTACTTATTTTACATTCTTCTTTTCTTGCTACTATTTGTGGTGCAACTCACTCTAAAGCCTTATTAAGCATATTTCCATGTTTTTATATAATCCGTGATCTTAACTGTTCGCTCCTGGAAATAGTCATTTTTCTGGCCTTAAGAACTGCCCTTTTGACAATGGACTTCAAAATCACTTTGCACGAAACTCTTCATTCTGTCCCCATACATTTCAAGTATAATTTTATTTCCAAAATAAAATGCCCATTAAACACATTACACATGATCAAAGTCAGTGCATAAAGGTTATTAAAAAAAATACAATTACCATAAAAAACATTAAACCAAGCTAGAAACGGGGAAAAAGAAAAAATGCAAACCGATTTATCTATGCACAGATAGAAGATAAATGACCTGACTTTCAAAGTTTGCATAGTTTATGTATGCACTTGATAAATTGATCATTACATAAATCTTTCTTTTTTTTCCTCTGGTTTATAAGTGAATTAGCAAGGCCACGCTTAAATAATTCTTGATCTCGTAACACACATTGATCATTCATAACATCAGGATCAAACAGGTTAGTTTCCTTGCTGAAAGAACTCTATTGATAATAGTAACTAAACAATACTTAGATTTTTTTTATACAAAGGACAAAAAAAAACAAGAGGGACATTAAGATTTCACTTGATGCATTATCAGAGCAGCATACTGAAGTGCCGATAGACTTTGTCCTATTTCGAAAGTATAGGTTGCTGAAGACAAGATACACAAATATTCTTTCTCTCAGCCGCTGTTTAAAATCTCCTTGTGTACTTACATCTTCGATGTATTGATGCCCAGCAGCACTGAAACTTGTCACCTGGCGCGCTCGTCAAATCTCTCTTGCTAAAATGCAATGGATACAAGTAAAGTGAAAAATGAATGTATCAATAGATAGAAAGATTGAAGCGTCTTTTCCTGCTGGAGGAGTCTCACCTTATGGTTCTCTGCAAACTGCGATGTCCCCAAGAAGATGGATTTGTTATAGGAATACTATAGTGGGATTGCAAAGTATGATGGGGGCTTCTGAAGCTCCAGCGACACAAAGACACATTGTTGTGTCTGAAAAGCCATGGGCTGTACTTGAAGCTTGGCACTTTTTGGGAAAACATACACCATAAACCAATTTCTTATACTTTGGAGTATGACTGGTTAAACACCTGTGCTTCTACAATTAAATGCAAAGCCGAAGTGTAGATTCACCTGAGATTTGAAGGATAAGTAGCTATATGTTGTGATATTTGCAGAAGAGAACACAAAACCTCCCAGAGTGGCAAATCTCTAACAGCTCACAAACAAGCGATTTGCTCCATTTACAGTTGGCGAGGAATAGTACAATAAATAAACAAACTCTTCTGCTGCCAAGATACTCTGCAACCTGAAGAGCACTGTCTTGTTCTGTAGCCCATAGCAACAACACCTTTCGTCTCTCAATTGAGTAGTCTTTATTATAATCCGATCTTGTGCCACAAGTATAGTAGTAGCGGCTTTATCAATATGAAAAACCTCTCATGGCGTTAATTCGTGGACAGCCAAGGTTCATCATCAATATATTGTGACACTGTGGAGAGCAGATCATGGGTGGTGGCAATTGAGTAGTCTTTATTATAATCCGATCTTGTGCCACAAGTATAGTAGTAGCGGCTTTATCAATATGAAAAACCTCTCATGGCGTTAATTCGTGGACAGCCGAGGTTCATCATCAAGATATCCTGACACTGTGGAGAGCAGATCATGGGTGGTGGCAACAGTGGACTGGGGGCTGCCTGCCACAATATGTAACGGGCGTGCTTGAAAATATTTGAGCCCTGACACTTATTTATTTGCAAATTAAGCATGAGGCATGCCGGCAAGAATTTCTTCATCCCTCCTGCAGGGGTATTAACATTAATTTTACCAGCAAGTACTTCTCCCTTGCCAGGGCTGTGGTCAGGCAGCGGTTATGACTCCCAAGCTTGAACCCTCCGCAGACTCTGGCCTTTTCTTTCTGATCTGTAGATTCTGCCAGGGTTTGAGACCAAGCTCTCAGCAAGCTTTTAACAAAGTAACCCACTTGCTTTCTGACCCTGGTCTGGGCCTGAGGTATAGGCACCAATATGCTAATTCTGTATCTTCCTCTTGTAGTATGGAGTCCACCAGTAGTCAAGTAGCAGTCGATAGCGGGCTCTGGTGTGTTCTCTGCTCTTGCTTAATTGCAGCTCTTTCTCCCAGGACTATTGTCCCAAGTATGTTTAGCCTTGCTCTCGCCTGCCCCATTTTATAGGTATGTTCTCTACCTAGATTGCCTAATGTGTGGAATTGGTTGAGCAATGTTTCCATCGCCTGCAGGTCATGGGATTGGTCAGCTCTCTGTTTGATGTCAGTAAGCTTGTGGTTTGTAGATCTGCCTTAGATTCCTAAGGGGTTGTGCCTTTTTCTCCTCCACCTTCCTACTAATTGCGTGATTGGCCTTGCTTATGAGGACAAAAGGCTTAAAGACTCAGTTTGTCATTTTGAGGTCAGGATGAGGTGCACCATGTCCTGCCTCCAGTGTCCTAGACTGTCCCAGACTGTCTTTAGTGTTTTTGCATAGCATGATTAGGAAATAAATTCCAGTGGGAGAAAGAGCATTGCGGTTTTATTTAGTTTTGTGTGTGAAATTCATCACTGCAGTTGCAGTTCTGGGAAAAGTTATTTTTAAAATATCCACGTAGGCTCGATCTGCTCCACTATTGCAATGGTAGGATAGACTCCTAATTCTTTTTTTGGGTTAGAGCCAGGGCTTGATATTAAAGGGTGGACAACAGTATGAGTCAGCTCCCTGCAAGGCTATTTGCCATATGTTGGCAGTTTGTCCGTGCACCCCACACCCTGTGTCTGTCCTGGTTTTCTCCCCCCCCCCTCTTATTTCTGCCACTTTGGGGCCTGATTTGGTGTCTGTTCCCTATTGGACTTTACTTCTGAACCTTTCAACACATTGCTGTGGTGAATTCAGATCTCTAAAACTGAATTTTAATTTCACTTTCTATCCGGGTTTTTGGCAGCCAGTATGGATCTTGATTCAAAATTGTGTGCTTTCAGAATTCCTTGCCCACTGGTTCATCTCCACTCTAGCAGAACAAGGGCGTGTTGAGAATAAGGAACATGTGTGGCTGGCAGGTTCTAGCAAGCATCCCACCTGAGACATCATTAGCCAACTTTACAATCCCCAGTTTGCTTAAGTCCAGCGCTGGTCATTGTTGCAGTGTTCCTGTTTCTGGTCAATCCTTTGTTCCTGGTTCTTTTTCATTTGTTTCTAGTTCCATCATTTTTTGTTCCTGTATCCCTGGATTTCGAATTAAATGTGCTTATTCGTATTTTCTGCTTCCTGGTTTCACTTTGTCTTCTAAGTTTTGCAGTCCTTTAAAATGTTATGTACGTCTGTTTATCATCTGCAAATAGATGGAGTAGTGGAGCACTTTGTGAGAAACCAGAGGGCGTCTCACCCGCTGGTCCCCGGGGGATCTCTGTCTCTCAGGTGGCTAGAGCACCTCCATCGCCTTTGGCTCCAGACACTGGGGATGTACCAGTGCAGGAGATGGGGTCTTTGGGGAGTGGGGGTGAGGCAGCTGATGGTGAAACGTGGTATTACCCCTTTTTTTTGTACATCCAACCCCCCTATTTTTTAGGATCCAATGTCGCAACTCCCCAGCCACCCCCCTTTCTGCACAAACACTAGGCCAAGGAAGAGGGCGACTGAGAGTAACTAGACTACTTATACATCGTACTGGACATGTCCTGCTAATCGGGACAGGCAAAGTCAGACACTTGACTTCAAGTGCATACACCTGATTTCAATTTGCTCTCCTCACACGGATAAAAGGCGGAGCCTGGAGACACACTCTGAGCAAGGTAGAACACAAGTATGAGCAGAACTTCCGGGGTGAAAGCAAACCTATTGGAGCAGAGCAACTGGCGAAGGGATGAGAGCAGTGGGTCGAAAACCCCAAGAGTTCCCTACAGGAGGGTGTTGCCCCCCACAAGGGCATGAAAGACATGTGGAGAAGGCCAGATCCCAATGTTGAAGACTGCATTGTGTTTCAAGGATGCCTGCAACCCTCCTGGGTGAACGACAGAGTTGGAGAGGCGAAGTCAAGCCTGTTGTACTAACCTTGACTTGTGAATTGGAAATCGAAAAAGCAGAAAGAACCGCACACAGCCGGTGAGTTGGCAAGCTACCGAAGAGACCGGTATGTGCTAAGAAAGATTGAAGTTTGCAACAATATGTCGCAAGTGGAGGCTGCACGTGTTTGGATGAGACTTTAAAGATGAAGCATATTTCTGAGATAGCATTTGGATGCTGCATTGGGTACGAGGGAAGATTTATGGTCCCCATCATTAATATATATAATATATTTGCCTTTAGGATAAGGTGACTACTGAAAAGCACAGACAGAGCAAGTGGGCCAGTTATTCTACTTTTGGACTGGCTACAACCAAAAGGTATGTCATCTAGCATAACATTAATTGACAAAAAGAACAGCTAATGACGGAATTGTACATCCTATTTAAGTTGCTTGTACACATATACCAACCCCCTCTAACATAATATATTCACATAAGTTTAAATTGTAGCTATAAAAAAGACACAGGAACACATTCTGTTGTCATGAAAACATTGGTTTTGTCCTAATAAAGTCTGCGAACGGTTGGAGCACCACCTGATGCTCATTGGAGGGCTGAATCACACTGTTGACTTCAAGAAATTAAGACACTGCAAATAAGGGGCACGTCACGAAAAGGACTAATAAGATTGTATAGGTGCCCGATGTGTCGAGGAGGGGTTCACACTTGTTACATATTTTGTTTACAGTTTGTCTGTGATTCATTTTGAATATATAGTTTTTCTGTGCCTGATGAATTATTGAATATTTGTTGACTTGCGTAATATGTCGAATTGTCCATGAGTTGTGTTGCTTCACATATGTACACTTGTTTTTTTGTAAAGTTTTTAACTTTTGATATATGAATAAAACAGAGCATTTTTGCCTAAAATGGAGTGACTAAGCAGTACAGGGTGGAGTGTGTGAGACAAGGAGGCCTTGATCATTTTTTGTTGTTGATGCACATTATAGCCTGCAAGATCAAGGCCTACCAGGCACTCTGAGTTTATAGATCCCTAAAGTGTGGGTCATCTGCATTAATTAGCTGACCACTCCTGCAACACTGTTCCTTTTCAGCCCTCTTCTTCGTCCCATTACTTAGGGAATTATGGGACTTGAAAATTATGTTTTTCTTATTTCTGTTTTACTTTTAAACCTCAGTTCCTTTTAACATTCTTTGAAGAAGCATCACTTGGATTAGTTACTCGCCTTGATTGAAAAAGCAAACGCAATTCTTTTCAGTCAGTGTTATTTTACAAATTTCCTTTCACTGCACCTTTGGGTGTTAGGGGTGTCATCCGCTTTACAGGTCTCTCGCCGTTTAGAAAGGTTTTGATTTCTCCCAAGGTCTAGGAGTTTGTGATTTGGTTTCACTCCTATTTATATGTGTAGCTTGTGCAACAGCAAGATGGTTATTCCAACAAGCCATTACATACTTTGGCATTGCAGAATCATCCTCCCTAGAGGAAGACACATAGTGTCTCATCCCATGGATTCCTCACATTCCCCTGGGCCTTTTATCCTCCCAGGTAATCCTGCCGCAGAAAACCACCCGCAAGGTCATGATCAGAAAGCCTCTGCCTTTCCGTGGCCACCTTGGAGGAGACTTTAGGCAGGGAATTAGTGAGGAGTCCACAGGATTCAACACAGTAGTGAGCCAGTATTGAAGGTTCCTAATTTCAGCAAGGAAGTTATACTACAGACGGATGTGTCTAAAGTGGGTCTTGGAGCAGTCCTTTCCCAAGAATATGATGGGGGTGGAACATCATGTGCTATATGTTGGCCGAAAAACTCTTCCTGCGTGAAAACAATGCCACTATTGAGTTAGCGGCTCTTGCCCTCAAGTGTAAAAATGTGCCAGCAATGTTCCCCTTCCTAATAAGAGACACGCGACCATTCGGCAACACTTTAAATCTAACAGTGGGAAAAAGAAAGGCTTTATATTCACATGGGTCCTTTATCTTCAGTGGAATAAGTGTGAGATACAATTCCCTTGTTGGAGTGACGTCCCACAGCTGAGAACAACTTCTACTCGCTTTTACTTG
Organism: Ambystoma mexicanum; assembly: GCF_040938575.1. Classification (NCBI taxonomy): domain Eukaryota; kingdom Metazoa; phylum Chordata; class Amphibia; order Caudata; family Ambystomatidae; genus Ambystoma; species Ambystoma mexicanum. The sequence goes on along the minus strand of NC_090934.1, from coordinate 975,820,793 downwards.
CATGAGAGCAACAATTCAGCTGGATACAGTTACCGGCAAGGTATGTTATTTTAATTATAAGACGCCAAAGCCCGAAGGAGTCCAGGCGCCATAGAAGAAGAGAGGAAACACTATCTAAAGCCAGGTGGCAGGTCAGAATCTAAATAAACAGAAATATCTTCAACTGTTTCCAAAAGGCCAGGAGATTGACTGTGTTACGTAGAGGAGCTGGTAGGGCATTCCAAGCCTGTGCAGCCCGCACATGAAAAGCGCGACTTTTTCCGCCAGCTCTTTTAAAATGATCTACTTGCAGGAGGCAGTCATTGGCTGATCGAAGTGGTCTTCTAGGGATATATAATCTCAGCTTGTTCTTGAGGTATATAGGTGCGTCCCCATGGACACATTTGTGACAAATGGTCAGAAGTATGCACTGAATTCTGGCCGAAACTGGCAACCAGTGGAGGGTCCTCCTGGCTGCTGATGTGGGCTCAAGGCATTTCATCTGAACACTAATGCGTACTGCAGAGTTTTGAATCTTTCTGAAGTCTCTGAAATCCACCTTCTTGGCTCCTCCCAAGAGGGCATTACAATAGTCCACTCTTGGTAATAGTACAGACAGACCAATTTTTTAAGGTTTTACTCTGAAACTAAAGAGGCCACTTGGCAGAGTACTTTCAGGTGATAATTTAGTGCTTTTTATAATTGCATCTGCGTGGGCGTTATTCTCTACATTGGCCTCCAAATAAGTACCCACATTTTGACCTTCTGTACCACTGGTATCCGATTTCCATCAACCAGGAAGCTGCTGTACTGGGGATCCAGTTTCTCTAACCTATTTAGGGCCGTACAGCATTAGTTCCGTCTTTGTGGCATTAAGGCAGAGACATTTAGTTGTCATCCAGCTTTTTACCATTTGGTAGGATTGATCCAGTTTTGGTTGGTCTTCTTTGTGATCTCCACTAACCTCCAGTGCCAACTGAAAGTCCTCTGCATAATTGCAGAAAAAAAGATTTGGGTTGTCAAGATCCCTACATCGTGGGCTAATATAAATATTAAAAAGCAGAGAGGAAAGGCAAGCCCCTGAGGAACTCCACAAATGGTAATCTCGGCATCAGAGGCACTGTCGCCCCAATGCACTTGGGAACTATGTCCCACAAGAAACGACTTAGGCCAGGTCGTTGCCTCTTTTGAGACCTCCCACAGTAGACCTCTGATACAATAGGATCCGTGATCCAGCAAGTCGAAAGCTGCCGATAAATCTAATGACATCAGCAGCCCTGACTTGCTAGATTCCAAACCCGATAGCGTATACGTCTGCAAATCCAATAAGGCACTCTCGGTGCCATGTAAACTGCGAAACCCTGACTGTTTTTCATGGAAAATACCATTTTCTAACACATGTGTCTGTAATTGTAGCGTTTCTACTTTATCCACAAGTTTTAGGAAAAAGAGTAGTATTCCTGATGATTTAGAGTGCAGAGCTTCATTCACGACTCCACAATCTCAGCGGTTGTCAGTTGCTTCTACTTCACGAATTGATTTCTTCTGTTAATACTGATACAGGCACTCTTGAGATCCACACCCCTCTGTCTGCTGCACGGGTGTCTCGGATCCAGCCTCAATAAAGAAGATTCTTCCTTTCTCCAGTTTTCCTCGGCTTGCTTCTGCACACAGGCTTCAAGTGGATGCACAACTTAAGCTCTGCATTCACAGCAATTAGGCGCACCTGGTAAGACTGCTAGTTTCTCCCAATACAGCCCCAGCCAAACAGGGTTTGTGGGCACAGGACCAACTCAGAGCCTGCTTGTTAAATTTGCTCTTCCTCTGCTCTGGCGTCCCTTCTATGGTCGCACTTCCTAGAGAACTGCCAGCCTTGTGCTCCACTTCTGCTACTGCTGCCGACCTTGCAGCTCCTGCTCTAGTTCTTCCTACTGCTCCTTCCTGCTGTAGCCTTTTATGCCCCTCTGGTGGGTTAATTGGTTTCAGGTACAGGTCCTTGGAACGAATTGCCTGACCATGCCAAACGCTATTAGACCTCTCTACCTGTCCTTGGCTCCTACATGCCTCTTCAGCCCTCTTCTTCATCACAGAGGGACTTGTAGTCCATTTTAGAGAAATTTGTGTTTCCTACTTTAAAATGGCAAAAGGCCATCAGAAGGGCAGGGTTACAGATAAAGTTAAAAAGGGGTTCCTCCCAGTCTTCCTGGTCTGATTTCCACCCCTGCCCCTCCATATGGGATCCTCCCGAAGTACACCACCCCCGGGTCGGGATCAGAGAGTGCTTGCCTTCCCCCTGGCCACATGAGAAGGGTCCCAGACCAGGTTCCTGGGGGAATCCCGTTGGATTCTCACACTAGGGAGGTGAGACTTTGACCCAATAGTACCCCTAGGGGTGGTGGAATGCATGGCCTCCCATGGAGAAGCCCCCCTCCTGGGGATAAGGACTCCCCTTCCGTGGAGGGATGCTCTAACCTGTTTGCCCTTGCACCCACAAAATCTCTAGTCTCCAGAGAGTGCCACTGAAAATACTACTGTTACTTTAACATTCCCTCCCTCCCTTGAGACTTGACACCACTGAGATGAGGAGGAAAAAGAATGATAGCACACATTTTTCTAAGAGTACTGGGAAGAGGCGACCACAAAAAAGCATGAAGAGTACATCATGGAAACAACCAACATACTTTGACACTGCATTGGAGTGGGCCCAACTTGAAGAGCTAAAATATTAGAACATACCGAAGGAAAGGGAGCGAATCCGGCAAGAAGCCAGCCAAGCCTGGGAAGTTCAAACCTGGGAACCTGTCAGCTATCCAGAGAAGCACGTTCTGTGAAGAGAGGACACAGCAGAGGGGAAGCAGCATCAGAATCCCGTGAGCCGGCAGGTAGCCGACTCACTCCAGTACTGGGGCAGTAGAGATGGTGGTGTGACCTCTGGGAGGTGGATTGCTCGGTCCAACAATGCCAGAACCACCTCCCCCAAGCCTTTGCAGAGCTGCACAGCGAAGCAGAAGGAAGCGACGAGCGAACAAACCACCTGCTACCCTGGGAAGAACCGGACATGCGTTCCCAACACAAACAAGGTAAGAGGAGCTGCGGGATACCCAGGTGGGGCCCGGGGAGAACAGAGTGGAAGCTGCATTGGGAGTAATCTCCTCATCACAGTAGTGATACACAAAGCACCAAGAGTTAATAAAGCCTAAGGTGTCCTTTTCCTTGTCACAGTAGTGATACTTTGAGAACTAGGAGTCAAAGACTTTAGAATAATCTCTTTCATGATGGTAGTGATACCCAACGAACCAAGAGTCACAATAGAGATATTGAAAGGTCTAAAAAATAAGGTGGGTCAGGAGAAGAGTAATTCTCCTGACCATACTCTTTGAATCAGAAACTGGAGCAAAAGATTGATGGAAAAGAGGGGGACTGTGGCAGTTTATGATGAGAAGGGAGCCATTCTCCTGGTCCTATTTTCATTTGAATTCTGAACCCGTTTGTAGACTAGTGGTACGGTTAGAGTAGGTTTTGGACAGATGACTGACCTTTTTCATTTGGACAACCAGCATGGTGACGAGCACTCTAGTTATATTTGGTTAGGCAGGGATAACCCTTAAGAGATAGGAAGAGGTAGGGCCTTTTTCTTGGTATTTAATATAAAACTTGTTGAAACATGCCACCTCTATGTCCGACTCCTTAATCCACCACACCACAATACCCAGACCTTTGGGTAAGAGTTCATTAACTGATTTTTACCTGGGTGTTTGGAACCCCAAAAAGGGTCTGTGTGTGGATGTAAAGGACTGTCCCTGCGTGGACCCTGCTACATTCAAGCACATTCTGGGGGAGAGCTATAGTGGACAGGGCCAAGGAGGACACTTTAGAACCAAACCACATTTTCTTCTCTTGGAGAAAGATCTACAAACGTGGCCAAAGGGAGTAACTGAGGGGGTTCTTGTTTTATAATGTGTTCTAGCTTCCTTCTGGTTATTTCTTGCTCGGCCATCATGAACTCCCACATCCCTCCCTCGAGTGGCTCTATAGTCTGGCTCAAGTCATGCTAAGGAACACTGGTAGCATGGATTAAGTACCCCCCCCCCCCCTGGGAGTGGGGTCCCCATGAGTCTGAAATAATGGCCTTCTGTCTCTGGTTGCTGACCTTCTACTTAAGGACATACAATAATGCTTCATTCTGCCACCAATGCTCTCGCTTCCTATCTATATTCTTGTGTTAGGAAAACTATTAAGTGATCATTTGTCGCCTTGACATTATTATCAATATATATGAATAGCATATTTAGTATTCCGACGAATACCGAATATATGGTCAAGTATTCAGCCAAAGCGGAATATGAAATAGAATAGTTTTATTAAATAAATCTTGCTCCAAACGTACAAAAAAACACTTTTAAAAACAATGTAGGCAGTATTATAACTTTGTACCCATGTTTCATTTATTTCACTTTAGTTTACTCAACATCCCATCCTTATTTAAGGCACATAATCCAAAAAAAGAACAGATTTACAAACGAGCAGGAGCCATATGCAAGTAAGGATGTTGTATGTGGAAAAATAGTACTATTCGAAGTGGCAGATTTCACAAGTGCAAATTGCTACATTGCCAAATGAATACTCCAGTTTACAGCTGCCATTGCAAATTACACACATTGCAATCTCTTGTAAATTGGCTTAGGTGGCAAGTGAATTTCAAACCTTCTTTGTTGCTCATACAGAAGTGTATAAACGGTTTCCATCGACTCATGCAAGACACAAGTCAAGAGTACATGTGAGGTGAGTGTACTCCATCTACTTACTGTGCCAAACATGGGAGCAGACTCTGAGTTTGGAGCATGGCCAATCACACATAGGAAAAAGTCTGACGTGATGTATCTGCCCAAATCCTACAAGCTGCAAGAAAGCACTTGTCTACGGGGCCGTTGCTCAAGTGCACCAAAACCGTTAATGTCTACTTACCCTCTCTCACTTTTTAACACTCTAGCCCACAAGATACAGTGCTCTTGCTCACTCCCTACCCTCTCACATCTTTCCTGTTGGGAAGAAACTGCTGCCAAAAATGCATTGTGGAAGATTTCCCAATGAGCAGGTTCTCCCAGGAGATCAATATAGGTTGGGAAATGTGTCCACATCCTGCACTGATTGATGTGCAACTGATCTTCCCCAGCCCTTATTGACATTGAAGAGGCAAACCTATTGTGAAGTCTGATTTCCAAACGCTCTCCCCTTCCACCAATTTCACCAACAGAGGATAGCTCTTTGATTGTATCCCATACAGAACACACACACTTCTCTCTCTATGCAGCTTCTTCCATACTGGCCCACAGTGCAACTGGAGAGAACATTCCTCAGAGGCCTCTTAGGCTGGTGCATGTCACTCTGCTTGACATATAACTGACTATCTCAATCCTACTGGTTTCCATTACCCGTTATGAATTTGTGTTTCTTCACAGGGATTTCCAATAGAAACAAATCCATGCCCGTGCTTCACTCATTCTCCCCACTCCTCTCCAATACACAAACCTATGCCCAATGGCCTTGTATTTACTCAGGAATGCTTTCAAACATTCAATTCCATTCCTTTTTACAATTTTCACTCGATCCTTGCCCCTTGGAGTTGTTACATTTCTTTACAAACAGAAGATGAAGTATTCGACTGGAACTGAATAGCAAGAAATTATTCTGCTGGAGCGGAATGGCTATTTCGAATGGTTTGTGTCCTTGTGTCCTCCCACATATTCCCTATCTTTGATATTTTCATTATCCCAGCTTGGCTGCCTCGAATTTTATTTTTCAGCAGGGGGCACTGTGCATCGATGCCTGTCGGAGTCCTCTGTCTCGACGTCAACATCACTGCAGATATATGTAGCATGCGCAGCACCCGTTGGCTCCAGTTCTGTTTTTCCACGCTTTAGCTGTGGATGCGTAACGCCTTGTTCCTGACAGGAATATTTGCGAAATCTTCTTCGAAAATTCTTCAAAATCTCATCAACATCTCGAGTTTCGACACAAAATGGCTTCAACTTCGGGGTCGTCCACTCCACGATCTGGCTTCAAGAGGTGCTGTGACTGCGGTGCAAAGATGTCCGTGACGGACCCTCACAGGATCTGGCTGTGGTTGAATCATCCGTCTTTGAAGTGCGAGGACTGCCTGTATATAACGGCCAAAGCCTTGAGAGAGCATAGAGGGAAGCTTTAACAGGTAACCCCCCAAAATCCCCTTCTACTCAATCTAAACAAAACTACTCAGACGAGTCGAGGACAGTTTCTCCTCGTCGAAAAAGGTTCAAACGTTCCCGTTCACCATTAGTCGACTTCGAGGCATAGTAATAAAAGGCACCATAGGTCGCCATCTTCCTAGTCTAGTTCACCCAAACGGGTTGTTTGCCCCACCTAATCTAGTTCACCAGCCCAGTGGAAGGAGTTTAGACTCCGAATGTTAAGGGTTGTCGAACGCAGCCTTACCCCCTCAAACACCTAAAGGCGATGCTCCGGTCGAAAGACCTCGGAAGCACAAGAGCTGTGCATCTTCTAACCCGGCCGCCAAGTCTCCTCGAGAGCAATTCCATCCCTCGAGTGGAGAAAGTCTTCTCAAAGACTAAAATACTGACATCGATGTTAGAGTCCACTTTGACATACCAAAAAGTACATCATCGATGACAACAGCACAGATATCGCTGGAGAAGCCATCAACGCCTCGAGTGTCGACCTCTTCGACACCCCATGTGTTTGATTCCATCGACGCAATCGTCAAAGCCATCGATGCTACTGTTGAAGCCATCGACCTTGGCAATTTTGACATTTTCGGCCCCTGTGACAACTAACATAATGACAACTCCAGTTGAAAAAACCTATACTCCCCTACCACGTTCAAACTTCTTCAAATCCCTCTCTTCAATATATGAAGATGCAGAGGAGTCCTCTGATGAAGAAATACCCTTTGGAGTACAATATGGGACACCATCAGTGCTTGAGGCACTCGTATCAGAGGACTTGCGCGTGAAAAACTTGCAAGAGTGCCTTCATGAGCCTAGTGGGATTGACACCTCTCCTGAGGTTGAATTTGTAAAGGCAGACCCTGGTGACCACGCTGAGGTAGCCTACAGACAGCTAATGTCAGGGGTCATGGAATACATGGGATGGATGAGACCCACACCTGTTTTTGAGCAGGATGATTTCACAGACATATTGGACAGAGGGCCACAGGTGGATCCAATTGTCCCTTTTCACCAAGCCTTGCAAAAGAGGGTGGCTTCTAATTGGGAAGCCCCAGAGGTAGTTCCTGCAGTAAATACAAAAAACTGGCAGCTAAGTACAGAGTTTCTAGCTCCGACCCTTTTTACATCTCCAAGCACCCAACTACAGAAAGCCTTGTAGTGCAGGCCGCCACTTCCACGTGTAGACAAAATGCCTTCCCTACCATAGCCCACGATAGAGATGACAAACTATATCATGTCATCGCCAAAAAGGCTTTTTTCGACCGGCACTATGGCGTTACAATCTGCCAATGCTACTTGCACGCTAGCAAGGTTCACACACCCTTTGGGAGAGTATTTCTATGACAGCTGACCATATCCCTGAGGGGGAAGAACGAGATGGTTTCCTTAACATAGTCAAAGATGGGAAAGGCGCAATGTGTGAATCCCTCCAGACTGGTCTCGACTCTGTTGACAGTATCAACAGAGCTATGGAAGCTAGTACAGTGATGCGCAGATATGCTTGGTTGCGAAAATCAGGATTTGCCCCAGTCGTATACTCCAGGCTTCTCAACATGCCCTTTGATGGCACACATTTATTTGGAATTAAAGCTGATGAGAGTTTTGTAAAGCTGCAAACTTCCAAGGCAGCAGCAAAATCCCTTGGAGCTGCCATAAGACAAACTCCAAACCGTCCCACAAGTACGCCCTGAAGGGGTAGATTCTTTCACCATTATTCCACATTTGGAAGAGGCAGAGGACAGACGGCTCAAAGAGGACAAACACAATTCCCCCATGGTGGACGGGGAAGAAATACTATGACCGCAACTGCAGTGGTTGCATTACCTTGAGCCACTGCGTCAGCATCTCCAAAACCTTTCTGAGGTCTTTGTTCACAAGAGGCAGGTTGTCACAGCATCTGACAGAATGGCCGGCTATTACTTTAGATGCTTGGGCATTGGAAACAGTTGCCCAAGGTTACTGCATAGCTTTCCTGCAAAAACCTAAGTCATCCAGTGGGCGAAAACTCTTTGAAGGTTCAAGATCTGCTCCTTATGCTGGAAATTAACCCTGCTAGAGACAGGTGCTATAGAAACAGGTACCTGTAGCAGAGAGGAACAAGGGTTGGTACTCCCCATATTTTCTAATTCCCAAGAAGTATGGGGAATTGAGACCCAAATTGGACTTAAGAGACTTGAACAAGTTCCTCAAGAAGGAAAAGTTGAAGGTGATAACCCTTTCTCAGATCCTTCAGGCCCTCCAGCTTCAGGATTGGATGGTATAATTGGACCTATAGGATGCTTACTTCCATGTGCCGATCCAGTACATGCACAGACCATACCTGAGTTTTGTCATTGGTGGTTCTCATGATCAGTTTCGGGTTCTGTCATTTGGGCTGACTTCTGTCCGAGAGTTTTCATCAAGCTAATGTCGGTGGGTGCAGCAAGTCTCGGGGGAGGGGGGGATTCACGTCTACCCCTAGCTGGACGAATAGCTGATCAGGGTCAGTTCCCGAGAACAGGCACTGGAACATCTCTGCTACACCCGACACTCCTTTCACAGGCTTGGCTTCTCCCTCAAATTCCAGAAAGCCCAACATCTACCGACCTTTTGATTTTCTGAGGTTATTCGGCCTCATGGTATCCTACATTTTTCTAATGCCAGAGGCTCACCTGAGAATGAGATCTCTCCAGTGGGCTCTCATGACCCAGTGGTCACAATTCTCAGGAATGATGTCCGATCTCATACAAATCCCAGAGTCTCATTGGATCATCAGTGGTGGGCCTGTGGGGAGAACATCTTGAAAGGAGAACCTTTTTGGCAACCATGGCCGAAGATAAAAGTAGTGACGGACGCCTCGCTCATGGGGAGCCCATACCAATGATTTGACCATCAGCGGTTGTTGGTCTCCATTGGTGTCTAAACTACATATCAACCTTTTAGAGCTGAGTGCAATCAGACTAGCGCTGAAGGCTTTTCTGCCCTCTGTATGGGGAAAGAATGTCCTGATAATGACAGACAACAAAGTGGCCATGTACTACCTCAACAAGAGAGGGGGTGTAGGGTCACTACCACTGTACAGAGGCAATGCAGCTTTGGTTTTGGGCAATACAAGAAGGAATCTCTGTCGGCAGCTCACCTAGACGGAGAGAAGAACACGATGGGGGATGCTCTGAGCAGGCAGAGCAGAGTCTCATAAGTGGGAGCTAGCTCAGGAAGTGCTTCAAGAGATCTTCACCCTTTGGGGAAACCCTCAAGTGGATCTGTTTGCGACCGGTGCAAACCGGAAGTGCGAGCTGTACTTTTCAAAGGAATTTCCCCCAAGAGAAGCTCTAGGAGAGGCGTTCGTGGTGGACTGGGAGTGTTCGCCCCTGTACGCGTTTACTCCAATTCCCGTCATTCCTCACGTAATCGGGAGGTTGAGAATGTTCTGGAAATCCATGATCTTAGTTGCCCCAGACTGGGCCAGGAGGATGGGATAGCCCGGACCTTCTAGACATGTCCATCTGCCCTCCGATACGTCTTCCGCAAAGAGAGGATCTTTTCTCGCAAGAGGAAGGTTGGGTTCTCCATCCAGATAACCGGACTCTCAGCCTTCACGCATGGCTTATGAGAGGCTGAGATACAAAGATTGGGACCTCCCGGACAATGTAATGGAAGTTTTGCTTTCGGCCAGAAGGCGAGCAACCAAATCATTATATCACTGCCGCTGGAATAAGTTCTGCAGCTGGTGTAGAGATAAGTATGTTGATACTTACTCATGTAATACACCAATGGTGTTATCCTTTCTATTACATCTGGCAAATCTGGGGCTCCAGATTGGTACCATCAAGGCATATCTGCAACGCTTTCTATTTTTAAGCGCACTTCAGAGGAAGTCTCCTACTTTAAGATTCCTTTAGTAGTACCATTTTTAAAGGGACTGACTAATGTTTATCCATCAATCACGTTTCAAGTACCACTATGGAATCTAAACTTGGTATTAGACTCCTTAATGGGAGCGCCTTTCGAGCTTCTACATTCTTGTCCATTAAGACTTCTAACTCTGAAAACTGTCTTCTTGGTGGCAATAACATCAGCAAGCCTCCTCATACTGTTTTTTATAAGTGGTACTAAAAGTCAAGCCTACTTTTTGCCCCAAAATTGCTTCCGAGTTTCATATTACTCAGAAATTAACATTACCATCTTTTTTATCCTCCTCCACATCCGGGGAAGGAAGAAGAAAGACTGGAAGCTTGACCCTAGACGTGCACTGCGCTTTTACATCTCGATTCAGGTCACAAACTAGGACTAGCCATTACCAAGCAAACTATATCCAGATGAATAATACTAACTGTATTGGAATGCTACAAGCTGGCAGGTAAAGATGCTCCAGAAGACTTAAGAGCTCATTCGACCAGGGGCATGGCAACTTCGTCTGCTTTGCAGAGGAGAGTTCTGATAAGATATATGTGCAGCTGCCACATGGTAGTCTGTGCACACATTTGCTAAACATTACAGTTTAGACTCCTCCTCAGGCCAAGGTTCTGCTTTTGGAAAAGCAGTCTTGCACTCAGTGCATAGATAACCACACTAATTTCTATCCCCCACCTCCAAATAATGTAAACTGCTTTGGGAGTGTATCAAAGATGAGGAATACGTGGGAGGACGCAGTCCATTCAAAGAACAAGTTACTTACCCATGGTAACGTTCTTTCGACTGGATGCTCCTCCCATGTATTCCTTATAGCCCCTGCCAGCCTACCATGCAGTAGAATTTCCCTTGCGATTGCAGTCTACGCTCTCTCAAGGGGAGCAACTGTCAAACACAAGGTAAAGCTCCACTCGTCAAACATCGACTCGACGGGCATCGAAGCACAGTGCCCCCTGCTGAGAACAAATTTCTGAGGCAGCAAAGCTGGGATATTGGAAATATCAAAGAGAAGGAATACGTGGGAGGAACATCCAGTCCAAAGAACGTTACCATGGATAAGTAACTTGTTCTTTGCTGCCGGAATTCTGCCAAATACTCACTTGAAGCCGAGGTTCGGTACCCCAAATATATATATATATTTATATAGGCTTAGTAACTAAAATGCATGCATGATATCAGAGGTATCAAAAGTGAAATATCATTCCATAAGATCACCAAAAGTAGGGCTGTACAATTTACATGAGCAAAACAGGTCTATAGTGCCGGACTGAGGAGAACAGTAGCTATGAATATTCTTGTATTGATCTACTCATTAGCGAGATAATTGAAGTGTAGTTTTGACACCTTGGGGTATTAAGTGACTCTACTGCAGCAATGCATTTTGCAATACTTCAATCACTGACATATACAAAGCAAGTTAGCTCACTCTTGCCGCTCAGAAGGACCAATAACACCGGAAGCAAAGTGTTCACTTGCAGAATCCTGATGCTTTTTCATGTAATGCACGTTTACCAGAATATTTGTTTTAATGAAACGATTGTAATTATTTGAAATCTTGTATTCGTTATGTATACATTTGTGTTGTAAATCTTTTGTAGATTAGTTCACAATTAAATGCCCTATAAGATCTTCTGCGATGGACAAAGATGTTGAAGCTCCTTAGTGCATATTAATGGGATCAGAGTTTACTAGACAAAATGAAAATGATGTTCAAGCAAGTGGGCAGGTGGAATTGGCTAAAGATTTCACATATTAAAGGTAGGGGAATGATGGCCTATGTAATATATTCTCAACAAGCCCTAATTTGAACAAGATAGTCTGAAGCCATAACATTGGCCCAAATGAACCAAGCCTAAACCTGGCATGCTTTACACTTCTGTAGGACTGGCAATGCGTATGACTTTGAGTTCTTACTCAATCGTTGGTAAAAGCAGGGCCTCAAGATGCAATGGAGATTAACTTAACATCATCCATCTAATATGTACATATCCTAATATGCAAGCCAGTGGTAAAAACATAGCACTTAACACAAAGACCAGTTTTAGGATTAATTCTATACATTACAAATTTGGAGTTCATCAACTACAGATACAGTTTTATAAATGGATGAATACGATAGTTTGTCATATAGACTTGTTTCAAACCAAAAATCTAGAAAAGCCTTGTTGACATGAAGACTTGTTGATTGTCTGAAGATCTCTTAATAACGTCCATTCCATTCTTCGTGGTATTGGGTAGTCATCAACGTGGGTGTTTTCCTGCTGATGGTTCCGAGTGGCATCATAGACAATGAGAACAAAGATAGAACTGTCTGAGATGTCACTTGAAAACATGAGGTTGAAAAAGCCCCTTTGAAGGGATTGTGTCCTCTGACGTATTCCTTATCTTTGATTAATCCACTTCCAGCTTGCTGTCCTCAGAAATTTTTTTACACACTAGAGGGTGCTGCGTGTCGAAGTCCCTCGAATCGGTGTCCCTCGAAGGCCTCCGTATCGGCATCGACGTCACCATAGGTATAAATAGTCTCGCGCAGCGTCCGTTGCTCAGTTTCGTTTTTCCGCGCTTCATGAGCCTCGGAGACGTAACGCTCGGTTCCATTCTTCGAAAATATCTTTGAATTTCACAGAAAATCTAACATTTCGAACAATGGCATCTTCATCCGAAACATCGACGCCACAATCTGGCTTAAAAAAATGTCAAGATTGTGGAAAGATGTCTCCAACGGATCCTCACAGGATCTGTTTGTGGTGCCTGGGATCAGAGCATCAGTGTTCAGAATGTGAGGACTGCATGTCCATGACGGCGACAGCCTTGAAGGAGCCTAAGGGGAAGATTGAAAGAGGTAAGGCTGTTAAAACTTCTACCTCTTCAAAATTATCCTCTGCTGAGTCAAGACATTCGTCGCCTCGCCGTCAAAAGAAACATTCTCGATCGAGATTTCAAAGCAGTTCCCATCACTCTTCGAGATCGAGACACTCTAAGAAGAGGCATCATAGATCTCCCTCTTCCTCAAATTCCCCGGAAAGGGTCACCTGCCCCGCAAAACACAGCTCTCTGCCTAAGTGGGAAGAATTTTGTAAAAGGAAGCATAGGGTCTTTGAGAAAGCGGCCTTGATCCCCTCAGAGATGCCTATAGGTGATACCCTGGGTGAAAGACCCGAAAAACAAAAAAGCTACGAGTCGTTGAACCCGGCGAGCAAAAATCTTCGAGAGCGTCATGAACCCTCGAGTAAAGGCAAACCATCATCGGATAAGGCTGCGTCATCGACGCCATTGTTGAAGGTACCTTCGACGCACAAATGTGTCATCGACGCCGGCTTTGTCATCTACCCCGATGAAAGATACGTCCTTGAGACCTCAATCCTCAACTACGCCACGGGCACCAGAGGTGTCGAAGTTGCCGACCAAGGCGTTGAGAGTGGCATCGACAACTTCGACTCCGAGTAGGATTCCGGTCCTCTCAAGTACATCGAGGCCCTTTTTGACATCTTTTACGGGTTTGTCGAGGCCTACAACATCTACGTCGACAACGTTTTCACTAGCAGTAACCACCAATTTGGCTCCTCCTTCTCTGGAAATGGGTTTTACTCCTTATCCAAGATCTGATTACTTCAGAGCTTTATCTACTATATATGAGGAAGGGGAGGACCCTGACAATGAGAGACCTTTTGGATTACAAAGAACAACAGTATCCATGCCAGAGGAACTAATTTCAGAAGAAAATAGATTGAACGATCTACAAGAGTCTTTACAGGAGGCCAGTGGTATAGATACCTCTCCAGAGGCAGAATTTGCTAGACCAGAACCTGGAGAACATGCAGAAATACCTTATAGGGCCCTTATGGCTAGAATTATGCAATTTATGGGGTGGACTACACCTGCACCCTCTTTCCAGCAAGATGATCTTAATGATATCTTAGATAAAGGACCCCAAGAGGATCCTATCATCCCTTTTCATGCTGCACTGCAGAGGAAAATATCTGCAAATTGGGAGACACCTAAAGGTATCCATGCAGTAAATAAAAAACTCTCTGCTAAATACAGAGTGCCAGCTTCAGACCCTGAATATCTAAGCAAACACCCAACTCCAGAGAGTTTAGTTGTGCAGGCAGCGACGTCATCAAGCAGTAAGTCGGCATACCCCATTGTACCACAAGACAGAGATGACAAAAGATTTGATGCCATGTCAAAAAAAGTCTTTTCAGCATGCAGTATGGTGCTTAAATCTATCAACGCCACTTGCACGCTAGCACGATTCAGCCACACCCTTTGGGAGTGTGCTTCATCAGTGGCTGACTGTCTCCCAGAAGGGAAGGAACGAGAAGCATTCTTGAACATCATCAAGGATGGGAAGGATGCGATGTACGAGTGCCTCCAAACAGGCATCGACTCTGCTGACAGCATCAGCAGAGCCATGGCAGCGAGTACCACGATCCACAGATTTGCATAGTTGCGGAAGTCTGGTTTTGCTCCTGATGTGCAAGCCAGACTTCTGAATATGCCCTTTAATGGCACTTCCCTATTTGGCAAAAAGGCTAATGACAGCATGGAGAAATTGCAGACATCAAAAGCAGCAGCGAAATCACTTGGGGCTGCAATCCGGCAAACTCCAAATTGCCACACAGGTACATCCTGGAGGGGTAAGTCCTTTCGCTTTTACTCCGCATTCGGAAAAGGCAGAGGACAGCCAGCTCAAAGGGGCCAGAGACGATTCACCCGTGGTGGACGGGTCAAAGGTACTAAACCCGCATCAGCAGGTGCTACTTTACTCTCAGCATCTGCGTCAGCCGCTTCTAAACCCCTCTGAAGTCTCCCCTCACAAGACACCAGTAGAAGGCAGGTTAACTCAACATCTGGCAGAATGGCAGGCTATTAAGTCAGATGCTTGGGCATTGGAAACAGTTGCCCAAGGTTACTGCCTGCCTTTCCTACAAACTCCTCAGAGCCATCCGCCAGAGAACAACTCTTTGAAGTTTCCAGACCCGCTCCTTATGCAGGAGATTTTAGACCTGCTAGAGAAAGGTGCCATAGAACCGGTACCTGTAGCGGAGAGGAACAAGGGTTGGTATTAACACTACTTTCTAATACCAAACAAGGATGGAGGATTGAGACCCATCTTGGACTTGCGAGAATTGAACAAATTCCTCAGGAAAGACCAGTTCAAGATGGTAACTCTTTCTCAGATCCTTCAGGCCCTCCAGCTTCAGGACTGGTTGGTATCTATAGACCTTCAGGATGCTTACTTCCATGTGCCAATTCATCTCAAACACAGGAAGTACTTGAGGTTTGCAATTGGCAACTCTCATTATCAATTTCGAGTTCTGCCATTTGGGCTGACCTCCGCCCGAGGGTCTTTACCAAGCTAATGGCAGTTGTGGCTGCAAGTCTAAGGAGGGAAGGGATTCACATCTACCCCTACCTGGACGACTGGTTGATCAGAGCAGTGTCCCTGTAACAAGCTCAGATTCATCTGGATTATGTTTGCCATTTCCTCCACAAGCTGGGCTTCTCCCTCAACTTAAAGAAGTCCCAGATGATACCATCACAGAGACCCCAGTTCATTGGAGCAGTCCTGGACACATCCCTGGGAAAAACCTCGCCACCACAGGTGAGGGCTCAAGATATTCTACAGATGGTCACCAGGTTTCAAAATGCCCAACGTCTACCAGCCTTCAGCT
This sequence comes from Ambystoma mexicanum, assembly GCF_040938575.1. Lineage (NCBI taxonomy): Eukaryota > Metazoa > Chordata > Amphibia > Caudata > Ambystomatidae > Ambystoma > Ambystoma mexicanum. Next base: position 975,805,021 of record NC_090934.1, on the reverse strand, counting down.
TTTTGAGGTTGCGCAGCCTCATGGCATCCTGCATTTTCCTAGTGTCGGAGGCTCGCCTGAGGATGAGATCTCTCCAGTGGGTGTTTAAGGACCCAGTGGTCTCAATTCTCAGGAAAGATGTGAGATCTCCTACTAATCCCAGACAGAGTAGCTCGAGACCTTCAGTGGTGGGCCTGTTGGGAGAACTTCTTGAAAGGAGAACAGTTTTGGCAACCATGGCCGGGGATAACAGTAGTCACGGATGCCTCACTCACGGGGTGGGGAGCCCATGCCAACTACTTGACCATCAGCGGTCGTTGGTCTCCATTGGAGTCCAGACTACACATCAACCTATTAGAGCTGAGAGCGAGCAGACTAGCGCTGAAAGCTTTCCTGCCATCAGTACAGAGAAAGAATGGCCTGATAATGACGGATAACACAGTGGCCATGCACTACCTCAACAAAAGAGGGGGCGTAGGGTCACTGCCTCTGTGCAGAGAGGCAATGCAGCTCTGGTTTTGGGCAATTCAAGAAGGAATCTCTCTATTGGCAGTTCACCTAGCCGGTGAGAAGAACTTGACGGCGGACGCTCTGAGCAGGCAGAACACAGTATCCCACGAGTGGGAACTAGCTCAGGAAGTCCTTCAAGAAATCTTTGCCTTTTGGGGAAACCCCTCAAGTGGATCTGTTCACCGCCAGTATCAACCGGAAGTGCGATCAGTATTGCTCAAGGGAATTTCCCCCGAGAGGAGCTGTAGGGGATGCGTTCGTAGTGAATTGGGAGTTTCCACTTCTGTACGCGTTTCCTCCAGTCCCCGTCATTCCTCAAATGATCAGGAGGTTGAGAAGATTCCGGAAACCCATGATCCTAATTGCCCCGGATTGGGCCAGGAGAACGTGGTACCCTGATCTTCTAGACATGTCCATCTGTCCTCTGATTCGTCTTCCGCAAAGAGAGGATCTGCTCTCGCAGAAGGAAGGTCGGGTTCTCCATCCGGATATCGGGACCCTCAACCTTCACGCCTGGTTTCGGAAAGGCTGATGGACAAGGATTGGGCTCTCTCGGATGACGTAATGGAGGTGTTGCTTTCAGCCAGAAGGCCAGCAACAAAATCTTTATACCGCTGCCGCTGGAACAAATTTTGCAGCCGGGGTAGAGAAAAGAATATTGAGCCCTTCTCATGTAGTACACCGATGGTGTTATCTTTTTTGCTAGATTTGGCAAATTCAGGTCTTCAAGTTGGCACAATCAAGGGCTACCTTGCAGCGCTGTCAATCTTTAAGCACATTGCATAAGAGCCTTTTTTACTTCAAATTCACCATAGTGATTCAATTTCTGAAAGGGTTAACTAATGCTTTTCCCCCAACTCCTTTTCAAGTTACAATGTGGCACCTAAACCTAGTCTTGAAATTTCTAATGGGTACTCTATTCGAACCCCTTCATTCCTGTTCATTAAAGTTTCTCACTCTTAAAACAGTCTTTCTATTGGCTTTAACTTCGGCCATAAGAGTGAGCGAATTACAAGCTTTATCTTGCAAACTTCCACATACAATCTTTCATAAAGATAAGGTTGTGCTCCAAGTGAAGCCGAATTGTCTCCCAAAGGTGGTCTCAGAATTCCACATCACACAAAAGATAACCTTACCCTCATTTATTCTCCTCCCCATACAGGGAAAGACAAAGAGAGATTACACAGGCTGGATCCAAGGCGTGCTTTGAGTTTTTACATTAGTAGACTTGCGAGATTTAGGCAAGCAGACCAATTGTTTGTGGGGTATGCAGGGCACAAATCAGGTTTACCTATTACAAAACAAAGCATCTCAAGATGGACTATATTAACCATTATAGAGTGCTATAAATTGGCAGGAAAAGAGCCCCCTCAACATCTCAGGGCTCATTCAACCAGGGGTATTGCAGCCTATTCAGCTCTCCAAAGAGGAGTTCCAATTAAGGACATATGTGCGGCTGCCACATGGTCGTCTGCTCACACTTTCGCTCTATTCTACAGTCTTGACACTACTGCTATGGGAGTCTATCAAAGATAAGGAATACCTCGGAGGACACAATCCCTTCGAAGAACAAGATACTTTCCATACTGGCAACGTTCTTTCGATGGGATGTTCCTCCGACGTATTCCTTATCGCCCCTCGCATCCTTCCCCACAGTAAAACTTCCCTTGTATTTGCGGCCTACGCTCCTTCAAGGTTATCTAATTCATGCAAGCAAAACAGCACCTCAAAACGGAACTGAGCAGTGGACGCTGCACAAGACTATTTATACCTATGGTGATGCCGGCGCTGATACAGAGGCCTTCGAGGGACACTGACTCAAGGGACGCGCAGCGCCCTCTACTGTGGAAAAAAATTTCCAAGGCCAGCAAGCTGGAAGTGGATTTATCAAAGATGAGGAATACGTCAGAGTAACATCCCATCGAAAGAACGTTACCAGTTTGGTAAGTAACTTGATCTTCTGGTGACATGGCCGTCTGCATTTAAACGTTGTGCCTCTTGTCCCATCTCACACTTTGAAATAATCAATAGGTGAGCAGCACAGCTGGTGGAGAGGAAAAGAAACATGGAAAAACAATATACACGATTTGAAAAGCGTGCCCTCTCCAACCATTGCACTCCAAACCGATAAACTCCTCTAACAAAACCTATAAAAAAACAATACCTGGATTCCTACCATTCCATCAATCTCCTTTTTCGGTTTCCCCTTTGCTCCCAGTGTATCTGGTCTCCTGCCAACTTGCACTGCACTATTTAGCTCGACCCCATCCTCCTGCGAAGCTATTGCATGACGGTGGCAGTCCTGTTGCACCGCATGGTACTGCAACATTTGGTGGTAGACCTGCCATTGTGATAGACCTGCTGCTGGGTGTGCCAGAGATCCCACTCTGCTAGGAAGTAGACTAGACCAGCTCTTGGCAGCAAGCCTGCTGCTCTGGCAGAGCTGTAAAGCGTGGAGAGATACAGCTCTGGTGTGCCAGAGATCCCACTCTGCTAGGAAGTAGACTAGACCAGCTCTTGGCAGCAAGCCTGCTGCTCTGGCAGAGCTGTAAAGCGTGGAGAGATACAGCTCTGTGAATTATTTTGTTTGTTTTCATCAGGCGTTTGGTTTTAAGAGTGGAGTACATTAGTTGTAACCTTTTTTAATGACTTTGAATGCAATATACATTACATACAATGATTTTACTAAGCCCTGTGGCGAGATCCGGCAACTGCAGGGGCGGGGGGAGGGGAAAAGTGTGAGGGGTAGAGGGCGGGGCAGTGCAGTACATAGGATAAAGAGTAAAATAAATAAAAACAAGAAATAAATTGCATGGCAGGTTTTGAAATATGTTGGGACTTTAGGATTCTAATGGCTTTTGCTTCTATTCAAGAAATGTAAAGGATTGTTTGGGCGTTGTTGTGCTCAGTGACATTAATAAACGTAAACAAAGTGACAGGGGCAGGGAATGGCCTGGTTACATTTCTTTCCGTAGGGATTTGAAGATCTTTACGATTGTTCACTTGATTATTATGGCAGGTGTGACAGTCTGGAAATATTCCTTTGGACAGTTCTGCGTAAGCGCATAATTTGTAAGCAAAAAAAAAAGTATTTTTTTTTAGGACCCACCAGTAGCGACTAACTGGCATCCAGTCTTTTCCTCCGGTAATGTTCCCATCTTTTGACTTGGGTGTTTAGGACACTTACAACATCACAGTTCAACCTAATGGCAAAGTGTGTAGCGCAGAAACCTGGACTCATGCAACGTGTTTGTGTCCTCTGCACAACCTTATGCAGTGAGAGGTTGAAATGACGAATTTAAATGTAAGAATGGGCGCCAGTTTTAGTGAGTGGCGTAACAAAAAATATAATTTAGTTCTACTTACACCCAGGCATAAGTGATCAACATACTCTTACAAGAGTAAATCCCTAAAATCGTTTGGGACTTTCACCACGATGCATCATGTCGATGCATTAGTAAACCTGAAGAAGTAATTAGATGTGGACCCAAGGGATTCCTCATCATCTCGCCTTCAGCAGTTGTGTTGGGCTTGTCCGAAACTATTGGCCTAGCTGGGACGTTTAGCATGTGTGACCACAGAATCTCACTACCAAATGCATGGTTCATTCACAAGTTACCAGCACCATCCAACACACCCAGGTCTACATTGCATGCCACTCTATCACCACTTGAAATGACCAGCACCTCTAAAATCTACTACCATATATCATTCCAACCTACCAATTATGCTAGCCAACATAAATAGCAGAATACTTTTCCCCATGACACAGTCAGGAACTCTGGGGTCATGCGTAAACAGTTGCAATACCGACAGATCTATATAGCTTTAACAATACGTGCAAACAAATGTCAATCCAATAAAGCATTTTAAATTGAATTATATACAACGGTGCTCCACATTCAGTTGAGCGGCATCACATTAGGGCTTTAGTTTATGCGTACTTTTTAGGACAATGTGTTTTTAGTCCTTCTTAACCTAAGGAGGTACTGTCCGAATGGTAGAGTAGAGGCTTGATCGCCGTCGCATGTACTTCCAGGGATTTCTCTAAAGCATGTCACTTGTATTTGTCAGGCCTTCACAAGCCTAACTTGGGGGTGTGGCACACATTGCATCTCCTACATGTTGGTAGCAGTAGTTGAAGGGCACGATGGCACCGCCCCTTAATAAGCTGGTAAATACAGACAGCAGATCTCTGTAGGAAAGATAAAGACCCATAATGTTCAATTCAATTGAAGCTCTATTTCGGAGCATGTTTCATTACAATCATATGACCAATATCACAATAAAACCACCAATATGGATAACGATTCATAAAACCTTTTACAAAAAGAGTACATGTTATAAATAAGAACATCAATCACAATCAATGAAAGGCCACTATCGCACAGTGATACTATTTCATCCATAAACTGAATTACTTGGGCAATATGACCCGAAGGGCGGGGCATTGCCGGTCGGCTAATGCCCCCAGGGCCCATAAATTGAGCCCCATGGGCATTGCAGGACCGGTAATGCCCCCCCATCTGAGGGTCCTATTGCCATTGCTACCCTAGCATGTCGTACCGAGGTACTAATAGCAATTGTTCTCCAATCAAGAAATGGCGCCGTGATAGTTTCTCGACTCGTGGACAAAAAGCAAAATAAATGGCCACCGGGGATTGGGGAGAAGGGACTACATCCATAATTATTAGCTGAGCCCTACTTCCAAGGCGGCTATTCAATGTAAGACTTTGTCTACCAGTTTAAATTTCTCTCTGGGAGCCCTGTGAACTGTTTCTATTGGTATTACTCAAATTGTTTTTTTCCAAATGACTGTATGGTAAATCTGTCCGAATTCGGATCGTTTGGAAATTACCAATTTGGGTAATCACTACCAAACATGATGAGCATTGCGGGGGTGTCCCCCGCTACCCATGTTTGGTAGTGATGGCCTTTGGGAGTAGCGGGGGTATCCCCTGCTTCCAGAGGTCTGGTGGTGAGGGACGGGGGGAAGCGTACCATGCGGCGTCGGATCCAACCCACGTAGGAGGGATGGATCCGACGCTGCAGGGTCAGAAACAAAGTGGACGGTGAAAAGGTAAGTAGGGGGTGGGGGGTTTATGAGGGTGGGTGGTTTTTGAGTTCGGTGGAACTGGCCACAGCAAAATTGGCTTCACCGCCGAATTGACCAGTCAATTCGGCCGTGAACAATTGTGCCATGGCCAAACCATATGCATCCTTTCTATTCATCCTAATCACCCAAAAATCTAAACATTCTGCTGCTTTAAGGACTTAACACAATAGGTTATATCACGTTTCATGCAGCACTCTGGATGGCAAGCCATCGCCTCAGTTTGCTCCAAATACCACAAGTTTCCTTTCATTGCAAAATTCAGAGACCAATAACTGCTTTCTTAGCCCCATAGGTGATTTTGAGATCAAAGCATCTGTGTTCATGTATGGACATGTGACCTTTGACTGCCCTGCTGCCACTGCAGGGCAGTTTCTGAGGATGTTAGGACACGGTCCAAGAGGGTACATATGCGCGTTATGGTTTTTGGCATGGAGCAATATGAACGTGGGATCCAATTAGCAAATTTCACTTTGAGAAACATAATTTCCTATATCGTTTTATTATCCTTTATCGTTTTATTATCAAAAAGGCTCCAGCTATCCCGCACTCGCCAGAATGCATTCTGTCACAGCATCTGTACTCGGTGTAATAATTTCCCACGCTTTAGCAAAACATGCATTTATTAGGTGTGCATGTTGGCAGCTCTGCCGTCATTGGTGGTCTATGGCGCGCAATCTATCCTTTTTAACTGTAGGTATCGAGCCTCACCCAATTTCTCCTCCAGTGCTGCACTTCAGAAAATGTTAATGTTCCAGATTATGCAGCAAGGCTGAGCCCTCTGACATCGATAGTTCATATTGCATTGCACTGCTCACACCTACCAGGCAATTCAAGTGGGACCTTGTGTATTATTTATAGTGTACTCCCTGAGATATTTTGTTGTACCATCCTTTCTCTTGCACCTGTGAGGGCTATGAATGTAGGGAGCAAGCAGATAAGGCCTCAGGAAACTGGCACTGCCAACTGCACTGGGAAGGTGTTTGTTTTCCGTGTCTGCGAGGGGGTGTGTGACACCTATAATTGTAATGGGTTATTTATAACACGCTTAACACCCAGAGGTTTCTAAGCGTGGACCCAGGATCGAACCTGTGTCGCTCGAGCGCGTTGCCCCCGAGCTATGGCTCCCGTTAATAATGCATAATTGTTTCTGTACCATGAGCGTGCCATTGCCCCAGCACTATTTCGCTCTGCACTAGACAGCACCATCTAGCTAGATTTTGCTGGTGGCATGTTCCACTTCTTTCCCCGCCATGTGTCCCTGAAGACCTTACACATTGTTAGCATCATGGGGCCGTATAAACTAGTTGACTGTGCTCAAAATCGAGCAAAGTGATGATGACCTACCCCTAAGAACTCTGCCGCACACTGGATGCCTTGTGTCTACACAAAACCCTGATGCCTGTTCTGTCGCCTTCCATTTTGTCTGTGGTATGCATGCAGGACTAGTGGTGCAGAGACTCTGGGTCCCCCTCATAATAATGTGGCTGCTGGAGTCCAAATGCTAACTGTTACTACCAGGTCTTGGGAGCTGGTGACTTGTGTAGGATATTGAATACAATTGAAGAACTCTGGGATTCTGAACCAAGATGGGAACACCAGGACTCTATTCTTGTAACATGAAAATCCATCTGTCTGGTCTCTGGACGTGTTGAGTACATGTAATGTTTGATTCAATCCCATTACCATAAATACAATGAATGTATTGATATATATTAGCCATTTACATGTGTTTACAAAAATATATATATACTGCATATTTGAATAAAAGAAATATCTTCAAAAAATTCCTCTCTGGAGTCACTTAAATTGGCCAACTATCCACAACTTCATTAAGTACTTTGAAAATACTGCCAAAACGGCTGTAAAAACAAAAGTGCAATGTGCTTATACAATAAATTGAATGGTGTACAACCTATTCATGGAAACACACGCTCAACATGTTTCTGTCCATATCAAATAATGTCCTTAACTTTGGTCAGGAGCCATTTTCAATGGGCGTAGATAAACACTTGTGTATAGGCGCGTTACAAATGCCATATCGTATATCAATGCTCTACCTGCTTTCTCCTGCCAACAAATCCATAGAAATCCTTGTGTGTCCTTTGGCTGCAAACGCCGTAAAGGAAATAAACAATTTGGAAACCCTTTTAATGAACTAAAATACATTTCTCCTGAGACTGCAAAAGGTCCAAATCTGGGAATTCATTTGTGTTTCTGCAGGTTTTATTTCAAACCCCACCTTGGTTTTTAAAGGGTTTGTGAACGATTTTAAAAGCCTATGTACTCCCCGTATTCAAATGCCTGCTTCTGGAAAAGTGCCTAGCCTAGGGACCATTTCTGGAGCAAGTTAATTGGTGTTTTAGCAGGTTGCATTGCAATCCCCCCTGTGCATTCCAGGCATTTCAAGGTGTATCTGTTGCCCAGATCATCATTACTCTTGCCTATGTATTCGTTTAGGAGTAAATCCGTTTTTGCTTAATTTTTTGCCCATTTCCACACTATTTGAAAATCCTGCCACACAGAGCATTCACGTTCCTGTGAAGTCAGCCTATTTTTCGACAGTGGTCAAGTACGTTTAGCATGTTGGGTTTAGGTCGCCTCCACCTGTCTGTACTTTTCCTTCACAATTCCTCTATCACCCTCCTACAAATGTGTTGGTAAAGTGCAGGCATTTATAAAAAAAAGCGGTTTTTCCAGTAAACATTGCTGTTTTACCAAAGTTATTTGGGTTCCAACTTCTGCCACCTGTTAACCTAACTAGACATCTACAGGTCAAGGAAGTGGTTGGAAAGACGTGGTAAATATAAAGATTAATTTCAGAGGAGCCCAACAACCATCCAAGAGGGTCCCGGTCTCGGCAGTGCCCCACCAATTCCTATATGTTTGCTTGCAGATGCCAATATATGCTTGGGCAGGCAGTGCCCTACATGCCAAAGACCACATTAACCTCGAAGTGTTTCAGGGTCACCCACTTATTCCTACAGTATAACCAACCATTCTGGGCTGACAAGCCCTCTAGGTGTTTACATTGTGTGCCTGCAACCTCGAAGATTACCATCCGCACCTCGTCTGTAGTGTGTGTGTGTGTGTGTGTGTGTGTGTGTGTGTGTGTATTATAATACATCATTAGAATGTTAAATTATTTTGCCTTCTGCATCCATCCTTAAATGTGTGGCCATGCTAGTGTGCCACTCTGAGGGACTCTAGGGGTGGCCCACTTATCAGATTGCTCTTCCTTGTGCCTAACTCATCTGCCTTGCACAGAGTCCACTCTGATCTCGGTCACCTTAGACCTTCAGTTGGACAATCCCAGATTTCTCTCTGCGGTCTGTTAGGTAATGTCAAATGGACAAACAAGCTTCCATGCTTCAAAGAGTTTGAGCCCATCATGCGACCAGAGTACGAGAGTTCAGCAAAGAGGATGGCCGAAAAGATGGAGCAGGCAGAAAGAAGACCAAATACCTAGAGGGATTAGTGGTGATCCCCAAGTCTGAAAGTATCCTGGCACCCACCGGCATCACCTAGAACGAGAAACATTTGAGAAAGATCCCACAACCAGAGACTGCAAGTGGTGGTACAAGACACTGAGGGAACCCCACGAGCAGATGGGTGGGACATGAGATGTTTAGATTGGACTTTCTTTTTTGATTCCTCCCACTTTGGCACAATCTTGTACATTCCCCAATACATCAAGAGAAACTATAATTCGTATGCTATTATGCCTTTGTGTGATAATCACTCAGCTTTGTAATTCCCTGTAATTACTAGAAACCTTTCACATGATTAAATTCTCATTAGCAGGTGCAATACGCCTTTGCCCTTCTCTGAGAAGCGCTATGTTTTGATCATTCTACACTGTCACCACACGCATGCAAACTATAACAGAATCCATCCCTACCACTCGTTCTCTTTCTTACCTCTACAAATCTTTGTGCATTTAAAAATGTTTGCCCTTCCACCCGCCTCTGCTGCCCTTCTGTGCTCTTTTGCAGAGCAGCGTCTGGATACCTTTGTCAGATGCACAATTCACCTCTCTCCAGGGGAACCTTTGTGCTGTTAGACCACTCTGGTAGTGACTACCACAGTATAAAAAATGCATGCCAAGTGACCTGGCATGTCATGACCTAATGCCCGGCAGAAGTGGTTAACGGTATGTTGTGCAGTAATTAGCACCACTGATATTTCCACCTATAATGGTGGTGCACCCACTGTTGATGATCACTGGTACTTTACCCCATCAGTAACACCAGAATTTCTCTGGAAACGGATTCGCCAGGCTTTGATTGAGCTGTACGTCTGTCTTTGCTGATAGTCCTGCTGCAGATAAAAGGTCCTTCCATTGACATTTATTTTGGTATGTAACGGTTTATTGAGAAGCCACCCTCAACACAGGGAGTCCCTTCCCTCGCCACTCAAGTGGTCATTCAACAAACTGTTTAACAGAATCTTTTTTAGCCCTATCTCAGACACATATCATGCCCCTTGTATCCCCCTCCCCGGAGTGAACAATGAGCCAAGAACCAGGCCGGTGTACAGGAAATATATTGGTATTTATTTAAATTAACAGTAATTAGCACGAAAATATCAAACACCACTTTATCTGTGACACAACACAATCCACTTCACTCAGCATAAATAAATCACAAAAGTGAGTTAAAAAGAACACAGACACAATTCTTCCCTTTCTGTAAATCTCACTTCACAAAATAATTCCACTGTTCAATAATATAATTCCACACCAAACCTTTGTTTTAAAACAAATACAGGGGTATTTATTGCTTTCTTTTTAGACCCCCCACTCCCCTCAACCCTTTGCTTTGGTGTATGTTGGGAAGTCGGACAGAAAGATTTGAATGCTTTGGGGAATTTTGGATTTCAGGCCCCCCTTACTGAAAGGCCTGTGTTGGGGAAGCTGGATCAAAAGGTTGGACTGATTTAAGAACAAAAACATCCCTCTTCCTTATAAAGTCAGGGTTAGCTGCACAACAAGGATTGCCCAATTAGCTTATAGGCTATAGTTTTCAGCGCACGCTGGGAAGGGAGCTTTGTTAATAACTAATTTTTAACAAAATTCACCCTGTAGTCTTCTGCCAAATTGGGAATTAATTAAATTAATATTTTTGGTTACATAGGCTAAGGAGCTGCATGGTTTCCCTCCAGCCCCACCCAATATAAAGGGAAAGGATTCAGGGCAAGCACACCCCCCCACCTTTTGGTATTCCAGGGCTTAGTTCTACTTACATAGCAAGCCTCTGTTTAAGGTTCAGGAAAGCCAGCTGCATCTCAGGACACTCTGAAAAGATAGAACAGGGGTCTGGTCACTCCACTGTCGAAGATGGCCCCTACTCTCCACTTCAGGACCCAGTCAGCTTTGAGGCCTTCCTGGAAATGGACAGCTCCACCCAGATGCACTCTGAGCAATCTCCTCTGGTATCTCCTTACAGCTGTCAGATGTTAAGTTTCAGCAGCCTTCCTGTCGTCGTCCGTTTTCTGTCACCCGGTTTTTGTGTCTCCTGTCCTAGTGCAGTCCCCCTTATATAGCAGAAATGTCATCACCAGTTTTACGATCTTGGAAGTACCCTGCAATAATCCCTGCTACTAAATTGGACAGTAACTCCTCTCTCCTCCCAACCTCTCTCACCCGCTCTCCTCTCTCTCCACCTAACCCCGCCTCCAAGTCAGGATTGGTTTGAAGCAACATATGCTATTTGTAATCGCCCTTTTGGTCTCTTGTCAACTTTTTGGCAAAAACTAGTTATGTATCACAGCTTGATAATTTTACTAGCAATTGCCATACCAAACATATTTTCTGTTTTAGCTGAACATGGAGAAATGGATAAGCTGACCATCAAATCCGTACGATGTAGCATTGCCATGTGGCACATTTGTGTGTCCTTAAAAAGCACAACAGTTATGAAGATGTGAGTTATGAAGCATATCCCTAATTTCATTTTCCACCTTTTCACCAACTCTCACATTTGGAACATGTTCATACCAGCCAGAAACCTAGTCTAACTGGCCGTTACAGTTTAAAGAGTCACAGGTATTGCATTTATATCCCCAAAATCGCCTGGAAATTACATAAAAAATGGTACAAAAATGAAATCAATCCAAATTATGGTTGCTGTGAAAAGGGGCTAAATGAAAATAGTTATTTTAAATGAATTGTTAATGTTCATGTTCAGCAAATTGGAGGTTTGCTTCATCCAGCACAGCCATTTGTCTCCCTGGGCGAGCCTGTGACCAAAGGTTCTTTGAGTCTCTTCTAAATTGGTAGTTTGCTCTTTGAAGTGGGAGCCCCCATTTTCACACATATTAGTCGTTATTATTAGGGTGAATTTCTTTGAAGTCCCTGCTTTCAGAGCCAGCAAGTCTGAGGAACACTGGGCTTTCAACACCCTCAGCAGCACATTTTAGTACGGGGTTATTAGATGGGAGATGTGACATTCAGGCTGGAAGTGGGAGATTTCCTTTGTGAAGTTTTGACCACAGCCAGAAACAGGTTTTCCCTGAAGACAAAGTGGCTCTTCAAATGTCACAGGAGTTTTGTAGGTGAAACATAATATACATTGCTTTTGTCAACCCACATGTCATGTTCTGTTTTCCTGACATTTTTCTGAGAGCAGTGATATTATTTTCCACTTTGTCTTTTTAAAGCCGTTTTTATGTGCACACAGATGTGCAGGCCGTTCTTGCTTCCAATGTTTAAAAATCCTGTTTTCTATGTCACCGGGATCTTTGATTCTTCATTTTGTAAATTAAACTGTTGCTTGTCCATCGGTAATGACAAATAGGCCCCTTTCCACATGGCTCTTTAACTTTACTTGAAAAACAAAAGGAAAAGCCAGGCCGTTTTTGTTTGTTTAAATGCCTGCCATTCATGTGAAAGGGACTTCTGTTTGGGGCCTTTAAATGCACCCCACAGGTAGTTTTGTAAAGGTTCATACTCTGTCTTTCGGCTTTGGAGAAACTGCCCAAGGAAGGGGAAGTAGCAGGAGTGAACCAACTGCATCGATGATGGAATCTGTTAACCAGGATGGCAAATGTTATTGGTTCAGCAACTTGTCCTCCTGGCATGGGGTGATTTGAAGGCATAGATGATTAACCTTGAGGTAGCAATAGCCAACATAGCTCATTTGCCAGTACTTGAATGTAGTGAGGCAGGTTTTAGGTGGAGTGCAAGAGATGGGCATTCGGGCCACTCTGGAATGCCAGGCAGTTTACACCCAGGAGAGAGTGTGGCCTATCTGGTGGTGGGGTACACAGATTGAATCAAGTGTCAGCCTGTGTTCTTTGCCATCTGTGTTCCTTCCCCTAATGCTGACATTTTTAAGGGCACCAGAACCATTTATCCCCTTACTGACTTGACCGCAACGGAATCCTGCGCACCTGCCCCCACGCTCCCCATATAATGTGACCTACCTACTAGCATTTGGCAGCATTTTACCATATTGTGTTGAATTTGTGTTTTAGGGAAATTGGGCATGCACAATACATGGAGCCCACTTGCCTTAGAAAATAATTACAATATTTTCACACCCCACACAGTACTGTCTGGGGTGCAACTAGCGCTAGCCCCTGCGCTCAGGGCTGACGTCCCCTGCGCCCACCCCAAACACCTTGCTTTGTTCAGCCTTACCCTTGGTTTGAGCTGGTGGTCTGTCACTGTCCACTTCCAAACACAGAGGTGATTAGCATAGAAGTGATTACTTTATTCCCTTTCAATCACAGCTGTAGCTGACATGGGTTCCAGATGGTGGGGCACTGCATTTCCCAATTTATGTTGCCGTATTCCTTTAATATAATGGAACAGATGAAAAGTAACTGCAGTTTGGTCCATTTCAGAGCATCTGGTAGAGTCTAGAGAGGTTTGAGAATGGACATGTGGACTTTGAACATGGGCGAAATGGTTTGAAGCTATTTGGAGTTTGTGGCTTTCTCCACTGGCAGCTGCAGGGTACGCTGCTTCAATTATCCAGGTAAGATATTACTACTGCAGCTGTCAAGAAAATTATGTGAGGAAGTAGCAGAAGGGTGAAGGACACATTGTATAGACGGCATTTGTAGCGTACCGGACTTGTTAGAGCTGGTGCAGCAGACTGAATATGCCTCTGCTTTCGTGTTGAAAACTCTACATTTAAACTGTAAAATAGAACCTAGCGTATTATTTATTGCATTTTAATTGCCCACATTTTATGGCTAAAGTACAGGGTATAAGACCATTTTATAGCCCTTTTTATAGCCATAACAAATGAATTTTAAGATTTCTGCACGCTACTACTTTGTGGTAGTTTGGCATTCTAGATTGGATCATATCATATCCACAAATACTGATTATTTTTTCTTTTTTTCTTCTTCTTTTTTTTGTGTCTAATGAAAAGTTTGTTCAGATGTCTGGACCACATGGTACAATTGTGTCATTGCAGAATTTCTTTTAGCGCAGTAGAACACAGCGTGTAGTCCAATAAATGATACAACCACGGGGCACAAAAATGAAAGCAATATTTTTTTTTAACAAAAATGTTGTTTATAGTGGGACATGTAGGGCTCCTTTTTAGCAACGTTTTAATCACTAAATTACCCAGCAGAATGTTTATTTTTTTTTTATTTTTTTTTATTTGTAATTTACAGTTTTGTTTTACAAACTTTTATTACATTATCCTCAAAAGAATCACGTCTCCTTGTTGAGTTCATCTTTGTCATCAGAGGTCCAACAGCATCACATCAAAAAAGAGATGACAAAGGAATTTACATGATTAAACACGCAAGAAGAGTGGAAAACATGAAGATTTAAAAGAAAAGCATAACAGAGCAGCCTCCATTCTATTCACTAATCGGCTTCTCTGTTATAGATATAACACTGTCCAACAGGTTTATAGTCGCACAAATTAAATGAACTGAGTTCCCACTTAGGATTCGCATCCATAGGTCTTCTGTGTTTCCGGTCAATGGTGCAAATTGGCCCATAAGTAGGGATCTACTTTCTTTTAGAGATTGACATTCTGTTAATAAGTGCTTTACTGTTTCAGTGTTAAGCCCACAGAGCCTACATGCATCGTCTTTGATGTTTTCCATATGTCTTACAAGCAGCATGTTACGTGTTTTGTAGATATTAGTTCGTAGACGGAAAAAGCGGTCTCTGTGGAGTCGAGATGGAAATTGACAAAGATATTTTGGTGGGTTGTCTAATTTGTTAATTGTCGGTCCCAAGTCCATTGCAGTTGCCAGCTCGTAGTATTTGTCTAAATTTTGTATCCATAGCCACTGCCTCAGTTTTTTCTTTGCAGTTTGTGGCCACTTCAGTAGCATCTCCATTGTGATGTTTGCAGATTGCATATAGAATTTTGTTCTTTGAGACCATTCTTTCAGTAAGTTTGCTTGATTTGTTTCCCCATGCAGAGCAAAGATTTTGTATGCAGGTTCTACATTGTTGAGTTCCATCTTTCTTAGCATCGCCATCGATTTCCAAATAACTGTGCCGTACAAAGGCCCCATAGCAAGTTCATGCCGAATTATTGTCATTGATAGGTATTTTGGTAGATGTAACACACGTCGCCAAAAAATACCTTCAAGTTTTGTCCAGATTTTTAGGTCAATGTTCCAGCCTGCCTCTGCGCCAAATGTGATAGCTGGAATAACTTTTTGGAGATAGAAAGTGCGGACTGGGGCAAGCGTAAATTTTCCATATAGCATGTGGATTCTTGCTCCTTGTAGTGCCAGGGTTCGCGTTCGCTTGTCAAGTTCATTTACCCAGCTTTGTTCTCTGATTGAGGTGCTTATTGAGATTCCCAAGTAACGGATCACATTGACTTCGTCTATTGGAATCTTATTAATATGCCACTTGAAGTTCTTGTTTCTTGCTCCCTCTGTGTGACTAAATTTCATGATCTTCGTTTTTCCCACGTTGATCTTCCATGTATCCTTCCAGGGCACTTAATAGACGCTGTAGGCCGATTTGTGTTCTATCGGCTAGCACCAAGTCATCCGCATAGATCAAGCAACGTATTTGATGACCATTTATTTTAGGCGGAAATGAATGTGTGCTGGCTAAGACTTCCGAGACATCAGCAATGTATAACTTAAATAAGACCGCAGCTAAGGGGCAGCCTTGTTTCACTCCTTTATTTGTTGCGATCGCTTCTGAGAGATCCCCATTTTCATTAAGCCTTATTCTTACTGTGGTGGATTCATGTAAGGCTTGTATTGGGTTTAACAGAGAGAGCGGGCATTTCCATTTCTTTAATTTTGCCCAAAGCATCTCTCTGTTTATGGTGTCGAATGCTTGTTGCATATCAATAAAGGCGAAGTACAGGTTTTCCCTCTTCCGAATGGCTTCAAGCTTCAAGATGTTCACTATAACGAGGTTGTTTTCTGTGCCCACTCCTTTCGTGAAGCCTGTTTGTCTGTTGTCATCTATTTTAGATCTCCGGGCCCATGCTGTTATTTTTTTTGTAAGAACATTGCAAATACCTTCCCAATAGTATCTAATAAAGCGATTGGGCGGTAATTGACAGGATCTTCTCTGTTGCCTTTCTTATATATTGGGACAATTATAGCTTCCAACCATGATGCTGGGATTTTCCTTGTTTTGGCAATCTCCTTGAACAGCTCCGAGATGAACGCTGACCATTCGTGTTTATGTTCGTTTAGCATCACGTTGGTGATGCAATCAGGACCGGCTGCTCTTGAGTTTTTCAGTTTGGATATTACACTTGCTATGTCCTCTTCGGATTCAATTATGTCCCAGGGAGTGGAACATATCTCGTTTTTTTCTTCCAACTCGGTTGGTTGTGACGCAAGTAGTTGTTTAAAATGCCTCACCCAGTTTGCTTCCGATACACCATTGGCCATAGTACTTGCGTGTTTTATACTGCCTTGGTTCAAGATGTTCCATATGTCTCTGGTGTTGTTTGTTTTAATCAGAACTAGCATTGCCTCCCCTCGTTCTTGATCGCGCTGCATGTTGAAGGTCTTTGACCAATTGCGATAAACTTGTTTCCTATGTTTTATCATGGTAACTGTATTTGTGTTGCTTCCAGACCTCAGCTCTCGTAGGTCTTTTCTTAATTTCATCTTTTCCTTTTTCACAGTATTACTCCAGATGTGTAGATGATCATGTTCTTGATGGTGTTGCCTTTTTTTTGTTGTGTTAGTATACGGCAATAAAGCAGTGTAGTTTGGTGTTTCCTGATTGTCTTTGGTTTGTGATTGAAAAACCGCAGTTAAGTTCAGGATTTGCTTTGCTTTTATCCTCAGTCTGTTTCGTCCAGAATTTACTTCTAGCTCTGAACATGCTGAGCCTATTAATGTCTTACAGCTCGGATGCCAAGACATGATCAGGAGTGAGTGATCACTGTTATTTGATGGAATTATCGCCAGGTTATGAATTAGTTTTGTCACATTGTTAGACGTCCAAATATAGTCTAAAGTTTTTTCATAGCCCATATTTCGCCAAGTGACCTGTGGCGGTATGTCTCCCTTCAAGTTTCCGTTGATCATTGTACAGTCTCGTGCCTCCATTGCGTCATTCCATCTTGCTTGCCTGGAGCTAGTTTTACAATCTTCAGCTCGGGATACTTTGATTAATTCTTTTTTTCCATTAAACCATGCTAGGTTTAAATCTCCGCATATAATGGTCCATACATTTTGATGGGACGACTGGTTCTGGTCTATTAATGCTGTTATAGAGCTAATGAATTGGCTACTAGTGATCTTGTTTGGGTTCCAGTAGACATTCAGTAGCAATAGTTTTTGAACTTTATCTTTTTCTCCACTCTTTCTTTCAAGTAAGGTCGCTTGTACATACTGATTTGGGTTAACTGATTCAGTGACTTCCCAGTTTGTTCCAATTTTTATCAGCGTTAAGAGACCGGAAAATGGACGACCTGTTGTGTTTTTATCGGCAGGGTTGATCAATATTTGATAACCGTCCTTTATCGGCGATTTCCGCATCCAAGTTTCCTGTAGGCATATAGCAAAGTTGTTGGTTAGGTCCACTGGGAAGCCGTTGTATAAATGACTGAATCCCCTGGTGTTCCAGGAAATAAGGGTGGCATCAGCATCCTGTCCGGTTGTAACTAGTTAAAATCTCCTTTTAGCCTGCGATCGCCGCTCTTCCTTTGTCCCAGTTGATGAGTAAGTACTCAAGTGGGATCGTATTTGAGCTCGGCGTTGGGTCAGGGATCTTTTTTTTGATTCAATTCCTTTCTCGCGAGCTTCAGCCAACGGTGTTGACATCTCGAGTTGTTCCAAAATCTCGAACCCCAGGCGTAGCAGTTCCTCTTTCGCGGTCAATATAATCTTTCTGATCGCTTGAGAGTTGATGTGTAAGAGAACACTATCAGCTCGTTCTTCTGACGTATATTCTACAATTCGTATATCATCAGACTTAATGATCCTTAGTGTCGGTACCGCATGAAATAGTCGCATAACATTACCTCGGTTCAAATTTACCTCTGAGTCATCGTCCAATACATTGATTATTTTTATTTTTCCTGAGGCACCTGTGCTTTGTCCAGTCCGGGATTTTGACATTTCTTTTCTTATTTGATTTTGAGCTGAGGTTTGTTTTGGGTTTAATGCCGTTTCCAGTTTCTTTTTAATGAAACGGTTATCATTCTGGTGTCTGTCAGCCATTTTTGTGGCTGCTGCCTGAGGCAATAACTTTTTGCTGTCTCCCATTTGTTTTTCGACAGCTCTCGAGTGTTTCGTTTTGCCTCCCTGCCTACCTTGATGTTTTTGGGTGGAAACTTCCATAATGCTCAGACTTTCGGATAAAGAGATGTTGGTTTCGTCTTGAGTTTCTTCTTCTCCGGAAACATCGGAATATGTGGAGAGGTTGCACAGTTCCTGAATGTCATCAGATGATGAATCACTATTTGTGTCTGAGTCGATTCTTATCCGTTTTTTTGGATTTAATTTACCAGTTTTGTGTTCTCTTCGAACAGAGAGATCTTTAGGACCTATTTCGCTGTCTTTTCCCTTTTCCTTTTCCAAAGTGTCCACATTTGCTTCTTTTGTACCATTTACGATCGCAGATTTGTTGGCCGTTTTGCCCACTGCGTTTTCTCGAGCAAATAGCTTTGGTTTCGGGGGTGTGGTTAGGTTTCTAATAAATTTTCTTGAGATCGAAGTTTGGTTGTTGACTGTTATATGTTTTTTCTTTTCCTTTTGTTTTTTTCGGATAACTGTTATTGAGGTGCCAGGGACCACCGACTGTTTTGGTTCAGGCATTTATCCTGATCGGATGTTTTTTGCTGGTCCATGGAAGATCCCAAACGATGCCTTGACGGCTAAACAACTTGGTATACCTGACAAAGGCTCCGCAGCTTGTATCTTCGTGATCTCTTCATTTTTCTCTTGGACGTTAGTAGGGCGCTTTTCTATTGCCGTCGCAGAGGGGGCTGTGGCACTTGCCTCTTGGCAGCTAGGTACAATTTGCGTATTTAGATTTGCGTTTGCCGAATGGAGGATTGCGACATTTGAAGCTTTTTGAGACATTATTTCCTCTCCTTTAAGTTCTGAGCCAATAGGTATAGTAGTAGTATTGGGCCCCTCGTTCTTTTTAACTGCACATAAGTTTGCCACGTTTAGATCCGAGAAGGACTTTTTCATGAGGTCTAACAGATCATCCATTTGTTTTCTTCCTTCAATTGTCTGTTTTTTGATTAGCTCATAAATCTTTCTGAGACCATCATCTATCTCCGTGTATTGATTGTCTTTTTGTTGTTGATGTATTTGTACTAAAGTTTCCATTTTCGAAACTTTTTCCACCAGATTGCCCAAGCAGGCTGCATTTTTTTGTGTGGCTTCATTCAAGTTATCGTATAATTTTATGAAAGGAATTAGGGCCAAGGAGGTTGCAGCAAGTACATTGTTATGTATCTGGATTGCTGCTGCTACAGATAGGTTAGATTTTGCTTCATGTTCTTTTTCAACGGCATTTGGTGATTTATCTTTGGCTGGTATTTTTGAATCCATATAGTCGCAGACCAGATGTAGGTCTTGAGGCTTTTGTGAATGTAAAGCGGTTTCACTTGCACCGTGATTTGCTGGAGTGGAACAATTTGGTGCATTTCTGTCCTTTTTATTTTGCCATTTCTTCCCATATCCGAGTGATTCACTTGGAGAGTTCCCAGAATTTTCACCAAATGCGAGGCTCTGTGGAAGATGATATACTGGCCTCTCAATATTCAACTCGGGATCCACTGTGTATTCTTTGTTCAGCTGACAATGTTCTTTACCTTGTAAATTTACGCGGCTTGAGTCTGTGTCAGTTACTGACTCTGCAGGTACTAGAGTTCTACAGCTATTTTTGTTGTCTTTCGTTTTATTCATATAGCCGTCTGATAGTTTTAATATTTTCAAAATCGGCTTGTAGTCTCAGGGTAAGCCTTGCCTCTCGTCCTGCTAAATCAATGCCACTATATTTTAGACTCTCCGTTGTATTTATTTGTGGAGCCGCTTTTGAATGGCAACTGTATTCAGTAGGCAACGTGAGTCGCAGTGGTTGTATTGAGTTGGTTAAGCGTGCGATATCTTCTCGATTACTACCGCATGGTTCCTGTTGGTGGGTGTCGAAGTTAAATATTTTAGAATTTGATGGAGTTTGTGATGTTTCAATGTTGAGTAATTCTGCATCCGTCACGTCGAATGGTGATTGAAACAGGTCTTCGCCTGCTTCAGTTCTTCCTTTTTCTGATTGTAATTGTTGTACTGCCGCTATTTTCGTGTTACCAACTGTTTCGCGTGCCATAGGCTCATTTTTTTCATTTTTCTCATCTTGATTCACTTGTGTTGTAGTCAGCGCCATTGAATTTGTTTTGCCAAACAAGTCCATCTGACTGGGCGAGACCAACAAGCCTGGTACCTGTGCAAAACTTGTTTCACTGACATTCTTTGATAATTCAGTTCTGTTGTTTTTACTACGCTTGTTTTCTTTATTTTTCATTTCATATATCCTCTGATTTGATGTTATTATGGATTCTGTGCTGATGGGTATTGTGGACGCGGGATTGATTTCCACGGCGGCCAGCTGTAATTCATTCATCTGAGACCAAGGCTTTTCTTTCATTGATCTTACTCCTGTTTGTATAAACACAGGTTCGGGGAGGCAACAGGCAGCCAAGTAAGCGAGCGCTGCCGGGCCATTAGTACTTTCAGAGGACGTGTGTGGTCGGGGATGCATGTGGATGGTGGGAGGCTGCGGCGTGGACTGGTCAAATATGCGCACGGTAGTAAGGTGAGCTGGAGAAACCACAAATTCACCGCGCGGTCTCTCACTCCCCCTCCCCACTTCCTGCTCACATGTTTTGTTTGCTGACAAAGAAATGTCGTATGGAGAGCTTTCATGCACTCCAAGGACTTTCTGGCATTTCATTTTTGCACTGGTGCATGCAGTTGAAGCATGTTTTGCTTTTATAACGAGTTTGAGGACCCGTGTCCATGATTTTAATATAGTTGTAAAGTCTTACCTTCTTCCTGACGTCCTGCCGCGGACTGCAGCAGACTGAAACTCTGCACGAAACTCCGCGCGCGCTCCGCGCTAGATCGGAGTATTTAAAGGAAAGTTGGGCTTGTATTCCTTAAAGCCACAGTTCCAGTTCCACAAGCAAAACGCAATGAGTAGCAGCAGCTCCTCTCTCCTCTCTCCTCTCTCACTGCAGCTGACTGAAACTCTGCACGAAACTCCGCGCGCGCTCCGCACTAGATCGGAGTATTTAAAGGAAAGTTGGGCTTGTATTCCTTAAAGCCACAGTTCCAGTTCCACAAGCAAAACGCAATGAGTAGCAGCAGCTCCTCTCTCCTCTCTCCTCTCTCACTGCAGCAGACTGAAACTCTGCACGAAACTCCGCGCGCGCTCCGCGCTAGATCGGAGTATTTAAAGGAAAGTTGGGCTTGTATTCCTTAAAGCCACAGTTCCAGTTCCACAAGCAAAACGCAATGAGTAGCAGCAGCTCCTCTCTCCTCTCTCCTCTCTCACTGCAGCAGACTGAAACTCTGCACGATTGTTTATTGTAAGAGAATGTAAATTCTATGCTTTAAAATCACTACAAAAATGCGATAACTTAGACCAGTACTTTTTGGAAAGTGACCATATCAGTCAAATAACATAAATTGTCATGAGAATCACCAGCACAGGTGCTGATCTGCCATGTAGATCAAGGGCAAATATGACCATTTTATAAACAAACACCTAATGGTTGTTACACTCATAGCAGAAATTCAACCTACTAAAGCAGAAAAATGGCGTGTCATCAAAGAATATAGTAAATAGGCAAACATCAACATTACAGCCAGAAGCTCATTGATTAATGAAGCAGGTGCAACAAACAGTCGGCAATGCAAATACTCAACGTGATCAACGCAAGCACACAACGAGATCAACACAATAGAAGGGTCAAAGCGACACGACCCCAATGGACAGTGAAGGAGAGTATATGGGCACTTATTTGGCAACCTTCGATCATGCACGTGCAAAATGTATAGTCGGATGGTAAGCAACAAATAGAGCACCAATTATTCAACTTTTACCAGCCATTCACCCACCATATAATAGAAGGACAATGGTAAGTGGTTATTGTTCATAACCAAGTCGGCCAATGCCTCTTGGGAGATCACATTTCTGTCATCTAGAGCAAGGCAATAGCAGTAGCCACATTATTGCAAGGAACATGCATGGCTTGTGATCTAGTCCACCCATAGTTTGATGACCACCTTCCTGTTCAGATCCATGTGATTGGCTCGCAAACATATCTTTCAGCAGCAGGCATTGTGTACATTCGTGTGTGTGTGCGTGTGTGCGTTTTGCTGTGTTTGTTTACTTGTGAATTGATTTTTTAAATTGACCTTCGACTTGAGTTTTGCGTCTGAGGCAGAAGCAACTGGCATGTCAAGAGGCTCACATGGGATGATCAAAACTAGACCACATATACCACTGTTGCTAATTTATGTTTTCTAAGTCAAATGAGGAACTGGAAAGGGAATGGTTAAAATAAAATATACACCGAAAGCTAGGTATCCTCTTTCAAAGGCCAGCTCACCCTCTACTGCCACTCAAAACCCCTCACTCCAGTATCTCGGGCAGCTTCAGGGTTTCTTGTTCATCGGGTGGATTCCCTGAAACATCAGTGGTGCTTTGGGTACTGCACTACCTGCACTACCTGCATGGGGATGGCAAGGCCTGGTTCACTCTCCTCTGCATCGCTTTGACCACAAAGGAATTCTTTCCACCAGCCTGTGAATGCTGTCAAGCAAACGGTATTTATATGCCATTCCTGGAAACGGGATATGGAGGGGCTGCCACCACCCAGAGTTGGCAGTGGTGGTAGCAAAGCTACTGACGGCCACAAAAACCCTCTCACTTTCAGTGACAAGAGAAGTGGTTTCTGCCACTTATTTTATTTTTTTCTTTATTGGACATTTGTATGGTGCCTATACAATCGTTTTTTCCAGGTGCCACAAGACAAAGTGGGGGTGGGTGGGACAGGGGAGAAAGCAGTAACGTCCTACTAGGCCTTATAACATTAGGAATGTGCACGTGCATTGACAAAAAAGTGCAAGGGGAGGGTGAAGGTCAGGGCAGGAAGGGCTGGGAGAATGGAAGGAAGGAGGGAGGGAAGTGCAGAAGATTTGGGGGGGGGGAGCAATGTGCTGGGCAAGTTCTAAGGGGAGCCAAGGAGGGCAATTGCCAAGGGAAAGAGAATGCTAATGTGATGGACAAGGTGGGGACCAGAGTCGGCTAGTCTGGGAAAAATGTCAGAGGGTGAGTGCTGGTTAGGGGTGCTGGGGTAAACTGGTGTATTGCTCTCCCCAGAGTTCACGGAAAAACATAAATCACCAATGCAATTATAGAGCCAATACTTTGAACGCAGAAAAACACAATAACTCGCAACCACACACTCTTAGAAGATAATCAGCACTGATACGGCTATTTATTCAAAGTTTAGAAGCAACCAGTGATAACCTAGAAATAACTCACAAAAATAACATAGACATAAATCACAGAAAAAGCAAAGAATTCAAAAGGAAATACATCACTTTGAGCATAACTGGATTCCTCATCTCGCCCAGAAGCGGCTGGAAGACCCCAGGAACAGCCAGGCCGAGAGCACCACAGCTCACAGGAATGCCGGACGTAAGTGTCCTCCTCCGGCTGAAGTCTCACCTGACCACCTCTGGGTTTCCGCATATATACACACTCCGAAAAGGGGTGGCAGTTCTCGAACCTTCTGGAAAAGGCACTTGCGCAGTTGATGAACAGCTGTCGGTTGCCAGCTGGGTCAATCGACAGCCACCCTCAAGGAGCAGAGTGCCTCCCTCCTCTAAAAACACGCTCCACGGAGAACAGTAACAAACCTTAACAAAGTTAGCTTTCCCAGCAGAAATGTCCTTGACCGCATACCAGGTTTGGAAAGCATGTTTTTTCAGCACCGTGAATCTAACACTCAGCAAAATGTGTGCAGCTTTTCACTGCGGCATGAAGTAAATATCCATCATGCCTCCGAGCGCTCCCAGAATGCACTGCGCACCAGCGCCATTTTAGTTCAAGCATAACAACTGGTCGAGAAGGCCTGACCCCAGTAGGACTCATAAAGGACTAGGCACCAGTCACAGAGGCATGGGGACATTAGCAAGGGAGCGGGAGAGGGAAGGAGGAGTAGAAAAGGAATGTATTGAGAAGTTTCTGGAACTTATGGAGGTCAGGCTCAAGTCTGAGGGGGGCAGGGAGGCCATTCCAGAGGGAGGCTCCTGCCGAGGAAAGAAATCCCACCCGCACTCTCTGCTTGGAGACACGTCTGATCTGCCGAGTTGGAGCTAGAGGACCGAAGAGCTCTAGCAGGGAGGTATTTACGGAGAAAAAGCTGGATGTAGCGAGGTCCCAGGCCCCAGACAGCCTTGTGGATGATGCAAAGGGTCTTGAATTTGAACCTTGCAGTCACCTGGAGCCAATGGAAAGATTTTAGGGGTGGAGATATGCAGTCCCTGGGCTTGAGGCCAAGGATAAGTGTGGGTAAATACTCATTTGTATTCCTACTTGTTCTCAGAACATAGGTTTAAGGCAAAATGAAACAACTGGAACAGAATTAATTTCTCTGACACACAGGTTTTATTGTATAGCTGCAGCCATTTCCATCATGGTCGTACAGTTTTGCCATGGGAACCATCTGCTCTCTCTATCTGTGTCTGACTCTTCCCCCCACCCCCAATCCAAAGGAGAGTGTTTATACATTTCATAGCTAGTGTATTCTTACAAAAGGTGTTTGAGCCTGGCTAAAATTGTACTCCTGCCCAGGCATTAGCTTACTCTCTCGCAGCTGTTCCTAGGCAGTGTAACAACCTAGCATTTGCTCTGTAAGCAAAAGTGGCCAGCTGAACCCATACATAGACATTCACTTAAATGGCAAGCTATTGGGTGCCAATGCAAGATATGTTTGCAGTTTACTATTTCAGGGAATGTGTCAGAAACCGGCTTCCAAAGCCTACCATTTTTTTAATAGAAAGCTCACAATCGACCCTTTATATGACATAGCATTTGTAACGTGCCTATACACAAGTGTTTCAAGGCACGAATAACATAGTTCCCCTAAACATAAAATGTAATCTGCCACGTCTATAGCTACCATTTCTCCTTTTTTAAATCATGTTTCCTTGCACAATGAAACATTTGTGATGGATCCTGAAGTTGCCTGTGATCTGTGACAGGAAGGCATCAGAGACATGAATCACTATACTAAACGAGGATAGTGTTACATAAGATTCCAGTAATAACTTACTCACCTAATCTAAAAACATTTAGTCTTTTCAGTACTGCAGGCACAACCCCTTGGCACACCTTATTTATTTTTCTTTGTACAAATCCTCTCTGGGATGAAATAGCCATACATGTGGTTGTAGCATAGTCATTATGTACAGCGTACAACAGCAAAATAAAATTCCATCAGGGCAAATCTTATGGAGCCAAATTGTTAATTGGAGTGTCTCTTTTCACCCCTAATTAACCTTTATTCATTTATTTTTTATTTGATTATCTTTAATAATGGTTTTGCTCATTCAATAGTAGTTCCTTACAAGAAGGAATTCATTTTCTTCATTTGCAGATCTGCTTTCAGTGTCCTGGATATTGTGATTCCTCTATTGATCCAAAATCGTCTTTTGAAGAACAGCAATGATGCAAAATATCAAATCTTTCAACCCAAGGGGTGCCTTTCTAGTTCCGGACAGATCAGGCAATGGTGTGGGTAGAAGGATGAAGCTTGTTTTTAAGCATAAAAGCTTGGATCCAACACTACTTGCCACAATCTTTTGCTTCCGTCAGAGAGGTGAGCAGTGCCTGCTATGCCTTTTATTTTTCAACTGGGCTGCAGTCCTGATGCTCAAACACACCCATTCACCAGCCTTGATGCCGTGTCCTGTCCACTTCCAATAATAGTGTAGAACCTGTTTGCAGAGAATAAACAAGTGTTTAGGTAACTCTAACACTAGTTGGTTAATAGCTGATAGAACACATGTTTTGGTAGCTGGGCGGCCCATGACTACCTCATGAAGAAAACATCCAACACCTGTGTTTAACAATTTATACATTGCTCCATATAGTGTAAGGCAGGCCAAATCGGGGTAAATACCCCTCTGTGTATTTTTAACAATGCTCACAGCAGTACAGTTCTATCTGGCAAATGCTTCTGGTTATTAGCTAAACATACATGCCATCACTAGCATACTATTAATAACATTTCTTTTTAACAGAGAGGAAACTTCAATAAACTCTGGCTGTAATGCTTCAAATGAAATTCAGGTAGCTAAATGCCTTTTTTTCTTCATTTGGGCTTTTTTACTCTCACCAATGTTACAGGGGACACATACTAAACATTTATGCAATATGCAACTATGGCTGGTGGTAAGTTTTAGTGTGACTCCCCTGCTTGTAGTGAGCAACACTACATATTCTTCCTCTACCTTCATAAGATGTGGCCAGAGCATAGAAAAACATTAAAGGTAAATACATAATACCAGGGATTATTGCCTTTACAGTTTGGTCAATAAAAACATTACTTTTAATTCCTTTTATGGGGGGGGGGGGTGGCAAGGTGACAGGTTTTATAATATTACAACGCTACATGGTAACATTTAAAGCTAACAACGTCGGCTAATATATTTTCAACCTGACATTTTCGTTTTGTTTCATTTGATAACATATCAATTGCATGTGGCACAAACAATGTAACTTGGTAGAAAAGCTGAAGCTGATACACCCTTTAAACAATTTGTAAGTGCTTTTTTTCCACTGGATCCAATGTAGAAGAGAAATATGTGCATGGCCTCTTTTCCCCCTTGCTGTTGAGTTAGTACAAATAATGCACAACCTTGTTTTTTTTCATGCACCAACATAAATCAAGTGTGCTTTAAAACAGGTGAATTACATAAAACGGATGTTAAAACATCAAAAAGTTCTTGCAGAGCAGCATTCCATGACAAAGGAACTGGGGTGAGTTGCATGCAAATGTTTTCAACAAATTCATTCCCAACAGATTTTTAAAGCACCCTTACAATATAGGACCTAAACAGGATCACATTTCTGGACTTGGAACCGGCCCTACACTGTGCAGTCTATTATGCCATAGTCATCTTCACAATGATTCCTAGCTGAATATTGCTGGCCTTGCCTAGGGTGAAAATACCTATCCTGCTGCATTAGTGCTCTGGTTTTTAATTCCTTCATGTTCTTTTCCTTCTCCTTTTTATCTTTAGTCATCAGAAGTTATTTGCATCCAAAACATAAAATGAGCATCAATACAGCATTTTTGTGTACTGCTGAAGTAAGATATTATGTATCCTATAAGGCCTTGTAAATTTTTTAACATTCCACTAGACCTGCAGGTTAAGTAATTTAGATGACCTACTCGACCTAAAAGAAATGCACTCGACCCATAGCAACCAGTAACCAAAAATGTAAATGTGTTTTCTGTAAAATGGTGCATGTCACCACACACAACAAACACCCCCAGGTCATCCTTAGGAGTCCATGTAATCTCGTATTGCTCTTCTGAGCTGCAATGTCTATCTATTTCCAATTACTGTCCTTATTATCTTGGATACATATATTGATCCATACATATTTTGTTTGTCAAGCTTTCATTTATGTAAAAATATCTTTAATTTGAGAAGGAGTCGGAATTTCACAAAACATACACAGATGAAAAATAAAAACAAAGAAAAACAAACAACGTTGTTAGAAACACAACCATTGTTAAATAATATCTTAGGCTTAAGTATAAATACCTTTGTGAACTTTGTCTAGTGAATTGACTGTGAAATGGATAGCCTGCTTAACGTATAATTCTTTTCATCTTGTTAGATTAGCCATGGTATTACTGTTCTAAGAAATGCCTATGTGCACAGACTTGTTCCAAGAATGAAGAGAGCGAAAGGCGGAGGCTCCTGCTTCCCATCAGTTGCCGCTCACCAGTGGAACGCCCTCCCCTTACACTTGAAAACGGAACAATCCTACTGGATCTTCAGAAAGGCCTTGAAAACTTGACTTTTCAGCTAAAAGACTTTTGTACACTCATTCTGTGTGGGCTTGTCCACTGTCCCTCATGAAACAGTACCTGGTTGTAACAGCGCCTAGATGCACGAGGGTTCTGTGCACTTAATAAATGTAAAAATAAAATAAATACATAAAATAGTCACCTGTGGGTCTTTTAGTGTGGCATAAAGCAAACGGGCAATGTGCTCCTATTTGGGAAAAGTAGATTTAAACATTCTCTCAGTCTTGAGACCTTTCAGATATAACAAAACTTAAAGGAGGTGGTTGCACCACTATTCTTACCTCCCTTACAAGGAAATGTGAGCAACAGGATAATTGAGGCGGTTGTCTTGTGATGGCCATTACCGCACATCACTTACCTGTGCTGCTTCTGGTGCTGGCGGCATGTCGCATGACGTCACTGGTGTGTGACGCCGTTTGCATGGTGAAATCACGCATTGCCATTGCAATCAAAAACAACACGGCTCAACAGAGCTTGTGTGATATGCTATTTGCTCATAGTGTGAACCTTTGCTATTAGTAAAATATATACATTATGCAAGGTAGGCACTCTTAATAAAGTGTAGTTAAAGGTGAATTCCAAATAAAATATTGCTGTTTCGTGTTCACATAATGATGTGTCAGTCATCTAATGGAAATAGAAACAAGTCCCATTATGTCATGGACATGTTCATTCCTGTACACTATCTGTGCCCTATTTCAAAATATACAATAATTGTTAACCCTTCATGACCTTAATGACTGAATCATATATTTTTTTTAATTTAAAATGTATATGGTTTATAACTTTAAACCTTACATTTATCAACAATGAAAAATTCTCATTAAATTAGTTCATACAAAAAAGTTTAACAAATTAATCTGGATTTATCCGAGGCAAGGCAATTGTCTGTGACCAGGCATTAATTGTAACTGGATTGTTTGCCAGAAGCGGATAACCGCAGTTGTCATAGAACTGTTGTTTCCGGATAAGATGTGTGCCCATCGTTCTTTAGGGTCCATAGATTTATTGAATTTCATGTAGAGTGTAGCGACTGCAAGGCGTTTGTCTGCCAAAGCTGGGCATTGCATAAATAAATGGTGTAGACTTTTGATAGTGTCATCCTCCTTGCAATACTTGCATGTTTAGTGTCGACGGGTTTTCTGTGCACGTATCCCAAGGATTTGCTGTGTTGGAAGTACATTAAGATGCAGCCTCATGAAGGTGTCTCTAATAAGGCGGTCAGGAAACGGCTTCAAATAACGAGGGATCACATTTAAGGCTCTTACTTCTGTGGTACAATTTAGCGTAAGTTTGTATCCGTTTTTCTCTTTTATTGTTGATATCCAATTGAGTCTTTCAATTTGGAGTTTGGCTCTTTGTGGTCTACAGATTAGGGTTTCAAGTGAAATGTCATATCTTATCCTTTCTTGGTTAAGAAATTCCTTCCATTTATTCAGAGCCATTGCGTTGATATTTCCAGCGATTGGACGAAAAATAT
Source organism: Ambystoma mexicanum (assembly GCF_040938575.1). Taxonomy (NCBI): domain Eukaryota; kingdom Metazoa; phylum Chordata; class Amphibia; order Caudata; family Ambystomatidae; genus Ambystoma; species Ambystoma mexicanum. The sequence goes on along the minus strand of NC_090934.1, from coordinate 975,775,389 downwards.
TCAAGGCGGGAATCTGGTCGTTCTTGTTTATTTTCCTGAGACGATCTAGTTGTTTCCACCGTATAATTGATTGGAGGCCAAGTTTGAATCGAATTCTAGATGCTGGAATACATTTTGGAATGGCTAAGACCTTTGTCCAAAAGATTCGCTCCAATTGATCCCATAGAGTTGTCGGTAGGTTTATCATTGTCTCTCCGCCATATGTCAAGATGGGTGCAACTTTTTGTTTAAAGAAAATCATGATTGCTTTCGTGGAGTATTTCCCAAATTTTTTATGTAGTACTAAGCCCTGACGCGCTAGAGAATGTGCTTTACTTTTCAGTTGGTCAATCCATGGTTGTTCGACAGAGGATTTATTGAGCCAAACCCCTAGATATTTGATTGTTTGAACTTGCTCAATTTTTTCCTTCTGTAGAAAGAATGATGGTGTTTTCTGGGAAGGGCCCTTTTGAGTCCTTAGTGACATGATCTTTGCTTTTCTGATATTTATTTCCAACTGATTTGTATGCATATATTTTTGTATGTTATTCAGGGCAGTTTGCAGGCCTCTCAGTGTTTTGGCGAAGATTGCAATATCATCCGCATAAAGAATCATAGGAATTGATGTTGAGTTTAATTTAGGCGGATTCATTTGTGGAGTAGATATAGTCGCTTCAAAATCTGAAGTGTACAAATTGTACAGGGCTGCAGCCAGTGGGAAGCCTTGTTTAAGTCCATGCCAGGTTTTAATTGGTTGTGTGACAAGACCACTTTTGTTCAAACGGATCTGCACTTGTGTATTGGAATATAGCAACTTTATTGGTTCCAGTATGTTGTTTGGGCAGCCCCATTTTGATAGTTTGTCCCATAAGATGTTTCTATTAATTTTATCAAAGGCGAGATGGAGGTCGATGAAGGCTGCATAGGTCGGAGTACTGGATCTGATGGTTTCATGTTTTGAGCAGGTTTAAATAAGTTGATATTGGTCCCAACATTCTTAACGAAACCAGTTTGCCGGATGGCATGTCTGTTTGCTATGGTGGCCCAGTGGTTCAGTTTCAAAAGAAGGATGGTTTCCATTCTCATTCGCATAAAATGATAATATGAGTACCATAACGTATCTTCCTATGTAGTTTACTTTTCACACAAAAAACAGGTAATCGATCTTATGTTGTCCTACCTCCTCTCCTTGTAGTGGCTGAGATGCTAAGTGCAAAACATATACCATCTTCTTAAATCATACATCCCCTCCTAGTATTCATTACAGTGCTGGGTGCAAAGCATACAGCATGCTCTTTTGTTACAGTGTCTGATCATTTAGGTATATTAATCGAAGATGCCATACCCTTCGCATCATTGTTTGGGTTTACAGATAGCACTGATAGTAGACTTCCTCATTTATCACATTTGGCGCCAAGGAGTCCAAACGTTCGATGCAAAGGTTTTCTCTCTGTTCCAATCTTAGTGTGAAGTCCTCTTTTGGTGACCACCTCCACCACTTGGAATTGGATCTGTGCAAAGTAATGTTTATGATCAATCCAGTGCCTTGCCAAAGGCAAGTTCATATTGCGTGTTATGAAAAAGTAATTTGGTGTTTTCAATTTCACTAGTAAATTTAATTCTTTTTTCTAAACCAAAGTGTTAGAACCTTGGAGCTGACACCTGCAGGCAGCCTGTGTAACTGCAGTGCTTTGGCTACACAGGCTGCCTCAGGTGCCAGCGTGGCTGGGGCTAGTTTGGGGTGCGCCTCTGGAGTCCTTTTTGCAGACTGCTGGGGCTCGGCCCCGGCTAAACCCGGCCCACTTAAAGCCCGGGCCGGGAGGATAGCTCAGGGGCTACGCGTTTGTCTTGGAAGCAAGACCACGAAGAGCAACCCAGGGTCGAATCCTGGTCCCACGCGTAGAGACTGGCCTCCGGTGATAAGCGTGTAGTAAAAGATCCATTAATCTATCTAGCATGAGGCACACAGAGCTAACCGTGGATATAGGACCATTCCAATACTTTGTATTTGCAATGCTGTATGCAAGCCAGTAAAACAGTTTTACGCATGAGAAGCACTGAGATAATAATAGACATTGTACTATTCATAATAGGGGATCGTTTTGTAATCCATGATATGACATTTATAACGCTTCTATACACAAGTGTTTCAAGACGCGACGCGGCAAGGGAGGGGGAAACAGAGGGAAGACAGAGAAACGATCCTACTAGGCCAGGTGTCATTCAGATCACGCAAGTGCAGGGATAAGGTGAAGAGGAAAAGTGCAGAGTGCGAGGGGGGTGGGGACAGTGCAGTACACGGGGTAAAGAATAATAAAACAATGAGAGAAGTAGGGCCAGCTGGTGGCAAGTGCAAGGGTAAGTGCAGACATCAGGTGTCAAGTGCATGCTACCAGGAACTGTGAGGAGCAGAGCAGCAGGAGTCCCTTTTCCCAATAATATCAAGTTTTCTATAGAGCATGACAAGGCAACTGGAAGGGTTAAGTTGTTGTTATGGCCATCCATCATTAAAGAGAAACTGGGTCACCGAAAATGAAGAGTGGGGCTTTACCCAAAGTAGATGAAGTACTGTCTCCAGTTCCAAATCCTACCACTACAGAAAGCTGAAAGCAGCCCAGAGATGGTCCAGAGCAGGGCTCAGCGATTGTGCAAGGTCTGCTCAAAACACTTGATGGGAGAGATGGAAGGGCTTGAATATGCATGGAAGGTAAGAAGTAACCTGAGAGGCGGGATACAATTGAGGCTGCGGGGTATAAAAGCGGTGGAGTGGACACATGGTTTTTAAACAGGCGGTCATACGACTTGTTTGCGGTGCCCTGAGGTAACATAAGAGATTGGCAACTGTAATAGTGTAGATTTAGTGCACTGTCTGGCAATTACGCTATGATTTGGATTTAAAAGTATGCACTTTTTATTCTGCTCACATCCTTGGTGTTTGGAATGTCCCTCCTCTTAAGAGCGCCGTCCAGATGTTTTGGATGTCTTCGTGCTTACCTTGCGGGCTTGCCAAAGAACATGTGGCATATCAAAACCATTGGTGTTAGTCCTGCAGTGAGTGCTCAGCCTTTAATGTTCCCGAGATACTTGAAAGAAGAGTCTAATCTTGTAAAAGTGTGGTAAAAGGTCATTCAAAGGAGAGCCTGTTTTTAACATTACTCCCCAACTAATAACGAGGGCCTTCAAAGATTATAATACACATCTCATACATGCTAAGAGTTCGTTATAGAATGTCATCCGTGTACAGACACTTCTGAACATTACAGGCAAATAACAGCTTGTGAACAGAAGGCTAGGATAAAATGTGGTCTAGTGTTTAAGTTGTTGATTACATAATCTAGAGACATGAGTTCTGATCCTGGCCTCCCAACTAACCCAAACCAAAGTATGTGATTCTGAGCATATGACTTCATCTTAAAGAGTGTTGGTTTTCTTAGCTGAATCCTGGCGTTAATCGGAACACCAAACAACAACCCGGAGATGTATAGCAGTGAAACAAATGTGTTCAAGGTCACTGAGCACAGAAAACCTTTTCAAACCACTCTCAAGTTTATATTGGTTTCCTTTTAAGTTGTACAGAGCTTTCCCAAACCAAGGTGGTATACCGTGAATGGTTTCACATCTTCTAAGAAACAACCCTATGTCGGTTTCCTTTTGTGACTGGTGTTTCAGGGTACCCTGGTCTAGTGAATAGAAATGCTAGAAGTGGAACTGGATTTCCAATCTGGCCATATGTGCTGGAGCAAATGGTGTGTTCTTGGCCAATCACATCGTCTCTCAATGTCTTGCTTCTTTTTTGTGCCCACAATCTAGGAGAGCTACATCCTAGCCACAGGAATCATGGACAATGCAATAAGTAGACATTTACATGAATATTATGGGACAGAGTGAGGAAGCGTGCAAACAAATATTTCTGAAAATGATGGTTTACCTGTTTATATATGCAAGCCATATTTTTCAGAAATATGTATATATAATGATGATGCCCCAGCCCAACTTAAGCCGTATTGTGGAAAAAGGGCTAGGCAGGGGGCCGAGAGCTACCAACTGCAGATACAAATATCAGGAGCATATTGGCATTGTCAAAGCAAGCCAACAATAAACTGATCAGATAATGGTCACGAAGCGCATGAGAATAACACTTACCACGCGGCTGCAAAATGAATGCGGCGTCTAAATTACACATGATACGACGTTAATCCGAACACCAAGTGAGGCTGCAAACATTCTCAGAGGACAGGCCATCAAATACTTTCCATAACGTGCACTGGCGCACGATGCTGCTAGTGCTAAAGGATGGGGAAATGATGGCAATGTTTAAGTATCCATAGCCCCGTAGAGGCTGGTCCAATCTCTGACCATCATCCGTGGTACATAGCAACAAATGATCCGAGAAGGACATAGCAACAAATGATCTGCGAAGGGCTCCATCCCGGTGATGAGAGGAAATATCACCAACTTGTCATAGTTGATCTGTAACCCAGGCAATTCTCTGAATTGTATTATCTGCCTCATCACTGGGTTTAGATTTTATTTAGAGGTTGCAAGAGAGACCACAGCGGTAGCAGCTTGGGACACAGGGGTCGCAGTTGCGACCCCCAAATGCTCTCCCTGTGGACCCCGTGTTTTGTTGAGACTTTTTGGAAAGACTGCAACAAGTATAAGTGGCAGAGTTGAAGTCTTGGGCAAGGGAACCCTGAGACTTACAGGGACCACACTTTTCCTGAGAACAGAGTCTCAAGGCCCCTTTTGACTTGAACTGTTACTTTGAACTGGTTGCCTGAAGCTTGGGGAAGGGAACCCCAAGAAGTGAATTTTGAACTTCAACACCTTGAAATGGAGAAAGGTAATCAAGAACCTATTTCATGGAACTTCCCTGTGCTTGGCGAAGGGGTACCTGAAAGTAAGCTGTGAGCTGGTAGAAGCTCTGAACTGTGTGTTGAACATTTGTTAGTTGTAATTGTGAGGGCAAGAATGGGTATTGGACACACAGACTTTTAAGCTGAACTCTTTGACTCAGACTTCCTTAGTTTTGTTCAGGTAGGGAAATCCCACTTTAGGTAGGCCTTCAACCATCCTAACATTTAAGTTAATAAAAATCTTTTGTTTGAACTAAGTCTGTTGTCTGTGACTTACTTCGTCATGACTTCACAATGCCCAGACAAGGTTAAGAAGGTTCTCCTATACTTGAGGCGACAATACATTAAAGTAGCATTCCTCCAGGAGACTCACTTAACGGGTCAGTGTGCAAATAAATGGGGGATGCCATCAATATTTCTCCTATCCGAGAGGGGTGGCCCTCTTGATCCATAGCTCCCTCAGGTTTCGACTCTTGGAGATTGCCAGGGACGACGAGGGTAGGGCACTACTGCTGACTGGATACATGGAAGGGTTAAAGGTCTCACTGCTTAACACACATGCCTCTAACACCGACAACCTACGATTTTTTGATTCGTTTACATCCCATTTGTCTCCGATGCTAGACTCCCTTGTCATTGGGGGTGGGGGAGGGGTTACTTCAACACCACGTTAAATGAGGAAGTGGACAGGTCCCCTGGTTGGGTGCACTGCAGTGTAAGGCTAATCGGAAGGTGCTAGATATTTGTGCTGTATACGACTTGGTGGATGTGTGGCGGGTGCAACATACGAATGCGAGGGATAATACTTTTCACTCGTGGGTGCACCACATGCATCTAGGATTTATCTCATTCTGGTTTCCAGACAATCGATACATTTGGGGGCTAGTGAGACCATGCCAAGGACACTGTTGGATCACTCTCCAGTGACGCTGGAGTGCCTTATCCCTAAGGTGGTCGTGAAAGGAGCGAACTGACGGCTCATGTCGGACACGCTCTGGGATACTGTTTTTTATGGTGAACTGCTAGCAGACATACAAGCCTTCTTTGCCATTAACAGAGCTACGGTAGAGGGGTTTGTGTGGGGAAGGAAGTAGGGATACTGAAACAGGTTGGAGCTGAGTTAGAGGCCAAGGAGGTCAGAGCGAAAGATTTGTAACACCAGTATTAGGAGACTGGGGATGAGTCAGAGTTGGCAGACATCAAGAAAGAGATGAATGCATTCCAGGGAAATGCACTGATGGAGGTTCGCTATTTTTTATTGTTCTACGTTGATTATACAGTATGGGGAGGGACAGAAGACATGGGCATTTTTGCCCTGGCTCAGGGCCGAGCAGCGACCCACTCAGGTGGACAACATGAGGAACTCCAGGGGGGAAATCCGTTTTTGAGACAGCAGTCATTGGGAAGACGTTTCGGGAGTAATGCCTCTGTACTCGTCTAGGAGGGTGTATTCTGAGGATAGTGCACAGCAATACCTTGTGTAGGTGGAACTGTATTGGGTGATGACAGAAAAGAGGGCACACCTGGATAGTGAGATAACTGTGTAGGGGGGGGATTTAAGACCTACCGGGCCCAATCACCTGGCCCGGATGGCCTTACTGGCAAATTCTATAAATCTTATCGCCATATTGTGGCCCCACACCTGCTCCAGGTTTCCCAGGAGGCAGTTCGGCATGGCACCCTCCCGCCAACACTCTGGGAGGCTACCATAACGTTATTACACACAGGGGAAATCGGTAGTGAACTGTTAATCTTATAGGCCCATATCCCTCATCAACCTGGATCATAAAATCCTGGACAAGATGCTTGTGAACAGGCTTCTTCCCTTCATGCAGGACTTAGCTCTGGTAGATCAATCAGGGATCATCCCTTGGAGGAACACAACATATGTGCTGCAGCAGTTTTTTGTCCATCTTGAAGGGGTGGACCAGGATTTGCAGGCGATTGCAGTTCTGTTAGATGCTGAAAAGGTATTTGATTCCATCAAATGGCCATTTGTTTGCCATGCATCAGCATATGGGCCTGGGTCGCCAGTTCCTGGATTACGTAGCGGTTATATACTTCCCTCAAAGCACGCATAACCATTAATGGAGAATGGTCGGTTGGCGAAGGGGATGCGCCAAGGCTTCCCTCTTTTGTTTGCACTTGCTATCAAACCACTGGCCGCAGCACTACGGGAACGGCACCTACAGAGGGGCATTCAATTGTATTCTCATAAATGTATTCTGTCTTTGTATGCAGACGACATAGCTCTATTTTTGAAGAACCCACTGGAAAATCTCAACCCGGTGATGAGGCAGATAATACAATTCGGAGAATTGCCTGGGTTAAAGATCCACTATGACAAGTTGGTGGATATATCAATATGGTGATATTGAAATATCAATATGGTGATATTTCCTCTCATTGCCGGGGTGGAGCCCTTTAGTAGTGATTATGGGTTCAGATGGGCACTCAACAACGCTAGATATTTGGGTGTAGAAATATCATGAGATTCAGAAGTGCTTTTCAGGGGAAATGATGGTAGGGCGGTAGAGAGGTTGCAAGAGCAGGTGGGCAGGCGGATGGGTCTTTCCCTTTCACTGATGGGCTGCCTCGCAGTTATCAAGATGGTGGTACTGCCTCCAATTCCTCTACCTATTCCATAATCTTTCCCAAATGCTTTTTTTAAGACTTCACATGTGATGCTGTTGGGATTCCCTTGGGCGGGGAAGTCCTGAGAGTAAGCTGGGAGGTGCACACACACGTTATCAAGGGCGGGGGTGTGGGGTGGGGGTGAGTCTAGCGCTCCCAGAGTTTGAGCTCTATTACTGGGACACACAGGCCGATTTCTTGTTTTGGTATGAAACGAGACCCAGTAGGCCCCATGTCCAAATTGAGCGAGTGATTGCGGTGCTGCTCTTTCTGTGGGAAGAAATCTTGGGGCAGATGAATCGCAGGAAGGGGCGCACAGAGGTGTTTGCTGGCCAATGCATGATGTGAATGAGACTGGCAGATAAAGTAGGGGTGGCAATGATGTACTCCCCGGCACTCCCGGTAAAGTATATACGGGGCTTGGGGATCAGTAGTGAACGGGTATATGTGGTTTTGATGGATAAACTGGGAGGTGTGTTTCTGGGAGACTTCTACACAAACAATATCTTCCTGAACCTGGAGGAGTCTAAGAGGAAGGGTGGGGCAACCTCTCTGGACATATTCCTCTGTTAGAGGATTAGGAATGAGTTCAAGGCCTTCTTTCCTACGTTGCCACAGCAGCCACCCACCTTTCCTCTGCTACACGCTGTGATGGAGGCCGGGAGATTAATATCCCAGGTTTATGTGAGACTGAGGGCCGCAGTTCTGCAGGTGGCAGATAAGGCGAAGCGAGGTGGGAGAGAGGGCGTTGGGAATGGAGATTGAAGAGGAGCCATGGAACTACATACGGGCCCAAACTCGTAATGTGTCGCTTAATGCATGCTTTAAACTAATGCCCTTTAACTATGTACACCAGACCTACTATACGCCAAGATTTAAATTGCACAAGTATTATGGGGAAATGTCGGGGGAGTGTTCACGTTGTGCAGCTTCTGAGGCTGAGTTTTGTACACCCCTCATGAAGGTGCCTCCCTGTCATGCAGTTTTGGAGGGAGGTGTTTGAAAGCCTGTCCGCCATACTTAAACCTGGCAATGGATCCCCTTGTGACGTTGCTGGGTCTGACCACATGCCTAGTCCGGCGTACCAACGATTGGCAGGATAGCTATGACATGGTGGAAGGGTCCGCCACCAAAGAAGGCACAAGGGCTGGAGGATATAGCCTATTGTTATGATTTTGAGATGCCTTTTATTCAAACTTTCCTCTTGCACGCCCGTCCTCCAGAAGTCTGGGCAACGTATGTTCAGTTTTTGCTGGCTGGGGTGGGAGGGGAAATGAACATGGGTCGGACACCTATGTCTTCCCCTTCTTTCTTAGCTGTAATGATGCTGTGCATTACTGGGATAGGTTGGCACAGGCCTTACCGGACTGGCACAGTTGTAATGGACAAGTACACTTTGAGAACATGGATGAAGCTGCAGATATGCATTCATTTTAATTTTTGTACGTGACACTCTCAATGTTATGTGGTTTTGGCATGTGTTCTTAAAACCAATGGAGTTGGGAGAAAGAAAATGTCATTCTACAACAATCAGTCACTCAAATATAACCACAACATTCATCACTAATTACAAAACAATATATGATTATACAAATACGAAAGACTGAATATTACAATGAATCCAAAGGTGTCTGTGCCAGCACACTTATGGGTACAGAAATGTATGCAGTCAGATATAGTTGGCACATCACTACTGATAGTTTAGCCTAATCGCTCTAACATGTTTATTTTGTTGCACCCTCTTTTACATTCCTGCTATTGCCTACTAGTTATGACTACGGCCATAGAATCATCTGGCCACGTCTAGAGCTCGAGAATCTAGTTTCCACAATGTCCTTAGTTATGCCTTCCTCAGGGCAAAGCACATGCAGAAAAACAAAATATCTTCCGCGGTTCCAAACTCCCAGACGCCGTGTGCAAATAAACCACACTTAATCCTTATTAGGAAACACATTGTGCCTCCAACAAGCAAGAAACCATAGGGTTAAACATCCTCAGTTTCTCATGCAAAAACTCTTGTATGTGCTTCACCTACAGTGCACCTGCTACACCAACTCTGCAGCCACCACCTCGCACACCACACTCAAAATCCATACAATGTACCTTTATCATTGCATGGCCACTCAATGCATACTGGCAGAGATAAAATAGACCAAATATATTGAGCATAAGTCACTCCCAAATTGTAATTTGCTATACAATGGCACCTGTGTTTATAATTCATAACCAATTTATTTCGAACAATGTTAGGGGTGCCATTATATAGAGTCATTTGTTTTTGTTTCAAAAACGTTTTGCTTCCTGGTCACTCAATAGGCTGTTGTCTGCAGCTTCAATAGACAACAGAAAACAAATGATGCCGTGCCATCTTCGAGTTAAGGCACATGGTTACCATTGGCTGGTTGCACCGTTCGGTGAGTTACACCACTGTGTCTACTCGCTTGAGATTCACAGCTATATGTGCTCATTTACACCATTCAGTCAATTACTGAACCACATCTGCACGCTGATAACGCTGTTGTAGAATACCGCTGATGGCTGAATTGGTGCCCATGGACTGAGACATAGGATAAGATTCAGTAACCTAACCATGCAGAGGGGACAAAGTAAAAATGTGGGATCGTACGGTTGTGTTCTCTGGTGCCCATTTTGTAGTATAACGGCTGGTAACCCTCTCAAAGCTAAACAAAAAATAGAAAACACGCCTTTCCTCTTGATCATTTGGGCCGCTTTTGTATGAGTAAAGCCTACACATCCATACATGTCCCCTTCTCGCAGGCTTGATATCACTATTAACTTCTCTTGGGTCATGTGACTTTGTCTAGAACAAACCATTGTATATCCTCAACGGTGTGTCCTTGATCTAAGCAATGCTGGATCAAGGGTGCATGATTGTTGCCTGTACAGATCTATGAAAGGTGTTCTGCGATCCTAAAATGTACCTGTTGTAACATTTTGCCCACATACACTTTATCAGATGGACGTAACATTGCGTAGAACACAAGTCAATTTACAATTGGTGTGCTTATCCAGACGCCATTGGTATTTTTGTTAATACGTTTGCACCCAACACAACTCCCACAGGGCCAATGACCACGAAAGGGGGTGGGGGGGGCTGGTGAGTCCCATTTCTTTGGTGGACACTTAATGGATGCAGGTGGAGACCTGGTAGAGGCCAATATAAAGCAAGCAAAGGCAGTGGAAGTTCCACCTCCAAATCGGGAGTGCTTGCAGAGAGTCATTGGTGTTGGTGGAAGAAAGTGATAGCCTCCTTCCAACAACTTTTAAATAGATGCCTCCTGTCTGTAATGTAGCCCAGAAAGCGTGTGTGTGTGAGGGTGGGGGTTAGAGGTTAGGGGCTGGGGTAGAGGTGTGTGTGTGTGTGTGTGTGTGTGTGTGTGTGTGTGTGTGTGTGTGTGTGTAATGGAGAAACAGCAGCTGGTGAACGTGGTGGACAGAATATGCATATGAAGGTGTGAGGATACATTTGCAATGAGGGATTGTATAATCCGGACAAACGGGGTTGGTTGGAGGGTGGGTGGATGGCTAAAATTACCTTTTCGCCTAGGGTGGCAAAAATCCTTGCACCGGTCCTGGGCACCATTTCTACACTCGTTCGCTCTGGCATATTGGTGGAAAACATTTAACTCACCAGCTGCCACTGATGTTAATGGGCTGTCGAGAGTCAGAAGGAGGACACAGACTCTCAGAGGACATGATGTATACACTTTTATAACCAGCTTGCGTGGCTGAGTCTCTTTGTTGCAACTTAGTTAATCAATTACATTTTTACATGGATCAGCATTGGGCTCTGTAATTTCTTTACAGCGTTTGCCAAGATGAAACAGTATTTTAATGCTTTAATACTAGACTGGGCATCGGCCAATGTTTAATTTTGAGTGCACCAGTGTCTGTTGGATATAATGATTCCCACTGAGCATGACTATGTGCACATATTCCCTGCAAGTCTGTTCAATTTGCAGTGTTTCATTTGTAAAAGTGCCAGGCCCCAATTTGTTCTCGTACGCTTGTGACGCATTGGGGAGGGCAGCTCCCTGCCACTGTTACCACCAACCATTGCTGTTCCCCACAGTGTCAAAATATTTGGTGTTAAAGCTGCGACTCGCAGAGGCTCATTGGGGTTGATGGATGAACTAATTATTGCAGATATGCAATTTACAAATGCCAATCAACATAATGCAAAATATAATGCAAACAACAGCATCAAATCGGTCCTCGTACTACTATACATATCACTGGCCTGTAACGCAATCAGATACACAACACTAATACAGACACTGGAGGATTGTGGATTAAAAAACTCTGCACTACAATGGCTGAAATCCTTTGCTCACCAACCAAACAGAGTACACACTTATCGCCATTTACATCTAACACAAAAAACATCACCTGCAGCGTACCACAAGGATCAAGACTCTCCCTGCTTCTCTTCAACATCTACATGCCCCCCTTAATGAAACTCGTTCAAGCCCATGGACTGGCCGCCTAAAACTACGCAGACGATACCAAACTCATCTTCAAGATAACCTTTGCCCAAGACCCAAACAACGCCCTCAACAAATGCTTCAAGGACATAAACACCTGGATGACAAACTACAATCCAAAGCAGAACTAATTTTTTTTTAATTTGTATTAGCTGAAATAAATCAACCTTTCAAATACAAAATACAAGAAATTTATACATAAAAATACAAAGTCATATTATTTACATTTACGTTACATTTACATTACATTCCACGAAAACCACAAAGGGACGCACAAAAAAATTAAGCATCGTCATATAATAATACATAATAAGACAGACACATTAAAACATTTTTCCATTTGTGGTTTCATGGTTAATAAATGTTACTGTCTAAACTCATAATGCAATCGAGAAGAAATTCATCCAACACATGATTAGTCATATTTTGTACAATAGTGATAGGATTAGACTTTTGTAGCCTCTAATTTTAAGCATGTTAGGGAGTTGACAGTTGCAATTTGTAGAGGTAAGTAACAGGAACCCAAAATTAATGACCAACACAAACCCTGGTCTGTAAGGCACAAGTATTTACAGTGCCTTGCATAGTGTGTTTCACGTGAGGGCCATAGAGCACGACATTCTGTGATAAGATGTAGTAGTGTTTCACGAGTGTCTTTCACGGAGCAAAAATGGCAGACATTGTCAGTTGCAGCTAATAGTTTTCGTTTGGCTTGTACATCCCTGGTGTTCCACAAATTAAAGCGTAATCTTAGAATACCATTATGCAATTTGAGTGAAGGGCACCGGACCAAATATGAGGGCAAGGTTCGCAATTTTTTATGTGGAAACCGACATCCCTCTATGTCATGATATGAAAGACACAGGGTTCTGGTGGTTATCCAATCAAACTCGAACAGTTTTGATTTTTCTTTGTCTGGATTCTGTATTAATAAGTCTAGTGACACATCTGCCGAATTTAATATATGATAGACCTTCGTGAGCCATAGCTTGATGAATGTTTGATTAGTAGTAAATATATATTTTGTCAAAGTTTTCAACAAGACATTTAGGGAAGTCGAAATCGAGCATTTCCTAAAAAACGCACATAAGCACCACGATATATAGCCTGTATGGATACCAAGCCCAGTTCATACCTTATCCAGGCGGCGGGTATACAGTTCCGTAGGTGTAAGATACACCGCCAGTATTTTGCTTCCCATTTAACAAACGGAAAGGGTGAATTAGTGTTTAATGTTTCAAGGTCATATAAAAGTGCCGGAATATCTTTCATGTTCCATAAGTACAATGCAGGCTTGATTGAAAATTTACCATATTTGAACATATAAATTCTGGCTTGTGAGATAGATTAAGTAAGTTTTGCTTCTAATCGTGCTAAATGGCCTGTTGCATGATACAGGCCCTCAAACAATATACCAAGATAGGTGTACTGTGGCACCATTTTTAGGGGAGACCGATAAAAAGTCCAGACATGATAATGGACCAAGGCGCCTAGGTGAGTAAGTGACAATTTGTGTTTTGCTTATGTTCATTTTCAACTCATTTTTCTGGGTATAGATGAAAAACGCGTCCAGCAGGTGCTGCAAACCTAGTTGTGTTTTTGATATAAAAACTAGGTCATCTGCATACATAAGTGTTTGGATAGGTTGATTGAGTTTTGGAGAGTCCGACACCACATCGGTTAAGGCAGATTTAACATCATGGATGAAATAATTGAAAATTGCTGAGGCTAAATGACATCCTTGTTTTAGACCCCGAAAGGTGCTGATCTGGTCGGATAGTAAACCATCCAAAGTTAAACGAACTCTGATGGAGGTTTGGGAGTGTAATGAATTAATGACGTCATAAAGTGTTGCCGGACAATTATCTCTACGAAGTTTTGAAAGCAGGAGCACTCGACTCACCGAGTCGAAGGCGGCATTGAGATCGACAAAGGCAAAAAAGACCTGTTTGTACATGTGACATTGCATTTTAACAGAATTGAGGGCAAATAAATGTATAGTAGTGCCCATACCAGCAACGAATCCTGTTTGATGAGGATCTCGGAGCTGGGATTGTAGAGTCCAGGCATTAAATTCAGAGAGAATCAGTTTGGTAAACACTTTCCCTGGCGCATCCAGTAGGGCGAACGGCCGGTAATTGGCGGGTACACTGGGATCCCCTTTCTTGAAAATAGGGATAATAATTGAAGTTTTCCATGATAGAGGGATGGCGTGTGATGTTAATATATCCTCAAAGATGGTATATAGGATATTGGCGCATTCATCTGGGTGGGCTTTAAACATAAAGTTCAAAAGCCCATCCGGACCCACCGCCCTAGAGGAACTAGCCTGCATGATGATGGCATGAATGCTTTCTATAGAAATCTGTAATTGCCATGAAACGGCAGATGTAGGTGTATACATGATTTTTGAGAAGACAGGGTCGGCATACAAGGAAGAAAAATGAGAAATCCAGGCTGATTCATGGACGCCGTTGATTTGTGCGTCTCCCTGGAGATGGCATCTACGATCATTCAGCAACTGCCACATATTGGCGGAGTTTTTATTGAACATGGCACTTAGCATTGTCTCACTATCCTGTTGGAATTGTGCCGCCTTTCTGCTCTTTAGCCAGTTTTTATAATGGCATTTAGCTGTTTTTAGGTGTTGCCAACGCAGAGGATCTTGTGAAACTGCTAGTTTTTTCTTGAGTTTATTTAAATTCTGCTTTAATACGGTGAGTCTCGGCATCAAAAGTGTGTGGGTGTCGGATTTGATTAAGCCGTGGAATAGTTATGGTCTTCATGAATGGTTTTAAAAGATCAGAGTATTGCTCAGTACTGGGTTGCAATACATTATAATCTACTGTATTTTTAAAGGTGGTTAGTGTATCTGAATTCCAACGGAGACGATTTCTTGAGGGATTAACTGTCGCCTCTGCATGCAAGACTGGATTGTCTCTAATTGTCGCAAAGTTCCAGGTGGTATGTGCGACTAATAGTCTATGATCACTGTGAGGTTGGTCACTAATGTCCAATTTTATTACATTTTTGAACAATCGGGAACTCATGTACATATAATCGATTGTACTTGTGCTGGTCCCACGCTGCCACGTATAGTTAGGGGGCACATCTCCTTCAACAGAGCCGTTAAGCATATGAAAATTGCGATCTTGCATAATGTTGCTCCATCTCTGTGCATCATGAGTGTTGCCAGACGGATTCCAGCAGTCCAAATTAAGGTCACCCGCAATGATAGTGTCTGAAATTGCATGATTCATCAGGATCATGTCTAAAATCTTGTATAAACCATCATAAAAGTTGTCATCGGACATGACGGTAGTATTCCTGTAAATGTTAACAAATGCTTTCACCTGTGTATGACTAACAATTTGGACTAGTTGGATCTGAGCCCCAACAGATGACCACGGCTTGACACGCAGGCCACTAGAGATGTGCACTGCCCCAAGAAGACCTGAAGAGGGTCTGCCCCCACTTGGAAGTGCTGGAAGCAGGGTGATCTCATAACCGTCCCAAAGTGGGCAGGAAATGAGCCAAGTTTCCTGCCTGCTATCTGACAAATTAGCAATAGAAGAGTGTAAGTGGGAGTTGCCCCTGGTGTACAACAAAAACCAAGGATAAGTGGTGCACACCTATTAGTAATCGGTATAAATTTGACAAAATAGATGACAACACTAGCTGATTCAAAGGTTATAAGGTGCGGGGGAGGACAAAAGGCCCTGGCACAAAGCCTAAATCAACAAAGAAGAAGGAAAGAGGACCCTAATTTGGGACCCTCCCGTCCCCTGCACACCGATAATGGATGCCACAAAAGGCGTTCAAACATTTAGGTATAGCAACAATCTGTGAGTTAAGAGTCACCATTCATTATTAAATACATCAAACATATGCGGCACATTCCAATTAAAAAAAAAAAAGGGAATGATTATTTACATTCAACAAGTTCAAAAAGCAGAAGAACGCAACAAGTGATGCATATTGCGATGTCCAATTATATGGTGGCCGGCGCGTTTCGAGGAGTCCCTCTTCTTCCAATGGGCCTAATTGGACCATTTTTAGCAATTCGGGGAGACAGAAAAAAGGGGAGAACAGTCAAATATAATGCGATATCATAGACATTGTATTGCAATTTTCTATATGTCGGGATGCTAAGAAGATGGTAAACAGTGAACAAAATAGAGCCCGGGTGTCAGGGAAAACCCTGGAGAGACCCATGGAGGAAAACCATGGTACACCATATAGTGCTCAAATTCACCAAACACCATAGTTCCTGTTGGTTGTAGGTCAGAGCAAAGTCGAAACTAACCATACTTATCCACGTGAGCCCAGGTATTTTTGAGATGGGAGGTCTCTGTGATTTTGGAAAAATATACGAGATACTGTGGCATAAGGCTCCAGTGGTATATTGGTGTTAAAGTATAGTGAAGGTTAATAGGGTAATGGAGGAAGTGCGGAAAGGGATATACTAGAGTACGGAAATCAACTCACTTAAATACAAAAGATAGATCCACGCCTAATCGGTGTGGAAGTACGTTCATGTGGACGTACACTCAAAATGAAGCGACATCCATGAGCAGCCGGTACTGTAGAAAAAATAAAATACACTCAGGGTCTCAGCGGGGTTAATAAACCTCAAGTGGCAAGACGGTTTAAATCATGAGAAGGTACTCCATATCTATACGCCACTTAGATGTATGCTATAGAATATTCGATGCATAATATAGAGAGCAGTTAATAAATATACACGAACAATAGATCAAGATCGCAGATGATGATAAATTGGAACTCCGCCCCAAAAGTACCTTTGACCCGCAGATCCAAAATTCCATCTTGGACCTATTTGAGAAAAGTGTCTCAAATGATTTAAACAGAATTAACTATCACAACACCGCACCAGTGAACATAAAGAATAGCCAACTAGAACATGTGGATCAATTGGCTAAAGATGAAGATCTTACCATTAAACCTGCCGATAAGGGTGGTGATATTGTCATTATGGACTCATCTTAATACACACAAAAATGCTTGGAACTACTTAATGACACCGTCACCTATACTAAAATTGATGGTGACCCATTACATAGAATCAAAGCTATAATTGAGAAAGCCATCGAAAATGCACTTGAAAATGACTGGATCAGTGCAAAAACTGCCCAGTTCCTAACAAATATCCGATCACAACTGTATTCTATGGCCTACCTAAGGTCCAT
Source organism: Ambystoma mexicanum (assembly GCF_040938575.1). Lineage (NCBI taxonomy): Eukaryota > Metazoa > Chordata > Amphibia > Caudata > Ambystomatidae > Ambystoma > Ambystoma mexicanum. The sequence continues at coordinate 975,758,205 of NC_090934.1, read as the reverse complement.
AAAGACTAGGAAAAAACCCCCGCTAAGACCTATAGTGGCGGGCACGGACAGCGTGTTCGATCCATTGGCTATCAATGTGGATCGCTTACTCCAACCACTAATCCAGGAAATACCAATTTACCTAAAGGATACAACAGATTTTCTAAACTGTTTACAAGAAATTACAGCTCTAGGTACAAGTTGTATCCTCTTCAGCATGGATGTATGCAGCTTATACACCTCTATTCCCCACACTGATGGGATAAACGCTGTACTTTGGCTCTTGATGAGCCACACACACATAGGAGGCAACAAAGAATTTGTCGTGGAACTATTAGAAATAATCCTCTACAACAGTTACTTTCGTTTCCAAGACAAGTATTATATTCAATCTTCAGGTACTGCTATGGGGTCGGCTATGGCCTCAGTGTACGCCAACACATAGATGTACACATTTGAAAAGGAAAATGTACTGGATCATCCTGTTTGGTCATTAAAGATCCTACTATGGAAAGTCTATTTCTTTAGAAAGACTTTAGGATTTCTAACTTTAAGCGCAACTAAGTGGCTTAAACCTTGGCCTGCTGGTCGCTCAGGTGCAGCCACCACAGTCAGCTGTTCGCCACAGAAGCGCTTGCTTGAGATGGATGCACAATGGGTGTATTCTTTAACTCTTCAATCTGGGTAGGACACATGCTTGTTATAGGGTGTATGATGCTAGTGATCAAGGGTAAAGCACAAGAATCTAAGGCCACCTCCTGATAAGAGTTATGTGTAAGTGCACTAATCATAGCAGAGTTGTGGACAATGACATCAACATCATAATCAACACATTTCACTGAGTTATTCACTGCATTCAATTCATTATTCCAGAGAAGACTCTTAGACTGTGTGGATGAGAAATATGCTAATAACCACTTCGTCAGTTCGTCAAATTGTTTCGACTGATGAGACCTTTGTATCAAGTGACTCAAAGAGTTTACACAGACTCATGATGGTGGTATTGATGGCAATGAGAGCCGGTTGGATCATAGTTGAATGCTGTAAGAATAGATCAGATGGAACTGTTTTAATTGTTCTGGGTGTAGTTAGAGCAAAAGACTAACATGAGATTGCAAAAATCTGCATGAGACAGTGAGTGGGTTGAATCATCCTCCCCAATATAAGAGCCCTCACCAGGACGATTGATATCCCTCCATAATATTGGGGATTCACATTGGCTTGCATGAATAGACAATCCAGTGTGGTCATGAGATAAGGGAGGGAAATTAATTGGTGAAATAACAATATGGGAGGAAGAGAGTCTCGGGCTATGTTTGGTGGATGCTAACATCGTGTGGTCAGAGAGTGGTTGTGGGTTGACTCTTGCGCAAGGCGTAATCACTGGAAGTGGCATGCTATTGGTCTCTGAAGAGCAAGATTTGTTGTGGTCAACAAGATGGGATGTTGACATAGATGAAATAGAAACAATAGATTCATTCATATGATTGTCAAAAGTGAATTTAGGTTTTGGGCAAGATGACACACAAGTTGGCGTGATTGAAGTAGCAGAGTAAAATTCCGGCTGGAGAACTTCAGAGTCAACATGATTTAGTTGGTTTGACGTTTTCAATATTAATGTCAAATGAGGAATGTTCGGCGACATACTTGTTGTTAGCTTATATGCCATTATTAACTCAATTCACAAAGCCGAAAAACAAAACAAGGTCGGGGACCAATCCACAATACTAAATGAATACAATAGGCTATGCCAACAGGCCACCAAAAAAAACAAAAACAAAACACACACTGAAATTTGCAGGACGCTAGTGAGATAAAGAATTGAGAGAGCACTACATGCGTCTTACTTTTGTAGGGGATATCAGGTTACACAAAATAACACAAAATGACAGCGAGCAAAAAATCACAAAAGGGTCAGGACATAAATAAAAGGGAAACTGCACTACCCACCGCACTGCCGCGCGGCTAAGCGGAAAAGCGGTACTCTCCCGGTACTCCCACGAGTGCGCGTGCGCTCTCGTGATATGGGAGATTGCTGATGATGTTGGGGAATGGGCATTTCCTAGGGGGAAAGCGCAAAAAAACTTGATCAAAGAGCTCAGTGTGACAAGAGCTCAGTGGGCGCGAAAGAGGCCCAATGGCCTTAGTCCTCTCCAAAGTCGTCCTCCTCCGGACAAGTGGTACTCTCCCGGTACTCCCACGAGTGCGCACGCTGTGCGCGTGCGCTCTCGTGATATGGGAGATTGCTGATGACCTTGGGGAATGGGAGTTTCCTCCAAAGTCGTCCTCCAAAACACAAGCAAGTGCAAAGGCGCTGACAGCAGGCAGCAGGCAAATCCAACGGCAGTCCTGCAGCGTTTCGCGGACAAGCGGTACTCTCCCGGTATTCCCAAGCAGAACTAATGATCTCCCCTCCAGAATACAATGCACCACAGTTATACCTGAGCTGGCCACTGTGCATGTGAACCCAACCGGAGACATTGTCAGTCATAAAAAACATGTAAATCCTGTACAGCAGACTTTCTCTCGAACCACATGTAAACACAATAGCAAATACATTCTTCTACCTCTGGCGACTAATAAGAGAGATACTCCCCTACCTCAATTTCTAATAGAGTACCCTTGCAATCATCTCCTTGGTACTATCGAGACTAGATTACGGAAGCATCCTCGACCTTGGAATGCCAGAACACTTTAAAAAAAAAACTACAATACATCCAAAATAATGCAGCAAGACTACTCCTGAGATTACATAAAAGAGGCCACATCACACCAGCCCTGAGAAGTCCGCAGTTGTTACCAGTAAAAAAAATGCATAAACTTAAAGCACTCTGCATCGCTCACAAATCACTACACGGACACAGCACTGAATTTCTCCAAGCTAAAATCAATCGCTACCAACCAGGAAGAAATCTAAGATTAAGCAATGACGTCCAAATTGAAACAAAACAACATGTGAAAAGGAAATTTTGAGGAACCTCATTCTCCTATTTGATAGCAAAACTATGGAATTCTGTAGCAAAGAAATGAGAAAGATGGAAGACTACCTGACTTTCAGAAAATGACTGAAACCCTGGCTATTCGACTCGGAGACAAGCATAAAAACGTGCAACCCTACAAACCATACTCTGGTCCAAAGCAAACATGGAACAATGATACTGGGTGGTTGTTAGGCTGTACTTGGCAGCACCTACTTCAATTGTTTGGTACTGTTATCTGTTAACTTCTGATTAGTTTGGAGTGCTGCTTACCACATGGGAAGGCTCACAATATGGGTCTTATTAAATAGTATTTGAACAAGTTCCTTTGTTAGAAGAGCAACTCCCACAAATAAGCCATTTAATGCGTATTTTATAGCGTTCAAGTATTTATATATGGCCTTGTGACAAATTCTGCTTTATTACATCACATATTGCAGTATGTTAGTAGATTGGTGACTTAGTAGTTTAACGACTTATCCTGACATATTAGTTTAATATGTCAGGATGATAATTCAACATACTATAAATACTTGAACTGTCTAAAATACGCATTAAATGGTTATTTTTGGGAGTTGGGCTTCTAACACGTTAACTTGTTCAAACATGGGACAATATGGATGGAAGAACCAACAATGAAACAACAGCACACCCGGAGCCAAACGGAAACCAACCAACCACCCCCCTCTTTTTTACACCTGCATACCTCCAACATACTACGCATACCCAAAAGGTCCAGCAAAACTACACAAAACACACAAACCACACACCCACCACTAACCATGCCATAAGACCAAACTGTTGCAAACAACAAACAACCCAGAAACTGTCCGCTACGCCTCCGGACATAAGCCCAGTGCAAGCATCTACAGAAGAGTACAACATTTATCCTTTCTCTCTTCCCTCACCAACCCCACCCACACTTCTTAGAGGGACACGTGAGCGCCTGGAGACCATGAAAATGGCAGTGGTGCACAGCATAGATCATCATAACCTGACATAAAATAAGTTTTGTCTCGATATGACACACATGTTTGTGTTTTTTTTAAAATGCACAATCCTTGTTAACGTTTTGTTGTTTCTTCAGGTGGCAAGTGGAACGTATTGACCATCTAGCCAAAGGAAACAGAAAATGTACTTTCTTCCTGTGCCATGTGTGGTTTCTTCAGGCTATGGATAACAATCTACCAAGGTGTTGACATCCAATCCGTACCCACCATGTGACAACCTTTAGCAGTCTGTTCTTCAGCATCTAGTGCTATGTCGCCATGGGTGAATAATTCCACCGTGATTGAGTCCGACAAACATTGTTTTTTTGGAAGATCTTTGAAAATTTGGATGAGGACACAAAATACTCACGGGAAGAGTCTAAGCAAAATAGCTGTTTAATTTTAGCTACTGAAAATTCCCCTAAATGGCTTACTGCAATAAGCACCTGCTACAGACGTCTCTGCGATCTGCAGGACACCGCTTCAGATTATGTTTGGATAACTGAGATATTGCTGGGTTCTTCTCATGAAAGCTGTTAAAGTTGGCCAGATCCCTCCGTGCTTATGATGAGAACTGTTAAGGCTGCCCATCTTAATGGTGCTTGCTTTATCAACGTCAAAAGGATGAGGGGGTGGCCAGGGTCCACGATGTGAGGACGTGTCAGCGCAAGCGCCCGCTCAGATCCTGTACTTTGATCCTTATAGCGGTGCTGTATGCGTTTATATTGCATGATCGTTACTCTTTAATGCTGCATCAGGAACCCATTACTGACAGCTGCTGGAGCTTCTGGAGGTGCTGCGCCGGGCGGCCTGCCTGCACCCGCCTAAGACTAGATGGTGGACTCAGCAACCCGATGTGTGGACTGGGTGAGGAGAGTCTGCCTGTCCGCTACTGAAGGGTCTGCAATCTAAATGGGAACTGCGACGAGGATCTACACGCAGGCGGGGATTGCCGGGTGCTGGTAGTGCAGCTGTGCCCCTAGCCCCCCCCCCCCGTAGCAGCGGGCTGTGGGAGTAGCAATTGGTGTATGCACGAGTGCCCCAGTAGGGGTCTGGTGCTGCTGACATGCATCAGCAGAATGGGAGTGCAAGCGAAAGAAGCGACGGATGTGCCGTGGGAAATGCTGATAATGCATTTTGCGGTGAGGCCACTGGGGCAGCGGACCGAGGAGGCTTTTTTGTTGGCACAAGTGTGCTGGCTGGGGCACTGATTGACACTGACATTGTGGAAACTGCTATAGCAGCGTCTGAGCTGCTGGATGTTGCAATCGGTTGGAGGGCCAAATGAAGTGTGCTTTGGTAGAAGTGTGCCTCCTAGATCGAGTGCAAATAACCACCATGTTAGGTGGCAGACCCTGGGCTCCATTGGAAGGGCGGCTTGCATACTTCAAATAAGGAGCTGAACACAGATGTACGGTGCTACTCCACACCTAAAAGTAAGGGCCTACTGAGCAGATCTGCACCCTGCACAGGTTTGCAGCTGGGTAGAGGGTTCTCCCCCACATAGCAGCCCCAACAGCACCCAGTGTGACGCAAATGAACTTCTGAGTAGGGGGCCTGGTGGTGCGACTCTCCTAGGATGCATTGAGTCTATGTTCTATCCCAAGCTCCTTGCTGCTCCGTTTGAGAATCGGGCGAGGTGCTTGCCCTTTGCGGCCGCAGTGCTCCTCTGCTGCTATACCTAATCTGAAGACTGCCAGAGGGATTTACTCCTTATTCTTGACCCCCCCACAACCGATATATACCACGCTGCATAGTGCTGTTGGCATAAATTGCAGGCTCTTGCTATGCCGGCCACTAAACAAAGAGGCGGCAGTTGGGGCATGATAATGGATTCCTTTGCGGCCAAGTAGAAGCAATGAGGCCACATGCCAATGAGGGAGGAGGAACAGGCTGGTGCACCGCCAGACCAGGAGAAGACCCACGAAGACCAGATCCTTGCAGCAATAGCATCGTGGACCTCCCTGGAGCATAAGATAGGCAAAGTTAAGATTGACGTGCAACTTCTGAGGCAGGATGTCTGCTCCTTAACAGAGGGTTACAGCTATGGAAACAATGCTACAGAAGAACGTAACGACCACTGTCGACTTGGAATCCAGTGTGCAAGCTCTTTAAGCAAACAATGCAGTGTTGGAGCTGTGCGCAGAGGATGCCGAAGGCAGGTCATGAAGAAATAACCTCTGCGTGCTTGGCCTGTCGGAGGGCGTGGAGGGATCTGATCCCACCTCCTACATAGAAAGTCTGATTTTACAAGAAGTCGGACCCAGCCGATTGTTCCAGGAGCCAACCCATGGCCCATAATTGACAGGGTCCTCAACTTCAGAGATAGGGAGGTAGGTAATCCTGCAGTTCTCCAGCACGGGGTCTGGCATGGATTCACATGCATGTGAATATTCCCTGTCGCCAGGCTCGGAATCCTCAGTGAAAGAAAAAAACAGTTTCACTTTAAAACTGTATTTCTCCTCTAAACCAATCACTGTACTCTGGGTCATACTGCTTCTATCCAATGACAATCCTCTCCCTAAGCTCCACCCACGGGGGCCATCTTTAGATTATTACCACACACTTCAGTGTTGGAAGTCCTCAAGTTGTTCTCTGAGCTAATTTTGTGCTTATTCAGATTTTTTTCGCAAAACAGAATGTTACTGTTTTTTGCTTCATTGTCTTCGATGAAGGATAGAGACTGGCAGCGGGGCTCTGGTCAAGACTCATCCAGGACCGGCAGTTCCAAGGAGCGTTCTCCCTCAGGAGGAAGTAGAGATCCTTTGAGGACGCCCCGCCTGCAGGGTCCAAGCGAAGGCCAAGCTCTGCAATGCTAGGTCCGCTGGGTACTCCGCTGATGTGGTTCCCGATTCGGACAAAAGGTGTTCGCCATCACCATCATCCTCCACAGTGAGTCTGCCTACGAAAGGGGCGTCTTCAAAGAGAAAGTCACTAACCCCGTCCAAACTCTGCTTGTCCCTGGATAATCCGATGAGGGAAAAGTCTGGAGATGACTCGTCAAAGCCAGTTAAGGCTTTGCTCCAGGTCAAGTCAGTAGAGTCGACGACGGCACCATCGACGAAGGCAATCTCAAGCACTTCATTGACTATGTGAATGACGTTCACCGTGGCTCTGAAGGAGAGCGGGTCCAGGAAAGAAGTGATGGCCACTCCACGGGTGTCCTTGCCCCCAAGGCGAGGTATGACTGCGGAAGCAGCGGTGAAGGAACCGGAGCCAGGGAATGACCACGCAACTGCTCCAACCCAGCAGCATCATGAGAGGGAGAGGGAAGTGGAGCCTCCCAGGTATGCAGACCGGCAGGCTACTGAGGATAGATCGGAGCAGATCTACTCAAGTACCGATGAAGACAATGATCCGCACAATGAGTGCTGCTCAGACCACGGAGGGGGAGGACCTCGGTCCCCTGTGCCGAAGAGGAGATGCATTAGCCGGGATATCAGTCCGTTGGTTCCGTTTCACCCTAGAACTAGGGGACATGTCTCTGGACATTCTAAAACCCTACACACAATGGTCAACTAAATCCAGCAAAGGATGCTGCCATCAGGGCCTGCACCTCCACAAGAGGCTCCAGAACCTCAGAGGGTAAACTCTCCCCTGTGGAAGAAGTCCACGGGGCCGCTCTGGCCCTCGGCATCATCCGACCCCTCCGCGTCATGAGAAGACTACCGAAGCCCCGGATGCAGGCATGGACATGGCTACCACAGCTACTGGTACCAATTAGGACAACTATTTCATTACAGCGGGTTGGGAGACCCACACGCCAAGTTGAATCCTTTAATTCGGTCATGTCGAGGTCCTCTGAACTGTTTCATCTGGTTCCCGAGGAGACTAAGGAGGGTGTCGTGTACCAATGACGTGAGTGGAGAGGAAAAAATATCAGTCAGTTCCCATAATGAACGGCATTTGGGAGGAGGGCCTATCCCTAAGGAAAAATCCAAGTACGCCCCGACCAAGCGGAACAGATTGGAAAAGAAGTACAGGGTTCCCGATTCGGCTCCTAGGTGCATAAGGTCTCAGCCCTTGCTGGATTCGGCGGTCTCGGCCACGGCTACAAAATGCTTGGCGAACCAGTCATCAGCAGCCATGGTACCTCCGGACCAGGAGTGTAAGAAGCTGGATGTGATGAGCAAGAGGATCATTTACACTGAAGCCTCTACCATCAAGGCAGCGAACGTGATAGCCATTTTGTCCCATTATGACCGGGAACTCTGGTACAAGCTGGGCCCTATCCTGGACTTCCTGCCCAAATACAAGGTCGAGGCACTGGAACTCTTTCAGGAAGTTGAAGTGGCCTCATATCACGCCATCACGATGGCGGTAGACATTGCTGACACAGGTTTTTGCCAGATGTGGAATGGGGTGTTTCTGCGCTGTCAAGATTGGTTGAAGGTTACAAACTTCCACCAGTACGTTCAGACAAAGGTGCTGGATATGCCATTCGACAGGGGAAAACCTGTTCGGAAAGGCCATCAACTAGTCTTTGCAGGTGATCAAGACCGACACAGAGACAGCACGTTCCCTAGGAACTTTGCAACAGCGACGATCCTTGCCCTTTTACTCCTCCAGAGGAAAGCCAGGAAGATCTTAAAATGGATAAAGTACCCCTTACAGGCAGCCCTTGCTATCTTCCACTTTAGAAGCATACAGGGGGTGCTCTCAAGGCAGCGGAGGTCAGTGGCTGCGCCGTCCACAAGGCAGAACACCTCCCCCAAGCAGGCCTGAACCGGCCATGGCTCCGGGCTCCAACTTACTCACCCCAGTGGAAGGCTGGCTGGCAAAGTTTGTCGGCACGTGGGAAAAGATCACCACGGACAGATGGGTGCTGGATGCTCTCGGACAGGGGCACACTTTGAAGTTCCAACACAGGTGTTCTCTTATCCCTCCGATTCAGTGGCAAGAACTACATGAGCCGCAGCTTATGTTGGAGGTACGATCCATGTTACGGAAAAGGGCAATAGAGCCTGTCCCCCAGCGACTGCGGGGCTCCAGAGTATATTCCAGATACTTTCTAGTTCGAAAGAAGACAGGGGGTTGGAGGCAGAATCCTGGATCTACGTCATCTTAACAACTACTTAAAGAGACCCAAAACCTCCGGATGTTCATGTTGCCACATGTGCTCGGGCAGCTGGAACAAGGACATTTTCTGATGTCGTTGGACCTGGAGAACACCTACTTCCACATCCCCATTCACAAAAATGACTGCAAGTTCCAGTTCAAGGCTCTGCCTTTTGGCCTGAAGTTGGCCCCGCAGGTGTTTACGAAGTGCCTGGCCCCGGTGGTGGCACATCTTCATCTGCAAGGCATCCACGTATACCCCTACCTGGACGACTGGTTGGTGCATGCCCGTTCACAGCCCATGGCAAGCGAAAACTGTACTTCTGCTGACAGACTGGGGTTGTCCATAAACTATCCAAAGTCTTGCTTCAAGCCATCTCAGGGCGCTCTATTCCTAGGCGCACGACTCAACACAGTGATGTGCTTGGCATCTCCCTCAGAGGAGAAGGGAAAACCATACAAGGCAAGGTGCATCGCTTGTCGCCGGCCCAGGCAGCGACCGCGTTGTCCATCAAGTTGCTTCTGGGCATGTTGTCCTCCTGCATCAACCTCATTCGCCTCTACAAACTGTGCATGAGACCTCTCCAGGAGTTCCTGTGTTCGAGGTGGATGCAGTTATCGGGGAACTTTACGGACAAGAACTCTCTCAACTAAGTGTTCCGTGGGCGATACAGTGGTGGGGTGTTGGGCAGCATCTCATACAAGGAGCTCCATCAAGTTTCTTTTTACCAGGAGATGGTACCACAGACTCCTCTCTGGAGGGATGGGGATCCCACATGGGACAGTTGCATGCCAGAGGCTCTGGCAACCGGCGGAAAAGGACCTACACATTAACGTCATGGAACTTCGGCCTCTCAAGTCTTTTCTGCCATCATTGAAGGACAAGGTGGTGAGGATCTTAACAAACAACACCACGACCATGTTCTAAATCTGAAAACAGGGGGATGGTGGACCCGGTTTCTGGCACTCTCCAAAGAGGCCCAGGACTTGTGGCAGTGGGCCATTCGTCAAAGTAATGTTCCTCTTTCCGTTTTACCTGGTAGAGGTCAAGAACACCACTGCGGGCTCACTCAGCATGGAACTGCTTTCTTGACATGAGTTGGAGCTTTGCCAGGTGGATCTGCTGTTCGGCTAATGTGGATGACCCTAGATCGATATCTTCGCGATGGCGGCGAGCACCAAGTGCCAGTGGTTCACCAGCAGGTTCCTGCAGCCCAAGAGCATGGGGGGGATGCATTCTCGTTCCCGTGGGAGGGACAGTTCCTGTACGCGTTTCCCCTCTTACTACATGTGATCAACCCACTCAGACAGTGCCACTGCAGGATGATACTTATCACCCGTGCATGACCGAAACGAATCTGGTATCTTGACCTGCTGCATCTGCCAGTGGCTCCATTCTTCATGTTATCGCTGTCCCTGGACCTTCTCGCCAGAGAGAGGGGAGAGATTCTGCATCACAACCCAGAGGCTCTGAACCTGAAGGCATTGCTCCTGCAGCCTTAGAGTTTGGGGGTTTTGTTCTACCCGACAAATGTAAGGACATCTGGCCAGAACCAGGGCCTCGTCAAAGTTGAAGTGCTATGGACATAAATGGAAACGCTTCTTTGTGGTGCAGGATTCAGAAAATTACTCTGCTGCAGGTCACGGCCCCTTAAATGCTATCATACTTGCTTTCCTTGGCCAGAGCGGGGCTGGCTCATGCCTCTATCAAGATGCTTTTCTCTGCCATATCAAGGTACACTAGGTCTCCAGGTAGACCTTCACTGTGGCTCACAGCCTCGTTAAGGAATTCCTCAAGGGACTTTTTAGGACTTTTCTCTGAAGAAGGCACCACCTAACTAAGCTAATCGGAGCGCCCTTCAAACCTATGCATCAGGTCCCACTCAGGTTTCTCTTGTGGAAGACAGCTTACCTCATGGCTATCACCTCGGCCAGAAAGGTTGGGGTGATTCAGGCCCTGTCCTGTAAGCAGCCTTACTTGTCTTTCCATGCTTTTAGGGTGTTACCCCACTTTCATGCCAAAGGTGCCTTCTGAATTCCACCTCAACGAATGTTTGGTGTTGTCGGTTTTCGCCCCGAATCCGTCGTCGCTGGCAGAACGGGCTTTGCATTCGCTAGACGTTGCCCATGCCTTGAAGTTCTACGTGCACGTACAAAGAGTTTTCGGAAGACTTCTCAGTTGTCGGTCAACTTTGGTCCTGTGAATCGGGGGAAGATCTTATCCAAGTCTTCCATCTCCAGGTGGCTCTCCGGAGCTGCATCATGCACTGTCATTGTCTGGCTAGTAGCCGCTGCCAGGTCGGCCGAGAACCAATTCCACCAGGGCCAATGCAGCAACAATGGCGTTTTCTCTCTGGTGTGCCCCTGCTCGACATCTGCAGGGCTGTGTCATGATCTCTGCTTCCAAAAGGTCAGGGTTTTCCCAACTCCCTTGGAAGCAGATCCATAACCCAGGTTCCGAGTGCCAACCAGTCCCAATTGGGACCTTTTGGACCCAGTCCTGGCGCCAGTAGCACCAGGCTCATAAATATGCCCAGTCCCAGCGCTGGAAGCGCCGGGCTCATAATGCTTGGTTGGATTTACCTGCAGCAGACCATGCTGCTTACTTGCCTGCCAGTTGAGCCTCTGATCCTCTTCTGTTTGGAACTACTTTTCCTGTTGGGTGGGGCAGGAGCCACTCCCTAGGTTCAGAACACTGGAACTCTTCTGGAAAGCAGGAACTCTTTTCTTACCTAGGCGTGGCTGTGGAAGGAGACACCTAAGCACTACAGGAGGCTATTTAAACCACACCCGATGGATGAATCTTGCTTTGCGTTATTCTGCATCCTCTGCAGCAGAACGCTCATCGTGTCTTCTGCATCTGATCCTGGGCCTAAGGAAAAAGGCTTACCATCCTGAATCCAGTCTTCAGCAACACCTATAAAGACAAGAAAGAACAGGTTAGCATTACGGTCTTCAGTGACAGCGCTTCACTTACCTGGTCCATCGGCTGTCACCAACGCCTCGCACTGCATTCCGGCATCTGAAAGACAAAAGCTTACCAACTCTTCGCACGCTCCGGAGGCCTTCGGTGCTGCATCCCGCATCTGAAAGACAAAACAAGGTGCGTTTAAAGACATTGGGGAACTTTAATACTCACGTGCCATTACTCCTTTCCACATCTAACCCAGTGGGTATTCCGGCACCCTGCAGCCGCTCCGAACTTGTACCTGCAAAATAAAAAGACAGTTAGAGCGCATCGTGAAGCAGGCAACAAGCGCTTACTTACGTGCTTCCAGGTGCTTCTATTCATCACACGGGCTCCATCTTCAAATCACTTCAGCCCGTCGTCCGCCATTGCCGGAACCCTGCAAAACAAGAGACATCATTACTAAAGACTTTTAAAGACATTAGAATTACTCGAAACTTACCGTTCGTGCAGTAAACGACGGACAGCAGTCCTCTGAAGTCAAGAGGCCTGCTCCCCTTATCCAGTGAAGAAACTGGTTACAGCACCCTGCCCCGAGGCAGATGGAGAGCACGGCGTTCACTTACCTAAGACCTCTTACCCTTGAGTCAGACATACAGTGCACAGAGGTCCAGCCCAAAGAGCCAGCCGTGTGTTACACATCACCTTTGAAGATACGGTATACGCCCAGTCAAGACCGGCGCCTCTACGGGAATCAGGTGAGCGTTACAGAACGCAAAGCCTACCGCAAAACTCCCGTCCAGGCGCTATGGAAACCTCAGATACCGACCAGCTAGCCCAGTTACTTGGGGAACTAAGGGCAGAAGTGCATGCAGCCCGTCAGGAAACGAACGCTCTTAGAAGGGAACTGATTATTTCCAAGGAGCGAACAGATGATCTCGCTAGACAATTGCTACAGTCACAAGCCGGACAGACCCCGTTACCCGCATCTGGGGGAAATCTTCCTTCTACATCCTCTATGAATCCAGTGCAAATCAACCTACCTGGGAATGTACCTCTGGCTCCGCCCGAACGATTTTCTGGTGACCCAAAGAGGTTTGCAGTATTTATCAATCAGTGCCGGTTGCATTTCTTATGCCGGCCAGCAGCCTTTCCAACTGATCAAGCTAAAGTAGCTTTTGTGCTTTCGTACCTTAGTGGCAATGCGGCAGACTGGTCGATCCCTCTAGTAAATCAAGATGATCCGGTCCTCCATGATTTTCAAGCTTTTCAGCTCAGTATGGAAAAACTGTTCGCAGGACATTCACAGGGGCAGGCCTTGGACAATGAGCTTCTTTCGTTGCGACAAGGTAATCAAGACCTTTTGGCTTATATTGCGTCTTTCAACAGACTGATACTGGAAACTCAATGGCCTGAGGACAAAAGGATTACGCTGTTTTATAGAGGTCTACGTGGAGAGCTCAAAGATGTGTTAGCCCAAGTAGTGAATCCCACACAAGATTGTTCGGACTATATAGACTTAGTCGTTCAAATAGATCACAGACTGCAGAACAGGAAGGCCGATCGTTCCAAGTTTGATGCTCGAGTATTTTCCAAACCGCCAACTCCTTCCAAAGGAGTAGACTCCGGGGAACCCATGCAAATAGGGGGCCTGAAAGGTCCTCTAACACAAAAGGAGCGGGAAAGGAGAAAACAGTTGCAATTATGCCTCTATTGCGGAAACTCAGGGCACTTTCTTCGAGACTGTCCGGTGAAACCTGCCAAGAAGGCAGTAGGAGCTGCAGTTACCAAAGTTACAAACTCTGAGCAGGGAAACGACCTCGCCCGACAAGAATAGAGGTCCTCTTGCCGAGCGTGAAAACCAGTTCCGTGACCTCGCATTTCGTGATACCTATGGTCCTCATTAGCCCTGATAATCCGGATCGATTACATGCAATTGAAGCTTACGTCGACAGCGGTGCCATCGGCAATTATGTGGATCATGAAATGGTTTTGAGGATGAATCTAACTCTTTGTCCCAAGGCTGTAAAGGACGTCATTACTACGGTGGATGGTACGGAGATAGCCTCCGGGCCAGTAACGCATACCACTCAAGAAGTGATGCTAGTAAGTCAAGATGGACACCATGAGAAGATCGTGTTCGATGTGATCAAGGCCCCTCAGTTTCAGATTATTCTAGGAATACCTTGGTTAGAGAAACACAATCCTCTGATCGATTGGCGAGCAAGAACGGTCCAGTTTCCAGAATGTGTCTCTACTTGTCACCCTCCACCTGGTGTTGCACTGGCAGCAATTTCTTCAGAGACTCCCCAGTTACCTCCCGAATACCTAGAATACCAAGATGTTTTCTGGAAGGATCAGGCTAACTCTCTACCTCCTCATAGGTCTTATGACTGCCAGATAGACCTGATACCTGGATCTACTCCTCCTTGTAGTAGAATTTATGCCCTCACGGAGCCTGAGAACCTTCACCTTCGACAATACCTGGATCAATACCTGGCAAATGGGTTTATTCGTCCTTCCCAGTCCCCTGCTTCTTCAGCTTTGTTCTTCGTTCCAAAAAAGGAAGGAGACCTTAGAACTTGTATAGATTATCGCTCCCTGAACCAGATCACCGTTAAGAATAGATATCCGTTACCTTTGATCCCTGAACTCCTGGACCAAGTCAGAAAAGCATGCATATATACAAAGCTGGATCTTAGAGGAGGTTACCACTTGGTACGAGTAAAAGAGGGCGATGAATGGAAGACGGCCTTCCGCACCAAGTATGGACTATTTGAATATCAGGTCATGCCCTTCGGACTTTGCAATGCCCCGGCCGCCTTTCAATATTTTATGAATGATGTCCTCAGAGAGCTCATAGATGTGTGTGTTGTTGTTTACATTGACGACATCCTCGTTTATTCTTCATCGGAATCTGAACATCGGAAACACGTGAAAATGGTCCTCGAAAGATTGCGTCAACACAAACTTTTCGCTAAGTTGGAAAAATGTGTTTTCGACGTGACTGAAGTTGAATTCTTGGGATTCATATTATCACCTGGCGGAGTGCGTATGGATTCAAAGAAGGTCGATGCAGTTCTCAAATGGCCATCACCATCCTCCGTAAAAGGTGTGCAAAGCATGTTAGGCTTCGCTAACTTTTACCGCAGGTTTATCCCCGAATTCTCTCGAATAGTCCAGCCCATCACTGCCCTGTTAAAGAAAAACAAACGTTTTGAATGGTCTACCGAGGCGGAACAAGCTTTCCAGGATTTGAAGACTAAATTTATCTCTGCACCAATCTTAAAACACCCTCGCCCCGAACTCCCCTACATCGTGGAAACTGATGCTTCAAGCCTTGCCATGGGGGCAGTTCTATCACAAAAGGACCCGGTAACCAATCAGTTGCATCCCGTGGCATTTTGGTCCCGCAAATTCTCGCCTCCTGAAATCAATTACACGATTACTGACAAGGAACTTCTGGCTATCAAGTCTGCCTTTAAGGCTTGGCGGCATTATCTGCTGGGGGCTCGACACACCGTTACTGTGATTACGGATCACCGAAACCTGCAATATTTGAAAACCGCAAAAGCCCAATCCTCTAGACAACTCCGTTGGGCATTATTCTTTGCCGAGTTTGACTTCATAATTACCTATCGACCTGGTACAAAAAACGGTAAAGCTGATGCCCTTTCTCGGATGGGAGTGGAAGAACACTTGATCAACCCTAAACCTGTACCAATCATTCCCGAACAAAGAATTCTGGGTGTAATCGCCACACAATCCATAGAGGAAGTTAAGGATAAAGCCAGGCAACTTGTAACTCCAGCAGACATACAGAATTGGCATCTGGAGGGAAAGGACTTTGCAGTAAAGGACAACTTATTGTATTTCCAAGAACGATTATACCTACCCAGCACAGATTTACAGAAAAAAGTAATCTCTTGTTATCACGATTCTTTAATGGAAGGACATCCCGGTATAGCCAAGACCTCAGAAAAGATCAAGCGCTACTTCTGGTGGCCGTCTTGGAAAAAAGATATCAGAGACTTTGTAATGTCCTGTGGAGCATGCGCCCAAAACAAGAGTCAAAAGGAAAGACCAGCAGGCCTCTTACGCCCTATTGACATCCCACCCCGCCCTTGGCATACGCTTTCTATGGACTTCATCACCGATCTACCTCCATGCTCCGGATACAGTGCGATTCTAGTAATCGTGGACTTATTCTCCAAGATGGCGCATTTCATACCGCTCAAAGGCTTGCCAACAGCAGCAACTCTGGCCCGAGAATTTCTCGAAAACATCGTCCGACTGCACGGTTTTCCTTCGGTTCTAATTTCGGATCGAGGTAGTCAATTTATTTCTCATTTTTGGCGAAGTTGCTGTCGGTCGGCTCAAATTGATGTGAGACTATCGACCAGTCACCACCCTCAAACCGACGGACAAACCGAGAGGACCAATCAAACTCTGGAACAGTATTTACGCTGCATGCTGCAACAAACTGAAAAAACTTGGAAAGACATCCTTTGGATAGCCGAATATGCCTACAATAACTCTGTCCATTCGGGAACTGGGAAAACCCCATTTTTTCTTTTGTACGGCAGTCACCCTCGAACCTCGGAGTTGGATCCCCTCCAAGATCTTGAAACACCAGCAGTAGACGACCTGCATTCTACAATCACCCAAGCCTTTAAGGAAGCTGTTTCTCACCTTCAAAGGGCTAAAGAACAATACAAGAAAGGAGCAGATCAACATCGGAAGGAAGCCCCTCAATATCAAGTAGGGGATCAAGTCTGGTTATCCACCAAATATCTACCTCTAAAAGGGCCACGCACAATCAACCCAAGATACCTTGGTCCCTATTCCATCACTACCATAGTAAACCCAGTAGCGGTCAAGTTGGACTTGCCCCCGCACATGAAGATACATCCGGTCTTCCACGTCTCTCTATTAAAACCCGTGCAACCTCAAACCCGACTAACTAAATCTCCAAAACCCATCCTAGTTGATGGAGAACTCGAGTTTGAAGTCAAAAGCATTCTGGACTCCAAGATCTCCAAATCTAAACTATTTTACCTAATTGACTGGAAAGGCTACGGCCCCCAAGAGAGATCCTGGGAACCTGCTGAATATGTCCACGCTCCTTGCCTAATCAAAAGATTTCACCGAACATTTCCTGACAAGCCAAAACCCCCGGAGAAGCCCGGTTTGGGAGGGGCCTTGAGGCGGGGTACTGTCATGATCTCTGCTTCCAAAAGGTCAGGGTTTTCCCAACTCCCTTGGAAGCAGATCCATAACCCAGGGTCCGAGTGCCAACCAGTCCCAATTGGGACCTTTTGGACCCAGTCCTGGCGCCAGTGGCACCAGGCTCATAAATATGCCCAGTCCCAGCGCTGGAAGCGCCGGGCTCATAATGCTTGGGTGGACTTACCTGCAGCAGACCATGCTGCTTACTTGCCTGCCAGTTGAGCCTCTGATCCTCTTCTGTTTGGAACTACTTTTCCTGTTGGGTGGGGCAGGAGCCACTCCCAAGGTTCAGAACACTGGAACTCTTCTGGAAAGCAGGAACTCTTTTCTTACCTAGGCGTGGCTGTGGAAGGAGACACCTAAGCACTACAGGAGGCTATTTAAACCACACCCGATGGATGAATCTTGCTTTGCGTTATTTTGCATCCTCTGCAGCAGAACGCTCATCGTGTCTTCTGCATCTGATCCTGGGCCTAAGGAAAAAGGCTTACCATCCTGAATCCAGTCTTCAACAACACCTATAAAGACAAGAAAGAACAGGTTAGCATTACGGTCTTCAGTGACAGCGCTTCACTTACCTGGTCCATCGGCTGTCACCAACGCCTCGCGCTGCATTCCGGCATCTGAAAGACAAAGGCTTACCTACTCTTCGTGCGCTCCGGGGGTCTTCGCACTGCATTCCGGCATCTGAAAGACAAAAGCTTACCAACTCTTCGCACGCTCCGGAGGCCTTCGGCGCTGCATCCCGCATCTGAAAGACAAAACAAGGTGCGTTTAAAGACATTGGGGAACTTTAATACTCACGTGCCATTACTCCTTTCCACATCTAACCCAGTGGGTATTCCGGCACCCTGCAGCCGCTCCGAACTTGTACCTGCAAAATAAAAAGACAGTTAGAGCGCATCGTGAAGCAGGCAACAAGCGCTTACTTACGTGCTTCCAGGCGCTTCTATTCATCACACGGGCTCCATCTTCAACTCACTTCAGCCCGTCGTCCGCCATCGCCGGAACCCTGCAAAACAAGAGACATCATTACTAAAGACTTTTAAAGACATTAGAATTACTCGAAACTTACCGTTCGTGCAGTAAACGACGGACAGCAGTCCTCTGAAGTCAAGAGGCCTACTCCCCTTATCCAGTGAAGAAACTGGTTACAGCACCCTGCCCCAAGACAGATGGAGAGCACGGCGTTCACTTACCTAAGACATCTTACCCTTCGAATCAGACATACAGTGCACAGAGGTCCAGCCCAAAGAGCCAGCCGTGTGTTACACATCACCTTTGAAGATACGGTATACGTCCAGTCAAGACCGGCGCCTCTACGGGAATCAGGTGAGCGTTACAGGCTGCTACGTGGAGCTCCATGAGGTTCTCGTCCAACAGGGATTCCAGGGATGAGTCTTGAGTCGGCCAAGCAGTGCCACCAAATAGTTTGCCTGAGGTGAGTCTATTCCAGAGGTGTTTCTTGCTTCAGTTGAGCCTTGACACTTCCCGTGATTGTTTATATGTACTGCTGTGTAATGGTTATTCATGAGCATGCTGGATTTTGAGAATCGGAGGCGGCTGAACTCTGCTTTCAGTGCGGCTTGATTCTAGCACGTAGCTTTACTCTATTCCTACGTGTCACGCAACGTATTGTGAGGTCCTTTCCTCTAGTTCCAACCAGGATCGGCAGGAACTGGAGACGAGCCAGGACCACAAGGACCGCTGAGGACCGTGGAGACGGCAAGCGGTCAAGGCAAGCGGTCAAGGAAAGCGATCAAGGCGGCCAGGCACCTTCTTCCACAGGTGTTCCACTGGCTCCCCCCAACCCCCCTGGCTACAGTAAGTGCAGCACCATGGGTGAAGAAGGCATAGTGCCTTCACGCGTTGGAAGGAGCGAGAGCCACCCGTTAAAAGTATTATTTCGGGTGGGCAGGGGGACGGAGTGCAGCACATAATCTATTGGGTTGTGACCACACAAGACCCTTGCCCTGACAAGCCCGCACAAGCCCACCTATCTTTTACATATTTGTTCTTGCCTTGCCATGCAGTGCTCGTGAAACTCAACTGAGCTGTTTTGACTGCCACACTTAGGAGACTGTGGGCATAGCCTTTGATCCCGTTGCAAGGCACAAGGTACACTCCCAATAGTGACAAGCAATTTAATTGCTAATCTGTAAAAGCAATAATACAGCATATGTCAATAGATACCAACTATTACTAACACTTAGTTTCACTTTGGCCCTGTGACATACAATCCCCAATTGCTTGTAAGACCTCATAGCAACTAAGTGCCTCCAATAGTGGACACTCTAAACCTGACCCGAGGGACCACCTTGTTGAGTGGTGCCATAAGACCTAGAATGCTTACAGTCAAGAAGTGCTCTGCGACAAGATATAATCTTCGCAATGAGAGGGGAAGGACCCCGATAGCCAGCACCTACAGAGGTAAGGGAACCAAAACGGCACCAGTGGAAAAAGGTGCAATCACAGACTTCTTCCCGCCCCCTCGCACCCCTAGTATACCAACCATACCTTCGCCAGACGAGAGAGAGACTGGCAGCCCTAGTAAGAATAACAGCAATGTTGGTTTAGGGGAAAGTGCCATTGACAATAACTCTTTACTGGAACTCTGCTTATCTATGCAGAGATCCATGACACCCTTATTAGGAAGCAGTGTCGGCAATCAGACTGGAGGCTATCAACAGCTCGCCTTAGACTCACAATGAGAAATATACAATAGATGATCTGCCTCCCCCAACCTGGACGTACATCTGGAGTCATCTGAACCAGCTAGTAGTGGAGACCAGGGTGAAAGCCGTACGACCCTGGTGGAACTGCAATACTTGGTCGCATCGCAACAATTTGCACTAAATATTCTGTTAAAGATGTGTGGGCGGATACTGGAAGTCACCCTTACCTTATCGGCAGGAAACACAGTTAATAACACCAATAATAGCAATCTGGTGCCTGTGCAGATAGAAGGGAACATCACTCTCCCTGAATGCCCGGAGATAGCTGACTTGGAAACAAATACTACAAACAATTTGGATGTCTACTTTTCAGGAAAGCAGCGACGAATGGCCAGAAGAGTGATCGCAAGGAAAAAGTCCTATACTGTGACCATAACATTACCATGACATTTCCAGACCCACCTAAGGGAGTACTCCCAAAAAGGGACTGAGAAAAACGAATCTGAAAGCCGCACGTGCATGCAAACTCAACTCAGGCAAAGAGGGCAAGCTGACTAGCTGGCTCATCCTCGATAAGAGTAATAACTCATACCTAGTTGAAGAGGTGGATCTGGAGCCATCACTTTGTTTAAGCGAGCAGGATGCGAACTTGGTTCCGATTATTACAAACACTGAACCAATTTCACCACCTCAGTTAGTCGTCATACCTGTACCGTCATCTGAGGATAAAGCCAATACTATTCTGCCCCATTGCGGAGGACGTGCATTATTAAGAACTTGTACCAAAATAGTAATCACGATTGGATCAGTAGATCAGTTCGGATGATCAGACTTCACTCAATCCCACAGCTGAGAGTGCTGAGATCGGAAGACTTTGAATTTGTCAAACCATTGAAAGTGACGAACTCTAATACATCGGCAATACACTGTACGTTTTTAGCAACAGCAAACATGATACGCAACTTTAAAACTAGTTTGCCAGAAGTTGACATTGAAGTGGACGCTGATCCGAGTATGGCTGACCCGAAATGGCCATTGCCACCGCCAAGCACCAACACTGAAGAAATTATGATACCTCAACTACCTAAAGGCAACTCTGTGCAAATGGCTGATATACAGAACGTCCTCAAGTGGTTCGCCGAGTCTCTCCCCGCTGTGACACTAAGACAATGAGATCAATGTTTGGTCTCATGGAACTGTCGGGATTTAGCCACCTTTTAGCCGCGGATGGCTCCATCCCCCTGTTAGCAGGCCACACCTGCGTTTGCCTTCAGAAGACGTGATTTACCTCTCGGGCCCTTCTAAATAGATACACTATCCACCAGGAACTAGCTAAAAAGGGCCCGAGGGGAAGGCCATATGGGGGTCTACCCATTGGGATCTTGCATCCATTAACGTCCACTCGCATCCACTCCAATATGGATGCGTTTGTGCTCGCGGTCGAGTTAGAACTCCCCGGTAAAGACACAGTAGATAAAATGTTATTGATTAGCCTCTACAATCCCCCAGGATCCTCCCACAGAGATCTTATGCAGGAAGCTTGTCATGATCTGTTGATTGATTGGATGATAGCTCCAGAAAATGATCTGGTAACAATTGTTGGTGACTTTAATTGTCATTTAATGGGTGACATAGGTAGAAGTAATAATCCTTTGTTGAAGAGCAGAGGCAAATTGTGGCATTCAACTGCGAATCCAGAGGGATTATTATGGTTTAATTTTCTCAAACCATGGGACCTCGTAATGTGAAATGGTAGAACCAGCAGCGATTATCCAGGGCAGCCTACATGGAGTAATGTAAAATCCAGACTTACACTTGATTACATCTTTGTAAGCCCTTCAATGGCAACTTGGGTCACTGATATGAGGGTCAATAAGAACGATTGGAGTGATCATGCTATGCTTACATTAACATTCAATTTCTTGATACAGTATGCTCGGACCAGACCTACTGGTGAATTGAGGACGCCTCTTCAAACGTATGCTGGTCCAACAATAACATTAAAGCAATGGAAGCTACGGTTCACAAGACCAGCATGGGTCGCGATGAGCTTCTTGCAATGTCCAGCAGCGAGATCGAAGAATGGATAGCATCCTTTTCATATAGGTACGCTACTATTAAAATAAATTTGCTAGCTCAAGAAGCTTTATAAAGACTGCACCACATGGAATAGTTATGGGATTTCAACTAGGAAGTACAAGAACTCCTTTAGATCATGGTTTAGGCGGAAGTGCTACGCATCCAAATTACTCAAATGGCAGAAGATGGTCCAAGTATTATGCACAGGGAACTCCCGTTCTATATGGGGACTGCTGGGCAAGGCAAGGGGTGATACTAGTAGTTCCCTCACTAATCCTATCTGGGTAGGCCAATGGGAGAATTTCCTGAGAAGCCGTAATAATCTTGCCCCGGGACAGACTCGGGAGGTAGAAAACTTGAGTCGCCCCTCTCCTCCTTTCAAGGTGACAGTTTAATCGCTAACTGCCAGAATAAAAAAGCTCAAATCGAGAGCACCCAGGCCTAATGGCCTGGCAAAAGTTATATTAAAGAGCAATCCGGAGTACTGCGCAGAAGTCCTGAAAATATTGTTTGATAAGATTCTTAACGATGGGTGCAATCCGGAATCATGGCAGACAGCAATTCTGGTCCCGATTTATAAAAAGGGAGATCAGGCTGATCCATCTAATTATCGTCTATTGGCCATGTTGGATTGCATGGGCAAATTTGCCACATACTTATTGCATGAACTACAAGCATGGGTGGACGGAGAGAAGATTCTAGATAGTTTTCAATGCGGCTTCAGGGGTGGATACTCCACAGTGCATAATCTGGTGGTAATGGACATACTTCGAAATAGGGCCAGAACAACTGGCAATCCACCACTATATGTATTATTTATTGATTTCAAGGCGGCCTTTGATCTAGTGCCAAGAGAACTTTTGTGGGCCAAACTTGAGATCTTGGGCTGCCCCAAAGGGATACTTTACTATCTCAGGTTATTACAGCAGAACACCTCTGTCACTCTGAAGCTAGATTCCAAGGGGAACATGACTAGTAAGATTCGGCAAACCCGTGGCCTAAAACAAGGCTGTGTTACAGCGCCATTATTATATAACCTGTTCGTCCACGGCATACCGAAAGTACTATCAGCAGAACATAACTGTCCCCCTAAGATAGGCACAGCCCACTGTCCGGTCCTACCGTATGCTGATGACTTAGTCATCATGGACCACACAATCAGTGGACTACGCAGCTCAGCAGTGGCCCTATGGGTTTACGCTCAAACAAACGGTCTCTCAATCAATCTGGGTAAGACCCAGATGGTGGTTTTTACCAGTAAGAAGGTAGCACGAGTGAGTATTAAAATCTACGAGTCAGCATTTCAATACACGCCCTATTATAGATATCTGGCCGTAGAGATAGAGCCCAAGGGACAATATAATATGTGTAAACGAGCTCTGATCACTCGAAGGGCCCAAATCACTGCATCGATATATCGCTTTACTGCCTCACATTGTGGGTACACTATCTGGGCCGCATGCCAACTATATCTGAAGCTTCTAGCACCCATGATCACCTATGGACTACAAGCCTGACAGCTAATGGACCTTGGGTGGCTGCAGATTCTTGAGGGGAAATATTGGAAGAAGATTCTAGGTCTCGCGACAATGGACTGGAATTAGGCCTCATCTCGTGGAAATATCAGGTACTCAGAAAGAGGGCGGAACTGTATTTAAAAATGAAGTTGAATGCAGGGAACCCCTTGCTTTCTGCTATGCACAGTGAAATTAATAAGTCATCCACATTTCCATTTATGAAAGTACATATGGATAGCTATCTGGACAGGATTGGTTGGACTAATAGGTTGTATGGGGACACAGCCAGTTCACTGCGGGCACTAGTTAAGAAGTCCGAACTATGTGACTGGATTGATAACTTTGTTCATCTGGAAGATCTGAAACATTATAAATTTGTCCCATACATGCGATATACCTTTAAACAACCACTGCCATACTTGTCTCTTTGCCCCTCACCTCGTTTGAGACGATTTATCCTGTTAATGAGGATTGACCAGCTGCCGTTATTGGCTATTACTGGGATTATGAACAATCTTCCTATATTAGAACGCTTCTGCCGGCTATGTATGAAAAAATCTGAGATTGAATCTGGTAAACCTGTCCTAACCAGTTGCCCTGCCATGCTAAAAACCTACTCAACATGCTATGGTGGCTTTGTCCATAGTGTGGATCATATAAGTAGCAATGACTTCTGGCTAAGGGCTGCCAATGCAATCAGCATGAAACTTCATATTGCAATGTATGACGTATGGTTGATTGTAGAGAGCCTGCTAGGTATACCTATAAAGGTGCTGTATTGCTCTGATGAAAGAAAAAAAAAAAACCTCAAGAGTGAGAATGGGTGCCGGAGCGATAAAGTAATATCTATGAATTGATAAGTGTCTACATTAGTAATCCTTTTAGAATTTTTTAGAATGCGAAATTACCATGAAAAGAAATGGAACATAGGTGAACAAAGAGTAATACCTGTGCATTGCTTATATATTATGTAGATTGGTATTTTTTTCATCATTAGCATATTTTTCTTTTTCTTTTCTGTTCTCGTTCAGTTCTCATTTTAATGTTTTTACATGTTTAATCAAGTTGTAATAATATTTACTTTTTGTAATTTGTATTGATTTATGAAATGTGAAAAGCTTATGTTAAGCTATAACACATTAATAAATAAATTATTCATGAGCATGTGAATCCATGCCAGACCCCATGCTGGAGAAGGTTTAAGTTGCATGTGAACCCTCCCTCCTTCCCCTCTGTGACCCTTCTTGGTTCATACTGCCACTTTACATGCTTACCAAATCTGAAGATGGCCACCAGGGGTGGAGTTTAGGGAGAGGACTGTCATTGGATGGGAGCAGTATGACCCAGAGTACAGCGATTGATTTAGATGAGAAATAGTTTTAAAGTGAAACTGTTTTTTTCTTTTACTGAGGATTCCGAGCCTGACTGGGAATATTCATGAGCATGTGAATCCATGCCAGACACATGCTGGAGAACAATAGTTACAGGTAAGTAACTTAAAGCTCTATACTCGAAAAGGGTATCTTGACAATTGCCATATACCCGGATTATACACCATTAGTCCAAAAGAAAAACGGTTGTTTCTTTTCCTACAACAGAAAGTCTCTGTACATATGCTTTAAAAAGAAAAGGCGATATTTTTATTTTTTTCCGAGACTTCCAGAGGCTGCAAACTTGTGGCTGGACCACAATAGCATGGCAGATAGCGCTTCGGGTGCCAGACTGGATAGGCACAGGAAAGGCCCT
Source organism: Ambystoma mexicanum (assembly GCF_040938575.1). NCBI lineage: Eukaryota > Metazoa > Chordata > Amphibia > Caudata > Ambystomatidae > Ambystoma > Ambystoma mexicanum. The sequence goes on along the minus strand of NC_090934.1, from coordinate 975,733,047 downwards.
TTAATTCAGTTGGATGGGAATTCATGATGGTGGCCTATGAGATAGAGGCTGTGTTCGCACTATCACTATTGACTTAGATCGGGCCTCTGCTTCCAGAAGTAGAGCACTACCTCACATGGTGCAGAACTTCTGACAACCCCGGAATGCTAGATATATTTGGTAGTCAGCCCCTGCTAATACCTCTGGCCCGACTCCCTGATGACGATGTTTCGTCTTGCAGGACCGGGTGTGCCCAAACGGTTGATGCTGTTGAGCATTGTTTTGGCCCCACTGTTTGACTGTTTAGACATAGTTGGTTGTTGCTGTTGTCGTCTGGTTTGGTTTTTGGAATCTGCAATACTGAGAGACTGCTGGGGGCCGTGTTAGGGGTGGCAGGGGATAGGGCTCTTCACACAGGACCTATTCCTCTGCATATGGGGCTTGGTAGGTTACTGACCAGTGCTAATGGTGGGCTATGGTGGCCACCTTGCCATGTGTGTCTGATGTGGATGGCGGACTGCTTAACACGCTACACAGATGGCGTCAATTAGAATATTGACCTGGAATGTCAGTGGGATGGGATCCTGTCTATGCAGGAACTGGGTGCAGTCTTACTTACGCAGGAAAAAGATATTGATTGCGTTACTGCAGGAAACGCATCCTCTCCCTGCAGAGCAGGAGAGAATTGTGGCCAGGTGGGGAGGGAGGAGATACAGATCCACATACTTGCAGTTTATTAGAGTGGTCCTGGTGTGGATGGATGCTGACGTTCCTTTCCGGCAGCTTGGCGTGGAGGAAGACAAAGAGGTTAGGTGCGTTATTGTGTATGGTTATGTGGAACATTAAGAGGTATACATTGTTCTAATCGTGCAATGTCCGCTTACCTTTGCTCCCTGAGAAGTAGATTGGATCGACGGAGAGACACTTTGTTCCATTGGGGTAGGGGGTGCAATGGGGACCCTACCCTGTATAGGTCAGCTTCTGCACGGAATAGATTGTCAACAGCTTCAGCAGCTATTAATGCTACATTAATGGACCTCCTGTGGGTGGTTATCTGTAGAGAAATGCATGGGGATAGACATGCCTACTCCTACTACGCCGCCCCACACAGACTCTACACCATAATTGACTATATGTTTGGGGCTGAGCATTTGGCTGATATTTCAGATGCAGAATATATTAGTGTTGTTCCTCTCTCATCCCTGATTGTCTAGCTGCCATTCAGCCTTGGTGTGCTGCCAATGATATCTGCCTTAATGCCACTAAGACTGAGATCCTTCTCATTGGGACCCCTGCCCCCACGTTCCCTCCCTCCCTCTTGCCCCACTCTATGCCCCCCCCCCACCCTCTTATGAGGCAAAAACACTTGGTGCAACCTTTGACTCCTCTCTATCCTTCTCTCATCACATCAAGGACCTTGCTAAGAAAGCCCACTATCAACTGCACCTCCTCTGAGTCATTCTTCCTTTCCTTGCTGTCCCCCCGAAACTCAATATCTCAAGAGCTCGGGGTTCTCTCTAGGTTGATTCACTGCATCCTGCTCAACCGTCTCCATGACCACCTGGGTATCACTGATCAGCCTCTGACCTGGCTGACCTCTTTCCTTCCTGATCGACCGTCTCAGGTGCAACTTGTGTTTTTCCTTTCATCCATTGTAAACAAACCTAAGCGAGAACACATTACTAAGGACAGGAATGATCTTCATTGGCTGGCAGTGAAAGAATGGATCTTGTTCAAATCACTGACCTTAACCCACCGATGTCTCTACGGCACGGCACCAGCATATTTAAAAAGAAAATTCAGCTGGTTTGAGCCAAGTTGCTGCCTGAGATCTACCAAACAAGGATTGATCAATCCCTGTCCCCCAGGCAAAGCCACCGGCCTAGGTCAAGCTTTCCCAAACCTGGCGATCTCTCACTGGAATAAACTTCCTTGCAGCCTTAGACTGGAAAGCAACATTCTATTTTTCAGGAAGCAATTGAAGACCTTCCTCTTCAAATAACTAGGCTTCTACTTCATCGCTCTGGGTCGCTTCTCTTGCTTCTCTTCTCCCTTCTTTCGTGTTGTCCTGTGAAATTATTGTCCCCGAGTCTTTTTGTCGTGCCCTGATGCTTGCGAGCTTCGGCGCGTAATAAATAAATAAATAATAAATAAATAAATCTAGCTCCCTGTCTACCTGTGGTGTTCCCCAGGAGTCTAACCTCTCACCCTGGCTTTTTAACTAATACCTGGCATCTCTCGCTCATCGCATAGCCATTTTCTGCTCCCACTTTCAGTGCTATGCTGACAACACTCGGCTCATTTTCAGGCTTCCCTCGGCCACCTCTTCTCCTTCTCTCATCTCTGATTGCCTGTCTGCCATTCAGGATTGGTGTTCTGCCAACGGTCTCTGCCTGAATGCCAGCAAGACAGAGATCCTCCTCATCGGCACACCCTCACACTCCTTTCCCCTCTCTCTCTGGCCGGCTTCCCTTGGCCCTCCTCCTACCCCTACCTGCATGGCCAAGAACCATGGAGTCATCTTTGACTCCACGCTTTCTTTCTCTGCCCACATCTGTCTCTAAAAACTCAAACTTCCTACTGCACCTCCTCAGAAGTTTTCTGCCTTTCCTCTCTTTAACTCAGAAGCTCACTGTCCCTCAAGCCCTGGTTCTCTCTAGGTTGGACTACTGTAACAGCCTCTTTTTAAATCTACCTGCTTCTACTCTCCGTCCTTTGCAACTTATCCAGAACAGGACTGCAAGATTTGTCCTTGATCTCAAGCCCTGGGGTCGTATCTCTTCATCCCTGAAATCTCTCCACTGGCTCCCAGTGGCTGCAAGGATGAAATTCAAAATCCTTAGCATTGTCCACAAGGATTTCTGGGGCCTGGGTCCAAAATATCTTCAGCTTTCCCTTTGTAAATACCTCCCCCCTCGAGCTCTTCACTCCTCTACCTTTAACTCCCTTAGGGTCAATAGTTTCTCTAAGAAGCGCGCTGGGGGTAGATCTTTGTCTTCGGCTGGGGCCACCCTCTGGAACAGCCTCTCTGCCACTCTGAAACTTGAGGAAAACCATCTCCGGTTCTGGAAGCACCCCAAGACTTTCCTCTTTGCTTCTGTTCGCCCCTCCTCTCCCCTGCTGATCTGATCTCTCTTGGCACTGTCCACCTGGCCTACCTTCTTACTTCCGGGCCCAGTTACCTGCTCACCTTGCCACCCACCGGCACTGCCTCATGGCAAACATTTGCACTGGGGCCTGTATCTGCAACCATACAGTCCTCCCCTTTCTCTCTCTGCACTAACAGACTCACTCGGTCTGCTGCCTAATCCTAGCACTTACCACCTGTTGGCTGCACTACTACGGTTTGCTGCCTGTTATTATTTTACATTTATTATCTGTATTCCTTTGCCCTGCACACTCCACTTCTCCCCCCTTCCATGACCTTTTCCCCCTTTTCCCTCTCCAATGCACTTGTGTGTTCTCGATGTCGCTGGGCCTAGTAAGATCGTTGTTTTTCTACTCCCTTGTTACCCTCCCTTGCCTTGTTGCGCTCTGAAACACCTGTGTACGAGCGTGATATAAATAAACTATCAATCAATCGCCTCTTCCTCAATCTTCCTGCATCTTCTATTGGACCTCTTCAACTAATACAGAAAACAACTGTGAGACTTATCCTTGGCCTCAAGCCCAGGGACCACATCTCTCCAGCCCTGTTCGCTCTTCACTGATTCTCAGTGGCTGCTAGGATCAAATTCAAGAACCTCTGCATCATCCACTGGGATTTCTGGGGCCTAGGACCCCGCTACATCCAACTCTCTAAGTGTCTCCCTTCTAGATCCCTTTGCTCTGCTATCTCCAACTCTGATACCCGGACGCTTCTCCAAGCAAAGCGTGGATGGTATATCTCCTTTGCAGGAGCCTCCCTCTGGAATGGTCTCCTCACCCCTCTCAGGAAGCTCCTCAAGTCCTTCCTTTTCTCCTCCTCCTTCACTTTCCCCTCCCCTGCTAATTTCCCCATGCTTCCTCTACAACTCGCTGCCTGTTCTCTCAGAGTTTCACAGGGCTCCAGGCCCCCTTCCAGTCCATGCACTTACTACACCTCCTGGCGCTTGCACTCTGGCCTCCACGTAGCACTTACCCTGTCCTTTATTCATTTCCCTTCACCTTAGCGCTTCTTACAGACTGGCACTTCTCCAGCCCCCACCCCCTTCTCCCTAGCACTTCAGTTCTGCACTTGCACATTCGAATGAAGGCCTAGTAGGCTCGGCATCGTTATTCTTTCCCCTATTACATTCCCTTTTTCTCTTGTGGCGCTTTGAAACACCTGTTGTATAAGCGCCTTACAAATAACAAATAAATAAATAACTACAGGCATGGTGTAGCGACTTTAAGCTGTGGAGTGCAGCAGCAACCACTGCCTGGTGCAGAGCCCTGAGCTACGGTTCTCCTGGAACCCACTGAGAATGTTGCAGCATGGAACACGCTCCTGCTTGCAATGTTCAGTTCTCCGGAGATTAAGCTCCCATGAATACTTGGGTACCTCTTCCTTAGACGATTATTTTTATGGGGTCACATTGGAGAGTGTCATGCGCATTGGCACAATGGCACTCGGTGGTTGGATTGACTTTACCCCTGCTGGTCTCCACCAAGTGATGGCACAGTGCTGAAGCACACCACCCCTTGCCAGATTATTGCGCGAGGAACATGCGGGGAGCCTTATTTTCTTTATGTAGTTCATTTCTTTCTTTGTTTTAACACGAAGCTGTGTCCTTTGTTTGCTACACCGTTTGGTGGCGTTAGTTATAGTGGCAATACGATTCCATGTATGGGACAGGAAATGAGAGTGCATATTTACGAATCCACGTCAAACGCATTAACCACTGAGCGACCAAATACATGCAGGTTTGCAGATGGTTCCTTAACCCGCTGAGTTAGAGGCAATGACCCGCAGGTTACATGGAGGTCTCCAGAGCTACTGCCTTCCTTCACTGACATAAGGTAATGGGATGGGAGGACCCTGTGACCTGTATGCGTGTTTCAGTGTCTTCTACTTGTCCCCTGTGCCATGAAGCTATGAACCTGCCTAACTCGCCCACAGCTGGGACACTTTATGAAACAGACTTATGGTGCTCACCCCTCCATCTTGAGGGAACTGACCCCCACGCAGAAACGCACTTGCTCTTTGGTGAAATAGATGTACTTCAAAGTGCCCAGGGGTGGGTCATTTTGAAACTAGATTTAGCGCTACAAAATGAAACCTAAATTAATTCACTTGGGGCTCGTGACCGAGTCGCACTGAGGTGTCCTATTAACCCACTGTTCTAGGTTGCAGCAGAGTTTAAGATGGTATAAGTCCTTCCTGAAAGTCTGTAACAATAAAGCAAATGAAACACAAACTGCGGTGGGCCATTGACTTTCAAAGTTATTGTGATGTGGGGGCGCTCCATACCACGGCTCTAGCACGGTTTGGGGTTTTCTCCTGCCTACAAAATGCTTTAAGTGATGGAACAAAGTCTCATGTGACCGCTCACATTTCACCTCGCACATCTCTAGAAAAGAAATTCAGCACAAAATACAGTGCATGTAAAGAGTGCAAAAAAGGGTGTGCTTTGAGGGAAGATGGGTGGGAATGGGAGGAAAACAATTAGATTTGACTTACAGATGGGTGTTAAATGGGTGGGACACGTAGCCAAACTACACAAATCCATCCTGATATGTCATCTGCATACTTTACAGACCCTCATTCAAAGCCCCTATTTCAATCTCTTATGTTAAAGCTCTTATTTTAATGAAAATAGTTTTGGCTTAAAGATAATGCTTGCAGCGCCACCTAATGGCCAAAACAAAAAAAGGATAAAAATCCATAGGATTCATGGTAATATATGGAGGACAATACACAAGACTTTACAATAGTGTCATGGCTGGTACAGAGTGCAGGAGCAGAGCAGTTCTAGCTGGTAAATCCTGTACGTGGCTATAGAAACACTTATGGAATGCACAGCAGAAATATAATTGTGCCAGACCACCTCGCTATGAACAAGCATTGTCAATGCCACTCATGTCCAGAGTAGACTAGGCCAACAGCCTATACCTAGGAATGCCATAACGACTATTGAAAACACTTCTCCGCATCCAAAACACTGTAGCCAGACTCCTGCTCAAAATACAGCGAGGACAACACATTAACCCAGCGCTAAAACTGCTACAGTGGCTACCAATAAAACAGTGAATAAAGTTCAAAGCAATGTGCATATCACACAGAGCAATCGACGGCCAAGGAGCAGAGTTCCTAAAGGAGAAAAATAACAGTCTACCATCTGACAAGACCTCTCAGATCATTCAACAACATTCGTTTGGACCCAAAACCATACAATAAAGGAACATTTGGAGGATCATCCTTCTCTCACCTAGCAGCAATAACATGGAATCAACTACCAAACATACGCAACACAAAGGATCATCTGTAAGTCAGTAAACTACTCAAAACGTGGCTCTTTGCTCCAGAAACATGAGGACACGACAATGCAGCATAAACCCGACAGGAAACAATCCTAGGGAGGAAACCATGACCCTTAAGTTTATCCTCCCTAATCAGAAAGCAGGGGGGGGGCGCTGTGATGCTGGAAATGCATCGAAGGGACAAGGCCTCCGTATCCTTGTCCTTTACTGCTTTTTACCATATGTTCTGTTGTGTTTTCCGCGCAGGAGTTCACGTGGGACTCCTGGCGGTGCAGCTCTCTTTTGGTTTGGTGAACAGACCCATGGGATACCCTTATGGCACCCATGGGTAGGGGTACAACCCTGTGCCCCTAGAGTATGTTTTTGGGCACCTGTGTGTGACCCACAGAGCAGGGTATGGGCTGGTGGCAGCTCCGTGCTGAAATGACTGGTGTCCTGAGCGTCCTCCATTTTGGGAAGCCCATATCCTGTCATTGGAATCGGTAGATTCCCGATGGAGACAAAATGGCCCCCATGGCCTCTTGCCTTCCATCACCTGTTACCCTGATCTTCCCGAAGTCCCGGGAAGCCCTGCCTCTGTCCCTTCCCCCTGACTGGCTGTTGGGTGGAAGTTCCGTATATGGTAGTGTGGGGAAGTTCTGACCAGACTGGCTGGAGCCTTCTAAACGACCGTATGTTGTGGGTATGCCTGTGGGTGGGACCTGGGTGAATGGAGTGTGTGACGAATATACATTCTATGTTGTCACTCTCTAGTATCTGGTGTTTGACACAATGGTTGAGACAGCCCTGCCCGAAACCGGTATGAATGCAGTTTCGAGTTTTGAATGGCTCGGTACTTGTCCCAATATACATAACTTGTTGTGAGTGTCTGGAGAGAAGTGAATGGCCTGAATACCTGGTGTACCTGATTGGTTGCTTGCCTGCATGAATGCCAGTAGTTGTAATTGGATGCTTGAGTGCTACCCAGCGGAATGAATGGGAGATCAACAGTATATCTGGTGACCTCTCACTGCTAGGAATTGTGTTCAGAAGCTGAAGTCCACTACGACAAGTAACTGGAGTGAAGCGTAACCTTGAGCCCTGCTGAACGAGAAGAATTGCTGTTGGTCTCCTTCATAATCTGAAAGGTGCGGTGCTTCAAGAACTGACCTAGAGAGGACCTGGTAAGGCGCCCTCTTCCTGAGCTACGAGGGACCATCGTGCACAGCTGATCTTTGCCTAACCTCCCTGGTAGACGGACCTACGACAGGCTGCCGACCCGATACGGGGACTGCTGCGGAACTCCAAGGAGAAGCGCCCGGACTGTTGTCCGCCATTGTCGCCTACCGGCGCCGCCGTGCTCCCGTTGCCTAAGAAACTTCCTTGATCCAAGGACGCTCTCGTCCGCATCGTCACCACAGTATCCTGCTAGAGAAGGCCTGACCGTAGACACGCCGAGGAGCATCCACCAGTGGGTTTCCCGCCACCCAAAGACCACAGACGCCGACGACTCGAGGCCCTTCCCGGGCCACAGTTCTTTAACTCTTTGCAGTCCAGAACTATCGACACCAAGGTGCCCCGCACGCCTCTTCCTGGCAGGACGTTTATGCTTCCCCGTCAACGAGCACCGCTAGGAACGTCGCGGCCACCTCACTGTCGTAGCTCGACCTGTTCTCCGTCGGACGTTCAACCCTGACTCCTGCCTGAAAGGGAGGACACTCAAGAAGGGTTGTCGATTTTTCCGACGCGGAACGCTACAACACCAAGGTACTTTGGGGTTGCAGAACTATTGGGAAGTCTAAGGGTGAACAATATATGGACTGGGCTTGTATCTTTCTTCTACAGGTTGCTCAGGTTTGGGGGATCTCCAAACAGAGCTGTGTTTAACGGTAGTTACCAGTATTCTGCCTGTTCAACCATCCTGCTTTCCTTCCTCTCTCTACTGCTGGTTTCCTCTTTATTTTGATCTGTGTGTCATTCTGACCGTGTGCACTTTAATAAGATCGAGTAACGTTAGTGGTACCACTTTAGAACTGTACATATTTACCATTGTTGATTTTCGGAGAACAAAGTGAGTTATCGTGATCGTGTATATGACTATGAATATTAATTATATAAAGACTGTGTTTTAACTGATACAGTGTGTTGACATTCCTTTGTGGGTGCTTGGGGGACTAAACTGTACTTAAGAACCAGCTCGCATCACCTCCCGAGAAGCTAGGCTTTGATTGCTCGACTACGTTACCATAATAGAGAATCTTGGCAGAGGTCTCTGCGCCTCCCCTCTACGATATAGAGAGTGGAAGTGCAGACCCCCCCTCCGGTCTTTACAGGCGCCCCCAACCACCCATGTCCACAGTAATCCAATCTAGGTAGGTAAGATGACCCACATGGGATGGGCAGGGAGGGGCCACAATGCCCTAACCTAACCATCCCCAACCCTTGTTTGGGGGAATAAGACTAGAGTAATACAGAGTAAGACTGCCACTCCTGAACAGGCCGGCCAACTAGGTGGACAAATTACAATTCCAAACACATAGGTTAATCATAGATGTTAAGTGCAGAAACGCAAAGCCAAAGAGGTAAGGAAAAACTGGAAACCCAATTCTCAACTTTCCACATACTCCTCATACAGAAACTCAAGCAACCATCTCTTGGCACAGCAATCCGCACGCATTTCACCACACTGCAACAATAGACTAACAACACATAACCTGGCACAACGGCACATGGGAAGTCGCACAGGACTGAAAACCGCACTTAAGCTCAGCGAACGGTGCAAACTGAACTGAAGCTGCCGCTGCCAACAAGACATGACAACTCTCACTTTCCTATTCCCACTACACTCTAGTAACCCCAAACCCTGCAATCCTAGTAATTTGCATGGCCATGGCCAGTCAATGGGTGAGCAAATAACCAAACACCTACAAGCTTTGTGTCTCTCCTTATATGCCATTGCTCCAAAGCTGTGTAATGAAATAGCTTCGGTTTATAGGTGGTGCTTAAGCCAAAACTAAAAATGGCAATCTTGCACCATTTAGCACTAGGAATAACACATTTTGAAACACTGTCATGAGCTTTAGTAATGCTAGTTTTAAACACTGAGGCAATGGGGCACAACACATCTCGAGACTCCTGTGCTGGTTCATAAAACAAAAGAAACAAAATATAAAGAATAAAACCCGGATACAGTGATCTGCTCGTTCATGCCCTGAAAAGCTTTGAAAACTGCCCCTGCCTTCGGTACAATGTGCTTTATGTTGTTTAGTTTCTTTATTGTGCTGAGGTCGAAGAATGTTCACAAATGCATAAGTAACATCATTATTTAGTAGTTAAAAGCACACATTCTGCCTCTGCTTTCTCCTTCTGAGGCGTTGGGGCTAAGTGAGTTGGTGGCATAGGTGTGCGGGCTGAGTGAGCTGCACTCTGCCTTCTCCACACGTATTAAATTGCAACCTCTCCCAATCCCTTTTGGAAAATAGAAGACATGCCCTTTGTATCCTGAATCCTGGTTGTAAACGCAGCCCAGGCCATTTGAATCATATGCATCCAGTCCTGACTGTGTTGCCAGCAGGATTGTGGATGCTGCCACTTGTAGTCAGGCCTGCAGAGCCCAGGCCATTCGGATCATATGCAGCCAGTACTCGCTGTTGCCAGCAGGATTGTGGATGCTGCCACTTTTACTTTACATGTTCTCTACAGGGGATGCAGTACTAATATTAGAGCACCTTTATGTGGTCCAAAGAAATGAGGTGCTATGTTGGTGGAAGAAAGGGGGGGGCATATGTTTTCCCTACTTTTTTGTTGTGCGTATTCACCTGTTTTAGGAAGCAAAATAGGCCATTGCATTGCCTATCTATAGGGCTGCTTTAGTTATGTATTTTACCCATTGTTGGACAGGACCTACAAGTTACAGAATGGAACGCTTTCATTTTTGTTTTAAAAAAAAAAAGAAACAAAAACAGGACTGCACTTGAATACTGTGGCCTTTAGGCAACCGTGCACATTGCAATGTGGATAAAGTGAATTTTAATAGTGAAAGAAATAAACTAAATTGTTTTGATTTCATAGTGATATTTTTAACAATCGAGTGGAATTGCCGATTTACCCAGCGGTGCATTTCTCCAATGGATGAATATTTCATAGTTTTATGGTTGACAATCGAGTGGAATTCCCAGTAACCACGCCAAAACTACCAACAACCCTCCAGGCCAGAATCTCTTCAGGTTCACCAAAATATCTATCCCAGAAACAGAAAGAGTTATAGCCTCACTTAAAGCTTACAACTGCAAAGGCGACAACTGCCCTCCCCAGATAATCAAGGATGCTGCTAGGGACCTAGCCCCCTTTATAACCAAACTGATCAACGCATCCTTCTCTTCCAACACCATACCAAGCAACCTCAAAGAATCTTGGGTCCTGCCTCTCCTCAAGAAACAAACCCTAAACCCTGCCATTCCCACCAATTACAGGCCCATCACCACGGTGCCGTTCCTGCTAAAGATAATTGCCAGAGTAGCATACCTGCAAATTCAGCAATATCTTGAAACTCACAAACGGTTAGGCACCCGCCAATAGGGCTTCAGACCGCAGCACGGTACTGAGATAGCCCTAATCGATCTTAAAACCCAGATCAATGAGATTAACGACAAAGGGAACACCGCTTTGTTACTCCTCCTCGACCTCGTCGGCAGCGTTCGACCTGGTGGATCACGCAGTCCTGTGCGAACACCCGGCCTCAGCTGCCCATTTCTTGAAAGAGGCCATAGCCTGGATCCAATCATTCCTGGACAATCGATCCATGAGGGTCTTCTCAACCCTAGCCTCAGCAGACCCCATCAAAATAACTTGCGGGGTACCCCAGGGTTCCTGCGTCTCTCCCACCCTCTACAACATCTTTACCAAGCCCCTATTTGACATGTTGGACAGATTGGGTGTCTCATATACTAATTATGCAGATGACACCCAGATCCTCATACCCCTTTCGGGCAACTTCGACTCAGATACGGCCTTGGTAAACAAAATATATCTCATCATTCAGGCACGGATGGCCACACACGGCTTATGCCTGAATGATGAGAAAACCGAAATCCTGCTCCTCAGATCCAACACTAATCTAAAAAAACTCAGCTCCAACAATAAGACCTTCAACATTGATGGCAACACCATCACAGTGGCCAAAACAGTGAAAACGCTAGGCTTTCACCTTGATGCAACCATGTCACTAAAAAAACAAGTCAACTCTCTAGCATCCTCTACCGCCTACACATGCAAGCTAATCAGGGCAAGTAGAGCCTTCCTCACCCAAGCTAGCTGCATCATTATTGCCAATGCCCTAATACTATCCAGACTTGACTATTGTAATGCCATGTACCTAGGAGCCAACAAATACATTACCAACAAACTACAGACACTACAAAATAACGCTCTCAGAACAGCCCTTAACCTACCCTCCAAGGAACACATTTCCAACAAAAGGAGAGAACACAAATGGCTCAAAATCTCTGACCGCATCTCTCTCAAAACAGCATCATTCACTTTCAAATGCTTAAACAACGCAGCCTCCCCCCCTATCTCGCATCCAGAATAAAGAAAAAACCTCCACCCGCTCCACCAGAACGATTAACTCTTACTTGCCTGCAGGTACCCAACTTCAGTCAAAAGAAAACCAGCGGCAGTAGCTTCCCTGTTTTGGCAGCCCAACATTGTAACGCCCTCGCGCTCAACATCAGGACAGACCAAACCCGCTGCAGCTTCAGGCAAAACTCCCTCACCTGGTTGCGGTCCAATGATCCCCATGACTTACCCTGCCATCTCACCCGCCCATGCCTTTGCTCAAACCTGAATGCTATGCACAGCATTCAATACGTAAATATGGAAGTGCAACGAACTGTCTCTATGTACAGCACTAAATATGTAAGCAATTTATTAACTACAGGTATATATGCACGTTCCACGCAATGTAATGCTATGCCTCTCTTTCATGTGTGCTTTATCCAGCAACTAAGTTTTTATGTAATCCTACCTTCCTGCTCTCTGTTGCGCCCTGTTACCTCTGGGTTGTGCGCGCCATACTAAATAAATAAATAAACAAACAAAACATTTCCGATGCGCCCAGGGATGCAGTTCTTCAGTGGAAGAGCAATTGAAAGCGATCTAATTCCTAAACCCATACACATACACGTGCGTCTGTAGCACTGTTTACTGGCGGCACCATTTTAAGGAGAGAACCCTAGGTTTATCATCCATGTTCTGCTGGACTGCATCTATAATGTGCTACAACTTGCAGCCAGCATCAAACGGATACCGCAGGTCCAGGCTGTCCGTATGTAACTAAGAGCCAAAATAAATCCCAAACAAATGTGGAGGGTCCTTTGATCTCTTGTAAACCAAGCCTTCGTCTAAGGCAAAGTGATGCACATTATTCAAAACAGATTGATCCTGTACTGTTATTTAATACATAGGAGGATTTTCTGTTAGCGCCAAGTTCTGTAGCTGCGGGAATGAAGTCTGTTGGCACGTGCGCGCGTGCCTGTGTCCTGGCAGCACGAACAGAAGGCCCGTGGAAAGCAATTGGGTGTAAATAGAAGCTTGATCGCTTCATCGTTAGGAACTTGACCTCCCGAGTTAGCCTTGTGCGCATTGGATGCATACATGCTCGTGATTGGTGTCTCCACGCGAATAGAATGGGAACCAAGAGGCAGTATAGAATGGCATATTGCCATGGTCTCGGTCATGTGTGGCCTAGGGCAGGCAGCTCCGTTTAACACTGCTCTATTTCAAGCGTCCATTGCACTGTTATTACACCTCATTATCGATGTAGTGTTTTATCCGTGCAATGGTGCACGATAAGTAGCCATACAAATGGAACAGTACTGGCACGTGTTTTGCCTTCCTGGACTTTTTTTTCAAATTGTTTTTGTTAAGCTTTAGTATATATATTCGTTTTAATATAACGCACAAAACTGCAATCCTGCCCCTCCCGGGTCCAAACTGCAGTTCCAAGTTCGAAATAACACTCGTCTTGCCCTATGATATGCCTAATGTTCGCAGTTTGACTTTTTTTTAAGGCTGTTTGATTTAGTTACATAGATGCATTCAATGTTTCTGTATCCTCACCCTTACCTTGTAAGCATCCCTTGACATCACAAACTGAAGATCCGGCCGACATATTCATTTTCCCAATTACCCATGACGGTCTTGTACTAACATGAAAAAGATTCTGCTATCGATTTGGAAAATTCTTCAAGATAATGCTTAAAATGCAAAGTTTGCAAAGAACCACCCTTGTTGGCTCATAAATGAACACCACGCCCGCATTGCATTGTTAATTCACCAAGCATAGAAACGAGACAAAGCGGCAGGGAGGACTCCCTGGCTCCACCTCTCGCATGCGAATAACATTTTAAAAGGGGCCAGTGTCCCATCCAAGAAGTGGAAAAAGAATTCAAATAAAAAATAGGCAACATGTTTGTAACTTCCATGGGTTTTCCCCCCAGTGCCAAGGCCTTTTTGGTGATTTCAGTGTTTCACCATGCAAAGCCTTCTAACATGTTCTCCTTCATTAAGTCAATGTGCTGTTTATTCCAGTCACTGTCCCTGCAGATTACCCTTTTTGAGTGAAGCAATATTGCCTATTACGGTTTTAAGAAACTGTCATGCCTGAATCATGAAAGTAATTTATTTGACAAAAGAAATGTTCTTGTGGTTTGAAAGGCTGAGATATTCAAAGACACCAAGGATAAGCAGTTCCACCTTGCATAAGGACCCTAGTCTGACCAGGGTTGGACTGGGAACCACAAGAGGCCCTGGAAATAATGTTCAAAGTGCCTCCATTTTACACAATTTCAGCAATCCCAATGCTTTTCCTATGGGATAATTTAGATATACAACACGAAAGAGGCCCAGGTTGCAGAGGCTTAACAGGAAATCTCCAGAGCTCACTATAGGCCAGCCCACCCCTGAATCTGATAGCCTGTCCCACCCATCCCTTGTTCTCCACCTGCTGCCAGTCAAGTAACGGCCATTTGGAGTCATTGGGCTTGGAAGAGTGGTAGCATCTTCATCCCTTTGGTCAAGACAATGGTCTCCTTGTTTGTCAGTTGCAACTGTAATGGTGCCAGGATTCCCCCATCATTGATTAAGACTCCAAGCTTGTATTGAATTGTGCCAACCGCCTCTAGGTCTCAGGATGGCAATGCACACATCACAGTGTCTTTTGCAGACTGCCACAGCCTCTGCAAGTACTGGGGTGGTGAGCATCCTATCTGGCGAGTTTCTCTTGGCCTTGACAGCTACTTCCCATTCCTTCCAATGTGTTTCCGAACTGCTCCTTGTTACCCAAAACCATCAGGCGTTCTTCTCATCCCCTCATGGCTTTCAGCCCTCTTTCTCTTCCTTGTCGTTCTCTCCTTTAGAAACCTTGATTCTCTTCAGAGGTTTAATTTCTGTCGGGTTCTCACTCGCTCTTGTTTCCCTTGCTCCCCCTCATTCTTCTTAAGGGCCTCCACATCTACATCCTTGCATTTTATGCTTAGTTTTGAATCCACCCCCTCCTCTTTCTGCTCCACTGACTCTGCGGCAAGCACCTTTGCTCTGTTTTTCTTTGTTCTCTCTTCCTCCTTCCATGCCAACACCTATTTCCCAACTTCCTCCACTCTTGTTAGTCTTTTCTCACTCTTCTTTGCTTCGCTGCTTCAGTACCTCCTTCCTCCTAATGCTCGCCTTCTTTCATACCTCCTTTTCGCTTTATCCACTACTCTTGGTCTCACTCTTCTTTTACCCTCCTCCTCTTTCTCTGCTACTATCCCCAGATCTTTGCAATCTTCTTGCATCCAGTCTCCTCTTCCTTCTCTCATTCTACTGTTCCACCACCCCAGCTTTTTCTCCCTTCCTGCTCACCCTCCTCCTCTTTCCATTAACACCTTATCACCACCTCCTTCCATGTTTTTTTCCAGCCACTATCACCTACACTCATTATGGAACTCTTTTATATTGTACCTATGTGGTTCCTCCCGCAGGGCACACAGGTGCTGAAGTGTTCTCCAGTGTTCACCTGAATGGGCTGGACAGAGGCATTGGCTCTCCAGATTAAGATTGGTCCTCTCAGCTGCTCCTTGTTGTCCCCCCAACACCTGTGCACAGAGGTGGGGTTAGGAGGTTGAATAATCCCTAATAAGAGCAGTCTGCCATCAGATTTTGGCTGTTGCTACCTCCACCGGACCTTCTAGCATCTCTTGTTACTTTGTAAGCATGTTTTCTTCAACGCCTCGGTGTGCCCCTTTTCCATGCTTACAGTTAAGCATTTTGTAATGGCTGATTTACTGTTGACCCATGCATATTTTAAATGCTTTGATGTCCTGGGCTTCCTCCCACATGGTGGGCCCTGGTGCCATTATATGCCAGTTCCGGTCTCGCTGCCACAGGTCTTGTAGGCAGCCCCATGCGTGAAGTGCTTAAAGTGCATTTGTTCTCATCCGGGGTCATCGGGTGTGTTTTCTGGTAGAGTGGGTGGATGACTCTACTTTTATCAGATTCTGTCCCTGGCAAGATGGAAGTTACTTTTTATCAGTGTTAGACGATTCCGTGCAGGCAGATCTCTGGGTCCCTTACTCCCCTGCAGGGCCCTGTCCTACCCTGTCTCTGGCTCTCCTGGGGCTTAGTGGTAGGGTGATTTCCTTAAGGTTGGTGATGGACTAAGGAGCCTGGGGTTGTTGTCAGTGTTCCTCTGTTGGGACCTATATCATAGAGTGGGTGGTGCACTCATGTGAATATTTGTTACCGTCCAGCTTTTATAAAAATAACAGTGAGGATTTGTAAAAGTATAGGAGAACACGGATCACGGCAGGGAGCATTACCATATCTACACAACTAAGAACAAATGGTGAGCCAATTTGAGGGTGTAAAAAAGTGGAACATACACCAGGGACAAAACAAATTACATTATAAGCATAACTGGAGGCAGTGGTGGGGTTGGGTGGGGAGGATGGGAGAGAGAGAGAGCAGGGATCTCCTTCTTGTGCAAATAAGTTTAGTTTAAGCTGAGCTTTGAAGAGATCCACAGTTGAGCAGGCTTTCATTGTTATGGGCAATGGGTTCCAGTGCAGCGGGGCGAGTAGGAAGGAGGAGCAGAAGCAGCAGGAGGCACAGGGATGGTATTGGATGCTGAGGTTAAGTTCAGAGAAGGATTGGAGGGAACGTGGTGAGTAAGATGAGCTACAATCAGACAGGTACTTAAGAGCAAGACCATTCCTAGCTTTGTAGATCAGTAGAAGGAACTTGAAAAGAAAGTGGTTGTGCATGGAGAGCTGCCCAGCATGCTGTCGGTAGGTAGAAGTGGGTAGAATCTGGGTAGGTTATAGAGAGTGCAGGTAGCAAAGTTGAGGGATTTCTAGAGGGATTAAGGTGGAGTACAGAAGAAGGGCAATGAGCAGGCTTGCGCAGTAGTCCAGTTGGCTAAGCACAAGAGTGAAGATTAGAGTTTTAGTGGAGTGGTAAGAAAAGGGGGCAGATTTTCTGAATGTTGAGAAGGTTAATATGAGCAGAATAGACAGTGGCTGTGGTGAATTGTTGCTGTCGTAGGTCACTATCAAAGATTGCAACCCTTCGGTGAGGGAGCAAGAAGGTCAGATGGCAAGGAGAAAAGAGATTAGAGGGTAGGGATGGCATTGAAAGCCAAGGGAAAGATGACTTCTGTTTTTGAAGAGTTTTGTATGAGGCCGCGGAGAGCCATCCTGTGAAGAATTGCAGTGAGACAGATAGCAATCCATTCTGAGAAGGCTGGGGGTGAAGGAGGGAAATTAGAACAATATTTGAGTGCCATCCGCAAAAAGGAGATACTGAAAACCAAAAGAGGAGTCTTCCTACTGCAGAGGAATAGAGAAGGAATAGCACAGGTCCAAGGACTGATCCTTTGGGGACACCGACAGGGTGAGAGGTGGTGTGAGGGGTTTGAGAGTTCCAAGAGATTTTAAAGGATCGATCTTCCAAGTTGCAGGCAATCCCGACCATAGCAGTTTTGCAAAAGCCAAGCTCCTGGAGAGCATGTAAGAGAGGCGTAGTCAATCATGTTGAACGCGGCAGAAGGATCAGTATAGAAGAGTTTGGAGTGGTGAGCATTGGAGACCTACATGAATGCAGTATTGGGGAATGTATACTACAGAAGTCAGATTGAAGTGGATCTCCAATGCCATTATCCTCAACTTACTTATCTGTCCAAAGATCACCCGCTCAAGGACTTTTGAATAATGGGGAAGGAGAGAAACTTGGCAATAGTTTGCTTGGCTGTTTGGCTCAGCAAAGGGGTTCTCCAATAGGGGGAAAGACTGTTGCAGATTTGAAGAAGGTAGGGAAGACTGCAGCGGGGGGAAGAGGTTAAGGAGACCAGAGTGGCAAGGACAAGTGTTTAAGACTAGGGACCTGATTCACAGAAGCCTTTTATAATGGTGCAATCCCATTGAGAAATGCTCCATGAATCAGGCCCCAAGTCTTTGACCTTTTGGGGGACAATTAGTCTATTGGAGTGCAAGATGTTGTGGAACCTTTAACGATGGGTGCTAATTCAATAGGGAAGGTAGGGGAGAAGTAGAGAGTAGAAGAGGTGTGGGGAGAGATAGTGAACAGAAGGCAGGATGCAGAGGTAGAGAGCAGGGGGCTCAAGAGTGTCATGAAATGTAGAGATTTTAGAGGAAAAGTAGAAAGGGAGGAGGCAATGTAAATTGGTTTGGAAGGTGTGAGCAAAGGTTGGAGAGAAGATAGGTTTGCGGGGTTGAATGCAAAGGAAGGAGATTAGGTTTGTGAAGTAGGATTTGGTAGAGTCCAGTGCACAGTTTAGGGTGGCAAGGGAAGTTATGTAGGCTAGGTATGGGGTAGCTGTCCGTAATTTGTACCAGCATCATAGGTCATGGCACACGTTTGTTTGAGCTGTCTGAATTTCATAGGTGATCCAATGCAGAAGACTGGGACGGGAAGGTGAGAATGTGCAAGCCGGATTGTGTTCATTACATGGAGTGATTAGTGTCTAATGAAGGTCAGAGAAAGCACTTGTGAATCATGGAGGCATGAATAGAGGAAAGAGACTGGACAAAGGTCGCTGCATCATCATGGTAAGGGTGAAGAGTCCTGCCTGACTTTCCTCTTGATCTTTGAAGAGTGGAGATTAAGAGTAGAAGGCGGAGGGACGAGGTGCTATGTAATGTAATTTGTCCTTTGTAAAACACCTTTTCCCATTAGTATAGCCTCAAAGCCCTGTAGGGGAAAACACTCTGGGGACCGAAGTCCAAGGTATGGGAAATTTGGCAGAGGACTTTAGTATGTGTTTGTGTATTTTAGCCAATACGAAGGTAAGTAGGGGTGGCCAAGTCCCTATAGTGAACAATGGGATGATCAGAGGGAGATGGGTCAATGGAGAGGTCATAGGAGGAGAGTGAATTAGAGAGAAAGACGAGGTCAAGAGTTCCCATCAGAGTGGGTAGGCTGGCGAGGAGGGAGTTGAGTAAGTGGTCAGATAGGATGAAGTTAATTTTAATGCAGGTGGCTGCAAAGAGCTAAGCGAGATTAAAGTCCCCCAGCATGACAATGGGAATGCCAGTAGGAAGTGACTGAGGATGGGTCAGATCGTGGAATATAAGTTGGTGGACCAGGGGTTCGATAAAGAGCAAGAACACTGAGAGGAGTACAGTTCACCCCAGACAGGGCCTTGTTTTTACGGAACCCCACACCGACCAACAGGTCGGGAGGGGGGAGAAAAGTGTCAGAGTCAGTGTGGAGAGCTGCTAGGATAGCAGAGTCAAGAGGGGAGATCCAGATTTCTGTGATCGCAAGAAGTGAAAGTTGAGGGTGGTAAGAGTTGAAGCGGTCAATGATGTAGGAAGACTTGTTACAGATGGATTGTGCATTCCAGAGGCCAAGAGAAAGAGTGGTGAAAGAGTGACAGGAGGTGAGAGAAAGGAGCAGGTGTTGTGCGGTAGGTGAGGGGGATGTATGAGGTTAAGATCTTGGAAGCACAGGAGCGACTTATTTGTGATGTGCGGGTGCAGGGGGAAGGAGGGAGGTTGCAGAGTTATGCAGGAGTTGCACCCAGTGCAGGCTGGCGGCTATGAGCGAACAGAAGGAGAAGAGTGAGTAGGAGGAGGAATGGGGTGAGGTCAAGATGCATGATGCAGGGTCTAAGAAATACGTAAGTGAAGACCATGAAGAAAGGGTGCAGCCTGATGGGAGAGAGGGTAGGTGGATGAGTGGAAAGGGAAGGGATGGATGGATGGATGGATGGATGGATGGATGGATGGATTGATGGATGGCTGAGAAGGTGTAATTCTGAGTTGTGCTAGAATGGGGCTATAGGCAGGGGCGTTGCTAGGGGGGGGCTAAGGGGGCTATAGCCCCTGATCTTTTGGTTGAAGCCCCTGTTAGAATCTCAGAAGCTACAGCCAAAAGACTAGCTAGCCCCCAGACCCAACAGTTCCGACATCAGTTTAGCCCCGGGTCTTTTCCAGACCTAGCAACTCCCCTGGCTATAGGTAACCAAAAGACAGTTAAAAGGTGCAAACAGCAATGTTCCTTGGTCCTGTGAAGTAACAGAAGCTCTGTGGTGAATGGCTAGTCAATGGGTGAAAGGACATCTATGCGAGGAAGCGGAAGTTGGGTGAAGAGTGAGCTGAGGGAAGTCCTGGTTTGAGCAGGGGTTGTGGCCCTTTGACCTTTTACACTCCAAAAGGCCCAAACAGGGAGCTGTTCCTGGCTGCTTTTGGCCCTTGGCTGCAGACGCCCGGGCTCGATGCCCAGGGGAGACTCAATGCAGGAGGCAGTGCATCACATATACCTCTGGGAGCCATTCACTGTGCTCCAGGTGGATTCCACACTTGCAGGCAGAGTCTGGGGGTTTTAGGCCCATTACCTGACCATCTCTACACAAGTAATGATGGCTATAAAAGTTGTTTACCCACCCAAATATCTGCAAGGGCTGATAGAAATGAACCCTTAGTTATAGCATCATTATCCTGAGAGACCAAAATGGGTTATTTTTGTTCTGGTAGATAATTAGTGGTATTGCAATTATTAGATATGTTATTGTCTGGATTCATCAGATAATCATGAAAAGGTCGAAATGTGAGCAGATGTCCATCCTATTTTGCATTCGCGATTGAGCATGATTAGCAAGCAGTATGTTCATTCCTAGTGCATGAGCGGGTTACAAGAGGTGTGTGTAAAGCTGATGGTGACGCATCTTTGCAAAGAGCTGCTCAGAAAAGGAGGAGTTTTAAAGGGGCACTGGATGCTGAGTCCTCAGGTTCATCTTCTATTGGTTCCTTTAGCAGTTGGCACACCTTCTCAGCTTTGAAATTGCAGTGGATCACGCACTGTTGGGGAGAAAGAATCTTATGCATTTGGCCTTTCTCAAGGACGAGGCAGCGCAGGAGAATTAATGGTGGAAACAGCAGTCCATTGAGTTGAGCATGAGTTATAGTCCCCCCCCCTGCATTTGTGTCAAGGGGAGATGGTAGGTTTTTTGTTTTGGGCCTCAGCAGACTGTGGAACCGCCTTCCCTGAGATATTAGAGCTCTCGAATCGCTGTACCAATTTTGCAGAGCCCTGAAGACCGAGAGGGGCTTGTTGGGGTGTCTTTCTCTCTGGTTCAAATAGATTTCTTCTTGCACTGTTCCTTGTTGCCTCATCTTGTGTACCAGCTGCGGCTTTATACAGTTGAATCGGTTCTGTGCACCTTCTAAATACTCAAAATCAAATCAAAAAAAGTCACAGCACTGAATCTGCCCTTCTCGATCTTAAAAATCAAATAACAGAAATTATGGACAAAGGCAAACCAGCTCTTCTATTTCTAAACTTGTCTGCTGCATTTGATCTTGTGAACCACAAGATTCTCACTAGACACCTTACCCATGCAGCTCAATTCTACACAGAAGCCTCCTCCTGGATCACTTCCGTCCTGGAAGGCAGAGCCATGAAGGTCTTCTCCAACCAGGTGGGTGCAGCTCTAACAACAATCCACTGTGGGGTCCCCCAGGGCTCTTGTACAGCACCCACTCTGTACAATCTATTCACTAAACTGCACTTTGACAAACTGGACACCCTCAGGATAGCATACACAAACTATTTCGATGACACACAGGTCCTCCTCCCACTCTCTGGTCCCACTCTATGATCAACATGCCAAAGCTCTCCATAAAATATATGCCACCATTCAAGCTTGGATGGCAGCAAACCGGCTATTTCTCAGTGGAGACAAAACTGAGATCCTCTTAGTGAGCATTAAAGAAACTCTAAGCAAACTTGGTAATCAATATAGCTATTTCACTATTTATAATACCGTTATCCCTTTCTTATCAGTCAAGACAATAGGTGTCTATTTAGACTCCACACTCTCCATGTCAAGGCAGGTAAGCTCGATTGCCTCCGCTCTCACTGCCAAATTAATAAATGCAGTAAAACCTTATTTGTCTAAATAGAATTGTCTCTCTATAGCTAGGGCTACCATTGGGGTCAAACTAGATTATTGTAATCAACATTTTGCGTTATAAATAAACTATCATAATGCCCTCCTAACAGACACCTCGGCCAAAATATTTGAATAGACTCCAAGTCATTCAAAATGACGCTCTCAGAGCAGCACTTAAACATTCCCAAAAGAGACCATATCTCACATGCCAGGCATTCAGCCCACTGGCTCCCGGTCAAAGAAAGGATTACTTTCAAGACGCTCACCCTGACTCACAAGTGCCTCGCACTCACAGCCCCGCCCTACCTGTCAGAGAAAATCATCAGAGCCACTTCCTCGCGTCCCAAAAGAGCTTATCACGCAAACCAACTGCTCATCCCCTCAATCAAGAGGGTCAAAGCGGGCGGTATCGGTTTTTCCCCACATCGCCCCCAAACTATGGAATGCCCTACCAAACCCACTCAGAGCTGAGGCCTCTCTTGACCTTCTGGAAAATTCGAATAACCTTGCTCTTCAACTAACTCCCTCCCTCTTACATACCCTCTCCACCCTGCTTCCTTGTAACTGCTGCTCCTTTCTTCCCCCGACTTCCCACCATTTTTGTTTTCATCATGTAACTAAGTATGCCTTCTTGTAACAGCGCCACAAGGCCTTTGGGCTGCTGCGTGCTTTATAAATGTTAATAAAATAGATTAAGCAAAATACACCTGCCGAGAATTGCCATTAAAGGCTCACTCTTATCAAATTCATTGTGCGCCATGAAGAGCGGTTCCACACCGACCTCTAAATCATATTGGGAGCCTGTATGATGGAAAATCGGTACTAGCTAGCCTTTTGGTTGGAACTCTTTGAGCTTCTATCTGGTACTAGAACCAAAAGCCCCGGGGCTATAGCCCTGCTAGCCCCACCCTAGCAATACCTCTGGCCTGAACTCCTATGGCATTGCTTGATGTGCCACAAGTAGCAGTGAGTGTATGCATCACTTCACGCTCTCAGAAGGCATATCTTGTCGTAAGTCGAAAATGTCTACAAATGTAGAGCGCAATAGCTGGTAACGCAGATTTTTAACAGTTGTGTATTTCACTATAACAAGTGCAGTCAGTGTACATGCAAGTCTGTGAGACCCACAACCAGACGGCGAGGTTTGACTTTTCCCTGCACCCAACATGAACTGAACATCAATGAGTGTGTAATGCATATCATTAAGTGCTGTTGCTATTTTGTACTTGTTGCCGAATTAAAGGTTAACTAGTGATGTATATCATTTCTTCCAGTCATTAAGCGTCCACCCGGCTGGGAAATAGGCCTCTACATCACGGGAGCCTTGACTCTTCTTGGAATAGCTGGGATAAACCTATGGAAACTGTGGAAATCAGGGAGTCATCCCGCTCCATCGCCCTTTCCCAACTACGATTACCGCTATCTGGAGCAGAAATATGGATGCTCGTATTCAGAGGTGAAACAGAAGGTAAGGGGCTATCTTTTTAGGCTCCTGGGTAAATGAATGTGTTGTGGTTTTGCTGCGGAGCTCGTTGCCTCTTGTAGAAAGTGTGTGTTTCGAGGTCTAGTCATCGCAGGCGCCAATCTTTCACAGTTCATTGTAAATGTAAGAATGAGCGGCTGTGCTGTGCGTGCCTTGCTTCACAGTGGCGTGTCCAGTGGAAGGGCCATGCTGCTTGTGGTTCTACCACATTTTCTTTGGCGTCCGGGCCTACGCCGAACGAGTCTAAGAATTCTAATTTGGCTTTGTGAAAATACTTCGTATTTGTTACTTTTTTGCTATCAACACTAACTACATTTTGTAACAACACAACAAATAACTTACTTTGAATCCGTCCGTTTCTTGTTTAATTGTTGTGCAGCAAATTGCAATCAACGAGAACAATACACCCGGGCCCACCCGGATGGGAGGCCCGGGGCCGTAAGCTGGGAGGTGGGCGATTTGTGCGAAGTCCGGTGGGGCAGCGCCTTTTTGGCGCTGCCCCACTTAGCATGCACATGGTGGGGGTCGGGCTGCTGGGTCCCTTAACAATGGGAACCCAGACAGCGCATCTTCCGCACAGGAGGGTGAGGTGAGAGGGGCAGGTGACAACCGGTAGTCGCTGCCCCCTGTCACCTTGCCCTCCATACTTTAAAGGCCCCCCTTCCCATCCTGTCGGATGCAGAGCGGGGGCCTTTTGAAGTTCAAAGAAAGGGCCGCCTTGCCCCCAGGCCGAATTTTGCCTTTATCTGGCGGGGGCAAGGTGGCCCTTCTCATGCTTCCTCCCCGTCAGCCACGAACAGCAGCAGGACGGCTGCAGGTCTCTTTCAAGGCCAAGAAGAATTTGTGGGTTTCCTTGCTGTTTTTCGTCCATCTATCTTCGCCGGAACACTGCTGTACGTCAGCTACCCCAGCCCCGTGGACATCAACGCTGCTTGGAAAACAAACAAGCAGTCGGAAGCCAACGGACGGTCAAGGAAACTAAGATCACCAGCGGGAGGAACAAAACTGTACTCGTAATCGCATTCAGGAGTAGAAGAGCATTTTTATCTGCAAATGCTATGATGCACAGCAGGTCTTTTCGTGTTCTCCAAGGCGCGATCTCCGGTCACGAAAAGCATTAGACTGGCGACCTTTTTAACCTTTCTCAGAGTCACTGGGAAGGACGGATTAAATTCCAGTCCCCTCTGACACAGCTGCAAATGCAACAGCTGCTCTGGGGATACTGCGGCGAGGCTGCATAAACATAAGGAAGCAAGCAGCCGTGCCTGAAGGGGTAAGGGCTAAAGAACCCCAATCTTGGAAGCAGGTCGACACAGAGCCACCTCGAAGGAGGTAAAAGTCAAACAGCACGAGGAAAGCTTTGTACACATAATACTGAAGTATTCCGCATTAGCACATCAGCGCATTGCGGAAGGGAGATCGGCAGAAAGTGTGCTCTTTACATCCCGGGGGAGCCGAATGCTGTGATAAGAACAAGCCGAACTGGGGAAAAGAAAAGGCTTTACATTTATACCTGTACCCAGGCCAAGCCACCACCGAGCGGGGCGACTGTGGTGTTGACAGGCCATCTCCTTTTCAAAACACAGCACCGGCAAGCATCTAGAGAGGACGCAGACAGCGCTTTACTCTGCTAAAAGCGCTAAACAAATTTTGGAAGCAGGAGGACACGGAGCAATAATTGGAACTTATAACTGGTGCACCAAAGAAGAAGGAAGGCGCCCCACATCATAGGCTAGTGCTATACCCTTGGCAGCATTCATAAATCGGCACACAGAGGCCAAAAGAGGAAAGTGATGGCCAAAGCTTTATCCCTAAAAGAAACACTACTCCTGGAATGGGCCAAAGCAGCGGAAGCCGTCCATGGCATGGACGTGGTGCAGGAAAGAATGGCAGAGCTTGCATCCACCAGCCTCAATGATGATGACGCAGAGGCAATAGAAGATGAGGTCGATGGCGATGAGGAGCCAGCAGAAAGGGAGCAGCCAGCTAGGAAGAAGCAGCGCCTTGACGTCCGCTGCATGCCCGCCTCTTCAGACACCCACCCAGGCAGCAAAAGAAAAGCAAAATCAGGTACTGTGAAAAGCAATGATTTGGGGCCTATGCTTGAACAATTTTTAAAATGGCATAAGGGTGCGGGTGCTGGGAAAAAGAAGAGGCACAGGGATGACTCGAGCAGCTCCAGCAGCGAGAGTGACAACACAGACACAGAGTCGGATGACCAGGGCCACCTTAAAGCATGGGTTGGGCCTAGCAATGATGTACTGTCTCCAATCCCACATATGACTAAATATGGGAGGCGCACTGCCGGCAAAAGTGTAAATAGAAGCCTAAAAAAGACCATTGCATGGCACATTGAGCGGAAAATTAAGAGAAAGATTTGGAAAAAGCAATTTATTGACATTTTTTGCCTATTGGAATATGAAGAATTAGGTTTTGGCATTTCAAAAAGGGATAAGAAAGAGGGAGAAAAAGAGAGAGCAAAGAGGCCCACACTGGAGACGAATATTCAGAATTGGGAGGCCTCTTTTCAAATCCTATCCACAATAATTCTAGAAAAATTCTCAGAAGAGGGCACTGCACTGATTGCCTACCACCACAGAATTTTGGCGATTCATAATACCTTTGG
Organism: Ambystoma mexicanum; assembly: GCF_040938575.1. Taxonomy (NCBI): domain Eukaryota; kingdom Metazoa; phylum Chordata; class Amphibia; order Caudata; family Ambystomatidae; genus Ambystoma; species Ambystoma mexicanum. The sequence continues at coordinate 975,707,088 of NC_090934.1, read as the reverse complement.
GGGGGGGGGGGGAGTCTTGGCTGAAGTATGATAGAGAGTTCAGGAAGGAGATGCAGAGATTCCCTGACCTGGGCTGGGAGGAGGAAGACCCTAAATTGTATCTTTTTCATGTATTAAAAGAAAACTCAGCTAGGAGCGCCCAAAGCAGCAAGGACCATGAGCATCAGTATAATAGAAGGGGTAGAAAGAGGCAACATAACCAGCGCAGGCCTCAACAAGACAGTATAAATACTAACAAAAACAAACCCCCCTTTCGAAGACCGCCCCCAGGGGGGCAAAAAACAGGGCATAATCAGGGGCAGTCTGGCAACCGCAGCAATGGGGGGGCCAAAGGAAGCACACCGGGGGCCTGCTGGTACTTCAACAGAGGGTCATGTAACAAGGGCACTGAGCGCAGATACAAGCACCAATGCAGCACATGCAGTGGTGGCCACAGCAGCAACAACTGCACAAAAGCCTCTCCTTCCAGGCCCAGCCCAAAAGTCACTGAGGGCAAAAACATGCACTAGCTATAGAATAGGGGCCTCACCAATAAAAAATTGACCAACTGCTAAAAATGTTAGAGAACTACCCTGACCCAGCAGCTAGAGCATTCTTGGCTCAGGGTTTCAAAGATGGCTTCCAGATCCCATTCAAGGGCCAGGGATCTCCCACCATACCCAAGAACCTACAATCTGCCTCATCCCTAGCTACCATAATAAGTGAAAAAATTGATAAAGAGCTACAACTAGGGAGGATTGAGGGCCCCTTCCAACACCCCCCCTTCACTGAGTTTCTATGCTCGCCCCCCCCACTGGGCATTGTGCCCAAAAAAGAGCCGGGGGAGTTCAGGATGATCCATCATTTATCACACCCACCCGGTAGCTCTTTCAATGACGGCATCCCTGCCACGGAGGCCGCTGTCTCTTACAGCTGCGTGCAAGATGCTGTCGACCTAGTAAAACTGTCGGGTAGACACGCTCTCATGGCAAAAGCGGACATTAAGTCAGCTTTCAGGCTGCTGCCCGTGCACAAGAGCACTTACCAGTGGCTGTGCTTCCATTTTGACAATAAATTCTGCTTCCCATGGGCTGCGCCATCGCGTGTGCCTATTTTGAACAGTTCAGTTCTTTCCTACAGTGGGCGTTCCAACAGGCCATGCCCAGACCCAGAACGGTACACTATCTGGATGATTTCTTCTTCACTGGCCCAGCAGGATCTCCCCTATGCAGCTCATCCCTAAAAACATTCAGTGAAACCATGCAGGAATTTGGGGTTCCACTGGCACCCGAGAAGACAGTAGGACCCACCACCACCCTGTCATTTCTAGGAATAGAGATTGACTCTTCCATGGGGGAGTGCTGCCTGCCCAGGGACAAAATAGAGGACCTTCTACAGACAATAAGGCGGATGACAGGCAGGGACAAGGCGACGCTGCGGGAAATACAGTCCCTTGCTGGGAAGCTCAACTTTGCTACCAGAATCATGCCCCAAGGCTGGGTCTTTCACAGGAGCCTGGAACTAAAAATGATGGGGGTTACAAAGCCACACCACCACATCAGATTGGGCAAGGGATAACACAAGACCTGGTCATGTGGGAATCATTTCTTAACAATTTCAATGGCCAAGTGATATGGTGCAAACCCATGAATGAGGCAGACAAAAGGTCCCTGTTCACGGATGCGGCTGGCAGCAGAGGCTTTGGGGTATGTTTTGGTAACAAGTGGTGCGCCGCCCTGCTGGCAGCAGAGGGGCTGGACCAGGAACATCACATTGCTAGAGATATTCCCCATATGGCTGGCACTCTACCTATGGGGGGACTTGTTGGCCAACACAGAACTGGTCACATGGTCAGACAACATGGCGGTTGTACACATTTTAAACAAGGGTGCTGCCTCCTGCCCTCTGGTGCTAAAAGTGTTGAGAGAAATGACGAAAGTCACCCTGGAAAATAACATTGTAATAATTGGGCGGCACATTGCAGGCAAAGATAATAAGGCCGCTGACGCTCTGTCCCGTTTTCAGTTCTCCACTTTCAGGGCACTAAACCCACAGGCATAAGCCAGGAGGACAGCAGTTCCAGAAGAGGTTTGGGCCATCATGGACACACCCAAGGCAGCCCCCGCCAGCCAGCCTGTCACAGCTCTTCCATGAGATGCCCGCTCCCAGCTCTACCCTCCCCACGGGCCCGGGCAAAGGGGGTTGTGTCATGATGCCTACCTCCAAGGAGCCAGGTCCGACCCAGCAACCCCAGAGGCAGGCATCATTTCCCCCAGGGAAGTGCCAGCGGGCCCAAGCTGGGGCCCTTTGGACGCAGTCCTGGCGCCTTAGGCGCCAGGCTCATGTTGGTCCCCTGTCCTGGCGCCTTAGGCGCCAGGCTCATAAAGATAGACATGTGTTCAAGTGTTTTAATGTGCACTTACCTGATGCAGACCTTGCTGCTACACCCAGGCCCTCTTGAGGCCTGAATGGAACTACTTTACCTGTGGGACTACTTTCCACCTGGGTGTGGTCGGGGAAGGATACATACCTGATCGGTGGAAGAATACATGTCTGGAACTTCTTCCAAAGCTATTTAAACCACGCCCAATCAGCAACTCACGCTTCGCGTTGTTCTGCTCCTCGCAGCTGGACGCTCACCGTGTCAGCTCTTGCATCTGGACTTCAGCCACGCCTGTCAGCATCCTGGGTCGCCTGCAAAGGGAGATAAGAGAGAATTGGAGAGAAAGAAGACCTTACCTGCTAAAGCTGCATCACAGAGACATCACACCGACGATACTGAAAGGGAAGACATCATTTTAAAAGCATTTCGCTTCGATCGCTGCAGCGCTGCATTTCACTCACCTTTCCTGGGCGCCTCCATCTTCAGCAGCGATCATCCGGATCCGCACCCACTTCCCAGAGCCTAGAGAGAAAAGACAAGGAAACAAGGTGAGAGAAGGAAATGAAATAGGAAAAGCTCAGTTTCCTTCTAAGACTTACCTGTTGGGTCATTCCCATTTCATTTCGGGTCCTGCCGCTTCCTGGCATTCCGGACCCCGGCCCCAATGAGGAAAAAAGACAAAGACATTAACTGAGCGAATGCAAAGACATTACCTGAACGCTCATCCAGAACTTACACTTCGGGTCGGCGCCATATCTCCGGCATTCCGAACCCCGGCCCCTAAGGGGAAAAAGACATAAGCATTAGCGCTTGCTGCAATAAGACAATGAACATTATTATTAAGCTTGAACTTTTGAACTTGCAACAGAACTCTTACAGCGCCTCACCTGAATAGTCAAGCTTATTTTGAACTCCCATCAAACCTCAATCCAGTGAAGTAACTGGGTTTCAACGCGACCCTGCATCAGAAGCAGGATGGAGAACTCATCCTTCCAGACCCTAAGGTGAGACTTCACGGGGAATCGTGGAAGGGTACCGAGGAGGGTTGGAAGGGAGTGGGAGGCTTGAGCATTATTCCGTCAGTAGGTAATACTCCCTTTTCACGCACAGGGGAATATTCCTGCGAGCCAGAAAAGCCACAGTAGAGGGGCTCTTCCTGTCCATCATCAGAGTCCTGCGTTTCACCATTGAAGAAGCATCAGCACTCGAAGCCAGACCTGCGCCTCCGTGGGAATCAGGTGAGCGTGACAGGTTGCCTTTCCCGGCACCACACTCCTACAGGTGAGCCTAAAGGTGTCCTAGGGGAACTGGACAAAAAGGCGCTGGCACAGAAAACTGCTAAAATGTACAATAAGTGCTTGACTGATTTTGGAAACATCACAAAAGTCACCAACATCAGGGATATACAGGAGTGCCATGTCAATGACTTTATGGAGTGGGCTTTCAAACAAAGCAAAAAGAAGGCATGGGCTTCATCCCATCTGGCAGCAGTTTCATATTACACTAGATTAGCAGGGGCACCCAACCCCACCCACGGCGCACTAACCAGATATGCTCTCAAGGGTTGGTCCAAAATGGAAGGGGTCAAGACAGACACCAGCCGCCCCCTCAATTTTGCTAAATTAAAAATTCTGCTAGACACCCTCCCTGCAGTATGCAACAATGCCTATGAGACCTCACTATTTAGAGCTGCCTTCACACTCAACTACTTTGGGGTGTTCAGGATTAGCGAGATAGCCTCCAAAAACACAGGATCAGAGGAAGGGCTGGATATAGCCGACATCCACCTGGGGAAGGACTCCATGGCTGTAAAACTGTGTAGGTCCAAAACTGACCAATTAGGAAAAGGGAGGATCATCAACCTTTACTGCATTGAGGAAACAGAATATTGCCCCATCTGCACCACCAGGGCCTTCATGAACAAGCACCCCAGCCAGGGGGGTGGGGGGGGGCAATTATTCACACACAAAAATGGGTCTACCCTCAGTAGATTCCGGGTGAGGTCCTAATCCTACTGAGTTTGGATCCCACTCCTTCAGGATAGGAGCAGCCACTTCAGCCTGGATGGGGGGCTGCAAGAGAAAGCCATCAAAGGGATTGGGGGTTGGAAATCAGGGGCTTATAAAAGATACATCAGGAAAGACTTGATCTAATACTATCCTCCTCCTCCCCCCCCCATTTCTTCTAACCACAGGCTACCCCCCATCTCAGACGGCGTGGATCGTGGGTCACTCTCATCACCAGGGCCAGCAGATGGCTGGAGGAAACCCAGGACGGCATGCATTTCCAGGACACCATCACCTACTGGTGGGGCAAGTCGGGCATGCTCTGGGGAGACCTACACGACAAATTGGCTGGCCTACTGGGGACCTGCTCACCCCCCCCCCTGCCCCTCAAGTATCTCATCATCCACCTCGGGGGCAATGACTTGCCTCAGCTGGGCAGGAAGCTGCTTCTGGCTGAAATCTGCACCTCCCTCAGATCCCTGGCCCACATGCTAAGACTTCGAACAGAAGTGATGATGTCAGAAATCATCCCGCGCCAACATTGGCAGGGGGCAGAGTGCAACAAAGCCATGGAGATTTCTAGGCGCAAACTGAACAAAGCTGTGGCCAATTTCTGCCTTTTCTCAGGCCTCAAATTTATTAAACATGGGATCTCGGTACACAACCAGGCCATGTTCTGCAGTGACAGGGTTCACCTGTCCATTGAAGGTATGGACATCTTCACCAGGAATAATTTCTGGACCCTGGCAGCCAGAGGCTGCACTTAATTCATAATCTCCTATTTTGGGGGGACCTGGGAGACGCCGGTCAGCATCCCCTCAGGGTGGCGGCAGGGATCAGCCTCGTGCGGCCCCTAATTGGGATTAGGGCCCCCCGTTCACCTGTTCCCTCTGTCCCCAAAATATAGTATTGTTATCCTTATGTGATGTTATGGCTGGTTTTTCTTTTGCACCATGGCTGGTACTAAAATAAAGCTTGTGGCCAAAGTTTTTTCCACCTCACATCCTGGTCTTCAGTCTCCTCATTCCTGCAACTGTCATTACTGTATTGCCTGTCATGTCACACTTGTCATCCATGACACCCGTCACCCTCATGCCACTCCCCAGCACAAAAACACTTCCAGGCTTATACACCCGGGCCCACCCGGATGGGAGGCCCGGGGCCGTAATCTGGGAGGTGGGGGATTTGTGCGAAGTCCAGTGGGGCAGCGCCTTTTTGGCGCTGCCCCACTTAGCATGCACATGGTGGGGGTCGGGCTGCTGGGTCCCTTAACAATGGGAACCCAGACAGCGCGTCTTCCGCACAGGAGGGTGAGGTGAGAGGGGCAGGTGACAACCGGTAGTCGCTGCCCCCTGTCACCTTGCCCTCCATACTTCAAAGGCCCCCCTTCCCATCCTGTCGGATGCAGAGCGGGGGCCTTTTGAAGTTCAAAGAAAGGGCCGCCTGCCCCCAGGCCGAATTTTGCCTTTATCTGGCGGGGGCAAGGTGGCCCTTCTCATGCATCCTCCCCGTCAGCCACGAACAGCAGTAGGACGGCTGCAGGTCTAAAAAAACCATCCCTCCCACCCTGCAAATAACTGTAAGGAAAGCTATAGCGAGGGCCAGGTAGAAGATGGAACACAATCATAATATTAGGGGAGGCTAAAACGCCTCACTTTAAAAAATAAACATAAAAATTCAACCCCAAGAAGGGCTTTTAAAAATACCGGGGGGTCTTTTGTATATTAGTTAATCTTCTAGGAAAATACAGTTATAGAAGACCCAGGCGCTCAGAATCCACCAGAGAACAGCAATACAGGTGGGAGCTCTAGGGGTATTACAAAGCTGAAAAGGAGAGAGGAACTTGAGCAGAAACATGTACTAGTAAGCTTCAAGTATCCACCTCCATGCATGCAGAAGGGGGGGGGGTCTCACCACAAGTAGATCAGGAGCAGGGTAAGTTCCTAGTAAGGCTCCGGAACCCACCCCCTCGCATTTTTTTATCCAAGATAAGCGCACTGGGGTACGCAAGTGGATCGTGGGCAGGGGAAGTTCCCAGCTAAGCCCTTAGAATCCACTCCAGCAGCGAAATGGTACAACACAAGCACTGAAGGGGTTTCACAACACAAGTGGATCGGGAGCAGGGAAAATTCTAGTAAGGCTCTCTTTTTGAACCCATTCCAGCTGTAAAAACAAGCAGCCTTAAGCGCTGAGGGGGTCTCACAATGCAAGTGGATCGGGAGCAGGGTAAAAACCTAGTAAGGCTCTTTGAACCCACCCCGGCTGTAAAAACAAGCAGCCTAATGCGCGGAAGGGGTCTCATAGCACAAGTGGATCAGGAGCAGGGAAGACCCTAGTAAGGCTCCTAGAACCCACCCCCGAGGAAATAACTAGCCCACAAATGGAGCGTGGGGGCTTCAAAAACTCAAGTGGATCATGTGTGTAGAAAGTGCCGAATTCATCTCCAAAGAGTAGACCAAGAGGCTAAAATGCCTCCATCCATGGAAAACTATAAAACACATGATCAAAAAATCAAAATGGCTCTAAGAACACATCCCGAGGAGTACCAAGTGAAAGGCTTCACAACGGGGGGTTTTGTTTTATCAGGAAATGCGGATCAAGAGCCATAACTTCAGCAAAAATCACCCTGTGAGCAAGAGAGGTCGCAAGTGCTAAACCTGGTCAGGTTGGACAGCAATAAAAGGCACATAAGCGCACACCTCCCCACCTCACTTGGAAAGGACAAGAGAAAGCAGGCAGAACCTGCTCCAAAAGACAAGCAATTTATGAACATGTCACAGCTCACACGCTGGGGCCAAACAATTGTCACAAGCTTTCATATGAATGGCGGCGGGGATCAGCCTCGAGCGGCCCCTAATTGGGATTAGGGCCCCCCGCTCACCTGTTCCCTCTGTCCCAAAATATAGTATTGTTATCCTTATGTGATGTTATGGCTGGTTTTTCTTTTGCACCATGGCTGGTACTAAAATAAAGCTTGTGGCCAAAGTTTTTTCCACCTCACATCCTGGTCTTCAGTCTCCTCATTCCTGCAACTGTCATTACTGTATTGCCTGTCATGTCACACTTGTCATCCATGACACCCGTCACCCGCATGCCACTCCCCAGCACAAAAACACTTCCAGGCTTATCAATATGAGTATTTTCACGACAAAAATATTCAGCAGTAAAGTGGCATCTTTGCAAACCGATTCCGCATTTGGGTACCGTCTCTTCTAGTACAAGCCTGTTTTATTTTGACATCGTCAATCGAAAATACCATTTGGAAGAGTTTGTATAATAATATTGGAAGCCAGCATGGCTCCAGAGGAAAGGCATTGGGGACTTGCAATAAGGTCTAAGGTATTGGGTCCTTGTTTATATTGCAGCCATTAGCAGCAAAAGATGATAAAAGCACAAATTCGGACCAACAGAATAGTTTACTCCTATTGATCGTAATCTCTGTGTGTTTGTTACAGATTTTTGGGGCAAAAATCCCAGGCGTATGGCATGTTTTGCAAATGTTTTATGAGCCCCATGTAAAGCAGTGGTGGCTAGTGACCCTTTTTGTGGCACGGGGCATAATACTTTCCACTAAATCTTGCAAACCCAGCAAGCGAGCCTGATCCTTCCATGGGAGGGTTCCAATGAGGGGGTGGGGGTTCGCCTCCAATATGGAGGTCATTGTATGTGATAGATTTCACTATTGTTTCCTTGTAGCGGTCACATGACCATTTTTGCATGTGATGTGACACGAGTGGGGATGCTCTGTAACTGCTTTTCTTTTTAAATTCTGTGATGTGTTTGCCGCATTTGGATTTTAAAGGTCTGAGGAAGCCTGAGCATTCAGGCGGAACGCGTGACTATCTTCCACCCATGGGGTGAGTGTTTTGTTGAACCTTATGGCTGTCACAGAGGCGAATGATTTTCACCTCTGTTTTTTGTAATGTGCTGTATTAAGCAACAATAAATATGATATTCTAAATAGCTAGGTCTTGTGTGCTGGAGTATTTTCTACGCATGCCCACTGGGTGGTTTTTTGCAGTGTTACAACCGCGCAGGGGCTTGTGTGTTTTTCTCATATTTACGAATTTGGCTAAATATATATATATATATATATATATTTCTTTTTTTATTGAAGTGCACTTTACATACTGATTTCTGAGAAATTGGATAAAACCAGACTTTACAGGCCGTTCTGTAGGTGAATGAGACATTTTCCAGTATCGAGTTTTCAGATGATTAGTATTGTGCGGTAGGCCGAATGAACGCCGCCGACCCCGCAATAATGGTGACTCGGAAGGAGGACCCCCTTTTTGTGATCGGCCGCCCGAAGGGCAACAGAGGTTTGCAGCATCCATTGGCGCGAAAGGAGGAAGCGGCATCCACCGCCGTGAAAGAAGTGAATGCTATGCACAGCGCCCCTGCCGGTGGATCCTCCCTGGGCACAGCCGTCTGTGAAGAGGGTGCTCATGCGCCCAGGGTAAGGGTCAGCCTGCAGCCCCTGCAGCATCCGCCGCTGAGATAGATAAGAAGAAGTGCCCGCCGGCTGCTCAAGCCGACCCGGCGGTGATCATCTAATGTGCTGCGCATTAATTTCAGAGCAACAGAGGAGGAAGACCTGGTAAAACCCAGAGCTGTCCAAAAGGTGAGTGCCGGCCTCATGACAACGGCCATGTGGGCATAGTGTTGCTCTTGCTCATGGATCCCTGGGCCACCCGGCAGTGAAACGACAGTGCTCCCGGGTCGGAGCTGTGCAAGGAATCCCCAGAAGAATTCCAGGCCCAACTGGCGGTGAAGAAAGGAATGAAGCACTGCGAGTCGGCGCTGCCCTATGAAAATAAAATGAATAGGGAGGCTGCCTGTGCACCCTTGTGAAGCCTGGCATCCAGCAGTGAAGAAAATGAAGTGCGCCATGGTGGCAAAGAAACATATGTGGAAAGCCCTGCAGCATTTCCAGGCTCCGGCAGTGAATTACGAAGTGCTCCATGTCGGGGCAATGGAAAGAAAAACGCTGTGTTCCACGTCGGAGCGTGAATAACAGAAGCACAGCCCCCTGCGTGATCCCATGACAGTGAATTGTGTGACAATGAGTGCTCCGGTGGCGGAGCTGTGAGCACAAAAGACCCAGCAATATCCCGGACCAGAAGGCAGTGAATAATAAAGGGCTCCACGTCAGAGCATGAACAACAAAATGCAAAGAGTCCCCAATAGAACCCGGGCCCCACAGGCAGTGATGGGAATTGCAGCGTGCTGTGCCGGCACATTAGAAACAAACGTTGCTGAAACATAAATGAGCCCCCTTCCCCCATTACAGAACGACAATACTTATACCCTTGGGTATTGTAGGCTAGACTAATTGTAGCATATGCCACTGATAGGCACATGGGTACTCGGGTAGTTGCCGACCCAAAACACATAACAACACACTCTAAACATATTCAGCAGGTGACAGTCGTGGTTGGCAAACCGCTGGTGGAAGGTGGGCCGTTCTACCACATTTCACTAGATACTTTATTAACCTGGGGTAAGTGGAACTTCCACCACTGAATGATGCCTTTGCTAGCTGGCATCAAAACTTGAAAGTATACAGCAATAAGGCCCCGACTTGAAAAAGGCTTGTGCATATAGCCGAAACAGGTGTCGTCATAGAAGGGCAATTCGACCAATTAAAAATGTCTTCCTGCACAACTGGATTTGGCGCTGTCTTTTATCTGAGTCTTTTGAAACATGTAACTTATATCTGTGGTTTAATTGGCTTTTCTTACCACAACTCAGACCAGACGCGACATAGAATCTAATTTTTTATCTTCGACCAATTGTACTTTAACTTACATCTGTCGCCTTGACAGACTGTGCCTACAAAGCCATAATTCAATACATCCATTGAGAGCATGCCTCCAAATTTACAGGAATACAGCTTCACAATTAGGTCGCTTAAAGGGAGTATTTCGCTGCAGCAAATCATGCACGTGCACCTCAGAATATATGCGTCAATATAAACATTGGATTCTCAGTAGGGAAATATATACTTGTACCACATCATTGAGGCAGAAGCGATTTTAGTGTGCCACTAACACACCAGACAACACAGCAAATCATGCATAATATGCCAGTAGAATGTACTTCTGTTTTGAAAATCGTACGGCCTCTCTCTCTCCCCTTAATGCCGCTTGCCCAACGTAACACACTTCCGGAATAGGAAGTGTTACATTCATGCCTGTCCTGTTTAATGCAGCGGCATGTCGGCAAGCGGCGGCCGAGAGACTGGAAAAGAGGAATGGGCAAGTGGTTGGGGTAGGGGAGGCCTCAGGTGAACCGGGGCGCAAGGAGGACGACAAGTCGGAGGTTGTGGAGATGTCCTCTGCACCGAGGAAATAAAATGGTGCGGCCAGCAGGGGGATTACAGGCAATGGGGGCACATGTGTCCCTGCACACATCGAGTGTTGGGGCAGGACTGCAGAAGTATCCCCATCATTACAGGGGACAGAGATAAGAGAGCAAGCGCCACAATGTTTTCCGGGAGCACCAAAGCCGGCTAGAGAATCTGGGTTTTGGCAAAACTGACCTGCTGAGAAACATCGCGCAGATCTTGAAAATGATGCCAGATGTAATGGTTTCTCTGAAGGTAAAGAAAATACAATAGAACTGACAAAGTGAAACATAATCGGAATAAAATGCTAGGGTCTTGCCACCACATGCTTGGTTGCTAAATATGCTAATCAGATCTATGTACCAGCTTGTCAGTTAAAATACCATCGTGACAATTAACACATTATCACACACGTTTGAAATTGCTTCAGCTAATAAAATTACGGATCACCAAAAAGACTGGGAAAAAGAAGTGGAGGAGTTAAAAAAGCAAATCAGGAGCCTAACTATGACGAAAAATCAAGAGGAAGAAAAAACGAGAAATTCACAAAAGGGGGGTTCAGTGGGAAGGACGGAGGAAAGACACAGAGATAAGGAGGAGAAGGATCCATGTTTAAGTGGTCAACTGCCATACCCAATTAAATCAGGACTTTGCATTAAGGCTAAGAAAAAACCTCCAGTCCTTTTAAAACTAACAACGAAAAAGCGCAGAAACAAGAGATAGCAGAAAAGGTGAATCAGCAAGACCCAAACAAACAAAAAGAAAATAAAGAAAAGACTCGAAAGGATAGCCTAAGAGATACGCAAGAACGGGCAACAAAGGAGAAAAAGATGAGCTCCCCACGATCGACAGAAGATTTTATGTATGATACAAATATGATGAATATATTGGGAGACGGCTTCGGATAATTCAGTCATTGAGGTCAGTCAGGATAACCAAGAATCAGAACAACAAGAAAGAGTACAAGAAAAAGCAATCTCAGAAGCTAAGAAAAAACAAAAAAAGATTGAAAGACAACAAAACCCTGAAAAGGAAAAACAAAAAGATAAAAAGGAAGATACTGGTAAGTATTCAAGAGATTATAAACAAAGGAGACAATCAACGACACACCGAAAAGAAAACACAAAATCAAACGACAATAATGATAAAGTAAGAACAAATAAAACAGAAAAACAAGTACGGATATTTAAAGTTACCCAATCAGATTTGAACAGAGGACACATGATCCTGAACAGGAGGACATTCCTGAAAATAATGAGCACAATGCAGTCCTTAAAAAAAATAAGGACAGAAGACATCATGTTAGTGGAACCCTACCATAGAGGAAAAATTGCAAAGGCATACATCCATTTGAAAGAAGAATGTATACAAAATATGGATAAGATAGTGGGCAGAGTGATGGAGGAAAATGGGCTGGAACTAACTGAAATAACTATAGATAAACAAACAGTGAACCTAGACTCTTATCTCAATCGACAAGGTGAAAGGAAAACCCGTTACACATCACGCACAGAAGAGTGCTACCGAGGAAACGGAATCGGAAAAAACCAGGAAGTTGACGATTACAGCAGGGAAAGAGCATACGTACACGATAAATATCGAAAAGAATACCAAAAAAGAACCAGAAATGAGAACAATAAACTTTTCGGACAAAGAAGAAACGACCAACAGGGAACAGAGACAAGTAAACACTGACTAAGAAGAGACACCAGATGCGATAAACAACAAGCAAGTCCGAGATATAGATGTCCTTCGGGCGGAAAGGAGAAGTGGGGAAAGCCCGTCCTGGTGAATACAAAAACCAAAGCACCAGGAACTGGACCGGTGGCCTGGATTAAAGCAGCACTAAACTTGAATTCTGAAAACTAGCAACGAAAACAAACTCCGACATCCACAACAACGAGAATCCGGTACGAAGAGCCAGAAGAAGAATTGACTAGCTTCATACTTGGTTCATGGAATACAAGGGGGCATGTGCATCTAACTAGACCTGGACCATCGACCTGGGTCAATTGGACATTATATGCCCCCAAGAGACGTGGCTTCAAGTGAAACCCAGCTTAGATGGTTTCGCAGTGGAAATTTCACCAGCAATCAGAGGAACTTTTGGACGTCCGTCGTCTGGTCTTCTAACAGCGATAAAAATGGGAGCAGGGAGCACGAATCCTACGAAACGCTTGTCCTGATGACCGCATGGACGGAACAACGGGAAGGACTTAAGAAAAGGCATACTAATCAAATAATCATAATAAACACGTACTGGAACCCTTTAAAAATTACAACTAAATCCTACTGCACGAAAATGGAAGACCTTATAGATTATCTACACACAGAATATGAGAGTGCTTATTACATAGTGTGTGGAGATCTAAATGCGGACTGCAGAGAGTGGACTATAACGACAAAAAGAGGAAAATCCAGAGAACCCACGCGAGAGGAAAAGCTTGGAGAACCATGATCAAATCTAGAAACCTTCATAACGTCGCCGAATTGTTCCCAAAACAAAAGAACATTCCAACTTGGGAAAATTCGAACCTGAACGCTACCTTGGACTACATATACGTGGCAATTGAGTTAACAACACAGATCCAGGAGTTTAAAGTCATTAAAACAACACAGAGCGACCACAATATGTTAACATGCAAATGGATAGGCAACCACTTACAAAACCCAAGATATAAATATAACTTGGACATAAATAAGCAACAATCAAGAGTTTCTTTGAATGAAGAAGAGATTAAAAGAATAACAGAAAAATACGCAATGCCAGACTTAACTAAAATGCAAGAGATGAAACGACCAAACTATTTACCTTTACTGATCCCATTTAGAAAACCTGTGGGAAGTCAATCGAAAAAGAAATCGACCAACCCCCATGTATACGACAGATTGGTGGTGGAAAAAAGAAAAATTGTCAGAAGACTGAGAAAAAACGCAAAAAAAAACAGATTCCACAGAAGATTGGGAAAAATGGAAGATGGAGTCGAAGAACTATAAACAGTGGGTAAAGCAACATAGGTTACAACTCTACCAGCAAGATGCAGAAAACATGCTAAGACGTCTCAGTTCGAAGAAATCAAGTGACTTTTGGTCAATAATCAAAACATCTAACCTTACAAAAGAAACAGATACAACGAATGCAGTCGACGAAAAAAGATGGAAAACATATCTAACGTCGCAATTCCAACAACCAGAGTCGCGAGAACCACCCCAAAAAACTAATCACATAGTACCATGGGTAGACGTAGCAGATCCCGAAGAAATCGAAAAAATCATAATCAACTTGAAAACATCAAGGGCCCCTGGACCAGATGGACTGACTAATGTTGAGCTGAAGCAAGCACCGAAAGCCTGGGCAGCGATTATAAGTAAAATTTTCACGCATTGTGCTCAAACAAAAATGGTCCCAGAAACGTGGTTAAAGGCAATAATAGTGCAGATTTATAAAAAGGGCGGAAGGGAAGACCCAGAAAGCTACAGACCCATAGCCCTATTAGACATCGTGGGAAAAATATATGCATCGCAGCTACTAACCCATTTTAGAACTTGGACAAGGCAGGCGCCGTGTTTTGACATCTTCCAGACGGGTTTTCAAAAAAATGGAAGTACAATCATCAATATTCTAATACTTCAAATTCTGAAAGCAAAAGTGAGAGAAGGGGCACCCTGTGTCTATTTGGCCTTTGTAGATCTATCGAAAGCCTTCGATAAAATCGACCGGGAAAAGCTATGGTCCAAATTAGAGAAATGGAAATGCCCAAAATCTATCATGGGACCCATAATAGCACTGCATAAAGATACAAAGATCAGAGTGAAACTAAGTAAACAAGGCGCCCTGAGCGATGAGATAATGGTCCAGCGCGGCGTTAAACAAGGCTGTCCGTTAGCTCCGGCCTTGTTTATATCCTTCTTGGGAGATTACCAACAAGAGGAAGAAACAATAAGAAGCTTCCCTCCCAAAATTGGCAAAAGAAGTATCTCGAGGTTGCTATATGCGGACGATGCCATTATCATCGATCAGACGCCCATCGGCCTACAGAGAAAACTGGAAAATCTGGCAAGATACATGAAATCTAATAATCTCGAAATCAACACAACAAAAACTAAAGTGCTGGTCATGGGACAAAAGATGACGAAGCAAAAAAAGCCACCAACATGGAGACTCGATGAGTGTAAATTAGAAGTAGTGGAAAAGTTAAATTACCTAGGGGTGTCCATAGATGGATCAGCAGTGGAAAAAACAATGCAAGACCAACTATGGGACAAAGTGAAAAGGCTCACGGTCCAAACAAAATTGATCGACAAAAAATTTGGCAAATTCTCCATTATGCCAGCAATAAAATTCTATAACGCAAAGGTGGTGCCGGCGATCATTTATGGTATGGAGGCTTACTTCAACTTGCCCCAACCACTATGGCAAAAACTGGAAGGCTACGTGTGGAAATCTGTCTTGGGTTTACCCAAGTCGACGTCGATGCCAGCAATAAGAAGGGAACTGGGTCTGGTCTCTCTTGCGGCCATGGTGGAACAGAGCAAGCTAAGGTTTTATAGAAAAATCATAATGGCAGACTCTCTCCCAATATTCACAGTGATCGCGGAAGAAGTGAAAGACGGAAACTGTAAAGCTCTCAACAGATGGGTGGCAACAATCCAAGAGTCTCTGAGAGAAATCGCATGTACAGAAGAGGACTTAATAACCAACCCTAATCGAGTAAAAACAAAAATAGAACTCATGGATTGGATTCGATCGATAGAAGCGGCAAGTGCGAACAAGCTACTCACTCATCTTCCACCGACATACAATAAAGTGAAAATGCCGCTGAATTATTGCAGGAAGTTTCCTAACAAAAAAATGCGAGAAACGTTTCTAAAGGCCAGATTGAACTTGCTAAGGACCCAGCAAATTTTGACAATTAGGTCACCAAAGACAGACAATAGCTGTCGCCTATGCGGAATAAGAGAGGAAGTGGAAACACTGAAACATCTGGTCCTGAAATGCACAAGGACCCGCCAGATTAGAGACACATACCTGTTGCCCTGTGTGAAAGGGGTGACCACGCTAGATACAGAAGTGGTATGGTGCAGATTGATTTCGGGAGATATGACAAGATGGACAATCGTAATGGTAAAGTTGATAGAACTGGCTTTCGAAATGATCTCAAAAGCACCACAAATTGATCCCGCCTGAGAAGAGATGGATAATACTAACCCATCCATTAGTAACGCTACGTCAACGAAGAACTTGAAGACACTGGAAAATTTTAACCTTACAAGAGAGCGCGGAGGCGCATCTGAAGAAGCAAGAAAAACTTTTCTTCTTTTTGTAAAAATCGTTAAAATCTTTTCGATTAAATTAAAAAAATAAATAAATAAATAAAATTATTACTTTAAACAGTGACACGCATGCTGGTGTGGGAGGGTAAAACACAATATACTGACATCTACATTTCCCCTATAAATTGTTAGGTCTATCTCCTCTGGTACTCCCAGAAAAACACATTATCAAGCTGGCCTCTGAATTGCCCTCTAAAATTGTGAGTCTGATAATCAGTATAAAGAATACAATGCCACTGTTTCCTGGTAAAACAAATGTTCACAAAAGCACAGTGCGGATGGAGGTTGCCAACAATTTCATGACTCATTTCAAACTGGCAGGATCATTTTTGGGGAGCAATTTTGCCCCATACAGTAATGCCATTTTTAAATATTGTATGCCAGTGAAGCTCGGGTAGAACACATTTTGTTTCTAACATCTCTGTGGCTTTCAGATTATTCAATTGTGAAGCCACTGTAAACAAAAAAAAACAAAGCCACTGTTGCCCCACATGAACACATTTTTGTCCCATGTCTACATTACCCCTAGACATTGATGTCCCAGTAAATCACATTAGTACCCGGCGAGGGACAATGAGCTTGTTGGAAGCAAGCTCATTCGCCCTCACTTGGGCATTAGCCGACCGAGAATCCTTCTCCTCACAACGTTCCTTCACGGCGAGGGGGTGCAGCAGCCACTCAGCCAATGTGGAGGCTTGGTACGGGGTAATTCCCGCTCCGAGCAACCACACAGCTGGAGGCTGCCATCTTTCCCCGCCGGGGACCGATGTGTTTCCTCCCCACCCCCATCCAAAGAATTCCCTCCCTGCCCTCCCAACCCCACATACTTTTTTACTGCCCATTTTAGGAGCTGACGCGCCTGCAACACTTCTGTCACCATTGTGTCCACTCCTGATCTGCGACAGGCCGTCATGGAAAGGAAGAAGGGACTACAGGTCCCTTTACTTTCCGTGGCGGCCATTATTTTGTTTAAATCTTTCCCTATTTTTTATATGGCCGCCAAGGAAAAGAAGGGACTACGTGTAGTCCCTTCTCCCTTTCCATGGCAGACATTTTGTTTGTTTACTTTTTGACATATATTTTCAATGGCTGCCATGAAAAGGAAAACCTTTTTTCCCTTCCCTGGCGGCCATTTTTTTAACTTTTTTGTTATGTTCCGAAACAAAGCTCGGGCCTGTAACTATGGGCACCAGGGCATTACCTGAAGTGGTAAGGCGCTCCCCCCCCCCCCCACTGCGCGGGGCCTATTGCTTACTTATAACTGCAACATGACAGTGTATTTTCCAGGGACAGCATTTCCATACTTTTTTAGTGCCCAAAGAAACGTCATTCAGTCTCAAATATTCTATGCCAGTGCTGTCCCTGTAGACATGCATTCTGATGCCGGTATCCACATTGCCCCAAGAAAACCTGCCAGTCTTCATTTTGGGATTAATGTCCCAGTAAAACACATGATCACATCAAAAACACACATGCTATTTTATGAACTAGCACCAATTTCTAGGGGCAATACAGAAAATTCTACTTTTCCGCCAAAAAGTGTGACTCCAGGGTCATCAATGCCATGCGAGCTATATGTATATATCTGTGTACGCCTGTACAAAATTTATGAAGTGCAAAAATATCTTGAAAGAAATATTGCACCGTGCCTAGGGTTCCAGCTAATCACATTTTCACTTTGGCATCCACGTTTTCTCAACAGCGCCACAGCATATCCATTTCCCCAGAACTGCCCACACCACTTAATTTGCCACTGGTTTGCCCCTTGCCATCGCCCCTAAACTGCTCAATGCCACATGCATGCCTGCTGCAATTGTCCCTTTCCCCATCTATTGCCCCCCCCCACTACTGTCTCATGCCACTCATTGACCACGGAATTGCACATGCCCATTCTTTGGCCAGTGCGAACCCTGAAAGTTACATGCACCTGCGGGGGGGGAGGGGGTGGTGGGTGGGGGAGGGTGGAGGGGGGGAGGAGAGAGAGAGAACACACGATCAAGCGCTCAGTGCAGCGCAAAACGCGTTTTGTCGCAGGACTTGCCCCATGGCATTCTGCCTCTGTTTGTTTGTTGGAATCCTTTGTTGCTTTTTTTTGTATACCAATAAACTCGTATCTACTATGATGTGAGTTTCCTATATATATATATATATATATATATATATATATATATATATATATATATATATATTTTTTTTTTTTTTTCCTTTGGAGATATGCTGGCCCGCGGGGAGTGCAGTTCTTTTTCCTCTTTTTCTTTGCTGATTTGCGGATATATATATTACACACACACTTCCTGCAGTTCCTTTTGTCACTAGCTCCAGCCACCAGCTGGGGCGCTCATATAGCCCAACCCTGCTTAGGTGGGGATGAGCAATCTATAGTCTGTGGTGCACACTGTATAAAGCTCTCATGGTGTAGAATATTCATATTGTTGCCAGCGTGATCTTATGCATGGTCTGTTTGCCCATAGCTCTTTGTCACTCTGCTAACACCCTGTGCTGTTCTGCATATGCATCGGTGGTGAGGTCGGCCATCAGTATCCCCTGGCCCCATACCCAGCAAAATGTAGGGTTTAAAGGCAATAATTCCCTCAAACCTTAAGCAATGCAGCTTGAGTGGTAGTGTGACCGGAACATGACAGCACGGTTAGAGGGTTGACCGAGCCCTTCCACCCAAAGCATACTAGTCATGTTAAGGCAAGGCATGATATGCTGCGTGGAAGTGTATGTACTCTTCAAGCCCATGTAAAGTAGACCTGCTGCAACATCTAGATCACACTGCTGCATGTCGGCATTTCAGTGTCGGAATGTATTATTGCATTGAACTGTTGATATCCGTGCAGAATCACACTTGTATGTTGAATTTTTACTTTAGAAAAAACAGTGAATTTGTAATTTTTGTTTTTCTTTAATCCACCGAGAAAACTCGGCCAGAAAGGGTTTAATTTCTAAATCTGACTCCATAAACTTTGCTACCAGAGATATTGCACTGCTATTTTGCGTGCATTCTACTGTCGGCGCTTCTTCTTCTTGCTGATAGATTTTTATCCATCAGCTGTGATTTTTGGATACCGAGGCTTGAGCCTCATTACTCCATCTTCTCGGGTTGAGTATGTAGTCGTGGGTTTGTATTCTTCTTGGTCTGTGTGGTCCTGTCAGAGTGGCGCTGGTTTCACAGGGTTTTCGCAGCGATGGGCCGCGGGTAGCGGTCGAAGGGGTTTGCAGTAGTGGCAGTGAGTCTTCTGATCAGAGGGTTCGGGTTCTGATCCAGTCCTTGGCAGAAGTTCTTACTCCGCTTTGCTAGATGTTCATCCAACATCTCGATGTCCAGGTCTCTGTGAAAGTCTGCTATCCTTGTGAAGATTGGAGCTCCAGACAATATCCACAGGGCCTTGTTCTGGACTATCTGAAGACTCTTCCGGTGTCGCTCATGCCAGATCATCCATGCTGGCGAGGCATACGTCAGGGTTGGTCTGATGATCGCCTTGTAGACGTTGATCTTTGTCCAGAGGGGCATGGACTTGGTCTTCAGGAGTGCTGTCGGTCAAGCACACAATGCTTTAAACAGCCCGCTGTATCTTGGCTTTTCTCCGATTGGCTAGCTTCCAGATGTGTGAAGGCAGATGTTAGTGCCTTTCCTGCATCCACAAGCACTAAGTGCATGGCTAAGCAGTGGTGATGCAAGTTACTGCACATCCACTTGCAGGACTTATTTACAGAGCAGTCACTCTCTGGAGCCCTACATCAGTAACTCGCCTCTGGTTTCTTCCTGCTTCTGCCAGACCTTTCTGCGCCTTAACTCGGCAGCAACAGTAAAGAAAAGCTCAGCCAACCACCCACAGGCCCCATTGCCTTCATCGTCTGTCTCAAGTGGAATTTATGGAAAATAGGTAGGTCACTGAGTGTTTGTAAAATACACGCAACAGGGAAGTGATTGGCTGCCCTGGGTGCCTATGGTATAATATGAGCACTGATGTCTCATGTCAGGTCAGGCTTGACCCCCTTGTAGCAGAAGCCCCGGGCAGGACGCCATGGTGTTTGGCAATCGCAGGACGTTTGGGCTTGAGCAATGGTAGGCACCAGGATGATTAATAGGTGTGAGGCTATGGTGGGGGCACTGTTGCTTCCATGCCTTTGTGGGAGAGGAGTGCCAGAAGGTGCTGTGGTATGGGGGTGCTTCAGGTGGGCAACCGCTCTGGTACTCTGTGGTCCACTCCCTTGCAGTTTGTCCATACTTGAAAGATATTTTCTTGGTCTGACTCACTAGACCCATTCCCCACATGGAGCATAATGCAGGCAAGGCTAGAGAGCAAAGCCGCTTCTTACTGAACCTGCTGCTGCCACCATGCCTTTTTACCACTATATTCAAAACAAAGGTGTCTCCTGGTGGGCCGAGATCCCCCCTCTTAAAACCGATGAAGCTCAATGAGCTCTGGGGCTAATGCACTCCCAGAAGGTGGGAGATCCATGGAGTGGTGGGCACAAAGAGCAGAGGCCCTTGGTTCAGGTGGCTTGAAGGCTGTGCACTGATTTTGGAAAGGGGAATTTTGGGAGAGTTCTGACATAGAGACTCCCTATTGTAAGCAACAGTCCCATAGCTGTTCTGTGTCCCCCCTCATGCTTTGTCTGTTGTGGGGGAGGCTTTACCAATGTAGCTAAAATCTCACACCTACCCCCTCCTCATGAGATCACACAAAAGATCCGCCAATGAACCTAAGCTGATTGGATGCGCTCTGAACCTCTATTCTCCAGACAGGGTAATGCCTGGCCATTGAACAAATATGCAGGGTCTGTGTTAGTACAGTCAATGCACTACTGTGTGCACAGTGAACTGTTGCACTCTGGCCTACTCTTCCACATTCACTCACACATAGAATCAATCACGCATCTGCCCATTCCAAAAACCTTCCATCCATCTTTCCACTCATCTGATCATCCCATTGTGTAAATTCACTTTTCTGCCCATCAACCCAATCCTTCCATCTATTTGTCCATTCAGCTACTGGCACATCTACACTACCGCTGTCTACTTTTCCATCCTTCCTCTTGCCCGCCAGGCCACTCGCTCAGCACACCTTCACTCGATCACCCATTACATCATCCATCCATTTTCTCAAGAATCCACAATTTTACCCACACATCCTTCGTCCATCTAATTGGCAATCCCACTCAGACATTCATCACTCACCATTTACTCACCCATCCACTTGACAGACAGTCCAACCACTCACTCATTCACCCTGCCATACTCTTTCTTGCCCATCCTCAGGACAGGGCTGGGACATGAAATATGTTCAGGCACCACAGGAAAAAGGACCCACATTGTACATTGCAATTCATGATTTTTCAACTAAAACTGCTTTTTGTGTGAGACCCGTTTGGCAAATGGTGAATAGTAGACACCATTTGTCCAGTATAATTGCACTAATTAGGACTTGGGCAGTACTCCAGTTGTTTAAACTTGCCTACATTTACCCACACAATTGCTTCACGCTGTTCTGTGGGGCTGGCTTGCCCATAGACTCACTCAATGTTCCGTTGGACCTTCGAACAGGTTCAACTTATTACAGTTGTTGGGAAAGAAATGCTCCTATCCCACCCTCCTCGCCTTTCCCGCAGTAAATACATTACGCGTAGGCCAAGGGGGGAGACACCCACCCCCAAGGTACGACCCCTGTGAATATAACAAAGAGAATTAGACAAATAACATAGGTCACCCCCCCAGACCTGACGCCATTTTGTATTAAAACAGATGCCATCTTTTTACTAGGCCCGAAAAATCATCCCTCTGCAAAACTCCTCGCTCCCATCCCCAGCACCTCGCACAGAGAGCCCAAGACATCGCCACCCCCTGCCAGCTGCGTGCAAGCCTTGTTCTCACAGAGTTCAGCCATTTATTGTTGCAATTGTTTAATATTGCTTCCACAGAATATGCTCTCTGCAGAGTGTGAGACCGAAACATGCCCCAGCACAAGTTCCCATCCATCTACACTAAACTGCCTGTGCCCTCACAACCACCACCCCACCAGGCCAGAACCCACCAGCCCCGACCCCCCCAATCTCTTTAGTGCTGACACACATCTGACCCCCTCGCACTGACTATTCCAGAACACCCACCATAGACTTAATCTTGTATGTTAGTATATTCACCCCCCAAAAGCAACACATCTGCCCGTATCATGAGGCACCAGGAAAGGCAGACTGTAGATGGAAGCCCCTGGGGTGGGCACCTGGAAGCAGGAACTGTATTATCAAAGGAGCCCTGAATGTTTCGGTCGGCATGCCCATATATTCCCTCTTTCCTAAGCACCCCCATTCATATGATGATCAAGTGTCCACCATTATTTGCGATTTGTTAGTTTCTGTTGTTTAGCTTAGATAGTTAGCGTTGTAGCGTCTCTCTGTCCTGACCTTCACCCTGAAGATGAGCCCAGCTGACCGCGTGTACCATGATTGACTGAGAAGCAACAACCAATGGAACCCAGTCATCCCATATGGAGCTGGGTTTAGTATGTTTCCAGCCAATCAACTATGCTGATGTGTTACCCATGTATGATGTCACTTATGACGCTTGGTGCCTTTTTAATGTGCTGCCCGTGTAATTTCTGACAGAGCGCTCTCGGGCTTCTGAGTTCTTTGCTGGCATTTTCATTATATATAAAGTTTGTCATCCTTGCAACTCATCTCTTGGTCTCATTCCCTGACGGGGTGTGTTATTGTTACTTTTGCATTTGTATGAGAACACGTGTATGAGTGGGTGCTGTCATAGTCCAAAATATTATTCTAGAAAGCAGCAGTTAATGACCTAGAATGCGTAGAAGGCAACATTTGAGCTACTAAGAACATATATTTTTGAGGAATATAATTTGTATTATTTAGAATAGTTCTCTCCACCACAAATTAGTTTTTTGTTATTTTGAAGTAAGCAATGAGAAGTGACCGGATGGTTTTCATGAACAGAAATGATTAAACAATGAAGTTATCACACAATTGTCTTATACATCTTTTAAATATGTCTAAAGATCCCTTCCCAAGCTCCAAAACTGACTTTGGAATGTATTGATTGCTGATACTTGATGGAGCTGGTTCATCTAGATGAAAATGTATATCTTTTGTCCCACATCATGCTGTTTTTTTTATTTTTATTTACTCACACAGGTAAATATAGGCTATTTGTTCCCTCCAGGTAGGCCTCTCACCAAGGGCTTTGGGTCACTGACAGAACATATTTCAGAGAATGTTGATGCCTTCCTTTCACCCACGGTTTGAACTTTAATTTGTACATTACAGCTGATATTATTTTGAAACTTTACAAAATTGAATAGCAAAACCCTTTTTGGGAAAAACTGGGCAGCATCTACCTGCATACAGCACTCGGCATTGATGCAGTAAGTGCTTAATTATAGATTTGCCTGTTACCTTGCACAAATTAGAATGTGGCTAGAAATATATGATCTTACCCTGACTGTTATATGTTTAATAATCAAACACATGGCATTGCCGTGGGAGCAAGGTTAGCGCCTGATTATGCCAATGACAATGTGACTTTGTTTACCCCAAAAAGACCTGATACACGTAGAATCATCTTTTGAAAAAGCTACATCCACAGTACTATATAGATTTGAAGCAACCCTCCTGAAAAATGTGCAAATTGTGTCAATGATCTGAACATTTATGACCACAATGTCAAACTAACGTAAGAACAGCATACACAACAAATCCTATTTATTTCTTGATTTATTGTTTTATGTTGATGATTGTCGGGTCAAAACCATGTTGCATAGTAAAAACCTACAGCCACAACAAATTATTTGCATGCTCGCCCTAAAAGATTGGTGCAAAACATTCTTTAAGGTGAAATAGTAAGAACAAAGAAATTGGTTTGATATTAAAGTTTGACTTTGAATCTTACACTCTTGTTCTTGGATTTATGACTAGGGTGTACAATGCACAAACCCTCGAGACATTTAAGGATAAGGTAAAGTGATCACAAAGATTGGATCTACATAAAAAATAAGGATTCTTCATAGTAGGAGAATGTACCCGTGCAAACGGTCACAACATATAACAATATGAGCTGTGTCATAATTTGGCATATTTTACAAAGACTACCATATCACAGACAAGCCATTTGTCCCCTACAACAACAAAACACACCTAACAACTTTGCCAGAGTATGTTGCCTGGAGCACATGGGAGACTGCCCCCTGGGTGGTAGCGGAATCCAGTATAAATCAACATAACATTATGCACATATCAAGCTCTACGTGGTTCAGCACAAAACTCAAGTTTTTTTTTAAAGTTTGGGACATGCCCTGTCCGCAAATGTGCACTATACAACACACAGAAATGAATAGAAACTAAAATAAATCTTGAAAAGAAGATTTAACTCCTGGTTTTCCGGTCCTGGTCTGGGGCAAGGGTGTACACCTCCCTTATCTCAGGGTAGGGACAGACCCCACGGGAACCAACCAACCCCACGCTGCAGACCAGATGGATAGGAAGGGGGCACTGAGCAGCCATCAAATAAAATTGATGTTACAAAAAGAGAAGGGCTACTTCCAGAGTTCTTAACTTCTACATTCCAATTTGACACCGACACCAAGGTGAAGCTTTTTATTTATCCCAACTAGGACCCCTTTTTATTAATGCAAACTCTACAAATACCTCCCTAAGCATCTCATGCTAGCAACAAACCCCTCTTCTCAGTCCTCCTGACATGAGTTCCCTCTGAGGAATCTGTTGTGTCAGCCCACCCTCCCATAGAGGTGTCCGTTCGCCCACCCTCCATAGGGTGGAACTGACTGAACAGACTCCTAACCCGTACCTGGCACCACCCACTGTAAATGATGACCAGGAGATGGACTAGTGGGTCTACTTGCCCCCATGCAGCCTTTGGCAGGCTGCCACTTGCCTTACTTTTCATATTCTTATGTACACTCCTACCCACTGCTGCTCTCCCACATTAATACAAACCGTGGGATTCCAAGATGGCGGCCGCGGTTTAGAGATGTGTGCTGGTGTCCTGCCGGGCCGCGGTAATGAAGATGGAAAATGAAGGCACTGGGAACTCTGAAGCGCTTCTCCCCTTCTCTGCGATACCCGTAAGCACGGAAGAGCGGGGGATTGGAAGCACAGGCACACAGCTCGACCGGGGAACGGTATGGAGCGAGCACACCCTCCACCCCCACGTCCCCGCGGCGTGGGACGGGACTGTAGCCGAAGCGGGAACCGCCCTGCTGGAAGCCCCTGCGGCCCGAAACGGAGAAGAAAGCCGGGCTGGCAGGGGCACAAACAGAATCGGTGAGAGTTATAAGCATTCAGGAGTGCAAAGGATGTAGTGCTTCCCCGGGGCACAAAACCCTCTGGGAGAGAGAGGAGGGGGCGCTGCAGAAGAGGAGGCTTGGGCACCACAACGCGGGGGCAGCCAACCCACACAGAAGTAAGCAGCCCCAGGGGGCAATAAGAGGTGAGACCGCTCCCCGGTCCCAGCGGTGGCATAAACCGGGGCAAGAGGGTCTTTTCAGTCACCCCGAACGGTCCGGCAAAAGGATCACCCCCGTAACTGAGCGGGAGGTTGGACTTTCAATTAGCATTTTGCTCCCGGATCCCGAAAAACTGCGCCACAGCGGACCACCGAGACTCACGGTAGCTGCCATATGTATAGGGGCAGAAACGGGCGGTCCCCCAAATTGGAAGCAGCAGCCCACGCAGAGGCAGAGAGCAGGCCACGAAAGGTGAGAGGGGGGAAAGGTACAGTGCAACGAGGGTCACACTCAAGCCGTTCGCTCCGCTTAGAGGGCATTGATCATACTCCCTTTCCCCCATACAAGCCGCCAGCCCAGGGGCATCAACGGTTGGGCGGAGAGAGGTTACGAGTGAAGGGCCAACGCATCACAGCAGAGGTGCAAGGGTTTTGGCAGTAGCTGATACAGGGCACAGACCGGGCAGAACCCTAATCTCCTAGGAGGCAACAATAAGAGTGAAATATAGAGGAGAGGTGAGAAGTTGATTACCCCACCGCATCAGGAACACACAGCCCCCACTAGTGGAAACCAGCAGAGGGGGCGATTGGCACAAGGAACGGACACTGACAGAAGGCGACTGAAGGTCCCCTGCGGAGGAACGGACCCCCCCACAGGCAAGATGTCCAAGGCAAGGGGGAAGAGTGGGTTACCCCAATTGCAAACTCCGTCCACTAGGCAGGAAACGAACCTGGTCCAAATGTGGTCCTCAGAGAACACGGCCCATTCGAGAGGGAAAGGACAGGAGGACTCACCAGAGGCGCAGACTCCCCTGCTACAGACACAGGCTCCGAAGGAAGACATGCAAGCCTGGTTTAGGGAACTACAGGACAAAGTCTTGACAACTGTTCAGGACCAACTTGGGACGCTGAGACAGGACATGAAACAAGCAATACAGGAACTCTGTGTCGATGTGTCTAACTTGGAAGAACGGACGGACACGCTGGAGAGGATAGTCCAGAATGTAGAAGATGAAGCACAACAAAACGGGGAATTAAAAGAACTGGTGAGGCTAACCCACAACCTGGAACTGCAGTGTGAAGATTTGGAGATTCGCTCTCGAAGATCGAATATCTGCATTAAAAACATGGTAGAGTCAGTACAGGATAAAGATCTTAAAACTGCTGTCCACGAGGTCTTCAGAAATATACTGATAGCAAAAGAGGAGGAAGACATCGAAATAGACAGGGTCCAAAAGGTGGGGCCGAGGAGGACAGGCGAGCCAGGGGAGCGTCCCAGAGATGTGCTGCTTGCTCTCTCCTCGTACTCTCAAAAAGAAAGTATCTTAAAGATGGCGCGGGGCATGGACCACATCCGGATGAATGGGGTGGAGATCCAACTTTTTCAGGATCTCGCCTTGGTAACGCTGCAGAAAAGGAGACAAATGGCACCCGTTCTCAAGGATCTGATCACAGGAGAAAAAAGGTATAAATTGGCATTTCCCTTTGGCCTCCTCGTCACGTGGGATGGAAGGCAGAGAAGGGTGACAACCTACGAGGATAGGCTCCAGGTCATGGGTCTCCAGGAGGAACGAATCGTGGAGGGGACTCGGCAGACAAGGGAAGAAAGTCGCAAGAAACCATGGGGATGGAAAAAGGTGCAGAATAAGAAATCTCTACAAAAAGATGGGAAGCGGGGTGCGGAGCCTACAGCCGACTCCTGAGAGAAAAGTCATGGAGGGCAGACGATTGGGAGTAGGGAGTAAGCCTGGAATGGAAATCTGACCATATTAATCCAGTGGACGAAAGGACTGTGACCCGGCGGAGGGTCACAATGCCAGACTCCAGGAAAGACTGAGCTAATGCAGGGTTTAGGATTCCCAGACAAGTTACACCTGAGTAAGCAGAGGGTCTGGCGCGACGGGCTGAACACCCTAGCATCCGTAGGTCCCTGGACCCTCCTCGGGTCAGTTATTGGTTGGTTGGGGAAGTTGGCGGGCGGGGGGAGACAGGGGGGATCAGAGGAAGAGAACAAAAAGTTGGGGGAGGTCTTGGTTGGGTGGGGAAGAGGGGGGCAAGGGGGCCGGAGGGTAGATCTGGGTCAGCTGGTAGGGGGAGGCAATACTCACTGGGAAGCGTGGCTCATGGGGAAGTTGAGACTTCTAACATTTAATGTTGGGGGGTTAAATACCCCGTAAAAGAGAAGAAAGTCGAGGGAATGCTGAGAAGGGAGAGGGGGGATATTTTAATGATGCAAGAGACCCACATTAGACATCGTGACAAGACAAAGTTGCGTATAAGGGGATATAAGCTAATAGTGCAATCCAATGCAACGGACAAAAAAAGCAGGGGTCCTGATTGCTATCCATGAAAGTAGGAACATGCAGCTTCACGGTACCTTAGTGGACAAGATGGGCAGATTCATGTTTGCAAATGCCACAATAGATGGACTCCGTCTCACATTAGCCTCCATATACACACCGAACACAGGGCAGGATGGTTTTTTGCGCGAGGCATTGGGGAAACTGGAGGGTTTCGCGAGAGGGGAAATAATTCTGGTGGGGATCTGAACCTGGCATGGCACCCAGCAAAAGATAGCTTGGGAGGTCATCGGGGTCTGGGCCCACCCTCAAAGCTTCTCCGCCAAATGATGGACCACTTGGCACTTAGAGACGTGTGGCGGGAACTTAAAGATCAGCAGAGAGGATATTCCCATTACTCCCATCTATATAACACAATGTCGAGAATAGATTACTTTTGGGTTTCAGTGGGGCTTTTGGGGAAAGTTCAAGGAATGGAAATGGGGCCAATATAGTTGTCTGATCACGCCCCATTATAGTTAGAAGTGAAGACCCCTAGTGGAAATAAGGGACTGTGGAGGTGGAGGCTCCCACACGACATTCTCCAAGATCCCATTATGGGGGGACGACATCAGTGGAAAGATGCAGGAATACTTTACCCACAATGACACGGGTGAAGTAAAGCCAGGAACGGTGTGGGAGGCCTTTAAGGCGGTTATTAGAGGTCAATTCATAGCCATGAAGGTGTTTAAGGACAAACAGAGATACTTATGGGAAAGGGAATTGGAAAGAAAATGATTAGATATACAAGGGGAACGCCTGAAGAAACCCACACTATCTTTGAAGAGGGCTCTGAGACACATGCAGGGTCAGTTGGACGCGCTTCGTATAAAAAAAGCAGAGATTAGTCTTTTACGTCTCAGGCACTTGTACTATATGAAAGCCAACAAGGCTGATAAATTCTTAGCAAGGCAACTACGAGCCAAGCAACAAACGTTAACGGTCAGGGAAATTCGAAATGCGCAGGGAGAGAAACTTACCCATACCAGAGACATGGGGGAGGTGTTCAGAAACTACTACCCTGACTTGTATGCTACAGGAAACCCAAGTAGGACTGACCAAGATTGCTATTTGAATACGCTCACAATGCCACAAATAATGGAAGAGGACGGGGAGAAGTTGGAAGGTGACATCAGAGAGGAGGAAGTGAGGATGGCAATTAAGGGCCTCCAGACGAGCAAGGCGCCCGGGCCAGACAGGTTCACCGCGGCCTTCTATAAAAAGTACTCAGAGGTCTTGATGCCATTCCTGGAAAAGCAGTACAACTCATTCAGAGGGGAAGGAAATGTGACCCCCAACTATGAATGAAGCGAAGGTCCTGGTCTTCCACAAAGTGGGGAAAGACCCGCTGTACCCAGGGTCCTACCGCCCAATTGCCTTGATAAATGTGGACGCTAAAATGTAAATGAAAATTCTTGCTTCTAGGCTGCCTCCCCAATCTGATTAACAAGGATCAATCAGGATCTATCCCAGGTAGGCAAACTCAGGACATCTGAGGCATATAGCACACTTGGTGGAGAAAGTTGGAGTCAAGCAAACCCCCACAATCTTGCTAGCTGTCGATGCCAAAAAGGCATTTGATTGGGTGCAATCCTGTTCGGAACACTAGCATGGATGGGGTTCGGGGAAAAATGTCTGAACATAAGGGCTAACTACAATTCCCCTTCGATTAGGATTGGCATTAATGGGGAGGTCACGGGTAGAGTGGAGTTAACAAGGGGTACCAAACAAGGGTGCCCGCTCTCACCCCTATTGTACGCAATATTCCTGGAGCCACTTGTAATCAGGATTAGGGAGTCCAGGGCAATAGCGGGGATTGAAATGTCAGGCAGGCAGCATAAGGTTGTCGCGTATGCGGATGACCTGCTGGTGATCATCACGGATCCGACTCACACTCTTCCAGAGATGATTGGGAACTAAAGAAATTTGGGGCGATTTCTGGATAGAAGATTAACAGGAATAAATCAGAAATCCTACCCCTGGCAGGGGATAAAGGGGAAATTAAGGGGGTGGCAGATTCCCTTGGATTAAAGCTAGCAGACAAAGGGATCAGATACCTGGGCATAACTCTTACGAGCAGGGTGGATCAGCTGTATGGGGGGGGACTTTACAGACTTGCTGGGGGAAAATGAAGAGGGACTTGGAGAGGTGGAACCCGCTGGCGGTTTCTTGGTGGGGGTGAGTCTCCTTGGTAAAGATGACCATACTCCTGAAACTGTTGAACTTCTTCGAAGTTCTTCTGATTAGGGTCCCAAGTCCTTCTTCAGGTCTCTCACAAAGGCAATATCCTCATATATTTGGAAGAAGGCACCAAGGGTATCAAGGGCAGTATTAATGACTCCAATTATGGACGGGGCATGGCTCTCCTGCACTTTTACAGGTACTATCAGGCAGCGCAGCTCTGGATCTTGAAAGAATGGATGGGGGAGGAGCAACATAAGGTCTGGGCCGAGCAGGATAGGGCGGTGGCTAGAACCCCACTGAGGGAGCTGTTGTGGAAGGGGAGCCAGACCAGACACCCAAATCTACGAGTAATCGAGGTCCTGAG
The DNA here is from genome assembly GCF_040938575.1 of Ambystoma mexicanum. Classification (NCBI taxonomy): domain Eukaryota; kingdom Metazoa; phylum Chordata; class Amphibia; order Caudata; family Ambystomatidae; genus Ambystoma; species Ambystoma mexicanum. The sequence continues at coordinate 975,676,666 of NC_090934.1, read as the reverse complement.
GGCACCATTGGACGGATGGGATGAACTTTCACGGAACGGCTCCATAACATCAGTGCCAGGCCCGTTTACCCCTATGTCGTGAACCAAGAAATCCCTCCTGGAATGGAAAAGGGGGCATATAGGAATTGGGAAAAGGCAGGTGTACGAAAATTGGGGAAATGATGGAGGATCAAGAGGTGCTCCCGTTCGAGACATGCAAAAGTAGCTTGAATCTCAGGGAATCAGACCGGTATGAATATGAACAACTCAGACACTGGTTAGGTACCCCAACGATTAAACAGGCTGCAACATGGGACCTTACCCAGTTTGAAAAGTATGCTGTATCCAGTCCCGGAACCAGGAAACTGGTGTTGACACTCTATAAATTTATCAATGTGCAGGGGGAAAGGGTCAACTGGAATTACATGGTGAAGTGGGAGCATACGCTGGGGGAGTCCATCAAAATCTGAAGTGGGAGGAACTATGGGGCTGTGTCCCAAGGCTGACCCGCTCGGTCCAAATGAGGGAAATGCGGGTAAAGGTGATGACCCAGTGGCACCTGACTCCAGTGCGGTTGAATACCATGTTTCCGAATATGTCCAAACTGTGCTGGAGAGCGTGCGGTGGCAAAGGTACATGGAGGCATATTTGGTGGGACTGCAAAGGGATTTAGGGCTTCTTGGGCAAGGTAAAGGCACAGATGCAGGGGATGCTCCCTAACGTGGCTCAAATTGGGGAGCGCGTGTGGATGTGTGGGCTCAAGGACCAAGCAGCAAAGAAGCTATCTAAATCGCAATGGAGGTGCTTTATGGGACTGCTAATTGCGGCCTGGGCAGCTACAGCCCAGAATTGGAAACAGCCGGATCCCCCACTGATCTTTGGCTGGTTACAGAAGGTTTGGACATTGGTAACAATGGAAAAGTTATCCCACACCCTGCAGGGCACGGGGGGCTCCTTTGTAAAAGAATGGGGGAAGGTATTGGAATACCTCCAATAGGACTACATGGAACAGTGGTGCCCACACAAAATAAGAATATTGGACATATTTGCAGCATGAATAGATCCCAGCAGATTCAGAGACTATCTTCCGGAGGGGTTTGGGGGGAGAGTTTGGGGGAGAGTTACCTTTTGTTTGTTTCTGTACATGAAAATAATAAATGTATATAAAAAAATACAAACCGGCAATATAATATGAATACATAAACAATGCACACACCTATAAATATACATTGACATGCAGTACAACATACAAAGATATATTATATTACATTACATAGGGGTGACTGCTGCTGTTAGCTACCCCTTCTCAGTACCTGCGAGTGCTGTCCTGGTGGATGGTGGCCTTCCCCTGTCTGGAAAATGGGGCATGACCCACTTCAGGCAGGTTTTTGTTGGTGGTGTCCCATCCACCACGTCGGTGCACCACATCACATGGGCCCTTCGCTTGCTGTATCTTCTGGGCGGCTCAGTCAGCCATGTTGGACCACCCGATCATCACTGCATGGCATGCACAATCATAAAATTGTCCTTATGGAGCTCACGTCACTGGCATGGCAAAGAGAGCAGGCCTCACACTCCCTGGGACTCTGACCGGCATGCCAGAGCTCCCTGTTTGACCATGGCTGCTAGGTTGCGGGCAGCCTGGGACCTCTTCACCAGGGCATTCCGGGGCTTTCCTTCACTGCCCCAAATGGCATGGCAGATGTCTGCCGCCTTGTCCCGATCTTCACCTCCCTGGCCACAACTGGCATTTGTGGCTTGGGAGGACTCTTTCTTCAGGGTCTGCCCCACTTGTCCCCTGGAGATTGGGGGGCGTCACTGGGCATGGCCATGGCGCCCAGTTTGGAATGCCTGACCAACATGGCCAAGGATGAGTGGGACTGCTTTCTATCCCCAAACCGCCCAACGCAAGCTGTCCAGGGATTTTTACAAGTTGGGGCCTGTCCGGTCTGACCCCTGTGCCTACCAACAATGTGTGGGCCCTGTGGGTACACAGGGGCTGCTCCGGGCATGCAGCCCAGGCTTATGATAGCCACCGGGTGGCCCCACGCACACAGCCTGGTTTTTAAAGTTAATAGGCACTTGGGGGCAATCGAAGGCCACAATCCCCCATAGCGCAGAGGTGTGCTGCTCCTTTTACTTTCCCCTCTCCTCAAATGTATTTGTTCCAACGGTCTGCTTTAGAATACCCACTATCCCCTGCCCAGCCTGCTCTTGAGCAGGGATCCCTTGTCCTTTGTTGGGGCGTTTTCCATTAAATCCAGTCCTACGGTGGGCTGAATAGTTCAGTCCAGGTAAGGCCACATGTAAAAAACACATCTACACAGTAAATACAATATTTTTCCCTACACCCTGTCTGTCATTATTTCTATTTTCTCCTCAGGATCCGAATGTAGCCCTACATTTGCATCAATTGTCAAACCAAATGTGTTGTATATAACTTGACTTGAATATGTGGCAAGTTCTACATTAGAAGCACTTTCCGGAAACTATGCAATAGGATTTCTGAACATCTTAAAGCAGTCAGAACTTGTAAAGAGGATTATCCAATGGTAGCTCATTCGAAATTATGACAAGAACATGAGAACTGTTCCCAATTAGTCCTTAGCGGCCCTGAACAAGTATTCTTTAGAAAATGCGGAACAGATGGAGCATTGCAGCTTAGAAAAAGTGAATCACACTGGATAAATGTTACTGGGGCAGTTCAAATGTGTGTGAATCGAGAACATGAACTGAGAGTATGTGTGGCACAGTTAGTCATTGTTTTAATTGCATATTTCTTTAATTGTTGTCATCGAAGTATGTTAATTGAATGATCTAATTCCTACGTTTATCGCCACCAGTGACTCATATTTAGTTCCATTCATTGACATTTGCAAGAGTTAATTCGGAAATTGTTATAACAGAGGGAAATTTTTAATTAAATAAAACATTTCTCTACTATACGCGATGATATATTATGTTTCTTTGAAAATTGACACGCTTCTTTTTGTAAAACCAATAATCATTATTTGGTTCATTAGGCACCAATTTGGACCTCACCAACTTTTCATTGGTAATTTGTAGATTTATCTTGTTAAATTATTTGGTAATAGAGTATTAAAGAGCCATTTTACAGAGACTATTTTGCTACTTTAGAATGTATTCTATATCTGCGAAACCTGGCATACTAATGGGACTAACATAGTGGTAACCAAACCAAAGGGGGGGGGGTCCGTTTGTAAAATGTACAAATTGCACAGTTTACTAGAGTACAACATCATTAGCACAGAGCGAATGAGCGCGAGGAGGAGATGGAGCATGGCTGTGTGTGGCCACATAGTTTGGAGGGCAGCTTTAGAGGGTGGGAACAGAGGGACAAGATCAGGGTGGCCTAATGGATTGATTTAGAGAAATCTTGAAGAGAGGAGTGACAGAAGACCGTTCCTTATAGGCAGCAAGAAGAGAGGGTGGTACAGTGATGCTTCCACCTGTGAAGGAGGTGCATAGTAGTAGTCACTTTCGGACCCATGATTGGGTGCTAGTGAAGAGTCGAGCAGGATAGTGGTCAAAAGGCATTGCTAAAAATGGGTTTAAGTCTGCAAAGCCCTATTGATGGGCATGGCAAGGGGTGGAGGCAAGCTCTGAAGAGAAGGCATGATCATATCAATACAATACAAATGTAATCTGTGTTTTCTAATGGGAAATACAAGGTGAGACACCTGAAGGTATTCGCCTAACCTACTCACCCTGGATCTTTCATTCAGGTGGCCAGGGATGGCCATTGCTTTTGGATCACGACCCTGGGGTTGGACACGCGAGGTAGGATCACCTGAGTTGAGGGTCACAGGGATTGGGAGGAGAATGCTCAAGGTCGAGACATGGAATCCCCCTTTTCCCATTACACACCAACCCGCTCTCAGCCCATATGGGGTATTTTCAATCACACCCCATGTCCCCCTCCACCCTTTCCAACAAGTACTGGGACGAGAAAGCGCCGACCGAGAATAATGACTATTACCAATAGCAACAACATAGGAATGGAAAGGGAGGCCTACCATCGAACATCTCTGAATTGTCCCACTAATAGTCGGGCAAGGCCAGGCACTTTTCACCAACTGTGCACACCTGACTCCCATTAAGTTTCACCTATTGTATATAAACTGTGATTCTGCCAGGTTCATTGATCGAGCTGGGGTTCCTGGATGGAACCAGGAGGCCAAGGAGCAGACTGCTGCCAGGAGAGAAGCCCGGATGAACCGGTGGAGTGCGGGATGCCGAGACGCTGGCTGGTGTGTGCGAAGGGCTGTAGCGTGGTGAGGGAGATGTGTCTCCAGGGATCCAGAGCGGGACGGAAGGCAGCTTATCAGCCTTGTTTAGGCCAGTGCTCATTCCACTGGGACGTGTGTGGGACCCAGGGAGTATCTGAGGGGCAAGTGGTGAGAGCCTGACCTTGACCCAAACCCATTTGAACTTGTTCAATCTGCTCGCCAGCGCTGCGCTACTGTGGCTGAGTTTCGGGAAGCAGAGAGAGAAACTCAGTAGCGTGCGGCTAGCTGGAGTAGGAGCGCTGTGAAAGGAAGAGCCCAGTGAGCGAAAGCACGAAGAAAGAAAAGCAAAGTGAAAAAAAGTTAACGGAAAGTGAAAGCTGGAAAGCGGCAAGCGAAAGAAAGCAGAATGTGAGAAAAAGGTGCGCTAGAGTTGCGGATAGAAAGAAAGATGGAACAAGTTCGCTGGGGGTGCAAAAACAGCAAAGACGGGGTGCGAGTGACCCGAAAAGGAGAGGGGCACAGGGGACCCGAAATAGAGACAGTACAGAGACAGTGGGAAGGAAAATGGACAATCGTGAGACAGTGAAAGCAATCCGAAACTGAGAAAAGAGTGCAAGTGACCCAAAGGAAACAGAAGGTGCCAGAGAGCACAGTGAGGAAATGAAGATGCAACAGAGCACAGTGAAGGTAAAGAGAAGGGTGCAAGAGGCACTGAAATGTGGACAGAAGGTGCATGTGTGCATAAAAGGAAAAGGTGTGCAGGACACACAACAAAGGAGAAAAGGACAGAGTGAAAGAGGCACAGACGTGTAGAAGGTGCCAGAGAATAAGGAAGGGGGTTAGAGGTTACACTGGTCGTGCCTGGGAGGAGCAAAGAACCTGGCGTTCGCGAAACTCTCTGAAACTACCCCCATGAAAGACCTCTACAGTGAAAGGTACATCCTAACAAGAGAAACATTTTTTGTTTGTTTGAGACCAGAGGGGACTACGCTTGGGGAAGTGGAACTGTCAATCCTCAGTTAAGTAAGGAACTGTGAATCTTTTGACCAACCATTTTGAGATGAGCTATCTTGCACTGGCAGAATTACACCTATTGATAAGACTACTTGAAAACAGCTGTGGTTTACATTTTCTTTTGAATCACCATTTTTCCTTTAAGAAGATCCCCTAGTACATTTGGTTTAAGAGTGAGGGCAATAATATACACAAAATTATGTCAGTGGAAAAAATCAAGTTTAAGGAGGAGTCCGGCAACAAGGACAGGTAGAGGGGTCACCGAATTCGGAAACCACAAATCAGACCATACAGAAAGAGAAATAATTAGAAAACATGAACAATTTATTTTTATTTCATTATACATTTAAAACATACATATTAAATCATGTTTGCAAGCTCATATCGAGGTAGCAACATTTTGATTCACAAATAAAGTGCATGACCAATCAAATTGCTTGTCTAAAAACACGGCTGATAATTCAATCAGAACCAACCTAATGTAGCCGAGTAATCTGAACAAGCCGGTTGAAGGGAATCATCCGGATAGGTGGTTAGAAACTACGCCACACTAATCAATTACGAACAGCAAAAAATACATGGACAAGGCAATAATAATGACTTCTTGAGTTAGAACTCGAACGGGGTGCCATGCGTCATTAAGAGTGAGGGCAAGCATAGGCTTGGGCACAGACTAACTTTGGCTTTGGACTTAAAGACATAGACAGCCCTTAGAAACATCATTTAAGGGAACAATGCTGTTAGAATTAAGGCCAGATGGCTATTACACCAACGCCACAAAGTTTGATAATAAAGCTTTTCAAACTGTTACTTTTGAGACTGTGTCTCTCTTGATACCATGCCTGTCTCACAAGGCTAAGAGGAGTGCAGGGGAGTGCAAACCGTGGATAAGGATGAGGCCAGAGAGAGATGGTTCAATGGAAGGGTCAAAGTGCATGCATGTGCGAGGCGGGAAGATCAGGTCTTGGGATTTGCCACAGGGGTAGATTAGAAGATTGTGAAGAGAGACCATTAAGTGGTCGCACAGGATAAACTGGAGTTGGAACCGTTGGCTATTTGGGAGTCTGGAGTTCCACATGAGCACAGTAGTCTAGGCCAAAGATGGTAGGATGTCAAGCTCAGAGGTCCAGATCACAAAGGAAGGAAATGAGTAGCAGACAGCAATAAGTGAGGCCAGTAATGACCGAAACACACTGCACAATACTTATTGAATAGCATAATCTTAGATTTGTGTAGCCATTGGTTATTTAGATAATTCATGATAAATATTATGTTTGCATTGATGGTTTCAAGAGGAAAACATTCCATACATTTTTACAGTAAAATAACCTCTTTTTACATTTCTCCACTAAACGAAAAAGAGGCCATCATAGTTAATTTGGAGCATAACAAAAGGTCATTCTCTGATATTCCTCATTTGTGGTTAAATAGATTGCATGTTTTCGTGACTAAAAGTGTTCCCATGTTTAGTGCGGAAAAGAATGTTGGCCTAACATGACAAGTCTTTTTATTTAGTAGTGAAGAAATGACTACTGCTCTGCAGAAATACAGGGATTAATGATGATAAAACTCCTACTCAGGCCTACACTACTACTAAACCAGCTGTGATCCCAAACCCAAAGGTGACCGTCGCAGTCCGACAAGTATACCACATTCACCTCTTTAAGGTAGCATGGGCCGGGGGCAGGCTATACTCTTATGGATACATGCACGCTTGTACAGAAGGACACCAAACAACGATAGTACTAATGTATCAAAATAAAAGAATAGCTGACTGGAGTGCTATAAAAATAGGATATTTTAGTTAGAAAATTGGGAAAAACGCAGAGAATTAAGATTTTGGAATAAAGGGACATTGTGTATTTGAAAAGGGTTCAAAGGCAATATCTTCACAGCACTATCAAAGCCACGGAAGCCCCTCCTCAGCCACCTCACCCTCAAGCCCACCAACACCCCCTCACTGTCCACAACATCGAAGTTGCTCACCAACATCTGCTCAGCCATCGCCCATGCAGCAGACCTCTCCAATCTCACACATCCTTGACGCCATCTTCATCTCCAAGACCTGGCTGACACCCACCTCCACCCATATCCTAGATATCCTTGTCCTCGAAGGCTACAGCATCCAACACAGAGACTTGCCGTACAAGACAGGCAGAAGCCTTGCAGTCATACACAAGACCTCATGGCCCTGCACCAGACTTGACATTGACAACATTGGCTCCTTCAAAGTCCTCTCCTGCCACTTCCCACTCTGTCACCTTCCATCTCATCTACAGACCACCCAAACCCAACACCACCATGTCCCTTAGGCATGCCAACAACATCTTCCTAGGCGATTTCAACCTCACTAGCAACAAGGCCACCAAACCGATGAAGCTCTCTTCAGCCTTCTCGACACCCGCAGCCTCACAGCACACAAGACCCAGCGCACGAGAAAGAGAACATCCTCGACCAAATCATCACTGCACTATCTTCCCGCCACTACAGCTCTCTTCTCCCACTTGACTGGTCTGACCACGTAGCCATGCCTTCCAACATCCTACACATCACCCCAGTCAAGCACTCCCAGCAGACAAACCTTCAGGTCCTCCAAGAACTTCCCAGTGGAAGCCCTCACAGAAGACCTTGCCAGCCTACACCTTACATGGACTGAGCACTCCCAACCGAACTGTGAATCTCTACTGAACGCACTCAACACCACCCTCTCAGCCTCCATTGACCAAAACCCGCCTCTGAAACAACACACCTGCAAACTGAAAGTGTTAGCACCCTGGTACAAGCAAGAACTCAACCTCTGCAAAAGAGTCATCAGGAAACCAGAGAAAACCTGGCACTGCTCCAGGACTTTCTCCAATCTGGCGCTCCTCAAGGAACTCGGAGCAACCTGCCGGCAACTAATAAACACAGCCAAGGCCTCCTACTATCTGAATACCATAGCAGAAGCCGACAACAAAAGCAGTGCCCTCTTCAAAGTGGTCAAGCACAGTGTCAACCCGCTACTCAACCCTGCAATAGCACACTCCATCGAAAAATCCATTGCCATGAACACCTTCGACAAAATCAGCAAGATTTGCAGCACATAGATGCCAGCTCCGCATCCAGAGACCCACCTCATGTCCCTCACAATCTCTCCACACCATGGACTTTATTTAAGGCACTCTCAACAGAGGACCTGGTAGAAACCCTGGCTGCCCTCAAAGCCATATCGTATAAAGATGGCATCCATCCTCAAGAACCTCTCCACAGAAGCTCTCCTTCCCTACATGGAGATAATCAACAGCTCCCTAATTCAAGGCACCTTCCCATCAATCCAAAAAAAGGACAAATCCTCCATCTACTAAAGAAACCCATTCTGGATCCCGACAACCTAGGTAATTATCGCCCCATCCCCCATCTTCCCTTCCTAGGGAAGATCATTGAGAAAGTGGTAGCCGCACAACTGCAGCAACAAATCGACACCAACAATCTCCCCCAAACCTACCAATCCGAATTCAGACCCAGATGCAGCATGGAGACAGCAACCATACAGGTGGTAGACGCCCTGAACATCCTTGACGACTGCCACCCCTGCCTACTGGTTCTACTCGACCTCTTGGCTGCTTTCGACACAGCAGACCGTCAGGTGGTTACAGACACCCTTCATCGGCGCATGGGGATCAGCAAACTTGTCCTACGCTGGTTCAAGTCCTACCTCTCCAACCGCAAGCAGTTTATTCAGATGGACACCGCTAGATCGCCAATGCTACCCATTACCTGTGGAGTCCCACAGCGTTCCATCCTCTCCCCAGTGATCTATACATGAAGCCTCTGGGAGCCTTCTTAGCTATACACAATTTCCACATCCACCAATACGCCGCCAACACTCAGTTATACCTCAAGCTGGACTCCATCAAGGACATCCATAGACTCAAAACCTGCTTCTCGCTGATCCAGTCTTGCATGTCCAGTGCATACTTGAAACTCAACCCCTCCAAGTCCGAATTCCTACTCCTCACCAACAACACTGAACACCCAGACGTATAGACCTGGCTATCAACCATGAACTCTGAGGGATTCTCACCTGAGCTCATCTCCTTCGCCACGTCCCTTGGGTTCCACCTTGACAAACATCTCTCCTTCAAGACACACATAGCTAGGAAAACTCGGACAGCTTGGTATCAGCTCGCCCTCCTATGAAAAGACAAGCACTTCCTTCCTCCAGACAGCTTTAGATCCACCGTTCAAGAACTGGTCCTATCCCACCTGGATGGGGGCAATGCACTCCTCGAAGGCCTCCTGTTATCCTCACTTGTGCCCTGAGAAGTGCCCCACACGCGGCCACACGCCTCATCAAGGGTCTACGCAGATACGACCACATCACCCCGGCTCTCATCGACCTTCACTGGCTTCCACTACACATGATATTTGAATCTTCTGGCTAGTGATAACATACCCAGAGTGCTTTGTCTGCATGGCGTAAAGTTGGGTGGAGTGTGAGATTTATATGATGATTGGGAGACATGGGGAATACAAGATGGTGGGACCATCAGTGGATGGATGCTTCCGCCCAGGCTACTCTATCTCCACCCGCTTCGTCTGTCTTCCTTCAACAGAGTCTTGGTTAATTACCACCCTAGTGTGGCTGCCTTTGGCCTAGCAGAACCTGGCCCTTGAAGCACTGGACCTCCTCTCTACCCTACGTTGTTAGTTCCTATATTTAACCGTTTCCCAGGGAAGATAGTATTTTGCTGGGGCAGAGCCCAATGGTATGGCTTGGGTGAAACTCTGTCCCAGACAGTGTATACCAAGCTGATTAAAAAAAGACATCAAATAGTTTGGGCCAATATAATTGTAGAGTCCCAGAGATCACCATGTCATAACCAGACCAGATGTGTCCTCTGCCACCAAACCCTGGGGCCCACATTTATATAGTTTAATATAGATGCAGGACTGCCCACAGTGAAATACAGATCCTGGCAGTTGGGCATTTGGTCACAACAGTGCTGGCAGCTGAAGCACATGTCAACTGTGACTACCATGTTGCCAAATCACAAGACAGCTGTTGAAAGGTGTCAGTAGATTGTCTTAGCGGTTATACATGTGTTAACTATGCTGTTTAGCATGGTGCTTTATAATAATATAATAATAATTTTGCATTTATATAGCGCTGCAAATTGAGCGCTGCTTATTATTACCCACGGTGTGTGGTGCTAATTTATTGACCTCTGAAGGATGAAAGGCTGAGTTTGGACATGCCGGGATTCGAAACTGCATTAGCAAGCTCTGCACAATATCAAAGCGAGCACTCTACTCGATGTGCCACTTGACCGGCCTCATTTATAAAAGGGGGTTTCTAATTAGCAGACCTCACTTTCACAGACCGTGCTTCCCGCATCATTTTATTACTAAAAATCAAAAGAGTTCCGGCTACTCCGCCATCACAGATGGCATTCTGTCACTTTAGTCTTATTCTAGTGTACAGAAAATATGACGAGTAAGATGTCTTTTGTAAAACACAATTTGGAAACATTAGACGGAATGCTTAAGATGATTACCCATCTGTTAGTTCTAGTAGTTTGTGGTGAGCAGAGACTTCTCAGGCGAGCTGTTGTAAATCGAATTGGATTTGTAAGCTTTCTTTCTGTGGTTGATGTACAATATATAGTAAGGATTCAAATACATATGATCGGACTTGCCATGTAAAGGGAGGTGCCATGTGGTTTGCTTGGTTTGTTTTTGTTGTGCACTTATCCATCATTTATAACCGACTCTGCCTCCGTTTACCTTTGGACCAACCTCGGATGTCTCATTTACTCTGGGTGCTTTGTTTGCAGCAAAGCTGAGAGTAGAAATATGTTTGCTGCTCTAGGTAAGAAATCAATGTTGAAGTGCCACGTACTAGGATCCTCTCAGGTTTTACTCACTGCAAAAATGTAGTGCTTTAGTTTGGCGATTGGGTAGCATCTTTCTGAGGGTATCACGTTTTTCTACAAAGTAAATTGCAATGTGGCATTGCTATTGTCTAAATCTGTTTTTGTTGGTAAAGGGGGGTGGGCAGGGGTGTGGGGAAAGGGGGTCGGGGGGTGGCCCATAAAACATATACATTTCAATGAAAACCTTCCAAGTAATTTACTTCAAGGAAATGACATTGAACCCTTCCCGAGTACTGCTCCACTTACCACCACATCACTCTATGGCTGCCACATGTCTGTTGCTGTGTTCATCATCCTTTGTCTGTACCATCGTGTACATGAGTACAATCTGCTTTTGGCTAAAGTTCAAGCTAGCCCACTGCAATGTTTCCCTTCTGTTGGTGGCTTGCTTGGAAAGTTTTTCTCTGCATGTTTGATATTGGATTGACTGTTCTTCAGCCAAATGCAACCTGCAAGCATGAAATCTGATGTCCAGACAATTAATCCACATGCCAAAATTAATTGTGGTCTTTGGCGTATGGCAATACTACCAGGTTATTTAGGGTAAACCTGGGTTAAGTCCTTGCTTTTCTCGAGATCATTATGTTGAGTTTCGGGCAAATAAAAGTATTTTCTGTTTTCTCCGGCAATACACCTAAAACATAAATTAGCAAAAGGTGTGGGAGCCCCCCTACCGAGAACAAAGTTCAAATAGCCTGTCCTATGGAATGGCGGCAAAGATCAAATTCAAGACCCTCTGTGTTGTGAACAAGTCTTTCTGGGGCCTGCAACCGCACTAACTCCAACTCTTTTCCTAAACATCTGCCTTCCCGAGCTCTCCGCTCATCCACCTACATTTTAGGATTAGATTGAGTTGTGTCTACCAATATACCCGTTTCACTCTCCCACTCCTCACCTGATGTTTCTGTGCTGGTTTCTGATGATGTCTCAACTGGCCTCTCTCTCCAGGTGTTCAAGTTCTTCTTCTTTACTGTCTTGCACTTTTGTTTGAAGAGAAAAGGCCGGGCTCCTCTGGAGGCCACTTTGCCAGTTAGGCTATATTCCCGTCAGCGGCGACCCAGGGGAGCCCACCCCAAACCAGGGAAAAGCCGCAGCAGAAAAACCCTGGGTAGTTGATGAGGCTTGGAGTAGTCAGTTTGTAGGTATTCACAATACTTCTTGGAATACTCTTGGTTGTTGAATACGTATTCACAATCCCGCTTGGAATACGTAAGAAGTTGTGAGTAGTTTTCACAGATAGTTCTTTGGAAAAACAAAAAATCCACTTGAGGGAACTACAATATCCAGAATGCACCTGGGTCAGCCTTAGAATCCTTAGACCAGATGTCCTTGAGTAAAGCCTCAGACTGGAATGCGGCACAGGACCACAAGTCTATAACTCAGTCAGCTTGTTTGCATATAGACAGCTGGGAGCAGGCATGATTGTGCCGGGCTGCTTCGTGCCGTGAGAGACACTAGAAGTGGATGCCGAGCACTTGGAGGGCAGCGCGGTGACAAACAAGAAAAGCAAACACAAAAGAAAAAACGAACACTGCGAGGGGGCGCATGTTTAGAATAGAAGCACAAGAAAGGAATATTCCGCCGGGAGCGCGGAAGAAAGGTCAGGGAAGAGCAGTAAAGGGGTAAAACAGGGCGGGAGCTACAACTAGCGGGATACAAAAGTAAACCGTTGCAACGCGCTAGTTGCAACATCTGACGGCTAATTATAGCCTCTGTTAACAACAAGGACTAGACCGTCAATTCTGGATGGATGAGTAAGTGCCCATCAGTCCTTATTCCATTTCTTCCACCTTTCCCACAGACTCCACAGGCGTTTCATGACGCTATAACTTTCAGAGGGTCAGTCGCTTTTCCAAGCAGAGAGTTGGGGCAGAGCTCTAACTTCGGTAGGGGCCTCCCTCTGGAATAGTCTCCCTGCCTCTCTCAAACTTGAGCATAAGCACCTTTGGTTCCAGAAGCAAAAAACCTTCCTCTTAGCTTCCTCTCTTCCTCGACCCTGCTGATGTCTCAACTGCTCCATGCACTGGTCACCTGGCCCCCTCTGAACTTGAGCCCCAGTCCCTGTATTTCCAGTTGCATCTCACACTTCCCCTGCACTTGTTGTCTGTATCTGCAACCCTACAGTCCCTTCTGTCTGCACTTATGAGCAATCCGTTGGCTGCACTTTCTGAATTACCTGCACTGAGCCACCTGCTGGCTGCACTTTGGAAGTACCTGCACTTCTCTCCCCCATGCCCATCAGCACTTCAGCATTTCCCTGTACTTGCGTGATCTGAATGACACAAGGCCTAGAAAGATTGTTTTATTCTCCCTCTGTTTCCCCATGCTTGTCTTGTCGCGCTAGAAACACTTGTGTACGTGCACGTTATAAATGCCATATCATATCCATGCATTCCACTCAGAGGGTCTACAACCATGTTTGAGCTCACTCCACCCTTCACAGAGGAAAAATATCCTTTTGCTTATCAGTCTGGCCCCACCCAATAGGGCAGTCCAGCACTGAAATGCTAGGAAAATCTGTTCTGAACAAGAGCACCATCAGCAACCCCAGACAAGTGTTTCAGCTTTGTTGGTCCTCATCAGGTAGGTGAAGCTGGGCCTCTGTAAGACACAGTGAACACGGGGTCCATGTATGGATTTCCATTAGTAATTTAGGGTTACATTAGTTTGAATGTTCAGCCAGTTATTTTCTGCACCGATTGACTTACTCTTCTTGAACACAAACATGAATAGGCTGCAGCCTTTTTCCGGACTTAAATTTCTTCAGGACCCGAATGTTCTAATTAAAGCCATGAAGTGCAAGCCCTTGGCTTTTAAAAGAAAACAAATCAACCCGGGCTTTATTCTTTTCTTCCTACACAAAACAATGACCGCTGCCCCAATTGCTTCTGCCTCTTTATTTTTAGGTAATTTAGTTGGATTTTGTGTAGGCATTTAATCCCGAAGATCTCCTTTACAAATGTCTGATGGCGTGAATTGCCATTCCAGTCTATGAATGTAATGTGGAAAAAGCACTGGAGAACCCAACAATTTTGGCTTTTGTACACTTGGGTATGTTTCCATTCTCAGCTGATGCAATTTATCAGTGTTAAATTCCCCTCTGCTGTCCAAATGGCAAAGTGCACCTCTGTGTGCCTTTAGTGTGCCCTTCCAATTCAACAACAGCTATCATTTTAACAGAATGAGTATGGTTCTACACATCCCTTTCCACTATTGCAAACATTCGGAATAATTTCAAGTGACTTCTTTCCACCCCCACTTCTCTTCACACAGGGCACGGCGTTTACAGTGTCAATGAACAGTTAATTACCGGCTCAACGTTTTAGTCTCTAAAGAGCTAAACACTGTAGGACCAATGCCTCCTCACGAGCTAAAACTGAAAGTAGGTGCTGTAATTCTGCTTGTACGCGACCTTATGCCATCACAGGGACTCTGCAATGGTACAAGGTTGACGATTACGCATCTCTAAAAACACATCAATGGCTAGTTGACATTATATGACGGGTACTCAAACCATGTTCTACATGTTCCCACAAAAAGCTGCGGTATTATCCTCTCCCATGCCCAGGTGTTTAATAAGTGTTGCTGTGATCAATGCATCACAGGCCCAGGTATTCTCATAGAATTGTAAATGTTGTCATTGTATACCAGTTATTGACATGAAATGCCGAGTTACATCATAAAGCATGTATTGCCATTAAATGCCTGGTTCACATTACAGCATAGCATTCAGGTTATGTGCTGGCTATTAAAATGCCTAGGCTTTAGCATCAGATGGCATCGTGTGGCAGAATCTTACATAATATACCAGGCACTGCAATTAAATGTCCAGTTACTCACACGACTTGCCAGCCATTTTATTAACTGTCGGCTGCATCCAGTGCCCTTTCTCACTCTAGCTATTCACGTCATAGTCCAGTTACTCAATGCATATGGCAGGAGTTAGCAACACATGTCTGATTTTATAAAACAACAAAAGGCCGGCCTTTGCATATAGGCAGAATGCGAGGATTTTGTGCTTTTTCCCCCATGTGGAAGCCGCAACTTCAATGTCCACCATCACATTGCTCTCCCTGCACTATCAAGCTCTCCTGTCTTGTCTAAAATGTCGGGGGATAAGCATGAGGGTGGGAAATGGGATCTTGACATCCACCGAATAGCCTAAAGTTCTGCCCAAAAATCAGAACAAAAATGCAAGGAAACCACCTATTAGTCTGCAACTCTGACCGTCGAACCTACATATACATTGTGTTTGCAGGATACATAATTGGTTTCCCATTTGGATGCAAATTTATCACATGAACACTCATGATCAATATCCTGAAACGCTGACCTGTGTATGGCCCTCAAGGTCCCAGGACCTGAGTTGTACACTCATGGTCTAGGTTAAAGAATCAGATATCCTGGCCATACCAAGGAATATTCAATATGATTATGATGGTGTATTTGGTGATGCTGCTTAGTTTAATCTTTAATTTAGTGTTAATTTCACTTTCTCCTCCCATTGCAGAGGAATGTCAACTTTAACTCCAGAAAGACCACGGAAAGAAAGTCTCCCAACCACAAGCCGAGCCTGAAGATGGATGACACCTATGAAAATATTAACGAGCTTGGGACTTTGGAGCTGATGACCAAAGACCTTGAGATGACTTCATATGGACCCCTAAAGAGATCTGTTTCAACTGACTCGCTCAGTTCAATCTCTTCCATTGGCAACAACTTTGGGCAGGATTTTACAGTGGGGCAAATCGAGGTCAATATGGAGTATAACATGAACTCCAACTCCCTGCATGTGACTTTGGTGCAGGGGAAGGATCTCATGGAGAAGGAGGATGTCAATTATGAGTCCTGTTTTGTCCGCATAAACTTACTTCCGGATGAGCAAATTGTTGGCATTTCCAGGGTAAGTATGTGATGTCATTTATTTTCTGTATATTGTGTTTTTGTGTATATATGTATAAATATATGTTCACAACATAATTTTGTGAACAATTTTTAAGTCGGCCATTAGAAAAATCTCGTCCACATCTTAAAAGTAGGTAATTTCTGTCAATATATGCATGAAACCTGTGTAAAATGTACGGATGCTCGGAAGCCTTTGCTTAATTTAAGTTAATTTAAGGTAACTTGCAGTTCAGGAAATGCACATACATTCTGCCTTATCACGAGTTTGGCGCTAACCCTTAAATGCGTCGGTAACGCCATTTCCGCCGTATTTAAGGGCGCACCAAATCACGGCCTTAGTGGATTTACCCACAGCTCTGAGCTGGGAGCAAATCTGCTGCGATTCTGCCAAAACATAAAATCCTTGCAGTTTTGAAAGTCTTTGACAGTTGAAAGCTCTATGAAACGAAACGTGGGGAGGCGTAACCCCACAAAGAGAAAAGAGGGTTTGAGCCCGGCAGAGGGAGACCCATGTGAGAAGTGAAATTACAAAATTTTGTGAAAAGAAAGACCGGCACGAGCCGGGCGGAGGGAAGCCTATATTGAATTGTGGTTAAGTAAAGGTCAAGTGCATTTGTTGCAAGGCGGACGAAGCCTAAAGAACTTGTTGAAGTGTCAAAAGCTTGAAGTCCAAGCCTGAAATGTTGAATTGTAACAGTAAACCAAAGTGTGCCAGATCGATAGAACTGTGCCATCCACCTAGCCTTTTAAGAAACTCTGGAGACCCTGTGCTTCTGAACGTGGGGAAGGGAGTTGTTATCTAAGCCATTCTGAAATTTCTTTTTAAGACACTATTTTTCCTTTTATATCCCCTTCACACATTTGCCATTTGAGAAAGAGGGCATAGTTGGTTTTCTTTTTTAGTATAGGCCTTTTTGTTTTGACTAGACTGACTTAGACTTGTTTATTTGTTTAATGGTCAAAACTACTTTCATTCTAGAGTTAGCGCCAGTTAGGAATTCTCAAACCTTATCAAATGTTATGTTATTAGGCATTTATATAGCACTCTATATATCATTGGTATGACCTCAAAGTGCTAGTGGGTTGTACACCCTCAGGGACAGTAGTCCAGGTCAGTTGAGGGAGTAGGGTGTCGAAGGGTGCTTGGGTGCACCAGTTAAGTGTGCAGCTGATGTAATTGACTGATGGTAGCTGCATCCTAGCATTAGGTGTGGTGGTAATGATATCAGTTGAATGTGTGCAGTCTGGCGGGTGGACAACAAGACTGGGTTCTGGCTGCGTTAGGCCTGTGGGACGCTTATGTGTGCAGCTAGGCTGGTTTGCCGTGGGATATAGCTGCGTTTTATTAGAATGATGAGATGTTCATGGGGTAATGTTCGTATGTGAGCAGCTATGCCAAATTGATCGAGGGGTGTTGCTGCATTCTAATTGTGTGATGGTGTAGAGAAGAGAGTAAGGATAGTGATATGGGAGGATAGTGTTTGCGTGGCGTTATGATCCAAGGAGATCGATAATCTGCATTTCAGGCATGCGGTTGCTTAATAGCGAGTTAATGAGCGCATTCAGTGATGACATTGTTGGGATCTCATTGAGCATTAGTCATCGGGCTGCAAGGGTTCAATTGCTTCAGAAGGTCGTGGTTGGTATTACGGAAAGAGACACATTTTGAGAGCTTTGCCAAACGTGATACAGTCTTGGGTGTGTCGAATGTGAAGGAGAAGCAAGTTCCACAGAGTTGGGGCCAAGGTTGAGAAGGCAGATCCTCCGATCCTGACAGAGTTAGTCACTAGAAGGAGGGCAGTGCTTGATCTTCGGGTGCGTGATGGGAGGTATGATTTTATCTTTTCTTGTAGGTATAATGGGCTGGTTTTGCATGATGAGTGATGCACAGGGTCTTGAAGGTGGCTCTTTGTCCAACTGGGAGCCAGTGGAGGATTCAGAGAGTTGGTGAGATGTGGTCTCTTTGACCCAGGGGAAGGAGCAGTTTTGTAGCAGCTTTTTGGGATCATTGGAGTTTGTTGAGTTGGTATGCCGGGGCTCCTAGGTATAGGGAGTTGGCATAGTCCAGTCTCAACATCACAATAGACGTAACTGCGGCAAGTCTGTTCGGGTAGGAGAGGTAGGGAAACATGCGTCTGAGAAGTTTGGGGTGGTAGTGACAGCATTTTGACACGTTGATTTGACAGGAGAGGGTCAGGGAAAGGTTTTTTAAACTTGTATGTATTGTGATCTGTGTCTGCTGTTGATACTATGCCTTCCTTACAGGTTTCAGTAAAAAACAGTGGGAATTCCTGATTCCTACAGAAAATGTTAAGAAATCGGCGAAATGTGCAGCTTGCGCTGCGTTTTGCCAATCAGCACATAAACATTATAGTAAATGTATCACAGAGAGCATAACTCAAATCATTTTCTCATCGGTGCAGTCTCATCTTCCATGTCCTCATTTTCAACCTACTGACATGTCTGGTGTCATCCATAGACTTTAATGGTATCACCATACCAGAAAGGCATCATTAAAATAGGTTATACTCTATTGAGTTGAATAGTAGCCTCAAAACCATGGAACTGATTCACCTTGGAGGCTCAACGGGTTTAGAAATATGGCAGTTTCTTAACATGTGACAGTAAACATATTGCTTAGCTTTCGGAACCTGCATGACAATGCTGCATACATGCATTTGTTTAATGGTTTTAGCATCTCCATCCAAACTTCTGTCTGCGCAAAGGTAGCCTAGGAGAGTAAATGGGAACATAGTTGTAGGGGGTGACATAGACCACTGAGTAAAGCTGCAAGTGGATAGAGCGGCAATGCACACAGACAACATGGGCTGCAAAAGTCAGTGTTCATTTTGGCAGTGGTTGTCCAGCTGATGACTTGAAATCAATCGTGTTGTCCTTTTTAAAAATTGTTGAGTGTGGTAGTCCGTGTGGTTTTCATGGGGTTGCAATTGCATTGGCGGGAGCCAGGAGAGAGATGCTTTTCCAGGAGTTAATGCAGGTGGATTTGGTTAGTGAGGCAGCAAAACGGTTTCAGATTGGTGGGAAAAATGAATAAATCACAAAATATACATTGACTACTCTTAGTCAGTGAATGGTTTGGAAAGCCAGAAGGTGGTCTCGGACCAAGGACATGTTGTCAAAGAGTTTTATTTTACTAAAAAGAAAACTCCTCTCTAGCCCTATTGCTAAAAGGGGGTGTTCCCTTCCTAATCAACTATACTAAGGTGTTTGTCAATAGACAAAATAAAATAGTCCTCTGTCCAAACGTACTCTCTAAACTGGCCCTACCACTTAGAACAAATATAAAAGATAAATTAGACTGAGTTTTTCACCCCGATCTCATTTGGAACTTCTAGGAACCACTTCTATAACATTTCTCCCTGGTTTAACAGTCCTTGCAAAGTGGCAAAAGTTTCTCAAGATTACCAAATAAAATCTCAAGTTCCTGAAAAGACAAAATGTTCAAGGTGCCTTAGGAGGAAGGATATTTCCCTGATTCCAGTCCACCACTTTGGTTGGTTTCTCCCCACTTGGTTCACCTCTTGGGTGCTTCTGTGCTCCCCTCGAATCTCTTCTTCACTTGTGTTATTGGGCCCCTCTGGTTCTCTTGGGTCTCTCTGACCCGATGTCTCACTTATATCCCTGGAGTATTGGTAACTCCTCTTTCCATATGTATCACTTTGGAGTCTCCACTTTTGCTGATTATATTACTCTGGTTTCTGGGGCTCCCGTAACGCTTATTGTTACTTGGTTCTTTCTGTCCAGGCCTTTATGCCCCCTGGTGTGAGGTTAGTGATACCTCCTTCTTCCCCTTTCTCTCTCTTCTCTCCTCCCCATTCCACTCTGTGCACCCCGGTTACCTTCTGTGTCGCAGGGTCTTCTCCACTGAGGTGGCGTCTGCTCACTAGCGGTGGCTTTCTCCACGACTTTCTAGTCTCGCAGTCGGTATATGAGCGGGTGAGATGTTCTGCACGTTTCAGAATTTCTTGCTTCCTGGGCTCTCCCATTGAGAGCACAAAATGCGTTCCTCCCTCACGTCCTGGTTTCGTCAGCAGTTGCGCCTCCAGGCAAGGCCTGTGTTACTTATCTTTGCCCTCGTCAACTCTGCACAGCTCTCTGACGGGTCTGCTGTGTTTCTATTTCACACGGACATCTCTCTTGCGCCCCAGCAAGCTCCGCTGTAAAGCACGGCTCTGCCCCTCAATGACATGCTTGCGTCAGAGGCTCTTCCCAGCATAGTGTTCCTCATGCATTCTTTTTTTTAAAACCTTTTATTTTTGGTATTTGTACAGTAAACAATCGGAATTACAACATAACAACAAATATGGAAATAGAGTGTGCTTCATATCCCGTCTCTCCCTCCCCTGCCCGACCCCCTCCAGGGCGCCCTCTTGTTGTGTTGGTGCTGATTGTCAATTGGTTGCTGAACTCAGGCTGGGATGTGTGCCGGCGCGATTCTATTGGGGTTACGGGGATGTGTCTCTTGAGGAGTTGCTGTTTCCTGTAGATGACAAATAGGCAATATATGGGCCCCGTATGTCGGGTGGTCGAGCGTGCAAGGGTAATAATTAGATGAAGTTTGATTCTGTGTCCTGACGATATCTGCTGTACAGTTGGTGTGGGTCCTTTAGCCCATGACATCGCAATTCTCCTGCGTGCCAGTAGTAGTAGCAGTCCTCCTAGTTTGCGTGTTAAGATGGGAAAGTGTTTGGTGAGACCCAGGAGTGTGATCTTGGGGTCAGGTATATGGTCATGCCTACCATTGCGGCTGTCCATTTCCCAGAATTGTTGTATTAATGGGCAGGACCGTGCGAGGTGGAGGAAGTCCGCCGATGGCGTACCACAGCGACCGCATAATGAAGGTGTCGAGGGGTAATAGTGGTGGATTCTAGCGGGGGCATGGTATGCTTGGTGAATGAATTTTAGGTGTATTAGTTTGTATCCTGTATTTAGTGATATTGTCTGAGTTTGTGCTAGAATGTATTCCCATTCTTCATCTGGGATTGAGATCTGGAGGGCCCTTTGCCATCTCGCTTTAGGTGTTGTCGGGTTCGGGGCTGTCTCCATCAGTAGCGATTTATATAGCATCGAAACCAGTTTACCCTCCCCTTGCGACTGGATGACCCTGTGTAGCAGTTGCCAAGTTGCGGGTTGTTGTGGGAACGAGGGTAATCTGTTTTGTAGGGAGACTCTAAGTCGGAAGGAGATAGGCGTGTCTAGGGCGGTGGAGGCTCTGCGGGTTTTGGCCTGTTGGGTAGTGAGGAAGTTCCCATCGATAAAAAGATCGCCCATGGTTTTCAGTTTTAGCTTGTCGACCCAATTCAAGTAGACTCTCTCCGTAGTCAGGGGGATACCAGGAATGAATTTTATCAGAAGTAGGGGGGAGAACCTAGTCCGAACGTTACATTTCAACGCAATTTTTTTCCATATTGCAATGGAGGACAGGATCGTGTTTAGGGTGTTATGAGGGGTATGTGTCACGCCAAAGATGGCTGCTCTGAGCAGGTTAGGGGATGCAAGAGCTTGCTGTAGTTGGACATGGGGACGAACGAAGTGCGTGGCGTACCAATGACCCAGGAATTAGGCTTGACGAGCCCAGTAATAGCGTTCTACGTCTGAGAGTGCCATTCTGCCTTTTTTAACTGGCTGGATTAGTGACTTATAAGCGATTCTGTCTAGTTTGCCCTCCCCCTCCCCTAGAGAAGTTCCAGGATTATGCTCTTCAGGTGGCGGAGATGTTTTTGGTGTACCAGTAGGGGGAAATTTACAAAGAGATAGAGGAGCTTGGGAGTATTACCATTTTAACTATCAACACCCGGCCTCATAGAGTGAGTGGGAGTGTTTTCCATCTCTCTACTTTACCCTATAGTGTTTGGATTACTTTGCCATAATTATCCTGGAAGAGGGTGTGGTGGTCTCTAGCCATTTGTATGCCTAGATAGCGAACATTTGAGTGTTCCCATTTAAATCCAAAGTCATCTTGCAATTCTTGAGTCTCTGGGGTAAGTGGGAATATAATTGACTTGCTATGGTTGATCCTTAAGCCGGAGAAGTTACCGAATTTTATTATATCCCGTAGTACTGGATTTAGGTTTATTGCCCGGCCACGTATGTATAGGGCGATGTCATCTGCATACAGGGAGATTATTAATTTGTGGGGGCCAAAGGTCAGGCCTCTGTGTATGTGTCTGGCTCGAAGGTCTGAGGCGAGGGGTTCCATCACCAGAGTGAAGAGCAAGGCGGACAGTGGGCACCCTTGTCTTGTTCCCTGCTGAAGATCTATTGCCGTCGATCTGGTTTTCCCCAGGATAATGTGTGAGCGGGGCTGGTTAGACAATATGACTGTTAGTTGGAGAAATCTCTTTCCCAGGCCTATACGTTGAAGGATCTAAAAGAGAAAGGGCCATTCGATGGAGTCGAAAGCCTTCTCGGTGTCGAGGAGGACCGCCACTGCTTGGTGTGAGGGGTCTAGAGCCTCCATGTCACGATCCTCGCCCAAAACCCCCTCTGGCAAACCCATTGGCCAGGTGGAGTCAGGACTCAGGCCTCTAGAGCCTGGCATCCTCTTCAAAAGCACTCATGGGGCCAGTCCTGGCGCCTATGGCGCCAGGCTCATACACCATGAACAACAATGTGCTTGGGAACTACTTTATTGTATTGTCAGCCGACATGGAGGCATCCACATAGCTTGGTTCCCTTAGAACCAAGCTATGTGGTCTAGTGTTTTGGGTGTGGCAGGCCTGGAACTACTTTCCCTGGTACTACTTTACCTGGGCTATATAAACCACACCCTGACTGCAGAACATGCTTCGTGTTACTTTGCAGCTTGCAACGTGACGCTCACCGTGTCCAGCTATCCCCTCGAACCTCGGAGAAGCAGAACCTGCAGGGAGACAAAAGGAACATCATTAGCAGCAGCATCTTACCTGCAGTCTTCATCTTTAAACACTCGCAGCTACTGAGAACAGCTTCCTCGAATCTGCATGCCTTCCGGACAGAACGACCTGAAAGAGGAAGATAGAGGCAACATTAAAGAAAGCTGTAGAGACATTTACAAATTACGAACTGCTCAAAAGGCTTACCTGGCTGGTCGCCTCTCGGCTGGCACCACTCTGGACATTCCACTCGCGCTGAAGAACACCGCGACCTACAAGGAAGGAAAACACAGGTTAGCAAAGGCAAGACTTTGCAGCGCTGCGCATAGCGCTTACTTACCGCATCATAGCGCTCTTAATGCGCCATCATTTACCAGCGGGGCTCAACCAAGCCAGTTCACCGCGCTGACGCGCCGCATACCTAAGGGAGAAAAAAGAGACCTTTTAAACAAAGAAAGGCATGCAGGATAGCAACAAAACTAAAGAACAGCAATAAGGCCTACCTGAACAATATCAAACGGGCCGGCGTCAGTGAAGTAACTGGACCGCACTCGCCCATGAAAGACAATGCGCCCCTGCAAAGAAGGCAGGACGGAGAGCACGCATAATTCTACCACAAGGTAGAACCTTCCCCACAGACCACATCAGGGCAAAGCTGAGAAGCATACCAGTGAGTAACCTGGCTGGGTGGCGTCCCTGTGGATACCAGGTGAGCGTAACACTCCATGACTCCGAACATGCGTCTGATACCAAATGTTGTATTCCGGCCGGGTACAAATCCGGCTTGGTCTGCGAGTACCAGTGCTGGCATCTGAGGGATGAGTCTGGAGTATTTTGCCCAGTATTTTATTGTCCAGATTAATCAGTGATATTGATCTGTACGAGCCACATTCTTCTGGGGGTTTGTTGGCTTTGTGCAATAGTATCATGTTTGCCTCTCGGAGGATCAGGGGCAGTGACCCAGCCTCTAGTGCCTCCTCGAAGACTTGTAGCAGTAGTGGGGCGAGGATGGGTGCGAAGGCTTTGTAGAACTCGCCTATTAGCCCGTCTGGGCCTGGCGCCTTTGTGCTTGGTAGGTCCTTGATGGCCTGGAGAATCTCCTCTGGAGTGATGGGTGCATTTAGGGGTTCTTTTAGCGTGGATTCCACCCAGTATAGTTCTATATCAGCTAGGTAGCGTGCCAGTTCCTCCTGGGTTGCGGTGAAGTGGTTTTATATAGCTTTTGATAGTAGGTGCGGAATACTTCCGCTATTTCCTTGTCGGTGTGCACTAGGGTGCCCTGGAGGTTCCAAATCTGCTCAATTTGTGTGGGCTTTCGATCTGCCGCTATCAGCCTCGCAAGGAGAGCTCCCGGTTTCTGCCCCTCTCCGTATTGACGGATGTGGTGGCCATGTGATAGGAATTTTAGTTTGCGGTATGCTGCCGCTCTAAACTTGTGGCTCTGGTGAGGTGGTTTGTAAGCGTTCGAGCTCTTTCAGGCGGGACTCACACGAGGCCAGTTCCCGCCCAATGAGTTTCAGGATTCCCTGTTCTTTGGTTAACAGACCCCTCTGACGTAGCATTTTAGAGATTCCCACAGGGTTCCTGCTGATGACACCGATCCCTGGTTGTTTTCAAGGAAGGTTATGATCTCTGTACGGAGTTCGTCAGCGAATACCTGTTCTTGTAGGGATCCGGGCTTGAATCTCCAGTGTCTTCTCCCTTCTGATGGGTTGGTGGGACACTCGACTGTGACCGCCGAGTGGTCCGATAATGACCTAGAAAATATTTGGCTGTTTGTCCATTGCACCTGGCTATGTGCGGAGACCAATATGTAATCCAGGCGGGAGCTGGTTTTGTGGACCCAGGAATGGAATGAATAGTCTCGGGACTCGCCGTGTTGGAGTCTCCAGACATCTACCAAATCGTATGCTTTGCAGATCTCTAGGATTTGGAGAACTGCTTTAGAGGTGGTTATGGACGACGGGTGAGATCTATCCTTCTGCGGGTCCAGTGCGGTGTTCATGTCTCCTGCCCATATGATTGTTGCGAGTCTTGCTTCTCCCAGGTGTGTCATTACCCAGTCGAAGTTGTTGAATGTGTCTGTGTTCGGTCCGTAGGAGTTTATGATAATGAATTCCGTGTTTTCCAGGATCCCGCGTACCAGAAGTGACCTTCCCTCTTCGTCTTTATTGACTGCAAGTAATTTGAATTTCAATGATTTGTGTATTAGGATTGCCACTCCCCTGGCGTATGTGGAGTATGATGTAAAGCATCTATCACAGCCCCAGTCTCGAGCCCAACGGTTCTCTGTTCCGGGTAGCAGGTGAGTTTCTTGGATCAGAGCAATGTCCACCTTGTGTCTCCAGAGGTATTGCATCATCTTTCTTGTTTTGGTCGTGTTATTGCCCCCTTTAATGTCCCAAGTAGCTAACTTGAATGTTGTAGGTAATTGATTGTTTGGTCGGATTTGGGGAGAGATGTCGTTTTGTCATTTTGGGACACACACCAGTGGAACTGTGCCTGGGTTCTTGCTTTTCCAAATGAGAGCTGACTTTGGTGCATCTCTTGGGCGGCCCCGGGTGGTGGCGGGGGAGTGTGGACTCCTGATAAGCACGCTTCCATAACATTAAACCATTCCCCTCCCAGACACGGGCAACCCCCAACTTGCCTGTCAAATTTCCCCACCCAAAGTCCCAAAACATAACAAAGCTGCGCTTGGGGTGCTAGGGAACTCCCAAGGTCCAGAGCACCCTCGAGTCTGGCGTGGTTGTAGAATCCGGGGGGTCATTTTGAAAGGTGTAGAGTGGGGTGGTGATGGGCGTGAGTGGGTTTCATGGCGGGTCTCTGTCTGCCCGGTCTTTTCTTTGTGGTCTCTGGTTGCCAATATTTTGTTTGCACCCCAGCTTGTCGAGGAACGAGTTTGCCCCTTAGTGTGTATTGAAGAATTGTGATTTGCTGTCATGTTGAATTCGCAGTTTGGCTGGGTAGAGCATGGAGTATAGCAATTTGTTGTCCTGTAGCTGGCGTTTTACTCCGGTGAATGTTCTGCGTAACGCCTGGACTGAAGGGAAGAAGTCGGGAAACAATTGGATGTCGTCTCCGTCATGTTGTAGATTCCCTTTCTCCCTTGCAAGGTGGAGGATAATGTCCCTGTCTTTGAAATGGAGCAGTTTCACTATTATTGGGCGAGGGGTTGTCCCGGGGATGGGCCGGGTGGTTGGGACCCAGTGGGCTCTCGCTACCACAAATATGTTGGACCGCGCGGGGCTTCCAAATATCTAATTACAAAGGGTTTCCACAAAGTCTTCCATTTTCCTCGTGGCTTGCTACTCTCTTACCCCAAGGATCCTGATGTTGTTCCGGCGTGATCACCCTTCGAGGTCCTCGTTTTTCGCCATGACGGCTTTCATTTGTGTTTCAAGTGTTGATACTTTGGTGGACATGGAGGACACGTTGTCTTAAACATCAGAAATTCTTTGTTCGGACAGTGTCAAACCGGTCCCCATGTTTGTCTAATCGATGCTGTAGCTGGTCTACTTTTGTGGATAGAGTCAAGCTTGCTGTCTGTTGCCAATCCCCGCTTTTAGATCGAGAAGGATTTCCCTGATATCAGTGATTTGTGCGGGGTCGTCTTCTAGGGAATGGACCCTTCTGGGCTCTCCTGTCTCTCATTCGCCTTGGGAGTTTTGATGATGGCACCCGTCTCAAAAGTCAACTTCCTCTGAGATTTGTCTGACTTTCCGATCTTGGCAGTGCCTATGTGCCGGGGTCAAGGGTATGGATTAGCTGTAGTTTTTCACCCCTTAACTGTTTCTCTCCCAGGGGGTTATTGGTAAGATTCTCAGTTCGTGGCTCTTGCGAATGTTCTCGTGTCCTGTGAAGTCACCTTAAGTGGGGTTAGTCGCCTGCTGTTATGTTGGGTTTCTCCTGGTTTATGGGGCTGCAGGGGGTATTTGTTTCAATCCTCTTATGTCTTACTCTCGTGGGAGTTCACCGGGCTGTGCGGGGATCCCGCTTGTTCTGAGCATACTTTTGGGGGCCTCTTGGATGGTGCGGCTGCAAGTGTTCAGATGGGCCCTGATGTGTCTTTACTGACTGTCCCCCCGCTGTGGAAGCTGTGCGGCTGTGGGTGGAGGAGAGATCCCCTGATGGCCTCCGCCCTGTTGATGTGCCGCCTCTTGCCTGCTTCCTCGAGCGCTGGGTCTGGGGGGGGGTCGCTCAGCCTATGGATGATTGTGGGGGGGGTGTCGGGCCCGCTGCCTGGAGCCCTCAGGGCCTCCGCTTCTGTGTGTTGTGCCGGGGTTCCTCTGGTGGGGCAACTCTGTGTGTCCTTCCCTGCGGACCGGTGTGTAGGATGCTCGTCGCTGGGTCTGCCCTCGGGACCAGCTCTCCTGCGTGGTCGTCACGGGTGGATGAGCAGCTTTTGTAGGGGGACTTCAGGTGGGCCGCAGGTCTTTATAGCGGCGATCCTGCGTGTTGTCACCTATGCTTCGGGGCCGTGCCGGCCTGCCCCTCCGCGGTGCTGCTGCTGCGGGATGAGACCGGCGCGGGTTTTACTTCTTCCAGGCCCGGGCCTGAAAAGGTGTCCTCAGGAGTTCTCCCCGCTGTCGGAAGGTAGCAGCTGGTGCACCTCGCACTGCGATGTCCGCCACGCCATTGAGGGTATGGGGGGTTGAATGGCCCCCGGATCTGTTGTTTTTTAGAGGATTAATCAGGGTGCACTGCTGGAGCTCACGTAAGAGCGGCCATCTTGGTTGCGCTCTCTAGTGCCCTCTACGTTCCTCATCCATTCAAGGTTGAGCGCGCACTTACACTCTATCTGTGACCAAAAAGGTGTGTTTGCTAGGTTCAGCTGTCCAGCCCATGGAGAGACCAGCATTGGCATTAGCTAAACATTCAAAGGCACTTTCAATATTACTTTGAGTTCAACTGCCAAATCAACATCCGTTTCCGTTCAGTTGTGTGCGGATAATGCCTTGGGTGAGAATGGAAGTCCTTGTCCCCTTCTCCCCGAGGAAGCCCTGAATGGTGAAAACCATTAACACATAAGATTTCTGTAATTTCTTTTACAACATGTTCTCTCATAATTCTTGGCTGAGCTGATACAATTTTTTTTTATTTTATTTTATTGGTTTTTTCAAACCTTTAAAAGTTACGACACATGTACAAACAAAACAACAACACTTAGACAATACAAGTAAACAATCATCCGTATTAGCCTTTTGTGCGAGTTCCATTCACAAGGTTATTGTACAGGTTATACCGTGACAGGTTTTACTAATTTGATTCCCCTAATGGTACCATCATCAGATGTTTTTCAATTTGCTCCAAAAAACGTGTTAGTGGAAGTATCAGTTTCAAGTCGGTTCCTTGGTACATCTGATTCCACCAGTCATCGGCACAAAAGGATGGATGGTTTACACTCCATGGGCCCAGGTGGATTGATCTTTCAGATTTCAGCTTAGGGCAAAATAGCACTAGGTGTTTTAGTGACTCTTTGGCTAGCAGACAAAATCGACATTCAGGTTTTAAGTGCTCACTGTTCTTCCATAAGCGAAGACGATCAGTAGTTTTGAACAGATTTAGCCTGAACAGTAAGAACAGCCTTCTTGCTTGTGGATCTGGAAACAGGGTGATATAGCGCTGCTGGGTATTGAAGGCGCGTGCTTCCAGTGGCACATCACACATCGTTTTGGCCATCGCTCTCTTTGTGCATGTAAGCTCCCAGTCGACTCGCCAGATTTTAAGCTTTGCCGCATCCGGATTTTCATGGAGCAATTCGCTCTTGATGTCGAGATTCTGTAGTAACTCTTCACACCTGTTTGACCACATTGTGATGATGTTGGAGTTACCAACTGAACCGTCATAGAAGATGTCAAATTGAGGAATTTGTGCTCTAGAACATGTCTTACGGTACAAGTTTAGTAGACTCCAGTAGATCCTGGCATGAATCGATATTATCGACAGTTCATATCTTATACAGGCAGTCTTTACACCTTTCGGGAGTGTTAACACTTTGGACCAAAAGCAGTTCTCTAAAGAGTCCCAAATTTCGTAAGAACAGCCAAAAGCATTTTCAGCCCCGTATGTCAGTACGGGGATTACCTTCTGATGGTAGAAGGCCAGCACAGGTTTTAACAAGAATTTTCCATATCTTTTGTGGATAATTAGTGCCTGGTTAGCTAGTTGTTTGCATTTTCTACTTATGTCAGCCTGCCACGGTCTATCCGTTAAAGAAGAACTTATGGTCATTCCCAGGTATTTAACACTGGCAGATATTTGCAAGGGTTCGTGGCCTAGCGTCCAGTTGGGGGTGCGTTTCCGCGCCACCCAGCCGCCTTTTAGATTTTGCAGGACCAGAATTTCACATTTTTTCGTGTTGATCAGTAGTTGATTAGAAATAACATACTGTCGAACTGCATTTAGCTTTCTTTGCAGCCCAATAGGAGTCCGGTCCAGGATGATCAAGTCATCAGCATATAGTAGCCAATTTAAGTGTGATTTGGCCACTTTTGGCGGAAATGATTTTGTTACTCCAATTGCTTCGCCTATGTCCGCGATGAAAAGGCCGAATAGTACTGCAGCTAACGGACACCCCTGTTTGACTCCTTTGAAGGTGTTATTTGCTTTGGATAATTTCCCTGATTGATCCAGTCTTACACGGATGGAGGTGTTTGTGTGTAGTTCTCTAATTGCCGCTAATAGATCTAACGGGCATCCCCAACGCTTCAGTTTTTCCCACAGGATCTCTCTATTGATGGTATCAAAGGCATATGAAAAGTCTATAAAAGCTAGATAGACCTTCGTGTTAGACTTTATCGCTTCCATTTTGATAATGTTTAACAGGAGTAAATTCAGCGAGCATCCCACCTGCTTCACGAAACCTGCTTGATGCTTATCCACGTGGTTCGAAGTTTGTGACCAGGCTACAAGTTTTTGTTGGAGCATCGAGGCATAGATCTTACCCAGGACGTCTAATAGAGCAATTGGACGATAGTTCTTTGGGTTTGCTCTGTCGCCTTTTTTGAATATAGGTACCACTATCGCGGTCTTCCAGGATTTGGGCGTCTGGCCACTTAAATTTACTCGGTTAAACAACATTACTCTGGATGTTGTTTTATAGTGCAATTTGTCAGGCCATCTGGACCAGGTGCCCGTGAGTTTTTTGATTTTTTAATGACGGTCACTATTCATCTTTTGAAAAGGACAAGGCCCAAGGTTTAGGTGTTAATATGACAGGGCCGTCGGTTGGAACAGGTGCTTTGTATAAACCTTCGAAGTGGCTAATCCAATCAGCTTCAGACACCATGCACCCTTGAATAGCTTTTTGGGGGGCGTGCTGATTGTTCATAAGCCTCAAAAAGTCTCTAGAGTTCTTATTTTTTAATACCGTCAACATCTGTTCTGCATCGTTTTGGGCCATTACATGCTTATGAGCTTTTAGCCAGTTTTTATATCTCTGCTTAACCGCCTTTACGTCGCGTAAGTAAGTTGAGCCCTTTGAACACTTCAGCCTTCGGATGTCTTGACGCATACGACGCTTTTGTGTCAGCAGTTCCCGGTCAAAGCAGTGTTGGCGTACAAAGGCCATATTTTTAAAGCCCACTTGCTTGGGCTTATAGTGTGCCAGCAGATGATCATAGTCGACGTTTGGGCAGGTCTTACAGTAGAGATTTACCAGATGTTCCACATCCTTTATTTCGAGGCTCAGTCTTACTCTATTGGAAACCACGTGGAGTTGATGGGGCCATAGCTCAGGTTTCTTTTTTGTCGTAGTTGTAAATTCAGTTATTAGCATGTTGTGGTCGCTTTCTGTCTTTTCAATAATTTTCAGCGAGGTTATCCGAGGATGAAGGGCTTCTGATACAAATATATAATCAATTGTTGACCTTTGCCCATCACGATGCCACGTGGGGGCTGGCGGCGTATCATCACAAGTGTTACCATTTAGAAGTTGTACGTTTCTAAGGTTCAATTCCTCCATCCACGACTTGGCAAGAGAAGTTTTTTCCGGGCCTGATGGTTTAAAAAGGTCGATGTTTAAGTCACCACAGATGAGAATGTTCGGCCAGCCATTTGTTTCTAGCAGTTCATCGACTATTTCCATAGTTTGATCGATGAAAATCTGTTTCCCAGCATTCGTGTGGTGCCAGTACAGGTTTACAACACACACCAGTTCCGTGGGTCACCCTTCGTGTTTTAGTTTTGACAATTGCGTTGCTTGGATGAAAGGGAAGTAATTGGTTGAACTCCCAATTCTCCAACCTGAGGATTTCCTAACCATGGTGGCCAAGCCCGACGTCGGACGTCCTTTTAAAGATTTTGGAGCAGGGTTTAAGGCCACCTCAAAGTCGTCCATTACTGGGGTTTCTCGTAACCATGTTTCCTGGAGACAAGCGATGTCAATTGCTGTAAGCCAGTTTGAGTTGAACAGGTGTGAAAAGCCACGGGTATTCCACGAAGCCAATCTGCACCGGGCTTCAGGGGCCTCATTCCGGCATTATTGGGGATTTTTGCTGCACAAGGCTGCAGATAGCCATTGCCATTCGTGCTTACCGCCACTGGGGCTAAGGGATTTGTTACCAGCAAAGCTCGCTCCAACTTGTTTGGCGTTGCCGAGTATAGTGATTCGTATATTCTCTTTTTGTAACTCCCTTTCAGAGACCTCCAGTATCTGGTCGTGACAAGAATTACCCGGTTTGTTCTGTTTGGTTCCATCCAAGGGAGCCTTCTGAGTTGATAAACAAGGGGGTGCTTGAACGTTGATGACACTCTGGTCCATGGGTTCCGGCATTCTCACCCACGCGTCCTTGCTTGTGGCTTTGTGGGTGTATGGGACCTCAGTTCCATTCAGAGTTTTATGAGCCGCTTCAGAGTATTTGTAGACTTCAAAGCCAAGGGAAAACAGAGCGATATTGGCGTCCAGAATTGTTGAAGCAACAATAGGTGACGAAACGTGAATCACCACCTTATCGTTCCTATTTTCGTTGAAAAACTCCACGATCATCAGATCGTTTGAGCTTATGGCTCGTAGGGCAGGTACAAGGTGTAAAAGCCTGATTGTGTTGCCTCGGTTCAGTATTAGCTTGTCGGAGGAGTCTAGCCTTTCGATGACCAGTTTGTAGATAGGGCACTTCCATCTGGCACCTCCCGACGTTCTGGGCTGAGACAGTCGGGCTTCGTTCAGGGAAGCCTTTGGGTTGCGAACTTGGCACTCACCATGGAGAGTCATATCCGTATCTGAGATTTTTACGGTGTCATTGTGTAGCCTTGATACCGCCAGATTAGCGGGGACAAACGGATTACTCCGAGTGTTTCCAGGGGCCAACGACCCCGGTTCCTTAGAGACCCGCATCCTTTTTTCATGTAGGGTCATAAACACTGGACTGATCGACGATTTCAGCGGCCCCTGCTGGGCTTCCTTTTCATTAATTAGTTGACAGGTTCTTCTTGCGGAGGACCATGCATTAGGAGTCGTTTGCGTGCCAGACACGGAACAAAATCTTAAGTTGATGATACTTGGAACAGTTTGGTTAACAGGAAGTTCGTTTCCCGGTCCATGTGCTGGCGCGTCAATGTTAATTTGTTTGGCGTTCTCTACGTCTATCGCGGTGTGGACAACGTCGCCCTCTTGGTTCTCATGGGACGAGATGGCTTCTGCATCCTCGATATCGTGTGTTACATCGTCGTATGTTGATAGATTCAACAGCTCACTTGATAACTCGTAGTTTGAGCCTGACGCAGCCACTGCATCAGGACTCACGGGGACTACTCTGTCTAAGGGTTTATTTTGCGATTTCCCACTGATTGAAGAGGCTGCCTTTAGGCACTTGTTAATGTTACATGCCACATTCTGGACCACGTTTATGTTACGTAAAAATTTCCGTGCACCGTGTAGTGCCTTGTTTCTGAGACCTTTTTGGTTCTTCGTTTTCTTCACCTGTTTTGTAGGTGGAGTAGCCAAGGGCTTTGAGGTCGACACCTTGGGTTGAGACGCCTTGTTGAAGACAGAGTAAGTGGGTATTGCGGTCACTGCAGATATTACAGAGGGAATAGATGTAGAAGCTTCAGCGCCCAGATCTCCCTGGGAGGAAGATGCCACCTGGGAATCGCGTAGAGCTTGATTCAAATTGCCCCTCGCCTGTTCAAATGCAGTATTAAATGAGAGGTCAGAAGTATTATCTTCAGATGTTATCATCGTTGTGGGCAAGGGTTCTGGTTCTTGCGTGGGCAGATTCTCCGTTATGTATGTCCGACTTGGGGGAATCACCTCACTTATGGTTGGCGCAGTTGCTAGCTTTCCCAGTGTCGGATCCATCGAGACCGACGGGCCAGGGTGCGCATCTTCCTGGATTACAATCACGTCTGAAGGCTCTTGAGTGTTTTGGATTACATCCTTTAGACAGTGTTCCTTTAAGGAATTATTACATCGGATCGGTGTCTTACTCACAGTTGGTTGAGTAATTTGTTGCTTTTGCCGGTTTGCGGTTGGACCATCATATTTGAACAAAGCTAGCGCCTCTCTCGCTACTTCTGCCAAGAGTTTTTTATCAATTGCGTCTTTTTTCCTTTGCTCTTTTAACAATGTACATGATCCGTCAAGTCTTTTCAAACCTTCTTGTTGGTCATTGTAAGACTGGTCACAGACTTGTTCAATCCGGATTAGTTTCGAATGCATTAGGGCCACAACAGTTGTCAGGTCCTTATTGGCTTCATGCAAGGCTTCGTATAATTTCATATAGGGGGCCATAGACATCGTCATAGATGAAATTATTAGAGATTGTAGCTCAGTCTGAGGCATAATAGTTCTGTTTTCAGCACTGAGCACAGGTGGCTGAAGTCGGTTGGCCGTTTCCGACGTTTCTCTGATGTGGCGTATTTTCGGGAATGGACGTTCCATCAGCGAGGAGTCTTGTGAGTCATCCGACAAACAATCATTGGTGGCAGAGCGCTGAGCAGTATGAGTAAGAGACAAGAGGGATCTATTAGGGTGATGTTGTTGCGTGTTCAACCTTTTCTGAGAGGTCAACACGTGTTCGAGTTCCTCGTGTGGGTCACAGTCCCTTGGAGTTAGATTGTTGATTTTGAGGCATTTGTAGCACACCTTAGACCATATGTCTTCATTTGCGCCACTTAATTGTGATATTTGCCTTTTTGTGGTGTGTTTGTCGGGTTTCAACGTAGGGGAGGCAGGACCTTTCTTAGTGTTAACAGGGCGTTCTTTATTCGTTGCTGCAGCATTTTCCAACCCCTTTGTCATGACACTAAGGGAATTTTTCCTGTTTTCAGGGAAAGGCGCACTTGGGTCCACTTGTGTCGTACACACAGGTCTGTCGGAGTGGTGATCATGTTGGTATTGGACACGGTCCTGACCCCAGCTCATCACAGACTGTGTCGAGTGAGCAGTCTCATCAGTTGAGAAAGAACGACAGAGAGCCATGCGGGACAGATGAACCGGGGAGCTAGCGCTTAGTGGAGTAGGCTGGGCAAGGCTACTGCCTTGCTGCGGCACACCAGGAGTCACTGCAGACAACGGAAGCACTCCATCACTCCAGCCATCTACCCGGTTTGCGCATACAGCAACGCGCACATCTCCCAAACCGTAGGGGGCGCGCCCTCCCCCCAGATGAGCCTCCGCGGGAGCAACGACGGCTCGCCTGCCAACATCGCCAGCTCCAGGGCCCTGCACCTCCGTCCCATCCAGAAGCGGAGGAACAGACGACCCAGCAGCGGGTAAGCCGACCGGTTTTTCAAACGTTATACACGCGTCCTTAACAGCAGTGCGCAAGTCGCCATCACATACGCTGGTGCCCACGGATAACCGGCCCACTTGTGAAGCTGCAGAGGGGCCCTCGACACATATCACGTTCTCAATCAACGGATTCTCAAGTGATAGGGGTCGCGCCACCTCAAAAGGTATTGAGTCAGCCGACACCACGTCTGAATGAAGTATACTGTTTTCGGACGTGCAAGTGAGATCTTCGGCGTCAGGTGATTCTTGGTGAGCATAGAGCGGCTCATCCACAACAAAGTCAGAGATTGATGAACATGAAAAAAATCGGCTTTCTTTTCTTACCGGTGTACGCGGAGTGGTTTCAGGCAGCGCCTTCTCCTCGTGTCGTGTTTGCGCCCTTGTTCGCAGGGCAGTTGGGATGGAGTCCGACATGATTGATGTGTCCTGGCTCACCAACTCGCCGAACAGCCAAACAGCAGGGATTTCTCAGCCCTTCTCTCCTCAGGGCTTAACGCCGCAAGGGCGGTGGAGGCGGCCACTTGTAGCCAGCTGCTGAGAGTCAGCTGAGTTGTTTAAAGGCACACGCACCTCCTCTTCTCCACTCCGGGTAACAGCCAAACAGCAGGGATTTCTCAGCCCTTCTCTCCTCAGGGCTTAACGCCGCAAGGGCGGTGGAGGCGGCCACTTGTAGCCAGCTGCTGAGAGTCAGCTGAGTTGTTTAAAGGCACACGCACCTCCTCTTCTCCACTCCGGGTAACAGCCAAACAGCAGGGATTTCTCAGCCCTTCTCTCCTCAGGGCTTAACGCCGCAAGGGCGGTGGAGGCGGCCACTTGTAGCCAGCTGCTGAGAGTCAGCTGAGTTGTTTAAAGGCACACGCACCTCCTCTTCTCCACTCCGGGTAACAGCCAAACAGCAGGGATTTCTCAGCCCTTCTCTCCTCAGGGCTTAACCTGCTGGGTTCTTAACAGCAAACACCAGGTGCCGTTTAACATCTATGTCCCGTTGGGTCCGGCAACTGATTCAATTTCAATCTTACATTTTGCAAAATCACAGGCGTCTATTATGCATGGAGATCAATGCATTTTTGACCATGTCCTTCTTCAAGGATCTGCATTAAACACAAAAACATAAAAAGGATTAACTGTACAAGGACTGTAAAACATAATCTTCTCATGTTATATGTCCAAGGTGCATTTTACACATGCTGCTACATACCTGTGTGTTTTACACCTTGTCAAAAGGTCTGTAAAACAAAGAATAAACCAGTATTACTTCATGCATATCACTGTTGCAAGGTGCAGCTAATAAATATTCACATAAAAAAATATGAACTGTTTAAAAAAAAAAAAGAAAAAGGCTGCCACTTACCACCATCAAATTCAAAATCACATATGAAGACTGCAATTTGGGTCAGCTCTTGCATTGGATAATGTAGAGAAAAGACACAGAATGTCTTCAAAATGAAAGTTCCACTAGCCTTGCGTGCCTCTAGACCCTGTTCATCAATGTTTTATGCCACTGTTTAACAGATTGAGGGTTGCCCTCCCACTTTACATCTTTATTAGAAGGAATAAATCACAACCACAGGTATTGCTCTGGGCACGTTTTGCAAAGCACCTCCAAAACCATCGGTTTTCATCTTACCATGCATTACAGAAGGGGAAATACCTTACACAAATCAGGCATAGTCCCACCCAAAAATGGGCAGCTCATCCCGAACTGCTAGGTCCCATTCCTTCTGCATGAGACTACAACCCATCTCAGGTCTGTTTCAGCTTCATTGTGTCAGGAGCGGACCGGGCAATAGATATGGCGGAGTACATAATGGGGCAATTGGGGAGGTAATGATTAGCATATAAACAGAAAAAGGGTACATTGCGGGTAGATCTTTGTGGAGACAGGTAGTCGCAGGAACTGTAGGGACAGGAGCTGTCTGAAAACAAAGTGACACAGAGAGAAAGCGAATGCAGGCAAGTATAGAGTAACACGGATTGATCAGAATAAAGGGAGTACTTTAATATAAGGGATCGCCAAGAAGATTAGGGAAAGCCCTTGAGATCAGTGCCAGCAGATTATTCTTAATAACAATCATGCAGCCATGTCAAGGGTAGGACATGCCAATGGGACGCTTGTACTCGGTGTAAGGGTAATACTTGGGACCATATTCCAAGACAGGTAAGACTCCAATTAACTGGACTAAAGCAACTTTACCTTATCTGATCTTAATGGAGACCAGCCAACGGGTCACATTGTATATGGATACAGAGCTGAGACACAACATTGGGCCAATTCTTTTTTTAAAACATCTTTTTATTAGTATGTCAACAAATAAATTGCAGAACAGTTTAATACAGAAATGAATAGTAAACCAAATAACACAATTCAAAATCATTCAACTAATTACATGCCAATAAACAAACATCACAATCAAGTAACTCCCCCGACATACTAAAACTTTCAATTTAAGCAGACAATAAAAGAGCAAAATACAAGGGTCAATAAAAACATCCAATATAGGACACACACACAGAATCACCAACACCACACATACAACACCAGACCAACCCCCCCAAAATATATAACAGTGAATAAAATAGAGGAGAAAAAAATATTTTGATATATACTTTTACCCACTCCTCACATTTATGCACAGCCTATATAATCAATCATACAAGGTATTGAATGGTCCCCAAAATGTACACCTCTTCTTTGTCTTTTGAAAAGCTCTCATTTAAAGTAAAATTCAATAAAGTGCGTAAATCAACCAACCAGTCTTCTACTGTTGGCTTCTTCCTAGTTTTCCAAACCCGAAGGATCAGTCTCATGGCCATCAATAAAGCCTTATCTATCCAATTGCTATATTTCAAAGAACGTTTACACCTACCTCGATGTAGAAGTAAGATAATGTTCCCACCCGATCTCTTTAAGACTACATCCAAAATCAGATGAATCCCATCAATCACATCATTCCAAAAATCACGAATTCTTGAGCAATTCCAGAGAAGGTGCAGAAGGGTACCAATTTCATTTCCACACCCCCAACATAAATTATCAGTTTGTAACCCCAGCTTATACATGTTAACTGGTGTCCAGTACACTTGACCTACTACCTTCTGTCTAATCAGACGCAAGCTCAAATCTGTACTCACAGTGGCACTCACCCTAAGTATATCCTTCCATTCCATATCTGTGAAATTCATATTTCGATCATCCAACCATACCGTTCTCAATTTATCCCACGCCACAACATGTTTGTTTTCCAATTGCATAAAGTTCATGTATGTACGCACAGAGCATTCCTGTCCAGTAAGCAATTGACACAATGCGGGTTTGGTTCCTAATGAATTACCAACCATGCTTTTCCTGAGTTGAATAAGGGAGCTCAGTTCTACATATTTTCGTCTTTCTCTTTGATGCAGCCCAAATTTCCTCTGTATTTCCTCAAATGCTAAGACAATCTCAATCTAATACATCACCCAGTGTCAAAACCCCCTTCCGAACCCAATTCTGCCATATCAAACATCTATTGTTTAATTGTAATACCTCATTATGCCAGAGAGAAGCATCTTCACTAAAGCCACATGACTGACTATTCTCTCCAAACCATGATCACATGTTGTGTCTGGTTGCCACTATAGACTTTATTTTTAATCTACTGACCGACATATTATCCATGGTATAAAGGTTATTTAAACAATACGGATTGCAAACCCCTCTCTCCATGCGCAGCCTGATAGCACCTATGAAATCATCATTTGTATAATAAGTTCCCTTCTTGAGCAGAAACACCTTACAGTACTTCTAAAAATCTGGATAACCAAAACCTCCTTCTTCCACACTTTGCATCAACATGAATCTTGGAATCCGCTGTCTTTTAGCCAACCCCCACAAGAAACATTGAAAAACTGTTTCAATTTATAAAATTTGCTTTTTGGAAATTAATAATGGCATTGACTGAATTATATATAACACTTTTGGTAACCAAATCATCTTTATCGCATTTATCTTTGCCCATAATGATAAATGAAGTCTTTCCCATCTTCTTATTGGATACGCTATTTTATCCTTGAGTTTATCAATATTATATTGCATAATTTTCTTCAAATCATCAATGATGTATATACCAAGATATTTAACACACTCATGGACCATTTGCCTTTCCATACGTTTACTATATCCCTACTACACTCTTTAGACAGTGGGAATATCTCAGTCTTGTTCCAGTTTATTTTATGACCCAAAATAATACCCACTTTCTCAAACATCCATCTCAAAACCAAACCACATTGTTCTGGATTAGATAGTAGGACCAACATATCATCCGCATAAAACAAAACTTTAACCTCCACTCCTCCGACACATAAACCATTGATTTCTCCATATTGCCTAATATAAGCAGCCAACGGTTCAAGTGCTAAATCAAACAAAACAGGCGACAGAGGGTACCTTGTTGCGTGCCTTTGGACAATGAAAAAGATTCCGATATTAAACCATTCACAGTCACCTTTGCTTTAACCTCATAATGAATATCCTCAATCATTTTCATAAAGGTCTGTCCAAATCCCATTTTTAATAAGGTGTATTCTAAAAACCTCCAATTAACCCTGTCGAACGCTTTCTCCGCATCAAAAAACCCAATGACCCCCTTTGATTTTTTATTATGATGCATCCCAATGACATTCAAAACAGTCCTAATGTTATCATATCCATATCTACCTGGGATAAACCCACCTGTGAACCATCCACTAGATCTCCCATATTGACCATAAGTCTATTTGCCCATATTTTCGTAAAAATATTAGTCCACATTCAACAATGAAATAGGTCTGTAATTACTGCACTTCTTGAGATCCTTATCAGGCTAAGGAATGACAATAATCATCGCATCTGTCATTGATTTACATACCGTTCCCGACTCTAAAAAATCATTAAAGAGAACACATAAAATTGGTGATATTTGCTCAACACATTTTTTTATAAAATTCTGAAACAATCCCATCCGGCCCTGCCGATTTTCCATCTTTCAATTGCAATATTGCATTATTAACCTCAGCCACATCTATCGGAGATTCAAGAATCAATTTGTTGTCATCGCGAAGTCCTGAAAGGTTAACTTTATCCAAAAAAAATGCAAATCTGTTTCATTAGGATGTAATTGCTCCTTATATAATTCTTTATAAAATAGCCTAAACTCCTCACAAATATCTTCACTCCTATGAAATACTTCAGCTTCATCATTTTCAGTTGATGAAATACACTTGTCCGCCATCAGACCATTAAGCTTATGTGCCATAAGTCTTCAATTTTTGTCTCCAAATTCCCAAAAATGTTGTTTTGTATAAAACAGACTCTTCCCCGCTTGTGATTGCAAAATTATCTTTAATTCCTCTTCCAATTTGTTCAATTTATGTTTCATGCAATTGTTCTCCACTTGCCCACAACTCCTTGGTAAATACACAATTTCCTTCTCCAACCTTTCAATCTTTTCTGTTTTTCTCTTTTGAGCATGCAAAGTTCTACAAATCAATTCACCCCTCAAAACAGCCTTAAAACAGTCCCATACAATCTTAACATCTGCCGATCCATTATTTTCCTCAAAATATTTCCGAACAAAGTCATCTAGTCCCTCATTAATCAACAGGTCATTAAGGGAATTGGCTTGCATTCTCCATCTGTTATTCTTTTTGTTAATAATACGCAAATTGACTTTCAAATCTATTAGCGCATGGTCAGAAATACATCTCTCTCCAATATTGGAACTAAACATCTGATCAACTAATTTATCACTAATAAAAAAAATCTATCCGAGAATATGAATTATGTACTGGTGAATAAAATGAATATGCTCTCTTAGATGATGAACCCTCCAAATATCAACAAGATCATATTTAAAAGCAAACTGTTTCAATTCTTCTCCTAACCTTCCACTATTATACCTCCAGTCTGACTTTCTGTCTAGTTCACTGTCCATCACCAAGTTAAAATCTCCACCTAAAATAACCGCCTCTCCCTCCATCTCCTCCAAAAGACCATCTAGTTTCCTAAAAAACTGTCATGATCTCTGCTTCCAAAAGGTCAGGGTTTTCCCAACTCCCTTGGAAGCAGATCCATAACCCAGGTTCCGAGGGCCAACCAGTCCCAATTGGGACCTTTTGGACCCAGTCCTGGCGCCAGTGGCACCAGGCTCATAAATATGCCCAGTCCCAGCGCTGGAAGCGCCGGGCTCATAATGCTTGGGTGGACTTACCTGCAGCAGACCATGCTGCTTACTTGCCTGCCAGCTGATCCTCTGATCCTCTTCTGTTTGGAACTACTTTTCCTGTTGGGTGGGGCAGGAGCCACTCCCTAGATTCAGAACACTGGAACTCTTCTGGAAAGCAGGAACTCTTTTCTTACCAAGGCGTGGCTGTGGAAGGAGACACCTAAGCACTACAGGAGGCTATTTAAACCACACCTGGTGGATGAATCTTGCTTTGCGTTATTCTGCATCCTCTGCAGCAGAACGCTCATCGTGTCTTCTGCATCGGATCCTGGGCCTAAGGAAAAAGGCTTACCATCCTGAATCCAGTCTTCAGCAACACCTATAAAGACAAGAAAGAACAGGTTAGCATTCCGGCATCTGAAAGACAAAGGCTTACCTACGCTTCGTGCGCTCCGGAGGTCTTCACACTGCATTCCGGCATCTGAAAGACAAAAGCTTACCAACTCTTCGCACGCTCCGGAGGCCTTCGGCGCTGCATCCTGCATCTGAAAGACAAAACAAGGTGCGTTTAAAGACATTGGGGAACTTTAATACTCACGTGCCATTACTCTAACCCAGTGGGTATTCCAGCACCCTGCAGCCACTCCGAACTCGTACCTGCAAAATAAAAGACAGTTAGAGCGCATCGTGAAGCAGGCAACAAGCGCTTACTTACGAGCTTCCAGGCGCTTCTATTCATCACACGGACTCCATCTTCAACTCACTTCAGCCCGTCATCCGCCATCGCCGGAACCTGCAAAACAAGAGACATCATTACTAAAGACTTTAAAGACAATAGAATTACTCGAAACTTACCGTTCGTGCAGTAAACGACGGACAGCAGTCCTCTGAAGTCAAGAGGCCTGCGCTACCGATCCAGTGAAGAAACTGGTTACAGCACCCTGCCCCGAAGCAGATGGAGAGCTCGGCATTCACTTACCTAAGGTGAGAGCATTAACCTTTGGGGGTCTACAGGAGAGCAAAAAAGGAAAGAGATAGGGACACCCCAATAACCCCAGTTCATTAATCCCATATTTTCTATCTGCAGACATCTTACTCTTGAAGTCAGGCATACAGTGCACAGAGGTCCAGCCCAAAGAGCCAACCTGGTGCTACACATCACCTTTGAAGATACGGTAGTCGCCCAGTCAAGACCGGCGCCTCTGCGAGAATCAGGTGAGCGTTACAAAAACACATATCTGGAGCACACAGAGCATATACTGTCCCAACAGTAAGTTTCCTTCCATTATGTAATATATCTATGAGAAGAATACGACCTTCTTGATCTTGTACTATTTTCCAAATTTTGATAGACGGTCTCCTCCTGTACAATATACTAACCCCCCCTAGATTTAGTATAATAATAATTTGATACCACCTGTGGGTATTTATGAGTAGACAAATAATCACAAATTTGCTCATTCAAATGAGTCTCCTGAAGAAACACAATATCCCCTCTACTCCTCCATATCCGCGCCAAAACCTTCCTTCTTTTAAACACACATCCAATACCTCTGACATTCCATGAAACAAAGTTTAAAGGATCAATAACTCACCACTAGAATTACTTGCATTTTACACGTTTAAATTCCCATCTACTGACGCAGATATGTTTTACTAAATCCATTTGTGGGAGAATAATAAAAAAACTTCTAACCTAAGAGCGTGAAAAATATATAGAAAATAAAAAAAAAACACAAACACTCTCAAAAAACACATAACACACATCTACCAAGTCCAGAAGCCCAACAACCATCAGGCTTACGATAAGCAACATTATATACATACCAATATCCATTCAGAACTATACTTACCAGACATCCTAGGACAATTTATACAAAACACATGAATCAATCTCCTACCCTAGTTTAAGCCATAACAACCCAATTGTACTCCTATATATTTATAACTAAAACCTCATAACATACCACCATAATCTAAAAGACCAATTACTGAACATCTTGAACCTTAATCAACAAACATTCTTCATCTCCTTCACCCCAAAATTATAATAACATTTGAACCCCTAAGTCATATTATTAAATCTAAAATCTGTTAGTCCCTTAACATTCATCACCATCCACTCGTATCCTTCATATAACTCACAGAATACACACCCACTGTACCACTGAACTGTATAACTGGCCTACATTTTCAAGGTCACATCCAACCTATACCTCCTCAACCATTCCCTCCTCAACTAAGCCTAATCCAAGAATGTATCAGTCTATTACAATATCTCATCAGTCCTCAGACACATCAATTAGACATCCTTCTCCCCATGCATTTTTTTTTTAAAACCATATCCTCATGACACAAGATTTATGTCAATGTCAATATAATTTGTGTTAGACATGTTTTAAATAGCAGTAAACCTACATGAACCCCTACCGAATCACATAATATATCGCATATAATGGCTTCAACTAGCATTCCATTCCATCATGGCGCTCAACCCAAATACTGTATGTCTTGATAACACAAATAACCTATCAAATTCAATAACTCAGCAGTCACAAAGTCAGTTAGTCTGCAACAGGTTTCCAATTATTAAAACATACCTCAACCAATATATCATTCAAGACCAACCATGAAAGGCCCCACAAACAACCTATAAATTGTAAATAACCAAAGTACAATAATATTCACAAACTATTTGTTGCCAATTCCCACAGAAACCAGGAGGGTCCTCACCCTACATCAACACATTTTAGACGGTATATAAAAATCCAATAAACATTATGAGGAAGGCACCAGGATAAAAGCAGTGTTCTGCTAACAAACATGAATATATCCTGTCAGAAGTGGGCACAATAACAAGGTAGCATATCTTCTAATACACATACCCCAACCATACATATATTATTTAGGCATGTAGGCAAATATAGTCATACCCAGTTATAATACGTATTGTCTCATATCTACTCTCAAACATCAACTTTTAATGACCCTACGACCAAAGAAATCACTGCATAAATATCCAGAGCAACACAGTGTTCAGATATACGCATTTGTCATACTACACAGCCACTACTTCACACTCCAATGAGAGTCAAGAAGCGCCAAGTTAGATTAGCATCACAAAGTGGTGTCCGACACCCGGACAAGACAAATATTGAGACATTTGTAAATTCGGCATCATGCATGTTAAAGACAAAGATTAGCTGAATTTGTATCTTGCTAACTCCACAAGGACCCCATCTGATGCTAATGTAGCACCTATAGAGGTCCTCGCGGAATTCTCCACTGCTTTCCACACCCATCATACTCCCTGACAGCTCCATGTAGACGAAATGATTGATGAAGAACCACAATAGCGCACAGACAGATAAACAAAGTTGGCCAATGTCGCAGAATCGCAATTAAATCACGATGACGTAGGGCGTGTGTAGTTCTCCATATCCGAAAACATTTTGCTAATGTCGGTATCGCAATACAATAAAGAAATGACC
Organism: Ambystoma mexicanum; assembly: GCF_040938575.1. Lineage (NCBI taxonomy): Eukaryota > Metazoa > Chordata > Amphibia > Caudata > Ambystomatidae > Ambystoma > Ambystoma mexicanum. The sequence continues at coordinate 975,632,318 of NC_090934.1, read as the reverse complement.
AGAGAAACATCCCGAAACTAGAACCGATGTTCAATGCCCGATGCCGAAGGAGTAGATTCCAAATAACTGGTAATACAAGTAAGCTGTCACCCTCTCAATTATCAGACTGTAAATTGAGTGCCTACTAATGTTGCGTTAAAAGGATAAATGCCAAGTTCAGCGCAGAAAGTAGTAAATCCAAGCATAGTCCTGTACTTTGCAGCACCAAGCAATTACCCTCAAAGTGTAAGCTACATGCTACACACTACTGGTGCACACATCTGCTGCTACTGCGCTCCGCTCCAGCAAATTAAGTAAAGACAACCTCACAAGACCATACGCCTCTCGCCAGCAAAAGCGTCAGAAAAGGCTTGCAATATTCTTCAACACTGTCTCTCTTGCAGTGAAATGTATGTAAAATGGAGACTCATACATGTGACTGCAGCATGTCCCCAAGAAGTCACTTCCTCCACCTCACCTGGTATTTCTAAATCTTTCCGGTGAAACACGAATATGTATGGAACTAAAAAAGACCAACTGTCTATGTATGGTGGCGCCTGTATTAAATAGTGAACTGCTGATCAGAGAATGCATGTGAGCAGTACAAAATAAAGGTGGAATGGATGAATTAATTGGAATGTCATTGCATAGATAGTTTATGCTTATGTTTTCCAAAAGACATGTTGTTCCATACAATGTCAGTTCCACGAGACTTTCTCTCAATTAAATCAATTCCAGTTCAGCATGTAAAGATCAGCTTTGGACTGGCATATAATAACAAGCAGGCAATGTTAGAAGAGTCGCTTCAAAAGTCCCTTGTGAACTGGTGTCTTTGGAAATGTGGACCAGTTTCTCAACTTGGTGCGTTCTGGATCAAATGAAACGGCGATGGAAATAAAATGAGAGAAATAGCAAACGGAGGCATTGCTTTGGGCATCCCTCCAAACCATAGTTTTTCATCCTGCCACCCCAATTCAGAAGGGACAAGACCATATGCAAATTAGGGTTGGTCCAAACCAACCTAATCCCCACTGATGAGGTCAAACGAGGCTGAAATATGTCTGGGGCTGTTTGTGTTTACATGGAAAGGGTACATGCAAGGGGACCATGGCTTAGCCGTTTCAGCTGGACTGTTCTCATCCATGGAAGTACCAGACTGATTTGCATTCTGCAATTGCATAGAGATGCTAATACAGCAGTGTGTAAGGTTACACCGGAATTTTCTGTGGTTAAAAGTAATCCAAACTTTCAGCCATCCCAATGTTTGATTGTTTGTCTCCCTGTGTAAGAGGGTAGGCACAGTCCTGGGTCCCATGCTCACTGCACGCTACATTGAGACAAACTGCAACTCACTGATGAGGCTCAACTAGGGCAAAATATCTGACTGCTTGCATTTCTCTGAAGTGGGGAGGTAGTGTAGTTGTTTGGGTTGGACTGTACCCATCAGTAGCAGCACCAGACTGATTTGCTTAAGTCTGGGCCCTTATGAAATGGCACAGATGCAAGAGAAATGGTGGTTACGGGGCAGCAGCTGGGTTGCCAGGGTTGATTGTGTAATGTTATTTGACAGAGGTAAGGGTCAGCAAATGGGTTTCACTGCTCCTGTCATTAGCTGGCAAAGTAATCTTGCTGCCTCACCTGAATTGGCAGCGGTTGCGGAGCGTAAAAGGATGCTCAGGTTGTGGATGTGAAAGTCAAGGGCTTCATTGAGGATCCAGAATGAGTAAAGGGGTATACCAAGGAGAAAGCTGTTACAGTCACGTTCCTTTGCTGTGTGCTACCCAAATTGCGAACCAATTTTAGAGATGCGTTTTGCACTGCACTGAACGTCAATGGAGGAAGTCCCAATCCACTCTTGATCGTGGTAATCTGTCTTCTCTCCATGTGGATTTCGACTCGGCTCTACTTCTTGCCAAACAACTCTATTATACAGATTTTCTTTTGTTCTTTTTTCTCTCATCCTCGTCTTTTTCAAACACTGTAACGGATCCTTTCCCCTCTCCCCTTACTGCTGCAAACAACCTAATTTCTTTTGGTCGTTTTTTTGGTCAGAAATGCAGGGGGAGACCCCCCACAACCCACCCCTTAACCTTTTCCCTTACCCCTTACCATATATTTATTTCCATTTAATTTGACCCAAAAACGCTCCAAGAAATTCGGTCAAATCGAAAAGGTGAAATGTTTTTCGATCAAGTATGTGAATTCCCCTCAAACTTAGCTACTTTCTTCCCCTCAAAAGTCACTCTTTTTAGGCCAGCCATGATTCCTTCCTCTGTCATTTCTCTCCCCCTCTCCCTTACCTTCTCCTCTCATGTCCTCTTTTTCTCCTGTTTCTCCCTCAGGCATTTTCTCTTTTCTTTCAAAAGCCCATCACGCTGCCTTCTGCTCTGAGGCTCTCCCCTCATTTCTTATTCCGAAAGTCTATCTCTTTCTCCTTTCAGTCCTCCAAAATTCCTTCCTCTTTCAAACCGGTCACCATTCTCCCTATTCTTAAGAAACCTTCTCTAGGTCCTTCCTCACCTTCTAACTATCCCTCCATATCACATCTACCATTTCTTTCTAAACTTTCAGAACATATCTATTCTCGCGTCTCTGGCTTTCGTCCCTTTCACTGCACCGAAGCAGCTCTATTGGCTGTTTGCGACTCTACTTTATGCTCGCTACTCTGAGCATTCTTCTTTTCTGATTCTTCTTGGTCTGTCTTCTGCATTCAGGGACACAGTCTTAAGCTGTTTCCGTTCTTGTCTCACTAACCGCACATATTCAGTTTCCTGGGCTGACCAATTGTCACCTATTTCCTCACTTCAATTTGGTGTCCCCCAGGGTTCTGTGTTAGGGTCGCTTCTATCCTCTCTTTATGCAATTCCTCTTGCCTCTGTTATTTCATCCTCTAGTCTTTCTTGCCTTTTTAATGCAGATGATACACAGCTCTTTATTTCCATTTGTTTCTATTCACTCTGCCCTTACCTCCTGTCTTCTGGCTATCCAGCCTTGGATGGCACTCCATTATCGCCATCAAAACCCCTCCAAGACTGAGGTTCTTTTCTTTCCTGTGCTACTATACCCTCCCTATGCCCCTCTGTTTCGTTTCCTCCTGCTTCTCTCTCTTCTATCTCATCCGCTCGTTACCTTGGTGTTATTTTCGATTCCTCTCTGACATGTTCCTCCCATATCTGTGCTAATGCCCATTTTTGCTACTTTCAGCTTTTTAATATTTGGAAGGCGTGGCCCTTCCTCTCTTTTAATGCCACAACATTTCTTGTCTCCTTCCTTATTTTTACTCGATTATTTTACTGTTGCTCTCTTCTCCTTGGCCTTCCAGTGACCCATCTGACCCCCATCAGCTCTGTTTACAATTTATCCATTTGACTTCTCTTTTCTTTATCTTCTCATGACTCTATTGCTCCTGCCCTTGCTTCTCTTCAATGGCTTTCCTTTGAACCACATGTTCTTTTTAACTTCCTCTGCCTTGTCTTCAAGTGTCGGTGGATTGGACCATTCTTATCTTTCCTTCTTGATTTCCTTCTACTCACCTTCTCATTCTCTTCGTTCAGAAATCTTTATTCCTTCTCCCTGTTTCGCAGCATCCATGTGCTAAATCTCATTTTCACTTTTTTTCTCTTCTTTTCGTCCCGATCTTAAAACTCATTTGCTTGCTGATTGGTTGAGGTGTTTCATTTTTCACTTGATTTATACCGTTTTCTTTTTTGTTGAGCGCCTTGATATATAGCAATACATAATGCAAATGTTTAGTAGTTGGTATAAAGCCACGGTCGTTGTTGAAGTGATGTAGATTTTGGAGATGTGTCTGGGAGCAGTGGATGATGGGAAGTACATGATCTTAGTCTTTGCAGAGTCAAACATTAGTCAGTGAGTGCACGTCCAGTCCATATGGAAGAGAAGACTGTGTGTAATATGAGGTTAGGCGAGCTTGGGAGGGAGAAAAGGGGGACAACAATGGACGTGAGAATATTTTCAGAGGGAAGTGGTGTAGAGGAAGAAGAGGATAGAATGAAGCCTTTGGGTACTCGCAGAGGAATGTGTTGCAGTTGGTTTGAGGTTAGTAGACCTGTCTGTTTGGTAAGAGAGCTACTCGGAGAGTACTGCAACACATTTTCTAGTTGACGATTCTGCTGAGCCATATGGCCTTCTCAATGGTCTTGGGGAATTAAATGCGTTTCCAGAGCATGTTGACAGCGGTGCATTGAAATGCATGGGTTCAGGTGTTGCTCTGTCTTTTATGTTGCCTCTGCCAGCAAGGCCCTCCTGTCAACTACCATCTGAAATCTGTTTGTTCGATTAACTGCTCCACCTGGATTAGACCACATACCACACTTGACTTCATAAAGGCCAATGTGTGACAAAAATCTATTCCCTGGCAGAATGTGCCATAAGTCTCATCTGTACAGAAAAATACATTGGCATCTGTACTTACCCCCAAAATATTCCGCTGCCACATTCTTTCTGCTGATGATCTCCACACATGCATGCTAGCCATATATAATTAAAAAAGGAGTGTTTGTGCTATAGTAGTGAACTTTATAGCAGGTTCATAAAAGGACTACGCGAAACTTGAGTAGATCTGTTTCTACCGTAGCCACAGACAGCAGCATCGCTTCATCTGACAATGTTTGCCCAGACCAGGCACCATACACCTGGAATCGATGGCACAAAGCTGTTTCGTTAGCAAGGCTTTGCATACGTAGATAGATCGGAGCTCTCAGACTGCACTTTCCCAGTGCTGTGTACATTCTGAACGGTTTACTTCATCAGATTGTGCGACACCTTCTACCTTCAACCCAAAAGCGCTGACATGCAAAGCCAGCGATGGGACAGGCGGTTGAACATCGTGTTCCTGCCAGGAGGCGCAACATGCCTCCCCTTGACACAAGCACAGCATCTGCTCACCCACAAATGAATCTTGGGGGATTGTTTCCTCAAGAGATCACTCAATAATCTGTATTTTCCAAACGTTTACGGTAATTTCCTCAAACTTCTCTTTTTTAATTGGGGATGCATTCGGATTGGATATGTTATCAACTCGTGTATAATTGGAACAGTATATTGATCTGGTACAATGTTTAAATCTGCCTTCATTCACAAATGGAGATATTGCTACCTTCACTTCCAACTAGTGTTGCCGGTCTAGTTGTTGGATCACTCCAGTCATCATATCATGTTACTTAAACCTTGGCTCCAGCCTTATAAAATTACCCCTCATTACTTTTTGTTCACCACAATGGATGCAGACGAGACACGGTAAAATGATCCCACATTGCATTTGTCTTACTGTCTTACATCCCCGCCCCCCTCCACTTTTCTCTTGATCGCGCGAGATGATGACCATCGCACGCATTCTAGCACATCCGTACCCAACCCCTTTGTGTATATTTTAACTGCATACGTTTCTCGGGACAAGACAAAGCTTTTCTCTGAGAAAGGAACGTGAATTGACCACATTAAAGCAGACGATTTCAATTCTGAAATCTACTAAAGCGATTATAAACCGAATTTGTAATCATTAATCCAGTGAACCAGATAAATCTTTAACGGCCACTAATTTGGAATCGGTGCACATGTGCCACTGCCTCTACCCTCTGGATTATGGGATAGCTGTGACCTATCGATGACACATATCTGAAAATAAATTGGAAAGCAGTTATCAGCTCTGTAGCTTTTTGTGGTTTTCAAGACCTCATTTGTATGCTTATTACAAACATTATTGGGGGAATCCATAATTGCCTGCCACTTTCAACTCCACATGCACCAAAAACTACCACTCTTCCTCTTTTACCGAACTCCAATACGGTCGTGTGCAAATGAATGGCTTGAACGTATTTGGTGTATCATTTTTGTTCTAATATTTTGCATCACAGGCGGTATATTTTATTTATATCATTTCTACAAATGATGTCCATCCTATAATAAATTAACTTACCTCTGGGCTGTGAGGCCATTCCAATGTCAGATTAGTTCTGTATTAATAGCCGTAACATAACATGTTACCAGTCACCCATTCAAAGTTATATAGACAGGCATTGAGCAGCACAATAATACATCTCATTTGGTGTTAGGTCCTTTATTCTGTGCTGTGTCTTTTAATCTCTGTTATGAGTGCATGGGCCTAAAATGTTGGAAACTTTTCTATGCACTAACATCAATGCCTTGACAACTTTCTGTGAACACTGACAACGACTGACAATTGGTAAGGAACGATTAAGGTAACACGACTCTGATTTGCGCAGATTGTATACTGTCTGCTAGTTTACCAGTATCTCCATGTAGACCTTTGAGAATTGAGTAGAAATGTGCGGCACAACACACATTGTGCAGTACAAACTAAATGTACAACATCAAAAATAAAAGCAAAATGGCAATCCTACTAGAACTACCAGACACACTTCGTGCTAAGGCAGTGCTCGGTTTTAAAATAAGGGGGGACCAAAGGATGTCTGGGCTCGATCTGGTGAGCCTTTTTCATAGTTGGGGAATCTGATGACTGCATTTAATAGAAAATATGATCAGTTCTGGCATGTGCAGGCGGCAACAATATTTTGACTCCAGGAGGGGCTCAGCATTAAAAGGTTTGGTTATCACTGAGGCGATATGACCCGAGGTGGCAGGCTGACACTGGCGATGAAGGCCCATCGCCCAAGTTAAGGGCTTGAGGAAAGTGGGGTTCTCTTAATGCTGGTAGAGGTGCCATAACCGACGGAGTCGCCCAACTCGGAGGGTCAGATCACCATTAACACACACGGGTGCTAAAGGCGTTGTTGAACAAAAAAAGTATCTTTATTCAGTCCTGTGATGCCGCATCAGGAACCGGAGTCCGTCTTTAGTTTTCAATACGAATCAACACTTAAGGGGAACTTGTTATGCAGATGTGGCTCGGTGGACGGAAGAAAGGTACATTTTCTAAAAAAGAATTGGTGGTATGTGGGAAGTGCGAGGCCCAAGAGAGGGACAGGGTGACTGCTGCACAGCCGTGGGGGAGCTCAGAACGTGGGTTTATACCAGAGAATGGAGCCTGCGTTCAGAGCTTCCTAATAGGCCAGCGGGACCCCCCGCCCAGGGTGCTAATGAAGGTGCTTTGCGAATAATCTAATGTGGATGTTGCTGTATTAACAGCTGTAGCTGCTAAAATGACAAATGTGGCCCTGCAGTGTTTTCCTTGAAATTACTTTGCCGTCAGAATTCTCAGCAAAATAATCAACATGCCACTTTTGCAACTCCTAAAACGTCCTTTTCATAAAGTAGTGATAAATGGGAGACCGAGTAATTCATGCAGCAACAGCAGTACTGTATATGGATAATCTGTTCCCCAGCAGCACTAGTATATATGGATGGTCTCTGCCACTGCAGCAGTATAGTACATTGACCATCTCTGCCTGAGAAGCAGTCATTTATAAGCATTGTCTCTGCCAGAGTAGAGCAGTAAAGTGTATAGATTATCTGCCCCACAGCAGTACATTTATGCAGATTATTTCTGTCCCCACATACACCAGCAGCAGTTGTACAGTATATGTTTTAGCTTTGCCCTAGTACCTCATATAGATTCTGTGTCCCAGTAACCATTTTAGGTCCCAAATGTTTTACAAAGGGAAAATGAACGAGGGTGTATTTTTGAGAGGACACCCCCTTCCAAATCCCTCAATCAAAAATAGCATCTGCTGTCAAAGTCGGCCACTTCGTTGAATGATGCCAACCTTCATGGACGAATTGTCTAAGGTGACCATGAATGGCTTTACTAGGTTGTGTGACGAATCAGGAGTATGTGTTCCTTCTCTCCACGGGGGAGCCACCCCCTTTGAGGCTAGGAAGGTGAGCCTACTCTGTAAGACTTTTCATAGGGTTCTGGACAAGTGGGACCTTACTGACTGTGACTCGCCCTTAGGGGACAATGATTCCCAAAGGTAACTCCCTGTGCAGGACACTTTATTTCCATACATGGGACTGCCTCTCGTCCAAAGCAGTGTCCTCCTGTTTGGCAGTAGGCAATGTTGAATCAAGCACACCGTCTGCATGAAAAGGGAATACCCCTTTAAGAAAAAGGTTGTATGAAAATGGGATGAGGAGGCCCGAGGAGAGGAGAAAGAATGGTAAGCAGGGGAAGCCCCCTTAGGTCACAATGCCGCAGAGAGGCGGAGCAAAATGTGGTTGCGGAACCAACGGCACTCCGAGAAGCAGAGGACATCAATCTGAGATTCCAGTGGCCCAGCAAAGCGGACGGGGAACGAGGAACCGTCCAACAAGGTGGCGCACCCAGGGGCATGCAGTGGTGGGCCTGCTGCTCACAGAACCATGTCACACAATCACGGTCTGTAGAAGAATTATTCTATTCGACATATTTAATATGTATGCTGATAGCATCTATCACATGAAGCAGTACAATGGTTTTTGTATTTATTTATTTTTCTCTGTATTTCAGTGGGCTATTCCAATCATCGGACATTCCACCACTTAACAATAGCCAGTAGCTTCCCCACACAGGGAGTTAATGCCCCTCGGCTATGAGTAAAGTCCTGATGAAGATGACCTGAATAAAATATGGTTATGAAACCGGTCGACCTCGATACATCATGAGCTGGTCTCATGCGTTTTTATGATCTGTGTACAGAATTGGTCATAGACTCGTTTAATTCAATTTGACCTGTGATACATACCGGGTCTCAAATAGATTCCTATCTGTACATTTTTTAGATGTTGTACAGGCCCCTTTGATGTATCGTGTGTTATCAGTACAAGTTGTTAGACTTTTCTAGTGGCTGGCACTACATTGGCCAATAAAGGTATTACACATTGTTGTGCAGATATAGCCCTAAAAAACTCTAAGCACCAGGCATTATCTAATGTAAAATGCCTATTTCTTCTCAAACACTTGGGATTGATTTTTAATTGCAAGAATTGTGATTGTATTAATAGGTAGGTTATTTCCATCTTTTTCCTTTTGGCTATTAAGTGGTGGAATGTCCGATGACGGGAATAGCCCACTGAAATACAGAGAAAAATAAATAAATACAAAAAACCATTTTACTGCTTCATGTGATAGATCAGCATACATATTAAATATGTCGAATAGAATAATTCTTCTACAGACCGTGATTGTGTGTGACAATGTATCAAATTCCTCGGTAGAAATGTAAATCAGACCTCTTGTAGGTCGAATTAGCAATACCCTTAGTGTTATAATAGCTCACAGAACCTGGAAGACCGGGAGAGTAGAAAGCTCCCATCTGCAGCCGTTCGCAGAAGGTGGCAGACCAGAGATGCCAAGATTGGAACAAGTGAGAAGCCCGAATAGAGGAAGCGAGAAACAGACTAACCTGCCAGAGCAAGTGCCGAGACCCGTGAGATCACCCACAACAAACACAGGCACCAGCGTGGACGGTAGTAGCAGGAGGCCGTCGGGAGAGTCTGTAATAAAGTGCAGAGACTGTGATGGCCATAAGGGCAGTAATGGAATAGAGAACCAGCTTCACAAGATAACTAAGCAACTGTTCAAAACCCTAAACAATAAGAACTGTGAAGCATATCGAAAGCAGATAAAAAGATCCTGGGGGAGAGAGGAAGAACCCCAAGAGATAATTTGAAGAGGGGCAAGTGCTGAAGAGTGGGTAGACCACTTAATGAGAAGTTATAGAACATGTTGTAATTTAAGAATACAGAGCGAGATAAACAAGGAGGAAAATAGATCATTAATGAGATCCCAGAGCTGGGTAATTCGCAAAGTTGATAAAGCAAGAGACGAACATAAAGATAAAGCAAGATGTTTGAGAGATATCTCCAGGAGAACCAAGATAAGGGTCATACGATCAGGAAGGCAAGATCTATGAACAGTTAGGAAGAGCTAAATGAACTAGTAAACAAAACCCTAAAACTTTATTAGAATAGATCACCATAAGGAGCTGTTTTTCCAAACAGACATTTGCACATTGAGGAGTTGCACTGAATAAGAAAACCCTGAAGGAACGCCTCAAGATAAAAGGCATAGAGGAGGCCACTAGAAGAAAGACATTCTTTTGGTACAGCATAGTTATTAGTGTTAGGGTCAGGTAGATTTAAGTTTAGAATGAGGACATTTTGGTTTTTGACGTCCTGACAACAAACACGCACCTTTTTAGTTTAATTTAGTTAGGTAGGGCATTCCCCTATGTGTATCACTAGAAGGGTAGCTGCCGATTTGAATTAGAGCATACCATTAGTTCTGTATGCTGTTCTGTTCTAGTAGGTTCATATTGGTGTTAAATTCACCTATGACCCATATTTTTCATTAAGTATTGAAATACATTAAGCATCAAGACTATTTGTGAATGAATTACATACTTATTCATAGTCTCACTTCGAGGGGATTGGGTCTTCCGACGTATTCCATATCTATGACATGTAATCACCACAGCTGTGCTGCTTCGGAAACTTTTTCGGCGTCTGCGTCCTGCGTCGATGACGTCGATGCGCCGTCGTCGATGACCTCCTCCGACGTCCGACGTCATCCGATGTGATAAGTAGGACGCACGACGCCCATAGCCTCAGTTCCGTTTTTTCCGCGAACGTGTTGCTTCGTGTTTCTCGGTTTGAACGCCTCGACTCTTTGGAGTTCTGTTCTTCTCGGTTCTTCGAACCTGTTCGTTTGTGAAAATCCTTCTGGAGATGTCTTCAACTTCGTCTTCGACCCCGCGTCCGGGTTTCAAGAAGTGCGGGGAGTGTGGGTCCAAGATGTCGGTGACGGACTCGCACGACGCCTGCCTCTGGTGCCTCGGGGAGGCCCACGACACGGATGACTGTATCGACTGCCAGTCGCTCACGTCCAAAGCCTTACGCGAACGTAAGAAGAAGTTGTCGGTAGGTCGGGTGTCCAAGCCCCGAAAGTCGAAGTCTGCGGGGCTTTCGACGGATGATTCGAGGGGTGACTCTCCGTGTCATCGTCGGAAGTCTCGTGGGTCTCCTTCTAGGAGTCGGTCTCGCCACTCCTCTGCCTCTTCGAGGCATTCTCGGAAGCGCCGACATCGGTCGTCTTCCAGGTCCTCTTCGGAGGGCTCTGCCCGGCACGTCGCTTACCCCTCGGGCCGTGCGACGCCGGAGGAATGGGCTTCCTTCGGGAAGAAGATGTTGGCGATTCTTGAGTCGCAGGGTACTCAGCCGTCCGCGCCCCCGAGTGGGGTCGGTCGTGTGAAGTCGAGAGACACCGCTCGCAAGAGTGGTCGGCACGAGTCACGGGAGAGGTCCCGTTCGGACAAGGGGACTCGTTCTCGACGTACCCGTTCCAGGTCCCGGTCCTCGACGCGTTCGAGACCGTGTGCACCTGTGAGGTCTTCGAAGAAGGCTTCGGCGTCGAGGGCGTCGACAGGCTTTCTCGAGGCTCTGGCTCCGAGGAAGTCGTCGATGCCGCCGACGCTCAGGTCGTCGAGGGACACGCTCGGGGCTCCGGCCTCGAGGGCTGTGTCGACGCCGCCGATTCTGGAGGCGCTGCATCTGACGTCGACGCCGATTTCCTCGACGTCGACGCCGATCCTCTCGGCGCCGATGCCGGTTCTCTCGACGCTGGCGCCGATTCGCTCGACGCCATCGACGCCTTTCGTGTCGGAGGTACCCCAGGGCACGGGTGGACCCCCTAGGGGAAGGCTCTGGTTAAGAGCAAGCACTCTCGAGTGCCTTCTTTTCGCCACCTGGACTATATTTCGGAGGCGGATGAGGATTCTGATGGCCTGGTTCCTAGTCAGGTTCCGGATGACATTGTCTCGGGCCATAGTCAGTTTGACGAGTTGAGACAGTCACTGCATGATGCCAGTGGACTGGACACCTCTCCGGAGGTGGAGTTTTGTAGGCCTGAGCCTGGCTCTCATGCTGATTCCTCGTACCGGCGCCTTATGGCTAGGGTTTCTGAGTACTTGGGATGGTCTGCTCCCCCAGGGGAGTTTGTGCAGGATGATCTGACAGACATCCTTGATGTTGGTCCCCCAACTGACCCGGTTCTGCCGTTCCATATGGCTTTACAGAGAAGGGTGGCGGCGGCTTGGACTGCTCCGGAGAGTCTCCCGGCGGTGGGCAGATCCTTGTCGCGAAAATACCGTCCAGCCAGTGGCGACCCCTGCTACTTGACCAGGCACCCCACTCCGGAGAGTTTGGTGGTGCAGGCGGCCACGGCCCCGGCGAAGCAGGCGTCGTACCCTACCATCCCTCCTGATAGGGACGACAAACGTTTTGATGGCTGGGCGAAGAAAGTGTTTTCTTCTGGTGGTATGGCGCTTCAGGCGGCCAACTCCATTTGTGCCTTGTCACGTTTCACGCACACTCTGTGGAACTGTGTTGCGTTGGCGGCTGAACATGTTCCCGAAGGGGATGAACGGGATGGTTTCCTTGCTATGGTCCAGGATGGTAAGGATGCCATGTGTGAGTCCGTTCAGTCGGGTTTGGACTTAGCTGAATGCGTCAGTAGGTCCATGGCGGCGAGCACCGTGATACGCAGGTTTGCGTGGTTGCGGAAGTCGGGGTTTGCGCCTGATGTGCAGTCCCGGCTCCTCAACATGCCCTTTGATGGCGAACACCTTTTTGGCAGCAAGGCTGACGAGAGCCTTGAGAGGTTGCAGACCTCAAAAGCTGCAGCGAAGTCGTTGGGCGCTGCAGTTCGCCAACCTCCGCCTTTTCGTCCCAGGGGACAGCAGTGGAGGGGTGGTTCCTTTCGCTATTACTCATCCTTCAGTAAAGCGAGAGGAGCTGGCAGTCAAAGAGGCCAACGCAGGGGTACCAGAGGTGGACGACAGGGTACCCGTGGTGCCAAGGCCGCTCGGGCAGTTGCCTCTTTGCCCTCAGGTAACGCCGCAGCCGCTCCCACTCAGTCGTGAGGCCATGTCCCATGGTTCGCCGGTTGGGGGAAGGCTGGCGCATCATCTTGTAGAGTGGCAAGCCATTACTTCAGATGTGTGGGTTCTGGAGATCATAACCCACGGCTACTGTCTTCCTTTTCGGCACAGGCCTCGCGACGATCCACCGGGGAACCTCTCTTTGCAGAGTCCGGATCCGCTCCTTGCGCAGGAAATTCAAGCCCTGCTGGAGAAAGGCGCCATAGAACTGGTGCCTGTAGCGGAGAGGAACAAGGGATGGTATTCCCCTTATTTTTTGGTTTCGAAGAAAGACGGGGGATTGAGACCCATCATGGACTTGCGCGGTTTGAGCAAACTCCTCAGGAAGGACAAGTTCAAGATGGTTACTCTCTCTCAAGTCCTCCAGGCCCTTCAGCTTCAGGACTGGTTGGTGTCACTCGACCTCAAGGATGCTTACTTCCATGTGCCGATCCATCACAAGCACAAGAAGTACCTGAGGTTCGCGGTTGGCGACTCGCACTTTCAGTTTCGGGTCCTGCCGTTCGGTTTGACCTCCGCCCCGAGGGTTTTCACCAAGCTCATGGTGGTGGTGGCAGCGCATCTCAGGCAAGGGGGGATTCACGTCTACCCCTACCTGGACGATTGGTTGATCAGGGGGAGCTCTCCCGAGCAAGTCCTGGATCATCTATCGATCACCTGTCGCTTCCTTCACAGGCTGGGCTTCTCCCTCAATTTAAAGAAGTCCCATTTGACGCCAACTCAGCGGCTCCAGTACATCGGAGCAGTGCTCGACACTTCCCTGGGGCAGTGTTTTCCTCCCCAGGTGAGGGCTCTTCACATTCAGCAGATGGTGCACAAGTTTCAGCATGCCCAGACGCTCCCAGCGTTCGAGTTCTTGAGGTTGCTCGGCCTCATGGCATCCTGCATTCTTCTGGTGCCAGAGGCTCGCCTGCGGATGAGATCTTTGCAGTGGGCACTCAAGACGCAATGGTCGCAGTCCTCCGGCAGGATGTCGGACTCGATTCAGGTGCCGTCCTCGGTCGCCCGGGACCTTCTGTGGTGGGCCGTCGAAGGCAACTTGATGAAGGGGGCTCCATTTTGGCTTCCCTGGCCGGAGGTGACGATCGTGACGGATGCATCCCTCACGGGATGGGGAGCTCATGCCAACGGGCTGACAGTCAGCGGTCGTTGGTCTCCGTCGGAGTCCAGACTCCATATCAATCTGTTGGAGCTGAGGGCCGTCAGGCTAGCCCTGAAGGCTTTTCTGCCGTCTGTGCGAGGGAAGAATGTCCTGATCCTGACGGACAACACAGTGGCCATGCACTACCTCAACAAAAAGGGGGGGGCAGGGTCACTTCCTCTGTGCAGAGAGGCGATGCAGCTCGAGTTCTGGGCCATCCAGCAGGAAGTTTCGATCTCGGCAGTTCATCTGGCCGGAGCCGAAAACGTGACGGCGGACGCTCTGAGCAGGCAGAGCGCGATCTCTCACGAGTGGGAGTTGGCTCAGGAGATTCTCCTGGAGATCTTCGCCCTTTGGGGGACCCCTCAAGTGGATCTCTTCGCCTCCAGTGTCAACCGGAAGTGCGAAAGGTTTTGCTCGCGGGAATTTCCTCCAGAAGGAGCCTTAGGAGACGCGTTCGTGGTGGAGTGGTCATTCCCGCTGCTGTACGCGTTTCCTCCAGTCCCCGTCATCCCGCAAGTGCTGCGGAGGTTACGGAAGTTCGGTTCCCGGATGATCCTCATTGCCCCGGCGTGGGCTCGGAGGACGTGGTACCCGGACCTTCTCGACTTATCCATCTGCCCTCCACGTCGTCTTCCCTACCGAGACGATCTGCTCTCACGGGAGGGGGGTCAGGTTCTCCATCCAGAGGTCAGATCCCTCAACCTTCACGCTTGGCTTCTGAAAGGTTGAGGTATAAGGATTGGGACCTCCCTGAGGACGTGATGGAGGTGTTGCTTTCGGCCCGAAGGCCGGCAACAAAGTCTCTGTACCGTTGCCGTTGGCGTAAGTTCTGCGACTGGTGCAGAATTCAGAATGTGGATCCTTTTGCATGTGACATCCCCATGGTTCTGTCCTTTTTGCTTTCTTTGGCCCACAGGGGCTTGCAAGTGGGTACTGTTAAGGGTTACCTGGCGGCGCTGTCCATCTTTAAGCGCTCGTCTGAAGTGTTCTTACTTTAAAATCCCTTTGATTTCACAGTTCCTGAAAGGGCTCACTAATGTGTTCCCTCCGTCACCTTTCCTGGTGCCCGGTTGGGATTTAAACCTGGTTCTTAAGTTTCTTATGGGTGCTCCGTTTGAGCCTTTACATTCTTGCCCTTTGAGGCTGTTAACTCTGAAAACTGTGTTTTTAGTTGCGGTTACTTCCGCTCGCAGAGTGAGTGAGTTACAGGCACTTTCAGTTAAGCCTCCCTTCACTGTATTTCACAAGGACAGGGTTGTCCTTAGAGTTCGTCCTTCTTTTCTTCCGAAGGTAGTGTCGGAATTTCATTTGGCCCAGAAGGTTGTTCTTCCGGCATTCTATCCTCCTCCGCATCCTGGTAAGGAAGAGGAGAGGCTCCATAGGCTTGATCCTAGGAGAGCTTTAAGCTTTTATGTTTCACGCATGTCCCGGGTCAGAGTGGATGATCAACTCTTTATTGGTTACGCTGGAAAGCGTTTGGGGCAAGCTGTGACGAAACAGACTTTGTCTCGCTGGATTATTTTGGCCATCTCGGAGTGCTACCGTTTGGCGGGTAAGGACCCACCGGCTGGCTTGCGGGCCTATTCTACCAGGGGTATGGCTGCGTCTACTGCCCTGCAGAGGGGTGTTCCTATTCGCAACATCTGTGATGCAGCCACCTGGGCTTCAGTACATACATTTGTACGTCACTATTCCCTTGATTCCATCCGAGCACAGGATCTGGCCTTTGGCAAGGCGGTCCTTTGCTCTGCTATTTGATTGGCTATTCTACATTTTGATTCTAAATTCTTTCCCTCCTCCTTGCTTTGGTACTGCTTTGGGAGTCTGTCATAGATATGGAATACGTCGGAGGACCCAATCCCCTCGAAGAACAAGTTACTTTCTTACCTGGTAACGTTCTTTCGATGGGATGGTCCGACGACGTATTCCATATCGCTCCCGCCCTGCCTTCCCCGCTTCAGAATTTCTTTTGCGATTGCAGCTTACGTTCCGCAAGGCTTTGTGTCTGACTGGCAGTTGACTTCTGTCACACGTTCTGGGGGAAAAAACTATAACTGAGGCTATGGGCGTCGTGCGTCCTACTTATCACATCGGATGACGTCGGACGTCGGAGGAGGTCCTCGACGACGGCGCATCGACGTCATCGACGCAGGACGCAGACGCCGAAAAAGTTTCCGAAGCAGCACAGCTGTGGTGATTACATGTCATAGATATGGAATACGTCGTCGGACCATCCCATCGAAAGAACGTTACCAGGTAAGAAAGTAACTTGTTCTTCTAAAGCTCATACATGAATTTTATTTCATGTTTCTCAGCATGTTGGTTGTAAAACAATCAAGGAAGTACATACCAGTTTATCTCTGATAAATAGCAAAATCAGGGCATGAGTCTCAAATTTGTATTAAGCCAAACCTTTTCAGGAAAACAAAAAAGACATTACTTCACAATCAGTAGACAATACAGTGTGTGTTAAAGAACAGCTGCATTGCATTGTTGAAAATCAATACCAGCAGATATAAGAGGTCAGACAGTCATTCCTGCACCCACACTCCTTTTTTTCACTGTACCACCAATTTGTGTAATACAGATATATTTGCATCACTATGTTTGACGTCTTATATCTGCTCCCCTGGGTCTCCTGCCACTCTGGTAAAACAAGCGACAGCTTGAAAGCACCTGCCTCTTTCAGAACAGTCTGTTTCAGTGCGTCTGCCTTCACCTGCGTTTCTTTTCCCTGCTTCGCCCGAGCAGGTTCTCTTCTCTCTGCTTCTTGATTGGAAATGTAAACTATCTTTAAATGTCCCGCGCAGCTGATCTGCTTTGCAACAACTAGTTTGTGTGTTTGGCTTGGGGGTTCTTTCATTCCATACTGACTCCTCCTTCCTCGTCTCAGTACTTGAGGCGTTGTGGGAGTTCGGGTGCATAGGATTAATAGGACTTCTAAGGTCATTTTGTTTGGGATTTTTATTTAATACAAAACCATCAAAGGCAGGAGATGTTGTGTGTGTTTATGTACATTTTAGGTGTGAATGGTATTCAGCCTAGAATGTATGTTAGGAAGGTTATTAGAGTTGTGTAACTGGAGGAATGTGTATTGTGACAACATGCCATCAGGAATTTAGGAATTATAGAGTCTTCCTCATTTATAAGGGGAGAATACTGCATCCTCCCCATGGGGTCAGCACATCTCCTCGACAGCCTTCTCCTCCCATGTGATCCTCACTCATAATACCACCCCCAGGGTCAGGATCAGGTAGTGGCTGCCGTCCTCTGGCCACATGGGAGATCTCAGGCTGGGGATCAGTGATGACTTGACAGGAGTCCTCACAGAAGTCTGAACTGAGTTCAACTTGAAACAAAGGAAATAAGTGTTGTAACTTTGGAAAAAGAACTGTTGAGCAGCTAAAAAAATTAAGAAAATAAGAATGGATAATAATAACTGGACATCTTGCACAAAACCAATATAACTTGAAGAGGAAGCAAGATATGGAAAGGAGCTCAGAGAAAGTATATCATTTAACTACATATCAAGTAAAGCCCTTCTCACTTCGCCCTCTTCACCTAATTCAGAATAGGACTGCAAGACTTATCTTTGGCCTTAAGGCCAGGGACTGCGCCTCTCCAGCCCTAAAATCTCTCGGTGTCCAGACATTTGGTCGACCTAAAACTGGTCGAATGACATTTGGTCGACGCAATTTGGTCGAAAACCAAATGGTCGAATTTTTTTTTTTTGAGTATATATTTATTTTTCGGGTTTTCCTTTTTTACAAAAATGGGTTTTTAGAAAAAAAAGGGGGGTTGGGCCCCCCCCCCAAAAAAAAAAGCGTTGAAAATAAAAAATAAAAAAATTCGACCATTTGGTTTTCGACCAAATTGGTTGGACCATTTGTCTGGTTGACCAATTTTTTTCGACCAAATGTCTGGTAACCAAATCTCTCCACTGGATTCCGGTGGTTGCAAGGATCAAATTCAAGACCCTTTGCATCATCCGCAAGGATTTCTGGGGCCTGGGATCCCGCTACATCCTACTCCCTCTCCCTAAATACCTCCCTTCATTAGTTCTTCGGTCCTCTAGCTCTAACTCTCTGCAGACTGAACGTTTCTCCAAGCAGAGAGTGGGGGGGTAGATTTCTTTCCTCGGAAGGAGCCGCCCTCTGGAATGGCCACCCTGCCCCTCTCCAACTTGAGCCCGATCTCCTTCAGTTCCGAAAGCTCGTCAAGACCTTACTCTTCCCCTCCTCCTACCACTTCCCCCTCCCCTGCTAGTTCCCACTGCGACTGGTTTCCCGTACCCCTTTTGAGTCTCACTGGGGTCAGGCCTTCCTTGACCAGTCTTCCCCTGCACCCTCCCTACCAGCCTACTAAGGCTTTTCACCCCCGCCCTCATACTAGTTATCTACCTCCTTTACTTCCTCCTGGCACTTGCCCTCTTTGTGCCCCTTAGCATTTTCTCCACCCTTGTGCCCCCCTCCACTCTGCTCTTCTCCCCATTACTCTCCACCCAGCACTTCTCCCGATTACCCTCTCTCTATCCCATCCCTTCGCCTGACACCTTCCCCCTCCCTTTTGCAATTGCACGATCCAAATGTCATAAGGCCTAGTTAGGACCGTTATTGTTTTTCTTTTCCCCACTGCTCCCCTCCCCTCCTTGTCTTGTGGTGCCTGGAAACACATTCTGCAATATAGGCACTATACAAAGGTTCAATAAAAAAAGCTCCGTTAACTTTCAAGGAGATGCTGAGAACTACAGACAAAAATGGAGAACTAATAAGAGAACCCTAAGATGGGTATACAAAGACAAGAGAAAGCCGAAGAGTTGAATCCAAGAAATCACAAGAGACTCGGATTACTTACTAAAAAGACTGATATTGGAAGTACCCTCAAGAGGAGTTAGTTTCGTAGTGGTAGGGTCAGAAAAGGGTCATTTTGGACAGCAGACTTATTACTTTTGAACATTCATGACTGAATAACGAGCACCTTAGTAACATAGGCAGGGACCACCCAGAGTGATAGGGAAAGATGGAATGTATCCTTTTACTTTAATAAAACATTAGACATCATGTCAAAAGTAAGTGTCTCTGTCCTTCTACTGACTTGCCACAGTAACTAGAGAAACATGGCAGCAAGGAATCAAACTGCAGTCGACAAGCTAATCTTTAAAATCCTGAAGAGGATATGTTCAGTCCTGGAACCTATAATTAATAGTTTTTGAAAGATCTACAAGGTGAGGAGAGACTCCCATTCCCCCTAGGCTAATTTCGATCCTGTAGGCATACTTTTTCATACAGCCTCCGGGTCCAATCAATCCACAACCCTGCATGCCACCCTGACATGGGTGTCATTATGGGGGACTAGTGGGTTGTGTCCCCCCCAACTTCTGTGGCCTGCCTTTTTGTCTCCCCCCCCCCCCATCTTTTGGAGAAGGCCTGAGGGGCCAAAATCATCAGTTATGTAATTGGACAGCGGGAGCCCGGCTGGGGTGCTCAGCAAGGGTATCTGGACTTTTCATCAAAAATGAATTCAGCGAATTTATTTCCATCGAATTGTATTCATTGAAAATACTTTCCATCGAAATGCATTTTCATTGAATAAAATTCGATGGATTTCAGGGTTAGGGTTAAGGTTATTGTAAGGGTTAGAAATAGGGTTAAGGTTAGGGCAAGGGTTAGAATTAGGGTTCGGGCAAGGATTAGAATTGGGGTTAGGGCAAGGGTTAGAATTAGGGTTGGGGTTAGGGCAAGGTTTACAATTAGCGTTCGGGCAAGGGTTACAATTAGGGTTAGTGCAAGGGTTACAATTAGCGTTCGGGCAAGGGTTACAATTAGCGTTAGGGCAAGGGTTACAATTAGCGTTAGGGCAAGGGTTACAATTAGGTTTAGGGCAAGGGTTGGAATTAGGGTTTGGGTTAGGGCATGGGTTAGAATTAGGGTTTGGGTTAGGGCAAGGGTTGGAATTAGGGTTAGGGCAAGGGTTAGAATTAGGTAAAGGGTTAGATTTAGGCTTAGGGTTGGGTTAGGGTTAAGGGGTGGGTGGACGTAGGGGTTGGTGGGGCTGTGGGAGGGAACCTCCCCAAACCCCCCAAAATGCAATAAACTTTAAAACATTACAAGGAGCTGGCCAGTGCCGAAATTTCATCACCGGACAGCTCCATGTAATGTTTCACCATGGAAAATAAAAGCATCAAAATGCTATCTTTTACATTTAAAAGCACATATCCATTGAAATTTGTCCATCCCTATATTTGATGGACAGGTTTCGATGGATATTTACTTTTTCATGTAAAAGATAGCATTTCGATGCATTTCCATTAGATGGATTTTCATCGATGCATTTGTGTTTCGATGCATTTCATTCGATGTTAAGACCATAAACCCTCAGCAAGGCTTGCACTATCTCTACATAATGCTGAGCTGTCTGACTGCTGCGCTGCAACCTGTTTGAGGCCGGGTTGCCCCGCGTGGCTCAGTCTCTCACCCTGGCTGGCCTGACTCAGTCAGCAGCCAGGGTGCTTAACTGGTTGAAGCGGGGCCCAACACCCGTTCGATCACACTAGCAGCAGCACTTCTGCGGGCCACGGCGCAGAGCGTTGCTTTCTGGCTTCGTGCTTGTGCGACACACAGACAGGAACTAGGAACCTCATTCAGTTTCCTGGTTTGTCTCAAGGCGTGTGAGTGCAAAGAGGTTATGTCAGTGTAACGTGAGACGTGGCCCGGGCGGCATTTGAAAGCAGAGCATTGGTATGTTTTAAAAAAATTTAAATGTAATTGTGTTTGTGTATGCTTGTTGGGAGGCTGGGCTGAGGGCTGACACTAGTTAGGGCCCGGGTCACATTTGGGCAATGTGAGCAGAGCTCAAAGTACATATTAAGGTCCCAGGTATGAAGGCACACTCAAAACGACAAATGGAACTTTCTATGTGGCAAGCCACAGCTCTGTAATGCCTCTAAAATTAGACTTGACACTTTTCAGTTGCTACTAAAGCATCACCATCCTAATTTCAAAATGCAGTTGGGGGAAAGTGCGCCCTCCCCAAGTAGAGTGGAAGCAGTCAAGCTGTGAAAACCTGTTACCCAAAACTATCGTACTCTGCAAATCCTAAGAAATGAAGCTGAGAGCTATACGCCTTCCAAACATGATGAACTTTTAAGCAGTTTTTGCTCTAGGTGCGCAGAAGGAACCGTATGGGATTCTGTTTTAAAAGCACACGTTCGGGAGCCTTGTATATCTTTTCCCCCTGCTGTTAAAAAGTAATCTTCACCAAACTGGCAAAAAGTATTTCCAGTTATGCAGACACTTTTTCCGGGCGGTTTGGTGCAAATTAGTCAATGGGTGTCATGGTTCAGGTTACAAGCCACCAACAACTGCTTCACTTACCAAACTAAACAGGGGAGTATCCAACATTGTAAGAGATGGGAGGGGGGCGGTTGTAACGACGAAATGCAGTGCGTCCAATTCCACATGGTCTCATTCACACCCCCAAACTGCCCACCCATGCCCCAATCTACTTTTTTGGTAACATTAGTGGCATATGGCATTTTAACATATATCAACAAATAAAAAAACTGCAGGATAATTCCAGATGCAGGAAATCATCTATTAGAGCTCTGTCCAAGCCATCTGGGGAAATGGACATGCAAACTTCCTAATTAGCACATGGATTGCACCAACAGAAGTGACTTCACAGAAAAGGACATTGCGAGGAGTATCATCAGTCTTTGATACTTGAAGACACAATGGAAGTGACTTTAGAATAAGTTGCCATAAGTAAGCCACATGGCAAATATCTTTGTGGTGCAAAATACCTAAATTGCACTATTGTTATATATGCAATAACTTTATAGTCCTTAGGTTTTTTTTTTATTTTAGTAGCATGATATATTAAAATAATATTGTGAATCAATCACTTACAGAGCTGCAGATAAGGCACAATGTCATTAAATGATTTGCACAGGATCACACACTTAGGTTAAATCGTGAAACTGGGATGTGGACAATTTAAGCAACTGCGTAAATCTCCACAGGGTTTGGTTGATATAGATATGTATTAAGGTTTTGCATTACCTTTCATGTGCTTAAAAAATATATAGCAATGGCTTGGAAGCAACCCACATTACATAATAAACTAGCCTTTCATAGTAAACTAACCTTACACTATATGCATTGTCATAGAAATATGTTGAGCAATAAGAGTATGACTTTAGTTGTATTCTCCCCATCCTGCATGCAAAGTCACAATAGCATCATGCAGATTAATGTGAGCCTAACAAATCCCCCTCGGGTTTTAAAGCCATAGTCATTATTTCATAACGCATGCAACATTAAGCACCCTTCTCACTTCGGATCACTCCCTCCCATTCCTAAAGGGACAAAAGGCCCTGCAAATAGCACCCCTCATTCTCATCAGTGCCTAATGGCTCACATTGTAATGTTCTGTTGAAACATTGCAACGTGAGGACCCTCTGCTGCCCGGAGCTCCTTGGTCATTGTCCTGGCAGCGAGACACCTTTACCATTGGGCTCCCTCTTTGAGGTGCCTAATGGGAGAGGTTTCCCACTGACCAATGTCCTAGTTTGGTTCTTAAGAGCCACAGAAGGGCAGCTTCCCCCACACCCCCTTGCCTATCCCACTTGGTACTCCACTGCTTGGAGTCATTTGAACACAGAAAAACATACCCTAATTTTAATCCGTCAGAATCTTGAAGAAAAGATCTATCTGCATCTACACATATAAGGTGCTGTGCAGAACTCAAGTTTGGAGATATCTGGCATTTAAAAATCTGTAACAAATATACTTGGTTACCCACTGCACTGCATTAACTGATAGCTTCTGCCTTTGAATTAATGGACAAATCAAGGGAATTGCCGACATTCCAAAGAATCTGTTCCTTTCTGCCATGGCTTTATAGTTCAACTAGGTCAAGTCAACATAGCACACATTTTCAGGGATCAAGGAGTGATGAAGCCTGGTCTGCTCAATGGAATTTGTGCCACTTAGGAGCAAGAACATACAATGAAGTTACAGTGTACTGGTGTAGGTGCAGGCCAGCACTGACATGCCTCTCCTCCTGTTACGGGGGGCTACATCAGGGGCTCCATCAGGCATGTGGACACCATAGGACAGATATGTACAAGTATACAGGCAGGCCACGCCTCATGTTGCCAGGGGGCTACAGCGGTCATGTAGACATCACAGGGCAAAATAGGTACAAGTATGCATACTGGCTGAGCCACACCTCGTGTTACGGGGCGCTGCAGTGGTCATGCAGACACCATAGGGCAAAATAGGTACAGGTATGCAGACTGGCTGAGCCACACCTCGTGTTACGGGGCGCTGCAGTGGTCATGCAGACACCATAGGGCAAAATAGGTACAGGTATGCAGACTGGCTGAGCCACACCTCATGTTACAGTGGGCTACAGCGGTCATGCAGACATCATAGGGCATAATGGGTACAGGTATGCAGGCTGACGGGGCCATGAATCATGTTACGGGGGGCTACAGCGGTCATGCAAACATCATAAGCTGAAAAAAAAGCATTACATCGATATTCGCTACTTCTAAATTCCACATTTTGGCAGGGTGCACTGTGCACTTGAGGACGCTTGATAAACAGAATTAAAACATCATCTAGGTTCAGGATCCAATGCACAGAGATGCCACACATCGGGAGTTCACAAGTTAAAAGGTACATTTAAGACGAAGTCAAGAGCCATTGCTAGGCATCCCATTCACATGGCGCAAGCCCGCGAGGTATAGAGCAGGTGTGGCATAAGTAGCAACAGTACATTAGCACTTGGGTAACAAGCGGGGCAAGGTCTTTAAGTATATTTAGGTCTGCGAACAAAGGCATGCAGATGGGGTCAGCAATACAGTATGATACTGCAGTGTTATGGAGTAGCAAAGTGGGTATAGTTAGTCTCAAAAGTCTGTGAATAAAGGAAGGCTAGCAGATTTCATTGTCTTTAGTCCAGCTGAGAAGGTCAGGAAGTCTGGAGCTCCAGGTAAAAGGACCATTCCCTTCAAAATCTTCAGGTCTCATGCTGGATGGCTTTTCTGTTGTGCTATGCAGAGGCCAATAACTGTAGTGATAATCTACAAACGCACGCAACCTCCCTCCATTGCTCTATGTAGGATTTTGCCACAGAATGAAGCCCCAAGACCCAAGTTGGACCTCATGGTATGCATATCCTTTAAAGAGGCATCTGTGTTCACAAACTAAATCCTGTGCCATTTAGAATTTTCTTGCCTAGGACGTACCTCTTTTAACCTGCTTTCAGCTCCTTGGTGTTATCCAGGGGATATGCGTAAGAACATCAAAATTACCACAAGTTTGAATACATGACAAGTCTGATGGTGATTCAAGGATGCATTCCTTTTAAAATGACTGCAAACCATGATTTCTATATACGCACTTGGGCAGCCACACCCAACCTTTTGAGTTGCCAAGGCGAGTGAAAAAAGAGGATTTTGTTTTTGCCGGTGAGATCTCAATTGATTCCTATGGATCGACAAGGGGATTGGCGGGTGAGTGAACTGGCTCTTTGGGCGAGTGACACCTGCCAACAGAGGGTCAGTTGACTGGCATGGCCTTTGGAAGTGAAATGTTGGCTCTCCCGCTTTAGCCAAAAAAGGGATGGGTGGAAGGTTTTGAATAAATCTGAACCACTGGCACTGCTATGGGCAACCTTCCACACCAACGTATTTTAGCCCGTCTGCGACATTGCAAAAGGTGTCCAGCCATATGCAAATCATTCAGGTACTGCCACGAATAGGAGCACCCCATTCCGGACTCCTAGACCAGGTCCCCTCTGCATGGAAACACAAACAACCAAGATATGGTTTGGCCTTGTTGGTCCTCATCAGTGATGTGAAGCTTGGTTCCTATAACACAGCTTTAGGGAAGTATGCTGTTCACTTAATCACTCGATCCGTCCATATTGTCATAAATTAGCCCGAGTTCCCTGTGCATGCTCTTGGGCTCTTGTTGTGCACCTTGCATGGGGGGGTGAGGGGGATTGAGAGAACCCCCCCAACTCAAGGGAAATGAGTGTAGACTGGTGGGGCACCAGCCCACTTAAAGCACTGGCACAGATATGCTGTGCGGCAAATGCAGACTTTCTTCTTCTATTTGCCTGACGTATGGGTCATGTTGCGTCCAGTGCAGTTGCCACACCCGCCCCTGTTTGCCATGCACTGTTTCAAAGACTGCAACCCCTGCAATATTGTACGCACATGGACGAGAGACTTTACTGGAGTTAGTGGGGGCGTGTCTGCCTTCGGGTTGCAGGTCATCCTCAGTTATTGGGACTATGAAGAGAGACAAAGGGGTAATGTGCCACACAATAAGTTAACAAATGTGCAGTGCGCCTTCTCGAGTTATTCACATTATACAGTGCCGAAGACATCTCATCAAGTCCTGTTACTTTAACCTAGTCTCAACCGCATCCTACTGACCCTATTGTTCACATACAGTATGGATTGAAAATGGGGGGAAAATAAATAGGTTCAAATCAAGAGAAAGCCTAGAATTGGTACATTCGGTATAATTACAATACCTCTGGGTTGACGACCTATGGTGGGGGCATTCTGCATGCCTCCAGCTATCATTAGGTGGTTACCTTCCAGATCCCACTTAGCCGTAGAGGCGGCATTCTGCCAACACCTGCATTGCAGGTAGTGGAGCACTTTCTACAATCGCCTAGAAACCGTAACTAGGTCGCCCTCATGGACTTACTGGGCACGGCGCCCTTGTCAACTGCGAGACCGGAACTTTGGTCGCCCTCATGGACTTGACTAAGTGCAGCACCCTGGTTACCTGTGCAACATTTCCAGGTGCTGTACACCAGCTATCACCGGCGACTCATCTAAGTGGAAAAGCTGCCCACTCTCTGGATCAATCTAATTACGATATATTGCCCAACCTTAGTGTTCACCTGAGTGTGAATACTCTGCCCACTATCAGGACCATCCAACGCAATAGGTTGCTCCCATCAGACAGTTCGGGTTCAGTGAGAAAAGCCCACCCTTAAAATGCCTTGAAGAGTAATCTATTGTCCAGCCCTAAGCAGTCCAGATACAGCGCATAGTCCACCCCAAGTCAGTCCAGGTGCCACATATTTCTCGCCTTCATGAGTCAGTCTGAGTGCACTATTTTGCCCCCCTCAGTGTTGTTCTACGTGAGATACGCTGCCCTCTCTCAATTCTGTCCAAATTCAATACTTTACCCCCAGCAAAGCAGTTCAAGTGCCAATGCCCGCCA
This sequence comes from Ambystoma mexicanum, assembly GCF_040938575.1. Lineage (NCBI taxonomy): Eukaryota > Metazoa > Chordata > Amphibia > Caudata > Ambystomatidae > Ambystoma > Ambystoma mexicanum. Next base: position 975,606,081 of record NC_090934.1, on the reverse strand, counting down.
ATAGGAAACATTGAAGAGTAATATATTGCCCACCCTTGGACTGGCCAAATGCATCACATAGTCCACCCCCATATCCGTTCAGGTTCGACACATTGCCCGCGCCCAGCTAGTCGCTCATTTTCTCCTACTCAGTCCGGAGCATCTTTCTTTTCGGATTTTTATCTCTGCACTCTTTTCTGTAAACACTCATGCTATTGGACATGTCTGCCAAGTCTCTTCTCTGTCCCCTCGCCCTAGATAGGCGGCCCATTGCCTCTATGTAGAGACCGTCCGCTCTTAGGGGTCCGCTCACAATAGTTGGAAGGTCATTCAGGTTATTTGTAACAATATTTGAACGACAGAAGTAAGCATGATGGACCTGTACCTCGTGTAAGTTCAGTATTTGGGAATGGGTAGCCTGTCCCTTCTGGTGGGGTGAGGGAAAGCGGTGGCACATGGGAGTGAAAAGCGAGAGGGTTGGGGCAGGGCCCAGATGGAGGAGTGAAGTGAAGCAAGTAATTAAGTGGAGAGAAAGTAGCGCTGGGGATTCATTTAGTGTATTTATTGCATTTGGTTGCACGCCCAAACCCTTAGGTATCACGTAGGTTACATACATCTCGGGTATCTTGAGCAAACATTCGTCTAGCAGTTGCAGGCCTGTGCTTGTGTCTGAGGGGTTGCAACAGTGTTTCAGGTCGCAGGCGGGGATGGGGGAGCTAGTTTTTAAGGGCCTTCCTGAAAGATAGGTGGTCGTCTAGGAGACGGAGGGTGAGGGGAAAGGGAGTTCCAGAGGGTGGGAGCTAGGACAGAGAAGGGGGAGCCTCCTAGTTTGGAGAAATTGAAGGAGGGACTACCGTGTGCAGAGCCTGATCTTGGGATGCCGTTACTATTGCTTAGCACTGTGATGCAACATGCGTGCTCTGGTTATCTGGTAAGTGGGGACCTCCCTCTTAATCCCCCCCCCCCCCCCCCACGAACCGCAAAACATCTGTGGATCCCGAGGCCAGGACATTACAGGGTGCACCGCTTACATGCATCTGCAAAGCATGAACCGCACTGCAGCGTCCTGCTGCCGAAATGGAAGGTTTCGATGCCTCTCCGGCAATAGGGGAATTGCTACCACTCTGCAGTAGCTGCCACAGCAAAGGCTGATGCGCAGAGACGAGGAAATGGAAATTTCCCAGTGGGTTTGATGTTTCCAGGCTCCTGACAGCCCAGAGTGCTGCGTGGGCGCACATCTGCCACACCGTGCCGTGGAGCAGCTACCAGCGCGTGCACATCCCCGTCCAGGCTAATGGCCGCATGCAGGCGATTTCTGGCTCATTCTCACCCGTCAGCATTTCTTGCGCCCTCTTTCCCAATCCAATTAATTAAAACAAAAGCCATCGGCTGAAAACTAGAGATTTACAACGGGCGGCTTATAGATCAAAATGCATTACCAATGGCAGCAGCTTAAGATATGCCAATTTATTACAATGAATGGAGGCAATTAAAAGCCACAGCAAGTGGGCTGTTACTGGAACCGGCTCTAATGGTTCCATTTATTGTGCGTTTAACATCCATAGACTAATTACTGATGTGAAACCAGAAGCTCGCCTACAAGGGAAAGATGATTCGTGGGTTCGCGGGGCCACGTTGAGATTGTCGCGAAAGATCACACATTGTCAAAGCACTGTTTCTAAATAACTGTAAGCGGACTTGGTGTCCACGGTGCTACAGTGCAGTTAGCAACTTTTGCATAATTGATTTGAATGTCACTCTTTTAAAATAAAAGAACGATAGCACTGTTTTCAAGAGGGAACGTAGGAACCCGTGACAATCGTAGAAACTCTTGCCAAGGGAACATTTCAAGTAAGAGCGATAAGTACACTGCTTGCATAACACACACACCCCCGAGTGCATTGCGCCATCGGCCCACTTCATTCATTGACACACACAGTGCCCCAGCACTGCAACTTGCACACGCGCACTCTCTCTCTCTCTCTCTCTCTCTCTCTCTCTCTCTCTCTCACACACACTTCACTCGGGCGCTCTTTCAATCAGGTGCTCTTCCACTCGCTCGCGCGCTCTCTTTGACCAATCAAGGCATACGACATTTCTAGCGCTGCATTTCAGAAATGCATACACCACCCCATCACCTCACACACGGTGAAGGCGCACCGTTTCTCCTCTTCTTTTAACTTTAAAGATAGAACTTCCACAAAGAAATTGTATGCCTGCACTCCTGATGCAAAGCACATTTCTCTTCTTTTTGTAATGAAAGTTTTCATTTACAAGTGATACATTTTGGTGTATGTAAATTATGCAATGGCTACAGTCGGTACCTATTTTATGCACCCCTGGGCTTTATCCAGCGCTTTGTTAGCCGGGGCTGAGCCCCGGCAGTCTCCGAAAGGGGCTCCTAAGCCGGGACCATGCCAGGACTAGCCCCAGCCACGCCGACCCCTAAGGCAGCCCGTTTAACCGAGCAGTGATGCACGGTTAAAGGGCTACCTGCAGTTGTCAGCACTTTCGATTAGAAAAAGAAAAGGCATTGTCTCTTCTATTTTCTAATCCAAAACTGGTGACACCTGCAGTCAGCCCTTTAACTGTTCAGTACCGCTCAGTTAAAGGGCTTCCTGTTCCATGTTGGGTCTTTACCCAGATAAAAAAGGAGGGTCTGGGCAACCCAGCCCCCCTCCTGTTTCTGAGTTAAGAGTCAGCAGGCAGCTCTTTCCCCTCAAGGAGCCGATTGGTTGAAGGGCTGCTTGCCTAGTCAGTGACCCCTGCAGGCAGCCCTTTAACTACATGGCTCCTTGTATGAAAGGGCCTCCTGCTGTGTGCTGTAGGCACAGGAGGAGAGCTGGGTCGCACTGGCGTCACACCTTTGGTGCACCCAGCCTCTCTTTTTTGCATACAGGCTCCGAGTCTGATTTGGAACACAAGGAAGGGCTGGGCGTACTAAAGATCATAATGCAAGTGCATCCTGCTCTCCACAGACCCCCTCTCTTAGGTGAGAGAGGGCTCTCAGGGGGCGCGGCCCAAGTACTGCTGGCATCTTCTTTGGTGTAGTTTCTCAAAGGCAGCAACACATTATCTTTCCATACAATAACATTTGATCCCAACAAAAAATATAAGAAACCATATCATTGATTTAATATGCTGACAAGAATAGGAAGTTAAATTGGATCCATTAACATGTGAGAATGCTGTACCTAAGAAGGTATGAGCAACCTGCACACCGAAGAGGATACCGGAGCACCTAGTAAGTTGCTGTAACACACCCGATTTTATGTCTTGTTAAATGGCTGAACCAGAAAAGAAATCGTAAAAAAATAAACAGCTAAGCGAGCATCAGAGGTAATACTCTTACGCAACACTTATGGCTGCTCACTTTCTCCGGCAAGCGTTCTAGCCTCTAATCCACAAGTGATCTGGATATGATGTTCCTCTGCTCACTTATGGACCTGAGGACAGTTTACTTGTTGGCAGGGGATGTATGTGCAAGCATGATGATCTCTGTTCACCGACATGAATTATTTTTTTTTATCACAACATTAGTTTCACTTCTTCAAATTCAGCATTCACACATTCCTTCTGGGTATCTACTAGAAGTAGACAACAGTTTTCTCATATTCCAATATTAAAAGTACAATTTATTCATAGCATTACATTATCAGAAAATACACTAAAATAAGTGTTGTCTACTTAAGAGGAATTCGACCATCAGCACAGGGAGAATGCGTTCGGCTGGGCGCTTTTGAAGTTTGAAATGAATGATGGGAGATCAACCTCAGAAAATGTGTGGGGCTAATCTGCACAAATTTTCCTCTGCTCACCGCACAACAAGCACATAGTCCTGTGTACTCTGCGGGTGGCACAGCCTACAGGCGCAGTCCTCCCTGTCACATAAGGCAACAGCTTCCTCTGGCCATGGCCAGCCTTTTTACAATATCAAAGGCTCCATGGATCAGCCCTCTCTATTGTCTATGTTCTGCTGGTGGCAGCCCATACTGATGATAATTTATTGAAACGGGCCAGCGAAAAGCCTGATCGCAGAACTGACAAAACGGCACAATAAGCCCCAACACTGCTATGGTATGTACTGTCTCAACTTGAAGCTAGCTCTCACCCCTCTGTATGAAGGGCAGTGAATGACATGTCTGGGACAATTATGTACAGTAGGAAACCCCTGCAGGAACTCCCTTTCAGAGGGAAGAAGTATGTGAATTGATGGAGACAGAAAGTCTGTTCTCTCCACAACTTCAAGGGAGACCTGTGATCAATAGTCGGAGAGAGCTCAAGTAACCAGAGAGACACTTTGATCCAAAACAGACAGGAAGATGGGTGGGACTTGGTGCATATTGTCATCCTCTACCTTTCCTGTTGCAAAGAACTCTGGTTATGACCTCACGCATAACAGAAGATTCTTGGTGGGGGGCCCAGGATTGGTTCATTAAGGTATGCTTAGCCTGCACCAATCACTGGGGCGCATTTGGCTTTATAAGAGGGCTGAACCCCTCACTTGGCAGATCATCGGACGGCTTTGAAAGGAGTAAGAAGGACTAATTTGGACCCTGGCTGAAGGTACAGTCTGCCTTACAACTTCTGCCACTGAAGGATGGCCAGGATTTCCAAGAGGAAAGTAAGATCCCTCCCCAAAACATCTCCTAAGAACAGATGGAGAACAGATCCGGAGGACCCATCCAGCAGCTCCAGCACCGGTACCCAGCCTGCACACAGTATGCCCTGCTAGCAAGCATCCTAGGTGGGAAGTGCCAGAGAGTCTCTGAACAAAGGACAATGCTGTTGCCTGCAAACACTCTCTTCAGCTTTGGCCCATCCAGCTTTAAGGATGACACAAGCCCTTGCGAAGAAGCTAAGTAATGCCACAACAAGCATCAACCAACATCCATCTGACATTTTCGAGACAGTCGAGCCCTCTAATCGCGACCGGCTGCACCGCTGACTTTTGTCACGCTGCAGTCACTAAAGCCATTCAAAACGACTTCACCAGCGTTCCAGATCTGCCAACCAGGACAGAAACGATTCTTGACCCCGAGCCGCCGTGAAGGCCAGCCTGCAGCTGTCCGTCCAGCCTCGCTTGCCGAACTGCCTGCCACCTGATACCCGCAACTGTCTCCCGTCTTGAACTCTGTCGCAGGAGCTGCAAAGCATCCTGGAACCGGCCCAATGCTGTCAAGCATCAAGATCATCTGAAGCACCAGATACATTGTGGTTCTGGCCCCCTGGTCCTTCTCCGAAGGCCACTAGTGACATTTTTACGACCCCTTTCTCTCTTGGTGTTGAAACGAAATAACCTTGACCAATTAAGACTGATTGCTTTACCAACTACCCTCCTGTCAGTATCCAGAGTGCATCCATTTCCTTCATGAAACTGTCTGTCTTCTGTGTTCCTGTACAGGGTGAGTTGTATTTTGTAGTGTGCTAGAACTGTCGGTTGTAATAATAATGAAGTAGATATGTTTCTACAACCATGATTGGACAGTCCCTTTTATCATTGGATAGTAATTGTATTTATGCTGTGTTGCAACCTTGCGGACAGAAGTCTGCCATCCACGTAACCAAAATTGGACAAGGAGGTTTATAATTGACTTGTGTTTCTAATCTGTTCGGATCCCTTCTGGTGTTCTAGAGGTGTGGGGTTGATTGATGGTTTAGAAACAGATATTCAACCCGGACCACTGGTGCCCCGGAAGTTGATTCGTCACACTATTACACAACTTATTCATTTCAGTACTCATTTTAAAGTACTGGAAACTTTGTTCACAGGCAACACACTTGTTCTTACGAGCATTGTGTCAGCCCTTTTTCCCTGCTTCATTTCTCTTCACTCTTGCTACAGACATACAAAGTATCATAATCTCCATCCTTGCTTTACATCCCCCTCTTACCTGTACAAATCTTTCATATTCCTGTTGCTTTTCTCCCCTTCACCTTTCCATGCCTCTGACGCCCTTTCAAATTCTTCCACAGACTAATGTCTGGAAACTCTTGGTGAGGGCACAAAACAATACTTTTCAGGTAAGCCTTAAACCACTACAGTGGTGACTGGCACAATTTATAAAAACCTATTAACATAACGTAAGCTCCATTTTATAAATGTGCACATTTCTTCCTAGGCAAATATATACCGAACATGAAGGTATATGTTAAAGATACTACTGACATGATTAGAGCAGTGGAGGGGTGTAAAGAGCAGAATCCAGATACTCATTTGCTTACCATGGACAATGGTGTCTGTTTACTAAAATCCTATGCAATACATCACTTTGAACAATAGCTGACATCAAAGATAACAATATCGGAATGGATGCATCAAAGAAACTTGTTTTTTGGTGTACCAAAATGGCCCCACGACAGAATTTTTCAGATCAATGGGAAACGTTATAATACAGTGGAAGGTACAACCAAAGGGCCAATGTGGCCCCCACATAGCCATCCTTCATGTGGAGAATTTGGAAAAAGCGATTTACCTGTGAGATTTCTAATCCATACGAAGAAAATATAATCACGTGGAAAAGATGGATAGATGACATTTTTGGCCAAGAGCTGACTTTTAGCAGTGGATCAATGAGAATGATCATCACCTTAAATTCACATCGGGGTGCCCCAAAGAACCCATATGATTCCTGGATCTCTCCGACTTTGTCAGATGATGAGCTCAAGTAAAATCATGCAACAAGCCAATGGACAACAAGCACTGCTCACTTATTCATCACTTCCTCCAAAGTCCATGTGAGAAAAACTGCCCATTGGGCAATTCCTTTTTCTAAACAGATGCTTTTTGAATAGGGTTGACTTTGAGAACGAAGTGGAGTTTCTTAACAAAAACCTATAGTGGTGTAAAGAAGCGGGAGTCAGAATCGGATGCAGGGGCATTATGATGATTGCTATTGACTTAAAAAGTTTTTTTTTTTAAATGGTTGCAGAAAGAACTAGCTCGCCCTATCACTATGAGGGGTGTCCCTGCCTCTTTTACTTTACTTTTATTTCATTTGTAGTGCGCAGCCATAAACCCGTAGGTGTGAGGGCGCAGACAAGAAACACAAAACATAAAACATTCAAGGTCCTGTAAAGGCAGGTGATGGCGATCTCCACCAAGACCAATCGTCCAAGTAAAAACGTCTAATAGAATAGTAAGGTCTTGAGCTCTTTTTTAAAAGTGGCCAGGGACAGGGAACTTCTCGGAGAAAACAGCAAGGCATTCCACAGTGTCGGTCCGATACAAAAGAACGCTCCTGCCTGGACTTTTTGTTTTACATCTGGGCAGAAATAAAAGGTTTTGGTTGCTGGATCTTAAATTTCTGTAACAGGGTTTTTCCGTTATATGCTTTTGTAAGTAGGAAGGCATGGTCCCCATTTGACACTTACAGGTAATAACCAGCAACCTGTTAAGGATTTCAACCAGGCTACACACACCTTGGTCTCGGCCTAGTATGCAGCGCACGACTGAAATGCTTATCTTTTTCTATTTATAGATTCAATATTGAGATGGTACACCACTCCGATCACACACCCCTTGTCAAAAACCCCGGGTCACAATGGACCATGAACCAGGCTGGTTGGTAAAATACAATATTTATTGCTTGACCCAGATTAAGAGGACATGCATGACCTTCATAGCTTGCAGGCAACTTCTTCGTCCCAGTACCTAAGTGGTGAGAGAGTATGGTGTTCATTACTCTCAGCTCTCTCCTCCTCGTCTCAGTATTGTCTGGTTTCCCATGAGGGGACAGAAGGGAAGCTGACCTACAATAACCGATAAAGGTTGGAGAGGGTAAGGTTGGTTGTCATTAGGATCAGGGGGATACCATGACTCTCCTGAAGGCACACTACTCCCAATCTCAAAGGACACTCCACCCAGATAATCATCCCTCGCTTGTCCACCACAGGGTCAGGATCCAAAAGCGATGGCCTTTCCTTGGCCACCTGTATAGAGGATCCAAGGGGAGTAGGAGTGGGAATACCTCAGGTTTCTCACAGTGGGCACAGAGATTTGTCGGAGTTCATAACTGTTGATTGAAGTCCTCTTTACAAGAGAATCCAAAACATTTCCTGCCTCTTTTTTGGTAAGGGGGATTGTTTCACTGAGAGCACAAGGAATATTGTTTCTGATTATGCCAATTTGAGTTCCATTATCTGGGAACAGACTTTTCCTAATGGGGCCTTTTGTTTGGCGTTTGTTCTTTTTAGAACTGTCTTCTCGGCAGAACACCACATTTCAGATAAGAAGCACTACTAACTTTGACATAGAAAATAGTATTTGCTGCTCTCCTATTTCATGTAGTTGATATGGAAGATGGTATGTAATCATTTATCATGTATAATTTGAGATATATATCCCAAGCAGCAGGTTTAAATCTGTTTTTTCTTTTTGTAGAAGCAGATGCATAAATGAAGTACATGTGGTTCACTGAGGCAGCATGTGTTTATCTGCAAATTGGCAGAGGGTAGTGGAACCCTGCCTTGGTTCACAGTGGCTTGTGACTATTGCCATATAGCTGTAATGTAATGTTAAGTAACTGGATCTTGTGTAGTGTGACTTCTCGCATTTTGGCATCCTATTGACACTTGCTTCTTTTAGAGGGGGGTTGAGGGGCAGAGTAAGGAGGAGGGTATGAATCCTGGTGTTTTGATGTGTGCAAAATCAGAAGTTACCAGTTTATTGAGACTGAGATTCTAAGTAGGTTTGGTGACGTTTGGGTTGTCATATGGTAGCATAAGTAGCTCAGTAAAACCTAAAGGCAAAAAGAAAATCTTACTTTCTTTTTTGTCTTTTTCTTTGTGCTTTGGTTTCAAAAAAACCTTTCACAAAGATCATACAACCATAAAAAAGAAAAACACAATATTATATAAACTACAGTACAAATAAAATCGTGTCACAAAAGTTGATACATAAGGACATGCATAGCGTAACAGACATTCCTATAAAACATATATTTCATTTGTCCTCGTATAAATACATAATTGATTTTTCGATATTATACTTCAACCATTTCTAAAACCTACATGTTTAAAAAAAAACACATTACTCGAACAGTTAAAGATTCAGTTTCAGAATAGATCATCCTCCACGCTTAATCTCAGCATAGATATTCACCCATAAAATGTTCGGAACTTCGGAAAGCCTCACGCACTACAACAACAAATCATTCAATGTCTCATTCATAATCTTACTTTCTGGTTGCTGTGCCACTGCTCCCTTAAACACGTTTTATTATTAAGCAGACACCAATGATGGTCCGGATGAATGTGTCCCATTAAACGAACGATACCTTCAACACAACATTTAGATAGAATTCTAAATCCATTTCCTCTAATAATTAGCTTATCAGGCCCTATCAAATCAGGACAATAATGGAACAACCTTACAAGGGACAAAAAGGTCTCGATTGATTCAATCACATTAGTATACTTCGCAGTATTTCAACCATAAAGCTATATAATTACCTAGATTTCACAACATTAAAGATTGTATATATCAGAATCAGACTGCAATGGCACACAAACTCTTTAGATTCTCTTTAAATGAAACAGTTTTATTAGTGGAACCATAACGTAAGTAATGAAGCTGTTTAGCAATATTTCCATTCCAAGATGGCGCTCGGCACTGACCCATAATATACATCACGTTCTGCCATGCAGGCACGTGTCGCCGATTTCTGTGCCACATGTTCCATTTCTGAGCCATGCTTGCATTCGCCAAAACAGATTGTTTTAATAAGTTACTAGAGCTCATGGGTGGACATTGATTTAAAGCATTTTGTTAAGAATATGTGGGCTCCAACCAGGCTGTGTTTTGCTGGGATTTTGGGATTGAAGGTTGGCTTCTTAACTCTGTTTAATCCATACTAATTTCTGTTGCTCTAGGAAGATTCATTGAGTAAAGTTTGTCACAAAAAGGTGAAATGCCAGGGGCAATTGAGGACATAATCTCATTGAGGATTTTATAAGAGCTAAAGTCTGATCGATAAGACATACTGATTGGTGTTGCTGATTGTAAAGGCAATGGATTGTGGTTGCAGAGGTTGAAATTAGAAAGGTGGGGATGGTGGAGGGTTGGTCATTGGAAGACCGAGCTCAAGTTATCTAGGTGAGATTTTGTCTTTGATATTGTTAGTTTCAATGTTGAGAACATTCTTCACCTTGATGCACCACTCTAGGGAAGGTGTAATCAAAACGTTATGGCATTGTGGGGGTTTAACTTTTGTCCCTGTCTTGAAAAGCTCTCCAGATGTGCACACAGCTTTTTTAATAGCTTGAGAGGCGAGGTTGCCTGGGAGTAGCAATGTTCTCAGTTTTTTACAATGGTCTTCATCAGAAATGTGGATTTGTGCGTTCTTTATAGCACATCTCATATTTCAGAATGAGCCAGTTGTTTGAAAATCAGCAACTGCTGGATTTGGGTCTTAGGAATTTTGTATTTGCAAGAGCAGTCTGATCTGGAGTATCTGTGAATTTTCCATTAAATATATAGAATGAATCCCAAAATGTGAGTGTACTACTCAAATATAAAGTGAATTCTACTTCATAAACACTTTACTAACTTCAAGGTGCAGAGGGTATAGCAACAACAACTGGTACTGCATTGTAATGAATCATAGAAACAGACCATTGTTTTGCGAACACTTCCAAGATCCTAATCTCTGCACTCGCTACTACAGTATTTTTTGTTTTAGTTTATCTTATTGTTTTAAAGCAAATTTCAAAGAAGAAAATTATTAAAATATATACACAATATCAATACACAAAGGTCCAAGCCTTAGAAGAAATTAACACTTACAAAAATAGAACATTTTAAAGAAACTTAGATCATCAAATTTAAAGTAACAGTAACAACTAAGGTCAATTGTACAGATGATGCATTCAACATTCCTTGTTATATTTCTTAAGGAGTACATTTTTATTATTCCTTTGAATACAGGGATAAAAAATCAACTCAAAGTGTTTTGAGATAAATCATCTTCAAGAGGATACCTCGGATTTCTTCATCTATAAAATATATCTAAATCTGAATTAGCTTAATTGAGTTTTTTTTAATTATCTTTTTACTTGCCATGCTTTGCAAAGCCTCAAAAAATTGTGATCAGGTACTTGCATAGATAAACGTCCATTTAGGAAATCATTCAATTCTTCCACTTCTCGTTAATCGGATCTGACACTACTTATATTGCTGTGTTAGTGGCAAATTGTTGGTGTGGTATATATAATATTACTCACTAGTAACTTATTCATAGATTTAGTAGAAAAGATTCTTACCCCAATGTTAATATCTACTGGTCTGCTTATTAAGCTATGTAAGCTTTGTTTACACTGTTGCATAAGATGTAGGGAATATCAACTTAATTTGTCCTATAAACATAAGTACATTATTCTAACTATTACGTCTCATTGTATATAGTCACTCATGTAATAGAGAAAAAATCTTTTGAAGGAGCCAAACCTACTTTACATTTTCGATGCATCTAGCACAGAAAGGTTCTAGCTGAAAGACGCTGACCTTGTATCAACATTTCTTGTATAGTTGCCGGGTGCGCCAAGACAGTTACAAATGGCTTCTTTTCCCATTGTTCCACGTTTTATAGTTCAAAGATATGAAGCTACACCAAGCGGGTTTCTATTGGGGGGGGGTCCAAATGTATAATTTAAAAAGAAAAATTATTGGAATACCATAGCCACAATGTTAGCTTAAACCGTTCTAACATGGCCGCCATCTTGCCTCAAACCTTTCACTAACAACTGAAAATAAAACAAATATAATTCAAATCTTCTCTTTGAATTATTCTATGATAACCAGTACTTCGCACAATAATACACATTCACATATTAAGTACATTTTCTGTACAAAATATATACATTAACAATGTTCATATTGAATCTTGTTAGCAAAACAAAATCAATTTACAGATGAACATACTTGGGACTTAAAATCCAAATCCCCAAAATATTTCAATTTGTGATGCAAAGTCTGCTTATTATAATTTGCATTTTCAATGTTGTAATCCAATTAAGGACAGTTTGCAGATAAGCCTTCTAAGGTGGTTACAAACAATTGTGAACATGTTCCGTAATGATATGTCAGTCTTTATATGTAAGATATATTATCTCAAAAGATAAGGAAGGATACTATTGTATAAAAACCTTAAGAAATGTCAAAATAAACACTCAATTGTCAGATTCTGTGTAAATATTTACTGTATCCATTTTTTCGTTTCAAAATGCTTCTCAGCCATCACCTTTTTGTGTTGCTTTAGTCATGCCGAGTGGGTCGGGTATGCCCAGAAGTCGGTCCCAAGCCTGCTGCGCCTAGAGACACACAGTACTCCTCACTGATGACACCCAGTGAGGCTGAAACATGTCTGGGGATGCTTGTCTCTTGCAGAAGGGATGTGATCTTGCAGTTCGGGCTGGACTGCCCCTTTTAGCGTCGACCCAAACCAGATTTGTATGTGGTCTTTACCTTTTCTGTAATGGCTTGGCAGGCAAAAAGAACAATGTTTTGTAGGGTTGCCCAGAACTGCGCCATGATTAATTCAAAACCTTCCAGCCATCACCTTTTTGTTTTGCTTTAGTCACACTGAGTTGGGCGGGTAGGCCAAGACTTGGGTCCCAAGCCTTCTAGGCCTAGAGGCACCAGCTACTCTTCACTGATGATGCCCAATAAGGCTGAAACATGTCTGTAAATGCTTGTGGTCTCATACCAAAGAAATTGTGGTGGCACCAAGCTCGATTTGCATATAGTCCTTCCCCTTTCTGTAATGGCTTGGCAGGCTAAAGAATTGTTTTTTTAGGGTTGCCCAGAGCTGTGCCAGAAGATGATTTATTCAAAACCTTTATTTTATTTTTTACTAGCTGTATTCCGTGGCTTCGCTCGCGTGTATTTTGGGATTTGGTACAATTGTTTTTAAAAGTAATATGTTTGTTTACAGTTTTCTTTACAGGTTGATGTCTTAATGTAATAAGTAATGTTTGTTGCAGACGTTAGTCATGGCATATTGGCTACAAAACAAAGATAGTTGTTCCACTGATGTGTGCCAACAAATGTTGTCGTGTTTTAATAAACAGACAATGAAACAGACAAAAAAATGAAAATTACTTATTTGGCATCTGCAACCTACAAAAAGTACTTTTGTAAGCTACATTAGTGGTTCTTGCTTCAGGTGCTAGGATTACCAGAGAGTTGGGTGAGCTCACTCTGGAACAGACCACGTTAAACTGCCCATGCGAGAAGCAGAATTCCCTTAGGTCAATTCCTGCTACCTTTAAAGTCTGAGATTTGTTGATGGTCATGGCGAAACAAACATTTAAAGGGGAATTGAAGTCTTTTGAATTCAAACGGATATTCTGAAGTTATAAGAGGTATTCATGGTATTAACACGGACTCCCCCTGGACAGAACCAGTTAGCACTGTAGCCTCAATTACTGTAATATTAAATTGTAATAGTATAATATTAATGTGTAAAAAGAGTATTGATTCTTTTAGTGATATCCATATCTTGAGAACTGAAGTTAGGAGCACGACATTTGGCATGTATACTTACATTATGATGATTTAAAATGTCAATTTCTACTTTTTTACATCTTCGGTGTGGGATGGTCCTCCTTAAAATAAAATGTACCCCCTTTTTCCACCTCCCTTAACAGGATTTTCGAAAATGGTAAAACGCCTGTTTCTTTATTTTTGCCGAAGAATCTAAATACCAATTTTCACATCTGTATCATCTTCGTTGTGCGATAAAGACATCCCCATAAAAAAATTTACCCCCCCCCCTTTTTACTCCCTTAGGGATGGAATTTCCAAAAATCCTACCTTAGTGGGTGCTTATATCATGAAAACAATGTACCTTCCAAATTTCACGTTCCTAGGTTAAACGGTTTGAGCTGGGCGTTGATGAGTCAGTCAGGACTTCTTCTTTTTACATATATATATATATATATGTATATATATATATAAATATATATATATATATTTTTATTATTATTATTTCTTGAATTGGGTATTTATAATGCGCCTATACACAAGTGTTTTGAAGCAAAACAACACAAGGGGGAGGGGAAGGAGGACAAAAACAAAAAACGATCCTACTAGGCCTTTTGACATTCAGAACGTGCAATAACAAGAAGTGCAGGGGAGAGGGGAGTGGGGGGTGCCAGGTGGAAATGGCCAGGGGAAAGCACTGTGTGCGGGGGCAGGAGGATCCACGATTTAAGTGCAAGGTAAGAGGCTGGGTGGGTTATAAGGGCACAGGACCAGCCAGGCTAGTGGGGTGGGAGGGACTTGAGAGGGCAAGTGCAGATTGAGGGGTGTGGGGGGATAAGGGAGACCAAGTGCATGGGTACACTGGCCAAGGGGGACTGGTGCCCTGTGAGACTCTGAGGGAACCAGGCAGCCTGTCAAGGGCAGACGGGGACATTAGCAGGGAAGGAAGAAGAGAAAAGGGAAGGTCTTGAGAAGCCTCTGGAATTTAAGGAGATCTGGCTCAAGTCTGAGAGGGGCAGGGAGGCCATTCAGAGGGAGGTACCTGTGGAGGAGAGATCTCTACCCCCCGCTCTCCGATTGGATAAGCATCTGATCTGCAGAGAGTTAGACGACCAAAGGGCACTAGCAGGGAGGTATTTAGGGAGAGAGGGTTGGATGTTGTGGGATCCCAGCCACCAGAAAGCCTTGTGGATGATGCAGAGGGTCTTTTATTTGATTCTTGCTGCAACCGAGAGCCTGTGGAGAGATTTTAGGGCTGAGAGATGCGGTCACTGGGCTTGAGGCCAAGGATAAGTCTTGCAGTCCTGTTCTGGATTAGTTGAAGGAGCAAAGGGAGGAGTTAGGCAGATTGAGTAAGAGGCTGTTGCAGTAGTCCAGCCTGGAGAGAACCAAAGCTTTGGAGACATTGGGCCTAATTAGGAGTTTGCCGGTCCGGAAACAAGGGTGCCGGTAATCTCACTGGCACCCTTGTTTCTGGATCGGCTAACTCTTCTGCCTGCCGTGGCCGCTGTGCCCAACAGCGGCCACAGTAGGCAGACTGTACACAGAAGCACCAGCACTGTTGGCAATGGTGCCACTGCTTCCGTTGCCCCCCTATGGGAATAGGGATCAACAAATATACCGGCCCCTGACTTACCAGCCGACGGACTCGTAATGAGCCGGTGGCACCGAGAGGTCAGGCGCTGGTAAATTATTACGGGTCCGGTGGCAAGCCGCGGGTAGCACCGGCAAGGTTACCGCCGGACCCATAATGAGGCCCACTGAGTTTATGGGGGTAGGTGAGGAAAGGGAGAATGCCTCTGAGGAGGTGCAGCTGAAAGTGGGCCTTCTTGCAAAGGTCCGTGATGTGAGGCGAGAAGGAGAGGGAGGAGTTGAAGATGACACAAAGGTTTTTTTGCCTTGCAGGACAGTGATTGGAGGGGGCCCAAGAAGGGTGGCCAGAATGTGGGAGGGAAAGAGGGAGCAGGGGTCCCAATGAGAAGGATCTGTGTCTTGCTGGTATTGAGGCAGAGATTGTTAGCACTGCATCATGCCTGAATAGTAGACAGGAAGTCAGGAATGAGAGAGGTAGAGGAGGAGGCAGAGGGAAGCTTGAAGGAGAGCTGCGTGTCATCAGCATAGCACTGACATTTAGGAGAGATGCTGGAAATCGGGAGGGCTAGAGAGACCTGGTAGAAGTTAAAAAGCCAGAGTGAGAGGATAGTGACTGAGGGACACTGCAGGTGGAGAGTGAGTTGGTGGAGAGAAAAGGGCCAAGTTGAACCTGGGAGGGTCAGTCTGAGAGGAAGGAGGTCAACCAGTTCAGAGCCAGGTCTGAGATGCCAAGGGTATCACAGAGCCAATTTAACAGGGCAGCATGATTGACCGGATCATAGGCAGATGAAAGGTCAAGGAGGATAAGAAAGGAAGGAGAACTTGGAGAGCAAGTCTTCACGGGTGTTCAGAAGAGCAGTTCCCATGCCTCTGACAGCTCTGAAGCCACATTGGTGGTTGTGGAGACAACCAACATATTCAGTGTGGTGGATAATCTGGGAGATGGCCAGCTTCTCCAAGAGTTTGCCCAGGAAGGGAGTAATGGAGATAGGGTGGTAATTTGCTGGATAGGAAGGCTCGTCAGATGGCTTTTTGAGAAGAGGATACACAAGGGAGGGCTTGAGGAGTGAGGGGAAGGATCCAGTGGCAAAGGAGCGATAGTGGAAATCTGCCAAGGCTAGAGCAGGGGAGACAATGTTGTCCTGGATAGTTCTGGAGGAGAAGGGGAGCACCTGTTTGGATAAGACTTTCATAGAGGGGACGTGACTAAAAACCTCTTCAGGTTTTATGGGAGAAAGAGGCGAGTAGGGGGAGAAGGGGGTGGGCAAGGGAGGCCTGAGAGCCGGTGAAAGGAGAAGAGTGAGGAGCAGAGGAGAGTGTGTCCTGAGTTTTAGAGATGAATTGAGAGGCAATATAAGTGCAGAGGGTCAGGGAAGGCAGAGGAGAAGTGGAGACAGCAGTAGGGTTGGTGAGTTCCTTGCAGAAGTGAGATATCTGAGGTTTTGTTTTGCTTTGGTTTATAATTGTCCCATAAGTAAGTTGGCAAGGGAGGGAAGCTGGGGATTTCCCATTGCAAATCTGTTAATCTGTAAAAATGAACTTCAAAATGAAAGCTTTTATGTGAAACATAACATTTCCCTTAACATCTCGAAATGTAGTATGTACGAAGTCGGTTTATCCTGAAAAAATAATCCAATCTATCAAGTGCCAATCATCATCAATTTATGTGTGCAAAACAGACCCCAAAAGTCACTAAATGCCATGAGATTTTTCCAATTTGTTAAGACTATGTATAGGATCCGTCATATCGGATTTAAAGCTTTGATCCATAGGACCTATGTCCAGAGGTTACATTTCAATAGTTTTCGTTATTCGCTGAATACCGCCCATGATGTGCCTTATTCTGGGCAGTCTTTCAAATGGTTTGTGTATCTTAAGAAGAAAATCTAATGTATGTATCGTAGGATACCTGTTGGTTAGAGCTCTCGCTTGTCTTCTGTAAGGATATCTGCTGAATACCATTTATTAATCAATTTTTGCACTTGCTGTGGTATTGTTTGAGTGGGGTTGTCATTGAGCGTTTGATAACCTCTGCATGGGTGCAGATATTCCATTTCCAAAACCGCAATGTTCCCTGCTTTACCAGCTTCCTTAAAAATGATGGTATCAGTCTTTGAAATTCATTAACGTGCTGCCCTCCACTCGAGTAAGGTTAAGCCAGCACTGGGACCCACTATACTGAAATTGCTCAGTCATTGTGTCTGGGTCGGGCATCACTGCACAGTGAAACCTTTCAGTTAGGCTATCATTGGAGAAATTGGGCATGAATTTCAATGTATGCATAAGCTCTACTGTTTTTGATACTGCTGGCTCTATTTATCTTGTATCATTTGCCTTCCGAAAACACATGTCCCTGCTCCACTAAAAGAAGCAGTTGAGCATTTCTGATATCCTTGATGGTCAAATCATTGATTGGTGTGATAGATGTGTTGAGTTTGGGTATTATTGATTTGTTGTGAAAGAATATTTTATACTGCAGTTTTTTAATTCATTTTGAACGATGCTTCTGTAATTCTGTAGAATTGCAATTAATAGTCAATGCAAATGAAAAACCCTTGTTTTATACTGCGATTTCAATTTCATCCATTGTTCTGTGATACGTTGATTACTAAGGTCTTGTCTTGGTATCTTTTGGTTTCACTTTTCATGCCCTGTTTCTGGATCTCTTAGTAATTGTATGTGGATAACTTGTGTTTTATTAGCTTGAGTCTCATACCTCTTCTCCCTCTTGTTAAGTTGTTCCTATTTTGATTTTGGTCTTTGGATTCTTGCTTGCTTTACGCTGTTCTATTGTACGGTTACTTTGGAGAAATAGAGTAACGCTTTGAAATTAAGGAATCCTTTTAATCTCAAGATTCCATGTATAAGCTTTAGCAGCTGAAGAACGATTGGTTAGTGTTGGATAGGATACTAACAGCATCTGTACAATTACCTATTTCACCACAACTAACTTAACTGTGGACATGGTAATTAAACAGCTAATATTCATTATCCGCTCCCACACGAGCACCGGTTAGGTTCCGGGAAGCCACATCAACGCATTTTATTTATTTGTTGAGGCAAAAAAAAAAGACAATCCCAGAATGCTTTGTACACTGTTCAGGATGAATTTGGAAAATGAAGAGCACAGTGATAGACAATGTTCAAGTTTGTTGTCGAATTACCTTTTGCATACGTATTTGTTTATATTAATGCTTTAAAATTAGTACAAATTCATTCATTATTATTTTAAGTTCTTTTCTCTCATTTTCCTTTTTGTTTGAACTCTTTAAAAAATGTCTTGGTCATCTTTTTGTACGATTATTTGTTTCTGGACTTATTCTATGTACATAAACTCACACTGAGGATGATCTCCTTTGATGTATGTCTTGTTAATCATGACAACATTTTTGATCCATTGATGTTTTTGGTTCAATAACTATTGTCATGGTTTTTTAGAAATATGCATGTTGGAAATGTAATAGCTTGCCTATTGTAAAATACCTTGCATTGAAAATAAACATATGGGTGAAACACACGCAAGTACTGCCACTGATCGGAGTGCCTTTTATGGATGAGCATTTTTGATATTTAGTTAGTAAATGAACGTGTATGTATTATCTCTTGCAATCATTTTATCTGTATCCAGCCTACTTAACACCACCAGCTTAAGTAAAGCTGCCAGATTTTCCTTTGTTTACTTTCATTTTTTGTAATCCACTATAGGGCAGAGGACAGCATCCTTGCACAACATGCAACAGGCTATTCTTCTGAAACATCACATTACAGTATTATTGGTGTAGGTGCAGGGACTCAGTTTGTGCCACTTAAAGCTTCCTCCCTATAACATGTTGGGTATATCCAGGTGTAATATCAGCCCATCAAAACACCTTGTGGACTCCATTTGCATATTATGTAAGATAAGGTCTGGTGAGTGGGTTCTCTCCGTTTGAGCCTTAAAGCAGAGCATACTTGAAATCTAATGACTTTGCTTTCTTGGTAACCTTTGCATTATATAAAGGTTTTGAAACTTACTTTTCTACTTCTGGTACAATGGTCCTCATTGGCTTTTCCATCTGAATGCATTTGAACCTCCAGCTGTAGTGAGCGGCCCCCCTCATTGGTTAGTAAGAGGGGTCCTCTGTTCCTTGGGTTAGGTAACTGGATGTTAGGCCCTCGGGTATAAAGATACTCGCACATCTAATAAGGTCCCTAATGCAATGAGTGACTTCTTTCTACTAGAACTGTACTATGGTGCAGGACCATCATAGGTTAAAAAACAAATGTTCCCTTGCCAATTGTTCTGTGATTGGTAGGAGGATGTGAGATTAATTTGTGACAGCTGCTCAGTGAGCAAGACACCTCGCGTATAATACTTTGAATGCTGACTTTGAAAATTCTGAAGGGTGATCTCTGTGATGAATCAAGGGTATTCGTCCTTTCTTCTCAGAGGGCACCACACCCTTTCAGGCTAGGGAGGTGAGCCCGCTAAGCAAAACCTCCCTTGGCGTTTGGGAAAGCGGGACCTCATTAGGAGTGACTCCCCTTGAGTGGACAAGGACTCCAATCAGGAACTCCCTATAAGAAATACCTTGTTCGCCTGTGTGGGAGTAGAAGAAACTGAGGTGATAGCTGTCGATAGAAACTCAAAACATACTGACACTGCTTCCGTAACTGGCGCAAGGTAATGCTGAACTCCCCCAAAACAGAACAGCTGATGAGAAGCAGCACACCCCCTTGAAGTACAGCAGTGAGAATATAGGCATGACCTATCATGAATGGAAGTCGGGAAATCCTATGCCGAGGTGATCCTCTGACGACACAACATCCTGTAGGGGCATAACTGTGCTGCACCGCAGAGCTAGCGGTCGCATGGAGAGAGAGAGACCAAGAAGCAGAAGAGAGACACTGGGATGACAGTATCAAGAAGTGGAATATCAGCGTCGAGGACAGAAGAAATCTATTAGTACCTAATGGCATGGCCACGCTGCAGCCGTGGTGGGCCTGGGGCCCATGAACAAATACAGAGACCAGAGAGCGATGGAGGAACAAATCCTCCATTCTCATTGCGAAAGCCAAAGAAAGCAATGAAGCGGACGGAATAGGGAAGCCGAATGCTTACACGACAGACTGAGGAGAGCAAGAAACGGCAAAGTCCCCTCAGACACTACCCCACTGGAGCACACCCAAAGGCAGTGAAGGTACCTGGGTTGCCCAGGGAGGAGGGATGCGAGCCGAACAAAAAGCAAAAAGAGCCAATGGACTAAAACCACGTACGGTTAAGTCTGACCCACAGAGATAGAATGTCCTAGAGAGTTACAGGAGACCTAGAAACCCATGTTTTGGACATTGGCAGGGGCTCAAGATATGGCCTCAAGATCAAAGTCAGAGGGCCAGAGCAGGGATCACCAGAGGTCGCAAATGCGACCCCCGAGGTCTCCCTTGCAACCTCTGTGGTCTCCCTTGTGACTTCTATAAAAAAAATTTTTTACAATTTGTTTGTTTTCTTATTTTTTTTTTCTTTTTTTTTTAATTCAAGCTCCTAGGCTTTGGCTCTTTACTTCTGGGGTAGCTGGCTTTCTTGTTCAGGCCCCTTAAAAAAAATAAGAAAAATAAGAACATGAGTGCCACAAGTCTAACACTTTCAACACTGACCCTAAATAAGAAATAATAGGAATACCAAATGTGTCTTTCTGGAATTCTATACAATAATTGCTAGGCTCATTGAAGGATTATTTCAGGCACACTTCAGGGGGTGAGTCACTGATTTAGTCTGTTCTTAAAAGCCTCAACTCAGCCTTTCATCCTTCTGAGGTCGATAAATGAGTACCAACACAGTTTGCGTGATATTGGGTGTATATTTTTTCTATATAAAGCACTTAAGCTTAAGTGCTGTTTAATAACACATCATTATCATTTGGTCATGGACGTCTGCTTGCTTTCACAGTAATTTGGTAATATGGGCCTATACACACTGATCTTAACGATACATAGGGCGATCCATTCTTGTGTGAAATGTACATCACATTATAGTGATATTGTAACCATATGTTTCGTAGTGTACAATGGTATGTGATGCCACTTCCTGTTTTGTCACAGGTGAAAGGTTGTGTTCGATCGCTAGCCGCAATATCACTTTGTGGTGGGGTCAAATGACATCACTTCCTGTGATGTCATCATGGGTCAAGGGTCGTGTGATGTCACTAACGCTACCCCTGGCATTTTGATGAAATGACGTCCCTGGGCCAGAGGTGTCTAAAGTGCCCTGTAGAGATAAGTGCAAGGTTGCAAACTTTAAGTGAAAGGGAACCTGGAGGGTTCAGTCAGCCAAGCCAAGAGGAGCAACAAATGGGAACTGGGAGACTCCCTTTGTATACAATTAGAACAAGAAAGCAAGCAACCCAACTGGTGGAGACGGAATAACAGAATCATCCCTCCATTTAGAGACCTTGAGACATTTTGGTTTCTTTAAGACGTATATGTTTTCTTGAGGAGCCCAGAGAAAGACTGAGGAACCTTTCTTTGATGAACTGTTAAAAAGAACATTGGCATTGAGGCACAGACTCAGGAAGAAATCCTGAGACAGCAGATTAAGATGGTATAAAGAAGCCTGAGAAGAGGATATAGTACTCTGGTTTATACTTATGGTTATTTTCCTTAAAGTGGTAGGGACTGGTAGTGAATAGGTTTTGGACTGAGGACTATTTTTATTTTGACTAAAGACAAGCACCGTTAGTTTAGTTGATAGGAAGGGAAATCCCTCTTAGCATTATAGACATATAGGCGTTTTTCTTTTAAGTAAAATAAACACCCTTGAAATGATGCCCTTGAGCCTGACTCCGTCTTGTGGTTCGACGTATCTCCAACAGGTCATTGTGAAGGGTTAGAAATCAGAGGTGGACACAAAGTTGTAATATTTTCATTATCAGACATCTTTATTAAAACAAAAATTGTTGGATGAAGGCCTATTTTTCCCATTCCTAAAGATAGTTTCCCTTCCTAGGAAACTAAAACTAAAGATCAGTCTGTGGCAAGTTATCGAACTTATAAACTGTCGTTGTGTCCAAAACATACTAATCTGACCCTCACACTAGAAATGAACAACTAAGGGTGTAAGGAAATGATTCTGACCTATGTTTGGCAAAATATGTTCATAATTAAAGCAAATGGATAAATCCAACAGAAATAGTCTTTTCCAAGGAGAAATCCTTGGATCTAGAGGGTGGTTGCCTTCGCCTGGATATTTAGGTAGGATGGCGAGTGTCTCTTTCAAATAACGGTTCCTTTAGTTCATTATATTCGGCTCAGAAAGTTCTTGTGCAAACAATATGTTCCAGAAAATGTACCTCTTTCTAGGTTTCTTTACACTGAGTTTACAGAAAGGAACTTATTCAGATGAGAAATTGCATATAAGGTTTTTTTTAACGTCTTTTGTATCTTGGTGGATTATCTGATGTGTGCCTCCATGAGGAATCCTCCTGTAAGCTCTTCAGGTCTCCTGGAAAACCTCTCTTACATGTGTTTTGCAAAATAAGTGAGTTTCTACGATTTTAGTGGACCTCCCGGTATACTCCCCTGCCAGGTATCTTCCCACAATTTTAAAGTTCTTAATTCATTTCAAAATGTCTGGTGTTTTTGGATTCACATGGCTTCCTTTCATCAGCTTATATGGTCCTGGTATACTCCCCTGCCAGGTATCTTGCCACAATCTCTTTTTTTTTTAACTTTTGTTTTAATGTTGTATAGGTTTATTTCAAACCTTTAACATTTTAAAATCATTACATCCTAAAAACATCTTAAAAGAAAAGAACTATTCCATATGAAGACCAAGTCACCGGTACAAAAGTGAAGAAAATGAGCAAGCCATGTACAAAATTCAAGAGAAAACAAACATTCCCCAAAGAGCCCTAAATCTAGACCTTTACACTCATTCATTTTCCATACTATATCAGACACTTACATCCTTAAAAGGTTAATTTGAAAATGTCACCACTGAAAAAATCAGATGGATTTTCACCTAGTAAGAGCATCCTCCACCATTCATCCGGTGAAAATATATTTACTCAGTCAATAAAGGTTCCCAAGTAATATGTTCTTAGGGAAGTTAGTCCCACACATGATACTATTAGGTGTTTCAATGTTTCTACCACATCCTATTTTTCACAGAATCTACAGGTGAGGGCATATTTTCTAATTGGTTTGTGAGCACCCAGAATCTTTTTGGTTAAATACAGATTTAATCGGACTATCATAAATTGCCCTGTGCAGGCAGTACTGGGAAACTTCACCAGGTATTTAGGTTTCATTTTCAACACGCTACATTCTCCACTATCGTCCTTCATTAGCAAATATTGGCTTCTTTTCTATTGCGTTAATATCCAATCTTGGCATTGCAATTTTGTTTTAAAAGCCATTGGATTAAGTTCTAGAAGCTCGTAAGATAGGTTCAACTTTTACAAGCAAGTAGTACACTTCGCTTTCCGATAGTCCAAAGGCCATTGCATCCATACGGACAGTCTCTTATCTAAAATATACAATGGTGGTGATGTTTGTGCTATAAGAGATTTTCGGAACAAGTTTATCGACATCCATGAGGACATTGAGTATAGAGATTGCAGTCCCAATACAAATCTAATACACGCCACAGGTAGGCATCGCAGGAGTTGCAAAATCTTCTTCCAAAACATTCTTTGTAGTATCTCCCAAATTTGCCAGTGGGGATTGTCCTGTTTCCGCACCATATGAGAGAGTTGGGATAACTTTCTGGTTATGGAAATTAAGGAGTGGAATCATTGTAAATTTGCCAAATCTCTGATGGAGAAGCATTTCTTGTGCAGCTCCATTTTTTTACCTTCGATCTTAATCCCAATGCCCACAGGGTCACAATTAGGCTTTGATGCACACACCCAGACATGTAATGGAGTGTATGCACTCCAGGGCCTCTTTTCCAACAAGCCATTTAAATCTTGGCTTTCAGTTGCATTTGTTAGTATTCAGGACCATCATTTTAGATTTTTTGACCTTGATTCTTAAGTCATTAGTAATGATATACTCCTGAAGGCAGTTTAGTCTATGTTGGAGACCTATGGAGGTTTTATCTATTAGGATCAGATCGTCCGCGTATAGGATCTAGGGTATCTGGGTTCCATTGATGCTTGGCAGAAAAATAGTTACTTTACTTTGGCTGAAAGCCAGATCTGATAAGTATAAATTAAACAAGGCTGGCGCCAATGGGCGGCCTTGCTTCAATCCCTGATTTGTGTTGATATCCTTAGATAACAAGCCCTGCAGGTTCATTCTAACCTGCATTGTTGTTCCGGAGTATAGTACTCTCATGGCCTGTGTGTGGGCAATTGCAGTTATTCAATTTAGCCCATAGTCTTTCCCTGTTAATGCTGTCAAATGCCTGTTCCAGGTCCACAAATGCAATATAGAGTTTTGTTCTCTTTCTAGTCGCATGGAGTTTGAGCAGATTTAACAGGAAAATATTTAGGGAGGTTACTATACCCTTGATGAATACTGTCTGGCGGGGGTGTAAACGCCCTGATTCATTGGCCCAGTTCATCGGATGTGCAATATAAGGTATGCAAAGAGCTTTCCCAGAGTATCTACAGGGCGATCAGTCGATCATTTTTTGTTTGTTTTTTCTCCCTTCTTGAAGATAGTTATGATAAGGGCCTTTTGCCATGACAAAAGAACCCTTTTCTCTTTAATTATTTGATGGAATATTAGGAAAGCAAACTCTGCCCAAAGAACAAGGGTCTGTTTTAAGATATTGTTGGTCAGGCTATGGGGCAGAGAGCTCTTGAAGTGTTTAATTTCATAATCAAGCTCAAGATATCATTTTTGTCCAGCTGCCAGGACCACAGTGTTGCGTCAGGCACTTCTGGTTCTTCCCACTTTGCCGATAGAGGGGCAAAGAGGGATCCAAAGAGTTTGACCCACTATTCTTCAGAGACTGCCGACACTTGTAGCGCTTCCTGGGGAGTGCTCACCTTGTTTATCAATTCCCATGTTAGGCAGGAATTTTTCTTGTATAAAACTTTAAGCATATTCTCGGCCTCTTGCTGGGATCAATCAGCTTTGAATGACTGTTAGGCAAAAAACTGTGCAGTTCCCTCTGGGACCACTGCAAAAGATTTAGGACTACAGGTGTTTGGCAGTAAACCCACGTGGTAGCAGTCTGTACCACACAGATTCACTTGGTAGCTGTGGCTGAGCAGTCGGACTTCCCTCAAGAAGAGTTAGGCAGTATACAGAGTATTCACAATAGGTCAAGAGCACACAATAAAACAAGTAAACCCTGACCAGGGCTTGGTGTAAAAGAGATATAATTATTTATTTAAAACCACATCTAGAAAAACACACAGGCACTAATAGTAAGCAATTCAAAAACACGGTCACTAAAAGATATACACTCCCTTAAAAGAATATTAGACAAGTCTCAAGTAAAGCCCCACTTATTTTCAGACAGCGGTGAGCGCTTAACGTAGATGGCACTCTAATAGTTCGTTTTAAAAATGGAGAGAAAAGCAGAGAACAATTTGAAACAGATCCCAACACTTTTCTCAGAACATAACAAGAGGGAAGGCAAAAAACCGTAAAACCGTGAATTCAGAGTCAGTAGGCCGGATCCACTTTAAGGGGATCGAAACGAAATGTGTCCAAGGTCACACGGTTGCAGTGCACAAAAGTCTTGTAAAGGTTCAAAAAGGAGTTGGACCAAAGAAAGGGACCAGTTAGAGGGTCAAGGCGGCCAGCCGAGACCAGAAGGTTAAGGAGTTATTATTACCTTGTTGCAATCTTTAGAAAGGGAGGCCTGGCCGACGCGGTACCTTAAAGTGGTGAGAACGCTCCAGCTGGGGCAGTTGTTCCTGGCAGCGGGTGCAAGTCGGTGCTTCGTCCGGGGGAAGAGAGGATCTCATCGTGGAGGAAGACAGATGTCCGTTGCATTGCCAGGGAAGAAATCAGCCGCAGAGTTTCTCAGGTACAAGGAGCGGCCCGTTGATTCGCGGTTCAGTGGTGAGTGGCTATCCAGCCGCCGGGGTGCTTGGCACGGGCAGTTCGACCACAAAACGGGCTGGGGTGCGAAGAAAGAAAGGTGAACTGGTTGTGCCCACCAGTCAGGGGAAGAAGCCTCTCCAGCCGGGAGATCTTCTCTGTCGTCGGGAAGTAGTGCGTCGGTTCCGCAGGGCTCCACCGGTGGTGTCGTTGTGGTAGGTCGGCTCAGCTTCTCCCTCGTCGGATTCTCGGGTCCTGTGGCGACAGAAAACCCCCATTCACTCAACCTAGCTATCACTCAAACATGCTAAGTGGTGAGCCGGCCGGCCGGCTCACCACTTGGGCCGATCACACAAGAGTGTGACTTGAGTTACCAAGGTAACTCAGTGCAGGGTGCCGAAACCCCCTCCCACACCCCCTGTAGTACCCAGACAGAATGGCACCACTTTTGGAGGCTTCTGTGGAGAAGCCCGCCAAAAAGTGGAACAAAGGGCTCGACTTGGGTTGAAGTCACAGAAGAGAACACAAACGCCATTTTAGAATCGAGTCTTGGCAAAAAATACCAACCGGAGAATTAATATTAAATAAACAGGCGGTATGTTCGAGGCTATGAGAATTAAATAATTAAAGTTGGTAGCCTCGAACAATGGGAAAATCCCATAGGAAAATATTTGCGGTAGAATATAAAAAGTAGTTTCCACTGCCACCAGCCAAAACTCGACCAGGGGGGACGGAGACGTGCCCCCTCGACAGACCCCGGGGCAATGGAATTGCCCCGGCCAGTATGTCCACAATATGATGGTTTGTACTGGTTTCTGTTAATAATTTGGGACTAGTAAAGCCAATGGTGACTTTACGTGCCCTGGGAGACAGTAGTCAGTCCCAGGGTATGGAGTCTATGGTGGGGTGTCACTAGGACACCCCTGTGTTACTGCACGGAGGGTGCTGTGTAACACACTTAGGAAAAACACATGAGACCCTATGGAGTAAAGGACCCCATAGCCCATAAAACACATTACCAATCAAAGGAATACCATTAATCATGTCCCAGAGTGGGAGATAAAGAGTCTCGCTCTTGGCAGGAGGAAAAAAACAAACTCCAGAAATCCAGCAAAGCTGCTGGGGGACTCGCTAGGGTAGGAAATTCAGCCTAAAGAGAGAATTCTCCCTAACAATGACATAAGCCAGTTTTTATATTGCTGCCTTCGTTTCTTCTTATTCAAGGTTCGTGTGATCCCAGGGGCATTATTTAACGCTTTCATCTCTAACCTAAATGTCTTTCGCTCCTCTACCAATTTTTTGCTGTATCTGTTTTCTGGAGAGTTCAGGTTTTTTCTGTCTGGGATAAACTTGTTCACATTTTATGAGTGAAATCACGTAGTTCAGTGTTGCACTATGCTGGTCCACAAAGTCTCTGAATTTTGCTGTAACCTCATGTGGTTTAATGCATCATCTATTTCTACCTCGAGAGACCTGAACGTCAATGCATTTACCCTCAGTCTCCACCATTGTCATTCCATTCCATTCCAACTTTAAGAGGGCGTGAACACTGGATTCCATTTAAACTATTGCAAGTGACGTGACCGCTCATAGGACAATACCTGAAACAAATAAATAGTCTGTGGTCTTAAAATGACCACACTGCAATGGCGTCTTATCCGGGGTATCCCCCTTGTTAGGCCGTTAAGCATCTGGAGCTCTCTGGCATCCAATTTTTGTAACCATCTCTGCACTCTAACTCCCGTGGAGGCTGGTATGGTGTCAACAGATTTTACGGGGGTCCTATTATTATCAATACACCTTCCGACGTTCAAGTCTCCTCAAAGTATAATATAGGGATTCACAAAGTCCATATGCGCCTGATCCATCAGATCTATTACACATTTTATGAACTCTTCTTCCTTTACTTTTGACAGGCTCCAAAACACGTTCAGCAAATCTAGAATTGGCTTGGGAGCTTTCGTCTTTTTCCCTGATTTCCAGCGTAAGCATTTGGATCCATGGGTTGGGAGTAATGTTTTTGCATTCTGATTCCTCGGCCCATTTTAATTAAGGTTAAGAGACCTGAAAATGGTCTACCTGTTGGGCCTTTTTTAGCTGTATTTGGAAAAGTTATATATCCATCACATATTGGGGCTTCTCTTAACCAGGATTCATGGAAACGAACGATGTCAAAGGTTTTCAAGCCCTGCTCCTCATTATTTAAATGTTAATGAATCCTCTTCTATTCCAACAGCCAACTTGCTGTACAATACACTCCAAGTGGCCATTTATTTTGCGCTATTGATCTTGAGAGTGTGAGAGAGCTCTTGGAAGCCAGGCCCACTCTTCGATTTTGTGATTGTGATCACAAGAGGCACTATACTGCATTTCTTCTACCCTCCATTTGTCCGATTTTAGACGAGAATCTTACTTTCAAGGGGCCACCTTTTGGTGCAGATTGATCTTGCACCTTTACCCCACTGGGTCTTGACCATTTGTCGGAATTTATGCCTACTCTCGCTGCACCGAAAATGAGGATTCCTTGAAAGCTCATGTTGGTCCTATTCATCATTGGTTGTAATAATGTTAAGGGGACCCATGATGCTCCCACCTCCTGTCTTTTAGTTCAAAGCCTAGTGACAGGAACATAGGGGATGCTTCCCACAACTTAGTTTTTATTAGGTTTGTTCTCAATTGTAAAATCACCCAATCCATTCGGGATTCCCTCACAAATTCAACTAACAGAATGTCATCAGAGTTTATCAAACGGAGATTAGGAGTGTGATGCAATAAGGTCATTGCATTCCAGCAATTAAGGATAAGGCCATCATTTGAGTGAAACAGACGCTCCAAGGATAATATTATCTACTTTTTATTTAACTTTGGTTTACCATTTTGGTTTTTCCATATGGGTACTTGTGCAGACAGAGGGTGCTTAACAAACTCAGCCAGCTCTCTTTTTTGGCCCAAGGTTTGAAACGCCACCCTCTCACACTCTGAAAGAGTTAGGGGCCTTAATCGTCATTTCTACAGCCATGGGCTGATCTGTGCTCATTTGTGATTCCCCACTAGGGGTCCCTTGGTTTCTTTCCAGTGCTTCATTGGTGGATCCAATGGAATACATTGAGCACTCCAAGGGATACCACTTGGTTTCCTGTGATTTGGAGATGTATCTTATGCGCCTCTTGTTCCTCCTCGTATTCTGCACTTCAAATTGGAGCTATTATTTTGGTTTGGTTCTCCTTTGGTCGCTTTTCTTTGGATCACAGCCGGACAGCTCTCAGAGGCAGCAAGGGTGTTTTAAAATTACAAAAGAAAGCTCTAAAGGCATTTGAATCGTCTTTTCTGGCAGTGTTTATCGATTTTTGTTTTGTTGCAGTGGTGTTTCAGGCACCGATTTAATCGTATTTTTCCAAAAACTACAATGTTTTCCTTGGTGTATTTAACCTTGCCACTAGGATCTGATGGTTCAATAGCCTCACATGTTTTAGATAGTACACCAAGGTTATACGACTCTTGGTCATTTACATTCTATACCTCAATGTCGTCTATTGGGTACACTTCTCTTGCCTCGATATCCATTTGGGGAGCTTTAGAATAACCCCTCATTTGTGTTTTATTTGTGATCATTTTTTTCCCAGGGTCTATGCGAATTCCTGATTTTCTTTTTTTTTTTTCTTGGTGTCGAGTGGTTTATAGTGATAATGTCGAAAACATAATGTCGAAAAAAACCATTTGAATGTCTTTTTTTTTCTTTGTTTTTTGTTTGAAATGGAGAGGTTCCCCCCCAAACCCCCTTTTTTAATTATCCGCTTCGTTAAGGATCCGTATTGCCTATCTCAACACGGTCCCAAAATTGTTCTACGTGGATTCAGTTCTCTCCACTTGTTTTTGAGGCTTTTCTGTCTGAATTATACATTACTTGCATCCATTTCTGCAATTCCAGGATAGCCTCCATCATCACACTTTTGTCAGTTAGTCCTTTCCTTGCTAGATCACATAGGCAATTTTGCTATTGACTTGATTGTTCAGCTTCCCTGTCCAATCTGGCTTGGACCATCACGTAAATGACTCTAGGAAGATCAACTTTGAATGGACCATTGCTAGAAGTGTGGCTTGGTCTTTATAGTTTTCATTGACTGATTCCTCCAATTTAATAAAAGGGGCCAGCCAGATTGTAAGGGCTGACATTATCATGCTTTGAATATCAGCTGTCGACATGGTCAATCCCTGAGCTTCCCAAAGTGATGCATTCGGCAAGAATACAGACTCATTTAGGCTGGTCGCAGTGGATGCTGAAGATGGGGTTGAGGAAAGGACGGAGGGCTGCCTCTGATCTTTCAAAAAACGTTCCTGTTGTAAAAGGGTCAGCAAGACATTTGGGGCTTTTGCCCATCCCCCTGTCCTTCCTGTAGTAATTCCCCTTCTCTAAAAGGGTTAGTTGAGGTGGTATATACGTTCTTTGAGTGGTGGGCAGGTGGCTTGTCTATTTCTTAGATGTTCAATGCACGAGTAGAATTTTTCTTTCTTTGGGCTTTCTCATCCAGAGTAAGTAGCTTGGATGACAGCGATATCCTGTGATAGTCGCATCGCCAGTACTGAAGTCGACGCCAGACTAGCATCAACTGTTTTCATGTTTGAAGTTTCCGATAGCAGCTTTACCCCCTAAACCCTCCTCGCTGGGTCTTCTCCTTACAGGGGTATAAAATGGGGACATTCGCCAATCTCAACTCCAGTGGGATAACGTCACCCTCTTTCTCCACAACAGCGTTGTTAGTTGGGGTGGGGTAAGAGCTATTCGGTTATTTTTCTCTTCTCTAGTAAACACTCCCACTCTCCCCGAGGTGTTCGGGAGATTCTTCCTAGCCAAGCTCTGGGGTGAGCCCACTGCATCTGAAGTCCCTAGAGGCAACGGAGGCGCTTCATCTCCCACTTCCAACATCTCCCCATCGGTCAAATGTAGAGTTGCTAGTATATCCCGCTTTGTATTTTCAGAAAATATACATTTAGCATGTAAGGGTGCAGAAAGAGTGAACAGTCTCACCTCAGCGTCAGGGTCCGCTTCTGATGTCCGCAGTGTAGATGCCTCGCCTTGCAGTTTCAACTGCCTCTGAGTACATGTGCCCATTTGCTCCACATGTTCCATCCTGGGCAAAGTCTCACACACAGTGTTTGAGATTGATGAAAAAGATTGCATGTGTCTCTTATCCAGGCTGCTGGCGCCCGCACAGCGCACCACTTCCTTCTCCACTTCCGTCAGGAGATTCGCTGCTGCTGGGCAGGGAGGTAATACAACATGTAGTATACACGACTGCCTGTATCACCAGTGCTACTGGGAAATTTACGAAAACTGAACTCGCCACACATCCACTCCCCGCCTCAAACTGCCAACAACTGCAGCTTGACTCTGCAGCTGACTCTGCCTTTAAAATACTTTGAGTGGATTGCCTGGTATATGCCCCTGCAGGAATCCTTTTCTGGGGTCTTGCAGATCTCCTTGTATACTTCTCTGCCAGGTACCTTCCCCACTCCCCCAAATGACTGCCTGATGTACTCCTTTCATCAGGGCTTCTTCTCTTTTCACTGTCCTTTACTATAGCACAGTTGAATGACTTCTACTTTATTTGCTTGCACTACTTGTTCCAACTTTCCTCACATTGACATCTCATACATGGGGATTTTTTCAAGTTCTGTCTTTGTGCTTTATTTGGTAGGTTTTCAGATATTTTTATTTGATGTATTTGCTTACATGCCTGTCGGTACGCCCCGGGGTCCCCAATGACTCTGGGCAGACGTACTGTTATTTTGCAGTGTTCCCGACCTATGGCACGCTGCTGGGATGTAGCTTCCTCTCTGGGACAGCCTCTTCACACTGCAGATCTTCCTCAAGCGCCCCCTGTAGCTCTGCCCTCACCTGCTGGCTTCTCTCCGTGACTGACGACTGCTGCTTCTCAGCGCAACCATTTCGAGGGGATTGGGTCCTCCGACGTATTCCATATCTATGACAGGTAATCACCGCAGCTGTGCTGCTTCGGAAACTTTTTTCTGCGTCCTGCGTCGATGACGTCGATGCACCGTCATCGAGGACCTCCTCCGACGTTATCCGATGTGATAAGTAGGACGCACGACGCCCGTAGTTCCGTTTTTTCCACGAACGTGTTGCTTCGTGAATCTCGACTAACGCCTCGACTCTTTGGAGTTCTGTCCTTCTCGGTTCTTTGAACCTGTTCGTTTTTGTGAGAAAATCCTTCGTGTGAAGATGTCTTCTACTTCGTCTTCGACCCCGTGTCCGGGCTTCAAGAAGTGCGGGGAGTGTGGGTCCAAGATGTCGGCGACGGACTCGCACGACGCCTGCCTCTGGTGCCTCGGGGAGGCCCACGACACGGATGACTGTATCTACTGCCAGTCGCTCACGTCCAAAGCCTTACTTGAACGTAAGAAGTTGTTGTCGGTAGGTTGGGTGTCCAAGCCCCGGAAGTGTAAGTCTGTGGGGCTTTCGACAGATGATTCGAGAGGTGACTCTCCGCGTCATCGTCAGAAGTCTCGTGGGTCTCCTTCTAGGAGTCGGTCTCGCCACTCCTCGGCCTCTTCGAGGCATTCTCGGAAGCGCCGACAGCGGTCGTCTTCCAGGTCGTCTTCTGAGGACTCTGCCCGGCACGTCGCTTACCCCACCAGCCGTGCGACGCCGGAGGAATGGGCTTCCTTCGGGAAGAAAATGCTGGCGATTCTCGAGTCGCAGGGTACTAAGCCGTCTGCGCCCCCGAGTGGGGTCGGCATTGAGAGGTCGAGAGACACCGCTCGCAAGAGTGGTCGGCACGAGTCACGGGAGAGGTCCCGTTCGGACAAGGGGACTCGTTCTCGACGTACCCGTTCCAGGTCCCGGTCCTCGACGCGTTCGAGACCGTGTGCACCTGTGATGTCTTCGAGGAAGACATCGACGTCTGAGGCATCGAGGACGTCGACAGGCTTTCTCGAGGCTCCGGCTCCGAGGAAGTCGTCAAAGCCGTTGACGCGCAGGTCGTCGAAGGACACGCTCGGAGCTCCGGCTTCGAGGACTGTCGATGCTGGCGGCGCTGCATCTGACATCGACGCCGATTTACTCGACGTCGACTCCGATCCTCTCAGCGCCGATGCCTGTTCTCTCGACGCCGGCGCCGATTCACTCGACGCCCTCGACGCCTTTCGAGGCCGGGGTGTCAGAGGTACGCCGTGGCACGGGGGAACCCCCTAGGAAGGCTCTGGTTAAGAGCAAGCACTCTTGGGTGCCTTCTTTTCGCCACCTGGAATATATTTCGGAGGTGGATGAGGATTCTGATGGCCTGGTTCCTAGTCAGGTTCCAAATTAAATGGTCTCGGGCCATAGTCAGTTTGACGATTTGAGGCAGTCACTGCATGATGCCAGTGGACTGGACACCTCTCCAGAGGTGGAGTTTTGTAGGCCTGAGCCTGGCTCTCATGCCGATTCCTCGTACTGGCGCCTTATGGCTAGGGTTTCCGAGTACTTGGGATGGTCTGCTCCCCCAGGGGAGTTTGTGCAGGATGATCTCACGGACATCCTTGATGTTGGTCCCCCAACTGACCCGGTACTGCCGTTTCATATGGCTCTACAGAGAAGGGTGGCGGCGGCTTGTACTGCTCCGGAGAGTCTCCCGGCGGTGGGCAGGTCCTTGTCGCGAAAATACCGTCCAGCCAGTAGCGACCCCTGCTATTTGACCAGGCACCCCACTCCGGAGAGTTTGGTGGTGCAGGCGGCCACGGCCCCGGCAAAGCAGGCGTCGTACCCTACCATCCCTTCTGATAGGGACGACAAACGTTTTGATGGCTGGGCGAAGAAAGTGTTTTCTTCTGGTGGTATGGCGCTTCAGGCGGCCAACTCCATTTGTGCCTTGTCTCGTTTCACACACTCTGTGGAACTGTGTTGCGTTAGCGGCTGAACATATTCCCGAAGGGGACGAACGGGATGGTTTCCTTGCTATGGTCCAGGATGGTAAGGATGCCATGTGTGAGTCCGTTCAGTCGGGTTTGGACATGGCTGAATGCGTCAGCAGGTCCATGGCGGCGAGCACCGTGATACGCATGTTTGCGTGGTTGCGTAAGTCGGGGTTTGCTCCTGATGTGCAGTCCCGGCTCCTCAACATGCCCTTTGACGGTGAACACCTTTTTGACAGCAAGGCTGACGAGAGCCTTGAGGTTGCAGACCTCCAAAGCTGCAGCGAAGTTGTTGGGCGCTGCAGTTCGCCAACCTCCGCCTTTTCGTCCTAGGGGACAGCAATGGAGGGGTGTTTCCTTTCGCTATTACTCGTCCTTCAGTAAAGCGAGAGGAGTTGGCAGTCAAAGAGGCCAACGCAGGGGTACCAGAGGTGGACGACAGGGTACCCGTGGTGCCAAGGCCGCTTGGGCAGTTGCCTCTTTGCCCTCAGGTAACGGCGCAGCCGCTACCTCTCAGTCATGAGGCCATGTCCCATGGTTCGCCGGTTGGGGGAAGGCTGGCGCAGCATCTTGTAGAGTGGCGTGCCATTACTTCAGATGTGTGGGTTCTGGAGATCATAACCCACGGCTACTGTCTTTCCTTTCGGCAGAGGCCTCACGACAATCCACCGGGGAACCTCTCTTTGCAGAGTCCGGATCCGCTCCTTGCGCAGGAAATTCAAGCCCTGCTGGAGAAAGGCGCCATAGAACTGGTGCCTGTAGCGGAGAGGAACAAGGGATGGTATTCCCCTTATTTTTTGATTTCGAAGAAAGACGGGGGATTGAGACCCATCATGGACTTGCGCTGTTTGAACAAACTCCTCAGGAAGGACAAGTTCAAGATGGTTACTCTCTCTCAAGTCCACCAGGCCCTTCAGCTTGAGGACTGGTTGGTGTCTCTCAACCTCAAGGATGCTTACTTCCATGTGCCGATCCATCCCAAGCACAAGAAGTACCTGAGGTTTGCGGTTGGCGACTCGCACTTTCAGTTTCGGGTCCTGCCGTTCGGATTGACCTCCGCCCTAGGGTTTTCACCAAGCTCATGGTGGTGGTGGCAGCGCATCTCAGGCAAGGGGGGGATTCACGTCTACCCCTACCTGGACGATTGGTTGATCAGGGGGAGCTCTCCCAAGCAAGTCCTGGATCATCTGTCCGTCACCTGACACTCCCTTCACAGACTGGGCTTCTCCCTCAATTTAAAGAAGTCCCATTTGACGCCAACACAGCGACTCCAGTACATCGGAGCAGTGCTCGACACTTCCCTGGGGCAGTGTTTTCCTCCCCAGGTGAGGGCTCTTCACATTAAGCAGATGGTGCACAAGTTTCAGCATGCCCAGACGCTCCCAGCATTCGAGTACTTGAGGTTGCTCGGCCTCATGGCATCCTGCATTCTTCTGGTGCCAGAGGCTCGCCTGCGGATGAGATCTTTGCAGTGGGCACTCAAGGTGCAATGGTCTCAGTCCTCCGGCAGGATGTCGGACCCGGTTCAGGTGCTGCCCTCGGTCGCCCGGGACCTTCTGTGGTGGGCCGTCGAAGGCAACTTGATGAAGGGGGCTCCATTTTGGCTTCCCTGGCCGGAGGTGATGATCGTGACGGATGCATCCCTCACGGGATGGGGAGCTCATGCCAACGAGCTGACAGTCAGCGGTCGTTGGTCTCCGTCGGAGTCCAGACTCCATATCAATCTGTTGGAGCGGAGGGCCGTCAGGCTAGACCTGAAGGCTTTTCTGTCGACTGTGCAAGGAAAGAATGTCCTGATCCTGACGGACAACAGAGTGCCCATGCACTACCTCAACAAAAAGGGGGGGGCAGGGTCACTTCCTCTGTGCAGGGAGGCGATGCAGCTCGAGTTCTGGGCCATCCAGCAGGAAGTTTCGATCTCGGCAGTTCATCTGGCCAGAGACGAAAACGTGACGGCGGACGCTCTGAGCAGGCAGAGCACGATCTCTCACGAGTGGGAGTTGGCTCAGGAGATTCTCCTGGAGATCTTCGCCCTTTGGGGGACCCCTCAAGTGGATCTCTACGCCTCCAGTGTCAACCGGAACTGCAAGAGGTTCTGCTCGCGGGAATTTCCTCCAAAAGGAGCCTTAGGAGACGCGCTCGTGGTGGAGTGGTCATTCCCGTTGCTGTACGCGTTTCCTCCAGTCCCCGTCATCCCGCAAGTGCTGCGGAGGTTACGAAAGTTCGGTTCCCGGATGATCCTCATTGCTCCGGCGTGGGCTCGGAGGACGTGGTACACGGACCTTCTCGACTTGTCCATCTGCCCTCCAAGTCGTCTTCCCTACCGAGACGATCTGCTCTTACGGGAGGGGGGTCAGGTTCTCGATCCAGAGGTCAGATCCCTCAACCTTCAAGCTTGGCTTCTGAAAGGTTGAGGTATAAGGATTGGGACCTCCCTGAAGACGTGATGGAGGTGTTGCTCTCGGCCCGACGGCCAGCAACAAAGTCTCTGTACCGTTGCCGTAAGTTCTGCGACTGGTGCAGAGTTCAGAATGTGGATCCTTTTGCCTGTGACATCCCCATGGTTCTGTCCTTTTTACTTTCTTTGGCCCACATGGGCTTGCAATTGGGTACCATTAAAGGTTACCTGGCGGCTCTGTCTATCTTTAAGCGCTCGTCTGAAGAGTGTACCTAATTTAAAATCCCTTTAATTTCACAGTTTCTGAAAGGACTCACTAATGTGTTCCCACCGTCACCTTTCCTGGTGCCCGGTTGGGATTTAAACCTTGTTCTTAAGTTTCTTATGGGTGCTCCGTTTGAGCCTTTGCATTCTTGTCCTTTGAGGCTGTTAACTCAGAAAACTGTGTTTTTGGTTGCGGTTACTTCCACTTGCAGAGTGAGTGAGTTACAGGCACTTTCAGTTAAGCCACCCTTCACTGTATTTCACAAGGACAGGGTTGTCCTTAGAGTTCGTCCTTCTTTTCTTCCGAAGGTGGTTTCGGAATTTCATTTGGCCCAGAAGGTTGTTCTTCCGGCATTCTATCCTCCTCCGCATCCTGGTAAGGAATAGGAGAGGCTCCATAGGCTTGATCCTAGGAGAGCTTTAAGTTTTTATGTTTCACGCATGTCCCGGGTCAGAGTGGACGATCAACTCTTTATTGGTTACGCTGGAAAGCATTTGGGACAGGCTGTGATGAAACAGACTTTGTCTCGCTGGATTATTTTGGCCATCTCGGAGTGTTACCGCTTGGCAGGTAAGGACCCGCCGGCTGGCTTGCGGGCCCATTCTACCAGGGGTATGGCTGCATCTACTGCCCTGCAGAGGGGTGTTCCTATTCGCAACATCTATGATGCAGCCACCTGGGCTTCTGTACATACATTTGTACGTCACTATTCCCTCGATTCCATCCGAGGACAGGATCTGGCCTTTGGCAAGGCAGTCCTTTGCTCTGCTATTTGATTGGCAATTCTAAATTTTGATTCTAAATTCTTTCCCTCCTCCTTGCTCTGGTACTGCTTTGGGAGTCTGTCATAGATATGGAATACGTCGGAGGACCCAATCCCCTCGAAGAACAAGTTACTTTCTTACCTGGTAACGTTCTTTCGATGGGATGGTCCGACGACGTATTCCATATCACTCCCTCCCTGCCTTCCCCGCTGCAGAATTTCTTTTGCGATTGCAGCTTACGTTCCGCAAGGATTTGTCGGACTGGCAGTTGACTAATGTCACACGTTCTGGGGGAAAAAACTACAAATGAGGCTACGGGCGTTGTGCGTCCTACTTATCACATCGGATGACGTCGGACGTCGGAGGAGGTCCTCGACGACGGCGCATCGACGTCATGGACGCAGACGCCGAAAAAAGTTTACGAAGCAGCGCAGCTGTGGTGATTACCTGTCATAGATATGGAATACGTCGTCGGACCATCGCATCGAAAGAACGTTACCAGGTAAAAAAGTAACTTGTTCATCTCTGCTAGCTCTGCTGCTGCTCCCGGTGCTCCATGCCACGACGGTATGTCACTCTCAGTGGCTGTCTGGAAGTGCCTGCTCTCTCGATCTCCTCCAGCACAGTCCTTTCCCGTACTGCCTGGTTCTCTGGCTCTGCTTGCATCTCAAGTACAAATACAATTTTAAAATGTCCTGCGCACTGGTGATTCACCAATACAACTAGTCCGCATATTCAACTTTGTGTTTCTTTCAACCTGCATCAACTCCTTCTTCCTCTTCCTCGTCTGAGTACTTGAGGCTTTATAGGAGTCGAAGTCCATACAATTTGTAGGGTTTCTAAAGTGATGTTGTTTAGAACTTTTATTTAGAAAAACATTAGCAACAGGAGATGTTAGGTGTGTGTGAGGTATGACTGCTATTTGGTTTAGTTATTTGCAGGAAGGGGTTTGTGGGTTTTACAATGGGAGGGATTTGTATGTTGACAACAAGCCATCAAGAACTTGGGAAATAATTCCTGTTTATTTTTGTATTAATAGCAGTGCACAAAACCCTGAGGCATCTAGGCGCTAGTTACAGTGGAAAGGGAGTTACAGTCCAATAACAAGAGCAGCTCGAGGCTGAGGATTAAAAATCATGTAGGTTAGGGACAGGTTGCAAGTAAAGCACGAGGCTAACAGTCTTCATCAGTTAGTTGCAGACATGTTAAAAGTAGAGCATGATGCAGAAGTCATAATTGGGTAGTTACAGACATGTTAAATGTAAGCACGAGGCTAGGTCATAATCAGATAGTCTAAGGAAGGCATGGTATCAAACAGTAAGACAGACACAAGTGATCACAGTTCAAGGGTGTTTATTGAACTTCAACTGGGTTTGAAAAATGCTCATCTGTCTAAAGATGGGAGCAAGCTACAACCATCAAATAATAATGCAGTCCTAGTGGTGTCTTGTCAAAATAAAAGGGCATGTAGGAATAAACCGATTGCCAAGCCTTAATTTTTTTTGGATTGTTTTGGTTGAAACTAGTCAACTTTACAATTATTTTTTTATAATTCACATAACACTGTCCTAAAAGGTAAGTTAAAAGGAAAAAAAAATCAACATTTTTCAAAAGGAATAAAATTCCAACATACAAATCCAACATTAAAATTATACAATTTGTTAGAATTTTTTACACTTCTCTTAAAATAAGTAAAAATAAAACTTATACACCATCACAGTGGGTTTGCCAATTGCCTTCATTTCATTACCCTCCTTATGGATATTTAACATTGGTATGCTTCTTAAAAATCGAATAGTGCCAATTCTTAAAGGAAAGGACAGTCCAGCCATAATCATCATCCACAGAGTATCTGTAGTTAGATCGCCATATTCTTTTAGTGGAGGTTTTAGATAGAGTAGTCTTTCTTTGCATAGAGCTTTACATTCTACCAGAACATGTTTCAATGATTCAACTTGTCCTTCATTTTTACATAGTCAGCAAACATTTCTTGTGGTAGAATAATTTTACGTTTTGCTAGGACTTCTTGAGTTGGCCATAAATTCAATCTTATTCTCAAGAAGTCTACCCTATGGCGCATAGATGGGGATTTAATCATATACGGTTCTGGGACACTATATTTCTTGTGCGTAAAGACTCTTCCATCGAAGTCCTAGTACTGCAGGCAAGTTGATTTATTTCTTGCCCAATCCCATTTGAATAACTTTGTTTTTACATGTATCGGATTGTGTAGCAGTACCTCGGTTGAAGCATCTGCATAGGTCAGAGCATTTATTACTTTGTGACGCCAATTATTCGCAAAAGCATCTTTAGATTGCAGAAGATAGTGAGCTGAAGTCCCCAAAAGCATATCTGAATCATATGCTAATAGGCACTTCCGAAGCATGCTTATTATTTGCCACAAATATCGAGCATATAGCGATATTAAACCAAGCTCATTACGAATAAGCACAATTGGAGTACAGCCTGGAAGGCCAAGGGTACGTCTCCAGAATTTAGCTTCAAATTGTCCCCATATCAGTTCAGATATAACTGACAGGCTTTCTGATCAATACAATAAAATTGGTATCGTTTTTTGTCTAAAGAAAGTTAGAATCGGAATAATGGAAAATTTGCCAAATTTTGCCTGAATTATATGTGATTGGGAGATCATTGTACTTCACTTTGTCTTCCAGTTTGTCATCTGCGCTATATTCGTAGTGCCAGAGATAGCAACACACAGATATGTATATTCTTGAGCGCATTCCAGCTGCGTCCCTTGAATGGACCATTTGCAGTTTCTACAGTTGTATTTCGTGGTCGGATAAAATGTCATTTCTTTAGTCTTTTCTAAATTAATTATTAGCAAATTTCTATCAGCATAGTGTGAGAGTGCATCAAGAAGATTTTGTAGTCCCACCAGTGTTTTCGATATCAGAACTGGATGATCTGCATAAAGAAGGGCAGGTGTTTTTTATGATCTAATTTAGGGGCATCTGATTGAATTTCACTAAAAGTTTTGCACATATCTGCGATAAAAAAACTAAATAGTGCTGCAGCTAGAATGCAACCTGGTCTTAATCCTCTATAGGTTTTAATTGCTGAGGATAGGGTACCTTCCAGATTTAATCTCACTCGAATACTACTGTTGGTATGAAGAGCATGAATGCGTGTAATTATATGGATCGGGAAGTTGTCTCGTGACATTTTTCTTTATAATTTGCGTGACACTGAGTCAAACGCTGCTCGTAGGTCAACAAATACCATATATAATGCTTGATTGCTGGCCTGGTGATGTTTAATAATTGATGTCAGAGTTAGTAAGTTAACTGAAGTTCCCAATCCAGCAATAAATCCGGTCTGACAAGGGTCACATAATGAATGGTTGTTAATCCAATCGTTAAGATCTCGCAATATAAAACGGGCAAAAATCTTGCCTGGTACATCTGAAAGGGTGATCGGTCTATTGTTGGAGGGACTGGCCCGATTGCCCTTTTTGAAGATTGGAATTATTACTGATCTTCGCCAGGAATCAGGAATGATGTTAGTTTCCAGAACCTGGACGAAAATGTTGTGCAAGATCTTAGCCCATATCTGGGAATGTTGTTTAAGGTCGAAGTTGCTAAGTCTGTCAGGACCTGGATCCCTAGATGTATTAGATTTGTTGATAAAGTACAAAACGTCTATTTCCAAAATCTGCATTTGTTCCAAGCTCCGAATTGAGCTTTGGATTCTAAATTCTGCCAAGTTGGTATTAAAGTACAGATTGTATAATGTAATATCCAGTCTGCTTCACTGACCCCATTTATTTGAACCAGATATTGAGTTAAATTAGTTGCCATATTCAGGAGACCCCAAATTTCGGCAGTGTTTTTGGAACTTATTGCTGATAACATAGTTTCACTGCCGTTCTGATAGAGCCAGGTTTTATGGGCTCTCGTCCAGTTTCTATGTGTTTTTTTCTCCAGCATGGGGTCTGGCATGGATTCACATGCTCATGAATATTCCCCGTCCGGCTGGGAATCATCGGTACAGAAAAAAAATCAGTATCAGTTTCGTTTCTGATCTCTTTCCTAGTGGTAACCAATCACTGATCTCTGGGTCATGCTGCCCACAGCCAATGACTGCCCTCTCCCTAAGCCCCGCCTCCGGCAGCCATCCTCAGATTTTTACCGCACATTCAAGTGTTGGGAGTCCTTGTGCTATAGCTCTCGAGCTTTTGTTGAGATTTCGCACTTTTTCAAAGCGAATTTCTCATTTTTCGGTTAAATTGAGCCTCAAGCTCCATTGTCTTTACATCCGACCAACGGGGACCCGTTTCAGAAGTTTCTACGCCCCTCAAGGGTGAAGTTTTCGTCGAACGACACTTATGGAGGATTCCAGAAGTTTCTGAGGCCTACCCCGGACATGGCCCAGGAGAAAGGGAGCTTGACGCCCGGGAAGCTGTTCAGGGCCTGCCCTGGATGCCAGCTGCAGAACGTGTTCAAGGAAGACGAGCATTCCTTATGCCTCTACTGTCTTCACAAGGACAAAACGCACGTGGAGGAGGACTGTGCGTTTTGCGGGAACATGTCGGAGCGGACCATGAGGGACCGCCATCTTCGTCTCGCCAACTGGCTGGAGGG
Organism: Ambystoma mexicanum; assembly: GCF_040938575.1. Classification (NCBI taxonomy): domain Eukaryota; kingdom Metazoa; phylum Chordata; class Amphibia; order Caudata; family Ambystomatidae; genus Ambystoma; species Ambystoma mexicanum. The sequence continues at coordinate 975,564,104 of NC_090934.1, read as the reverse complement.
AAAGAGCCCGTCAGGTGAGAAGAAAAAGAAGAAATCCGAGCGGTCTTCTAAGTCCTGTGAGGGCGCCCCGGCGACGGGGGCCCAACAGAAGGCTAAGCACCGCGAGTCCGCGGGCACCGGGAGCGCCGAACGGTCGGGCTCCTCGGCTGCCAGGCAGGGTGCATCCTCCCTGGTGCCATTGACCACGAGCCAACGCTCTGGCTCAGGTAAGAGGAAATCCGGGAATCCGCCCGATGAGATTGGATCCTTCCATGCGATGATCTCCAGGGCATCCGAGCTTTTCCAGCTCTGCCCCGAAGAAAAGGAGGGGTTCCTCTATCAACGTCAAGAGACCAAGAGGAAGACAGTCCTTGCGGTACCTCTACTGGATGACATCTGGGACGAGGGGCTCTTCCTCCTCAAGAACCCGTCCACGACGCCGGCAAAAAGGGATCGATAAGAAAAGAAGTACCGCGTCCCCTCTACAGCCGACCCCGGATTCAGTTGTCTCGGCGGCTGCCATGAAGAAGGCAGGGTGGGGGCATCGGCATCGACACCGACTTCACCGCCAGACGGCGAGGGAAAGAAGCTTGACGCGATGGGGCGACGAGTCATCACGTCGGCGGCGACGACGATTAAGGCAGCCAACGCCCTGGCTATCGTTGCCCGTTACGACAGGGAACTTTGGTATAAAATCGCTCCCTTGTTGGACTTCCTGCTGGACGACAAGAGGGCAGAAGCCCTGGAAATCTTGCAAGAAGGCGAGGTGGCGTCGGACCATGCCATAACGGTGGCGACGGACATCGCTGACACCGGTTTCCGCCAGTTGGGCAACGGTGTTTGCCTCAGACGGCGCAGATGGCTTAAGGCGACGGATTTCCGCCAGGACGTACAAGCCAAAGTGTTGGACATGCCCTTCGACGGGAACAACCTGTTTGGGAAGACAGTCGATGAGTCCCTGCAAGCCATCAAAATGGACACGGAGACAGCCCGGGCCATGGGAGTTCTCCAGCAGCGACGGCCGTCCTTTCGGAACACCGGAGGGCAAGCAAGGGGCCTCCAAAGGTTCCAGCAGCGGCTCCTCCACCTACCGTCAAGCGGCCCGTTCCTCATTGCAGGAGGCCTATAGAGGACGGGGCAAGTCTGGAGGTTCCCGCCATCGTCACCAAGGAGGGCAAGGCGGCCTCGAATCAGGACTGAACCGACCATGGCGTCGGGCCCCACCGAAGCACCCCGGTGGGAGGCCGGCTGGCAAAGTTCATCAGCGTGTGGGAGTCCATCTCCACCGACCGTTGGGTGCTGGAAACCCTTGCCCAGGGGCACGCCATCGAGTTTCTAAAGAAGTGCCCTCGCGTGCCACCCGTGGCCAGGAAGGAAAACCTCGTACCCCAGCTGCTGCTGGAGGTAAGGGCGATGCTCAAGAAAGGTGCCATCGAGCTCGTCCCAAAGAGATTCAGGGGCTCCGGGGTCTACTCAAGATACTTTCTCGTAAAGAAGACGACAGGAGGTTGGCATCCCATCCTGGACCTGCGGCGACTGAACAAGTACATCAAGGTTCAGAAGTTCCGGATGGTCACCTTACAGCATGTGCTGGGACAGCTGGAGGAGGACGATTTCCTGTCATCGTTGGACTTGGAGGATGCCTACTTTCACATCCCCATTCTAAAAGGACACCGGAAGTTCCTCAGGTTCATGGTCCAAGGACGGCACTACCAGTTCAAGGCCCTCCCGTTAGGATTAAAGTCGGCACCCAGGGTGTTCACCAAGTGCCTAGCACCAGTGGCGGCATGGCTATGCCTACAAGGGATCCACGTCTATCCCTACCTGGACGACTGGCTCATCCGAGCAAGAACAAGGGAGCTCGCTGTAGAACACACAGCGAAGACCGTCCAGCTACTCACGGACCTAGGGTTCTCCATCAACTTCCCCAAATCCCACCTGGTCCCTTTGCAGGTTGCCCGGTTTCTGGGAGCCAAGCTCGACACAGTGGCACGGCTGGCCTCGCCGTCCGACGAAAGGACGAAAGCCATCCTGGGCAAGGTGCAACACCTGCTAGCCACGGACGTAGCCAGGGTAAGATCCATCAAATCCCTTCTCGGGATGATGTCCTCCTGCATCTATCTGGTATGCCTGTGCAGACTTCGAATGCGTCCACTGCAAGAGTTCCTCCACGCACGCTGGATCCAGACGACTGGCAGCTTTGAGGACAGGATACCGCTCAACGAGACCTTCCGACGAGCGATCCGGTGGTGGGGTACCCGCACTCATCTGACGGCGGGGCAGACTTTCAGTCCCCAGCTCACACGGTGACGACAGATGCCTCCCTGGAAGGGTGGGGAGCGCATACCGGAGATCTCCACGCGAGAGGCCTTTGGCTCCCGGAGGAAAAACAGCTTCATATAAACATTCTGGAGCTCCACGCAGTGTTTTGGGCCTTCAGGTCCTTTCTTCCGTCCCTCAAGGGCAAGGTGGTGAGGATCTTTACCGACAACACCACCACGATGTTCTACTTCAGGAAGCACGGTGGAACCAGATCCCCAGCCCTATCCAAGGAAGCCCAGTATCTGTGGCACTGGGCCGTCGACCAGGGGATGTTTCTGGTACCTTTTCATCTGGCAGGGATAAAAAACACCATTGCCGACTCACTCAGCAGGGAGCTGCGCTTGTGCCATGAGTGGGAGCTACGCCAGGATCAAGTGGATCGACTCTTCAGGTTGTGGGGCAGACCCCAGGTCAATCTCTTTGCGACGGCGATGAACTCCAAGTGCCAGAGGTTCGCCAGCAGGTTCCCCCAACCGAGGAGCATGGGCGATGCTTTCTCGTTCCCCTGGGACAACCTGTTTATGCTTTCCTGCTGTTGCCACTGCTACTCCGGCTCGTAAACCAGCTCAAGAGGTCCCGGTGCAGGATGATCCTCGTTGCACCGGCGTGGCAGAGACAGATCTGATTCCCGGACCTTCTGGATTTATCAGCGTCCCCACCAGTCAAACTGCCTGTGGACGCGGATCTTCTCTCCAGAGAAGGAGGCGCCATTCTTCATCACGACCCTAAGTCGCTGAACTTGCAGGCCTGGCTCCTGCGGCACTAGAGTTTGAAGGCTACAATACACCGGCCGACTGCATAGAGGTTCTTGCAAAGGCCAGGGCGTCCTCAACTCTCAAGTGTTACAGACACAAATGGAAGAGGTTCTCTGTCTGGTGCCGGGCACAGAAGATTAACCCTCTACGGATTACGGCCCCTCAAGTACTGCTGTACCTACTGTCGTTGGCCAAGGCTGGACTAGCTTACGCCTCCATCAAGATACATTTGGCTGCCATCTCCAGATACACCAGGAGAAGTGTCCTTGTGGTCTCATCGCCTGGTGAAGGAATTTATGAAGGGACTATTCCACTCGTTCCCACTGGTGAAGGCCCCAGCCCCGGTGTGGGAGCTCAACGTTGTGCTGACTAGGCTCATGGGGGCCCCTTTCGAGCCTATGCATACGGCACCGTTGAAGTTCCTATCGTGGAAAATAGCTTTTCTTGTGGCCATCACCTCCGCACGGCGCGTGGGAGAGATTCAGGCCCTACCTTGCAAGCCCCCATACTTGACTTTTCATGACACAAGGGTGGTGCTCAGGACGCATCCCTCCTTCATGCCCAAGGTGCCGTCGGACTTCCACCTCAACGAGCCCTTGGTGTTACCAGTTTTCTTCCCGTCGCCTTTCTCACCGGCCGAGAGGACTTTGCACTCGCTGGATGGAGCTAGAGCGCCGAAGTTCTACATGGACCGCACAAAGAGCTTTCGGAAGACGTCACAGCTTTTTGTGAACTTTGGACCTGTGAATCAAGGGAAGGCTCTCTCAAAGGCTTCCATTTCCAGATGGCTCTCCAGCTGTATCATGCACTGTCACCGGTTGGCAAACCGACCGCTGCCCGGCTGTCCCAGAGCCCATTCGACCAGAGCGATCGCTGCTAACACGGCATTCTTGTCTGGTGTGCCCCTGCTGGACATCTGCAGGGCTGCTATGTGGAGGTCGACGCACACCTTCACGAGATTCTACTGCATCGATCGGGATTCCAGGGAGGAGTCCAGGGTCGGCCAAGCAGTGCTGCGCAACCTGTTCGCCTGAAGGGCCTGGTGAGGAGGTAAGAGTTGCTTAATGTTGAGTTTATGTATTGCTTAATGTTGAGCCTTTTGCCACCTCCCGTGGTTGTGCATGTGTGTACTGCTATGTAATCTTATATTCATGAGCATGTGAATCCATGCCAGACCCCCATGCTGGAGAAGGAACAAGTTACTTACCTGTAACTGTTGTTCTCCAGCATGGGTCTGGCATGGATTCACATGCAAACCCTCCCGCCTACCCCTCTGCGGCTCTTCACTTGGTCATACTGCCACTTTACGTGCTACCAAATTTGAGGATGGCTGCCAGAGGCGGGGCTTAGGGAGAGGGCAGTCATTGGCTGTGGGCAGTATGACCCAGAGATCAGTGATTGGTTACTACTAGGAAAGACAGATCAGAAACGAAACTGATACTGATTTTTTTTTCTGTACCGAGGATTCCCAGCCTGACGGGGAATATTCATGAGCATGTGAATCCATGCCAGACCCATGCTGGAGAACAACAGTTGCAGGTAAGTAACTTGTTCCTTATAACGCAAAGAGCTTCGAATCTTACAGAGATTGGAAGTTGTAAGGCCAGTCTCTTCTCTTTGTGGAAATCTGTTTTCCGCTGTTGCATTTCTCTATTGAAACTATGCCTCATTATATGTTTCTTTTGGGAGGAAGGGTGAGGATTCAATTTGTATAGATGTAAAGCTAAAAGATATGTTTGATCTTCCCAGTTGGAACTTGCTTTTAATCTCAAAAAGTCTCTATAAAGACTAGTTAGCAACTGTTCATTCCATCGAAATCTAATTTGTGAGTTGTTTACATTTAGTCTTGGGGTATATCTACTAGTGTGAGAGTCTGATACTGTACTATCAGAATCCCAACGTGGAGTAAGCATTTCATGGTCGCTATTGGAACAATGCACTGCTTCAAATTTAGTCACTAGACTGAATGAGTTGGTATCCACATACATATAGTCAATAATAGAGGTATTAATACCTCTCCTCCAGGTGTAATGGGCCGGGATATCATTTTTAATTGAGCCATTGAGCATCAGTAGATTACAAGATTTCATAATTTCTTCCCATTTGATGCAAAACGTGTTTGTTATTGGATGTCTTTGCCAAACAATGTAGGTTTAAGTCTCCAACAACAAAAATATTCGTAACCTCAGGGGATTGGAGTATAAGTTTTAACAGTTTCTCAAGCTCTCAAAAGAAGATCTCATCAGCCAATCCCATGGGGTTTCGGTAAACCTTTATTAGGGCCATAACGTTGCTATGAAAAGTTATTTTAACCATTTGTAAGAAGGGATTTGGTTGGGCCCATGGGAAGATTCTGTAGCCAATGTTAACAGCTACCATTAGCCCAGACGCTGGTCTACCTTTGGTTCCTTTAATTGCGGGTGACAGGAGGATTTCATATCCATTCCACACAGGCGCTATGGTAAACCACGCTTCTTGTAGGGCTATGATGTTGTACGTTAGTTGCTGCGAAGAATCTTTCAATATTTGACAGTGGCCGCAGGTATTCCAACTTATGATTGAAAATTCTATGGGTTTTTGCTCTAAGAATAGTTAAGAGGTATAGTGTATGTTTGTTTCATCTCCATAATTTAACTGGGAATGTTCTTGACACGTTCTCTTGAAATTACGTTTATCATTAGCATTATATATTTTCAGCTGTTGCGTTTGTGCTGTGGAGGTTAACTCTACCCTTTTGTCATTATGTCTCTCATAAACTGTAGGGTCAATAGCCAGAATGAAACCCATTGCAAATAGGTCCTACTATAGAACATTACGCACGACATTTGAACTCGGACAAAGTCTGACCATGGAAAGATTTGAATCATTCTGAAATTCGACCTGAGTAATGTCATTAGAAGTAACATAACTCAGGTCTGCTAGATCTTCAAAAATCGCCAAGACACTAGCTTGGCACAGATCATATGCCTCGAATGGAGCAGCACAGCATTTCAGTATAAATCGATGGTTGTTATTTTGATTTAGCATGTGTCTTGACATTTTCTTAGTTGGCATTTGTTGTTTATTTTGCAGCAGGTTCTTTTGTTCTAGTGCCTAGAGAGGCAAGGTGCTAATTACATTTTATTTTGGGAGTGTGTTCACATCCACCATCTTTGTATCAATGGTGTTAATAGCAAGCTCTTTTAAAAAAAAAATATTCATCCATTACATGATGAATTCCGGCTCTAATATTCATTGGTGACCCCTTGCTCACTGTTCTTAGAGAGGCACAGCTCCACCTCACTGATGATGCCAAGACAAGGCTGAAACACGTGTATGGGGTTGCTGTTGGTACTCTTGTTCAGAGGAGAATTGCCTAGCATTTCAGTGCTGGACTGCCCATGGGCAGGACAAAGACTGATATGCAGGGACATTTCTCCTCTGTGAAAGGGACAGTGAGCTAAAGAGTTGGTTGAATCTCTCCAAGGGGCCATCCACCCAAGAACAGGCCAATGGGCTGCGTTTGTGCTGGTAGAGGGATTCCCAGAACCCCCCCTTGTTCTAGATCCAGATCTGTTATGGACAAAAAAAAATGTATGTACCAACAATTTTATATATGATGCAATGCCTTGATCAAGCCTGATAAAGGGTGAAACATGAGCACGTGCCACCAACAGGTCTATGTTGGCTCTAAATAGGAATGGTTCACAGCTCCTGCTATTTTAATTTAGAACCCAAAATAAATATCTAACAAGCACCATATTTACTGTCTTATTTCCTAGCGCAGCTATTTACTTAACTGTTCACCACTACTGTTATTGCTTCTCAGCTGGACACCTTAGAGAGACCCTCGATTGAGCACCCACGAGGTGCCTGACTACTCCATCAAAGGTATTGTAGCTTGTTTTAAAGTTCAGTCACTCATCAGCAGTTTAACTTCACTCGCGTCTCCAATCACACACGTTTTAACAATGTTCGTTCCAGCGCTCACCATACAAGGTTGTTTCTTGCAACCAAGGCTTCAACACAGACTGGTCTTGTATTGGTCTCACCAGCTGTGTTGCTTTCACTGAAGAGGCTTTGTTCTTGGAGCCAAGAACGGAACTACAGTGGCTGGCGATTCTCCTCGCCTTGATTGACGCAGGAGGACCTCGGTTATCTCTGACACACTATGCAGGAATCTTCAACCTGATTTCCTTGTCTTGCACTTTCTCTCGAGGTTTCAAGAAAATAACGGTTCCTTGTCGAAAAGCAGCCTTTCCTTTTTTGCTCAGCTGCCGTCTCAAAACTGCTGTTTCCTTGTGTTTTCTTGTATGCTTTGCCTCGCTCACAGTGTGCTCTCGTGCGACGCCTTTTATCCATGTGGGGAAGTATAATGGAAGTCATGTGTGTGTGATGGTCAGTAATTGCCTGACCTCGCCTGACCATTGTATTGGTACACGACTCGGCTGTTAGTCTGTTTTGCCTTAGAGCGGGCTGTCCGTGAGAAAGTGCTTGTGTTGTAAAAGGGGTGGGGGGGGTAGAGTTCCTAAATATCCTACCGGGTAGGATGGGGTAAAGGTGTTACAGGAAAGGGGACACTGCATCTCACCATCCAGGGATATTGTGATTGATATTTCTTTTCAGGGGAAAAGAATCCCATAACCTGCATGCTGGAATCGTGTTACACATGCCAGTTGTTGGCTACAGTTGCATGATCAATGTGAAAAGCATGTTCACAGCAGTTGCACGCAGCAAGATGTAAACAATGGTAGAGGTGAGGAAAACAATCCGTTGCGGGTAAGTGGTGGGTCTTAGACATTTCCCATATGCTAGGTTATCAGAACCGGTTTGTAACATGGGTAGTATAGCTCAGTGATAACACGCTCATCTTAGAAGCAAGACAACGCAGGGCAACACAGGTTTGAATCCCGGGTCCACGCTTAGAAACCTCTTCGGTATTAAGCGTGTTATAAAAAACAATTTTAATTAAAATTGCGTACGAGGGAACTTGGTAAGCAGAGGGGAACATGGGCGTACAGGGAGGTGGGCATTCAGTAAGTTTATAGTCATTTATTAGGCACAACAAAGTGAAGAGCACATACAGTACTGAGATGATTATGTGAAGCCAGCTACACTAGAGTGGGAGGCTTCTAGGTTTGAGTATAGACATGGATGTTAAGGGCGGGACAGTAGGAGCTGCATGTAAAGATGGGAAGGTTGTGTGGTCCATTTCAGTTGTAGTCTGGGAAATTTGCACCCAGGGGCTGGTGCTGCCTCGGATGAAGGAGATAGCGATGTACATATAGATACAGTATACAATATTAAAGGCGCTAAGTAGGTTCACATAAGGTAATAGCAGTCATAGTCCGTGCAAGCATACATACAAATCAGCACAGTATTAGGTCTTTGTTCTGGTCCAGGAAAGCCGCAACCAGGGGCTACATCAGACATGGAAGCGGGTGAAAAAGTCACAGATGGCGTTTGGGGAGAACTTGCCTTTGGGAGCCAGTACCGTGGGGCCATTCAGCAAGGTGGTTGTGACTGTCACTGCGGCAAACAAGTCTTGAATGAGTCTAGGGACAAGAGCTGCAGTTGGGGCAGAGGAGTGACTGGCAGCCAGATCGGCCAGGCCCAGACCGGGCCAGACAGGAATGGCAGCCCTTAAGTGGAGTCCGGCTTCGCCTGCCAGCTCCCTTCATCTGCATTCAAATGGTTGTCTTCTCTAGAAAGGGAAGAATACCACATCCCTCCTGATGGGGTGTGAGAAACCTGAAGGCACTCTCACAACTACTCCCCAAGGATCTTCTGTCCAGGTGGCCAGGGAAGGGCCATTGCTTTTTGTTCCTGTCCCTGGGGGTGAACTAGCGAGGGAGGCTCACCTGAGCGGAAGGTCGTTGGGAATTGGGGAGAGGCTGCCAGAGGGCAAGACACTGTATTCCCCCCTTTCCTGACATTGGCTTATCCTACCCTCCATCAGCCTTTGTAGGATATTGCTGTCAGTCTCCTCATTTTCCCCCTGAAATGACACGCAGTACTGAGAAGATGCCTCCGAGTAATATAGTCTACCTATCGGAAACACATCTATAGGACTGGGACGAAGAAGAGGGATCCTGAAGACTACAAGGCTGAAGGTCAGGCATGTCCCAGTAATTGGTCTAATTGGAATCAGGCAAACCAGGTGAGTGAATCACACCTGAAAGCCCTTGATGGGGCTCAGGTATTTATCTATTTTTGCATTTATATAAGTGCACAAAACCCGGGGGCATCTAGGTGCTGGTTACAAACATATTTGGCACATTTGCATAAAATTAATTGAAGAGGTGGAGCACCAGGGAACTAAAGGAGAGAGCAGCAGGAAGTCCAGCCCAACCCACAAGAAGCTAAAGGAGAACGGAACGCTGAGACGCTGAAGGACTGCACAGTGAAGCAGAGTGGAAAATTGTGGCTAGGGAGTTGTGTCTCCAGGGAGCCAGTGAAGACGAGAGAAGGGAACTCTCCCTTCCTGTGGCCAAACAATGCCAATGTCCCTGAATGGAAGGACAAGTTCAGGGGTGTCTGAGGGGCAGGTGGTGAGACCCTGACATCAAATACAAGAAATCATCTCGATGAGGAAGCAAATGAAGAGTGCCGCGACTGGTGAGTTTCAGAGAATGCAAGAAACCTGGTCCGAGTATGAAAGTTGCTGAGTTACATTGTATCGGAGGGGTCGCGTGCGATCAGCATGTTCTCCAAAGCCTCCGATCAAAGCAGAATACACCAAAATGAATGCAATGTTAGAAGTGGACTTCATATATCAGAGTGGTCATGTCTGAAGGAATTAGAAGTGTTCAAAAACCGCTGCTCAATCAAGGATACTAATAAAGTAACATCAACTGTTAATGCTATAAAAATGAGACTGAAAGCTGTGAGCGAGCAGATGAGGGGAGCCATTGAAGTGTGAGAAAATGCCAAAGAAGCAAAAGTAAGCTGAACAAGTGGAAGTGAAGGCTATAAATGAAAGCTAATAAAGTGGAATTTGGAAAAGAGTGCCAAGGAAGTGCCAAGAAAGGCAAATCCTTAATCTATGAACTTGTGAACTTCTGAGTTGGTTGTGAACAGCCAAAACTATGAAAGTCAAGGTGGCAGAAAACTGTGGCAAGGGTAACTGATTGCATGACCTGTGGTGGGTGGGCTGCGTGGCCTGTGAACTGAGTCTAGAACAGGAAGCCCCTACAAATCCAGGAGAGTTGTGAACACAACATTGAAAAAAGATAAACCTGAGCATTGTGAGATTGTTTTGTGAACCAGTGCTTGAAGTTTGGGGAGGGGAACCCTGAGCTCCTTTGGAACATTGTATTGTGAACCAGGTCCTGAAGCTTGGGCAGGGAACACTGAGCTTCTTTTGAACTTTGTATGCTGAAACCAAGTGTGTTTGAAACTTGGGGTAGAGAAACCAAAGTCCTGACGTAACATTTGAAACCTATAATTGTTGGAACTGTATCCTGAACTTGTAGAAGGGAGCTAGAGGCTGCTCTAGACTTTGGGCCTCATCACGAGTTGGGTGGTATCCTGGCTGTCATACCGCCCAACTGTAATAGCATTGGCTGCCGGCGGTATTAATACCTGATCACGGATTGGGCGTTCACTGTAAATCCCTATTCCCCATTGGGTCTTCTGGACCCAATGGGGAATCTTCAGTGGTAATACTGCACGCTATTACAGCTGGCGATAATATAGGGCATTAAATGGGAATTTCACCTCCAGAAAAAAGCTGGAGGTAAAACAGCCCATTTAGCGCCCAACTCGTGATAGTGCCAGCCCTCAAATGCAGCAGCAATACCGTTACCGCTGCATTTAAGTGCTACAGCCCAACTCGTGATGAAGCCCTTTGTGTTGAACACTTTTGAGTTAGAATAACCCTACACTTCATTTTTGTATTAGACTTGAGGGCAAGCATAGGTTTTGACACAGACCGACTTTTGATTTGGACTTACGGACATAGACTTTCCTTTGTTTCTTTAGGTAGGGAAATCCCCATCATAGCTATAGGGCAAGTTGAGCATTCCACCCATCCTGATACGTTATAAAGATTCTATTGTTGAATTCACAATCTGTTGTCTGTCTCATCTCTTGATACCATGCCTGTCTCACATGGGGACACCATCTTTTCCTAACAGCTGCCTCCTACCATGTGATCCTCCCTCATGGTACCACCCCCATGGTCCGGATCAGGTAGCGGCTGTCGTCCCCTGGCCATATGTGAGGAGATCCTTGTTGGGGAATCAGTGATGATTCTACAAGATTCCTCACGTCATCCTAATAATGTTCCATCCCTATGTTTCTCCCAATCATGCTTAAGCTTCTTAGATTTATCGGCTCTACAAGAGAAGGGTCAAATTCAGTCTTGAGACAGGTCATGTTCCTACTTTGACCCAAGTCAGTTTCTCCTTTTGAAGATAACCTTTCCTTCTTGCAGTTCCTTCTGAAGGTCTATTAGTATTGTGTCTTTGAACACTTTGAAGTGAGAGTGAAGATGCAGCTCTTAAAAAGGGTGTAGACCCTGGAGAATTCTCTTTCCTCTAATAGTCTGAGCATTACCGACTCTCTGAGCTACAATTGAAACAGTGGTTTGGGACACGATGGTGAGAGGGGATGACCAAGTATCAAACATTGAGTTGTAAATTTGTAGTATATCCAATATGGACAATAGGAGGGGGTGCCTGAGCATAAGAGGAGGCAGATTTATTACTTGACCATAGAAGGGTGCAAAAGTTGATTCTCAATGCTCCCATAATGTTTGTCTTGTTCAAACACTATGCATAGTTGGGCTGCTATATAATTGAGGTAGGAGTGAGGTAGTGTATAACCATACTTCTCTTTCAATTGAGTAAGACTAATGTTTCCTTGCCCAAAAATCATTGGTTAGATTTGAGGTCTAAAATAAATTGCCAGAGCTTTTCAGGGAGGTAAGTGAACACAAAAAGAACCCTTGCGAGGATATTCACCTTGACTGATGTCATGCAAATATACCAGGATATAGGTCATTTTGTCTCCCCTTTTTGCCTCCAACCACAATCCTTTGCCTTTTATTTCTAGCCCTCGATACTGTTCAGTTTGACAGAGTCCCAGATTATAAACCGGAGACCAGTTTTTTCCTTGAACTTTTAATAGATCCCCTTGCCTGCCTGTTTTTACCTTTTGTCTGCCTTTACCTTCTTCATGAGACTTCCCATTTGTCCTCACTTGTATGCGACTTACATATGGTTAAACACAATGCCTAATGTGGGAGGTCAGAATCGGGAGGCTGACAAGGAGGCATGATTTCCAAATGTTCTGTGTTCTTTTTAACCAAAAGGAAAACCTAATCTTTCTAAATCTTGGGACTCTAAGCCCTACTCTAAACAGAGTGAAATATAAAGGCTGCTCATGAGGAGGTCAGAATGTATAAATAATGGAACGGCCTCTGTTTGGAAATCCTAATCTAACCCAGTTCCTTTGCCTATCTTCAAAAAACTGAAGAAAACACAAAACAACAGAACCATGTTTGGGGAATTGCCCCAAGGAAAGGGATGGCTAATAGCTTCTGACTCCCTTCCCTTTTGACCCTGTATCATCGATCTTTGCCTAGGTTTGCAGTTCAGTTCAAACAGTTTTTCGAATGTGGGAGTATCCTCCCAGACTCGACCCAGGTCTCCGCTCCTCTTCATTTCCTTGCTTGCAGGTCTCCATTTTTCTCCCTCCTGCCAGTGTCTCCTCTGTTGGGTTTCCTCACCTTGGGTTTCTTTTAGTCTCTTCCTCCCCAATCTGGGGATCTGCCTTTTCTGCTCGCCCCCTGTGAGGGATCTTTCTGTCGCTCCCCCAATTTGGGGCTTCTTTGGGCTTTTCCCACTCGGGGCTCTTGGCCCTCTCCCGAATCTGGGGTGGAATTCCTTCTCTTTCCTGCTCTGGGGCTCCTCTTTGCTTTTCCGATGCTAGAGTTTGTGTCTTTTTCTCTAAACACTCTGGGTCCTCTGTGTATTCTCTACTCTGGGGTTTCTTGGTTCTCTCCCCACACTTTGGTCGATCTCTTGCTCTTTCTCCGCTCTGAGGTTCTGCAGTACTTTCCCCACCCTGGAGTTGATTTCTTGCTCTAGTCTCACTTTGGGGCTTCTTGGTACTTTTCCGCTCACTGGGGCTTCTTGGTAGTCTTCCCCACTCTGGGGTTTATCACTACTCTGCCCCCTCTGGGGTTTCCGTTTCTCTGGTTTCTCCCCACCCCAGGGCTTATCAGTGCTCTCCCCACTCAGGGTTTCTTTTTCTTCCCCCACTCTGGGGCACAGTTTCTTCTTCCCTTGTGTCTCCAACCACCTGCCAGGTTCCCTGGAGCCACTGCATACCTGTCTCCACTGAGCGGTGCTCTTTGAGATGGGTCTGCTGTGGAGCCGCTTCCCTGGAGTGTCCACCATGTTCTGCATCTGCTGTTGCTGTCTCCCCTTTTCCCATTCACTTCAGGCTGGGATGTGGCTGCTGCGCCTTAGGCCTTGGCGCTCCGCAATGCCTCTTCCTTCATTTCCTTGGACCAGACTCTTCCAGTGTGTCCCACTGCACTCCTGCAGCCCAGAGCACATGTCTGGATTTCCACATATGACGTTTTCTCTCTAACCAGCCACACCTCCTCTGAGCCTTCTGGCTCCACTAAACTCTGCAGGCTTTGGTGAGACCTTCCTTTGATTATTTCTCGCAACAATGCTCCTCCAGGGTGCTGAACTATAACCTCGCAGTTGTTTTCCAGAAGGCCTGGGAAGGGTTGAAGTCCAAAACAGAATCAGCCATTACAGAGTTTGTTATAGGGTTATCATACACCTTAGATCCCACATATACCATAAAGGTGCTAGCATCTGGGTAGAAAGGATGGTGACTTGTGTCCCCATCTGGGGTTTTCCTGTCCCTTAGAGGGGTGTGGGGGGCTCACCTCCAAAGGGATACCGCGTACCCTGTTCCCTACGGAGTGTTAAGCGTATCCATGCTCGCCTCCCTAGAACCAGAGGGTAAGTCCCCCTTGGGGAAGGATGACGAACTTCTGGAATTCTTCACACTAATGCAAACGGTGCAAGTAAGTCAATTAAGGGTGCAGCAAGTGAGTTTTAGAGAAGCTGTACATTGCTTCACACTCTGAGATTACCCTCTTCTCCCACAGACAGTCACGTGTGCTCTGCATGGAATAATTGATGCAGCTTCATGTTGCAAAGTGCTAATAATTAACATAAGACAGTTACCTAGTCATAAGTATCATACTTTATTAATGTATAAGACACTTTCTTGCATATAGTTAGGTTTCTCCTCAGTCTGTCAGTATGTTCCACCTCTTTATACCTTTCTCCAGGCTGTCACTCGAGTTGGTTTCTCAGTGCCTTTCCAAGTCATTCCCATGTCTTAGTCCTTCTCAGGTTCACATACCTTTAAATTTCTCAGCACCTCTTTCAGGCTTAAGGCATCATTCACGCTTCTCAATGCCCCTTTCAGGCTGTGCATGTCTTTCAGACTTCTCAGCACCTGTCTCAGGCTCTGGCCCTTTCTAAATGTTCTATGCAGCTTCTTGAAGCATTGTCCTTCACACGTGGCAGCCAGGTAATGTGCATCAGTCTCCGCATCAGTCTCCAACAGCCTCCAAGTACAGCAGCTCAATATGTTGAGCTGCTGCAGACAACAAATGGCTCCCCTTCTGCAGTCCTGCTCTTCTTACACTTCTTCTCCTGAGCCCAGATTGGTAAGGCGTGTCACTCCATATGCTTTCAAAGGTCTTCGAGTCTGTGTTTTTGCTTGGCCACTTTGTTTTTTATTTTTTTATTTTTTTATTAAGCATTCAGTTAATAAAACAAACCTTTGCTTTCCATTTCATTACCATTGCCAAGAGATGAAACACAGCCATCCAGTCCGTTATTAACTGTAGTGTAAAACTCTCCTTTCAACTCCCTCACCTAAGAGGGCCTATCGTCTTTCCACATAATTTTTGGCCCTCCCTTAGACATTAGTCCCATAGGGAATCGTCTTAGTATTTACAGTTTCCTCATTCTCCTTCTAAAAAAGAATTTAATCTAAAATGATGTCCTCCCTTTTCTTTCCAAAGATCACCTCCAAAAACACACCCAGATCCCTAGATGCCGTTATGTTAGACCCCCGTAAAGGGTTTGCCACCACAGTTCTGCGTTCAAGCCCTGGTCCTTCTTCAATTTGTCATTTCTGACCTCAATTCCTGGAAAAATAGTCAGCTGTTGCAATGACTCTTCATGTAATCTGCAAAACCTGCACTTGTCCTTTACTAAGCCATACGTGACCAGAACTTCCTTTGTTCTCAGCACATTCAGAGGAAATCTCAAAACCAGGTCTCTGTCTTGGATTAAGCGATTTTTTTTTTTCAAGTACTCCGGGGTAATGTTCGGAAGCCCAGAAAGTTTTTTTGGATAAGGTGTGGGACCTTGAAGTGGAACGCCTTGCTTCAGATTCTGACCAGTAAGCCGACATTAGGGCTAACTTTGCCCTCCTAGGATTGGTACACAGGGTTTCTGCTGAGATATTGAGGTTTGACAGGATTCCCACACATTTGTCCCTCCATTGGTACAACGGCCAAAGGGTCAGCACCTAGTCATTGATTTTAATTATTTGGTACTGCGGGGAACAAGTAGAACCGATTATTTTACGGAAGGTGGCCAGGGATTTCCATAAAATGTGTGTGTATAGCGAGCGCAGGCCCAGTTCGTGTCTAATTACGGCCATCGGAATGGCATTTGGGAGTCTTAGTATCCTCTTGAAGAATTTGCTTTCATGTTTTTCCCAGGTTTCCCATGGGTGTTCCAAACCAGCTTCTCCTGCATATGTCAAAGTTGGAACCACCTTCGTATCGTAAAAATGAATGGTGGGTTGAAGCAAGAATTTACCAAACTTTTTCCCAATTACCAGGCTTTGGGCTATTCGTTTGTGTGGAGGCGTGCTATCCATGGCTTCTCACCACCGTCTGAGCCGATTTTTATACCTAGGTACTTTGTTGATGTTATTGATCACATACTATTTTTCTCAGGGACAAGCCAAAAGGTTTGCTTGTCTTTGCTGTTGCGTTTTTAATCTCCAAAATCTCAGATTTCCCTGTATTGATTTTTTTATTTTTTTGCCCGTCCAGTCCACGTAAATCCTGTAGGGCATCCAATTTTCTTTGGAGGCCCACTGAAGTACTGTCCAATACCACCAGATCGTCTGCGTATAGCAGGTGGCCCACAGGGGAAACATTTATCCTTGGGGAACATGATCTGTTTGGCTCCAGTAGCTCTTTCATGCAGTTAATGTCATTGTCTTCATTTTTAGAAAACTGATCAGTAGAAGGTTCAGCTCACAATCCACTTTACGAAACCAGATTGTCTGGAGTCGAAATTGCCCGACTTCTCTGTCCACTCTTTAAGCCCCTTGAGCAGGATACCAGCAACATTTTTCCCAAAATGTCCAGCAAGCAAGGAAATTGGACGGTAGTTTCCTGGGGTAGCTCTGTCCCCTTGTTTGAAAATGGGAAACCACTACCTCCCTTTTCGATGAGACCCGGATTCTCCCTAGTAGATCAATTCTCCTAAACAAGACCAGGAAGAAGTCAGTCCATAGCTCCGGCGCACCTTGTTAGCATGCGTTTGACATGCCATTGAGTCCAGGAGCTCTAGCCGAGCTTGCTTTAGAGATGTGTTTAGTTTCCCCTCTGTCAAAGACAATACACCAGGCTTCATTTTGGGATTGTTGGCCTGGAGCTGTTTTCCTGGTATTTATGTTTGGGCCATGAAGTGATTTGAAGTGCTCCACCCAACCAGATTCCTGGATAGGATTTAACTGAAGGGTACCGGTGCCATTCTCTTTGCCGTTAAGGAGAGTCTAGAAATATTTAGCGTTCTTTGAATTCAGGGCCTTCCTCGTTTGTTCTATGTCTTTTTGATAGTGGAAGGCTCTGTGGGACTTGACCCAGTTTCTGTTTCCTTGCCCTCCTTTTCTCTGTCCTGATGAGTGGGACAGAATTTAGTAGTTTGAAATCCTTTGCTAATTGGCGCTTTTTGTTGGCAATCCCTTCATCGTAAACATGTTTTCTCTTGAGACATCCTTTTCCCCTTCCCGCTTGTGTTTCTCTGAATAAGAGTAGGCATGATTCCTAACTCACGCCCTGTTCGGGAGTCATTTCTCATTTTCTCAGGGTCTCTGTTAGGACTGGGAGTGAACTAGAGTTAACCCTTAACCTGTTGCGGCCGTTCTCCAAGAGGACCTTGCAGTTCCAAAGTTTATAGCTCCTATTATATGGATCCTGCTTAGATGGTCTTAGGCAGCTTAAGACTAATGGGCTGTGATCACTATGATTGACAGGGTATACCTTCAAAGAGATCACCCTTTCGGAACATTACCCCGTCAACAAAAATATAATCAAGTGTGGCACACGATCGCACTGTCAACCAGGTTTTGCACCTATCGGGTCCCCCTTCACCTGTCCATTAACTATGTTGATATCCCTAATCCTGGTTGCCTCCAGCCATTTCTGACTTAGAGTGTTTCTTCATTCTTTAGGCTAGCCTTTTCGTCTCCCTTGGAGGTCCCCAGGCAGTCAATGTTCAAGTTCCCACAAATGACTATCCAGGGATCATCCAGCTCTGATCGTCAATCCAGTTCATTACCAATTGGGTAAATTACTTTACCTATTTAGCTTTGGGATTCCAATACAGGTTAAAAATAACCAGCAAGCCCTCCTTGGGATTTGAGGTCCCCTGTAGTTTTGTTATCACAAGCTGCATCAACGAGGTAGGATTAATAACTTTCAACACCTTTCCAGCAGTTTTATTATTTACGAAAGTAATTAGTCCCGGTGAAGGTCTACCTCTTATTCCTTTTGAGGCCTTGTTCAAATATCCCATAAAGCTGTCTAAGAGGGGAGTTTCTCTAGGCCAAGATTCTTGGAGACAAAGTACATCGAAGTTGGTTAACCTCAGATCGAGGTGCTGAAACAGATGAACAACCCCTCTGGTGTTCTAGGAGCCTGTCTTTATCCCACCCTGGAGCCCTTCCTTTCGATCTATTCTCTGGCTGGTGAGGCCAGGGTCCTTGCTAACCAGTCCCAGGATTCCTCATTTCCAATCCTGGTTTCCAGGGTGTCTTTCTACAGTTTATTCGGTTGTACCGTTGCAAAAGCCCTGCCTTTGATAGTTATCCGCAGAGCTTCTGGACCAAGGAGAGTAGTTGGGGAGTCTCTGATGGGCTTAGAAGACACTTACTCTTCCGGATGACCAGTTGGATTATGTTCTCTCGCCCTATTCCTTGGAACGCTGGTATCTTAACCTGGGAAGTCCTCCAGCCCCAAGGCACAGAGCTTTAGATCAAAACCCAGGGCCCTCAAGTCATCATTTGCATTTACCTTCAAAGTTGTTAATGCATGAGTTGTTATATGTAGGCAAACCCTATCGTTTTCATGCAGGTTCAATCACTTAGTTGTGGCATGTTATGCAGGAGAGTCATTATGTTTGAACGGTTCAATATTAGGCCGTCATCTGCTTTCAAAACTCACTCTAGTATAACCTTATGGGTTGTGCTCTGAACTTCACTATTCTTTCGGAATGCCCACCCCCTGCTGATGGGACAAAGAGGGCATCCACTGCCGGTTCTTATTTGGGGCGTCCGTGGGCTTTGATTGAATATGTTGCTCCTGTCTAGATCGCTCTACCATTGATTCCATCGTATTGGCTGACACGTCTTGGAGGCTGTCTTCAAATACCACCTTGTTCCTTTTGTTCTCCAATGTTTCGTAACAGAGGTTTTGTTTGCTCTTCCCTGTTTTGTAACACCTTAAAGATGTCCTCTTTTCTCTAAGTCTCCTCTGGATTATCGTCACTACTATAAGCAGGCAGTTTGTATATCAGATTACTATACCCCGTCGCCGTTTTCAGTTCCTTAAACTAATAAATTCCTACACCTTCCGTGCTATCGCCTTTTACCTCAGATGAGGCAAGTAGTTATGCATCCACTGCTCAGGTGGCGGATCCTCTCTCTCTCTTCTTGATACATTTTTCAAATTTCAAAAATAGCTAATATTTTCTCCAATTTCTTTCCCGTGTACGCACAGTGCAAGTATGTGGTCATGTGTTTAAATACTGCTTTCGACAATGACCCCCCCCCACCCCCTTATGGCCATGGCATGAACATCTTATCTGCCATTCCTTTCACCGACTCTGCACTGTACTGTTTGAGCTTGGGCATGTGTTTTGGCAATGTCTTGCATAAATGCATCAGAGGAGTAATGTCTCCCATTGTAACAAGTCTCAATTGACTGTCAATACTTACCTGTGTTCACAAAAATACTTTTATGAAAACAACAAATATGCACGCACTCCAACAATCGCTGCTCAAACCCTCTTTTTTTCAATAATCTCAGTCTACCGTTCAGTCAGTACCGACAGTTTCTCTAGATAGACTCTGTTTACTCGAAATTTTCTCAATTTTCCTTACATAATTGTCGCTTTCGACACCTTAATTTATCACAAATACACAGACTAGTCGACTCTTTACATTAATCCTCAGTGATCACTCTTTTATCTCCGCCCCTAATAACCTGATCACAGGATTTAAATTGTTATCTTATATGGCCCTGTCCAATACATACCCTATTTTACTTCGACTGAAGTCTATAACAATTTCTTATGAACCCCTTGGGTTAGGACTCCCGGGCTTTCTCTCTCTCTCGTTAATTTTTAAACTACCCGTTACTTTCCCCCATTGCTTTTAAACTACCTGTTACTTTCAATGTTACTTTCTAAACTACCACAATCCCATCCCCTCAGTTTGCCATTCCCCTTAGTCTACTCACCATTTGTTTGTTCAGCTCAAGGCCTTCGGTATCGACTCCCCCCACCCCCTCAAAATCGACCACTTTCGCCTTCCGTCCGCAAAGTGCCTGTGGAAAACATGAGGGATTTTGTGAAAGAGGGACCCGTTCCACCGTCTCGATTTTCTTGCAAGAATTCTAGATAGCCACTCTCTAGAGGAAACCTTGCCATCTTCTTGCTTGATGGTGGAGATTGCCCGATTGCCCGAAATACTGGAGTCTTACTGGGTTTTACTACCAAATCATCCAACATGCTACCAAGTGAACCCTTATGGTCCTTTTAATCGAGGCAACACATCGTACGATGAATGGGATGGAGAATACCTCTCACACCATATAAGAAGACCGACTCAGGAAATTGGCAAAATGTCTTATTTTAATATCAGTTATCTAAAACAGGGAGTTACAACAGACATTAACGGACGTTGCACAGCATAGTCTCAAAGCATTTAATTAAAAAGCATTCTTATATACCAAAAATTCATCATACATGAAGTCATATTACGTGGCAAACTACACAACCTAAGTTGGATTGTAGTTGGTTCAATGGGAACATCTAAGTATAATTTTATAAGGGATTGGATTGTGATTGGGTCGCTGCAGTCAGGTGGACAACTTATGCCCTCCATAGTGAAAGTCATCTTGAACAGTTATTAAGTACACAGCATATCATTAGCTCTCAAACTATAAGGCCCTTTGTTATATGGCCCTCTACAATTGGTTGGCACGCCTGTACCCTTCTGGAACATTTGATTCTCTAGCGGCACGTAAGCTGGTACCCCAGGTGCTGGTACCTCCACACCCAATTAGCCCATCTCTCATCACTCATGCCTTCTGCCATTCAGATTGTCTTTGAACTTGGCCTTGCAGTAGCTTCTAGTCTCTGGGAATATAAGGGAGTATGAGTATGTTCTTATAAAGGTTCAGATCTAAATGCCCACTTCTATTTCCATCCTGGATTCGAGTGGCAGGAGACCTTGAGTCGGCCCATTTTATAGCATTTAATTGTCTCGAATAAATAAACTTGGCACTCATGGTGTTCTCTCTTTGCAATTTAACAAGGGATGCCTCTGCATCTCACATTCACTGTTCTTCAAGGACTGATAACCAGTTTTGGCTACCTTAACCTTTTGACATCCAGCCATGCAGTCTTCCTTTGGTCCATGAGCTGGGGGTAGATCTCTGTCTTCGGCTGTGGCCTCCCTCTGGAACAGTCTCCCTGCCACTCTAAAACTTGAGGAGAACCATCTCCAGTTCCGGGAGCACCTCAAGACCTTCCTCTTTGCTTCTGCCTTTGCTCCCCCTCTCCCCTGCTGATCTGCTCTCTTGGCACTGTGCACCTGGCCACCCTCTGTCCCCTGGGCACGGGTACCTGCTCACCCTGCCTCCTGGCCACCCCTTGCACTGGGGACTGTATCTGTACCCATACAGTCCCCTCCCCCATTTTCTTCTTTTTATGCACTTATCAGACTTGCCCATTTCCGCTGCCGTAAACACACCACTTGCCACTTGTGCTACCATTGTTTATAGCCTCCATTTTCTATTTATTTGTATTTATTATCTGTTCACCTCTGCTCCGCACTTTCCACTCTCCCCCTTCCATGCACTTTTCCCCTTTCCTTTTCCCATGCACTTGCACGTTCTCAATGTCACTGGGCCTAGTAAGATCATCGTTGTGTTCTCCCCTGTTCTCCTCCCTTGCCTTGTAGCGCTCTGAAACACTTGTGTACGAGCGCGATACAAATAAAATATATCATATAATCTTCAAGCCTTGGCTTAGTTCTTTGCTGTGACACACACCGCTGTAAATCCTCTTTTGTCCACGGCTTGAGCTTACTAAAATTGTGACATCGAATGTCCAGATTCTATATATATATATATTGGCGGCACCGCCTGCAGTCTATTTACTACGTATAGCCAGTTAGTCGATTACTTAGTCTATTTGTGTTACAGCATCTGTACAGTTATAAAATGGCTTGCATTTTCTGCAGTGCTCTTCATACGTACAATCTTCATTCTGCACAGGAAAGTCTTCTTGATTCTTTATTTCGTCATCAGATTCTATACGGTCTATGCATTCTCTTTTTCGGTCATTCTTCTCAGTGTGTCACCCTCATGTCTTGTGACATCACCAGCCTCTCCTTTTCACATCGCGCACTTCTTCGGGGATCTCCCTCAGGAGACAGTCATCTCTCCAGGGATACATCATATAGGGCTTTCTCGGTGGATACCTTGTCTCAAAGGCTTTTCGTGTAATTGGCACCATCACTGGCGTTGCATATATGACAATTTCCGGTTTCCAACATATAGGCAGAATATGGGCGGGACTTCCTGCAGAGGCATTCAGCTTCTCCTCTACAGAACCTTAAGTGATGACCAGCAAAGAACATTGGGCCGTATCACGAGTTGGGCGGAAGTGCTTATAATACAGCGGTAATGCTATTACCGCCTAATTTAAAGGACCACCCAATCGCGAGTCTGGTAGCATTTACCCCCAGCTCTAAGCTGGGGTTAAGTGCGCCAACTTAACACCCATTTTCGTGCACAATTAGCGTGTGCCAATTGCGCCGAAAATGCCCCATTGAGTACAATGGACCCAATGGGGAATACCCATTAGCGCCCAACCCTTGATCTGGTGCTAATAGCGCCGGATCGGTTGGCAGTAACGCTGTTAGCCCGGGCGGTATCCCGGCAGTAATACCACCGGGATTCAGCCCAACTCGTGATGAGGCCCAGTAATTAAGCCACTGAAAACTGTAAACTACTTTATAAGGCAGATCAATTGAACCTGTTTTCTTAAATTGAACATTTAGAATAAATGCCACGTTGTAATCTTGGGGAAGGGAACCCTGAGATTCGGAAGAACTGAGAAGCTTTATCTTGGTGTAGGGAAACCTCAGGATCTTCTTTTGTGTGAACTGTATCATATTGAACTTGGGGAAGGACACCTCAGGGTCTAGTTGGACATTGGTGTAGCAAACAGCTATTGGAACTGTATTGAGCCCAAGAAGGACTTAAGCTGAGAGCAGCTGACACTTTACTTTTGAACCCTATTTTGGTTAAGAAGAATCCCACACTTTGTTTATTTCTAGATATGAGGGCAAGCATAGTTGTTTTTTTTACACATATGGAACTTTAATCTGGTTTATAGACACAGACTTCTCTTGGTTGCTTTAGG
Source organism: Ambystoma mexicanum (assembly GCF_040938575.1). Classification (NCBI taxonomy): domain Eukaryota; kingdom Metazoa; phylum Chordata; class Amphibia; order Caudata; family Ambystomatidae; genus Ambystoma; species Ambystoma mexicanum. The sequence goes on along the minus strand of NC_090934.1, from coordinate 975,541,063 downwards.
CATCAGAAAACCTTACCTTAGTTATAGGGCAAGTTAGGCCTTATACCATGCTGACTTTTTAATAAAGCTCTTTGAAACTTGAATTCTGTTGTCTTTGTCATCTCTTGATACCATGCCTGTCTCACAATATTAACATAGAATATCACCCAACCGACGTTGGTACTCATTTATCGACCTCGAGTAGGATGGAAGGCTGAGTTGGCTTAGCCGGTATTCGAATCTCTGATCTCCAGATCACGCTCAGAGTGCTGAACCAACTGAGCTGTCTTACAAGCAAAGTCTCTGGCAGTGGGATACGTTTCTTCAGCTCTTGTCTTCGTTAACCACATCAACCTGCTTCCCTAGGTCCAGCTTGTTGTACTGGGTCCATTTTGCCCTACATCCCTGCTGACTAGACATGGGCAAAGGAGGCTAATGGAAATGTTCTTGTAATGCAAATGTCGCAGAATGTTCCAGTCATTAGAAGATGGCAGCCTTTCGTATAAGTGGCATTGTACCATCAGCAGCAGCAGCGCTGGAAGTGCTTTCTTGTCACACCCGTGCCTGATGTAAAATCAAAGCCTTCTCAGCCAGTATTTTGTGTAGGTCATTCCCTTTGTGTATTATTTCGGATTTCATGAAATATGGACGCATGCAGAACACTGTCACAAACCCTCAAGGATTTTCTTCCGAGCACCGAAAGTAGTCTCATTAAAAACTTCCGAACCCCTTTTGGAGTAAATCACGGAGTCCATAAATATTCGCCCTCGGGTCGTGTTCAGTAAATTCCGTCTGCGTTTTATTGCTTTTTATCGTGAATGTTATACGCCCCGTTCTTATCGTTCCCAGGAGCAATTGAAGGGCCGTGTATCTTCCTGTTCCGGGGGCCGCCTCCTTCCCTGCGAGCTGCTCGTTAGCCTGCTGCAGGATGCTGCCTTCTGGCTCTTTCTTTAGCTCGTGATTGTGTGTGTGGGCTGATATATGTAAAGCTTATTCTGGTACAGTACCCTGCCATGCTGCGTAAAGAGATATGTTTAACCCATTCCAAATCAATTCTAAGTTAGGCCCTTAAAATGGGAAACCTTTGATAAAGTCCCCATTGATCATCTCTGAGAATTTTGCTGGACACGCACACATTCTAACAATCAGTACTGGGTGCATATATGCCAGCATTTTACTGTGAAGAAATATTTCCCTGGCCATCATTATTTTGATTTGGCATTGCTGCAATTCTTCTGATTGACCGAGGAAAGGGTTATTTTCCTGTAAGTTTGTATCACTCTGATGATTTCAGCAAGGATGTCACTTTCCCTCCACCTCTTGGCCCCCCTCACCCACAGATGAGCACACCAACTGAGGCCAGAAGTGATCCATCTTAGACATAGTCCCCATAAGGATATAAAGAGGAAACTTCATGGCTATCATCAGAAGAGAGGCGGGAGAATGGGGAGTGAGCATGAGCGGCCGCCCAAGAATAAGAGGGGGAGCTATGGGGACTCAAAAGGCAGAGGGGAGTGGGGGCTAGGGGACCAAAGGGGGAGAAAGAGGAGTGGTTAAACAACAAGGGAAAAGGAGGGAAGGACTCGATTGAAAAGGAAGAAAAGAATGGGAAAAACTTGGAGCTATAGTAAGAGAAAGGCTATGGGATAGAAGATGGAGTTGAGGAGCGAATTTGAGAAATAAAAAGGGGCAAGCAAAAAGAGAGCAAAGGTAGTATTTACAGAAAGATGGGAGTTGAGACAGAAAAAGGAAGACGTGAGAATGAGGGAATGGAGCCTGGTCAATGATGACAACCTAAACCCAATGCATTTGTTTCACCCTCTACCGCTCTAAACTATTGATACAGGTCACGATTCGTGGATCCTGATCCGAGTTGTTCGATCTGGGACAAATGTACATGGGGTGAGTCGCTGCAGGAGAGGGCACGCTTATCCCTGGCCCCACAGGAGTATATGCATAAGGCTCTGTCAGAGTGAAGATGTGTTTGTAATGGTCCTTGAACTTCCCAAATCATATACTATAGTCACTATATGTTCAGTGTAATGTTCATCATTAAACCGATGGCTAGGCCAGCAGTCCCTCCCCACATATGAGACATAGTCTCATATGGAGTATGCCGGTCTTTATTTTATGTTACCACAGGTGCTTCTAATCCAGTGCCTCCACCAGCATTGCCATGTTGCCTTTGCTCAGGAACAGGGTGGATGATAAGTCTGCTGCAGTGGGCTATATTTTGCATTAAAGTAACGGAGACGGAGTTAAAGCACCCAGCAAAGCTATGCCAGCCTTCAAGGCAATTGCCGGCATGCAAAATGCCACGGTGCCAGATTTTCTTATGAAAAACCAGTCACGCTCCAAACGCATTGAAACGAAAAAGCCTTATTTTGCATTGATGGCGGTGGAGGCAAAGATCCACAGATGCCGGCGGATTGCCAATGCCATGAGAAATGCAAGACGAAAATGGAAGGCCCACTGGTGGCCCTTAACCACAGTGCAATGACAGCAGTTATTGCCCACATTGTGAGAAACCTGATGGGACTGTATCGCCCAGGTGCTAATAATAATGACATTATACATTTTTGGGGCAAGCGGTCTGTGCTGCATAATACATTACGGTTGATGTAAACTACCTACTATTTAGCAGTCAAGTTTTCCGTATGTTTAAGTCCTGGCAAGGGGCGTTGCATCCGCCTTTACCTCAGATTTGCCTCTGCTCATCAACGCAGTGGAATCTTAGCTCCCTTAGCTCCAGCTTCACCCTACTTCTCAGGGCAAGCGGACAGGGAATTATTGTGCCTCCCTGCTTTCAGCCGCCGCTTTCTGTACAATTTCTTAATCCCATCTCACTTTTCCCCTGGTCGGGGGCAAAAGATAAACCGAGACCAGCAATGGCAGCTTGGAACTGTGGGCCGAATCAGGACAATTCATATGTTGCTCCCTACAGGTAAACTCAAACGACAGAGACTCTGTGAAGTTGTACCCTGCTACAGACTGGCTCTATACCCCCCCTAGGGCCAAGATAGGAGAAGTGTGGTGCCACCCTTCTGTGTGTCACGGACGACACGAGGCACATGCAACAATTTACCGGCTTCTTCTCAGTGGAAGACACGTGCGGGAGGCCTAGCGCCTGTACCGCCATTGGCATCTGGGCGTGGGGTGTCCACGGGTTCAGGGGGCCCCTGCTCTTGGTGCTGGGAAGCTGTTAGTCATGCCTTCTTTTGCCTTTTGGGACTGATCTTCTTCCCTTCCTTTCAGGGTGAACAATCCCTATCGGACCCCCTTCCTTTTTGCCTCCTGGTTCCTTTTCTTCTTCAGTCTTTGAATGGCCTGCCAGTTTTTGTCATGCCTTCCTAGCTCATCAGGCATTCGTACCTGGCGCACCACCCTTTCAGTGGCAGGCAAGCTGCAGGCAACTGTCTCTGCTCCGGTTCCCCATGACAGGATTTCACCATCTCTGCATTGCTTTAAACTTCGGCAACTCTGCCATTGTTTGCGGCAACAGTTTTAGGTTGCCCTTATTACTCATTACTAGAGTAGGTTGAAGCTGGGTCAGAGCATTGCAATCTCACAAAGATACGACTGGAAGCCTGGAATCGTATGAGAGCAATAACCCAAGAACTGGAGTAACTGTCGCAGGTGAGGCATGCAGCGGGATACTGCCTGCCCTCTTCAAGGCCTCTCTATATCCAGGCAGCAGTGTCTATTGCCTGCCTACATTCAGAGGTGTAGGCAGGGTAGGGCCTGAGGGGCAAGGCCCACCCAAATTCTGTAGATGCCCACTCAGCAGCGCTGTGTGGGAATTTACAGATATTTTTGTCAGTGCAGTGAGCCCAACTACATTAGCATCGGGCCCCATTTGCTAGACAATCCTGGCTACGCCTCTGCCTACATTCCTAGGCCATGGCAAGGGCCAATGACACCTTCACCATACCTGCTCTTAGGCTAACCCCAACTAGGGGGAATGCCAGGCAGGATCTCTTGGGGAACCTTTGCCTGGTGTGAAGGAGCCCCCAGTCTAACCTTGGACAGACAATGGGAAGGTCCAAGGCTCCGGGGGGGCCATATCTAGTGGAACCTGAATCGAGTGTAGGAATACAGGAGATCCCCAGACTGCCCACACTGGCTCCCCGACTGAGTCAGGGGAGTATTCCAGACACCATTCACAGCCTTTCATGGACCCTCATAATCAGGAAGGATGCAAGACACTGCTCCCCGACCCCCCCGCCCTCCTCACATGAATAGAGTGTAAAGCTCACTATAAGCATATCGAAAATCAAAGCGAGTGTAAAAGCTTCCTTCCTCTTTAAGGTAACGTTATCATTGCTGTCTTGCATCCAGGAGTGCTGTTGACCTTCTCTTAGAGTTGTAACCCACATGGATACCTTGTTTCAGCACTGTGGTTTTGGGAAGCAGGAAGGTACTCTGTGGATTACCGCTATGAATCCACGTTATGATTCAAAGCAGCACGTGAGCCAAAGTCGCTGCGGCTAGACTCTGCTTAGTTGGTCTAAATAGAGAAAACCTCTACATGCTTACCAGATGCCGCAAACAAAATAGCAGATGAGCCTTATGACGCCCCTTGCCCATTCCCTAAGGCCAAATCAGTGTGATGAGGAAGATCTGGAAGGCCATGTTGGTCTATGCCAGCTTGAAACGAGGCGGTTTAAACTCACAAAGGGGCAGAGAGGTTACAGAATGTGTAGTGAAAAGTGTCCCCAGGACCCCAACTCAGGGATGTGGTCAGGCAGCTGAACCTTACCAAGGACACCACTTGACTTCTGGGGAGTTGAACCTATGGAGAAGATAATCCAGCTCTGCCTGAAAGTGCAGAAGGAAAACCAGGAGTGTTGCCAAAGCTGCAGACTGTGTCCCTCGAAGGACTTTGCAGAGGCGGGTTCAGGAACCCTGGAAACCAGAAGCCCAAAGCCCAATACCAGATTACTGACGAGGACTTTTTAGCCATGGCCAGAAGAGGTCATGTTTTTGGTACTGTTATTAGAGACTTGGTTTCTGTTCTTTGCCACCCCTTTTGAGTTCCCCATCTCAGGTTATTGGATTGTTTTCCCTAGTCTGTGTGTGGAGTGTTAAACACCCAAAACAACATTGACATTGTTGACCCTAACCCTGTTTTGAGTTATTTATTGGGTATTTGTAAGGTGCCTATACAGCAAGTGGTGTTTCAAAGCGCCATATCGTGGTTTATCCTGGTTTCCTGATCCACACTGATTCTATTTTTGTTTTACAATAAACCACCTATTGATACCCCAGAATAAATCATTCTCTTGCTACAATCTGTCTTCTATGTGCCGATGAGGAACTTTAGCGGGGTGCTCCCCCTTTGTGGACATCTCCTTTATTCTGCTCGCTAGAACTTCATCCTGCAGTCACCCAACCTGCAGTTCCAGCCTCTGTTTAACTAATCTCGCACATAAAAAGAAAAGTCACTTCACCCAATACTACTTCACTCAACCACCGAGGCACTTTTGTTCACCTTTCAGTTACACTCTAAGGTGCTTCCTGAGCCAAACCCATGCCTAAGAGCTTATCCGAAGACCAGCCTAGTACCTTGCCTAGGTCCTTTCAGCTAGATTCTCTGTTGCCCAAGTGGGTATGCCAAATTGTCTCACAACCATATATAAGCAGTGAAAAGCTTTTGTGCCTAGACTATTAAGATGTGTTGTATGCAGGGTGCTAAGTGGTAACATGGATACCAGGGAGAAAAACCGCACAGCCCTTGATGCATCTCTCCACAGCGAACTGGATTAACAAGCTTGTTTAAGCTTGGCCTCTGCTAGCCTCCCATCAGTCCTGTTGTGTACATAGTTTTGTAAGTGTGTGTTTGGGAAGAGGGAATTAGAACGTTTAGGTTTTCATAGCAAAGAGGGCTGAATGTGTGCACTGCCAAACCCCTGCTGCCCCACCCCCAGAAAACAGTCAGATGTGTGCGTGAGAGGAGATACTGTGGACTCTTAGCAGAACTGTAATACCTTGAATTGGCCTGTCTCAGAGCTTGTCATCAAGCCTGCTATAGCTCTGTGACAGCACTGCACTTCTCAGGAGGACTGCTATAGTTCTAATGTGACAATAGCTCAATGTTTAGTGAGATTGTGCCAACACATCTCAGCAAAGTGATATATTTTGTATGACGCGATACAGGATCGGATGGATGCCCCCACGTTGCCATTAACAACCCTCCCCTCTCATCTTTCACGCTTAATCACACTATATACAGGCCAACTAAGCCATCCAGCCATGGCTATTTAAAATCCCTCCCTACAGACCTCAATACTCTACAGCCCACTTACCAACCACCACCCCAGCCAATAAATATTAGCACCAGAGGCACACAAGGCCTGTGTCCCATCTGGACACAATTGCCTCTATGCCCTTGATTTTAAAAAAAACCTAGAAATGGACCCACACACAGTAACCAGGTACTTCAGAACTGCACGAACCAACACAAAACTATGTATTATTCACCCTCTTGTGCTACTAGTCTAACCTAACCTTCGCCTCTTTTTCAGATCTGCCAGAGTGCTATCATAGCATGCAGAAGGCAGCAGTGCTCAGTGTTAATCCCAGTTGCAAAATTGAACCCTTCACCAGCAGGGATCTAATTTAATGGGACAGGATTGGAACTTCTCTGAAGGACTGCGGTACGTTATCTAAATATTAGATAACATGCTCATCTGAGTCTGTCTACTATACTTTTGCATTAAGAGTATCAGAGCTCCTCAGAATGGATTTTAATTGTACAGGACAACTACTTCTTTGAAGTTGCAGCAAAGAGTCGATGCTTTGAATGGGCCCGTACCTCGAATTTTAGATTCTTAGATATGATACATAGACCTGTGGTGATCAAGTGGACACACGAGACCTTTCATAACCTCTCCAGTGGCTAACAAGTAGCTTCCTACGGCCCAGTGATATTGGCTATTCAGAAATATTGTACCTGAAGAGAGCCTGCCCTACAGAGTAGCAACCAACTGATCGATGTTTCCAAATATGCGTTAATTTCCTCCCTCCAACCGAAAAGCGATTATCTTGGCTATTCTGCAGGGGCCTACCCTGAAACAAATAGATTAAAGTATAAAAGAGAAAACTAACAGAAGCTAGGAGAGCGGTCTGCAAACAACTCTGTACCTATTAAGCAGTGTAACCTTCCACCACGCACAGGACATAGGAGAGCAATGCAGGATGCACACACATATTTACACTTCTGTCCGGACAGCACAAGTGAAACTTTCCCTCAAACAGTACGCGTTGTGTTACCATTGGATAAGGATCATAATGAATGACGTGACTCCGGAGGTTGTATTAATACATCTCCCTTTTATTAACATGAGCTCAAACTGACTTTCCCTCCTTAACGCCTCCTGCTTCCTGCCAGGACCCATGTCTCTCCTTTGAAGGGCCAGAGACCTGGAACATCACCCCTGGACAAATGTTCAAACGTCGGGCCTAACACTCTTCAACCAAACGAGTGGGTCTCCTGATCATGCGCTGGGGGTGTGCGCTTCTCTCGCTGTCTCTGGCCGCTCCTGGTGCTTCAAGTGTCTCTTGCACCTGAAGTCTGACTTCTTCCGGGGGAGTCCAGGCGTCAACTCACAGCTCCCTTGGTTCAGTTTCTGGTTCTGGAGGGGTTAGTTCACCTTCCTCTCTTTTAATGAGGTGCTTAAACTGCAAACTGTTCCTTGTGACTTCACGGTCCGAGTTTTGGGCTGTCACCATGGTTCCTTTAATGGCAACCATATTCATTGGTTTCTGTGAGTATCTTGCATCGGTTTTTCTTGTCATGGCTTGTTGAACGAGGACCTCATCTCCTACTTGGAAATCTTTGGGGACTGCCCTTCTCCTCATATCTGAGTCCACCTTCACCCGTTCTGTCCTTTCAGTGTCCCTCCTTATGATTTCTGCGTTCCCTTCCTCTTGTGCGCAGGTGTTCCTCATGATGCGGATGTGGACCTTGTAGCACATCATCAGTTCTGCTGGTGCCTTGTTGGTGGCTTCATGCGGCCTGTTACGGTAGTCTCGTAGCAGCCTGCACAGTGCTTGATGTGGGTTGGTGCCTTCTCTGCGGGTGATTCTTTGGTGCGTAAATCCCATATGTCTTGTGAAGGTTGCAAATTCATGGATGTGTAACAGGGGTCCATTGTCTGATTTGATGGACCATGGGATGCCCTACTCCCAGAGCACTTCGTCCAACGTCGCGACCACTTGGGAGCATGCTGTTGGGGTCATCCTCTTGACAATGGGGAATCTTGAATATTCATCGATGAATAGTAGACGGTATTCACCTGACTCCATCGTCCTGTAAAAGTAGACTGCTACTCGGTCCCATGGCTGGTTGGGAATGTGCGTCGGCTGTAGTGGGATGGGGGCTTCCGCCCTTGCCGTGCATTGACATGGCAGGCAGTTCTTGATCCAGTTGTCAACCAATGAGTCCATGAAGGGGAACCATACGTGACATCTCAGCTGCCTTTTTGTGTTGTCTGCTCCTCTGTGTCCTTCATGTGCCATTTTAATGACGCCTGCTCTGAGCGTTGCTGGGATGATTAGTCGGCACCCTCTCATCTGAATGGAGTGGTCTTTAACAGCAAGTTCTGAGTGTATTCTTGCTAGTCTGTCTAGCTCTTCTTTGCACACCCCCGGGTGGTTTGGAACTGCACAACGGTAGTCCTTCCACTTGTTGTTGCAGGTCAGACTGATGGCTAGTGCCATGGAGCGGTCTACCGTGGATGCAGCTGCAACGGTCTCGAGTGAAATTGCAGGTGGTAGTGCGTTTGCAGCCACATAGTTGATGTATTCTGTGTCTCCGTCACGAGTGATCAGTGCACCTGCTGGGTGGTGGGATAGTCTGACGGATTTTGGTTTTCCCTCTGGCCAGTGAGTGATGTTATAGTCCTACTCCTGCAATCTGATGCCCCATCTTTCTATCCTGGGCAGCATCTTCGTACGCAGGTTTTAAAAAAGGGACAGCAGCGCCTGATGGTCTGTGATGAGCGTAAATCTCTTTCCAATGATGAAGTTATGGAACTGTTTGCAAGGCCAGACTGCTGCTAGGCTCTCCTTCTCGGCTTGCAAGTATGTACATTCTGTGGCTGACAGGGTTCTGCTCGCATAGACAATGATGTGCCTGGGGTATGTACCAGACGAGCTGGGCTTGAAAGGCCCCAAGTACTACAGGGCTTGCGTCAACCACAATCTCTGTGTGCCAGTTGGGGTTGAAATATGCCAGGCGTCGTTCCTCTGTCAGAGCCTTCTTGATGGATTGCCCTCTGGCAGTCTTCAGACCAGACAAACGTCTAATTCTTTTGCAGTAGCCGCCGGATAGGTTTAGTGAGGGACGCATAGTGGGGAATGTAGTGTGCACAGTAGCCGGCCATCCCAAGGAATGATCGAACATCGGCTGCCTGTGCCGTTTCATGTAGGTTGGTAATAGTACAGACTTTGTCAGGGTCAGGTGTCATGCTGTCGGCGGAAAAAATGTGGCCAATAAATGTCAGTTTCCTCTTGCTGAAACAGCACGTTTCAATGTTGAGTGTTAAGCCGGCCTTCTGTAGTGCTGTGCATGTTGCTAGTAGGGCTGTATTGTGGTCCTCTTGTGATGTGCAAAATATGAGGATATCGTCGCTGTAGTTCAGCACACCGTTGATGGGTCGGATCACTTGTCTTATAGCCTCCTGGAAAATCTCGGCTGTGGAGGAGATACCAAAATTAAGGCGTCTGTACCGGAAAAGGCCTTCATGGGGGGCAAATGTGGTGATGCTCATTGACTCAGGGTGCAGTACTAGCTGGTGGTACCCTTGGATTAGGTTGAGTTTTGAGAACATCACAGATTTGTTGAGTAACACAATCATGTCTTCTATACACGGGCCAGGGAGGCGTTCCCTCTGTATGGCGGTGTTCGCCATCCTCATGTCTGCACACAATTGCAAACGTCCACCTTCTTTGGGCACCCAAGGAGTGAAGCCTGTCACTGGTTCAATGGTGCCGTCGCTTAGTAGTTGATTGAGGTCTTTCTAGACGGCCTCCTGGAGATGGAATTCTACCCTTCTTGGGTGTTGGGGAATAGGCCTGACGGACTCATCAATGTGTAGTTTGACAGGAGCTCCTTTAAGTTTTCCAAGTCCTGTGCATAGGTGCTGGAACTTTGCCAGGATAGTCTCCTTCATGATATAGATCGGCCATGTGGAGGAAGTGTTGATCGTGTAAACTGTCTCCGCCATGTCACCTTTCAATGCAGCCGATTGGATCACCTCGCCTTCTCGAAAATTAATGTCGATGAGGCCTAAGCAGGGCGCTGTATGATCACTGAGAAGACAACGCCCTTTTGTTGGGCTTCGGATGACATGGATGGTGGTGGTCACCGTTAATCCCCTGCATAGGAGTTGCCTTTTGAAACATCCAGTGGATTGAAGGGGTAACGTTGCTCCCCTTGAAATATTCTGGAGTTGGTTTTCTCAAGTGTTGGTTTCTCTGGTATCTGCAGGAATTCTTGCTCTCCCATAATGTTGACTGTTTCACCTGAGTCAACCAGAAAACAAAACTGCCTGTTCCAGATGTTGACCGCTATTCTAGGCGCCTCTGTCGCCTCACGGTAGTCCTGGATAAGGTTCACTTATTCGTCCTGGTATGCTTGGTCATACTCATCCCTTACGTGAGGGATCGTGAACTGCTGGTGAATGTCGTAATCCTCATATGCTTGTGAGGGTTCATCATATTCATCCTCAAGTTGGGGGTTTTGATCATAGTATTCGTAGCCGTGGGCATAGTCTTGCAGGTGGTATTCTTCCACGGCCCTGATGTATTGTCGTCCTGGGTGGTAGAACCTGCTTTGGTATGATGGGTTTTGTTGGGGTCGTCCATATGTCCTGTTCTGTGTTTGCGGAGACATGCCTAGGATGGGGTGGGAAAAGGTCTTCATTCCCTGTGGAGGAAGGACTGGAAATGACCTTCTCATCCGCAGTTGGCACATCTTTGTGATAATGCGGGGCAGGTTCCCGAGTGTGAGAAAGCCTTTCTGCAGTGGTAACACTGTCTCTGCGGCCTGGACCCTGCTTGGCTGCCACTCTGTAGGGCCTTGTCCCTCTGTCTCCTGGCCGTTGGGATTCTGGCCTGATGGCAGCAATGAGTTAATTTTTGTCCTGTTTTGCATTGGGTCTTCCTGTCATGGAGGCTGCTTGTGCGTCTAATCTCTCAAAGATCCTCGCCATCTCGCTCACTTCGTCAATGTAAAAGGCTTTTTAACAACTATTTCCTTAGGGCTGGTGATAGACATCGCTCTATGACTCGTAGCCGTATTGTCTGATCAACAGAGAATGCATGAAATTGACAATGAACACTCTTCACCCAAAGGCGAGTGATGAATTCATCAACGGTCTCTTCCGCTCGTTGTGTACACTGATTAAACATGTATCTTTCTTAGTCCCTGTTTGGTTCAATGATGAGTTTCCTGTTTAACGAGGCAATTAGTGAGGCAAAATCTGTTTGATCTTCTGGGGGAATAGTCTTGAGGATGGTCTTTATTTCACTGCCAACTAGGTTAATGAACATGGCCTGTAAGTTTGGCGATTTCGTCTCCCCCGCCGCCTTCACAAAATGGTTAAAGTCTTCAATCTATTAGATCCACCTTGGGCCTTTGTCAGCCTGAGGGGTCATGGTGAATGGGAGCAGCATGCGCAGCAAGGCCGCTTTGGACGAGTGTGCGGGGGGCAGTGACCCTGGGTTGCTCATGGTGGCGGGTGTTATAGATGAAGTGTGGATCACCCACTTGTGTTGGCTTTATGTTGAGATTAATGAGCCACCACTCTTGGCAATGTTAGTACGGTGATAATGGAGTGGAACCTTCTCCCAGTGCATTTCGGGGCCTGGGTAAACATTCTGAAACTGTGGCTATCGCACGCGGTCCACACATGTCTCTGGTCCTTGCGTGTGTTGAAAATGTTGTGATGGGACCTCTTGGGTTTATTCGGAACGCGTTATCATTTGCAATGAAGACGACTTGTTTATTTATTTTTTGAATGAGGCAGGAGTTCACTATCTGTGCGTGTTTTTCCTCAGGTTCTTTTTTTATTTATTTGATGTGGTTTGGAGCAGCCACTGTAATAATGAGGGTGGCTGGGTTGTCAGCAGGATCGCTTATTGTAGGGGGGAGGGGGTGTTGCACACACATCCGTCTTCCCCGTGCTACAGACCAGCGCGCATTGCTGTTGCTTCTTCCTTGGACCACTGGCGGACTGCCACGCATTAAAGACATGGCGGGTGACCGTGTTGCTTTCTCCCGTTGGGATCATTCGCTTAGCTGAGCACTGTAAAGGAGGAACACCGCGTGGGCGTGTAATTACTGTCTGGCCGGGATCGGACGCAGCTCTGTCCCGCAGGATCGCTGGCACCTGGAAGGCACACACATGTGGCCTAGTCGCCTCGGAGGGATAAGCAGGGCGCTGGAAACAGCCACGTTGCTGGTTGTTACTGTTGGATAAGGATCATAATGAAGGACACAACACCAGAGGTTGCATTAACACGTCCCCTTTTATTAAAATTAACTCCAACTGACTTTCCCCTCAAACTTCTCCTGTTCCTTCCTTCTCCTCCTGCTTCCCGCCAGGACCCATGTCTCTCGCTTAAAGGGGCAGAGACCTGCAACACAGTGCAAGCTACCACACAAACATAAGGGGTACAATATGGGGGAGCAACCATGCACAGTTCTCGCGTGCACACAAGCGAGGTAAAACCTGGAAAGTAGAAGTTCAAGCTCACCTTGCACATGCAATAGTTACAGCATGGACAGCATCAATGCACGCGCCAATCAAAAACTGAGTGCGTCATTACAAGGAGCAGTCATACAGGCTTCTCCAGTGCACAAAACCAAAATGTGAAATACAGCATCAGTGCAAAAAGCTATTTCTCCTTCTCCTCCTCCTTTCCCCTTCTCCCCCATTCCCCCCATGTGTGGACCTCATGAGGATTCCCACAGCTGATGCAAGGACCTACTTTACTAGGGCCCTAAGCGAAAATCAATGGCTTGAACACAGGACATATATTTTACTGTGTTGCAGTCTAGTTTTCTATTTTGTAGTGCATTCTGGGGATGTACATGTTTCCACTATAAACATATACCCTAAATATAGGGGCCGCACAACTATTTTTTATTAATTCAGATGCCGGTGTACGAAAATCATTATGTATGGAGTTTTCCTATTTGTTCGTTTATTGGCAAGGCAATGAAAAGTATTTTTGATGGAAATGCAATGAAGATTGAATTCTTAATTTTTGAATGTGCTCATATCAATGGAAGTCCTTCTGAAAAAAAAATGCAAGTGCACCCAAGTTATTAGATACTACTCTGCCAAGTAGGATATCTCGGGAGGATAGCTCAGCAGCAACGTTGTAAGTGATTTCAATCCGGCATACACCCAAGTCAACACCTAGCATGCAGTGCACAATTGAAATCCTTATTTATTTTTGTCTAAAAGTTCTTTATTCTGAACGATATACCACTCATATCACGCCCTCCTCCTGGAACCCCCCCTAGTCACACTCAACCAGCAATCAGGCTGGTTTGCAAAGGTGAAGATTTATTTATGTATTTAAAATGTTATCACAATAGGTTTTAATAGGTACAACACACTCACCAATAGGGTGAGGTAACACGGAATAATCTCTTTAATACACAATGAGTAGCAGTGAGCAAACAATACAGTACAGAAAATAATACTTGTGTGTGGTTTCAGGTCGGATAGCACTGTGGTTAAATGTTCCCCCTGCAAACCCCTCAACCCCCCACTAGGCAATGTAAAGAGGTAGGAGGAGAGAGCAGGTATTCAGGAAAGGCAGAATTTAAACAGAATATCAATCCCACTTTCCCCCTTTCAAACACAAGAGAAAACGGAATTGAATGTCAAGCTGTCAGAATGGCTTTTAAGTTATCCTTAGGATGGACTGGGCAAAAACACCAAATATGGTCAAAATTGCTGAAATTCTTATAAATTCTTATGGGAGCCACTTTGGATAGTTGCCTACAAACACAAGCAATGACTTAATACCAAGAAACAATTTGAAATCTAAAAAATCAAGTCAGAAGCAATTAAAAGCTGTTTTGGTGTAAGAATTTCCCAAACCGAAAATTCACGGCAAACTTTTCACTGCGCCATATTCGCGATAATGGGAGAACTATATTGATTTGGAATGCGGCTTTACGTCGATTTGAAGCTGTGGATGTTAATTTTGTTTCTAGCACAAAAACTGAGGGAGTTATAGGCGTTTTAGTAGAGGTTGTATTTTTGAGATCGGCGCAAGAATGGAAAACAGGAATGCACTTTTAAAATGACAAAAGGGTTTCTTACACTAGAGGAACACAGTCACTTGATCAGAATGACTGCTGCAGAGGAAATTCGCCTTTTTCAGATGAGAAAAGATCAGCGCAAAGATAGTTTTAGCAATACTAGTACAGGAGGAAGATAGGATAGATTGGATAGAGGGTTCAGACAATTCAAAATTACTCCTAACCATACAGGTTCTGAATACAAGATAGGATGGGTTTAAGATCGGGATTGACAATGCAAAGTACATATGCTAGTGACACAATTCTTTCTGTCGATACTCACTAGATATGTTTTTAAAGGGAACCGTCAGGATTCTGGACCGTCAAGATTCTGGTCTAGGACAGACGGCTGGGCACATTGGATTGGGCAGGATCGGCAAGGCACTCTGGTCACCGCACGGCACGGGACTGGAGCTGCAAGGCCCTCTGGTCACAGCATGGCACAGGACTGGATTGGATCTGCCCTTCTTGGGTATGATATTTATTTTCAGCAGGCAAGCAGTACAGCGCAGCCTGGCTGTATTTTGATGCTTCCCCTTAGGTTTGTGGGGTTGTGGAATTTGAGGCCTCGCTGAAAATTGTTCAGCTATGCAATGGGTTTCTGCTTAGCCAAGTTTCTGGAGTCTGCAGCAAGGAATATGTAGAGTTAAGCAGCACGGTGCTCCACCAGCATCGGGATAGTGAGTGAATCTGTCTGTCTTTTTGAGTGGTGAGCTGTTTCTATTTATGCTATGATGAAGGGGGTGTGTGGGCTGGTTGAGCCTAAGCTTGCCCCTTTTGACAGGTGATTGGGTCAGAGTCTACTCTCTGCCTTGATAGGAGGAGAGAAACAGAGTGTCATCTTTATGGTGTGATTATATGAGGCTGAGAATCCTCCCCTAGCCACTGGAATACAAAATCTACTTTTGGCACAATACATATTTGCACATGTAAATATCTCTATAACAATCACATATACAGATAACATATTTTACATAGCAGCTACTTCTCAAAACACCGTAGCTGTGGGATCTTGTCTCTGCTTTTCACAGAATTTTGCCCTTTTCATCAGGCACACAATATCCATTTTTTAAGCAAATTTCTAAAAGTGTGCGCGTTTAACATGGGCATAAGTGTATAAAGTTTCATAATTGTAGCAGAAATACATTTTGCGTAAAATCACATTTCTTGCCATTTCTTTCCAGAACATTTCACACGATTTCGCCACCTCTTGAAACATGCAGCCAAAATTTAGATTCACAAATCTGTTACTGTTAGTAAGTTATCCGTCTTTTTAAAATGTGTTCTTTGTTAATGTTCAGCCACAGATGGTTGTTTGGGTCCGCCTCTTTTTGTCTCCCTGCAGTCCAGTAGCAGTCTCCTCCCTGTTTGCTCCTGGCAGAGGCCATTTACGACTGCCTCACACCTCACATTTACTTAGTTGCAGCTGGTCATTGTTCTCATTCCTCTATAGACCAGGTTCTTTCCCAACCCCATAATTAACGCTTTTGTGTGATTTCCTGCTCGGGGAAAGACTTTCCTTCTGTGAGAAAACCTGTTATTCCAGTTTGGTAGCTTCAGCCAAGCTTAATTTTAATTGTTAACTCTGTTGAATTTTTCCTTAGCTTAAAACAACTTGTATCAAATCACAGCTAAATTCACATTGACGATTTTAAACCATGGGATCAAAACATTTACAACATGGGTTACTCTCAGTAACAGGCCTCTTAAATTGCAAACATTTGATTTCAGTTTATACATGTTAAAGTTTAATCAGGCAGGCTCCTGACAGCTGTCATTTAGGTGGCCCAGGGTACTGCACCCAGAGATTTTTGACAGAACCACAGACAGGCCACTTTTGCTGTGGAAATATCTTTATGCTCTCCGCTTTTCAGGACTTTGTAAGTTCACAATGATTTCTTAAACTATGTGAATTGTAGCACCCAGCAAGAATTTTGAATGTTTGTGGGTGTTCTTTACCGGCATTCTGAAGTTTCAGCAACAAGAAAAAGGGATTTAAAGCAAGATTCTGGGTTTCATTTAGCAAAGCACTGCTTTTTCCTTCTGTACTCCATTTTCAATTGTTGTGGAGCCCAGTGACACATTTCAGGAGTGACATCCCTGTTCCACCACTGACAACATGCCTGTCAGGTTGGGCAGCCATCTTTTTGTGCTTTGCAAAATGCGATTTTCAGAGGCCATTTTGCTGTTTTCTGGCACCATCATAACAGAGTGATGCGGCATAGCAGAGCAAAAGTGGGTCAAAACATCCCACAACGTGCTCGCCTTAGAAGCAAGACGACACGGAGCAACACAGGTTCGATCCCCGGGTCTGCGCTTATAAACCTCTGGGTATTAGGTGCGTTATAAATAACCTATCATATCATATCAAGATGTTTCTGAAAATTGTTTTCCAATCCTATCATTATTTTCAACTTTTTTGTCCATTGCTGGAGAGTTGAAAGCTTCTTAGACATCTAGCTCGCAGACATCCAGTTCTCTGGACACTGAGAAGAATTGTTTCTTAGCTGTCTTAATCATTAGTATTAAGCTTGAATATCCTAACATTTCAAACGCTGGAGAACTGGAGATATTTGTCCTTATTGCCTTCAACGTATCTTGAAATGCCCAGGTCAAGAAACCATGAAGACTGTTTCCCCTTTGGGCCTGAAGCAGGACACAACTTGATTCAAGACAATATATGACAATATGATGACAATATATGTACAATTCATACAGTTTACACCCCAATCACTGCCATTGTGTCATGCTTCCTGCATGATAAAGAATTGCTTTGTATGTATGTTTCATCAGATTTATTTTGGTATATAATACCAAAAAATCATATGGCACTATACATACAAGATAAGACATGCTACATCATCATGAAATAACCAAGGCAACCGTTCATTCCATACAAATTGCAGGACTTTTCTTTATAGCAAGTAATTAACAATAAATCACTGATTAACCAGTGTTTTACAAAGTTCCACAGAACAAAAGTAGCTAATCAATAAACACGTTTTCCTGATACTTAGCAAAGTTTTCGGTTAATAAAGAAATATTAATGAGATCAACGGGGTGTCAGCTAACAGGATAAAGTGCATTGCAGGTCTGCATTGGTTGAAACCAAGATTCTGTAGTAATGGAAATAGTGTTTGGGGACAGGATCATATGTTGAACAAAAAAAGAGAAAATGTAAGACATCCTCTGTGTCATCTTTACACAGATCACAAATAACATTATCTTGAGGAAATGAAGCCCATTTAGCCGTTTCAGTCTTCAAGGGAAGTACATTAAAACAAGCTCTACTAATCAGACAGTCGTTCATTTAAACATTTTGAAAAAACGAAATATTTTTAAGGCAGTTTGAAGTTAATAGAATATGCTGTTGATTCGCACTTCGCAAGTTCCGATTGTTCCCTGTGTGCAGTCATAATCTTACAGAGCCCATTGTTATATATTTCTATCGACCTCTTATTAATAGGAACCTTATTAGTAAACAATAAATCACAATTTAGCATTGTTGACAGCTAACAAACATGTATGAACGAGGGAATAGACATAATATTATTTTCAGACTTTAGAAACAAAGTCAGAATTTGTTTAGATACGTCCGCCTTAGGGTTTTCCCAAATTCATAGCCTTAAAAAGAACAGCTCTAATGTGAGTTCATTCAGCAAGTAGGAAAGGCCCAGCTCCTGATGAACCACAACATTTGTGGAAGACAAAGATAAACACAACAATTGTTTAAAAAACATTTGAATGCACCTGCAACTGAGCCAAATTTTCATGGCCCCAGAGGCCCATTCCTTGTTTAGCAGTAATGTTTCGAGGGGATTGGGTCCTCCGACGTATTCCATATCTATGACGGGTAATGTCCACAGCTGTGCTGCTTCGGAAAATCTTCGGCTCATGCGTCGATGACGTCGATGCGCCGTCCCCGAGGACCTCCTCCGACGGCCGACGTCGCCCGATGTGATGAGTAGGACGTACGACGCCCATAGCCTCAGTTCTGTTTTTTCCGCGAACTTGTTCGCTTCGTGAATCTCGGTACGCCTTGACTTTTTGGAGTTTGCTGTATTCTTCTCGGTTCGTTGAACCTCTTCTGTTTTTGTGAAATCCTATTTGTTATGATGTCTACTTCGTCTTCAACCTCGCGTCCGTACTTCAAGAAATGGGAGGACTGTGGGTCCAAGATATCGGTCACGGACTCGCACGATGCCTGCCTCTGGTGCCTCGGGGAGGCCCACGATACGGACGACTGTGTCGACTGTCAGTCGCTCACGGCCAAGGCCTTGCGGGAACGCAAGAAGAAGCTGTCGGTAAGGCAGGTGTCTAAGCCCCGAAAGTCGAGGTCTACGGGGCTTTCGACAGATGACTCGAGAGGCGACTCTCCGCCTCATCGTCGGAAGTCCAGTGGGTCTCCTTCCAGGAGTCGGTCTCGCCACTCCTCTGCCTCTTCGAGGCATTCTCGGAAGCACCGGCATCGGTCACCTTCCCCGTCCTCTTCTGAGGACTCCGCCCCTCGGCGGGTCGCTTATCCCACCATGCAAGCGACACCGGAGGAATGGGCTTCCTTCAGGAAGCAGATGTTAGCGATTCTTGAATCGCAGGGCACCGGTCCGTCCGCGCCTCCGAGTGGAGTCGGTCGGCACCGGTCGAGAGACACCGCTCGTACGCCTTCGGGCTCGGGTGGTCGGCACAGCTCGCGGAAAAGGTCCCGCTCGGACAAGGGTAGCCGTTCTTGCCATGCCCGTTCCAGGTCCCGGTCCTCGACGTGCTCGAGACCGCGTGATCCTGTGCCGTCTTCGAGGAAGGTTGTCGACGATTTCTCTTGAGGCTCTGCTTCCGAGGGTGTCATCGACGCCACCTAGGTCGTCGAGAGACACGCTCGGAGCTCCGGCTTCGAGGCCTGTGTCGACGCCGTTGATGCTGGCGGTGCTGCAGCTGACATCAACGCTGATTCTCTCGACGCCGGCACCGGCTCGTTCAGCGCCCTCGACACCTTTCGAGGCGGTGGTGTCGGAGGGGCCCCGTGGCACGGGGTTAGCCCCTAGAAAGCCTCTGGCTAAGGTCAGGCATAGCGTTGGTTCCCAAGTGTCTTCCTCTCACCGCCTGGAGTACATTTCAGAGGGTGATGAAGGCTCTGATGAAGGCTTGGTTCCGGTTACGGTACCAGATGAGCTTCTCTCTGGCCATAGCCAGTTTGATGACCTGAGGCAGTCACTGCATGATGCCAGTGGACTGGACACCTCTTCGGAGGTGGAGTTTTGTAGGCCGGAGCCTGGCACTCATGCCGATTCTTCGTACCAGCACCTTATGTCTCGGGTCACTGAGTACTTTGGATGGTCGGCTCCACCAGGGGATTTCGTTCAGGATGATCTCATGGATACCCTTTATCTTGGTCCCCCCACTGACCCGGTACTGCCGTTTCATATGGCTCTGCAGAGAAGGGTGGCGGCGGCGGCTTGGACCAGGCACCCCACTCCAGAGAGTTTGGTGGTGCAGGCAGCTACGGCCCCGGCAAAGCAGGCGTCGTATCCTACCATCCCTCCGGATAGGGACGACAAACGTTTTGACGGCTGGACGAAGAAAGTGTGTTCTTCAGGGGGTATGGCGCCTCAGGCGGCCAACTCCATATGTGCCTTGTCTCATTTCACACACACTCTGTGGAACTGTGTTGCATTAGCGGCTGAACATATTCCCGGAGGGGACAAACGGGATGGTTGGCCGTTCAGTCGGGTTTGGACATGGCAGATTGTGTCAGCCGGTCCATGGCGGCGAGCACCGTGATACGCAGGTTTGCGTGGTTGCGGAAGTCTGGGTTCGCTCCTGATGTGCAGTCCCGGCTCCTCAACATGCCCTTTGACGGTGAAGATCTTTTTGGCAGCAAGGCTGACGAGAGCCTTGAGAGGTTGCAGACCTCCAAAGCTGCAGCAAAGTCGTTGGGCGCTGCAGTTCGACAACCTCTGCCTTTTCGTCCTAGGGGACAACAATGGAGGGGAGGTTCCTTTCGCTATTACTCGTCCTTCAGTAAAGCGAGAGGAGCTGTCAGTCAAAGAGGCCACCGTAAGAGTGCCAGAGGTGGAAAACGGGGTACTCGAGGTGCCAAGGCCGCTCGGGCAGTTGCTTCTTTGCCCTCCGGCAACGCCGCAGCCGCTACCACTCAGTCATGAGGCCAGGTCCCATGGTTCGTCGGCTGGGGGAAGACTGGCGCAACATCTTTTAGAGTGGCGTGCCATTACTTCAGATGTGTGGGTTCTGGAGATCATAACCCACGGCTACTGTCTTCCTTTTCGGCAGAGACCTTCCGACAATCCACCTGGGAACTTCTCTTTGAAGAGTCCGGATCCGCTCCTTGCGCAGGAAATTCAAGCCCTGCTGGAGAAAGGCGCCATAGAACTGGTGCCTGTAGCGGAGAGGAACAAGGGATGGTATTCCCATTATTTTTTGATTTCAAAGAAAGACGGGAGATTGAGACCCATCATGGACTTGCGCGGTTTGAACAAACTCCTCAGGAAGGACAAGTTCAAGATGGTTACTCTCTCTCAAGTCCTCCGACTGGTTGGTGTCTCTCGACCTCAAGGACGCTTGCTTCCATGTGCCGATCCATCCCAAGCACAAGAAATACCTGAGGTTCGCGGTTCGCGACTCGCACTTTCAGTTTTGGGTCCTGCCGCTCGGATTGACCTCCGCCCCGAGGGTTTTCACCAAACTCATGGTGATGGTGGCAGTGCATCTCAGGAAAGGGGGGATTCACGTCTACCCCTACCTGGACGATTGGTTGATCAGGGGGAGCTCTCCCAAGCAAGTCCTGGATCATCTGTCCGTCACCTGCCACTCCCTTCACAAGCTGGGCTTCTCCCTCAATTTAAAGAAGTCCCATTTGATGCCAACACAGCGGCTCCAGTACATCGGAGCAGTGCTCGACACATCCCTGGGGCTGTGTTTTCCTCCCCAGGTGAGGGCTCTTCACATTCAGCAGATGGTGCACAACTTTCAGTTTGCCCAGACTCTCCCACCGTCCGAGTTCTTGAGACTGCTCGGCCTCATGGCATCCTGCATTCTTCTGGTGCCAGAGGCCAGGTTGCGGATGAGATCTTTGCAATGGGCACTCAAGCTCCAGTGGTCTCAGTCCTCCGGCAGTATGTCGGACCCTGTTCAGGTGCCGCCCTCCGTCGCCCAGGACCTTCTGTGGTTGGCCGCCGAAGGCAATCTGATGAAGGGGGGCCCCATTTTGGCTGCCCTGGCCTGAGGTGACGATCGTGACGGACGCATCCCTCACGGGATGAGGAGCTCATGCCAACGAGTTGACAGTCAGCAGTCGTTGGTCTCTGTCAGAGTCCAGACTCCATATCAATCTGTTGGAGCGGAGGGCCGTCAGGCTAGCCCTGAAGGCTTTTCTGCCAACTGTGCGAGGAAAGAGTGTCCTGATTCACTACAACATGGTGGCCATGCACTACCTCAACAAAAAGGGGGGGGCAGGGTCACTTCCTCTGTGCAGGGAGGTGATGCAGCTCGAGTTCTGGGCCATCCAGCAGGAAGTTTCGATCTCGGCTGTTCATCTGGCCGGAGACGACAACGAGACGGCGGACGCTCTGAGCAGGCAGAGCACGATCTCTCACGAGTGGGAGCTGGCTCAGGAGATTCTCCTGGAGATCTTTGCCCTTTGGGGGACCCCTCAAGTGGATCTCTTCGCCTCCAGTGTCAACCGGAAGTGCGAAAGGTTCTGCTCGTGGGAATTTCCTCCAAAAGGAGCCTTAAGAGACGCGTTCATGGTGGAGTGGTCATTCCCACTGCTGTACGCATTTCCTCCAGTCCCCGTCATCCCGCAAGTACTGCGGAGGTTACAGAGGTTCGGTTCCCGGATGATCCTCATTGCTCCGGCGTGGGCCCGGAGGATGTGGTACCCGGACCTTCTCAACTTGTCCATCTGCCCTACACGTCGTCTTCCCTACCGAGATGATCTGCTCTCACGGGAGGGGGGTCAGGCTCTCCATCCAGAGGTCAGATCCCTCAACCTTCATGCTTGGCTTCTGAAAGGTTGAGGTATAAGGATTGGGACCTCCCTGAAGACGTGATGGAGGTGTTGCTTTCGGCCAGACGGCTGGCAACAAAGTCTCTGTATCGTTGCCGTTGGAGAAAGTTCTGCAACTGGTGCAGAGTTAAGAATGTCGATCCTTTTGAGTGTGACATTCCCATGGTTCTGTCTTTTTTGCTTTCCTTGGCCCACAGGGGTTTGCAAGTGGGGACCATTAAAGGTTACCTGGCAGCGCTGTCCATATTTAAGTGCTCGTCTGAAGAATGTTCCTATTTTAAGATTCCTTTAATTTCTCAGTTTTCGAAAGGGCTTACTAATGTGTTCCCTCCGTCACCTTTTCTGGTGCCTGGTTGGGATTTGAACCTTGTTCTTAAGTTTCTTATGGGTGCTCCGTTTGAGCCTTTGCATTCTTGCCCATTGAGACTGTTAACTCTGAAAACTGTGTTTTTGGTTGCGGTTACTTCCGCTCGCAGAGTGAGTTACAGGCACTTTCAGTTAAGCCGCCCTTCACTGTGTTTCATAAGGACAGGGTTGTCCTTAGAGTTCGTCCTTCCTTTCTTCCGAAGGTGGTTTCGGAATTTCATTTGAGCCAGAAGGTTGTTCTTCCGGCGTTCTATCCTCCTCCACATCCTGGTCAGGAAGAGGAGAGGCTCCATAGAATTGATCCTAGGAGAGCGTTGAGCTTTTATAATTCGCGCATGTCCCGGGTCAGAGTGGACGATCAACTTTTCATTGGTTACGCTGGAAAGCGTTTGGGACAAGCTGTGACGAAACAGACTTGGTCTTGTTGGATTATTTTAGCTATCTCCGAGTGTTACCGCTTGGCGGGTAATGACCCTCCAGCTGGCTTGCGGGCCCATTCTACCAGGGGAGTGGCTGCGTCTACTGCCCTGCAGAGGGGTGTTCCCATTCGTCACATCTATAAAGCAGCCACATGGGCTTCATTACATACTTTGGTACGTCACTACTCCCTCGATTCCATCCAAGGGCAGGATCTGGCCTTTGGCAAGGCGGTCCTTTATTCCGCAATTTGATTGGGCATGCTAAATTTGTGTTCTAAATTCTTTTCCCACCTCCTTTCTTGGTACTGCTTTGGGAGTCTGTCATAGTTATGAAATACGTCGGAGGACCCAATCCCCTCGAAGAACAAGTTACTCTCTTACCTGGTAACTTTCTTTCGATGGGATGGTCCGACGACTTATTCCATATCGCTCCCTCCCTACCTTCCCTGCTGCTGAATTTCTTATGCGATTGCAGGTTGCGTTCCACAAGGACTTGTGTGTCTGACTGGCAGAAAACTGGTGTCACACGTTCTGGGGGAAAAAACTACAACTGAGGCTACGGGCATTGTGTGTCCTACTTATCACATCGGGTGGCGTTGGCCGTCGGAGGAGGTCCTCGGGGACGGCACATCGACGTCATCGACGCAGGACGCAGACACCAAAGATTTTCCGAAGCAGCACAGCTGTGGACATTACCTGTCATAGATATGGAATACATCGTCGGACCATACCATCGAAAGAACTTTACCAGGTAAGAGAGTAACTTGTTCTTCTGGTGTATGTAAAAAAAACACCACCAATAGCCTGGACCTTACTATTTGCTCGTTTCATACAGTGGTTAGCATTTGGTAAAGATGAGGTAAAGGTCCTTCCTAGGTAATCATATGAAACAACTCGATTTTGTTTGGCTCACTTAAAGAAAGAAGGGGAAAATCCAGCTTGCCATTTAGGAGGATTGGCCTGACTATTTACTAACATTAATTTCCATCTGCAGGCCGGTGTAAACATCTGTGATCTCTTGTAGAGCATGCACTGTCCTGGCTATTAAAACAGTATCAGCATAAGCCTGAATGGGGACTGATACATTACTGAAGTGTGGTACATCTGCATTACAAGCCCACGTCCAGGCACAAGCCTGTTGATATATAATAAAAACAGGATCTGGCCCCTAATATAACCCTGTTTCACACCAGTTTCCACAGGGAACCACTCAGTACAGTGTCTCCATTCCTACCACTTTTAACACAAGCTCGAAAATTGTAATCAGTTGGGATCAATATTTGCAAAAGGTCCTCCGGACATTTGTAATCCTTCATGCACTGCTCTAACAAGTCCCTAATGACTTGGTCAAAGACGGTTGTGAGGCCCATAAAGGCGAGGTAGATCCTATCCCTCTTCAACTACACTGAGTTAGACACAACCAAGTGCAGATTAAAAGTCAATTTGCTAGTCCGAAGACTGTCTAAATTCAAGTTGGAATTTAGATAGTATGTTTGTACTTTTTACCCATGCTTGTAGTTTAGCCAGGATGACTGCCAAAGATTTTAAATTGAGAGATAAGAGAAATTGGACATATGTTATGTTATTTTGCATTTATATAGCGCTTTATATACCATTGGTATGGTCTGAAGGTGCTGGTAGGTTGAACGCCATTGGGAACCGAAGTTCAGATCAGTAGAGAGTCAAAAGGTGCGTGTGAGCACCGGGTATGTGTGCAGCTTGTGCGGTATTCGTGTAGCAGCTGCTTCTTAGCGGTAGGTGTGGTGGTTGAGAGATCAGGAGTATGTGTTCGTTCTGGCAGGATTTATCCAGTCCGGATGTGGCGGTGTTAGGCCTGAGGGGAATGCCTGGCTGGGGGTGGGGGGGGGCGTAACCAGCAGTGTTTACTTAGAATGATGTGGAGTGAGCGGCGGATGTTGGTATGAGAACAGTTATACCGAATGGTGTCATAGTATCTCTATGAATTAGAAAGGTCTCTTGGTCTCTTCTTATACATGGGGAATAACACTGCACTCTTCCAGGTGTCTGGGAAACTATTATGTTCAAGGAACGTGTTAGAAAATTGTTAGAACATAGTTTCCAGAGTTCCTGCAGATTTTTAAAAAGATAAACAGGTCTACCATTCGATCTGGGCTTCGGCTTAAAGCTGGTTTATTTAGAGCAACTTTTACTTCTTTTTTTTATTGAATTTTTTATTGTGTTTGGTTTAATAAACAAAACGCTTAAAATACATAAAATTCAGATATATTAACATACTACATTGATGCACATAAGGAAAAGAAAGAAAAAAAATAACATTGCGTCCTGAATAGTTCAGCCCCTTTAAAATGTAAAGCTGATCACTACTTGAGAATCTCAAAAACCTCTGAAAGAAAATATTATTTAAAGCTATTATCGAGGGGCGTGGCCAACTGCCCACGAAAATGTGCACTTTGGCTTGACCCGCCTGTCTCCCCCAGCCCCCTTTTTGAGAATAAGTGCGGGTTCAGTGCATTGGAAGGGGACCACTGGACGAGAGCATGCAGCGGAAAGCTCCAGGAACACAGGGCTGCCTCGAACGCCGGTGAGCTGGTGTGTAACGGAGCCGAAAATGGATGGACTTTGCTGCTGGCTGTGCTGGGGACAGTGATAGCGATGTGAAAATGGCAATGCACCGACTCACCCGTAGTTCAGAGCCTCTGAGGCGGAAGACAGCAGAGGTGTTGCTGTGCTGAGTGGCGGTGGCTGGGCGGCTGGAGCTACATATGTGGGAGACGGCGTAAAGCAGAGGACAGCGCAGAGACAGTCACTGGTGAGTGGTACGGAGCAGAAGGACCGTCGCCTAGATGGGGTCTGTGAGTACGATTAGTCAGGCACCAATGGTAGTGTGCGGGCCGCTGGCAGGTGAGTGTTGGCTGGGAGGTGCAGCATGGACTTGTGAGCAGCAGCAGACTGGAGCCTGTCTGTGTTCATGAACACAGAATTAGGATGAGGTGGAGGAGCGGTGAACGAAGCACTGCGATCCTTAGCGGACACACGCTCTGCAGTGGACTTCTCTGGGGCAATAAGCAGGGCGCAGCAAGAGCACCATGACCTCCACCTGCAATTTGGGTGGTGGGGGCCCTCCTTCACCAGAGGCCATGGCACATATGTAAAGCAAGCAAAATAAATCAAGACATACATAAATAAAAACAGACAGAAGAATCAAAGAGGACACAGGAAAAAATTTAGCAAATGAAGAGTAGGTAATGGGTCCTCCGCCTTAGGAAGCCTGGGAGTGTAGCGCCTGCCCTCCCAGTGGGTATCACATTTGGTGGCTACACTCTAATCCCGGAAGCCCGATAATGTTCAAGTCACTATGTGGTCCTTGTGAGTCAGACCCCACATGTCCGCATGTGCAAGGCATACATCAACAAAGAACATGGAGAACAATTTGCCGGAAGACATGACTCCATCCTTGGAAGCATCAAACTTGGAGCTCATCCTGCTGCAATTTGATAGGCTCAAAGAAGTGGTAGCAAGCATCAACGCACGGACAAAAGACACACATGAAGAGGTCCTGCGGGTTAAGGCGGAAATGAGCAAGTTTACAGAGAAACTACTGGAGGTGGAAGAAAGAGTGGGAAGATTGGAGGAAGTCGCTGAGAATGTCTTTCACTTGCAGGCCCAAATGGACGGATTGCGGGTGCCAACAAGGAGCTGGAGGATAGGAGTCGAAGATGCAACCTCTGCTTCTTTGGCTCTTCCGGAGAAGATCGAGGGCTCAGACCCGATCTCTTTCCTGGAGAAATGGATACCAGCAAACCTACAAGTGGATTTTGAGAGGCAGTTAGATACAGCGAGCGGAAACAAAATGGAAATGGCCCCCAAACACCAATGCCTTTGATAGCTTGCTTCATGAGATACCGTCATGTGCGCCAGATCCACTTGGCAGCCAAACATAAAGCAGTGAAAGTATGGGAAGGACACAGGATATACATTTCGCAAGATTTCTCCTAGGAAAACTTAGAAGTGCGGAATAAGTTTCTCAGCATGAGGCCAGCCATGAGTAAATGGGACCCGAGATATGGGCTGCTGGATCCGGCAAGGAAGCTGGTGACAAAGGATCAGAAACAAGAGAATTTCCGAATCCAGCAGGAATATGGGATTTCCTGGAGGAGCTGGAAACACAGGCAATGGATACCTCGCAGCAGATGACAGTGGACGGACATAAGAGAGGACCATCACCAGGATGGGAAGCAGGGGCGGAGAAGAGAGACCATTGAAAGAGGCCAACCAGCCCGACGCAAGCTGTTGGGTGATAAGCAGTTGATTAGGGAATGGTGCATCCTGGAGAGGGTACGAGAAAAATCGAGATCTCCATTGAAATCACACACTTGAGCAGGTGTGGACAACAGAGGGCTTGAGATGAAACGTAAGCTATTCTCTAGACAGAAAGGAGGGATTACAGGTGATGAGAATGGATGAACTGAGCACTAAGTCTTCCTACAACAGTGCCGTCTGAGTGGGAATAGGCACTGGCCACAGAACATTATGTGGACACTCAAACACAAACTCATCTTAAATGCTATACGGGGGGGAATTAGGCGGTAAGGGGTGGAGTTGGAATTGGTTGTCACTCTGTTGAAAGGGGTAAAGGGATAGAGTAGACTTTCTGATTCGGTGCTGACCCTAGGAAGTAAGAAGTGGAGGCTGATACGGGTTGGGCATGTTGTGTATTGTTTTTGCTTGTTGCAAGTTCAAATGTTGCTCGTTCTGTTGGTTCATGGGTTTCAGGAACAGCCTTTCGGCATGTGGCACTCACAGATAGTGGGAGTTAAGGAATAATGGAAGAACTGGGTTAGGTTAGTTAGTAAAGATTTAAGGGTACTGGTGCGCAATGTCAATGGTTATGGGCATTTTGTTAAAAGGAAGAAAATCCTTCATTATTTGGCCACCAAGCAAGCAGATATTGCCCTCCTGCAGGAGACGCATCACAAAAAAGGAGTTGGAGAAACTTTACTGGGACTGTGTGGGGAAAGTGTACCACAGTAGTTTGGAGAAAGGGAGCAAATACGGGGTCAGTATCGTTGTGTGCATAACAGTTCAGATTAGGTGGCGAAGATATGGGGGGGGGATGATGAAGGCAGATTTCTCACCATAAAGGGCAACATAGGTGGGGGGAAGGAAGGATAGCTATTCGGTCTGTTTATGCACCTACAGCGGACAAGCAAGCCGCCTTCTCTATGCTTAATAGATCACTGACGGAGATGGGCAATATATTCATATTACTTGGGGATTGGAATCTACTGTTATAAATGGTATCCGGTCATTGCATTCAATGATATGGTCTGTCGATGCTTTGGATTCACCAAAGCATCGACAGACCATATAATTGAAAAAAATGCATAAACAAAAAAACCATTGAATGCATTTTTTTAATGGTAAAGGATTTAGTTTAGTAAAAATGTGTTTTAATATTGGAAAAAAAGGGGGGTTGAGGCGGAACCCCCCCTTTTAAAAAAAAAAGAATGCGTTCAGTGTTTTTTTTTAGATTCTTTTTTTTGTCAATGGTATGGTTGTTGATGGTTTGGCTGTCCATGCAATCACAAGGAACCCCGTTAAATCCATA
The DNA here is from genome assembly GCF_040938575.1 of Ambystoma mexicanum. Classification (NCBI taxonomy): domain Eukaryota; kingdom Metazoa; phylum Chordata; class Amphibia; order Caudata; family Ambystomatidae; genus Ambystoma; species Ambystoma mexicanum. Next base: position 975,512,363 of record NC_090934.1, on the reverse strand, counting down.
TGTTGATCGCTGCAATCCCTGGCGACTGCTGAACCCACTGTTTAGAGATTGTACCTTCATCTCATGTGCACGGTACACAATCCCACATTGATTACTTCTTGTTAACCAATTGGGCAATCGCAAACATGTGGGCGTGTGAAATTTTACCAGGAGGTATCACAGATCATAATGAGTTTCTCATATTTATAGACACATCTCTGCAGAGACCACATGCACACCGGTGAGGATGAATACTAGCGCAGTTAAATCCCTGAAAGATAAGCAAGTTTTTAAGCAAGTTTTAGAGGACATCTTTCAGTTGAATGAGGGTTCGGTTAGCTCAGTGGGAAGTCTTTGAGCAGCAGGGAAAGCGTATATTGGGGGAGTTCTCATACAATTTTTGTATTTGTATTTTTTGTATTTTGCAAGAGGTGGAAGAGGGCGGACAGGGGAAGGCAGAGGCGCTAGAAGCTTAAAATACCCGGTTATTACGGCAATATGAAAGTAATCCATCAAACGATACCCTAGTTAAGAAAGGGAAATTCGAGCTGAACACACGGTTTACGGCAAAAGCAGAATATACCCTATTTAGGTTGAAGGCAACGCATTATGAGCAAGGGGAGAAAGCGGGCCAGCTTCTTGCATCCCAATTGAAGCAAAGAGATGAGCAAGAAGTGATTGTGTCAATACATTGTGCGAACACAGGAGTTTGTATCCCTGACCTTAATGAAATAGGGCAAGAGTTCTGCAGATTCTATGAGCAGCTGTGCACAACAGTCTCCTGATGAGGCAGTGAAAGATAGTTTTATGGATGCTCTGCTCCTCCCCACACTTGATGACTGGGTTAGGTGTATGTCGGGTGGGCCCTTTCACCATCGACTAAGTCAGAGAAGCTATTAGAGATACGCAGGCAAACAAAGCGCAAGGGGAAGAGGGGCTACCAATAGAATTCTATAAACCGGGGGCGAGGAGAAGGTGGCGGAGACGCTAACACAGCTCTTTAATGAAGCAGAGTGGGATGGAGGGCTACGACCCGTATTTAATAGGGCACTAATCACGGTGCTACCTAAACCAGGACGAGATCCTGTAAAGTGCAGTAGCTATCGTCCGATATCTCTAATAAAAACGGACATTAACATTCTGGCAAAAGTGCTAGCAGCAAAACTTCAGCAAGTAATCCTGAAGTTAGTCCATAAATACCAGGTGGGGGTACATGCCTGACATCTATGCTCGAGATAACATGCGATTATTACTGCATACGCTATGGCAAGCAAGAGATGGTAACTCTGGAGTGGCGCTTTCTCTTGATGCTGAGAATGCATTTGATAAAGTGGAATAGGTGGTATCTTTTCAGAACATTAGAGAGATTTGGCCTAGGGGAAGATTATATAAGAACAGTTACTGTTGTACTCTCACCCCACTGCCAGGGTGAATTGAGGGGGATACATTTTAGAACCATTTCAGATCACGAGGGAGACAGGGCAAGGCTGCCCGCTCTAGTCGCTACTGTTCACACTGGCACTGGAACCTCTACCGGTGGTGATCCGGGAAAGCAAGGAACTCAAAGGGATCCAGGCACCAGTGGGCGATCTGAAAGCCCTACTGTATGCTGATGACATATACTGACAATGGCTTTTCCCGATTCTTCCATTGAAGCACTGGTAAGGGTCATTCAGGCCTTCTCCACCTTCCAGTTTATTTTGTAACCTGGGGACAAATGTGAAGCCATACCCTTAAACAACAACATGCATAATTCAAATATAGAAGGTCTGCCATTCAAGTGGTTAATGAAAGGCATGACATATTTAGGGATAAAGCTGAGTCGGGGATTGACGGACATGGTTAAGGATAATTTGGGAGGGGTCTGGCACAATATTAGTGTGGAAATGGTCAAGTGTGCAGCATTGAAGTTATCCATAAAGGGGAGAGTACGCATAGTTAAGATGATGGTGCTCGCCAGATTGACCTATATGTTTGGCATGATACCCCTTGAGGATCCCTCCCACCTCATGTGAAAAATATTGTGTGGAATTTAGGATTTCATGTGGGGCAGCCTGAGGCCACTACTTAAACTGGAGAAGCTATACGCCCCTCTTACGGCGGGAGGTCTCAACCTGCCTAATGTTGAACTGTACTACTTAGCGCAGCAGTTATCCCAGGCAGGGGTGTTTGTAGGAAACGGAGGATGCACTGATGTGGGCCTAATGGGAGCAGTGCCTTGGGGCTAAGGAGGGATCGGCAGTGGTATGTTATGATAGTGTTATGAACACACTGTACTTATTTTAAGAACCACCATCAAAGCCTGGGAGAGAGCTCATGCTCTAATTAAGGTGCGGGGTTACTGGCAACTAGAAGCCCCGCTGTGGAACAGGGCTATTAAGATAGGAAAGTGTAGTGTCTTGTGGGCAAACCTGGAAAATGGGGGGTGGTCAAACACATTCGGGATGTGATGAACAGAGAGAAGTCATTCAGCTTTGACGCTCTCGCAGCTAGACACCATCTCAAACCCTTTGATATGTGGAAATACATGCAACTCGCGCACTGTGTAGCTGCAGCACTTAGGAGTCATGGACAAGCTCTAAAAAGCTCACTGATGGCAAAGACCTTCTGGGGCTGGAAAGGAGGAAAGTCCCTTGTTGGCAAATGCTATGCAACGCTGTGAGACTCCTTTTATGGGGGTGGGGATGCGGTCAGGAGAGGAGTAGTGCAGAGATGGCAGAAGTTGTTAGATATGCAGCTATCTGAGGAGTCAAAGTGCATCATGGACCATTATGAGAATGGGGGGCAGAGAGGTCAGGCTTAAGCTGGCACACTTCAAGATACTGCAAGGTTAGCAGTGGATTCCCTGGCAACTGCAAGCTGCAGGACTGCAAGGGCATGCTACGTGCTGGAGATTCAGATTTAGTGCATGTACTATGGTTGTGTGTAAACCTTAAGAAATACAAGATGGACACTCTGGAGAAAATTCAGGTTATACTGGGGCGAGAACTTCGGTCCTCTCTGCATTCTCCATGATATGACATCCATAAAAGGCCCATGAAATTCAATGGTTGAATACAGCCTTATTGGTAGCCAAACAGGACATTTTACGATTGTGTGGCATGCAGATTAGGCCCTAAGCAGAAACCTGGGAAACTGAGTTGGCAAAGATGGTGGCGTATGAGAGATTAATTCACAGAGCTCAGGATAGGGAAGCTGTCTTTCTACGCACATGAGGAAAGTATGTGTCTTAAGGCTCTGGGACACAATAGTGGTCCTAATACCATGTGATTGGAAAAGTGGGAGGGAATATTGGAGTATTAAGGGGGGGTGCAGATGTAGCTCCGCTAGCACATCATATTTACTTAGCTGTAACTAGCCTAGAGAAGGGGGGTGGAGGTTGTGGTTTGGCTCTTCTTTTTCCCTTTTCTAACAAATCCAGTGTTTATTGTGCCTCTTGTTTCTATCTCTTCCTCTTTTTCTTTGTATCCCTTCCTCTGCCTTCGAGTTGTTGCTACTGTAACCATATGACGAGATGCAGGCTCTTAAGTTGGGGCGTATCCTTATTGTATGCTGATGCACTCCTTATTGCTAGCGCTGTTTCTTATTTTGTTCAGTGAGGAATTTGCAGATGATGTTGGTGGCTGCAAAGGAATAAGGAAAGGGGAGAAATACCTCAGTAATGAGCCCAGGCGGCTTGAGTGATAGTGAGAGCAACTAGTTTGTCAGGTAGAAGGGTGCAGGGCGAGGGTGGGTGCGTTGGTTATGTTTACTACATCGTCTTTGTATATGATTATGTAACTACTCTGGTCTTGTGTTTAAAACTGTTAAAGATTATGATGACACAAAAAGATGCAAACAAATAAAAAAATAAAGCTATTCATTATCAATCACACATTCTCACACCACATCAAACAGGCACAAAACATGTCCCCTGTAAAATCAATTTCAGGTGATGTGTCTTTGAAGTGATAATTCCTAATGTGCCACAAACTGGGGCAAGAAGTAACCAAGTGTCTGTTTCTCCACAATTCCAGAGCCTTTGCAAATTTGACATTTGGTGAGCACATCCTTGCGAGTCTTTCAACAACCAGTTTGTTCCAAAGTGGGTAACCAGTTGAGTCGAAAACGCAAGTACATATTAAACACCTTGTTACAGGGACAAATCACAGAAATTATGATAGGTCACCTCTTTTTCTTAAAAATGTTGCATACTCCTTGCACAAGGTGTAGGTGTTAATGTGTTCACTAGTGATGGACCAATCCAACCTAAAAAGCTTGTGTTTAGTAAAGCATGGTCGATTTCCTCCTCTGAGGAGCAAATACCGTCGAATATGTGCATCATCTTACACTTAAAGATGTTAATTGAATCAACAGAACTCTCATAGATCATTGTTTTTAGGTCTAGATAGGGTTCGTAGAAGGGGAGACGATTTTGGCATAAACGGACACATGTACATTGGAGAGATGATCAACCCTAGCTTGTGTCTTACAATTGCATTGGGTAAAGACGTGACAAGACCCAATGGCTCTTTACATATCTGACCCTAGATGATATATAATGACCCAAGTCAACATTACTCATGACAAGGCCATAAAGCAAAACTGGTTCGATCTTAGCTAAGTAGTATCTCAACATCGGTAAGATTGAAAACATACTTAATTGGAGTTGGGAAACCAAAGGATGAATCTCCTCTTCAAAGAGGCCTTCCACACCTGAAAGAAATTGCAGTTGGAAAGATTACAGCCAGGATATTGCAAAGAAAGCACTCTTTCCAATCTACAATTCCCAATTACCCCATAGATGGCTTTGGATTTAGACCTGGACATGAAAATAACAATTTTAGTTTTGTCAGTTGACTAGCAGATTATTCCCAGTGACCTACTGAAAGAATCTAATTTCCTTTCCAGACCAATTGCTGTCTTGTAAAAAAAAAAGAAAAACAAGATCTTCTGCAAAAGCAATCCAAAGCAATTTTAGATGACCCAATTTAACAGGAAAATGATTGCTATTTTGCCATAGTTTGTCAATATCACTAATGTAAACATTAAATACAGCTAGTGCTAAAACACACCCTTGTTTCAGGCCCACTGATGTTTCAATAGATCTAGACAAGGATCCCTTCCTGGTGAGCCTGACCTTGACAGTCCTGTCCATGTGCAACTGTGCCATCAACTTTACTAATTTTCAGGGAACCTTACTAACTAAAATAACTTTGATCAAAAAATAGATCTGATCACCCGATCAAATGCACTGTACATGTAAATAGATTCCATGTAAATGGTGCCAGCTGAACCTTTTTTTGACTGAGGCTTGTAAATGGGCCATCACAGTAGTGTTCAATGCAGTACCCATTTGAGGCCTAAAGGCTACCGGGTGTTGCATAATCATTCCAAACTGGTTAAGGCCGGTGTTAATATCTCTCAACAATAGTGTGGAAACATTTTACTGGCAGCATCACGTAAGGTTATATTACTATAGTTGTCAGGATTGCTAGAATCTCCTTTCTTGTAGATGGGTATTATTATGGACTCACTCCAACTCGGGGGAAGAACATGGGTTTTAAAGATGTAATTAAACAATGCTTCTAAGATTGGAGTCCATATGTCTGGACCACTTTTGATTACAACAGGTGCTAGACTATCTGGTCCGCGAGCTCTCGAGGCCTTGGCTTTAGTGATGGCCCAGTGTATATCCTGTTCAGACCAAGTGCATGTGCCATCAGTGGATGGAACTGAACAGCATGGATGGAACTGGACAGAGTGGATGGAACCGGTTAAAGCAGACTGGGCGGATGGTGCTGATGGAACGGATAGATGGAATGGAGTGGATGGAATTGACAGAACAGGTGGAACAGATGGAGTAGACGGAATGGATAGAACAGATGAACTGGAATAGATGGACTGGGCGAACCCGATAGAATGGGCGAACCCGATAGAATGGGCGAACCCGATAGAATGGATGAACTGGATAGAAAAGGTGAACTGGACTGAATGGATGAACCAGATAGGAGTGAAGGAATATGTAATTGATGGATGGAACGGATGGAACAGATGAAACGGCTAGTGTGGATGGAACAGCTAAATTAGATTAAATTGATGAATGGACTAAGTGGACGGAATAGACAGAATCTGTCGACTAGATAGAATGAATGGAATGAATAGAGTGAGCAGAAAAAGTAGAATAGTTTACATAACATGGAAGGAATAGATTGAGTAAACGAAGCAGAAGAAATGGACGGAGTGGATGAAATGAATTGGGCAGAATGGAATGAGTTGTATCACTCTGCACCCTAGTCCCTGTGTTGTTGCTATACATCTGTAAACACCCATATAATCTGTATCCCCATATATACCTGTATCAACCCTTGTTCCTATCTATCTGTATGTCACTATGTCCCCACCATCCTGTTTCACGTGCCTGATCTCGGGCGCTTTACAGATAACCACTATATCACACCACTACGCTCACTCTCTACTATACACCATCGTTCAACTAGAACACAGCTATTCCCCTGATAATTCGGACTACCTGTTCACATACGAATGCAACCCCATGAACACCTCATCACCCTAATAAAACGCAACTAGCACATTCCAGTTTAGTTGCTCACATAAGCGTTCCTCAGGCCTAACACAGCCAGAAAACCAGTCTGGGTGTCCACCCACTAGACTGCACAAATCCAAATGATATCCTCAGCACCACTTATCACTGGGAAGCAGCTACCATCAGACAATTACACCAGCTGCACACATACCCGGTGCACCCACGCACCTTACAACTCCATCTCTCTCTACTGACCTGAGCTGCGGTTCCCGAGGGCGTTCAACCTACCAGCGCTTTGAGGTCATACCAATGATATATAAAGCGCTATATAAATGCCAAGTAACATAACATGCAAAACAAAAGAGGTGATTGCTCGAAGGTTTATAATGAATCTTAACCTCTGGCATTGCTCTGGGCAACCCTCCAGACCATCGTTCTTCGCCTGCCAAGCCACCACAGAAGGAGAAAGACCATATGCAAATCAGGCTTGGCCCCACCCACTAAGGGGTGGTCCAGCCCGACTGCTAGGTCACATCCCTTCTGCGCGAGACCACAAGCACCCCCATACATGTTTCAGCCTTATTGGGGTCATCAGTGAGGAGTAGCTTGGGTCTCCAGGCCCAGCAGGCACGGGACCCACGTCTGGGCATACCCATTCCACTCGGGGTGACAATAGCAAAACAAGAGGTGATGGCTGGAAGGTTTAGAATGAATCTTAACCTCTGGGATTGCTCTGGGCGACCCTCAAGACCATTATTCTTCCCCTGCCAAGGCATTACAGAAGGGGAAAGTAACATAACATAAATAAAGGATCCAAACTTGTGGTCATCTGATCGTCTGCTACATGACCCGGAGGCATAGAGTATTTGTGTTTATAATACTCGACCGAAACCTGTTCTGCGATAGGACAGTCCAAATGGGGGGTAGCACCACCCAATCTGTTAATAGTGGACCAAAACGGTGCTGTGTTATGGCATATACGTTGTTTTAGAACTGTCTGATTGTCATTGATGAACATTTCAACTTTGAGGGACTTAATGTAGTTCTTATGGTCCTGTAGTATTAGCTTCTTGGTCCTTAGATGTTCCATATTGTCATGAATCTGGCAAAATAGGGCTCTGTCTAGAAAGTTTGAGCCTTTTAGATTCAGCGATTGTGGAATCGTAGGCATGTAAAAAAGGTTTATCCCTTTTTAGTCTATCTTTTATTAGTCAATTTATTTAGACATTGGGAAATTATCTTGTTAAACCTATCTGCTGAAAAATACAGAGACAAAGATACAAGATAATGTGGTTACCAACTAAAGGATTGTAAAAAGATATGGGACTACACAAATTGCTAACTGTGTTAGAAACGTAGATATCGGGCCTCATTACAAATCGCCCGGTATGGAAACAACGGTGGGGGTAAACCCGCCGCCACTGTTGTTTCCATGCCGGGCGATCACAACTCCTGCAGGCGGACGAGGAAACACCGGCAGCATTACGAGATGCTGCCGGTGTTTCCATGATCCCCATTCCCATTGAGTCCTATAGGACTATAGGACTCAATGGGAATGGGGATTAACACCATTCCGCCTCCGTGATTCCCGGGAAACCGGGGTTGTAATGCCCCGGTAATTCCGGGAATCACAGAGGCGGAATGGTAATACGAGTCCGGCGGTAACCAGGCGGTTTTACCGCCGGACTCGTAATGAGGCCCATGGTCTATCCAAGAATGAACCTTCGCTCGATGCCATGTAAAATGAGTTAGATGATCATTGACAACTTCTGGGAAGACGAGGGACATCTACCAGTTGTTCAAAAACGAGTCCCAAGCAACCCCCTTCACCACGCTCTGTGAAGTGTTTGATGGGGGCACCACAAGTGAGTCATTAACATTGGCTCCTTCCACACAGTTTGAGTTGAAGTCCCCCCCCCCAAAATTACTGCATGTTGAAGAACTTGTTCTAACCAGACTTCTAGTATTGTTTTTAGTGCAGATTGAATCAATGCCAGTGTTGAAGGATTCCAGTATAAGTTAATTAAGAGTAATTCCAAATTAACTGCCTTTGAAGCCAACCCAACAGCTAAAAGACCTTTGTTGGGGGAATAGATATTGTGCATATTAATTGCCAAGTTCATATCGATTGCAATAGCCAAGCCTCCACAGGGGTGACACAAGTGACCTCTAGAGGCCAGTTTAGTGTATGTCGAGAAACCCTCTAAACCGAAGTGGTGTTCAGTTATGGTTTCCTGTAGCATAATAATGTGCTCGTCTTTCAGAAAAGTAGAATTCAAAAGAAATGTAGCCAAGTTGCCCTGACCACACATTCTAAGAAGTAATCAATAAAGGCAGTGTTTTAGGGTTGATTCAAGCCCTGTCTACCTTTTATAAACATCTTTATGGCTGCTTCGAACCACAACCAATCTTATACTGGTGTTTTTGTTAAGAGGGTGGTTGGACAATTGGTCTTTTTGAGGATTGACCAAGTACCCCCTCAGGCGCACTCTTCACTTTTCCAGTTTCTTGTGATACAGAATGTACAGATAGAAAGGCTGAAGCCTCTTCACGGTTGTTAAACTCATGAAGATCAAAGCCCAGTGAACCGAGTATGAGCCTCTCCCCCCAACCATACATGCTATTAAGTCAGAATAAAAGTAACAGACCATGCGCTCGTTTTTATGGTTGGGTAAGGCCACATAATCAATGTCCCACGGTTCAGCAACAAAGTGCCACTGACATGACTTTTTTCACATCCAATAATAGTTGATGAGTATCGGTGCAAGTTACAATTAGGTTGGAAATTAGAAGACCGTGTCAAAGAAGCTGAAGAGGAGTTCACCTGCTGTGATTTCCCCCCCCCCCCCAGACCTGAAATTAGCCTCAAAAGGCAAAGGATTGCAAGCTGCATCTTTTGTAGGACATAAATATGCAGGTATTTTAGTTTGATTGACCATTGTTGACCTTTGATTAGAGGCAGGTTGACAAACTCCCTCAATAGAATCGGAGTTTGAATTCTGTGTAATTAACCCACTTGGCCCAGAAACCTGTGTGTTGAGGTCAATGATTACCCATTCTGTGGGCAAGGAACGTAAAAATATGAATGAAACACTTGTGTACGGGCACAATAGAAATAAAATATCAATTCCAGAAGTTTTATGTTTATTCAAGTTTTGTGCAGGAAGGTCTTTGGCCTTTCTGTTAGCTTAGAACACTTTTCTTTTGGTCTTGTTGGTAAGAGTGCTGGGTTCAGCACACAACCGGTTCGTTGATCTCCTTTTGACTCATAGCTTCTCCAGGAATTTCTAACAACATGGGAGATATACTTAATCTCTCACCACAATCCACCAATGGGGCAGGGCTATTAGGGGTATGACTAATTATAATAGGATCTGGTGTCGCTGCTCTCGTTATTAAAGGTGATGTATTGTCTGTGCACATGTCAACATTCTCAGGGTTTCATAGAAAGGCAACCCGCTTGTCCGTCCCATTTTTAATAGAGTATCACATTTTTGGAGTTTTCCAGTCCACCCATAGAGATTTTTGTGACATGCTCATGGACTATGTTTTTGATGTTATCATAGAGACGCAAGAGAGACTCTAACACTAAGTGGAAGGCCGAGCTAGAAGCGGGTCCGAAGTAGTCGACATTCGGCTAAATCTGTGACTTTCTTTTATGTATATTCTTTGGGGTGAGGAAGACTGAATTAGTTTGAGCGTCGATGAGGCTAGTGTTAAGTTGAAAGTGCTCTCTGTTCTGCTGCACATTAGGAAACTCTGCCCCAGTGGCAGACTTGTGGAAAGGTGGGGACGACTTGTTACTTATGAGGTCTTCCATAGCCCCACAAAGTCTTAAAAAGGATTCAGCTAATATGATTGAATCCTCCTTCCTTGAAACAGTAATCTTGGTCGGACTGTCATTAAGCCCCTCTATATCCTTAGTTGAATTGAATTGTTTATTTGTATAGCGCACCTGACCCTCAGGTAACTGGGTGCTTTAAGTAAATTACATAGTAAGGTTGCAATGGCTGGTTACATTATAATACAGTGTAGTACAAATACAGATAGAAATAGGATACATAGTATAGGAGGAGTATAGGTTATGTACAACAAGTAGGTAGATTCATCATAAGGCCGACAAAATTCAGTGGGATGCGTGGTACAAAGTACAGGCGGTGCTAATGAGTTGTCTAACCAAGGACGGTTATAGGTAGATACATTGAAAGAATATGCAAAGTAAGTACAGTGGAGTAGTAGGTGATTAAACTTCAAGTGAGTCATGAGTGAGAGAGGTTTATTGGGTTTCCAGACTAATGAGCCAATTTTTTACATTTGTCCTGAATTTGGAGAAAGATAGTTCTACTCTTAGGCCTATAGGTAGAGAGTTCCATAGTTTGGAAGCCAGGATAGGGAAGCTACTGCCTCCAGATTTGTTTAGGTTAAATCGCAAGACCCTGAGACAGTGTAGTTGAGAAGTTCTGGTAGGTCGGCCTGATTGGCTTTTTGTAAATTTGCATGTCAGACTATTGGGCGCTCAAGTGGGTGAGTGTGAGAGTTTTAAATGAGATTTGGTTCTTGACCGAAAGCCAACCAGCCTTCTACCTGTTTTCAGATGTGATAGGATCTAGGTATATTGAGGGTGGATATAAGTGTGTTGTTTTACAGTACTTGTAGTTTTGCTTATTAGTTCCTAAGTAGAGTGCATTACAATAATCTAATTTGGATATAATGCCTGCTCTAGCTATGGTGAAACAGCTAGTTGTAGAAAGGAAAGGTCTGAAATCGTTTCAGCTCGCAGGTATAAGATGTGGCATTCACTTGTTTGGTCAAGGTGAGTACAGATAGAATCCTAATGTCTTGACTGCCTTAGAGACTGGAATATTGATGCCGTCTATTTTGAAAGAATTGTATCTGGTGTCAAGTTGTGTAGTCTGGCTTGGGAGCCAGTGAGAAGTAATTTGTTCTTCTCATAGTTCAGGCAGAGATCATGTGTGGCCATCTATACCTGAATGATGAGGTATATTTTGTTTAAGAGTTTTATATCCAGGTCATAGTTCCCTGTGATAGTTATGAGGACTTGGGGGTCATCTGCATAGTTAGTGTAGGTGACACCCAAGAGGACAAGATCATCAAACAAAGGCTTAGTAAAAATATTATACAGCATCAGTGAAATGCAAGATCCTTGTGGTACTCCACAGGCCACTGGTGCTGGGTCCACCGAGGCTGTAGGTGAGAATACTCTCATCATTCTGTTGTCTAGAAAAGATTGTATCCAGGCCGTGGCCTTGTCAGAGAAGTGGGCTGATGAGGTAAGGTGGTTACACAAGACTTCATGGCTGACAGATCAAAGGCGGCTGACAAATCTAGCAGCAGAAGGAGTGACATGTTACCTTTATCTTTTTGGTCTTCAATTTGAGTTTTTAGGTCTAATAGTGCAGTTTCTGTGCTGTGGCTAGGCCTGAATCCAGATTGCTGCAGGCCGAGAACATTATTAGTTTGAAGATGTGCTTGTATTTGTAAATAGGCAGCCCTATCTAGAATTTTCAGCAAGAATGCACATGGGTCTATAATTTGTCGGGATGACGGGGTCAGGGTCAAGGTTTGGGTTTTTTAGCAATGGAAGGACGCAGGCATATTTCAAGTTAGTTGGGACCTTGCTAGCTTTAAATGAGGCATTTATAAATGTGGTTATGGAAGGTGAAAGTTTTTGCTGCATCTTTAATGATGTTTGCTGGGCATATGTCACCCTGACAATGTGATGGTTTGAGGCTCAATATTATATTTTCAACCTCTTTGATGGATAGAGGGGAAACATTAAATAGGCTACAAGGTGTAGCAGTTGGAGGTTTAGACTAGATTAAGGTAGGTTCGGAGCTGATACTGAGTTTTTTCTTTTCAATTTTGGATTGTAGCATCAATATTTTATCTAGTAGAGCTGATTATATCTTGGTGCACCAGGCCTCATCTTTGGAACAGGTTTCAGAAGGAGGTATGGACGCCTCAAGCTCTCTAAGGATAGCAAATAGCTCTGGTGCCAGATTTAGCATTGGTAATTCTGTTGTATGAATCACTTTTGGATTGAAGGATGGCTGACTTGTAGCAGCTGGCAGCTTTTGCGAAAAGGTTTTTATTGATGACTGAGGAATGTTTTATCCAGACTGTTTCTGCTCTTCTTTTGTTGCGTAATGTTTTGAGGCTTGGGGTAAACCACGAATTGAGGTGAGCTTGAGGCTTAGCTTTACTCAGTTTCAGTGGAGTGCAGTGTTGATAGCTTGGCTGAGTGTAAGGTTGTATAGGTCTACACAAGTTGAGGGGCCAGTGTTGGTAGTTAGGTGGTTAAGGATAGATCATAGGAGGGGTAGTAGATTCTCAGTAGTGATATTCTTTTTATTTCTGGTTAGTGCTTGTGGTGCCATAGCAGTGGGCAAGTTGGATTGAGTACTAGACTGTAAGGTGACAGAGCCAAAGTTGGTGGCCTGTCCCTGCACATGGTATGTTGGTGAGGATATTTGTGTCACAATTCAGGTCTGCAATTCAGTCTAGGATTCTACCTTAATGTGTAGGCTTAGTGATACGATGGGAGAATCCTAGTTTGAGATCGAATAGGCTATGGTGGTTGCTGTGTCCTCGTTAGCATCTAGGGAAGCCAAAGTTAAAGTCGCCAAGTAGTAAGATTTAAAAAATATCATCCTCGAATGTCGATATCGGACCCGAAGGTCTGTACATAAGGTGAATTTTTAGCGTACGTGAGGGTGAAAATGGGAGCTTCATGGTCAGTAGTTCCGCTGATGGGAAAGGATGGTGGGGCAAGGCTCTTAGGCCGAGGTGAGTTTTGGATAGAACAGCTACTCCACCTTTGGACAATTCTCTATCAAGTCTAGTGATAGTATAGTTATCTGGAATGGCTAGAGATAGTGAAGGTCCAGCTGCAGTATGTAGCCAAGTCTCTGTTACGGCTAGGAAGTCTAGCTGGCTCGAAATATTAAGGTCTGCAATGTCTAACGCGTGTGCCTTCAGTGATCTAGCATTGATGAGTGCTCCTTTGATGGGTGTGTTGGTGTTAGATTTGTTGTAAGGCACTATAGTGTTGGTTGAGCAAGAGGGGCCATTAGTAGGACTGTTAGAGACGCTAATGTTTTTTTCTTAGAGGACGCAGACTTAATGTTAATTGGGGTTTTGTCGTTCGAGGTTAGTGAGTGAGTCTACCTAAGTCTAGAGCCTTGTCTAAGGTTCCGGATTATAGTAGGGCATGTTTGGTTGGGAACATGTTTGGCAGCAAAGCGATATATCCATTGGATAGGTGTGAGGACATTGGTATAGTTTGCTGATGTTAAGAGTGTAGTGTAATGTTTAGTAGGCTGTAGTGGCCAGGGTGGCAGGAAATTAGTAGGTGCTATGGAATTATGGTGAGGTAGTGAAGTAGACATAGTGATGGATATGCTGCACTAGGGAGGTGTAATGGAATGGTCAGAGGTGGGTGGTGAGGTGGCCTAGTTCTTATTTCTGTATGTGGGGGCTGATGCGAGTAGGAACATAGTGGTTTAAGTGACCTATGTGGCAGTAGTTGGCGCAGGCCAATTGAGCGAAGGTATAGCGTTGTAGATGGACATGACTGGCCGATCGAGACTAGGTGAGATCTTCTACACTTTTATTTGTCAGATACAGAGAGGCTAGGTGTTTGTAGTGACTAAGAGGCTAGTTCACTTACTTCTAGCAAATTGAGTGGGTTCAGGTACTTTAACTAGTGGCTATTAATTGTACTACTGAACTAGTGTGGACATTTGGGTGTGACTGTGTCCAGTTTTTACAATAAGTATCGGTGCGATGTGTACAAAATGAGGAACATTTCAAACCGTACTGATATGTCTTGAGAGAGATGCAGACATATGAAACTTATATTACACGTGGGGAGAGTGCATCATTATAGTCGAACAAGTGAAGACTTGGATATGTCGAATTTTTACAATAAGCATCATGCAGTAATGATACGCATGTGCAATGTGTACAAAATGATGACGATTTCAAAAGTACTGCTATTTGAGTTACGAGTGGCGCGGACAAATCAAACTTACATTACACGTGAGGAGAATGCAACATTACAGTCTAGTAAATGAAGGCTTAGATTACACGTCGGAGTGGGGCCGATGCAGTCAGTTAGCAGGGAACAGAGTAGATCCTAAGCAACATGAACTGGTAATGGGATGGACGTTCCAGACGAGAATAGGTGTGGGTAGGCACGTCTGTGCATGGTACTCGCGGTCGGGTCAAGAAATAGGATAGCGCAATAGTACCAATGGTCAATCGGACGACGGCAGCGGCGGCAAGAGTATGCGTCCAGAAGAGATGGAGTGTCAGGGGCTTGGTACATTATACAGCAGGTAATACAGAGAACAGGAACATACGAGTGGCTATTATATGTACTTTAGGAGGCATTATGGCAATAAGACATAGGTAGCTAAGAGTGAAAAGATATATAGCGAATTCAGGCGCTTACCGCATGCATAGTTCAAGATACCTTTCTATTGTTCAAAGTCCTTCGAGATCTAGTTCTGGGTCCACGGTGCTCCCGGCCCTGTCCGGCTCGGGACAGGGCCTTTAAGTGCGTGCCTTCAACATGGGGCAGGCTTCCGCCTACCGGCGGGCACCAATTGGATAAATAGACGGCTCGATGATCGGTTGCTTAGCAACCTTGTAAACACTCACACAACGGTGTAGCAGCACGCAAAAGTGCAGCGCCCATCTTATCCAGATAAAAATGGAACGATATTGCTGAGGCAAGAGGGTTATCCACAGAGTCGGGGCGCTCCGCGTGGCATTCAAGCACGAAGGTGCTAGGGAAACAAAAGTTGATGCAAAAGGGTTTTTACCCACGGATTGCCGCGGATGTTGAAGTGGTGCAGCATATGTCTCATGAAGGTCGATACTCTGGGAGTTGGATTCAAACTGTTCCCATCTTCGTGGGCTGATTGTTTCAGGCTCTCCACTGGAGTTGGTGTTGTAATGATGTTGACACAGGCTGTAAAATCTTTTCACGTAGACTGAGAGGTGGGTAGTGATTTCCTTGTGCCACTAGCTTCAACTATATGGCATAATTAATAAACTTTGGTTGCTTAGGCGGCTTAGATATAGTAGATATATGGGGGTGAAATTTGCTTCAGGCATTAAGTTATGTAAATCTCTGTTGTCATGAAAAGGGTGTAGCTTGAGCAAGAAAGCTTCAATCACGTTCATGTGTCCCTGCCCTTCTTTTGCTGCATAGTGAAGCCGCCAGATGTGCTAATCTATGTACTGATTTCACAATGAAAGAATGAACCCAACGAGCCACAGCACTCCAAGTCAGTGACCGCTCCCGACAGATAAGTCACACTTTTTCCAGCACATAATGTAGCAGACTACAAGTTGATTCTTTCCTCAGATCACTCCCACTGTAGAGACGAACGAAGAAAAGGCAACGCGCTTCAAATAGTGTCAATCTTCTGTAGTAGACTTTAATCCCCAAGAAGCTTCCCAAGCAGGTTTGTTAAGCACCAAAGTTCAAGGCACACCAAAGCCACGTGAACCAATCACATTGACAAAATTCAAACAAAACTTGTATCAGTCTTTACCTTGATCCGGAGTATGGCAACACAGTAACATACTGCGCACACCGCATGCTCCCCGGTAGTAAGTGGTTTTAAAGGTAGACACCACATTCTTCAATGGCGAGGGAGAAAAGACTGCACTTGGTTTTTCCGTACCGCAACACGTCTAACTGCACAGTCACATGGTAACACACTGGTCACTACACGCGCTCCACGGTAGTGAGTGGTTTTAACGGTAGACACACAGCATACAACTCTTACTTCTTCCTGGAATACTGACACATGTATCGATCCTGCCTCATCTGGACAGACTCCATAGTCAGCCTAGAAGGATTTGCCTTATAGAGATTGCTAAAATGAGACACCAAGGCCAAATCTGGGAGATTAGTAGAAATTATATTGCAGCACCCATTGTGCCCTGGGCCATAATTAACAATGTCCCAGAACATTGTTCAATTATTTTGAGAAGCTGCTATAGATATTTCTTCCCAGGCCACCTCTAATGATGCCTTTCTTTCCAGACCTATTCTTTTATACTCCTTACACTCTTCAGCTCTATGCGCTGCTGCTAGGGGATTCCAGCAGGAGAAGTTCATGGGATTTCAGGAGGAGGAGTAGGTGTTTTTCTGTCGTCGATTTGAACCATGAGCTTTTATTATTTACAGTAAGGTAACACCACCTCTTGTCACTAAAGAACATCCCGGAAATGTTTGTCATAACTGGATAAAGTCTCAAAATCCTACTTGGTAATGTAGAATGGTCCAAGGTTGTCGTGAAAAATCTATAATTAGATCTGATTATATTTCCCTGTATTGTATAACTCTTAGCCTCATTCCATCTAATTACTACCTTCGGGGAAGCCAATGCAATATTATTAGTATGTGGTAGTGACAATATCTTGGAATTGGTGAGCAGCCATAATACCTGTAAATAAATTAGCAGAGTGGTCACTGTATAAATCAGGTAATACTCCAAAGTCTAGGCGATGGTTCCACTTAGATATGGACACACAGAAGTAGTCTGATAGGTCTGCCAAAATGACCATGGAACGTGTAGTTACCAGTGTAATCGTTGGCATATCTGCCATTAACTGTCATCAGTCCCCAGCCTATCAAGTGAGAGAATATTTTGAGAACTATCGAACACATGCGTGAGTCAATCATCATAAGAGATTTTAAGGAAGACATCCTCGCTATCATTAAATAGCCAAAATCAGGTCCTTGCCCAATCTTAGCTTTGAAATCTTCCGAAAATTAATCAATCAGGCCCAAATGTGGTCTGATCATTAAGCATGTCCATGATATGGCATTGTTCAGAGAATGGTTGTTTTGAGTTTCCTTTGGGCGAACTATTATAAAAGATACCTATTTAAAAAACAGAGCAGTTGGAGTTCCAAAGGATTAAAATGGAACAAATTCAGAAATAAAAGGACCAATTGTTGCATAAAACACATAGACAAACTTAACCAGAATTGACATAGCCCCCAGAAGCACATCCCCGTTGTTTTTGGTTGCATAACTTTGAAAGGAAACGTAGCCGTCTCCACAAGATCGCTAATAGCCCACGTTTCTTGCAGCAAGAAAATATTAAACTGTAGCAATCTAGATGTTATATCATGATTGTTGAAGTTGATTTTATAGCCGGCAATGCTCAAGGAAATATTAAGATGTCTATTGTGATCTCAAGGTTGCAGACGCTCCATATCAAGATTTCCTGCCACTAAGGGGGCAGAGAATACAGAGGAAATGAAGTCCATCTATCTCTTCCAGCGAACACAGAACTTCAAACCTATTTGCAGTTGGTGGGAGGGGTATAGCAGGAACAGGCACATAGCCGGTATCTTGATCCCCCATGTTGAACTGTTCCTTGGATGGGAGAAATGGTAAGCGCACCATGCCCGTAGAAGTGGAATTCAAGTCCAAACAAGTATGTTCATCCCCAGACCTCATGGCTACATGGGTATGCAGAGAAGAAGAGGTATGATCAATATGCGCTGCAGACAAGAAAACGGACAAAGGAACCACTTTAATTCTGCTGGGTAAAGAATTCGAAGTTAGGTTACAGTGCAATACATTTTGTAGTAAGCAGGGATTAGCAAATGTGATGACTGCGTGATCCCCATCGAAGTTCCTCCTTCCCATCCCAATCCATGGTGTTCTTTGCGCCATTCAAATATCTCTGGAATTGATTTTTGGTCCCACAATTCTTGTGCACATCCAGTAAGAACCTTAATTTAGTAAAGAAATTGTAGGTTCAGCCACATTGCTCCTAAGGGGTTATACTTGCACCAGAACATAAGCCAAAGGGATCGCTTCAGTAGGAAGGGAGAGCAAACTACCAGGGTCCGCGCTGGACAGTAGTGACTCTGAAGGAGGATAATGTCCCTTGTGACCGAGGACAAAGCTTGTGAACTTTGTACCGTTCGACCATTACCAGTTTTGTATTCAGTGCAGTTTCACTTCCAGGGGTAGTGGTAAAAGGTGCCTGGTTCTTAAAGCCTTCTATATTTAGTTTTGCCACAAGAGATCTTGTCTGGTCATCAAGAAAAAGAATCACTAGTGAATTCATCACAGAAGACTTGAAGCATTTCACAAAATCTGTTAAGGATTTAAACATATCACCAAAGACAGCAAAGTCCTTCAAGGATGACTGGCTATTTTCCTGCCGTACCTTATTTGAGGCCGACCACTCCTTAAACATATCCTTACATTGTAACAAAACAGCATGTTCGGAAGGGCAAGAAACAGGTGGTAAGGTTCAATGGTCAGGGGCGGGGTTCTTGGGTACACCATCATGGGAGCTGAATCCGCAGGGACGGCAGACAACATATTAGGGGGGAATCTGATTCTCGTGAGGGATGATGGCGGACACATCCTAAGGCATGCAACCTCTGTGTCCTCCTTTGCATCAGGTGAGTTTGGGGCTGTGTCAATGAAATAGGTCTGGTAACACTGGTATCTTTACCTGGTCTGATCCCCTGCTCTTTATGTAGATAATTTTTAGTAGCAGATATTTGTTCCTCGAGTTTGCCAGAAATAGCTTTTAGGTAGGTGTCTGCAGAGCCCTTAGCAGAACCAATGGACACAACTATGGGAGTTTTTTTGGCCTTTTTTCCAACCTTGGAGGATAAGGGCATCATCACTTTTCGTTTCGCCATAATCATAACACCCGCGGCTGGAGATATTCCGGTCTGAATAGTGATTGCTAAACTAGAAATGGAATTCAAAAATACTTCTCATCCAACTGCTAGATCTTTCAGACCCACCACACTGGCCACACCTTCCAGATTGCCTGACTGTGCATTGTCCGCGCTTCGCTGCGGTTTTGCTGGCATCAGCGTTTATGGGCCACCAAATTCCAGGTGAGCACAAGTGGGTGCTGCCCCTTCCAAGCATTGAAGGAAGTAAGGATGTCAGGAGGCTTCTCCCTCCTGAGCCCGACTGCGCTTTGTCTACACGTCCATGCTTGCTTTGTATGAAAACGAGAGCATCGAAAGGAGAGGAGGAAAATGGGAAATGTACATTCAGAGGCAGTTTGTTATCCACTTACGCTAGCGTTTATGTTCATGGGGAGAGTTACTTATTTTTTTCCCTTTATCCCACTGCCGGCCATACAGTATAGTGGGGAGAACATTCATGGTGAACCATAAATCTTGACGTTTAAGTCATTTCGTAGAAAATTATATGTGCATGATCGTTTTTGTGACTGTGCTCAGAAGAAAATTGTTGCAGATGACATTTAAAGGAAGAGCTTCAAGACACTGCCGAGACAACTATCTACTATTCACTCTGACAGCCATGGCACATTTTATGCTTGCAGCTTTTAGGAGCAAGGCCAAGAAACACGCTGTCCTGCAGTACTTGCTGCGGTGATATGTCTTGAAGATTGATGCTGTAAATGTAGCCCTATTAACCACTTACAGCTGTGTAGCCTGGAATGTTCAGGCTCGTTTTTTGTGCAGTTTTATGGGAATCGTTTGCCATTTGTATTGCTTCCTTTCTAAAACATAAAGTGTATTGGTTAATTATGGTAATAATAGTTGTCTATGCCTTCCACGCCTTGGCGTAATCTACAAGAAACATTTCAATCTCTCAGAAGAAAACAGAGTTTCGAATAGGACACTAGAATGTGCCTGCTAGCAGCAAACAAAGCCTTGCAGGATATCACAAATTATGAGCTGGCGATTTATATATCCATAACCATCCCACACTCCTAGTTTGGATCCTGAGTCTTGACCCTGGTATAATTAGTTATAACCTTGTGTAATCCACGTTGTAACGTTTAGTTAGCTGACCACCGAGTATTTTCCAAAATCACCACTCCTATCAATCCAGAATTCTTTACAGAAATTTATTTTCTGAACTTTGGTCCTTTTGCTTTTCTTTTTTTAAATTTATTTGAATTAATCAAACGCCTTACATTATTTTTATATTTCCATCGTTGCATGCCGAAACCTTGCTGTTCACTGGCCCATCCTTGGGTGGATGCAAGGCTGTCGCAAGAGTTTATAGGCTATGTTCTTTACCCACTTTGCATCAGACCATTCTGGTGGTTCATGTAACAGAGATGTGTCAGCGCCCTTTATTAAAAGATGGCACTTAGCCACCAATAGGGTAGTGTTTGCAATAATGGTGGGCAAATGGGAATGGTGTGCTTTTGCTTTGCCGCCCTCCGGCGGAGATGACAACAGTATGTTATACCTGCACGGCCAAGGCCCAGTAGGTATCGGTGGCAGCAAACAATATAGAAGATTCTTAAAGAACACAACTCATCACAAATCTCATTAAAAGAAAATCCTTTCTCCTCCAATTGGCGGAATAGGGTGCTTCAATGCCACAACGTATCAGTAAACCAAATACAGAGATTCAGAACAAAACCTTTTAATTGATCTCTAAAATCGTTGCAAGGTAGTAATCCCCACCCCAAAATAGCCCCAAGTCCACCAATGAGACGTTCACTTTCATGCCCAGTAATGCAAACAAGGCCGTTCCAGCCATCAGCACTGTGAAACCCATGGATGGCCCAGGCCCATCAATAGTGTGCACTGAATGTAAAAAGGCAACACCTACCACAGGTAAAGGAAATCCCATTCCTTTCTTGATTGTGACACTCTTTTATCTTTTCACTTTTGCTATAACTGGGCTCTGCATCAGGTTGAAGAACAAGACTTTCCCTCTCTCATCTTTTCCTTTTAATCCTCATCTTGTCTTAACGCCTTGCAAGTTGCTAATCCTTTTACTTCCAAGATCGAGAGTTTCCCGTCCTCTTTCTTCAATAGCAAGTGGACCCCTACTTTCACTGTGCCAATCCGTTTGCTCCTTCTGACCCATCCGCGTCTCTTACCTTCTATCTATCCTCTTCTCCTACCACATCGACTAGCTCTTTTTAACATTTCCATTTACACTGGCATTTTTCTTATCTTGTAGTCACGCTATTTTCTTCATTCTGAAAAAGCCCCCTATTCTTGCTTAGCCCCCATTTTATGTCACATTTCTTGTACTTGTTTGGTTGGTTTAAGGTACTTACCTGCATTGTGTATCTCCTGCTTTCCTCTTTTCTGGATTGTTTTGCTCTTTCTGTTTTTTCGCCTTTCTCAATCTATGTAACTGTACTGCTTTCTGCATTATGTTCTCTAACTCTTTTAATCTTGTTTGACCTTTCCTTGGCTTCAGATACTGTTGATGACCCCATTCTGCTCAGTATATACTGCCTGGTTTTAGGATCCCTTTTTTAGTTTTGTTTTTCTTCCATCTTCTTACTTTTTCCTTTGTGCTCTTGATCCAGAGAAACTGCCCCTCCCGTGCCAATCCATAATGATATCCCTCAGGCCTCTATGCTTGGTCTTTCATTTTTCTCAATATGCGTCACTTATCTCACCTCTCATTTATTCCTTTGATCTTTTATGCCACGTCTGTATACAGTCTCCCTGATGAATGTTTGTGACAAGAAAGCACTAGGAGGAGAACAGAGCAACTGAACTGCAGAAAAAGGGATTCAACCCTGTTAATGCTTGTTGAATTTTGGGATTTAACCCAGTTACTACTTGCATTTGATATATTTGACTGGGAACTGGGGTGCGCGCCTCACCTTCCTCTTTTTTCACATAATACAGAGATTGGGCAGTAATCACTGAGGGAAGGTCTGTTCACCTCCTTAAAAATAGGGTCAATTTCCTACCCTTTCCCTGAACTGGCCACTGATTCTGGTACAGTCAACATAGGTACACAAACTAAGCTGTCTTGTTTCATAACGTCTGGTGGAACCCTATCCAGTCTTGGGGCCTTTACCGATTTTCACTGTACAGATAGCAGCCTGAACTTCTTGCATGGTAAAGTCCCCAGCAATTAATCTTTCAAGTAGGGAGAACACCAAAGACTGACAGTTCACTGCAGTCCAAAAAGTCAACCTCCAACCTATCCGTGGCATGATAAAGGGACAGAAAGGTTATACTATGGGACAGCTTTGATCCCAGTATTATAGGTGTTGCCCTCCAAGGAGTCTATTATGGTCCAAAATATCCTTACGTTGGTGACTGCTTCTTAACGAGCATCCCAAACACCTGTACAAACAATTTCTTTTTAGTTTCCAGATTTGTTTATACTTCTCTCTATCTTCCCTTGGTTGAGCATGATAATTATAATCGCCTTCTACTTGGGCAAGCAAAGACAACTTGGCTTGCTAACACAAGTTCTCAAACCTCTCTGTCTTCTTGATCGGCTGTTTACCGCCATTCCTAGTGATGGACCTAGAACAAGCATCCCCTGCAATCCCCAACAGTTACATAGGTTTTAAGTTTCTGTAAGGATTCAAGAGTTAGACTCTGACACAGTGGCATTTTTGGTGTTGGATATAGACTTTTATTATCACAAAGGAAAAAGGGGTTGGGTGAAATCCTACCTGTCCCTAACCCTAAGAGGGGTTTCCTTGCCTCAACAAAACTAAGGGCCCTTTGTGTCGGGATGTTCTTAAGTCAAGAAAGAGCTCTGTGCTGTGTCCAAAATCCTAAACTGACCCTCAGACACAAACTTAATAAAAGGTGAAAATACGGATGACTGCTAGCTGTAGACGTACAGTTTCTTTCAGAGTTCCAAACGAAAAGTTCTAATGTGCAGAAAAGAAAGATCAATAAAGTTCCTGCATAAAAGGGGGCATTCCCTTCCCCTAAAAGGGGACAGCACCTCCCTGAGTTTTCTCCACTCACAAAAAGTTCTTTACAATATCCAGTTTCTTGCTCTCTGAATATCACTTAAGAGGTATGGTTCTTCCCTTATTATATTTTCCACAGTTCATGGAGGGGTTTCTGCCCCAGATCCTTCTCAGCCTTTTCCTGTCCCTGGTATACTCTCTTGCCAGGGTATCCCGTTTCAACTACTTGTGGCTGGTGTACTCTCCTGCCCTTCTTTCACCTTCTTCTGTAGCCAACAAATTAGGTTTTTCACATATTGGGTCACTGACCCTTTCTCAACAGTCTCAGTTTCCATGTCAAACACTTCAACTCCCTTATCTGGGCTTTCTTGCGCTTGTCAACGGTACATGGCATTCACCCTGAAGTGCCACGGTATCCCATTTGTCTTTCCTGGATTTACCAGTTTTCACTGGCAGTTTCAGCATCCCTCGCGTGTTACCGGTTTCTTTTCTCTCCGCTTGCTGACTAGAAATGTGTCTTATCGGTTCCTTGGTCCCTGCTATGCACTGCTGCAGCAAACTTTCCTCTTTCTGACTTTGCTGTACACCGGTTTCATCAGTGTCTGTGCCTCTCCTCCCATGTCCCAAGCAACGCTGGGATCAGTTAGCCTCCTGTTCTGCTCACCTGTGCCATATTTCAATGTCCGAGCACTGATTAGCCTTTTCCAACAACTAGACCGCGGTGTGGGCTTACCGCTTTTAGTCATCCCCATTACCTCATCCCTTTTCCTCATCTCAGTACTAAAAAGGGGTGTGGAAGATATGTAATTCTGATGATTGGAAAAACATTCCTTGTCCACATCACAATAAGCCCTACATGACTGGGCAAAAGAGGAATGTGTCTCACTCAGGAATGCAGGTAAGGGATTTTTCTGATCTCAGGGTTTTAGTTTGCTTACTTGCAGTTTGTCCTCCTCTGTGTGGTCCTCTCATGGATAACCACCGCCAGCATCAGAGACAGGTAGTTCCTGCCTTTTCCTTACCATGTATGGGAAGCTTGCCTCCAGGGAATCAGTGACGAGATTGCTAGATTGGTCTCATTTCATGGAGCTAGGGGAAACAATAATTATTTCATAGGTTGAAGTCCCAGAAAAATGTTTGTGCCCGATATATGTTCTGAATGGGCCTCAATCCATTTGGCAGTTCTCCTCTCCTGTACTTTCTCTAGAGATCTAATATGATATTACCCATCTCTGCAAAGCTAACAAAACTATATCCAAAACCAAACGGTCAATCGTGTGATCATGGTAACTTTTCAGGCATCTCGTTAGCTGAAAATTAAACACCTTTCCAGATTGAGGATCATCTAATCAATTTGTGACTATACTAAGCCAGAAGAAGATGGACCAAATAGTGGCATGTATGCAAGTTTGTTCAAATAATAAATAAAAGGCCAATCTATCCCTAGCAATAAAGTGTTTGCCCTACATGACACAAAACTAACTTGGGTGCTTGCTGTCTGTGAGGTTATCCAAATCAATAGTCCATCGTCCATCCAAAACTATCCTATTCTGGCCCTACAACAAATCAAGAAAACCCAAAGAAAAGACGTGCCCAGGAGAATGACTCCCTTCTCCTGTACAGGCTTCCATAGCCTTAACACTTTTGTCTTGGGATGGCTTCTTGTAATGCATTTGAGTTCTTTTAATTCTTCAAGGTTGCTTTTACCCTTCCTGGGCTTCTCCTTCTATACAAAAAGTTCCCTTGTTCCACAAATAAAGATTTCCTTCCTGCTTCTTCTTTGAATCTTGCAGTGTCTCTTTAGAAGTCTCTGTAATTTTCTGCAAGCACGCCGGATGGCTTTTGAGGTGTTTCTTACTTGGTTTAACATATTATTTACTAGGATGAGTCTGACTGGTCCCTTGACAGTCTCTACTCTCTTTCCAATATTCTCAAATACGGGGCTGAGTATGATTGGTCCCCTGGTAGTCTTCACTCTCCTTCCAATATTAACGTATGCTGCAATGAGTATGATTAGTCTCTTGGTAATCTTCACTCTTCTTTCCAATATTTACTTGTATTGTGACATGTATGATTAGTCCCTAGTCTCTTTCTGACCAGTCCCCCACCCGGGTCTCCTGCCATGCCCGTTACCTCTTTTGAATCGGGTAGTTATCTGGTTCTTCCTGTGGGGTCAGGTTTATCCATTTGGCACAACCACTTCGGTCATTTGCTTCTTCCTTCTTCTTTACTCAGCACAGTGAAGGCCTTCCTGGTACGGTCTCTGTGCAGTTTGGGGACCACATGGTCCCTTTTTGGGTCATGCCACCACTTCCATGTTCTTTCCAGGCTCACATGTCGGCTCCCCCCTTCTCTGTGCCTCTGTCAACTTTTCAGTGTCCTCTTTGCTCAGGCCGTGTCAGCGTCTCGTCGCTTCTTCCTCTTCCCTGGTTTGAACTTCCCGGGCTCCAGTGATCAACTTCACTGATCCTTGTTCTCTTTTTATTAGACAACACTGAGTCCTCCCTACCAAAGAGGCACAGTTATTTGTTTCTTTCACTTGACGAATAAAATATGATTATATGATTACTACTGATCGAGCGCACCCTCTCTTCCACCTATCAGAGCTGAGTTTCTTTACATTTGAATTGTTTACTGTTCTGTGTGACCACTTTTCTTGCTTTCCTGATCTTATACTTTCCCCAGATCCATGTTGAAGGGGTTACCCATCTTTTGATTATATTATGGCAACATGTTAAATGGGTAGGGTAAATTGGTATATTAGTTTCATTTTTTGTTGCAAACAAAAAATGAATTAACATAACATAACATAACATCCCATTAACATAACATTGTGGATCTAAGTGATCATTATCTAGCATGTGTTCTGTGCATTGGCATCTATTTAGATTCAGCCTGAGTCTCATACCCTTGGCCCTAGTTAAAATTCAAACCTTCGCTAAAATGTTTAAATGTGGAGCCTGCATGTTGAAATGCAGAGCCTACATTCCTACACCCTCTCCTTTTTTTTCCTGCTGGGACACCACTGAAATCACTCCAAGAAAAAACAAACATTCAATGATTCCAGTAAACAACATCATACTAGCCAGGAAACAAATACCATGCAATTAATATTCATATATACAAAAAAACCGTTATGTATATATCTTGAGTCTTGGGGAAAAAGAAAAAATCTTCTTTGGTTTTTTTAGAATGTTTTTTTAAATCTGATCTATTCATCTTTTAATCACCTTTATCTTTAATCTTCTTTTAATTGGTGATCTTTGTTTTTTGGGTTTTTTAAAATTCTTTTTTTGTATCTTTTAAAATAAAATATTAAAGAAAAACATTCACTTTAGAAAAACATAATTCCATAAAACTGTGCCCTTGGCCTCAGTCTGATGCAAGAATCAATAAAACAAATACAAAGTTTGTAAAAATAATAAAAAAATGGTCTTTAAAAATGAATTTAAGAATTGTTCAAGAAACCGTTCTTGTTGAAATGAACCTCCATTCTCTGTAAATGGACTTCCTTTGAGGTCATCAGCTTCACCCCGTTCTTCAGTCAAGAGGTTTTCCAGGGGACTCAAGTCCAGTGGCATCCTCCAGGGATCCGGCGCTCTGAGGATCCGACGCTGCAAGGATCCGGTGCACTGATGGGGAAAACCATTATTTTTCTAGTGTAAAAGTAAATCAAACCCTTTAATTTTCCCTTTTTAACGCATGATCTGAAATCAAATTCATTATACACACAAATGCACATTGTACCACATAACATATAATACAGCCAAGACATCTTTTTAGGACCATCTGAAAATAATTTAAATTTAAATTAAGGACACTAATACAACATGGTATTTTTCAGGCAAAACATTCCTTTCTCTTAGTTACTTATTTACATTTTTGTTAACTAACTTGCTATATTTTTCCTTCTTACCTCTTCGAATCTAATTTTGATATGTTCACACTATTTACACCTAGCCACTTACTATGGTAATTCTATCTAACAGTTAAGCACTTAACTTTTTTTTATTTTACTAGTCCCTGCTTTTCTCAATTCGCTCTAGTCTTTTCACTTCATGTTTCAGGAGGAAGGTACTCTTTTTCAGAAGGGAATTGTCATAGCATTTCGGTGCTGGACTGCCCATGTGGGCGGGACAAAGACTGAATATTTCCCATCTGTGAAAGGTACAGTGAGCAAAAATCAGATGGCTGCAAACTCTCAAAGTGGTTAAAAACCACTGAACAGGTTATCATGCCGTGTTCTTTCGAGAGAGGGATGCCTGCTAACTTTTTTTGTATTCTCCCTCCTTTTTAGCAATTCTGTAGACCACAGGAGAAACCTGACCTACAATTCTATATGACCCTTGCCATGCTGCAAGAAATGTAGAGTTTTTATGCTTATTTTTTCCAAAATTAACGTTATATACCTAGTCTCCTATTTCATATTCTCTCAGATGTGTTCCTATCATGTCTTTGCACTGTCAGCGGCCTTTTCCAAACTTCACTGCGCATGTCCAAACGCATATTGCAAGTGCTTTCTAACTTCTTCCACATATTCATGAATTGTGGGCGCATTTACAAGAACCTTTTAATTGTTTTTGTAAATTAAGTGTTGTGGCCATTTTTCTTCCTGTCAAGATTTCATGGGGGCTGAGATTTGTTGATGTAGAGGGCGATGACCTGAGAGCCATTAGTACCAATGGAAGCCGCAAATCCCAACTAGATCCTGCTTCAGCTACACTCCTTTTCAGCATATCAACTAGCAATCTGGTACACCGTTCTACTCCCACTGAAGAAGAGGGCTGGTAGAAATGTGTAGCTTCCTCTTCACACCCAAGAATTCCCACGTTTGTCATTAATGCACTAGTGAAATTACTTCCACGATCTGATTCTATTCTTTGAAGCAAACCAAATCTTGAAAAAATATGATTTACAAGTAAAGCGGCCACCATTTGCGCACTGCAGTCTGGAGCTGGAATGCACTCCACCCATTTAGACATTAGACAAACAACTGTCAGTATGTACCCATTTCCCCTTGCCGATCTCCTCACGGGCCCTACATAATCGACTTGTAAATCAGACCCCTTTGCATTAATGGTGCTATATGAGCTGGAGAAACTGTGTACACGCTAACCACCCTATTGAGACATGTGTGGCCAATAGGCATAATTTGTGTAAATTTCCAAAGTTTTCTGTGAACCTCTGTGTCCTGTAGTTATGGCATCGTGGGCATGATGTAACATCAATTCCTGAAATGAGAAATGCACTACCCATTGGATTTGGCCTGTCGCAGATTCTCTAATCATCAGTCCATCTTGTAACCTAATTCTCTATTTGTTTTTTAATAGCACTCTCAATTTCTCTTTCCCTTTGCAGTCCTCTTCAGTCAGAGGATCTTGTTCTGCATTTAGTAAATGGTTGCAGAATGGGCCTAGAAAAAGATCTTTCTTTTGCGCTTTAATCAAGTCTTGATCTGTAGTATCAAAGCTCTATTGTGCCACAGGCTGTTCAACTGTTTTTTGGAGTTTTGGAGAGTGTTATTGCTTCCACATGTATTTCGCCAAGCAGGTGTTCAATAGAAAATAACTCCCCCATTACAGCTCCAATTTTGGCTAATATATCTGCCTTAACATTTCCTTCCTTATTCTCACCTTGTGTTTTCTAATGACCATGTATTTTCCCCCAATGGATTATCAGGTCATTTTCTGACACAGGTTTGTCTATAGCTTGAATCATCTTGCCATGTTGTAAGTGGCTTCTTGTTATATGTGAGCATCCCTTTAACCTTTAACCTTCCAGCCAGGTAAATACTCCACAAAACTATTTTGCCCATAATCCAAATCAGTGACTAGAACTGTTTATTTGAGTCTATTCTCTACTGCTGTAGATATTGCCTTATAAATAGGGGCCAATTCTGCCACTTGACTGCTTTTGAGGCCTATCCCCATGCATACTCTTGGAATGTTGTCACATTTAACACACATTTCATATTCCGGCTACAAGTTCTTTTTCTGTATCATTTTCTGCATGGTATTCACATCCATTACATGTGCAGTTGGTAAATCCTTACATGTTTCTTCGTTGAAGGCCTTGTGTGGGGACTTCTCAATTACATTCAAACTTGCCTCTAGCTCTGTGTCATCAGGTGCACAGACCATTGCACAATCATGCAACTCTGCTAACCCTTGGACAACTGGGCTTTTTATTTTGTCCATATCTCACTTCTACTAGAAATCCCTGTCGTGCTAGTGTCCAGGAAGTTATTCTTGACTGGGCCAAACTCCCTGATCTGATTCTCTTACTTTGCAAAAATCGCGCAGGCTGATAATTTGTTTCAAAAATCACCCGCTCTACTTTTTGGGACGGAAATGTTGTAATGCCCAGACAGTAGTCAGAAGCCCTTTTTCACATTCACTAAATTTGGTCTCTACCTGTGACAATGCTTTGCTAGGATATGCAGTGGTTTTGTTATTCGCATCATGCTTTTGATATAACACTGCTGACATACATTTATCTATGAATCCTATTTCTATAAATAAATCCTGGTTATTCATTGGATATGCTAAACATGGTGCTTTCATTAGGCACTCTTTTAGCATGGCCACTGCCTCACTTTGTTCCTTTTCCCATTTCCAGGGTACATCCTGCTTTAGTAATCTCGTCAAAGGTTGTGTAACCTCTGCGTAATTTTCAATACATTTTCTGTTGTAACTTGTCATTCCTAACAAGCTCTTTAAACTTTTCAAGTTAGTGGGATCATTTAGTTTATGAATTGCTCCCACTTTTTTTCTTTTCTGGGTTTAACCCATACTCTGTCACTTCATGACCCAGGAGGTTTACCATTTGTCTGCACCACGGTGCTTTTAGTAAATATACTTTTGCCCCAGCCTTCTGTAGCTGACTGATTACATGTCTAATCTCATTGCAATGGCTTTTCTTATCTTCATTTTTGATTAGCACATCATCCACATAGACCATGGTCCCTCTTTCAGCTGCATCCAGAAGTGCCTTTCTCAGGAATATCCCAAACTCACTTCCACTATTTACATACCCATAATGGGCCTGGGACCATGCATGTTGTGATTTGTCAAATGAAAATGCAAATACATTTGGAATATCTTCAGCTAGTGGCACACACCAGTACCCAGCTGTAAGGTCTAATGTGGTAAACACCTTTGACCCATGAACCTGTGCAAGACCCTGATCAATAAATGGACGGGGCCACCTTGAAAACCGGTACCTTTTTGTTTAATTCTCGTAGATCTGCACACAAATGCCATTGGCCATTGGGTTTTATCACACCTAATATAGGAGTACTATTTCACCTGGCTCATAAGGGCAAACCGTCTGAACGTTTAAAGATTCCTTTAGGCTTCGAGTCCAATGACTCTGGTAACTCACCCTGTGCAGTCACATAGCTTTCAGGGATGTTCCCGATCACTGTTAGTGAAATAAGCTGCATAGTAAGATTTGTGTATTGCTTTTCTAAATGCTGAATTCTCTTCCGAATGAATGTCTTGATACCCTTTATTATCCACCAGTATTTGAATGGGTCCATCCACATCTCTATCAGTTGTCTATATTCACATTCTAACCCTTGCTGCTTTATGGATTCATTTAGGCATACAAATGCATCAAAATTATGTATCTGTTGTCCCTTCCTGTATTTTAATGCTACTGTAAATTGTCTAGTAAATGCGGGAATGGTAACATACTTTTTCACTTGAAGCTCAATTACATATGGTGTCATTTGGGCGCAATGGTAAGCTTGTCTTTTGTCTTCAAAGTCGGGTGCGGCTCCACCCAACCTGGATCAGACATTTAGATTTAGAAAGCCTAATAAGATACACATTATGTGAATGATGTAATTTCCCAAGTAAAATGTGTTTGTTTTCCGCTCACGATCCACACATTGTGATGAATACTCTTAGAGCCAATCTAATCTTTAACATGCACCTTCCTACAATTCTTTGTCCCAACTCGGGGT
Source organism: Ambystoma mexicanum (assembly GCF_040938575.1). Classification (NCBI taxonomy): domain Eukaryota; kingdom Metazoa; phylum Chordata; class Amphibia; order Caudata; family Ambystomatidae; genus Ambystoma; species Ambystoma mexicanum. Next base: position 975,481,180 of record NC_090934.1, on the reverse strand, counting down.
CATCTAGGCCAAAGATTTGTTGATTCTTTATTTTAAACTTTGGGATCTCCTCCCTGTCAAGTATTTGCCAAATTACCTTTTCACTAATGAAACTCCTTTCATGTTCAAGCACCAAAGTGGCTTCAATCATTTCAGAATCCATGGTTGTGTTTCTCCCATGTGCACTTCGGAGATTGTTGAAATGTGTTTTTCTTGATTTAACTCTAGAGTAATATTTGGTTTGCATTTTTCTTTATTTAGATAAAACCGCAACGTGTATTCATCTATTTCTGTTTGCCAGTTTTTCTTGTGATCCAAATAAATCTCCAAAGACTGGTTCTCTTTTTGTCCTCGCATTTCATCCTGACACATGAGAATGACAGTGACACTAGGCACACAGCCATTCTGAAGATTTACTTCCACTATATTTTCTGATTCAGCAACAGTGTGGCATTATTTTACACTCTTGCTTTGGGTCATTATTTTCTTGGGTCTCAATCAGTTTTTTAGCTAAGGACCACAATACTCCATTTACCCCATCAATGAAGGGTGATAACCTCTTCAGGCAATTCGTCCCTGTTAGAAAGGGTATTTCATTAATGGATGTGATATACACTTTCTATCTCATCCGAGGCTTCCCTATCTTTATGTCAACCTCAGTGATTTAATAGGTATTTCCATTAAAATTGTGCACACAGCCGTCATTTTGCCTCACCTTTACATGATTGTGTGGGGTTCTCTTTCTTGATGCTGTCTGCCAGTTCTTTTGACAGTGTTGCTTGGGCACCTGTGTCAATCATTGCAAATGCATTGCATTTTTCTTCAATAGTAATAGGAGCATAGTGCATATCTTCAACCTCTTCTAATACACATATAAAACGTGAATTCTTGCTAATTTCAGGAGTTAGTTAGCTCTTTTTTACTTTTTGCTAGGCAAATGGAATTTTACCCTCCTTTTTGCCCACTTCAATTTGAATTTCTTTGTCTATTTTCCTGGCTCAGACCCCATTTGGAGTGTACCACTGACTGCCCCCCTGATTTAGGACCATGAGTGTTCACACCCCAATTTCTCATTGTGCCTTTCCCATTGCCGGGGTCATCTATACTTATTTTGACTTTGCACCCTATTGGTTGGGTATTTTCACAAGTATCACGTGACAGCATGTCAGTTTTTATGGGGTGACATTTATTTGTGTTTTGTACAGAGCCTGTCATTTCTGTCCCTTGGAATATCATTGGTCAAAATATTCCTCAGGTGACTATCAATTAAGGATAATCTATCTGCTGATACTAATTTTTTGTTTTGTGTTTTATTTCGCATTGGATATTCTTTTTAAATCTGCTTCTGTTCTTTGGTTTTTTTTTGTTCATTTCCCCTTCCTGTTCTTCATCTTCACACACCTGAATTGTCTGGTTCAACTCTAAATTGAACCACACTCCTTTTTTGTATGTGTGTTGAAATTCCCTGTCTCACTTTCATTAGTTTGTTTTCTCATTTTTAAATCAGTAGGAAATTCAGTACTTTGCGATTCATGGGCGTCTGTGTTCTCAACCGGCCAGAGGTCATTAGCTAGTCACTTGTTGTTGCTATGCAGAAGATCACTCCTATGGCCTTCTGCACCTTCACCTGGCTGTTGCTTTTGGACTGCACATCATTTTCCTATATGTTCAGACACCATTTTGACTTAGACCTCTAACCATTGTAACGTGTCCATGTCTCTGTACTCCTCTCTTTGTGGTCTGGGCCGGTAATGATTAAACTCACCCTGATTAGGCCTGTTCTGATATCTCTCAGGAGATTGTTTTCTATTTACGCTACCTCTGAATTGGCGTGACACAGAAGGTGGAGAACGTGCATTGACCATCGTCGACCAGTGATGGTGACTGATTATATTGCCAAGGGACATAATTCATATTTTGTCTTTCATTTGGTGGGAACTGTTCCCTATGCTGGTTTCCATTTTCAATGAATCCTTCCACATATCGTGGTCTTTCTAGGTGGCCATATACCATTGTATTGGGGTCAAATCTACTCTGGGCCCCTAGTGCCTGGTATGGGTCATTGTACATTTGATTTTGATAGATATTTAGGCCTGGCATATCGTGGCGAAATCCCACACGGGGAGAACTACCAAGATATCTAGGACTAATGTAAGAACTTCTATCACTGGGATCAATGGATTGGAACATGGGAGTAAGGGGATGTCCTCTGTGGAGGCACGCCCCTTTGATTAGGTGTCATGTCGTTCTTTGCCTGAGTTTGGGCTGATTCTAGCTGCATTTTTACAGATTTTACCTCCCAAAATCGCTGGTGTGGATTCCTTAGACTTTGGTTTTGTCCCTTTATTCTTAGGCCCCTCCTCTTTCTGGCCAAATATCACTTCATACAGTTTGGTCTCGTATTCTATTATCCATTCTAGTGGTTTTTCCCTATCAAATTCACAAATTAACTGGGAAACAATTTCTTTTTGGAGCCCATAAAAGTATGCAGTTTTAAATTCTACAGAGTTAAGGGCATGTCAAAGCGGGAAAATGCTCTTTTTACATTTTTTGAAAGAACTGGCAATGTGACTCATTCTGCTTTGCCGTCATAGTATAAGCGGCTTTCTTGGCATCCTGTATAGACTGGAAATGTTAGGTGTGAGAAGTGATGCCTCATCTCCTTCTCAAAGTCTGCCCATGACAAAGTTTCCTGTTCATTGAGACCACGAATGACACTAGCAGATGCTGCATCTAGGGTGAGGTGAAAGCACAGTCTATATTTTTCCCTAGGGATCTGAAGGGCTTTGAATATATCATTAACGGTCTCTAAATGGTCTTCCATGCAACAACCGCCTCCGTTTTTGAATGGTTTAATCAAAGTCTTTATAGATTTCATAATATTTTTAGGACTACATGGTGTATTCTGGTATGGGTAGTTTTGTCGTTTATTCCTCTTCTCTTGTGGGCAAGAATGTGTGTGAATATTTGCAGGTGATTCAGACCCTACCATTGGGTTATAACCATGTCTGGCCACGTGGACATCTGCTGGTACATTTCCTTGGCCAGGGCTGTGATTGAGTTCAGCTCCAGTGAGATTAAGTATTTCCTGTTCCAGGTTCTTGCATTGTCCATGAAGCTGATCTGCTTCATGACAGAGAGCAGAATTCTCATCCCTGACCTTATTGATTATTGCTTGCATAGCATTGATTTGTGTCTGACAATGATTAAGTGATTTGGCTTTTTTCATTTTCTTACAATAATTTAAATATCTCCTGTCACATGTCATGGAGTTATTTATCTTTCTCCCTGCCATCTTCTCTAAGGGCTTGCATTTCAGAAACTGCATCATCTATAACTTGTCTTATATCATCCAATATTGCTTTTAAATGGGTTTATTCTTGCTCGCTCTCATTAAGTTGTTTGTTTCTCTCTCTGAGCCAATTGAGTAGCAAGATCGCTACATTTTGCTTGCAGTTCCTTGTCTGCCTCCTTCTGCTTTAATTCTGCTTTAAATTGCTGCACCTGATCACATTCATTGTCCAAACTGTGTTGCAATTTGCTAAGGACTTCACTGTCTTTTTCTTGCATCTTTATGGATCTGTGTAGCAGAAACCAACGTTTTGTGCACAGTCTGACGCAGTTGTTCTCAGTGCGTTCTGTCACATGGAATAACCTGAGGAGAGATACCTGCACAATGCTGTCATGATGCCCGCTCCCGGGGAGCCGGTTCAAGCCCTGCGTCCCCGAAAGCGGACATCCAGTCCCCAAGGAAGGACCCAGCAACCCCATATAGGGGCCCTTTGGACAGTGTCCTGGTGCCTATGGCGCCAGGCTCATAAAAGACATCAGTCCTAGCGCCATAGGCGCCAGGCTCATTATGGGAGTGCTTGGGTGCACTTACCTGATGCAGACCATGCTGTAGGATCCCGGCCTCCTTGAGGCCTGAAAGGAACTACTTTACCTGTGGGACTAATTTACCATCTGGGCGTGGTCGGGGAAGGATACATACCTGATTGGAGGAAGGATACATACCTGGAACTTCTTCCAAGGCTATTTAAACCCCACCCGAACAGCCACACGTGCTTCGCGTTGTTCTGCATCTAGCAGCTGGACGCTCACCGTGTCAGCTCCTGCATCCTGACTTCTGCCACGCCTGCCAGCATCCTGGATCACCTGCAAAGGAAGAGAAGAAGAGAACAGAAGAAGGAAAAGTCCTTACCTGCTAAATCTGCATCCCGGAGACATCTCGCCGACAATCCTGAAAAGGAAGACTTTAATTTAAAAGCTCATTGCGTCGATCGCTGCAGCGCCGCATTCCACTCACCTTTACAGGGCGCCTCCATGTTCAGCAGCGATCATCCGGATTCGCAGTCACGCCCCAGCGTCTAGGGAGAAAAAGACCAGAACAAAAGGTGAGAGAGAGAAGGGAATAAGGAAAGCTAAATCTCCATGTTAAGACTTAACTGTTGATTCATTCCCTCTTCATTTCGGGTCCGCGCCGCATCCTGGCATTTCCGGACCCCGGCCCCTAAGGGGAAAAAGAGACATCAGCGTTAATGAGCGAATGAAAAGACATTACCAAAAAACGCTCATTAAAGACGCACCTGATTTCTACAAGGATTTCACCTCTCATCTCGTGTCGATGCCTGTTTCCCGGCATTCCGTAGACCGGCCCCTATGGGGAAAAAGACACTAGCATTAGTACATTAATGCATGGACACAAGGAGAACCTCTTATTAAAAAACTTACCTGGAAGCCAAGCAAGTTTGGTTCTCACCAATCCGAAAATCCAGTGAAGTAACTGGATACCTACGCGCCCCTGCATCAAAAGCAGGATGGAGAGCTTGTCCTTCCAGACCCTAAGAAGGATACTTCTGCGAGCCAGACAAGCCAGATTAGGGGGCCCGGTCCAGTCCATCTTCCGAACCCTGCGCATCACCTTAGAAGAGCTCACAGCAGCGCGAACCAGGCCAGCGCCTCCGTGGGAGTCAGGTGAGCATAACAGAACGCGAAGCCTTCCTACAAATTCCCACCCAGGCGCTATGGAAAGTTCTGAGACTGATCAGTTGGCCCAATTACTGGGGGAATTACGGGCCGAAGTACATGCCGCTCGTCAAGAGACTAATGCCCTCAGGAGGGAATTAATATTATCAAAGGAAAGAACTGATGACCTGGCCAGACAGCTTTTGCAAGGTCAAGCTGGGCAAACTCCTCTACCCGGTTCCGGAGGGAACCCCGCTCCTGTGGTTTCCTGTAACCCTGTGCAGATTAATCTACCTGGAAACATGCTGCTGGCCCCACCCAAACGCTTTGCTGGGGACCCCAAACGATTTGCCGTATTCATGAATCAGTGTCGTTTGCACTTCCTATGCAGACCTGGGGCCTTCCCTAATGATCAGACCAAGGTAGCCTTTGTATTGTCATATCTCAGCGGCTGCGCTGCCGATTGGTCAGTTCCACTGGTTACTCAAGATGACCCGATTCTCCGTGATTTTCAAAGGTTTCAAGCAAGCATGGAAAGGTTATTTGCTCGACACTCTCAGGGGCAGGCTCTGGATGACGAACTTCTATCCCTGCGACAGGGCAATCAGGACCTTCTATCCTATATTGCAACCTTTAATAGACTAATTGTGGAAACGGGATGGCCAGAGGATAAAAGAGTCACGTTGTTTTATCGAGGCCTTCGCGGAGAACTTAAAGATGTCTTGGCCCAAGTTGTAAATCCGCCCCAAGAATGCACAGAGTATATAGACTTAGAGGTCCAATTGGATCACAGACTTCAAAACAAAAAAGCAGGTCGGTCCAGGTTTGAGACCCGGGTGTTGGTCAAGACCCATGCTAATCCCAAGGGAGTTGATGTCTCTGAGCCTATGCAAATTGGAGGGGTTAAAGGACCCTTAACTCAAAAGGAACGTGAAAGGAGGCGGCAGTTAAAATTATGTCTTTATTGTGGGAATTCTGGACACTTTCTACGAGATTGCCCGGCAAAACCGCTCCGAAAGGCGGTAGGAGCCGCTGATAAAAACCATGAAGACTCTGTTTCGGGAAACAACTCCGCCCGACAAGTGTAGGGGTCCGCTTGCCGAGCTTGAAAACTAACTCTCAGACCTCGCATTTCATTGTGCCAATGGTTCTCGTAGATCCAGAACAGCCTAAGCGGTTGCATGCAATAAAGGCATACATCGATAGTGGGGCTATTGGAAACTATGTGGAACGTGAATTGGTCTCTAGGATTAACCTCCCTCTCCGTCCTAAAACCAGCAAAGATGTCATCACCACAGTCGATGGAACTGAAATTGCCTCTGGACCGGTAACACATTCCACTACTGAGGTGACTCTTATTGGTCCCGACGGCCATCGGGAGGGTGTTGTGTTTGATGTAATCAAGGCTCCACAGTTTCAGGTTATTCTTGGAATCCCTTGGTTAGAGACACATAATCTTCGAATTGATTGGCGAGCTAAGAGAATAACCTTCCCGGATTTTACACAAACCTGCTACCCAGAAAACCTGAAGATTAATCTAGCATCTGTAACCTCTGCCTCCATGCAACTACCTCCGAAATACCAAGACTTTCAGGACGTCTTCCAAAAGGAACAGGCCAACACGTTACCTCCTCACAGATCGTACGATTGCCAAATCGATCTGGTGCCCGGTGCACAACCCCCTTGTAGCAGGATTTATGCCCTTACCAAACCTGAGAATCTGCATTTGAGACAATATTTGGATCAATACCTAGCTAATGGTTTTATTCGCCCGTCAAAGTCCCCGGCATCCTCGGCTTTGTTCTTCGTGCCCAAAAAAGAAGGCGACCTTAGAACTTGTATCGATTACCGTGCATTGAACCAGATAATGGTTAAAAACTGTTATCCTCTGCCTCTGATCCCTGAACTCCTTGACCAGGTGACGGATGCTTGCATATACACCAAGTTAGATCTCCGGGGGGCTTATCATCTGGTACGAGTTAAAGAAGGCGACGAATGGAAAACTGCCTTCCGTACTAAATACGGATTATTCGAGTACCAGGTGATGCCTTTCGGATTGTGTAACGCGCCGGCTGCTTTCCAATACTTCATGAATGATGTCCTTCGGGAACTCATCGATGTTTGTGTTGTCGTATATATCGATGACATTCTGGTGTACTCCTCTTCGGAATCTGATCACAGAAAACACGTCAGGGCAGTACTTGAAAAACTGCGCCAACACAAACTATTTGCTAAATTGGAGAAATGTGTTTTCCATACCACAGAAGTCGAGTTTCTAGGTTTCATCCTGACACCCAAAGGAGTCCGAATGGACTCAAGAAAAGTGGATGCCATCTTCAAATGGCCATCACCTAGCTCTGTAAAAGGGGTTTAAAGCATGCTCGGCTTTGCCAATTTCTATCGCAGGTTTATCCCTGAATTTTCACGCGTGGTACAACCCATTACTGCACTCTTAAGGAAAAATAAACTTTTTGAATGGTCTGAAGAAGCCGAGCAGGCCTTTCAGGGTTTAAAAGCTAAGTTTACCTCCGCACCTATATTGAAACACCGGCGTCCAGATCTCCCTTATGTCGTCGAGACTGACGCATCCAGCCTAGCCATGGGAGCTGTCCTGTCCCAAAGAGATCCCGAAATCAACCAACTGCATCCTGTAGCATTTTGGTCGAGAAAATTCTCGGCACCCGAGGTTAATTATGCAATCACGGACAAAGAACTGTTAGCCATTAAGTCTGCTTTTAAAGCCTGGCAGCATTATCTGCTTGGCTCTCGACATACCATCACAGTGATCACTGATCACCAGAATTTACAGTATTTGAAAACCGCCAAGGCTCAGTCATCACGGCAGCTCCGATGGGCTTTGTTTTTCGCTGAATTTGATTTCGTGATTACCTATCGACCTGGCTGCAAGAATGGCAAAGCAGACGCCTTATCCCGAATTGGAATGGGAGAATCTGATACAAACTCAGAACCAGTACCAATAATTCCCGAACAGAGGATTCTAGGCATGACTTCGTTTCAGACGCTTGAAGACATTCAAGCCAGAGTGAAACAACTCCTGGACCCTACAACCTAAAAGGAATGGATACAAAAGGGATCAGCCTTTACCATAGATAATGGTTTACCTTATTTCCAAGGACGCTTATTCCTGCCACATAAGGAATTACACGAACTAGTTATTTCCGGTTATCATGATACATTAATAGAGGGACACCCCGCTATTGCCAAGACAGAGGAAAAGGTGAAACGACAATTTTGGTGGCCCTCTTGGCGAAAAGATGTTAAATCTTTTGTGATGTCCTGTGCTGTTTGCGCCCAAAATAAAAGTCAAAAGAAAAGACCAGCCGGTCTCCTTCAACCTCTAGACATACCACCAGCACCCTGGCACACCCTATCAATGGATTTTATTACGGACCTGCATCCTTGTTCGGGGTACAATACTATTCTGGTAATTGTGGATTTGTTTTCCAAAATGGCCCACTTTATTCCTTTGAAAGGTTTACCTTCAGCTTCTGTCCTAGCCAAAGAATTCCTCGAAAATATTGTTCGGCTACATGGATTCCCATCTATACTAATCTATGACCGGGGAAGCCAATTCATTTCCCACTTCTGGCGCAAATGTTGTCAAATGGCGCAGATCGACGTAAGATTATCAACCAGTCACCACCCTCAGACCGATGGTCAGACCGAGAGGACAAATCAGACCCTTGAACAGTACTTACGGTGTATGTTACAGCAATCTGAAAGCAACTGGAAAGACATTCTTTGGATAGCCGAATACGCATATAATAATTCGGTACACTCTGGAACTGGCCACAGTCCTTTTTATACTTTGTTTGGGCATCACCCTCGAACCTCAAACCTTGACTCACCTCAGAACCTCGGAATGCCTGCAGTAGAACATCTGCATTCTACAATTACCCAAGCCTTCAAAGGGGCAACTACGCATTTACAACAAGCCAAGAGAAAATACAAGGAGAATGCTGATCTACATCGGAGTGAAGCACCCCCGTATCAGATTGGGGATCAAGTGTGGTTAGCTACCAGACATTTACCACTCAAAGGGCCTTGAACTTTTAACCCAAAATATCTGGGACCTTATTCTATTACGGCAATAATTAACCCAGTGGCTGTTAAACCTGATTTACCAGCTAGTATGCAAATTCACCCTGTTTTTCATGTGTCACTTCTGAAACCAGTGGTACCCGGAACCCGACTACTCAAACCTCCAGAACCTATTCTAATAGATGGGGAGCCCGAATTCGAAGTGAAGAACATTTTAGACTCAAAAATATTTAGGTCAAAACTGTTCTACCTAATTGATTGGAAGGGGTACGGACCTCAGGAGAGGTCGTGGGGACCCAGCGACCATGTGCATGCACCTCGATTAGTCAGGAAATTCCACCGACTCTTCCCAGACAAACCAGAACCCCCGGAGGGAACAACCTTGGGAGGGGCCTTGGGGAGGGAGTGCTGTCATGATGCCCGCTCCCGGGGAGCCGGTTCAAGCCCTGCGTCCCCGAAAGCGGACATCCAGTCCCCAAGGAAGGACCCAGCAACCCCATATAGGGGCCCTTTGGACAGTGTCCTGGTGCCTATGGCGCCAGGCTCATAAAAGACATCAGTCCTAGCGCCATAGGCGCCAGGCTCATTATGGGAGTGCTTGGGTGCACTTACCTGGTGCAGACCATGCTGCAGGATCCCGGCCTCCTTGATGCCTGAAAGGAACTACTTTACCTGTGGGACTAATTTACCATCCGGGCGTGGTCGGGGAAGGATACATGCCTGATTGGAGGAAGGATACATACCTGGAACTTCTTCCAAGGCTATTTAAACCCCACCCGAACAGCCACACGTGCTTCGTGTTGTTCTGCATCTAGCAGCTGGACGCTCACCGTGTCTGCTCCTGCATCCTGACTTCTGCCACGCCTGCCAGCATCCTGGATCACCTGCAAAGGAAGAGAAGAAGAGAACAGAAGAAGTAAAAGTCCTTACCTGCTAAATCTGCATCCCGGAGACATCTCGCCGACAATCCTGAAAAGGAAGACTTTAATTTAAAAGCTCATTGCGTCGATCGCTGCAGCGCAGCATTCCACTCACCTTTACAGGCCGCCTCCATGTTCAGCAGCGATCATCCGGATTCGCAGTCACGCCCCAGCGCCTAGGGAGAAAAAGACCAGAACAAAAGGTGAGAGAGAGAAGGGAATAAGGAAAGCTAAATCTCCATGTTAAGACTTACCTGTTAATTCATTCCCTCTTCATTTCGGGTCCGCGCCGCATCCTGGCATTTCCGGACCCCGGCCCCTAAGGGGAAAAAGAGACATCAGCGTTAATGAGCGAATGAAAAGACATTACCAAAAAACGCTCATTAAAGACTTACCTGATTTCTACAAGGATTTCACCTCTCATCTCGTGTCGATGCCTGTTTCCCGGCATTCCGTACCCCCGGCCCCTATGGGGAAAAAGACACTAGCATTAGTACATTAATGCATGGACACAAGGGGAACCTCTTATCAAAAAACTTACCTGGAAGCCAAGCAAGTTTGGTTCTCACCAATCCGAAAATCGAGTGAAGTAACTGGATACCTACGCGCCCCTGCATCAAAAGCAGGATGGAGAGCTCGTCCTTCCAGACCCTAAGAAGGATACTTCTGCGAGCCAGACAAGCCAGATTTGGGGGCCCGGTCCAGTCCGTCTTCCGAACCCTGCGCATCACCTTAGAAGAGGTCACAGCAGCGCGAACAAACCAGGCCAGCGCCTCCGTGGGAGTCAGGTGAGCATAACAAATGCTTCCTTCATCAAAAATACCTTCAAATGTCTCTTTCTACCTTTGTGGTAATCCTGCTTTTCCATATTGTCACATTTTCCGATGACCAATTTGCAGGGGCATAACGCTTTGCCTCAAGGTATTCTGAAAATTTGGAAAACCCAGCCTGAATGTGGGACCTGGGGGCACTATTACCAATGATACTATGAGTCAAGTGAGCACACAGTACTGCACTACCTCACAGCACTTTTTCAATTGATGAGTGTACAATATGGCTATACTTTAAGATGCAAGGCCACGCCCAGTAACTATTTTATAGATTCCTGGCCAATGCACCAAATTTGTAGGAGATGTCTTGGGTTATATTTAGTATCTTGTGGTATTTTGCAGTATTTTTGGTACAGTGGTATATTCTTAGCTCTTTGCAATATATTGTGGTACACTTATTGGGGTATTTTATAGTGGTGAGACTAATTTCAGAATACTGCCTAATAAATATTTCACCAGGGCACTAACGGTAAACAAAGACTTAGTACACTCAGAATATTAGCTAATTATCTCCTGTGGTATTTTTTTATTTGGCTGTGTTTCAAAAATATATTAAACATGCAAATGAAATACAAAACATTGGTATCTGGTCTTTCCATCTAATGCCATTGCATCCAATGCCATTCCATGGAAATTTTTCCATCTAAAAAATGTCCCTCAAATGCATAGTTTTGGGGGGGTAAAGGGTTAATTTTTGTTTAGGTGCATTATAAAGGGTAAAAAAAGGGGGTTTAAGGGTCCCCCCAAAAAATACATTAGGTGTAAAGTTTTTAGATGGAAAAAATTTGATGGAATGTCATTAGTTGCAATGGCATTAGATGGAAAGACCATAAACCAACCAGCCTCTCAAAATAAAACAATTTACTGTGGCTACTTTGCTTTGAGATTTTTCTTACTGCACGTTTTACATCTCTGTGCATGCCAACTCGATTAGACTGATTGCAGAATAAACACACTGAGATTAAATTACCTTTTTGCATTATTATTCTTTATCTGCAACTAGAACTATGCAAGTTGCACAGAATGACACGTGTGCCCACATTGTAAATTCAAACATAAACACCATTTTTCCTGCAATGGAATTCAACGCTCTATCTGTGATAAGGTGCAGAGCTCTGCCTGTTGTCAGCCTTGAAGTTCACAACAAAACTTAGAGAAATATAAACACAGTTTTACATGCACCTTTAAACTCTTATTACTAATGCAGTATCTAAAAATGAACTGAATTATTTGACCTATGCGACAGTTTCAAACAGCCACTTCACATGCCCCTCAATTATCAGCATAATTACCTGGGTCTGTTGGCGATATTCCCTGACTCAGCTTGGCAGTAACCCAGGGTCATTCACAGATTAGGGCGCTCAAGACTGCAGCTCTTTTAAGGACTGCCAACCCAGGAGAGAGACAGCCTCAGCCGCGAAGACTCAGTCTGCCCAGGAACCATAACAAAGTTGTGCCAGAGTAGAAGGTGCGATCCACAGGATGGTGAAGTGGCAGTTGCCCATTCAGGGTGCACATTCTACATTCAAAAAGTCCCAATGTTTCCTCCTCCAGTCTCTATTCCTTACTCTTATCTAGCAAATCTCCTATTTTAGTGTTGAAATCCCTGATTAGAATAATAGAGATCACCGAGGCCAAAATTCAATGTTTCATTTAGATAGCCCAGGAGAAAGGCAAGATGAGAGGTTTCTATTGCAATAATATCCTTCAGGGGCTTTCAGTGAATTTACATAAATGGCAAGAGCTTTCTGCTTCCTCTACTGCACAGAAAGTTAGTCTATCAAGAGTTAAATAAATTCCAATGCCAGATTGGTCAAGGAGTAACCTGCAAGGTGGGGCACGTAAAATTGGAATCGGAATTGGGTGCTTCTCATCTCATGATTTGAAGTTATGCTGCTTTCTATAATTCCCTATATGCACCACTGTGCTACAAAGCATAACCAAAGAAAGGATCTTTCACAAGAAAATGGCTTGCATATCTCCCTACGTTTTTGGTAGTCTCCAATTATATAAATTTGCAAAGCTCACATGAAAAAGGTCAAAAGTGTACTGCAGCGAATTCTCATAATGGACGACCCTAAATTAAATCCAAAACCAATGTTGCAAGCAATTTTAGTTCGAAACAATGTCAATTTCAAGTCACAGTCCTGAAACAATGCCGATTGCTGAGTAAGTACAAGAGATAATGTTCTGAATATGAAAGGTAACGGAACCTGTAAAAACTTCAATAGGCTGTTCAAACTTCCTCAGCCATGGTAACACTCCAGACTATTCTACAAGGAAGTTACACAGAGTCAGATAATGAGAGATTATGAAGTAAACTTCAGTGCGTAGGTACTGCAAAAAGCCTATTAAATGTAATCTATTTCACAAGCAGTTATGGCACATTGTGTATTATTCAGAAGGAAGTCATACATTTAGTTTCAAGTCTAGAACCGTGCACACATCTTTATTCAAATTATCAGTAATTGCTAATGTTTCTTCACATTCATATTCTTTTTGTTATGCATGAGCTTTCTATCATAGGCGTTTACACAATAGTAATGATATATTGGAAGTAAAGGAAAATGTAAAATGGTTGTTCCCAATAATTGATAGAATAAATGTGAATATGAAATTATAGCAATTTATTTATTTTAGCAAACGTGCACAGATAAGGTGGGATTCCTTGCTTCTGAGGATCCTTAATTCCTAATAATCACTGGATGTGAGGGCAGGATTTACCAGATTAATAAGAATTGGAAATGTGAGTGTTGCTTGAGAAACAATAATGAATAAGTTATTTGCCAGTACATAACGCTTACGCTGGACATTCAGATGAGGTACAACTCTCCTGCATGCTCGTTGATCTGCTGAGCAAACACATTGGTGGCATTTGTAAGCAATGCAAGTCCACTATGTCCTCTGTCAGTGTCATTATCAGACCTGGCAGTCTTAAGAGCCACATACACATCACCGAGACACTCACAAAAACAAACTATCTTTGCATCAGTGCCAAGGAGACTGTGCGGGGAACTTAGTTGAGGGCAAACTAAAAACCCCAGGCTGAAAGGAAGTACTTTATTTTGGGATGAGGGAAAGTTAGTGGCTAAATGAACATACAATACAATAAGATGGGAGCATCGCACATGGTGAAGGAAACAAACCCAAAAGGGTAGGTACAGTAAAACTGCCCAATGAAGGACTCTAAAAACCGGCTAGAATTTTAAGGCAACATATAGTTCAACAATCCAGCCCCAATACATTTCACCAATCCTGGTTCCAATAGGTAGGCCCAGATGAAGGGACTGAGGGGAACAATTATCTAACAGAGTTCTTGGGAGAAATTTTAAAAAAAGGAATCAGGGACTGGCAAATTCTAGTCAACTCATATGTGGTACACAAGCCAACAACCACGGGCAAAAGGCAAAAATGTACCAAAGGCCAGGAACCAAGTCTCCAAAATGTTAACCCAAACAAGAACGTTGTCAGATGTATGCATTACACAGTGACTGAAAGTCAGCAGCTCCATGACTCCATCACTGGCTGCAGTAAACCGCCACTGAACTGAGAGAAACCTTGCTTTCTACTTTCACTCCAGCATTTAGAGAATGCCATGCATTTAATGCAATTGATAAACTGCATGTATGAAAGGTCACGTTTGACAAAAGGAGACCATTAGCCAGAGGAAGTACCTCAGGCAGAAATAGGGCATTGGAGAGGAGACCGCATGCACACAGCGTGGAAGAGTATTACAAACTGGAAAAGCAATAAGTCAAATTTTTTTATGTATTTATTATTTGCTTGTTAGGCGCTTGTACAATACCAAAATACTGTTTCAAAGCCCCCACAGGGCAAGGAGGGAGCAATACATTACAACACGTTATTTGAGAGCAGTGGAGGGAAAAGGGAGAGGGACGAACCTACTATGCCTTGTGAGTATTCAGAACGTGCAAGTGCAGAAAGGAAGAGGGAAGGGTGGTAAGTGCTGGGGAGTCGGAGCTTATGGGTGAGCCATATACTAAGTGCTAGGAATTTTGATTGCTACACTGCCTGGGCTGCAGGAGGTGTAAGTGCGAGCCTCCAGAGCAGAGGGTGTGCAGATGCAAAGTGCTGTGGATAGACAGAAGCTGGGAAGAATTGGTGTGGGAGGTCAAGGCCCCGAGGATGCATAAGGGCCAAGGACACCGATTCAGCAACTGTGGGATTAGCAAGGGACAGAAGGAGGAGGAAAAGAGGAAAGTCTTAAGGTGCTTCAGAGAGGCTATTCCAAAGGAGGGAGACTACAGAGGAAAATGTGCGGCCCCCTGCCCTCTGTTTAGCTTTACACACAAAGAATTGGTGCCAGAGGAGCAAAGTGGTCTAAAGTGAGAGTATTTAGGGGATGATGCAGAGGGATTTTACTTTAATCGGTGCAGCAACCGGTAACCAGTGAAGACTTTTTAGTGCAGGAGAGATGCGGTCCCTGGGCTTAAGGCCAAGGATAAGTCTTGCTACCATCTTCTGGATAAGCTAGAGTCGTCGCAGAGTGAAGGAAGGAAGATTAAGTAGGAGGCTGGTACAGTAGTTCAGTATACAGAGAACCAGAGCTTGAGTCACATTGAGCCTCTGAGGGAAAGTGAGAAAAGGTAAAATTCCTGTGAGAAGGAAGAACTGATAGTTGGACTTCTTGGCAATGTCCCGAGTGTGAGGGAGGAAGGATAGAGAGGAGTCGAAGATGACTCCAAGGTTTCTGGATTCAGTTGAAGGCGCAGGGGGAGAGCTCAAGGAGGAAGGCCAGAGTGAGGGGAAGGAGGCAGCAGGGGTCCCGATGGGAAATAGTCTCTGAAGATGCATTGCAATGGGAGAGAATCTGGGTGCAGAAGCAGGGTGATGAGCAAAGGGAAACACGAAGAGCTGTTCTGGAAAACCATGCGCAGAGCGAAACCTGGAGTGCAGTGAGAGCGTCTGAAATCATGGTTAAGCTGGAGAGAGGCTCAAGAGGATCCTCCACTGAACCAAGCTGGACGCTAAACTCCTGAAAGCCACAATGCCAAATGCATAGTAAGATAGGGAGCTATGTTCTTTCCCAGATTGCAGAGTGAGCTTGGGTGCCATTGTCATGAGGACAAAGGCAGTTGATATGGCAAGGGAAATGTGCACAAGAATACAAAGTATACTGTGAGGAAGGCATGGTATCAAGTAGACACAATGGATACAAGTTTGAAAACCTTTACTTTTTTTTTATTGTACATTAGTCACGAAAGGACTTATTACACACATTTCATACATACAAAATTGTCATTGCTAAAATAACATGAATCATGACAGAAAAAAGAAAGAGGAAAAAAAGATACATTTCCATATCAGGGAATAGACACATTACAATGTTTTCCTTTCTAATAGAAGACACAATATCTAAAACATATGACAATAATACTAGGGAACAATACATTATATTCTCACTGAACAAACACAGGATTAATTGATTCCCTACAACAAATGATCACCATTCTCGAACATATAAAATTCTAAACTTCACAGGTATTTAAGAATCATAAAGAAATGTTCATAAAATGTAATTCATTTAAGAATTTTAACAAGGCAGTCAATAATGGGATTTCTTTCCCAGAGGATATCCTGTGCCAAAAGGCATGAGTGACAAGCCAAGATGCATAATGGACAAAGTGTGCAAAGTATTTTACTCGCTGCACAAGGGTTGCAGAACAAGATTAAGAGTAAATGATAAGAGTCTCGCATGAAAACCTCAACACAGAAGGTACATTTGGAAGCTGCCAGGTCAAGTTTTTGCCAAATGCATACCATTTCATTAGTTTTGAGGAGGTTGAGTCAAAAGTGTAATAATCCTGCCTGCCATGAGGTATTAGAGAACCTTTGTTTATGAATTTGGTTGGGATGATGGATTACCTAATTTGCCCTAACTCTAAAATTGGAGTAATCTCATCCATTAAATAATAATAAATACGTCCAAGTCTTTTGGTCAAAATAAAAAGGCCTATTCTAAGAAATCCTAACCTTGTCCTCCTTCTCAATATAACACATGTAGGGAATACAAAAAGAAAAATAGTGTCAAAAATAAATGTCAGAATGCCTTCAGTGCCAACTCCCTTCCCCGGGTTCAACCCCACGGGGTCTAGAGAGTCTCTCAATAAACAAAGGATAGGTGGCTGGCATGGTTCTGTCAGTTGTGTACACTTTGGCTTACTGGTACAGTTCAATCTAAGGCTTTTAACTCTTGGTAGTTCAATCACTTCCTTAGCCTTCAGCTGCCTTGCCATCAATATTTAGTTCATATGCTTTCTATTTCTCACAGGGTTGCACAAGCTTCCCTCTGTTGGTCTTGGGTCTGTATTTTTGTGGGGGTTCCCGTCCCCCCGTTTTATCCAAGTTATCTTTCACTGTCGAAGACTTTCAAAACTGCAAGGAATTTACGTAGACCTCTGCATGATCACTTCAAGTTCTCTTTCCATATTCCTTCAAGTCACAATATTTTCTTGCAGCACTAATGCATACTTGTAGTTTTTATTCTCTTTCACTTGCCTACTTGCCCCTTTCCAAAGTTCTTATTCTCGACTTTTGCCCTCTTGGCATATTCCACAATTCACATATTTCATTTTCCTCTTTTTCAACTTTCTTTCATTTGCTCTCTTGTAATAACTTTCGAAAACAAAGTTCAGAACATTTCACAGAGACTTTCGAATGTGCGCCTTCCTTGTGCAGAACAAATCTGCTACTTTGTTTCCTTTTCGGTTAATAATTGTCCTCTTCATTAGCGTTTTATCAGCACACGCGTAACCTTCAACTTTCAAATCATAGTCCCTTGCTATTTAACATCAACTGGACTTTTTATGCTCTCAATAACTCACTGGTTGTGCTAAATGACTTGATTTAATCTTTTCCTGGCACTGCAAGGCCGTTATCAGCACCTCCTCTGCTCCTCCCCAACTCTGCTGTTTACCCAAGAGGGTCACAGGCCCTTTCCTGGCACCTGGAAGGTTTCTTGTCTCCGCTCATTCAGCCCTGCTTTTTGAACACTCACGGCTTCCCATAAACGTGGAAATCTTGCTTGGCTTATTCTCGATTCTCTCAATTGTTGATCAGTCCGTCGGCCTTCCAACTCCCTCAGCCTGGTTTGCATCAGCTTTGGAAGAGCTGTTCCTTAACGTACCCAGCCTCGCTCAAAGTGGGCCACCTTTTACTTTCACAGGGAGTCTTAATAAGTGGCAGGTGTACATTATTAGAGCTACGTGCCTGACTCTGCCTGGTTTCATTACAGGGACAAGGCCAATGCAAGTCCGGGAAGGTAATCCTACTGACCTCATTCCACATCTTGCTTGGTGCAGTACATTTGTTAAAACAAAGTGGGGAGGAATTATGGGAGTTGTAGTGTCCCATAAAATAAACAGGGAAAGGTGTTAGATGTGGAAAAAGGGGGATACCATGTCTCGCCATTGGGTGCTTCTCCCCGGGTTTGGTGGGACTGACCGAGTACAATTTTACATAAGGAGAAGCTACCACATTTATTTGACAGAAAATGGTAGCTAATGTGGTATATGTATAGTGCATAATAGGTGGGGTGTGGGGTAAGGGTATAAGCTAGGATAAGAAGTGGTAAGGTGGGGCTGCAGGGGGTCTCCCCTCACATTATAACAAAAAAGAAAGTAGAAAAAGTAAAAAGTAATTTTCGTTTTTAGGTTAAATAAATTTGGTCACTTCTCCATTAGGTAAAATATTTTAGAAAAAATCACGTATATCCCTTCTCCCACACTCCCTGAGGACCCCCTACCCAGTCCACCACCAGGGTCGGGATCCAAAAGCGATGGCTTTTCCCTGGCCACCTGAGTAAGGTATCCCCGGGGACTAGGATGTAAAAAACTTCTGATTTTTCACAATACAAATTGAATAGCTTTGTGTCAAACAGGCACTCGGAAATCAAGAGACATGTACAGTAAAACCCAGGATGGGTAAGTAGAGCATAAGAATGCAAATATATGAAAAGGAATGTGGGGTAAGCACTTCGAAGCTCCTCATGATTACAAAGAAAGACGGCAAGCTCCTCACCCACAATTGCTGTTGCAGGCACTGTCGGCGCTAAACCCACATACAGGACAAGCAACGACAGGTTTGTGATGGTATTGTATAAGGTAACTTAAAGAAAATACTCACGAGGATGAGAAGCACCACCTGGAATGTTAGCGAAATCCACAAATCCTGCTGATCAAACCGTGACAGCAAAGGGAGGATAACTTAATACACAAGATTCCTGACAAGGGACAAGTAGATATAAAGTTTACAGACTAGTGAGGAAAACATAGGCATTCACACAGGAGCTGAATACAACCGCACACTACGCCTAACAATCAATTGGGGACAAAGAGAGAAGTGCAAGGGAAACCCAGGAACAGACTCCAAGAGAGAGTAAAGGAACAGAAGCAGGGAAAACGAAATTACAAGTGCAAAAACTCACTTTTCCCCATCCAAGGAAGGAAGGAAAATGGTACAAAATAGTAAATCTATAAATGAGGTGTCTAAAGGATCAAGGTTACATTGCAGCATAGGGCAAAACCAAAGGAATAAAGTACACAGCCTAACTTGGCTGCACAGGAAAAGGAAAGCACTGGAAAGTGCCGACTTCAAAACAGAGGAAGACAAAGCACTGGGCTGAAGCAAACACGCTTTTAAAGCCGACTAACGATTACACGCGTCGGGTGTGATGCTTGCTAGCACCTGCAGCCACAGGTGTTCCTTATCCTCCACCCTACCTTGTCATGCAAGGGCATAGATGAAGCAGTGAGCAAGGTATACTAGGAAGCCTGGTCTTTTGACAAAAAAAGCATGCTGTCTGCCATAAACTCTAAATATATCCGGAAGGGAAGTGAAATGGAAAATGCGGATTTTGAGATCCCAAATCAGCAAAATACTGTGTTGTAGGGGTTAGACGGTAAGTCCAATATGAAACCGTTCCCAAATCATGCTGCCAAGTGGGATAAACTAGAGCAAAGGGAGCGAATCATAACAGCTATTTGCTTGATGATAGAGCGAGAAAAGAATAGGAGAAACTGCATTATAGTCGTTGTAGGCCTCAGTATGTGATGCAAAGTGAGCTGGAGGTGCTATACCCCTGAAGGCACTGTAAGGTGTGAGAGCTGAATAGAGCGCTCTACACTATATTCCCTGTAGGTCATAGTGTGTGATGCAGTCCGAACAATGGCACTACTTCCTGAAAGCACACTGTATAACGGGCTGGGCACTACATCCACAGAGAAACAATGGTAGATGCAGAGAGCAAGGCATCTAGTCAGAGAAATGCTTTGTGGGAACCATATGGTGGCTGCATGCCATTTCAATAGAATGATGGAAGCAGCAATGTGAGAAATGTGCTTAATTCTACATGCCAGAAATCCTGGAGAAGCAATTATGATCTGGGTACTATATCCTTGGTGCTATGTCGAGGAGCATTCTGGACACTAAATCCCTGCGACTGGTAAAGAAACATGCTAGTTGTTACAACTATGTGACCAAGGAGAGAGCAACTCATGTAGGATTATGTCCTGCAGTGCGGTGGCAGACTGTGCTGGATGCAGAATGTGGCACTTGGTACTTGCCGTGGGGCCTGCTAGAGTGAACTGCATTACCCAGACACCCCAGTCCTTTGCGGCTGCATTACTCATTGCACTGTCAGTGTGCACATCCAGGTCGTGGGAGACTCAAAGTGAAAGAGAATTCAAAATAATTTCACCGCTTCTTCTAGACAACAGTGATTTTTGAGTATTTCATCTTGTCTGGTGTGTGTGTCCTGCATTCCCTGCTTGAATTCCGGTTTTGGATGTTGGGCCAGTTTCCTGATTCATACGCTTCTCCACTGTAACTTGCGTGGACTTTTGAGTATTGTGACTTTTTAAGCCTCTCCACTCCCCTGTCCCCTTATCACTTAAGATAATGGATGGATTTGTCTCTGCCGTCTCCCTGGAATTGTATGCCTTGACTTAGGTTTTGATCTCGGATGGCGATTCGGCCTACTGTAGGACACAAGGAGCAGGGGCTATGCCAGCCCATGGCTTGGGAGGGCTTAAGCCCTCCCACTTTGAGGACGTTGCAGGCAGAAGGCAGTACACCGATGTGATAGCCCTAGTGCTCAGCCCAGGACTCCGATGGGAAAGAGGTGCTGCCAAGAGCCTGTCAGATTTCTCACCTGGGAGAGCAGTCTATTTACATTTAAAAATTCATTAACGTGGTAGCAGCCGCATACCTACAGTGGCGTAGGGCAAAGCCTGCCCAGGTGATATCAATAAATCCCTCTGATGAAGCCGAAGGCTTCACTGCTGGCTCTGCTTTTAGATGGCCAATGCCTCCATGATTAGCATCACTTTGTGAAACTAACCAGCCCTGTAATTGGGTTGAAAGATGCATCTAATGGGCCAAAGGAAGACGTAATGCCTAATCATTCTTCTAGGATCAGAGGAAGTGGGGGGGAGTGGACATGGTAGTGGGTTAAGGGCCACTGCTCATTACTAGCTTTCAGAACTGTCATGCAGCTCTCCCAAAATTTTGAGACTGACACTGCCCCTGATAAGCAGCATTGTGGATTGTGAATTATTTCCTGGTGAACTCTTCATTGCAACATTAGTTTGTTTGACCTGCTTCATGTTGGGTGGTAGATCTCCCCCCACAGTGCATCCCATTGGAGCGTCCTTAAAGGGGTAGTTCATTCAAAAACGTTGTTTAAAATGATTGGCCATAATGAAAAATATATATAAAAATATTTTTTTTTTTAAAGTTCCTATGTAACATTTTTGGGAAATGGGCTTCAAAGTTTGCACTAGGAGACATGTTTTTTAGGCAGCCTCCTGATTTTCTGTAAACTCTGCTCTAGTGGCACTAATCAAGCAAAAAGCCCATTACTGGGAACTTTGCTTATTGCTGCCGGAGAGCAGAGAATACTGTCAGGCTGCCTAATATTGTACTAGCTAAAATGCACACATGCATTGTAATTTCCTCTCACCAATCTCTCACACCTCGGACTTTGGTTTTCCAAGGGCGTTCATGTTAAAGCCTGCACCTAGGAGTCCCCATAGCACCGCCCTGCTCAGTGTCATGCAGGAGAGGCGACTAGGGCTCCCAGGCACAAAGAGCCATTGAAGGCGAAAGGCACTGCAGGCTCAGATCGACGCCTATACAAAGACCAGCGCATTGAAATCAGGTGCCCAGTAGCTGGTCACAAGCCATCCAGAAAAGCTGAGCAGAGCAGAGCGCGGCATTCCTTGCCCCACCACGGGATTGCTGTAATCGAGGTCGGCCAAATAGCGGGTCAGTGCTCAGCCCCCAATAAATCACCTTTGACTCGTGAGCGCACAGCCCAATGCTGTTCAGGGAGATTGCTCCATGGGAGGCTGAGGGCCCAAGCAGCTTGAAGATGACCACAAGTGAGGGAAATACGCGTGCGCGAGGAGGACCCTCTCCATTAATGCTCATAGCTACTCGCACGGTTGCAACATTATCTCTTGTCAAGTGTGAATTGAACATTCAAATGGAAAAAAGGTTTCAGTACAAGACGGGCAATTCTGAAAACTTGCCAGCACATGTTGGAAGGTAACAAGCAACACTGTTGTGAAGTTTCACTTTATTGTACCCTGCTTTATTATGATGTTCATCCAGGCAATGCGTTGATGTGCGTCATTAGACAATGTCAATGACAAAGCTGAACACCTTTGTACCAGAGAGGCAAATGAGAAGGCCTAGTCCACATTGTGTACGTATATGCTTCAGCTATGCTGATAACCATCTTAAGAAAGCTGGATAATACTGCAAAATCAATCCAATGATTATTTCGAAAAAATTACCCTACTTACTATGTCTGCAACCTACCTAATGGTGCTGCAACGTAACTGGCCTGGCAGTGTTGCGCTGCACCATTTGCCTATGGTATCGTACTATAACCGTAAGCAAGGAGAATAACTTATATGTAACCCCAACCCAAATACTGAGAATAACGAGTATGAAAAAGCAACTGTAACCATATGCAGACAGTAACATGTAACTGTAATGCAACCTTAAGCAATAGAGAAACATGAATACAATCGTCACCTTATGGACTGACAATAACATGTATGCAACCGTAACCTTATGCTATGATAGTAACATGTATGTAACAGTGCCTTGATGCCTAAGGGCTTAGTGCGCTATACAAATGTAAAAATAAATAAATATTGCATTACGTAGAATCTGTTTGGATTAAAAAGGGAAAAATAAATATCCATCTTCTAATGTGTCTCAGAAAACTAGTTTATGTAGTTTAAAATCCATCAAAAAAACGTTTTCGTTTTGTGCTTTAAAATAGGCAATAATGTGAACATTATTGCTCTCATGCGTTACACTCCAGAAGGGCCCACAATAAATATACTGCCATAAACAGTTCCCTCTCAGTTAATGGCTGTAAAGTGTTGCAGAAAAGAAATGAATTTGTGAAGCTTTTCACGGCTTCACGTGCGGCTCTGGCAGCTCGAATTCTGCTGTGTGCTGGCTCAAACAGTGGGCATTAGAATGTCACAACTGAAGCGTCATAACCGATTACAGAACGGTATGATGTCATTTTATTATTACAGATCAGTAGTGATGTTACAATTTGCAATTAGAGAAAATGTAGATATCGGGGGAATCCTAGTGGGTGATGGCCTTTTGAAAGTCCTTCTCTACGCTGACGACCTTCTTGTTTTGATGTCCGACCCTGCATCCTCGTTCAAGAATTAATATCGGTCTTGAAAGGTTTTGGCATGGTTTCAGAATATAAAATTAATGTATCTAAAACGCTAATCTTTCCCATGTCAAGTTCATGTCACAGGTCTTTTTGAGGTTGGGCGAGGAAGCTGGGCGGGTAAGGAATTTCGATATCTGGGTATACAAGTATCTAGGCGTATTTATTTATTCAAATTTTTAAATCGCACAGCAGCGCGTGGGCATCGTGGCGCTGCTACATATAAATAGATATACATATAAATACCTTATTAGCAATTAATATTAAGTATAAGATTCAAGAGTTAAAAACATGTTGCTTAAAAGGGAAGTTGTTGAAACTCACACTGTGGGGAAAGGTAAACGTTATTAAGATGACTCTACTACCGAAGCTTCTCTGTCTTCAGTATGTTGCCTCTCCCCCTAACTGGTGATTTAGTTTGTGACATGAACCGAGTTCTACATATCATCTTGTGGGGAGAGCATGAAAAAGCTAGGATTCCCATAGATGTGCTTGCGAGGCCAGTGTGCTTGGTCGGGTTTGGATTCCCTGACATCATTTCTTATCACAGAGCATTCTCATTACGAACGTTGCATTATTGGATGAAAGGGGAAGCGGTGGGAATACCCAATTGTGTATGCATAGAGAGGAGTTTGGTTTGTCCAGCCCCATTAGATTGTCTCCTCAGCATGGAAAAGAGAATTCCACTAGCAAAATCTAACCTGTTCATCAGATCTATCTCAAGATAGACAGAATATGAAACATTTTGAATAGTGCCAGAGAAGCCCATCTTGTGTGCACGGAGGATGGGTAGGGTGTGCGATCTATAATGTCGAAAGCAGCAGAGAGGAATGTCAATCTGTAAATCTAACATAATTTAACACAGGAATTTCATATTTGATCACATGACCCCCACATGTGCGAATTACACCAGCTTCACCATCCCAGTTAAGATCTGATTCAAAACACTCTGACTCACCTACAAGGAAACCACCACTTGTATGCCGACCTACCTGATGTTTGAATTAAAAATATTGTGTGGCCACGATATCAGTACCTGAATTGGTATAGCTTCGATAGGCTGTATCTTGCTGTTCACTGCAAGGTATCAATGTCATAAACTAAGTCATAGTCACAAACCCAAGCTCTCAGCAGGGGATAATATTGTGTATACTGACTCTTCCCCCAGCCCACAACTGGGAAAATTCCCCCACGTAGAAGTCTGGATGTCAAGATCCCACGGACCATCTCGTTCGGCTGAAAGTATAAAAGAGAACGTAAATTATCTATGCACTGCATGACTTTACTTTACCCAGGATAGGTGTAGTACTCGCACGAGTCAGTTTGGACCGGGCTGTGAAGAGAAGGTGTTCATTCGACATGGGGTAGAGGAAGGCTTGGGTCTCGGATAGTGTGACAACGGGGACAGGGGGGTCTCTGAGATTGTTAATATTTTCTGGCTGGCCCCAACTAAATGACACACTTGATAATCGAAGAAGGCTAAGCTTCTTAGGAGCTGGGTGTGGAATTGCATGCAACAGCTGACTGGATCCGTGATCTCTGAGCGTCTGTTGATCAGATACGGAATCACAGTTCCAAGTTGGTCTTAACCCGAAGACTCGGAAGTAACAGCTGTACATCCGGTTTTTCCTGAGCCGGCACTGTCCCGGAAGGTGCCAACTTGAGTACCGCGCCAGGCTCTGGGAGCCGATCAGCTCGAACAATGTCCAGAATTCAGATAAGAAAGAGGACGGGAGCCAGGTGTTTCTAACACAAGGTCATCTCGCAGTAAGACTATCACTAGACTGGAAATTAGATTGGCTCACAAGGAGAAAACTAGGAAACCGTCCTTCTCATGCTACAGTCTGGTCCTCAGGAAATGTATCCTGACGGCAGTCTGGACTGATCAAAGATTTCTTCAGGTTAGGAAAGTGCTGAACACCTGGCTCTTCCCCCCAACACATTGGTGTAACCTAGATTCTGGCTATCGTGTTCACACCCCCTTCTGTATTTTGTATTGTGATAGTTGCTACTAATGTTTGCTTGATGACTTGTAAACTCTCGTTACCAATGTTTCGTTTTATTCCCTTTTCAACAGTCCGTTGCTCCTGAGCACTAGGCTTGCATTGCAAAACATGTCATAATTCTTTGCACTGTATTAGGTAGTTTCATATTCCAGTGTGTTATGGCATCTTAAGCCACATCAAAATGGCATAATGACACTATCACATTTTTTAAAATATATCTTGTCATTATTTTAATGAAATATAAATGCATTGCAGATATTTGGTACATACATGTACAACATTTCCAAAAAGCAGATGCATGTTTACAGAACTTCTCCAAAAACGGATTCCCCTTCTATTATAATAGTCTATTGGTTTTCTATCAAAGACCAAAAGTGACTGTTTCTACTATGCAGATGTGTTCTCATCTATTGGCTAATCAACAACTCGATCAATATATAGCTAAATATTTTGAAATTTCAGAACTACATGAGAATATTTTAAAAACGTGGCTGCATTTCCTCCAAGTAATTTTTCGACATTTTTATTATAATCAAAAGGTGTAAAATGTTGCGTTCTTCTCAAAATTGTCGTTTTGAAACGTCATTGTAAGTGGAATCCCACGAGTGAGATTTGTTAAATATAAAAAAGATGAAGTTGATAATGATCTCCTCTTACAGTTAATAGAACCATATTTCACACTTTATCAGTCACCACTTAAGAATAAAGTTACATATAAAATTGCATAGCTTTTTCTGATTAATAGTTTTCCCAGAAAAGTGGCCAGTACCACCTCATCCCACCTGTTTTGTTAACAGCACTATCAGCACGCCTGCACTTCTGCATCGTGTTCTCTGTCCCTCGTGTGAAAACAAGGTCTTTGACTTTGAATGCATTGTAGTCAGAAAAAGGTTTGCGTTAGAGGGTCAGGCAAGTCGCTTTCATTAGTAAATATTGTCCTGCCCCTGTGAAAGGCATCCATGTCATGAGGTTCGGTAGTGGGGGGACATTTCTTTGAGCAGATACACGGCCAACTAAGAGGAAATATCTAATTAACTTGTTTTTGTCATTGTATCCAAACAGATTCAAAGGAACGCCTATTCTGTTTTCTTTGATGAGAGGTTTTCAATCCCGCTGGATCCATCGGCTTTGGAAGAAAACAGTTTGAGATTTTCCATATTTGGAATTGACTCGGATGAAAGAAACATCAGCACTGGGGTGGCCGAACTGAAGCTGTCAGACTTGGACTTGTCCATTCGACCGTTTAATGCATGGCTATACCTGCAGGATATAAATAAGGCAAGTCAACCATGACTCCTACTTTAACATTTGTTGTGACTGCTTAAGAACTGTGCTCTTACTATTCTTACCGCATGACTATTTTGTTTGTGCTCTCCTTTAAACTAATAATCTGAACCTCCTACACATGCTATTGTAGATACATTTTTTCTGGAATGGTTAAAATCTGTCCTCACCTCTCTGCGTGAATGTCCGTCATGTCCGATGCTCTACTCCACGTTATTTTGAAATGTGATTCTACCCATTATGTACCCAAGCATAAGCTACTGTGGCTCAGTTGTAGTCCTCTCTAGCAGCCGGGTGTGGGCTGGCCTATAGGGAGCTCTGGAGATTTCCCTGTTCGGCCTCTGCACCCTGGGCCGCTTTTGTGTGGTTACCTATTTTATTTACACATTTTTTCATTGGGTTGGGCTTGCTGAAAATGTGTAATGCAGGGCCACTTTGAACATGATTTCCTGGGCCTCTTTTGATTCCCAGTCCACCCCTGGCAGTAGAGTTGCAATTAATCCAAACTGGATCTGTGGGAGTCTTTGCCAAAACAGTCTGTAGTCCACAGTGGAAGGGGGAGGGTATCAAGTGACTCATCACGCCCCACCCCCAAAGTCGCTGGTTTGGCTACTCAGGAGCTACCTCACCAGGAAATCCGAAAGGATCCGTTGGTGTCTTTTAAACTAGAAGCAAACGCTGCACATGGTTCACATCCTTTCTTCCCATCTAGAAGAAGAAAAATATGTGGCAGTTACCTTGGGATTTGCTGTGCCATTGTTAGCATATGGAATATATCTTTCACTGTGGTCGATTGTGTATTATCACCCCCTTCCTTATCTTCATCTGTGTTGCTATTGTTGCTGTTCAGGTCATTTTTTGGCAAAAACGTATCCTCAACATGTTCTATGTCCATTAATCTATATGTTTATATTAAAGCCCTCCCATCCCGTTGATCCAAGTTGTCCGTTACACACCCTGCACACTTGACATCAAACATTTTTCAGACTACATGTTTTAGAATGTCCCAGCCTCGAGCAGACCCTATCTTTCCGAGGCCGGCAGGGAGCTGGTTATGATTGTTTAAATTGCCTACTTGTTTTCAATCTTGAACATGGACCTTGCTATAGTGTTGTGTTCATTACAATGTGCAATGTCCCCGTCTTACAGGCAGTTGACTCCGTGGGAGAGATACTACTTTCACTCAGCTACTTACCAACAGCAGAGCGACTGACGGTGGTCGTGGTGAAAGCAAAAAACCTAGTCTGGACGAATAGCAAGACTATAGCTGGTGAGCAGGAAAATCTTGACCCAATACCTTTTTCTGTCTATGGGTTGAAATATTTCATGACGTGCCGCGGAACTTTACATGTTATGTTGTTGGGGAGGATTTACAATTAGACAAGACTTCTCTAAGCACTATAGCACTGAGAAAGCTTTTTTCATGGAAAAACAATCACGTCGACACATGGCCAGCCACTAAATGAAAATAGTATTTAAATATAAGGTGCAAATAACTATTTAGTTGAATACACTTGTAAATGTTCTGTTTTCTATGCAGTTTTAAAATCTCAAAGCACGTTGAATGCAGTCTGTGCTAAAAGAGACTGCAGGCATTGCCTGGTGTCGGCTAGCTCTGGTAGAGCACATGAAGTGGCTGAGCAGCTGCTTCCTGTGCATCAAAAGCCCATGTATACTAAGAATATGAGTGTACATGCGTAATGCACGACATACAACATTGGGGGAAAACAAGGTTTTTAAGCAGAATTACTGGACTAGATAAAATGAGGCTATCGAGTGAAGTGTGGGGATTATGGTGGGAAGGTGTGCTTGTATATAAATGTTTATAATATATAAAATGATGCTGAACAGGAGCTACAATGTATTCTTGCCCATGCAGCAGTTTGCTAAGTAGGTTTGTCCTGAATAGAAACCCAGTAAAGCACGAAGGAAGACTGTAGCGGGCCTTGTAAGGCAAGGAGAACAGTTTTGGGTGACCTATGCCAGTATCCTGTAACCAAGTTGAACAGTATTTAAAGGCACCTGCTTGCCATCAGTCTGGAGGAGCCGACCACGGAAGAGGGACAGAATGCTGGTCGGGGTGGCAGAGTCCTTTGTCCCTATCCTCATTTTTGTACAGATTAAATTGTTATCCTTGCAAGATGAGACACTTGGCCTTAATTTCCTAGAGGGGTGAACTATGAATCTGGTGTGAGCGTGATTAGGGTTACCTGTATTTAAGTGGTAACCCTGTAAATTGGGCTACCTTTCAATGTACATTGCAATGGAACACCCTTGTCCCCAAACACTTTTTTTTCTCACCATGACATTGGCATTGTTTGGGTAAAGGTGTAATGAATTTCACTGCTCTTAATATATGTCAACCACGTCACGATAACAAGTCTCAAATAGTGTGAACGCTTATCTCTGATCAAAGTTCATGACAACATTTGAACCATTGAACTGAACACCCATAATATCTAGGCGGGAACATTTTGGGGTTTTAGCTATCTGGTGGCACATAACCACCACCAATAAGCCAAAACTATTGCATTGGATTACAACTCAGAGGGTGACGAACTGTGAGGAGTCGCACACAACTTGTTGGAATTATTTGGTTATTTATCCACCCTTTGACTGCTCACAGCTATGGTAATCCCAATAGCTATTCCCATCCACTGCTTGCTTCTCTCAAAACACATCCTCCTGGGATCTCTTTGAGCTAGCTCTATCAAGCAGCAAAATCAAATGTTGCCCACCCAATGTTTTTTATGTTGTGTGCTGAAAATGAATGGCTTCATTGCAGCGATATAAATGCTACATGTGCCATGAACATGTCTTAAGACCAAGTGTGCCTTCAGCCACTTGATTTACATTTGTTCCTTGAACCGAAGTCATGTTAAAAGCATTGAGGGAGCCAGACATTTTGGCTTGCATATTGGAATTAGGTAGGTACTTGCTGGGCATTGCTATCAAATGCCCAGACAATCACACCATTTTCCAGCTGGTGCCAGCTCATGGCCAAGAAGTTTCATTATGGCAGTACCTATCCCATATCTACACTAAAAACACCCTAAAACGGTTGGCTTTGTCAATCCTTGTTTTTCTTTTCATGTTCAGAGAACTAGGGTTCTTAATAAATGCCCATCATTAGATCATGTCCAATAATCTGAGTGAACTAGACTGTTCCATACCTGACTGAGTAACATATATGCAAAATTAAAAATGTGGGAACGTTTGTTTTAGTCCATGTTACAATGAATAAAGAAACATTGACATTGTTTTGTATGTCTTAATAGTCAAAGCCAACACAGTTGGAAAAGCAAGCAATAGAAATTGCGAATTTCAATTTAGTTACTGCAGCTTTATTCTTGAGGGCGTGAATTCCAGACAAAAAAGGCTTTCCGTGGGTATTTAGGGGATCCGCATATTCTACAGATTAAAAGGGAGTCCTGAAGCTGTGTTCTCACAAGTCCATCACTCGCGCAGAAATGCAGCATTCTCACCTACAGTGCTGCCTACAAAAGGAAAACCATCTCTCGGGAATATCGGCGGCAGCCTATACGCAGCTCATAACCCTCCCCCCACCCCCAATAACTATTTTGTAAGGCCATATTTGGCCTGTCCGTCAGAGTGTGGCGCAGATGTGGTAGGGAGTGGGTGGCTCAGGGCTCCAATGCCAATGGACATGGTTTCCCTGCACCATGGGCATGGTGAAGAGAATGCATGCATACGTGGCATGCATGTTGGCATCATTGGGACCAAACCTCGTATGAGAAGATGGTGCATGCATAGGGTATCAATTGTCAGATCTGTGGGTGTGGATCCTGTGTAGAACACTAGAGTACGGCCACCCGCAACATGTAAGGTTGCTTGGTATAGAATCTGGGGCATTCCCCCGTGCATCAGAATGAGGCTATGTGGTCGCCTCTAAAACACTTCACAAAACATGTTTGTGTGCATATTTTCAATGGTGAATGATCTATTAACGTCGAATGTTTAAAAAAAAAAAAAAATATATATATATATATATATATATATATATATATATATATATATATATATATATATATATATTGGATGCCCTGACACAAATCTGAATATTCATTGAAGGGTTTTTTGTGTAGCTCTGTTGCATACCTAACCTCACTTCAGAGTACTGTGAGACCTCACTCGGTGAAAGTAATTTGGGGAAGGTAATAAGGAGTAGTGTAAGGATGGATAGGTCGTGTCCTGCCGCTTGCAGCTTCTGTCCAATATGACACTCTTCTCGGCTAGTAATGGATTGATGTCAGTTTCTCTGCCTGGCATTCAGGCCTGCTGCCTGCATACGGGGCTGAAGTCCCAAAATTGCTGCGTAAGGACTAAAGGCTCGGTGCATAGTGTATCTTCTTTCTACCGGGCCTTCATGGTGTTCTATGCAAAATGGTCTTCTTCAAAAGTGGTGTTGGTAGAAAGATTAAGGGTGTTTGTTTTCCAATCTGTTTCCCCTGGCTGTGTGCTCCCCACACCTAACGGCATTCTTCCCTGATATATTTAGTTGGTCTTAAACTCTTGAATTCCTTTCTTTTTCCTCAATAGTTTTTAAATCGAGTTTAATGGGGGACGCCTTGCAGCAAAAGGCTGTATCCAGCTGATATGCTACTCTTCAGGTCTGGCTTCAGAGTAAGGCAGAGCGAGGATTCCTGGGCTCGTGGCTTGCCTATGTAAAAAGAATGCATGTCCATTAACATTACAGTATCGCGATTGTGTGGGTGGCTAAAAACGCAATAAACAAGCATTGGCAAAGGCAACAGTTTTGGCCTGTGTATCGGCATTAGGCATTTGACAGCCTCTGCTATTATATGCGCAGGTACTCGCATCATTTTGCACAGTTGCTACCATCGATGATCAGTTAATAGCACTACCCAGTGCTTGGTAAATGTCTTTCCTATGCTTTCACAAAAGCCCAAACTGTTGGCATTGCCAATGCTTCTTTCCTGGTACCAGCACACTGCATTCCAAGATTCTATCTTACTTTTGCTCTGTAATGAAACTTAATTTGTAGGGGGGATATCATTGCATTTACAAAGAATCTACAAACGTGCAGTTTCTTTGGAAATGCAAAGTAAGGCAGTCCCCTGAAAACCTGCACTGTGTCGTACATGGGCCTGAGGCCAGGGTGACCTGAGGTACAGTTTCCACCACTGACTCATTCACAGCCAAGTGGGTCAGCGGGTGCTACGGGTTGCCAGGCGATGTCTCTGGCAGCACTGTTCTCCCTCATGGGTACAGTAGCCCTGCAAGAGAATAGAGGCTTGTTCTCGCCTCGCTGTTCCTGCCTGTTGGAGGCTAGGAGAAGGGGTCAACCTGCTGCCCCCACAGCCAGCCAAATGCAGAGGTAGGGATGGGGAAGGGGGGCATAGAGGGGACCCCAGTGGTAGCTTGATTACCCTCTTTGGCAGGGTTGGTGCTCCTGCCATGATCAGGAAGGGGGTCACACAGAGCACTGAAAAAAACCCTTACCCCTGCTCCTGCATGCTTGTGCATACAATCCTCGGAGCAGGAGTGTGGGACACGAGCCTCGGCCAGGCCATACGTAAGTGCATGTGTGTGTGGTGCATTCATGTTGGTGTTCTAATGACTGAGCGTCAGTGTGTGTGTGCGCGCGCATGTGCAACGTAGCAAAGAGAGAGCATGGGGTTGTTGTATTAGCAATATGCACGGCATGTGGGTGTTCTTGGGCAAGACGATTCAAAGGGCTGCTGCTATGGGGAAACAGACCTGGCATGGGATGCTATGGAAGGAGTGTGGTCGACACGGGACAAATCAGGGGCGGGGGGGGTGCCAAGCAATATAGGCAGTTTTGGGAGGGTCTGGAGGCAATGCTGATACCAACATGACCTTGCTATAGTGCCTGGGTAATGCCTGCATAGCATTGCTGATGCTTGTATTCATATTTGCGATGTGCAATGTACATGTTTCCTATGTGAAGAGGTCTACGTTATCTTCAAAACATTGTGTTGCCAGCTTGAAAGCTGCCTCTCCTGACACAATATTTAAAGCAGGTGTCATTTCTATTGCGTGGTTTGGCAGTGGTAGCCACTGCTGCCGCAAGTGTGTTCATATATCGGGGTACTGTGCACCCGGGGGTTCTATTCGACACTCACAGGGCATGCTGTGTTCTTGGTGACCTGGTACCTGAAGAATTGGAATATTTGATGTATTCCCCTATAAAACTGCCTGCCAATCACATAGGTTTAATTCACAAAAATAGAGCTGTAAAATTCTGCATTCTCACTAATCTAAAGTTTCCTTCAAACTCCAGCATATGGTTTAGTGCTCGCTCAATTCAAAATCAAACGCACTCCATGGTTGTGTGGTTTTCAAACTTTGATGTTTTTTTCCATACTTAAGAAATGGAAATAATCACCCAATGCACAACAGTAAATACAGTGAGCCGTACACACGTGGGCCGTACACATCACTACATTTCCCTCCATATCTCCAAGGCCCCATATTTCCCGCTTTCATTTATCAAACTGCTGCATTTTGGGAGTTCTAGTCTTTGGTCAATTCTATTGGGGTTCTTACATTGAACTTAATCTCCTAAAACCAATGTTTGCCAAGGGAAAGCCCGGGAGAGCAAATGTGGAATACTGAATACATGTGGCCATTAGATCACTTCGTTAATCAGGGACAACTAAAAAAAACAAGGGGAGCCCCTTTTAGGCAAATCCTATAGATTTCACTTAGCAATGGGCGTTAAATGGGTGGGACACATAGCCAAACTACATAAATCCATCCTCGTATGTCACCTGTATTGAAAAGCATTGCACACCTACATTCAAAGCCCCTATTTCAAGCCCCTAATTCAAGCTCTTATGTTAAAGCTCTTATTTTAATGACAATAGTTTCAGCTGTCTAGCTCGCGCTTTCAGCACCACCTAATAGCCAAAACTAAAAAAGCATATAATTTAGGGGCTGATCCATCCAAAGGGGGGTCTCACACCTGTCTGATAAAGAAATTATCTCCCACATATGCCTCATCATCCTCTCGTCCCCTCTAAATTAATGTCTCAGATGATTCCATTGGAATTTTGGCAATTTCTCTTTTAGTTTTGCAATTGTTTTGGGGGTAAAGGGGCGGAAGTGAGGAAATAGTATTGGCAGCTCTGTGCACGTATGTGGATAATATCACTGCTGGAGTGGAAGCCACTGATTGACCCGTCCGCGGAGCCGCGTGATGTCACCAGGTGGCTGGTGTGGTCACCATTTTCTGCCTCTCAAATATGCATTTCAGTGTCCAGGTGGACATGTTATTTAATGTGATATTAGTAAACCTTTGGACTACGCTAATCTCCACTGTATTGTGTAGTAATAGTCTTACAGTGCTGAGACCTGTCCTGCGAGAATCCTATATCATTTCCCTAGAGGGGCAGGTATATTTCTTTGCAGGCCTGTGCATCTGAAAGGATGGTAAAGTTGAGGCCGAATCAACCATTGACATATCAGCTGTGCCACGGAAAGCCTACTGGGTTGGGGAAGGGTCTGTTCCATGTCTGGATCACTTCCCAATGTCAGGTTGCTCGGTGGCAGAGCCAACCATAAACATGGCACCCATGTCTTTGAAAAGATGTCTGGCTTAGGCCAGTTAGTCACATGCCCCGTTCACCCCTTAAAGGCTACCGTCCTGTAGCTTAGGCAAACAGACACATACTGATGTGAAATTTCCCATTGTGTAAGCCATGTGTCTAAAAACCTCTATAGGCGTCTTTTTTTCTAATCCGAAGTGCTGACACCTGCTGTCAGCCCTTTAACCGAGCAGCGCTTCGGCTAACCCTGCTGCCTGATGTCTCTTTATTCAGAAACAGGAGGGGGGGGGCTGGGTTGGCTGGATTCTACATTTGTTTCTGAGTAAAGAGCTAACATGCAGCAGGAAGCCCTTTAACCATGCTCAGTTAAAGGGTTTCCTGCTGCATGTTAGCACTTCACTCGGAAACAAAAGGAGAGGCCGGCTAACCAAGCCTCTCCTCCTGTTTCTGAATAAAGATACATCACGCAACATGCATCCCTTTTTCTCATGGAACCACGTGGATAAAGGGTTGCCTGCAGGGATCAGCGACGCATCAATCAAGTCAAATAACTTTTTAATAACAAAACATGGTGGCTGCTAATTTGGAAGGAGAAATGGCTAACCAATTCACCACACAGTAGAAAATCAGCCAAAGAGTGCAAAAAGAGGTGCGATTGGAGGGAAAATTAGCGGGAATGGGGGGCAAATCCTATCTATTTCACTTAGCAATGGGCATGGCACATAGCCAAGCTACATAAATCCATCCATATGTCACTTGCATTTAAAAGCATTACACACCTACTTTCAAAGCCCCTATTTCAAGCTCTTATGTTAAAGCTCTTATTTTAATGACAATAGTTTTGGCTGTATAGGTAACGCTTTCAGCGCCACCTAATAGCCAAAACTAAAAAGGACCCCTATTTACTCATTCTTAATTATAATGACTCTGATTTTAAAATAGGGGAGGAAGATTGTGCCCGCAAGACGGAGTGCATGTTTTGGAAATTGGCCAAAGGTCATAGAATGGGAAACATTATTAATCTGGCTTTGATATGTATAACCCCTTTCTGGTAATGGGGGTATTTAATCTGTTATTAATAATATTGTAAGGCTAGTAGCACCGCATTGAAGGGTCAGCAAAATCACGTGTTTGGCAGGATTTAGCCCCTGCTCTGAGCTGGGGGCAAATCCGCAGTGAATTTGCCGATTTTCAGCGCTATTACCGCCACGCTAATACCGGCGGTGGTAGTAGGGCCAAAAATTCCCCATTGGGCCCAATGGGGAATGTGGATTTACCGTTCGCCAAAACCATGATCCGGCGCAGATAGCACCAGGGGGTTTGTCAGTAACGCTAATAGCCCCGGGGGTAATACTGCCTGGGATACTGCCCAACTCGTGATGAGGTCCATGCTCTTAATGCTGCAAATTGGTCACCATGCCCAGGTTCTGCATGGGAGCGCTACATGCTTTTAGACAGGAATGCGTGCATTTCGCTGATGGAATTTCATGTATAGTTTGCATGCGTATGGGCTTAAAAAACAAGTGTGAAAGGTGCTGGTGGTCGCTTTAGCACAATTCTAAAAGTGAATAGATACTACACAATACATGTATGTAGCAAACTCCCACTGAGATTCCATGTTATTTCTCCCTCAAGAGCGCTGTCACATTAAAATTGCGCCATAAGGACACCTACCCCTTACCCTGCTTTTTTCCTCGCGCAATCTCTATTGTGGTGGGGGGAGGCAGGTGCGCACCACCCTCTATGTGCTCTGCGAACCCCCAATTCTCCCTCCTCTACCCCATGCATGTGCCCACTACTGTTCACTTTCTCCAACCCATTTACCTTCTTTTCGCCTCCTGGGAAACCATTGTAGGTGTGGGGACCTCCATGAAAGGGGGTTTTCGGCATCCTACATTACAATGTCCTCCCAGGAGCCTTTTTGCAGTATACCCTATTGTCAGCGGCCTCCTCATCTACAATGGGGAATGCATTAGTCCACTAAGATGCCTTATCAGAGCACATGAATAATTGTCTGTGCTCTGAGGAAATATAAAACAGTTTTGAAAATGAGGATGGATTGAGAAGTCAAGTAGCTTAGCTATTTTCTTGAATATGTAATGTGGCAACATAGCACAAATGGCCTGCAGGGAACTTATTTATGAATCAGCAGTTTTTGGTGGGAGAAAGGTCGGGTTTGGCATGGACTGATGTTACTGCCCCCAGTGGAGTCGACTTGGCCTGGTGACGATGGGCTGGTTCTGATGATCTTCCCTTTGTATCTTATTAGAGGAAGTGTCATAAAGTTCACAGGTAGAAAACAAAATTCTAGTTTCATTCAAAGCAATTGTTGGCATAACCTGCTCCAGATTCCATGACTCCCAAGCTACATCATACATCAACCTGCCCACTCTATCACCTGGATGTATTTCACGAACGGTGGTTGATAAACTGAGAACCATAAATCTCAGTTCTTTTCCGCTGAAGATAAGAGCGTAAATCTTAAATCTTAAATCTTAAATATAAATGGGAAATTCCACCCCCAGTAATAGACACTATCAGTTTGTCCTTTCCTGGTATCCTATGATTCTGTGGGAACACATTCCCTTCAACATATTGTCCTTTGGGAAAAATAGCCTGGCCTGAGACTTTGAAAATGTTTATGCCTACATTCATCTTAAGAGGCCTCTGATTACAAGGGACTTCTCTTATTCGGCTTTGTTTAAGAGGATTAAAAGTCCCAGAATCACAGAAGTACTGGGACGAAGAAGAGGGCTGAAGAGGCAGGCTACAGCAGGTTCCTTTTGATGAAAAAGGAATCAAAGCTGATTTCCTCCCCTGTACGGGTGGTATTAGAAATCGTTTTTTAATGGGAAGTACAAGTGGCACGTGTAGGAGGAATAGGCCAACCAACCCTTTTCTGATGTAGCTTATGTTTGATCAGAATATGCCATATACATAGTGGATACCCGGTTTGTGTCAGCTGACTCCGATTCCACTCATGAGACCATATGTGAAGGATCAGTAATCGAGGCAGTCATCTGTTTGGTGATTTATCAACATATGCCATTTTATTACAGACAATCAAAATGCCTCACTATCCCTACTCAGCTGAGGATGTCCTGCCTAACCAAAGCTAAGGGGGAAACACTCTAGCACAGGATAACTGGCCCTCACACTAAGCAACAAATACACATAGAAAATATATGGCAATACAACATAACATGAACAACATTCACAGGCTCTGAATAACCTTCTAATGTCCTAGGTAACTTCCCTTCACCAGGATTCCAAGTCAATTCTGCTAATGTTCAACCAAAGAAAGTAATGTCTCAAATCAGTTCTTGATGTTTCAATGTCAATGTAAATGTTTGTTAATCAAAGTTCCAATGATAGCAAATAACTTCTCCTTGGTGAAATATCCACTTTCCACTTCCATCAAATAGCACCAATGGTAATCCCAGCCCCAATGGGTTGTCACCTTTTCCAGAAGATTTGCCACAGTTCAAAATAAAATGCAACAGCCTCTTAACCAAGAGCTGTGGTACACAGTTCTTGGTTAACATTTAGACTTTAAAATTCACAATGGTATATTTGTCAGGATGACTTCTCAGTACTGCTGCTTCCACTTCAACAACTTCACGTCCACTTGATTCCCTATGAGAACTTTCACCTTTGTCTCACAGTATTCCACTTGGTTTGAACTACTACACTGTTGCATCCACTGATAACCAGATATACCGCCACTGCTTCAGTACTTGGAGCTACCACAGCTTCAGTGGTTTGTACTTATAGACAGGCTTCGACAAGGTACACTTCAAAGTACTTCAACGATTTTAAGTAGGCAAGACACTCTTTCTCTGACTAACTCTCTTCAAAAGGGACAGCCCCTTTGCCTCTTGTCTGTCTGCCACAATAACAACTTTGGTTTGCCTTTAAGACTCATTCCTCTCTGTCTTCCACAGTCTCTGGCACTACAGGTTGGGTAAACTGAACAAAGCGTTTTTACTTTTACAAGCAGCAGGTTTCCCTTCCCCCAGCTTTACCTGTACCCTTCTGCCAGTTATCAGCCCAAGTAATTACCCAGAAGCCTTGTTGCAACTTTGTTAGCTTCAGGTAATGCTTGCAAACTTGTATAGTAGGGCAATGAACTGTTATTAACTTCACATTACATTTAGATTGTTTCTCAACTTTGAGAAAGGCTGATTTCAGTGTAAATATGGGGAGACTCTTCACTTGGGCAATGCTTGTTCTGTTCTGCAATAGTTTATACGCTTTAACTTCTAATAAATGAAATGTATGCCTTGTTGGGATAAAGAGCAGATTTTAGTCTTTCTTTAGAAATCACAATTAGGCACACTCTACTACTTTCTTGATATAGTTTGTAAGGTTTAAAGATTGGTATAAAATTGTATTCCTGTGTGAAAGTGAAAGATAGTTTAGTCCTCCTTTGGGAATCACAATTGGGCACACGAGAACACTTGCATTGTCAAGGGTAGGTATTTAGTAATGTTCTTAGCAATGTTCACTCTCCTTAATTAGGGACACACGACCACTCCTTTTAAGTAGTAGCAGTCCTTTAACGATTGAACAAAGGTTTAGACAACGATAGCTTCTCATGTGAAGAAAATGACTCATATTATACGCGAGTGCTACATTTCCATTGATCTGGTATTTCAGCTGCAAGAAACAACTTCTACTCGCTTTAGTTCTTACACGAGTTAACCGGGAACTGGATAATGTTGCCGGCAATGCTCGCGCACAGTGTTAAAAACCTGTACTTCACTCATCGGCTTCTTTGACACTTGCTCTGCGGGTGGCACTGCTTCCACATCTTCTACCACAACATTTACTGCTTCTGGCTTGCTAGGAACCCACACCATTCATCTGTAAAGGTGTCTCCAGTCTGGCAACATGTTAGGGAGCCCTTCTCGCTCCTGAGACCTATGGAACTGCTTCTTGCCTCGCTCTCCTGCACATCCGCTGCTTTGCAACCACGGCAATCGGGCTCAAATGGGGAAAGACCGCTCTGCTGCACCCCTTCTGCTGCACATCCTCTGCACTTCAGATTTTGGGAGAAAAGAACCCTCTCAGAACAAGCAGGTGAAATATGCTGTCTCCATGTTCTGGCATCCCTCTGGTTCTCCCACTTCTGCTTGGCTTGCCTGTCTCGTGCCTTCTTCCTTCTGCTACTACTGCTACAACTCACATTCAAGTCACAGAACCAGCTTGTTCTGCTCCTTACAATTGCCTGCACCTGAGGGGGCCTTTTAAGCCTCCCAGGTTCTTTTAGGTGTGGGTTGTCAGGCTTAATTGCCTGACTACTGCTGCATCCTGCCACTTCAGCCTTCTTCCTTGTTCCAGCACTTCTGGGATTCTGGCACTTGTAGTTCTCTTCAACAAAGGTGTTTCTTTTAACAATTGAGTTAATTTTAAGGGCAACTCTACTTCACTTAAACTCATTAAAAGATGGACTGACACAATTAGTTGTTACAGAGTAAGACATTTGTTTTAAGGCATTTTCTCTAGATTCTTTTACATTCTACCTTGGGGAGTAAGGATGGTGTTTATTCTTAAAGGATCTTTCTACTGACAAGGCATGCTCAGAGTTTACAGAATTTTTACCCTGGGTCACAGATCGTACATGTGGGTTAGGAATACTATAATGGCAATTTGTCTTCACCTGTTTTGGCAACCAGAAAGGCACTACATTTCAGAGGGCAAATACTGTCTCAACCCACAGTATCTCCTCACCACCCTGTGGCCTTTCCCCTCCCAGGTGATCCTCCCACAGTACACAACCCACAGGGTTAGGATCAGGAAGCTTCTGCCTTTTCAGTGAGGGGTCCGTAGGATTCTTCAGAGCTCACTCCACCCCTCTCCCCTGCTCCTTCACAGTCGCTTCCAAAATCACTCTGTGCCTAGGCAGCTAGCTATCTCTGAGCAGGAATATTTCTCCAAGACTGGCAAACTATAGGAGTACTTGGGTATGGAGCACAAGCCCTGTACTAAAAACCAAATAATACTTTGTCATGGAGCACCATAGCTTAATGGGCCAGGGCTAGTCTGGGCCAACCCTGACATGCTCTGGGATAAGCTCCTGAGCCGGGTCTCTGCCAGGGCACACCCCCACTAGCCCCAGCCACGCCAACCTCTCAGGCATCCATTTAGCTGAGTGCTGCATGGTTACACTGCTGCCTGCTGGTGTCTGCATTTCAGATTCCTTTTTTTTTTCTGATCTGAAATGCTGACACCTGAAGTCATCCGTGTATCCGAGCAGCGCTTTGGCTAAACCTGCTGCGTGATGTCTCTTTATTCAGAAACAGGAGGAGGCATGGGTTGGCCAGCCACTCCTTTTGTTTCTGAGTAAAAAGACATCACGCAGCAGGAAGCCCATTAGCAGAGTTTGGTTAAAAGGCGAGAAAAAGTTTGTTTATGCCCACACCTAATTGCGCCAAACTCCTTACGTAGCAAATTAAATTCATAAAAGTCAAATTGCTTGATATGAATAATCTTTGGTTTATTTGGTACGGTTTCTGCCCTTTTTGGATGACACGTGTTTCGGCGTTTAACTTGCGCCTTTTTCAAATCCAGGCTGTTCTCATATAAAAACATAAACACAAAAAAAAAATAGAAATAAAATACCATTTTGAGTAGCATGTGACCTGACTGCTATATTTTGATTAATTACACGTTGTGTACACGAGATAGTGAACCTGGTTGTTATTGTGAACCTTATAAAAACATCCCTCAATGTGACAGACACCTGAAAAGTGACAAGCAATTGATACCTCGTGTAATAGTGAAGCATAAGAAAAAGTCAAACAATTAAATGCGTCGCAGAAAAAGTAGGTGAGACCCGTATTGACTTATATATCCAAAATGAAACACATTCAAAATGAATCTCTTACCCTTGCTTATATAGGTTGAAGTCCCCCTTCCGGGAAATATATATATTTTTTTAAATCGAATTACGTAACTGTAGTCCTAGGGTTTGATCCCTCCTAAATAGAAAAAACCAAATGTTCCATTTATACTGATGTTAGCTGGGATAAGACCATTTATCTCATCATTATCCATCTCTTGTTGAAAATATGTTTCTCACGGTTTCATGCCTACATTTTAATTTAGTACTTGCATTGCACCCTGTGTTCAAATAATAGTGCAGTATTCCATTGCTGAGGAAAATCAAAGTCAGCGCTATTTATTTCACACTTAATTTAACACGTGATGGCAATAATATGGGACGCGCGTCTTTCCCTTCGGCTCCTGGAAAAAGGCACACCTACTCCATCGATTTCACACTTTTTGGAATATTCATTATAAAATTGATGGCAATGACCATGAAAGTTATAGTCCTCCCTCTTCTTAAGGGAGTGAAAGCGCAAACAATTGATTGTATTGTCATGTTTACGGTTGTGCCCACTTCCGCGAGTTTGTTTACCCAAAAACAAACGTGTTTGTTTAAGTCACACGATAGGAAGCATGCTCGCCTCTGTGGGAGGCGTGCTTGTTCTATTAATCCGGGTGGTCTTAGGGCTTACCTGCAAATTATCTCTATCGCGCCTCACGCGTCGGTGGTCCCGTCTTAGTTGGAACCAGCTCCTTGTTCATATGGAGCCTTAGACCTGTGGTCCTTCTTCGCTTTCTGTATTTTAGTATCTGTATTCGGCGGCCATATTTTGGGCTAATTCCCAGACTTTGCTATGTAAACGCGTCAGCTCAAGATTGCGTACGTTTATTTATAATATACAAGATCATAGTAGTTGCCGATTCTTATAAATAATTGAAAAGCTAAGATATCTCTTCTATTTGTATCAAAAATGATTTGGTAAGGAGGGTGGGAAGCGGTGTTACAAGTTTGATCCCTCTCTAGGATCTGTTTGTATTAGCCAACCTCTGTGTTGGGAGTGTTGAGAGTGGTGCATTGTGTTTAAGGAAGTCTTCTTTATCGGGGAGATCTCTAGAATTAACAAGAGATCAATTTTACAATTACCCTCTCCTTATAATATATGTAGTACATTTTAAAAATAAGTTTATCTACACATGATTTTGTGGAAACTATTGGAGTTCGAAGCATAGGCAGTTTTAGAGTGTTCCCCTACATGTTTGGACAAGTCCCATCAAGCACCAGATTTATTCCCACTTAGTACCTGAAGTAAGACCTGAAAACCTTATGGGATCTCAAGGTGGGAGTGTATGTTTTTCAGTGGTTCTACCCAATCTGTCCCCGCTTGGATATTTCACCACATGCCAGCCCTGCATACACCCTGTTCTAGCACCCTTCAGTCACCTGTCCTCTGCCCCCATTTCACCACTCCTTGTTCCTCTACTCACTCCCTATTTCCCAGAGTAAAATGTCCCACCCAAAAATAGTGCCAGTTGGATGTGGTCTGATGGGTGGATACCTCTTTAGAAGCACGCTTAGAGAGAAGTTCATTGATGGAGACTGTGAAAGATAGTGATGTTTAATTTATTTAAAACAAATGTGACAATAGCATATTCACACTTCAAACATCATCCAGCCTTTTAGTCAGATAATCAATATAAAGCACTCAAAATTAATGTTCAATGTATGTGAAAAGCATCCACCACAGATTGGGCCATCTTCTGAGTCTTATAAATATGACCATGCAAACCACACACTCATCAAAGCTTCACTGGCTACCCCCTTCAAGTTGGGATCACCATCAAAGCCAGTTGTATTATATTCAAAGATGCCATTAAACTCCCTCCCATCTACCTGGCAGACAGTCAGTATCTCACCACCAGAAGACGGCATCTGGTCAGACTAGAACAGCAGAAATCAGGTTGATTCACCAAAATGCTAGGTGTAGCGGCAGTGACATTACACACTTGATGACGAAGTGATATCACATGACCTTTGACCTGGATGTTATCAGTTCCTCTAACCATGGTGATATCACCGGAAGTTGCTTGCGGGCGTAAAGAAAGTACATATATGTACAATGTTTAAAATACCAAATAGCTACTAAAGCAGTTACAAATATTTTAGATATTAAACACATTTTAACAAGGGTGCTGCCTTTATATGATATGAAAGGGTTAGACCCCATAGAGTAAGCTTAGGCTGGGGCACTGCCATAGATATGCCATGCCAGCATTGCATAGCTAATTACTTCCATATTGTTATAGCTGTATGTCCGATATTGTCACTATATGACAATCAGAGCCCCTACATTGCCAGTTGCTGTGATATTACAGTATGAAATAATCCAATAGATGCAAGTCACCAACAATGCACAGGAGCATTAATGCTTTGATTCATGATAATGATTTGTTATTTATATAGCGTTTGTGCCAAAGCATTATGCATAGCGCATATTTAAATACAATTCTCATTCTCACTGAAGTTGGTGCTAATTTATCAACCTCGGAAGAATGAAAGGATGGGTTGCCCTTGCCAGGATTCAAACCTGCAACCTGCAGATCACACATAGATCGCAGCAGCGATCGCTCAACCCGCTCAGATCTTACCACTTTTCTCTTAAAAACGCAATGCCACAATAAGAAAACATGTAAAAACTGGCTGCACAATAGAGGCTAGACACATAACAGTTGTTTGTTGTAGCCTTGATGATGTACAGGAAACCATGTCATGCCACAGGAATGCATACCTAGATGAGGTACACCAAAATGGCAATCTAACCAAGTAATACAACTTATCATGCATTCTTTATCATAGATGCCCAGAAAAATATACCATGCCACAGTAAGGAAAGGCTAGACTGGCTTCACATGCCAGTCTAGTCAGGCAATTACACCCATCATGATTGCTTTATCAACGATGCCCAGTACAAAATGTCAAGCCACAGTAAGAAATTGCTAGACTAGTGTACCAAAAGACAAGTCTAGCCACGTAATGACACTTATGATGCTTCCTTCATTTTCTATGCCCAGAAAATATTCCATGACACAGTAAGAAAAGGCTATACTGGTTGGACCCAAATGCCAGGCTAGACAGGTAATAACACTTATCATGCTTACTTTATTAAAGATGCCCAGTAAAAATGTCGTGCCACAGTAAGTGATGACTAAACGGACTATACCAAAATGCCAGTCTAGCCACTAATACATATCATGCCTGCTTAATCATTGATTACCTTTTAAGTATTAGTACCCCCTCTCCTGCCCACATGGCCCTGCTCCCTCCCACTCTCCTCCTCCAATCCCCGAAATCAACTCCTCTGCCCAGTATTACCTCAACGTCGCTCTTCCTTATCCCATTACTTATGTATAAGGCAAGGTTTTTCATAATCGAGTACTGCAGTGAGGAAGAGAGGGACTAGGAGTAATACAG
This sequence comes from Ambystoma mexicanum, assembly GCF_040938575.1. Lineage (NCBI taxonomy): Eukaryota > Metazoa > Chordata > Amphibia > Caudata > Ambystomatidae > Ambystoma > Ambystoma mexicanum. The sequence continues at coordinate 975,436,551 of NC_090934.1, read as the reverse complement.
ATTACTGGTAAGTAATCCAGGTATTTAACCCAAGCATACACATAGACACACCGCTTGCTCTTTTGCACATGTACTCATTCACCATTCACTTACACAAACACGCCCATCCACCCAAACATCACGCCCTCATTCACACACATTACATTATATATACACATACAAACATACATTACATAATAAACACATACACATTTGCATTAAAAAAATAAATGTCTTCACCTTTCAGAATCTGTACTCTGCTGCCGTACCTCTTGTTCCCATTCTCCAGCTCACATGCAAGGCCAGTCATGCGCAGCAGAGCACAGGAGCCAGTGCCATCCATGTCTTGGTGTTGGAGGGACGCTCGAATTTCAAAATTAAAACATTTCTTTTTGAAGTCAGAGTGACTTAAAAAAGAAATGATTTATTTTTGAAATATTGAACCCTCCCGGAGGGGACGCAGAGGCAGTGCCAGAGCTCCCATGGTGGTTGCTAGGGATCGCAGATGCGACCCCTAGCGCCCCCCAAATGATGTCCCTGGCAGAAGTGCAAAAAAGAGAGAAGCTATCAGATGTGATCTCAACACCCTCCAAGTCCAAATCCAACCCCTCCTCCTCACCTGAACCCTGATGTGATCCTTGAGTCCTCTTCTCCTTCTTCCAAATGGCTTCTTTTTTTTGTAGAGATAAGGTCTGCTCCGAGAGGTAGCCACTGTGGAGGCTGATAGGCAACAGCTGTCCACTGGCTCCTCTCTCGGAACAAGCCTACAGCAGGGGAAAAAAGCCAGATGACTAAAAAAAAATTAAAAAAAGAAATCCCGAGTACTGGAGGGGATCGGGTTCAGTAATGGAAAGTATTGGTCTGGAATACCGCGTACCCTGTGTGAGCAGCCTGAAGGACTGTGAGGTGTTCATGTAAAGCAGGCGGGCAGAAGGCGGAACTCCGGAGGAGCGGAGGGAGCACTTGGGTCGTCCAGAAGGATCCGCAGGGTAGGGTAAATGGAAACCGGATAGAAAAGAGGTGCACGGAGGGGCTACGAAGAACGGGAATCAAGGGAGAGAAGACTAGGGAGAGGAAGGAGGGAGACAGGAGTGCGACAGAAGGAGCAACTCCGGTAAGCGGAAGCTGCTCGGGGCAGAACAACAGAAAGGAAAGGTAATAGCACACGTAGCAGAGAATAGGGGCAGCGCCTTCACCGAAGGTAAGGAAGGAACTTCGGTTGCAACGCAGCGGCCGTCGGATTCAACAAGAAGGTAAACCTTCCGGCGGCCGTAAGCCGCAACCAATAGACCGAGGAAGCAGGTTGGGCCCAAGAACGTAATGGAACGCTTAATGGCGCCTTAGCCGCCAGCGATTCCATACACGTTGGGAAGCCCAGCGCGTGACAGAAGCAGGAACCACGCGCTACCGATCTATGCCAGAAGACTGTGGAAACTCAGAGCCATCAACATCAGAATCACTCCTAACCTCATGCAATTCAGAAAAGAAATCAAGAATATCCTCTTCAAAGAGCACCTTCTTCATACCCTGAGTGTTGCACCCCAAGAACCCACTTAGCCCAGTATCCCTCCTGCTATTGCTGCCCCCAGGCGGTCCACCTGCACTCAGCTCTCTCACATGCACTTATGAACTCTAAATAACTATTCTCTGCTACATGTACATATTAACTATAATGTATAACTATTCGCTGCTAGTCTAAATGTAATGCAGGTAATTATTGCTATGTTGTAAGATATTTTCTCCTGGAAGCCAATGCACAGCGCACTGAGGTTTGTTCTCCAATATCCAGAATAAAATAACGATTTCCTGATGCAGAGACTGGCGTCATCACGTTTCACATTGTACAAGTGCATCCTCTGGTGTCTCAGTATTGATCTTGACCAGAAGGTATATTGCCTCTCTAGCTACATTTTGGTTTCTTTTGCCACGATTATCGAACTACAAGTCTGGTTAAAAGTCACAGCCAAGTAGTGAATATGCTAATATTGAATTTATGAACCTCTGGTGGCCGCATGTCGGTATAGCCATGACCTAGTGGGACATATTACGAATGCATTATGCAAGGAGCTAGGACAGCTACAACCTCTTCTCGTAAATGTAGCCTAAGTCATTGGAGCAGTAGAAATGCCTTGAGCATTTCCAGGATAACTTAACACATTCTGCACACTGCAAAAACATTGGTAGACAGTATTTAAAACCTTTTACAATGGCTTATTGAAAATCCATGTCAAACATACACATCAAGACTGCTGTTACAGCAGCACAGCCGGCTCCTGGGATGCGTAAAACAATTGTCGATAATGTGGATTTTCAAAATTGCTAGTGCAGCTGAATGGAAATGTGAGTTGTGCAGCTAATTCCACTTTGCGTAAAGATGCAGGAGACTGCCAACATCTTGACAGCTAAGGATCAGAGTTTTGATGTATGCTCTGAATAGGTGCGTATACGAGCAAGTCATTCCTCCACCCCTAAGAGCTGAAACCTCCCAGAAAGCCTTTCGTAAAGCTCTCTACCCTTCACCTAAACCTGACTCTGTGCCTACTGTATACAAACGTTCTCAATATGTCTACCTGTTATATATGCAGTATATGTACTAAGTCTGCAATGATGTTTACATGCCCTTCACATGCAGGGCCATCTTAAGCACTTTTGGGGCCCTGGGCATGGACATCTTTGGGGCCCCCCTTCCACCAAATCAAAGGAATTAAGTGATCAAAAATATCTGGTTGCACCGCCCCCTGCTCCCCTGTCGCAATCACAACCTATAATGTACAGGTTGACATGCTGCCTCAAGGCATTAAAAAAAGGAAGTTTATTCCCTTTAAGTCCCCTTATCCTCTTCATTCTTGCTCTAATCAGAATGATAAACAAGTAGCATTTGAAGGCCAACATTAGCAGTCTACGAAGAGGTTACTTTTGTTCTAGTATAGATACAGGATACTTTTTATCAATAGCATCCAGTAAGGTATGCAGCCTCTAGTATTAATGCAGGACTATATGTAAAATGTACCTGTAACACAGAATAGACATTGAACTCACATTAGCTGCCTCACAGAATGCAAAAGTGCTCAAGCATGGATAGAGGAGATCAATTGGAAGGAAAGAGAAAGCTACCCATACTATAGCATGGATAGTGGATGTAGATTAGTGTTAAGAAGGATTTCTGAACTCTGACCTGGAGGGACAGAGGTTCAGAAGGCCAACTTAGTTTCTTGGAACAGGTTAACCTCTGGACAAGCCAGACCAATCAGGGAAGCTATGGCAGGCGGTCAAGACTAGGTCTCGGGGAGGGGGGGGGGTGAGGGTGACTGCAGAACCTCAATGAGCACACAGAGCAAGGACACTTACAAATTACTCCAGACAGGTGTTATATAAAAAATATAGACATATTTATTACAAGGCCTTTGTAACATAGACCATAGCAAAGAATCACAGTAACACTAAGTAAACCAACACATCACACTCAATACAATATATATATATACAAGACAATGGGGGTCTAGAGGGTTAAATGCACGAAATATGTTGACAACCTAGAGGGGAAGGAAATGGGCAGTGCAGGTAATCTTTAGGCCCAGTTCAACATCAATAATACACTTAACTAAGAGGCAGTCCAAGCCCTACGAAGAGGGGAGCCTTGTGCTCAATAGTACATGCACACGCTTGTGCCAATGGGCGGAACAGGGTCTCTAGCAGCTCAGGAAGGTGGATGAGGCGATGCAGAATAGGTTCCCATTATTCAAGAAGGACCTCCACTTGAAGGCAGAGGCAGTTCGAGAGTGTGGGATGGAGTCGCTATTTCGCAATAGTTGTGGAAAGGAGAGGGGCCCTCAGGGGCCACTCGTGCGTAAAAATGGGCTCTTGCGCTAGGGGCCACCAATTGGGGTAAGGAGTACTCACCGGTCCCCGATGCAAGCAGACCCAAACTTAACCAGTTCAGTCGACTTCACTGGCAGGTTTGAATGTGGCAAAAAGGATTTCTCTGCACCTTTCAGTTCCTAAAATACAGCGATGATTCCCAAATGGGACAGTGGCGATTTTTCTGCTCCGGGTGGAAGAATCGGCCCAGTTTCACTGCAGCAAGCTTCAGGGGCAAGAGGGTCACAAATGCAGCAAACTTGCACAGGTTGTTGCCACGGCAGGGCAACACGGTAACCGCGTTTACTCAGGTCCTGGCGCACTCGTTTAACTTCAGACCTGGGAATGCCAAGTGTATGGAATTCGGTGTGTGGGTGCCGGGGAGACACAGCTAGCAGTATACCAAGTTTCGAGGGCCTCCTCGAAACAGCGGCGGTGACAGAGCAAAGCAACTGGGTAAGCTGGTCAGTCCACTGGTTGGCCCAGGGACACTTCTAAGAAAGCTTACTTGCAGGGTTTGATGAAGGTGCCGAGAATAGTTGGTCCCACTATTCCAATGGGTCGATGCGTCTTCGCAGACCTTCTAGTACAACCAGATGCAGAGGGGTACCAAGGGACGACAGCGGCCTTAGGGTGCCAAACCTTCCAGCGGTTCACCAGCGGTTCCTCGACTCAGCTTCGTAGTTGCAGGATACTTGGATCCTAGCCTTTGTTCGGTGTGAACTCAGGAGATCGACCTGGTAGTGGTATTTTCAGCCTCCTCTTATCCAAAGTTCCCTTTGCGCCAAAAGGCATTCATGGCACTCCAGACTCTCTGGCACCTTGGATGTGTATTGGAACCAGACGTTCCAGCCCACATCCTGGAGGCGCACACACAAGGCCTGCAGAATCCCGCGAAACCATTGGGATTTGCTGGAAAGTGCATGACCAAATAAGGACTGACCCGGGTCGATCGACATGGGGAAGGTGAAGGGGCAAGATGGCCAAAGGACAGGACAAAGAACCTTGTGGTGTGGCCATTTTGGAGCCAGGCCACCTATTTGTGCCAAACGTGTTTAACGCAGTTAACATAGCAGGAAAAGGGTTAAAAAGAATGCGAAAAGATAGCTGCCACCAGTCCTGTCCATGACACGTGCACATTTCATAAAAAGTCCAGCGAGAGTATCTAGGGCCTTTGGAAATGACTATAGACCCAAGTGTGCTGTATGGTAAGATACATTGCACACTTGTTACATGTTGCACAAAAGATGCAACATGAGGCAAGGACTAAGGGAAACAAAGTCTCCCAGTACCGACTGTCTTAAGGGCATACCAGTTTACCCATAAAAAGTGAGCGAAAGCCCAGAGGAGTGCAGCTGAAGGCTGTGCTTCTCTGGCAAAGTCAGTCAATGGTGTCTAAACAGCAGCAAAAAGTTTGGGGGTTGACACATGGAGGGAAAATTACATACAATTATGAAATCTTTCCTAACACTTAGAAGCTACTTGGAGGGTATCCGTATCCAGACAGACTGATATTAGAAGTGGGACATGGTTTTAAAATAGTGTTGCAATCAGATCAAAAGAACACGTGCCTGTGGTGTGCAATATATCAATGCTCACTATTATACTGGAAGCAACACTCTAGCCAGTGAACCAATGAGTGAGGCTTTTTTGAAGATCATACCCTGAGAAGGTAATCAGTCTGATGGCTGACAATTTTGAAAGGTTTATGGACTGGCAATGTTCAGTGGTTCGACAAAACAAGATTAAATGAGATGCCCAGGATCTCACATTGGTTATGGAATGAAGCTGGGATTTGTGCCTACTTTGCAATTTCTACATTTGAACACTTTCTTTTGTAGTCCTTACCATTAACTAAAATAATCTACTTTTATAAAACAGACTTGGAAAATGCACAAATCACATTTCCAAACATGACCATTTTTTAAAACAAAATATTATAGAAGGCTGTTTTCGCAAAATGGGAATTATTCTAGCTTCGTTCTCTCCATCATCAAGAGAAATATATAAGTACCAGCTTACCAACTGATGTGATTTAACAGATTTAATCTGGATTTTCCTTTGGTATTTTAAAGCTTTAACTACTTCCAAAACACTGGTTTGTGAAATTGCAGAAAAACCTTTGACTTACAAAAAAGGACACCATTTTTTGTGTTAAATGAGCATACCTTAAAATATGCTTGTAACTGGTTGCCCCGGGTGTTGTGCCAAGATCACTGAAAATGAAGTATCATACTAGAAATGTCATATGGTGTCTTTATTGAAAGTGTGCCCCCGTAGTGACATGTGTTTTGAGCTGACTTCGCTCTTTATCAAATTTGGGCATAAACTAAACTGTTCTCACAAACATAAGTTAAGTATAAACAAATTGGTAACACAGTTTAATGGTTGGACAAACCATTAGTGCACCCGGAGTAGCGACAGACCAAAGCCTTGCTATTGGCCTAGCCTGGCACACAGAGGAGCACAATTACCCCAAGCTATTTCTCTACCTTAAAATATGCTTGCCCGAGGCCTACAACATCTGGTCCACTCTCTTCTGTCTACCACCCCTTCCAATCAAATGGCCTACATAAGAAAAAAAAATCAAGTAGATGCCACCAGCATGAGAGAATGCAAACCTCACAGAAGATAGCGCAGTAATGTAAAAGATATTAGATGATTTGACCAGGATCACTGTATCATCTGCTGGCAAAGCCAGTAGACCAGCATGAACGCTTTGGTTGCACAGTCTTGAATTTGGATACTTATTCACCTCTTGGACTAACAGTTTATGCTCATTGTTGGAGGTGATTGCCTAGGTGTTACAACACCCCATCTGAACAAACCATTTTTGAGACCTCCACCATCCAGATGATATGTTCGTTTTTATAGCAACCTCTATCTGGTGCAGGTACATTGCTGATAATGGCACCTGTTGTGATGCAAATTCAAGTACATATGCAGGCAGGTTTATAAACTTCAGTCATAGGAAAGGCTCAGCCAGCCTTGCTGGAATGTGCTATGCTAATCTTGTGTAGGAACACATCTCTGCAATGAACGCTTAACACACTGAGCTAATTTCTGAACCATTGTGGCACTCAATTTATCAATATGAATTTTAGCTTTGGCTATTGCACACGATCAACATAATTCCCCCAGGAAGAAAAGAATGCTACCTGAGTTGTGCAGTAGTGAACACACAGACTATATATACCACAGTGAACACAGAAAGCATTACATGATGAATTGATCAAGAGAGAATGTACTTGTCGACAACCGGCAGGCAATAGGATTAGAGCCTCAGCAGCATGCCATAAAATATCCTAACATGTGCTAAACAATGGAATATTACTTCTTTAGATCAGGCAGCCTTCTGGAGCCCTCCTCCAAGGTGGGGGCCCGGGGCAAGTGCCCCTTTTGCCCTCCCATATAAACGTCTCTGTTCACATGCCCTTTCTAACTAAGCGCATCATATGTAACAGCGCCTCGATGCTTTAGGGCTGTTTGCGCTCTTTATGAATTTAAATAAATAAAAGTGTTTCTTATAGCAAAGAATTGAAGCACCTGCGGTAAAATGTGTCCTTAAACAGATAGACGTAAATTATTAAAGAAAGGAAACCTGTGTTCTAGCCATTACGTAGTTTGAGTCTCATTACGAGGTCCATGCTGCATTTACTTTTCGGTGGTAAATGTTGATGCCACTTTTACATCATTGACATCTGACTGTGCAGGTGAACTGGTGGATTTCCTTCAGCATTTTGTTGGAAGTAAATCCTCCGCTTTATCTCCAAAAGCCAGCACATTTGCCACAGAAAAATTAATGTCCACAGTAAACCTCCAAAAATCTTCATGCAGTCCTATGGACCCCATAAATGGGGCTTAGCACCTCCTTACCATCCCTTGTAATCCTGTTGTAAATCTGCTGTACCGATTGGCAGCAATAGTAAATGAGTCTGGCTGAAATTCCTCGGGGAAGTCGAAGAATTCCAGACAAACTCCTAATGAGGCTGTGTGTGCTCCCTTTGTACTTCTGGATTATGGCAATGGGGAAGTTGCGTTTGTTGCTGATCCTTGGCAGTGGCCGACGGGATTGTAGGTAATGGTGGATGGGTGAATGGGATGCTATGCAAAGAGAATTGAGTGGCCGAGCATCGTGTGCTATGTGCTAGCAGAATTGTTGTGCAGATGTGTCATTAGTAAGTGATACGTGGGGGGATGCAGTGGTTAAACGTTGTGTCAGAGTAGAACGGTGATGAGCATCTAATGGTCGCGATGGAGGAATCAGATGTCTGGTCTGAGTGTTACAATTGATGTACCACTTGTGAGGTGGAGTGAACTACTGTGCCACGTGTGGCGAGAAGAATGCTGTGCCATTTGTCGGTGTCCAAAAATCACATTGAGGTGTTTTGTGAGTGGCAGCAGTTGGCCACCAGTGTGTTGGTCGGTTTCTATCAGCAGCATCTCTGGTGAGGGGGGTTGAATGTTTTTTGTGTTGGCATAGGGTATATGGAAGCATCATTATTTTAAGGCTTGGTGGTGTTCTTTATTGAGCTTTTGTGGTTTTACTGTGGGTGATGTTTTTGTGCATGAATGGGGGTGTTTTGAACACGGTTTGTCTGCATGTGCTCAAGTGGGAGAGGAATCCGAAGCAGCAGATGCCAACAAAGAGCAGGTGGGGAAACGGTGTGGACATGTAACATTTCAAATGTATGGTGGAGAGTGTGGGATCCATCCATGATATGTTGGGTATTGAGTAACTCGGATGTTTACCAAGACACAGCTCAACAAGAGCCTGTGGATGGAAGCAAACCGATGACGGAAAAAGTGGTCTTTCAATTTGGGTCTGGCAAAAGGGGAAAAAAAGAGTAAGCATGGTGTGTATTGCTGGATAATGATTTAAACAATAATCAGGGATCCATACAAATCAGACTATTGTGTTTTGCACATGGCATTCAAGGATCTGATGTATTCTATGAGAGTGAAATGGGCCATCCTCTGTACATGTGTGTGCTGGTCTTGGTATATCAACAATGGCTAAGGAATTTAAGAGCTGATGATTCAGATCAAGTTGATAGATGTAGTGTAGTCCAAAATGCCACACATTTTAAATCAAATGATGAAAGGTGGGGTCAAGTTCGACTAGAAGTTAGTTATCAAAAAAAGAACCAACAGAGTGTTATGAAATTGATCAACATGTTATACCCCAAAAAGAATTGCAAAACATGAAACCCTGAAAAGGGTTCCTCATTCCCATAGGAATATTTTATTTTGATGAGAGGTTGGTACTGCGTTTTAGCTGAGCAAACATTTCAGGTTGTTTTTTTTTTTCAGAAAAAAGTTTAAAACACTGCAGGATCTTGCAGAGATGATCCCTTTGTTGGGTTGGACTGCTTTCAAGACTGCAAGTCTCTTCCTCCGAAGCAGTCTATTGAACACTGGCAGTGATCCTCTCAGCCCACCCTTACTCCACGGCAGAACTGCACACCACGAGGCCATCGGCCGTGGCCTCAAGGGGCATATCCATATGGCCTACCGTTCATTCATATGATATTTAGGCCAGCAATATTAGATCCAAACGCATCATTGCTATACAAAAATCCCATTAAAAGGATATCGCAGTAACGCTTGTGTCTCATACACTTCTCAAATGAATCTGACGTCAGGAACACAGATTGGTGAGACATATTTGCACTGTATTTAGTGTGGACCAAGCATGCCTTTGCTGAGCGTTATAGAAGGACTTGCAAAGGTATGGCAGAAAGCCATCGTGAGAAACGACAGCCCTTGAATCCAATCGTGCTTGCATATTAACAGTTGAAAAAGCAATACCTAAGTTAGATTAAAGAAATGGGACTCAAGAAAGGGACTGTAATTCTTCTGATGGCACATAGGAGGCAATGGCATCCAAGAGGAAATGCTTTGCATTGTACCTTGCAATCATATTTTAAAGCAATCGGAAATAAGCATGTGAACATGCCATGATGTCAGTCTTATAGGTAACATATGGGCTCTCACACGTGTACACACACACTCGTAGACCATGCTGCTTTATTACTCACTGAAGGCTAAGATACCCAGGCTCGCTGATGGGTTCTGGATATTGACTCAATGAGGGAGAATTGAGTTTTCACTGGTATCCCCATATACAACTGCAGTGATATTGTGGTTTTAGCTGGGGAGCCAGCAGATTATTGAAATACAGAGAACTACCCCTCCTGTCCTCCCCTGCCCACCACCAGGCTGATGTAGGTCTCTCAAACATTGAACGCTTTCATCGGATTTGTGCTCTAACTCTGGAGAAGGGTATCTCCCCTAGAAAATGTTTTTAATAATGCAAGTATCTTTATCACCGAATTCCACTGAAAATTGTCACGCCACAGTAAGTAATGCCTGGCTAGAATGTGGCTGCACCAAAATGCCAATATCGTCACGTAATGACACTTATCATGCGTGCTTTAGATGCCTGTATCATCCCCCGAATTCCCTCTGCCTCTCTGCCTCTCCCCCTCTCCCCCCTCCCTCTGTCCCCCTCTCTTGCCCTCTACCTCTCCCTCACCCACTCCCCCTCCCTCTCTCTCCCTCTTTTTCCCCACTCTCCCTCTTCCTCCTTCTCCACCTCTCCCGCTCTCTCCCCTCAAATCAGTGGCCCGACACAAGCTCACACCACACACATTCATGCAACATTTACTTAATCACACAGCATTCACTTGCGCAACCATTCACCCACTCATTCATATGTTCACCCACCTATGCATCATACACTCGCTCATTTACTCACAACTCGTACAACAATACATTGTTCTTACCTTCAGGCTTGGTTCGGTCAGCTCCTTGCCGCCTCCTATGCTAAACTAACGGGAACCAGGAAGCAAAATGTGGTTCCAGTGAATGCACGAGTTGGAGCTGGAGTGCTTCTGACATGCCGCCCAAAACTGTGTGAAGCGGTACAGAGAGCTCCCTGTGCACATTCAGAGGTTCAGTTCCCCAGCCTGCATCCCCAATGGGTCATGCAAGGCTGGGGAACCAAAATGCTCCCACCCCTCCGTGGTCGATTGGACCTCTGATCTGGAGAAGAGAATCTTTCTAAAGTAAACCATGTTTCCGTTTCAGAGTTTAAGCCACCCCAGGAGCGGGGCAGAAAGCAGCTGAGGAAGCGGTCATGGTAATGGGCAAGAGTAATAGTGGGCCGGCACCCCCTTTCCTTTTAAGGATGAGCCTCCACTGACTATCCCATCTCCTCCTGTCTTCCTGAGAGCACTATAACATGGTAGGCTGTGTTTTCCCACCATTTCATTTATTTCCACCGAACCCTGCCCCCAAACGCTAAATTGGTGCTGGAGAAACCTTAGCCACGGGATTACAGCCCTCTGCCATTTGCAGTGGTGCTATTAAGCACTCGACAGTCAGAGAGAACCCTTGCCACTTGATTGAATCTCACGTAATTCATCTATTTTAATGATACTATCCAGCTTATTCACACCAGGGGTCAGATTACAGAAACCTTGCACCAGTGCAAGGGCAAAGTTGCACGGTATTAGCACTAGGGCAAAGTTTGCCCTGTTTATAAAAACACTAGGACATATTAGAAAACTATTGCACTATGGCAAATGCCCCTTGGCATTGTATAAGCACCTGGGGAAAAATTGCCCTAGTGCAAGAAAGATATATTTTGGATGCATTTTTTCACCAGGGCAAAGTTTGCCCTAGTGCTAATACCATTCCGTATTAGTACTAGGACAAACTTTGCCCCTTTGCAATAATGCAGTGAAAATGTATCTTTTTTGCCCAAGAGCAATTTTTGCCCTATGCCTACACCATGCCAAATTGCACTTGCCATGGTGCAATGGTTTTCTAATATGTCAGTGTTTTTGTCATGAACTTCAGATCACGCCCCTTTTGGACCTCCTGGTCCTTGTCTCAACGGGGCTTACATTCCGTACTACTTCCAACATGGCCGTCCAGCCTGAAGCCCTTGCTCGCTCCATGCGCTGAACGCGGCGTGATCTATTTATAGACCACGCCTTCCTCGGCTCTGCGCGTCTCAATGCTATTGTAGAGTAGCCTCAGACGTGTGTTCGTAGCTCGTGGTATTGTTTCCTTGTCCCAGTGCTATTACCAGCTCCTGACCCTTTCCCCCTTCCTGATTCCGAGCATTACTAGCTTTTCCCAGACTCCCGGATTCCTGGACTCCGCGCTCCCGGAACTAAACGCAACCTGGAACCAGACGAGACTCGAGCAGCGCTGTTCAAGACCAGGAGCGTTCGCAAGAAGGCAGCGATCGAAGACACCGGCAAACACCGTACCCAGGTGAGAAGGGGGGAACTCCTTGACAGTTTTAATACCGTGCAACTTTGCACCTGCAAGGGTGCAAAGTTTCTGTAATCTGGCCCCAGAGTCTTAAATGAAGTGTGTAATTTTACTTCCAACTTAATGTTTTTGCACTAACAGGTGAAAGAAGACTACGTAATTTAGAGCATGCAGGATTCATTGATTGATTGTTAGGGACCTCTGAAGCTTCAGAATGTTGACCAAGGGAATTAGGCCTCCTCGTCTGATGGAGCACAGGGATCATTTTACAGAGTTCATAATATCAATAAGCTCCACAACCAGAAACATGGGGGAGTGTCTGGTGTGAAACTTCTATGGAAGCAATCTTCAGGTATCCCCTCTTCCCCACCACTGTTGTGATGATTAAATAGATTAATAAGTTCCACATCTGACACGGACATCGTGCGGGCACCGGGATGGCATTGGTATTCTTTTTGCCCACAGCATTGACGAAGCCAGTGATTTTTGTCCTCTTATGTAGTGATGAGGCTTTTCTAAAACAAGGCTTCTTCTCTGCCCCCTTCGATAAAGTTTTGGTATCCGCTGATCTACCGCAAACCTCTGCTTCCTTGAGGCACTCTTTACATAATCCACTCCTGGAGGCAACCACCTCTGATATCCTGAGTTTATTGATAGCGGGCTCAGGGCCACTGTGACAGTTGCCTTCCACCACCAGGCCCTCCTGACCCACTACCTGCGTTGGGGAAACTGGCAGAGGCAGGGCTCTCGCCCTTTCTAGCCACTATGCCACTTGTTGCTGCAAAGACATTTACATACCCTTATCTCCCTTGCTTCACAGTTCAGTTCGCAAATTTGCTGCTTTCAAACCCCTGCTCCAGAATGCAATGCGCTATTCACCGGTCCAAGCCTCCGGGGGTAGATCAATACTTGGAGGCACCCTGTTTTTCTCAATCAAGCAAACTCTGGATGTTGACGGGGCACTGCCCCTTGCCGGCAGCTGGCTGCCAACTGTCTCACACATCTTCTACCAAGCAAGTAATGAAAGTGCTACCATAACAACTCCCCAACTCACCAAGCAGACAAGCAACCTCCAATCACAACAGCCACACTTCATGCGAGCCGTGCATTGAAGCTGCCTTCAATTAAACTCTGCAGCAATAAACTGAACTTATATTGCACAGAGTCACAAGAAACCAAGGCAACTGATGTACCACTGCAATCAGCCCAGAATTCACCGGCACGGGAGGTTGCTAGCCATCAGTTCCGCGACTCACCGAAGTCACCTAAAGGCGGCCAGGTCACAGGGCTTCTCGCGCAGTCCTTCTTGCGCAGCCCTTTTCTCTCTGTACATCTGTGTCTCTCCGTGTGAAACCAGTCGCAACACACACGCACCAGATGAAAGCGCCAATGCACACGGGGCATCCAGCCGCACTGCCTCCAAAGCTATGCAGCCGTGTCCGACACTGATTAATTTGATCAGAGGTACAACTATATGTTCCTACAGGACAAGGCATCGGAGGCCATCTCACCATACCGAGTCAGCTGTCAAATAGTGCAGAGCAAGTCAGGAGTATAACTGACCCCTCCATCTCAGAAATCGGGGTACAGTTTAATTCATGCAAGCAGGGGAATATTTAAAGGAAAGTTGATTTCCATAACATTTTGGCTACCTCACTGTGTGTGGTCCTCAAGGGAAAAGGAAGGGAGGGAGGGTTTAATGGGATAGTATGAATCCTTTGCTGCTGATGCTCACAGCCCGCAATTATCTGAGGACTAGGTGCCTGTGGGGTTCCAGGTGGGTAGTGGAAGAGAAACCTTGGCTGTGTGTGTCATCCAGAATCGAGTGCACAAGATAGACCAGTTGAAGTCACTGCTGCAATGACCGCATCTCGTGGTGTGGGAGGTTTGATGGGGCTAAGGACGTCAGCAGTGGCGTTGCTCCGGTAAGGCAGGCTTTTTCTAGGCAGCATACTGCCATGTGGGAGAGTTGATGGAGTGAGTAGGGTAAGGTGGGAAGAAAAGATGTGAGTTGATCCGAGGGAGACATGGAACGGTTAAGTTAGAGAGAACCTTTTGATTCAAGGTTGTTGGTCGGTGTTGCAGTATATGCACACAAAATATTGAGGATAAACTTGGAATAGCAGGTTCAATAGCCGCATCACTACAATGCTTTAAAACCCAATAATACACATTGCATAAAATATGAGCATGTCGCAATATCTTGTTTGAAAGTTGAACCTCTGACCAGTCTCCCAGGTCCCATATAGCACAACCATATGATGAGAATTTCTTTTCAGGGAACAGGACATGTTTACAGTGTGCTCTAGACCAGAAGAGACACTGAGAATGAGCTCTCTTCTGCAGAAAATCGAAGGCTACAGAGAGCACGTGCAACTACAACTGTCCCCAGTAATGAAAGAAACTGACAACAGTTCTACAAAAAGGGCAGGTGTTACTGCTTCCGGTTTTGAGGATGAACGAGAGCCCATGGTTGGTATTTCCAGTTAAATTGAGCCAAAAAGAGAGTGCTGCCTTCTTTCACGGTGGCCTTTGGCAAATTATTGAGAAAGATGGAGACTGCCAAATGTGAAAAGAGCAGCAGGGACTAGGACTACCTTTTAAAAATTAAAACCTGTTTAATGAATGGCAAAATGACACCCAAAGGGAAATAAACCACCATGGTTCCGAGATTGGTTGGGAAGTGAGAGTGCACTTGCTCAAAGCTGTAATCCTTTTAAGAACACAAGAGGGAAACGCTATAAAAATGATCTCTATACAAAAACATTCCCTTCGGACTCGCATGTACACCTCAAAGAATCCTCAAAGTTAATTAGTAAGGCTTCATAAATATATGGGGTAGTGTCATCCGTTTAATCCCAAGAAGAAGGAACAAGTATGTTCAATGAATTTTAAAAGACGTTAACACAAGTTTGAGGCAGTCTTCTTACTATTAGTGCAGGCTATAGGTTCAATTAGAAAGGCATTATTGTGTGTTTGATTGAAGGATAAGTTCCCACTTCAATAGGATTCCAGTTAAATCAATAGTATTTTGGTGTTTAAAACTGAGCAGCTTCTTGCACCGCAGAATTTGAGAAATACATTGGAAGACCTCATTTTACACATCCACTAAATGTTAAGCAGACAATTAGCTTGTGTGATGAAGTTCACTGCCTCTCAGATAGTTTCGGACTGGGGGCCACTAATGTAGGTCCTGGAGGGGGTGTATTGGGGAACCCCTTTAACGGATGCTAACATATCACCTCTTGATCAGTCCGCTAAGCAGAGGAGCAGCGGAAGGCTCCCTTTAGCTAGCATACAGCAGCGCAGGGCCGGTCTTACACCAGATTGCACCCCAGGCGGGAAGCATCATTGGCACCCCTGACCCCCAAAAATGACAACCAAATAAATGGTATGTTACAAATCTTGTAAATAGGGCACTCGATGTAAATACAAATGCAATAGAAAATGCATACATTATATGCTAGGGGACAGTCTTAGAATGTTACCTGTATTATGTGTTCACAAAGTAACCTAGAGTGTAGATATATGGACAGGCCAATAGAAGATTCCAATGAACCCCAATTCCTAGAGGAGCAGGTGGGGAAAGAGCCTGTATGGGCAGATTCCAATGAACCCCAATTACCAGAGGAGCAGGTGGGGAAAGAGCCTGTATGGGCAGATTCCAATGAACCCCAATTCCCAGAGGCGCAGGCGGGGAAAGAGCCTGTATGGGCAGATTCCAATGAACCCCAATTCCCAGAGGAGCAGGTGGGGAAAGAGCCTGTATGGGCAGATTCCAATGAACCCCAATTCCCAGAGGAGCAGGTGGGGAAAGAGCCTGTATGGGCAGAATGCTGCAGGGACTCTGGCAGGTGAGAATGAACCTTTGTTATTCTCATTGCGCGATCAAGACCAAAGTACCGCGCAGCAGTAATACACAGGGTGGCTAGCCGAGTTAAATGAACCACCACCAAGTCCAGAAGGATTTCTTGCTAGAGACCCTAGAAGTCAAAAAGGAGAGTTCCTCATACCCCAGCCTCATAATTTGCACTTGCCACTAGTTCTATGCAATTGACTCTTGAGGAGTAAGCTCTGGTGTGCTGTGTGCAAAGATAGTGCTATGATACATGTGCGATTGTGCCCTTTTGTCCCGCTAGGGTTTTACAAACAAAAAGGCTTACTCTCTACATTCAGATCTAGACCCATTAGCTGTGCCAATGCATGTTTTCCGACACGTGCTGTCTGTTGCCCTTTATATGCACAAGATGATAGAATGACTCTGAAGTAATACATTCAAATATGTAAGTCTTTTATGTATTAATATTGAAGTTTCATTATTATGGATATACGTGGGCACATATTTTGGTATCACTTCACAATGAGATGCACTAACAGTGCATTCATAAAGGTACAATTGCTATACAAGAAAACTGTAACATTTAGTTACGAGTAGCAAATGACCAATTACTGCGTACCATGCACATAACTACTGGCCCTGGCCTTGGGGTCCTTCCGCACAGAAAGAGTGATTCACCGAGGATTCTCCAGTGTAAAAGGCGGAACCCCACATGGTTTGCATCGAGGCCAAATTGGAGACCCACTCATGGGCGTAATTTTAGGGGGGACAGGGGTGTTTGTCCCCCCCAACTTTCATGGCACATCATTTTGTCCCCATTCATTTGGCCTGGGCACCTTTTCTTCAGATGTCATGTCCCCCCCAACTTTTTCAGCGAAGTTACTCCACTGGCCCCACTGATCCCCTTTCTGTGTGGATAAGATATGTCTCTGTTTAGCACACACCTGGTGACTGTCACTTTTCACAGTTGGGAAATGGTGTAAGGGTCACCTACACCATACTGAGCTGCCTTCAGACCTCGGCAGAGATGGGGGGGTTGGGAGGGGCATCAGCGCACTCGCATTCTGAGAGCTACACCTGCGGCCACTAGGGGTCCCCCTATGATGCAGAGCCTTGTTAACACTACACCTCCCCGCACAAGTCTGCCTCTTTGAAGCCCACTTCAGATGTGAATTGGCTGCAGACTGCTCTTTCCCCTGCTAGACCCTCTAACCCTCCCATGCCGTTGCCAGCTTGAGAGCAGGACATCCAGCCTCCTCGCCCACCTTGGAAACCGCTTTGCATTAGGGGACAGAGGCATTAGCAACTCCCCAGTGAACGGGGCTGCAGGTGCAAGGTGGGCTGGGCCTGGAAGGTGACCGGTCCGGGGTCGAAAGGTCTCGAAGGGGCAGCTCTAGCATGGAGAAGACTGCAGAGGATAAGCCTTGAAGTGAAAGGCTTGACGAATGCGGGCCAGGAGGAGACATGTCTGTGTAGGAGGAGGAGAGTGTGGAGGGGGCGTTGCCATGTTTATTGGGTAGAATACCCCTAATTGGAGGGTGGGTTTAACTGTAAGGTGATGTGGCCTAGTAGCTGGCTGCCCAGTGCGTCCACTTCATATTTGATCGCTTTAGCCAGCCCTATTGTTTCGCCTTGCACTCTGGAACTTGTAGTTGAGTGCTTCAGGCTATACACAAGAGCCAGCAAGTCTCAGCATGCAATATGGCAGCCAGGACTGATGCTAGTTGTCACGCCTGGCACGGGCCACATGCCAACTGCCTGGTTAGGTCGGAAGTGATGTGGCTTAGATGGTGCCCTAATTAACAGACACACAGAAAGGGGATCTTTGAGGGTCTCAGCAGTTTTCCTAGACATAAATAAGTGAGATGCCGTCTTTTAACAATGAACCATTCCTTTAGTATAGAATGGCCGCAGAGCCAGTCGTGGTGCGTGCGTTTGCATGACTAAAGTGCTGCTACTGAGGATGGTAGGAGCCTATGGGAAGAGTGGACCCCCGCGCTGATCGGTTCTTGTTGCTACACCTGTGTTTAATTGCTTGCTCACTGGTAAACGGTTGTGACACAGTAGTTGCACATTAATGATACATTCACGAAGGCATTGTATGGCTTGGTTTCTTGGTCAGCATAGCAAATAGGTGTGTGTTCTAATTCTGGCAATATGCTTTTTAGTGGGCGTGCGCAGGAAGCATATGGGAAAGACTGAATGACAGATTTAGCGATCGGAAGCTGGTTGAGTGCCAAGCGATGGTGTTTCACTCTGCATGGACCAAGTGCGTGCACGCATGGGGACAATCGCCTCATTGTGTGAGCAGGCTGATTCACAAACCCCAAACTGCAGGATCAAACCCCTTTACACCCGCTACTCTTGGAGCACTTTACGGTTTGTGCGCATGCGGGGGGGGGGAGGGGTGGGCGGTTTAGGGAGGAGGGGAGTTGGGTGTGAATTACTGCCCGGAGAGCATGCCTTATTCCACCGTGTGATGTGTTGCAAGCAATTCAGTTAATTTCACATGTATGAGGAAGCTAAATAATCTCTTCTTTTAAATATATGAAGTAAAATTAAGTCAAATTGTCGTACATTTTTATAAAAGACATTCGACCGTGCCAAAATTTAACAAATGACGCCCCAAAAGGGTCCTAACCAAGGAAATGTCGCTTTGCCTTCGATAGATGGAACTTTTCCACACAATGAAGGATATGGTCTTTAATGGTCTTTAATAGGGTCTTTATCATTATATGGTCTTTACAGTGTTACTTACCAATTATAATAACGGACCTGTTAACACCATTATGCCAATCTTGGCAGTGGCAGCAGGCACAAGGGTGGCTTCTGGGCTCCTGCTGGCTGGGCACCTGTCCACGTCCTGCCTGGCTGAGCCTTGATCCCGACCCCTCTGACAATTTCAGCACCAACTGACATAGGGTCATAGCAGGGCAGGCTGCCCAATCAATCGAGCCCCTGTGTCAGTGCAGCGCATGTGTTGATTGAGGGCATGTGCGACCAGGCCTGTGGCCTGGGCTGGCTGGCGCCATGCAGGGAAGTGAAAGCAACAAATGTTGCCATTTGCTGCCCTTGATCGGAATCTGCTTCGTGCTAGCTACCTAGCAATGCATCATACCTCAACATAGTGCGGTGCACTGTGCCTGGTTTTGCAGGAGGCAGGAGCATCGAGCATGACGAAATTGGAATGCAGAGACTGTCTGTCCGAATGCGCAGTGCGGGTCAATTTAAAAAAAATGTACACAACCACAAGTGAAAAAAACAGTATTAATGTATTTTTTCACTCTAACTTTATTTTTTAAAGAGATACTGGACAGACTCTTGCAGCACACCCTAGAGACTGACACATCAGGCAGCTGCCTGCACTGCCAGATAAAAAGACCAGCCCTGCAGCGTACATTGCAGCATGGTCATTGCTGCAGTCTGGCGGTGGAATGCTGCGTGTTCTATTCAAGATGGCGGACAAATGTTATGAAAGCTTTCTGCATCACCCCCACAGTCCTGTGGGTCTTCATTTCCGCCTGGTGTACACAGGGAAATGTCCCTAATTAACTTATCCCGACTCCCAAATCAATTATCACCCACAGGGGCAATCTTCCCAGTAACCATGGCTTAAAAGGAGGGTTCCAGGAACACCTCTGCTTCAGTATGGGAATTAGGAGTTTGTGAAAGAGTCACAGAGACTGCAGGAGATAGGAGCTTGTGGCAGAAAGTAAAAAGGAGGAGGAAATACTGCAGAGAAAGGCGGCTGGCTGAGGAAAAGGGGAGGAAAGAGGAGTGGCTATTGGGAGGACGGTTGTAGAGAACATAAAGTTGGTAGGAGTTTTGACGAGCTAGGTGGAGAGATGATCAGAGGCGAGGTTGGAAGAGTTATGAAGAGGGAGGAGGAGAGGATATCAGGAGGTTGGTAGAATTTGTGAGGAAGTAGCTGGCAGAATATCAAGGAGGAGGTTAGGAGTACACATGAAGGTAGTTGGAGGAATCCATAAGGAGGAAAACAGTAAATGGAGGGGGAGGTTAAGGGGATCATCAAACAGTCCGAAGGCAAAGAGATACAGGAGGAGAGGTAGGGTAGTAGAAAGGAGGAGACATGGAGCTCCCCTTAGGAACAAGATATTTGCAAATGTTTAAAGAAGGTGAAAAAAGTCAGGATTTCAGGAGCGTAGTCAGGATCCTGAGCTAGGGAGGTGGTGAATGAGAAAGTAGAGGAGGACAGTGTTAGGACACTCACCCGGGAACAGGAACGTCTGTATCCTCGTGGGCGGGGAGATGCCTGGCGGCTGTACCCGCGGTATCGTCTTGGCCGAAGGTGTATTCTCCGAGGTCATCGCTCATTTGGGGTGCGTGTCCGCTCCGGGCGAGTCGGGGTGCATGCGTTCATACCCGGAAGCGGCAGGGAACGGGCTTGTGGTTCAAGCCTCGTTTCCATGAATACCTTGATTCCGCGCATGCGCCGACTCGGATTGCGGGTCAAGCCTTGCTTCCATGCCGAGTCTCTATAAAAGAGCTTTCTGGTCTTGTACTCGCCGCGTCGCGGTTTGGTCCTGACCTCCCACTCGCTACTGGATTACCTTGTCCATACTCGGTTACTCCGCTTGCCTTCCTTGTTCCCTTCCTGTGTGCCCTGCCTTCCCCTGTCCTGTTGGTCTGGTTCCTTGGTTGGGGGTCTGGCCTCCCGGGGTTGGGCTTAGTCTGGTCCTGGTCTGGAGCCTCTTGTCCCTTCCTTTTCCCTTCTTGCCTGCCCACCTTCCCTTGCCTGAATACTCCTCTGCTTTGTGCTTGGGTACCAGTGCCTCTACGGTGCCTTTACTCTGCCTTTTCTGCTGCCTGCAGTTGCTGCCATACTACAGTCTCGGCTGCCTTCTTCCACCATCTTCGAGAGGGTCTCCGCAGAATCACAAGCAACGCACTCAAGCTTGCTGTTAACATCTACCGACCTTCCCTGTTCAGTGCTCGCACTGTTCTGGTGCCACGTAAATCCAGGGAAGTGTCCATCCGTGGCATCAGGAATCGGACCCATTTTCAATCCTGCAAATCAGGACGGGACCTGGGCCGGTTCTTGGCGTTTCCCTGTCATCTTTCATTCTACAATCAACGTCCTGGCGACCCCGGCACGCAAGCCTTCAGGAAACACAGGTACGCAGCGTCCTCGGGACGCATATCTTGACAGACAGATTATTAAATCCCTAGTGGAAGCTTTGGGGTTTTGCCATCCCTTACCAAGCCCAGCATCAACCCCTTGTGAGGCCTTGCATTCAGGCACATGTGGGCATGGAGAGCCCTGGGAGGATTCTCCTGCTGTTGATGACAAGACGCAGACGTCTGAAGCCTGCAGATCGAGGAAAGGAGAAAGAAGGAGAAAGAAGTGTTGGGGGCATTTAAAACACTGGGATATTTACAAAGCCGAAAACTGTTAACCCCAATGAGAAGCGATCCTACTGCTGAACCTTGTTTGAAGTTGCGCATCCTCACTTATTTGGCTCAATACTCCTAATAAACCCCTCCATGTATGCCTGTTTATCCTTCTAAACTTTCTGAGGCAAGTCAGTTGTATTAAGTCATGGTTCCATCTACTCAATTATCTGATTATGCCAATCACACACTCTATACCCAAAGTTAGCATCCTATCAAATAAAATAAACTTCTATCACTGCAGTTCACATTGAACATATCAATAATGCAGATGGAAATATCCTAGTTGTGACTAATGATCTTAAAATAATGAATTCCATGTTACAGAAGTTACAACATTTGGCAAACAAAATAAATCTAAATTAAAATTTGGAATCGATCTTGACATTGACAGTTAATGCTCTTACATTTCAATTAAATGTTTCTTTAATTGACAATTCCACACCCCACATAGAAACATTTGAAAACCCATTTTCTTACTATAGTATTGGTAATTCTGAAGAAACCCTCTCCAGGGTCAATCACTGCTTGCAAGAGATCAGTGAGTGGATGTCATCTAGCCAGCTTCAATTGAATGCATCTAAAACAGAGGTTATTCTTTTCGGGCCTAAACACCTACTCACAGCCTTTCAGGACAGCCAGTTCCTAACCTTTGAGGTG
The DNA here is from genome assembly GCF_040938575.1 of Ambystoma mexicanum. NCBI lineage: Eukaryota > Metazoa > Chordata > Amphibia > Caudata > Ambystomatidae > Ambystoma > Ambystoma mexicanum. The sequence continues at coordinate 975,414,515 of NC_090934.1, read as the reverse complement.
TAGGGCTGAGCTTTGCCTCCAAGGTAATGAATTTGGGATGTATCTGGCAGGAGAACTTGGGCTGTGAAAGCATGGTTGGAGCTAAGGTACAGGCAGTCGTTTACTCACTGAGATTACTTCGGCAGGTCGTGCCATACATTCCAGAAGAAAATCATGCATTGGTGGGGGGGCATTGACTAATGCCCTCCTGAACTACTGTAATAGTCTACTGATGGGCATTCCAGTAAAACAGCTTTATAGGCTTCAAAATGCCCAGAATGCGGCAGTTTCACTGGTCTGTAGATTGAGCAAAACAGCCCATATATCCCCCTCCTGCCGAGCATTACACTGGCTGTGGAAGAGCGCATCAAAGTAGCATGCCTCATATTTAAATGCTTCAATAGACTGGCACCAAACTATTTGAGGGACAAGATTAGCCGCTATCAGCGTTCTATGTGCTTACTATTGTAGGACCAACTACTGCCGAGTATCACCCCCCATCTTTCTGTGTAACAAGAGGGGATGGAAGATTTGCCGTCTTCGGACCAAGGCTATGGAACAGCATTCCTAGAAAGATTAGTGCCTTGGACGCGCTCTATCAGTTTCGTAGGGCACTAAAACATTCCTGTTTAGATAGGTGTTTACCATCACGTCTGTGATATGAATTCTGCTTTAAATTCGACAGTGGCCAAAATCTGTTTGCTCTATGCCTCCTCTACATTTCCAGCTGCACCACTATGTTTTGGTCCGTTAGGAGCGCAATATAAATACTCAAATCAGTCAAATCAAAAGGTGGACCGTGTTTCATTTCAGTATTTCTGGATCAAAATTAAAACCTTGTTGTTGGTTGAATGGCACTCAACCACGAACAGTGCTTTATTGGTGAAACATGATTCAAGCAATTACAACTCGCTAACATTTATATAGATTTGTAGTCAAAGTATGTGTTCTAATGAAACAAATTCACATGTTGCGCAAAACTCTTATTTTTGGGAAATTTCAAAAACGCCAAAAAGTCCTATTCCTATATTTCATTAATTGCAAAACGGGTTCCATAAGTAAAGCAAACTCCATTAGGACCCGAAGGTAGTCCTTCCATATCACTCACCTCTGTGAGCTGGGAACCATTTGATAGAGCTCCATTCATCCCAATTGTGGTATTAGGTTGCTTAACATTGGCTAAAATCGTGTATGTCATAGGAGGGCTGGGAATATATTTTTCAAGGACTTGGCTGAGGAAATCCCAGTTAACTCTGTAAAACATCTTCTCAGCATTGAGTGTACAAAGTAGGGAGGACTTGGAAGATCTGCTGGGTCAGAAAAACAGTTACCCAGTTTTACCAAGTACACCACGGAAGGCTCCAGTTTGATTGCCAGGATCCTGGTGAAAATCTTTGCATCCAAATTAAGGAATGCAATCACATGGTAGGATACAAACTCATCCTGGTTCCTGCCTTGCAGGCTGTGATTGTGACGTGGACTAACATCAACTAGGCAACTCACTTTTCTCCCTCGCTGAACTGTAAAGATCAGTTGGGGGCAGGCCAAAAGAGGAGCCCAGTATAGGAGCCAAAAGATTCTAAACAGTGGCCGATGTGTCATCGGTCCCAGGGCTACCATCAGGCTTCAGCTGTTTGATAGCTTCCACGACTTCCATCTTCGTAATAAAATACACATGCTGATAAGATTGCATTTGCGGTAGAATTGTTGAAGCCAAGCAAAACAACTGTGCTGCCCCATTTAGGTTATTGGAAATACAGAGTTCTTGGTTAAAGGTATGGTGTGCTTGTGGGCCTTCCTCCCTTCACCCCTTCCTTCATCCTGATCATCTATATTATGCCATTGTGCTAGCGCATGGAGTCGTTGAGGTTAAGTGTGGTTGTCTATGGAGTTTCAGAAAATAACTCTACCTAATCATTCTTGAACTCTTCTGAAAACAATCCACAGCAGGATTGTGTGGCAGCCTGCGCAGCATGGAAAATTTCAGAATTATTCATGGACGGCTTCATGTTTTACCAAGATGTTTTGATTACGTTTTGAACATCTTTTACATGGGTTTTCCTCATAGGGGAACAATGTAAGTTGCCCCGAATATCTCAATATTGGCCAGGCCCATTATCAAGATTTCTGGCATGCTCCTAGCTCTTTTCTTGAATTGCTTTTGGCAAATCGAGCGGGTCAATTTCGAGATAATCCTGTATTGAAAATGTATCTATGTATCACGCATGTGCAGAATGAATGTGCACCTTTCATACAAACTGTACATAAAGATGTACATTTTGTACATGTACGCAACTATACGTAGGACATCTCACAACAAAGTTAGGACTGTTTTTGATGTCCGTTTTCATTTGTATATAAGACTTATAGGCGATGTAAACTGTGTACATGTAGGACATTGAACTCTCCTGTATGCCTCTTTCATACATTGAAAACTCTCATCAAAGTTAGATCTTACTTTAATGAGAGCTTTTATACATATAGGTTGCATATAGAGCAAGAGAAAAATTAATGCATATATATATATATTGGAAAAGGTGTGTGTGGTCGAAATGTTCAGCATACTTCCCAACAGGCTACAAACCTGAAATCTGGCATGTGGGTAGGTCCCATGTTGTAGACAATGTCAAAAGTATAAAATATACATTTTTAGATTTTTTTTCTTTTCTTTTTTAAGCGGTCTACAATGCTTACCCCTGCCATATGGCCCTTTGCCAAATCAAAAGGGTGTCCCCGTGTGGATTAAATTAAAGGAATTACTTATATGGCCCTTTGCACCATAGTTCTATGTAAACGTCAGCAGTTCAAAGTGAATGATGGTAATGTCAACTAGAATTCGGTTAGTGTGGAAGGTTTAGGAGCAATGAAGTCATGCGGGTGACAGAAAACGGTGCATGTGTCTTCAGTAGTCTCTGCAATGGCGTTGTTCGCAACATCTTGGCAAATCTCTCATAATAATTGCAATAACTTCATTTGCCACGGAAGTTGATGAATGTATGCCATCTCAACAATACAAAGCTTGCATATTTCAGCTGTACACATAAGGGTGCGGCACTTCAAGTTTACATGCTTCAGCCTTAGGAATTACTGTGTGAAGCGCAGGTACACTGGCTAGTCTTGTATAACAACTGTACATACCCGTTTAGGAGATGTACATTTCGTACATGTGTAGACCAATTCATAAAAGTCAGGATTTACTTTGCTCTCAGTTTTTACGAGGTGTAAATTGTGTACGTATATGAGCTGTACAACTTTCAGGATCTGGGCATGGAGGGGCATCTGACCAGGAACCTGACAGTTACTGTAGCATTTTCCATGGTGACAGGCTGCGTGTGTTGGAAGCATCCAGAATGGAGCGATGCCGAGCATGATGACATCATCACATTCACTGTGATGGCATCAGACACAGTGTTGTGGTGAGAGCAAAGCTGCAATAGTAACGCTAAAGCCATTCCAGGACGGCGCTTCTCAGTATCTTCCCTGAAGTAGCATTTTCTGAGCATTTCCTGCGTGCCTGACCTGCCTTGGGTTTGGACTGCCTCCTGGATTCTGCATCTGCTTTGGCACTACTGGACCTTTGCTTACCTGCCCTTGGATTATTTGCAGACTGCCTACCTGATTCTGCTTCTGTTTTGGTGTTTCTTGTATTGTGCGTGATCTCTGATTGTGTTTAGTTTTTGGGATTTCTTTGTTGTTTTAGGCCAGAGTGCCCTGATCTTGGAACCCTTGTTGGGACTATTTGGACACTTATTTTGTTGTATTGCCTGACATCTTGGTGCCCTTGTTGTTCTTCCTTGGACCACTGGTTGTTTGGGGGGGTTCGGCCTCCTCGGGTCTCATGTTTGTCCAGTTGGGGCTTCTCCTGGAGCCCTCTCTAGTTGCCCTTGTGCTGTCTGTGGTGGCCCCTTCTGTTTTAAGTTCTCTTTGGGAGGGCACCTCTGACTTATGAACTATGCCCCAGCTCGACATCAGGTCCCCAGCTGGACTCTCTGATCACCAGGGTAGGCAACCGGAGACCTAATAACAGAGCAAAGTAGGTATCCTTCCCTCCGGTTCTAAATGTGCGCTCATGTCGTCCATGAGGTCTGACATGTCACTCCTTCTCTTGCATCCCCAGGATAGAACTTTCCAGTATTCTTCCTACTGCCTTTTTGCCTGAGCCCTCTGCACCCTGACTGAATTCGGACCTCTGGTACCGTGCTCTGTGGAGGAAGGTCTTTCTTGTCCTTGCATGCCCGACCGAGTGGGAATCCCACCCTTAGCACATAAGGGTTATAGAGAACATGGGTGCATCCCATGGATGCTTTTTTACAGGCTATAACCAACTTGCGCACAGATATGGTGGCAGCCCATGCCTCCGTTAATCAACAGATCAATAATTTGCAAAGCAACCTGCATCCTTTGCCCCTGGATGAGGAATGTGCAGGGGCTGCAGCCACACACTGTCTTAAGGGTTGCCTACTCCTAGACCCACCCTTGTTCCTCTTCATATGGTGCTGCCAGCCCCATGTCCGCTAGCCCCTCCTGAGGGAGTTGCAGGGAATCCCAAGTCCTATTGTATGTTTATTATTACACTTTTATGTAGCGCATCACGCCCATAGGCCTCAGTGTGCTCACAGACAAACAATACAAATAACAGAAGTGCCAGATAAGAAAGAAAAAGAAAGTTGCACTTTCACTGCCACCCTACTACAGTCCCAGACTACTAAGGCCGCTTTTCTCCTCTCCCATCTCGGGGGAATTGTGGTAGCCTGGGTCAATCTCTTACTAGAAGCCAATGAAGCTGCGCTCTATGATTTTTACGCTCTCCTGCTGGCTACGAATCAGGTTTTCAGTAAAATCATTGTGCTCCAGCACGGGATCTAGAGCTGCTAGAATTGGTGCAAGCAAGGAAGCTTATGGGAGGGGGCCCAGAACCCATGCAGATAGAGTTTGAACAAGGACCATTGAAATGCATCAAATGCGAGAGCAGGCAGGCATCGGACCACTGTTTGTACTGTGGTCAGACAGGACATTGCATCAGGTCCTCCTCCAAATAAGTTCAGAAACGCCTTGGCTCGTCTATGATGGGGGTTCCTTAGGCAAGGTAATCCCACAACCAAGCCTTTACATCTGTCTGGAGGTTGAGTTCTGCTTTTGTTTTCAGACTCCAATACTAGCCTGAGCAAAGGAGAATTCTGGGGCCACCAGAATTTATAGGTACATAGAACTATGCTAAAAACCTCGGGGTTCCTGTACCTCCTAAACCCAGCCCTGAAACCTACCACACAGTGAATGGCACCACCCCCACTACACAGTGAATGACACCACCCTCATCTCTGGTATGGTCACTGAGCAAACCAAAGAGATCACCATATGTACTTCTCAGGGGACCATGAGAAAATCTGTTTTGATCCCATTGCGGACCCTTGGTTCAGTTTGATTCTGGGGGTGCCATGGCTACACCGACCTGGCCATTGATAGATCTAAAAACTCAAACAGTTTTTCTTGTTATTCTCGCCAGTGTCTGGAGAACCTGTCATGGACGAGTTTGCTTTGTTATGCCTTAGTAACGGAGGCGCAAGCGATAAGCGCTGTTATACGTCCTACTGATCCTATACTGTCAAAGGACTACCAAGATCTACAGAGAATGTTTGACAAAAAAACAGGGCAAACAGTTGCCTGCGTACTGACCATACCACTGTCCCATCGACTTAGTCCCATGCTCCAACATGTTCTGAAAGTTTATTCCCTTATGCAGACAGAAGAGGCAGCTCTAGAGGAGTATATACAAGCTGCACTGCAGGGACTGGAGACCCTGAATAGACTATAGGGAACTGAATTTCAGAATGGTCTAAACACATTATCCGCTCCATTTCTGTTCTGTTCTCCTCGACCGGCTAAAGACAGCTGTAGTCTACACAAAACTACACTTAAAAGGAGGATCAAATCTCATACATATGAGAGAAGAGGACGTGTGGAAAAACCACCTTTAAGACCAATTTTGGGCTGTTTGAATGTATTGTTAAGTCTGTTGAGCTATAGAATTCACGGGCCACATTCCAGAGGTTTATGAACATCTTCCTTGACATACTGGACCATTACATCGTGATGTACCTGGATATCATAATCATGTTTACTGAATCACTAGTCTTGCATATCCAGAATGTCTTTTCCGTATTAGAGGTCACAGGAGTATTCTTTATTTGCCAAACTTAAAGTCCATCTTCCATGCATCGAAAGGGGAATTCCTTCCATTCATCTTGGCTTACAGAGGAGTTGTGATGAGCAGAGCAAAGGTTCTTGCAACCCTGGAATGGCCTACGCCTACCTCAGAGAAATCATTGAAGCAGTTTGAGTTTTAGTGATTGATACACACTTTTTCTACCACCATGGCCCTGTTAACCAGACATGCGTGCCATTGGTTCCCTGTGTATGGACCGAGGAAGCACAAGGCGCCTTCGGCACTCTGAAACATGCCTTTACCACTGCTCCTTTTCTGCAGACCGAGACCAACCCTTTGTGGTGGAGACTGAGGCAGATGCTACTGCGGTGGCTATTGGTGCTATTTTGTTGCAGAAGTGCACATGCACACACCAGCTGCATCATGCAGCCTTTTTCTTGAGAAAACATACACAATGTGGATCAGGACTACGCCATTACAGAAAGGGAACTGCTGTCCATTTGAGCCGTGTTCATGCAGTGGCAACACTCTTAATGGGGGCCAAACACCAAGTAACTGTGCATACCAACCATGGCAACATACAGGCATTGGCAACCATGACATTTTCAGTGCTGGACAAGCCAGGCAGCATTTGTTTTTCACTTTATTTGACATCACTGTTACCTACCCAACCAGAGGCTCTTCACGCAAAGAATGACACATTGTCCCGGCAAACCAAAAACATACGGAAGAGGTGGACAGTCCCATTCTCCTATCTGAGTGCATGGTATTGGTTTGTACGCCCTCACGACTTCTGTTAGAAGGTGTCAAAACCTGGACCCAGAATCATCCCACAGAGATAGGAGTGTAATACAACTCATATCCACGGGCTACCTTACATTCAGTACAAGCTGTTCCTTCCGACAAACTTGGTTTGCTTGCAAGCACTACAGTGGTGTCATGTTTCAAGAATAGCAGTCCATACCGGACATGGGAACCCCATCTAGCTACTGTGTCGATGGTGTTGGTGGCTGAATCAAAGGAGAGGTGTTATTGATTACATATCAAGCTGTACCATATGAGCACAGTGTAAAGCATACACTCAGGATCTTGTGGGATTACTACAAACCATACCCATTCCACACAAGCCCTACTATTTACTCGCCACAGACTTCATAGTGGATCTTTGATGGTGGGTGGTCTTAACATTGGGCAGGGGTGGACGTTTTTTCTAAAATGGCACTTTATATGCCATGCATGTGCATCACTTTGGCTGCCTGCTCTAGCCAAAACGTTCTTTAAACACATGTTCTGTTTCTTTGATCTTCATCTATTCACATTTCTGACAAAATAAATGTGAGAAACCTGAAGGTGTATCACCCACTAGTCCCCGGGGACCTGTCATCCAGGTGGCCAGGACATGGCCATTGCTTTTGTATCCAGTTACTGGGGGTGGACTAGTTCGGGAGGATCACCTGGATGAGGGGTCTTCAGCGATTGGGGGTGGGACACTGGAGGGTGAGATGTGGTATTCCCCTTTCCTCTAACACCTTTTCCTCATCCTACCAGAGAGGATACTTAGTCATCAACCCCCCCCTGATTTCCTGACACAAACACTTTCTCACAGCTCACTGTGAGAGAAAATGGACTAACATCAAAGCCGTATACATGACATGTCCCAACAGAAGGGTCAGGGAGAATCGGGCCGTTACTGATGATTACACACACCTGACTTCCATCACACTTCCCCACACAGATAAAAGGCTGAGCATGAAAGCACACTTGGAGCAAGGCAAAACACATGAGGAACCAGCAGTTCTGACATGGCAGTTTAATACAAAGAGAAAGACGGCAAAACCAGAGAGGGTTGCAAGGAGTGAAGTGCCCTTAACCTATTCAGAGAAAAACCGCGACTTTCAAGAGTCCTCGAGAATAAGAAACATAAGACTAGGAATTAAAGCTGAAGAAAGGTGCAGTGTGTGTCGAAGGTACACAGAGCCCTCCCACATCAATAGCTAAGGAGGGGAGGAGTGATTGCCACTTTGGTGCTGTCCTTTGCTCCTACAACAAAGCAGCGCCAGTGAAGTCAGCACAGCCGGTGAGTCAGGGAGACTGATAGCAGATCAGTCTGTGTTAGAACCAAGGTTGCGAGCAGCAACATTGTATGAAGAAATCTACAAAGAAGACTGTGAGGCATATGTGATGAATGACACAAACGTAATTGAATATGCATGGAGTGACTGAACTTTTGAAACCAATATAGGTACCATATACAGAGTGGTCCGGCACCACGTGTGTGCTCATTCGAAGGTCTCTGTTAGGTATACAACTGAGAGTGTAACATTGTTGAACTCTGAAATCGAAGTGGTCCTGCAATAGGTTAAGCTAAACCCTCTGCACATTGAAAAGTCTTCGATACAAACTGAAATTGGTCTGAGCCCGGCTGAGGAAGTCCAATTATGAAAAAGGATCTGAGTCTGGCTGAGGGGCATACGGGTTGAACCATGAGTCACCCGAGAAAGATATTGCTGATATTGGCCCGAGCCAGGCTGACGGAGACTAATTGTGTAAAAGGGATCTGAACACGGGTGAAGAGGATCTGGGGTGAACCGTGAGTCACCTGACAAAAGGTATTGCTGAAATTGGTCCGAGCTCGTCTGAGGGAGACTAATTGCGTAAAAGGGATCTGAGCCCAGAAGAGGGGGATCCGAGTTGAACCAATAATCACCCAAGGGAAGATATTCTATAAGCATTGGAGTAGAGGGTCTGAGCCGGCTGAGGGGGATCAGGTTGAAGAGTGACTCACCTGACTTGAGTATTTATAAAGGAACTTTTTTGTTTGTTTTGGTACATCTGGTCCTCAGACTCAGAGACTTTGATAACATAAGAGGCTTGGGCACAGAAGGCCCTGATGTTGGTAATGAAACTGTGACCTTGTGTCAGAGAAGCCCGAGAGTGTGCTATGCTCGAGTGAACCACCTTGTCCCGTGCTGAAAACGTGGGGAAGGGAGTCCAATAGCTTGAACATCTTGACTTATCATTTTGTGAACACTTCTTTATTTTTCATGAACATTATCCCACACTCTTTGCAATTAGCGGTAAGGATTGGCAATAGTTTTTTTTTTTTTTTTTAGTATAGGCCCTTTTTATTTTGACGAGACTCCACTAGGACTGTATTATTTGATGGTCGTAGCTTTCTCCCATCTGTAGTTTTAGGGTTAGATATGCTTTTATCACACCTTTATCAAAGTTCAATTAAAAAAAAAAACCCTTGAACTGTGGTCACTTGTGTCTTTTACCGTGATGCCATGCCTTCCTTACAGAAGCCAGTTCACTTCTCGATCTTGGAAGTCCCTAACCAGGTTTTATAGCTTCAATGTTGTTTTCTTCTTCTTACCATCCTCCAACTGATGGCCAAACTGAGTGATTAAATGCCACGCTGGAAAACAAAATTTGTGATTCTTATTTCATCATTGTCAAGACACATGGGTCAACATTCAAGAAGCAGCAATATTTGCATACAAGAATTCATTCCACTGCTCAATGGGTTGTTCTCCTTTTTATGCACTTTATGGCCATGATCCGTATTCCATGTCTGTAGAACTAGCCTATGTCAAACCTTGTGTCAAAAACCTGTCTCGGATCCATGAGCAAGCATGACAGCATCTAGAAAATAGTTTAGCTTGCTGCCAAATGTTATGCTGACCAACAGAGAACAATCGCTGCCCACTATCAGCCTGGTTCACAGGTTTGATTGTCCATCATGCATCTCCATATACCTGGCTCCCGTAAATTGTTCCCACAATTTGATGGTCCCTAAGAAATGTGTATGGTACTTAATACAGCTAACATACTAGATCTCTTCACAATGGCACGTTCATCCTGTATTTCATGTCTACCTCATTAAGCCACACTGCTCCAACCAATTCTCTGTTAAACCTCCTCTGGTTTCTGTGCAAGGAGACCTGGTATACAAGATTAATGCTATCCTTGATATCATGACTCCTCAAGGAATTCACTTTTATCTAGTGGACTTGAAGGGACACAGCAGGGAAGAATGAAACTGGGAACTGGGAAGAATCTGAGGGCGTCCTCAATTCTTTACCCAAAAAGAGGGAAAGAACCATAGTAAACTTAGAAGATTTTAAACTGAATGAGAAGCCTGTGAGCAGGGTGCACATTCCCAGGAGGAGAGTGAACTGGTAATTTGCAATTCCATTGTTTTGGATATGAATGAGATACACTTTTGAATACCAAACTAAAAGAAATCGATGAGTGAATGTCACATGAGTGGAAAGTGGAGAAAAGCTTTCCTTGATACGAAGGAACTTTGAATTATGGAAACTAAAGTAAGCAATTATTGGTAATGAATTTAAAGAACTGTGATTTGTACAAATTGAAAGAAAGCATGCATTGGCAAGAGCCATGAGGAAAAGAGGCACTGTACAAGTTGTAAGTTAAAACTGATTAAACAATACGAGGCAGCCTGACAATCTAACAAATGATTGGTGTTGAGCTGAAGCAGTGGTGGTGCAATTGTGGAAAAGAAGCCAATCAGGTGTGTCGGTTGCATGACCTATAATGGGTGGACTGTGTGGCCTTACAACTGCTCCTAGACCAAGCTCACCCCACTGAAGAGAGGCCACTTGACCACATCTATACGTTTATGGTTGAATATCCAGAGAAGCTTGCATATTTTAAACTAAAAGTGTTGACCTTTAATGATATTGATGAAAGAGCCAAAAAGACTTAAAGCTGGGAAGAAGCCAGATGAATTGTGGTGTTGTGGGAACAGAGAGACTTGAAAACTTGGGGAAGGGAATTGATAGAGATATTGATATTTTATTTGTATCGCGCTCGTACACAGGTGTTTCAGAGCGCGACGAGGCAAGAGAGGGAAACAGGGAGACCAAAACGACGATCTTACTAGGCCCAGTGACACTGAGAATGTGCAACTGCATGGGAGAGGGAAAGGGGAAAAGTGCATGGGAGGGGGGAGAAGTGGAAAGTGCTGAGCAAAGGAATGCAAATAAATAATAAATAAGTAAATAAAATAATAAAAGGTAACAAACCGTGGTACTGCAGCCAACAACTGGCAAGTGCTGGGTTTAAGACAACAGGCAGGGTGTGTCTGATAAGTGCAGGGAAAAGGCAGGGGGACTGTAGGGTTGCAGATACAGACCTCAGTACATGGGATTGCCAGGAGGCAGTGCGGGTGGGTGCCAGGGTGAGAAGTACCTAGGCCCAAAAGTCAGACAGTAATCAGGTGCACAATGCTGAGACAGAGCAGATCAGCAGGGGAGAGGAGGAGTGAAGTCAGAAACAAAGAGGAAGGTCTTCAGGTGCTTCTGGAGATGGTTCTCCTCAAGTTTCACAGTGGCAGGGAGGCTGTTCCAGGGGGAAGCCCCAGCCGAATACCGAGATCTACCCTCAGCTTGTTTCTTTGAAAAACGAGTGACTGAGAGGGAGGTGGAGGAGCAAAGAGCTCGGGAGGGAAGGTATTTACGGAGGGACAGCTGAAGGTATTTTGGACCCAGGGTCCACAAAGCCTTGTGGACAATGCAAAGGGTCTTGCATTTAAACCGTGCAGCCACTGGGAGCCAGTGGAGAGATTTCAGGGCTGGCGAGGTACGATCCCAGGGCTTGAGGCTAACGAGAAGTCTCACAGTCCTGTTTTCGATGATTTGCAAAGGGCAGACAGTAGAAGCAGGTAGATTTAGAAGGAGGCTGTTAGAATAATCCAGACTAGGGAGAACCAGGGCTCAAAAGACAGTGAGCTTCTGGGGGAAGGAGAGGAAAGGCAGAATACCTCTGAGGAGGTGCAGTAGGAAGTTTCACTTTTTAGAGACATCGGAGATGTGAGGAGAACCCTTTTATTATTGAAAGTGAACCATTTAGTATCCTGTGGAAGGGAAAGCCCCTTTTTGACCAAGAGCTGGAAGAAGCTTTGAACTTTTGTTTGAACACTTTTTGATTTGATGCTAAAATCCCTACACTGTTTGACCAGATAGACGTGAGGGCTAGTATAGGTTTTAGACACAGACGGGCATTTACTTTAAAATTCTTGACACAGACTATCGTTAGTTTCCTTTCGGTAGGGAAATTCAACCTTAGCATAGGGCAGGATAGGCCTTAATCCAACCTTTGTGATTTTAATAAAGGTGTATAACCCAAAACGTTACTGTATTGTCTGATTCTACTTCCATATGCCTTCAGAGAACCTGCTAGGAGCTTCCATGCCCCCAAGCCTTCTACATGGGTCCCAACACTCGGCATCCTTTCGCCCCATATAGAACACAGAATTTGTAGAGTGCGCTCTCAGGATCTGGGCACGAAGGGTGTCCAACCCAAACCTGGCAGTTACTGGGTTGTTTACTATGTCGATGCACATTGGATCATCCAGTAACAAGCGTTGATTACAAAGATGTTTGTTAAGACTGAAGCCTTTCATGGACAGACCTTCTCAATGTCTTCCAGTGAGTAGCATTTTTTTGCTTGTCTGCTCACCGTACCTTACATTGCCTTGTGTTTGATCTGCCTCCTGTATTCTCCCCCTGCTTTGGTGCTACTGGAACTTTGCTTACCTGACTTTGGATTGTGTGCGTGGTCTGCCCCCCGGATTCCCTTTCTGTTTTGGTGTTTTTTGGACCGTTTGACCTCGGATTGTTTTTGGTTTTTGGTTTACGCCAGACCTCCCTGATCTTGGAACCGTTGTTGGACACTTCTTTTGTGTTACCTGACTCCTTGGTGGCCTTCTTGTTCTTTCTTGGACCACTTTTTGTTTGGTTGTTGGTCCAGTCGGATTTTCTCCTGGAACCCTCTGCTTAGTTGCTTCCTCTTGTCCGGTTTCATGCCTTGTGCACAACCTTTTGAGTGGGCATTTCTGACACATGAACTATGCCCCGGCTGGACCCTCTGCTCTGTTACTCTCTCTGGTTTCCTTCTCTGGTGATCGAGGTTGGTTTCCTACCCTGAACATGTCCCTCCTTCTCTTGCAGCCCCAGGAGAGGGATTTGTAGCATAACTAACTTTTCACCTGAGCCCTCTGTACCTGAATGAATTCAGACCTCTCGTACTGTGCTCTCTGGAGAAAAGTAATTCTTAACCTCACAGACAGCTACTCTTGTATGCCTCTTACACACAAAAAAATATCAAACCTCACTTTAATGTGGGTTTGCAAGCGTATAGTAAGCGTACAAGATATGTGCATTCCGTGACCTTATACCAAAATCTCTCATCATACTCGCATGCCAAGTAAAAAAAAGGGCGCCTGGCAGAGTCCTGATATACCCAGGGGGGCACATATATAATAATAAAAAAAATCGGGATGTGAGATCCTACAAATCAGCAGGCTATGGTTCTGAACAGAAGAGTTTATTTCAGAAAACCACAAGTGTTATAGTTCAATTAGTTTACATAGATTTCGATAAGCACGAAAGGCTCAAAAGGAACGGAGAATAGTGATTGAGTTTGGTGGAAATACAGATTGCGTATTTACCTCTTTTGTGTTGAGGTACAGAGTTCCACCTAAAGGCACAGTGGTATACAACAATTAGAGGAACATGTTTGTTTGTTTGTTTGTTTGTTTATTTGGTATAGCGCGAAACCAGACCCAAAGGGTAGCTGGGCGCAGACAATACAAGAATACTTGAGAACTTGGTTACAGAAAAATACAATTATACAGTTAACATTAATAACAAAGGTGCATGTACAAGCAAATGCAGAAATACAGTTAAGGCTGGTTGACCAGAAACCAATTAATCTAGTTACAATCATCAAAGGGTCTCTAGAGCAGGTGGCAATGGGAGAGGTCGAGCTAAGTGTCATTGTAACGTAACCAGGTGAGGACTTTCCGCCTGAAGCTAGGGTAGGGTTGGTCCATTCTGAGGTCCAGAGGGAGTCTGTTCCAAGTTTGCGCAGCTATGACTGGAAAACTGGAGCCGCCAGCTGTGCTCTTTTTGTATCTTGGCACCACTAAAGTATAGGCATTAGTTGATCTAGTGGGACGGTTTGAGATTCTCTTGTTGACTCTGTTTACCAGGTCAGGGGGAGCTATGTTGTTAAGACATTTAGAGGTAAGCGAGAGGGTTTTGAGGGAAATTCTGTCTTTGATTTTTAGCCAGTGGATATTTTTCCTAGAGGTGGAGATATGAGCTCTGTTAGGAATATTTAAAGCTACTCTAATAGCGTTATTTTGGAGTTTATCAAGGATATACTTGTTAGATCCTGCATATAGAGATTTGCAATAATCCAACTTGGATATGATGAGTGCATTAGCTAGTGTAATGCAGCTAATCTCAGTTAGAAATGGTCTACATGCTCGGATCAATTTACAAGTATATGCAGTGGAGGATGCTAGTGAGTTTGTTTGTTTCTTGAGTGTGAGCGCTGAGTCGAGATAGACCCCAAGGGTTTTGACTGCAGGCATCACTTTGATGACATTATTGTCGATGTTGAATGAGGCATAGTTTGGGTCAAGTTTTTTGATGGCCAACTCTGAGCCGAGGATCAGTAACTCAGTTTTGTCGTCATTCAGGCAGAGGCCGTGAGATGCCATCCATGCCTGAATGAGGAGATATATCTTATTTACTAAGGCCGTGTCTTCCAAGAAGTTGCCCGAAAGGGGGATAAGGAGCGGAGTGTCATCTGCGTAATTAGTGTAGATGACACCAAGTCTGTCCAACTTGTCAAACAGAGGCTTAGTAAAGATGTTATACATCGTCGGAGATACACATGATCCTTGAGGGACACCGCATGAAACTTGTGCGGGATCAGCGGCTGCTAGGGGGGAGAAGACTCTCATTGTCCGGTTAGCAAGGAAGGATTGTACCCAGGTTATGGCATCACTTGAAAAATGAGCGGCGGAACTGAGGTGATTGCATAAGACTGCATGATCCACCAAGTGCACCCGGGACATAGGGTGGTCCAGGGTACCGTATACACGGGGTGTACACAACATAATCTACAAGACATACACGAAAAAGGGTATTTGCAGTTGTGTCAATGAGGATCGACACAGGTGTGTTTCGGCCAGGAAGGCAGAATTGTTGCCTGGATGGTATTGGCCTTCTTCAGGATGAGCACCAAATGTGGTGTAGTCCGTTTTGTCTGTGAATAGAGAAGGATTTGTAAGGATCTCGGGGTCTAATTGTGTTATTTAATGTTTCATAACTGTGGCCTAGTGTTGCCATATCGAAAGACAGTTTACCTGCTGCTGTGTTAGCAGTGGTGATGCTGTACAGAATCATCCAGAGGAAAATGCTGGATGGTAGGTGCACGGAATGCACTGGGGGAGCCGTGGGTTCCTGAGGAAATGATTTGGTCAGGATCCAATCTGCTAGAGGAGGGCCTAAGAAGGTCCCTCGTCTGAAAAACACCAAAGATGGACGGGAGTATGAAGCGTCAGTACCAGCGTCTAGGACTAGGGTGAGGGCGTCCCTGGTTCGGTGGACACTAAAGGATGCAGTGGATATCACACATGCATGAACGCTCCAGGGCGTGTCGGCAACATGGTGTCAACTATTGCCTTAAGTGATCTAGGGCGTGGAGGGTATTATCGACCCATTCAAGTAAAATAAAAATAGCGCAAAAGTGGTGTCTATGTTGAGAAGTGCGTCCGAAATGGTGGTGCGTCTGTGTTCTACAGATGGGTCACAGTGCGCAGGAAGGGTCGAAAAGTATGTGCATATCATACCTTGAATGTTAACTTGGGCCCACACGGGGATGGAGGTGGTACCGCTATCGTGGACTCCCTGTGAGTGAGTAAACAGATCAGTGTAGAGGAGGCGTGAGAGCTAGATTTAGGCACTTACCGCGAGCTTTGAGAGCAACGTGCGTCATCGGGGGATCTGTTGCTGTAATGGTAGCTGTAGCATACAGATGCAACCCGCTTGGCTAATAAGCTAGTCCCAGAGTGGTGTCTGGGCCAATGGCACGGGTGCGAGAGGTGCTAGGACCAATGGGAGTGGTCCTCACCGTTCCACGAATGGACGACGGTCTCGGTGGAGGACTGGAACTGCTAAGGATGCTGGGACATGTAGTGTCCGGTCTAATGGAGGCGCTGAGGAGCCCATGGTGATGGACGGAAACTAGTGAGAGGCGCTATGGAGTATGGGACATGTGGTGCACAGCGAGAGTCAATAATGTTGAATACATATCAAGTGCTGGACATAACATGTGACCACAGTTCTATTCCGTACTCAATAGGTTCATACAGTTTAGTGACATGCACGTACTCAAACGTCTGACATCTGTATAAAATTTCCAGGGTCCAACGAGCACAATATGGCATTATTGTGTGTGGTGGGTGGGGTTAGACCCAAAAATGTTTCCACTCTACGGTTATGTTGAGGCTGTGGCGGACTGTGTCTAGTCTGTGGACCCACTTTTGTTCCAGTTTTGTGAGTGCCAGGTCCATGTTGCAGCACAGTCCAGGTGAATTGTTCATGCGTATGGCCTTTTTTATTGAAGTGCTCAACCAGGGGGTTTATCCTGTAATTTGTTCTTAATGCAGGATCTATGTTCGTTGATCCTTTGTTTGACAGGTCTGATGATCTTTCCGATGTATATCATGTCACACGGACATTTGATGACGTAGATGACATATCTACTTTTCGCAGTTAGTGTGGTTCGTCATGTTCCATGTAAAATCTTTGTAGGTGAAAGTCTTGCTGTTAGTCGTGTGGTGGCAAGCCACACAGTGTCCGCAGCTGTAGTGTCCCACGACTGCTGGCAGGTTCCATAATGTTGCTGGGGTCTTTGAGGTTTCCAAAAAGGTATGGACCAACGTGTCCCTTAGATTTTTGTTCTTTCTGAAAGCAAATAGTGGTTTCTTTGCTAGACTCCCTTCATTTTTGATGAGGTGCCAGTGTTTCCTGATGGTGGTTTTTATGAGGTTGCTTATCGGGTTGAACGTTGTGACACAGACAGTCCTGTCTACGGGATCCTTGGTTTTGGTGGTGAGACAGATGGAACGGTCTGTGTTTGCTGCTCTCTTTTTAGCCATTCTTATAGATTTTGTCAGATAGCCTCTTTGTCCTAGGCGAGTTTGTAGTCGTTTGGCGTGTAAGTTGAATTTTTCTTTGTCCGTGCGACAGAATGGATCTCCCGTCGCCTCCCGCCCAGGCCTCACCTCCCGAAGAAATTGGCTCCTTTCACGCCATGATCGGCAGGGCCTTGGCGCTTTTCCAGCTGTGCGCCGAGGAACAAAAGAAAGAGGAATTTCTTTACCAACAACGGTAAGCCAAGAGGAGAACTGTACTTTCGGTCCCGCTGTTGGACGACATATGGGACGAGGGTCTGTCCCTTTTGAAGAACCCTTCCACGGCCCCTGAAAAGAGAGACCGGTACAAGAGATGTACCGGGTCCCGGATTCCGCTCCTATGTCCCTCAGGGCACAGCCTACCCTAGATTCCGTAGTCTCCGCGGCAGCCAAGAAGTCGGAGCGATCTTCTAAGACCTTTGAGGGTGCTCCGGCGACGGGGGCCCAACAATAGGCAAAGCACTGCGAGTCCGTGGGCACCGGGAGAGCCGTTGGTTCAGGCTCCTCTGCTGCCAGGCAGGGCGCAATATCACCAACGCCATCATCCACAAGCCAACGCTCTGGCTCCATGAAAAGGAAGTCGGAGAACCCGGGTAAGCTTCAGGAGAAGCCCCGGTTGATTCCGACAGAGAAAGCCAAGGGGCTCGGGGGCGAGGCAGTAGAGGCCTCAGAAGCACCCAAGGTCGTGAAGGCCCTGATTCATGCGGCAAAGGCCTCAATTGAGTCGTGGCAGCCCTGGCGAAGCCTCCGATGGCTACCCCAGTGGAGACAACTTCCGGGCCTACAGTTTTCCTGCCACCCCGGAGGGAAACGTCTTGCCTGCCTTTCGAGAAGACCCCGTGAAACCCGGGGACGAGAAAAAGGGGGGGCACGGAAGCCCTAATGGACACAGATGCCACCTCCGAGGAGCTGGCTGGTGTCAAAGCTATCCTGGACAAGAAAGGTCAGGACCTATGGGAAGGATCCCGACGAGGCGGACGTAGAGAGCAACGGTGGAGCCGACGAAGAGCCGCGGGCCGTGGAGGAAACGGAGGACCCCAGGCCCCAGCCGTCGCTCCCGTTTCAACCGATGCCTACACCACAGGACAATTTAGGCGACTACCAATTAGGCGACCAACGCGCTTGCGATCGTGGCCAGCTATGATAGTTAGCTGTGGTTCAAGATCGCCCCTAAACTGGACTTTCTCCCGGACGAAAAGAGGGTGGAGGCCCTGGAAATCCTGCAGGAAGGTGAGGTGGCATTGGATCACGCCATCACTGTAATTATGGACATCGCGAATACCGTTTTTTGTCAGATGGGCAACAGTGTTTACCGGCGCAGTTGGCTCAGGCTCACCGACTTCCGTCAGGATGTGCAGACCTGGGTACTGGACATGCACTTCGACAGAAACAACTTGTTTGGGAAAGCGGTGGACAATTCGCTAAAGGCCATCAAAGCGGACACTGAGACGGCCCGTGCCCTAGGCACTCTTCATCAACGACGGCTGTCCTTTCGGACCTCCGGAGGCAAATCTCAGGGTGCCTCCAAAGGATTCGGCGGCAGTTCGTCGTACCGCCAAGCTGCCCGTTCCTCATCGCAGGAAGCTTACAGAGGCTGCAGCAAGGCTGGTGGATACCGTCGTCCTCGCCAAGAAGCCCAAGGTGGCAAGGCCTCGGCTAAACAGGACTGGACCGGCCGTGATGTCGGGCCTCCACCTAAGCACCCCGGACTTTGTCAGCGTGTGGGAGTCCATCTCCACTGACCGTTGGGTGCTCGATGCCCTGGCCCACGGGCACACTCTGGAGTTCCAAAGAAGGTGCCCCCATTTCCCACCTGTGGCCAGGAAAGAAAACCACTTTCCACAGTTGCTTCTGGAGGTATGAGCCATGCTGAGAAAGGCCGCGATAGAACTTGTCCCAAAGAGGCTCCGGGGCTCCGGAGTATGCTCGCGGTACTTCCTTGTCTGAAAGAAGACCGGCGGCTGGTGACCCATCCTTGACCTTCGACACCTCAACAAATACATCAAAACCCAGAAGTTCCGGATGGTTACCCTTCAGCACGTGCTGGGACAGATGGAGGAAGGTGACTTCCTATCGTCGCTGGACTTGGAGGATGCCTACTTTCACATCGCCATACACAAAGGACATTGAAAGTTCCTACGTTTCGTGGTCCAAAGGCGGCACTACCAGTTCAAGGCCCTGCCCTTCAGGTTGAAGTCAGCTCCAAGGGTCTTTACCAAGTGCCTGGCACTGGTGGCGGCACTGCTGCGCATGCGGGGTATCCACATATACCCCTACCTGGACGATTGGCTCATCCGAGCAAAGTCAAGAGAACTCGCCGTCGACCACACATCGAAAACCATCCGCCTTCTCACAGAACCAGGATTTTCGATCAACTTTGCGAAGTCCCACTTGGTACCATCTCAGGACGCCCTGTTCCTGGGAGCCAGACACGACACAGTGGCGCAGTTGACGTCACCGTCGGAGGAAAGACAACGCCATCCTGGGCAAAGTGTAACAGCTGTTGACCATGGACGTGGCCAGGGTGAGGGCCATCAAGTCCCTGATCAGCATGATGTCATTGTGCATCTACCCTGTGCGTCTGTGCAGGTTGCGGGCGCGGCCACTGCAGGAGTTCCTCGACGCCCGTTGGATGCAAGCAGCGGGAAGCTTGAAGACAAGATCCCACTCAACAAGACTTTCCGTCAGGAAATCCGGTGGTGGAGGACCTGCGCGCATCTCGCGGTGGGCATGGACTTCCAGACCCCAGCCCACCAGGAAACGGTGACAACGGACGCCTCCCTGGAGGGATGGGGAGCACACACCGGAGATCTCCACGCAAAAGGCCTTTGGCTCCCAGAGGAGAGGTCCCTGTACATCAACGTCCTGGTGCTCTGGGCCGTGTTCTGGTCTTTCCTTCCGTCTCTCAAAGGCAAAGTGGTTCGGATCTTCACCAACAACACCACTGCAATGTTCTACATCTGAAAGCAGGGGGGCACCAGATCCCCAGCCCTATCCAAGGAAGCACAGGACCTGTGGCAATGGGCGTCGCCCAGGGGATGTTCCTGGTACCCTTCCACCTGGCAGGAGTAAAGAACACAGTCGCCGACTCACTCAACAGGGAGCTGCGCTCGTGCCACAAGTGGGAACTCCAGCAGGATCAAATGGATATACTATTCAGACAATGGGGAAATTCCCAGATAGATCTCTTCACGACGGCGACGAACACCAAATGCCGGAGGTTGGCCAGCAGATTTCCCCAGCCGGGGAGCATGGGCGATGCATTCTCCTTCCCCTGGGATGGTCTGTTCCTGTATGCGTTCCCTCCATTGCTGTTGCTTCTGCAACTCCTCAGTCAACTCAGACGGTCCCGGTGCAGGATGATCCTCGTAGCACCGGCATGGCAGAGGCAGATATGGTTCGCGGACCTTCTGGACTTGTCAGCGTCCCCCCCAGTCAGACCGCCGACAGACGTGGATCTTCTTGCCAGGGAAGGAGGCGCCATCCTACATCACGACCCAAGATCGCTGAACCTGCAGGCCTGGCTCCTGCAGCACTAGAGTTCGGAGGCTACGATATCCAGGCGGACTGCAAGGAGGTCCTTGCAAAGGCCAGGCCGTCCTTGACTCTTAAGTGATATGGACATAAATGGAAGAAGTTATCTGTCTGGTGCCGGGCATTGAAGATCAACCCTCTACAGATTATAGCCCCTTAAGTGCTGCCGTACTTGCTGTCGCTGGCCAAGGCGGGGCTGGCACACGCCTCCATCAATATCCATCTGGTGGCTATCTCCCGCTACACCAGAACTCTGAGGCGGTCGTCGCTGTGTTCCCACCGCCTGGTGAAGGAGTTCATGAAAGGACTGTTCCGCTCGTTCCCGCCGGTGAAGGCCCCGGCCCAGGAGCTCAACGCTGTGCTCACCAGGTGCATGGGTCCCCCATTCGAGCCCTTGCATTCGGCACAGCTGAAGCTCCTATCGTGGAAGACTGCTTTCTTGTAGCCCTCACCTACACACGACGAGTGGGAGAGATCCAGGCTGTCTCCTGTAAACCTCCATACATGACATTCCACGAGACTAGTGTAGTGCTGAGGATGCACCCCTTCTTCATGCCCAAGGTGCCATCCAACTTCCATCTCAACGAGCCCTTGGTGTTACCTGTTTTCTTCCCGTCGCCTTCGTCGCTGGCTGAGAGGACTTTGCACTTGCTGGATGTAGCTGGAGCGCTGAAGTTCTACGTGGACCGCACAAAGAGTTTTCGGAAGGCATCACAGCTGTTTGTGAACTTCGGACCTGTGAACCCAGGGAAGGCCCTATTGAAGGCTTCTATTTCCAGATGGCTCTCTGGCTGCATCATGCACTGTCACTGGTTGGCTAACCGACCATTGCCTGGCCGTGCGAGAGCCCATTCAACCAGAGCGATCGCTGCTACTACAGTGTTCCTGTCTGGTGTGCCCCTGCTGGACATCTGCAGGGCTGCTACGTGGAGGTCGGCGCACACCTTCACGAGATTCTACTGCGTCGACTGGGATTCCAGGGAGGAGTCTAGAGTCGGCTAGGCTGTGCTGCACAACCTGTTCGCTTGAAGGTGAGCCTGGTGAGGAGGTAAGAGATGCTTAATGTTGAGTTGTTGAAATGCTTAATGTTGAGCCTTGCCACCTCCCGTGGTTGTGTGTGTGTACTGCTATGTATTCTTGTATTCTTGAGCATGTGAATCCATGCCAGACCCCATGCTGGAGAAGGAACAAGTTACTTACCTGTAACTGTTGTTCTCCAGCATGGGTCTGGCTTGGATTCACATGCGAACCATCCCTCCAACCCCTCTGCGGCTTTTCTCGTGGTCCTACTGCCACTTTACGTGCTACCAAATCTGAAGATGGCTGCCAGAGGAGGGGCACAGTATGACCCAGAGACCACTTATTGGTTATTAGTAGAAAGACAGTTCATAAATGAAACTGAAACAGATTTCTTCTTTAGAGAGGATTCCCCGCCTGACTGGGAATATTCATGAGCATGTGAATCCATGCCAGACCCATGCTGGAGAACAACAGTTACAGGTAAGTAACTTGTTCCCTATGGTACAAACACTCATTGTATACGATGAGACAGATCTGAGGAAATCGTCACTTCTCCCCTAGGGGACGGCTTTTCCCATGGGGCCAGGGCAGTGCATCCACAGTATAATAGTCCCCCTGGGGGTGGTGCATAGAGGGAAGCCCCCTATGGGACTGGGGGACGGCTATTCTCAAGGAATGCAGTATTCCCCCGCCTTAATACATCCAACCCCTTCTCAAATACCAAATCCCCCTCCCCCCTCTCTAGGTAGAGCAAATTTGCTCTGTTGTCAGGCCAGTCACTTTAATATTCTTGACAAACCTAAAATATTAGTTAAAAGTGAGTACTGTGAAGAAGATCTTGGAGTCCGAGGAACACTCAGGAGAAGTAGAGTGACCGGTCTAGTTCTCACGAGATGTAATTTGTCCGAAAGAATACAGCAAGCCAGTGCAGGAGTTGAAAAGGAACACACCGGGGGGACTGCGGGAACTATGCACCAGGTGGGCAGAGAAAAGCTACAAGGAGAGCTGCGGACAGAGTGAAAGGAGAGCTTGAATGTCTACATGGCTGCTGCCAAGACATACCTCTGAGCATCACATGCTCTGGTGAGCCACTGATGAGGAAGGCTGCACCACCGGAAAGAGAGACACACCTACAGAACCGCTGCAGACCCAGCCATTCCCCGAAAGCTGTGGGAGCCTAGAGTAACCATGCAGTGGTTGGAGAAACGCTGGTACCTACAAAGAAGCAGGAAACAGTTGCACATTTTTTCCAGGAGGCGTTGGAGGGCCGTGGAAGCATGAGGTGAATCCAAATATTGAAAAAGGAGGGTATGCAACTCTGAAGGGACATTGCGAGTCTGAGAACACCACCATAATGTAATAAGAGGGTCTGGGACCCTGAGAATCACTAAGAGCAGACTTATGTTTGGCTGGCGAGTGAACTGAATGATATGCAATAGGGAGTCTTGGACCTGCACCCATATGAGAAGCCGAGAGTTACCAAGATAATGGAGTGGTGTTTGGCAAGAGAGTGAACCGAATACATACAATACCACAAGAATGAGCAAGATAGAAGAGTATTTTTGTCAGGAGAGTGAACCAAACGTATGTGACAACGAACTACGAGTCTGGGACACACACCCATGTAAAAGGCAACCAGCTGATGCAAGGAAGAATAACAGGGTCTGGGACTCACGTTAAATAGAGACCGTCCATGAGAGGACACTAGCTTGGCAGGAGAGTGAACCAAGATATGTTGCCTGTCTGGGACCTGCACCCATATGAGCCATGAGAGGATATTAGCTTGGCAGGAGAGTGAGCCAAGCTATATTGGGAGTCTGTGCCCTGCACAAATTTGAAAGATTGAAAGTTTTAAGGACCCCGGAATTGGTTAAAAAGGAATCTTACATTTGATAACGAGCTCCATCAAGTTGATAAGTGAAAGAACTTTAAATCCAAGAAACATATCCTTGTGAATTGTCCAGTGATATTTGCCTAAGAGGATAAAGGGGCTCCCAAGTCCAAAAGGAACAACACTGAGAACAATTCTAGGGGAAAGGAGCATAACCCTAGCATGTGAATCTTGCATTAATGAACATTGTTTAGTTCATCACTTTTTATTACCAGAGAGACTGGGAACACTTGTTACTTCAAGAAGATCATCCTTGCACAGTTGCTTTAAATTGGCTGTCCCTCGATCTCGGACCCCCGCAGCACTTACCACCTCTTCCTTTCTGCAATTGCACGTTCTGAATACTCACAAGGCATAGTAGGTTTGTCCTCCCACCCCTCCTCTGCTCTTAATAATAGTTGTAATGGATTTCCCTCCCTGCCCTGTTGGCGCTTTGAAACAGTATTTTCTTATTGTGTAAGCGCCTAAAAAGCAAACAATAAATAGAAAAATAAATGATCAGTGTTAGCGACAGAAGCAGGTTTTTGGACACAACAGTGACAGACTTTTTAGTTTTGGACTTCCTGACAATTTCACTAGTTTTCTTTGAGGTTGGGAAACCCCTCTTTGTCTTCAGGACACAGAGGCATTTTGCCAACCTTTCCTTAATGATTAGAAGTGTATACCCTAAAACATGCCACCATTGTGTCTGAGCCTTACTTCTGCACCCTTACAACCACTACAAGTTTAACCATGAAACTCAAAGTATAAACACTCATTCCATTTAATTAAAAATCCTACCTTAACAGTCACTTCAAGTATTAGGCATGTTACATCACCATATTTGAAGTGAGTGTTAAGGTTGGAATTGTAGTGATATGGAGTTAGTATTTGTACTCCCTGAAGTGCCACATTTCCAAGTTGATGAGTGCATGCACATGGGGGATGAGTCCAGGGGGATAGGACGCAAAAGGCTATAGAGGAATCGAAAGGCAAGGGCGGGGAGAAAAAACCCACTACGCATGCTGCAGGTCAAAACTTGCACTCCGGCACCAAAGCAGGGCCAGGTTGAGAGGAAAGTGAGGAGGCTGCAAAGAAGGCAAATAATCGGAAGGTGAAAAGGAGTGGGAGCAGATATTTGGGATGGCTCAGTATTGCAAAAAGTAAATCTGGGGCATTCGAAAGAGATTTGTACACAGAATGATTTGCTCCTGATTGGCTGAGCCATCCCAAAACAAAATTAATACACTGTTGTTTTACACCTCCTAGATCATTTTCAAACATGTATGATTAGTCAAACACAGAGCTAAAAACCACATGAACTTTCAATAGTGCAATGGAATCGCCATACCTGCAATAGAAGTCATGACTTTGAGAAACAACCTATTACTGAGAGATCCTGTCAATAACACCAGGATACTGGCAATGCCCCTTTGATAAATAAGGATTGTATTGGAAAAGGTAGAACTTTACATCTTGCTCAAATCCCAAAACTAATGATGGTTAACCTCATCAAAAGCCACCACCTGGAATGTATCAATGGGTGGTCTCGGTATCTTTCTAAAGGGCAACGTTTAATCATCCCCAAGATTTAGTGACTTTGGGTCAACAATGGAGTTACCACATTTGATAACCTGTGAGAATTAGCATACTGGTTGTATGTGATGTAGGACAACAAATGTACTGGAGAGGCTGTATGCATTCCCCCAAATTCCACCCCAGTTCATCAACTGCACCATATATCTTACTGACATTTGTTTTCACCTCATTTGTAATTCTACAATCAGAACTACGCCTGGACCAAGGTCAAAGTTTTCTCACTTTGGAATGCATGCATTAATGATGGAAGCATTGCATAAGCAGAGAGCAGGAGGCCGGGTCCTTCCTTCAGCTGGCTCCCTCCTCTGGAACAGCCTCCCCCTTGCTCTGTCTTGAGCCAGATCTCCTCAAGTTCTGCAAACACCTCGAGACTTTACTCTTCTCCTCCTCCTTTGCTCTCTCCCTCCCATGCTAAACCCCACAGTAGCTGGGATTGTTGGACTGCACACTTATGTATCCTTCTGGGTCCTGGCATGTCTGTCCGATCTCCTGCAGCATCCGCCCTTCCCCCTGCACTGCCTTTGGGCAATACCTGGCCTATGCTGCCACACAGGCCTTCACTTATTGTATGGACTGGTGACCCCTCTTCCTACTTGTGGCCACTGCCTGGCATTTACCTGTTGCCTTTGCAACCGGCTCTGGTACTTTCCTGCTGACTTGCAACAGTCTCCCTGGCACTTCAACCCTCTGTGGATCATCTAGCACTTACCCCTTCCCCTGTCCTTTCACTCTCTTTGCAATTGCATGATCCAAATGTTCACAAATCCTAGTAGGACTGCTATTTGTATCTGACATTTTCCATTGTATAGCTGTTTCCCTTGTTCCCCTTATTTTGCCCTGTGGGTGCTTTGAAACACAGTTCACTTGCTACATATGTGCTTTATAAATGCCCAATGAATAGCTAAATGTTCACCACTTCTGCAGCTTTTAGCAGTTCCAAGCATAGGTATTTATGGAATAGTGACTCTTGATCTTACAGTTCTGTACATCTATTTTGACCCTTTCCTGGAGTGGTTTGATTATTGGGTCTACGTTTGTTGATAGTGAGATGCCACAATAGTGTGTCTTTACTCATACGGGAAATACATATTGTATTGCAATTGAAGCTTCTATGTTGAATCTAGGTAGCTGCTATCTGCGTTACTGTCAACTATTGCTTAGAAAAGGCCTAACCCCAACACCTATGATGGTGCTTCTTGGCTTACCAGCACATTCTCTCTTTGGGTGTCTCCAGGCTTTCAGATGATCAATTCCCTAACGGAAGGATCATTGGTCCATTTTCTCTCCCATTCCCTTCAAGCGTTTGGTCATCAATCTAGGGTTCTGACATCGATAGTGGTTTATGCTCAAGAGAAAACTTTAACCCAGAGACGCATGAAAATAGTCCACTGTGACCAGAGTTGGATTTTATATTTTTTTAGGCTACTGAGATTTTGTCCCAGCCTTGAACACCACTCCATATAGTCACTCACTGGCCTCTTTAGAGATGAGGAACTCAAATATAAGAACTGGGTTCTGTCGTATATATCCTCAATGTCATACACCGGGATAATTCCATGACTGGGTTGCCTTCCGCAAACAGATTTGATGTTCTGTTCTGTGACCTTGAACACAATCCCATGTGTGTATTTAAAAGACCTAGCCCCCTTTAGTTATTTCTTAGTCTCAGTCTTTGATCAATCCAAAAGCTTTGCGTCCCCAAAGTTAAACTTTGAATGTCCAAGTTGCCCTTGGGAGTGTTGCAGTCTGATATATAATAGACATCTTGTGGGGCTGGACTTCAGCTAATAATTATTTAACAGCTAACCTGCTACTAAACACCATGACTTGGAACGAGGCTTGACTCTTCCATTAATTTGCATGATGTATTTAATATATTCAACATAACATCTCCTTTAACATTGTGTAGACAATATTGCCAGTAAAACTACTTCTCTCATTTGTTTACATAACATATGCAATTACGTTTTTTAAACAATACAATTTAACATTCATGATTAGATCCTTTTCCTAGAGTGTATACAGCATTGTCGATCAATTGAACTATCTTGTGCCGATACTTTTCGCATCTGTGTCCTTTCTCAAGGGATAATCCCATCAACTTCCCTATAAAATAGCATAAATACCCATTGTTGGCTTACTCCTATATTATCTACTGGAACAGTATGTTTAATACATTCTATAACCTGTAGTGGAACTTGAACACATGAATTCAAAGAACCTGGAGTGTATATCTTGTTGCTAATATTTTATTGCGTTCTGTGAAACGTGGATTAATGCAGCCAAACCTTTACTTTTTTTTAACCTCAACCCTATTAAGAATATCATGCCATTTTAATGAACTTCAACACTGTATCATTGACTCTAAAACTAAAATCCTGTTTCTATTTGACTTACCCTGAGTCCTAGTCATAATTCCATTTGCTTCTACTTTCTTCTCTCAGAACGATCAACTCGCATGTTCTGCAATTAATGTAATATAAACGTTACTGCCTTGAATTATTTTCGAAAGCTACCTCTAATGATTAAATAAGTAAATATTAATGTGCCTCTCTGTTTTCAAAGGTCCGTCTGATTTCCTCCTTTTACACTGATGTAAATCATTCGGTCCTAGTGTTTACAAGGTTTAAATAACAGTGAAAAAGCTGCGAATTGTGGTGTGTTCTGGAAATGATGTAAAAGAAACAATGTGTTTCACCGCCTTTATTTTTCAGGAACAGTTGATGCCATCTTGGGTGGAACTGTTTCAGAATTCTAAACTCAGTACAATCAAGTAGTGAGATTCTTTTCTTTTATTTGAATGTCCATAATTTGCATATCATGACTTGATTATATATGGTTCACATCTCTTTAATTGATTAATATTATGTATAGATGTACAGTGATATATCTTGTTAGGATATATCAGTTCTACACCTCTAGCCAATGTATTTTCCTTCTATCTAGTTGAAATGTTTGCAACTCTATTGGTTAACCGATTAGTCGTGAGTTGTTCACATGTAGTTTACATCATAGCCTCTCAAACTGCTCATCTCTGTTAACATATTTATAAAGAACAAGATATATTGTAATCAGTGTTCATATATTTTGGGCTTGGTTTGAGCTTAGTGTGTCCAATTTATTAATCCAAAAGGCCTCTCACCTTGCCAAGGAAGCAGTCTACCTTCACTAATTGCTAGACTACCATGGTAATTGATGTGATAATCCGTTGCTGCAACTTGATCTATATTGGCAAAACCCCCCACGAAAGTAAAAACGCATGTGTGAACACTGCAGTTGCATACTGAACTCAGTCACTCCAGCACCTTTGGTTCGCTATTTTACCAAGAAGGAAACGCAGAGGATGACCTCAGATGGATTGCTCTTAAAGGAATGGTGCACTCAAAAATCAAACCTCCAATGCTTGATATTAAAGGGGTTTAAACATTATTTGTGTAACATTTTACATAGCAATGTTCAATAAAAAGATGTTTATTATATATTTTTTATTATTGCCCATGTTTTAAGACCAAAAATGTTTTGAGCGCACTATTCCTTTCAAAGAAATCGC
Organism: Ambystoma mexicanum; assembly: GCF_040938575.1. NCBI lineage: Eukaryota > Metazoa > Chordata > Amphibia > Caudata > Ambystomatidae > Ambystoma > Ambystoma mexicanum. Next base: position 975,385,780 of record NC_090934.1, on the reverse strand, counting down.
ACATCAGGAAAAAACGAGACCAGAACAAAAGCTATAACTTTGAAAAAAATATGTTCCTTAGCATACCACTGGTGTAACGGGGGCCCCAGCAGGCCCTGTGTTGTGGGGGCCCCGCCAGCACATGTCATGGGAGGGGGCCCAACTTGAAAAAAAATAAGATTTTTTTTTTCAACAAAAATATTTTTGTTTTGAATTCACTCTGTATTAATAAAGAAATTATTTCTGTAACAGAAATCATTTCTTTATGAAGGCAGAGTGACTACAAAAAGAAACTTTCTTTTTGAAGGTTGAGGGCTCCCTCCAACTCATGACATGGAATACCCTAGGCTGGAGGGCTCCATGTCATGGGGTGGGGGGAGCCCTATGACTTCAAAAATAAATTGTTTATTTTTGAAGTCACTCTGCCTTCATAAGGAAATGATTTCCGTTATGGTTCGATCCTTAATTGAATAATTTCTTAATGAAGTTAGAGTGACTTCAAAAAGAAACAATGGGGCTCATTCTGACCATGCCGGCCCGTAAACAGTGCTGGTAATCTTACCGGCACCATTGTTTCCGGACTGGCATACCTGCTGGGGCTGCTGTGCCCAACAAGTCTGACTCCGCCGGGCATAGCGGCCACGGTAGGCAGACCAGTCACGGAAGCACTGGCACCGTTAACAATGGTGCCGGTGCTTCCGTGTCCCCAATCCCATGGATCCTATGGGACTCCACAGGAATGGGGATTACCGAAATTACCGGTGCCTGATTTCCCGGCCACTGGACTTGGAAGAGCCCGGTGGCACTGGGAAGTCAGGTGCCGGTAATTTTTTTACGGGTCTGGCGGCAACCTGCCGGTAGCACAGGCACAGTTACCGCCAGACATGTAATGAGTCCCAATTTCTTTTTAAAGTAATAGGGCTCCCCTTAACCCCATGACGTGTGCATGTGTGAGTGTATGGTGAAAGGGTGCACACAAGTGTGTGTGTGTACGTGTGTGTTTGTGTGTGTGTGTGTGTGTGTGTGTACGTGTACGTGTGTGTGTGTACGTGTGTACGTGTGTACGTACAGTGAAAGGGTGCACACTTAAATGTATGAATGGCTGCCTGTGGTAAATGATGTGTGTGCTTGTGTACAGGGGCACAACAAAACATACATTTCGGGGGGCTAACGCTTCAAATGTTGGGAGAGGCGCTAACTTCACAGGTGGTGGGGAGGGGCAAACTTATTTGTGTGGGGTCATCTAACTTCTGTACAAGTTTTAATGAGACTATTCTAGTGCAGTGTCAATGTTACAAGCAGTTAACTCTCTCCTATAAGTCTCTTATGCCCTCTCTACTCTTCCAATCACTCCCCTGGCATGCAAGTACTAGACCCACATCGTGATTTCACTTGCCTAAAAAATGTGGCATTTGAATGCAGGTAATAGAAGTGAAATGCTTTACGCTGGTAATTGCTGGGCCCTTATTGTTACGCTCACCTGACTCCCACGGAGGCGCTGGCCTGGTTCGCGCTGCTGTGACCTCTTCTAAGGTGATGCGCAGGGTTCGGAAGACGGACTGGACCGGGCCCCCAAATCTGGCTTGTCTGGCTCGCAGAAGTATCCTTCTGTAGGCGAAAATAAGGGATTAACTGTCTGCGGGGTAATGCAATTGCCCTCCCACTTTCCCCTCTCACCTTCCTTGAAACCCTTCTGTGATTTCTCGTAGCGTCTCACCTTAGGGTCTGGAAGGATGAGCTCTCCATCCTGCTTCTGATGCAGGGGCGCGTTGGTATCCAGTTACTTCACTGGATTTTCAGATTGGTGAGAACCAAACTTGCTTGGCTTCCAGGTAAGTTCTTTTGATAAGAGGTTCCCCTTGTGTCCATGCATTAATGTACTAATGCTAGTGTCTTTTTCCCCATAGGGGCCGGGGTACGGAATGCCGGGGAACAGGCACCGACCCGAGATGAGAGGTGAAATCCTTGTAGAAATCGGGTAAGTCTTTAATGAGCGTTTTTTGGTAATGTCTTTTCATTCGCTCATTAACGCTGATGTCTCTTTTTCCCCTTAGGGGCCGGGGTCCGGAAATGCCAGGATGCGGCGCGGACCCGAAATGAAGAGGGAATGAATCACCAGGTAAGTCTTAACATGGAGATTTAGCTTTCCTTATTCCCCTTCTCTCTCTCACCTTTTGTTCTGGTCTTTTTCTCCCTAGGCGCTGGGGCGTGACTGCGAATCCGGATGATCACTGCTGAACATGGAGGCGCCCTGTAAAGCTGAGTGGAATGCGGCGCTGCAGCGATCGACGCGATGAGCTTTTAAATTAAAGTCTTCCTTTTCAGGATTGTCGGCGAGATGTCTCCGGGATGCGGATTTAGCAGGTAGGGACTTTTCCTTCTTCTGTTCTCTTCTTCTCTTCCTTTGCAGGTGATCCAGGATGCTGGCAGGCGTGGCAGAAGTCAGGATGCAGGAGCAGACACGGTGAGCGTCTAGCTGCTAGATGCAGAACAACGCGAAGCACGTGTGGCTGTTCGGGTGGGGTTTAAATAGCCTTGGAAGAAGTTCCAGGTATGTATCCTTCCTCCAATCAGGTATGTATCCTCCCCCGACCACGCCCGGATGGTAAATTAGTCCCACAGGTAAAGTAGTTCCTTTCAGGCCTCAATGAGGCCGGGATCCTGCAGCATGGTCTGCATCAGGTAAGTACACCCAAGCATTCCCATAATGAGCCTGGCGCCACAGGCGCCAGGACACTGTCCAAAGGGCCCCTATATGGGGTTGCTGGGTCCTTCCTTGGGGACTGGATGTCCGCTTTCTGGGACGCCGGGCTTGAACCGGCTCCCCGGGAGCGGGCATCATGACACTTATTAACAGCAAAACCCAGGTGCCGTTTAACATCTGTGTCCTGTCCTGTCCGGCAACTGCTCCGAAGGTCAGCCAGGACGAGTCAACATAGCCCAAAATGTCAGTGGGGGAGAGTGCTGAAGCCCAGTCAACTCAATGGTGTTGCTCCACTACTTGTTTTTAATGCCTTCATTACTCCTAGCTCTATTCTTCCTCGTCCCAGTACTTATGTATGAGGCAGTACTTATGTACTCTGCCTCATACACAAGTACTGGGATGAGGTAGAGGTACATGGAGGTAATGCCTGACTTAGCTACCTGTAATCTTCATTACTCCTAGTCCCACTGTTCCTCATCCCAGTGAGGCAAGGAGACTCATACGTAAGCTCTGGGACAAGGAAGAGGGACGTGGAGGTAATTCTTGGCCAAGGAGCTGATTATGGAGTTTGGGCTAGGGGGTGGGCGGGAGAGGGGATCTGTGGGGGGGGCGGGATTGTGCAATAAATCATAATGGTTGTCCATGTCCAGGCTAAGCAGGCATGATATGTGGTATTAGTGGCTAGAGAGGCATTTTGTTGCAGCCAGTCTAGTCATTTCTCAGTTTGGTTTGACTTTCTTTTAACAGGGAATTTCTGATAAAGCAGTCCTGCTAAGTGTAATTACCTGGCTAGATTGGCATTTGGGTGCTGCCAGTCTAGCCATTTCTTACTGCGGCATTGTATATTTTTCTGTGATAAAATGATATGATAAAAGTCATTTATAATGCGCCTGTACACAAGTGTTTCTATGCGCGACAAGACAAGCAAGGGAAGATAGAGGGAGGACAAGACAAACAATCTCACTAGTCCTTGTGAGAACGTGAGGTGCAAGAGAAAAGGGGGGGAGTGCAAGGGGGAGGGGAAAACAGGGTTGCAATGCTCTGAGTAAGTGCAACCAGAGCAGCGCGGCTATGGGTAGTGCAAGGTGAACAATGGGCTGCAGGGTTACATTTACAGCACCTAAGTGCATGCTAGGCACGGAGACAGTGCAAGATCAAGAAAGAGCCTAGACTCAGAGGGACTCTGAGGGTATCCAAGCAACCGTTCGGTACAGCAGACAGGTAGGTCAGCAGGGGAGGGAGAGAGAGAAAGCAGAGGAGAAAAGGGAAGTTTTGAGCTGCTTCCGAATCTTCAGATGGTCCGGCTCAAGTTTGAAGGGGCAGGGAGGCCATTCCAGAGGGAGGCACCAGCAGGGGAGAGAGATCTACTCCCCACTCTCTGCCTGGAGAAGCGTCTAACCCTTAGAGAGTTGGAGGTAGCTGAGCAAAGGGCTCGAGGGGGGAAGGTATTTTGGAAACTAGCGTTGGATGTAGTCAGGGCCTCGGCCCCAGAAAGCCTTGTGGACAATACAGAGGGTCTTGAACTTTATCCTTGCAACCACCGGGAGCAGGTGGAGAGATTTCAGGGCTGGAGAGATGATCCCTGGGCTTGAGGCCAAGGATAAGTCTTGCAGTCCTGTTCTGGATTAGTTGCAGATGGCGGAGAGTAGAGGAAGGCAGAATGAGAGAGAGGCTGTTGCAGTAGTCCAGCCTAGAGAGAACCAGGGCTCTGGAGACAGTGAGCTTCTGGTGGAAAGTGAGAAAGGGAAGAGTCCCTTTGAGGAGGAGCAGCTGGTAGTGGGACATCTTGGTGACATCCGAGATGTGAGGAGAGAAAGACAGATGGGATAGATGATGAGACCAAGGTTTTTTGCCTTGCAGGAAGGTGAAGGAAGAGGGCCCAAGGTGGATGGCTAGAGTGAGAGAGAGAAAGCTGGTGCCAGTGTCCCAATGAGAAGGATCTCCGTCTTACTGGCATTAAGGCAGAGATCGTTGGAGGCGCACCAATCCTGAATCGCGGATAGGCAGTCAGGAATTAGTGAGAGCGAAGAGGAGGCTGAGGGGAGCCTGAAGGAAAGCGGAGTCATCCGCATAACACTGAAAGTTAGAGGAGAAGTTAGAGATCAGGTTGCCAAAGGGGTCAAGTAGAGTTTGAAAAACCAGGATGAGAGTATAGAGCCCTGAGGAATGCCACAGGTAAAGAGAGGTGGCAGAGAGATTGGGACCAGTTTGGATTTCGGGGGGTGGGGGAAGGGGCGGTCCAAGGGGAAGCAGCTCAGTCACTCCAGGGCCTGATCCGTGATGCCAAGATGCTCAGTCGTTTGATCAGGATGGCGTTGTTGACTGTGTCAAAAGCAGAGGAAAGGAGGGTGAAGACAAAAGGAATGCTGATATCAAGGTTAGAGAGCAGATCTTCATGGGTGTTCAGGAGAGCTGTTTCGATGCCTCTGCCATCTCTGAAGCCAGACTGATGGTCATGGAGACAATCAACAGATTCAGTGTGGAGAGTAAGCTGGGAGATGGCCAGCTTTTCCAAGAGTTTGCCTAAGAAAGGGGTGATGGAGATTGGGCAATAGTTTGCCAGGCAGGTAGGATCAGCATATGGCTTCTTGAGGAGTGGGTGCATAAGGGAGTGCTTAAGGGAGCGGGGAACGTTCCAGTGGCTAAAGAGTGATTACAAAAATCAGCCAAGGCTGGAGCGAGGGTGCCAATATGGTCCTTGATGGTTCTGGGAGAGCAGGGGAGCACCTGTTTCGACGACGGCTTTCATAGATCAGACTTCTATAGAAACCTCTTCAGGTGTTGTCAGAGAGAAAGAGGGAAGAGGAGGGGGAGAGATAGAGATGGCCAAAGTGGGCCGAGAGAGGAAGAGGAAGAGGAGGTAGGGGACAGGAGCTCCTGAGATTTAGTGGTGAGAGTGGAGAGGTGAGAGGCCAGAGCCGTACAGAGGGCCTTGGACGGAACAGGAGAGGTAGAGACCGGAGCAGGATTGACCAGTTCCTTGCAGATTTTAGAGTTTGGCCGTGTTGGTAGAGGCCACAGAGACGCAGGCTCTAATGTGTGCTCTCTTCTTGATGAGTGTTATTGCTTTGACTGGCATTTTGTTGCAACCAGTCTAGGTATGTCTAAATGTGGCCTGGCATGCTTTACTGTAATGTTATTAAGTGTCTAAACTGGTCTACATTGTGCAGCCAGTTGGGCATGTTTTCATTGTGGCATGGCATTTTTAATAGCAAAGCATTAATGTTCCTGTGCACTGTTAGTGACTTACATGTTTTGGATGGGTGTTACCCTAAAAAACAATTGCAAACACTGTGGCTTTATAGTCCATTTTTCTCAGAAAGTGTGCTGTATATTGCATTAAAATACATATTTATATCTTTTTTCTAGTGCAGTGTGCGGCATACCCCTTCAGCATCACATTTGTGTATATTGCGCAAGCGTGACAATCTAGGCCGGCCAAGAGTGTGGCGCAACCCGTGATTTGTTGCTGAGTTGGAGGGGTCCTAAGCATGGCTCGCAGGGGGGCCCCCACATTTTGTGTTATGCCACTGTTCCTTACAAGAAGCTATATTGTAGGCTTGAATTAAAGTTTAGAATAATAACTCTCCTTCAATTTGTGCACTCCTGTTGGTCCTCCTCCTGACGACCCCCTTGTATGGGTCACATTCGTTTCGGCCACCTTTGTCCATGCTTTCTTTCTGGTAAGATTAGTGCTTTCAATAAATGCTTCAGTCATTGAATTACACGCCACATGTTCTTCCCATTTGGTTTTCTGTGTAATGAGACATCCTGGTCCCTTACGTTACTGGCATGCCTTCCGGTCCATCGTTCCTCTGCTAACTTTCATCACAGCGACCTGCACTTGGTGTCATGAAGGCATCACCACGTGATGACATCCTACAGGCATCCCGCTATTCGTTCTCGGGCTTTTCTGACACTAATGTACAAGGTAGCAGTGGCTTCTGCCACTTGCTTCCTGTATCTGGATGTGTGTGGATCTCTAACGAGTGATAAATAAAGTAGGGCAAAATGCTGTCCGGTCCCTCTGCTCTAAACCAACCGCTCATTACATTTAACAGTATAGAGAGCATTGCACTCTGGTTATTCCATTTAGGAATTCATGTGCCTAATCTTGGGAATCCTCTACATTACATGCCAACACATGTGAACATTACATGCCTGCTGGGACCACTGGAGGTTAGTTGTATCCCTTACACTACATTTAACATTTCCTTCCATGGATATACAGACATTATTTCACGTTGTTTTACTCCTTCACAGTACACATGTCTGTAGATTCCCACTCTGCTGTTTATTGGTGTATTGAGCTCGAGCTCCTCATGAAGATGCATGTTGAGGCCTCTCAAGAGTGACCCACGTATACCTGGATTATTCCCTCCGACTGAACCTTTGCTCAGGACTTAATGCCGTACAGGCAGATTGCAACCCTATCCCTACATGCCTTTCCCTGATCAGAGACTCCTATATCGTCTACATAACTTTCTGCTATGCTCTCTATCCCTTACGGTCCTTCTACCCCATCACCTGCCCCCTGACAAAGTTCCTTGAACACCTGTGTGGAATGCAACAGTTCAGCTTTTTTTGAACATTCACTAAGGTGGTATTTTACAATATGCGAGTGGTCTCATCCCAAGATTATTTAAAAGTTGGTAAGGCAGGCGCTCTGTTACCAGTCATTAGCTTCTCCCCCAAACGCACGTTTTCATGACTACATCAATCTTCAGGGAGGCTGAGTTTCTTTGAATCCCTCAAGATTGATGAAGTCATGAAAACGTGCGTTAGGAGGAGAAGCTAAAGACTGGTAACAGAGCGACCGCCTTTACATCTTTAAACACTCATCCAAACATTACCCTTTCATTCGCAAATATCCAAATTGTGGATTACTGCGCCCTGCGCTGTGTCATAATGGCCATTGCGGTCTATGGGCAGAATGTATTCTTGTGATATCGGAATTGTACACCCTTTTTAATGTAATCAGTATTCACTAGCGTTTTTTTTTTTACTTTGTCACACCTCCAGTGTTGTGAATAACATGCATGCTGCTTTTGTTACACTTGGATTCAAATAGCATGTCAACAAGTCCGCAGCCAAACTTATTTTTTAGAACAAGGTAGTGGATTGGATCTGATGGACGCATTTAAAGAGTGTTCCAATGCTACTAAGAAACATGTGTACGTTTTGTGGTGGAACTATGCAGACATGAGATCTGAATCAGCCAAACAAGGTGACCAGTTCAAGTCGCGATTCTGTGCATTTATGAACATAAATTCCGCTGCTGGCATTTATCTAGAGCCATTTCAATGGCGATGCCCTTAAGAGAATGGTTGTTGATAAAGCATTTATTAGATCTGACCTAAGCAATGTCTCTTGTGTCCTCTTTTCCCAGACCCCTTTGTCAAGGTGTACCTCCTGCAGGACAACAGGAAAATAAGTAAGAAGAAAACAGCAGTGAAAAGAGATGACACAAATCCGGTCTTCAATGAAGCAATGATATTTTCAGTGCCTGCTATTGTGCTACAGGTGAGAATGACACATAATCGTTGAACATTTTACGGTGCACTGTAGTGTTGAGAGCGATGGTACATCAACCTAAGACACCGTAAGCAGAGTCTTTCAGGGAGAGCCTGTCTGATCGCCTGTGAGCATGTGTTATTCATCTGTGTTGGGATGGTGCTCCTTACCACATCTTAAATCAAGGGCTGCAATGTATTGTTTATTTTCATTTTGCATGAGTGCCTTGATAGACTAAAATGTCAGTTAGCTGCTCCCTGATCCCAAGAAAAAGGTGACCATGGAAGTGTCACTGGCTCTTCAAGAACCAGAAGAACTCGGGAGAAACTAGGAACTCTTCAGGATAGTCTCAAGAGAATACACGAGCCCGGGCCCAACAGTGGGGGCAACGTGTGGATATGCCTCGCAGTTTATCTTTCAGGGGGTCCGGCCTTAAACCCCCCACAGCAATGAGCAAATGTTCCAGTGCAGCTTGTGCAAAGGTGGCGTGAGTCGTTGGCGGAATCGTATGAAAGAGCTATCATAGTTTGGGAAAACGGTGCCATTAGGACAACCCGTTATGCATGTTGCCAGCATTGACGCTTCGCTCTACATATTCACATTTCTCTAACGTTTCGAAGCGCAAGGTAGCGTTAACCAAAGAGCCCTTGTTTCTTTTATGTTGCCTGGCTGGCAGTCATAGTTTGGTGATAGTCTCCTGGAACTGTCAGAGGGAAAGCCAGGAGACTCCCACCATAACGGAGGGGAAGTGTAAAGGACAGTTGTTTAGTTGATAGAAGACCGGGACAGCACCACATGTGTATCACACTGGGATTCAGGTGACAGGAAAGAGGAGATCTGGTAAGAGGATCACACAAGAAAGAAGACAATAGCCGGGAATAGAGGACTAAGGCATTAAAGATTAGACGGGTGGAATGTGTTACAGTGGTGTAAACCAAACTGAGGATGAGAGAGTGGGGCCCACATCAGGACCCATTGGTCCACGTGCATAGCGAGATGAATGGACATGGTGTTTAAACAAACACCCTCTTCAGACTTTCGGATTGGTCGGCTGGGGCAAATCACAGTGTGAACTGAAGCCAACAGTGGCTCAAGGAATATGTTTCAAGACATTCATTATAATTGTTCTTTTATAGCGTCCTGAATTCGAGATTGGTTTCTAAGCGTGGGATCAGGATTCGAACCTGTGTTGCGCTGTGTTGTCTTGCTTCCAAGACGAAACGCATTGCTTGTAGCGTTGCTTGTAGCTCCCAGCTACTCCTGTGAACCGTGGCTGTACCAAGACATGCACATTAGTTTCCATGTAGTGCACACCATGGCACTACAAGCTGCATCGTTTCTAAGTGCTCAGAAAATGGGTGTTATTACCCAGCTTAATGGTGATCTTGCTGTCCAGCATTAAGAATTGAGTGTTATTTTTAGTATTTAGAGCTGCAATCTGCAGGTGAATGATCAGGTGCCCATGCTGGCAAACAAGGGCTTCCACGTAACACCACCGACTGGTACATCGCTAGGTGCCACCTGCAAACCCGCAGCTAGCGCGCATGCATGCACAAAGCAATCGTAACGTCACGTGCAGAAGGTATGCATGTGACGCTCACGGCACATGCGCATTAGCAATTTCTGTTATTTATTTAATATGTTAATTGCTATTGCACATATGTGGTAATGCTGGGCTGCTGTCATTCTTAATGAGGCCAGGTCACATGCACTCACACTAATTATGGGCTTGAGTCCACTAGACACATTATGCAATACTCCCCATAACGTCTAAGTTAAATGCTTTTTATTGTACCTGAAACCATTGCCTGTGTATGGAGCATGACACTTTGAGCAAAGGAGGTAACGAAGGGAGGCCAATTGACTTGATTTTGACCCAAAGGAAACGGAAACGTACAATTACTGCGTCTTTAAAATGCCGACTGCACATTTACTGCACAGTCAGCATTTTAAAAAGTTCTGACTCCCATTACTGCAACCAAGCGGAGCACGGGTTGCAGGGGCGTCACCCGCTCCGTTTGGTCACTGTATTGAGAATCTGAGGTGGTGGGGGGGTGTCCCCCGCATACAGCTGTGGTAAGCGGGGGACAAGAAACTAAAAAAAAATAAAGGACCCTGCGACGTCAGCTCAGACCCACCTAAGTGGGAGGAACTGATGCCACAGAGATGGTGGGGAGTCAACAGTGCGCACAGAAGTGTGCCGCCGTAAAGGTAAGCGGGAGCAGGTAGCGTAATGCGGGCCGGGGGATGCAGGCAAAGTGATCATTCTGATCACTGTGCCCCATTGTAATGGGAGTCGACATGTTCATCGTCTGCACTACGGGCGGCGCAGTGATCACATAGATTCAAGGAAACCCCCACCACGCATGCAAGGTATGGAACATTAATAACTGTGGCGGGTGTTCATGCAATCCCATTGGCACTAATGCAGTCTTTACCTGATGGTGTAGCTCAGAAATCCCCCCTTTGCTGCCTTTAGGATACTTTGAGATACTTCTTCTTGGCCATTGCAACTGCTCTGCCTGCCGTCTTCACCCCGAGTTACTCCACTCCTCTGGCCTGATCATTCTGCCTGCTACGCTCCTCCCTGCCCCACTCCTCATGCTCTAGATGCCGCCACCTCGCCTCACACCGCTATATGCCCCCATCTCTCATCACTACATCCCAATGTCTTCCACAAGTCCCATCTTCTATCTTAGCAGTGTCTCCGGGGTGTCCCGAATTGAACTCTGATGCGTGCAATCAGGTTGGAGCTAGGAATTCCCCGTTGCTATCTTTGTGCTGCTGTTTCATTCAGATATCTAGTTAAGAAATCGGCTGTTGGGTGTTTAAATCATAGAAAATGCATTTACTGAACTAAAAAATGGTACCAACAAATTAGTCAGGTTGGTTGTGTTATATTTCATCCGTATGCACGAGATGAGGACCTCGTTAATCATATGATGCTACTAAAGGAGTTGTTTCTCCTTGATCCTTTGAGAAAAATCCAAATCGCTGGAGCAGCGGATTGGCCTGTAAAAGATTGGGTTAGCACAAAAAAGCTTTTCCCCTTTCAAATTCTGGGAGTCGATGCCAGATCCCCTTGTCACAGAAGACTGTTTGAGCTCCGTACTCTCGGAGTCTTACCATCCTCTTTAATTGGTATGCAATTAAATGTTCTTCTTACCGGTGGTAAAGCCTAAATCAGACGGATCAGCCCGCTGGCTAATCAGACCTGTGACTCTGACCTTGAAGGAGCTGTCTTTCACCTCACTTTTTATTGCTTTGTACTAAATATATGATTTTAGGAAAAGTCTAATTCAGGCCACGTTTTTGTAGACTTGGAATTAAAAAAAATGGGAAGCCATGTTGTCAGCCCATGATGTAAACTGCGATGTGGCTCATTTTATTGGTGCAGCCATTCGTTCAAGATTCAGTTAGGAAATGTATCTGAATAGGGATTAATATAATGGGCCTCATTATGACTCTGGCGGTAGCCGTGCCGGTAAATACCGACACGGCTGCCGCCGGCCTCATGAATTTTCTGGTGCCTAGGAATGGGCAATTACAGATCCGGTAATTTTCACTTCCCGGGCGCCTGAAAATAATGCTCCCCATTCCCATTTGAGTCCCATTGGACTCCATGGGAATGGGGAGGACGGTAGCACCGGCACCATTCATGAATGGTGCCGGTGCATCCGTCAAGCTGGACCTGGCGGGCTGAAAGCCAACCGCTAGCAGAACTCATAGTTTGCCGGTCCGGAAACATCGGTACTGGCAAGGTTACCGGTATCGTTGTTTCTGGACTGGCAAACTCATAATGAGGTCCAATATGTCTTTTGACGATGTGTATTTATTTATATTTGTATTGCATTTTAATTGCTTAAGCCAAATAAAATGCATCGTCTCTCACACGTCTGATGCCGGCCTTCCTTGCCCCGTCACCTCACAGCCTCCCCTAATTAGTACCCCGCGACCAGCGCTCGGGTGCTGTCCATCAGAGGCGTAGCCAGGATTGTATAACAAGTGGGCCTGAAGCTAATGTGGGCCCACCACAGTGACATTAACATCTGTAAATGCCCACATAGAGCTGCTGAGTGACTATTTATAGATTTTGAGTGGGACTTACCCACTCAGACCCTACCCTGTAATTAAACCTCGCGGCCGAGTGTTTTACTGCCTGGTATCGGTAAAGCCCCTTTGCCTCTGGTGCCTATTGCTTAAGGTTAATGTAACCTAATGAGAGAGCCTACAGTAGGCAATCTGTGTCATGCTGATCATGAGAAGAAGTCTAAACAACAAGGGAGTCATGATCACCCACGCAAGCAACAAATCGATCTGGAGGAAAAACTCACAGATACTGTGACTAGCGCTGATAAAATGACAAATAAGAACGAGGAAAGCAACCAAATCGAGAAAGCAATGCCCCCTAATGCTGAATCTGGCATCAAAGCAAACAATATAACGGGCTCCGCTACTACGATTGATATCCAAAGAAGATCCACCACACGAAAAGAAATTGTAGAAGTGACAGTTGGAGCAAAGCAGAAAGAAATGCCCCCTATATCACTGATCACAACGGTGAACCAAGCAGCACCAATAGAGAAGAAAATCTCGTTTGACATATTCTCAGGCACGGCAAAAACCATACAAACGGCAAAACTAGTAGAGAAATTGAAAACATCTCAATCCACTACCCAGAAAACTCAAAAGAGAGGTCCAGCCACAAAACGCCCACGAACGAACGAGGCAAAAAAATGTATAAGAAACTTAAACACACCGCCGCGACCATTGATACAAAAAACCAATGTCGTGCCAAAAAAAAATGATGACGCGCATGAAACTGCCAAGCAGGGTACTGCCTACCGCACAAATCACAAAGAACCTCCCATCAAACGCAGAAGAGACGACATCAGTCCGTCGGTTGATCGATCCACAGATGAAGAAATTGAACTTTGTGATCTATCAACTTACTCTGTCGACGATGAACAAGAAACCGGTGATGTTTCTAAGGTACATGACCCGTCAGAAAGAGAACAGATCACTTTAATACCATCCAGCAGAGAAGAAAGAGATGCACATTCAGATCGCTATCCTTTGGGCCCAGTTGGGCGAAGGCAAAAAGAAGTTGAAAAACGGCGAGAAACTTGCGGAATAAATAAAACAGAAACAAACAGACGATACCAAATCTCACCCGCAAAATCATTACTGAAACTAAATCCGAAACATACAAAGGCCCAATCCAAAAATCTAAATCAATCTGGCACACAACGCAGAAGTGACAAACTGATCCATCATACAGGTTGTCTGGACAAACTGGAGCTCTAAAATATTCTAGAGGAAAAAAACGAAATAAACCTCAACAGAACAAATGTGATGAAGCTGTTGCATAGTATACCTGCCTTGAGGAATATCCGATCTGACGATATCAATATCGTTGAATATAAAAAAGAATCCAGATCAGATTGGGTAATCCTGCATATGCAATCCAAAACAGTGGCGCGTCCAATTCTTGACGCAAAAGAAGATCTACTGTTCTACGGATTTAATCTAACTACAGTAATCGATTCTCCAGTTTCAAACAAATCGATACAGGGACATGGCCAATACAAAAAGCCACTTACTACAAAAAGAGAGGACCCAAGAAACCAACTTAAACAACATTTATCTCAGGCCTCCGAAACAAATAGACGAAAAAATAACGCATAGGATCACGGAGGGTCCAGACAAGTCACCCAACTACTAACAACTTGGAACACCAGAGGATTCACTCATCTATTTCGTGAAGGAAGAGAGCAAGACAACAGAAGCCTGTTTATTTGTTTTCAGGAAACATGGCTCAGAAAGATACCTTCCTGTGACGGATACACAACATACTTAAATGAAGCAGGCAAAAACAAACTGGGAAGGCCTTTTTCCGGCCTTCTTGCCATGATAAAAAATTCATCAGGATGGAACGTAATCGACATCCAGAATCCAAATTTATTTGTTCAAGCAATTACGCTTGAAGCATCGCCACATATCATACACGGACTAAAAGGAAAACAACATCTGCTGTTGGTAAACACATACTGGAATCCCGCAATGATTTCAGATGATGACTACTTGAGGTCAATAACTACTCAAATAGATAACTGCTATGTAGCATTTGTCGCACCATTTATATTAATCTGCGGAGATCTAAACTTCTCATGGTTTAAAACACCTAATCAATCTAATATAGACACTACACAAGTGATCCCATCTGAAAGGTCGGATCGAAGCACGAAATGGACACATGAAATATCAGCTCGTAATTGTGTGTTGCTAAATGGGAGTACTAAAGGAGATATTCCTGCTGCAGCAACGTGGTGGTCTATCTAAAACCTTAGACTACATATGGGTATCTGATAACCTGCATGCCTTGATTTCTGACTTACAAGTAAAGCAAATGCCCAATAGTGATCATAATCCACTTATTCTATCATGGTTTACGAGCTCAATAACAACGCCAAAATGTTATCCAACGCAATTGGACATCAACTCCTCCCTAAACCGTCTAAGAATAACTAACAAACAAATCGACAAAATAACTTTAGCTTTTATGGAGGCATGCTCCACAAACTTACATACAGAATATACTCCTTTCCTGGACCCGCACCGAAAAACAAACAAGAAAACGGTGAGAGACCACACTCATCCATTTAGTCCAGCTTTAAGTGAAGCAAAGAAGCTCCTTACCAGTGACTTAAACTAAAATCTATCGGAGGGACAAACCTACTACAACATTTAGCCACCAGGCGTCAAAAATACCGGAATTGGCTGAAATCCTTCAAAGCCACTCGAAGACAGGAACAAGCAGAACTAATGCTGCGTCTCTTAATTCAAAATGACAGTTCCAATATATGGAAAATAATAAATAATGGTTGCCTGACCCAACCCAATTATCTAGCAAACGGCGTGAATGCATCCTCCTGGACAACTCATTACGATACAGTTTTTAACAACACTGGTGATGATAAAACCTCAAATTTAAAAACAGATCAATATATCTGGGATATAAGAGAATCACTCGAGAACATCTCACACGCAATTCAGAAGCTAAAATCATCACGTGCCGCTGGCCCCGATGGAGTATCCAATATCATGCTCAAAACAAACAAAACAAGCTGGACAAAGTTCATCAAGGTGCTATTCGACCAGATTGCCCGAACATCTAAAATTCCTTGCTCATGGACGAAAGCAATAATCGTTCCAGTGTTTAAAAGAGGAAACAAAGACGATCCTGCAAACTATCGCCCCATAGCTCTGCTAGATACTATGGGGAAGATATTTGCCACTTTCCTCCAAGAAAAAATTGAAAGGTGGGCAAAACTGAATAAGATCTATGATGAGAGACAAACTGGATTCACCAAAGGAGTCGGAGTAGAACTTAATTTAGTACTATTAAATCTGGCCAAACTAAATGCAATAAAACAAAAAAAAAGGTTGTACTTAGCGTTCATAGATCTAAAACAGCCTTTGATTGCATAAACCGGAACCTGTTGTGGCACAAACTAAAAAAATGGGGATGTCCCAACGAACTACTAGCCCCACTAGTGGCACTACATACAAAAACCAGTATCCGTGTGCGTCTAAATGCAGAAGGCGAACTAACCGATGAAATAACAACTACACAGGGTGTGAAGCAAGGATGCCCACTAGCAGCCACTCTGTTCAAACTTTTCATCTCAGATCTACCCGAAGCGTTTGCTCAAACGAGGTGCTTTCCTCCAAAAATCAACGGCACACATGTAACACACATAATCTATGCAGACGACATAGTGTTGCTTGATTGCACCGAAATAGGTCTACAACGATCACTAACAGCTTTGCAAACTTACCTAACAGAAAACCATCTAAGGATAAACGCAAACAAAATGCAAGTGATGGTTGTTGGATCAGAAAATAACCTAAAAAAACCGAGGTTTAACTGGCACATCGAAAAAGAAATATTAGTAAGAACAGAAGCCATCCGATACCTGGGTGTCTCATTCAATAGATCAATCAGAGAGTGGAGCTGGACAAACGACATCACCCAGCGTATGAAAATGTTCGCTCTACAAGGTTGCAAACTACATTTAAACTACGGGAAATTTTCACTCCAACCCGTAATGACCTTTTACTTACAGAAAGTGATCCCAGCAATATGTTTTGGAAGTGAAACAGGGTGGAATATCAGAGCAAGCCTATGGGCACAAGTTGAAGGTTGTTTTTGGCGCAAAGTTCTTCAATTACCACAATGTGTCTCAATGGTGGCTGTGAGACACGAACTTGGCCTCGACTCCTTGCACTCTACCCTACAATGGAAATCCATACTACTGCTGAGAAAAATCAGAATGGTGCCGGTAGAAACTGCTTACACAATCTTGGCTAACAAAAAAATTGACGCATCTGCATCTATGCTAAAAAGCTGGGAAGAAAATCTATTAAGCATCCTGGAAGAAGCAAACATAAAAATGCCTTTGGTACTACGGATGCCAAAACAGGCAAAAACAAAATTCATGCAATACAAGTGGATAAAAAATGCGGAAAGGCGTGTAGCACTATCCTCTGGACTAGATTTTGGACCGAGTGAACAGGAAAGAGATAACCTATCGCAATATCTGTCCAAGTTTCCCTCGCAATACCATCGGAATCAATTTCTAAGGCTTCGTCTCAACTTGTCCAACACCAAGCTATATAAAAGAAGACTAAAAGATCCCATGACGTTCGACACAAACTGTCGCTACTGTAAGCAGGAACCTGAATCTATCAAACATCTCATAATTGAGTGCACACAAATTTCTGAACAGCGTACCCTCCATCTCGAACGCTTTTCCCCTAAAAACGGCAATATGGAAGAATGGTGGTCGTATCTGATAACGGGAAGAAATGCACAACTAACCTGTAACGTGATTAACTTTATGGACATGATACTGACATAAACTATTGCAAATCATTAGCTCGCCAAAAAAACAGGGTTTAACCTTAGATGATCCATCATGCCCACGCTTGCCTAATTCAAGGGAAAACAGAATAATGGCATGACGTGGGCTGGGGATTGCAAATGAATTGAATGTGACAAAAAAGTTTTTTTTTTTTTACAAAACTAAAGTCAATAAAAAATAAAAAAAATAAAAAATAACAAGTGGGCCTGAAGCTAATGTGGGCCCACCACAGTGACATTTACATCTGTAAATGCCCACATAGAGCTGCTGAGTGACTATTTATAGATTTTGAGTGGGACTTACCCACTCAGACCCTACCCTGTAATTAAACCCCGCGGCCGAGTGTTTTACTGCCTGGTATCGGTAAAGCCCCTTTGCCTCTGGTGCCTATTGCTTAAGGTTAAAGTATGTGCTTTCAATTGTACAGGAGAGATTAGTCCCACTATGTTTGTTCCCCAGATTGGCTGTATATAGTATCTACTAAAGCCAGCCAGATAACTCAGCTTTGTAAGCGCTCACTTCCGAGATCTGTGCCTACTGCCGTCCCGGATTCGAATCCTTGCCCACTCCTCCGTTCACGTGAGTTCCGATGAACTAGGGATAGTTACAGTGCTTAGAAGTGGGAAGAATCCTGCATTTAGCGCTATATAAGAATGTTATATCACCATAGTTAGGAATGCTTTTGTCTGATGTGTTTCTGGGAAGTGAAACACACGAGTAATGCCTGTCTGGAAGGAAAGGAAAGCACTTCATGTAATCTGAATGGATGCTGTTGTCAATTGCATTAAAGGAAACATTTCAAAATGAGATAAATGGGCCTGTCCAGTAAATCACGTTTGCAGCTAGTTTTCTGTAGCCTTCAGTTTAGCAACGCCTCCCTTTGGTCCCTACCTACTTGGCCTGCCAGTTTCGGGGCAGCACGAATATATCATAATTACAGCTTCAGTTTTCAAGTTGATCTATCTGCGTCACAGCAGGTATGACATACAGACTCCAGCACTTGCGTCAGGGAGACAGATTCAGAGCACAGACAATGGAATAGTTCATTTTTGAGAAAGAAGCCGATCCG
Source organism: Ambystoma mexicanum (assembly GCF_040938575.1). NCBI lineage: Eukaryota > Metazoa > Chordata > Amphibia > Caudata > Ambystomatidae > Ambystoma > Ambystoma mexicanum. Next base: position 975,367,587 of record NC_090934.1, on the reverse strand, counting down.
TTTCTTTCTGGTCAATGTATTGCTATTACTATTGCTCTTGTACTTGATAAATGATGGACTTTATTCTGTTCTGACCTGTACATCTGCAGTAGCTCTGGCTCTGCCTGGCTGCCTAGTGATGTACATGAAGCCTATCTCGTCTGCAAATACCTCCTTGTTCACATATCTGCCTGCATGAGAGAGACACACACACACACACACACACACACACACACACACACACACACACACACACACACACACACACACACACACACACACACACACACACACACACACACACACACACACACACACACACACACACACACACACACACACACACACACACACACACACACACACACACACACACACACACACACACACACACACACACACACACACACACACACACACACACACACACACACACACACACACACACACACACACACACACACACACACACACACACACACACACACACACACACACACACACACACACACACACACACACACACACACACACACACACACACACACACACACACACACACACACACACACACACACACACACACACACACACACACCCCCCCCCCCCCCCCCCCCCCCCCCCCCGTAACCATCATGCATGCTTTGGCACTTCAATACTGTAGTTCATACTTTCTGTAACTAGCGCCTAGATGGCTCAGGGTTTTGTGCGCTGAAACAAATGCAAAAATTTAATTGCAACATAGCACAATAAAATAAAAAATATCCCGATTTCCCATTCCATCCATTCACCCCTTCTAAAACTCAAATGCTTTCCCCTTCCTTCACCAGTGTTACCTTCGATCCGCTCCCTCTTTACCCTACATAAGTTCTTCCACTCTTCCCGTTCCATCCACTCTCACCTTACTACAGCTTGAAAATGAAAAATTAAAAGTGTGCATTGCATCTGCTGAAGAGGTGAATCCTAATTAATCACACCTTAGGTATTCAACATATATGGATGAATTGAGCTAAAATAGAACCGTATGAACCCAGAGCAAGAGCGTGATACAGAGAAAAGGGTGTGTAGACCTCAATCTTCTGATTTTCCCTTCCCATGTGCTCCCCCTTTCGCCTCTATCTACCCCCCATTACTCCCATGCAGAGGCAGATTTAACAATCAAACAAGGAGCAGGTGCCGATGGGACTCCTCTGCTCTGCCTTTCTCACCTCCAAGATAAACAGCCAAGGCTGCGCACAGCCAGCCAGTGATGTTTTTCTTATCTTTTGAACATGTCTCAGCAAAAGACCATTTTACAATGGAAATTGATTAGTAATGTTAACAGGTGACACCTGCTTTGACCATTTTTGTTGCACCGTTTTTCCTCTTAAAATTAGTATAAGGTTTTCATAAGCTATTTAAGTGTGATTGTTGGGTTATTAGAAATGATGGGAGTATAAAGCAAGCTACACGCTGTCTGACCGTGTAGCGCATTTCAGTTTGCTCTGTGGCTGTAGGCAATTTTTTCGTAGGTTCGCGTTACTTTCCAAGCTGGGACATACAGGCTTCTATTCTGGATGGCTAAAAATAAAGATAGAATTATAGGGGTCATTTTCCAAGACAACTAGAGAGTTCAAAGGGGTATTAAAAGCTTTTCTCCAGCATGGGGTCTGGCATGGATTCACATGCTCATGAATATTCCCCGTCAGGCTGGGAATCCTCGGTAAAGAAAAAATCACTATCAGTTTCGTTTCTGATCTGTCTCTCGTAGTAGCAACCAATCACTGATCTCTGCGTCATACTGACCACAGCCAATGACTGCCATCTCCCTAAGCCCCGCCTCTGGCAGCCATCTTCAGATTTTTACTGCATGTTCAAGTGTTGGGAGTCCTCGTGCTTAGCTCTCGAGATTTTACTGCGTGTTTCGCGCTTTTTCAGGTGAATTTTCACATTTTTTCGGTTAATCGAGCCTCAAGCTCCACCGTTTCTACTCCCGTTAACGGGTACCCGTTGCAGGATTTTCCTACGCCCTCAAGGGTGAAGATTTCGTCGAATCAACCTCTTGGAGGATTCCAGAAGATTTGCGGCTTACTTCGAGATGGCCCAGGATGCGAGTTTGTCACCCGGACCCAAGCTGTTTTGCAGCTGCCCTGGATGCGGGCCGCAGAATGTGTTTAAGGAGGACGAACATTCGCGATGCCTCTACTGTCTTCATGGGGACAAGACTCATGTAGAGAAGGACTGCCATTTCTGCAAGAACTTGTCGGAGCGGACCATGAGGGACCGTCAATCTCGTCTCGCCAGCTGGTTGGAGAAGGGCTCAACGGGTGAGAAGAAGAAGAAAGGGTCCGAGCGGGCTTCTAAGTCCTGTGCGGTCGCCCCGGCGACGGGGGCCCAACACCAGGCCAAGCGCCGCGAGTCCGCTGGCTCTGGGAGCGCCAAAAGGTCGGGCTCTTCGGTCGCTAGGCAGGGGGCACCTTCCCCGGCACCGTCAACCACGAGCCAGCGCTCCGGTTCGGGGAAGAGGAAGTCCGAGACCCCGGGTAAGCTTCGGGAGAAGCCCCGTCCGATCTCGGGAGAGGGGGAGCGAGGCGTCGCCCCTCCCCCTAAGGAGAAGGCCCAGGACGCACCTAAGGTGGTGAAGGCCCCTACCCAGCAGACAAAGGCCTCTATCGAGGCGATCGCGGCAACTCTGGCCAAGCCGGCAGAGACCCCGCCAGCGGAGACTGCCTCCGGGACTAGAGTTTCCCTGCCGCCAAGGAGGGAATCCTCTTTTCAGCTCATCGTCATGGCCCCCATGATGGAACAAGGGGGCGGGGCACGGTAGCCTCCTCGAGCTCGGAGTCAGCCTCGGAGGGGGAACTGATCGAGGTCGCAAGGAATCTCGAAGTACAATTCGAGAAGGTTCGGTCCCGCAAGGAAGATCCTCGGGAGATTACCGAGGAAGACGACGATGGCGAGGAAGAGCAGCCTTCCCTTCCGGCGCAGCCGGAACCTATGCCTCAGGATAGCTCGGCGGCCATTTTGTTTGCGATCCAGTCCTTATGCTTTGAGATAAGGACAAGATTACCATGGCACAGGCTGGAGGACCCGTAACCTGGCCCGTCGGGAAGTCCTCAGAACAAACGACGGAGGACCCAACCCTCTCCTCCGCTCGCCCCCGTAAGGCCTGCAGTTCCCTCCTCATCCTCTCATGAGTCGGGATATGACGGTGCGGTGGGCTCGACGACGGGTTCTGACGGCGACGGCGGAACGGGTCTCCTGTCTCCCGTTGGCATCTCCGCCCGATGAGATTGGCTCATTCCACGCCATGATCGCCAGGGTGTCCGAATTGTTCCAGCTCTGCCCAGAGGAGCAGAAAAAGGAAGGGTTCCTCTAGCAGCACCGGGAGGCCAAGAGGAAGACTGTCATCGCGGTGCCTCTAATCGATGACATCTGGGAGGAGGGCCTGTCGGTACTCAAGAACCCCTCCACGGCACCAGCCAAACGAGACCGGTACGAGAAGAAGTACCGTGTCTCCAAGACCGCTCCCCTGTGCCTCACGGGCCAGCCAACTCCCAGACTCGGTCGTCTCGGCGGCGAAGAAGAAGAAAGCGGCGGGGTCAGGAGCCTCAACGTCGAATTCCCCTCCGGACGGCGAGGGAAAGAAGTTGGACGCCATGGGGCGATGGATCATTTCGTCGGCGGCGACAATGATCAAAGTGGCCAACGCCCTGGCGATCGTGGCCCGTTACGACAGGGAGCTCTGGTTTAAGCTGGCCCCCATATTGGACTTCCTGCCGGATGACAAGAGGTCCGAGGCCCTGGAAATACTTCAAGAAGGCGAGGTGGCGTCGGACCAAGCTATAACGGTGGCAACCGATATTGCCGATACCGGGTTCCGCCAGCTGGGCAACGGAGTTTGCCTACGACGACGGGGTTGGCTCCGGGCGACCGACTTCCGTCAGGACGTCCAGACCAGGGTGTTGGACATGCCGTTCGAAGGCAGCAACTTGTTCGGGAAGGCGGTGGACGAATCCCTCCAAGCCATAAAGACGGACACGGAGACGGCCCGCGCCCTAGGAGCCCTTCAGCAACGACGGCCCTTTCGGAGCTCCGGAGGCAGACAGGGGGCCTCCAAGGGATCCAGCAGTGGCTCGTCGTCCTACCGCCAGGCGGCACGCTCCTCGTCTCAGGAGGCCTACAGGGGTCGCGGCAAGCAGGGAGCGCCTCACCGCCATCGGCAAGGTGGCCAGGGCGGCAAAGCCACCACCTCCAAGCAGGACTGAACCGGCCGTGGCCTCGGGCCCCCACCGAAGCACCCCGGTTGGAGGCCGGCTGACGAAGTTCATCGGCGTGTGGAAGTCCATCTCCACCGATCGTTGGGTGCTGGATACCCTGGCAAGAGGACACTCTATCGAATTCCTGAAGAAGTGCCCTCACATTCCACCTGTGGCCATGAAGGAAAATCACGTCCCGCAACTGCTGTTGGAAGTACGAGCGATGCTCAGGAAAGGCGCCATCGAGCCCATCCCGAAGAGGCTCCGGGGTGTACTCAAGGTACTTCCTCGTCAGGAAGAAGACGGGCGGCTGGCGCCCCATCCTGGACCTTCGTCGTTTGAACAAATACATCAGGTCACAAAAGTTCAGGATGGTCACCCTCCAGCACGTGCTGGGACAGCTGGAGGAAGGCGACTTCCTATCGTCGCTGGACCTGCAGGATGCATACTTCCACGTTCCCATCCTCAGAAGTCACCGAAAGTTCCTTAGGTTCGTTGTCAAGGGACGCCACTACCAATTCAGAGCACTGCCGTTCGGATTGAAGTCAGCCCCCAGGGTCTTTACCAAGTGCCTAGCACCTGTGGCGGCGCGGCTGCGCCTGCAGGGGATTCACGTCTACCCCTACCTGGACGACTGGCTCATCCGCTCAAGGAGGAGGGAACTTGCCGTCGAACACACTGCGAGGACCAACCAGCTACTCACAGACCTGGGATTCGCCATAAATTACCCAAAGTCCCACCTGGTGCCGTCGCAGGGGGCCCTGTTTCTGGAAGCGAAGCTCGATACAGTGAGGCGCCTGGCGGCACCGTCGGAAGAACGGACGAAGACCATTCTGGGCAAAGTGCAGCGCCTGCTAGCCACGGACGTGGCCAGGGTGAGGTCCATCTAGTCCCTCCTGGGGGTGATGTCCTCTTGCATCTACCTGGTGCGCCTATGCAGACTACGGATGCGCCCTCTTCAAGAATTTCTCGACGCCCGTTGGATGCAGGCGACGGGCACCTTCGAAGACAGGGTCCCCCTCAACGAGGTGTTCCGGCGGGCGATTCAGTGGTGGGGCGTTCGAGCGCACCTCACGGCGGGCAAGGACTGTCAGACGCCGGCGTACCAGGAGACGGTGACGCAGACGCTTCCCTGGAAGGTTGGGGCGCCCGCACCGGAGATCTCCACGCAAGAGGCCTCTGGCTCCCGGAGGAGAAGCTCCTGCACATCAACATCCTGGAACTCCGAGCCGTGTTCTGGGCTCTCAAATCGTTCCTCCCGTCGCTCAAGGGCAAGGTGGTGCGGATCTTCACGGACAACACCACGACAATGTTTTACATACGGAAGCAGGGAGGTGCCAGATCCCCAGCCCTATCCAAGGAGGCACAGGATCTGTGGCACTGGGCGGTCGCCCGGGGGATGTTCCTGGTTCCCTTCCACCTGGCAGGAGAAAGAAACACCATCGCCGACTTGCTCAGCAGGGAGCTGCGCGCGTGTCACGAGTGGGAGCTGCACCAGGATCAGGTGGATCAACTCTTCCGACGATGGGGCAAACCCCAAATCGACCTGTTCGCAACAGCGACGAACTCGAAGTGCCAGAGGTTCGCCAGCAGGTTTCCCCAGCCAAGAAGCATGGGCGATGCGTTCTCGTTCCCCTGGGACGGCCTATACCTGTATGCGTTCCCTCCGTTGCCGTTGCTGGTTCGACTCATCAACCAGCTCAAGAGGTCCCGGTGCAGGATGATCCTCGTCGCACCGGCGTGGCCCAGGCAGATCTGGTTCCCGGACCTTCTGGACTTGTCAACGTCCCCATACATCAAGCTGTCGGCGGACGCGGATCTCCTCTCCAGAGAAGGAGGCGCCATCTTCCACCACGACCCGGCGTCGCTGAACCTGCAGGCTTGGCTCCTGCAGCGCTAGAGTTTGGAGGGTACGATATACCGGCCGACTGCAGAGAGGTTCTTGCAAAGGCGAGGGCGTCCTCGACTCTCAAATGCTACGGTCACAAGTGGAAGAGGTTCTCTATCTGGTGCCGAGCACAGAAGATCAACCCCCTACGGATTACGGCCCCTCAGGTGCTGCCGTACCTGCTATCGCTGGCAAAAGCTGGGCTAGCCCATGCCTCCATTAAGATTCATCTGGCGGCGATCTCCAGATATACCAGAACCACAGGACGGACGTCCCTGTGGTCCCATCGACTGGTGAAAGAGTTTATGAAAGGACTGTTCCGGTTGTTCCCGCCGGTGAAGGCCCCGGCCTCAGCATGGGAACTTAACATCATGACTAGGCTCATGGGGCCCCCATTCGAGCCGATGCACTCCGCACCGATGAAGTTTGTTTCGTGGAAGACTGCATACCTGGTGGCCATTACCTCCGCACGACGAGTGGGAGAGATCCAGGCCCTATCCTGCAAAGCACCGTACTTGACTTTCCATGCCTCAAGGGTGGTGCTTAGGACGCACCCCTCCTTTATGCCCAAGGTGCTGTCGGACTTCCATCTTAACGAGCCCCTGGTGTTACCTGTTTTCTTCCCGTCTCCGTCGCTGGCCGAGAGGACTTTGCACTCGCTGGATGTGGCTACAGCGCTGAAGTTCTACGTGGACCGCACGAAGAGTTTTCGGAGGACATCACATCTGTTTGTGCACTTTGGACCTGTGAATCAAGGGAAGGCTCTCTCGAAGTCTTTTATTTCTAGATGGCTCTCCGGCTGCATCATGCACTGCCACCGGTTGGCTAACCGACCGCTGCCAGGCCGTCCGAGAGCCCATTCGACCAGAGCGATCGCTGCTACTACGGCGTTCCTATCTGGTGTGCCTCTGCTGGACATCTGCAGGGCTGCTACGTGGAGGTCGACGCACACCTTCACGAGATTATACTGCGTCGATCGGGATTCCAGGGAGGAGTCCAGGGTCGGCCAAGCAGTGCTGCGCAACCTGTTCGCTTAAGGTGAGCCTGGTGAGGAGGTAAGAGACGCTTAATGTTGAGTTGTTGTATTGCTTAATGTTGAGCCTGTTGCCACCTCCCATGGTTGTGCATGTGTATACTGCTATGTATTCTTATATTCATGAGCATGTGAATCCATGCCAGACCCCATGCTGGAGAAGGAACAAGTTACTTACCTGCAACTGTTGTTCTCCAGCATGGGTCTGGCATGGATTCACATGCGAACCCTCCCGCCTACCCCTCTGCGGCTCTTCACTTGGTCATACTGCCACTTCACGTGCTACCAAATCTGAAGATGGCTGCCAGAGGCGGGGCTTAGGGAGATGGCAGTCATTGGCTGTGGTCAGTATGACGCAGATCTTAGTGATTGGTTACTACTACGAAAGACAGATCAGAAACGAAACTGATAATGATTTTTTCTTTACCGAGGATTCCCAGCCTGACGGGGAATATTCATGAGCATGTGAATCCATGCCAGACCCATGCTGGAGAACAACAGTTACAGGTAAGTAACTTGTTCCTTACTGCAACATTTTCACCCCCACACGATTTTCAATGATTTGACAGGTGGCGTTAGAGAGCAGTGCAGACTTGACATATTCACTTGCTCCTCCAGGTCAGCTTTTGCTTGGTTTTCTGCCAGCATTGATTTCCATGCATATGGACTCAATAATGGATTCCTGTAGAATCCCCTTGAATTGTACTCGTGGGAAAAGCAGGCAGATTCTATTGGAATCTATTGTAATGTCTCCAGCAATTAGCTGCACAATGCATTTACTCTTTTCCAGACACGTCAAGGAAAAGAGTATAGGCGATTTTGCTCGCATGGCGGCCTCTCCGGAGAATCATGCGATAACCACAATCATGTCAGGAACTACCCACCCTCCCGCCATAAACCATGAACAGGGACCCCAAAAATGGGCCCTCTAACACCTACAACAGAGCCTCTCGATAAGTACTGTGCAGCCGGCCTAACACAAGACTTTGCACCAGCCTCAGTCCACTGCCGCAAACCTCCAGGACAGAAACGGCCTGCTCACCGAGCTCCACAAATATCCAGGAATGGGGGGAGGGGCTTCCTACAGGTAATCGGACACTCACTTCTACCAATATGCTTACTTTTCACTTTACACCAAAAAACAATAGAACGCAGCTATACACCTCGATCATTTTCGGCCTAGGTGTTTACGTGCCTACACTACTCCATGAACACCTCGACAGTCTGTTAGAACACATTTATACCCAACTAATAAAATCTGCCTAGCTGCACGCATAATCTCTTACATAGGCCCCACGACAACGAAGAATGCAGACTCAGAGACCACCCTCCTTGCTGCACTTATTACACTGATCTCTCACAACCACCGCACCACACCTAGTCTTAGAATGCAGCCAACCCCGCACAAACCACTCTCTACACACATACCAAGTGCACCCAAGCACTGTTACCCTACTTTCTCCACTGACCTGGACTAAGGTCCCCAAATGCGTTCAACCCACAAGCACTTTGAGATCATAGCAGTGGTATATAAGGCGTTATACAAATGCATCGTAACAGAACATGTTTTATTCTTTACTTTTCCACTATGTATGGAGGGGACCTTTCCCATAGAATTGCAAATGGAAGTGTTCCCACCAGTGCACTTTAGGACACAATACAAAAGAACCCCATAATCGTTTTGGTACACATGTTTCTGCAATATTTTCTAAATTGTCAGGTTGGTTTATCCTGTGGCTTGTGCACTTTTAAAGGCATCTGTATAAAACGTAGTATTATTTGAGGTCTTAAATGTGAACATTATCACATGTGTACCAACTTGAGCTGGGGAAAAGCGTGGTTATGTGCCTGAATTTCAGACTAGGGTCCTATTCTGGCTTCACCACGTGTCCAAAGTGTGTGATCCTGGGTAAATAATTTAATCTCACTTGACCTTGGGCGTCATAAGAAGTGATTCACTTCTCGAAGCACACTATGGCAAAAAAGCCTTACACATGATTCACTAACTAGACTAGTTTTGCTCCATATATAATAATATTGACCCTTCATATTCACCATACAAAGCTGCAGATGTTGTGTATATAGAAATGATGCTATTTCATCTGTTTCCAGTTATTATGACGGATGCACTCTGGTGCTTTCTCCTGCATCCTAGCATTCCCTCACACCGTCAACTCAATAAAAAATGTGCCTTAGAAATGCCACAACATTGTTTTTAAATTGCCCAAAAGATGTAAATTTGTAAACCACAAAATGTCCCATTCCGTGCTGCAGTATTCTATGGGGGTTCCAGCAAGATGCCAGGACCCCAAGCTGCTCCTCCATGGCTGGAAGTAGCCATGTTGTTCAGGAAGGCATTGTTTTAGTGCTCTAATGCTGAGATGGTTTAAGGGCTAAGGGTGCGTTGCTCAGCCCCTGCAGAGGAGAGGAGTAGTCATCCTTGATTCTCACCAGCCAGGCCAGGAAGCCTGTAGACTGTGTGTGAGTTTCTGTGAACGAGAATGATGGTAAGGAGAAATGTATGGAAGATGACCGGGTTGAAAGGTGATGGGGGAGCAGATTGAATAGAAAGGGGAGAGCAGATGGGAAGGGAAGATCGGTACATTGAGGTTTCCACACTACTTCTTTTTGCTTCTCTTTTTCTCTGGTTTGTACTGTTTTTCATAGCTCAATTAATGCTTATATGTTGAATACAAGGTACATACCATTTATTCTTCGGGCATGATTTAAAGGGGTCCACCACCCCGGTCCTTGTTCAGGATTCTGTGGTGTACATTTCCCATTTTCCATGTTGTGGCAAAGGTAGCTTTCCTTACGGAGAAGTGAAAAGTGGATAGAAGGTGCAGAGTAGTGGATGAAAGGTAAAGGCGTGGGAAGACTGATGGAAGATGAAGAATAGCATATGGAAACTGAGAGGTGTGTGATGAATCTAATGATGTCCTCACGCGTTTTCCTTAGGTAGTCTCTCCCTATGTGGCTAGGGGACTGCAGCCCTTACCTGATCTTGACCCTGGGGGCAGCTATATGAGGAAGGACCAGCTGGGGTGGACTCTTTGGGGGAGGGAGGGAGCCATTGGGAACAGTCACATACCCCGTTCCCTCTTGGGAATGTTTCCCCCATTCCTAAGGCCTTAATGTCTTATTGCACCACTCATCCTCATCCATAATCCAGTATTGATATTCTCCGACATGATAACCAGAGCAATACACTAAAAAAACTGAAAAAAACCTTCTGCAGAGCCGCTCTGTCCTGCAAACTACCACCCTATTTCCATCACCTCCTTCTTGGGGAACCTGGAATTGCCCCAACTCAACTTGCACACTGAACTTGTTGGGGGTCTCCACGACCATCAATCTGTATTCCGAGCATCCAGGGGAATGAACGGCTCTTTTGAACACCCGTGAAGAACTGCTCACATCTCTGGACTCCAACTCCCCAGCTGTCCTCATCCTTCTCGATCTCTCCTCTGCCTTTGACACAGTCAACCATTTCATCCTCATACAAAGGCTCCAAAATACCAATCCTTGGTATCTCGGAATGGGCACTGGAGTGGCTGAAATCCTTCCTGTCTGCTCTTCCCAAGTCATCTTGGGCACCTACTCCTCTCCTACTTCCTTCTCCACCTGTAGTGTCCCCCAGGGTTTTATCCTCTCCCCTTGGCTCTTTAACATCTACCTTGCTTAGCTTGCATGCCTTAGATCCTCTTTTTCCTCCAACTTCCAGTGTTATGCATATGACACACAACTCTTTTTCAAACGTCCTGCTGTCCCTCTTGTACCCTCCATCATCCTGTGTGCCTATCTGCCATCCAGTCCTGGTGCACCTCCAACAATCTGCCTCAACTCCTGTAAAACCGAGATCCTTCCCATCAGGATCCCTGCTTCTGCCCTTCACTCTGGCCTTCCTCCTTGGGCTCACCCCCCTGCTCCTCCTTCTGAATCCAGAAACCTTGGAGTCATCATTGACTCCCCTCTCCCCTGCCTCCCTCACATTCAGGACATTGCCAAGAAGTACCACTTTTAGCTCTTCCTTCGCAAAGGAATTCTCCCTTTTACCACTTTCCCCCACCCGAGCCCTGGTTCTCTCTAAGTGTGACTATTGCAATAGCCTCCTCCTGAATCTACCTTCTTCCACTCTTTGACCCCTCCAGATAATCCAGTAAGATTTATCCTTTGCCTTAAACCCAGGGACCGGATCTCTCCTGCCCTAAAAAGTCTCCACTGGCTCCTGGTTGCTGCACGGATAAAATTTGTATCCCTCTGCATCATTCACAAGGCTGTCTGGGCCCGGCGACCTCACTATCTTCAACTTTATCTTACTAAATACTCTCCCTCCAGAACACTACGTTCCTCTGGCACCAACTCTGTGTGTAAAGCGTTTTGCTAAAAAGAGGGATTGGTGGGCGATCGCTTTCCTCAGCTGGCTTCCTCCTATGGAACAGCCTCCCCATCCCTCTGCACAGAGAGCAGGACTTTCTAAAATTCCAGCAGCTCCTCAAGACTTTCCTCTTTACCTCCTCCTTCCCTTCTTCCCTCCTCTGCTAATGCCACAGTGGCTGTGATTGCTGTTCGGGCCCTTATGCATCATCATGGCCCCTGATCTCCCACACCCAATCGCCTCCGCTCCTGTCCAGTGGCAGCACACTCCTTGGCAGACCCTCCGCCCTGGAGGTTCGCACTTACAACTAACATGGCTCCAGGCCATGTAGCACTCAACATTCCAAGCACTTTATCTGTGGCTCATCCATGAGCTCGGACTACCCAGCACTTACCTCCTCTGACCTCTTCCTTGCTGAACTTGCACGTTCTGAATACTCACAAGGCATAGTAGATTTATTCTCTTTCACCCCCACTGCTTTAAATATTTTGTAATGTGTTTCACTCCCTTTTTTCCCTCCCCTCGTCCTGTGGGCGCTCTGAAACAGTAATTGACTTGCTGTATAAGCGCCTAACAAGCAAACAATAAATCAAATAAAATAGTCTACTAAACCACGAGTGAGGCATGTTTGTAATAGCATATACAGCAAGCTGAATTACTGCTAGTAACTCTCGATTTTGGGCGATAAAGCACAGTGAGTTTAAATGATATGCCCAGGATCACTCACTTCTGTATTGTGTTGAAACCAGGATTTGAGCCTAGTCTGAAATGTAGGGACGTTACCACATATGTTCCCAGCTCAAGGTGGAATAAATATTTGTTTTTTGGGGTTTGAAGACCTACCATACTGGATATCCCATGGTTTTAATGACGTAAATTACTTCAAAGTGATTACTTTGACATATATATATGTAGCTGTAGGTTAAGGGGGTGGGAAGGGGTTTGGAGTAGGGGTAGTAGTGAAGGGGAACGGGAATACGCGGACCCCTCAAATTTTAAAGGAAAGAAATAAAAGTAACATTTCAAAGTAATCATTTTGAAATAAATTACGTCAAAGTACCTTTTTTCTGCACAATGACATGGAACCTCATACTGCTCAGTTTTCTAGAGATTACTTTATAAGCACACAACAAACAAACCTGACAATATAATAATTATTGTAGAAACTTGTTAAGCAAAGAGCGTATGAGTAACTTTTTTATTTTTTGCATTCAGAATGGAAGCCTACACGTTTCAGCAAAATTATGTAAACTTCAAAAGACTCTCCTATGGACACTAATTTATATATAATAATGCAATGACAGTCATTGGCCACATAGCTTGCATTTTGTTAAAGGCCCCCATCACTTCTAATCACCCAAAATCACACTTCAAGCACAACAGAGAATTGTCACTCCCAGTTACCTAGTCTCACCATGAGTGGTTTATCGGTCATTCTACTGTTCTCGCTACAGAGGATGAAAAGCAGGTTGGGTCAGAAGCGAGCCTGCCGTTGTTAAAGGGTTCTTGCATATCTTGGTTCTTGCATAATTATAATTGTTCTTTTATAACACACTTAATACCAGAGATTGTGTTTTTTTTTAAAGCACGGGATCGGGATTCAAACCTGAGCTGCGCTGCGTTGTCTGGCTTCCAAGACACATGCGTTGCCCCTGAGCTATCCCCACTCACAGATATAACCTATAAAGGTTTTCCTCTCTGTGGGTGGGCTTTCCCTGTCCACTAAGGGGTGAGTCACCTCCAGAGGGATCCTGTTTACCCTGTCCCCTAGAGTGTGTTAAGCGTAGCAGGCTCACCTCCCCAGTCCGAAAAGGGGTGCCCCCCTTGGGGAGAGGTGACAAACTCCCTGGATTCATCACAATGCTTAAATGAGTTTTACATCCCAGAGTGTCTTTATTCAGCAATACGTTTGGGTAGGTTTTGCATACATGCCTACAGGTTCTAGGGAAATAAGCTGTAACAGAAAAATTGAATCTGTAAAATAAACTGTGTACAGGATGGGTAAACACAAAGTGTGGGTTCTCTTCAGTGGCGGGGACTCTCAGATATTTTCAGTTTCTATGATGATCAGTGCATCCCTATGCTTATACCAGTCCTTGTATTGAGACACCCTAAGCTAATAAAACAATGGTTTCTACAAATAGGTGGCCGAAAATATATAATACATGTTCCAACCTGAGCGTAAAAAGTCCTTGGAGCTTTGGCTACCTGAATAAATGTTCAAAGGATTGGCCCAACCGAAGTTCCCAACCTAACCTTCAGAAGTCCATCCCTATTCTATTATCACCAGTATTACGTTCCACTTTGGTAGGCTCTTGCCTCAGTTACTTAGTGTGGTCAGCTCTGGGTTTCTCTGCTTTCACTGGGGTCCGTCAATACCTCACTTGGTCTCAGGCCCCCCTAGTTATCATGGTGCTAAACTCTCAAAGCTTGTAGGCCAGCATTCGCAGCAGGGCAGGAGCCAGCCCTTTTCTGGTCTTGTAAAGTGACTATGGGCTGGCAACAAGCAGTTAGCTAGGCCTTGGTTATTCAGGCTTCCTGAAGCTGAGCTCTGTTCAGGTGTCTTTGAATGGACCCCCCTTTTCCCAGTGCTTTTCATTCTGCTAATATTGCAATTGGCCTCCTGACACAGGTGGTGTACCTTTTCAACTGCCTTGGAGTGGTAGGCGGATTGTATTTTTGGCCTGGGTCTTTCATTTCCCTCCAGGTGAGAGTCCCTTGTCAAAACCCTGTTCAACTTGCATTTCCAAGCTCTCCGGGAGTCAACTGCTGAACTGGATATTCTCTTATACTGGTAGCTAGCCTTCATTCAGATACTGGTTCTTTCAACCAGCGTTCTCTCTGGATTCTCCTTTACCGACCAGAGAGTGTGATCAGACAAGTCTACCTTCTATGGGTCTACACTTCCGGCTTTCCATATTGCCCCTTTTTATTCTCTGGAGGCCAGAATTTGCCTTCCGCCTCTTCTGCAGATAGGTTCGGCCTCATTCTTATTTGAACTTTCCATTTGGATTGGTTTGTCCCCATTTTGCTTGTAACTTTACCCATTAAGAGATTATCAGAGCTCTCAGATTGGATGCCTAAATTAGCCTTAATGCGTTAGTGGTTGATTATAAAGATATTCTAGTTGTTCATCGCCAACTTGCTGCATCCCTCACTGCCTTCGTGGTGTTGCACAGAGTGCTTCCGTTCTTTCTGCTCTGATGCTCTGATGCTGTGGCGATGTGTGGAGATCGGAGCACAATATGTGCATGGGTCTTCCTCTTGATCTCTGCTCACATAATCTGTTATGTTTAACTGTGCGGCTTTCCGGAGCTTCATGGATTTTGTTTTTGGCTATTATTTCCGTGCGTTGTAGATATCATGTGCAAGGCGTCTTGCACTATGTGATCCCGTGGCTCATGCCTCCAACAGGAACCTTCAAAAGGTGGTATACCATGTCTCAGGGCCATGAGAACTGGCCTCTTCCGCCCTCACGGAGGCACATTGGGTAGTAGCCTAACTGACCCTGTCCCAACACTCCTAGCAAATGTATATCTTTTCGGAGGAGACTGAGTTGGATTTTCCTGTGGTGTAGAAAGCAGATTCCTAGTTATTAGATCAGTCTAGTACTAAAGTGTTATTAGATAAGCAGCTGTAGAGCACTCTGCTTCCTTATCCCTGATTGATTCTACACTGGAACACGCAGCCTACTTGCATTCACTTACAATCACATATACCTATGTATCACCAGGACTTTTAAGGCATTGTACGCTGAAGTGCAAGTTTTGAAATGCATTATCTTTACTATTGGGACAAGATAAACAGTCTCTTGCTTCCTGAGGTCTCTTAAAGGAGTAGGGGCAGCTCATCGATGGCAGAGATGTCTATTCTTGCAAACCTGCATTTATGTCTCAATCGCTAGATGTGCGATGCAAGAGTAGGCATCAGGCTCGTTAAGACGGGATCTGCAACCTTTGGCTCTCCAGAGGTTTTAGACTACATCTTCCTTTAGCACTAGCTAGCATAGTCAATAGTCCGGCATCATTGGAGTCCATCTTGGAATTGAACAAGATGGAACCAACCTATGTTAGCCCCATGCAACCTCGGAGTGTTTCTCGGGGGCCACCAAGGACCCTTTGCCGAATCACAGCACGTTCACTACATGACTAGGATACAAGGACAAAGCAGTAACGGGCTGCCTACACATCCTACAAGGAGAAGTACATGGGATCAACCTCCTAGGGAGACCAGCCGCAAAAGCCATGGACATAGCAGCCATCAACTTTTCCATTTTGGCCGTTCATTCTATGGTCAAGAAACGCCCATCACTGTTTCAATGGCTGGGAAAGCTGAGGGACACGCATGTAACACTCCACAATGACGAATCAGTGAAGCAGTATCAAAGAGTACATCCATCTACAATCTAAAGTAAAAGAAGAAATCGAAGCCCAGCTCACAGACCAAATAATATAACCCACAACTGGTGTGCTCGCATGGGTTTCCCACATATTAATGATCTCCAGGAAAAGCAACAGTGCCGAAATATGTATCTGTGCTGACTTGCGTAAAGCGAATAAAGCCCTTCAAAGAAAACGGCACCCTGGCATGCACATGGATGACATGATCACCTACTTGAACGTCTGTGTCACTGTGCTCTCACTGGCTTCACATGATGGAGTAGTAACAGGTATCCGCTTTCATCAACCTGATAAAGGGTCCTTTCATGGGCAATTTGCGGACCACATGGACTGGTACCAGCCCTGGCATTTTACCCAGACCTGGCCTGAGTCCTACTTTAGCAGATGCTGGCAACCAATGTCTTTTTTTGATCATCTTGTCAATGAAATAGAGGTTATCCGCCAGTTTGTAACAGGGTGAAAATGCTGCTTTACTTTGTGGGGTGTCACTTTCATCTCTGGCTATGTCAAACTCGTTTTTAACCAAGTTTTGTGACGCCTCTATTTTATTTTAGCCCAATATACCTTTAGTTTTGACACATCCTTTATCGCGTCTCAGAATAGCCTGATTCATGCAGCAGATCTTGGGATTGGTGCCATTTTAATTGCAGCGGACAGTGGCTTTGTTACCTTAATATAAAAAATGAATTGTTACTAAATTGGGAATATGAGTGTTAAAATGAGTGGATATATTAAACAATAAAAATACATGGTTCAAGTCTGCTGCTTTTGCTCCTGCTCACTACTACAGCGTTCAGTGAAAAAAGGGATAAATGGCTCGCCTTCTGCCTTACTATTATTTTATAAGTTTTAATAAAAGATGTGTAATCATGTGTCCACATTGCACCCTTCCTGCTCCCCCATTCCCATGGAGGTACTCGGTCAAGTACAGTACCCCTACAAAGAAATGATGCTATTAGACCTGGCACTGCTGTTCGCTTTGATACATTTCCAAATGTACCCCCTAGCCGGGACTATCTCATCTAGACTTACCAACATGTGTTAGATCCTTGCATAATGTCCTGGAGGAGCAGGCAACAGTGCTGCCCTTAAGTCACCTGTGTGACCGGCTTCACAGCTGCGATTTACATATTTTTGAAATCTCCGGAATGTAAACAAAACTGCTTAATCTTTCATATAGGTGTTACTATGACAAAATGTCTTATGCTCTGCTGGAGTACAAGGGTGACTAGTTGTTAAACTGCCTACTCGGCCTTTGCACTTTTATAAACCAACCGTTATCCCAATCATAGAGGTAAAGCAGGCACAACTGAGAGAGTTGCCTCCTTTGCCTTTTGTGGTAACGTGGGCCAAGGTCAGGCTATACTCTCCTTGTGAAAGTGATCAAGTGGCAACCCGAACAGCAATAGTACACAGTTACAAAATAAAAGATTGTCCAATAAAGGTTCTATAAAAATATAAATAGTTTACTTCAGAAAATAATTGTGCAAATAATATTTAAACACAGTAAACACCCACCTGTGAAAACAAAGACCGAAAAATGCAGAACAAGACTAGATGCACTCTTCTGTATATTTTGTTTAGGGGTGAGAAGGCAAGAAATGCTGCGATGGTTCAAAACTGATGTTATTAAGCAAAAAGTGCAACAAAGGTAGCTTACTAGTCCCTAGGGACTCAAAAGGGGACCAGAGGGACAGATCCTCTCAAGTATCTTGACCTGTTCTTTGGTCTTTCGACAGCATTGAACCCAGCTCTGAGCTGTATTTGAGCTGTACTGTGGTGTGGTCGAACCATATAGGAGTTCGGTGAGTCATACTGGTTCAAGCGGCGAACTGGCATCTAGTTGGTTCGAAGCGGGAGCTTGTGCAGTTCAAGTGCAGTGTTTGGATCATGCAGTTCGGCTGGCTCACAAGGGTTGATACAAATGTCTGGTCTGTTTGAGACCTCGGTAACCAATACTTCAGGCCGTTGTGACACGCAATGCTATAGTGGTTCGAGTTGAAATCCAGCAGTAACCTAGATTATCCGATGCAGGTTTCAAGTCGGCAGTGACTCGAGTTTGTCTGCAGTGGTGAGCTGTTTTTCCAAGTCGAAGAGGTGACAGACTCTGCTTTGTACAAAGCAGTGGCAAGCTGGTTCGACTGATGAAAAAAAGTATTGATTCGAAGTTCAATGGAGTGCCAAAAGCAGTACTGGACGGTCCCTCTAGTTCAAGTGCGGTGAACATGTTTCGAATGCGGTGCGTCCGATTTGATGCAGCGAAACAGGGACTCTGGCCGTTCTGACACTCCAGGTGCTGTGCGACCCTATACAGGGGGTCTAGTAAAGCAGTGGTCATTTCAGGCTCAGCTCAGCCAGCCTAGGGAGATTTTCAAGCAGAGTGGTAGGTTCTGGTCATCAGCGAGAGTCACTCCTAATGTGCCCTGGGAATAGCTAGGCAGAAGAGCTTGTCTCTGCCATGGAGCACTCCCTTTTCACCTCAATAGCAGAGGACTTTGGAAAGATCAAATTCCCCAAAATATGTCTAAATTAGATGATCCAAAAGTGAATCTAAGGAGTGGGGGTCGCTTCTCTCTCATAGGCAAAGGGCCACAAGGTATTAGTGGAAAGCAAGCCTGCTTTAAGGAGTCCAATCTCCACCCTTGAGATAAGAACTCCTTGCCTTCTGAAGTCATACCCAGAGTGCCTGGTTCGGCAAGAAGTGAAGGGAAGGGGACAGAAAGGGAGAAAAGTCAACAGAGCAAGAAAAGCAACCCTTCCCCCCCACCCCCCAAATGACCCATGTTCCCTGGCTGTCCTAACTTCTCCCTTTTTCTCAGCCTGCAACTTCAAGTGCTCTCTGCTCTGCAACCCCCTAGTGTGAGGCAGCCTTTTTGTACCTAGCTCTATGATGCCAGCAACTCCTTTGTCTAAAGTTGGTAGTTCCCAGGACTGGCAAGCAGGTGTTACCTTCCCTCCTAGACAGTCAAGAGTGGTGAGCATCATGTCCTATTGTCTCATTCAATGGAATGCAGATATGCAGGAGCCTGGAATCCACACAGAGTCCCAGAGCTATCCGAGCTTGGAGGATTGACAATGGTAGGCTATCTGTATACGTAAATGGCTGGAAGCATTTAGACTTTTTACAAAACTAAGTGTTGAAAATGGTAGGTGATTTTGCAAGTTTTTACAATAATTGTTCAATGTTTGAAGGTTAGCCTATGTATTGTGTAACAAAGTGGACCTCCAGTACTTCAGGTAAGTTACAGGTTCCTTTATTGTCCATGTCCAGTACTCTTCCTCAAGACACAGGGATGGTAGGGGACACAAGTTGACACAGGAAAACACCGGGCTCACCCCCACACCCATCTTCTCAGCTCACTCTTCTCACTCTCTCTTCCAACCGTCACTTCCAGAACCCTCACACCAACATTCCACCTCAACATTCCAAGAGGTGATGTCACACACTCACCTAACCTGAAAGCAGATTACTACACATCTCCCCCCCTTAGAAACACAAAAGCCAAATACTACGCCAACGCTTCCCAGGGAAGACAAAGAGGAATGACAAGGTATGTGACCAGCACGGGACCTTAACACCCCAAGACACCACGCTACCAGAAATGCCACAACACAGCGGCCGCCTATGTGTAGAACCTCTGGCTAAACCAAAAAAGGAAATCCAACAAAAGGACAGCATTAACTGGACACCAACGGACCAAGAAGGAAAAGATTGCCAACGGCACGCAACCAAACAAGACAACACCACTCCCTCGGTCACACCTCGAGGCCACAAAAATAAAAAACAGAGCACTTACGCCTGTCCCGAGCTGCCCCTCAGGACCTAGAGCTGCCACCCCTAGCCAAACTATTGTTAGTTAACACTAACACAACTAATGCCTAACCAACCTAGCCACCTTAGCACAAATCACCTTCCACTTCGGTCTGCCACCCCAAAGTCTCAGAGCTGCCCCTCCAAGCGCTAACCAACCGCCCCCAAAGGAAGCAACAACAAATGCCAACAAACCGAGGGACCACTTAAACCACTTTGACAACAGTATGGGGAAGAACCACAACAACACGCTGCTACTCTGCATAAAAGCGTTGGCCATTCCCTCTATCCACAAAATCCATTTCAAACACACCAGGAGACAACCTGACATACCATACACGGAATCAGGAAGCACACTGGCAAAGCAATATATAGAACACCACCTCGTCCAATATGATAACACTATGGACAGTAAGAAAAACTCCACTCAACTCAGGCATAGCGATCAAATCATAGATAACAACGCTATGTATCACTACAGCAACAACTGTCCTGAGTATAAACTCCGTCAAAGGTGACTTACCCTGATTAAAGCCCAGGCACTAATGACCACAACATACAGGCCATAGTGACCAAACCTGAACTATCAGGCACTCATAACCACAGTAATGAGGGAGATACTAAATCTAAAGTGACCTACCCTGGAAAGACCAGGCACCAACGACCATAATCACACCTCACTCCAAGACACCTAACCTGAAACCACACAGGTAGATGCAACCAAAGGTCAAAAGATCAACAACCACGCAAACATAGTGACCAACCCTAGCACAACCAATGCCAGGCACTAAGAACCAAATGCAGTTGAAAACACATGACCTCAGATGCGCCAGAACACTTGCACGCACCCATACCGTGCACTCTCGGACCAAACACTGATAACATTAACCATACACAACATGACATAGCAATCAGCATTAATGCAGGCATCATAAAATACATTTCAAGATTGAAAACATTGCATAACACATGTTGGAAACATTGTACACAACATGTTAATAGATTAATGATGACCTCCCCTGCAAAGTCCTCAGATGTAAAATAGCACTAAAAATATGTGCATAGACAATGTCACTGTTGCTTGCTTGAAATCAGAGTTCCCAATGAAAGTTCAAATGGACCACCACCCTCAAGTCCATGAGAATTCAAAACCCCACAATTTACTTACTAAGTAAGAATGCAACCCAATCTATACTACTAGGGTTTAACATAAGTCCCAGTAACGTTCCATTCAGCAGGCGAAACATTAATATAGCACTGGCATTTACAATCACAAAAGTGGTTAATCAGTACACTTCCGAGGAGCATTTAATTACAAACCTCCCACACCAACCCTTCAATTTCAGAAAGGGACCACCCCGAACGCCCTATGCTAGGGTACAGATTTCCCACAGGGCCACAACACAGTGACACCACAGGAAACAAACAACGGCCTCAATAACATACTAACTAAGGGCACCCCCACAAGACTTAATCTAAGGGCGCTTGGTACCTCTAAGAAATTTGGGCCACAACATGTAATCTGCAACCATGCTCACTCACACGGCCCGATACACTAACCTGACCCAAGATTTCGGCAATCCATTAATCAGGAAGTTGCTCCAAAGCCCGCACTAAATGAAACAGGCCTCATAGATTCATCACTTCCCTGCATATTTCCAAATGCAGTTTGAAAACCAGAAGAAACCCTTCACCGACGTGTAACTACTCTCCGCTCTCTCTTTTTCCGGCACGTATTTTCCTCTTCCAACGAAATGTGAATGAGGCTTGGAATGCAGGATGGCAACGTCCGCCGCACACGTGACGAACTGGGCAAGCCTCTGCCTGCTGAACGTCACCATTGCTGTTTGATGAATAGAACAACAACCAAGGATCACGCGACTGCTGTAGGAGCAGCGCCCCCAACTGTGACGTCACCACAATAAAGGAAGCACTGGCCAGGCAGCACCTCGGGGACTGCTGCCTCACCGACATCAGGCGCATCCTGAATGGAGCGCAGGCAAGGGCCCGATCCCTCGACTGAGACGGGACCGCCTCCTCCTTCATCCAGACCGCGACCACGGACCAGCTGAACACACGCCGGATGAAGAGCGGGATCATGACACGATGCCGCTCCGCCCACCGACGCCGCAGCAGGAGCCGGCACCGCAAACAAAACGAACCGCGGGAACATGTCCTGCCCACATATCACGGGAAGCACCATTACAAATTCACCGCCGTGCCATGAGGGGGAACAGCAGGGAAATAGTCCTCTGCGCCACGCTGCCGAACGCAGCCTCCTCCTCCGCAGCTCAGCGCCCACACTTTGGTGCTCTTCAGGAGCCGCTTCCCCCTCCTGGACCAACGCAACACGGCAGGGCCTCCTCCAGCCCGGAATGCGGAACGCTCCTTCTCCTGCCGACTCTGCAGCACAATAGTCGCGCTCCGAGTGAGCGGCAACAACACAACAGCCCGGGCCCACTCCTCCGCATTAATACTGTCCACAAACTAACGAGGCGTCACAGGCACGGACCTCACCGATGACAGCAATCTCGACTCTCGGCCAAAAGGACACAGGCCCGCCTGGGTGTGGGGGGACCATACGGGGGCGGTGTTCCAGGAGTGCTGCACCCCCCCCAGCAGCGCCATACGGAAGGCAGTCCACCTACCATCCCATCCTCGTCGCCAGTGTAACAAAGTGGACCTCCAGTACTTCAGGTAAGTTACAGGTTCCTTTATTGTCCATGTCCAGTACTCTTCCTCAAGACACAGGGATGGTAGGGGACACAAGTTGACACAGGAAAACACCGGGCTCACCCCCACACCCATCTTCTCAGCTCACTCTTCTCACTCTCTCTTCCAACCGTCACTTCCAGAACCCTCACACCAACATTCCACCTCAACATTCCAAGAGGTGATGTCACACACTCACCTAACCTGAAAGCAGATTACTACATATTGCATTTAGAATAAATGTGAAGGCTAGCCCTTGCGTCTCACATGATAGATTTAGAATAGCATATACACCGCATTTAGATGAAATATGAAGACAACCAATGTACTGCAACGAGAGGATTTTTTGAGGGTAGCCAATGTGTAGCACCTAGAAGAGCTGTGAAATTAGCCTATGTGTTGCAGTTAAGTGAACTCGCAGAGATAGCCAAGGTATGGCAATTAGAGCTGTGAAGATTAGCCAATGTGTTGCACTTGGAAGAATTATTCTGGTTCGCCTAGGTATAACAACTCAGAAGTATTTTGACGGTAACCAAGGTATTCCACCCCCGATCCATGCAATGTACTAATTATTTTTAAATTGGGCCCAAAGACTAAAGGGGTCTTTTTGGCTTACTGCACAAAAACCCAGACTCATTTAAAAGTGGAAAAGGTTGCTTTAATGTGACAGGCCAAAGCTTACAATTAAACGCTTACCTGGCTCCATGGCCTTACTAACGAAATATTTAAACAACCAATTAACTAATTACACATTTTTCATTTTCCCCCAACAATTAAATAAAGCCATTTCCTCCCTAAAAATCCCTTGGACCCTACCGTCTCCTTACCCCTTTTCCAGGTGTCCCGCTTTCTCCCTGGGGCCATGCCCCTCCAGGCTCAATACCTGTTCCCCCGGGGTGGCCCGCTTGTGCAAACAGCACCACCCCATCCTTTCCCATGTCATTCCCCCATTGTGCTTCCCTCCCCCCACATCAAAAGGGGCCATGCCCCCGGCACTAGAAAAACCCTCCCCCGAGGTGTTGTTTCTGCCCCACCCCCCCCACCACTTTACTTTACTCTTTAACCAATCCAGCCAAGAGCCCAGGTCCGCCAGATAATGATTGTTCCCATAAATCGGCAAGTGTACACCATCCTCCCTAAAGATCATGAAACCTTCATACACTATTTCCTTATGTTCCATCACCTGCACCGCCACAGAGGCACAAAACTTAACCATCTCTCTGTTGATCCCTTTCCTAGCCCGCTCCATCGCTCCCTCACTTCTCGCTCCCCTCCACACTCTCCGCGGCAACAACTTAGTCCACAACACCTCTGCTTGAGGCCACCTTTCCCACACCCAGACTAAATCCCTTTTCATTTTCCTTAGCAGAACCACCCCCGTATCCCTTACCAGGTCATTCTCTACAGCATGAATAATTAACACCTCTGGAGCCCCGTAGCGTTCCCGCAACCCTGCCAACATAGGAAGCAACTGTTCCCAACCTATTACCCTCCGGTGCTGCGCTCATCCTGAATGAATGTGTACCAAAGTCCCCTGCCTTTTCTCCTACCACTACCAGAGCCTTCCGCAATACCCCCAAGACTTGTGCCGTTAAAACCGGTGTCCCATCCTCATGCTTAAACACCAAGCCTATCTTACCCCCACACCGCTCCTTCCACAACCTGCCTGTCTGCACTGGGCATAAGTCCTTGCTCCCCTGACTCAACAAAACCCAAGAACCCTTTCCCTTTTGGTCCGTTTTAGACCTATTAATCTTGATGTCCCAACTCTGTAATTTGCACATCCTCCCACTGCAATCCCCCAGATCCCCTTTTTCCCCCCACCAACTCCGAAACCCGAAAAGCCCCGAAGAATAACCAAGTAAAACAGGTCGCAAACAGCTCCCCCTCCCATACCGACCAGCAAACTTCCCCCCACTGCCTTAACCAACCTCTGCAGCAATTCCGCCGATATCGGCCTCCTCTTGTCCTTGTCCCTCTTACTCTACCTTGCCCATCCTTCCAACATCCTACTCGCCATTTCCCCCCACTCGGCTGAAAACCCCAGAACCATTTCCCGTAGAAAGCAATCCCTGCTAACTTCCCTGCTATAGTTGCTCTTGACCAGCCCCTGTCCATGCACCTCAGGAGGAAGTTCATGACATCATCCCTCCTCCGCTCTTCCGCATCCCATCTACCCTTCCAACTACACGCTCCCCCTCCAATAAAATCCTCCCAGGCCCTCCTGTATGACTCCTTAGACGCCCCAGC
Organism: Ambystoma mexicanum; assembly: GCF_040938575.1. Lineage (NCBI taxonomy): Eukaryota > Metazoa > Chordata > Amphibia > Caudata > Ambystomatidae > Ambystoma > Ambystoma mexicanum. The sequence goes on along the minus strand of NC_090934.1, from coordinate 975,342,898 downwards.
CAATGAACCCTCCACCAAAGGCAGCGCTCTCATCTTCCTATCTTCCACAGCTCCTCCGGAATCTGCTGCCCCTCCTGATCTGTATCTGGAGCCAATCCACAGAATCTCTGCCATTGAAAACGAGATAATGCATCAGCGATGCCATTATCCTTCCCTGGCACATGTGTTGCCTTAAACACCACACCACATTTCATTCCATGCGCGCAGCACAAACTCTCTCATGAGTCTTGCCACCCTCTGATCCCTTGCTGACTGGCTGTTTACCACATGGACCACGCATTCATTGTCAACATTGAAATTCACTTTCCTATTCTGCAAATCCTTCCCCCACAACTCCAATGCCACCAGCAATGGGAAAAATTCAAGGTATGCTATACTCCTTCCCTCCTTCAACCACAGAGCTGGCCATTTCTCCACACACCATTCCCCCCCCCCCCAAAATACTTCGAAACCTCCTCCTTCTGCTGCGTCAGAAAATATCTGTACTTCCCATGTAATTGGGTCTCCCTGCAACCACATTGACACCCCGTTAAAATTCTCCAAAAAACGCAGCCAAATTCTGCAGTCCTCCCTCACTGCCCCCGATACTCTTATCCGATGATGTGGGCACTTTGCTCCCGCCATAGCCCTCGCCATGTTCCTACAAAACGTCCGTCCTGGGGCCACCACCTTGCATGCAAAATTCAAATGCCCTACCAATCTCTGCATGTCAACCAGCGTCATTTTCTTGGCCTCTACCGCTCTCTCCAGCAGCACCACCAGTTTGCTCACCTTGTCGTGCGGCAAGCGTAAGGTCATGGCCACTGAATCCAGTTCAATTCCCAGAAATGTCAACACCACTGCAGGCCCTTCTGTATTGTCTTCCGCTAACGGCACACCCAACTCCTCCATTAGCTCCTGAAATAACTTTAGCATTCCCTTGCACTCCCCCTCTCTTTCTGCCCCGCTAATGAACAGAAAATCATCCAGATAGTGCAGCACACTCTCCTAACCAGAGTTAAATGAAAAAACCCACTGTAAGAAAGAGCTGAATCGTTCAAACAGCGCGCAGGAAATTGCGCACCCCATTGGCAAGGCTTTGTCTATGTATATGCGGTCCTCGAACTGCAAACCTAACAACCAAAAATCCTCTGGGTGCACCGGCAATAACCTGAAAGCCGTCTTGATGTCACACTTGGCCATGAAGGCCCCTCGCCCTTCTTTCCTTACCAGCTCCACTGCCTGGTCAACACTTGCATATACAACCCCACATTCTTCCGGGGCAATGAAATCATTGACTAACATGCCCTCCGGCCATGACAAATGGTGAATTAATCTAAACTCCCCCGGAGCTTTCTTGGGCACCACCCCCAGTGGGGATATAACTAAGTCACCCGGCAGGTCATCAAATGGCCCTACAATCCCTCCCGCCGCTATTTCTTTGCTCAATTTTTGTCTTACCACTTCAACATTTTCTTTGGCTGACTTCAGATTTTCAGCCCACTGGCGCACCCTTGGGCCCTGGTACCCCAGTCTGAAACCCTGACAAAACTCCTCACTCAAAATCTTAGCCCCTTCCCTGTCTGGATAAAATTGCAACCATTTTTGCAGCACCCCCACTTTAATTGGCGTAAAAGCTTTTCCCCACTCCCCCTCCCCTTGTCTCCCTATTGGAAACACTGAGTAAGAGGGGGCTTTCCTCCACACTTGCTTCTCTCATGCCTGAACCTACACAGGGTCCTTGTGCAGCCGTCCTTATTAAACACCCAACATGCTGCTGAGGACTGCCCTCTGCCTCCTCCCTCCACCCCCTCATGGGCGGGGCGACCAAGAAAGGGCCGGAAAGGCACCGACAGCCCACTTGCTGTGTGCAATGTCGGGGCAGGCCTCGTTGGGGCCATCCATTGCAGCCAAAGATCCACGTCCATCTCCCCCAGACCGCCTGACTGTCCTCCGCCATTCTCGCTCTGAATTCCTCATCATACCTTACCCAGACAAAGCCCCCAAAACTCGTGAAAGCCTTCCTAATTGCGTCCATATATTTAAGCAGGGCCACACAACGCTCTGGGAATTTTTCACAATAAACACTGGCATAAATGATAAATGCTGACGTCCAATTCTCAATAGTCACCGGGACCCATGGGCGTGAAGCCAGTTCCCTCTCTTCTTCTTTAGACCCCTCCTTAGCTCTCACTTCCCTATGGAGCAATTTAAAAACATCTACAAATTCCCCCGCATGAATCTTCTCCCTGGTTGCTGCCATCAAGTGCGCCCCCAACGGTTTTGTTATCCCCATGTATGGCAGTTTTTTCTCTTTTCCTTTCACTTCCAACTCCTTTTCTTTCCCAGCTTGCCCCTCGAGCACCTCCACCACCTTGTCCGTTTGGACCTCCACTGAGCAAATGCCCTTCTCAATTCCCAAGGCTCCAATGGCCTGTACCCCAACGTCTTTCCTTATCCCTTGCACTCCAGACCCTACATTTCCCGCCCCCCCTCTTGTGACCCCTTTCTGCCATGCAGATGACCATTCCCTTTCCCGCTCACCTCTTTCCACGCCTGCCGTCTGCGGTCTGGCGTCTACACCGATGCTCCTCATCTCTTTTCTTAGAAGGCTCCTACTGCAGGGACAAAACATGTCAGCTGACTCGCCCAGCCAACAGTTCCCCTGCCCTCTTGCCCCCCGACCACCCTGCACCTGCCTTTCCAGATCCCACCACCAACTTCTTCTCTCCTCCCCCCTTTCCCCTACTGCCCTATAACGTTCCACCTCCCATTGCCCCACATAATCCTCCAAACCAACTTCATCACCCCTCAAATACCATTGTGGATGCAAGCTTGTGCCCCAGTCGAGTTGATCTTCCTCTTGCGAGCCCGGGGCGTCCGCCCCGCCACTCCTTTGACGTCTTCTCGGCAGGGCCACGGAAACACCTGCCTGGTCCTCTTCTCTCGGGCGAGGCGTTCCGACCTCCACCCTGGAGTCCTCATTGCTAGGGGCCGTGCTGCACCCTCTAGGCTCTCCATGCACTGACTGAGGAGGGGCCGTTCTAAAACCCTCTACCTCCACCTGACCAGCGGGGGCTGCGCAGCGCCCTCCGCCCTCACCCCTCCTACTCGGGGGGGCCGTTCCGCACCCCACTCTAACCTCAATTGATGGGGACCTCTCCCTCCTTCTCCCACCTGCACTCTTTTGCAGTTATTTACCCCCTCTTCCCCTCTGCCCCGTCACCCCCTTCTGCGCCCCAACACTGGCCCCGATGTGGTTCCCTTGAGCCACCTCCATTTGCGCACTCCCAGCTTCCCTAGGGCTATCATTCACTCCCTCCCTCAATGGCTGCCCACCCGAAATCATTTCTCCCCCGGACGCCCTCCTGTCTATCTCTCTCCTCATCTTCCTACCCCTGGATTCCCAAACCTCCCCTCTCCCCGCCGCGGGGGTGCAAGCCACCACTGCCGCGAGAGCCCCATCAGCCGCAGCTCTACGGTGAGGCCTACCCCCTCCTACCTCCCCTTCTCCTGTTACTTCCCCTACCGCCCCTTCCAATTGGGCCTTAGATGCCCTGCTAATAATTTCCAGGGCCTCCCTCAGAGCCCTAGCATCAACCAGACCCTTCTTACTGGCTCCCAGGCCCACCATCGTGCACCAATACTCTGAATGTGCACTAAAAATATGCCCCTTGTAGCCCCCCTAGCTAACTAAGCCCCCGAGCCAGCACCCACCCGTGGATTAATACCCCTAGCAATGAGAAACCAAGAAAGAAAATGGGATAAAAATGTAATATCCAAGTAAAGAGTTAATTAACTCTATAATACCCAGATGTAATGCAGCAAAATACAAAATTATTATTATTATTTCTTTATTTAATTTTATTATTATTATTATTATTTTTTTATTTTTTTTTTCAAATATATTTCCCCCCTAAAATTACCCTTTCCTTGCTGGGCCCCTTCCCTAACTCAGAAATAGCCCACCCACCCTACCAAAAACTAAAAACTGTGCTCACAGGCTCAAGATATGGTAAAAGGAACCGCCGTAGACACTGCCTCCTAGCGGTGTGTAGGTAGAACCGCACTGTAAGCTCTACCTCATAAACGGGCCCTTTAAGAAACCCGCACTGCCCCCTCAGTCAATAGACAGCTACCGTGCGCCCAAAAGACACAGAGGAGCGGGCACCTGCGGCGGGATAAGAGCTTTAATTACTCCCCCCCCCCCCAGCCTGTTCTGCCTTTTATAATATGCTGCACGCCAGTGGAGAGCACCCCAAGAACACTGAGGACCCGCGACTGGGAGGAGCCAGTGCTGACTGAACTAACGCACTCCGCTCCTGCAAACACTGCTTTCCCAACCCGATGTATTTAAATAAGGACACCCCGCCTTGATGCAATACAGCAAAAAAAAAAAAAACCGCACCCTCAGCCACGAGCAGCATAAGAAAGGAAAGAGAAACCGGTAAGGGGGGGTACCTTATGTACGGTACCCCCGACTATGATACACTTTAAATTAAAAGAAATGCTAATAACTGACTATGCCTAACCTCCCCCACTACAGCAACTAAACACCACCTCACCTACACTAACTCGACACACCGAGAGCCCGGCTAACAGGGAAGGCTCGGGAGCAGGCGACAGGACAGGACCGAACAATTGCTAAGTCCAACCGCCACCTGCCTCCCGAACCTTCCCTGGCCCCTTAAATACCCCGGGGGGGGTGCTCTGCCACCCACGGCCACTCGCTGGCCGTGTGCAGCGCCAAAAACCTCCCCGGGGGGAAACGCCCACAATCTTTTCTAAATTTCTTTTGCTGTAAAGAATTGAAGCGCAGGTGCTTCCCGTCAATACAGTAGAGAGGTTTCGCAGCTGGGCCGTAGTCATGGGGTGTACAGGTGGGCATATCTGATGCCCGCTCTCACCACAATACCCATATAATGCACATAACGGTATGGATGGACCCTTTTTGCATTTAAAATAATGTACAGCAGTATTATGAACCGCTACTGTGCATTTTTTTATTTCCGCTTTTACATTAAAGGTGGAAATGGAAATGAATTCTAGTAAAAACAAAAATGTTATGGCTACTGCTGAAGGAGGTGGTATATCTGAAATGCTTGCAGAGGTATTCAAAAATACCACCTCTGCCACTGTTTAACTCTGAATTGTGCTGGCTTTCAGCAATACCACCCACCAGTGAAAGTGATCATTCCCTCAGCTGTATTTCACACCAAAAATCAGCGGTTAATGACACCTAAAGTATCAGGCAGCTGGGGTGTTCACCTTTATATATGCCACCTGCCCCACCCTACGGTGGTATAATTACCCCCCCCCCCCCCCCCGCTGGTGACCACGTCATTTGTAATTGGGAAGAGATGACTTTACGGAAATGAGCCACAGTCTCGCATGATGGCAGAGAAAGCAACTAGGTATTCCAGAAAGTTCCGAAAGTTTGCATCCCAAAAAGTATGTAGTTGGAGAATATTTGTTCAAGGACACAAGTGTCAACACTGCCCGCGGAAGAAATGAAAACACTATTGTTTGAGGACACTTTGAATGATGTGTCGTCATAAGTGGTGGCTCTGAACCGGTCATTTTTGGGACCGTTGCTGCTTTCAACTCGTTTTCTAAATAAACGACCATGCCGTCACAAACTGCTTACACCTTGTATATTGTTGACTGACAAGTGAGCACTTTAAATGGTTTTGCACCAAAATAACGTCAATAAAATGCTGAATGCGCGTTGTCTGCGCATTCGGCATGAAAGAAATTGACGAAGCCCAAAATACCGAACTATTTGGGCATGGGTTGTGGCGGTGTACCCCACACACATTACATTCGAAGTCGGCTTTTTTTTTAGCTTTTCGGAATTCCTTATTTTAACGTAGATCCCGTTAAATATTTAAATATCAGCACTTTGAGCCCTCCCCAGTTTGGAGTGGCAAAGTAGTGCACAGGTAGTCCCTGCAGCTGCATTGTCATGCTGCAGTAGTTACGTGAAATGGCAGGAAAACGCATCCATAGAAAGTCAATTCAATTTAATGGATTCCTCTCTCAGATGCCTCAGACCGCTTATGCGGCCTATTCTGAAATCCCCAAACGATTTCCACCTCCTTAGGTGCACTCACTGGTGCAGCATAAACATCCGAACAGCCTGGGTCAGTTAACTGAAATCCATTGGCAGGAAAGCAAAGCGAGCCTGCATTCAGCCTGTCTTGCGCTTTGCAGCCTTGTGGAGTTGACAGACCAGATCCTGAAAGCACTTTTAATCAATTCGCTCTGGGTGCTGGATACTCCTGGAGAAGCGGTTTGCGTAATGCGTCTGTGGCCAGACAAGCAGCGTTGGGCCCCATTTTGCATTTTGCACACAGTGGTCGAAATATACGAAAAGAAGTAGTGGAACTGTGTTCCCTGCTGGCCTACCCCTGCTCCCCACAAGCCCCATCGCCACGCCCCTTCCACGTACAATGCAAACCCCCAAATGCATGCACCTGCTGTTTAAGGGAACGTTCTGTACAGTGCACGGAAAATACAAGTTTCAACTTCTTCCTACACTTTTATTTTAAAACGAAACATTTCTGAACGGAATGCTTTCTTTTTAAAAATAAATATATAGGAACAGTAAAAGTTAATTTAAAAAAAGTAGAGCACCACCGGTCCCTTCCACTTCGTCCACTGCCCATAGCCCCAAAGGGCTATATGATAGACCATGTAAAGTTCAAGGCAAAGAGCTCTGGAGGCAAGAATGGCTATAGGGGCCTGAAAGTGGATGAATATGGGGGCGGGACAGGAAGGTGAACTGAGTTTTAAGTTGTTTTGGATGCAGCAACGGGTGATGATGATGAATTTATAAAGCGCTCGTTCGTCAAAGTCATATTGGCACTGATACAGAGGCCACCACCACTAATACTATTTTAAAATCCGGGACACTTCATTGAAAGAGGTGAGTCTTCAGCTGCCTCCGGAAGAGGAAATGATCTGGAGATCCCTGAAGGGAAAGTGGCAGCCCCTTCCATAGCTCAGCAGCAGCCCCTGAAAAGGCCCTCCCTCCAATCTGAGAGAGGCGCAACCTTGGAACCAGAATTCAGTCGGAGGTCAAAGACCTTAATGGCCGATTGGGGACATAGGGGCAGAATTTATCCCTTAGATACTCCGGGACGGAAGCATTAAAGGCCCTGTGCACAATACACAGGGTTTTAACCTGGACCCTTTTTTTAGTACTGGTAGCCAGTGCAACTGGCGCTATTCAGGAGACATAGGAGTGTGGTTGGAGACACTAACCACAAGCCTCGCTGCAGAGTTTTGCAAGACTTGCAGGCGATGGATTAAATACAGAAGTTGAGCCAGATACAGAGAGTTACAATAGTCAATTGTACTCCAAACCAGTGTTGCCACCACTGGTGCATGGCACGGAGGGGGAATGAACAGTTGAACACTCCGCGTAATTCTCAGTTTAATGTGACCAGACTTCAACAGTGGCAACTTGCATTTCCAGTGATAAGGAAGAGGAGATTTTCACCCCGAGATATTTTTACAACCAATGCTGGGCTGGGGCAAACCCCCAAAAGAACTAGACCAGAAAGAGGGAGACCAAAGTACAGAAGCAGAGGGGGGACCCACCACCAAGATCTTGGTCTTGTCCCCATTCATTTTAAGCCAGTTGTGGCCCATCCACCTCCCCATGTCCTCGAGTCATCTCCTCAGCTGAGAGTCAGGATCCGGGTGCGTCTGATCAAGTCGCGTCATGATTTGTGTATCAGCGTAGGAGTAGCACCTCAGGCTGTGGGAGTCGATGAGCTTAACCAACGGCTGGATGTACACATTAAACAGAGTTGGGGACAGAGCCGAGCCCTGAGGGACCCTATAAGGCGGAGAGACTGGAACCAAACGAAAGGGTGGGAGAGAGAGGATTTGTGTGCGCCCCTCAAGAAAAGAAGAAAACCAAGAAAGCACCTGACCAGTGATCCCTGCTTCTGCATGCCGGGCCAACAGGGTGGGATGATCGACCGTGTCGAAAGCAGCCTATAAATCTAACAATACCAGTGCTCCCGACCCACTCTCATATGAGCCTGGTCTTTGACCACCAAGACCAGCATGCTTTCTTCAGGGTCTTTCTTCCTGGAAGGGGTTGAAGAAAGAAAGGTTTTCCAAAAAAGAACCCAACAGAGGTGACTTTGGGTAACTGTAATGATGGAGTTCTGTGTTTACAGGCAATTATTTAGTCTCCAATCTTTGTGTGATAACTTGGCCATGGCCATCCATTGCTTGTGACTTTTCTCTGTATGGGAAATTAGGTGTTCTATTTCATTTTTATAGTTCTTAGGTTTTTTGTCAGAGTAAACATATGAAAAGTAAAGAATTACCATTCACATGAAATTGGGACATTTTTGTTGAAGTTTGTACAAAGTTTGGTTATGTGTTTGTCATTTATGTTGTTTGGCACAAGTGCAATCATGAGTAACCGTCGAGAGCTGTATTACTAGAGACCAGAACTGGTGAATTTCTTGGGTTTAGTTGTTTTGCTTTGTCACCTTAATGTCCCTTTAAAAAGGTTTTTGCTGAATTTCTTGGATTTTTATTGGGCCATCTTAACTCTAACGTCCCTATATCCAACGTTTTTTTTACTGAAGTACTGTTTTTTCAATAATATCCTTGCCAAACAATGAACGGCACAGGAAATGGCCTTCAGCCTTACCCAGTCCTTGCCCCAGGAACTCTCAAACATCCTATAGGCTCATTGGGTAGGGCCTGCGTCTATGCACAATATCAACTTTTCATGTGTCAAGGTCATTGGCTTTGCTCTAGGATTCTCCCAAAGTAACAACTGGCCCAGTGGCATGACTTTCAGTCATACTCGGTGTCTGCTTTGGAAGGTGCAGGGCATTTGCCCCGGCCTCACAAACCTCCAGGTGTCCACTGGAAATGACTGGTGGCCACAGTAACTCCATTGTTATTCTGTGGGTGACTGGCCATGACAAGTGGTACTTAGCCTGGGCATGACATTTGACCATTTCCCAGGCCCCACCAGGCCATACAAATTGGCTACTGGACTGATCCAGCGGCCAGACCCAGTAGTCACTTTACCCACATTGCAAGACCGTGGGCCAGTGGCCAGCCAGTGGACACTTTTACCAGGCCATTTTCCAAAGGCCATGTGTGGCCTTTGACCCACAATGTATGAAAGTGGTGTGATAAAGGGACCCCATGGCCATCATTACATGAACCTGGTATGTCGTCCATAGGTCCATAACCTCAACCACGACCCGTATTGCCAGCTATAGAAAGATTGTCACCTTTAGAAAATCCCAAAAGTGAAAACTGCATTTCCTATAATTCACCTCTTGGAATAAGGCAAAATCTGGGCTGGATCCATGATGCGGAATTGAATCGGGAACAAGTCCGAAGACCAAGTAAGCCGAGCTCTGCTGGAAAACCAAGCTGAAAGGTACTGCATCGCCAATCATGCCCTTTTCTCATAGCTGGAAAACCTGGGCCAGATGAGGGAAACCCATTTCTGATTCAGGTACACAAAAGCCATGTAGAAGACCTATGTTCCAAGCATTGCTTCCTAACCCCATGAGGAGGACAGTCATTGAAGACGTAATGCCTTTCCCAATTTAACACCTAGAGGGATGGAAAATGGTTCCGCCAATCGCAGTACAGTAACCAGAGTCCCAGAGGACACACTACCACCTAGTCACACCAAAGAGAAACCTGAAGAGAGGAAATTTCATGTCTCCGCACTGCTACAACTATGGAAGAGTGAGAGGTCCAACCCGTACTCCACCGTAAAATCAATCATGAAGACGGCTACTTAAAATAAGTATAATTTGGGGAGAAAGTTTTGCAGGCAATCTGTTCCTCAGAAGCAATGCTCGCAACCCACACTGACCTACTGACTAAAAAACAAAAAAGTGAACTTCCAGTTCAGATGGGATCACCATTATGAAACAGAGCGAGAAAACAACCCTTGTTGCAGTTGGACCTCCTTAACAGGGAATTGATTAAAATGGCAGTGCTTCTTTTAAAGACTTTATCCAGAGGGACAGGTTTATTCAATCTCACTGCCTCGGAGCATGACCAGACCAGTTATATGACCCCTTCCAAACATCCAGAGGAAAATTGTTCTGCCCGAGTCGTATATAAAAGCTAGCTCTCATTACTGCATGAAGATGGTGTCCCAGAGAGCAAATTTGATGAGGAGAAAAGTGGGAGTTTTGGGAAGGAGCATATTTGGTGAAGGCTGGAGGAAAGAGCCGAATGAGCTACAGCAGAAGAAAGAAAGCTGTAGAGAGGGTGCCAGAGAGCAATGCAAAGGGAAGTGGAGACTCAGAGGAGTGGAGAAGTATCCTGGAAGACTAGGAGAGGGAGATCTGAACTGTGGCAGAGAAGCGGAGACCCTCAGGGGAGTAAAGGAGCAGTATCCTTGAAAACCTGGAAATCGGAGAAGTGAAGGAGAGCCTATACGGTCAGCGCAGAAAAGAAAAAAGCAGTTGAAACTCGAGTTAAGGAAAGGTGAGCATATACACGCAGAGTCCAGCAAGGGGGCTGCGTCCTGAAAGAAAGCAGACCGAAGCCCAGGCCAAAGACAGATGGAGAAGAATAAAGGGAGAAGCCCTCAGCAAAAACAAGATAGCAAGTAATTGTCAATTATCTAAACAATGATAGGACAGAGAATACAACGGGACGACCCTAAACCAAGGAAAGACCGAGAAGATTAAGGTCATGACGAAGGGGAGGGCAGAGAATGAGATGGCAAAGTCCCTGACAAGAGAAACAAGCATTGGTAACGACAATAGTTTTGACTTTTGTAATCTGCCAAATACCTAATACTTCTACACTAGCCAAAACTATTGGCGTTTGGCAATGTTTGTAACAAGACTCCAGAGAAGGGCATGCAGTGCTCATAAATTGAGTGGAAAGCGAGCTCAAAGACTTCCCACAAGGAGGAATGTACAATTACACGTCAGGGTGTCATGCTAGAGGACGGTCTAGGCTCTGTGAGAAGCAGTGCATGCTGTGCTTGGTCATCAATCGTGTCAAAAGACAATCCTGTTGTACACGCATCCGAGGAAGGCTTGGGCCGGAGGCAGCAGGGAGTGCAGGATAAAGAATAAGAGCTTGCAGCCCAACATTTCAAGCATCAAAGTCCACTGGGACAAGAAATGGGCCTGGGCACCTAAATAAAAGTGGCCCGCTCCTCACCTCAAAAAGGTGGCCCTCAAACCATCATCCATGAATCGCATCAATTTACGACGTTGAATGCACCAGTAAGATATCTCACATCCTAGAGTCTGGACTTGAGTACCTGGCACACAATGCATACATCTGCCCTGCTTCGTTGGTGCCACCTGGTACCACTGGCAATCCTACAGCTCTCTGAACTTGCAGGGCATAGCTCTTGCAAGAACAGGTTATGCTACATAGCATGCACTGGTATGATAATCCAGTGGGTGAACACACATGCAGCAGAAATCTGATTAATTCGGTTGTGTGTTGCCCAGGCATCACCCGCCCCTACAGAAGAATCACAGATTCACCCCATGTTCTTGATGGGAGTACCTGGGCTGGCCTACGCTCCCTGGATCTACCCTTCTCCACTGGTGCCACAATCCGACAAATCGCCCCACAAAAAGGGGTGGGTTATTGCATGTGCTGGACAATTTGGGGGACTGTGATGTGTGCAGTGGTGGAAGTGGAAAAAAGAAACTAGTGGTGCTCTGGCTGCATCCAAAAAGGAGGGAGTGGTATGGCCAGAGAGCTGGTGGAGGAGGTGGGGGAATGGACTATGGGATCACAAACTTTGAACAGCAAAGCGTCACACTTCAAATTTGACCACATACCTTCCAAGCTCTACTGGGTACAAATAGTTTTGATTCCAAGGCCTACAGTAATAATGTCTTATGAAGCTTAAAAACACAACTGCATAATTGAGCCACATGACAACATGTAAATAAATGTAGCAACATATGAAGCCAAAAGAATATCATTGTGGCCTTAATTTTCACATCCTGAATAGTAAACTATAAGTCCCAGAATGCAAGATGATCCCAACCTGAAAAATCTATTCAAGCTCAATATACTTTCATTGATGTAAGACATCAAATAAATAAGTTGTGTAATAAACTCAGATATAGAGATGCTTTGTTACAAACCTTCAAGTACCTCTACTCTGGTCTAACTATCCATCCATTCATGGATCCATTAATATATACTCCAACTGTCCATGCATCCATCGGTCAGGTTTCTCTGTAGCGCACACAGGAATTCAAGTGGGAATGCATGAACATTGAAGAGCGTTTTTTTTTAAAAGGGTGCTTTTGCTTGGTGAAGCTCTGTTGCTGGCACACAGGTAACTGCATCATGAGAGCAGCAGATTAAACATGAAGACTTTTAGCCTGACTCACAGAGTATGTTCCTATGGGATTGCACCATAACAAAACGCTTCTCTGAAACAGGCCCTTTGTGTCTCAATGATGCTTCTGAGCTTTGCTCGGTTAAGGGAGTCCACTTAATACATCCACATAGCTAGGACAATAAATGCACTTTCTGGCTCCATATTAAGTCTTGTTCACAGAATTGAGCAAAATCTGCAGTACATTGAATGTACCTGCAGTTTCTGGGGCATTTCTGTGTGAAGTGCACTCGCATGCTGAGCGGCAATAAACGGACTCTAACGCCTGCAAAGTTCACATTGCCATCAACTCTCAGATCCTCCAGCACAAAGCTGGCACTTGCAGCAGTAGTGGTGGAAGGGTGCATCACACTGGCTGTGCTAGCCGGAATATAATGGGAGTACCTGACAAAAGCTTAATACGTATGCACAAGGCAAAACTCTTGGCTTTGCCAATGCTTGTTTTTAACAGGACTTCAGTGAAGGACACGCAGTGTGCGTCAATGGGTGAGCAAATACCCAACACCTACAAGCTGCGTATCCCTAGTCATATGCCATTTCTAACTATCTGTACTCTGATGCAATAGTTTGGGTTTATAGTGACACCTAAAAGCCCAAACTAAAAATGGCACAAAGAATAGAACAAAACAAATTGCACTAAAACGGGAGCTTCTAAGATGTACGGGTACCTGGAAGCATGCGGTGACCCATCTGTTCACACCACCTAACTGTATGGCTAGATGCAGTGCTGTCAGGAAAGTAGCAATGTGTGCTAAACATAGGCTAACACAAGACATGTGTTCACATAAAGCATCCAGGCTACCAATTTAGCAACATCTCTATGGTCCTTTAAAATCGGTCAAGTAAATTTTGATCAAATGGTAGTTGGTCTTTTCTAAATTGGGGTTGTCGGGATGGGCAGAAAGTTAATGCCATTTACCTCAAATACTGCTTTTATGTAATCTTAGATAAATTTAAGAAGGACATTAATTGCACACTTAAGCCAAAAAGCATAAATGTGTCTGCAATCTAATAGAAGTGGATCAACCTCCTGCAGCCACACTTCCTGATCCGGCCCATGAACAGTGAGGTAGGGGGGGCGTGCAAGACATGGACTATAAGAGGCCTTGGCTCCATGGCCTGTTCTGTGCCTACCCTCCCACCCCATGCACAGCCACCAGTTTAGCGGTGCGGAGGAGCAGATCCAACTGGTTGGTGGCTCACCCGTCTAGCAAGGCTGCCATGTTGGTCATGCAGGAGCGTCACCGCAGGGTCACATGGGTGTCCGCAGGGAGGGGGGCACTGGGCGGCATTGTCTTGTTAACATAGAAATCGCTGGTGGGCTAGTGGTGTCTTCCTCCTGGTGTGTGAGCTCTGGCAGAGGCACTGCATTGGGGCTGCGCCTCTCTGCATGAGGCTGCTGCAGCCTGCAACATTTCCGAGCGTTTCTCTCCTCCCCACCTCAATGGATCACCACCACCATTCCCCCCATGTAGTCCATCTCGTGGTCTGCTGTCCTCTGCCAAAGTGGTTCACAACAGTAAAGAAATACTTCAGAGCCGCTCTCCTCTGAGGATCCCATTGTTCCGGCTCTGAAGGCTCGCTCGTGCCTTGAGTTCCTGCAAGTGCAACGCTTCCACCTCTCAGACAGGAAGTGCCGAACCACTGCCCCGCGCAGCACAAGCTGCCGTGCACGCACCCTCCCCGTCCAGAAACTCAAAACCTGGGACGACCGGCATCTACGCAGGTAACAAAATGGAGATAGCCTGTCACATAGCACAAGTGTTACTTTCTGCTTGTGACATGCAACCTTCCCACAGAGAATAGGTGGTACTATAATGCAAAGCACCTTCCTTAGATAACCCATACATGCTATATACACCACCCAATACCGTAAATAATAAATGACAAGCTCCCAAAATCCAAATTACTTTAGCTATTTTAGACTAGCATTGGCAAAGCCAACAGTTTTGGCCTTTGTTGCCCATCGGATAGGAAGATGCATGGTATATTTATCATTCAAAGGTGGCCAGCTTGTTTCCAGAGAGCTTCCATAGAGACAGTCACCCATAGATGGCTGCCTGTATCGTAATCTCACTCAAAATTAGAGTGTTCCGAGATGGCCAGGAATGGGTGGGATTAGGCATAGGGATTACATTGGATAGGGGCAGGGAATGGGTGGGATTACAACAGTATATCCTCCTCAAATATCATCCCCATTGGAAAAGCCTTACAGACCCACTTTCAAAGCCCATATTTGAAGATCCTATGTTAATGACAATCGTTTTGGCTTTTAAGGTTGCGTTTTCAGTGCCATCTAATAATCCAAATTAAAAAAGGGTGTGAGCCCCGAACCAGAAGGAGAAGAAAACACCCAAGGAGGGGTAAGAGAAAAAAGGGCAGATGTCGTGATCCAGCAGAAATAAAAAATGCCCATTGAGAGGGCTGAAAAATAAGGGTCAGAGAGGGGGAGAGGTTAAGGCAACATGCTCTCCTGGGAACTAACCCAAGAAGATGACCTGGAGATAGAAAGTTCTGGGGACAAATCCAGGTAGAAGTCCAGAAACTTCACGTACATCATCAGGGGACACATTTGTAATCCCCAAACATCCCGAAACTTTCTATAAAATGTACAAACCTCATTTCGAGGGGATTGTGTCCTCCGACGTATTCCACATCTTTAACAGTGATTACCACAGCTGTGCTGCTTCGGAAACCTTTTTCGGTGAAGGCGTCCTGCGTTGATGACGTCGATACGCTCCCTCAAGGACCTCCTCCGACGGCCAACGTCACTGGATGTTATATATAGGACGCACGATGCCTGTAGCCTCAGTTCCGTTTTTGCCACAAACGTGTTCGCTTCGGAATCGCGGTGTGTCTCGGTTCTTCTGTTGAATCGGTTCTTCTATTGTTTGTTCGAGAAATATGTCTTCATCTTCTGCTACCTCGAAGTCAGGCTTCAAGAAGTGTCGGGACTGCGGTTCCAAGATGTCTCTTATGGACCCGCACAACATCTGCCTCTGGTGCCTAGGTGAGAGCCACGTCACTGATGACAGCGATGAATGCCAGTCTTTGACATCGAAGGCCTTGCGGGAGCGGAAGAAGAAGCTGTCGGTAGGTAGGGTTTCCAAACCCCGTAAAACGAAATCTGCTGGGTTTTCGACTGATGATTCGAGGGGCGACTCTCCGCGTCGGTGTAAGTCCAGGGGGTCTCGTTCTAGGAGTGGGTCCTGCCATTCCTCTGCCTCTTCGAGGCATTCAGGGAAGTGCCGTCACCATTCGCCTTCCTCGTCAGAGGGCTCCGCCAGTCGGCAGGTGGCTTGTCCCACGAAACACTCGTTGCTGGCCGAATGGGATGAATTCCGCCGGCAGATGGCTATTTTCGAATCGCAGGGCACTGTTCTGTCTGTGCCTTCAAGAGAAGCCGGCAAGGAACACGCTAGAGCCACCGCTCGCACACCTTCGGGCTCGGGCAGTCGGCGCGATCATCAGGAACCGTTGCGGTCCCGATCGGACAAGGATGATTGCCACTGTGCCCGCTCCAGGTCCCGGTCCTCGACGCCGTCGAGACCGTTGGAGCCTGTGGGGCCTTCGAAGAAGGCATCAACGCCATGTCCGTCGAGGGACTTGCTCAAGGCTACGGCTCCGAGGAAGTCATCGACGCCATCGGCGTCAAGGCCATTGAAGGACACTCTCGGGGCTGCGGCCTCAAAGCCGTTGTCGAAGTCGTCAGCGCCTCGGTCGATTTCGATGCCACCTCCATCGGCGCCCTCAATGTCTTTTGAGGAAAATTTGCTGGAGGTGCCCCGGAGAGCTGTGGAAGCTCTGAGAAAGGCGCTCAGCAAGTCTGTGCGACCTATATTTGACCCATACTCTGTTCCTCCTCCCAGGGTAGACTTGTTCCAACCCTGGGAGTACATTTCAGAGGTAGAGAAAGGGTCTGATGAAGAGGGGGTTGTGCCTCCTGAGGTTCCTGATGACATGTTGTCTGGTCATAGCCAGTTGGAAAACATTTATCAATCTTTACATGGCGCAAGTGGTCTTGGTACCTTCCCGGAGGTTGAGTTTGGCAGGCCTGAGCCTGGTACACATGCTGACTCCTCGTACAGGCGCCTCATGTCGAGGGTGACAGAGTATCTGGGGCATCTGCTCCACCAGTGGATTTTCTGCAGGATGACCTGACCGATATCTTTGACCAAGGTCCACCCACTGACCCGGTGTTGCCATTTCATATGGCCTTACACAGAAGGGTGGCAGCCACTTGGACTGCTCCGGAGAGTCTCCCGGCAGTGAATAAGTTGTTCCCAAAAAAATACCGCCCAGCCAGTGGTGACCCCTGCTACTTGTCTACGCGCCCTACTCCAGAGAGTTTGGTGGTGCAGAGGCTATGGCCCCAGCAAAGCAGGCTGCGTACCCTACAATCCCTCCTGATAGGGACGACAAACGCTTTGATGGTTGGGTGAAGAAGGTATTTTCTTCTGGGGGTATTGCTTTAAAGGCAGCTAACTCCGTTTGTGCCCTTGGAAGATTCATGCACACTCTGTGGAATTGTGTGTCGTTGGCGGCTGAACATATTCCCGGAGGGGAGGAACGGGATGGTGTACTTGCTCTCCTTCAGGATGGCATGGATGCCATGTGTGAAACTGTTCAGTCGGGTCTGGACGTGGCAGACTCTGTCTGCCGGTCCATGGCGGCAAGCACCAAGATGCGCAGGTTTGCGTGGTTGCGGAAGTCGGGGTTTGCTCCTGATGTACAGTCCCGGCTTCTCAACATGCCCTTTGATGGTGTCCACCTTTTTGGCAGCAAGGCTGACGAGAGCCTTGAGAGGTTTCAGACCTCCAAAGCGGCAGCGAAGTCCTTGAGTGCTGCAGTACGTCAACCTCGGCGTTTTCTTCGTAGAGGACAACAATGGAGGGGAGGTTCCTTTCCTTTCGATATTACTCTTCCTTTGGTAGATCGAGGGGAGCTGCCAGTCAGAGGCCAACGTAGGAGTACCAGAGGTGGAAAACAAGGTACTCAAGGTGCCAAAGCCGCTCGGCCAGTTGCCTCTTTGTCCTCAGGCACTGCCACAGCCGCTACCGCTCAGTCATGAGGCCATGTCCCATAGTTCGCCGGTTGGGGGAAGACTGGCGCAGCATCTTGTAGAATGGCGTGCCATTACTTCAGATGTGTGGGTTCTGGAGATCATAGCCCACGGCTACTGTCTTCCTTTCTGGCACAATCCACCAGGGAAGCTGTCTTTGAAGCGTCCGGATCCGCTCTTTGTGAAGGAAATCCTATCCCTGCTGGTGAAAGGTGCCATAGAACTGGTACCTGTAGCGGAGAGGAACAAGGGCTGGTATTCCCCATATTTTTTGATCCCGAAAAAAGACAGAGGATTGAGACCCATCATGGACTTGCGTGGTTTGAACAAGCTCCTCAGGAAGGACAAGTTCAAGATGGTTACTCTTTCTCAAGTCCTCCAGGCCCTTCAACTTTAGGATTGGTTGGTATCGCTCGACCTCAAGGATGCTTACTTTCATGTGCCGCTTCATCCCAAGCACAGGAAGTTCCTGAGGTTCGCGGTTGGCGACTCGCATTTTCAGTTTTGGGTCCTGCTGTTCGGATTGACACCCCGAGGGTGTTCACCAAGCTGATGGTGGTGGTGGCAGCACATCTCAGGAAAGGGGGGGATTCATGTCTACCCTTACCTGGACCATTGGTTGATCAGGGCGCACTCTCCCGAGCAAGTCTTGGATCATCTGTATGTCACCTGCCACTCCCTTCACAAGTTGAGCTTCTCCCTCAACTTAAAGAAGTCTCATGTGACACCTACCCAGTGGCTCCAGTACATCGGAGCAGTGCTTGACACATCCGTAGGGCTGTGTTCGCCTTCCTAGGTGAGGGCTCATCACATTCTGCAGATGGTGGACAAATTTCAACATGCCCAGAGTCTCCCGACGTTCGAGTTCTTGAGATTGCTCGGTCTCCTGGCATCCTGCATTTTATTGGTGCCAGAGGCCAGGCTGCGGATGAGATCCCTGCATTGGGCACTCAAGCTCCAGTGGTCACAGTTCTCCGGCAGGATGTCGGATCCCGTTCAGATTCCGCACTCGGTCGGCCAGGACCTTCTGTGGTGGGCCGTTGAAGGAAATCTGTTCAGAGGGGCTACTTTTTGGCAACCATGGCTGAAGTGACAATCGTGGCGGACGCATCCCTCACGGGTTGGGGAGCTCATGCCAACGAGCTGACGGCCAGCGGTCGTTGGCCTCCGTCAGAGTCCAGACTCCACATCAATCTGTTAGAGCTGCGGGCTGTCAGGCTAGCCCTGAAGGCTTTTTTGCCGTCTGTGCGGTGGAAGAATGTCCTGATTATGACTGACAATACAGTGGCCATGCACTACCTCAACAAAAAGTGGGGGCAGGGTCACTCCCACTGTGCAGGGAGGCGATGCAGCTACGGTTCTGGGGCATCCAGCAGGAAATGTCGATCTCGGCAGTTCATCTGCCCAGAGACGAAAACGCGGCGGCGGATGCTCTGAGCAGGCGGAGCACGGTCTCTCACGAGTGGGAGCTGGCTCAGGAAGTTCTGTTGGAAATCTTTGCCCTTTGGGGAACCTCACAAGTGGATCTCTTCACCACCAGTGTCAACCGGAAGTATGAGAGATTCTGCTCGCAGGAATTTCCTCCAAAAGGAGCCTTAGGGGACGCGTTCGTAGTGGAGTGGTCCTTCCCACTGCTGTATGCGTTCCCTCCAGTCCCCGTCATTCCGCAGGTGTTTTGCGAAGGTTGCGGAGGTTCGGTTCCCGGATGAACCTCATTGCTCCGGCATGGGCCAGGAGAGCATGGTACCCGGACCTTCTAGACATGTCCATCTGCCCTCCACGCCGTCTTCCCTACCGAGACGATCTGCTCTGACGGGAGGGGGGGGTCAGGTTCTCCATCCAGAGGTCAAGTCTCTCAGCCTTCATGCTTGGCATCTGAAAGGCTGAGATATAGGGATTGGGACCTCCCTGAAGACGTGATGGAGGTGTTGCTTTCGGCCAGAAGGCCTGCAACAAAATCCCTGTACCGTTGCCATTGGAGAAAGTTCTGCGACTGGTGCAGGGTACAGAATGTGGATCCTTTTTCAGTGTTTAATTCCTGTGGTTCTGTCTTTTTTGCTTTCATTAGCCACAAGGGCCTGCAAGTGGGTACCATTAAGGGTTACCTGGCGGCGCTCTCTATATTTCAGCGCTCATCTGTGGAGTGTTATTATTTTAAGATTCCTTTGATTTCTCGGTTTCTGAAAGGGCTAACTAATGTGTTTCCACCGTCGCCTTTCCAGGTGCCGGGATGGGATTTGAATTTGGTTTTAAAGTTCCTAATGGGAGCTCCGTTTGAGCCCTTACATTTTTTTCCATTGAGACTATTGTCCTTTAAAACTATATTTTTAGTTGCGGTTACTTCCGCCCGCAGAGTGAGTGGGTTGCAGGCACTTTCCGCCAAACCACCCTTCACTGTGTTCCATAAGGACAGGGTTGTCCTTAGGGTACAGCCTTCCTTTCTTCCGAAGGTTGTGTCGGAATTCCATCTGAGCCAGAAGGTAATTCTTCCGGGATTCTATCCTCCTCCAAATCTTGGTAAGGAAGAGGAGAGGCTCCATAGGTTGGCCCCTAGAAGTGCTTTGAGTTTCTATCTCTCACGGATGTCCCGGGTCAGAATGGACGATCAGCCCTTTATTGGTTATGCTGGAAGGCGTTTAGGTCAGGCTGTTTCCAAGCAGGCCTTGTCTAGATGGCTCATTTTGACGATCTCTGAGTGTTATCGTTTGGTGGGAAAGGACAACTCCGGTAGGATTACGGGCTCATTCTACTAGGGGTATGGCTACCTCCACTGCACTACAGAGGGGTGTTCCGATTCGCAAGATTTGCGAAGCAGCCACATGGGCCTCTGGCCATACTTTTGCGAGACACTGTTCCCTGGACTCAGTCCATGGACAAGATTTGGACTTTGGTAAGGCTGTCCTATAACCTGCAATTTAATTGGGAATTCTAAAATTCTAAATTCTTTTCCCACCTCCTTATGTTGGTACTGCTTTGGGAGTCTGGCAAAGATGTGGAATATGTCGGAGGACACAATCCCCTCAAAGAACAAGTTACTTTCTTACCTGGTAACGTTCTTTCAATGGGATGTTCCTGCAACGTATTCCACATCGTACCCTCCCTACCTGCCCCTCTACAGAATTTCTTATGCGATTGCAGCTTCTGTTTCCGTAAGGCTTTCTGTAGTAATGCTGGCAGGAGATTGGTGCCACACGTTCTGGGGGAAAAAACTACAACTGAGGCTACGGGCGTCATGCATCCTATATATAACATCCTGTGACGTCGGCCGTCGGAGGAGGTCCTCGAGGGAGCGCATCAACGTCATTGACGCAGGATGCCTTTGCCGAAAAAGTTTTCCGAAGCAACACAGCTGTGGTAATCACTGTCAAAGATGAGGAATACGTTGGAGGAACTGTTCTGATCTTGATGGTTGTGCAGATTATTGTACCTCCGTCCCCAAGTACCGCACAGACAGAAATGATACACTGCCTGTGCAATCTTTGAGGCCACAGGTGAGTTGAGCCGTCAATCAGGTAGCAGGAACGCCGGAAGGACCCCCTGACCACAGTCTGCTGATGGTGGTAGAAGAGGCGTTCTACATGGCTCGTGGGTGAGTCACACCTGGGTCTGATGTGGATGGACCAGCAAGGCAAGAAGGTCGAAACCAAGTTCCAAGATTCAAGGTTCAGAGGGGATAATCCAAAGGCAGTCCAAGAGAGAGTTCGAAGGTCGAGGAGTCGGGGAAACAAGGCAGGATCCAAGAGGCAGAAATCCGAGGAGCAGGCAAGACAAGTCAGTTGAACAGTCCGAGGTCGCAAAGTCCGTGATCCAAAGCAGGTAAACTAGAGCGCTAAACAATCCTCAAGAGATCAGCTGTGAAGCGCTGTACCCGCGTTGTCAAGATGTTCTTAAACTCGTTATGTGTCCCGTGATGTGTCCCACGGACGTGCGAGACGTGACGTGATCACGAGATGCCGGGTGTTCGGGCTTGCTGTGGGAGTCTCCGTGGGCGTGGCCAGCCGTGAGTGCGCTTCCATGGCAACTGCCAGCGAAACGAAGGACGGTAGACGCCGGGGCTACAGGCTGGTGTCCTCCTACGCCGGGCGAACTGTTGGTTCTCTCTGTGAGCAGGGACTGCTTTTGTGGGTAGGTGTGGTGTGGGGCGTGTGATCGTGTGATTCCTGATGGGGTGAGCAACAGGAGACGTGACAGGAACATCCCATCGATAGAACGTTACCGGGAAAGAAAGTAACTTGTTTGTCTTTAATGTGTCATTTGTTATGACTTGTGACAGTGGCCAGTCCAAGTGGCCAGATTGGGTGGCTTTGCAGAACCAGGGTCATGGATAAAGACCATGTCCTGGGCAATGTGGCCACTGGCTGTGACCACCAGCTATGGCTAGTGACCCGCAATGCAGGTTAAAACCAGACCCTTTGGCCACTTTGGGTGCTGTGGCCAGGTTCATGTCCAAAGGACATAACTCGGGGAAAGTTAGCCAGTGGCCCAAAGCACCCCCTTGCCCCATTGGCCACTTTGTGGCTGGGTGGGGTATCTGCTTGAGAACTTTCTCCAGATTAAATACTCTGATTTATTCTTTTTAGTTTTCTGCATGCAACTTCCTCGTTCTGTAATACCTACCTGCACTCCTAATGCAATCATTTCTAGTACATTTAGTTTGTCAAAGCAATATTGACTTGCATACTTTGAACAATAGTTCACAGACCTCCCTCCCACAATAGAACTGTCTTTATCGAGCAATAGAAATGTATTTATCGAGTGCTGGGCAGAAGACCTAAATTACACTTTTGCAGGTACTTTAAAATCTGAAGCTGACGAACTAGGATTTTCTTGTAAACATATTGGCCATACCAAACCAAACTGCCATCAGTTGGTCTGCCTTCTTACTAAAAATATGGAGGTAACATCTCCTGGTGTGAAGGCTTAGACTGGTCAGATCATAAGGTTATTAACTTTTTCATTAACATGCCAGAAAGCATATAAAAGGCTCAAGTACCAATCAAAAATTCCATTAATCATCCTGTCTCTTAAAAGCCAGCATTTTGTGTCCACTAATTTCTACATCCTGTATCTCCCAAGCTGCTCAATTAAATCTTAATGACAAAGTTGACTTCTACCAGTCCACCTTACTTTACATCATCAACCAGGTTGCTCGTTTATGATCGGTCACAGGTAAATTTTAAGCCTGGGGCTGTAGCAGCCTCATGGAGAGAGGCATGGCCCCAATGGACTGCCTCTGCCAGAGCTAAACCAACAGGAGTAAGACACCCCTATCCCTGTCCGTCATCCAAGATGTACCCCTAAACTGTGCAAACATCGATTGCAAAGATGTAAGTGTAATGATAAATCAGATGGCTATCCCTTTTCTGAATTAAAATATATTCAGCTCAGAACTCAAGAGTTATTCCAGACTTTGTGCCTTTTTAAAAACAAATGTTATCCTAAACCATTGGCTACAGGAGATTCACTCGGAGATTCAATCACACATGCCATCTAAAATAGAAACTTTTATTTCCTCAACTTTGACCCAACATTCTGCCACCCCTCTATCGATCGGTTTTACAGATCACTTTCCCTCCCTCCCAAGTTTTCTTTTCATAAAATATTTCCTTTGAATTTAAGTCAGATTGTGTTACTACTTTAAACCCCTTGTCATGGATGTGAAGTCCTTGCCAATCATACATAGTTCAGGGCAGTATTGACACCTCTTTTCCAACTTCAATGGTCAATGACTCTCTTCCCCTGGGACTATTCCACGGTCCTTAAAATAGTCCTGGATCTCACCTTTACTGAAGGAACCTATGCTTAATCCAGACCAGCCCTTGTTGCAAACATTTCATAAACAGTGGCCACTACTCAACGTGAGGACGTTTTGGAGTAACAAGGACTCTTAGGTGAGCATCAATCAGTTTTTAGACCTTTTTGTGGTACAGAAACTGCTCTCCTGGATGCCGGGGAACAGCTGCTATGGAAGTTAAACAACCATGAATCCTCGCTTTTGATTACGCTGGATCTTTCCACAGTGTTCTTTACTCTATTAATAATGTTATTATTGTGTTTATTGGCCATAATAGTGCACTTCAAAGATTGAGCTTGGTCGCAGGTTTATCAGCCACTGCTTTATAATTTTTTTAATCATTTATATCAGACTATTCTTACTATCTGTATCTAGATAGTACTCAATCTGATTTTCTACCCATCAAGTACCATATCTTGCAGGATACCATCCTATCTCCTTTATTTTTTTATCTTTACATGACACCCTTCTGTGATCTGCTTCAGAGACGTCTTTATAGGAGGGCAAAAGGGGCCCCAGGCCCCCACAAGGCGGCCTAATCTAAAGGAGTCTGTTTCCATTGTTAACCAAACATAAATAGCACTTTGGTATACATAGTGTGTGCATTCACTACAGTACAACTCCTGCAGCACTCATCCTTCTGTGGGGATCATATTGATCATGTACATTAGCCAAAGTTGAAATTCATATTGATAGGTTTGAGTACTACGATGGTTTAGAAGATAGCTCAGTATGTTAAGCACTCATTGCAGAGATCTGTGGTGTTATGCAAGATTGCATTACCAAAGTCCAGCAAAGACGACTCATCTTTTCCTATTTCGGAAGTTGATATACTTCGACAAACATGAACTTTGTTTTGTAGCACATCAGGTGCTATAATCAGCAATGTACCTGCACCAGATAGCGGTTACCATAAAAACAAATATAGCATAGGTATGGTGAAGATCTAGAAATCTGTTTCTTCAGATGGGTGGTTCTAAAACTTAGACGGCCATCACTAATGAGGAGCATTAAATGTTAGTTTGGAGAATTTTTTAGGTAACCAAATTCAAGACTGTGGCGCCAAAGCATTCATTCAGGTACCCTGTATTTGCTAGCAGACAATACTGTGATCCTGGACAATCCGCTTATTACAATGACAGTACTGTGCGGTCTTCTGGCAAAAGGTTTGCCTTCTCACATGCGGGTGGTCTTGTTTAGCTGATTACCTGACCTTTCTTTTTATATTGGTCATTTGAGTGGAACGGGATCTAGACAAAAGAAAGCTGGCCATATATCGCAGGCTTTTGGCAAGCATATTTTAAGGTCTGCTCATATAACACAGAAAGAATGTGTTCTTTTTGTACAATTCAAAGGCCTATCTGTACGTTTATAAATAACAATTTCACAGGCCTTTGTTTTGGGCATATTTAAACCTTTAAAACACAATAAGGAAACCCAGATAAAATCTTTTAAGATCACATCGGGTAGAATGCTGGTACTTCCCTTGATGATGGAGACAATGAAGCTAGATTAGTTCCCATTTTGCATAATATGCTTCTATAATATTTTGCTTTTCAAAATTGTCATGTTGGGTACTGTGCTCTGTTCAATGAAAAAAGTCGGTTCTATAAAATTTGATTATTTTAGTTTGTGGTAAAACCTGGATGGAAATTGGTAATGTGAAGAAATTACACAGTTGGGCGCAAATTCCTGCGTAACCGCTTAACCAATGTGTCATCTTCGTCTCTCATATTGCCTAACGTGTCAAAATTACCCATGCCTGACCTTTCAAAATTGAAACCTTTCAGAGTGATTTCGTTCTCAGAGCATGATCTTCAAAAAAGCCTCACTCATGGTTTCAGTGGCTATAGTGTTTCCTCTATATAATAGTGAGCATTGACAGATTGCCCACCACAGCCACTTGTCTTTGCTCTCTAATGGCAACACTATTTAAAAACCATGCCCCTCTTCTAATCTCAATCTGTCTGGATATGGACACATTTCTGGTAGATTCTAATCTTCATCCACTATGTATGCAATGGTATGTGCAACTTTCGCCTTGGCTCCAATTGGTCTCCTGTATCCATGCTTGAGTTTATGGATTCTGTGAGGCAGCTAATATGAGTTTTGTCTATTCTGGATTATGCTTTTCATACGATCTGTGTCCTTCTTTTATATTATGGGCAGTATACCTTTCTCGTGGCTGCTAGAACACATTTACCCTTATCGCGGATTGGTAATGTAGCCCTTGGAATGCTACTTGTTTATCCTGATTGCAGCAAGGATGAAGAGGGTAATGGGACTGAAAGGGAGCTCCCATGCTTGTTTTGACCACTGGGAGGCAGCAGATCACGCTATGGGTGGAGACTGCTGTGGGTGGTGGGGTAAGCAGATATTCGGATCCTTTAATTCCTTTGGTTTGATATAGGTGGCCCCCAATGGTCTTTGTGCCCCGGGCCCCAAAAGTGCTTAAGATGGCCCTGATCTGCTTGCCAAGTTGCATGTTGGCTTTCACTGTTAATCAAGTTGTTATTCCAAAGGACGCACAGACTGATGAATAGGCCGCAACTCACTGCTGCGCTACTTTTATAAGACGCCCGCCCAAACACTTGCTTCCCACACCCTGTACAGCGATCTGCCGCTCTCAAGCTACGTCCATGCTTTAAAAAATGTAAAATAAATAAATATATATGAAACAGCATTAGCAAAACCAATAGCTTTGACAATTGGAGTTGATCATTGACAAAAACATAGTCATACCTTCAAATACTATGAACAATAAAATGTGTAAAGATGTATGAACTAACAAGCATTGGCAATGCCAAAACGTTTGTCCTTTGTACTTGTTCAGAGAGAAATGTCGATAGCTTCAATCACTTTAAAATGACGAGTATTGATAAAGCAAGTAGTTTGTCAGTTTGCAGTTGCTCATTGACAGACGGTTGTAGATTCAATGACTAAAACCAAACGCTCATGTGAAAATGTAGGAAAGAACCGGCATTGGCAAAGCCATTGGATTTGCTATTTCAAGTTGAATGACCAATTGTTGTGGCTTCAATTAATATTATCACTGTGTAAAAATAGAAGAAATAACACGCTTTGGCACAGCTAATAGATTTGGCATGTGCAGTTCATTGACAAATGGTTTTGACTTCAATGACTACAACTAATCACATGTGTACAAATATACAGGGAATAATAATTATTGCTAAAGAAATAGTTTTGACATTTGTAGACATTCATTGACAAATACTCGTAGCTTTAAATAATTCGACCAATCACTGTGTGAAAATATAAATAACAAACATTTGCAAAATGTTTGTAGTTCGCTCAAGATCATTGCATGGGGCTGGCAGGTGAGGTGATACACTGATTAGTTCTATAGAAGTGGGGCGGTGCGGGGGAGTGCTGGTTGATGAGGGTCTGTGTAATGTGTCCTTTCACTCATGCAACAGCATGGAAAACACTTCTCAGCAGTGCCAGGCTGGTCACCAGAAGGACTTCCAAAAGGAAATTGTAACCATCCAGGTCGGTGAGGACTAGAGCTTAGACACCAGATCTGAAGTTATTTGCTGGGATGAAAGGCCTGATTTTCTTCAGTGGGGAAATTTGGTAGAAAGCCATGTGTGTCTTGCTAGGTGCTACTTGAAGGAAAACCATCTGTAAAAGTGGAACCCGAGTGACTTGCCACAGGTAGTCATTTGGGGTGTGAAGCATAAGAAGCTCATAGCAGATAGCCAGGTCTGGATGTTAGGGTGTTCAGTGATGTTGATCAGCAGTAGGAATCTGGTGTGGGAGGGTTGAGCTTGAAGTAAAAACTGGTCATCCAGGACGGGATTAATGTGATGCAGGTCTTGGATTGCCTGATTATGAGAAACCTTTGATATTGTACTCTAATAAAGAGGATGGATATGCACAAGCAGATTTGACACACAAAATGGTTATACGCATTGGCTCATTGAATACTATAGCATAGCATTAGGCCCAGTTGCAGCACGGTTGTTGCCTTCTTTGTGGTCTATAATTGCTGCCACATTGGCTGCACAGTCCACTGAAAACTGTGTTGATTTCACCCCATATCATAGCAGTACCCTATGCAGTTACTGCTGAAGATGAAACACAATGTTTGCCTGCATCATCATTTGCGAAATATGAGCTAATCCTACTTAATTCAACAAACGTGTAACCCTTGCACGAAATTCCATTCTGAATCCTGCATCACTGCTGCAGAGTCTGGTTCACATTGAGCCCCGTGACTGCATAGAGATAACCGAAGAGCTTACTAAAGTACATAAGGATTTGCTTGAAGTCCCATTATAAAATTCAGATGAGGAATACTATGTCGTTTCTTGTTTAAGAAGTGAGAAGCAGGCATAAAATGCAGATTACGCATTGTGTACCACACATGCAATTTTCAACTTTTAACATAATGACATAGCCCATTTACATCATTAACAACCTTTCTATATCAGTTCCACTTCCTCAGTATCAAACCTCTTAAAGGATCCTCCTATTTAGAGTCAATTAAGTTCCTCCATACAGGTTTTACTCAAAAGTTTCTCAGCAAATCTTAGTGCATCAACTGTCCAACCTAATCTATTTGCTGTTAGAATGCTCTTCCACAAATCTTCTTCGTTAGAATCATAGTCCTGAATCTGCAGGTTAATTCCCTTTTCCCTTAGATTATTTAAGGCAGGACGTGTCAACATCCAGTGTCTTATGGTTTCAATTGAGTTCCTTTCCTTGTAATATCTACAGACAGCCTCTTCTCGTGTGAGTTTCTTCCTTCTCAGCAGGACTTCTCCTTTTGCCAACATATTTAGCCTAAATCATAGCAGTAGGTCTCTGTAGTGCGCCAATGGAAATTTTAACATGTACAGCGGGAGTTCATTGATCTTCGTACGTTCCCATATGATGATGTAGCATAGTTTACTTTAGTCTTGAATTCAATAGTTTCTATCCAGTCTTTTTTCTGAAGCTTTTTCTTCACATAATCAGGGTTTCCTTTTAGGGTTCCAAGATCAATGCTTACACTGTCTAAGACAGCTTTGCATCGGTCTGTCCATCTCTGGAGGCTCGCATCCTTTTTTAATCCCAGGCCCATAAGTATCTTAAAGGGCCCAGGTGGAGTATAGAACACACGTTTCCTATAGAGAGAAATAGATTTCCACAGGACTGTTGATGCTAGGGAGTATAATCTTCGCTCCTATCGGATTAATGCCACTGGTAGAGAGTTGGGTAGTCTCAATATCTTCCTCCAGAAGTAACCTTCAAAACTCTCCCATACTTTCCAGGATATATTGACCATGGTCTCAGCTCTGTATGTTATGACAGCTGCTACCTTTTGTTTGTAAAAAGTAACAATAGGGATCAGCGAAAAAATCCCATGTCTGTGATGCAATGCTCTTCCTTCATTTGTCATCTTCACTAATTTTTCTCTTACCAGCTGATAGTTACCCATCTCGTTGATGTTTTTATTAATTCGTCTTCCGAGGTAAATTAAGTTGGCGTTGATCAATAATCCATTTAAAAGGAAGATTCTTTCCCATCATATTGGATGCAGATCTCATGATGAGTACCTTAGATTTATCATTTAGGTAAATCTTAAAGACTGTTAATCGTCTCTGGAGACCTATAGTGGTTTGGTCGATAAAGACCAGGTCATCCGGATATAGGATCCAAGGAATTTCACTGCCTTCAATTTTTGGTGGAAAAGCTCTTATTTGCTGCTGGGAGATCTTCATATCCACCAAATACAAGGCGAAAAGAAACGGGGCCAGGGCACACCCTTGTTTTATCCCTCGATATGTATGTATCTTCCTAGTTATAGTCCCGTCTCTAGCCAGTTGGATCTGAACATTCGTGCCAGTATAAAGTGCTTGTATTACTTCTAAAAGGTCCTCCGGGCAGTTCCATGACTTTAGCTTTTTACAAAGCAGTTCTCTACTTATTGCATCAAAAGCTTGTTCCAAGTCTATGAACCCTAGATAGACTTACCCCTTTGTTTCCAGAGCTTGCTGTTTCAGGAGATTTAGGAGGAATAGATTTGAAGATGTGCCTACTCCACTTATAAAGGCCGTTTGACGTTTATCTAAGATGTTCTCCTACATTGCCCAATTTTTGAGATCTCGTAGAAGGATTCCTGCAAATATTTTCTCGATGGAATCTAATAGGTTAATTGGCCTATAATTCTTAGGTTCACTATGATCTCCTTTTTTAAAGATTGGGACTATAATCGCGTCCTTCCATGAAGGTGGTACTGTTCTTGTTCTTTTTACCCTATTGAAAATCAAATATATCAGTTTGGCCAAATCCTCTTTATTTTCCTTTAGCATCTAATTGGAGATGCCATTGGGCCCCGCCGCCCGCGATGAACTTAGTTCATTAATTCTTTTGGTATCTCGAGACGATCAAACTGTGTCTCATTCCTTCAGGTTTTGGATTTTTCTCACAGCTTCTGCATGCTGCTTACATTCAAAGAGGGATGTGTAATGTTGTATCCATCTTTCCTCCGGCACTTGATTTATTATTGATTCAGCTTGGAGATCATCCCCTTTATTTATGATATCCCATAGGTGTTTTGGGTTACATACACGCACCACCGCTAACATTCTTTCTGCATCCTTTTGCAGTCTTGTGATCTTTGTCGCCTTAAGCCAGTTTTTATATAACTATTTCATTTTCCTGATCGCCTCCATTTTCCCTGCCAAATCGCTCTTTTCCAACTTTCATAGATTCACTTTATATTATTTCATTTTATCTACCAGAACTTTTTGGTATGCATGTTTCCTATTTACAGTCAAAATCTTGCTTGAATTTTTGTGAATCTCAAACTCCTTCAACAAGCATCTATAATCCACCTCTGTTGGATTAACAGCCAGATGATGATCGTAGGAGTGTATCAATTTAGGGAAAAATTCTTGTTTTATTTGAAGTTTGTTCCTGCCTCTTGAGATTTCCACTGGCGTTAAATTAGCTTTAAGTTTATTCACTGTCCAGTTCATTACAATGTCCTGCAGGGCATGATCACTCACCAATTGTTTCCTAACAGTTAGAGATTTAATATATTTCAGAGTTTCCTGCCACAAAGCAGTAGTCCAGGCATGCACCACTGGATCCACAGAACCAAGTATTTGCCCCTTTAAGATCCCCATTAATCGATCCATTTAACATTTTCATCGTGCAAATACCCATCTCTGTTTTCCAGCATTGCGCCCTTTCTTCTAATTCTGTGTTCTTCTTTGGCTTTCAGTCCTTATTTAGGAGCTTGATATTCAGATCACTACATATCAGTATCAGCTGGGTTGGATCCTCTATCATGGATTTATCAATTGCTTCCATGATATCTCTGATATATTTATTATCTTTACATTTAATTTCGCTCCAGTAAGTATTGATCAGTAGGATCTTTCCTTTCTCACTCCTTATGCCTTTGTTGCTAGTGAGGATCTGTACATAGGGGTTTGTTATGGAACAATCCTTCACTTGTAGATCATTATTTATTTTTACCAGGACTAGAAGGCCAGCATAGGGCCTCCCCTTTTCACCTTTTCTTGTGGGGTTCATAAATACCTCATAACCTTCACATACTGGTTTATCCATAATCCAGGTTTCTTGAAGACAGATAACCTCATATTCCTCTAAGAAATTATCTTCACCAGTATATAAATACTTGAAACCCTGTGTGTTCCAAGAGGCAATTTGGAATGTCTTTGCCTCCTTTCCATTTTCGATCTATTGCTTCTTATTTGCCACGAGGGCTTTAGCCATCCAATACCAGTCGGCTTCCATTGAGATCTTTTGTTGTGGGGGCTTATTTATCCCTCTTATGTTCCTAGAATTATCCATCGTAAAGCTTAACTTTCCAACTTCGTCCCTTAAAGGAGAAGATCTTTTGTTTCCTCTCGATAACAATTTTTTGATTGATTCCCCCCCCCTCTTTCTTCTTCGTCTCCATCTCCATCTCCTTTGTGTTGCCTGAACCTGGTTTTTTGGTGTCAGCATGGCCTTTCTCCCCATCTGCTCTGTTCCTTATTTAATGGGGTATTTTTGTTCGATCCATTTCCCCTGGTATCTCTTTAAGCCTTTCCTTTTCTTTGAGTTTCAACCTCTCCAAAGCTTTATAGTCTGTTACTTTTTAACCAAGTTGGGCAATTTTTATCTTCATTTCCATCAACAAATCTTTAATCATGCTGGATCTTAGGTGCAGTGTTACCAT
Source organism: Ambystoma mexicanum (assembly GCF_040938575.1). Lineage (NCBI taxonomy): Eukaryota > Metazoa > Chordata > Amphibia > Caudata > Ambystomatidae > Ambystoma > Ambystoma mexicanum. The sequence continues at coordinate 975,311,463 of NC_090934.1, read as the reverse complement.
GTCTAGCCTTTTCTCTGTTTCGAATTCCACAATTGTGATGTCATCAGGTGTTAAATATTGCATAGTTGGAATTTGCCATAGGAGAGACATTACCTTTTTGCGATTCAACAGTGTCTTTCCTTGGTCTTTTCCAATTTTCTCCATTTTCACTTCATGAGCACTCCCAGAATTCTTTTTTTGATACCTTTTTAGTTTCTGGCCTCTCTTGCCTCTGACTGATTTTTCTTGAACTCTTAGGTTCCTTATCTTTTTTTTACCCATCTCAATTTATTTTCATTGTCACACCTTTCTCTTTCAAGGTTTTGAAAGCCTCCACCACAGTTCTTACATCCCTATTAAGTTGATTTTTTCCCCCTCCGACATCGGCTTCTTTTTCTTTTGTTCTTTGATTTGATCGTTGTTTGTCCTTTTTTAAATTTCTGTCCTGTTTTTCTCCTCCTCGGATAGGTCAGAGACCTGTTTTTCAATCTCCAACTAATCTGGGGGGCCAAAACTGTCCCAGGCCTCTACTTCGTCGTTTTCTTCCAAGAGGACTCTCAGATCACTCAAACAGGATTCTGAGATTGTTATTTCGTCAACATTTTATGTTTTTTTACTTATGTCCGCTCTCCCACATCCTTCCACCTAATACAGGTCTTTCTCTAAAACCATTTCTCTTCTTGTTTTTATTGCCTTTTGCTGCTCTTCTACACCTAGAGGAGATCTCATATTCCTAAGGAATGATCTTGAGCCATTTTGTTTTCTAGATTTGGTTATATATTTTTTTTTCCCCTTTTTTCAATTCCAAGGGTTGATTGTCGTATTGTTTCCCCATCACCTCAAGGGGTTGAAAGATTGGGAAACTCGATTTGTTAGTATCTTTATCTTTCTCCTTCCCAACTTTAATCGTTGTTTTTCCTCCTGCAATAGTTTGCTTCATTATGTTGGGAGAGTTTTCCATCAATTTCATTGGACCAGCTTTCGACCTGTTTTTAGGACTAGATTTTTGTCCATCAGTTAGATTTTCCTTGTCGAATTTGGATCAACTGCATTCTGTCTTTCTTTTTTCCCTTTCATTCAGTGATAATTCACTGCTCATTCCTTCAATGAGGCGTTCTTTTTCCGATTTATGGATGCTTCTCGTCCATTTACAATCTTCTAAGATCGCCTCCATTAGAAGCGTTTTGTCATTGGCTTTGCTCCTAGCTAAATCACTTAGGCGGTTTTGCCACTGTCTGGTTTGCTCCGCTTCAGTGTCCAGCCTTCGGTCCACTGTTTTCACAAAATGATTCTATTCTGTCAACTGCTTCTTCGACTTTAAGTCAGTTGTAAGAAGATCTTGTAAAGTTTTATTCAAGTTTTCATATAACCTGAGAAATGGCGCCACTGATATCGTTAGAGCTGCCATCAGATATTTTGTATATGTGACAACTCTTTCATTCTATCGATGTTAGAATTTTCCTCCAATTTCGAGGGGGCAGATTTTTCAGCCAGAATACTATCTTCTCTATCTGCAACCTCTATTGGGAGATCATCATCACTGTTTACCATCTGCACTGTTTGTGCTTTCCTCTCTCGTTCTTCAGGTAACAGAATCTCATCCATACTCAGGGCCGGATTCTTGTCCTTAATAATAACAGGCTTTTTCATTTTTCTCTCATGATTTTGCCCGTCAAGGCTGTGATGTCTTTAATCAGTTTTTCCGCCAGGATTGAGTTACTCGCATTTCTTTCACATAATTCCTCAGGCGGATTTACATCAGGATTTCCAAACAGCTCTCGGCTCATTCAAAAGATCATCACTAATTGACTTCTCCTTCTTTAAGGTATTTGAATACCTTTTTCGTTCCTGTGCATGACCCTCCTGGGGAGCACTGTAAAACACATCCCAACCATCCAGATCTTCCCAGGTCTCCATCAACTGAGCCCCGTAATGTTTTTCATTGGGTGGGATTCGAGATGACTATATTATCCCCCCCATATTTTTGTATTATCTCTGTGGAATTTTGCCCCTCGTTCCTTGCTCGAACGAGAGATTTTTCCACTGGGCAGATTTTCCCATACCGTTGTCCCGTATATACCTCCCTTCCAGTTTTTCACTTTCGCTCGCCACTCCTCCAGCCCCCCCCCCTCTCCTACGATCGCTGACCCATCACACCGCCTGATAGCAGCAGCTGTGCCTCCTCCCCCAGCCGTGCATTCACAGGCGTGGGGCTGGAGTCGGAGTCGGAGTCGGGGGTGGAGGGCGGGCTTCGGCTTTCCGAGTCAGCAGCCTGGAAATCCGCTCCTTTCGCCGCGGGATCCATCGGCGCCCCTGCGCATTCAGCCTGCAGGGCGCCAGCCACCGGTAAATTCGGGTCAGTTGATTTTAACAAATTTATAATAGACTTCTCGATTTCCTCGACATTTATGGCAACTTCCACAAGGTCATCTTGCTTTCGGCCGTTTAGCAGCGTTGTGCAGACATTTAGTTGCGTTCAGCTTTCAGGGCTCTGTGCCCGTGCTTTACCAGAGAGAATCACTTTGTTTTCAACAGCCCCTGCCACCAGTTTCTGTATGACACTTTCCGGCAGGCAGTTGTCTTTTTTGCTGCGCTATCTTTCCTCGCTCGTATTTCATTTAATACTGAGCACAGTTCAACTGAAGCAGCATTTAGATCACATGCAAGGGGTTCAGATTAATTAACGACGGTCATGGAAACCGGTTGCTGTGTGTCCATTTTCAACACGCAGCAGTGTTTTGTTCCTTTATTCTCTATCCCCAGTTGCTTCACTTTAGGCAAAGTGTGCCGACACTTCTTCTAAAACAGGAATTAGGACCCGCACAAGCGAGTTTACTTTCTTTGCCGTAGCCATTAAATCCAGGTGCTGGATGTTATCTACCGGCAAGATACCGGCTTTTGGTACAGCATTTTCTTTCCCCATTTGCTTCCAGTTTAGTTCTGAAAGTGGGGTCGGTTCATCTGGAACAGTATTAAGGTTGCATGCACTAAAGGGGAGGCACGACTGTTTTAAAGATGCAAGCACTGATTTTAAAGGGGCACAGAGGGAAGTTTTTGATGAACAGGAAATACTCCTCTGCCTCACCTGAAGCCTCGTCCGTGATCCCGTACTTTCCAGTGTATCTGAGAGGCTTCTTCCAGTGTTCTCCTCCAGTCTTTTCATTTTGTCGTGCAGCTCCTCTCACCAAAGCTCTCACCACCAATTACACGGCCATCACTCCCAGCAACAAACACCAGACAACACCATTTGCAGACCACTTTCGCGATGGTCAGTGGTTTTATGGGTGGTTTCCAGCAGCCCACAGGATACAGACCCCACCCTCAAGCAGGGTTAATGGGGGGGGGGGCGCTGTTGCCCACAGGAGAAGATGGCCGCTTATGTGTGAGCTCCGGAGTGAACCAGGGCCGTATTCCAAATATATCCGCACAACGGATCCGGTTCCACTAAGGCGAAGCACGGATTGTGTGGCAGCGGCTGTGCTACGGGGAGGTGCATTTTGGCGGAGAACGCTGGCTGGTGTTCCGAGTTACAGCGGTGCACAGGGGCGACCGCGAGCGGGGCCTCTGATCGGGCCGGAGAGGGAGGGGAGGAGCCCGGGGAGAAAACAAGTGCAATCCGCGACCCGGACGCAGAAGAATCTTCATTGCGGGCCCCCCCCCACGCGGCTGCTCTGCCCTCCCATACCCGCTGGACCTAGCAGCTACCCCCCGCCGACCGCGGCTGAGCGCGGAAACCTTGCCCTACATCCGGCGGAGGGGACCGACTGCTGCACTTCTTTGCCGCCCGCTGATCTGATCACACGATCCTCCTGAGAAAAGCCGCGGCGGGGTAATAACAGCGCCCCACTAGACGCGGCCCTCAACCCTGAGGCACATGGACTTTTCTTGGTGGACACTCTGGCGCTGCGGGTAACGCGGTCCACCGATCCTGTGGCTCCTGCGACACAACGACGCACGACCCGCGCTCTGAACACTGAGAGCCCAAAATCGTTGGGCCCTGCTGGGGGTGCTCCGCTCCACGTTGAGCGCCCCCCCACACCCGCTGGACGTGCGCTGCAGAGAGAGGGACGCCCGGCCCCCGACCGGCGGAGGGAACCTGGTGGGACACCTCTGGAGCGGTCATTGTTCAGTCGGCACATCACAGATAAGTGGGGTTGCGGGGAGGAGATAGCGGCGTTGTACACGACACTGCCCCCAACCCTGGGGCCGTGTACAATAAAAGGGTGCCCCTGGAGGAGATAGCAACGCTGCCTGCGAAGCGGGCCCCAACCCTGTGACAACGTGAACTAGGGAGTGACGGCCAGCGAGGGGTAATCACTGGGATGTAGGCCCTACGCAACCGGGGTGTATTGGACCACCAGCCAGGCCCTTCAAGGCAACCATCCGTTGGCACTAGGGACGCTGGCCCGGGCGGAGGTACCCGCCTAACGGGTATTGAGAAGGTTAAATTGAGCAGAGGCGATCAAACCATAAAAAGCAACAGATAATGCCCAAGAACCTAGGATCCAAGAAGAACAAGGGGGCTATCGACAAGTACACCACAAATATCCAGAAGGAAACAATATCACAGATGGAGCGACCGGCGACCCCCCCGGACCAACATGGGCCACCACACGCTCAGATGGACCCTCAAGCAGTATTTCTCGCAATGCAGCAGGGGTTCACTGCCCTGAACGATAAACTGGACGGGATTACCGCAAATGTGGCATCCATTAAGGCTAAATTGGATAAAACAATGACACGTATCACGGAGGCAGAAACCAGAATATCGGGCACGTAAGACGCGATCGAAGCCCTGAAAAGTACAGTGTCAACAATGGCGGTTGAATTAGGAACTGTTAAATCTAAATGCGAGGACTTAGAGGCGAGGTCGAGACGCAACAACATCCGCATTTTAGGTGTGCCTGAAGAGGCGATGAAGGGCTCCATAGAGAAGGGGGTCGAGGCCCTCCTTCGCACAGTGCTGGGTGACCCCGGGTGGTCGCCCATGTTCCTTATAGAGCGTGCACACAGATCCATGGCTCCAAGGCCGAAACCGGAGCATACCCAAGACCAATAATTGCACTTGTGCTTAACTACAGAGACAGGGACATGATACTAAGGGCGGCAAGAGAGAAGCAGGAACTGAGGTGGGAGACCAGTGTGATACGGATCTTCCCCGATTTTACACTGGCGGTACAGCAAGAAAGAAAACAATTTATTGGCGTCAAGAAACTGCTACGAGACCGACAAGTCCAATACGCAATGCTCTACCCAGCGAGACTGAAGATCCTGTATAAAAACGAGGTCCATTTCTTCACCTTCCCCGAGGAAGCCGCCAATTTTGTGGAGACGCATATTCCCGCGGCGGCGAGGAACACCGAGGACACTAGTCAGGAATGACTTTTCTGAGGACAGTTCGGCGGAAGGCTCTATCGAGAGGCCGCTTTCCATATATCAACAGCTTCCCCTGGATGGGGACACTCACAAAGGTGGGAAATCATTATGGAAATGTTAAGCTACATGGTAATACTCCCCGCTGCCATTCACATGTGAGAGAGTAATGCCGGATCCGATTATCCGCACTCAAGGTTTGAAAGAGCATAGGCCCTGGGAATCTACGCAGGCCCCCCAATTGCAGGTGCATATGCTAAAAGTTAGTGGGAGGGATGGGGATTCAATGAGCACAGTAGAAGTTTAGGGTGCTGTGAGGGTGGGGGCGGGGGGACGGGAGGGAGTTGGGGACTAGTTATGTTCAGTATGGGGAGAAAGTTAAAAGCACACGGTTAAAATACGCTGGCACACTTGGAAATAATATGAAACACTTGTTTGTAGATACACATTGCAATCACATTGAATGGAATGGCTGGAACGAACTCTGAGAACATTAGAATAATGAGTTGGAATGTTCGAGGCCTGGGCTCTAGGGTTAAGAAGAGGAAAATTATGGCATACATTAACAGACATACCCCACAGATTCTATTCCTACAGGAAACACACATTGGCCCACAACACGGGGAACAACTAGCGCCGAAGTGGGGAAACCACCAATATTTCACAACTTACTCGAATAGGGCTAGAGGTGCAGCAATACTGGTACACAGAACCCTCCGATTTATGTGCAAGGAGGTGAGGTGTGATCAGGGGGGTAGATATGTTCTGGTACATGGCACCTTACGAGATAAACAGGTAGTTCTCCTAAATGTCTACGGGCTCAACGTGGACGACCCAGAGTTTTACTCCGAACTCTTCGGGATGCTGGCACATTATCCAGCAGCCCACCTGATATGCGGGGGGGACTTCAATACCATTTTAAATGTGGAAATTGACCGCACCTCGACACAAGCGAGAACTTTATCTAAAGCCGCCCAGGCAATAATGGCTCATATGGCAGACCTGGGACTAAAAGATGCATGGAGGACATTACACCCCTTCGAGAGGGGATACACGTTATTCCACGGTGCATGACATGCACTCCAGGATAGATATGTGGCTGCTGGATAATGCGGTGTTAGCCTGGGTTTCTGAAGCACAGATGCTGCCCAGGACGTACTCTGACCATTCCCCAATTTTATTAGACCTGCAAATGCCTGGCGAAGCAGTGAGTAGACCTCCATGGAGGTTCAAACCAGTGGCGCTGCGTGATCTGGTCTACAAGAACGCGTTGGATCAGCACATACAGGAGTTCTTTGCATTTAATGACAACTCAGTGTCTACCCTTGCGACACTGTGGCAAGCATTCAAGGCGTATATTAGAGGCGCATCCATATCGAAGGAGAGCGGCATCCTCAAAGACATCAGGAATAGGATGCAATGCCTTGAAACACAAATAGCATCGATACAATCTCAATATGAGCTTAAACCGACACCTCAACTCACGTTAGAGGTAAAAAATAAACTAGATGAATTCAAAGAGGCAGCGGACCAAGAGATTCGCTATTTTGATAGACCAGCGGCCGCTCGCCGCTATGGTGAAAGCGAACGTCCGGGGAGGTTGCTAGCCAGAGCAGTGAACGGGGAGAGGGGATCGACGGACATCTCATGTATACTAACGGCGGAGGGCACGGTCACCACTGATCAGGGCAGGATACGTTCCACGTTTCATACATTCTATGAAGAACTGTATTCGCCCCAATCGGACGCCACTGAAGAGGAGATTGAGCAATATCTCTCCCGGATCCCAACGACACTTCTGGCTGAAAGCACGAGAGAGGTGTTGGAGGCCCCGATAACTGAGGCGGAAGTGATCGGAGCAATTGAAGCTCTCCCGAATGGGAAGGCCCCGGGTACAGATGGCCTTAGTGCAGAATTTTACAAAGAGTTTAAGCACCTTCTGGCGCCCAGATTACTAGCTATGTGGACTGAGGCTCTGGGAGAGCTCCCGGCGACCACAAGGGAAGCGGTGATAACGCTATTGCTTAAGACAGGTAAACCCCCAGAGGACTGCGGGTCTTATAGACCTCTTTCACTAATCAATACGGATGCAAAATTATTAGCAAAAATACTTGCCACAAGGTTGACACCCTGGATGCCATTTATGGTCCATGAAGATCAGGCAGGATTCATTCCTGGCAGATCCTCGGCAACTAATATTAGGAGATGCCATGAGGTCCTGTCCGCGACCCCCTCAGAGCAGCAGGCGATAGTGGTATCGCTGGATATGCGCAAAGCTTTCGATACGGTGTCCTGGCCTTTCCTGTTTGGGGTGATGCGAAATTATGGATTTGGACCGAACTTCCTGAAATGGGTAAAGTTGCTGTACTCATGCCCACAGGCCAGAATTAGAATTAACGGTACTCTGACAGAGATGTTTGAACTCTGAGGAGGCACGAGACAGGGTTGCCCTCTCTCACCATTACTGTTTGCCCTAATAATAGAACCACTGGCGGACGCACTGAGGGCCCACTCAAGCGCATATGGGCTAAAAATAGGGGCTACACTACACATCATAAACCTATACGCAGATGACATTTTGCTATACCTGAGAGATCCGGACAGAACACTGGGGAGGGTCCTATCCATGGTGGAGTAGTTTGGTGGACTCTCAGGACTAAGACTTAACCCTTATAAATCAGAAGTGTTCCCTATCACTGAAGCCACTGGTAGGCCACGTGACCTGCATGGTCTGCAGTGGTGCCCGACGCATATTCTGTATCTGGGAGCACGTATAGCTCGGAACGCAGAGTTGTCTCGTGCATTAAATTATAGCCTATTGGCGGATTCATTGTGTTTGAAACTGAAGCGCTGGGGGGTCCTCCCTGTATCCATGATGGGTAGGATTGCACTAGTGAAAATGATAATTCTCCCAAAGCTGTTCTACTTGTTTAGTACGGTGCCGGTTTGGCCGGGGCGGGCTCTATTCACTAAAATCTCAGGCGCGTGCGCCTCATTTGTGTGGGGCGGCCACCCGAGGGTGAGCTGGAGGACACTTACAAATGACTATGTGGCTGGTGGCTTGTTGGTACCAGACTTCGAACTTTACTACTTGAGCGCACAAGCACAACATGCGGCCCAATGGGCGACGGCATTCATTAATCCGGCGGGCCCGGTACCAAACCAACTGGAAAAAGAGGCCATACTGGCACTTCACCAAAGTACGAGGGCCGGTGTTAAGCTTTATAACTCCCTGAAACCATCAAAAGTGGTGATCACAGCATGGGCCAAGATAGTTGATATGTACAATATCGAAAGGATATATCACCCAAATATGCCGCTCTGGGGTATACCTCAGGCTCCTTTTAACATAGAGGGAGAAACAGCTCGCTACTGGTCCTCTAAGGGCATAACACAATGGGGTCAAATATTTGTGGATGGGCAATTCATTCAATGGGATGATATCAGGGAGGCGGTGGGTAACACTCCTACGATCAGACGACAATACACTGGTCTGCAGGCAGCCATACAGAATATGTGTCCGACCTTCCCCAATGAACCCCCAATTAACATGGGTCTGGGATACATGTTTACGGGGGGACTCCAAAAGATAACAGCTTCCACATTGTATAAAACCATACTTCAGACACGCCCATTAGAGCAGCGCACAGCTAAGGCCAAATGGGAACAAGACCTTGGAGAGGAGATAGAAGACGAGGAGTGGTCTCAACATTGTGCACTTGTGAAACAGATATCCTGTAACTCTAAATATAGGTTAATCCATTATAAAATACTTCAGAGAACACACTACACCCCTATGAAACTCACACATATATCCAACCATGACAGGGAAATGCCCGAGATGCCACACTGACAATGCTGACATTTACCATATGCTATGGGCGTGCGGTGCACTGAGGGGGTACTGGGAGGCAATATGTCAGGCAATAGATGAGATGGCAGATCACCCTCTGGAGTGGACCCCACGAATGTGCCTGTTGGGGACAATTGAGAAAATGAACCCGATATGGCGGAAGCTATTAAATGTAAGTCTGCTCCTCGCCAAGAGAGCGATCCTCCTCAAGTGGAAGAGTGCACACCCCCCTACTAAAGCGGATTGGGAAAGGGACATGGCTTGGGCAAACGACATGGAGGAATTGTATATTGACACTGTGCTCCCTGTCTCGCGTCCAAAGAACATTTGGGGCAGATACAAACAATATTTGGCCGAAAAGAGCGAACTAGAACACTCCGATATCGAATAGTGATTAGAATTGTAAAATGTATTGTGTATGATTATGATGATTCTGCAACCAAGTGATTGTATTGACCAAGTGCAATAAAAATAAAAGTATATATATATAAAAAAAAAAAGCAGGGTTAATGGGGTGGTAGTAGCAGCAGCAGGTCCAAACACCACTTGCAGACCACTTTCGCAGCCGCTTTCACGGTGGTCAGTGGTTTTATGGGTAGTTTCCAGCAGCCCACAGGATACAAACTCCACCTTCAGGCAGGGTTAATGTGTTGGTAGTAGCAGCAGCAGGTCCAAACACCAGGCAACACCAGGCAACACCACTTGCAGACCACTTTCGCGGCTGCTTTCACAGTGGTCAGTGGTTTTATGGGTAGTTTCCAGCAGGATACAAGCCCCACCTCCAGGCAGGGTTAATGTGGTGGTAGTAGTAGCAGCACAGTCAACACCAATTGCAGACCACTTTCATCACACATGCAGTGATTGAAAGCATTCAACATCCATGTGCGTTTTTGGCACAGGTATTGGAACACACAGTACTGATATGGGTATGTACCTTTTGCAACTCTTTTTCTAGATTCTCAATATGTACTTGCCATAGTGCATGACCATGGGATGTTGTGGGAAGAGAAGGAATTCTTAACAGCTGTTGATCCTCCCATTAAGAATGTTAAGAATAGGATTGTGTGACATGTTTTTTAGTTTGGGCTTTTAAAGCCCAAACTATTGCATTTGAGTACAGATTCGTACAAATAGGGAGGAAGGGCATATAGCGAGGGACACACAGGAATGACATATGAGAAGGGACAAACATTGTATAGTTCGTGTTTCAATATGAACCCACCCCTTCCCTGCCCATGGCCATGCTAATCCATATGGCTATTTCCACCAATTCCTGCCTCTCCCCACCCAAACCTCCTCATTTGAACTCTTTGAGCTCGCTGGTTTTATTTGTGTCTATGAATCGCCTGAACCAATATACTAACACTTGAGTGGTGCCAGCGTCTCTGTGAGTTGCTATGTAAGCATGTACAAGCATTGGCCATCTTGGACTATGCAAAACATACATGAATATAATTTCAAAGAAAACATAAAATGTACTTTTTTGTTTTATTGTTAAAGCGTTTTATTTTATTCTAGTATTTTATTACACTGTCTGAAATAATACTATGTGCCATACAGATATGTTAATACTAATGGGTTTTTATGATAAAATTGTGATTTCATTTTAATTATTTGATAAATATACCCTATTCTTTAGCACAATATGTTTTTGGTTATGCTGGAGTTGATTTACGCCTCTGATTAAATGGACAGTGGCGTGTTGCCCTTCCTCGATGTCCCTTTTGGATGTGGTCTTAGTTTCAGGGCAGCACCAGGTGCTGGCAGGACTTGGCTCTCATGGCAGATCTCCGCTGGAAGGTTATGGAGCTCAGGGCAAGGGCTGAGTGCTCAGGTTTGACCTCCCACTGTCCCCCTCTGCATGCATTCTCCTTCCAGGGTGCCTATTTTGCCTTTTAATAGTTGCACACACCAATACATTATGCGCCCTACCATCCTGAGCATAAGCACCAGGTTGCCTCTATGCGTACAGTGTGTAAGCAGCTCGTTGGTTTGCACCCATCCACGAGGGATCTCGTCCCATCCACTTGTAATCTGCACCCTCCTTAACTCCAGAGACGGGCTTCCTGTGCTCCCCAACTCCTCATTAATCAGTGTTCCTTCACGTGAACATGCCTTCGCTCTTCCCAATCGCCTATATTGACTTTCTTATACCGTGACATTTTGTTTTCCTCCCCACTCCCAGTACACTGACCACCCACCACCCTTAGACATCACCCATCCAATACCTTCAGATGGTGCAAGCCAACCCCACTTCCCTACGAAAGCTGTGGGAGAAACAGTTTATTTCTCTGTTGCGGCTACATCCTAGCAGTGGGTCCCCCATTTGTCCCCCAAGTACAGGTTGTGCGCCCCTTAGGTATCTGATCCTCTTGATCGTTGGTTGTCTTGCACAGCAGTTCAAAGCATGGAAGACTTCTTAAGCATGTTGTATATGTTCAACAAATAATACGAACACAGAAGTGGAACAACCAGAAGTTGGTCCAAAATAACACTTTGTCCATTTCAATAATAGTCACTCATCTATGTATTCACTTTGCTGTTTTTGCATAAGGTTTGATGGTCACAGGGGTGTATAGTTTATTTTCTTTACTGTGCCATGCATACTCTTTGTACACCTAATAGAATTGCCAATGTGTTGCCTAACGGCATCCATTAATTTTTTCAACCTGTTGTTTTCCTACATTTGAACTACTCCCATGTCACTTGACAGTATTGTCTATTTTTAGTTTGGGCTATTAGGTGTCGCTTGTGACATCTATAAGCCAAAACCATTACATTGGAGTACAAATAGGGAGGAATGACATTTGAGGAGGGACACATAGGGCCTCATTACACGGTAGGCGGTAGGGACATACCGTTACCGGTAAGGGATTACCGGTATCGGTAAATCCCCTCCCCAATCACGACCCGGACATACCGCTATTAGCGGCACCGCTAAGTACGGTGGCACTATTAGCGGCAAGTCCGTGAGCGCGCGCCCCCTCAGACCGGAAATAGCGGGCATAGCGCTAATATCACGGCATCACGAGCCATGCGTACATGGCAACACCGGCATGTAGTAGACCCAAAGAACCCTTACCGGCAAGGCGCTAATACCGGCATCGCGAACCACACGTTAAAAGAGCACAGCAGAGTTCCCACCTGCCACAGGTGGACAAAATCAGCACAGGTGGAGGCAATGAAGACTGGCGGCACAAAAGAGCACACCACACCCCTCCCCACACCCATTCCCACACCAAGATGGATGCAATACTAGCAGCATTACATGGGCTAGAGGACATGATTGCAGTGCAGCAGCTACAACAACAGGCAGCACAGAGGAGACACAGGAGGAGGAGGAGGAGGAGGAGGAGGAGGAGGGCAAGACAGGTGCAGCAAGCACCACCAGTGCACCTAGTGATACCACAGAGGCAGCCACCAATTCCCAGGATCAGAGCCAGTCCAGTCAACCTAACCCCTGAGCAGATACACACCCTGTACCGTCTGGACTGGGATACCATCACCACCACAGTAGACATGATATACAACGACATTGTGAGTCTCATTGACATCCGTACTGCCATCCCCCCTCTACTGAAGGTGGTAACAGTGCTCCACTTCTTGGCCACAGGCACCTACCAGCATACGGTAGGTCAGATGCATGGCATATCACAACCAGTATTCTCACGCACACTGAACCAGGTGCTCGATGCCCTCCTGCAGCACACAAGTCAACACATATACATGCCACGGACTGCCCAGGAGATCTCCAACACCAAAGTTGGCTTCCATTCACTGGCAGGCATCCCAAGTTGCATCGGGGCCATCGACTGTACCCATGTAGAACTGGTGGTCCCACATGCCAATGAGGCAGTGTACCGTAACAGAAAGCTATACCACTCCATCATCATCCAAATGGTATGTGACTCCAACAAGATCATCACACATTGCTGTGCCCGATATCCCGGTTCAACCCATGATGCAATGGTCCTGCGGAACTCGACAATACCACGATACATGGAGCGACATGCTGGACAACGTTCGTGGCTACTTGGTGAGTAGCAGGCCGACCACATGTCAGTGTGATGTGGATTGTGAGTGGGGGGGGAGATGCATACTCCAACTGGGCGTGAATGGGGGGGGAGATGCATACTCCAACTGGGCGTGAACTGGTGTCATGAGAAGAATGGACATACATATTTGCATCACTGTACAGTGAGGCAGCCCACAATGGACCAGAGACAAAACCACATGCTGGAAGTGAGTGCCACGACAAACATATCAATCCATTACGCCAAACAGGCCATTCCAAACAACATGCACACCGCACAACACACCATTCCCCCCATTACACAAATCAGCAACATGCATATCAAAATCACAACTGAAATGCACGCTGAACAACATCAGAAATGGTCCGCGCACATGAGTGCATACAAATGGATCCCCTGTAGCCATTGTGGTGAGGCACACCCGTACCCCACCACAGAATTGCCATCAAACAGCATGGGGACATCAACTAAGGAATGGCAGTGTACTAGCAGTGTGGCACTAACGTTGCCAGGGCCAGGAAACACAAATCACTTAAACTCAGGCGGGACATGGCAATCCCTGCCGTATGCATGCATGGTGCATGTCCACTTGCAAGGACCACCTCACCTTCCCACATTGCAGTTACCCTGATTGCCATGCGTGCTTGGATCTGTGGATGTCGTTGAATATGCAATGTTTGTTTGTGTGATATGTGCACGCTCCACATTATGTAGACACTTACACATACCCATTGTTGCACCCATGCAGGTGATGCAGGTTATCCCCTGAAGAGGTGGCTCCTTACCCCTGTGCGGAACCCACAGAACAGGCACGAAGAGGACTACAATCATGCACACACCCGTACCCGCGTGGTGATCGAGCAGACATTCGGCCTATTGAAGGAACGCTTCCGGTGCCTCAGCAGGTCGGGCGGGGCACTCCTGTACGGGCATGAGAAGGTGGCCAAGATCACCATGGCATGTGTCATGCTTCACAATATGTGTATCAGACGGAATGTGCCAATGCCCCCTCACATAGAACTGCGACCACCGTCTGAGGATGATGACGGGGATGAGGATGGAGGAGAGGGGGCTGCAGGTCATGCAGGTGGCGATGCCCATGAGGGACGTGCTGTGCGGCAGCACCTGATAGACCATTGTTTCTGATGCACATGGATTAGGAGGGTGCAATTGGTGTTCAGCTCAGGGCACGGGGTGTATGGAGGACATAAACACAGTGCACCCTTCAACAATAAAGCACACATACACAATGATCAATGTCCAGTCATGTGATTATCCATGCCATTACGTGTGTATTGAGCATTATGACATTCAAACGTGCATGTACCCTCCACCCCAACAACCCTCACCCCCCTCCCCCCACAACTCCCCCAAACACCCTCACCCCCCTCCCCCCCCTCCCCCCACAACTCCACCAAACACCCTCACCCCCCTCCCCCCACAACTCCACCAAACACCCTCACCCCCCTCCCCCCACAACTCCACCGAACATGGTGTGCACATCAGTGCTGCATTAGTTCCCAAGTGTCAACAGGGACAGGCTGGCCCTACTTCCCTCCTCCACTACCACTATTGGGGGGTTGTGAGTCTGACCGCCGCAAGGACCGGCTGGACCTGCGCAGGATGGTTGTCTGGTCGGAGCTAGTAGACGAGGGGGTGGCTGGTTGATCTGCTCCCTGTGAGTGACGCATGCTCTCCATCGCCTCAGCAATGCGCGTTAGGACCTGCGTCACAGCAGCCATCTCGTCACATAGGCGCGTCGTGTTGCTGTCCATGGCAGTTTTCATGTCCCTTGACAACACCCGGATCTCCTCCCTGGTCGAGGCAGCCTCGCTCACTTGCCGGGCAACCAGGGCATTGAGCTCCTCCTGGCGCTGGCGTATCAGGCTCATGGTGTCGTCTGCGGCCCTGCCCCTGTTACTCCTCGGCGCAGCTTGCTGCATGTGGCCGACATCAGGTGAGTTCGCCACGGGACTGAATGACCCATCCATTGCATCACCGGCATGCACCTCATGGATGCTGCCATTGGATGTGTTGCATGGGCTGTGGAGTGGGGACAGCTGGGTGCTGGGTGTACGCTGCCCTTCCGGTGTCGGACATGGGTCGTCCACATCACTCATAGGTGCCGTGGCTGCTGCTTCCCCGACGGAGCTATTGGCTGCGGACGGCGTGCCTTCTGGCACTGGCTCCTGAGTGGTGGGGGTGGGTGGTGGGGGTGCTGCCACAGTGTCGGATGGCATTTCGACCCTTGGTGTGGTCGTTGCGTGTGTGGCTTTTGAACGCTGGGCCACTCCAGATATCCCAGTGCCCCTCGATGTACTGGGCCTGGTGCCTGCATCCTTTCCCTTGGCCTGCTTTTTGGGTGGTGGGGCCTGCGTTGCAGAGTCCAGCTCCTCACTGTCAGATTGTGACCCTGTGGGGGAGCAAGACAGGGATAACATCAGTGATGGGTCAACGTGCATCATGCATATGTTGTTGTTGCTGCAGTTCTTTGGATTTGGACATCTAGTTTGGGCCTGCAGGTTGTTGGCCAGATGGGTGGGTCATCCGGACATGTGTCAGGGTGACACGTGTGTGAGGTGCTGCATGCATGTGGTTGTGTGGGGATGTGCAGGGCATATATGCAGGGTTGTGTACATGTGTGTGTGATGACCCCATCCATTAGCTAATTCCCATTTCACATTTGGGGGAGGGACTCATGCTTAGCATTGCTGTGTTTTGCGTGGTCACTCACCTCCGTCTGACGTTGTTGCCACACCACACTCCATTCGGCCCACTCCCTCGATGGATTCTATGCCAATGGTGCTGGCACATGTCTCCTCCCACTCCTGCATCTTCATCGGGGATCCACCTCCGCCTCCTGTGCCCATGGCCAGATTCCTGTTGGCCGATAAAATGCTGCGTACACGGAGGCGCAGATCATCCCACCGCTTGCGCACGTCCTTTACGGTGCGGGGGGTGGAGCCCACCGCACTGACTTTCTGCGCCACCTCAGCCCAGATTTCCTTTTTTCTCAGGAGCGCCGGGCGCCGCATGTCGCTAGCGAACACTACGTCTGCATTTGCAGCCAGGGTGTCTGCCAGCATTTTCAATTCCTCGTTTGAGAAGCGTTCTTTGCGCTGGCGCGCATCGGCTTTCTTTAGGGCCTTGGGCATTGTTTGTTCTTGTGGGATGTGGTTTTGCCAGTCGTGGTGTTGCTGCAGGTCCTGAGTGCAGGGGATGGCAATGGATTGTGTTTTTAAAGATGGCCGCCGGGCTCTTTCCCGTTCCGGTGCGATGACGCTATTTCCGGTTCCGGTGTTTTACGGTGACCGCTAATAGCAGTGACCGCTAACAGCGGTGACCGCTATTAGCGTGCAGAATGAGGGCGGAGGTGCTATCAGCACTTTGGTCGGAGCCGGTAAGGTGCTTTTGCGCCATGGCGGTAGGGTCATTTACCGGCATGGCCCTATGCGCGTGTCCGCTAACTCGTGATGGAACGCTATTAGCGGTCTCCTACGATGGCGGACACGCTAATAGCGCCATGACGGTAAATCACATTTTTCACCGCCTACCGTGTAATGAGGCCCATAGTCTGTAGGTGTTGTTTAGTTATGTTACCACCCATTGCTTGCCAATGGCCATGCTAATCCCTATGGCCATTCCCATCCATTCCTGCCTCTGCCTGCCCATAACACCACCTCATGGGAACTCTTTGAGCTCGCTTTAATGAAGCCTTACCATCTGGCCTGGCAAATAAGTGCCTACTAGGGTTAGTTCAACGCAGTCTTCTGAGAGTGAATTACTTAATTGGAGTTGTAAACACGCTACTGGTGTAATAAATGTCTTTCAGGCCTGCCTTCAGCCACTCAATTTATGAGAACTTTATCCTTCACTGAAGTCCTGTTAAAAACAAGCATTGGCAAAGCCACTGAAGACCTATTTGAAGTAAGCATTGGCAAACCTAACATTTTTGGCTTGTGCATATGTTTTAAGTTTTGCCAGGCACTGCTATGAGATGCCCAGGTACTTGCACCATTTTTCACATGCTACTATCAATGGGTATTTAATACCAGTTTGGCTGTACCTAGCAAGTCTTTCCCATACCTACACAAAAGCCCAAACTATAGGCCTTGCCAATGCCTGTTTAAAGTTGTGGTCTCCCAGGATTTTATTTTTTTTACTGCAATTTGTTTTGACTCTGCCTTGCATATTCAGAAGCATTATATGAATGTAATTACTTAACCTATTCAAATTATATTTTAATTTGTTTTTCTGTGATTTTGTGAAAGATATTTTACTGCTAGCTAAGTTTTAGGTATTACGGTGAATTAGATGTTTGTGCTGCCGTGGATATGTATTTATTCCTGAATAAAGTGATACATAATGATAATGAAACGGTTGTAGTTAATTTAGTACGCCAATCACTTTGTAAAAATGTACAAAATAATAAGCATTGTCAAAGCAAATAGTTTTCATACTTGAAGTTGTTCATTGGCAAACAAATGGTTGCACCATCAATTACTATGAGCAATCCCACATCTAAGATGTATGAAACAAGCATTAGGAAAGCCAGTTGTTTTGTTTGTACATGTACGTTGGCAAACAAATGGTCATATCATCAGTTACTATGATATGTTATGTTGCTTGTCTTTAATACTGCATCAACTCACCACCATAGTGGTCTCAGAATGCCTGGCTTGTCTGGAGTTTGGCCTATTGGGACCTGCCCAAGGTATCCTCACCTTAGTTTGTGGAGGAAAAGGAATAGGGAGAAGATTAGAGTTTGGGAAAGCAGATAACATTTCACAGATGTAGTGATGGGTGTTGTAGAAGGGAAAATGGAATGTTTTTTGATGGCTTGTGTGCGTGTGGATGCATTAAGGTGGACCACAGATGAGAATTGCAGAACGCAACGTGTAGTCTATAGCTGTCTTGAATTAAGTGGATTGTCTATGTGAAGCAGTTTAAATGCCACATAGTGTGTGGCTGTCTGGTTGCCTGGATATGTTATCCAGTTGCCCCATTAAGTGGTTGTGGCTTTTTGATCCTGGATTACTTTTTACATTTTTCAGGGGACAAACTCCAGAAAAGTAATTCTGGACTTCCAAGCGGCATGTGTGAAGTAACCTTTGAGAAAGTTGAAAGTGGTTGGCGAACAAATGGTGGGGGTGGCTGCTATGGATTTTTGGACACATTCTAGGATAGTTTGCAAGACTGGCAGTCAGGGAAGAGAAGTGACTAGTGTTATTCTAATTATAACTTGGTTCATAGTGTAGTTGCTTCAGAGCTTGTGGTTCCTGTACAGGGGGTTGTGAATTTTACGGCTTGACCCGCTTGTTGCATGTTATATTATGTGACTGTGCTTTGGTGCTGTGCTGAATCACCACCATAGCAGTCAAATCATTGTCCAAGGCTTATCTTCTGGCAAGAATATGATGAGCAAGTGTGAAGTAAGAGGAAGGGAAAGCGGGAAAGGAGTCTGCAGACACAGGGAGGGAGGCAGGACTAAATGCTTGTATTAGTACGGCTATGTGTTTATCCATTATATAGGCACTGTTTTCTAGAGAGAAGAGATGCAGAAGAGTATGTGTTCTGCTAATATACACACCGGGATTCCAAAGAAGTTTTTGAGTATTTTAAAATAGAGTATGAGTAGTGTTGGTTGCGTGAGGGGCTCAAGAGCATGTGGGAAATCCTGATAGATATTGAGTCTTAAAATACCTGCCCTGTTAATTTTTAGTACTGCAGATAAATGACTGAATAATAATTCATAAAATAAGCAGTGTCACACAGCAATTTGCTATGCAATTCTGTAGGTTTGCTAATCAAATAGACATGTGTAGCAAAGCTAGCTATTTAAGTTGCCCTCTTCAATGAAAGCTCAGCTCACCCTACATTCCTCTTGCCCTCTGTGCTCTCTTCACCCTCTTTTCTCTGTTCACTTCAAGTGCTCATAAAGAGAAAGTGCAGCAGTAATCATCTCCTCCACTCACAAGTGCCAAATGCATGTGTGGGGGTGCTAGGCAAGAATTTAGTTTTCAAATAATTGCAAACTAGAAGTAATCGGGATGATGCTTTTATTAAGCTTTTATATCTTGTATGGCTTTTTTTTTAAAAGACAGTCCTGCAATTCCATTTCTAAAATGTAAGTTGTTACATAATGCATAATTACAGTATTGATACCGTAAAAGACTGCATCTCCATGCTTTGCAGAAAAGTGTAGGTATTGTATCTAAATTTCATAGTGTCAAATATATTTCATTTTGTTGGTGAAGATGCATCATATTGACGAGTAAACACTTTTGAAAATGTACATGATATGCTTTTGATGGCAAACCTAGTTATGTAACCTGCAGGTTGCTTACATATTATAACTGGTGCTCAACCGATCAGCAAACCCACACTCCATGACATTCTATCACCATGTTACTTTATACCAGCTATCCTGAAAGTGAGATGGCAGCAAACTACAATGTTCCACCTAGTTTGCCGAGTTCTCAGCCTGCTATGCCAACGACTGTTCAGTCTTACTTTCTTTCCTCTTACATAATGAATACACAAAGCAAACTAGATGCTTACGCAAGTAGTAATCAATAGTTCCAGCCAGTCTGTATACTCAGATTCACTGCAATACCAAACACTGGAGTTAGCCTCTAGAGCTCGTTTTTGTTTGATTATATTATTTGCCAACTTCTGGAGACAGATGGCCAAACTGTTTTCAGAGCCTTTTCATCATATTTGTTTGTGTCCATTCATGCAGCTAACCTTTTACACCTTTTACAGCCACTTATCAATGGCCAACAGTCTTTTCACCCATCCCCTAGTCGTGTAGATTTTATGAAGGAGGAGTAGCATTTGCAAGAGACGTTTGAAACTTTTATTTAGCATTTACTTTATTTTCAGTAAATGTCAAATAAAAGTTTCACTGTACATGGCTGGCCTCTAGGTGGCAGCAGTGTGCCAAACATAAAGCAGGTTTGTAGTGACATGCACCATTTTATAGAGAGAGCATTTTAAATGTGTTGTCTTCCGTTGCTATGGGTCAAGTGCATTTCTCTTAGGTTGAATAGGTAAAGTAAGTTACCCGACCTGCAGGTCTAGCTGAATTTTAAAGACGGCCTGACTCTTCTCACTAATGCCTTATTACAGCGGTACGCAAAGCTGCTGTATTTCTCATTTCATGTCTTGGGTACACATAACTACTGGTGACATTAACATTATTAGTACAAAATTGCTAATCAAATGGATCTGTTTGCTAAACAAAAAAATCTATTAGCACAGTCTGCTAATCAATTTGTGAAAACTAATATATGCCTTGGAATAATAATTCTTGGACAGGTAACTTAATAAGTGTGGGAAGTTTGCATGATAAAAAATGCATATTATTTTATTGAAAACCGTTCGCTAAGTCGTAATGAAAATAATCAAATAGATGACTCGTAAGAAAGTTTACTGTATGATCCACATTCAAACCTGCTTTATACAGTGAAGGTGAATTCTCTTTTAAAGTTCTTTATCTACCCCTCTTTCATTCTTTAATATCTTTCCCAAGCCATTAAGTCTTCATCTGTTCATTTACTCATCATTGGGTCCAACCAGGCAATGTTTGGCTGGCAGATATATTTTTTGTCTGATGACACTTAAATGCTCACTTGTTAATACTTAAAGATCCCTTTTTTGTGCAATGTATATGTTGTTATATAAATTATACAATGGATGACATATGAAGAAACACAATGCTGTATCTGAATGTCATGACATTGCTGGGTTTTGAAGGTTATGGTCTTGTTAAGGCATAATAGTAGTGTCCACATTTATGAAAAAACAGCTCTGGTTGATGTCGGCTGTTTTGTGGATTCTGACTGTTGGGGGTTAATGTTTATTGGTGATAGTACAATTCTGAGAGAAGGTGATTTTCTGACCAATAGGGGTTGCTGTTGGTACTCTTGTTCAGAGGAGAATCGCCTAGCAGTTCGGTCCTGGATGGCCCCAGGGCAGGACAAAGACTGATGTTTTGGATATTTCTCCTCTGTGAAAGATAGTGAGCTAAAGAATCTGGGTAAAGCTCTTGTAACTGGGACTAATGTCCGGCAGAGGGACTCCCAGGACCCCCCCTTGTTTTTTTTAAATAAACAGAACCATGCATTCCAGCATGTTCAGATTTGCTTTTAGAGGATTGTGGTCACTTTATACTCTAGATTCAACCTTTCCTTTAGCCTATAGATCACTATTTGCATGGTTAATTAGCACATAATCTGTAACAGTCTTCCTTCCACTGGAGACAAATGTTGCAATATTTGATCAGCATTATAAATATCAAATGTATACTTTGTACATCCCCAGTTAGCCGAATGTCGAGCTACTATATATTTAGATCGGTCTTACCCTTTTTGTGACTTGACCAGAATATCCTAGAGTCTACCAAATTTAAAAGCCCTCTGATTTTCCTACCCCTACTTGATTTCAATGTTGACTTGGAGAATGTGAAAAAAACAGGCTTAAAGATCGGGGCACAAAAACATGTCTGTTGAAAACACACTGTGTGTTCCCCCCAAAAAACTGTAATTCAGCATCTTCCAACTTTGAGTTTATCCCTGCACTAGCTCATGCATTAATTGCAAGATCATTATTCGTGGGTGGGAGTGTGAGTACTTCTGTTGGGTAAGGCTGTCAATCTACATCCTCTAAAGACACAGTAGGAATAACATTGCTGATATCAATTGATGGAGGGTCTTCCTCGACTCTCTTTCAGATTCAGAGAATTTGCCTTCATACTATTGTGTTCTACAACCTTGATGTCTGAGAGGTTGGGATTGTTTAGCCCACCACGTTTAGTCATTGCTGTATTGGAGCGTGGAGGGTTAATGGTGGTTTGTGTCACTCTTACTAGCACCAAAGGGCTTTTCTCTCTTGATGACAAATAGCACTACTTCCTCTATTGGTTCTGGCCCATTCTCTCAAAGTACAATGGGCCTCATCACATGTTTGCCGGTATCCTGGCGGATTTACCGCCAGGATATCTGCAAACTGTATTAGCGTTTCCAGCACTTTGTCCGGCGGAGTTTCTGCCGGATTCCGACTGACGGTATAAAATCCCATTCATGGAGTATAGGACTCATGGCGTATTTGCCGGTATTACCAGCACTGGTAATACTGGCTATTTTTGCCAGTAGGGTGCCGGAATTAAGTCAATCTGTTAGCTGGAAGTAATTCCTGCCACCCCACCGGCAAACGTGTACTTTGCTGGTGCAGTAGCATGCCAGTAAATGGTATTACCGGCACGTTACTACCAGACCGGCAAAGGTATGAGGCCCAATACCTGTTCGTTATGTGGAATTGTGTGGCTGTCCATCACTTGGCATACGAGTGGCTTATACATTATAAGTGCACAGTGTACAAGGCTGGGTGTCGGATCTTGGGTTTGAATGTCCCGAGTTTCGGGACATTCAAAGGCAATCTCAAAACTGTTCTTTTCATCTGATGCCCCTGACTGACATTTAAGTGCCCTCGCCCCCCTGTTTCTGTTTTGTGTAGTCTTTCTGCGCTATCATGCCTCAGGGCCTTGTCCATGCGCACTATAAATAAAACAAATTTTTAAAAAAATGTTTAGGTATTTACTCATAGAACCCATCCTGAGAGAGAGAGAGTGCCCCTTTAAACAGTCGGAAAACAAATAAAAAATGTCACTGCCATTGGACTCTTTTGGGAATGTTTAAATAGTCCCACACCCAGTTGAGCAGTCCCCCTTGATGTCCTGTCTTGTTATGTTTGTTCCGGTAGTATCAGGAGTAGCTTGTTGGTGTGGTTGCCAGGGTTGTTTCGTTTATTGTATTGTGGTATGGATTATCCTGGTCCCCTGTCTTTGTCTCATTTACCTTGGTTTTGTGTGCACCTGAGAAATACAACAGCGCTTGTATGTTTTGTTTTTATGGTTTTAATGCACTTGCCAGATTTATTTTATGGTGGTTGCTGCCCATGTCTGAACAGTCGCCTTTTGAACGGAGTTGTCACCTTTGCATGCTCTCTCATCTAGCACAGTAGTTGTTACAGCAAATGCAAATAAACATATGTTCATGTTCTAAAAGCGGTGAAGTTCCAGTCAACACCGGTTTGATATCACACGGGTAAAAGCACTCACATCTGCATGGGGCAAGACTGCATTTCCTAATTTTGCATCCCTGATGGGGATGAGGAGACCTTCATCCTTCAGAGGTCAATAAAATGAGTTCCATGAAGTTGAATAACAGCTATTTTAAAGGTCTTAAGAGCTGGTGGAATCCAACATGTAAAGCAATATAAACAAATGAATGTTATCAATAATAGTGATGGCTTTTGTTTACTTTGATTTCCGTTTTCTAAGATTTGTCCGCTGTGGTTTTCACGAATTGTATGGTGGTGTATTCTGTATTATTTGATGGGGGGGTGGGGGTTCTACAATCTTTGTAGTTGGTGGAGTTTGTGTATTTCATACACCCAGTGCCACTATTTCATCTTTGTCTGCGGTATTTAAGCTTTCTCTCACAATTCTTATTTTTTCTCCCACCCTCCTTGCACCTTCTGTTTCTTCTGTACAAAATTACAAAAGTTATTTACTTCATTTGAATGTTATACGTGGCTTTTAATGTCTGGAATAAGTGTGTGTGTGCGCTTATTTGTACATCCAATATAACAGGGGTCTGCAAACTTTTGCTTTCCAAATGTTTTGGACTACAAACCCCATCGGACATAGACGGTCAATGCAGAGGTATCATGGGAATCAGAGTCCAAAACTTCTGAAGAGCTGCAGTAGAACATAACACAGAATTACATTTTGCCCATCCACATCCATCATGATAAACTCATACGCACAACACACATATTGGAACCAGTTCAGCAACATCTCATCACATACTCAACCCCTATAACATATACATTAGGTTTTTGACCACTTCTTATTACACACTAACTATGGAAGTATGTCCAGTACCATTCTTTCCCAGAGACAGCAGAGGTGCTGAATGCGGGATAGGATTACAGGGTGTGTCTGGAAGGTTGGGTACCCTGCATATCTGCATTTATAGGTTTGGAGGTGGAATCAAGTTCAGGAGAGATAGGTTTGAGGAGGTGGAGATGTGGGTAGATGGAGGCCATCCATGCCCCATCCTATGTAAGTAAGAGAACAGTTGCCTTGTAGGTTAGTCATGTGGTGTTGTACCTGATCCTAGTCAGAATTAGAAGCTAGTGTCATTCGAGGTGGGATTGTTGTGGTCATATGTCCTAGAACTGCCAATGAGGTGGGTTGCGGTGTGGTGGGCTCTTTTGAGGGGGAACCAGATGAGCAGCAGTCCGCCCTGTGAGGAGAGCGTACTCCTGTTGAAATGCAAGTTCACTAGAGCCTGCACCACAAGTCCTGTGGTAGGCTTGATCGTGCATAGTGTTGTGTTCAGATGTAATACTGAACTGTTTGGTCCTGTTTCTTTTTGGAAGGCTAGATTTCTATCCGCAGTGAAGTGTAGGGATTTTGCTGAGTGTGTGCGGTGAGCGTTGAACCCGCCCATGTGCATTTTGTCCAGCCACATTTGATTGAGTTCCTGCATGGACTGATGGCCCATTAGTACATATTCAACCTTCATGGGCTTAAGCTTTAAATGGGCACTTGTCATCCACTTTTGGGTGATTGCAAGGTATGAGCGAAGGAGAGAGGCATTTTGTTGGCCCTTGACCTTTAGGTACCAATCTGTATCATTTGCGTGATGGTGTATTGCAATATTGGGGTTATTGAGAAGTGAGCCTTGCATTTCCGTATCGAGATTAAAGATGACACTGGAGAGAATGGAATCCTGGGCACCCCACCAGTGATGAGGTGGTTTTCGAACCTGAGGAAGCCCCTCTGAACAGCGTGGTGTCTTCCGGATTGGTCTGATGTGAACCATATCAGGACGGTGCCCAACCTGTGCGAGGAGGGTGCGTAGTGTGCGATGGTCGACTGCCTCGAATGCAGCTGAGAGGTACATGAGGACTAGAGGAAGGAGTCCTCTTGATCGATAATCTGAAATGAGTGATCGATCTCCTGGATGGTGGCCGTTTCAGTGCTTCGTTTGGGATGGAACCTGGAATGGCGATTCCAGATCAGACTGTGGGTCTATTTTTTAAAGTAGTTGGTTAGCAACTACCACATCATGTTTCCCTTTCATCTCACATTAACATGAAGACATGGGTCCCTGCATTTGAGAGGGGTTTTTTAAGTGGAAAATTCAGTTGTTGAGCTAAGCAGATTCATCGTTGTTTTGTACCAGAAAGAAAAGTATGTGGTGCTAAAAACAGGTAAAGGTAGAACTCTGTGAACAAGAGGTTGAATCGGCTTTGAGGCGCTGCTAGAATGATGGTAAGGCTGGGCAGGAGCCATCCTCATTTTCGGCTTGCCACTATAAGGCAACTGGTGATGGGCACACTCAATCAGTTGGTA
The DNA here is from genome assembly GCF_040938575.1 of Ambystoma mexicanum. Taxonomy (NCBI): domain Eukaryota; kingdom Metazoa; phylum Chordata; class Amphibia; order Caudata; family Ambystomatidae; genus Ambystoma; species Ambystoma mexicanum. The sequence continues at coordinate 975,285,797 of NC_090934.1, read as the reverse complement.
AATATGGCAAGAAAGTCAGTATGGTTGGAAACTAAACTTGCGCTTATGTCAGAACTATCTCTAAAAATACAGCTGGTCTTTAGTCAGTTACATGTCATTCATGGCCTTCAAAATCTATGGTAGGGCTGTATCAACATCAGGCATGCATTTCAAAGGCCTGTGGGCTGAGGCAGGGTCGATCGGATATGAGGTCGTTCTCCGAAAGGCCAGCAGGGCTGAGGGAAATCAGTCACAGCTCGTATCTATTCCCCTAAAGACCGGATGAGTTAATGCAGAGTCCCAGAGTCGGTCATGTACCAGACTCGCACCTGAAAGGCTGTTGGCGCTGGGGCACAGGTTAGTAACCCAGATATTAGACCAGTGTCTTGAAAGAATGGTGGCAGGAAACGGCTTGGTGGCAGGCCCGGCTCTGCATGGACTAGGAATGGCTTTCCCAACCAGGATGTTTTTCAGGGACATTGATGTAGTTCCCCAAAAGCCAGATTGAGTTAATTGCATGCAGCAGTAAGTCTATGCTATTTATTTCGAGATGCTCTATAGTATTGTCTATCTTTACGTGGTGACATGTTCCTAAATAAACATTTCGAGCTATATCATCTCAAATTTCATATCTCCTAACATTTGCTTCTGTTGTTTCCACATATGGCAATTTATAGATTGTTATTCATTTTCATTCACATTTTTAAGGCTTCTTATCGCTGAAAGTATTGTTGAGTATTGTTGGTGCTCTGGGTATTATTTGAAGGTGTGTTTTTGAGTTATACGGTTTTTAGAATTCTCTGAAAGGAGTATCGACCAGTTGTACTGCAAAGTTTTAGTGCTAAAGAGCATGGGTAATTTGTCAAGTGTAGAGAACATCATCACCTAGGCTGAATTGTCAGGCACTTAGTGTCCCACAGTGCAATTCGGAGGCAGAGGGAAGTTATTTTGTTGGGGTGTTGAAAACACCCCTGTTGTTGAGGAGCAACGAGGCATTGGTCTCAAGCCACACCAGTAAGTCTTCCCATGCTCCTCTTTTTGATACATTTTATTTTACTTGAGGTTACCAAAGACAAATGAATCAATTAAAAAATGTCAAACTGCTTACTAATGGGTTTACTTTCTATCCCTTAATTCAACATTTCTAACACCTCCACCCAACCTCAGTCATATGCAATACTCAGTATATTGTTCCTCTGTGAATGATGTCTTTCATTTAGCTACCTTACGTTTTACATTGAGATATCGGGTGTACTCTAGTGACACCGATAAGCCAAAACCATTGGCATAGGAAAAGAAGCTAAGAGGAATACGGCATGTGAGCAGGGACACATAGCCTTAAGGTTTTATTTGGCCATGTTCCCACCCAGGGCACACCCATGTGCATGCTACAGGCAATGTCTTTTTCAGCCCAGTTGCAGCCCTCCCCAGACAATCCCCAAAAGGGTCTCCTTTCACAGTAAGCTATGCAATTTTGTGTGGGGTCATTATTTTGTACTCTTCTGAAATGTAATTGGTTCCTTGTGTAGTAAAAATATCTTAACCAAATATGCCTTTAGCCACTTGATTTAAAGCAAGTTCTCCATACAAATAGTTTAAACTTCAAAATGTGTGTCCACATCTGCTCTGTGCAATGCATTCCTGTTAAAAGCATGCATTGGCAAAGCCAAACATTTTGATATAAGTACAGGCACTGCCATCAAATGCCAATGTAGTACAGTTCTGGCAATATCTAATAAATGCTGATCGCAAGTCCACCCAAAAGCCAATACTACTGCTTTTGTCAATGCTTATTTGATGTTATAGTTTCATAAAAGTTGTCCCCTTATTGTTTTTCACAATACAATTCTGCGTTAAATATTACTGCAAAGTCAGTGTTAACAGTTCTCAAGATATTCTTTCAAACTAGTTTGCTTTTAGCAGAGCCTTCTATGTGCAATTTGTATTTGTTCATTTCTTTATTCTGAAACTGTTGCCCATGGGGCTAGCTTTCATTATTTTGGTGTGCTTTTCTAATGACTAGTTTGTCCCAAAGAGCTCAGACCAATTGCTTCAATTACTTTGTTGTTACCACAATGTCTGTGTGTGCCTCACAGAACAGAACAGAGCAGCTTCTGATGGTTTGCCAGGAATTGGTGCTATATATTAACACTGAGCACCTATAATGCAGCAAATCTATCTTCTGTTGACCTAAGATTGGTTTCGCTTGATTGAGCAGGGCTACAGGTTTTCTTACTGCCTTTCTAAGGAATTGATCAATTGTACCAACCCAAGGCCTCTTCTTAAGGCACAATTTTCCCACTGGCTAGTTAACTGCTCTCCATTTAGCCATTTCTTTTAAGGGTCAAAGTGTATTTGTCCTCTCATATACCCATACATTAATTATTATGCAATAAATAAACCGTATTAAAGAGCTAGTTCATTTTCACCATTCCAGGGAATGCCCCAACTGACTTAGTGCACCCCAGACGTGATGAGATTCCCTCCCCTTTCTCTCCAAAGTGGCAGAAGTTGGCAACTAAATAAAAGATCACATAGAAGATACAGTAGTTAAACATGCGTTTGGTTGGGACTAAAACATTTTCCAATGCTCTAGTAGACCTATATAAAGCCTGCTGATTGGCTCCAATACGCTTTTAGTTTTCTCCTCTTGCCAGGACTGCGTTAAGAGATGTATGTCCTTGTTTTATCAATGGTACAAAGGTGTGGTTAAATTGAAGTAATTCTACATAGACTCCAATTTGATATACTGTTACTGATTACCCATTTTTCTGAAGACAATGGTATACAGAAGAGGCAGTAATTGGTTGCTGTAAAAGCATTTTTTATTTTGTCACACTCATAGGCAAATATTACTTGAACAAAACTACGTGCAATATGGAGATGGTATTTAATGTATTCCTTTAATGGGTGTTGCAATTGGTGCTCACATGTTTTTAGAGATGCATAGGAGCATTAACCTTCCCCACAGCAAGAGTAATCGAGCACTTTGAGGCAGTATCCTCCCATGTGCTCCTGATCCAATGGGTAAACCGGCCGAGCTGTAGGCTATGCTCACCAGCACTTGGTGGAGGGATGATTTCTGTGCATGTCTCAGTTGATGTGTGCTTGGGTCTGTGTGGTATGATGTGTTTCTTTTATTAGGCAGTTGCTTCATGGGTTAATGGCTGTGTTAGTGTGGGCAGGTAGATTTGCATCTGTTAGAGTAGTTGCATTCATGCAAGGGGTGTGTTGTGTTTTAAGTGGTGTGGTAATGGTAGCTGCGTCACCTATAGTCAGTAACATATTCTTGAGTGGCACATGTCCATTTTTTGTACGGGTATGTGGAGTTCCCTTGGGATTTGGTCATGGAAAGTATTTTATTTTGACTTTTCAGGTGTCAGTTATTGCATTTTTTACCAGGGGTCGCTTGGGCATTAGCGAAGGCAGTACTTGTAGGTGATATGTTAGTGTAAGTGTGTGATGTACGAGTAGTCGAGTCAGCGCAAGTCATGTATGCGTATATGTTGGGAGTGTGTTGGTGAATGTCCAGTGTGTTTTTCATGAGTGCTTGTAAAGATGGGTAACACATTGTTATCTGTTTTAAGGTTAATATTATGTATTAGAATTCTAGTATGCCTGTGGTGACACCTCAGTAGCAGCCTGCTGGATTGCAGTGACAGTTAACCCTTGTTGATGATCTGCGTTTTATGCATCCTGATGTGCACACGAAGGTGAATCTAGAATGATGTGTGTATATATGTTGTACGTTTTTAAGTTCATCAACAAGCAAAGTATTGGTTCAACCACTGCGCGTCAACCATTAATCAGTCCTTATTTCCAAATCTTCACAATAGTTTTCAGTGTATTCTTCACGTTCAGTTTGAATCTCAATTGGTGATCAACAAGCTCCTGCCAACACGTGTTTCAACCTTACAGAAGCAGATCTGAGCTAATATATCACCTTTTAACATTACCATGATTGATAATGGTCAACATTACATATACACAATAGAAAATCAGCATAGATTAACAAGCACAATTCATGTTCCGAACACATATAAAGGATATTATTCCAAAAACTACCAACATATCGTCAACAATATAAATGCCGCATGACGAGCAAATCAGGAAACATTTTGCATCCAGGGGATGAGGTGTCATTATCAAGCGTAAATATAAAAGAAAAAAAAATACTCTTAATATCTTTACATCAGCCGATAAAATACCAAATTTTCCATTCTATAACAAAAACACCTGTGAATTCACATTACACCACCATATCTAGTGTACTTAATGTTTCAACTGGATAAACCCCTATTGAGGTGACCCCTCTTGTTGTAACGCACCAATGTTTAATGAAATGTTATCTCACACACCCATGCGCTCTACACATATAACCCCCATTTCCTCCCGTCTTGCTCTCACCTGTGAGTGTTGCCTATTCATTGTGCACCAATACCCTGGTGTGTTTTTATAATATTCCCAAAATGAACTAACACGTTACGTCTTCTATTTTATTGTTCTAACTATATCAAGGAATGGTGTCCATCAGCTCGCAAAGAGTTTTCTAAAATGTAAAATATTTCTCATCAAACATGACCTATTCACTCTTTCATATTATTGGATGTCTGAAAACAGCATGTCCTACCTTGCTGGTTGGACTATAAGATCTAGTCTCAATGGCTTTTATAAATGTTTGTCTCCTCTCTTTTTTTTCTCTTCCCCCTTTAACCTCATTGTATTGAGTGGCGCTTGTTAACCTACAAAAATAGGTTGTAAATACCTATTTGTATTCTACATGTTCCTTAAAACTTTTTTGGCATATTCTCTCTTTTTTAAATAGTTAATTGGTTACCAATATTAATGGGCTAGCATGAGGTTTTTATTTCAAATCCTCAATAATGTAAGTGAGGTTTGCATTTCAAGTTGCCTCCCTCACTCACAAAGCCCTGAACAAGGCGGCACCACCCTATCTCTCGGATAGATTCACAGAAAGAATATTATCCAGACCCTCCAGAAGCACCTATGCCAATACCCTTATCATTCCTAGATTTAAATTGACTAAGGCCGGAGGTGCTAGCTTCCACATCCGGGCGGCCCAAGTATGGAATTCCCCAAACTATACGTGCTGAGAAATCCTACCTTAAATTCAGAGCCAACTACATCAATCACTTGAAGCAATCGATCAACTAACCAGCACCCCCTGCCATCCTCTTGCCTTTGTTACAGATACAGATTGTATACTGTAAATTACTCTGCACTATTTTGCCCGATGCTACACTACCGGCAAGCATTATATAAATATCATATCCTGTATATAACTTACTGTATAATACTGTATAATACCTGTATATAATGTACTGCATTGCTACATTGCTGCCTATCCTGTCTATAGTATTATCACCATGTAAAGTTTAACTTGTAACTATTGTAACCCTTGTAAGCTTCGCATACCCTGTACTGCTGCGCCCTCTTACCCTCGGGACTGGTGCGCATTATAAATGAATAAAACAAACAAACAAACAAACAAGTCCTCGCTATGGAGTGTAGATCACTCCCATTCAGGTACCTGCCTTAAGCTCAACATTAACTATAGTAATTGAAGCTTCTCTTACCTTAACCACGCTTCCTATAGCGTGTGATCTACCTGCAGTGGTCTGCTCCGCGCAACCGACCCTGAGCAGACCACATTCTTCTATATTCATCCCCTCGATCACACGCATGTGTGCTGTGTCTATGCACACATGCTGCACATGCTTGATGAAGGAATACTAGTCCCTCTCTAATCTCCATTTGATTGCGTGCGACAGAGCAGACCCTGCTCTCCGAGGCATGCTCAGTGTAATGAGCATCTGGAACACTAGTTTACTGTTCATTATTATATTATTCACTTGACATATTATTCAGCACCACCACTTTCACTTTTGGAAAATGCATGAATCATTTGTTCTAAATACCTTAAATATGGATACCGTATTTTAACTTGGTCTTTCCCTAGTTTGTAATTGTGCTAAAATTGGGCTAAAAAAAAAAAGTGAATTACATTTTGAATCTTCCACAATTAAATGCTACATCCGCATCTAGCATCTTAAAAAGCCTAAATTGAGAGATTATTAATGCACCTCTTATTTCAATGCATTAGTGCTTATTATTTACCAAGTCTCCTTTTCCTAAAATTATGCAGACCATAATTTCTGCTAGGGTATACTTGCAGGACAGATGGATGCCGCAGACAACCATTATACTTATTCTTACCACTTTATGACAGTCGGTGAGATTTTCCCAAACAGTGGTATGCAGAATTACAGAAAAAAAAACATTTCATGATCGAAGTTCAACCCCATCAAGACTTTTTGATGTTTACAGATCAGTTTAGCTTCCATTTGATGCAATTCTCGTTGCTTATCAGCTCCTCTTAAGTTATTGGAAATAGTTTTGAGACCAATAAATCTGAACCCGGATTTGTTCTCCATTTGATGCTTACTTTTCCAATGTGTTGCCAATGGTAGCCTGATGTCTTCCATCTGAATGGTATTGACATGCTCTTATTCTAAATCTCAGATCTCTAATGGTGCTACCAAAATGTATCAATCCACACATGCAAATAATCGCATATACCACATATTTGGTTTTGCAATGTATAAATTCATTAATTTGTACCTCTTCCTTGATATTGATTTGTAATGCGTGACCCTCCTGTGCATACTGGCACATTGAACAGTGCCCACATTTATGGAACCCTTCAAATTGTCCTGCAGCCATGTAGATCCTTTAGTCCGTGGTTTCAGAAACGATGGCCATCGATGTTGTTTTAGTGTGGGTGCTCTTGTGTAAATATATTCTGCCAGATCACCATCAAGCTTCAGTATTTTCCAGTGTTTCCTCAGCATGTTGTAAAGTGTGTGTACTATTTGTGGAGTATTGAGTCACCATGATTGGCATTTTAAAGTTATCCTCTCTACATTTAGTTTTTGGTTGTAACAATTCTTGCCTTTTAGTACACACTCTTTTACTTGCTTTCATCACACAATCATCATTATAACCTCTCTCTCTAAATCTTTCATCTAACACGGCATATTCATGCTTAAACATGTCATCTTCCTTGCAGTTCCTTCTTGCTCTTACATGTTCTCATGTGGGTATATTTTGTATCACACTTCTCTTGTGGCAGATTGTAGCCAACAACACCGTATTCACCTCGATCGGCTTCCTATAAGTCAGACAGAATCTGACTATTCTTGATATACAATGTTGTATCTAGGAAGTCTATTCTTTCTTGACTCAAATTACACGTAAATGGGAACCCCATCATGTTATCATCCAGAAATATAAAAAATTCATTCAGATTTTGTTCACTTCCATGCCAAATTAAAAACACTTCAATGAATCTTTTCTACATTTTGATTCTGAGACTGTAGACATTAGCAGAGTAACTGAATTCATCCTCAAAAACACCCATGAAAAGATTCACCAGGGACGGTGCATAGTTTGCCCCCATCACCACACCTTTTTGTTGTCTATACAGCGATGAATTAAATAGATGTTATTCCTTAGGGGAAGTTTTAACATGTCCTTAATCATTAGAATGTGCATGAGATAAGATGGTGAGTTTGTTGCAAAGGTATGATCAACAGTTTTGAAAACATACTCATGTTGAATGGACGTGTACAGGACCTTCACATCTAGTGTAACCAACCAAAACTCATTTGAAAAGTTCTAGAAGTTGTACTAGGTGCATGGTGTCACTCAAATATACTTTGAGTTTAGGAACTTCTTCAACTAGTATAGCATCAATATACTTTGAAATGTCTCTGTCACCCATCCTAACCCATGGACTATTTGCCTCCCTTTTGGTATTTGAGTGTAATCTTTGTGAACCTTTGGTACAAAGTATATTGTTGGTATTTAGGGCTCTTAAACTTCAAAAAATGCTTTTCCTCATCTGTCAAAAGACTAGACCTCATCCATTTCTCTGAGATCAGCAGCTGCCTTGCATATACCTTTTAACTTGTTCGCAAGCATTTTCTCAAAACACCCAACTTCTGTCATGATGCCTACCCCCGGAGCACCAGGCCAGGCCCAGCACCCCCGGGAGCAGGCATCATGCCCCCGGGTAAAAGCCCAGCGGCCCCTTATAGGGGCCATAGGCGCCAGGCTCATAAAGGAAAGTGTTTGGTGCACTTACCTGATGCAGACTATGCTGCATACTCACCTGATGCAGACCATGCTGCATGAAGACCCAAGCCAAATGAGGCTTAGGAGGGACTATTTTACTGAAGGGACTATTTTGTTACTTGGGTGGGGCTGTGGAAGAATACTTACCTGGGACTTCTTCCAAGGCTATTTAAGCCACGCCCGGACAGCCACACGTGCTTCGCGTTGTTCTGCATCCCAGCAGCTGAACGCTCACCGTGTCTGCTCCTGCACCTGGACTCCAGCCACGCCCGCCTCGAACCTGGAACACCTGTAAGGAAAGAAGAGAAGAGAAAGGTGAAAACCAAGAACTTATTCAAACTTCTTACCTGCATCCGGAATCTTCACGCCAGCATTCTTGAAGAAAGACTTCCATTTAAAAGCATTGCGTTGCTCGCTGCAGCGCCGCGCTTCACTCACCTGTCCTCGAGACATCTCCCGCTCCATCGCGGCTGTCAGCACCGGTCGCCACATCTCTGCACCTAGGGGAGAGAAGAAGAGACAAAAGGTGAGCAGAGGGAACACAGGAGGAAAGCCGAATTTTCAGCCATAATACTTACCAGCTTTTCTTGGTGAACCATTCCACATTTCGGGTCGGCGCCGCTTCGTTGGCAGGTAACGCACCCCGGCCCCTATAGGGAAAGGACAAAAGACATTACTGGGGAATTATAAAGACATTTAGAGGGGTCGCCCTCATCACTAACTCACCTGATTTTACCATCGGCAATTTAACCCCTCAACGCATCGCCTTTTTTCTGCACCTGAAATAAAGGACAGATCACAGGTTAGGAAGACAACATAAAAAGAGGCTCACACTTGAACTTTTGAATCTTCATACTTACGGCGTATCGCTCCGAAAAGTCAAGTTGATTTTGCCAGCGCCATTCTGAAAACCAGTGAAGTAAGTGGACGAACGCGCGCCCCTGCACCAGAAGCAGGATGGAGAGTTCATCCTTCCAAACCATAAGAAGGATATTCCTACGGGCCAGACAAGCAAGATTTGGGGGTCCTGTTCAATCGGTGGTCCGAGTTCTGCGCATCACGCTTGAAGAGGCCACAGCAACCCAGACTAGACCAGCGCCTCCGAGGGAGACAGGTGAGCGTAACAACTTGGTTCAGATGTGTTTCTCCCATTAAGATATCTTCACGGTTCATCACCACAACATTACCACCCTGATCTGCTGTTGGGATCTGACTTCAATATTTTGTGCAATATTAGTTCGTTCCTACTCAGATTATTCTGCGATTTGTATCTTTCTCTTGTCAATGATATTATGTATGTCTTGGACCACTGATCTATGGAAAAGATCTATCGCATTGTCTTATTCAAATGATGGACAGAATTTGGATTTATTCTTCAGTTCTTGCTTCATTAATGATTTTGGTTTAATATCAAGATCTTGAAGTATGCAGAACTCAGTTACCTCTTCATTATTTTCTAAAAGCCTGTTAGTGCCTGTGTCGCAAAAACATCCGTAACTGTCATCTCACAGTCTGGTGCATGTCTTACTTTTGGCACAAATTGTTTTTGTTGATGGGAAATTTCTTTTTTCAATTTTCTGATAAATTTAAACCAGTCAATTTGTGTGTTGATCTAATCACTATCAGTCAAAGGTGCAAAAGACAAACCTTTATTAAGAAGAGACAATTCCTCCAATTTTAACACTTTATCTGAGATATTCAGTGCAACATTTACTTGTTTTGTTGTCTGTTGGTCCATGATTTTGTGACCTGTTGGCGCGGGTCCACCCAGTCTCCTCCTGATATGTTTCCTGCCCCTGTTCCAACATTTGTTGATGGGTTCATTGTCATATTTGTGACTAGGGGCATTTGAAACCTTACTTTTTTGCTGTTGGTAGTGCTTTGAAGTTGCCCTTTTTGATTCTTAAAAGCTGATCTAAAAGACTTTTACTCTGGGGCAAATCTGCATCTTCTGTGCCAGATCCTGGATCACTTTCTGGATCAGAGCTAGCAGGAGAAGATTCTGCTGTACTAGTTTTTAAGTGAGGTTTCGTTGGATTATCATATTTATTCTGAAAAGAGTAGACTACATCATCTCTGTAATCTTTATCATCTCGAAAGAACTTCCTAGATTTACACAACTTAACCTTATCTTGATGTATTCTGAGTATCCCATTCATATTTTTATATTTGTTTTCATTAGTTGCTGGGTTTGTTTTTTTTTGTTTTTGTTTTTGTTTTCTTTTATATTTACGCTTGATACTGACACCTCATCCCCTGGATGCAAAACGTTTCCTGATTCGCTCATCATGCATTATTTATATTGTTGACAATATATGTTCATTATTTTTGGAATAATATCCTTTGTATATGTTCGGAACATGAATTGTGCTTGTTATACTATGCTGATTTTCTACCGTGTATACGTTATGTTGACCATTATCAAGCATGCTAATGTTAAAAGGTGATATATTGATCCTGAAGAAGACCTGGTTCTTTAAGGTCGAAACACGTGTTGGCAAGAGCATATTAATCACCAATTGAGATTAAAACTGAACATGAAGAATTCACTGAAAACTTTAATTAGTGAAGATTTGGAAATAAGGAGTGATTAATGGTCTATGCACAGTGGTTGAACCAATACTTTGATTGTTCATATACCCCGTGTTAGGGTCATAAGGGACTCTGGGTCTAGATTGGCAAACCTTGCAGCACTGACATTCTTAGGTTCAACACGAGAGCAATACTTTTTGTGTTTGCGTGACAAAGTAGCAGTCACCCAACCTTCGGTGACTGAGGGGGTAGCTATTTTCTTTTGTTTTTAAGTTTAACTGTTGGTTTTTGTAATGTTACTTTAATTGCTCTTAGATTAGCTTTTTTATGAAGCACAGTTTTAATGTATGTTGCTAACAATCTTGTTATTTTGAATATGCATTGTTCTTCAAGTAGACCACATTTTCTTTTTGATAACTAATAAGTAAAGTAGGTAGTGTTCGGTAGCTTCTTGTTGAAGATGTGGTTGTTTGTGCTACGGCATGATGCATTTAGGCAGTGGTGGTGATTGTATGGTGCTCATGTGAATCTGGTTCTGTAAATAGTTGTGCATATGTTAGTTCAAATATTGGTCATGCAAGTAGCGTGCATGCGAAATAGCTACATCATTTTACTAACATACTTTTGGTTTGTCACCAACATAGTTTTGATGTTTTGTTTATATGTACCAACAATTGCATGATTTAGTATTGTTTTAAGCAACTGAAGGTTAGGTTTGTTGGTTAATAGTCTGGTTAACAATTTGTGGGATGTGGGGGATGGAATTGCGCTAAACACCATTAGGCTAAGAGACAACAATCTAAGTACAGTATTTTAATGGTTTGGAATGAAGAACAGCCGACACGTGTTTGGACACTTGCGTCGTCTTCAAGGCTGGATGGTTAAACCACATTCAAGTATCATGTACAATAGACAATAACATAATACATCAGCATATATAGCAGTATAAGGTACAAAATTAAATAACAGATATGTGAGACATTCACAAAAAAGGACATATCCAACATGAAAAAATGAATGAATAAGTGAGGGACATACCATATCCGGTAAGAAGTGTAGGACAGCAGTAATGGATTAATAAAGGCATATCGCAGAAGGAACAAGGATATGGAGAATGTACATGAGCATAATTGTAATCCATACAATATCATCTTCAAGTGTAGTTGATGCCACACACACCCTCGCAAGGCCCCCATGCAAATAATGCACCAGCACAGTGCCATGAGTACAAAGTAGTAGTGTCAAGCCAGAAAAGTGGTCCGATCGGTAGTGGTGCCGATAGCCATCAAAGGAAAAAATTAATATATAAATGGCACCCTTGATAGAAATTGCAGGATCGATACAGAAGGTACTAAGGAAAATGGCTAGATCCAGGCACAGCGTCCATTGGAGAGTCGCCAAATCCAGTGAAGTAACCAATACAAAGCAACCCAAAACCAGAGTGTCAAATATACCATATGGGTCGGTATAAAATGATGTAACCAATAAAGATATGCTTACCATAAGTATTTAGAAATGGCCAATGAATATCAGAAACCTATTGGAACATGAACGAGAGTGAATTAGTAATGGATGCTAGGAAATACCTGGAATCAAATGGGAAAAAGAGAACGATAACTATCGAAACTTACCAACTGGAGATTGATGGGTAAGTACCCGTTGAAGAATGTATATCTTGATCAATATGAAAAGCCAATTGGCTGGGACGAATATATCGCCTGAAAAAAGTAGCATAATAAATGAGAGATGGGAACACAGAACCATCAGTTGACGGCCACGAGCAAGAAGGAAAAAGAATTTAAACTCACTCTGTAAATCGAGTATGGAGCAAATTAAATGAGACAAATCCAGTAGATGCTTACCTGGGTTGCTCTAAAATACTGATAGCCGCCATGTACGCCACGGAAGTGACGAAGGCGGTAGCGCGAGCGAATTACGTCGCGTGAGTGACGTACATTGTCAACATTGTGACGTTGGCAGAGGTAACATTCAAACGGGTCGCAAAGATGACGTCTACTGTCAACAAAGGACCTAAAATAACGGCGAGGTACTGTGTGCGTGATCGCGATCGCCAAGTTCATATGACTAAGAGACTAATAATTGGATACTAAAACAAATATTCAATGCATCATGCAAAGTTAAAGTCTTTGAATGCATCGTGTTTGAAAGGAAATCAATGTCCAAAAGTATACAGAACACAACAGAAAAATAAACAAAATCGCCGAGATGACGAGTTATGTCAACGAGGGACCGAGGTACTGCCAACGTGTTCACGGTAACCGCATAATTTTCATGAATGACTGGAAGTCGGATACAATTAATTATTAGCACAGATAATCAGTGAATTGACAGATAGGATAAACAATCCAATGTCGACAAAATTATGTAAGATAATCAAAGCATGTGAGTTAGCACTAATTGCAGAGGAGTGCTGGCAAGTGAAAAAGCACGGGGGAATTGCAACAGTGAGATCTGGCCGCATCAACATAATGACTGGCAGTGGCTAAAGATTGAGTGATGAGCAAATTAATACACTTAAACAGTACATTCAAATTAACATTCCAATACAGGCCGGATTCATAGAAAAACATGCATCTCGTGGTCAGAATTTAGTCCATGAGTGGTACATCGCAGTAGACAGATGAGTTTAGCTTCCATCTGCCGCAATTTCAATTGAAGATTCCCGCCCCTTTTCTCCTTATGCGCTCTCATTAATCCAATGAAGCGCAAATCAGAGGTTAAATCCAATTCATGTTCAGCCTGCCAGTGAACTGCTAGAGGGGATTTGGGTTCACACATCCGGAGACTGGTCAAGTGTTCTCTAATACGGATTCTGAGTTGACGTATGGTACTTCCCACGTAAAGTTTGCCACAAACACATATGATGGCATACACCACGTGGGTTGTTTTACAATTGATGAAATCCCGTATTACCACTTGAGATCCAAACTTGTCTGTAAAAGTTTGATATTTGGGATGGGCCCAAGGACACTGATTGCAGTTTCCACAATTGTGAAAACCAGCCGGTTGACGTAGCCAAAAAGGGTTGGCCACTTTATTCTCAAAAAATGACAGACTAACCTGTGATTTGATAGCAGGTGATCTCAAAAAAGTGAATTTCGGTTTAGGTGTCAAAAAAGGTTCAAGGTCTTTGTCGAGTCTCGGGATGTGCCAATGTTTAGCCACCATTTTGTACAGCATAGAGGAGTCTGTAGTGAATTCATTTGGACTACAAACGGTTCGAGTGCCTCATCCAAATATTTTGATATTGTATTGATTACAATTATGCTCATGTACATTCTCCATATCCTTGTTCCTTCTGCGATGTGCCTTTATTGATCCATTACTGCTGTCCTACCCTTCTTACCGGATATGGTATGTCCCTCACTTATTCATTCATTTTTTCATTTTTTCATGTTGGATATGTCCTTTTTTGTGAATGTCTCACATATCTGTTATTTAATTTTGTACCTTATACTGCTATATATGCTGATGTATTATGTTATTGTCTATTGTACATGATACTTGAATGTGGTGTAACCATCCAGCCTTGAAGACGACGCAAGTGTCGAAACACGTGTCGGCTGTTCTTCATTCCAAACCATTAAAATACTGTACTTAGATTGTTGTCTCTTAGCCTAATGGTATTTAGCGCAATTCCATCCCCCACATCCCACACATTGTTAATATAGTATCAACCTGTGTGGCCAGGTTGAGCGGGATTGGACTGCTGCTCACACCGCCCCTTAGATTTCTTTTCACTGCAGACTCCTATAGTGATAAATAGCGCACAGGTACCGTGTTGCGAGTCCACAATCCCTGTACCTGAATAGTCTGGTTATGATGTCTTTTGTGGTGCTTGGCTGTTCTTTTCGCAGGTGCAGCATCTCTGCTTTTGCTGTGGTCTGTGGTATACTATAAAACATTTACAAAGCTGTTATTAGTTTTACATTTATTTGTGTTTTGTACATTTGCTGTGGTGTGCTATGAGCATAATGTGCCATTTATTGCACCTTGTGAGGCTATAACAGTGCTTGTTGTAGTGTTAGGTTCTTAGTTTTCTTTTTCCGCAGGTCTTGTCGGCATGTAGTGCTACCAGCTATGGTGATTTAAACCCCTAAATATATGGCATAGATTTTTGTGAATACTGTGCTTGTTGTTGCAGGTACTAATATAAATTGTTTTAAAAAAAATATATAATGTTCTTGCCTTGTTATCTCATGTTTCATATTGACTAAGTTTGGTTCCTGCTAGTATTACTCAGTGTTTATTAGTATTTTACATACTTGATATCTAAGGATGTTAGAAGATGAGGAGGTTAATTTGTTGATCATAATGTAATAATTATTTTTCATGTTCATTTACTCAAGGGATGCTGAGATTTGTGTGTGCTTTTTAGATTGTTTTTATGATGTGACTTTTCTTGTGTGTCTGTCAATAAATAAATTAAGCATGTCATTTGTTTCCAGTTGCCTTTATTGTGGATTGTGTAAAAGTTGTTTGTGTAAATGGGCACCTTTCCTGCAGCTATTAACTATGCTTTTGGGCTTGGCAATGGTGGTGATTAACACCTGGACATAAGCAACAGTGGTGATTTTGGACTCGTCAGAAGTTTTCTCTTCAGGCTGTGAAGCTCATGTTCATGGACATGCACGTATACAATTTATTTTGAAAGAACGCTACAAGGATTTGTTTTTTGAAAGGGATGTTCTTTTCCTCATTTTCTTGTGGTTTGCTTTCTCACAGGTATTTCAGTGCAGGTGTGTTATTGACGATGGTGTTGCTGTTTGTTCGCCCATGAGTTGTAGATTTGTTGATCCCTGTTGTTCCTGTAATTATATTGATGGTGTGTACATAGATGGATGTTACTTTTGATAGAAGTGTACTCTGATATCGTTTGGCAACATATTTCTTGTGTGCACACTTCTTTTGCTGTGTGTGTGCATTAATGCATAGATTGTGCAGCACTTTAAAACAAATCTTGGTACACTAAAATATCTGGCCCTTCTGAAATCGAATACTTCAATGCCATCCATGGTCATCCATCCACCAATCAATCGAAGACAATCCATCAGAGACCTCCTTTCATCAGCAGTTACCCACTCATCAAATGCTATACAGCCTCAAATTCCATCCAGCCACCAAACCTTTCAAATTCCATGATTCACCAAATTCAATCCTTCCACCAACTCCATCCATCCATCAAATCCATCCACCCACTACACTCAATTCATCAGCCAAATCGCATTCATTGATTGATCCACCAACCCCCATCTATGCACTGAAACCCATCTAGCTACTATACCCCTTTATTTAATCAAACTCCATCCATCCATTTACCAGACCTCATCCCTCCATCACAACCCATCCATAAATCAAACTCCATCAATCCATTCACCAAACACCAACCATTTAGCCACAAACACATCACCCACAAAACACTATCCATACAACAACCTCTCCATTCGTTTACCCATTAATCCATCTCATCCTCTCACTCTCTTACACTCACTAAGTTCTACTTGCCTCTCACGTTTGCATTGACTGTCACTCTTACCCTCAATCTTTCTATCTCTCCTCACCCACCCTCTCTCCAAATACCTTTCTTTATCAATCTTTCTCCTTCCTGTATCGCCCTCTTGCCTTTGTGCTTTAATTTCTTTTTGATCTCCACCCGTTCTTTTTCTTACTCTTACCTGTTTGCTCAGTTTTTTTCCGGTTTTCCCTTACACTGCTGGCTCTTTTCCATCTCCTTTCTGGTCCCCTGTGTGAGTCTCACTCTGGCTCTTAGACATGCGAGCCCCCCAGATTCTGAGCCATTAAATTAGCATGAGCAATGTCCCTCTGACAATAATCCACATCACACCGTGTCCTCATGATAGGGGGAATGGCACGTTGTCCTGCTGTTTCTTTTGCGTTGTCCATACATTTATTAATCAGGGGTTCTCTCTCCATCTCTCTCATATATATATATATATATATATATATATATATATATATATATATATATATATATATATATATATATATATATATATATATATATATATATATATATATATATATATATATATATATATATATATATATATATATATATATATATAGCAGCAGCAACAACAGAGGCAGGACGCCAGTAAGCATGACCCACACACAACGCGTTTCACGCTCAACTGAGCGCTTGATCACGTGATATATATATATATTACATTACTCTGGGGGGGGGGAGCATGCAGCAAGGAACAGGAGACGCTTGATTCTTATTGGTTGGAATTTTTCCCCAATATTCAACCAGCGCAATAGTCATTGTATAATATGACTCACATACCATGGATAGGCATAGTGGGTTAACTCAACACCCAGCCCCCTCCCTTTCTCGCAATTTCGGACAACATGCTATTGGGACTGTCTGGACTGGGGGCTAGCTAGACCTTTTGGTTGTAACCCCTGAGCTTCTATCCGGGGCTAAAACCAAAAGACCCAGGACTATAGCCCCCCCTGACCTCTCACCCCCCACCCACCAGCAACGCCTCTGCTCTTTTGTCTTCCTCCTGAGTTCGACACCTCATCCCCCATATTTCTCTAGGAAAGCCAGCCAGTCGTAACCAATCACTGTTGGGCATTTCGGGTAATATAGCCATCAGGTTTTCCATGTCATATATCGCCTTCCCTACCCATTCTTTAAATGAGGGGAGCAGTGGTCTCTTCCAGTGTATAGTCGAACACAACCTTGCCGCCAACAGGTTCCTTGACATATGCCATAGCGTACAGATCCTGTCTCCATTCACTACTACTACAAATAGAACCAAAAAAGATACCAATTCTCTCTCTATCCCATCTATCTTCTTTATCCATCCCAGGACCTCCTTCCAATACGCCTGTGACAACTCCACCACATGTGCCAGAATGTCCCTGTTTCCCAGCAACCCCTCCAGTATGTTGGATTAACCCCGACATACATTTTGGCCACTGTCTGGGGAGTGTACTGCCACCTGTTCTGCAGCCGGTAATTGTGCATCTTATACTGCATGTAAAGTGATGCTTTCCAAGAACTTGTACAGATATGCCTCCATGCATTCTCCTCTCCCCCCCCCCCCCCCAAGTTTTTTTCCAACTGAGTCTTTGCACAAATTACCTCACTTGTTCTCGCTTCAGCCAGGAAATTATACAGGACAGATATCGATCCCATCATTGATGCGGACTCCAAACATATCTTGCAACTGGTCATGGGGCAGAAACTGTCTCCCCTACCCAAAATTGTCCTGCTCTCACTAGACCCATCTCATAGCATGGCTGACTCACAGCAGTTCCTGTAGCGAGTCAATAATTGGGAGCACCCAGATACAACTCAACGGCGATGGCCACATAGTTACCCCAGCCATGCATTTCTGCTTCCCCCAGATGTCCCATAGTATCCTTAAGACTGGGTGCATATAGATGCTGGCTGGGAGCCAGACTTGTGGGACCCACAGCTACCTGCCGCCCCAACTCAAGGTCACTGGTTTAAATAGCTCATGTTGTAGCATTACCCATTGCCGATCCTTGTTTTCTCCAAGATGATCAACCATAACCCTCAGCTGGGCCACCAAGTAACAATTTCCATATTAGGAATGGTTTTATATGGTATTTTAGGTTTTTTCCCTTGCCATAGGAATTTCAACCACACCCTCTTGGC
The DNA here is from genome assembly GCF_040938575.1 of Ambystoma mexicanum. Classification (NCBI taxonomy): domain Eukaryota; kingdom Metazoa; phylum Chordata; class Amphibia; order Caudata; family Ambystomatidae; genus Ambystoma; species Ambystoma mexicanum. The sequence goes on along the minus strand of NC_090934.1, from coordinate 975,267,454 downwards.
TTTCTCACAAAAAGGCCTGAGGTATCTTAACAGCCAGCATTTGGAACATGAACAAGTGTCTCTGGAGAAGATTCATTTTAATGACAGTCAGCCTCACCCCAACCCCTAGGAGAACACAAGCTTTTCCCATTTTCTCAGATCCTTCTTGATAATTGGCCATAGATCCGGGTATTTGGCCTCATGCAGGTCATCTAGTGTGTTTGTGATGTAAATCACCAAATGGGTAATTCTGCTCTCCGTGACCTGAATCCGTGCGTTTCTCAATACCTGCAAGGTCTTTTCCAAGTGATGCATGAGTAGCAATCACACTGACTTGGTCATATTTATTTTGAAACCCAACAACCTCCCAAATACCCCCAGCAGTTGGGTAATGTGGGCACTGACTGCGCTGGCCTCCTCAAATATAACATGTCATCCGCAACGCTGCTTTATTCACTGTGCTTCCCACCGTAAAACCCATTATCTCCGGATCCTTGCTGACTGCAATTGCTAAGGGTTCAATTGCTATTGCGCACTGCAATGGAGACCGGTGATACCCCTGTCTCGTCCCTCTAGTTAGTGGGAATCCCTCTGATGTTACACTATTTACTGATACATATCCTTTGGGCTGGTAGTATAGTGCTCCAATCCCATTATCCATTTCTCTCCAAAGCCCATACACCGGAGGAAAGCAAACAAAAATCTCCACTCCACCCAAATGAATGCCTTTGCTGCATCTTAAGATGGGAGCATTGGATCGAGTTCATCCCCCTTGAAAGCGGCCATTAATCGAGTTATCTGTATGTTAGCAGCCCCTTGTCTGTGCCTTACAAATTCTGCCTGGTCCGTGTGAATCAGTTTCGGGAGGATAATACTCAATCTGCTTGCCATAATATTGTGACGAGCTTAGCATAACAGTCCAAGAGGGAGATGGGTCTCTAGGAACCACATTCCCTACTACATCCCTCTTTATGTATCAATACTATTCTGGCCTTCAGGAAGGACTGTGGTATACCTGCCCCTTCCAGGGCCGAAGCTCGGAACCAATAGAGGCCCTGGAAAGAACTTTCAAAGTGGCCCCACATTACACATTTTCTGCAAGCACAACCCTTATCCTATGGGAAAATGTGGAAATAACACACAAGAGACCCAGGGTGCAGCTGCCTACCGGGAATCTCCAGAGTTCTCTATAGGCCAGCCGTCCCCTGGCCCCTTCCAGTATTTAATTAAAAAGGCTTTGCATTAATGGGGACAGCACCCCCTCGTATCTCTTATAAAAGCTGGACGTAAACCTGTGATTTCCCAGGTTTCAATGATCTGATCTCCTGAGACCCCCCACCTCTGCGTCTTGAGCAAGACCACCTCAAGTTCTGCAAAAGCCTGAAGACTTTTCTCTTTACCTCTTCCTTCTTCTCTTCCCTGCTACTCAGTAGTGTGACTAATGTGCAGGGCCCTTATGTATCCTCGGACCCGACCCCCTCCACCCCCCACATCTCTCATCCCAGCCACTGTCTATTCACTGCACTTGCCTAGACTCACCCTCCCTACGGGAGGTTGCACTTACCTCTTCCCTTCTTGGGCACTTTCTCCAAGCACTTGTCCTTGTGCACCACAGCACCTGTCCCTCAGCCCCCTCCCCTCTGCACTTGCACACTCTGAACACTCACAAGGCATAGTAGGTTCGTCTCCCTTCCCTTTCATTCTCATCATTTCTTTGTACCATTAATTTGAACTATTTGTTTTTGTAATTAATTGTGTACCTTCCCCTGTCCCCACCCTGTGCCTTGTGGGCGCTTTGAAACAGTTTTGCTAATTGTATAAGCGCCTAACAAATGACCAATAAATAATTAAGAGGATGCCTAACAATATGAGGGACTTTTTGAATGACACCTTTCAAAGGGTACCTCGCGACCTAAGGTAGAGTGGATGGGAACATTCTTGGGGTTTTTGATTTTAGATTTACATATGTGATTGAGTACTGCGTCGCAGAGAGTAAGCTGCCACAGAGACTTTGAGCCCCTCTACTCTGTTTGTTAAAAATGATTCTAGTTTGGGTGAGCTTACAAATTACCATGCGTCGTGAAATAAAGAGCTGTGGAAAAAATAAATAATCCTTTTATTTGAAGTTTAAAGCCTTTGTGGATGACGCGTGTTTCGGCAATGCATGCCCTTTTCTAATCCAGGCCTAATTCTGTTTCAAAATGATGACCGCATAATGCAATGACGTGCAGTAGGTCATGGGGTCAATCCCGCCTCGTTTCGAATGGTCCTCCATGCGCCGTGTAGTCTGCTCACTGCACGGCACACGGAGGACCGTTCGAATGTATTGCCGAAACACGTGTCATCCACAAAGGCTTTAAACTTCAAATAAAAGGATTATTTATTTTTTCCACTGAACAATTTTTCCTCCGCTCTTTATTTCATGGCGCATGGTTATTTGTGGGCTCGCCCAAACTAGAATCAATAAATAATTAAAGTAGTGTAACCAAGACCTCTAGGATCTCCCGGTTCCCGGCCACATTCTGGGGACCCTTAGCCTATCCAGAAATGACTCTATCCCCAACCTATCTTCCCCTTCTTTATTATACAGTGTCCTTTAGTAGTCCCCAAAAGCATTTGATGTATTTCGGGTGTTTCAGGAGGCCACTCCTGCCCCTTTGATCTCCTACGCCCCCCTATCTTCCCGTTGTTGCTTTAACATATTCGCAAGCATTGCTGCACTCATTTGATAGGCTATTTGATAGGCTGCAATGTAAGTGCATGTTGACAGATGAAAGATGGACAGAAAAACAAAAGACTCCTTACATAGAACACTAATGGCGGTATGTACAGTTGTTCTTGCCATTTGTATATATGTCTATGCACAGGTGAATTGTGGTGTCAGTGTGCCATGTTTCAGATCATGTTTTAGCCTTTTTAGTTTAAGTGAACTGTGTGAGAAACATGAAATGTTTCAGATGCTTGAGCGCTGTCTGTAGTGCTATGTTTGTGAGTGCTATGTGTATTTCTGTGCTGGCCCAGAGGAGGGGTCTTTTTTTGCTTCATTTTGTGGTATGGTTGTAAGCGGGGTTGCTTCCCTTTTCTTCCTTTTGCTTCGTTTGAGAGTACTATATAGTTCGGTTAACTTTTCTCACAGTATGTTTGAGGTTGTCTGTGCATGCTGCGTGAATCTTTCCCACGTTTGACAGTACTTTATTGTGCATGCATTCAACCTGCATCACTGTTGGAGGAATCCCAGTGCTCTAGCACGGATAGAAAATTGTGAATACAGTAAGATGTAGATTTGTTTTGGATGTGTGAACAGGCGTGCATGTGTAAATGTGTTGTATGCATCACATTACAACTAATGTTCATTCTTTTTCACTTGTGACTGTAGTTTGAGGCATGTTCAGCATCTTCCCTGTCGAATGTGTTTGGGTGTGGGGATTGCCATCGAAGGGTGACTGTGTACATGGGATGTGGTTATGCTAGGGTATATGAACACTTGTGTGAGGCTATTGGACGGATGTCATGTTTTGGAACAGTGCCTGTGTTCGAGTGTGGGAGCATGTATCATTATGTATACATGTTGTTTTTATGATATTGTACCATGTCTCTTGCTCCATGAATGATCACTTATTATGCATGTTGTGTTTTGTTCTGCAAATGTTTTTGTCTGTAGTGAGTGTAGATGTTTTATCTAGTACTCGGATAGCTCTTACTTGAATAGATCTGATAGCTCGTACTCAGGGTTGCTCTCCGTCTTCTGTTCCTCTTTTACAATCTCCCAAAGTAACCTTTTCTGGTGTCACTCCTATTACTAACAAAGATACTCTTTGTCTTCTTGCTCGTGCTCACCCTAATTTTTCCCCTATACCATCTGCACTTATATCTAAAATCTATCCCTCACTTGTCTCTTAACTTACAATTTTATTTAATTATTGTCCATTTTCATCTACCTTTCCTTCTTCATTCAAGCATGCTACTATTATTCCTATCTTGAAAAAACCCTCTGCTGATGTTTCTTCTGCGTCTAAATTTTATCCAATTTCACTTCTTCCATATCTTTCTAAAATTCTTGAGCGTGTAGTATATACTCAAGTTTCTACTTCGTCTCTCAAAAATCTACTCTCCCTTGTTTTTAATCTGGGTTTCACCCAGGATATTGTACTGTGAGCAACTGTGACCCGCAACTTGTGGATGAATTTTAATCCACAAATTGCAGGTCATTGCAAGACAATTTTCAGTGTACTGTTCTTTTTGTTAAAGTGAACAATAGTTAATTCTATGTTGGGTTTCATACTGTCTCATCATTGGCTTTTTTGATTCCTAGTGTGTCATGGTGTACTAATATCTGTGTGTGTATGTTTTTTCATCCGTTGTTTTGGATCATTTTTCTTACTGCCTCCTACACAGGGCAAAGAGTGGTGTTACTCCAGACCTCCAGCGCATATACGTATATATCAATACGTTTTTTCAGTGCATATCTTGAGTTTAGCTGATAGATAGCAGTTCAAGCTAGCTGTATGCCAAAATTAGCATGCATCTTTGTTGGTAAATGGAAACCTCAATGCAAACAGCTTTGTTTCAGCATTTCTTTTGGACATTAATGTTGATGAAACTTGATGAAATTTAGCATGGGCTTTTGGATCTGTCGATCAAATGTTGTGAGCTTTCATGGACCAGGTCAGAAGTTGCAGCAGAAAATATTTTGCGTTTTCCTAAGTAAAGTGTCTTGTAATGTTAACCATAGAGTGGAGGCCATGGCTATAAAAAAAAAAATAGTAGAGCATCTATATAAATATGGTTAAGTTGCACTGTGGGCGTGGCCTGGAGCTCATGGCGAGTAGAGGCTGAGTTGCTGAACTCTGGCCAAGACGCTGCATCTAGATCCTTTTCGCCTGATTTAAACTGCACCTACGGCGACGAAAAGCAGCCACGAGCGCATCAGAACCGATCCCCACAGGATCCTACGGTTTCCAGAAAAATCGGAGTCTTTGAGCCTGCGGGATCTCCACCGAATCGATTCCCCCCCCTCCCTTCGACAGGACCCAAGATGGCGGCTAGCCTTTGAATCCGGCGCCGTGTGGAACAGCGACATCCTTTGCAGCCGCTCCAGTGCACAACCTAGGCGGAACATCGGAAGCAAGTCGCGGCCGCGGAGGGGCCCGAACTCCCACCCGAACTCACTCTTGCACGATGCACCACTCGGCCCCGGGAACCGCACCACGCTGCGGGCTGCCGCGCAGCTCCACCCCCACCGAGGAGGAAAAGATCAGCCAGCCGGGGGGGAAAGCGGAGGATCCAGCCCAGGGACGCTGGGAGCGGGTAGCCGCGTCCGATCCCTGATGCTGCTGGGGCGGTGATCCAACTCACGGCCAGGAGGAGAGAAGCAAATTCAGAGCCGGCTGAGGAAGCGAAAAGAAGGCGACGCACGGACTCCACGAGAACGAGGGTGCCTCTCTCCTAATCAGCCCCAGAACCTGCCTGCCTCAGCGAGAGAGGAGCCAAGAAACTTGAGGTGAGGAGAACGGTGGGAAGTACACGCTCCCAACAGGGCTGCTGAAATCTCCCAATAAATGGGAATATAGACACACGCCTCCGGCATAACTACAGGCACCCCCCAAGAGCAGTTTTGAAGGCCTGATCCACTAGGCCCAAGTGGCCACAAAAGGGCATCTCCAGGAGAGCCTCACACGCCATAAATTTACACTCTGCTAAACCCTGGTGACAACCTGAATAACGCACTGCGTATGCTGGGAGCCACGAGATCAGCCCTCACATACAGCAAACCTGGCCTAGCCCACTCACCCAACCCCACGACGATCTTCCCAGGACAGCACTGAGGACCAGAACTGCCCACCCCCAGAGTAGATTGGGCAGCACTCCAATAAATCCCTCATCATGGCTGCCAGAAATAAGGGAAAAATAACCACTATGGACACATGTCTCCACTAAAGCAAAGACCCCTGTGCAACCTCACCCTTCTACCCCCGAATCCGCGCATACAAAAGAAGGGGAATCCTCCGACAATCAATCCCAAGTGCTGGAAGCCATTGCATCACTAAGAACATTCATAGATTCCAGAATTGACAAATTTTATTCCGAAATCCAACTCATGCGTCAAGATGCCCGAAACGTAACTGAGAGAGTGACGAATGCCGAGACAACCATAAAGGAAACGTCTGATGATACCACAGAACTGAAAACAAAGGTTGCGGATCTGGAGAAGAAAGTAGCTGTGCTTGAGGCAAAATCTGAAGATGCCGAGGGTCGGGCGCCGAGAGACTAACGCAAGGATTTTCAGTTGAAAGGGCACACAGATCCCTACAATCCCTACAAAAGAGACACCCACCGGGCTCTCATCCTCGCCCTATAGTCGCTAAAATACTCAATTTTCAGGATAGAGAAACCATCTTGAGGTACTCTAGAGAAGAGGGACCCATAGAATGTGGAAACTCCAAACCAATTTGTGCCAGTCAAAGCGAGGCTCAGACATTTCAATATGAAATACTTGCTGCTTTACCCTTCCAGACTGAAGGTAATCTACAAGGGCCGTGCGATTTTCTTGGAGACCCCTGCAGCCGCCAATATCTGGCTGGAAGATAATAACCTGGCAGAAGGCAAAGACATCCAACCTATGGAAGACTGAAGTGAACCCCACAGAAGCGCTCGAGACACGGAATGTCATATGACTCACAATTTCAACGCAGACATAAGGCGAACAGAAACCAAGAAGGTAAACCACACGACAGTTAGCCACATGGATGCGGCCCTCGCTCGGCCTCCCCGCCAGGCACAAGGCACAACCCCCACGAACAGTTCAGGGCAGGCCAGTTGCCTGACCGACCCCACTCGTGCCCGATACACGGATGGGTTTAGATGGCGCGAGAGCGCCTGAGCACCACAAGGAAAATGTAGTTGCTGGGTGCACCAGTTCCAGTTATGTTAATTGTTTTGTCAGTTACACAGTCTTCAAAACGCTAAGGAAGGAGAGGCGTGGGGCTAGACAGACTCAGGAGCTGGGGGTAAGTGGACCCTGGAACCCAAACAAAAGATCCTGCACCCTGGGGCAGAGGCTGCCCCAAGACACCTGGGGAGATAGGAAAGAAAGGACCAAAACACCAATGTAATGGCGTCCCAACTCAAAGTGATGAAATGGAATGTGAGAGGGATGGGCTCATATCTAAGAAGGAATCAGATCCATTCCTACCTGTGCAGAAAGAAGGTCCCGATCACGATGCTCCAAGAGACCCACCTCACGGAAGAATCCACGTCCAAACTATCTGAACGGTGTGGAGGGACCGGAAGAGGGGCGCCTTATTCCAAGTTCGCTAGGGGAGTATTTACGTGGGTAAACCCAACTGTACCATTTCAACTGCAGGGCTATGAAGCCGATAAAGAGGGAAGATACTTAATAATGTGGGGAACCATTGAACACACGACTGTGTGTCTAGTAAACTCATACCTCCCGCAACATGGAATACCCTCACACCTCAAAACGCTATGCGCTAAAATGGTGCACCACAGAGAAGGAGCATTTATATGGGGAGGTGATTTCAATTGCATCAGAAATTGAACCATGGACAGGTCGGATCCCCCTCATCAACTAAATAACGCTGCAAACAATGCACTAAACAACACAATAGAGCACCTCAACTTAGTGGATATCTGGAGGGAGCAACACCCCACTGAGAGGAACTACTCCTACTACTCAGCCCCACACACGAGGATAGATTACCTGTTCATAGACCGAGAACAGGTTTTGCTGGCGGAATCCACAACATACCTAGGCAGATCCATCTCTGACCACTCACCGCTAGTCATGCAATGGAAACTCACGGGGCCAAGACCACCAATTCCGACGTGGAGAATGCCAACAGCAGCACTCAATGACCACGCATTCAGAGAAGAACTTGGTACCAAATTAGAAGACTATATAGACATTAACAAAGACTCAGTGGCAAGCTGGGGCACACTATGGGAAGCTATGAAAGTAGTGACACAAGGAGAAGTAATATCAGGAGCTCGGGGCATCCGAAAGCAACTGAAAGCAGAACTAGCGGATCTAGAGGCTTAGATAGCACACCTGGAATCCAAACCGGACGCCACACCAGAGACAGAGGCGGAATTGAAAAGAATCTGAGAAGAATGCCAATCCGCCTGGAGCAGATTGGCCAAATTTGACTGTGCGACATACACTGCTGAGACACACAAGGAAGCAGATAAGCCTGGCAGAATGTTGGCTTGGTTGTGTAAACGCGAACACCCAAAGCATCTCCCAACTGAGATTACGGACAAAAGAGGGACAACCCACAAGACACAGCAAGGCATTAACAATGCTCTAAACTATATACACACGACAAACAAATACTCAGGACTAGGGGTGTCACGGTATTAGTTTTATGACGGTACAATAACCTTCTTGCCAAATGACGGTTATCGCGGTATAGCAGGTGGAGTTAACTAATCTTAACAAATATTTTCTAAAAGGTCATAAATTGTCAGATTTATCATCACAAACAAAACCATGCACCCAGGGCCAGAATTGGGCTTTTCAACATACTTTCCACTGAAATGCCACCCCTTGCTTGCACCAAACACAAACGCACGTGTGGAGAGGAGGGTGGGGGGGGGGCCCTGCTGCGACTGGCAAAGCAAACTGAATAGCTTTTCTTAAGTGGTCATTTAGGCTTTTAGCTCCCCCACTGGCTACTGGTGAAGATGAACATGTTGCCATATTGATAATCTGCATGCTACAGATCAATGGAGTCTGATGGTAGTATACGCTTGTGCGCATACACACACACACGCACACGCACTCTCTCTTTACGTTACAGCCTTTAGTTTACTTCTGGGCCAAAAGGTGTTCAGTAATCACGGACATGTTACCCTTTGGTATGGCAGCAGGGAATACCCACAGAGATGATTACATTTTGCAGTGTGACTTATTATATGTAAATTCAATGATAGAACCAGGGAAATCCACCATTGTCATATGTTTAGAAAACATTATCCATTATAAATATATAAACCCCAAAGCCGCCAACCCAAAGTCCCGGGAGGATAGCTCAGCGGCAACGTGCGTGCCTTGGAAGCAAGACGACACGAAGCAACACAGGTTCGATCCCTGGGTCCGCGCTTAGAAACCTGTGGGTGTTTAAGCGCGTTATAAATACGCAACTAAGACAAAAACAATTACGCAACTAAATAAACAAAACCAATTTCTTTAACAGCACCTCGATGCCCTGGGGCTGTGTGAGCGCTTTAAAAAAAAAATGTAAATAAAAAAAAGTAAACCCCTTTCCTTCTTGGCATTGTATTTATTCTTCCTATTGCTAACATGTTGATTTTGTGTCAGGCACGTGTGGTTTATGGAATGGCATTAAAAACTGCTGAAACTGAAACTACTTGGCAGACAGCACATCCAACAGTGCAAGACCAAGACTGCGCAGAACTTGCTTACTGCAGCCTTTCAAAATCAGATTGAAAAGCACACTTAACGGTATGAACGGTATACCGGTATAAACAATGTGACGGTTATTATTGTTCAATTAAGTGGTTCAAGGTATCTTTAACGGTATACCGTAATACTGTTGCATCCCTACTCAGGACATCAAAGCTACCTTAGAAGAGAGAGAACTTCCAAGACTATCGGATGACCAAAGGGAGTCATTGGACACGGAGATCACTACGGAAGACGTGACGGAAGCTATTAGATCACTAGCTACATGCAAAGCCCCCGGGAGCGACGGCCTCCCGCCTGAATTCTACAAAACATACGAAGCAACTCTCACCCAGATCCTGCATGAGGTATATATGGAGGAATACGAAAAAGGGATCCTACCCAACTCTATGAAAGAAACGATAATAATCCCTATGCTTAAACCTAACAAACCCAGCAACGACTGCGACTCATACCGACCACTAGCAATGTTAAACTACGATAGTAAGATTCTAACTACAATTCTGGCCAAGAGACTGGCGAGGGTGGTGGGAATCCTGATCCATGATGACCAGAATGGCTTTGTTCCAGGGCGCAACACCACAGGTAACCTGAGGAGGCTCCAACACATTATGGCTGAGACCTACTCAAGGGATGAAGATCTAGCAGTGCTTTCGCTCGATGCCATAAAGGCATTCGATTCCATCTTCTGGGAGTGGTTGGTCGAGGTGCTGAGGGAGTTTGGCTTTGGCGAGGGCTTTGTGCGATGGGTCAAGGTGCTATATAACTCTCCTGTAGCAAGAGTAAAGACCGGCGGAACGATGTCCAAACCCTGTGCGATACAGCAGGGCACCAGGCAAGGATGCCCACTATCACTGATGTTATACATCCTAGGCCTAGAACCAGTAACCATTTATTTCAGGAAACAGTACTTTGATGCAGGCATCGGGCTGGGTAATGATCACTCCATAATATCACTGTATGCGGACGACGTTCTCCTATACCTGAAGGACCGAACAGCTTAATGCACAAGTCGCACTAGATGTCCTCGACAATTACGCACGATACTCCGGGATTAAATTCAGCAGGCTAAAATCCTGTGCGTTTCCACTAGCTAGACTCAGGAGCTTGAATAATACCGTATTACCAGATGTTGGGATAAAATGGCAACCAGAGATGTTTCGATACCTAGGAGTCGTCGTGAGGCACACCCCGGAGCTCACACACGAACATAACACTGAAAAAGTAATAAAAGGCCTCCGCAAATGTATTAAATTTTGGTCGAAACTACCACTTGCAATGATGGCCAGAGTAGCAATTGTCAAAATGAGAATCCTTCCCCGATTCTTGTACTATTTTGTGAACGTTTGCCATTACATCAGACCTCCCTTCTTCAGGAAGCTGGAATCACTAATCGGGGGCTTCATATGGGGGCCATCCAGACATAAACTCTCCTCATCTACACTTACGCTCCCTTCAAAGAAGGTGGGATACAGCTACCATACCTTCAAATGTATTATTTAGCAGCACAGCTCAGCCACGTGACGAAGTGGCTCTTAGATGAACCAACCGCAGAATCTGGGCTACTGTGGCAAACACCCTCCAGGTTATTCCCTAAAGAGACACTCTGGAACGCTCTGAAACTGCCATATGATGTCCCCATGATCGTAACACTAGGCAGGCAGATATGGTCCAGAACCTGCTTTCTCCGGCAACTGAAACACCCCTACTCCCCCAATACCCCTATCCTGGCAGACGCATGTAAGACCCAGACAGATCTCACTGTAGCCAGAAGCTGGGAAAGAGCTGGAATCTATACATGGGGAGACATGTTTGAAGAGGGCACATTCAAGGAATTTGAATCGCTACAAGCAAATGAAGGACTCGCAAGCGGCCAGTTTCTATGGTACCATCGACTCAAGAAGACTGCCAAGAAAAAATTGAATTCATGGCCAGAGGAACCCACCACAGATCCCCTCCTTCAGGAGATGCACGATCTCGCTGATGGTTGGAAACCGGTGGCCCGCCTTTACAGTCGGCTGGTGGACAAACCCAACCCAAAAAGCGCATCATTGAAGGAAAAGTGGGAAGCAGAACTAGAAACTACATTGACCGACAATGAGTTGGAAAGAATATTACTCTACCCCAAAGAGGTGTCTAGAAACACCAGATTCGGGCAGATGCAATTGAATGTCTTATACAGGACGTACATGACCCCACAAAGGGTGGCCGCCTTCAACAGATGAACATCGCCAAAGTGCCCCTGGTGCGAAGACGACAAAGCTGACCTGGTCCACATGTTCTGGGCTTGTACCAAGACAACGAAATTTTGGTCCATGGTAAAACTAACTTGCACAGATGCCAGGCTAACCAGATACGAGTGGAACCCGAAAGAATGTTTACTAGGAGCTCATCCCAGACTGAGCAAACGCAAGCAACTGGTCAAACTAATGGACATAGCCTGCATACTCGCAAAGAGAAGTCACCAGGGGGCCCGAGACACAAACGCTGGCTCAAAGAACTGGAAAGATGGACGGAAGCAGAGACCAGAAACTGGCAGGATGGAACCAACGTAGGTGGTGACAATGTGAACAACACCCTCAAATCATGGAAAGGCCTGCCGGCTGACATACAATTTGCTGCCGACCATAAACCCCCCTGAGAACTCCCCACCAACAATTTGACTAAGAACCATCTAAGCAATGAGAGCCACCCGACCTTGATCCCCTACAGCACCTGAACTGCTAGCCACCTGCCCCCTTCCCCAAACAGATTGCCGAGAACAATATATCATACCACGAAGACTGTTTTGGTTAACCGTTTATTGTGTTAATACCTGTTAATTGCTGAAATGTGTATGTATTTGCACAAATACCAATACAATGCATTACAGAAAAATGGTTAAGTTGCACTCCTAAACAAAAGGGCAATTTTTTGGGCTTCTAACACTAGTGCCCGTGAATTAAACTGACCCAAGAAGAGATACCCCCTACCCTGTATGTTTTTGGTGACTTTTGGGAAGTTCCATCTGCAGGTAGCAAAGTTATAAGGAAGTTCCAAAAACATTTTCCATTCAAATTTGGCTGGGGAATGTAGACTTAGCGTACTGCAAAAGACACTGGACAAGTGACTCCATGCTTGGTAAAATGTTGGCTTCTGGACAACTCCTGATCTTTTCTTGGTAGTTATCTATGACCGGCTTTTGAAAAACAAATGTAGACCCACAAAATAGAGGAAAATTCCATAGTATTCTCGCTCTTAGATGTCGTAGGGAAAACATTTGCAAAGACAGTGTTTGGGTTGCAGATGAAAGCCCACTGAGCCATCTGCAAGCAGGTTTTAACCCTGGAATGAGCACTGGTCCGGAAAGGTCCTGATGAGAAAGGGGGGTTCATGTTCCGCGCACAATATAGGTGAATGGGGGAGAGGTGAAGTTGGCATGATGTTGTAATTTTATATGTATCTAACATAGTGAGACTGGGATATATGTGTGTGTTTAGTGTTACGCTGTGTATAGGTTGATACATTTAAAATTTGCATGCGCGCAGGAAGATAAATGTCAAAACCGGCCGATGAAACATATAGTTATGGCGTGCCATGTAAGCGCCTAGAAACTGAGCAGTGAGGAGCTTCACAATGTGCATGCGAGAAAGGAGATATGTCATGAAGAAACCACTGTAAAGAGGACACAATAGTTTTAAACACGCATGCACTGATATGCATATATGGGGAATTTACACATCCATATACAGTATGCTCTTTTAATAAATTGCTTAAACCCTCCAGTCAGGGCTTGCAAAGTGAATTCTGATTGACTGAAAAAACTGAAGGAAATGTAATGAGTAGCCGTGAACTTAAGCAGATGGTCAGCTAACAGGCCGGTCTGGGGGTTGTATGGCCTGGCAGTATCACAGAAAGGAGATGCAATCTTTTAAGTGCATGGAAGCTTATTTATTGTTCGGGGAAATCTGGCCATTTGCTTTTGGCCAGCAATAAACCTGGTGTGAAGGGGTGCCTGAGGCCAGAGTTGACTGATAAATATATATTTTAATTGAAATGTTTATTGGTTACACTTAAAAGACAATTAAGTAAATTAACCATTTAAATATCAACAAAATAAAGATCCACGACAATCTTGAAAACATCAAAAGCAGTGTACCGAGAGCAACACAGCAAACAGCAAAGGACAGAAAAATCAGTTTCAGATGTGCCCCAGGCCTTGTCTTTTACAGTTATTTTGATTGTAAAAAGGACATCCATTAGAATAAATCTCCGAAGGCCACTGTGTTTGGGCAATGAATCATATGTCTAGCTTATTCAGTGATCCAAAATTGCTCCCTTAATATTACTATGAGTTTGAGATCACTTCATCCTTTCACATCCGAGTCATTCAGTTGCTTCAGATTGCAGCAGTAGAATCTCAATGAACTTGAGTACTGCTAGACTCACTCTCTCTCCCATAAAGACCCATTGCCACCACTCTGAATCTAAGGGTGTCACTCGCTGGAAACAATAGGCTTGTAAATATTTTGTGCACAAATGATTAAGGGCTGAGCAAGAAGTCACAAATGGCAAAGAGATTCACTATGTCTTGCGAGTCACAGAATCGACAATATGATTGTTCAAGCCTTATTTGTTTCTAGCTAGTTTTACTTGGCCCGTGGCAAGGATATTTAAACGCACTCTCGACAAGAGATCTCTGTAATGGTAAGAGGGAAATTTCAATAGCTATTGTGACGGTTAGTTTAGACCTTTTTGCTCAGGTTCTAGACGTGGGGCCTCATTAAAACCCTGCCGGTCTGGTAACAACGGCGCCGGTAGGCCTACCGGCACTGTTGTTACCGGACCAGCAGAGTATAAGTCTGACCGAGTGGGCGGAAAGGGAAGTGCCTTTCCGCCCACTCGGTCAGACTTGTACTCTGCAGATTTTGACAGTAGCCATTATAAATGGTACCGGTGCTACCATCTTCCCCATTCCGATTGAGTCCAATGGGACTCAAATGGGAATGGGGAGTAACTTTTTCAGATGCTTTACTTCAGAGTCCACTGGGGCTGTAATGCCCTGGTGATTCCCCTTTGCCAGGCACAACAGAGTTGTAATGAAGCCCATGGTCTTATTACGTCTAGATTTCTTTTCCTAGTGGTTTCAATCCAGTCATTTTCTTGGAATTTGATTTTCCACTTCATTGGATTAGAGATTAGCTCATTTTTATCTACCATGTGTTCAGCTAGGATTTTTTCTACCAAGCATGTAAATGTTTTTGTGGAGCATTTGTCTGATTAAATGAACAGTTAGAAGGGAGTGCCCTTTTCTCCAGCATGGGGTCTGGCATGGATTCACATGCTCATGAATATTCCCCGTCGTCAGGCCGGGAATCCTCAGTATAGAAAAAATCAGTATCCGTTTCGTTTCTGATCTGTCTTTCTCAGTAGTAACCAATCAATGGTCTCTGGGTCATACTGCCCCCAGCCAATGACTGCCCTCTCCCTAAGCCCCGCCCCTGGCAGCCATCCTCAGATTTTTACCGCACGTTCAAGTGTTGGGAGTCCTCGTGCTTAGCTCTCGAGCTTTTGCTGCGTTTTTGCGCTTTTTTCAGGAGATTTTATAATTTTTTCAGGTTAAAAGAGCCTCAAGCTCCACCGTTTCTACTTCCGATCAACGGGGATCCGTTTTGGAGTTTTCTACGCCCCTCAAGGGTGAAGATTTCATCGAGTTGCGCTTTTCGAGGATTCCAGAAGTTCCGAGGCCTACCCCGGACATGGCCCAGGAGAAAGGGAGCTCGACGCCCGGGAAGCTATTCAGGACCTGCCCTGGATGCCAGCTTCAGAACGTTTTCAAGAAGGACGAGCATTCGTTATGCCTCTACTGTCTCCATGACAAGACGCACAAGTCCTGTGAGGGTGCTCCGGCGACGGGGGCCCAACAAAAGGCTAAGCACCGCGAGTCCGCGGGCACCGGGAGCGCCGAACGGTCGGGCTCCTTGGCTGCCAGGCAGGGCGCACCCTCCCCAGTGCCATCGACCACGAGCCAACGCTCTGGCTCGGGTAAGAGGAAGTCTGAGAACCCGGCGAAGCTTCTGGAGAGGCCCCGGTCGATCTCGAAGACTCCGGCAGAGGCAGAGCGAGGCTCGGACCCTCCCCCGAAGGTGAAGGCCCCAGGCGTACAGAAGGTGACGTTGGCCGTGATTCACCCTGCTAGGACCTCGATTGAGGATGTCGCCGCGGCCCTGGCTCAGCCTGTGGAGGCTACACCAGTGGAGGCGCCCTCAGGTACCAGAGTCTCCCTGCCACCGCGGAGGGGGGAGTCTTTCAGGGCCATCGAGAAGACCCCCACAAAGTCCTCGTTGGAAAGGGGGGGATCCAGACGAGGGTGACGACGAGGGCGATGGTGACGCAGACGAGGCTCCTCAAGAGCCCTCGCTCCCGTCGTTTCCGGCGCCGCAGGACACCTCGGTGGCCATTTTGTCAGCCATCCAGTCCTTATGCTCGGAGATAAGGACTAGGTTGCCCCTTCCCCCGACGGAGGAGCCTGAGCCAGACCCGACGGAGGATCCGGAGCCAGGACCTTCGGGGAGCCCACCGCTTAAGAGGAGGAGGACGCATCCTAGGCCTCCGCTCCCGCCTCTGCGGCCTTCTCTGCCTTCCCCCCAGTCCACTACCCACGGGGATGATACAGGCATTGACACGACTACGACGGGTACGGATGACGACGGAGGCGACGACGGGACGTGTTCCCTGTCGCCCCCTGCCCGGGCGTCCCCGCCCGATGAGATTGGATCCTTCCATGCAATGATCTCCAGGGCATCCAAGCTCTTCCAGCTCTGCCCCGAGGAAAAGAAGAAGGAGGGGTTCCTTTACCAGCGGCGCGAGGCTAAAAGGAAGACTGTCCTCGCCGTACTGCTTCTTGATGACATCTGGGATGAGGGGCTCGCCCTCCTCAAGAACCCTTCCACGGCTCCTGCGACGAGGGACCGGTATGAGAAGTACCGGGTCCCCGACGCTGCCCCCTTGTGCCTTAGGGCGCAACCTACCCCGGACTCGGTCGTTTTGGCAGCGGCCAAGAAGAAAGCGGGGGGGGCATCGGCCTCGACTTCAACCTCCCCTCCGGAGGGCGAGGGTAGGAAACTGGATGCGATGGGACGACGGGTCATCTCATCTGCAGCGACGACCATCAAGGGGGCCAACGCCCTGGCCATCGTAGCCCGCTATGACAGGGAGTTGTGGTTCAAGATCGCCCCTCTGTTGGACTTCCTTCCGGATGCCAAGAGGGCTGAGGCCCTGGAAATCTTGCAGGAAGGTGAGATTGCCTCGGACCACGCCATTACGGTGGCTACGGACATCGCCGCAACCGGTTTCCGTCAGTTGGGCAACGGCGTTTGCCTGAGACGACGAGGATGGCTCAGGGCGATGGATTTCCGCCAGGACATTCAGACCAAGGTTTTGGACATGCCCTTTGATGGGAACAACCTTTTTGGCAAGGCGGTTGATGAATCCCTTCAGGCGATCAAGACGGACACCGAAACCCGTGCACTGGGTGTGCTCCAACAGCGACGGCCGTCCTGTCGGAGCTCCGGAGGCAGACAGCGTGCCTCCAAGGGAGCCGGCAGCAGCTCCTCTACTTACCGTCAAGCGGCAAGGTGTTCGTCGCATGAGGCCTACAGGGGACGCGGCAAGTCAGGTGGATCCCGCCGTTGTCGCCAAGGTGGTCAAGGAGGCAAAGCGGCCTCCAAGCAAGATTGAACCGTCCGTCGGGTCGGGCCCCCGCCGAAGCACCCCGGTGGGAGGCCGGCTGACGAAGTTCGTCGGCGTGTGGGAGTCCATCTCCACCGACCGTTGGGTGCTGGACGCCCTGGCCCTGGGGCACGCCCTCAAGTTCCAGAAGAGGTGCCCCCGCATTCCTCCCGTGGCCAGGAAGGAAAATCACATCCCTCAACTGCTGTTGGAAGTACGGGCGATGCTCCTGCCACCGCGGAGGGAGTCCTCTTTCATGCCCATCGACAGGACCCCCCCCCGTGAAACCTCCGATGGAGAAGAAAAAGGGGGGGCAGGAGGTCGTTGTGTATTTCGGCCTCAACCTGAGGAGCTGATCGAAGTCTTAAGCCACAGCGTTGGCGTGGAAGAAGACCAGCCCGTCGGGAGGGACCCCGACGTAGGAGACGACGAGAATGTCGAGGGTGCCGACGGGGCTCCTGTCCGCCCGTCGGAATCCCCTCAACCAGTGCCGCAAGACAACTCAGCGGCCATTTTGTTGGCTATACAGTCCTTATGCTCGGAGATAAGGACGAGACTGCCGTTACCACCGACGGAGGAACCGCTCCCGACGGGGGACCCGGAGCCAGGCCCTTCTGGGAGCCCTCCCCCTAAGAGGAAGGATTCATCCTCCACCTCCTTTTCAGCCATCGCACCCTGTTCAGCCCTCCTCCCCGTCCACGACACGTGGGGATGATACGGGGACTGACACAGCCGCGACGGTACAGACAACGAGGTTTACGATGAGGATATTCCGTCGTCACCTCCCGCCCGGGCTTCCCCGCCCGACGAGATTGGATCGTTTCACTCCATGATCGCCAGGGCATCCGAGCTTTTCCAGCTCTGCCCGGAAGAGAAGAAGGAGGGTTTCCTTTATACACGGCGCGAGGCCAAGAGGAAGACGGTCCTCGCCGTACCTCTACTAGACGATATTTGGGATGAGGGCCTCGCCCTCCTCAAGAACCCATCCACGACGCCGGCTAGAAGGGATCGGTACGAGAAGAAGTACCGGGTCCCGGACGCGGGCCCTTTGTGTCTTCGGGCACAGCCGACCCCGGACTCGGTCGTCTCTGTGGCAGCCAGGAAGAAAGCGGGGGGGGGGCGCGGCCTCTACGTCGACCTCCCTGCCAGACGGCGAGGGAAAGAAATAAGACACTATGGGACGCAGAGTCATCTCGTCGGCAGCGACGACGATTAAGGAGGCTAACGCCTTGGCTATCGTAGCCCGCTACGACAGGGGGTTGTGGTACAAGCTGGCCCCCCTGCTGGACTTCCTACCAGACGACAAGAGGGCGGGAGCCCTAGAGATCTTGCAGGAAGGAGAGGTGGCGTCGGACCACGCCATTACGATTGCGACGGACATCGCTGACACTGGATTTCGCCAGTTGGGCAACGGGGTGTGCCTTAGGCGGCGTGGATGGCTCAAGGCTACTGACTTCGCTCAGGACGTGCTGTCATGAGCAGCCGACCCTGGCGGGTATGGAGAAGGTGGAAATGGTAGATGGACACCGCTTTTGTAAACATCAGGCGCATTCTAGTCTTCCAGCCTATATTTACCCGGAAGAAGCTAACGCGCATGCGTTGCAACTTTCCAGTGCTACGGGAAAGTTTTTCCTAACGCTCCGGTGCGTTTGTTTTTCTTCCTTCCCGTTTTCAGACGGGATCCCTTCCTTCTCCTTTCCCGGCTTTCCTGCCCTTCCCTCCTTCTGACTTCTTTCCAGTACGTTGTTCCCTGTGTCTCGTACTTTCTACCTTTTCCGTGCTTCCCTGTTTACTTAGCCTTGTGCTATGCTTACCTTCGCCTGACCACTCCCTCTGTTGGATTCTCCGCCTGGCAATCTTTGCTGTACTGTTGCTGTTCCATTTTGCCGATCTCCTGCGCAGCACTCTTCCCGGAATCCTTCTCCGAATACACGCATCCGCATCACAGTGCATCCTGGGAATTGAAGTCTTCAGCTGGTATACGCCGTCACAACTTGCCATGGTTTTTTCGACAAGCTTTTTCCCTGGTCTGGGGTGAACTCCCTGGGGTCCCCGCTGCCAGATTTACCCGCATTTCTGGCAAAGTGGCTTCCGGTGGAGCCCATACTTGCAACTACAAGCAGAAGGGAAGGATTTACCAGAAAGAGACCAGCGAAACTTGGCGACAAAGAAGGAAAGGCCTCTCCTCAGGCAAATCGGAAGAATCCTCTACAGCTCATACCAGTTCAGGTGAGGAGGGGGTCGGGGAACCTGGTGTTACCACACAGTCCATACCTGAGACGTGCAGACCAGAGTCTTGGACATGCCGTTCGACGGAAACAATCTGTTTGGGAAAACGGTGGACGATTCCCTTCAAGCCATCAAGGCGGACACGGAGACGGCCCGGGCTCTTGGGGTTCTTCAGCAGCGGCAGCCGCCCTTTCGGAGCGGCGGAGGCAAGCAGGGTGCCTCCAAAGGTTCCGGCGGCGGATTTTCCACCTACCGTCAAGCGGCCCGTTCGTCGTCACAGGAAGCTTACAGGGGGCGATGCAAGTCAGGCGGACCCCTCCATCGTCGCCAAGGAGGTCAAGGCGGCAAAGCCTCGTCGAAGCAGGACTGAACCGGCCGTGGGGTCGGGCCCCCACCGAAGCACCCCAGTGGGAGGCCGGCTGGCGAGCTTCGTCAGCGTGTGAGAGTCCATCTCCACCGACCGTTGGGTGCTGGACGCCCTAGCTCAGGGTCACGGGTTCGAGTTTCTAAAGAAGTGCCCGCGCGTTCCCCCTGTGGCCAGGAAGGAACATCACGTCCCTCAACTTCTCTTGGAGGTAAAGGCGATGCTCAAGAAGGGTGCCATCGAGCTTGTCCCGAAGAGGCTTCGGGGCTCCGGAGTTTACTCAAGATACTTCCTCGTGAGGAAGAAGACAGGAGGATGGCGTCCCATCCTGGACCTGCGACGACTAAACAAATACATCAAGGCACAGAAGTTACGGATGGTCACACTCCAGCACGTGCTGGGACAGCTGGAGGAGGGCGATTTCCTGTCGTTGTTGGACTTGGAGGATGCTTACTTCCACATCCCTATTCTAAAGAGGCACCGAAAGTTCCTCAGGTTCGTGGTCAAAGGGCGGCACTACCAGTTCAAGGCCCTCTCGTTCGGATTAAAATCAGCGCCCAGGGTGTTCACCAAGTGCCTAGCACCGGTGGCGGTGCGGCTGCGCCTGCAGGGGATCCACGTCTACCCCTACCTGGATGACTGGCTCATACGGGCAAGGACAAGGGAGCTCGCCGTGGAACACACTGCGGAGTCCGTCCAGCTGCTCACGGACCTGGGGTTCTCCATCAACTTTCCAAAATCCCACCTGGTCCCGTCGCAAGTCGCCCTGTTTCTGGGAGCACAGCTCGACACAGTGGCGCGGCGGGCCTCACCGTCAGAGGAAAGGATAAGGACCATCCTGGGAAAGGTGCAACGTCTACTGGCCACGGACATGGCCAGAGTGAGGTCTATCAGGTCCCTCCTCGGAATGATGTCCTCCTGCATTTATCTGGTGCCCCATTGCAAACTTCGGATGCGGCCCTTGCAAGAATTCCTCGACGCCCACTGGATCCAGACGATGGGCAGCTACGAGGACAGGATCTCGCTCGACGAAACGTTCCGTCAGGCGATACGATGGTGGGGTGTCCACGCTCATCTGACAGCGGGAACAGGCTTCCTAGCCCCGGCCCACCAAGTGACGGTGATGACGGATGCCTCCCTGGAAGGTTGAGGAGCGCACACCGGGGGTCTCCACGCGAGAGGCCTTTGGTGCTCGGAGAAGACCCTCCACATCAACATCTTGGAGCTCTGCGCAGTGTTTTGGGCCCTCAGGTCTTTTCTTCTGTCCCTCAAGGGCAAGGTGGTGAGGATCTTCACCGACAACACCACCACGATGTTTTACATTCGGAAGCAGGGCGGAACCAGATCCCCTGCCCTGTCCAAGGAAGCCCAGGATCTGTGGCATTGGGCCATGGCCCAAGGGATGTTTCTGGTACCCTTTCATCTGGCAGGGATAAAAAACACCATTGCTGACTCACTCAGCAGGGAGCTGCGCTCGTGCCACGAGTGGGAACTGCGCCAGGATCAAGTGGACCCACTCTTCTGACGATGGGGCGAACCCCAGATCGATCTCTTCGTGACAGTGGCGAACTCCAAGTGCCGGAGGTTCGCCAGCAGGTTTCCCCAACCGAGGAACATGGGGGATGCTTTCTCGTTCCCCTGGGACGGCCTGTTCCTTTATGCATTCCCGCCGCTGCCGTTGCTACTCCGGCTCATCAACCAGCTCAAGAGGTCCGGGTGCAGGATGATCCTCGTCGCACCGGCGTGGCCCAGGCAGATCTGGTTCCCGAACCTTCTGGACTTGTCAGCGTTCACACCAGTCAAGCTGCCGACGGACGCAGATCTTCTCTCCAAAGAAGGAGGCACCATTCTTCATCACGAACCAGAGTCGCTGAACTTGCAGGCCTGGCTCCTGCAGCACTAGAGTTTGGAGGATACGACATCCCGGCCGACTGCAGAGGTTCTTGCAAAGGCCAGGGCATCCTCAACTCTCAAGTGCTACAGACACAAATGGAAGAGGTTCTCGGTCTGGTGACGGGCACAGAAGATTAACCCTCTGCGGATTAAAGCCCCTCAAGTATTGCCGTACCTACTGTCTTTGGCCAAGGCTGGCCTATCTCACGCTTCCATCAAGGTACATCTGGCTGCCGTCTCACGTTACACCAGAACTACAGGACGGGCGTCCTTGTGGTCTCATCGTCTGGTGAAGGAATTTATGAAAGGACTGTTCCGATCATTCCCGGCGGTGAAGGCCCCTGCCCCGACGTGGGAGCTCAACGGGCCCCTGCCCCGGCGTGGGTACTAACTAGGCTCATGGGGGCCCCATTCGAGCCTATGCATTCAGTGCAGTTGAAGTTTCTATCGTGGAAGACAGCATTCCTCGTAGCCATCACCTCTGCACAACGAGTGGGAGAGATCCAGGCCCTGTCTTGCAAGCCTCCATTCTTTTTCACGACACAAGGGTGGTGCTGAGGACGCACCCCTCCTTCATGCCCAAGGTGCCGTCGGACTTCCACCTCAACGAGCCCTTGGTGTTGCCAGTTTTCTTCCCGTCGCCTTCATCGCCGGCTGAGAGGGCTCTGCACTCGCTAGATGTAGCTAGAGCGCTGAAGTTCTAAATGGACCGCACAAGGAGGTTCGGGAAGACATCACAGCTGTTTGTGAACTTTGGACCTGTGAATCAAGGGAAGGCTCTCTCGAAGACTTCCATTTCCAGGTGGCTCTCCGGCTGCATCATGCACTGTCACCGGTTGGCAAACTGACCGCTGCCCGGCCATCCGAGAGCCCATTCGACCAGAGCGATCGCTGCTACTACGGCGTTCCTGTCTGGTGTGCCCCTGCTCGACATCTGCAGGGCTGCTACATGGAGGTCGACGCACACCTTCACGAGATTCTACTGCGTCGACCGGGATTCCAGGGAGGAGTCCAGAGTCGGCCAGGCAGTGCTGCGCAACCCGTTCGCCTAAGGTGAGCCTGGTGAGGAGGTAAGAGTTGCTTAATGATGAGTTGTTGTATTGCTTGATATTGAGCCTTTTGCCACCTCCCCTGGTTGTGCATGTGTATACTGCTATGTATTCTTATATTCATGAGCATATGAATCTATGCCAGACCCCATGCTGGAGAAGGAACAAGTTACTTACCTGTAACTGTTGTTCTCCAGCATGGGTCTGGCATGGATTCACATGCGAACTCTCCCGCCTACCCCTCTGCGGCTCTTCACTTGGTCATACTGCCACTTCACGTGCTACCAAATCTCAGGATGGCTGCCAGGGGCGGGGCTTATGGAGAGGGCAGTCATTGGCTGGGGGCAGTATGACCCAGAGACCAGTGATTGGTTACTACTGAGAAAGACAGATCAGAAACGAAACTGATACTGATTTTTTCTATACCGAGGATTCCCGGCCTGACGACGGGGAATATTCATGAGCATGTGAATCCATGCCAGACCCATGCTGGAGAACAACAGTTACAGGTAAGTAACTTGTTCCTTCAGCCACCTTGCATTTTCTGTAGAACATGGTCTTCCACAGAGCGATGGATTCAAGGGACTGTAATCTGAGCTCATGTCGGATAGTTGAGATTGCTAGAGCCCTGAGGGCTTTTCACCACAATTGGCCTTCTAGAAGGGCACATACTTTCCAGGGAAGACTAAGCATCCCCTCTAAGCCATAGGTCAAGATTGACACAGCCTTTTGACGATAAAAGGCTAACGGATGCAAGGGAGAATTTGCAATAGCAGCGATGAATTTTCATGCCTTGGGCCGCTAGTCTTGTGGTTTTTGCTCGAAGCGAGAAATAATGTGACTGGTTGTCAATATTTATATTAATTACGACACCCAAGTATACCAAATGTCTGTACAACTTCAATTTTCATACTTCGAAAACACCATGCTTGATCTTTCATTGGTTTCTTTAATACAGACATCATATTCAGGACTTTTGACTTACTGACACTGATCTTTGTCATTTTGCTTTAAATAATTTGTAAAGCATTCAATCCGCCTCTAAGGTTTACTTGCATGAAGTCCATGAATATGATGTCTGCATAAATTATCCAGGGAGTTTGTACTCAATTCATCTTTGCAGGGGAAAGGCTCTCGCTTCGCACTGGGATGTACTCAAATCAGAATAAATTAAACAAGATTGATGCCAGCCCAAAACCCTGCTTTAGGCCTCTAGAAATTGTGATTTTCTCTGATAGGACACCAGTAGATGTAAGCCTTATCTGAATTAATGTTGCTGAATACAAGGCTCGAATGGCGTTTAACAGTTCAGATGGGCACTGCCACTTTCTTAATTTTGGCCACAGTTTGGATCTGTTGACGCAGGCAAACGCTTGTTCTAATTCCATTGATGCCATATGTACACAACTGGCAGCTCTTAAAGCTTCTTGTTTGAGAATTCCAAGAATGAAGAGATTCACGCCAGTGCCAACCCCCTTTACAAACCCTGTTTGCCGGGGATCTGATCTTCCAGAGTTCGAGGCCCATAAATCACGGTCTTTTTAGTTTGGTCAGTAAATTGTTTTAAAATCCAATTATACTCAACAGAAGTATGGTACCGTTTAACTGACTTTTCATATAGTGCACGTATTGGGAAAATATCTTTCTTGCATATCCTTAACCTGTTTCCAGCCCAGGTCGCTTGTATTGGGTTGATTATTTGCCTCACTTTTGGGTTTTCTTGTTTAATCATTCGTAGGGCTACTAGATCCTGATCGCACTTAGGGTGGGGGACAATTTTCAATTGATCTACTTGAGATTTAAGAGGCCCAGCGATGAAGTAATAATCAAGGCAAGATCTTCTTTGCCCAAAGCCCCAGGTGCAGGACCCAGCTGTGTCCCCACAGGACTGCCCATTGAACATGTGTATATCTCTTGCCCTAGTTTCAAGGAACCATTCCAGAGTCCTGTCTTTTCATTCTGACTCAGATCTAGGTATAGCATTCTCATTAAAGAGATGAATGTTCAAATCCCCACACTGCATCACCTTAGCATGTTCCCATTCCATCACTGTTTTATCTATAATGCTCATAACAGAATGCACAAATTTGACTTCCCTTGATGAATTTACTGTCCAATACAAATTCAGGAGTAAAAGGTGTTCTGACAACTCCTTTGCAGGTCTTGATAGTTTTAGCACTTGGACATAGGGATTGGGTGGTGATGGCAAATCACCTCCTATCCTGAGTCTACTTTTATGAATGTTAATAAACCTCAAGACGTGAAATGAAAATCTGACAGAATTGGAATCTCTCTTTGAGCTGCGAGTTCCCTATATATTTGGGTGAAGTATGACACCACATTACCTCACTACCTATCACTAGGTGTTTTTGCTAACATTGAGCCACATTTGGGTGACATGGTTATAACAGAGTGATCTTTCTTCATTTTCCCAATTGTATGTTACAATAGTAGTTAAGAATAAACTAACACTACTCTTATGGTGCGTGTAACATAACTGTATAGTCTTGGTGGTTTGGTTAAGTCTTGCGGTGATCACAATAGTGGTGGTATTTTAGGATCTGACCAATTGAGCTGGTCTCCTAGTCACGTTACTGTTTGGTAATAGTGACCCCTTCTGTTCAGAAGATGATACTATAGAGGCTTTATTTCCCTCTATATATGTGCACTTTATTCATTAATAGTATGAAGTTAGCATATTTCGATCAGTACACTAGTGCATTAGAGCCTGATTGAACGTGTTTTTGTGTTTTACCCACAGGAGAGTTCTTGTTGTTGTCCGTCGGTCTACATAGAAAAATATCTCTGGTTTGAATACTCTGGATATACTTGACCCCTGATGAATTTAAGAAACATGTTGGGTGGGGAAAACTATTTTGTTTTGTATATCATTGTTAATCAAATCATATCACAACAGTAGTAACGATTTAAATTTCAGAAAGTTGTTGATATGCTAATATTTCACTATTCTGAATGATAATGAATTGTGATTACATTTTAGACATTTATTTTATATTTTTTTTATATTGTTTAAATTTGAATATATTAAAACTGAGAAAGTGAGAATGTTTGACTGTGTTTGAATGAAGTATGCCTGAGTTATTCTTATTTTGAGATATGTTTCACATGGTTTCCAATCAGATAGGTTATATTTTTATTAACCAATTCTAGATTTGCACTGCTCAAGGTACTTTTTGATGAATTGTTGAATTTTAGAATTGTATACATTTTATATATGTTTTGATATAATGTTAACATATGAATACAAAATATTTATGTATATTACGTCCTAGTGAGTAGAATTGAATTTTTTCTCCTCACACATCAGTTGAGATAAATGGACATGTGGTCTTTTCCATTTAGATATAGGTTTGAAATGAAGTTTTGTTAACCAACTGCACACCTGAACTCTCCTAGCACAGATTCACTGTTTTTATGGTCTCCGATGTTCAAGTTAATACAGTCAATGTTATTGCCGTACGCATGAATTTCAGCATTTCAGCATTCACAACTGTTTGCACCCCCTGCTTAGATGGATGTGCCATAATTCGACGACGCCCCCACCCGAGGTCCTACATCTCCGCCATCTTCAACATTCACAAAGCCAAGGGCTTGTAGACATGATCTTCTAGAATGAACTAGATCCTTCACCAGGTTGGAATTAAAGTGAATAATGGTAGTTTCAGGATGATTCCTGTCCGGGAAAGCAACCCGATCAATATCTGTAAAAATCAGCAGTAAATTATTTCTATTAGAGCAAATCGGGATGCCTGAGCCCATTAAGCTTGATAATTTTAGTAGGTACTCGGGTTTACCCAGACCGATTCTCTTGAGTCCTGTTTAAAACAAGCATTGGCAAAGCTAACAGTTTTAGCATATGTATAGGTATTCATTTGTAGGCGTTTTTCAGGCACTTCTATCATATGCTCAGCTACTTGTACCCTTTCCAGGTGCTTTGCTAGCACCAGGAGTACCATTATAGCAGTGCCTGTCAGATGTCAATCCCATGCATGCACAAAAGCCAATTGCTTGCTAAAGGAGTTAAAGACCCTCTCCCCATTTTGTCGCTACGTAGAGTTGGAAACTGGAGAAAGTAAAGTCAATATTTCTGGCACTAATCTCATTTTGATTCTTATACCAACTCTTCATGGATGACACCCAAATCTTCACTTTTCCTGAACTCTTCTCTGGTCGATCTATCAAAATGTCCAACTGTCTCTCTGCCATTAAATATTGGATGGCTTTGCACTCTGTGTTAAACTCTTCCGAAATAGAGGTGCTCTTCTTCCCTGCCAAATACTCTCTCTCATCTTCTCCCCTGCATTTCAGTTCACAAATGGAACCCTCTCCTACTCCTCTTCAGCTAGAAACCTAGACATCATCCATGACTTGTCTCACACCTTCTCTACTTTCATCTCCAAAACTGCAAAAGTGGCTCATCTCAACTTTCTAAAAATTAGATATCTGGCACCTCCTACCTTTCAACACCGCCAAGCATCTCTTAACCACTCTTGTTTTATCTAAACTGAAATACTGTGCCAGCATCCTCTTAGGTCTCTGCAATTATGCTTTCTGTCCTCTCGATAAGATCATTAACTTTGCTTCCAGGGCTCTCTTTGAACTCCCTCACTTCACGCCTACTTCCTCACCAGGCTGGATGGCTGATGATGCAAAACAGGGCAAGATTTAAATGTCTTCTCCTGGTTCACAAATCTATCCATGGTAAGGTACCACTGTATTTATCCTCTATCCAACTCAATAAACCTTCTAGGAATATCCACTGTGCCTCCTCCACTATCCTCCCTGTACTTGCCCTGGCTTCAGCTCTTTCTCTTTTCTTGCTCCACTTGAATGAAATTCTCTTCCCCCGGACATCTGACACAGTCCACACCCATGTTCAAAGCCAGATTGAAGCCTTCCTCCTCGCCTCAGAGTTCTACTCTTAACCTACCTTTCATCTGCCTTTGCACTAACACTTTTACTTTGCCTCTAACCTGCCTCTGTTCCTCACTTTTATCTGCCTCCATCCAAGCACTTCTCCCATCATGTTCACATCCCTGACATAGCTTGCTGTACCACCTACCTGCACTGAAAAACGTATAATGTTGATTGTCCTTAATCTATGTAAGTTCACCCATGAATTGTCCCTATTTACTCCCCATCACAATGTCATCGGAATGTCACTCAAACTCGCCCCATTCTAAGTAGCTCATTCCGGTTAAATCTGATATCTGTTGTACTTCACGATCAAAAGAGCATTGTTCTTCCCTACATATAAATAAAATAAATATGGGTCTCTTTCCATCTCTATGGAGATGTGTTGACTTGTATTTGCTGTTTTTTATGGTTGTCTTGTTTTAGTTGGCTAGCTCCCATAGAGTACAAGACCGTATGTAAGCTTTGGGACAATTTTACCCTCATAAAATGTAAGGACGGGTGTTGGGCATAATCGTTCATATTTACGATCCAGCTTAATAGCTTGGGTCTGCAGCGAGATGGCTTTTTAGAACAGTATCTCCAGAAGGAGGTCTTTGTTTTCTCTACCTCGATAGAGCGGATACACTGTTCCGTTACTTAAACATATGTCCCTTGTTCCGTTACCTAAACATGTGTGCCTTGTTCCAAAATGTAGGGTCTATCCCAAGGTCTTAAATATAGCATTAGAGCACTGGAAAGCTTGCCACTTCTTTTATAGCAATGCCCCAGCAAAGGGGTTAAAGTGGCTGGTGTATGTAGTCTACCCTAAGATTCTGATATTTCAGCATTATCTCTGCCTGGTTTAAATGGACACCCTGCTCACGATTCTGCAAAGGGCTATAGTGTAACATGACACAGTAGAACGTTCTGTTATATACCCTATGTGTTTGCAAAAACCGGAATTGTTGTGATTAACTGCATAGAACCATTTAATCGGTTTACCACATGCATTTTGCACTGAATGAACCTAGATTCAGTTTGAGAGAATTCCTATTGTAAAACCTTTTGTTTTAGTACTTCTCTCGTATGAAGTGATGATGCTGACTGTACAATAGTTCATGGGTTTTGAGGAGTCCCCTTGTATAGATCAGTCTCTCATTGCATCAGGACTTTGCTGCTCCCTGTTTTGTGTGCCTTCTCTTGATGACCAAACTGATGTGTAGACAACTCTTTGAACGTACAAGCCGCACACGCCCTGGGAATCGCAACCATAGTGTCCTCAGGTTTCTAGTGACACTGCTGTGACCCCAGCTTTTGAGATCTTCTCATAAGTGATGGGAGACAGAGTGAGTACACCCTCCTTCGCAAACGTCGCTATTGATTGAAAGGGTTGAAGTGGTTGGGTCGTAATGGTATCCAAACCTATTAGCCCCCCCCCCCCCCCCTAGCCTTCATTAAAGCGCATATTTCAATCCAGGTTCTCGACCCTCCAATGTCATAATGTCTAGAGCAAAATAGAATGTGGTCATGGGTGCCCATGTTGCATCGTTTCCTCTGCACTTGTTGTCAGGTACCTTTTGGATCATCGCCATTCAAGTCCTAGATGAAAGGGCTGATCCAGCCATTTTGCAGGAAGAAGTGCTTTTTTAAAGCTTTTTTTTTAATTTAAATGGAAACCGACTACGTACAAGGTATATTTTCCAGTGTTCCCGCAATGTCTGAAATGATGCTGAAAGGGTCTCATCATTTCTACTGTGCACATCTAGCCCTCCCTTCAATTACTGGGCAGTTTTGTCCATCTGTCTACCAGCGCACCCGCTGCCACTGGCCCTCTGGATGCTGAGCATCTCATTCTGTAAGAATGTATTTTCAATTGGGAATGTACAATATAGACACCTGTGCTTGGATGCTCACTTGCTATTGGTGCTCTTGTTTAATTCTAAGAATATTATGTCACAGCCATCCATACGTTCATATGTGCATTCACCTTCTTATTTGTTTGTAATGGAGTTTTGTGCAGCACAGCAGGCGGCTTAGTCCTTTTTTCAGTGTGTTCGTTTGCCCTTCATTTACCTGTATCGTTCCTTGATGTGGTCTCCCCTAGCATGGCTACATGTGCATTGGTCCATTTTGAGTGCAGTGGGTACCTCAAGTTGACTTGTTGGCATCTGGCTGGTGTCGACAGACGGATCTGCTGTATATCTGCCCATTGGCAGGATTGAGGGTAAACCTATTTTTGAACAATTATAATTTGTCACAATGCATAGAGGCAGTCTGGGCTATAGACAGCGCAAGGGATTTTCTGAACAGCCATCATGTTTGCCCTGGAAGGTCTGTGGTGCCACTTTTGAGACGAAAGGACTCTGCATGGGACAGAGAAAGGTGGCCTGCTTGTAAGGGGCTCCCTCAGGGCTCTTGCGTGTCCCCGATCCATATAATATATTTACCAAGCCACTGTTCGATGATCTGGACCTTCTAGGTGTCACCTACACTAACTATGCAGATGACACTCAGATTCTCCTCCCTCTTTCCGGGGATCATGGTAGGGACCTGGCCTTGGTAAATAGAATCTGTCTCATCATTCAGGCATGGATGGCCACACACGGACTATGCCTGAATGATGACAAGACAGAGCTGATAATTCTCGGCTCTCCCTCTAATATCTCCAAACTGGGGCCTGATTATGCCTCCTTCATTAACGATGGCAATAATACCATTGTCTCTAAAGAGGTAAAAACCTTGGGCTTCTACCTCGATGCAACCATCTCCTTCACCAAACAACTAAATTCCCTGGCGTCCACCACAGCCTACACCTGTAAGATGATTAGAGCAGGCAGACCTTTCCTCTCCAACGACAATTGCCTTATACGGGCCAAAGCACTAATTCTTTCAAGGCTAGACTACTGCAACGCCCTATACAGTAGTGCTAACAAAACTACTCCAAATATTACAAAATAACGCCATTAGAGCCGCTCTAGGCATCAATAAAAGAGTGCATATATCTGCCATCAGACGCCAACACAAATGGCTATCCACCCATAACAAAATACTACTAAAAATCGCCTCCCTGACTAACAAGGCACATCACAATGTGGCACTGAGTTACTTAATTGACAGAATTTCTAGAAGAACCTCTAGCAGACCATCTAGATCCATCAACATAAACTGTCTGGTAGTACCTATATTTAAAACCTCTAAGATTGGCGGCAATAGCTTCCCTGTTAAGGCTGCCAAACTTTGGAACTCCCTACCATACCAGTTGAGAGCTGACCTCCCCTATTCCGGATTTAGAAAAAACCTCATCACCCACCTCAACCTGGCTGATATCTAGCTAGATCCTGTGCTACGCTAGCCCGACTGTTGCTAGATTGTATATTTGATACTTGTTAACTGTATATATTTGTGTACATATGTAAGCACTAAGATTTGATTTAATTAACTTTGCCTTTTGTATGACTTAAGCCTGTATTTTGGATTACCTGCATAATTCGATGTGTCATTTACTGTCTGTACAATATGCAATATGCATAAGCTTCGCATATCCTTCGGTGCCCTGCTACTTTCGGGTCTGGTGTGCCTTATAAATGTAATAAACAAACAAACAAACAAGGGATGGCTCTTAGTCACCAGAGGATGTAGGGCTCAGAGGAAAATGTGCACTGTATTGATCTTCCAATAGTTTGTTTATTTATTTTATTTGTAGAGCGCACCTGACCCGTGGGTATCTGGGCGCTAGTAGAAAGGCATTCGGTTACAGGTTGTATATCTTAGAGGGTTACATATATCACTTAATACATGTTACAATCAAAAAAGATTACAAAGGTCGCTTAATGTAGTTGAGTGACTTTTACCATTTACCTGTTTTAAATACATGGTAGGGAAAAAGAGCACTTGTATACCAACATTTATAAATGGGTCAGGTGCTGAGCAATATTGTGGATGGCAGTATTATATCTGAGCCTGAAACAAACTACCCATTTTGTGTGTGTTGATTGATTAATTTTGTCCCGGGAGGATAGCTCAGCAGCAACGTGCTCGCCTTGGAAACAAGACGACACGAAGCAACACAGGTTCGATCCCCGGGTCCATGCTTAGAAACCTCTGGGTATTAAGCGTGTTATAAATACGCAACTAAGTCATATTCCGGTAACAGCTCCTCGATGCCCCCGGGCTGTATGAGCGCCTGAAAAATGCAAAATAAATACAAATAAATAAAATTAAATTCTTACTGGTGTGCTACTTTCAGGTTTTATTGTAATTTAGAAATAAGACATCTTCTCCCGTTTACCACTGCCAAGCACCAAGCACCTAATCTCCTCTTTAGCACTCTCTTGAACAGACTACCGTGTCAGTCATCTCTATGGCCTTGCCAACTATGCTTTTTCACCTCTCAACAAAGACCTCAACTTTGCTGTCCGTACATTCATCAACCTTCCCTGCTTCACCTCCACCTCTCGAGCCTGTCATCAGTTAGGCTGGCTATCTATGAGACAGAGGGCACATTTTGAACTCATTCTCATCTTCAAAACTATACACAGACATGCCCCACCCCACCTATCGGCACATCTCACACCCTACTCCCACCCCTTGCTCCCTATGGTCGTCCACTGCTCACCTCCCTGCCACCTCTTCTGTCCCTTGCGCGCCTTGTCGTTTCCACCCGCTCCCTTACTATGGAATGTTCTTCCTCCCCCTCTATTTACTACTCTGACTCTATCACTATTTAAATCCAACCTCCTACTTCTCCTCTTTCTGAAGTTAAGGACACTGATTGGCCGCTCTCCAAATCAATGTTAAAATTGGTGTAAGCATTTTTGTATCAAACATGCATTGCTTTACCTGTAATTTCAATAAATAAATAGACACTTTTTTTTAAAAGTCAACAATTGGACAGTGTTTGCTTGTGATATTTTCAGGCATTCTTCTGCACAGCCCGATTTGCATACCTGCCACACCTGCAGGCCAGCCCTTCCCACAGGGCAGCCATAACTGTATTGAAGTCCACCAGTGGAAATGTGCACTCAACTTTTTTCACATACCTTCTCGGTCTGCAGCACAGCCCTTTCTAATACCCGTCTGAGACTGCAGCTCAGCACTACCATGCACAGGCCTGCTGTTTCCTGTCTGCTTCATTGGTTAACAGGCACTGGCAAAGCCAACAGTTAGGCTGTTGTGTAGGCATGTGAGAGGCCATTGCCAGCTACTGCCATTATGCCATTACACTACCAGGCCATAACATTGCAACAGCTGGAAATTGTGTATTTATCTGGGCATATGGTGTCAATGCCTGGCAAATGCCTATCTGTCGAATATTCTTTGAATACAGTCTTTTTATATTCTGCCCGTTTATTTAACACCCCGTATAGCAACTATCCCAACGGGCCATTCTGGGACAAGAATCAGGCTGCCTTTCGAGCAAAGGTTCTATTTTACTGACCTAAAAAAATCAAACCAGAGGTCATCCTCTAAATTTATGCTGGGGTCATGCTGGAAAATCTCTATATTTATTTCTCTGAAATAATATATAGTTCCATTTGAGCATTGCCGCTTGTTGACCAGTCTGTTCACTATTTTCCTTAAATCATAAACCGTTTAATTCACTTTCTTTTCTCCAATAATGACAAGTGTTGGTATCAGAGGAATGTTTCACGGAGAAAATCAACATCAGTTCTATATTGCACTTGATATGCATTACTCCATTGATGTTGTGTTCCCATGTCCATATGTGGTGCTGTTGGCTTTGAGTGCATATGCATGTACATAAAATACAAACTATGGTGTTTAGAGGAGTTATGCTTTTATTTTAGAGCACAGAGCATATTGGTTCGTTTACACCACTTAGAATATCATTTTATGTTTTTTTCGGAAAGTATACTAAGTATCCCACCTCCCCTTTGCTTCGCAGATCAGGTCTATCTAATACAGGGTGCTCCCCGTTTGAGCAAGGTCATTGGTGATGCTTGAATATTCATGTAAAATTGCACCATTTTCTTGGAAATGGAAGTGGTCCACTTTCGCCTCACTAGGATAATGAAAGTGTACCTCTATAATGACGAAGGTCTTCACAGGTCATAATTCATTAATCTACAATAAGGCTATGAAAAGTTGTGCATTGGTTCATAGCCTCAGTCTCTGACGACACCTGTTCAGCCATGAGGGTGAATTTGCTTGGCTATAGTTAAGACACTGCACATCTTGCACAATAATGCTACCAGTTCTAGATTAAATCCATTCCCAGTTGGCTTTGAATATAGTGAAAAAGTGAGGAACATTTGCATCAAAAATGCTACAGCATTCTGTGCAGTCAATCCCCCCCCGTGACTCTTCTCCCATTCCTACACTTCAGCACTCATCCATTTGGGTGAAGATTCCCCGTTTGCAGACCTTCAGCATTCACGGAGTGCCCGCTATTTTTAGTTGGTTTGAACTTAAATAGGTTCTCCATTTTCCCAGAGAGCATCAATTGTTATCATTTTTGATTGGAAGAGTCTTCCCATTGGTTTGCTTATCACGTTGACACTCCCAGAGAATATTTCCCGTCATTTGATAGGTCCATGTGGCAGGCTTGGTTCTGGACAGTTTGGACTTCATATGCTCTTTCATACCTCTTGATACGAGGTTTTCCTTTCATTAACGCTGACTTCTTCAAACTCGCAGAGTGAGCCTGCATAGTGTAGGCGTGTCTCTTGTTTCTATAGCGCATACAATAACATTGTCAAAATGATAACATTTATATTAATAATGGATAGATTTTAATATGTCATGTTTTTAGTCTCTTTTAATGGTCTTGCTAGCCCAATTTCAGAACAGTTTTGATTTTTTTCGCTAGACCATTTGTTACATCAAAAATTGTATTCTGTCATGATAATAAAATATAAAGTGCAGATAAGTTTTGTTTCTGCCCAGCACATGGAGGTTCCATTTCAAAAGAATGATTCATGTGACCAGATGACAGGGCCCCTTTGTAAAAGTCTTCTATTTGTCATGCACAGATGTGCTGAATGGCCAAGCTAAAGGCTAAATGTCAAAACATAATGGTACAAAGCTCTTCAGCTATATTAACTATGAAACCAGGCCTCCCACCACATGTGACCACTTCTTAGAGTGAACTAGCTAAGGAGACTATCATTTATGCATTTTCTGGGAATTTATTTGGATATATTTGTTGGGTATTTTTCTTAATATGAGCACCTCTTCATGGGGTGTGGCCCATTTAAAACAGGCACTGAACTGCCAGATGGCTGCATCATAATGTTTTTATTGTGAGTTTGTTAGGCACTTACACAGCAAGTCAATTCTGTTTCAAAGTGCCCACAGGGCAACAGAGAGGGTGAATGTATAGAAACAACAAAATACAGTGGAGATAACAAACCTACTATGCCTTGTGAGTATTCAGAATGTGCAAGTGCAGTGAAGAAGAGGGGAAGTGGATGTGGGGTTAAGTGCTGGAATGTCCGTGCTCGTGGGTGAGCAGCATATAAAATGCATAATGTGGGTAAGTGCTATGCAGCCAGGAGCCGCATTCGGTAGATGAGTGCAGCCTTAGAGGATGACAGCCAATCTCAGCAACTCTGAAATCAGCAGGGGAGAGAAGAAGGGAAGGAGGAGGTGATGAGGAAAGTCTTGAGGAGCTTCCAGAATTTTAGGAAGTCTTGCTCATGACAAAGAGGAAGGGGAATGCTGCTTCATAGGAGGGAGCCAACTGAAGAAAGAACGGCCTCCGGCCCTCTGTTTGGCACTGGTGCCAGAGGAACATAGAGGTCTAGAGGGAGAGTATTTAGTGAGAGAAAGTTGCAGATAGCATGGGCCTCTGCCCCAGACAGACTTGTGGATGATGTGGAGGGGTTTGAATTTAATCCATGCAGCAACCGGGAGCCAGTGAAGGGTTTTTAGGGCAGGAGAGATGTGGTCCCTGTGCTTAAGGCCAATGATAAGTCTCCCTGACCTATTCTGGATTATCTGGCAGGGTCGTAGAGTGGAATAATAGATTAAGGAGCAGGCAGTTGCAATAGGCAAGCCTAGAGAGAAACAGGGCTCGGGCGACGTTGAGCTTCTGGGGGAAAGTGAGAAAGGGGAGGATTCCTTTAAGAAGGAAGAGTTAAAAGTGGGACTTCTTGGCAATGTCCTGAGTGTGAGGGAAGAAGGAGAGAGAGGAGTTGAAGATGACAGGTTTCTGGCTTCAGATGAAGGAGCAGGGGGTGAACCCATAGAGGAAGGCCATTGTGAGGGGGAAAAAGAGGGAGTAGGGGTCCCAATGGGAACAATCTCAGTCTTGCTGGCATTGTGGCAGAGATTGTTACAAGTGCACCAGGACTGGATGGCAGATATGCAGTCGGGATGATGGAGGATCCAAGAGGGTCCGAAGGAAGTTTGAAAAAGAATTGTGCGTCATCTGTGTAGCATTGGAAGTTGGCGGAGAAGAAAGAGATGAGGAGTTCCGGATGAGCCAGGGAGAGAGGTTTGAGCCCTGGGGACACCACAGGTGGAGAAGGAAGTCAGTGAGGAGAAGGTGCCCATAATGACTTGGGGACAACCGGCCCATTAGGAAGAAGGTCAGCCAGTCCAGTGTCCTCTCTGAGATACTAAGGGTATCATGGAGTCGTTTTATGAGGATAGTGGTTGTCAAAGGCAGAGGAAAGATCGAGTAGGATGAGGAAAGCTGGAGAGTTAGAGTCCAGAGATGCAAGCAATTCTTCACAGATGTTCAGAAAATCAGTTTCCTTGCCTCTGGATGCTCCGAATCCAGATTGATGGTTGTGGAGACTATCCGGACCTCCCCAGCTCTTACTTTCGAGTGCAATGCGAGTTCAATGACCTTGTCATGAGATTCACTTGAACAAGTTTAGGCAAAGTTCATTTAAAGACCATGTTATTTGCAATACAAAAAATCCATGTGAATAATGCCAAATACATGTCAGGCCTTGCAAATTCTTAAAAATCCCACTAAGCCTGCAGGGTGAGTTCCTTACTTTATGTACTCTGCCTAAGAGAAATGCATTGCCCCATGATGACAGATGATAAAATATTTACTAGTGTTTTCTGTAAAATGGTACATGTCACCATAAGCACACTTCATATTTGGTTATTTGTTACAATGCTGCCATCTAAAGGCCAGCCATGCACAGTGAAACATTTATTTGACATTTAATGCAAACCAAGGATGTTTGCAGTAAATGTCAAAGGTTTCAAACATCCAGTTCAGGTACCATGCAAGTGATATTCGCCCTTCATAAAATATCCTTGCCAATACGAGTGGACTAGCACATTTTGCGAGTTCTGCATGTATTTATTTCGGGTGAGTTTAAAGCGTGCAAACCTTTATTCACAGTTGCATCACTTCCATTTCTCCTCCAAACATTTATATGCAACACAACAATGTACTTGGTAAGTCTATTGCTGTTAGAGAATCATTCACGTTCAGTTTTCAGCCGTCCCATGTTCTGAATGGGGTGCACACTACAGATGTGAAAAAAATTGCCAATTTTCAAGTTATTTCCCTTTGTAAAAAGGGTAAGGATTCTGATAGTTGGACATTAGATTTTTTCATCATTTTTATTTACAATGCTGTGCTTTAATTGAAATGGCATGGCAACATTTTCCAGATGTTGGGCAGAACAAAACACCAGGCCCCTGTTGCAGTTTTCCATGTGCATCAGACATGGGCTCCATCAGTTTTAAATAAGTCATTTAAAGGTCGCACTCCTTTTTCTATTGTATTGTTTACTGTTTTAAAATAGTGTCCCTCTGCACTCTGCATTTCTTGTTTGTAAATGGGAAAAAAAACACCATACATAAATGAAGCCAGGCACCAGATCAGTACCTCCCATTACCATTTAGCTGGTCTGTTGAATTTACCCTGACCTAACAAATGCCTATACAGAAGCCAAAACTGTTGGCTAGGCAATTTGTGCGCATTTGTTCTTGAAGGAAATGTTTTCATCTCTACGTGACATATGGTGTAACTGGTTCAGTGAAAGAAAGGGAAAGTAAGACATTCAGAAGTGGCTATGCATTAGATAACTCTGGACAGCCCCAGTGAAGGCAAGCCTCATTATAAATTGGCCGGTGCAGTATTAGCATGCTGGTATTACCACATACTGGCACTAGTTGGCCAGTGGGGCAGCTAAGAGCTAGAGGTAAGCCAGGCAATTTACCGACAAAAATCTCCATTACTGGCACCAGTGATACTGGCAAATCCTCCCCCGCTACCCCAATGGAGTCCAATGGGACTCCATAGAATGGGGATTTACAACCATTGCCGACACTGGTAATCCAGCGATAATACCGCCGGACCTAGGACCGGTAACGGTAACACAGTTTGGTCATATTTTATTTATTTACATTTTTAAAGCGCTCACACAGCCCAGGGGCATCGAGGCGCTGTTACCTAATTTTTTTTGTTGTTGTCTTAGTTGCATATTTATAACGTGCTTACACACCCAGAGGTTTCTAAGCGCGGACCCGGGGAGTGAACCTGTGTTGCTTCGGGTCGTCTTGCTTCCAAGGCAAGCACGTTGCCACTGAGCTTTCCTCCGGTATGCCATTGGATTTACTGGCAGGATACCACCAAACTCGTAATGAGGCACAATGTTTTGTATAATGAGCTCAGCACCCATGATCCAGAAGTTATAATCAAAATTACCATTATTACCCCTACGAGCCACCCGAGCCACCCCTCAGACTCTAAATGTCTTGGTATAATCCTCTGGGTGTCGCTGCACTGCTATTAACTATTCTACTTTTTACATTGGTCTCTTTAGTTATGTTATTGGGGTTTGTACCAGCCACTGCTATTTGCACTGTCTCCATTACATTAATGTGCGAGATAAAAAAAAAGTAAATAAGCAATAGTCTGTGTAATGTGCATAATTATGTGTAAAGACTGATCAGTAAACACATTTGTCAAAGAGGCATAGATTGTCCAGTGTAAAGTAGCAGTTTTATTTTTTGTGAATCGCTTTAAAACCGTGTTTTTCTGCATGTTTTTCAGGAACTGTCACTTAGGATAACAGTAGCAGAATGCTGCGAAGATGGAAGAACAGAAAATATCGGTCATGTCATTATTGGGCCGACAGTCAACGGAATGGGCATGACCCACTGGAACCAGATGCTAGCAACCTTGCGGAAGCCTGTGTCTATGTGGCATCCCGTGCGACGAACCTGATGTGGCATTACACCCAATATTATGCATGGTGCCTACATTCTTACAAAGCCGCATTTAGGGGGGTGTATAGAATCAGTTCATGGTACAAATTATTTAATACATTGTAATATTATTTATGGACTTGTAAGTTGGAATCCATGGATTTCGATACGAGATCCATCGGTTAAAGATGCACTTTCAGTGGAATGACCCATCCAGGAAAGCAACTCATTTTGATTCCTTTCCATTCTCGCTACAGAGGGCCCCGCGCACTTGACTACAGCACAGGGCTGCGCGCGGGTTCGATGAGATAGGACAATGCAAAGTCCTGCCCATTCCGACGCTGGAGTGAACTGGTGAGGACCCCATGAGTGGTTGCTCATGACATGGGAGCCATTTCCACTCTTATGAATGTAAGCATGCCCAGATTGAAGTGAACTGGCTTACACCTGATGGCCGCAGTGTTGATAGAATGGCCTTTTATGTTACCCTTCACATGTTTGCCAACTTTCTTCTAGATAGCAATCCTCTAGACCGGAAATGAACGAGTAATTTGTCCTAATGCCGAACATGCAAACATGGGTACATAATTGGCTTATAATTCACTCTAAATGGGTAACAATCTCATAGACAGACAGATGCACACATTTTCCCTTAAAATTAAAGTACATCTTTAAAACCTAAAAGGCATAGTTCTCACAGGTATACTCTTGCTATTTTTTATAAGAAAAAGATTGGATGGCAAAATATTGAAATTGCCGAACACAGACACTCACAATAAAGGGTATTCATTCATAAGCAACAATAGCTGATTTAGCAATGCTACTACGTAACTATTTGATGCTTCAGACAGTGGTAGTTATTGACGTACTGATTTGAGCTAAATGTTAATCTTTGGATTGTTGGCAAGTTCGAACCATGTTGAACCTCATGGGCTTTGAAGGAATTTCTAGCTAAAATGTGTGAGGTCGTTCGATGGCTGGAAATTCGGTATTTTCACTTTTTTTGGGGGGGGGCCCAACCCCCTTTTTTTGCTTAAAAACCCTTTTTTTTCCTAAATGAAAACCTGAAAATATATATATATATATATAAATAAAAAAAAATTCGACCATTTGTCTTTAGACCAAATTGTGTCGACCATTTATCTGTCGACCAATTTTCTGTCGACCAAATGACCGGACAGCTTGGCTTGTTATAAGCAAGGTCAAACATCACCTCGTAATCTAGTTTTTGCAAGCCATGGCTTTAAAAACTGTGGCTTAAGTGCCCATGTTTGACTTTGCTTCGATTGACTGCAAAACAGAGCACCGCTTCTAACTGGCCTTAAAGCTGGTACTGTTTCTTTTGTAGAGTCAGAGGTGACATCCTATTGGGACCATAGAACGGCCATCAGACGTACTTTGCCAAGGAAATCTGTGAAGGCTGGTAATGCCTGCTCATGTGCATTCCCATTACTCTTTGTTAGGATACCACAGTGAATTAACTGACCAGCCAGCTGCAAACATCACATGCGTCAATGTCTGAAGGGAGGGCGGAGCATTTTACCATTCAGAAGCCATCGTAATTCTGGCAACAAGTGCAGCACCATTAATTTCAGTAGATTTCACCTTCTGCAGGCACAGACTAGCCACATGCAATTCCTTTAAAAAAAACTGATTTGAGGGCTAAGGAAAAAATCTCTCTCGTAGCATGTGGTTCCCAAATGGGTCTGTGGGCCCTGCACCGACTTTGCTCATACCACAAGAATCAGAATGTGCTGGGGGAGGAAATCTGTTTGCATATAGTCATCAGAAAGAGGTTGCTCATGGTACTCTGACTTCAAAACGATGAAGGGCAGTGCACACCTTGCCTGCAATTGAATGTATAATATTCTGGTTGCACATGAATGCTTGCAGGAAGTCCATTAACCCATTGACCTTTCCTCCTGCACAATTGTTACCCGTGAGGTTGCCGTGCCTATGTTTACCTGTATTCACCTCGCCCCTCTCCAGCTACCTTAACCTTCCCTTGCAGTTCAACACTTGCAGGGCGATGTCTGAAGGTTTGAAGAGCGTCTCAGTGGTTCTAGAACCTACTCAAACTTCCTTGAATTGCAGGAAGAAAGTTCGATGGGCTTGTGGAGCTGATTCTGAGATGTTCACCCAGGAATAGTCTGTTGCGCTCGTCATGTTTTCATGATTCCTTTTTCATTGTGAACGTCACCTGGGATTTTTGAACTTGTCCATTTTGAAAATGTGGAAATGGCTTTGCAAATGTGAGACAAAAAAGGTTTTAAAAACAAATAAAGCAATAATTGTTTACACATATAATACATATATATAATGGAAGTATAACAAAGTATTTAGTGCTCCTCCAAGTAAACATTTGTGATGATGTTATTGGTTCATGTCACTCTTTTATATCTTGAGCATTGATTGGATAGTAGATAAGTAGAATACTGTATTTGCAATCTTTTTGCCACTATTTGATAAAAGAGAAAATGCAATAGAAATTTTGAAGAGGATTTAATTCATAGAAGTTATTTGGTGGAAGGATTAAAGTCTTAACATTCGTTCTCTTTTTTTCGCCACTGCAACTGCTCAGTTTTGAGTTTGCACGCTAGGAAAACATTGTACATCACACATCTAATTTCACTGCATATATTTTTATAAGTACATGTATCTTGCCAAAGATAGTTTATTTCTCAGGCTCTGGTATTTGAGGTACAGATCTTAAGGCTGATTTTCAAAAGGAAATATTGCACCCAAAACAGTTGTATCAACTTAAAATGTGTATTTTACGTACAAGTAAATTACACCCAATCTACAAGATAGATATTCACCTCATTAACAATTCTATAATGCTGCGTGAATCCCCCGTATGAAAACACTATGGTCTTTTCATGGTCTCTGTCACTCAGTTCTCGAACTCTTGTTTAAGGGCTTGCGTCTCCCTTCTTCTATAAGCTTCCTGGGGTCTTTCTCGGGTTTTTTCTCAGTTTGGGGTTTGAGGGGTTTCCTCAACCTTATTCTATGGTCTTACATGAGGGTGAGCCTCCTGTCGAGTCTCGGCTCTGTACTGGGCTCTATTGGTGGGGTCATGGTGGAGCTGCCCCTCAACCAACCAAACGACAGGGAGACTTAAGGCTGCCCTAAGGTCTGATTAGGGTACTCCCTAGACCTCTTAGCCTCTTCCTCCCCTGAGGGCCCTGGTTCTCCAGCCACCTACTTCAGTCTCAATCTCACCCACGGCATCTCACCTCAATGTTGTCCCCACAAGGTCCTAGTCTGGACTTTCCACTTTCTCCCACTTTGCTCTGACCTTCTCCCCTCCTGGATGCCTCACCACAAACATGTTCCTCCATCCCCTGGTTTCTTTGGGTCACCCATCATCTCCTCACTACTGTACTCTACCATCTCTTCCTTCTCTTTCCCTATTTTACTCTACTCCTCCAACAACTCTTCCACAATCTCCTTCCTCTATCACCTTCAATTTCCTTTTCCATGGCACTTGATCTGATAACTCTTCACAGCCCTCTGGGCATTTTTCCTCCCAACCCCCTGGGCCTTCTGTTCCACAGGCCTCTACACCTTTTTCCTTCCAGGCCTTTTTTCTTCCCAGCCCTCTTGGCTTTTTTCCTTCCAGCCCTCTGGGCTTTCCCCCCCAACCCTCTTTGTTTTTCTCCTCCCATGCTTCTGGCTCTTCCTCTGGTCAGTCCCCTGGGGCCTTGTTTCCCTCAGGACTTTGGTTCTGTTAATTCCATGCTACCGTGTCTATTTTCTGCCCTCAGTCTCCTGGGTATCGCCTGGAGTCTCTTGCCTCCTTCTTACACAGCCTACCTCCACTGGCTCCAGTGGCTTTCCTCCAGTCTCCAGATTCCATCCCTCTCTTAATTAACCCTTCCCCATGACTCCCATAGCCTTCTGCACAGATCCTGCATTTTACATGGTTTTAGCCCTGCCTTTCAGCCTCTCTCCTGGGGTAAGGAAACTTAGGTGTGATTCTTCTGGCAGCTCAGATGCAGGATGGCTTACAGCCCCACACCTCGGGGTGACTTACAAGTCTGGCACTTGGTTCACCCCTCCCCTTGGGTGCTCTTCCCTCTACCTGCCCTTGAAAGGATTCCCTTAACCTAACCAGTCTAAGCTGTATGAGTGTGGAGCCCTTTGGATATGACAGATGGATTTCTCGCATTCTTTCTCCTGGTTCAAGCCCCCGCCCCCTTTTTCCCCCCTGTCCTTTTATATACGATTTCGGCACCCGTGAGCTGAAGGAACAGGCATGGCCATCTTTGCAGGATTGCCCTTCACAATTATCTGAAATGGGCAGGGGCATCTGTGGTGGTAATGTGATAGGACCCTGCCCACCATGTGTAACATTGTTGGGGTAGCCTGGGGATCTTGCCCATGCTGCACACAGGCACAGCGTCACATGGCTTGCAGCTTCATCCTTGGTGTTCCAGCTATGCAGGGTTGAGCGAAAAGATTGCTAACGTACTGTTTAATACTCTGAGCTGTGTGCCATGTACGTCTGTGTTAATTAGTCATATTTATTTTATTTCTTGTTACGCGCAATAAGCCTCAGGGTGCACACATAACGGGAACAGACAAAACAACCAGAAATACAGCGAAGTCCAGAATCTTCAACCAATTTTTTGACAGAACAGGTGTGTTTTGTCTGCTTTCTTGAAGCTTGTCAGGTAGTTGATAGTTCTTATTGCAAATGGAAGTGCATTCCATTCTCTGAGGGCCAGTGCTGGAAAACTGGTGCCACCAAATCTGTTCAACTTGAATCGAGGCTGCTTAAATGTATGATAATTCCTGCAGCGAAGGAGTAGAGCTGGATGATCAACAATCGGTTGTTTTACCGGATAGGCAGGGAAGTAATTTTGGGAATACACTTTCCTCTTGTGACTCATCTCTGTTTTTCAGGATTGAAACAATGTTCATTTACACTATTAAAATGTCAAAAAAGCTTAAACACTAGTGTTGCTAAACTATAGTTGATGTAAAATAATTTCTACTGCCCTGTCCTCTAGCTCCTCTATGCTACCAAATCCGCCTTCATATTTGGCCGATTTCTCATTGCTTACTGAAGAGGACTCCTTGTACATTAAACCATCAACTTTTGGGTAACCAAAAATCTACAAAGGGTAGGTTGAATCTTTCACTTAAACATGTAGGTATGCCTACTCCTCAGAGCATAGATTGCCAGGTTTCTTGGGGTGAGAGGAGTGGGATGGTATATGACTTACTGTCCACCCTATTGGGATATAAATATGCATGGCTCTGTGGCAAAACAAAACAAAGTTTATAGCGAGGAATCATTAAGACCTAAAAGGCTAAAAGTTGGAGGCAAAAAGCAATGCAAATCATGTTTTAACTGCAAGAGAAACATGTGCTGAATGCACCCTGTGACAGCAATGCATTTCTTATCCTTGGATAAGAAGGTTAATGGGGAAACCATTTTCCTGGGCATATTATTTGCTGCTAGTTTTACAAACAAATGATATTTTACACATATTTAATCATTTGCCAATTGCTTCTCTCGTCTTTAAACAGATAGCCACAAAATAATATATTTTGTGGCAGCTTTCCTTTTATACAGAGACATATGAAAACCCCTCATAAAGGCAAAACCGTTATTTGGGAATTGTAGAACTATTTTAAGACATTTATTCTAAAAACAATACACTGTATTAAAATCTGCAACTACATATCTTCATGGAAGCTTGTGCCAGAAGTGATTAGCTGACAGTGCTCTTCTCATAAGAACTCAAATTACGCTTGGATATACGGGCACAATTTTGAACAGAAATTGGTAAAAACCTATGTCTAAAACTACTGTAAAGATTCTGTCATTTCATTGTTGTCCCTTCATTCCTCTTGGCATGAAACGTTATTCTGTCACTCACTTGGACCAGGGGTGAGTGATTTCTGACCATGCTTCTTCAAGAAAAAGAGGAAACTGGGTATGTTGCTACTAAATTACATCAGAAACATTGACATATACTCAAACTCGGGCAGCATGTCATCAATGAATGTAGATGGTTGAGTTAGAAGCATAGTTGGAGAAATGAAATGCTGCACAGTGGAAACCATTAAAGAGATTTAGGTGGGCTTGAGGCCTTAGCCAACACACTAGTCTCTTACATGACCGTAAAAGGGTATACTTTTCATGTTGAA
This sequence comes from Ambystoma mexicanum, assembly GCF_040938575.1. Lineage (NCBI taxonomy): Eukaryota > Metazoa > Chordata > Amphibia > Caudata > Ambystomatidae > Ambystoma > Ambystoma mexicanum. The sequence goes on along the minus strand of NC_090934.1, from coordinate 975,222,561 downwards.
TTTCCCTTTTGCCACTTTGTTCACAAGATCGCACACTTCACGAAACTTCGGTATGATTGTATTTAGGTAGTTCAATGAGACAGAGTGATGACTGGGATTATGATATATGGGATGGGGGATTGTTGCCAAAATAGTTAATTTACACTTTGGATCCTGTAGCATTGACAAAACTGTACGGAGACTGACACACCTCTGCTCACTTTCACTCCAAGACCAGACTGTCACATCTGCTTAGTTACAAACTAGAAATGTCTTCTCAGTGATGCACACAGGTCACAATTGATCATATCTGTGTAATCCGACAATCGGATCAAACTTGGTCATGTCTGCGCAATCGCACGAAGGCCAGACATGGAAGAATCTCCTGAGTCACACACCTATACCGGCCTTGGATACGTCTTTGTTATACAACCATGCCAATCTATACAAGCCAAGTCAGTTAATCATTTACACTTCTGCATATATACACCACCAGAATCTATGGAATGGAAACTGATTTGGTTATATTTGTTCATTGGTGGAAAATAGACTTAGAATGTCAGATTATAGTTTTCCTGTTGAATATAAGATGACATAACTATACTTTGTCAAATTATTATGAAATAAGGAAGAGGTTCTGACAAGTAACCAAACACAAATTAAACTAGCACCATTCAGTCTTAATTGGTGTTTATGTATGAGATTGCTATCCAGGCAAACATTTCTGCGTTTCCACCCTGTATCCAGTCTGCTGCATGAAGTGATGCAGGAGGAAAACATAAACAGAATATCAGTTCTTGTTCAGATGGTCTTCCACTAACCTCCAGTTTAGCCAAAACAACTCCACATCCGATTAAAAACCCAATTTTACATGCCTTCACTCGTGCATAGGTATCATGACAGAAGGTCAAGTTATGGAGAGGAGCTGAACACAGTGAATTTCTTTCTTTTGTTAAATGTAGCGTGTAATATAAGAGTTTGACAATTTTGGCAAATCCTTGTTAATGCCCATTTTCTGAAAATGAAAACTAGTTTTGATCATTAAATTGCAGAATTATTCACACATATATAGGTTTTTGTTAATCTAGAAATGCATTTGTGCCCATTGTATAAATGTCTGTGTAACCTATTTAGCTCCATCCTATTTACTGTACCAATAACCTTTTAGTGTTTATTGATACTGGTTTTGACTCATTGTGTGACAATGTCACAAGAGAAATTAAATTCCTAGTTACTTGCATTGTGATATTTAAAAAGAGGGATTGTATGAAAGAAATTTAAATATCAACTTTGAATATCCGTTAATATGGAAATGAAGTTAGGTTTTAGGACTTCTATTTTAAAATATAATCTGTTTTATATGAATACTTTTTTTTGCATAAACTATGAAACCTTCACCATAGTTTATGGAGGGAACGCATGTTCAAATTCACTGAACGATTTGCACTTGTTCAATAGAAATGCAAGAATATTTTTGCTTCCAAAAATATATCTGAACCTAGTTTTGAAAATATTTCTACATTTTATGTAATGTTTGCTATGTTATAAATGGCTTTACATACTGGTTTCTCAAGAGTATCAATGCATGATTGTACGTAATCATTTGAATTGAGAGCTGTTGTCCTTTAGATGTGACAGCTTTCTAGACAAATTGTCTAAACTCATGTATTGATTGGAATCTGTAATGAAGCACCTTTTGAAAATGTGTTGGAAGAAAAGTCACAGATAAATCAGTATTTCATTATATTCCCGAATGCTCTTTAAAATTAACCTGTACTTGACGTAATGCGATGAGGCTCTGATCATTCATTCATTTTTAACAGGGGGATCCAACTTCTGATCACCTTGGCATTTTTAAGTCCCTACATTTCTGTTGGTGGTGCTTAATTTGGAATAGTCTGAGACTGAAAGCGATTTTAGATTAGAAGTTGGTGTTAGTATGCCAGCCTTTATCTGAATTACAACATGTTTCTTTCAGAAGACTGTGCTGTCTCAGAATATGTGAGAAGGCCTTTTGCAAATGTTCACAACCTATTATTTTAAAATCTAAATATATGTATGAATACAGACTGTATATCTTTTTTAACTGTTGAACATAAGACATTTCTGAAATTTATAATCAATGATTTGTCCTCCGATCTGCTTTAGGCTACCCCACTATGCTGAATAACATGTAAGAAAGTTAAATAAAATCTGTATTGCACATATACACATGCAGAATTCACAGCGAGTGGTCTGTGCCAAACCTGTTGAAGAATATGTATTTCCTTATATATAAAGATGGAAAATAAGAATTTTTAAATGCATGAGATGTTCTTGAATGTTTTAATCACATGTGTACTTGATATTCTTCTAAATAAAAAATGTAATCTTAAAACCCGAAATTTTGAATACTATTTATTGTACTTTATTTATTTTCTAGAGTTGATACGAGTCACGATTTGAAAAACAATGTTTATGATGAAACAAAAGGAAGACTGAAGCAGAGACTTATGGAAGTACATGAAATGGCCTTCCCTGAATAACCAAGCAGCAGAACATTCGTTGTTGTAATTGGTTGCCATCATTCTAAAGAAAATGGTGCTTTTTTTAAACTAGGCTTTCTAAGGCAGTTTATGGCAGAAGCTCCTTCTGCAGGGAACAGCACACTGGCACTAAGTATGTGATTTGAGTCCTGCATCAAGTTCTACAAATTCTGTATCTGTCTATATAAAATGTAGACCCACACGGACACATGGCCTGTGTTCAGAATCATTCCTGAACTGTGCAGGAGAGTTTACTTCTCATTGGCTATTGATTTTCAGAATATATATCACACCGTGGAATAATTGAATTTAAAAGTGTGTGGCAAGCAATGGCCCCAAGCGACAAATTAAATTTTAAGTTTTGTGTCCATGTATCTTAAACATAAGATGTGTTTTAAAACTGTACCCAGCTCATGAAGTCCTAATTATTTCCCTGTATTTATACATGGGACAATGGAATGCACACTATACCCTTTAACCTGAAATTAAAACTGCCTCAGTTTCTGCCAACCTATTATTACAAGCAACCTGGCTTTATTCTGGTGCATAAACTGGAGCAAACAAAACGAGGACAATTTTAAAATAAATCTGAAAAATAATTTTTCTGACTAGAAATTCCAGGCAGACATTCCAGCTGTGAAGACTAGAAATGTTCATAAGTGAGGGCGGGGGAGGGGGGAAGAATACTGGGGTGGCATGGTGCACAAGGCAAAGACATGGCCTACTGAGTGCTCCTGCGACAATGGAGAGACCTTATCATTATTCCGCTGAAGTATCACCTGTCTTCATCACCAAGTGCTGACAAACCAGGGGAGGCTGGGGGAAGAACGGCTGGCCTGTGGGGAGGTGACGCTGCTGCCCGACCACCGCTACCCTGGGCCTCTGGCCTGGAGCTGCCTGTGCCCGACATGCTCCTGTCTGCTGCTCCTGCCCCGTACACCAGAGTACCTGAGGTGGCATTTCCCTGGCATCGCTCTTCACAGGGCCGCTCACACTGGGTTGGACCCCGCTATTTGGTCCCTGGTGACCAGCGGCCTTTGCAACCTCCTGCTCGGCCATAGTTGGGAGGCCTCTCCTTGCCCCACCCCTCCCTGCAGTTTCGGCCCACAGCTCGGTGGCCATCCCGGGGCTGGGGACTTCCCACTACCTGGCCACAAGGGGTCTTGTCACTGAGTCCTCCCCTGCTGCACCATTGTGATTGCAAGCTGCTACCTGTTTAGTGGGGGCTTGGGTGGCCTGCTGCTGGGCTTGGAGTGGCAGCCCCAACATAGATCCGGTGTGGTGCATGGGGGTAACCTTTCCAGCATGTGGCCCTCCAGGGGTTGTGGCTTCTAGGCAAAGGTGAGGAGCTCTGCTCGGGGGCCCAGGCCCTGCCACCTGACCTGGAGCTCAGCTGGCTGGGCGAATGCCTGGAGGCCCACCGGGACCTCACTCTGCGGTGTGCTGCTTGCTTCCTACTGAGTGGGACCGGCTGGCTGGGTTGTGGCCCAATCAGCGCAGAAGCGTTCTTTCACTATTTTGAGTGCTACCGGTATTATACTACTTATTTTTAGAAAGGCAAAGGCAGTCAAAACAAAACTGGCCCACTGCGATTCCATAGAGTAAGATATGTTTCAGGTTTTTAGCAAAAGGTCATACCTGCTAATATGACTGCTTCATAGCTAAAATTGTTATTCGAGAAAGGGAGGAGGGTTATGTCCAAATGCGCCATCTGGTAATAATATTCAAAATAATGACTGACACTTGTTCGGATTTCTGACAGGTAGTTTTCACCTTTCTTTTTCCACTACGCTGTTAACACATGTATCCTTATTTTACTGCAATAGGATCCTTTTTCATCACTCAGTTCATGTTACCAAAAGATTCTGTACATCACTCTCTCAACACGTGTTTCAACAATTTGTGCATTGGCTCATCAGGAGAGATGTCTAAAAAATACACTAGGTTTGCATAAGGTCAAAGGGTTTCACATATTACATTTAGCTTTGATACATCATGAATAAATGTTACACAGTCATTTTTTTGTAAGGTTCACTACTCACCCTAGAAGATTATTTTCCTAGCAGTGTTTTTTTTCCTCTTCCGGTGTTGATTTCACTTTAGAAATGTATTAACGATCCACCAGGGGGCGCCGAGATGCACTGACGCATCCGCACTGGTCTCCTCCAAAGGGCGCCGTAAGAGGGACCTGAGCCCCCCCCAGACCCCCAGGAGTGCAGTGTTGACCCCCCCCGCGGATCACTGATTCAGCGGAGCCCCCGCGGACCCCAACTCCGATCTCCCGGCGTGGAGATTTCGCCGAGATCGGACCCTCGGAAAGAGGAAGGAGAAGGAGCTCCGCCTTCGCCCGCGCCGCGGCTCCGCAGGAAGTAACGGAGAGCCGCGGCTCAGGTAGGCCCCGCGGGTGCTCCCCCCCTCCACACCGAACTTCTCTGGGGCGGATCCCGCCTCCCCAGGGCCCCGAGCGGGGCCACATAAGGCCGTGAGCAGTACGCGGCTCAGAACCGGGAGAGGGAGTGAGCCCAGCCTTCCCCAGCACCGCGACCCCTAGCGCGGTGCGCCGGCAAGCCGCGGCCTATGTGAGGCCTACAACACAGCCGGTCGGCGCGGAAGAGCGCCCCCTCTGGACCTCGTAGCGGGGGCTTGCGAGTCCTCCTGAATCCGGACGAGATCACGCAGTGCTCCGGGCTGCTCCCCGCTTCACTGGGGGGCTGCGTGCTGGGCCCGGCGGATCGAGCCTCCCCCGAGCCCACCGCTGGACTGTGGAGCTGGCGCAGGAGTGCACTCAGGAGGCACGGCCTGACCCCCCAAGATCTTCAACCCCATCGACGGCCGTGGGGCCAGTCTTCATCGGGGACCCCCAGAGGCGGAGGCCCCCGCAAAGGTGCCCACGACAACCCCTCCACCCCACCCCAGGCGGGCCTTCCCACACAGCTTGGAAGCTGCGCGACGGGAGCTCAGGGGCAAGGGTGCCCCGAATCAACAACCTGCAACCAGCATCACGGAGAAAGGGGTACCCCCCCGGGCCAACCACAGCGTTTATTGAATGACCCCAAAATAGTGACCACAAAGACCGCCAGTTCAGTGGCGACTTGAATCAAACCTGGGACGAGGAGTGATAGGCCCGTATCGGCTGTGCCTTGGAGACTTGCCCTGAGCAACCTCCCGCCCCAACAGTGAGTACAACGCCGAGGCCGTATACAGGGAAGACCCCCCGCTGCCCTCCCCTTGGCGTAGTCTGGTGACCCGACGGTACTGCCCATAGGGCCTAGGGCATTAGGCAGAGGATCCCGTGGAGATGGTCAGGGGAGGCCTATGAACTGGAAGGAATCCCTGCAGAGATTTCGACGTAAACCCTCAGGCTCGCCAACCCGCCCGGAGATGGCGGCCCCGGCACCCCTGGACATGTCTGACACTAGTACGGTCACCAAAGGCATGGCGGCCCTCCTGGAGGAAATAAGAGGCTTCAGAGCAGACATAACGCTACGGCTGGATACCCTGGATAAAAAAGTGGACAACATAGACGACAGGGTCCAGGCGCTTGAAAACAACACAGCCTCGAATGACATTTTCGAAACGCAATTCGACATGCGCCTATCGGAACTCGAGAGGAGAGAAGAGAAATGCTCCCTAAAACTGGATGACCTGGAAAATAGGGAACAACGCTGTAATCTTCGCTTTTTGGGGTTCCCGGAGCGGGAAGGTGAAACGCAAATGGACATAATCAAAGCTGTGAACGCAGTAGTGGGATCTCTCTTCGATGGGGCGAACACGAATGAACCCACAATTGACAGAGCTCACAGGGCGGGAGCGATCAACAGAGGCCCCAGGTCCATTCTCGTGCGTTTCCACTACTTCACGGAGAAGAACAAAATTCTGGAACTGGCACGTAAGAGGGGCCCGGTGGACTGGGAGGGAGCCCGGATTTCGGTGTACCAGGATCTGTCCGCCTTCACCCTGGCAAGACGTCGTCTCTGTTCCCTGCTGACGAAAATGCTCCAAACCAAGGGGGTCCGATACAGGTGGGGATACCCTTTTTCGCTTTCCTTTGAACTGGAAGGGTACAAATATGCCCTGGTCACGGAGGATGACATTCGCAGGGTGTCGGGCGAACTTCTCGGAGAACCAAACGTGGAGGGGGAAGACCGAGAACGTGGAAGAGAGCCCGTTGGACCCGGGAGAATTAAGGCTTCTCAGGAGAGACGTAAAGTCTGAGGCCACAGGAAGTTCAGAAGAGTGGCTCCGGCATCCCCTGGGCAACCTGACACCCGAGGAACCCCAGAAAGCTTCACGGTCTAGTTTGATTTTCATGTCATTGGGGGAAGCACTGTGATCATTTGTATTCTGAACATGATAGGGGGGGGGCTCAAGTTGTGGTTGTTGGAGAGTTTAAGAGCCCGGCGGAGGGAGACAATGGTGGCCTGGCTCAGCGACAGGATGAGGCCACTGGTCTACCAGGCGTTCAGGGGGGAGGTGGGAGGGGGGAGGGAAAGGTTGGGGTTAGTTCGAGAGGATTCTAATGGGGCCAAGCCAAGTTTTCTGGTCTGCTTTGTAACTGTGGTTTTGTTATTGGACTATAGCGGGGGGTGGAAGCACTGCGGGAGCGCTGGAATTATTCGTCCCGAGAAGGGAGACATGAGCTCTTACCATTGCTATGATGGATGATTCCTTGCAATATTTGACAGTGGGTTCGCTAAATGTGCGGGGACTCAACTCTCCCACCAAAAGGTCGTTGCTGGTGAGGGAATTCACAAGGCTCCGGCTCCATTTCTTATTTGCACAAGAAACACATTGGGTTCGGGACAGGGAACCAGAGCTGAGAGCTAAAGCTATTGAACAAGTCTATGCAGCGTCCTTCCAGGCCAAGAAACGGGGAGTGGCCCTATTGGTCTCCCCCGGGGCTCACTTCGTTCACAAAGCCCAGAGGGCAGACCCGGAAGGACGATATGTCATGGTTAAAGGGGAGGTGAGGGGTCGGCTGTTCACCCTGGTTGGTATTTATGCTCCGAATGAGGCGCAAGATGGCTTCTGGATGGGGATGAGAGAGAAAATCGTAGCTTTTTCCGAGGGCACTTTACTGGTCGGGGGGGATTTTAATATGGTTCTTTGCCCTGATAGAGACAGGAGCTCGCCCAATCCATGTCCTAACCAACGCCTCCAAAAAAAACTAGCTGAGGCTTTTCAATCAGTTAACGACGATCTGGGCCTGAGCGACACACACCACACAGAAAAAGATCGAGACCCCGACTTCCCTTTTTTCTCGAAACCCCATGCTACTTTCTCCCGTATTGATTATATCTTGGTTGACGCCACGAGCCGGGGCGAGGTCACGGAATCAGGGGTAGAGGTGGTTCCCTGGACAGACCACGACATGGTTAGAATAAAAATGGGTGTGCGCCCGGCCCCGCCACCTGGGTCCTTATGGAGGTGTAACAACCTCCTTCTACATGATAAAGAGGTGCGACGATCCCTCCTTACAGCCATCACCGAATACTTCTCTATCAACGATAACGGGGAGGTCGGAGTTATGGGTGTTTGGGAGGCATTCAAGGCGACCATTAGAGGCATTCTCATCGAGACAGGTTCAAGAAAAAAGAGGGAGAGGGGACAGGAGGAGACACGGTTGAGGAAAAAGATGGAGGCTATCCAACCTGGTGGGAAACTAAAAACACAAATGTTCCCCGGGAAGTGGGAGGAACTCCAAAGGTTGCGCTCAAGCCTAGAAGACCTCCAGGTTGGACAAACAGAAAAAAAGCTGTCCTTCCTAAAACAGAAGTACATGGAAAAGGGGGAAAAGGCTGATAAAATACTTGCTTGGAGGCTCCGGAAGCTCAGAAATAGTAGGAGGGTTAACTCCATCCGGCCACCGGGAGGGGAGCCAACTGTAAGAGACACCAAAATAGCTGAACACTTTCGGCACTATTATGAACGCTTATACAGCTCGGAATACGTAGGGGACGGAACCAAGATCGACAGTTTCTTGGACTCTCTCCCGATTCCCGGCCTCTCACCTGAAAAAGCAGACATACTGGATCTCCCCGTATCTCCAGAGGAGATAATAGATACCATATCCTCCCTGAAGAGTGGAACAGCCCCAGGCGATGATGGGTTCACAGTCAAATTCTATAAGACTTACCGGTCTACACTAGCCCCATTTATGGCCAAAATGTTCAACTCGGCACTTCACCAGGGCACCCTCCCACCTTCGATGATGTCAGCATTGATAGTAGTAATCCCCAAAGAGGGGAAGGACCCTTCCCAGTGTCAATCCTATCGCCCCATTTCCCTTCTTAACGTGGATGTCAAGATCCTGGCCAAACTTCTGGCGAACAGACTGGCGAAACTCCTCCCCTCACTTATACATGGAGATCAGGTAGGGTTCATCCCAGGACGCCAGGGGTCCGATAACATACGAAAGACCCAAGGCCTCATGTACGAGGCCTCGAGGCAGGGGAAAGAGGGCTGCCTGCTAGCCTTAGATTCAGAAAAGGCCTTCGACCGTGTCGAGTGGCCCTATATGGGCAAAGTTCTCCAGAAAATGGGCCTCGGGGAGAATTTTTGTAGATGGGTCTCGACACTATATAATACTCCCACGGCAAGAGTTTTGGTTAACGGCGGCACGTCGGAACCCTTGGCTCTATCTAGAGGAACCCGGCAAGGCTGTTCCCTTTCCCCCCTTCTATACGCTCTGGCAATGGAGCCTCTGGCCATAGCGATCAGAGAGGACTGTGAAATTACGGGGATACGCTGTGGCGACTGCGATTTTAAACTCTCACTATTTGCCGACGATATCTTGGGGTACCTAACCAACCTCCAGGTCTCACTACCTAGATTATTTGATCTTATAAACCTCTACGGGGCCTTCTTGGGGCTTAAGATAAACGCCTCCAAGTCTAGTATTATGCCAATGGGTCCCGGGGACAAAGACATTGGGGATCGCTCGGAATTCTTGGGAGTGAGGATAGAACGTGTGTCCACCAGGTATCTGGGCACCAGCATTCCTAGGAACCTCTCGCTACTATATCAGTTTAACTTCCCGGAGATCTTGGCCAAAATCAGCAGCGATCTCAAACGCTGGGCTCCCCTTACACTCTCCTGGTTTGGCCGTATGGTGACGGTTAAAATGAATATATTACCTCGCCTCCTGTATCTCTTCGCAGCCCTCCCTGTGGTCATTCCTGAATCCTTCTTCGAGGTTCTACAGGCCCGAGTCCTCCAGTTTATATGGGACGGGAGGAGACCAAGAGTCAAATTCTCCACCTTGACCCTGCCGAAGTCTCACGGTGGATTCGCCCTCCCCGACTTCAGATTATACTATAAAGCAGCTCAGCTCCGGGTGATGATGGAGCACATGCGAGAGGATATGAGGACGTACTGGACATATATAGAAGATATCCACACCCACCCTAAAAAAGTTAGAGATCTACTATGGGCCTCCCCTAAAACTATCCCCTCCTATCTTAGAGAACACCCCACACTGGCAGTCCTATGGGCACTGTGGAAGCCGAATAAAGATAACAAAATGCTGTCGTCCTGGCCGGCCCCTTTAACATCGCTATGGGGTCCCCCTATCAACCTAGACACCAGAGGCTTCCGCGACACGCAAGCTTGGTCAGACATGGGGTTGGAGAGAGTTTCCCAGCTCTCCCGTGAGGAGGGCTTCATAGACTATGAACAATTGACCGAAGCACTGGGTGACAAACCACCATCGATCTTTGAGTACTTGCGTTTGAAGGGAATTCTGACTCACCCTCGGTGGGCTGACAACCTAACCCGCCCCCTCACCTCCTTTGAAGAAGTAATAGCTAAAAGTGTCTCTCGAAAGGGCTCCCTGTCCAAGTTCTATAGTACCTTGATAACAGCTAATCTGGAGGGTAGGCAACCCTTCAAACGTATATGGGAAGAAAGGCTGGGCATGGCGTTGGATGACCATACATGGAGGGCAGTTTTCAAAACCATATTCACCGGTACTCTGTACACCGCAGCCATGGAGCATAGTTTCAAGATTCTCCACTCCTGGCATCGCCCCCCAGCCACCCTCTCCAAAATGTTCGCAGAAGTATCCCCCTACTGTCCTAGGCTATGTCGCCAAAGAGGCACATGGTTCCATATGTGGTGGGGATGCCCGGTTATTCAGGTGTACTGGTCGGAGCTTCTCAGCTGGATTAAGGACATAGAGGGATTCTGTCCATCGCTTCTCCCCTTAGAAATCCTCCTGGGTACTCCCATGCCGGAAACGGAACAGAGTGCATTCCCGAGGGTCATCGGGGCCATGCTGAGGGCGGGGAGGCTAGCATTGGCCCAAAAGTGGAAAAGCGCCTTAGCACCAACCAAGGAGGAATGGCTTTGTAAATTAAGGGTTATATTTACTTATGAAAAACTTACGGCAGTGAAAAACGATAAAGTCTCGGAGTTCTCACAGGAATGGACAGCAGTTCTCCTCCACGATGAATGTGTCTCTATGCGACTGTAATGTTGGCTTCCAATATGTATCCCCCGGGCTTACCCCAGCGCCGGCCCTAGAACTGGAGACTGTCCATCATTTTGCTCTGAACCGCGCTGCTCCCACGATGTCAAATTGTATAACAAGTGCATATAACGATGTTCGAAAGTTCTCACTGCTGCTTCTGTAACCTGCAAAAACCTCAAAACTTGGTATGTTGCAAAATTGGGGGGGAGGGGAGAATGGGGGGTGGGGGAAGGGGATTATGTTGAAAAAGTTGGGGGGGGGTGGGGCGGGAGGGGGGAGGCGGGATGGGATTAAAAAGTAAAAAATACCGTCAGTTATGTTTGCTTAGTGTATTGCTGGCAGGGATTGCTCGCGCACCCTACCTTGTATTATGTCAATAAAAACAAAGTTAAAAAAAGAAATGTATTAACATTTATTATGGGTCAATGGACATACAGTTTCTTTCCTCCTTCTTTTTAGTAAAGGTTTGTAGAGTACCCAAAAAATAGGAAGAGAAAAGAGATATGATCATAATCTGTTTAGGGGTGGGAGGCTTACTGTAGCTGTTTAGATCAACAAAAATCAATAAGGTTTCGGAGTGTGATAAGGAAGTGGCTAGGTTATTTAAAAAAATCCAACACTTACCATTTAGCTGGGCCACGATGCGCCACTCCGGTCCTGATGTCTCCAATCCGAGGCATAGGACTGGAATAGGATTGCCGCCCATTTATACTGGGAAACTGCCCTTGCACCTGATAACGTCATCACGCTGCGTAAAACGGCCAGAGTCGGGCTTAAGTTCTGAAATGTTTTCTTTTTACCTCTTAATTTTCTTTTCAGCAATTCCTATTCGAATTGTTTTAATTATAAATTTATTTTGCTTATGCTTCTGGTTTGAGTATGTTATTTACCGAGAATATTCATAATTAAAGTTTTATACCTATAGGGTCACTCCTGCTGTGGTAAGAAGAGATTTTTAGGTATTCATGTTACCAAAAGATTCTGTCCATTACTGTAAAGACCGGAGGGTGTGTCTGTACTTCTGCTCTCTAAATGCAGAGGAGAGGCACAGAGGACCCCAGCCACGATTCTCTATTGGTAGACGTGGTCGAGCAATCAAGGCCTAGCTTCTCAGGAGGTGATGCGGGCTGGTTCTTAAGTACAGTGTAGTCCCCAAGCCCCACAAAGGAATGTCCGCACACTGTATTAGTTAAAACAGTCTTTATATAATTAATATTCAAGGTTATGTACAATATCACTATAACTCACTTTGTACTCGGTTATCTATAATGGCAAATATACAGTTCTACGTGGTACCACAATTACTATTAGAGCTCTTTAAAGTGCATCAACTGGACGGTTAAATGTGACACAAATCAGTTCGCAAAGGAAACCAACAACAGATATAAGAGGAAAGCAGTTGGTTAGAACAATTGCCAGAATACTGGCCCCGATACCTAGACACAGTTCTGTGTGGAGATCCCCCCCAGCTGGGCAACCTGTAAAATAAAGATATATCACAAGCCCAGTCCATATATTGTTCACAGGAATCTTTCCAATAGTTCAGCAACCCCAAAGTACCTGGCATTGTAGCGTTCCTCATCGGGGAATCGACTGCCCTTCTTGAGTGCCCTGCCTTTAAGGCAGGCGTCACGGGTCATCGAACGTCAGACGAAGAACAGGGTGAACTACATCGGTGAAGTGGCAGCTTCATTCTCCAGCATGGGGTCTGGCATGGATTCACATGCTCATGAATATTCCCCGTCGTCAGGCTGGGAATCCTCTGTAAAGAAAAAATCAGTATCAGTTTCGTTTCTGATCTGTCTTTCGTAGTAGTAACCAATCACTGATCTCTGCGTCATACTGACCACAGCCAATGACTGCCCTCTACCTAAGCCCCGCCTCTGGCAGCCATCTTCAGATTTTTACCGCACGTTCAACTGTTGGGATCCTCGTGCTATTGCTCTCGAGCGTTAGTGCTATTTTCACGTTTTTTTTCTCAAAAACGTTCTCTTTTTTCGGTCAAAAGAGCCTCAAGCTCCACCATTTCTTCATCCGATCAACGGGGACCCGTGTCGGATTCTTCTACGCCCCTCAAGGGTGAAGATATCGTCGAGCCACGCTTTTGGAGGATTCTAGAAGTTTCTCAGGCCCATCTCGGACATGGCCCAGGAGAAGGGAAGCTCGGCGCCCGCAAAGCTGTTCAGGGTCTGCCCTGGATGCCAGCTTCAGAATGTCTTTGAGGACGAACACTCCCTTTGCCTTTACTGCCTACATGAGGACGAGACGCACGTGGAGAAGGACTCTGTGTTTTGCGGCAATATGTCGGAGCGGACGATGAAGGACCGCCATCAACGTCTCGCCAACTGGCTGGAAGGAAAGAGCCCGTCAGGCGAGAAGAAGAAGTCCGAGCGGTCTTCTAAGACCTTTGAGGGCGCCCCTGCGACGGGGGTCCAACAGAAGGCCAAGCACCGCGAGTCCGCTGGCACCGGGAGCGCCGAACGGTCGGGCTCTACGGGCGCCAGGCAGGGCGCATCCTCCCCGGCGCCATCAACCACGAGCCAACGCTCTGGCTCGGGTAAGAGGAAGGCCAAGCACCCGGCGAAGCTCGTGGAGAGACCCCGGTCGAGCTCCTGGAGAGACCCCGGTCTAAGCTACAAAACCATTATATTAAAAAAAGACAGTCACAAGGGGGGGGAGCGAGGCGGTGACCCTCTCCCCAAGGAGAAGGCGGTGAGCGCACCTAAGGTGGTGAAAGCCTTGATCCATCCGGCCAAGGCCTCTATCGAGACAGTCGCGGCGGCCCTGGCTCAGCCTGTGGAGGCTACACCAGTGGTGGCGACCTCGGGGGCCCAGAGTCTCCCTGCCACCGCGGAGGGAGTCCTCTTTCATGCCCATCGACAGGACCCCCCCCGTGAAACCTCCGATGGAGAAGAAAAAGGGGGGGCAGGAGGTCGTCGTGTATTCGGCCTCAACCTCTGAGGAGGAGCTGATCGAAGTCTTAAGCCACGGCGTTGGCGTGGAAGAAGACCAGCCCATCGGGAGGGACCCTGACGTAGAAGAGACAACGAGAATGTCGAGGGTGCCGACGGGGCTCCTGTCCGCCCGTCGGAATCCCCTCAACCAGTGCCGCAAGTCAACTCGGCGGCCATTTTGTTGGCTATACAGTCCTTATGCTCGGAGATGAGGACGAGACTGCCGTTACCACCGACGGAGGAACCGCTCCCGACGGGGGACCCGGAGCCAGGCCCTTCTGGGAGCCCTCCCCCTAAGAGAAGAAGGATTCATCCTCCACCTCCTTTTCAGCCATCGTGCCCTGTTCAGCCCTCCTCCCCGTCCACGACACGTGGTGATGATACGGGGACTGACACAGCCGCGACGGTACAGACAATGAGGTTTACGATGAGGATCTTCCGTCGTCACCTCCCGCGCGGGCTTCCCCGCCCGACGAGATTGGATCGTTTCACTCCATGATCGCCAGGGCATCCAAGCTTTTCCAGCTCTGCCCGGAAGAGAAGGAGGAGGGTTTCCTTTATCAACGGCGCGAGGCCAAGAGGAAGACAGTCCTCGCCGTACCTCTACTAGACGATATTTGGGATGAGGGCCTCGCCCTCCTCAAGAACCCATCCACGACTCCGGCTAGAAGGGATCGGTACGAGAAGAAGTACCGGGTCCCGGACGCGGGCCCCTTGTGCCTTCGGGCACAGCCGACCCCGGACTCGGTCGTCTCCGCGGCGGCCAGGAAGAAAGCGGGGGGGCGGCCTCTACGTCGACCTCCCTGCCGGACGGCGAGGGAAAGAAATTAGACACTATGGGACGCAGAGTCATCTCGTCGGCAGCGATGACGATTAAGGCGGCTAACGCCTTGGCTATCGTAGCCCGCTACGACAGGGAGTTGTGGTACAAGCTGGCCCCCCTGCTGGACTTCCTACCAGACGACAAGAGGGCGGGAGCCCTAGAGATCTTGCAGGAAGGAGAGGTGGCGTCGGACCACGCCATTACGATTGCGATGGACATCGCTGACACCGGATTTCGCCAGTTGGGCAACGGGGTGTGCCTTAGGCGGCGTGGATGGCTCAAGGCTACTGACTTCCATCAGGACGTGCAGACCAGAGTCTTGGACATGCCGTTCGACGGAAACAATCTGTTTGCGAAAACGGTGGACGATTCCCTTCAAGCCATCAAGGCGGACACAGAGACGGCCCGGGCTCTTGGGGTTCTTCAGCAGCGGCGGCCGCCCTTTCGGAGCGGCGGAGGCAAGCAGGGTGCCTCCAAAGGTTCCGGCGGCGGATTTTCCACCTACCGTCAAGCGGCCCGTTCGTCGTCACAGGAAGCTTACAGGGGGCGAGGCAAGTCAGGCGGACCCCGCCGTCGTCGCCAAGGAGGTCAAGGCGGCAAAGCCTCGTCAAAGCAGGACTGAACCGGCCGTGGGGTCGGGCCCCCACCGAATCACCCCAGTGGGAGGCCGGCTGGCGAGCTTCGTCAGCGTGTGGGAGTCCATCTCCACCGACCGTTGGGTGCTGGACGCCCTAGCTCAGGGTCACGCGCTCGAGTTTCTAAAGAAGTGCCCGCGCGATCCCCCTCTGGCCAGGAAGGAACATCACGTCCCTCAACTTCTCTTGGAGGTAAAGGCGATGCTCAAGAAGGGTGCCATCGAGCTCGTCCCAAAGAGGCTTCGGGGCTCCGGAGTTTACTCAAGATACTTCCTCGTGGTGAAGAAGGCAGGAGGATGGCGTCCCATCCTGGACCTGCGACGACTGAACAAATTCATCAAGGCACAGAAGTTCCGGATGGTCACCCTCCAACACGTCCTGGGTCAACTGGAGGAGGGCGATTTCCTGTCGTCGTTGGATTTGGAGGATGCCTACTTCCATATTCCCATCCTAAAGGGACACCGAAAGTTTCTCAGGTTCGTGGTCCAGGGGCGTCATTACCAGTTCAGAGCCCCTCCCTTCGGATTGAGGTCGGCACCCAGGGTGTTCACCAAGTGCCTCGCACCGGTGGCGGCGCAGCTGCGCCGAGAGGGGATCCACGTCTACCCCTACCTGGACGACTGGCTCATCCGGCAAGGACCGTCCAACTACTCACGGACCTGGGTTTCTCCATAAACTACGCCAAGTCCCACCTGGTGCCCGCGCAAGACGCACTGTTTCTGGGAGCGAAGCTCGATACAGTGTCGCTTCTGGCCTCTCCGTCGGAGGAAAGGACGAGGACCGTCTTGGGCAAGGTGCAGCGGATGCTGGTCGCGGATGCGGCCAGGGTGAGGTCCATCAAGTCCCTCCTCGAAATGATGTCTTCTTGCATTTACCTCATCCGCCTGTGCAGGCTCCGGATGCGCCCGTTGCAGGAGTTCCTGGACGCGTGCTGGATCCAGACGACGGGCAGCTTCGAGGAGAGGATCACACTCGACGAGAGTTTCCGATGAGCGATCCGGTGGTGGGGCACCCGCGCGCATCTGACGGCGGGCATGGACTTCCAGACCCCCGGCCACCAGGAGACAGTGACCACGGATGCCTCCCTGGAAGGGTGGGGAGCACACACCGAAAATCTGCATGCGAGAGGCCTTTGGCTTCCGACGGAGAAGTCCCTCCATATCAACGTCCTGGAGCTCCGTGCAGTGTTTTGGGCCCTCAGGTCCTTTCTTCCGTCCCTCAAGGGCAAGGTGGTGAGGATCTTCACCGACAACAACACCACCACCATGTTCTACATCAGGAAGCAGGGCGGAACCAGGTCCCCAGCCCTGTCCAAGGAGGCGCAGGATCTGTGGCATTGGGCCGTCGCCCAACGGATGTTTCTGGTGCCGTTTCATCTGGCAGGGATAAAAAACACCATCGCCGACTCGCTCAGCAGAGAGCTGCGCTCGTGCCACGAGTAGGAACTACGACAGGATCTAGTGGACCGCCTCTTCCGACGGTGGGGCACACCACAGATCGATCTGTTCGCGACGGCGACGAACTCCAAGTGCCGGAGGTTCGCCAGCAGGTTTCCCCAGCCGACGAGCATGGCCGATGCTTTCTCGTTCCCCTGGGAGGGCCTGTTTCTATACGCGTTCCCTCCATTGCCATTGCTGATCCGGCTCATCAACCAGCTCAAGAGGTCACGGTGCAGGATGATCCTCGTCGCACCTGCGTGGCCGAGGCAGATATGGTTCCCGGACCTTCTGGACTTGTCAGCGTCCCCGTCAATCAAGCTGCCAGTGGACGCGGATCTTCTCTCCAGGGAAGGAGGCGCCATCCTCCATCACGACCCGAAGTCGCTGAACTTGCAGGCCTGGCTCCTGCAGCGTTAGCGTTTGGAGGATACGACATACCGGCCGACTGCAGAGAGGTTCTTGCAAAGGCCAGGGCGTCCTCAACTCTTAAATGCTATGGACACAAATGGAAGAGGTTCTCTGTCTGGTGCCACGCACAGAAGATTAACCCTCTACGGATTACGGCTCCCCAGGTACTGCCGTACCTTCTGACGCTGGCCAAGGCTGGACTGGCGCACGCGTCCCTCAAGGTTTATCTTGCTGCGATCTCCCGATACACCAGAACCACGAGGCGGACGTCTTTGTGGTCTCATCGTCTGGTGAAAGAATTCATGAAGGGACTGTTCAGATCGTTCCCGCCGGTGAAGGCTCCGGCCCTGGCGTGGGAGCTCAACATGGTGCTGACCAAGCTCATGGGACCTCCACTCGAGCCTCTGCACTCGGCTCCGTTGAAGTTCTTGTCGTGGAAAACAGCGTTTCTTGTGGCCATCACCTCCGCACGAAGAGTGGGAGAGATCCAGGCCCTTTCCTGCAAGCCCCCGTACTTGACTTTTCACGACACAAGGGTAGTGCTCAGGACGCACCCCTCCTTCATGCCCAAGGTGCTGTCGGAATTCCACCTCAACGAACCCTTGGTGTTGCCTGTTTTCTTCCTGTCGCCTTCGTCGCCGGTAGAAAGTACTTTGCACTCGCTGGATGTGGCTAGAGCGCTGAAGTTTTACGTGGACCGCACAAAGTGTTTTCGGAAGACGTCACAACTTTTTGTGAACTTTGGACCTGTCAATCAGGGGAAGGCTCTCTCAAAGGCTTCCATTTCCAGATGGCTCTCCGGCTGTATCATGTACTGTCATCGGTTGGCAAACCGACCGGTGCCTGGCCGTCCGAGAGCCCATTCCACCAGAGCGATCGCAGCTACCACGGCGTTCCTATCTGGTGTGCCCTTGCTGGACATCTGCAGGGCTGCTACGTGGAGGTCGACGCACACCTTCACGAAATTCTACTGCGTCGACCGGGATTCCAGGGAGGAGTCCAGGGTCGGCCAAGCAGTGCTGCGCAATCTGTTCGCCTAAGGTGAGCCTGGTGAGGAGGTAAGAATTGCTTAATGTTGAGTTTGATGTGATGCTTAATGTTGAGCCTTTGCCACCTCTTGTGGTTGTGCATGTGTGTACTGCTATGTATTCCTTATTCATGAGCATGTGAATCCATGCCAGACCCCATGCTAGAGAAGGAACAAGTTACTTACCTGTAACTGTTGTTCTCCAGCATGGGTCTGGCATGGATTCACATGCGAACCCTCCCGCCTACCCCTCTGCGGCTCTTCACTTGGTCATACTGCCACTTAATGTGCTACCAAATCTGAAGATGGCTGCCAGAGGCGGGGCTTAGGTAGAGGGCAGTCATTGGCTGTGGTCAGTATGACACAGAGATCAGTGATTGGTTACTACTACGAAAGACAGATCAGAAACGAAACTGATACTGATTTTTTCTTTACCGAGGATTCCCAGCATGACGACGGGGAATATTCATGAGCATGTGAATCCATGCCAGACCCATGCTGGAGAACAACAGTTACAGGTAAGTAACTTGTTCCTTCCTAGCGGTGCTCTGCGGCGACGGAGCAAAGACGTCCTGCAAGGATGAGGCGTGTGGGGCACCTCGATGTCGATGGACCGCAAAGAGTTTGAAGAACTGTGGCCCAGCAAGGGCGTCGAGTCTGCGTCTCTGTGGTTATGGAAACCCACCGGCGGATGCTCCTCGGCGCGTCGACGGCCTGGCCTTCTCCGGCAGGATAAAGCGAGCAGCGGTGCGGACGAGCGTGTCCGTGAATTGAAAGTTCTTAGGCAACGGGAGCACGGTGGCTCCGGTCGGTGACAGCGATCGTCGACGGTGGCGGAAAACAGTCCAGGTGCTTCTCTTTGGGATTCTGCGACAGTCCGCGTCTCCGGTCGGCAGCCTGTCGTAGGTCTGTCTATGAGGGAGCTTTGGCAAAGACCAGCTGGTGCACAATGGTCACCCGTAGCTCGGGAAGAGGGCACCTTACCAGGTCCTTTCTGGGTCAGGCTTTGGAGACACAGCAGCTTTCAGATTGACGAAGTAGAGCAGCAGAAAAGCCTTATCTTCCAGCAGGGCTTCAAGGTTAAGCTTCAGTTTTACTCCAGTTACTCTTCGTAGTGGACATCAGCTTCTGAACACGAATTCTAGCAGTGGGAGGCCTCCAGATATACTAGTTGATCTCCCATTCATTCTGCTGGGTCACACTCAGGCAACCAATCGGTCAGAAGGGCATTCATGCAGGCAGGCAGCCAATCAGGTGCCTAGTGCATTCAGGCCATTCACTTCTCTCCAGACACTCGCAACAAGTTATGTGTATTGGGACAAGTACTCAGCCATTCAAAACTCCACACTGCATTCATACCAGTTTCAGGCAGGGCTGTCTCAGTCATTGTGTCAAACACCAGAAACTAGACATTCACAACAAGAAGTGCATATTGGTCACGCACTCCATTTACCCAGGTCCCACCTACAGCGTGTACCCACAACATACAGACACTGGGAAGGCTCCAGCCAGTCTGGCCTGGACTTCACAACAACACCATATTTGGAACTTCCACCCAACATGCAAATTAACAAGGAGGGGTCCTGGTAGTCCCTCTGCCAGACATTAGTCCTGGTTACGAGGGACTTACCCATAGTCTTTAGCTCACTATCTTTCACAGAGAAGAAATATCCCAAACATATCGGTCTTTGTCCTGCCCTGGGCAGTCCAGCACCGAAATGCTAGGCAATTCTCCTCTGAACAAGAGTACCAACAGCAACCCCAGACATGTGTTTCTACCCTAAGTTACTAGGGGAATCCAGATGTGGCTCACTATTCTTAGAGAGGCACAGCTACACCCTACTGATGAGGTTCAACCAGACCGAAACATGTGTCTGGGGTTGCTGTTGGTACTCTTGTTCAGAGGAGAATTGCCTAGCATTTCGGTGCTGGACTGCCCCAGGGCAGGACAAAGACTGATATGTTTAGGATATTTCTCCTCTGTGAAAGATAGTGAGCCAACGACTCTGGGTAAGGCTCTTGTAACCAGGACTCATGACTTGCAGAGAGTCTTCCAGAACCCCCCCTTATTATTTGCATACTTCCACCCCACAGCCATTCAGGGGGAAGGGACAGAGTCAGGGCTTCCCAGGACTTTGGGTAAACAAGGTAACAGTCAATGGAAAGCAAGAGGCCACAGGAGCCATCTTGTTTCCTATCAGGAATCAACTGATAACAATGGCAGGGCCTAGGTATCCCAAAATGGACGATACTCAGAGCACCTGCCAAATTCAGCATGGAGCTGCCACCAGCCCATACCCTGCTCTGTGGGCCACACACATGTGCCCAAAAACATACACTAAGGGCACAGGGTTGTAACCCCACCCATGGGTGCCATAGGGGTGTCCCATGGGCCTGTACACCAACCCAAAGGAGAGAGTTGCACCGCCAGGAGTCCCACATGAATTCCTGTGTGGAAAACAAGACGGAACACATGATAAAAAGCAGTAAAGGACAAGGATACAGAGGCCCTGTCCCGCCGATGCATTTCCAGCATCACAATTACTTACTCTTGATACTGTGATTATGACTTGATCATAAAAATTAAAGAAAAACAACTTACATTAGATGGCACATGTTACCACTATAAATTGAAGGATACTTCAGGGTGTAAATTAATAATACAACATTTTAACACACTGGATCATTATTTCACAAACTATTATACATATCTGAATTCAGACCATTTTCACAAGTGTCCAAAATACAAATCCATCTAGCTCCCTTCCGTCGTAGCAGCTTTTCTTTGTCACCTCTGCTAGGCAAGTGTTTTATGCTTTTAGAACTCTAGGCCTTCCATTTCAAAAGCAGGGTGTCATGTACATACATGAACTGCTAAGGGATACCCAAGGTCTCCATTACGGATTGCTCGCAAATGTTAAAAAATTCTATTTTTCAAGGCCCTAATCATACTCCCAGGGTAGAGTTTCTTGCAGGAACATCTGATCCCATAAATTACTAATTTTGTGTTGCAATTGATCAACTACCCAATTGTATTCTTCTTACCGTTTCGTATTGTAATTTCTTTTTCCCCATTCAGCATAAATGCACACAGTAAATAATTGCTATATCGAAAGTTTCAACGGTTGGTTTCATCTCTAGCATGCTGCTTAGATCCTTTCTTGGAAGTGGTTTTAAAAAAAACGGACTGATCTTGTTTCTAATTGTGGGTGCTCGACGATAGCAAATAGTTAGTCATCCAAATATTTGTTGACATAATTTTCAGTTTGTAAGATGTTCCAGTGTTTTTTGAGTATCTTCTTAATCCTGTTGACTTCTGAACTGTATGTAATAAATTGTGTTTTTTGGATTACAGTGGCCACTTTAGGTTTGTCTGACAAAAGGTATTCCCTTGAGATGTCTTCTGCCTTTTTTACTGCTTCACACAGTATTCGTTGGTTGTAACCTCTTTGTTTAAACATGTTTAACATTGTCTATTTTCTTGATAGACTTGATCAGAGCTGCAGTTTTTTTTAAGTCTGAGGATTTCGCCACAGGGAATGTTATTGATCACGGATCTGGGGTGAGTACTTGAGGCGTGTAAAATCCTGTTACCAGCAGTAGGCTTGGAATAAAGTTTTGTCTGTATTTTGTTAGTTCAAGGTCCAAAAATTATTTTTTCATTGTGTTTTCATTTTTCGTGAATGAAAGATTATAGTTATTGGCATTGAGAGAGTCCAGATAATCTTTTAGTTGTGATGCGTCTCCTTCCAATATTATGAGGATGTCATCAATAAAGCGTCCCCAAAATTTGATGCTAGTTTTAAATGCTTTGTCTCCAGGCATAGTTGACTTAAAAAAAGCCCACACATAGGTTTGTGTAAGCAGGGGCAAATTTTGACCCCATTGCAGTGCCTTGAAGTTTTTTGTAGATCTCACTGTCAAAACAGAAGATGTTATTGTTGAGTGCAAATTTAAGCATTTCAATAATCTTGTTTTTTGTTTGTAAGAAACAGATCTTGATTTAAGGAAATATTCTGCACTCAGGATTCCTTTATCATGTTGGATACTAGTATACAATGATACTACATCAAGGGTCACAAAACGGTAATTCCATTCCCAATGAATTGTTGAATTATGTGTTTGGTGTCTCTTACAAATTATGCCATTCCCATCGTTAGCGGTTGAAGATGTATTTAAATGTATTGTGAAATTTTCTCGGTTAAGGATCCAATCCCATTGATAATGGTATGGCAGGGTGGTAAGTCCTTAAATTTGTTATGAATTTTTGGAAGAAATGATACTGTCGCCATTGTGGATTTTTTGTTGTTCATGTATTTGTATTCTTCTTCCAGAAGAAGCCCCTCTTCACACCATAATTTCCTTGTACGCTGCCATTTATTTTCTAAATCCGGGAGAGGGTTTATTGTGAGTTGTTGGTAGCACTTTTTGTTGTTAAGGTGAGCCTTCCCCTCATGTACATAGTCTGATCTAATCATTAGGATGATTTTTCCACCCTTGTCAGCCATTTTGCTGATGATACTTTCGTCATCTGCTAATTCCTGTATGGCTAATTTTTCATTTTGTTTTAGATTGTGGTGTATTTTGGTTTTCTTGTTTGTCAAAAAATATTCTCATAGCTCGTTGCTTACTGCTTTTTGGAATAGATCAATTAAATTTTAAGAAGACAATCCAGGTATACATTTTGACTTAGGCTTTAGTGATCTTTCTTCAGATAGATAGGATCAATACCATGATCATACAAGAATTTGGTTATTTTGAATTCTTCATCTCCTTTGATATTGAGTAGATCAATAGTGTTTTCCACTACGTCTACCAATAGTATTAAGGCAATCACTTTTTCAATGATTTAAATTGTTTTTCTCGGTCTCTCTTCAGAATTTTTCTTTTTTACTTTAGGCATCTGCAAAATTTGAAGATGTCAAGTTGTGTCGGAAAATAGTCTAATTGATTGGAGGGACAGAACAAAAGTCCTTTTCTTAATGCTGACTTCAGTGCAGTGTTGACTTTGAATTTAGAAGGATTAACTATCAGATCTACTTCCTGACGCTGTGATCTTGTTGTCCCCGCTTGCCCCTTTGGTGTTTAAGTGCAAAACCTAAATACCTCAACTTTAATTTGTCTGTGGGTCTCTTGTGTATTGGTTTAATGACCTTGAGCTCTTCTTGTGGCGTTTTAAATCTTCTAAAAAAAAAAAAAGGACAATCTGGTTTGTTTGTGGAAAGTGGTTCATTTTCCTTTTCCAAGACTTTAGGTATCTTTGTCTTGAGGTCTTGCTTCCGTTTCGCTTGATGATTCCACATCCGATGAGAAAGGTGAAGAGCCTGGACTTGTTGTTTCTATTTTGGGTTTCTGTTTAGCAACATATTTAGTGTTAGAATCATATTTCCTCTGGAAAGTGTAAATCCTTTGGTATCTGTAATCGTTTTCATCCCTGATGAATTTCTTTAATTTTTTAAGTTTTAATTCTTTGGCAAAATTCCCTAGAATTTTATAGTCATCTAGAATCTGATTGTTCTTGAATGTCAATTTCTGGGTAAGTAAGTTTCTCAATGTTTTCCTTTAGTGTAGAGATTTCTTTCATAATCTTCATGTTCTAATACTGATTGGTTAATGATCCTTATAATTTCTTTTGATGTGTTGACCAACAAATCTTCCCATTCGTTAAGTGCAGTTTTGTCTTCCGCATTAAAAGATGGAAATATACAAATCCTAAGGCCTCGTGGGATCCTTCCCACCTCTAAGTACATTTTCAGGGTCTTAATTTCCCACCATTTGCACAAAAGTGCTACCAAAAACTCACAATAAACCCTCTCCCAGATTTAGAAAATGAATGGGAGTGCACAAGTAAAATATGGTGTGAAGAGGCTGTTCTTCTAAAAGAAGAATACAAATACATGAGCAACAAAAACTCTGCAATGGCGACAGTATATTTTCTTCCAAAGATTCATAAAAAAATGTAAGAACTTCCCACCCTGCCATCCCATTATCAATGGGATTGGATCCTTTATGGAGAAAATGTCACAATACATTGATATACATCTTCAACCACTAGCGATGTGCGTTTTTCTTTATTTTTTTAAAATAATTTTTACTTTTTTTTTTTTTTTAACAATACCCCTGATCAAGTCATAATCACAATAGCAAGAGTAAGTAATGTACAGAATCTTTTGGTAACATGAGTACCTAAACATCGCTTCTTACCACAGCATTAGTGACCCTATAGGTAAAACACTTAAATTATGAATATTCTCTCTAAATAACAACATACTCAAACCAGAAGCATAAACAAAATAAATGTATAATTAAAATAATCTGAATAGGAATTGCTGAAAAGAAAATGAAGCAATAAAAAGAAAACATTTTAGATCATAAGCCTGACTCTGTAAAATGGCTGACTTCCGCAGTGTGATGACGTCATCAGCAATCATGCGGATTAGCGTTGTTGGCATGATGTCATAGGGCGCAAGAGCCGTTTCCCAGTATAAACGGGCGGCAATCCGATTCCAGTCCTATGCCTCGGATTGGAGACATCAGGTCTGGAGTGGCGCATCATGGCCCAGCTAAATGGTAAGTGTTGAATTTTTTTAAAATAACCTAGCCACTTTCTTATCACACTCCAAAACCTTATTGATTTTTGTTAATCTAATCAGCTACAGTAAGCCTCCCACCCCTAAACAGATTATGATCTATCTCTTTTTTCTTGCTATTTTTTGGATACTCTACAAACCCTTACTAAAAGAAGAAAAAAGGAGGAAAAAACAGGATAAAACTGTTTTTTTAATTGAATTAGCTGATTAATCCAACCTTTCAATTTTATACAAATCTAAAATTCCATAAATACAAATAATACATTCAATCTATTAGCCCAATTTTTTTTTATAAATTGAATACATTTGAATAAATTGAATACATTTCTAAAGTGAAATCACCACCGGTAGAGGAAAAAAACTCATCGCTAGGAATATAACCTTCTAGGGTGCATAGTGAACCTTACAAATAATGACTGTGTAACATTTATTCATGATGTATCAAAGCTAAAGTTATTGT
Organism: Ambystoma mexicanum; assembly: GCF_040938575.1. Classification (NCBI taxonomy): domain Eukaryota; kingdom Metazoa; phylum Chordata; class Amphibia; order Caudata; family Ambystomatidae; genus Ambystoma; species Ambystoma mexicanum. Next base: position 975,197,251 of record NC_090934.1, on the reverse strand, counting down.
GTGAAACCATTTGACCTTATGCATACCTTGTGTATTTTTTAGACATCTCACCTGATGAGCCAATGCACAAATTGGTGAAACACATATTGAGAGAGTGATGTACAGATTCTTTTAGTAACATGAACTCAGTGATGGAAAAAGGATTCTATTGCAGTAAAATAAGGATACCTGTGTTAACAGCACAGTGGAAAAAGAAAGGTTAAAACTACCTGTCAGAAATCAGAACAAGTGTCAGTCATTATTTGGACATAGCCCTCCTCCCCTTCTCTGGTATGGTACTACAGTGTGCTGCTGTGATATGACAAAGGGACCAAGGCTGTGCCTATCATGAGTGGTGGTGCTCAGGATGGTGAACCGGGTCTGCTGTGAGCCATAGTAGTACCGCAAGCTGTCACTGCCAATGCTACTTTAGGTGTGTTTGCCTGATTAGCTTTCAACTGTGCAGCGGGCTAGCCTGGGCGCCTGTGACCATCCTCCCAGGGGAGCTACTCCTACGCTAGGCCACGTGGAGTTACTGAGCTGCAGCGGTTCCTCGACCCTGCCCTACCATGCTGGCCCTGCCAGGGGATTCTGCACCCTCTTACCGGCTGGCCCAGACCAATTCTCAGTCGGCTCTCCTTTCTCTGGCGCTGTTTGTGGACTCGGGTGTTTCAGAGATCTGGGGACATCGCTGTGCTGATGCAGACCCCGGACTGGGAGAAAAGACCTCATCACTGTGCCACAGGTACATGAGGATAAGTCTGTATCAGTTCACCTCCAGCTGGCTATGAAAGATGACCTACACCAATGGATGACAGAGATCAAAGGGCAACTCCAGTTGGGCCTATCTGAGATGTGGGGAGATAGCCACCCTTGATAAAAAGCCTTGGTGAAACAGAGTCCCGGATTGAGGAGGTCGATAATAACTTCTGAGAAGGTTCATACGAGGTCAGCGAGTGGACTGAAGGCATAGAAGCCCTGGAGTGGAGGGCTCGCCTGGCAGAAACTACTCTTGAAGACTCTGAGAACTGGTCCGCTGCAACAACATATGGATTTGAGCAGTTCCAACATATGTGGCTGACCAGGATAAAGAAGACTGTCGTTGGCCTCTTCCATCACATACTTGGTTCAGCGTCAGAGGAGCCTATGGAGCTGGACAGGACTCAGTGTCGGCCCGTCCGGCCACTGCGGCATGGATTGGTCCTTGATGTCCTCACTCGGATACACTCTTAAAAGATTAAGGAGAGTATCCTCATGCATGCTAGGACACCAGACACATTTCTTTTTCGAGGCTCAGTTCTGGCCCTCTACCAGGACTTGGCTGGTGTCACTCTTGCCAAACAGAAGGCTCTGGTCCCCCTCATGGCCTGGCTCAGAGAAAGGTCAGTAGATTACAGATGGGGCTTCCCCCCAGCCCTTCACTTCACTTATGCTAACCGGCCATGGACGATCACCACTATGAAGGAGGCCGATCAGCTCCTCAGCCTGAATCGTACAGTCATGCCTCCGAACTCTGATCCTGTGGCTGAGCTGGTGGGGAGGCCTGGTGCTAAGGTGGGCCTCTTGTCCAAGGTGGGAAGAACTGCAAGAAGAAAGGGGTGGTCACCCAGAGGGATCACACATGCACCCGTCAGAGTTCTGTCCTCGTTGCTGGGCCCCCAACGGACATGGAAGCCAGGACCACACTACACTGACTGTTACCCTGTTATACCAGTTATCATCACCATAATAAGAGATGCAGGCTACTTCTACTACTTGCGCAGTGCTATGTCTCTCCCTGTTGCAGGTTGTCCCCATGTTTACAGTTGGGTCTCTAGGCGACCTAGTTCTTAGCCTCTTTTTGGAACTTAGTTATGTTTTCCTGGGGCTGGGAAGGATGGAGGCAGGGGGTTTGTGGTTGGGAGTAAAATTTGAAGCAGAAGTTTTGCAGCTTTCTCTTGTGCTGACTTGATAGTGGGTCAGGCCTATGGTTTCCATTGCATGCTTAGTTTTTCTGTTGACTCTTATGTCGAGACCGGAAAGTCCGACTCAAGGTCGTTCACTGCCCATTCGCACTTAGAATGTTCAGGGTCTGAACTCGCCAGTCAAGTGCAAATTGTTGATCACTAAACTATTGACCCTCACCCCTGCAGTCACCTTTCTACAAGACACCCACCTCCTGAGGGGGGATGAAGGTAGATTCATCCACAACCGCTTTGCAGCAGTCTTCTTCACCTTGAGCAGAGCTAAAAGACGAGGAGTGGCGATCCTTTTTGATAGGTCTTTTACTAAGTCCAGGGTACTCGGGGATCCCAATGGTAGATATATTGGGGTTTATTTATGGGCAATACTTTCACCTTTGTCTCAGTTTATGCCCCCAATGAGAGGCAGGACCTCTTTCTGCAGGAACTCTTTGCCAGACTTCAGACCTGCGTTGAGGGTTCCCTTCTGATTGATGGGGTTTCAACCTGGCTCCCGGTCTGACTATTGACTAGACTCTGCCTGCCTCCAGTGGGGATTTTCGAAACTCATTGTCCCTTATGAAGGTTCTCCTGGAATTCAACTTAGTGGATATATGAAGATTTAGAAACCCTGCCCAGAAGAACTTCACACATTTCTCACACCAACATAAGGGCTATTCATGGATAGTTACACTCCTCACCTCCTCCTCTTTGGTCCCTAGTATCCCGGATTTCACCATACATGTAGTATCCCTCTCAGATCACGACTTAGTGTCTTTGACTCTTGCTGTTCAAGACCCCCCCCCACCCTGCAAGCCCTGTAAGTTGTATAGCCCGTTACCTATGGACCTGGCCTTCCGCCAGGAGCTCAGAACTGCATTACTTTACTACTTTGAAGCCAATCTCAATAAGGGGGTGGCCCTCCAAATGGTCTGGGACGCTATGAAGGTGGTGGTTAGGGGGTTAATCGTGAGCTAGACCTCATCTTACACTAAAGAGAGAACACATTTGAGGGATCAATTCGAGCGGGAGGTCAAAGTCAGGGAGACAGCACACAAACTCACAGGTTGCACCACGTTAACATTGCTAAAGGCAAATTAGAGACTCACTTGCCAGAGAGAACAGCTCAGGCTCTCCTGAAGGGCAAGCAATATTACTAACAAGGCTAATAAGATATTGGGCCACAAACTAGCAAAGCATAAAACCCAGAATAACATCCGGACCTTGTAGGATAGTCGGGGTTTTCTTCTCGTGGCAGACCTTGATAAACTGGCTTGGGTTCATAGGTATTTTGCTGAATCGGCCCTGGACACCCCACCCACCCCCTAGCAGGGCCGCCTAGGAAAGATTCTTACACTCAGTCAAGTCCCCCCCCCTTCATCCTAAGGAGATTATGCTAATTGAAAGAGCCCATTCAGGTGTCCGAGGTGGTCACAGCTATTAAATCACTTAAGAACACCACTCTGGGGCCAGACGGGTTCTCTACCAAATTTTACAAACGCTACAGTGATATTCAGGCCCTGTGCTTGACCCAGCTCTTTAACATAATCACGGAGGTGGGGTTGCTCGCGCCCACTATGTTAGAAACTACGACCATCCTACTCTTGAAGCCTGATTCGGATCCCAACCTGTTAGACTCCTATCGGCCTATCTCTCTTATTAACAATGACTAAAAAATCTGCTAAAAAATCTTGACCTCATCTGATGATGGTTCTTCCTTAGCTGGTTCAACCAAAACCACAGACTGCTTTATAGCCTGGCACTGCACCCACGATAATATCGGAAAGGCCCTGGACATGGTCGAAGTAGTAGACTCGTCAGCCATGACTGCCGGATTTGTGGCCATTGACGCCCATAAGTCTCATCGCCACAGTTGGTCATACTTGAGCGCAGTCCTCTGGAAATCAGGCCTATGCCCCAAATTCGGGCCACCCCTGCTGGCCATTTTCTCCTTGCCCTCCACTCTGGTCTTGCTCAATGGGAGCGCAACGCCCCTCATACCGATCTTTAGGGGACACGTCAGGGATGCCCCCTATCCCCTCTTGTTCGCTCTCTCCATGGAGTCGCTAGCGAACCGGGTGCACAATAACTCAGACATAAAGAGTACCCCATGCCAACAACAAGAGAATAACATTTCTCTTTATGCCCACAACGTCTTGATCACTGTCACAGATGCCTCTTGCTTGGCGGTAGCCTTGATGGCTGAACTGGCGGCTCTTTGGACAGTATATGGGTTTCATGTCAACTACTCCAACTCTCAGGGACTGGCTCTAGCTATACCACCGGATGATTATAATAGGCTTGGGGAGATTCGCCAGATAAATGGAAAAGGGACTGTATCGAGTTTCTGTCATAAATATTTCGAGCAAAACCAAAGTTCTATACAATGCAAACTATCCCTCCCTACCTGCACAGGTGTAGAATCTGACCTTAAAGGCGGGGACAAGCAGACAATATCGTGGCTAGAACGGGTCACACCAATTAAAATGACCATCCCCAGGCTTCTATATCACATTGCTGCTCTTCCAATACAGGTTCCATTGCACAAACTACACTCCCTTCAAAGACAAATCCTTGCATTTATCTGGCGACACTGTAAACCCAGGATAGCGTAAAGGGTCTTGCTCAGATGTGAAGACTTGGGTGGTCTGGAAGTCCCAGACGTCTATCACTACTATCTGGCTTCCCAACTCTCAAATATCGTTTCATGGGAACAGATGGGGGCGACCCCATGTGGGTACAATTGGAACAATCTAGGTCTCGGCTTTCGCTGTGTCAAATACATTCCTTAAATCGGCCCAAGGGCCATCAGGACACTCCCTTCTCGCCTCCCGATCTCACACTCTTGGGTGTTAGGACACAGCCACCAGGAGATGGGGTACTCTCTTGGGATTAGGCCCACTGTCACCTATTATCTGTAACTCCGATTTCTCCCCGGGGGTTGCAGCATAAGGCTTTCTCAGCCTGGACTGAGGCTGGTCTGCAGGAGCTTAGACAACTTTATCGTGAAAGGTCCCCACTTAACTTTGAGGATTGCAAACTCACATTCTCGCTCCGAGAAGGGGAATTATTTAGGTACTCTGTTATATCACTGGGCGTGCAAACCCACGACAACCCAAAGAGGTACAAGGGATCTCAACGCTCTGGAGCTCACAATAACCGGCCACTTTAGAGGCAGAATTTCAGGGCTTTAGAACCTCCTAGACCGCTACAACCCCCTTGAGTGTCTGCCACATATGAGGAGCTGGGAGCATGATTTGGGGACCCCAAATCGGTTAGGAGTCTTGGTTCAAGATATGGGCATGGAACCACAGGGGAATCAAATGCACCACAGATAGAGAATGCCATCTCAAGCTGTGATACCAGTGGTACTCCACCCCAGTAGGTTGCACCGCTACACACCCTCCAACCCCGATAACTGCTGTAGGGGATGTCCAGACAGAGGAAACTACTATCACATGTGGTGGCTATGCCCTAAAGCCCAAGCATACTAGATGGAGGTTCTCTCACATATTAAATCAATGCTGAAGGTTTCCTTTCCGCTGGACCCTCTTGTTATCCTGCTCGAGGATAGTAGAGGGAGTGTTTATCTGCTAAAGGGTAATACTTCCAGACTGATTGCCCATCTCCTGCTGGCTGCTAAGATCTCGCTAGCCTGTAACTGGAAGTCCCCTGAGGTCCTGATCATGGTGATGCCCTTTGTTAATTACACTCAAGACTTCCACCATGGGGTGGAGGGGGGTATAAACCGATGCTGCACAAACACTTTGCTCTCTTACACTGCTTAGTCGATGACCTTTTGACTGAACAATGCCTAGCCCAGTGGCAGTGTGCAGTCCAACAAATATTTGATAATGGTCTTGATAACATCTGAATAACCTTAGCTGAATACAATGTTTAATGTCCTGTCTTGTCAATCATGACTATATTCTGCGTCCTTCCGTTTCTTAAAACTAAAAGAAAGTTTGTTAAAAAAAAAAGAAATGTTCATAAGTAGACCTTACTTTAATCCAAGATGAAGCAAAACTAACAACCATTCCAAAAATAAAGACAAAAACACTTTAAAAATGAAATTGATCAAATTACAATAAACATTTCCCGAAGAGGCTAGACCAAGTGGATCATGAAAATCCTGTCGGAGTAGTCTCTTTTTAGAACACTCGGCCAGGTTCAAAATGTTTTGGCTCCAAAGTGTTTCTACTCCACAGAACGCCAGGTTGTCAGTCTTCATATTTTGTATGTCGTTTTTGATTGATAGGTCCACTGTCTGCATGTGTGATTGTGAGAACTTAATTTAAATCGGGGGGGGGGGGGGGGGCGGGAGAGGGGGAACCTTCAGTCAGGGGAGGGAGGCCTACCCAGGAGGAAGCCAGAGCCAGTCCTTCCCCTGACGAGGACGATGGTAGTGGAGGGATCCCAATTCCTGCCCCCCACCCCTTGTGCAAGCATACTGTCTCACACCATGCCTGCTACACAATATGCCTGCAAAACAACCACTAGCCAAGATCACCATCATCAGAGATCAAGAAACTCTCCAGCACTAACCACATTCAATACATCGTTGGAGGTCTGAACTCGAAACAGCAGCAGCACCTTGTGTGCCCCAAGCGATACCGGGGCCCTGCGCTGGAAGCAAGAGAGGCAGCGGAGAAGGAGCACGCCGGTGGCATGCTCTCTAGACCTCCAGGAACATTATATAAGGACTGAATTTATCTGTGGGCAACTCAGAATAGATTCTGCTAATACAAACGTGGACAATTTGCTTCCTGTGCCACTATCGCTACACTGCGGCGAGCCTGTGCAGAGAAAGTGGGCGGGGCTTATCCCCCTATTTAACATTTTCACTCATTGTAGCACCAACTGGGTGCGAAAACCAAACCACAGGAGGATTGGGCAGAGAGAGCAGCCCAATGGCCTGAGAAGAGGGTGAAGGGGGTTATAAAAAGGATACAGAACATCAGGATCTAACTCTTAAGTAGATGCTTTACATTGAGTTTACTTTCAAGTGCTGATATGACCATAATTCCCCATAAGGAAATGTTTGAAAAGAGGCAAATCCAGTATGATTTAGAGTGCTTCTCCATACAGGGTACGCATGGCGCCAAACATAGCCTACTTTACAATTGCCGCAATCAAAGCGTGCACTCTGCCAAGATGTGTCTGCTTCTAGCAGACCTCTTGTCTGGCCTGCACACTTTTGGTATGGATTTGCTGAGTGGCTGAGCAAGACTAGTCTCACTCATGTTTACTTTGAATCAGACACCCTGCCAGTGCCAACCATTTTGGGCAAAATTAGCATAAAATGATTCCACAGAATATAGTTCTAATTCTCTTACGTTACACACTAGGGCTTTCAAATTAAGGCAAATGTTGGCCTGGGTTTTCTTCTTAGGAACAGCCCACATGGTAAATAACTCAATGTTTTCACTGATTAGCAAGGGCGACTATCCAGGCAAGATGCTCCCCAGGTTGTTTATGGATGGCCAGCTGCTAGGCAAGCCTCTGGCAATTTTCAAATGAATTTAAGGCAGAGTTTGTCTCCTCATCTGGTCAGCATTCAGATCTTGGTCAGTTCAGGATAAGACTGTCCTCTCCTGCGGATCAGACAGCTGGTCTGAAATGTCTTTGAGTCTCAAAGACTGCCTCAAGTTCTCTGAGTAGTTATTTTTAGTGTGTATAACTAATGCTGATCGGTATAAATTTACAGTTCCTGATATCTGTCGGAAGACTCTTGTAGGATAATTCGAGCTTCATAACTCTTGTTTTCAGCAGAATAATATGCCAATTGGCCAGTTGAACGCACCTGTTACAAACCTTGTTTCATTCAGAAGCAAAATAGAAAGACAGAGCTGAGGTGTTCCAACTTGCATCTCACTTGGTGGCTATCTACATGAGAACAGCTGAGATCATAATGTTGCGCTGGTTTAGACGCTCTTGGATTGTGTCCCTCAAGCTATACACCATAATTGCCAATTCTAGGCACCCCAAAGCAGGGTCGGACTGGGGCACAAGATTATTTCGGGCATCAATGAAAAAGTGGCCCACAGTTGCAAATGACAATTCATTCCTTTTGTGACAAACTGTTTGAGTAGTACCCAAAGGGGAGGTTTTTGATAAACTATGATGCAAATTGTGCATTTTAAAGAATATGTATTCAGTAACACTGGTCAAAACTACTAGCCACATGATGAAGAAACTTATCAAACTGGCACAGATGGTCCAAAAAAGTGGTCCACTTGGACCCAAAAAACTGGTCCACGCTAGCATTTTGCGTTTTTGGTTCGGTTATTGCCCTATAGACCAGTCCGCCTCTGCCCCAAAGGTGATCGGAAATTGTTTAATACTCTGAGGAAGAATGGGAAAAATTAATGTTCGACCAAGTTGAAACGTGTTGGTAAGATGAAGATCATAAAACCTCAAAAAGCTGTCCGAAAAGTTAAGTACGTTTTAAAGAAATAGAAAAGGGAATTCACAACTCCTTACAATGTAACAAATTAAATTACTTCTGAATGAGGAATTAGTTGTAATTGTAATGATGTGGCTATATTCTAGGTTTTTATTGTGTGATTGATACATGAATGGCACAGAAAGCAAGTGTGTGAATCTTTTCTTCATAGGAAAAGGTGTTTTCTTAAAATAAGTATATTTTGGAATAATACAAACAATTGTATTTTTTATAGAATATGGTTTCATTTATGGCACTCGGTCAAGTTTTCTGTCTGGGGACCATTTAAGGCAACCCTTCCTTTGTGTGAGAGGCTCATTTTAAAGTAGACCACGCCCTTAGAACGCTTCTTCATGTGTATCCTTGGCCAGCAGGTTCCATACACAGATCTAACACAATGAGACACGTGACTTGTGGGTAGCCGAACTCTGCCTTTTGCAGACCTCTAGCAACACACGTCACCTGTAGCTCTGTCAGATGTGTTAAGTTTATAGTATGAGGTCATCCCATTCAACACCATATCCTATCCTCCACGTGATCACAGGTAAGGCTCCTATGCAAATGACTCCTTAATAGTGTTTCTTCACTATCACTCATGGGAATTTCATACTTGACTGCTCTTTGGAAGCTAAGAACTTGCACAGCCACTAAAATGTGTTTTAAGCATGCCTCTTTTGGGAAACTACTGACCATTAGTTCAGGTCATACCTTGACTGTCAATGCTTCCTTTCACTCTCCATGGTCACTATTTCCCACTGAATGCTTCTCATCCTATCCCCATGGTCACCTTGAATGGGACAAACTCTCCAACGGCCTACTTCCTAGGGTCCATTAGCCTCCTATACACCGTCGTCTGACTGGAACTGGTATGGCAGATAGGTTGGTAAACAATCGGGATGAAAGAGAATGGATTTTTAGAACCTGGTATGCATTGCTGTGTGGTCTTATAATCTGCAGTTCCTCCTTCTAGATAGCTTGTAACACCCTCACCACATCCTTTGTGGATGCATCTTTAATGATCTATACCTTCTGTAATGCCAGACTAGATTTGAGGGGATAGAAGAGGCACCTTGGTTGTGTTCCAATGGTTTACGCCATAGTCTGTGTGTTGAATACATCTGCATTGACAACGTACCTTCACTCTGTTAAAGAAAGGTGGCCTGCCTTCTTGTGTGATTGATGGCCCTCCTGTTGAGGTCTGTTACTTCCCTTTGATTGTTTTCTTTGGAGGGAGTGTCTGTTTTGGTAATCTCTTCTGCTTTGACTAAAACGCAAAAGGCATCCAAGGGCGTACTTGTTAAGTAAAAACTGGTTTTGGTATACCTGTTGCTCTTAATTCACCCTACGGTGAGTGGCACCGGAGCTTGCGGTTCCCTTCCCTTCACTGGGAAGTTGTTTTCTGCCATCTATGGGCACCACTCAGACTGGTTTTCAGGGTGATCAGATAGAGGATCGTCTCCTGAAGGCGGGGGTGCAAACCTTTCCTGGGATTACCATTGTCCTGGTAGTTTCCCATTGAGACATTCCAGAGGCGGTTGTGCTGCCATTATGACCACCGAGGCTGTTTGCCATTTCTCCCACTGAGGTACTGTAACTGCAAACGGCGTACAACCGCAGTGTGGCCGTGCTTTAGTTTCTACTGTTGGCTATTTGAGGGGATACTGGAGCTCCAAATGAGTTCTGCAGCCAAACCCCAGCTCTCCCTGCTTTCATTAAAGAGTGTGAAGCCCGGGAAATGTATTATAATTTTCCTCAGCTGAGCGGCTGACTCGTTTAATAAGCAGTTATGAGTGAGTGCTGATTCGTAAAGAGCCCAACAATGTGTCTGCATTTATGGAGTTTCACTCCTATTTAATTTGAGTGGCATCTGAAACCTTCATGTCTCTCCTTCAACGTTGCTGGTGTGGCACAGCTCCGTACTTTCGATCCTGTGCTCCTGATGGGGCCGTCAGATGTCTCCTGGGATCTTTTGTGTCTTCAAATCGCATCAACTTTATTTTTGATATCGTAGGTATCCATGAACGCATATGCAGCAGTACACAACATTAACTAGAATCCGTTTAAAATAAATTTTAAATTCACAAAAAGTGCCTCGTGCCTAAGGGCAGTTTTGCTTGGCATAAAACCTTTGGGATTAAAGTCCCTTTCCTAAGTGCAGTGTAAACGGGACAGAAAAAGAAAAATGTCAACTGCATTAAGGTTCCGTTGTACCAGTATCACAAATGCAAGCTGTCATTCTGGGGTTAGGATCTTAAATTCTTCCCCAGTCTGCTACAAGCTGGTCGGTTAGCGGGTAATATATTACATTTAAATTTAGTTTATGAGCACGTATAGGTATTCTTCACTAATTAATCATTCTAAATATTTCAAAAGAAAGGCAGTAAAATGATCTTCACGTTTGAGATGATAGTACCCATGAAGCCTGAAGTTCCGCACAGGCCTGGAAGCACAATCCAGTGTTTTCGAATGCAAAGACCATCCCAGGACCTAGTTTAAATAACTTCCTGAACCACTTTGAATCTTGGAATTCGTGGCAGCGTGTTGCCATTAATCGAGACACCTCCTTACCGATGCCTTTGGGTTGGTCCAGACACTACCCTACTTCTGCAGAGCTTTCGTTTTTATAGAATTCATAAGATTAAAAAGCACCCGCCACTGCAGGAGGAGCGAAAACTGGCGTGGAAAGTGGCAAGCGTAGGAGTGTATGCCTTGCCCCGCTCATCTGTTTTCATGTACCTCTTAACCCCAGCACCGTAAACAGCCATCCCTATGGATTCTGCCCTGTAGACCTTATGGGGTGGAATTGGAAGGCTACTGGTCTCATTGACAAATCTAAAGATGGTAGGGTTTATTTGCTTCAAGCAAGCCCCCAGTCTCCTGATATGCTCCTTCCAGAGCAGGCTCTGAGCAAAGACAATCCCCAAGTATGGATAAGATTGAACACAAGCCCCAAGGCCCATCCTGCAGTGAGGTGGAGTCCTAAAGGCTTGTTTGAGGTCAATAGCCATGATTTTTTATTTTCATGTTTTTACAATTCTATCTTCCGTTAGAAACCCTGCATACCCATCAATCAAAATGAACATGGCATTTGACGTGTGGGTGATAGGGCAGTATAGTAAGTGAAAAGGAAAATAATAAACAGACGGCCCCCAGTGTAAGAACCTGATAAAAAATGAAACTTGGGAAAGGGGATGCTCCAGATCATTTCAATATAGATCAAAGGCAGGGAGTGAGAAAGCATCCTTTCCAGAACCATCAAGTTGAGAAAAAAGTTTAAACCAATTCCCCAACTGATCAATACCACAACCTAACATTACATTTAAATTTAAGAGAAGGAAAAGTGTCATACTTTTTTACTCTAAAATAGGCCATCATTTCTGCCCGTTTACCAGATAGGGGTAGTGTAGCGCTATATCCCAGAACGTATGACCTGCAAATTAGCAGGCGGTTGAGAACCTGTTTCTAATTTCCCAAGCGTTCTAGAAAAATAAACTGTACAGGCGTGATCAGATAGCTGGCAGATGACCAGTACATAATCAATTTTCTAGTTCACGGCCAAATGGTTTAGATGAAGAATCTAATAGAGAGAAAGGTTTGCAACAAGCCACATTTTGCCCATTTCCCTTCTTTAAAATGGACGCCAAGAGGGAACTTCTCCAGCTACCCATAACTAAAGGAGACACGTATGTGTTTTTACAGAGAGAAGTGCGAATTGAAAGACAAAATGTCAGCTCAAACTCCTACATATATATTGGATAGAAATCCACTTCGGGGCTTTTATCTGCTGCTGGTTTCTGAACTGCACTTAGGATTTCCTCAGGAGAAAAAAACAGGGTTTGGCTCCCAAAAGAGATTGGGGGCTATCGGGTTCATTCGGTTGCCACACTATTCCTACCTGGCCACCCTCTGCCCCATAGAGTTACCCAAATACAATTGAAAAATATTGGCATTTAAGCATTCAACTTCTTACTCTGTCCTAGTTGTAGAGGCAACAAACCCCCGAAATCTGATGTGGATCCCCACAAGGTACAGGGTCGTTCAATTCATCCTAGGTAGCTACTTTATGTGGAATCTATTTATGGGGCAACAATTAAGACTGGAGGTTGTTCCCTCAACCCCAATTAACAGCACCACACCAATTTATCTGCTGATATTCAATCTAGCCCTGTCTGTGAACCATAAAACGCCCTCTATCAGCCTCACTCCTGTGCAATAGATAAGCCAAGAATCAGGCCGGTGGGTAGAAAGACTATATATTTATTAATTAATGTGTCAAATTAATATTTGCACAAATGACAAGACATGCCTCCTCCTTCCTTTGCCCAACTGCTTTTCCTCCCTGATAATTCACTTTTTACACAAATTGAAAACACTGGTTGGTTTACGATAACTCGGATCACAGACTCTTCAACCCAACAATGTGTACAGTTTTTCTTCTTGGGTTCTTTTCCACGGCGGTTACATAGAAACACTGGTCTATAGAATACGTCAGATAGGTGTGTCACTCACAAAATACACTTAATGTACAGAATTGTGCAGCACCCTGGACATGACAAAACTATTTAACATCACAATTTACTTTGCATTGGGTCTACTTTAAATAACATGCAGCACCTTTGTGTTGGTAAAAAAAAGACATTTGACATGTGCAGCACACTTTATTCTAATCACCCTGTGCACTTGGCAATGATAGCAGTGCTATAGCACAAAAAACTTTTGAGAGCAATCTTTTTTTAAATGGAACCCTTTCTACTTCACCCCCATACAATGAACAATCTCTATTCTATCAGGAGTCTCTTTTTCACTTTCTGCAGAGATGTGCATTTAAATCAGTGACTTCACTCTGTTTAAATTTGGCAAGACACGTTTCTGCCCAGCACAAACCCAGATTTTCTGTTTACATTTAACACCACTCTGCTTTAAGGCATGGTCTGGGGAAGGTGGAGCAGTTGGGGAATTTTTTGTATGTACCCCTCCTTATAGGGAATTCTGGGGTTGGCGAAAAGAAATAAGAGGACCCAATTACTTTAACTGACTGTTTTTATCCACACTGGAAGCAATGTCGTTGATTTCAAATTTCCACATCACCCTGTGTCAGTTGGCTATAGGGGAATTCATTACATTATTATTTAGTAACAATACTAAGGATCTACTTGGTCTGCCCACCCAATCAACAAGGGAAGATATTAAATCAAACAGGTCGCCTCAATACTTGGTTTGGTTGGACAGGTTTATTTACATAGAACATCTCTGGGTTTGGTGCTCAGGAAAAGTCATCAAGACTCCTGGATTCTCGGGGGGGGGGGAAACATAGGTTAGGGTGCCTCTTTGGGTTCACTCATGGATTTCTCCAGAATCCTTTATTTGCCTCTCCTGATTGTGTATCCCCACTTTCTGTTGCTTTTCCAGGATTCCTCCAATTCCTGTCCCCAGGCAATTTTAGTTTTCCAGCAATTGTTCAGTAGTCACACTCAGATGCTATCTGTTACGCTCACCTGATTCCCACGAGGGGGGTCGATCTGGACGAGCCGAGATGACAGACTGGACAGACCCACTTAGCTTCGTTTGTTGGACTTGTACGAATATCTTTCGGCAATGGAGAAAGGGAATTAATCTCCCGTAATCTGAGCGTTAACCCGCCTTCCCACTCCCCTTGTCTGCCCACAGAACACTCCTGAAGTTCCCTCTTAATCTCACCTGAAGATTTGGAAAGATGAGCTCTCCATCCTGCGTCGAGCGCAGGGGCGCGTAGACGACCAGTTGCTTCACTGGCGTGGAGGAATTGGTGAGTTCCAGTATTGACTCTAAATCCAATTGTTCGTAAGAGTTCAAAAGTCTGATCTTCACTCTGCCAGATTCCTTGCAGGTTGCGGATTTAAACCACCAGAAGAGTTCCAAGTGGCAATTGGTAAGATCCTGGTAAGTCTATTGTGGTTCTCCCCTTTGGGGCTGGGGTACAGCGATGATGCAGAATTAACTGCGCCGACCTGAAATGAGGTGAGTACCCCCCTGTGGTAAATCAGGTAAGTCTTTGGGGTTAGGTGTATTGTTCTTGTTTTTTCCCCTTAGGGGCCGGGGTGCGGCGGTGATGCGGAATTGACTGCGCCGACCCGAGATGAGGTGAGTACCCCCCTGTGGTAATCAGGTAAGTCTTTGGGGGTGATTTGTATTGTCCTTGTTTTCCCCTTAGGGGCTGGGGTGCGGCAGTGATGCAGAATTGACTACGCCGAGCCGAGATGAGGTGAGTACCCCCCTGTGGTAAATCAGGTAAGTCTTTGGGGGTGGTTTGTATTGCCCTTGCTCACCTATCTGTTCTTGTCTCCCCCAGGTGTTGAAGAATGGCCTGGAGATGCTGGATTCGCGATGGAGTAAAGGAATGCAGCCCCGGTTGGTGAGTTCAGCGCGGCGCTGCGAGGTGCGTGGCAATGCACCTGAGAAGGCTTCTCTCTTCCAGATCGACGATGTGTTGGATCAAAGATTCAGGTAAGGGTTTTGTTCTGACCTCTTCTCCTTCTCCTTTTCTTGTTCCAGGTGTTCCAGGGCTGAAGCGGGCGTGGCTGAAGACTGGAGCTGCTGAAGACACAGTGAGCGTTACGCTGCAGCAAGCAGAATAACGCGAAGCATGTGTGGCTGTCCGGGTGTGGCTTAAATAGCCTTGGAAGAAGTCCCAGGTAAGTATTCTTCCACAGCCCCACCCGAGAGGAAAGGAGTCCCTGAGGTAAAGTAGTCCCTTTAAGCCTCATTTGGCTTGTGGCTTCGTGCAGCATGGTCTGTATCAGGTAGGTATGCAGCATGGTCTGCAACAGGTAAGATTTCTGTAATGAGCCTGCCGCCCATGGCGCCAGGACTGACCTTATTCTTATGAACATGGCGCCATAGGCGCCAGGACTGTAGCCAAAGAGCCCCTAACTGGGGTTTTTGGGCATGCTTCAAGTGGCATGATGCCTGCTTCCGGGGTTGCTGGGCCTGGTCTGGCTTTCCGGGGGCAGGCATCGTGACACTATCAGACAGCTTTCCCATTGGGCGTCTCCTTAAAAATCTTTAACTACTCCCAATTATCTAAATTATCAGGTGCCAGCTTATTGGCTCTTTATGTGAATTGGACATCTACTGTCCTCCCCTTTTCTCTGATTAGTCCCTTTTAGTTACTAGGCATCGTTCTTTAAGAGTTATGACTCCACCCCTTTGAAATTGCATTGTGACCACTTCAGTTATTGCCTTTAAAAATTACAACATGGCAAAATGGTTTCATTTACAAATAAGAGGCATAAAATATAGATATCTAAATTGGTCTGACCATGCCAGACTTAATGAAACGTGTCTCATCTCGGCACGATGTTGCAGGTTCGAATGACAGATTTTTGTAATGTATTCAATAAATCTAATAGTTTTCAACACAAGATTTTCAATACAAATATCTAAGCTATTCTCTCCCTGAATCTCTGCTTTGTGGCATTTTCTGGGAAGCTATTATCACATTTCACCATCACGGTTCCAAAGATAAGCAACACTCATGGTTTCCCCATAGCACCTAGGGTAATTTCAAGGCATCTGCATGATTTTTAACTTCAATTCCACATTATATTTCTTAAAAACTTCACATGAAATTCAGGCCATCTGCTTCCTTGTTGGTTTAGCCTGGTGTTAAAAACAACATTCTTGCGAAGTCAAAGGCTTGTAGACATTTTCTTATCTTCCTGACCAGATGGTATAACTAAGCCCCTTCGGCATCATGTGGCAGCCTCCGGGGGCATGTCATCTGTCGCCCAGGGAGGGACCATGAATTGACTTGAACTTTGGGGATTATTCAGAGTTCACATCTAGTACCTGGGGTCATTGTTTTAGTGCTGGTATGCCATCCCCCCAATAACTTGGGTCGGGCACAAGCTCTGTCTATTTTCTGTATCTTCAAAAGCTTCAAATGAAATTTCTAGATATGGGGGAAGGCAGCACTTGGTAAGTGTAGGAGGAAGGGGACCAGTTCTTGGTCTTTGAATCTCCTGGATAAAGATCTTCTGTTGCTAAGTTAAGTTTCAATTCCTAGGAACAGCAAAATACATGATGATTTTACCCTCTGCATTTGTATACATTGTCTGATTTACTTCTCCCAGTAAATAGAAGACTCTCTTAATTTGTCCTTGTGCTGCTTGTGCCAGTATATTTAAGTCACCAACTTTAAGTGTGCCCTCAAATTACTCCTGTCAATGGAGTTTCCTATTTAAAATGTTCCAAGCTGCAGAATGCACACATTTCCACGGTAGCTCTCTGTGTTAGCAAAGTTGCACTTTAGATATCATTTGCATGTAATGGAAAGTAGTTTCAGGCCTTTGGCCTAGTCACTCCAATACAGAGTTGGCCTAGTCACTCGACTACAGAGCCCATTTAACGCTCGTATTTCTTTCTCTGAAAACAGTGTTTTGTTGCTTTGCAGTTGCGAGTGAAATGCTACCCTTGTGTCTGTCAGCCAACAGTGTGCCTTTGAATTCTTTTCTGCAGTATAGTTCCATATTTACAATGTTCCTTGTTACAAACTGCATAATGTACACATTTCCATTGTGTCTCTATTTTAGCAAATGAACCAGTGTTTTCATGGTTTTGCAGTTGTAATTGGCCTTTCTCTGCCAGTCCACAGTGTGCTATACAATTACCAGATAGTATTTCTGCACATTTAGGCCCAACGTGGCCTGGGCAGTACATTTGTGTATTGGGACTGCCTTTAAACCCCACTGTTATATATTGGTTGCTAAACTAGCTTGCAAGTGGCTGATGGCCTCTTAGGGATACTACATGTGATTTGATCCTGTTCAAAAGCTTGTGCTATTTGGCCATCCAATTTGCATTATACTAAGACTTGAATCATTACTTGTTACCCTTTATTGGTTGGTTCCTTCTTGCTGTTCGGCTCCATAGTGGAACACAGAGCCCCCACTTTATCAATAGTTCAAAAAGCAGCAATGGTTGCTGCTGCTGTAGGAAGACCCTAGGATGCCATCCACTTCGGGTTGCAGTAGGAGGTAAAGTGTGGTTCATTTCTATTTGGAGCTCTTGGTGACCACTCTAGTGCACGTTGATTAATCACCTCGCCCACTGCAGCCCTGGTAATCGCTGCTAATGACGTACATAAGGTTGTTTGCGATATTCCACAATTAATGGGTTATGGTCACTTTCCGAAAACGTAATCCTTAGTCGAGAACCAAGCAACAATCGATAGTGC
This sequence comes from Ambystoma mexicanum, assembly GCF_040938575.1. Lineage (NCBI taxonomy): Eukaryota > Metazoa > Chordata > Amphibia > Caudata > Ambystomatidae > Ambystoma > Ambystoma mexicanum. The sequence goes on along the minus strand of NC_090934.1, from coordinate 975,179,673 downwards.
TTCTTCTTTTCTTGCCTCTTTTGTCTGTCATTTTACTGTGGCTATCTTTCTCCCACTGAAAGCATGCAGGCCCATATCGTCCATCTGAGCCAAGAACCATAACTCTGGGTGATCTTGTCTTGGCAATTACACTTAAGGGTGTGCCATAGGCCTCATCTGCCTCCTTGTCAAAAGGCTCAATGTCAGATGTTGAGCCCATTTTTAAATAAGTCCTTTCCCACAATTGTAATTCATAGTTTCAATCTTTCAGCATCTAAAAAGGCCAATCTGTAGCAGTAATTCTTGTAAAATGCGGTATCCCTTGAGCCATCAACAGCATTATAAAAGTTAACCAACACCAGCTGTTCTCCACAGACAAGACCCATTCACAAAATTAACAGGTTGACAAGTGCGTAGTCAGTTGTTCTTTTATTGTTATTTTCAGAGTACTACTTACTGCTCAATGCCAGGTCTGCTTCTCTGGCACCTGGGGTGAACAGAAGTACCCTGCAATGCCCAATGGCAACACACATAGAGTAACCAGCTCCACTCAATCTCAAAGTATAAAGTTGGATCAGAAGCAAAACAATGGCTCCCAGCTACCTTAACTCACCTCTTGGTAGCAACGGAGTGGTTTAGGTTGATTGCACGGTGAAGTCTCAGCAGAACAGAAGAATGTAGTAAATAAAATAAATGAAAAAATGGGCAATAATTATTTAAAATAAGACACATTATTTTAATTGCACAGTTAGTTGATAAACCCTGTAAAAATATCCCTAAGAGCAAACGGAGGATGTAAAAGTGGAAACAGTAAGGTGCGGGGGCTATACTCGAATCTAGGGCCCTCAGAGTTACAATAGCTCTAGACCATGCAACATTGCTTCATTGCCTCTCGGGGTAGGACTGCAAAAAGTATCACAGGCCTTTTCGTGAGGCTTTTTTGTTCTGCCTGTATCCATTCACTAGGAATCTGTACTGCAGAATGGGGTTTTATGTGTGTGGATTGCTCGTGGATGGCACTGAATTCCACAGTATGTAAATCATTCTGTCTTGATCATCTCGCTATATATGGTAAGCAGGGATTAACCCTTCCTAGGCTTGGTCTTCTTGCTAGGCAGAGCAATAATTGCACATTCTGGAAATCCTGTTTTCACCCACAATGGAGACATTAAGCTCTCTCCTTGGCTTGTCTTGTTTTCAGTGTCCTCTTATTTATTGCCTCTCTAATGGAAGGAATATGCCTACCAAAGACATGTCTATATAGGAGAGAGGAGACCGAGCCTGGCCCCTAGATATCCCTTTAGAGAAGTGCTCTTTTTGGACTGTCTATTCTTCAAGAAGACTTTTTAGGACACTGTGTCTGCCACAAGGTAGAGTCTGGAACCACCCCCAGAGACCTCCAGTTCTCACCATCATTTTAGGACCTGCAACAACTTGGTTAGCCTAATCAGAAACTGACAAGCCCCAGAACCCGTAGGCTTGACCAACACCAATAACAATAGAGCATTTATGGTTCGGGTCTCCAAGGCAGGCCTACAGATGCATAATGGTACAGAGCACCTGCCGAAAACCTACCCCTGCACTAACATCCCTAGTTACCTTTCTGGGTTGTCCCACTGAACCGATATATGTCTTTTGATTATTCAGCTCTATGTGTATATTTCTGCATATTAAAGGCTGAACACTGGCGGTTATCTGAAAATCGGGAGTACACCCTGAACTCCCTTTTCCCCCACCATATCCCCTTCTCCACCCAAAGTCTCCTTCCTCTAACCACCCTAACCATTGACACCCTAACACAGTTACACAAACACACACACAGTCACACAAACACTCACATTTACTCACTTAGAAGAATTCCACATTGGAATAATAGGTACCAAGTCCCTAGGGTTCGATGTGTTGATATCCCCCCTAAAATATTGCCAAATTTTTGCAGCGATATTAAGGCATGGAGCCTGCTGGGGACACCCCCGCAACTCCTGCTCCTGAAAACCCCAAAAATGATCCCCCCCCAAAAAAAATATCACCTATGGCCTTTCCAGAAGACCATATATACGGCAATATTTTTGGTGGGGATAATATGTAGTGATACCGTCCCGGTATCAGCGGGTTATAATGTTGCCATGAAAAAAGTCGTCAGGTTGGCGACTTAAAACTAAAATGTAATAATGATGCACCCTCTAGGCTATCAAACACATTCCCCAAATATTCGAGGACTGGAGGTAATAATATATAATTATACCCCTCCTAGAATATTCGAGGAAAGAATTTTGGTATCCAGGAAAAAGTTACCAGAAGCTGACGAATTTTTCACAGCAACATTATTACATGGAACCACTACTGGCCAGTCTGGCCTCCACTCATCTTTAGAAGGCTTTCTTAGACTTAACTGGTGAAATCCTCCATCATTCATACCTCAGGTATGGAAAAGTAATGAACCCCTGGATAACATTGGCTGGTTGGTTTCTGCATGACATCCCTTTGCTTCCCAGATTTAAGGGCTACCCAGAAGCCCCACTGGCACTTAGTTAAAATAGTTTTGGGGGCTAATCTGACATTAGTCCTACTGAACCCCTAATATCATCCCAGTTCCCCACTAGCCTTTTTCCACATTCCCGTCTCCACTTTCCCGTCTTCTTCAATAGGAGCAAATATGCTGACCCTCCAAACTACGTTCATTTTTTAACTTTGTGTCCTAGAGATCTGGGGGGTGTACCATTCATTTCAGCTCAGTTAGTGTATTTCATTGTGACAATAAACCTTTTTCCTTTAAAGTTACTTGACTTTCTGCATACCTGCTTTTATTATTGTATGTGTGGCTATTGTGTAAGGTATTGCCTCCTAAAGCCTTTCACATAATTTAACATTAGACTCCTTTGTCATGTTCCCATAGCATGTATTTGTTCACCCATGCCTGGCCCGCATATGAACTTCATGGAGTACTGGCAGCAGTCCTTCACTTTGCACACCTTTTAAAGGGAGCCCGCTGCTCCGGCTCTTTTTAGTTTTGGCTATTAGGTGGCCCTAAAGCCGAAACTATTGTCATTAGAATAAGAGCTTTAACATGAGAGATTCAAATAGGGGCTTTGAATGAGAGTATCTCATTTTTTCATTTATTTATTTATTTTTATTTGTGTTTAATCGTGATTAACAATTTTTACAAACTTAGTGCATGTTTTCTTTTGTTGTCACATTTCCTTTCCTTGCTAAGAGATGCAGCCTTGAGGAGCTCTGTCCTCTTTGTACCAGTTTTGATCTGCGGCCTTTCTGACTAGGTCCAAATCGTACAAAAATTTAGCTGTTACTAATGTCAGCGATGTGGAATCTCCGCTCATCATCTGATTCCACCAAACATCGTCAGTTGTCGTCTGATGTTTGAGTCTGTGTGGCCGAAGATAAATTGTTCTTAATTTGTCTGTTCCTGGACAGAGAAGGAGTAGATGTCGCACTGTCTCCATATTTTGTGTAACTGAGCAGTAACGGCATATGTTGTTTTTGGCTTGTTTCCGGAAATATAAGACTTCGTTCGTCTTTAGGACGTTCGGGCGTGCTCTTAAAAAGGTTGATCGCAAGTGTTTATTCAGAGATTTCTTTAGATAAGTTCTCACCTAGTCTATTTTTTGAGTGTTGAATGTCAGATGTGACGAGGATGTGTATTCACTTGCTTTATCCAGTGTATCGATCCAATCTTGAGTTTTCAATCTGTCCTTGATCTTTCCAGGGATTCTTTCAATGTCCCATTCTGAACACCCGATTTTTTTCCGCCAGGTCAAGTTGTTTTTCGTACCATGTGGTCAACATCTGGGTCTTTTCGCTTACCATTTCTCTGTAGATGATGTCTAGGATTTCCGGGCGAGGAGTTCTCAGTATTTTTCCCAGGAATAAGACTGTTTCTTTTGAAAACGTATTTCATTGAAGACAGACTTAGCTCTCGTCTGATTACTGCTATAGGTGTCGAATTAGGCAGCTTCAGTACTTTACGCCAAAATAGGCCCTCGAGTCTGTCCCACAGTGTGGCAGGAAGTTGTAGCATCGCTTTGGCCCCGTATGTTATTGCTGGCGTAGCTTTTGTTTTGAAAAAGTTTATCGCCGGAAGAAGTGAAAATTTGCCATATTTTCTGTCTAAAATCAGAGCTTGAGCTGCAAGGGTTTTTGTCCTTGCAAAAAGGTGTTCCTGCATAGAAATTTCAATTTTGCTGCAGCAGATTTTGACTCCCAGGTATGTGAAGCTTTCTACTGTTTCCAATTTCACGGAATTTACGAACCAATGGGGTTTTTTTATTGATGTTTTTGGTTTTTCGATGACCATGATCTTTGTTTTGTTTGTGTTGATATCCAAGTCGTTTTTTTTAGGTAGGCTGAAAGGCTCTCTAGTTGGCGTTGTAGGCCGATGGCAGTTTGGTCCAACAAGATTATATCGTCGGCGTAGAGCAACCTTGTAACCTTGGATTCACCTATTTTGGGAGGAAAAGAAAGGGTGTCGTTTTCTGAATCCACAATGTCGGCCATATTGGCTTTGTACAATGCTGGGGCCAAAGGGCAGCCTTGCATTACCCCTCTTGTTGTCTTTATGGCTTTTGACAGTAGACCGGCCCCGTTTAACCTCACTCTCACTGACGTTTCACTATATAGGGCTCGGATCGGTGCTATTATGGAAGGGGGGCATTTTGATCTTTCAAGTTTCTTCCACAGTCTTTTTTCTATTTACCCGGTCAAAAGCTTGCACTAAGTCTATGGAGGCTATGAATGTTGATGATTTGCCTTCCCAAGCTCTTGCCTTCAAGATACTGATCATCATGATGTTGATAGATGTTCGCAGGTTCTTTTCAAATCCAGATTGGAACGGGTCTGCCATTTTGGCTTCTTTTTGCCATTCTTGCAGACCATCCAAAATTAGTGATCCGAATAGCTTCCCTATGACGTTCAGTAGTTCTTTTTTTCACTCTTTAAACCCTTTTTAAAAATTGGGACGATGTTAGCCGTTTTCCAGGTTTCCGGGATAGAACTATTTAGGAGTAATTTGGGGTTTTTGACCATGTTGATTTTAGGTGGTATCCTGTGTTGGCCCGTGTGCAATCCCTCTGTACTGGCCTTCGCACTTGCCAGGCTCTTCCGCCTGCCCTCCCACAGTCTCTCCTCAACGAGAGGCTGCAGAAGCTCCTCTGCGCTCGCGCCCGGCTCTCCGGCAGCAGCCGAGCCGCCTCCCGTGGGCAGAGCTAGCCGGTCGTCAGGAACCCAAATGGACTAATCGGCGCATCCATGGCTCTCACGCCCACGGATCCACCCGTTGCCGTCGCGGCCCCACCAAGCTGCTCCTGCTCCCGAGACCCTGCCCTCCCAGGGTCTCCCTCCGTGGACGCTTGAGTCTCCGAGCACTCGGCTCGTGTTGAAGGCGCAGGATCCTCCCCCAGGAGCTCCGCGCCACTGGGGCACGGTGAGAGCCGGCATCCAGCATGGCCAGGTGCTTCGCAAGTCAAGCCCTCCACTGCCACACCCTCCTCCCCGGCCCCCCGAATCTCCAGATGATCGCACCCCACCGAAGGGGGAGAACCTCCCCCCAGAAGCGAAGCGCCACCAAAGCCAGCTGGAGACCTACCCCAGGAGGGGCCCCACAGGTCAGAGCCGGGACCTTCACCCTGGGGTAAGTTGTGTTTGTGGGGGGACCTCAAGGTGGGCATTGGGGGGGGAGTGTGACATTTTCGGACTGTCTTGTGCGGATAGGTCTGCTGGTCGAATTATAATATTCTCAGTACTTTTCGGGGGATCTGGGCTACTGTGTATTAAACTGTGTATTAAACTTGGTCCTTTCTGGAAATTCAAGCGGGGGGGGTAGACTGAGGGTTGGGAGATGTGGAGTTGTTTTCCGGTCCACTTTTTCTGGTGGATCTCTAGCTGTACAGCGACCACTTCGAAGTAAACGCCCCTCTTCTTCCTGGGTTACCTGAAAGTCTTGGAAGTCTTCAGATGTAATCATCTGCTTCAAGCTTGCTCTCGTGAGAGCAGAGGTCTTTCTGTCCGGTTTAGTCATGATGTCTCCGTTGTTGGGCAGGCTGGTCCGGACTGGGCTACCGTCCTGCCGGACTGCCAGACTGAACCTCCTCGCAGCTCTCCGCGGCCGCTCTGTGGCAGGAATTAGTTTTTAAGCCCTCCTCCCTTCAAATGACAGGGAAAAGAGACTTGGTTTTCTCAGAAAGAAAGCAGAGGTTTCTGCCAGACTGCACCTCCTCGCAGCTCTCCACAGCCGCTCCACGGCAGGAATGAGTTTTTAAACCCTCCTCGCTTCAAATGACAGGGAAAAGAGACTTGGTTCTCTCAGAAAGAAAGCAGAGGTTTCTGCCAGACTGCACCTTCTCGCAGCTCTCCGAGTATCTAATGCTTTTTAATGCAGATGACATATGAGGTTGGATTTGTGTTGTTTGACTGTGTCCCACCATTTAAGCCCATCTCTAAGTCAAATCTGTATGATTTTTTTCCTCCCATTCCCACGCATCTCCAACTAAAACCACACCCCTTTTCACACTCTTTACCTGCATTTGTATTGTGTGCTGAATTTGTCACCCATTTTTACTTCCAAAATGGCGGTCGCCATATGTCAATTTCATAAAAAATGATTTCACTTGATGCTTTAAATAATATTTACTACAGCTTTTAACTTGTTACGTATTTTAATGTACTTTGTGTTAAAAATAAACAAGTTACTGTTAAATTTTTTTCTAAAATGTCTCTGAAAAATGCCCATCTATTGATTTGTGGGGGTTGGTGAATTGTGCAGTATGTTAGTGGTGTCGCTGTGATTTAATTGGGTCTGCAGTATGTGCTTTTTTCAGGTAGTCTTTTGGCCTACCGCATTAATGTTTGATAATAGTTTTGTATTGTTTCATTAACGTTTGTATTGAAAATTAGAGCCTCGAAGAAAGAGGTTTGTTGTGCCTGATGCTGACATGGCCACCGCATGGGACATGACCCAGCCGTATAAATACAGTGTTCATGAACTGCAACAGCAACTCTATGGTAAACTTGGTTGGAAGACGTGGTCGCAATGCACAATGGGACAGGCTTGCCTGGTCAGTCCCGGTCAGTCCTCCGAGCTTTCACTGCCAGATTTCCAAGATGGAATAGCTGGGTTTGGGGCAAGTAGAGAGGTTAGTCACCTTTTAATTAGTTTCCCTTCATCAGTCAATCCCCCTTGCCTGCGGAGCTGTACCTAATCAAGCATTGCTCATGTCCGCAGGCCTGGGGAGGCTCCTGCACACTGAGTGGCCACAGGAGGTGCCGGCTCTTGGGAGAGGCCGAGGGGCAGCGAGGCCGAGCCTCGTATGAGTTCTGACAAGCAGCTGCAGGAGTGTCTGGGCGAAGCGCAGGACGCTGATACAGGCACCCGAGGAGACGCATCCGAATTGACGACCAAAAAGTGGGTGCTTGGGAAGGGGGATTCGATGTGTGACACCCGGTAGATATCAGTGGATACACAGATCATAAGGCTGGGGAGCACTGGAGTCCATTGGCCGCAGATGCCCTCATATGGGAGTGTCTGTTGGGGGCTGTCCTGCCAACCTATAGAGGAGATGTATCAGACAATGGAGTACCACAGGCTGCTCATCTTGGAGGCATTGTACAATAATTCATGTTTGAGTCAATAGGTGCATTTATTCGGCCGCTGAGTTTGTGAGTATTTGTCTCTGTTGACAAGCACTTATGTAGGTCTGGAAAGCAGGTGTTTTGACTCCAAACAATACAAGAGCAGTTTGGACAAAATGTGACAGCGTCACACCTCCCCCTTTCCAATAAACCTTTTACTTCTTGTGGGCCTTTCCCTTCAGCCCTTCCCTTTCTCTGCAGCCCCTCTTACAGATTCGTTAGGGTGAAGAGATGGTTCTTCTCTGTGATAAACCCATTTATGTCAATGATTGGCACCCATCAACTGCTTTGGGGCACTTTTGAAAGAGGCAAAACGGTGGCATTGAATAAAACCATGCTTCATTTTTAGTTTTGGCTATTAGGTGGTGCTGAAAGCACTACCTTTAAGCCGAAACTATTGTCATTAAAATAAGAGCTTTAACATAAGAGCTTCAAATAGAGCTTTGCCTGACACATATGAAAGGTATTTGCCAGGTATTGCCACAATGGTATTAACTGGCCATTAATGATAGGGGCTTGAAAATGGTGCACATGCCTAGTTTTTTATTCTCTAAGCCAAGATCGGAATGGAACTTTTATTTACTTCTCTCTTCACATCTGTGAATCCAATTTTGGTCAAACCTTTTCCTTTTTGTCAAGTTTGGATTCGCAGCCAGGGTTTGCAGGGTAATATAATTTCCCTCCAGAACATGGATAAACCTCGCTTTAACATTTGCAAAAGACCCTTGGCCCTCTATTTGGTTTCGAATCACATGATATATTGTTGCACTACTAGCCATTAGAAGCTTTCTATGTAACAATGTCATTTTCCATTGGATCCAACAAGACAATGAAGTCAAACCCAAATCGCACTCTTCTCCCTGCACCTTGGTGCCTATAAATGCAAAATGCAAAGAACAGCAAATTCCAAAACTATTGGCTTTGCCATTTCTGGTTACTCTCTACCTTAGCAATAGACAAGCTAGCCCTAATGTGGAAATGTGAGTGAAATTCTTATGGCTTCATATAGAGAGCAGTGGTCGAAGTGGGCGGGAGCGGTGCTCCTGTACTTTTTTAATTAAGTATTATTGTTCCTACACTTTTTTTTATAAAGAAACCGTTTCGAAATGGCTTCATTTTAAAATAAAAGTTGTGACAAACCAAAGGGTGTCTCACCGACCAGTCCCTTGGAATCTGTCATCCAGGTGGGAGGGACCAGTGCGGGAGGATCACCTGGATGAGGGGTCCCTGGGGAGTGGAGCACCCAGACAAGAGATGCAGTAGTCCCTGTCCCCATTTTCCTGTATAACACCCTCGTTCCGTGTACTATCTGGGAACTTTACCTCCCCTCATTTCCTACACACACTCTGCTGCACGGACAAAGCACTTCAGGGAAAGACACTCGCACAAAGCCAGTCCATTTGACATGTCCCAATATCGGGGTCAGGCAGAGACCGGCACTTAACTTTAATGACTTGCACCTGAATCCCCACTGGGATAAAAGGCAAAGTATGAGAGCACACACAGAGCAAGACGATAAGGGCAACCGAAACGAGCAAGACCAAAGGAACGGCAGGAAATCCCGGGAAGATTATGCGACCATGGAAGCAGAGCAGACGGGACCGGGAGGGTAATGAAAGGCTGTGGTCCTACCAGCTGCGAGGTGAAGGTCGCTGCAGAATCCCAAAGGGGCAACGCCCTGCTACTGCAGAAGGTTATGGCGGTACCTCCTTCAAGTGTGGTGTGAGGACCGGAAAGGAGGCTAGCCGCGCTAGGCCAAAAGCCTTGACTATACGGGTCTTTATAAACTGGATCAGCCACTGCCAGTGAGTGAAATAGGAGACCATCTTGTGTTCATACATGAAAAGGACATTAACGTTTGAAGTGCTTGTTGGGTTGTCGAGAAAACACGATTGATAGCACATTGTAGCAAGAATGAAGTATGCTGAGATTGTGCATGTGAGAGAAGCCACGGAAGGAGGCGAATAGTCAAAGTGATGATATGAGAGTAAAGTCAAGGGTACAAGCCCCCCTTGTACAAGTGAAAGTCTTTGACAAAAAAGGTGAATCGAAGTATAAAGCTAACATAAGGAATTATTAGCCCTGTGATGCTAACAAAGAATTGCAGATACCAGAAGGCCTCAGGAGAGGAGGCTCGTACAGACCTTTGAACTGTATCCAGTATTGTGGGTTTCGCGTAGGACAGCAGCTGTGAGAAAGAGAAGCCTGATTGTTGAAAGTAAACGAACTTGCTACAATATAAAAGAGTGACCTGGCGAGATGCGATCGCCTATCTGAAGTCTCTGTATTGAACTGGCAAGTACTTTGAAGTGAAAGCGTGAAAGATTGCAAAGTAACAAGTGTGCTGCTAGCGGTTTGAAGGCTCACGCCCGATCGAGGGAAGACGGAACTGCCTACAGAGGGGAGGTCTGAGCCTGGAGGAGGGAGACATGAGTGAATTGGTGAAAGTGAACCAAATATTTGTTTAAAAAGACATTAAGAGCTCCTGGGTAGAACTAGTAAAGTTAACTGAACTGTGATTTAAAGGCTACAGTGAATCAGACGGAGGGATGCCAAGTGAAAGCAAGGGAAAGTGAATCCCGCATTTTGATAAAATGACTGAACAGTGGTGTATAGACGAAGGGGAACCCAACAAACGGGTATCACGAGAAAGCCGAGGAAGAGGGAAATCCTGCATGGTGATAGCTTGGGAAAAGTCTTGAGGCCAAGCCAAAGACATTGATTTGAGGGATCATGCCTTTTCTGAAGAAACTGCTTCCTTATGCCTATAGACTCAAGGGGTTCTCAGTCATGCCACTGTTCAGCCTTGTTCTGTGATGTAACGTGGGCATGGGAGTGCATTTGTTCAGCAGCCCTGAACTACGAAACCCTTTTGGGCATTTCAGTTTCCACCACACTCTTTTGTTGTACATATCATTGTCTCACACCCTTTTGTTATATAGGGTAAGGATTTAGCAATAGGTTTATTAGTATAGGCCATTTTGTTTTGACACAACACCACCAGGACAGCATTATCCTTACTTGGATGGTTGTAGCTTTCTCGCATCTTAGTTTTAGGTTTAGATTAGATGTTTTTCTCACCCATATACTGTTGAATAAACACCCGTGGATTGTACTCCTTGTGTCTGTCGTACTTCTGATAACAATGCTTTCCTTACAAAGTGTATGAAGAAGTTGAAATGTACACTTCAGTGCACTGCACTGATTGTTCCCTTAAACAGTAGGTGTGTTTGGGGTTTTGTATTGCAGTTGGGAGGGGCGCAGCGACAGGGTTTGTGGGGAGCTAGGGCAGGCCAGCTGGGAACCTAGATCCACTACTTCTTTTCATACACTTCGACCACTGATAGGGACACCTTTAATTAAAAACAGACACCATTTAAAATATATATATATATATATTTACAGCTTTGGTGATATGGATGAAACAAGCCGGCCCTTTCCTTGCTTTGAAGCTGAGCAGGGTCAGTCCCGGTTACTGCATGGATGGGCGACCAAATGGGCATCCAAATAAGTCCTTGAAGGTTTTGCACTCGGAGACCATTTCTTGCATTTTGATAAATTGCATTCTGGTATTTGTAGCCTCCCAGTCAATCATTTTAAAAAAATAGATTTTTAAAGTAACAGTGGGTTTCCCATCCCGGCAGTAACTGAAACGAACAATGTTTAGCTTAAAAGCGAGGAAGGGGTCAGCCCCTTAAGGCCATGTTGCCTAATAAATGAGGCCACCTTAAAAGACTACTTAGAGAAACATGGCCTAGGGGGACTGGATCCTTCCTCGCTTTGAAACTAAGCAAGGTCGGTCCCCGTAACTGCATGGATGGGAGTAAGTCCACAATCCTGAATGCAGTGTGTTGTCATAGTTTTAAATATCTCATAACACATGGCATCCACATTATTTTTTAAACCGTGCTACTGTTATACCTGGAAATTTTGCACTTTGGGACAATTTTTTTTGCGTTTTGCTGAATTGCATTCTGATAGTTGTAGTCTCAGTCAAGATGGGGGGGGGAATAATGCCACAATTGTACACTTTTTGCCTAACATAGTGCTATAAGGATTTATTTGAGTGAAACTATGGTGAGTGTACTTTTCAAGTTAGCTTTATAAAGCTGAGTATTGATGAAAGCCATGCTTGGTGTGAAGAGGGGAAATGATGAGAGGGCAAGTAAGTCATGAGTATTTGCCCATGATGTGGCAAGAGAGTTAACAATCCTGGACTCTGGTGCAGTTATTTTCCACTGATTGGGGCTGCTTTGCAGGGCATCAGTAAAGGACACATCTAGTCAGGCAGCGTAATCTTCTTTCAGAGGGCGGACCCAACCCCTTGGTTTTCTTTGACGTTGACAAGCTTTCTCATTTATTTGGCTACCAGGATTTTACTCAGGTTGTCATGTTCCCAGTGCAGACGCTTACCCACAAGACCACAAGCATTTGTTTCGTATTGAGATTTTGTTTTCCATTGAATATTTCACTACAGATTGCATGGTTTAAAAGGTGAGCACCGTTTATACTTTGCCAGCATTTCTATTGGAAGATTTCCTATCTCAGGTTATTTTTCTGGTGTTCATTACTTTTTTAAAGTCCAGTGCTTTTTTGTCTAGCGCACTTTCTTCTAAGGAGAAGGTCAATTGAACTAAATTTGTATATTTCACTTAAAAATATATGGTCATTTACTGTGCGTATATTCATGGGTGCCAGCTTTTGATTTTCGCTATGGGGGCAAAAGTGCCTGGGCATATGTTATTCTTGCAGCTGATCATTTATTCACTCTTTTCCGCACTGCTTAAATGAGTTAGTTGGGGTCATGTTATGTATCACAACAGTCATGAAGAGACAAGCCATAAAACAAGGGGCTTGTAGCACGCTGTTAAACTCAAGTATATGATTCTTAGCAAAAAATGTAATCTCACTGCTCATTGACTAAACACATTGTGAGTTCTCAAAGCCTGCAATCTTTTATACATAATACAAAATAAAATGTGTTTACAACTACAGTGGGTTTCCCATCCATGCAGTAACCGCAACCGACCCTGCTTAGCTTCAAAGCGACGACAGGGCCAGCCACTTCAGGCCATGATGCCTAAGAAATGAGCCCTCCTTACAAGACCACTTAGAGCTGTGTGTTCAGAGGGGGCACCAGTAAAGGACACATCTGGTCGGACAGCATAATCTTCTTTCAGAGGGCAGACCCAACCCCTTGTTTTCTTTTTAGGTTGGCAAGCTTGCTCAAGTATTTTGCTACCAGGATTTTACTAAGGTTGTCATCTTCCCAGTGCTGAAGCTTACTCACAAGACCGCAAGCAATTGTTTCATTTTGGGATTTAGTTTTCATGGGAATATTTCACGACAGATTGGTGAACACCTTTTATACTTTGCCAGCATATTTATTGGAACATTTCCTGGAACATTTCCTCTCTCAGCTTATTTTTCTGATGTTCATAAATTAATGCTATTTTGGCTTGTGCACTTTTGTTTAAGGAGTAGGTCTATTGAACTACATTTGTATATTTCACTTTAAGATATTTGTTTACTTACTGTGCATATATTCATGGGTGCCAGCTTTTGACTTTTGCTATGGGGGCAAAAGTACCTGGGCATGACCATGGCTGAAGACCAGCATAGTGGTCTGGAAGTGTTCTAGAAATCTATGGAATAACAAAATCCTTGCAATTCAAAGAAAAAACTTTTGTTGCAGGGACGTTAAGGTGAGAACTAGACAAAACCCCTGAAATTCAGCTAAAACCACCTTAACTTTGTGCCCCCTGTTACAGCCTATGACCACAATGACATCACTGATGACATCACCAATTACATGTTGTATGAGAACACTGATGACATTACAAATCACATAATGGAATTAGACATAACATCATTTATACGTTAGTTATAAGTTAGTTTATAATGTTGATATGTTGAATAATGAAATAATTGTTTTATTAATAGGTTTTTGTGTACTGTGAAATATGTAATAAGTAGCTAATAAAACCCATGTATTACATAATTGCATTACTACAGACAAAACACAAAGAGACAATAACACATACAAATATGGGTATATACAGGGAAAGTGAAGTTACCAAAAAAGCAGAAGTAGTAGCAGAAGCAATTCATAACCGAACTGATTATTATCATGCAAATAAATGATTGCTCGGTTTCAAAGCTGCTATTTACCCTATGTATATGTATCACATGATGTGATTGGACCCTAAGGAAAGAGGTGTGAGTACAATGTGTACAAATATGGGCATATACAGGGAAAGTACAGCCATAAAAAAACAACAGAACTATCAGAAAGTGCTGATAACTCTATTGATTATCTTTATGCACAAAAAGGATTGCTGCCTTTCAAGCTTGTGTCTTCCTCTATGTATATGTTTCATATGATGTGACTGGACTCTAAGGGAATTACTGGAAGAACCTACTTGAAGGATAGGTCTACAAATAAAATCAATTTTTTAGTTCTAACTGTTACTGAAGAAAACCATGTGGCCTAGATATGTCAGTAAAGGAAAAAAGAGTGAGCCAGACATGTGATATCATCAGTGATGCCATCAATGACATTTGTGATGTCATCTTTGATGTCGTAGGTGTTAGTCTTAGCAGTGCACGTTGGTGGCGCAAGTTATGGTTGCTTAGTTTACCATAACTAGCAAATTATAGGGGTTTTACTTGGAACCATAACGTCCCTTTAACAAAGTTTTTTCATTGAATTTCATAGGTTTTTATTAGTGCAACTTAACCATAACGTCCCTGTAACACATTTTTATTTTACTGAATTTCACAGGTTATTAGTGCAACGTAACCATAACGTCCTTTTCAATAGATGAAGACCACTAGCATCCTAGGTCCTCAAAGTGGGAACCCCGGGTGGTAAAAAAAAAAATGTTTCTTCCCAAACCGGTACGCCTGCGGCGTCCCGGTGTAGGAAGGAAAATCTTTTACCAAGATGGCCACCATGGAAAGGGAAGACGGGGTGTATAAAGAGAACACAACAGGGCATCAGCGGGGGGTGGGAAGGAAGGAGGGACACACGGGGCAGGGGCATGCGCGGGAGGTTGGGGGGACGGAGGTAGAGACTGGGCATGAGCGGGGTGTGGGGGGAACAGGGGAGCCCCAGGGCATGAGCGGGGGGTGGGGGGGAAAGGAGGGAGACACGGGGCATTAGCAGGGGGGGTGGGAGATAACAGGGGAGACACAGGGTATGAGCAGGGGGTGGGTTGAATGCAGGTAGACACGGGGCATGAGCGGAGGATGGGGGGGAACAAGAGAGAGACACAGGCCATGACCAGGGGTTTGGGGGGAACAGGAGGGAGACACGGGCCATGAGCGGGGGTTGGGGGAGAATGGGAGGGAGACACAGGGCATGAGCGGGGGGTGGGGGGTAACAGGGGAGACACAGGGCATGAGCGGGGGTGGGGGGGGAAAGGAGGGAGACACGGGGCATGAGCAGGAGGGAACAGGGGAGACGGGGCATGAGCGGGGGGTGGGGGGTAAAAGGAGGGAGACACGGGGCATGAGCGGGGTTGGGGGTTAAAAGGAGGGAGACACGGGGCATGAGCAGGGGGTGGGAGGGAACAGGGGAGCCACGGAGCATGAGCAGGGGGTGGGGGGAACGGAGGTAGACACGGGGCATGAGCGGGGGGTGGGGGGAACAAGAGAGAGACACGGGGCATGAGCGGGGGTGGGGGGGAAAAGGAGGGAGATGCGGGGGGTGGGGGGAAGAGGAGAGACACACTGGGTATGAGTGGGGGTTGCGGGGGGAAGAGGGGAGAGACACGGGGCATGAGCGGGGGGTGGGGGGAAAAGGAGGGAGACACGGGGCATGAGTGGGGGGTGGGGGGAACAGGGGAGACAAGGGGCATGAGCGGGGGTGGGGGGAAAGGAGGGAGACACGGGGCATGAGCAGGGGTGGGGGGAATGGAGGTAGACACGGAGCATGAACGGGGGTGGGGGGAACAGGGAAGACACAGGCATGAGCGGGGGGTGGAGGAGGGAACAGGAGGGAGACACAAGGCATGAGCGGGGGTTGGGGGGGCAAAGGAGGGAGACACGGGGCATGAGCAGGGGTGGGGGGGAATGGGAGGAAGACACAGGGCATGAGCGGGAGGGGTGGGGGGGCAACAGAGGGGAGACACGGGGCATGAGCGGGGGGCAAAGGAGGGAGACACGGGGCATGAGCAGGGGGTGGGGGGAACAGGGGAGACACGGGGCATGAGCAGGGGGTGGGGGGGAACAGGGGAGACATGGGGCATGAGCGAGGGTGGGGGGAACAGGGGAGACAAGGGGTATGAGCGGGGGGTGGGGGGAAGGAGGGAGACATGGGGCATGAGCGGGGGGTGGGGAAATCAGGAGAGAGACATGGGGCATGAGCGGGGGGTGTGGGGGAAAGGAGGGAGACACGGGGCATGAGCGGGGGTGGGGGGGAACAAGAGAGAGACACGGGCCATGAGCGGGGTTTGGGGGGGAACGGGATATCCGCTCCTTCGCCCTCCGCAGGCCACCGTGTGGTGATGGCATGTCTCCTGGCAGTCTGCAACAGCCCGGGACGGGTTGTATGCAGGATCTCTGTTGCCTTAATGCGAACGATAAACTAAGATGGCGGGCGTCACTGAAAATACGATGCACTGCATGCTTCACCGCAGCCAATGGGAGAGCACGTCACATGTCCGCAGACATCACATAAGCCGCTTGCCCAATCCCTGTCCTGTCCGCGGAGCAAACAGGTAAGTGAGTCCGCGAAGCGGACACAGATATCACTAATTTTTTCACTTACATTTTTGTCATTTTAAAAAAAAAACTACTGGACGGATTTACACCAAATAAAGAAAAGCACGCTTTTGGGACCAAGCCGCCGCTCCTGCCGCAAATTTGGTGTAAATCCGTCCAGTGATTTGGGCTGTAGGCGTGAGCAAAGTTTTTTCCCATTATGTCTATTGTAATGTCTATGCACTTACAGCTAGGAGTCTAGCCTCTGGCCAGAACAAGTGAGGCATAACACACCTATGGATATAACCGTAGTTACACATATCACTCAAGTGGTTGTGGGCAGGATGCAGAGTTTTGGATGCATGGCTGCAGGCCGTAGGCCTTTCTCCTAAAACTGTAGGCCCTGCCCAGAATCACAACATCCTATTACAGGAATGCATTCACCCGTATTATAACTTAGTAGTCTGATGGTTCTGGGGAGGGTGTACAATCTTGGGTGCATGCCCGAAGGCCATGCACCCAGAAACGACCTTGTAAGCAGTGGAGTTATAAGCCAATGTACACCCTTACGTTCAAATATGTATGGACATATATCGACATCTCTAGGTCCTGCCCACAACCACTGCAGCATATCACACAGGCACGTTAGTGGCTGTGTTGTTGTGGTGAAGTTGCTGTTTCCATAGAAAGAGCACTTTTTGTGTGCCTTACAACTGCGCTCCCCTTGGACGATTCCTCAACAAAGTTTGCAAAAAAAATATATCGGACACTTTATATTTCTTTGGAACGTTTGGTGATGTTTAAACTAGGGGTGGGGGAAATTATAATGGCAGGGGGGGTTCTCAAAACGTCTCTTTTCTCCTTAGACTGAATGGGGGGAAAAGTTTGTGCCCACTAACATGTGCCGCTTTGTATGATTGGTTGTGAAACAGCGTCAAATACGTCAGCTTTGTTCGGTCCCCCTGCTATATTTTATTATTATTTTGGTGTACGCGGACATCGCCAGAACCACATACAAAACAATGCAGCATTGCACTGGTCACACTTATGTAATAATACTTCAGAAGGTCACCTTTCAGTGGGTTGGCATGGGATGTGGGAGCACAAACTGAAAAAGTGAAGTTTTCTTGTCTCCAAACTCATACGTTTAAATGCAAGTTCGTGTTCACTGTACCACTACCAATTAGTGTGCATGGGATGAAATGTTTTTGGAATAATATTGCCGTCAGACTGGCGTTCTAAGTTTTGAAAACTAAGGCCACCATCTGCACTGTTTGCTGGAAACAGCGACTCTGCAGGAGTATGCGAGTAACAGTTCTCATAATTGGATTTCAATATGTTGTTGTAAACTAGGAATTTTTGTGCCTTCTGAGTGAAGGTCACATGAGTTGCTTTTTTGGTTGGACGCTCAATACACCCGCGCATCTGAGTGACTGTATAAGGGGCTTTTGTTTTTTGACCTTGAGCAAAACTGGAACCTTACAAGAAATTCAAGGAATGAAAGGGTAGAAAAAAATATCAATTGATAAGGTTATGTTTTCAAAAGTTTATTAGGGACATGCACTATCAGTCCACGAGGATTCTTTGATGCAAATACATTGCTGTCTGACTTACAGAAACAGAATGGAGGCAGTAAATATTATGTACGTTTACTTTTGCCCACTCTACATCGAACCGCCCTTTATTTTTACATTACCAAAACTTTAACTGTGCCCATATAACCACCGTATTATGTTTCTGCGCTGTTACATTTTTCTTGCAATATTGCCAAGTGAACATGTTTCCCATTTGTAGGCTATGAGTACACTCATCCTTGTTTAGCATTACTATTTATGAGTTGCAATGTTATGTTTGTGCACATAGGTTGTGCATCACTTTGCACTTTCTTGTGGTCTTCTTTGCAATCACGAGATGTAATTTTTCTTACACTTTACATTATTTTTGCTTTCATAACTACACTATTGTCTTTATGTGTAGTTGCTATTTTTTTTCTCTTACGGCGCATGCAGATTCTCGCCGTTTGTACACTGTTCCTATAGTTACACATGGTCATTAGAAACATTTCAGTAAAATGTCATGTTTCAACACTTACATTTCTGTATTACTTTAGTAATAATTTTTGGTGTCTTTCTTGAAATATTTTTGGTAAAGGTTGGTTACTGACACGTAATTTTTGTTACGTTTGCCCCCCAGGTACATATTGCCGTATTGTCCGTGGCATGGCTTTCAGATGCCGAGTGAGGGCTTTTTCGGCCATCAAAAACAACTGCTCGTGAGAGGTTTCCTGTGCATAATAATTATGTGGGACGATTCCCTAAGCCCGCTTTGTCCGTACGCTGAACTCGCTACTCGAAGCAACATCACATCATTTATGGTGCTTTAGGCTCAAGGTTATGACACCTTCTTGGAAATCACTGTGGAAAGAAAGCGCCTGCTTTATCAAAGAACTCATAATTTTTGTATGCAAAAAAAAACAACGTGTTCTTCATCTTTAACATTTGCAATGCCGCTCTTTCAACCATTGTTAACATTGCATTGAAAATGGGATTACTCCGATGATCTGACAGTTTGTTGTAAAATAAACCTACTTTACAAACTCTAAAATGTTTACGTTTTCTTTTACAATCCACTCTTATTATTTGCAAATGTAACAGATTAGTTTGTACATCGCTGTATGTTTATTTACAGGTTCTGCTTCACGTATTTGTGTTTTTTGCCGACTACCATGGAAAGGGAAGAGGGACTATGTATGAAATAACCACATTCCCTTTCTATGGTGGCCATCTTGAAAATGAATTTTGTTTTGTAATCTGACCCGACAAAGCCGCCCCGGATTATAACAAGTAATCCTCCTTTTTAGTAGCACTCTTTACTGCGTTGCAAATTTAGACTATTACTGGCAAACATTATTGCGCCTATGTATTTTACTCACAAATATGCAGTACTTTGAGTGTATGCAATATTTTTGTTTATAAATTTATTTACACAGTGAAAGGTCGCTATTAACGCAATATTTACTTTGTGTACAGGTGGCTTTCCTTTTTGAAACGGCAGATAATAAGGCAATTTGCGAACGGCAATGAACAAAGAGCCAACCAACGGTAATATGAGTCGGCAGATGTACGGCGACAAATTGTGTGTGTTTCTTATTTGCAAGGCAGCGGCACTGTTTCTTATGCTTCTTCATTACAGCAGTGACATTCAGTACAACATTTTTTTATTCCCAAGACGTTATACATAAAATGACGTACTAAAAACCCGTAAAATTCACTCAAAAAAACTTTAAGGGAACGTTATGGTTAAGTTGCCCTACCAAAAAACCTGTGCACTTTACTAAAAAAACTTTTCAAACGTGCCATTATGGTTCACAGTAAAACCAAAAAAAAACTGATATTCTCCAGTTATGGTAGGCTAAGCAGCCATAACTGCCCGCATCACTGTGCACTGCTAACACTAACACCTAGGACATCAAAGATGACATCACAAATGCAGTCCACTCAGAGTGCACAGGAGGCACACACTGCAGCATGCATGGTGACTGGGAAGCTTGCCGGGAATATTTTTTTCAAAAGCTGCTGTTCTCCCTCGAGGTTTGGCTCCTTTTTGTTTCTTCTGGTGTGGTAACTTGTTGCCTGTCATCTCCTGCTGTGACTCTAGAGACGCTAACGCCCCCCCCGAACCCAAGCGGCACAATAGGCGCTGCAGGCCTCATAAGCACTGCCGATCACTTTCTTTCTTAAAGCAGAGTGTTTAAAATGGGTGGAAATTACTATTGATGGCATATTTAAGAGACCATTGTTCTGTTAAGCACTGCAAAAGGGGCATTTTTATTTTGAAAGCACATGCAAAGCAGCAATTAGCTGCCTAAAATCCATGCCTTCCTTCAGCACACTTAAACATATTGCACAAAACCATTTTAGCCATTTTCCACATATTTATATTTACCAAGCCAAAAAGCTTTTAAGTAGAATGTAATGTTTTCCTCACATTAAATATGAAGCGTGCAAGTGAGCCATAAATATTTACCAAGGATGTGACAAGAGAGGTTGTCATACTGGAAATCGGAGGGGATATTTTCTCTGGTTCTGGGTCGATACATGTTGGTGGACAGCATCGGCCCACTTTTTTCAACAGGTAGATGCAACACTGGTTCTGTGTTTTAAAGTCCACGATTAAAAAAAAGTTTTCTTGTTCAAGTGTTCAGCTACTTGGATTTCACACCAGGTTGTCATGTTTCCAATGCAGACGCTTAAACCACGAGAACACATAAAAGTGCTCACGTCTCATGTTTTGGATTTTGTTTTCTTTGGAATATTTCATTATAAAGAGCGAAGTGGAGGCAAGTGGAGTTGTCTGGAGGAGAGACTCTGTGTTTGTGCCCATTATGGCGGACTTTATTGTGCTACTGTGCTATTGACGGCGTTTGAAAGGCCAAGCTTTCTATTACTGCGGCAGTGGTGTGCTGTTTCCTTAAGGATTTGGAAGCCCTCAAAGCCCTCTGAGCCCCGCCTCCCCTTCCCCGGACTCGACAACTCCTATCCATAAAACCTCACTTCCTCTGCGAAGTGGAGGCAAGTGGAGTTATCTGGAGTTAGCGGAAGTGCGGCGGGTGCTACCTTCGAGCCGTGCGTCGGTTTTCGGTGTATGCGATGTGGAACCTGTGATTGAGTTCTAGCTCCAGCCCTCCGAGTGGAAGAACAAGACTGCAGGTAAGGATGGGGGTGCCGGGGTCGGAAAACACTTGAGGGCTGCCGGACCCCTGCAGTGGAGGAGTGGGCCATCCCGGGAGATCCCCTGACTCAGGGTGTGGGAGAGTCTCCGAGGGGAATCGAGGCTGCTCCAGGCGGGATAGTGGGACATGTGGAAGCAGTGAAAAATGTAGAGCGGACTCCTTAGCTGGACAGTGTCAGTCAAATGAAAAGAAATCTATGGAAGGAAGCACTGTGCCACAAAGGAAAAATCCTGTTACAGGAACTAAAGAGGTTGTCGTCTCAGCAGTATGCATTACAACTGGAGGTTAGGGCTGAATGCAGTCCTCAGTTGAGTACTTCTCTTACCAATTTGTCATCATCAAATGATCTTGCGAAAGACAGCTCATTGGATTATGGCCTGCTAGAGCCTAAAAGGCCAGTTTTGGAATCCGACCTCTGTAATGGGGCAATTATGACCCGACTCCCTCTGCATTAGAACTGAACTCCTCAACTACTCCGGGGGAGTAACTAAGGGAAGTATGGTGGTTAGCTCAAGTGTAAATGAAGGACTAGCTAACCAACTGGCAAAGGAAGATGGCAGATCGAACTGTGAAAATTGCTAGGCAAAAAAGTCTGAGCCTGTCAAGGGTAAATGATTGTTTAAGAATATTCGATCAGTCATTATTACAGGCTGATGCAGCCGTGGAGAGACAAGAGATGGAAGAGGAGAATGAGCCTGCAACTTCCATCCAGGATGAACAGAAAGTAAGGGCAACAACCCCTTTGTATCAAAGGGTGCGTTCTCCTGTGGCAAAGAATTACGTGATGCTGGATGAGTGGGTGCCCAGGAGCAGAAACACTTCTCCTAGGGTGAATAAAGGGAAAGCAAAAGCCCAACCCAGGTCTGCACATATGAGCTGGGACTCCGATGGAGACAGTGAAGGTTATAAAGTGTTTGAGGAGCCAGGGGCTCATCTTTATATTCAGTGTACACTCCCGCGGAACATCGGCGATCTATGAGAAGAAATAGAAGAGTAGAAGGTTTTTTGGATAAAGGTGTATTTACAGCAGCTTGTGATGGCATCAATATCAACATTGTTAGCCCCTTTTACAAAGCTGTATGAGGGGATCAATAATAACCTGCAGGATCAATCTGCTTTAATTACAGGCCTGTCCAGCAAATTGATAGAGATTGAATTCTTAGCCACGAGAGTTGAAATGAGGTTGGATAAGGAAGCTGAAACCTCCTCGGCCTGGGAAAATTGACTGTGATCTTGTGAGGCGCGAAACCGTGGACAAGTCCTTGATGATGGAGGCCTTGCTCCAAGACTGCAAATGGATGGGGGTGCACTTTAAGGAATCATTTTGAACAAAGAACCCCCCTCGAGAAGCATTGGGAGAGAAATGATAACTTGCTGTCCTTCAGCGGGTAACTGTGGCTCCCAAAATTGGCCCGGTAGCCTCAGTGGGGTCATAAACCAAGGAGCGATTTATTGGAAAAGAATATCTTCTCAGTATTTAAATCTAAGAAGGGGGGGGCGAAGTCATCAAAATATCAGATGAGGATGAGAAGAGAACTCTTCAACCAAAGAAAAAAAAAACAATTATGCCATCTAATTCGAAGAGGAAAGTAAATGGTTCCAGGATCTTTCTTAAGGCATATCAGCTCACCCCTGAAAGAGATAATCTTCGAGCTCCTAAAAAATCCAGAAAGGAACTGACCTTGCTGAAAGCAAAAGTAAGCCTTGATTTGCCATCTGCTCCAGAGGTGGCGAAAGTGTCGGGGAGGGAGATAGCCCCCCGACACGGATTTAAGTGACTTGATAGAAGAAATCAAGAGAGTGGATGATGATGAGGAATGAAGTGAGTAATTCTGAATGGGAAAATAGAGAGAGTCTACTGGACAATGTTTCCAAACCTGCGGTGATGACCCAGTCTAACTTAGGTAGAAAACTGGCTTTGGAAGAGCCCCGAACAGCCTCCGCTGTGTTTAAAACATTAGAAGACAAAAGAAAAGGCTGTGTTCAATCTGCACTATGAAGGCTCCAACCATTATTGAGGAAAGTATTTTGAGAGGAAAAGATAGTCGAAGGTGGGTGAGAAAAGGACCTAGAACAGGAAAGATAACTCTAATATGAAGGAACAGATGAGTGCACAAATCTATGTGGAAAGAATTGAGATTGGCACAGCAATGCTGGTGTTAAATAGAAGGAATGTCTTGAGGCTGATTAATTGCATCTTGCCAGCTCATAAATTTGCCTCTAGGGACATCAAAATTGTAGAAATTGTAGAGGAGAAAAAGACAGACTGGGTCATACTACATCTAGGGGTAATTCATAGAATTTAGCGCAGAAGCAGTGCACGCAGGTAGCGCACAGAGGGAGCGTGCGCCAGCGTGCGCAAGCTGCGTGCACCAAAACCCATTTACATGCACAGCGTATTCATGGATGCTTACATCCATAACCAGCTGTGGCGCAGCGAACCTGCAGCAGCACAAGTTATGCCCCCAACCCTGCCTGTGTGCCAAAAACATTGCACAAATCCCCTACAAGGTGCAAAGGCCAGTGGACCAGCATACAGCCCCCCAACCACGAAAACGTGCTAAAAATGCCACTCAGCCCTCACGCGCCAGCGAAATCGCGTGTAAAACTCCCTGCGCAACCCGCCAGGTAAATTGTGTTGAAAGTCACCCCTATGGTGTGGGCTGCCTGTGGGGCATGGGGAGGGTGGATGGTCTGCCTGCGGGTCATGGAGAGGGTTGATGGGCTGCCTCCGGGGCATCGGGAGGGTGGATGGGCTGCCTGTGGGTCATGAGGAGGGTTGATGGGCTGTCTGCGGGACATGTCCAGGGGTGATGGGCTGCCTGTGGGACATGGGGAGGGTGGATGGGCTGCCTGCTGGGCATGTCCAGGGTTGTAGGTGGCTCCCCTCTGGTGTGGGCTGCCTGCTGGGGGTGCATGCGGCTCCTCTCCACACGGGTGTGCGAATATGGGGGTACGCGAGTGCGCTTTACACGCGATTGGCCTGGCATGAGCGGGGTATGTGTATTCCGAGGGGTGCACAGGGAGTTTTACACGCAATTGGCCTTGCGCAAGTGGGGTACGTGGATTCCGGGGTACACGAGTGTGCTTTATACGCCAATTGGCAGTGTGGGCCCTCCTGGGTGTGCCCTCCCCCCTACCCATGCCCCACAGGAAGCCCACACCACAGCAGACCACCCTACACCCCTGGGCATGCCCTTCAGCCAGGCCATCACTCCTGGGCATGCCCCACAGGCACTCGCATGGCACCATGCACATGTGAGCCCCAACACATGTCCCCACCCCCAGTGACGGGCACCTGCCAGCAGGCCCCAACTCATGTTGAAAACAATACAATCCAAAGTAAAATGGCTCCAAAGCGTCGTTCCAAAAAAAGCATTCCTCCATGGGTCAAAAAATAAAGTAAATCCAGGTCCATAACTATACACAAATGAATATTCAAGGGTCCATGAGCTCAACAATCCAAAGGAAACCTTACCAACAACCTACCTAATAAATAACTATTTACAAAAAGGCGGGAAATAGTCCATGCGCCCCAAAGAAAAATCAAAAAGAAAGGAAACCTACACCTACATAACTATTTACAAAGGCGGCGGGCAGTCCCACGGCTCATTTAGTGATGTTCCGGGCCAGGGCATCATCGAACTTCACGTCGATGTTCCGGAGGCGGGCCTGTTCCCTGGCATCGAGGTCTCGCAGGGATGCAGCCATGGAATCCCTCAACTCCCTGTGAGTTTCCACAAGGCCCTCTGCCCGCCTCAAAGCCCGGTGCATGGAGTTCTCCGCCCTGACCATCTGAGCGGTGCCCTCTCAGCCCGCCACCTCTCCGCATCTATTTGCTGGCCCAACCGCTGCCACACGGATGACACTCCCTGTCCGGGGTCCTCCTGCCCCTCGGCCGATGCCTGCCCCTGGGGTGTTGATGGCACCGAGCCATGATGCCTCCCACACTGAGCCTGCTGCTGCCTCCGACGCAACTGCCTCTGCCACCACGACGGCCTCTGGACCGATGTAATCCCCCGGCGCCGTCGTGCACGTGCCCTGCCCGATGATGCCAGCACATCCTCCAGCTGCTGGGGTCCAGTTGGTGAGGTGGCCACCACTGCTGGACCTCCGACTCCCGACTGTGACAGGGATGGGATCTCCACCAGGCTGGCTGCGTTAGTTGGGGCAGGTCCACAGGGGGCCCTGGTGGCATCTGGGCCAGAAGACGGCACGGAAAACGACTTGCATATAGTGTGCACAGAGGAGGAGAGGGCCGCAAGACAGAGTGACACATGGAGGAAACCCCCGACCACAATCCCTCTCAACTGGGCCACGTTGGAACCCGTCTCTTCGTGATGATGTGCATGGTCCCCCCAGGAAGCACGCACGTCATCACGAATTACACGTGTGTGCAAAGCGACACCAATGAGGACGGACTCAATCCTGTCACTGATCCCCACGTCCGCAGGTAGAGGAGTGCTAGATGACGTGGACCTCTTTCCCCCCACCCCCCTCTACCTGCGGACGGGCCTGGGACGAGGCATCCCTGCTGGTGCATGGTGATGCAGTCACAGTGTCAGGGACATTGACATGCACAGGCCTCTCTGCAGCAACCTGTGCTGCCTGCTCCACTTGCATCAGTGGTACCACCCCCACCAGGCCCCATGTGCAGCTTGGATGCGGCCGCCTCCTCCTCCGTACACACCACCAACCTGGATGTCTCTGCACCGTCTTCCGCCGTTGCCAGCCCCTGTGGGGGCTCACCAACCCCTTCCACTGGAGCTGTAGTGACAGATGCGGCACCAGTCCCCTCGCTCCCGGATGATGGAATGTCCTGGCAGGGTGACTGGGACTTGCGTTGCCGGCCGGTGGAGGCATCCCTGCCGCATTCTTCCACAGCGCCATCTCCGCCCTCTTCTTCACTCGCCGCTGTGTAAAGGGAGACATTGAACACAAGCATCAGGGTACTGTACAATAGTCCCCTAGACACAAAGCAATAGCACATGAATTGCACTGTCAAACATCACTTCCATCACGCCCCTCCACAACACATGGGTCAGTGCAGGCAACACACATGCAGGAACAGGCATGGCACATGCAAGAAACATTTGCATCCATGTCCAACATCCAATGGTGGCCTGAAACTCGCATGCATCATAGGACATGCTGATCACATGCACACACATCACCGGAGGGTCATGCATCTGGCCCTGTATACCCCCAGACACAGTGGATACAAGGATGACTTGGCTGTATCAGTGAATCAACACATCGTCACGGACATGTGTCATGCAGCCATGGCGTTGACCAGTCACTCACACACTACTCAGACACACAGACATGTACACCATGCATGTCCATGACAGTAGCACCCATCTCACACACCCCAAACATGTCCAAGTGCAGACACAGGCATGCATACATGTGTGCATTCTGCATGCTGCTCCGCATGATGCATTGTAACACATACACCATCCATGTGGGTCCCACCTGACTGAACTCACATGCTGCACCATCATGTCCTTGTACACACACATCTATACATGACTCATGTCACACATACAGCCAAGTAACTTACTACCAGCACAATGCAACATGCACTGTTCAAAACTTGAATGCATGGGCACTTACCGCTCGACTCCAGACGGGCCTGCATCCTGAGGATCTGGTGATGAAGCACTGGGCAAATGCGCTCCAGGACCCTCATTTGCTGGGTGGTAAGGTGGACTTGTAGTCCTCCCAGCGCATCTGGACGTGTTTGATGTCACGGGGTGCCACCCCTCCGTGCTGATGGCACCCACTGTGTCCTTCCAGATCCTCTTCCGTCCTTCCTTGTCGGTTCGCGATGGTGTGAAGAGGGCATCATAATACCCAGGACTTGCTCAACCAGGATGCCAACTTCATTAACACTGAAGCTAGCAGCCCTCTGGCTCCCTGCTGGGGGGTTGCCACTGGTGCCGGATGGTGTTGTCAGACATGGCAACCCCCAAGGCAGGTGTGGGTGGGCAACTGGGTCCTGGGGCTGGGCTGTGGAGCGATGGGATACCAGTCGGGAGTCTTTTGTTGCAGCAGGGGTGGTCACAGCAACTGGACCCCTGCAGATGGCCAATGTGCAGGCACCAAATGGCAGGGCACTGTTGACAGCAGGCAGGCAGCAGCAGATGGCTTGTAGGAGCCTCCCTGAGGTTTGAGGGGCAGGAAAATGGCCTTCTGGGCAGGAGCATGGTCAGCTTGATGCAGAGTGAATTGGCACGTGAAAAAACAGGACGTCCGCGTGTAATTCGAGGAAAGGGCCTTAGCACGTAAGCGCGTAAGTGACCTAACACGCGCAGGCGTTTCCTTCTGCACGTGTTAATGGTCTGCGCGGGTCTGCAGCGCGATGTATGTGCTTTCAGTGGAGACCGACGCATGCGTTTTTTCTACTTTGGGGTTCACACGCCATTACTTCGCAGCGGTTACAGTGCCTATGCTTATTTCTTTTCCACGCAGACGGTGAGACGCGCACGCTATTGCATGCTATTTTTCCCACTGCGGGTGCCCCTGTTTGTCGTGTACCCCATTTATTGAGGTCATAGTAGCCCACCTGTTAATCAAATACGCTTTCTTGTGTTCCTGGATGCCACAGCGTACGGCGTGCTTTTTCTTTTGCACGCATGTGGGCTACAGGGGTTGCGTATATGTTTTTATTTTATTTTTGTGGTACCTGAGTGTTGCGTAAATGTAATTTCTCTCCAGGGTCCACAGGCAGCCTTGCAGGAGCACCAGGGTGCGTCTACCATCATGTGCCCTGCCCCCTTTACCCCAATTGACCAGGACAACTGTTCAGTTCAGCTCCCATTGGCATTAGTACATCCGTGCCATGGTTGTGAGGCCACCAAAGATTATGGGGGGCTCAGCTGGGTGTCCTGCCAGTGTTGGGAGTGGTCGGGCACGTGGCCGGGGTGACCAGGGAGTACGTGGAGTCCACGGTGGCCAGGGTGGCCATAGAGCGGGAAGAGGCAGGGGTGCACCACAGGGGCAGGATGTCCAGCCACATGCTGGAGCAGCCATGCCACCACCCCCTGCAGCTCCAGGTGACACTGCTGTTGAATCCGACCCTGGCACCCTTGTGACCCAACAGTAAGTAACATGTGCTGACACGGGCCCACCGGTAGTGGTAGCTGCAGGTGCAGCTGGGGCAACCACCACACAGCCCACCACCCTTCAGGGTTACTCGTAATATGGCGGTACGTATGGACGGTGCCAGTGACTTACTGGCACCGTCTATGGCGTACCGCCATACTCATAATGACCCCCTTTGTATGTGTGGGAGATTTTTGCCAAGTGAGTTCCTCATGTCCCATGTCAGGTGTGAATGTCTAATGCCTGTTTACATTTCTCACGTTGCACTTAATGACGATTGTGTCATGTGTTGTGCATTTGGTTGCCTGTTCAGCTGTTGCATGCCATGGCATGGCATGGAGGGCAGGGGTCATGGGTGTTGGGAGGGTTTGGGTGACATACCAGTGATTTACATGGCCTGTTTTGCAGGGGGGTGGTGGGATATGCACCTTGTATGTATTCCTTTTGGTTATGTTTAAGTAGCTAGGGATGCACACAATGTAGCACTTCCGTGAAAATATTCTCAGGTGTTAAGGTAGTGACAGTTGACTGTCTCCTTGTCATCATCGATTGTCACCAGGTATGTGCCAGGCCTGTGTGCACTCCGCAGGGGTGGGAGTTTAGGTGTAAAATGTGCCCAAAATCTGGGTCCGGGCTGCCTCGCCACCTACCCTTTTCCCTCCCATGAGCAGTGCCTGTGCATGTGGTTGGGGATGTGGGGGCACCACCATGTCCACCGGTACGCACCGCCGTGTTGTGACGTTGTGCAGGGCACATGCTGCCACAATGATCCTGCACACTACTGGGGGTGCATATAGTAGCTGGCCGCCAGAGCGGTCAAGGGAGCGTAGGCGTGACTTGAGCACTCTGAATGTGCGCTCCACTATGGCCCTGGTTGCAATATGGGCTGTGTTGTATCTTACCTGGGGGGTGTGATGGGGTTCCGTATTGGCGTCATCATATGGGTGCTCAGAGGGTAGGCACTGTCCCCTGGGGAGGTGATGATGGTTGTCATTAGTTGGGTTTGTGTATTTGTCTGTGTGTGACATGCATGCATGTGCACAGGCATTTGTACTAACCTATGAACCATGTGGCGCCATGCTTCCCAGCTTCCAGGGCCCAGATCAGGGCAGACATTCTGTATATGAAACTGTCATGGGTGGACACTGGATAGTTTGAATGGACAGAGGTGATGATTCCCTTGGCATCACATGCAACCTGCACGTTCATAGAATGCCAGTGCTTGTAGTTGTGGTAGATGTTTTAGGTGGCCCTAGGTGGACTTAGGGCCACATGGGTGCAATCTATGGCACCAAGCACTTTGGTGAAGTGTGCCACCCTGCAGAAGTCCAGGACCACGGCATGCCTTTCTGCAGGTGTTCTGGGCATGTATATGTGCCTGCCGACTGAGAGATGCGCAGTAATGATTGGCAACATCTGGTGTAGGCAACGTGACTGCGTGGGCTGTGAGACGCTCCCCACTATGGCAGTTGTCTGCTGAAATGACCCAGTGGTCAGAAAATGCAGTACATTGAGCACCTTCGCCAAGGGGCTCAATGTTTGGGAGCACAGGGTGGGTGATGTGAGTTCATTCTCCCACTCAGTGACCAGATCTAGGATGATATGAGGTGGATACCTATACCTGCCATAGACCTGGTCATCAGGCATTCCAAAAAGGCTGGTCCTGACAAACAAATGCGGGGCCTGGCTATTCTCCTCCTCCTGCGGTGTCCCATGATCACTGCTGTGAGGATTGGGACATTCATCGTAGCTGTATATGCTTGTTTGTTGTTTGCACGCACTTTTATGCTGCACGGGGCGCTTCCGCCTGCTTTCGTGTGGCGGACGTATTTGTGCATGTGCGTGTGTTTTGACTTGCGCAGATTTTCTCTATTCAATTCCATGAATACGTGTTGTTCTCCAGCAGTGGATCTTTCATGGATTCACATGCTTAGAATATTCCCCGTCGTCAGACTGGGATCCTAGGTACACATATATAGCCTTTTCCTATAGGAAAAAACTTCCGACACTTTTGTGTCCTATCTACGTCCTTTTCCATAGGCCGTCCCAGTATAAGAGGCGCGGGCCAGATTTCAACCGTCTCCAAAGTAGTGGGATCTCCTTGCGTCGTCTTACTATTTTGTACAAGGTTCTGTACCTGGAGTTGGAGTTCGAGGACATTTTTCCTCCATGTCAGGAAAAGCGCTGTTCCGTCCATGCGCGATGTGCGGCTTGAAAAAAGTTTACGAGGGGGACGGACATATGGATTGTATATACTGCCTCCACCCTCATCATTCGGCTGATAACTGCAACATATGCAAAGGGTTTTCACAAAAGACCCTCAAAGACCGAAATCGTCGGCTGGTGGCATGGCTGAATGATGGAGCGGGGGCATACCCCCCTTCGGAGGTAGGCTCCACACAATCGGCGAAAACATCACACCGCGCTGCCTCGTCGGAACCACCGGCGAAGAAATCTCGATCAACGGAAAAGAGTCATCTCGGAGCCATTCAGCTAGAGAGTCCTCGTCGAAAAAATCGTCATCTTCATCAAAAAAGTATGACAAGGAAAGTCCGAAATCCTCCTCGGGCGATCACCATAGATCAACTTTGAGTCGAGAGTCGAGTAAAGGCAGGCCAAGTGTGGAAAAGGCAGGACCACCTAAACCACCTGCTAAGTCACCGTCGTCGAAGGCGGTCCAGTCATCGGCCTCCACCCTGCCACTGACGCATGTGGTATCCATCGTCCCATCGACAACGACTGCGACGGTGGCCTCGTCACCGGGGGTTCTACAGGAAGCCTGGAGGCCTGAAGTTTTTGATCCAATCCCCCTGGATACTTTACTGCAAGAACAGGCTGTGTCGCTGTCCTCGGGGGAGGACGAGAGCGGGAGAATAGCTGGCCCGGCAGACCTAGGGCTACGAGTGGTTGACAAGTCGTCGACGAGAGGATCCGGTATACCGGTATCTGCCCCTCTTCTCAATCCTCAATCTGTTTTGTCGTTGGAAATTCTGTCCACGCTTCAGTCTTTGGTGCAGTCGTTGGACCAGAGACTACCTCAGGCAAACCTGCCACAGTCACCCGTCGACGAGCCGGGTCCGTCCCGTCCACTGACGCACTTACGCACGCCAATCTCAGCACTGGCACCACAAGAGGAAGGTGAGCTGCCAGATTCGGAGTCTGACAGGGGAGCCATGTCGGATATCTCATCATCCCCCTCCAGGGATCCAACCTGGGAGTCAGAGGTGGAGTTAGAAACCCCAAGAAGCCCAGCTCACCCGTCCCCTCCGGACGACATTGCATCATTCCATTCTATGATGGAGAAGGCGTGTAAAGAATTTGGTTTGTTCCAGGAAGAACAGAAAAAGGACTGTTTTTTGTTCGACAACATGGGTAAGAGAAGGAGGTCTGTGTTCTCAATACCAATAATAGACCACGTGTGGAAGGAGGGATTGCAGACGATGCGTCACCCCTTTTCGGAGCCGGCAGTGAAAGGACGCCTCAAGAAAAAGTTTAAGGCTCCAGAGTCTACCCCCAAGTGTTTATCCTCCCAACCAACGCCAGAATCGGTGGTGTCGGCGGCAGCGGCGAGGAAGGCGAAGGCCCAGCACAAGTGCACGACTCCGCCTGAAAACGAAGCAAGACGCCAGGATGCCTTTGGCAAAAAAGTGCTATCCGTGGGAGCAACCACGGTAAAGGCCGCAAACTCTCTGGCTATTGTAGCCAGATACGACAGAGATGTGGCACGGGCTAGCGCCGTTTCTGAATCATCTCCCTGAAGAGCATAGGAAGACAGCGATGTTACTTGTCCGAGAGGGTGAGGAAGCCTCCAATCACGCAATAAACATCGCGGTGGACCTCGCTGAGTCAGGCTTCAAGCAAGTCAATAATGGGGTCATATTACGGCGACAGTCATGGCTTAAGTGTACCTACTTCAGACCAGAGGTACAATCCAAAGTATTAGATATGCCTTTTGAGGGAGACCTTCTATTCGGAGAGAAGGTAGATGAGGCCCTAAAGGGAATGAAAGAGGACTCGGACACGGCACGTTCATTGGGTGCCCTCCAGAGTGGCCGAAGCTACAAGTCTTTTCGTCCCTTTAGAGGGGCTTCAGGTAATTCCAGATTCTCTGCGTCTGGAGACCGATCCTTTGGCAGGTCGGCTTACCCCTCCCAGGGATACAGGCATGCTTCCCAAACGGCAAACCGACGCCGGAACTTCCAGACGTCCAGGAAGAGACCATCCTATCCGTCGTCGTCGAGAGACTAGCAAAATAAAGATCAGCAGTGACAGCCAATACACCGTTCTGGGGGGAAGAGTGTCAGCATATGTCGACAAATGGGAACGAATAACGACGGATCAATGGGTGCTGGACACTAAGTAACGGGCACTCTCTACAATTCAAGCACAGCCCTCCGCACATTCCACCTGCGTTCACCGCTCATTCCCATCTGAGGATACTGCAACAAGAGGTAACTCTCATGTTAGCAAAGGGCGTGATATAATTAGTTCCAACATCACAGAGAGGTCAAGGAGTCTACTCAAGATACTTCGTCGTAAAAAAGCTGAACGGCAAATGGCGTCCCATTTTAGACTTACGCGATCTCAACAAGCCTTTAAAGAGCCTAAAATTCAAAATGCTCACGCTGAAGGAAGTGATCCGCGCCGTTCAAGAAGGGGATTTTCTAGCGTCCGTGGATTTACAGGACGCGTACTTCCATATTCCAATGTGTCGGAAACACAGGAAATTCCTGAGATTTGTAATAGGGCGGACTCACTACCAATTCACGGTTCTCCCCTTTGGGCTCAAGACCTCCCCCAGAACGTTCACAAAATGCCTGGCCCCAGTAGCGGCCTGGCTAAGGAAGCAAGGCCACCACGTATACCCATACCTCGACGACTGGCTGGTAAGGGGATCCTCCTCAGCGTCGACCAACACAAGTTTGCAAGCCACCATGCAGCTTCTACAACAACTGGGATTTGCCATAAACTTCGAGAAATCCTCTCTGCCACCATCGAGAACGTTGGTGTTCCTGGGGGCACAGTTCGAGACCCAGTTAGGGCTAGTGAAGCCTTCTCTCGACAGAACCTCAAAACTCAATCAGCTGGCGAGCCGACTACGACAAACCACCAGGCTCTCGGTGAGGAAATACGTTTCGGTCCTAGGGGCCATGGCATCCTGCATCCATCTGGTGGAAAACTGTCGCCTATTCATGAGGCCAGTCCAGGAATTCCTCGCGGACCGATGGGCGCAGGCCCAAGGATCGTGGTCAGACAAGATAACCATCGACGACGACAAGCTGCTTCGGACCCTTCAGTGGTGGCAGAGTTTCCACAATCTGAACAACGGTGTACCCCTACAGGAGTTTCAGCGAACCATAGTCACAGATGCGTCCCTAACCGGATGGGGAGCTCACATGGGTACTCTTCAAACGCAAGGTCGCTGGTCTCCAACGGAGTCACTCCTACACATAAACGTGTTAGAGCTCAGAGCAGTACGATGGGCCTTGAAGGCATTCCTACTACACATCAAGGGACCGCGAGTACGAGTACTGACCGACAATACGACGGCCATGTTTTATTTGAGAAAACAAGGAGGGACGCGATCAAGAACTCTTTCCATAGAGGCCCAGAAAACATGGAAATCTCGTGCTTTAATGCCCAATGCCATCGTGGCTCACCATCTCCCGGGAGTGAGGAATTCACAAGCAGATTCCCTCAGCAGAAGCATGGCCCAGATACACGAATGGGAAATGGACACAGTTCAGCTGATGAAAGTGTTCGAGAAATGGGGTCACCCCCCCTCTGGACGCTTTCGCAACCAAGGACAACAAGAAATGCGAGCAATTCGCAAGCAGATGGCCTCAGAGGGTTCCATGGGGGAGGCATTCTCCTTCCCATGGACGGACATGTTCCTTTATGCTTTTCCTCCGTTCCCACTCATACGGAGGACAGTACAGTGGATACGCAGATACAGTTGCCGGGTAATTCTAGTGGCACCGTACTGGCCGCGGCAACCGTGGTTCTCCGACCTGCTTCACCTGTCGCTGGAACATCCAATAGCGTTTCCGAGAGTCCCGAAACTACTATCCCGGGACAAAGGCACGGTGTGGCATCACGACCTGGACAGTCTCAACCTTGCAGCCTGGCTCCTGACTTTTCGGAGTTCGGTGAGTTAGACGTTTCGGAGGATTGTCAAAAAATTCTGCAGGCGGCTCGAGCTCCTTCTACCTACAAATCTTACACCTATAAGTGGCAGAGGTTCTGTGAATGGTGTCGAGGACAGCAATGCCTACAACCGTTGACGGTGACCCAGGAACAAGTTCTACCTTACCTGCTTCTCTTGGCGGAGAGGGGTTTATCCTTCACATCGATAAAGGTGCACCTGGCGGCCATATCGAGGTTCACGAGGAAGAGACAGTCTTCTCCTCTATTCAGCGACAGACTTGTGAAACACTTCATGGGGTTTTATTTCGAACTTTTCCCCCGGTAAAACGTTTCCCTCCAACTTGGAGTCTCAACACAGTGTTGGCAGGGTTAATGAAACCGCCTTTTGAGCCTATGGCCACGTCGGACATGAAATTCATATCGTGGAAGTTGGCATTCTTAATTGCTATCACATCAGCTAGGAGAGTCTCGGAACTGCAAGCGCTGGTCGTAGACCCGCCATACTTAAGATTCTTTAAGGACAAGGTGGTCCTGGCAACTAATCCTACGTTCGGCCCAAAAGTTCCGACAGTGTATCACAAACACTCGTCCATTGTTCTCCCTACCTTCTTCGCGACCCCCAGCAGAAAAAGCTCTTCATACCTTGGACGTTAAGAGGGCTCTGAAATTTTACCTACATCCTACACAGGAACTCAGGTCTACTCGACAACTGTTCATCGCATATGGTCCGTCGACGAGGGGAAAAGCAATCTCTAAACAAGGATTGGCTCGATGGGTCTCATCGACGATTGCGTTTTGCCACTCCAAGGCCGGAAGGCCGCTGCAAGGGCATCCTAGAGCCCATTCTACCAGATCAACGTCCTCCTCAGCAGCATCATGGGCAGGAATTCTGCTAACGAACATATGCCATGCTGCGGCATGGTCAGTGCCCCACACGTTTACCCGCAACTACTGACTTGCCAGGCAGCATGCGGACGAAGTTCAGATGGGAAGAGCTGTCCTGCGCCATCTGTTTCAGTAAGGTAAGCTCCACGCTGTGGAGAGTCTGTTTTCTACCTTTTGATGACAGTATACTTTATGTGGGTAAGGTTATATGAGTAAACTTATTCCTGCTGTACATATGCATCGTGTATTATGGTGAGGGTATATTACATTACATTCTCACCGCCGTTTCAGGTGTTACTGCTATACAATCTATTCTAAGCATGTGAATCCATGAAAGATCCAATGCTGGAGAAGGGAATAGTTTCTTACCTGTAACTCCATTTCTCCAGCATTGGTATCTTTCATGGATTCACATGCGCCCGCCAGTCTCCCCGGAATGCAATGTATTTGCTGGATAAGTTTAACCCTTCCTACTTTGGAGGGGCCGAAATCTGAAGGGGAGCCGCGGGGGCGGGCCTCTTATACTGGGACGGCCTACGGAGCATGCGTAAGCGGTTCCTAAAAGGACATAGATAGGACACAAAAGTGTCGGAAGTTTTTTCCTATAGGAAAAGGCTATATATGTGTACCGAGGATCCCAGTCTGACGACGGGGAATATTCTAAGCATGTGAATCCATGAAAGATACCAATGCTGGAAAAATGGAGTTACAGGTAAGAAACTATTCCCTTCACTAGCGTGTGGGTGTTGCGTGTGTTTCCCAGCGGTACTTTCCCAGTTACGCCCTCATTTTCACACGTTGTTCCCCCTTTCGTGTGTTCCGCTGTGCGTGTCGCACACAGAGTTCAGGATGTCACAGTGATGTGGGCTCCCGTGCGCGCCATGCACGGATTTGGCGCACATCCCAGGAAAAACACGCGCAGGGCCTTCCCTGAATCGCACGTGTGCGATTCGCACGCGTGCGCTAGCTTTTTCACACTTGCACCAGCATGCACCACATTTTTCGGCGCACATTTATGCCATGGATTACCCCCCTAATCTCTCAATCCAAGAAAGATCTGTTGTTGGCATCTAAAGATAGATTTCTGTGGATGGAATACGAAATAAGTGACTATCATACTCAAATTAAAGAAAACTGGAGAGAGGCGACGATCTCCAGGGAAGTTAAGAAGGATGCTCTTACTACCGTATCCCAAAAAAAAGATTTAAGAGAAATGAGGGGATTGCCAAAGGAAAGGAATGATGAAGTGTCAGTGACGGCAAAGAAGAACTTAACCTCTATAAAATTCACAATTGCTAATCAAGAAAAATTAAAGGAAGGAGAGATGGTGAACCAGGATTGTAGTTTGAGCGATGGGAGCCGTTGGTCTTGGTTGGCTGGAGCATTAAACTGCCTACGAGCAAATTAGACTCATGATGAAATGAGGCCTGCCCTCTTGAAGATAGGCTGTTGGAGGGTTTCGGTCTCTCTTCCGTGAAAAAGTCCCGGATTTAGACCTATTTCATATTCTGGTCTTTCAAGAGACCTGGTTAAGAAAAACACCCGAATAATGGGCCATCCCTATGCCGTCCTGCTAACCCTAATTAAGATAGAAGCTGGCTGGTCTGTGGTAGAAGTTAAATGCCCCCATCCATATGTCCAGATACTTTTTTTGAAACAAAAGGCTGATGCCTCATATTCATTCCTGTTTTTAATGAATATCTACTGGCGAGCTGATATGGGGAAAGAGACTAAATGTATTGACTTCATAACAAGTTACATTGATGAAGCAATGTGCGAATGGGATGAGGTGAAGATAGTTATGTGTGGAGACCTAAACATTAAGCTACTAGACAAAGCTGGTCGGATGTTGAAGGAGAGTAAATCGAAAGAAAGAGAGAGAGGAAGTGGATGTACAATATGGGGATGAGGGAAATGTACATGTTAAATGCCCAAACGGAGGGGGACATTCCTGGTCATCCCGACATGGAAATGTGGGGAGCTGGAGTCTTGTATAGACTATTGTTTTGTTTTGTAGAACCTCAAACAGAAGATTGAGAGATTCTTTATTATTCTGCAGAAATTTAGCGACCATGATTTACTGGCCATATTTTTATCTCTGGGTAGGAATCTGGTAAAATCATAAAAAAGATGGGAGACTTGGAACTAGCTTGGGGTGGAAATCGCTTGAGATTGAAACCGCAGGAGGTTACCAAAGTAAGCACTCGCTACCTGGCTCAGTTTCGAGATGATCCCTTAGATATAGATTACTTGGGAATCCTAAGGGCGTTTTGCCGGAAAGGGGATCCCAGTATTAAAACTAACTGGGTACAGAATCATGTGCATGATCCAGAGATTGTGAAGAGGTGTAGATTGATGAGAAAAGAAATAAAACATATTGGGAGAGATGAGTTAAAACCAAAAGCTGAAAGAATAAGGAAAGTTCGACAGGCTTATAAAAATTGGTGCAAGAGCTCTAAGATAATTCGTGCCCAGAATTATGCTGAGTCCATCCTTAGAGCGGTTTGCGCCAAGAATTCTAAAAATGTCTGGGAGTTTATGAACAATGGAGGTGTCTTTTGCCAAGCTAACACACTGACTATTGTGTCTGAGAATGACTGG
The DNA here is from genome assembly GCF_040938575.1 of Ambystoma mexicanum. Lineage (NCBI taxonomy): Eukaryota > Metazoa > Chordata > Amphibia > Caudata > Ambystomatidae > Ambystoma > Ambystoma mexicanum. The sequence continues at coordinate 975,141,875 of NC_090934.1, read as the reverse complement.
ATTCAACGTTATTCTACCTTATTTGCTGACCAAGGCGAGGAATGGGAACCCTCCTTATTAGCCTCAAATTTTGCCTTTGACGAACATGATGCAACTATGATGATAGGCAATCTGAGTGCCTCACGTGCTGCGGGGCCGAGCAGCCTTTCAAATCAAGAGTTGGAAACAAAACAGAGCAATGGAGGAAATTGCTAGTAACCATGTTCTCTCAAATTATGGTTAATACAGTGATCCCAGCATCATGGAGGGAGGACAACATAGTTCCCATCTTTAAAAAAGGCAATAGGGCGTAGTCTAGAAATGACCGTCCTATTGCCTTTCTAGACTCTATTGAGAAGCTCTTTGCAACAGTCCTGTTAAGGGATCTAAGAATCTGGGCAGAGATAAATAGTATCTTAGACCCAAGACAATCTGGATTTGTAAAGGGGGTGGGTACAGCCCTCAATCTTTTTATTATAAATCTCTTAAAAGAGAGAGCCTTTGAGGATGGAAGAACCCTCTTCCTAGTGTTCATGGACCTCGAACAGGTCTTTGATGGCGTCATTAGAAAGGAACTTTGGGTTAAATTACGGGCCTGGGGATGTCCATGGGACTTGGCCAAAGCAATGGAAGCCCTATATACCGATACTTCGGTTAGGATTCGATTGTCAGCAAAGGGGCTACTCTCTTAAAAGTTTGCCCCCTTTTCGTGGGTTGATGGAGGGCTGTGCTTTGGCGCCCCTATATTTTGCCTCTATGTAGCAGATTTGGCGTTTTCACAAAGAGAGATAAGCGCTTTTTCGCCTAAACTTAAAGGCATGGTCCAGTAAAAAATTGTATTGTCCCTACGGGTCGGCCATGTTTTTTTAAGCCTAAGTGACTCGATTTTAGAAAACGTTCCTATGGACCTTATCCGAGTTTTCGTCCATTAAAAGCAAGCGAAAACAGGCACCAGGGAGCTGCCGTTTTGTGATAATCCTATCACTTGCCGCATCGCCCTGGCTGACCTGCTTCTGCGGCACTAAATCAAATCCCCCGCCCCTGAGCCTGTCATCAGCAGACTCGTACCACCCATTTCCCAACGCCAAAGCACGTCTCGTGTCAACAATCGCTGCGCCTCAGCTAATGAAGTGTCGCCATGGAAATGGCAGGATGCCTCTTTCCTCAATAAGTATAAACAGACCGTTTCCCAACACACAGCAGCAGATTTTCGATTCCATTCCTCTCTCTGTGTTACTTTGAGTATTCTGTGACTTGTTTCTGTGCTCTGGTCAGCTACCTTCGCCGCTTGTAGCCTGTGTGAACACCTGTACCATCTCTGTAAATTATTTTACTTTGTTTACCACACAATGGCTACAATAATGCCCTACATGTACGAGCCCGTGTATACCGGGGAGGAACTACTGGAAAGGGAAGCATGCGAAAACGATGGGGATTCGGACGGCAGTTGGGAGGACGATTCAACAGATGAAGAGCCTGGGCCTAGTCGCATGGACGGCGTCTCCACCTAGTGCACATGCAATCGGTGTGAGCTAATGCCAACCGAGGACGAGCACTGCTGCTGCTGAGAAAACTCAGGATGCCTGGCCTACATTTCGGAAGGCGAGCCACGACCTCAATGCATCACCGAGCTGCCAGACTTCAGGGCAGCCTGCCTCACACGGGCCGTGTTGAGAATAATGATGGTGCTTATGCACGAACTTCGCGCAACTGTTCGTCCTCGTAATCCGAGTAACGAGTAAGCATACTCTGCTTGTCATGCCACTCCTATTTCATGTTCTTCTACTATATCCAAAATTATATATTCATATCATAGTAACGCATGAAAGTCGTTCAATAGTGTGCATTGTCTAGATAGCATTTGTCCATGCAGAATGCCATTAGTTGCAAGAATTTTCATTGACAACAAACGTTTATTAAACTTATCTTGGTCATTTAAAAACAGTTTGTTTCATTCCTTTTCACAGGTGGTACAGGCTGGTGGCCTATCATTCCTTTACATGGTGGCTCCACGGGAGGCTTGGACACCGCGTTCGAAGAGTGATACCCGCCTGTGCCGTTCGTGCCATAAGAGAAACGTTACAGAGTGACAACGGTCAGTACAGGGGATTTTCTCTCGCTGTGCTGCAACCTGACCTGTATAATCTTTAAAGTCTTGTATTTTTGTGCATTGAAAATAAGATACAAAATAAAATACCACATATATTTTAACAACGGTTGTTTCGATTTTTTAAATGAATCAAGTGTGTCTCCATTCAAGGATGGACGTCGGACATCTGTGCTCCGAATGGGTGAAGGTCTGGTCGCTGTGAAGCAGGGTGGTCACTATCTATCTAAGCTAACATAACATATTCTCGACAATGCATGCACTAAATAACACTTGTTCAAGGTCTTTCAGTAGGTTATGTCTCTATAAAAGTCACACATATATCTACACTAACAATTACCATTGGATTATACAGGCCTTAGGGTCTTGACCACTATAATACACCGGTTGAAGTGTGGGTCTGTGCTCACAAGAATCTCCGTATGTGGCATTTGTTATTGATAAGCAACGATATACTATCAAAGGCGGTTCGCACCCGGGGATGAGCGCTGGCATGGGGGGCTGTCACGGGCGCAAACGGCCAAGGTGCCAAACAGCATGTACACTTCAAAAGGTATCCCACGCCCAGGGGCCATCGCTCACATGGCCTCCTCAGACCCGGTGTCTCCAGCCAGGCCTCCCCTTCAAGCAGGCCGCCCCCCTAAGACCACAACATACATACGTCATTCATTCACAAACACACCCCTGTTTCTAATACTTTATAAACCACGTGATATGTCTCATGAGAACATCTTTGTGCTTTGCAAGTCAACTCCTGAACGTGCTACCTGGCAACCACTGAGATCTACGCTAATCTGCTCGTCGTCGTGCTATCCGTGAACTTCTGTGACCGCTTAGAGCAAACCCATCAGTGTGCTCCCTGTGGCCACCCACCTATTCTCCTGCAACATACTGCTCTGCTTGCTGAATCCAACTGTTTGTTGGTCAAGGTAAGGCCATGTATCCTAATCCTATTTTGCAGATTTTTAAATATCTCTCTATTTGCGAGTATTGCTATTGCTATTGCTATTGACTTGAGTTTCCATTGCTATGCTATCAATAGATCTATTTATTTTGATCTTTGTCTATTGTCATCGAATTGCATCCTTCGGGGGTCCAGTCTATAATGCAAGCATGTTTCCTTCTCGTGCAAGACAGAACATCCAAGGGACGAGTCACATGTTCAGATTTTAGTCACATCATTTATACATTTCTGCAATTTATGCAAATACTAAGCCGCACATAATGAACTGGTATAGTTCCGGCGACCAAAACAAACCTTGCATTGATCATTGTATGATTCATTTACTTTTGTATCAAATCTTTATTCATGAAGATTGTATAATAATGTCGATATTCACTTTTCAGATTTATCAACAATGCCTGCCTGTTCGATTAGCGGTTGCCCTACGAAGACCCATGCGAAATCTGAAGGCACTACAATGCATGTATTCCCGAAAACTGTTGATCGAATAAGAGAATGGGTCAGACATTGCGGATATCCACTGGATGAGCTGGAAAGTAGAGTCCAACAAGTCTTACAGGACAAGAGGTGTGATCGATACCGCATCTGCAGCCGGCACTTTTCCTTGGACATGTACACAACATCTTGGGTAACAAAGAAGAATAAACAGCGAACGACACGGAAATTGCTCGAAAACGCTATTCCCACTCTATTCGTCCACATTCCGCCACCGGTGAGTCAAGTGTCCGGATTTAGCTTTAGGCCTTGCGGTAGTGTGTAGGTAGCTGAATGGATTAATTGATATTGTAGGTGTTCTATCCCTTGTAATAATTTCGATATTGATATGAGTGTATAGCTTTTTGAATAATGACATTTATCAATATATTCTTTTTTGATTTCATAACCCACAAACGAAATGTATATATATATGGGAACAGGGAACTGTGCTGCATTGAGCATTTTTCAAGTATTCTGTCGCCTTACATGGCTATTTTTAATATTGGCATTTCATTATCAATCATTAATTTACCTTTACAACTTCTTGACTATCCCTTGAATCTGAAGCAAGAACATTCTACATCCTTGACGTGGTTGCAGTTATCAACCACTTCTGGCGCGTATCAGGTAATCTTACTAGGCTAATCCGCTACAGACTTGTTTTATGCATGTCAAGTAATAGTTTTATTCTATCGTTTTATTATTTTACCGAATGTTTGGTTAGTGCTTTCCAATTGATATACACCTTAGTTATCGTCCACTGGTGTTTGTTTTCAGTTATAATTAGTGTTATCCATACTAATGCAAGTACTCTCTTTCAGGGAGATGCTGAAGCGTCCGCCACATCTACAACATTTCTAGATGTTCTTCACCAGCAGGAGGTATGGATACTGACAGCTCCATCGTTTGATTGTTCTACACAATGTTTCATTCGTGGTTAGCTGTTGATATGTACCTGTGCTGTCGACCCCAGGTGTGTGTTATGTTTTCACTATTGTAATCCTCACTAATGCAAGTACTATGTTTCAGGCAGTTGATGGAGCGTCAACCCCTGCACTTGATGCAGAGCCTGACATTCAAGTAATTCCAGGGGAAGTGGAAGCGGGACCATGCGTATACGAATCGGCGCAACAGCTTTCGGAAGTGCGCACTACATTTGCAACATCCATAGATATTCTTCAGCAGCACAAGGTATGGATACTGACGGCTCCATCATGCGTGATCATATAACGTGATTCCATTTGCTATACTTTCTTCCCTATTAACGCAAGTGCTGTGTTTCAGGGAGACGACGGAGCTTCCACTACAATCACAACATCCCATTTTGATGATGCAGATGTAAAGGAGTCGGAGAAATAAGCCGATGAAATCTGCATATTTATATTTTCCTTGATTGTTTTAGACAATGCATCATTTGTGGTGATCTCTTTATATGTACCTGTGCCGTCGACCCCAAGTGTGTGTTATGTTTCCAATATTGAAAACCATACTAATGCAAGTACTGTGTTTCAGGAAGATGCTGATGCCTCCTCTACAATACAACCATTCATGGCAGTCCATGCAGAGCCAGAGGTATGGATACTGACAGCTCCATCGAAATAGATCATCACTGGTCGAATACTTGTCGTTTGATTGTTGCACACAATGTTTAAATCGTGTTTGGCTATTGAGATGTACCTGTGTGTTCGTCCTCACGTGTGTTTTATGCTAACAATATTTTGATACATTGTAATGAAAGTACTATGTTTCAGGGAGACGATGGAGCCTCATTCCGTGCTGTCTATGCGGATACAGAAAATATAGTCGTTGCAGCGCAAGAGGAAGGGAGGACATGTGGAAACGAATCAGAGCTACAGCGTGCAGATGTTGAAGGTAGAGTCATAAACGTTGCAAAGAAAAAAAAAAAAAAAACAGTTCATAACTTTAAAAAAATGTTTGTGCTGGGGAATATTTTATGTTTTTTTCCAGTCAATTGGACTACACTTTATCTTGTGTTTAAAGTGAACATCCCTTTTCCAATCTCTCCTCTAGTTACCCGTGGGTGTCAGAACTATACATACACAGACAGTGAAGCAAATGAGAGATGTTGCTTGCCAGACTATGTACACTATGGAGGAACTATTAATTGAGGCGAGCCGTGTTCAGGCTCGAGATGCTCATGTCCAATGGCCAGAACATGAATTAACTGTGTTTGGAGAATACAGCAAAGTTGCATTGGACCATTGCTACAGTGCGACCGCACCACCACAAGAAGATGATATTGAATGTATTGAAGATAGCTCAGAAGTAGTTGCAGATCAATTCACACAATCTACACCCGCCAAAAAATTGCCACCCAAAAACATGTCGACATTGTTGTGTTCTCCCATCAATGTTTAAGTAGCAGATGTCGAAATGACAGAGAATGAACCAGCCGCAGCATCCAAAGACGCATCAGAACTTGATAGCAGCGATATTACTTTCCAATGTGTTGAAATCTCCGTAACGTCACAGGCCGAAACAACGTTGACGCAGGATGACAGTCTAATGAAAGAGAGCAAATACATTGTATTCACAGTTGTTTGATGGATATTATAAGTATTGTGAAATGTGGGCATTCAGTTAGAGGGAAAGTATTTGGGAAGCCATTGATTAATGTGATTCGTCAAATAAAAGACAGTAACGTCAAAATAAATGCCGCCTGTCGATTAAATCATAGGTTCTCATAGTCTGCACAAACGATGCTGGGGAAAATGCCAGCAGGCAATCTACTGTGTGCAGCTGCATCACTTTTTAGTGGCTCCAGTTTTAGAAAGTTAGAGGCTTTCTTTCAGTTTGTGGGACTCCATTTCATTTCTAAATCGCTGTACTACATATACTAACGTGATTATCTGTTTCCAGCCATTAGTGATGCTTGGAAAATTGAACAATTGTCTCTAGCAAGTACATTCGAAGGGAAACGTTTCAGGCTAGCCGGCGATGAACAGTGCGACAGCCCTGGATTTTCTGCCAAGTACTGCACCTACCACTTTCAGGACATGGATAGTAAGAAAATTGTGAGTTTGGTGGTCGTGCAGATAACACAATGTACATCCTCAGTGGCCATGGAGAAACTAGGATTTATAAAATCAGTGGAATATCTACAATCAAGGGGAATGCACATCGATCTCATAGCCACAGACAGACACGTTTCAATTGCCAAGACAATGAGAGAGCAGTTCTCGCTTATTAATCATCAATTTGACGTATCGCATCTTGCTAAATCAATCAGTAAGAAAATCTCGGCTGCAGGAAAAAAAAAAAAGGTTTTGAAAGTATTTTGCAGTGGTCCCAGTCTATAACCAACCATCTTTGGTGGAGCTCAAAAACTTGTGAAGGGTCAGTGGAAATACTACTTGAAAAATGGCGGTCACTGATGCACCACTGTACCAACGATCACCGCTGGTCAGAAAACCTACATTTCCACCAATGTGAACATGACCCTTTGTCCCCAGAGGAGGCAAGGAAGAAGTGGTTGATTCCATCTTCACCGACACACAAAGCCATTGAGAAGATTGTTTTCGACAAAACTCTATCATGAGAATTGAGAGGAATGACAGAATTCTGTCACACAGGAGATTTGGAGGTGTTACACAATATGTGCCTAAAGTACAGGCCAAAGCGCTTGCATTTTAGCTTACGGGGCATGAAACATCGCACTCTACTAGCGGTCTTGGCCCATAACTGCAATGTCGGACGTGAACAATCTAGGACTAGGGGTAAAGTAAGGATGCTTCGCTACACTAAGGTGTTTTCAAAACGAAGTAAGCAATGGGTGATCAAACCAGTATATGTTGAAATGCAGTTCGACTTTGTGAAAGGCCTTATTGTTGCTGTGTTAGAGAAGCACAGATATGGAATTTTGGACGTTTCTGTGCAGAGCAGTGATCCATTGCCACCGAACATTGCAACTGTGCCATGTCCACCAGAAGCACAGCTGGTTGTGAAGTACAAATCCCGGTTTAAATAATTGCAATACGATTGTCTTTTTGTAAATAAATGTTATTGTACAGTGTACCTGTAACCCTAACCCCTACGTTCACCATCATGGGTGGCGAACAAGCTGGGTGTCATCTTTGAATTCTCTCGATTCACCTCATATATGTGTATGTATATATTTTTCTCATGTCTTATCTCATGTAAATGTAAATGCTGCGCACTGTTGCGCACTGTTAACGGAGGGGAGGCTTGCGTATTACAAATAATAAAACAAACAATAAATCTCACTTTTAACTCAACTCCTGTGGTACTTTTCACTTTCCCTGACCTTCCGCCAAAAATTAAATGTCTCCATTTGGGCTGCAAAGCTTGCAGACAACGGGGACAAAATTGGGGGCCTTAGAACGCGCCAAGCGAGCCGTGGCTTTTGGGAGAGAAGCCAGTTCGCATTTGCACATTGTGGCGCACTACATAGAGGGATTCTAAACTTCAAGTTCTCACAGATGCCTTTACTACGGGATGTTGCAAATAAAGAATGCGAAGGACATCGGCTTTGATTTTCAGCCCGCGCCCAGAAGAGGCCCACAAGTCGCACTGGAAGTATAAGGGTCTATTGTTTTTTGACCTTGAGACAGGGACCATGCCGAAAGAACTTCATTTGAAGGGGGTGCGCAATAACGTAAGAGACGATGAGGCAGAAAATTCAGAAACTAGACCGAGTTTCATTTTAGTTCAGTATACGAAAAATCGTTGTCAAGAGCACGGTCCGATTTACAGACTGCATTACGCAGAGACACAATGGAAATTTCAAATACAATGTGAGTAAATCTTTAGACGCTTTTATACCGGAATGAAGAATTAATGAACGGATGCATGAATAAATGAATGAATGAATGAATGAATGAAGAGCTAGGAAAAGCAAGGAAAACTTGTTCGTAGTGGGCACATGGGCATGCAGGTCCACTGGTCTCACCGATCTCGGTCCTTGGCCCAGCCACATTTCCCTGCACTGCCTACCTGCACTACGGGACTATCTCTGTATCCTTCAGCCCCTTCTCCTGGCATTTACCTTGCACTTGCCACCAGCTGGCCCTATTATTTATCTTGTATTCTACTAACCATGTACAGCACTTTTACCCCCCTCTACACTTCCCCATGCGCAATCTGAAAGACACCTGGCCTAGTAGGATCGTTGTCTGCCCTTGTTCCCCCCCCCGCCTCGTCGCGCCTTGAAACACTTGTGTATAGGCGCGTTACAAATGCCATATCATATCATTCCACACGCATGTAGACTAGCTGTCATTTCTCATTGTGTGTTGGCCTCGATTTATTTTGTTACTTTTCGCATTGATTTTAGAGCCGAACATACTCCATTGAACTATCCTTGCAAGCAAATAGTTTCTGATCGGCCGTAATAAATAAAATGAGTAATATTAATGAAGATCAGCTGGCGAGACTAATTATATTTTTTTTGTTTTCATAACAGGTATTTGCTCCCCTTCTGCTACTGTCATCGGTTTGAGACACCGGCAGATGGTTTTTTCAACAGACACCTGCAGCTTCGTGTGAACAACTGGAGCACACTGACAATTTTATGGGACGATCGCCAAGGGCACACATGCCCTTACGCTGTACTAGTGGCTAGAAGCAACATATCAACCTTTACGATGGACTAGTGCCTAGTTGATGGAACAGCCTTGTGGTTCACCGTGCTTCCAAAGTGCTTCTTTTAACGAAAAGCAACACCCTGTGTACCATAAAGGAACAGCGCGTGACTCAATATTAACTTAGACGGATTTGCGGATACAGATAAAAGAAAATAAATGGCTGTCGGAGTTCATATGGCAATTGCTGAATATTCTCTAAACATTTAATGTCAAATAAATGTACTTTACCAAATGTACCGTGTTGCTGTTTGATTTTAAAGTACAGTTTCATATTCCGAATTGTGGCGCGCTGTGTTGAGATGGTCTGTGTTGGTTTCCGGGTTCTGTGTGGAGTCGCGTAGAAGACGACTGGGCGCGTTTGCCTACGCAGCACAGAAACGTCACGGAGAGAGGCGGGGAATATTAATGTTTTGATAATGTCAGGCTCCGGGGCGGGGGATTTGATTTAGTGCCGCAGAAGCAGGTCAGCCAGGGCGATGCGGCAAGTGATAGGATTATCACAAAATGGCGGCTCCCTGGTGCCTGTTTTCGCTTGCGTTTAATGGACGAAAACTCGGGTAAGGTCCATAGGAAAGTTTTCTAAAATCGAGCCACTTAGGCTTAAAAAGAATGGCCGACCCGTAGGGACAATAACAAATTTTACTGGACCATGCCTTTAATGGCAAGGAGGTGCCGTGGATTCTTTTTGCGGATGACCTGGTCTTTTTAGACCAGACTCTGATAGGGTTGTAAAGGAGATTGGAGGCCTTTGAACTCTATTTAAGAGAGAACGGCATGAAGATCAATTCTGCCAAATAAAAAATCTTGACTATGAAGTGGGTAGGCAAAAACAAGGAAGATTTCAAGTGGAGGGTTTAGGGGATCCCCTTGGAAACAGTGATATCTATGGTATATCTAGGAGTGACAATAAATAGGAGCAGGAATGAGGCAGATCACTACCAGTATTTGCGATCTAGGTTGATAACCTAAACAAATCAAGGAAGAGCTTTCCATCGCAAATTTGGGAATTTTACACTGATCCCAATAATTTCTTTCTACAAGCAAAAGGTGGCACAAATTTTAACATATGGTTTGGAAGCCACTCTCCACCTGTCCTGCTTATTGTGGGAGAAATTAGAGGGCCCGGTTTGGAGGAAAGTGCTGAGATTCCCTAATGGCCTACCATTCTGTGCGATCAGATATGAGCTTAGATTGCAGTCGCTCGAATCCATGGCACTATGGAAGACCCTGGCACTTTATAGAAAATGTGCCATGGCCTCTCCGATAGTGCCATTTGCTATCTTGGATTTAGGTATAAGAGCCCAGGAAAAACATCGAGCACTCTGGAGAATAAAGATTGAAAACATCTTGAACAGGAAGGATATAGAGGTGGAAGAGCTGATGCAGAACCCACTAAAGGTAAAAAAGAAGTTGATGGCATGTGCTTGGATTGCTATTATGGAGCAATGCGAGTGTGTCAAATTAAGCAGACTCAAAATTTTAGATGGGAGGGAATTTATAGCTTTTCCTATACATCTGCAAATATTCCCGTCCCCTAGGTATATAGATGTCTTACTTAGATGTTGCTTAAACATTTCATATACAAAGCAGATGCAGTGATTTAGGAAAACACCAAGGGTGGTTAATGCTCAGTGTCGATATTGTATGAACAGTGACTTGGTGGAAACTCCCATGCATCTGATAATCGCTTGTGAATCCCTAAATCAAACTAGAGGTGCCTTCTTAGATGGATATAAATCAATGGGGGAAACCCTCAGCCCATCTAAGTGGTGGGAATGGGTTTTAATAGGGGAACAGACCAGATTGGTAATTGTGGTCATGAACCTCTTGGAATTTGTACTGTCAAAAGAGACGGAATAGGAGAATGGGAGAGGTACATTTGGGGTGGTGATGGAAAAGTGGAAATTCGGGAATGTTTGACTTGAATTTTATCATGAGATGAAATGATGTACCTAGGGTAATTTGAATTATGAAGTTGATATCTCTAGAGGTGTAGATCAGGGCAAGGGCTACAGAGTAAAAGGAGTGTTTGTTCACCTTTGATTCTATCTCCATCTCCTTTGATCCTTTTTTTCATTCTATCTTATTTTAATTGTGTTCATTTTGTTGGACAAGGAGGGATTGTTGGAGGAATGTGTTGTAATGTTAAAGGTTTTCTTTGTCCTTGCTAACAATTATTTGTTTTTGACTTGAAACCAATAAAAACATTTTTTTTTTTAAATGGTGGAGCTTAAAAGGTGGGCACCTGTTATACTTTGCTAGTGTAGTTATTGGAAATAAATATATATTTTTAACCATGTTTTCACTGCTGCCTACATACATAGTGGTTATTATCTTGTGATGTCACTTCCTGTGATGTCACTTCCTGTGATATCAAATACAAATTAAGGGGCCCGCACTTAATTTGCTGCACTTGGATCCGCAAATCCTAGGGCCGGCCCTCTCTGCGACACTGAGAGCTCATCTGCTGAAGGTGCCACTGCTCTGAGCACTGCTGGAGCCGCATGTATGTCAAGAAACAGAGACCTGTCATGGCTTTGAGCACTGCCAGAGAGGAGCCTTCAGGGCTCTGCAGTGGGGCTATCACCGCACTGCTGCCAAGCACGACCGCTCTAGAATGGAAGCCACCATAAGCATCCTGAGAAAACGTACGGTAGAAATGAAGAGGTGAAACACACATTTTATTTTGAAAGTCATGTAATCCGTTATAATAAAGAAAATAAAAAGTTACTGTGTGTGAAGGATTACATTTTAAAAAAAAAAGGGGAACTGCCATTGTACCCTCATACCCCAAAGTTGTGCCTTTAACAACTCTTGGTGAAACAATGTACTGCTACTATTAACATATTCGGGAACCCCTTTAACTATGAGTCATGTGTGATATTTTCAAGTCGTTTCTCAGCTGTGCGTATATTTCATCTCTGTACTGTCATGGTAACATGCCGTCGGCTCCAGGTGTATCAGGATGTGAGACTGCGCCAGAAGAGACTGGCAGACAGGGATGTCATTTAGGGGTCGCAGCTGCGACCCCTGAGGTTTCCCTTTCTTTAAGATATATATATATTTTAATGATGAGGCTCCCGGGTGTGGCCAGCAGCATGTGGCTTTGTTTCTGGAGTTGCTGGTTTTCTGCTAGCTATATCCGGCAAAATAGCTCAGTGGGATGAGCGCTCGCTGCTGCAATGTGCGTGTGATCTGCAGGTTGCAGGTACGGCTCCCGGCAAGGTCAACTCAGGCTTTCATAAAGGTAGCAGGCGCCCTTCTGGGGTTGATCGTCCTGAGTTACCTGGGGGAACCCAGACGTGGACTCCCTGCTCACTGTGCTCAGAGGGGCACAGCTCCACCTCACTGATGAGGCCCAAGAAGGCTGAAACATGCTTATGGGGTTGCTGTTGGTACTCTTGTTCAGAAGGGAATTGCATAGCATTTCGGTTCTGTACTGCCCCTGTGGGTGGGACAAAGACTAATATGCAAATGGATATTTCCCATCTGTGAAAGGTACAGTGAGCAAAAAATGATGGCTGCGAACTCTCGAAGTGGGAAAAAAAACACAGAACAGGTTATCATGCCATGTTCTTTCTGGAGACGGGCGCCTGCTACCTTTTTTGATCAACTCATCCTTTCATCCTGCTGAGGTTGATAAATGTGTACCAACACAGGTTGGGTGATATTGTATGTATATTTGTTCTATATGAAGCGCTTAAGTGTAAATGTTATATAATAACATCATTATCGTTTGGCCTCGGACATCTGCTTGCATTCACAGTAAATGGGCCTATACGCGCCGATATTAACGGTGCATATGGTGATCCATTCTTGTATGAAATGTATAACACTTTACAGTGATATTGTAACCATATTTTTCGTATTTACTTAGAAACAGTACTATGTAAGGCCACTTCCTGTTTTGTCAAGGGGTGAAAGGTTGTGTTCCGCTTCTTCTGATTTTACTTCGGGTGGGGTCAAATGGCATCACTTCCTGTGATGTTATCAGAGGTCGTGTGATGTCACTTCCACTAGGGTGGGGTCAAATGGCATCACTTCCTGTGATGTTATCAGAGGTCGTGTGATGTCACTTCCACTACCCCTGGAATTTTGGTGAAATAACGTCCCTGCTGGCAGAAAGAGCTGAGAGGTGTGGAGGTGGGAGCACAAAGGCAGTTGGCGAGGTACATTTCGTTGTGGGAAAGGGGCTGTGTGTGGCATGGGAGCACAGTAGGACAACCAGTGTTTTGTATTTTTACCAATCACTGTGGCCTATTTTTGACTCAATGTCTACCCTCTCAACATCTTACACTGTTGGTCCATTGACACAGCTGATCCAGTGAGTGTTATATCCGCCCTACGTCCCGCTACGCGGTGACGTAGGGCCGTCAAATAAAAGCCCCGGCATCGGGAGGCAGTTCCGGGCAAAGCCAACGAAGCGTGTGGTGTGTGTTTGTTCGCGCTTCAGCTGGCGCTGCGCCACGGGCCATGCAGCCTACTGTGTCGGAGCCAGCCACACGTGCAGGGCGCTCCGGGACATTGCAACATAACAATGGCGACGAGGAGGTGTTCGAGTCATCACATGCTCAGGATCTGGAGAGCCTAGCACGCGGATGCCCCACGGACATCCCAAACAAATTTTTGGACACTCGGTGGGGGGCACAGCGACCACGTGACCCCCCACCACCCAAAAATTTTTTTTAAAAAAAATTAAAATTATCTCGCCCTTTATCATCCAGGTCGATATTTTTTTCTCCCTGGCGCACGTACCACAAGGCGCCCATCGGACGTTGTGAAAGTGCCTGAGGGCACATCTACCACCAGAGAACGTTTCCCACAGCAAGGCATGTGTAAGCCCATGAAGCAGCACAACATCTGGTCACGAAGACTGCACAAATAAAGCGTCAAATCAGTCGATGGCGTCGCCACCACCCCGCACACAGGGCAACTCGTCAACGCTGATACAACCTTTCGACCCGTTCACTGACACCTCATCCAGTGGACCCAGATGGCAGTTATGGCTACAAAAATTCGAGATGGCCATGGAGTGCAAGGACATCACGTCATCCAGAAAAATGAAAGCTCATCTACTTCTCAGCGTGGGCGACGAGGTATTGCGCATCTTCAACTCCCTGAACATTGCGCTCAGGTATGCGTCTTGACCATCATCAAAGGACGCCTTAACGGCCCATTTTCTCCCACAACTGAATCCAGACTATGAGACTTTTATCTTTTGCACGACCGTCCAGGCCATCGATGAAACGTTGGACGCCTACCACACGCGACTGAGGAAACTGGCCATGTCTTGTGAGTTCACGAACACAGAGGGAGATTAGGAGACAGATCATAAATGGCATCCATTCGGAGAAGCTGAGGCGGCTAGTAATCAGCGAGAAAGGCATACCTCTACAACGCATCCTGGAACTGGGTCGACAGAGAGAGCTTGCCCACTACAGGGCCGCCAACATGGAAGCTACATTACAGAAACTACAGCCATCTCTCTCCACAGCAATGGTCGCCCAGATCTCTCACAGACAATTCACAAAAGTCGTGGCTGGCGGCGGCCACACTCAGAACAGGTGGCAACCTCGACTCCCTGGGCCCACGGAATGTGGGTGGTGTGGTGGCCAAAGACACAGTAGACGAAACTGTCCAGCACAGGGCACCACGTGCGGAGCTTGCGGCAGGAAGGACCACTACGCGAAAGTGTGCAGATCAGCGAACATGCCGTTACAGCCTCCGCAAGGATCTCAGGAAAAGGGGTTGTCGAAGAAAAAGAAGCAAGCCAGCGCAAGGAGAGTCGCAGCAGTTAACTCCTCTACAGAAGAAGAAGGAGATGATCTCTCAGCCATACGGCAAACGGCAGGCAGAGAAAACGAGGAAAAGGGCCGGAAGGTATACCTAGTGTCAACACTAAACCAAGGTCCGGAACCACCGTCAAGAACTGTCAGGCAACGAAAATGCGTGGTTACCATCCAAGACCAGAACGTCCTGATGACCATCGACACGGGAGCCTCAGTGAACGTCATGCCATCCAGTGTCTTCCAAACCTTAAGCCCACCGCCTGAACTCAAAAATACAGACACCCGTCTGTTTGCATACGGCAGCCAGAGACCTTTGCCAGTCATTGGGAGGTTCCGCACAACCCTAGGACATGGCAAAAATAAGGTGTGGTCAAAGATATATGTCGTAAAGGCAGGAATCGAAAGCCTACTGAGTGGAGACGCAGCCGAAGACCTGGGGGTGGTCAAATTCATCTGCCAGGTTGACAGTGCAACCGAAGTTGAAGACATTCTCATGCAACACCCCAAGCTACAGAAGGGGATAGGCTGTCTCAAGGGCAAAACCGTCAAACTGCACATTGATCAATCTGTACAACCACGAGCGGTGAGACACCGGAGAACACCATTCCACATGAGGGAACAGGTGGAGAAAGAGCTGAAGGCACTAGAAGCTGCCGGCATCATAGAAGAGGTCACGGGACCCACACCGTGGGTTTCCCCGATGGTGGTCACCAGGAAGCCCAAACAACCCGGAAAAGTCTGGATCTGCATTGACATGCGCCTGCCCAATGCGGCCATTAAAAGGGAACGACACATCACACCAACAATTGATGAAATCTCACCGATCTTACAGGGTCATGTGTGTTCTCGAAGGTGGACCTAAAGGCGGGGTACCACCAACTCAAGCTCCACAGAGACTCGCGCTATATCACAACATTCTCAACGCACCTGGGTTTGCGGAGGTATAAGCGCCTGAGTTTTGGCATCTCATCGGCCGCGGAGATTTTTCAACAGACCATCCAGGAAGTCATCAGAGGCATACCAGGGGTGTTGAATGTGAGCGATGACATCCTGATACACGCACCGGACACCAAGGAACACGTCAAGAGACTCAAGACCCTTTTGGGCAGGCTGGAAGATGCCGGACTCACAATTCATCGAGAGAAGTGCAAGTTCCTGAAGTCGGAAATCACTTTTTTTGGATACAAATTTGACTGTACAGGTATCGCACCTGATCCCCAAAAGGTAGCGGACTTCCAAGCTGCCAGTCCGCCGGTGAACCCCACCGAAGTACGCAGTTTCTTGGGCATGGCCACCTACTGTGGTAGGTTCATTCGAAACCTGGCCACCCTATCTGAACCATTACGTGAACTAACCAAGATCAGCACCAGGTGGGACTGGGGTCAGAAATGCCAGGAAGCTTTTGAGAGCATCAAAGAGTCCCTGTCGATTGAAACTAAGATGGCTTACTACGACACAGACCTACCTACAGAACTATTCGTGGATGCAAGCCCAGTAGGACTCGGAGCAATCCTGATGCAGGTCACAAAGGAGGGCGAAAAAAGACCCATTGCATACGCATCCAGGGCACTCACGGTAACAGAACAAAGATACTCCCACATAGAGAAGGAGGCCATTGCCGTGTTATGGGGGTTTCGACATTTCCACATATACCTGTATGGGCGTAGATTCACTGCGATCACTGACCATAAACCCTTGCTACCCATTTTCATCGGGTCATCGGCGCACCCACCAGCTAGAATCACCAAGTGGCTGCTCCACCTCCAGCAATACGACTTTGAACTCGTTTATCAGCCGGGTAGTGGCAACCCTGCAGACTTCCTCTCGAGGCACCCCCGGGCCAGCCACTCAGCGGGAAGTCCTGGTCGCTGAAGAAACGGAGGAACACATATGCCAAGTGATTCGGGCCATGAGGCCCAAGGCTGTAAACATTGAGGACATTGCGATAGAAACGCAGAAAGATCCCTGCTGTGACTTGGTGAAAGATGCGATCATGTCAGGAGATTGGAAGGAGTTCCTGAAGCACACCCGCAACAGAACAGAGGGGCAAGGCAGTCAGATCATCAAGTGGGTGACCAAGTCATCATGCTACGAAACCCCACAAAGTCCAAGCTGGACACCAGGTACGAGGAACTGCCATGGACTGTCAGCAACGGGCGGGGGACCATGATAACCGTGACACGGGGACGCCGGAAAGTGACAAGGAATGCCTCCTGGTTCAAGACTGTGCCATACAATCTATGGACGGATGGCGAGTGCCCCCAAGACGACAACAACCAACAACAGGACGTCGAGGAGCCTATGCAGGGCCCCAAGGAGGAAGCCGTAGGGAACCGCAGCTGGCGAGCACGCCGGACATTGGGGACATGCACAGTGAAGGTGAGCAGATCCCTGAGCCGAGCGGGGACAGTCCCCAAGGGAAGCTGTATGGTCTGAGAACTGCCACGAGGCCGCCTGCAAGGCTAAATGACTATGTATGGTAATTGGTATACGGTTGCCAGGTATCCTGTACAAGGGGGAGCTGGTGCAGTGTGAAAAGGGGGCTGTGTTAGAAGTGTGAGTTTTTCTTGTTAAGTTGGTTATATCTATGTTAAGCTTATTTAAAATAAAGGAGGAATGTTATATCCGCCCTACGTCCCTACTGTGTCGGAGCCAGCTCCACGTGCGGGGCGCTCCGGGACATTGCAACATAACAGTAATCAAGAGGTGGTTTTGTGGATGCTCAGGTACCAACACCAGGATGCATTTCACGTTCCAAACGCCCTTCCAGATCTCTCAAGCCTCGCTCTCCTTGACCATCTGATGTTCGTTTGAAGCCCTCGTGGGGTGCACCCCGCCCGTAAGTCTCTGCTCCAGTGACACTTCCTGTTGCTGCTGTTCGGGGGCACTGATTCCCCAGCTGGCCTCCACCTGCGTGGGCTGGGAGCGCAGCGGCAGGCTCCTCATTACTGACGATGAGTCACCGTCGGCTGCTGGCGATGCTTGCTGCTCTGGCGCAGGTGGGGGTGCTTGAGCAAGTAGGCCGTCACTCCTCTGCTACCTCGAGCTGCGGCGGGGGGGAGGGGCGGGTGGAGGGGGATCTAGCGGGGACCCTGAGTGTAAAGTAGGGAAGCTCGTGGAATGATTCCGCGTCTGCATAGATCGTGGCACTGATTCCAGCAAACAATAGGTATTCGTTTGCGTTTTAGATAGTTTTCATATTAGATATTTCAGAGGTGACACTCGCGGGTGTGGAGATATGCACGATTATTTAAGCAGATTTGCAGAACTTTCCTGAACATACTGGAATTATTGTATCCGTTTTATTTGTATTGAATGCTTTATTGGGACTGGCCTTCACCCATACCAAAAATGCATACAACTGATTCGTGTCATAAATGTGTAGCATTCAACTGAACACTTTGAACCGCTGCTGGTGCTCTGTATTTATTTATATGGCATCATCGTTTTACATTCGAAGGTTTAAAAAAAACAAGCATTGGCAGTGCCAATAGTTTGGGCTTTTACTGCAGTTCTTTGCATTTTTGCATTTATAAGCACCAGGGTGCAAGGAGGGGGGGGGTGTAAAGTTTCAAAGGAGGATGCAAGTGTGCAAGAGAATGAGACGGGGAATAGGGCAAGGGAGGAAACCATTGAGAGAGGGTGCCATCGATAGGTAAGGAAGGGGGAAGTGAGAGGGTAAGAAATAAAGAGAGAGTATGAGAAGGGAGTAGGGTGTGTGGGTGGGGTTAAAGAGAGACGGGGCAGGGAGGGGACAAGGGCAGTGGGGATATGGTAGAGAGTGGGGGTACGGTGGTATGGGCACAGAGCGTGCGGGTAGAGATAATGGGGTGAGAGTAGAGGTAGGTTGGGTGGGGTTAGAGGGGGCAAGGTGGGTGTAGAGAGAGTGGGGTGGGTGGGATGTAGAGAGTAGGAGTGGAGCTTGGGTGGGGGTAGAGAGAGTTGGGGTAGGGTGGGTGTAGGCTGATTGATTATTTATATAGCACCTATACACAATGTGTTTCAAAGCGCTTCAAGGCAGGGAGGCAACAAGGGAAAATAGTGACATTCTTACAGGTCCTTGATACATAAAGAATGTGAAATTAACGATCATACTCGGCCTGGCGACATTTCAGATAGTGCAAGAGCTATTGACATTGATAAGGAGGAGAGTGGGGTGGGAAGGAGAATGAGACAGACGAGCAGCTACCTTACTAGGCCTGACAACGATTTTGGTAGTTCCAGAATTTAACAGGTGGTGAGAAGTGGGTGAGGGTGGGAAGACAGGGAGAAGGAGAAGAACAAAAACAAGCAACTATTAACTAGGCCAGATAACATATCAGATAGTGCTGGGGAGAGGGAGAAAAATACAAGTGAGGGAGGAGAGAGGAAACAGACAAGCTGTTATACAGGTCAGGCGACATTTCTGATAAAGTGCATGGATAAGTGAATGGAGAGGTGGGAGAGGAAAGAGGAGGGGACAGCATGAAGAGGGATAACAAATAAGCAGAACGTTTCAAGCAAAAGAGGAGAGGGATACAACGTGCTAGCAACCAGGCAACGGGGGGGGGGAGGGCGGGGGGGTTAGAGGAAAGGGATAGAAGGAGGGGTAGGGATACACATTAAAGATTATTTCAGCTCAGCTAAAAGCAAGAAAACACACGCACACACGCACACACGCAGGCTCACACACACACACACACACACACACACACACACGCAGGCTCACACACATACAGAAGGGGGGCAACAGGGGACAGAGGCAGGTTCACATATAGAAGGGGGTAGCGGGGGACAGACGCAGGCTCACATACATCCAGAAGGGGGGGGGCAATGGGGGACAGAGGCAGGCTCACACAAATACAGAAGGGGGCAACGGGGGACAGAGGCAGGCTCACACACCTACAGAAGGGGGGCAATGGGGGACGGAGGCAGGCTCAGAACCAGAATGGAGGAGCAATGGGGGACAGAGGCAGGCTCACAGACATACATACATAAGGGGGGGCATCGGGGAACAGAGGCAGGCTCACTCACACACACACACACACACACACACACACAGAGAAGGGGCGCAACGGGGGACAGAGGCAGGCTCACACACCTACAGAAGGGGGCAATGGGAGACAGAGGCAGGATCACACACATACAGAAGGGGTGGCAATGGGAGACAGAGGAAGGCTCACACACATACAGAAGGGGCAATGGGGGACAGAGGCAGGCTCACACACATACAGAAAAGGGGGGAAATGGGGGACAGGCAGGCTCACACATGTACAGAAGGGGGCCAGTGGGGGACAGATGCAGGCTCACACATGTACAGAAGGAGGTGCAGTGGGGGACAGAGGCAGGCTCACACACATACAGAAGGGGGGCAACAGGAGACAGAGGCAGGTTCACATATAGAAGGGGACAGAGGCAGGCTCACACACATACAGAAATGGGGGGCAACGGGGGACAGGCAGGCTCACACACATACAGAAATGGGGGGCAACGGGGACAGAAGCAGGCTCACACACATACAGAAGGGGAGGCAACAGGGGACAGAGGCAGGCTCACACACCCACAGAAGGGGGGCAACGGGGGACAGAGGCAGACTCACACACCTACAGCAGGGGGCAATGGGGGACAGAGGCAGGCTCAGACACATACAGAAGGGGGGCAACAGGGGACAGAGGCAGGTTCACATATAGAAGGGGACAGAGGCAGGCTCACACACATACAGAATGGAGGGGCAATGGGGGACAGAGGCAGGTTCACACACATACAGAAGGGGGGCAGCGCTATGGTAGCAGACAGGGGCCTTCATTGTGGGTGGGTGGGCGAGAGAGTGGGGGAAGGATGGATGGAGGGTAGATAGAGTGGGGGTAGTGTGAGTGGTGGGGTAGAGAAAGTAGGGGTGTGTTGGGGTAGAGAGAGTAGCGGTGGGATGGGTGAGAAACCAGAAGGTATCTCAGCAACTTGTCCCTGGGGATCTGTCATCCAGGTGGCCAGGACACGGCCATCGCTTTTGAATCCAGGTCCTGCGGGTGGATCAGTGTGGGAGGATCAACTGGGTGAGGGGTCTTCTGGGAGTGGGACACTGGATGGTGAGACACGGTATCCACTTCCCTGTAACACCTTTACCCCATTTTACCAGGTATGATAAATAGGAACTCTACCCCCTTACCTACATGAACACATTCACATGGACAGCCCGCTCTGGGAGAAAACAGACTAACACACAAGTAATTCACCTGACATGTCTAATACAATGATCAGGCGAGGTCAGGCAATTACTGACCCACATTCAAGTCAGACTTCCATTAAGCTTCCCCACTATCTAATTGAGCCTGGAAGAAGCAGTAGCCCCTGTGGTACCATCCTTGGTCCAAGAACAAAGTAGCGACAGAGGAACACATCCAGGGAGTTGGGGAGACTGGTCTGTGTTGAAACCAAGGTTGCAAGCAGCAACATTGTATACCGAGCGCTGGTACGAACATTGTTAAAATGTGTGCTATGAAAGACGCAAGTAAAGTTGAATTGCTTATGAATGTTTGAACTTTGAAAGGATGCAATATCGTTGACTGAGTGGTCCGGCACCACATGCATTCTCAAATGTCTCTGTAAGGTATCCAGGTGAGAAGTGCCAGAAGTGAAAGTAAAGAATTGTTAAGTGAAAGATTTTGGTGAATCGACGTGGTCCTGCAGCGAGTCGAGCAAAATCCAGCGCAAAATCGAAAGTCTTCGATTTTTGATATAGAAAAGGAAAGATTGGAAAATGAGATAAAATGGTCCGAGCCTGATCGTGGGAGATCAATTAAGAACATTGTATTAAAGTGGGGCTTAGCCCAGCGGAGGGGAACCCAGGGTGAACAGTAAATCACCTGAGAAATTGTGCTTATGAAATCCTGAGAAGAAAGGAACTTTGCTTTTTGTTGCATCAGGGCCTCTGAAATAAGAGACTTTGAATGGCAAAGAGACTTCGGCACAGAAGACCCTGATGCTGAAGTTTTGAACTGCATGCTTGTGCCAGAGTGTGTGCTAAGCTCGAGTGTGCCGCCTTGTCCCGTGCTGAAAATGTGGGGAAGGGTAGTCAATGGCTCCGATATCATGACATATCATTTCTTGAACACTTTTCTTTTGCATAACATTGTTTCCCACACTACTTGTATTTAGAAGTAAGGATTGGCAATAGATTTATTAGTATAGGCCCTTTTATTTTGACAAGACTCTACTAGGACTGCGTTATTGTTTTTTTGATGGTCGTAGCTTGCTCCTATCTTCAGATTTAGGATTAGATAGTCATTTTACCAACCCATTTAAAAGTTCAATAAACACCCTTGAACTGTGATCACCATGTTTGATACCATGCCTTCCTTACAAGTGGGTGGGGATACAGAGAGTAAGGGGTGGGTGGGCTAGAGGGGGGTCTGTTGGGTGGGGTAGAGAGAGTGGGCGTAGGGTTGGTGAGTTAAAACCACTGCCATAGTGCCTGCCAAGTGCCTTTGCCTTTCACAAAAGCCCAAACTGTTGGCATTGCCAATACTTATTTTTGTGATCTTTTATTTTGTTCTCTTTCTAGATTTCAAGCATATTTATTCGATAAGCATGACAACTGCATCCCATTGAGCATAACTAAAATGTGACAAAAGGCATCTGTAGTTGTTCACCCCCTTTGAGACTTATCCGACTTTTGCCAAAAAAATGTTGATCGTAAAGCTGCTGGCAACATTTGTGCCTTTCATACCTAAACATGAAAAGCAGGAATGTTCACTCCAGAAGTCCAGAGATTCCTATTGGCCCCATAGCACCAAGATTTGTTTGGTCTTGTACTGGGGTTTTAGCCAACATGACTTTGCATACTGCACCCATAGTTTTAAGGGAGAAAAGGTAACTACAACTCCCAGCATGCAACGTGTTGGTCTATGTAGTTGCATTCCTGATGCCACGGGCCGCTTGGTAAGCTTTTTCTTAAATTTCTCAGTGAAATCCCTGGTGAAGGAATAGAATGCGGGCAGGGTCTTTTTTTGGCGATCCTGGGAATTGCACTTTCAAGCGGTAGTTTATTTTGTATTAATTAACCCTTAGATTTACTTGCCAATGCAACTGACACCGTTTGTTAGTGAGACAACTTTCCATGATGCACTCATTCTGGGAGATATTGTGTGTGGTTTATTTGATTTGTATTGATTGCAACCAGAGCCGGGTGATCAATGGGAGTCTGAGATCTGCACATGCAAACTGGAACCGGCATGTTCACTGCAAGGCTGCTATGGTGTTTCCGGGCTTCTAACCCTATGTACGTGCACAATAACAGGTTGCTTTATTTCACACCTACCATGTGTCCCTTTTGCAAACGCTTTTGACACACAAGCACAAAACATTTAATCCAAATGTTTTACTGCTTTCATCAATGAAAGCTTGAACAGAGAATAGAATTTCGTTGAATCCAATTTTTATATACATTATGTGCAAAAACATTTCTGCAGCCCCATATACCGGAAAATATTTCAAGAGCACTTCATAACTTTCATATTGTTTATAGACACTCCCCATAGGGGGTATTATGTACGGGTCCCACATAGGAGACGCTTGATTCCTGCACACATTTTATGCAGACATAACTTTTCACAGAAAACAGGCAGAGAAGTCTTCTTTAAACAGACTACAGCACTGCTACGGTTCTCTTCAGAGGAAAAGCATATGGCAGTTCCCAGCGGTCCACTACACAAACATGTAACTCATTCTATATATTCAGGTTTTCTACAAATATAATCTAAAAAATCAACCCAGAAAGTCTCAAACTTCATAGAAGAATTTGAAGTCTCCCAAAAACAACATTCTCGCTGTTTAACTGAAACGAGCACTGGCTTTAAAGAAGAAGCGTGGGCTAATCCAGCACAAAGAGGGACTGCTTTGGAGTCTGCAAAAAAAAAAATGGCTGACCTGATTAAACGCACACAGACTGGAGAACCACCCCCATCATACTGACATCACTCGCTGCACAGCCAATCAGGTGCTGCTTACATCAAAAGCACTAGACCAACACCTCCCAAATCACTATATGAACATTTTGAAATATATTTTAGGCCAAAACTTAACTATTACAATAACTTCGTTACTTTCTATACAAAATACATTAAACATTTTAACATACATTCAAAGCTGTATTACATATTTGTAAAAGCATCAATAAAGTCAAATAACTTTTTCTTAACATTAAACTATGGTGGCTGCCATTTCAGAAGTAAAAATAGCTGACAATACAAATTCAGCCAAAGAGTTCAAAAAGAGTTGTGGTTGGAGGGAAAATGGGTGGGAATGGGAGAAAAATCCTATAGATTTAACTTGGCAATGGGTGCTAAATGGGTGGGACACATAGCCAAACTACATAAATCCATCCTCATATATCATCTGCATTGAAAAGCATTACAAAACTACATTCAAAGCCCATATTTCAAGCTCTTATGTTAAAGCTCTTATGTTACTGACAATAGCTTTGCCTTTAAAGGTAGCGCTTTGAGCACCACCCAATTTCCCATACTAAAAATGGTATAAACCCCATAACCATTTGTTTAACTGTACTTATAACACCCTTCCCCTTTTTTTTTACTTGTTCTCTGAAAACTAGTAAAACTATTGTAAATGCGCTGATGCAGATGCACTGATGTGAAGATGTCCCCTTTTTGGAGTTATATATTTTGTGTTTCAGTCTTGTTACACAAGATTCACAGATGTAGCTCCTGCTGCACTCACCATAAACTACAGGTTAATCTAATGACATAAAACAGATGGAGAGGTAAATTACAGTGGGTTAATCAGAGAAAAGGCCATTAAGGATATACTAACCAGATTAATTCCACCAGTAACACCACGTTCTGGCCCTCGGATCTTCTTTTACAAAACTATTTTAATCTATCAATTTAGCACAATTAGTTTAAAGTGTACAAATACTACAGATCCCCAAAATAGATTGTTAAATGAAAGGTCAGAACTGGAATGTTGTATCCCTGGTGACATAGGTTGATTTTAAAAGGGCTGCAGATATTTTAAAATGGACCCCACGGCGTCCGTGGTCCTTGACATTTCATTCCATTATTACCATGCCTTACTTTTATTTGATTCAGGTGTCAATGCTGGGTTTAATCTAGTTTGCCTTGAAAAATAATTGTTTTCTAATGGCTAACTCCCCCCCATCCCTTTACACTGGTGTGAGTGGGGGTTTAGATTCTATTAAGAGACACGGAGGTGAGTATTATGCATATATTCTTCTTTACTCAAACAGCAGCAAAGAAATAAAACATGTTTTATAACATTAAACCTTATTTAAACATGTACAACAAATGTATCAGTTTGAGAACGGACTCCAGTCCAAGATGGCAGTAATGCCCCTCTCCATCAATGGAGGTCTGTGCTCCCCTAGAAAGCCTTATGAAGATAGTTCCTGGTCCTCTTTTGTAGCTGCGAGGCAAAGGCAAGAACAGCCCAACCGAGCACCAACACCCATCCAGAGAGCGATGTCCATCCAACATGAACCTCCTTCGTAACACTCGGTGAAACGCCCGCACAGACCACATCCTCAAAAGGGAACTACATGTTGAGGGAGGGACGGCAGGGATAATACTTGCCTCTTAATAGAATCTAAACCCCACACTCATGCCAGTGTAGGGTGTTGGCTATTCTATGGCGAGACCGAAGGCTTCATATTATGCAAGTTTAAACCACTTGCAACACCACATTAGCACCATGTTGAACCTCTTTGTCATAATAAGTCTTAAAAGTAGACTTCCTGGACCAGTCAGCTGTTTTAAGGGCATCTTGTAGACTACCCCCAAGGAACACTTATTTAGAAGCCATAGCCCCCTAAAAGAATGGCCCCAAAGACAGAGCCGTCCAACCCCACTTCCTTCATTACCCAACCCACCCATCGCTCCAAAGTGGCAGAAGAAACTGCCCCAAAGAGCTTCCTGATGGAAATGAGCAGCTGATAGGTAGAAGGAGGTCGGTAAACAGAAGTCATACATTCATAACATTGCAAACCACACATCATTTCTGATCCTTCTGGAATGAAGGATAATAAACTAAGGTGATACAATTATTGGTTCTAAGCATTACAAAGCAAGTCACACCTTCGGCAGAATACACCTTATTGTCCACATCCAGCGCCTTCATATCAGAAACTCTTTAAATGGAAATAAGACATAATAACATAGTTAGTTTGGCAGACAGCTGTTGATGTGATAAGGCCGCATTACCAGGCCAGGACTGAAATAGGCAAAAAAAACAAATGAACATCCCAAAAGGTAGAATACTCCGCCTTAGGGGTCATCTTTATCCTAATGGACTGCAACCCTTTACTGACCAGGAAATGCTTCCCCACTAATTCCCCTTTAACCAGCACATGCCCTGCTGAAATTGCTGACCGGAAATTATTAACCGTCCTATACTCCTTCCCCTCCTTGCCAACAATGTTACCAACAAATTGACCACCTCTACTGGAGAGAAAAAAAGCAGGATCGATACCCCTGTCCATACACCAACCACGCTCATGCAGAAGTGTGGGAAACCGGAGTCTCTGGGAACCTGGAAAGTGTCTCCCGTAAGCCGCCTGCTTACGTCTGCCCGTCTGCCCAGGAATCGCAGAAATCTTCCAAGCGATGAGACAGCTGACCCTGTAGAACAAGCTTGTGCGGACCTCCCATGGGACATGTGAGAAGAAGGGGAAACAATGGGGGCAGGCGGGGGCACATCCAATGTCTGCTCCAACGGTGCCAGGAACCACACTTTGGCTGGTCAGAACGGGGTGAGCAGCACCAGAGACACCTTCTGTCTGTGAACCTGAAGGAGAAACCGAGGAATGAGAGAAAAAGGGGGAGTCCTGGAGAAACTTGTCTACCACCAGAGACTCTGGATCCGAATGCCAACTGAACTGCGACACCTGGTAAAAGAGATTGGTGCGGAACGGACCCCATACCTCTACCAGCAGCTGAAAAACATGTGCATTCAGTTTACAGTTGCTTCCATACTGGAGAAACCTGGAATTCCAATCCGCTACTGTGTTGATTAGACCCGGAAGATACTCCACCTGCAGCATTATTCTCCTGTTGAGACAGAAATGCCAAAAATCCCGAGCCAGATGCGCCAGATCTCTTCACTGTAAAGGACCCTGCCAGAAGCTCGAGACAATTGATATGAAGAGACCTCTCCTGAACAGACCACTTTCCGCCCATAGAAACTTCCTGAAACCTCACCCCCACCACCCTTTCCCAGCCTAACAGACTGGCATGTGACTCCAGCACCAAATTAGGAGAAAGACCAAAAATAGCTCTTTTGTTGTAGGACTCTATGTCCTGAAGCCACCAGCAGAGCTCCTCAGGCTTCCAAGGAAAGCCTCACAATCTGTAAATATGGAGTCCCTTCCCTCAAATGAGTGATCTTCAACCTCTGAAGAGAACAGTAATGCATTTGACCCTGGAAAATGGCCTGAATAGAGGCCAACAACATCCCTATTACCCTCACCAGAACCTGGAGGGAGAGAGACCCCTTCTTTAACAGAGACTTGATCTGACTGCGAATACCCCTTGACAGAGCCAAGAATCAATAACGAAACCCAGAAACTGGATGCATTGTGAAGGCACGAGGACAGACTTTTTCTTGGTGGATGACAATCCCCAGATCCTGCAGGAGAGAGACCATCAGCCGGAGATTAACCTGTAGCAACACCTGCTGCTTAGTCAGCAGGAGTATGCCGCCCAAATAAATGATTACTCCGACTCCCCTCGCCCGGAAGAATTCCATTACCGGCCACAAAAGCTTGTGAAGTTTAGATCAACATTCTAAACGGGCATTAGAATGTTAATCTAAGCATGTACATCTATCAGGTGGCAGCACCCCCTTGCCCAGAAATGCTCTTTCTGCCACCGGGTAGCTAAACTGTGCTCCCTTTAATGCGCCAAGCTTTTCTTTGAAAATAATGTAATTCTTAAATGAAGAAAGAGTTTGAAAATTTGAGAGAATATTATGTTGTTTCCAAACAGCTAAACAGTTTGCAGGAGGTGAGCCAAAATACTTTACTGATAGTATGCCAGACATTGATACATTGAGGCTACAGCCGGCCTTCTCTTCTGTTCAAGAATTAAATAACTTATTTGATTAAGCATGCTTATGAGTTCATCTTTACTTTAAACAACAATCTAGCCAGAAAACATTGGAACATTTTCGTACAATAATTTTTTGAACTTGTTTTGAAGATTACAGCATCCTCATCTTGGGTGCAGTGTGTGAGCGACTGATTAGCCGAATGGATTTGCACTCAGTTTTCTTCGTATGCCAGACATTGTCAACAGCTGACAGGCGCACACATTACACACCTGTTATTCCCATTAAATGCCCAGGTACTCAAAATGCTTAGACTATGAAAGCTGTGGCAGGGAATATTTTGGTTCGTCCTCGTCATATGAAGCCAATACCTGGGTATCCTGGTCCTTCAGCCATGCACACATCAACAGTGCAGCAAAGCTATCTTGCATTTTCCCTCTCTTCCCACTCACCTAACCGACCTCTCTCTTTCAGCCCCGCCGGAGCCCCTCGAGATCATGAAAATGGCAGTAGCGCACAGTATAAATCCCAGTAACATATGATGGCAGTACGTAAAATTTGGTGGTGAACCTATCCACATGATGGCATATGGAATGAGTGCTTGCGCGATCCCATGGTACTTTGCCCATGTACACATCCACTCAATTATTCAATAACATATATACAAGTCACACACCAAAAAGAGATGGACAAACGCTGACACAGATAACTGCATAAAAAACCAAACGTGTATCCACTCGGCACCAATAATACTTTTCATACTGTACGCCATTCCTCTCAACACACATGATTTTCGTGGGTGTCGCCTTCCCTGTAAACAGGTTACTAAGCCCCTTTCACGCCTATACATTTCAATGGACCCGCCAAAAACAAAATTGGTTGTTTTCACCCACCCAGGAACAAAAAAGGTTGAGCTATGCATACGCACTTAAAACTAGTCTGATGTATTGGCTTTGCCAATGCTTGCTGTATGCAGCTGGTTTGATGTGTTTTAGAAATAAGCATGACGCTGCAAATGGTGTTTACTTCATGCAAGCCCGCTGGCCTTCGCAGAGTTAGTAGTTTACTCATCTGAATGGGAAATTGCCATACTCACTTGACTTTCCAGACTTTTTAAAAATGTTCAGTGATGGGCATCAGAACAACATCACACTGTACTTTCATATGTTGCCATGAATTACTAGTAATTGTGGCGGCCATCTTGAACATCATAGACTCCGCAGCCACCTTACTTTACAATACTCTTTATGCTATTTACATTTGTATCAGTGAGACTTATTTAGAGACCTTGCACAGCTGCAATCTCTGTTAGTGAACAAAAGCAAGTGCCTATGCTTATTTTAAAAAATCGAAACTGCAATCAATAAAAAATGTCTGGTTTGTGGAAAATTCATGTCCACTGTCTGCCTTAGCTTTATTCATTCCCGGTTCATGCCGCCCACCATCATGGTCTTCTCTCCAAAAAGTGCTGAACTACCAGAGTTTACTGTCTACATTTACTTTATATAACCAGCATTCTTCCTGCTGAGTTGTTTTAATTGGGCCAATGATCAGGGCTGCATACATTGCAAGTTGACCCAGAACATTTCTGGGCTCAAATTAGTGAAAGGGGATCTCGCATATCCTGCAGGATATGTGAAGACTCTCGGTCACTCAGGGACGTCATTTCACGAAAATGCCAGGGGTAGCGGAAGTGACATCACACAGCCCTTGACCTCTGATGAGATCACAGGATTTGATGTCATTCGACCCAACCCTGAAGTGACATTACCGGAAGCCATGGAACACAACCTTTCACCCTTGACAAAACAGGAAGCAGCATCACACACCATTGTTTTAACGTACACAACGAAAAAAGGTCATAGCACTATAATGTGATACACATTTTTCATACAAGAATACATCACCATATGTATCGTTAATAGTGTGTATAGGCCCAAATTGCCAAATTACTCTGTATCCAAGCAGACGTTCAAAGCCAAATGATAATGATGTGCTATTATAAAGCACTTACACGCTTTATATAGAACAATTATACATAGACTATCACCCAAACTGTGTTGGTACTCATTTATCAACCTCAGAAGGACCAAAGGCTGAGTTGAGGTGTTCAAGAACAGACTAAATAAGTGACTCATCCCCTGAAGTGTGCCTGAAATAAACCTTTCATAAATCCCCCAATTTTTGTATAGAATTCCAGAAAGACAAATTGTTATTCATATTCTTTCTTATTTAGGATCACTACTCTTGTGCAACCACCTATTTATTTTTTTTAAGAGGCCTGAACAAGAAAGCCAGCCACTCCAGAAATAAAGAGCCAAATGGTGCTGGCCACAGCTAGCCCAGGAGCTTACATTAAAAAGAAAATGATTGTTATGCATTTTTATTTTTTTTAGGCGTAGCAAGGGAGACCTTGGGGGTAACAGTTGCGACCCCTGGTGACCCTCAAATTACGTCCCTGCGGTCACTCTGGGGTAGAATGCACATAGTATCATGGTACAGACTTCATAATAACCTTTCAATTCTGCACTGAGTCAATACAACTTGTAACCTCTTCTGGAGGGCTTGTGTGGTTCTGTTTCTCTAAATTAGACGTGTACATCTGTGGCTGTTGCTACGCATGTACAGTGAGTGGGTACCAGCAGTGGTCGAAGTGTATGAAAAGAAGTAGAGGAACTATGTTCCCTACTGGTCTGCACCGCTCCCCACAAACCCCATCGCCACACCCCCTCCCATGCACAATAAAAAACCCAAAACACCTTCTCCAGCAGTTTTGGGGAGCGCTCAGTGCAGTGCACTGCAAGTGAACGTTTCAACTTATTCCTACACTTATTTTAAAACGAAACCATTCCGGAACGGTTTCTTTTTGAAATAAAAGTATAGGAACAGTAAAACTTAATTAAAAGAAGTAGAGGAGCACCGCTCCCGCCCACTTCGACCAGTGGGTACCAGAATGAAGCTCTCAGTTGTAAAGCAGCCTTTTTCCTCCAGCAAAAATGTCTCACATTTCTGTGCTCAAAGGATAGTGACTCGTCCTCTCCTATCGACCTCGCGTGGTTTTTACCAAAGTAAAGCCCTTGTCTTTTAGTTAGGTTGCCCAAAATAATGACGGCACTACTTCCCGGATCCCCAGAAATATTGGTATACTATTGTGAAATCGATAACCTTATTTCCCACTCCCACATACACAATGTACAAGATGTGATCAAGTTGCACAGACCTCACAATATTCCACAATGCAGGAAAATTACTTGTAAAACCGTATCCCAATTCCACTGTCAAAAATGCTTTTTTTACACTTAAATAGTCACCATTCTATATAGAATTATTTGCCTTTTGGACTGTTCCGATGACTGAAAAGAAACATCAGTACACAACAAGTTTACACTACTGAAACGAGTGACCTATTTGATAGACTGGAAGAAAGAGGTTAGCCATATATCAATTTGAGAGGCATCCAAGCAAGCGTTGGACAATAACAGAGAAGCCTTATTAGAGTCTAAAGGCACAGAATAGACAATAGATTGATGTGTAAGCACCTGCGCCATTCTACCATATAAAATAAATAGTTTCAGCAAAAAGAACTTTCAGATCTTCGATAAGGGTGGAGGAAAATACAGATTTTAAAAACTAACGTGATAGAAAGTCATGATTATTTTAGAGACAGAGGCAAGGGATTATGCTCAACTCTACTCTTTACTTCTCGAGTAGCCTTAAAAAACGACATTTCCCTCGACAATTTAGAGTCTTTAGTTGTTTGTTCTTGATAGGATCTTCATTTCCATGTGACTCTTCTGGCCAATCGCAGGCAATGAACACCTACATCCTCCCTTGAATTCCGTTCCTTCTCTTTCTTTCGCTGCTTCTAACGTGCGTCCCAACCGGTAAACGCCCAAACTTCAACTGTTAAATGCTTTTATCCCTCATGGTCCTGGTGCTTTGGAATCCGGTCCTGCCGAAACATATATAAACCATGTTGAACACGTCCATAGACTGGGTGGGCATTTGCATATATAAACATCAACTGTATTATTACTTCAATTTATATGATTCACTCACTCCATGTCTTCATTCAACTCTTTGTGATTGCAAGGGTGGGATAATCTTCTCCTCCATGTCTCTAATAGAATCATGACTTTCTATCACATTACTACTGGAAATCTGTATTCTACGTCAAGACCCCGAGGCTCGGATTATGCTCGTTTAAAGCTTGCTCACTACCAAAGTAGACACCTGGTCAATCAGCCGGAAAGGAGAAGGATAGCTCAAGGGCAACACGTTTGTCTTGGAAACACAGGTTTGATTCCCGATCCCACGCTTAAATACCACTTGTTGGTATTAAGCATGTTAGAACATAACAATTATAATATATAAAACATTTTTTTAAACGACTTGTTCAACCAGTCAGCCGCTTTCAAGATGACCTCCAAACGTGCTCCCACACTGAACCTTAGACGCCATAGCGCCTCGTATCAAATGTGCCCCCATGCTGATCAAGTCAACGCCTGCTTGTTGCATGTACCATTTCACCCATCAGGCCATTCTACCTGATGACACTGCCGCAAAGGGTCTCTGCAAGGCAATTAGTAACTGAGACTCCCCAGTAGGTCTGAGCCGTCCTGACATAGGCCTTCAAAAATCTAATTGGACATAGTTTAGGCTGTTCCGGGAAAGCCGCATATATAACTATATATAACCATGTTAATCCTGGTTTTTGTACTTTTTGAGACATAGAAAGTGAAGCCTAGTGGTGAAAACGCTTTGTGGTCGACTTCCAAAGCTCTGACATCCGAGACTCTTTTGCAAGAAATGACAGAGAAGAGTAGTCATTTTTGCCCATAATGCTGTCCTGGACAATCCCTAGTTATCCAACCAGGCCTCAAATAACTTCAGCACCTCATTAACATCCCACAAACGAGAATATGTTGGTGCTGGGGGCTTAATGAGTAGTCTGCATACCATAGAGTGTTCCCCTGTAGGGTTACCTTCGACCCTCTGATGTCCAGCTGATATCGCTGAATGATATTCATTGATTGTCTGATATGCTTTACCCTGCGCTGCAAAAGCGCTGAGGAAGTTCACCATGTGAATTAACATCTGTTCACAGGATGCACGTCCCTCTTCATGCACCTGCTATGCCACTTTGACTGGGCATTTTTATTAGGTTTCTTAGGACCAGGCACCCAGTATTCCCCTATGACCTACTGAGCTTCTCCCGAAAGTCCTTGCTTGGTCCAGGATCTCTTGAAATCACCTGTGCTATTGGGCTCAGATTCCCCATCAGGACTAGCGGATGAAACTCGCCTGCTGGCCCTTGAATGATTGATTCCATCTGGGGAAGCAAAAGGGGGTTGTCGTACGATATCTCCAACAGGTCTAGGAAACTGGCCGGTCCTCTCCAATTTGGTGTTACCATGACTAATCTCGTTTTCTGTCTCCTAACTTGTGCCAGCGTCCTCGGTATCATGCAGAAAGGATGGAATTCATACTCTCAATGGAACCCACATCAGGAGAAAGGCATCCGTCGCTATCGCTTTGGGATCTGGTCTTCAGCTGTAAAATCTTGGGAGTTTCCTATTCAGTCTCGATGTGAACAGTCTGTCTGACAAGGTCCTTGATGGCTCATTATTTTCCTAAAACACCTGTTCGTTCAGCTGACAATCCCTAGCATCTCTCTCAGGTATCTGGAATTCCAGTCTGCTACCTGGTTCTGAATACCCGGGAGGTGTTCCGCTGACATTGCTGACATTCCTTTGCAGGCATACATGCCAAAAATCCTTGGCCAGTTCCAATAGCATCTTGAACCTTGTCAAAGCCAGGCGATTGATATACCTGACTGAGGAAACATTGTCCATCTTGGGTAGTATAAGGCATTTGGTATTTTTCTGTGTCCAGCATTGTAGTGCAAATGACCCTGCTAACAACTCCAGGCAATTGATATGCAGAGGCAATTCCTCTTCCGACCACCTGCCTCCTGTTGTCATATCGCTGCACCGGGCTCCCCAGCCCTATCGGCTGGTGCCAGATTCTAGAATGGTCTCCAGGGATGATCCAAATATCACTCTCTCTTTCCAAGGCTCTGTGTGGTGGTACCACCACACAAGCTCCATCATCACTTCCAGCAATATAGGAACTCTCTGTTCGTATGACAGCCCCTTCCTGAGATGCTGTCTGTTTAGCCGCTGTAGGGCTCGATAATGGAGGATACCTGGGAATATAGCCAGTATAGAGGATGATAGGCGACCTACTAGCTGGCCATGTCTCTGAGATATCACTTCCTCTGTTAGGATGTCCTTGATTTCTTTCCTGATTCAGTTTACCTTTCCTAACAATCTGAGTGTTCCCTGCTCTATGTCCACTGTACAGCCTAGAAATTCCTTCGATTGAGATGGGACTACCTCCGACTTCTCCCAGTTAATTAGAAATCTCAACTATTGTAATAAGTCAAACGTGACCGTTACTTGCTCCAGCAGCAGGTCCTGTCTTGACACATCAGACTGATGTCATCCAGGTATATAAGTAAACTGATGGCCTGCTCTGTCTGCCAACCACAAGTTTCATCAGCTTGGTGAAACACCATGGTGCCAAGGCCAGTCTGAATGGGAGACTTGTGAACTCCCATATCTCTCCTCTGCAGAAAAACTGAAGGAAGTGACGCTGTCTTTGTACAATGGGAATCACGAGATACCTTTCTCTGAGGTTCACTCGGGCCAGCCAGTCAAAATGTCCTGCAAGATTTGGATTCCTTCCATCTTGAAATGTCTGTACACTAGAAATGTATTCAACGCTGTGAGGTTGATAACCGGTCTCACTTTGTGTTTGCCTCTTACCAGAAACATACTGCTTACAAAACCCTCTGCTGCAGCTGTCGCTGGGACAATGACTTCCTTTTGCCATAGTTTCTCTGTGTCTAATAAACTTTCATCATCTCTGGAAAATATGATCAGCCTCAGCGGATGCGCCTGTGCCGGTTCTTGATAGAACTCCTATTGAAAACCTCCTACCGTCTCCAATACCCAGGAAAACCTAGCCATATCTTTGATGAACGCTTCACTAAACAATTTCCCTTTAGCCGCTGGCCCTGCTTCTGAAAGCGCTGGTTCGCCCAGCTTGGGGTAAATCTTTACTATAATAGGAATCCTTTGTTCCATCGCCATAGCGCTATTGGCATTTCCTAATAAGCAATTTGCTATCTGTGCCCGGCCTGCTACATTATCTGGGTCTACCACCTCTTTTTTCAGTTTGGCCTCTTCGGCAAGCTGCCAGATTCTTGTTATTGGGCCCACCACATCTAACAGCTTGTCTTGGCGTGCTCTCCAAGATCTATCAATGCTTCTCTTGACATCTTTGCCATAACGCCCCATGAATGTGAGCATCCGCTCATCGATCTCCGGTGTGGTTACCACCCCATCTGGTACCAGGGTCCAGGGCACTCCACCTTCCTCTTGTTCACGGCCTCCTTGTTTAGAGCGGCCCTCAATCTCTTTTTCAAATAAGCTGTTATCTTGTTTGGTGGCTCCAATTGAGGATCTGGGTGCACTAAAGAATATGGGCCAAACTCCTCCCCAGCTCCTCATTGTCCACTGGTCTCTTCCTTTTAACCTTGTGTTTCATAGTATGCTGGATGGTGACTCATCATTTCGACTGCACTTCCATCAGATGAGTCCTCACTGCTCTGTAAGATCTCTTCTACCGAGCCGTCTGAACATTCGTGATGATATTTGCCCCATGACCTCGCCCTTTTCTCGTCACTGTGTTTCCTGCATGGCAAACCCGGGGGGCATGGGCAATGTGTGCCCTGCAGGTTTTCTTTCTTCCCCCTTTCTCCTTGTAAGCGTCTTTTTCTTCTTCTCATTCCTTGCATGCCCTGAGAGAAAGCTAACAGTTAATCCACTATGCCCAAACGCTTGTTAAGCAGCCCTAAACTGGCACACAATGCCTTCTGTACCACACGTACCATCCTGGGATTTATCCTGCCACGACTTTGTGGTACGTCTGACTCCTCACTGGAGTTACTATCTCACCGGCTCATCTTGATTTATATCTTTACTGGGCTTGCTAGTGGGTAATACAGTTCACCTGGGTCTGTTCCCGTCAATGTAACCTTTAATTCACAGCAAAGGCGAGTCTGGGGGAGTAACCAAGTATAGACCGTTTTACCTGGGACTGCGCCCGTATGATAATAGTCCTGGGACTATGTTCATCTGGAGATGTTGGCAGGTTCACTTGGGAGTGAGCCCGTAATTATTTACCTTAGGACCATGCCTGTTCTAAAAATTAACAGCTGCAGCTGTCAGACAGCCTATTACGGGACACTGCCAGTTCTGTCCAGCAGATGGGCCCCTGTCTGTGCCGCTGTCTACTTTGCATTAGAAAAATATTATTATTCATTCCCTCAGTTTGATGTTTACTCTTTAATGAGCATCTTCGCGCACTCCAATGTCTCCACAGAAGTACACCAGCAGCGATGGAACCCAATGAGTTCTGTCGTGCTCTGAGGTGACTTCCGTGGACCTACTGCCTCCTGCCACTTGCCAGAGCCTGTTGCGCCCTATTGCTCCCCAGCAGATATGCTGTGCTCACGATCACTGCGTGATGCACTCAAATCCTGTATACGGCCGCGCGATGCCAAATTGCATAAAACAAACACAATGTTAATATATAGTAAATGTACTTATCTGCTGCCGAGCAGCAAAGAAAGAGGAGAATGACAGGAATTCAAGGGTGGATGTAGGTGTTCATGGACTGTGATTGGCCGGAAGAGTCCCATGGAAATGAAAATCGTATCAGGAAAAAACTACCAAAGGCAGTAAATGTTTGAGGGAAATGTCGTTTTTTAATGTTTGTACTTGATTTGAGAAGTTTTTCATATGCTTCTACTGAAGTAAAGAGTAGAGTTGAGCATAATCCGAGACTTTGGTTCTCTAATCTCTCCCAGGGACTAGGCTTTGTGGTTCCACCACCTACACTCCATCCTAATACTCTCTGTAAACTCCAACTCTATGGAATACTCTTCTAACTCCCAAAAAGCTCGGCTGCGTGTGTCTCTCTTTGTACTATCGTGTTAGTTCTAATTATTCTAATAAGCTCTCTGGTTGCTGCCTTGGGTCATTGGCCTGGTCTGAGCTGCATGGATACACCTTCTCCCCATGTTCTGACCCTCTGATTCATATTTCCCAGTTGCATGTTCTCACTGAGGGTTTTATTAGCAATGCTTGTGGAGAGTCCAAAGAGTCCAAAGCATAAATGCACTAGCCATCATCTTGCAATTTGGCAAGTACGCCATATCAAATTGGCCGTCCAGTGCTTCTCTGAGATCGCTGAACTAGCATCTCCAGAGGTCGTCTCACACTTGCGGGGTGCTTCCCCTGCCCCCAAGATCCCAAGTTCTCCTTGAGTGAATTGCTAATCGATTGCTACACTGATTTATTTTCATTTTTAACCTTTCATTTTCACCCCTTTTTTTAATCTAAAAAGCTGGCCCATGGCATCACAGAATACTGTGAAGTATAACGAATGCATTCTAATGAGCACTCCACAGTTAATGTTTTCTTAATGTTTTCAGCAAGATGTTTTTCACCTTCTGCTATTTTCCAAAATTCAGCAAAGCCTGGCCTCTAGCATCAAAACACTTGCTCTTGCAGATAAAAGTATCCAAAGACCTCCTGAAGCCTGTATTACTGACTGGGAGGAGCTGGCGAGGTTATCTCTGCATTTAACAAAATCCCACCAAACAAGAATACTGGATTTGATAAAGGTTCAAACACAACATTTCTGTAAAGATACAGTAGGGAAATGAAGACACACACAGATGATGTCAACATGGAGTATCTGACATTGACAGCATTCAGCGTAATGAAGTATTTGGTAATGGTTTAGGCGTCGTTAGGAAGTCACTTCCAAGAGGCTAGATGATGTGTTCCTGGAGCCCCTGTGTGCTGGGGACTGCCACCTACACTGTGATGCCCCGGAGTTGCATATGGGTGGAGGTTTCACCCAGGGACACCACCCCATCCACAATCTCAAAAGCTCCTCCCCACCTAGATACAAAGAACCTTCCCTGGGCCCTCCGAAATAAGCTGATTGATACGTTCAGAAAGCCATGAGAGGTCTGGCCCAGGAAGCCTGGCTGGCCATGTCTTGCTAGCTGGATTCCACAAGCCAAATAGTTCAACAATTAAAAAACGGCCCTAAAAGAACAAGTGCATGTACTTAGTTTGCGGAGTGTGGGATGTAGCATTCCAGTGCTTGCTGGGAGCATGCGCAGAGAGGTCCAGAAATAGTATACCTCATCTCTGCCATCCTGGTGTAGGCAGCTATGGACACAAACTGTCTTGCTCCAAGATGTCAGACCACCCTTTTGAGACTTCAGTATATATAGCCTTGGCCAGATCTTCAGTCCAAAAAGGCTCACATGAGGACTTGGTAGTTATGACAGCCGCAAACTCAACAGACAACTCGGTGCCAATTAAGATTCACAGATTTAGAACAACACATGGGGTTTTTTGTTTGCAGAGAGCATGGTGTGTGTTGTTAAAAGTGGGAAACAGTCACTTATGGTCTTTAGGATTTGCAACATCACATAGTTCTTCCTTGGCTTGGTCTTTGGTTTTTCTTGGCACCTTCTGGTATTGTTAGGATGTTCTGTTGGTTGTCCTAGTTCACCTGGCACATGACTGCTGGTGCTTTGGACCGTCTAGAGTGGGGTCGTCTTCATCCTATTTTTTTATTGTTGGACCACAGGAGGTAACAGGCTTCACCTCCAGAATGAATGGACAGCCTCTTTAGACTGAATCTGAGGCCTCTCCATCAGCATAAACGTTTTACTAGGAATGCTGGGATTTTACTCTTGCTCTTGTCCCCTGCTCTCTTACCTCACCACCTATTCCTCTTCCTCACTCCTTTCTTCTAATCCCTCCTTGGCTTGAATTTCCACCTCTCTTGTCCACCTTCTCTGTTTTTCTCTTGTACCTTACTATTGCCTTTTCGCCTCTTCTTTCTATTTCTGCCTCCTCCGCCACCAGCCCCCTCGCCTGCTCTGCCTACTCTCCCACACCTTAATTTTAATTTTACATTTATATAGCGCAGAGACCACTGACCCTGAGGCTTAAGGGCACTGACAAACATATAGCATACTCGATTTAACAGACCAGCAGGAAAGAGAAAAGTGCGAAGGTGGAATAGAGTTCAGAAGACCAGCAGATGTTTATTTACACAGGTATGTCTTCAGTCCTTTTCTGAAAACATGAATGGAATTTTCCAATCTCAATTTCAGAGGCAGATTTTTCCAAGCCACGAGAGCTGCAGAAAAAAAGGTACCAGCCTTGGTCTGCGATAATCTACATGCCGGGACCATAAACTGAGATTGATTGTTGGATCTGAGATTATGTTTACTCACCTTAGATCTTAATTCCTCATTAAGATAACTAGGGCCAGAGTTATTCATACAATTAAAAGAAATAGCTAGGAGCTGAAAAAGAATTTGTTC
Organism: Ambystoma mexicanum; assembly: GCF_040938575.1. Lineage (NCBI taxonomy): Eukaryota > Metazoa > Chordata > Amphibia > Caudata > Ambystomatidae > Ambystoma > Ambystoma mexicanum. The sequence continues at coordinate 975,102,391 of NC_090934.1, read as the reverse complement.
CTTGATAGGGAGCCAGTGACGTTCCCTTCTCGCCTCAGAGATATGGTCTAACCTTTTCTTATCCAGAACAACCCTGGCAGCATTGTTCTGCACCACCTGCAGTCTATTCAGTTCACAGTTTGGGAGACCATTCAACAGGCTACTACAATAATCTAACCTGGAGCTAATCAATGCTCTGGCAAGCGTTTCCCTACTAGTATGATAAAGAAGGGGCGGGCATGTGAAAGCAATTTAATGTAATAAGAGGACAAAACCACCAGACTACCGACCTGTGCTTTCATGTTAAGGTTACTGTCAAGATAGATATCCAGAGTCGTTACTTTTTTCTTGACCACTATAACACATTTATCAATTACCAATTTGGAGTATTGATCTTCAAGTTTACAAATCTTGGGGACAGTACCCACAAGCATGAACTCTGTCTTGCTTGTGTTAAGAGCCAAACCATTGGAACACATCCACCTTTGAATGAGCAGGTACATTCTGTTGATGTTAGTTTCATCCACTGAAAAGACACCAGTGATGGGTATGATACACTGAGTATCGTAGGCGTGATTAGTAAACTCTGTTATTAATGTCCAGAAAATCAAGGAAAGGCACAGTAAAGAGATTATAGAAAACGGGTGAGAGGCAGGCTCCCTGAGGGGAGCCTTGAGTCCACTTCTGGATGTTGGCATCTGCCAACTTGCTGCTCACTCTCCAATGGCGATCTTTCAAAAAAAAAAAAAAGAAGTGACCCAATCAGCCGCTGACACTGAGAAGCCCGCCACCTCCCTCAGCCTGGAGATGCCGAAAAACAGGGATTTGTGCGCCATTCTGGCCGCAAATCCCTGTTTAACAAATGGGGATTTGCGGGCAGAATGGCGCACAAATCCCTGTTTTTCGGCACAAATAATTCCATGAATCAGTCCCTAAATGTGTTCTCTGCATGCATTCAGATTTTAACATGGTGTATGTCCCAGTTGTCAATATTAGAAATGTCAACCTTCCTCACAGATGGGGAATCTTTAATGATAAGGGCCACTCCACCTTCCCTCACCGTTGCTCTAAACTGCACATTAGCACACCCCCTCCACGCAAGGCCTTTTTTGTTGTTGCATAGATCGGCCTGTTCAGTTGTGATTGAGTTAGAACCACTGTATGGGCACTCTGAGCGTGGAGGTTCTGCTGAGCTATATTGCTGGGGTGAACTGAGTGCCTTGCTGCTCCATTGGGCAAGTTGCCAAGAGTGCAGTTGCCATTTTGTAATCATTCATTCAGTATGCTTGTAATGTTTCTGTAGGCTACTATACTGAACTTTCTACCACTTTGGGACCCAGTAAAACTGTATTGTTAGTTCCATGTGTATTTTAGTGGAGTTGTACAAGTGGGTTTGTGCTGGGTCCAGTCCTGATTGATCATTGGGGCCACAGACTTGTGCCCCATTGATATTTGTTTTCTCAATGCTATTGTGGGGTGCATGGTACTGTGGTAGAGGAACTGTAAAGCATATATCTCCCCTTCTCCGTGCCTGCATACTTCCCCGGTACTCCTGGATTGTAGGTGACCCCATCTGCACCTGGTGATTTTGCTGGAATAAGGTATTTACATGAGGCTGAGGATGAAGTATGGAATCCAAAGCTTTTTCAATATGCCACACTTGCATCACAGAGCGAGTGGCAGTTACTAACTCCATGGCTGCTCCATTCACATCCTCTGGGATCTAACCTGTCACTTCAATCACATAGTAAAATGACGGGACAGCCAATCAGAGACCGTACTCTTGATTGCCAAACAGCTACCACAGTTTCCTGCTCAAGGGCCCAATTGCATTTCGGAAGGGTGGCCTAAACAGACTGGTTGTATGGTGTTAGAGGGCCCAGCCTGTCCGGCCCCCCAAGTGGTGAGGATTCCCTGTGGTGCAGGGCGGCCCAATGGGCCCATTCAGCAGCAGGCAGCTCTCAGCTGCAAAGACCACGCAGACACCGGTGATGGCTCCAACTGCAAGTCCATTGGGCACCTTTATTGACATGGGTCACATGGTCACTCATGTGACCACAAACATGTGATTCGGCACAAGCCCTGTGCTGACGTCACAACATATGGGAGTTAGGAGCTGGTTGGCGAACATAGAGAGAAGGGGGAAGGCACACGAGAGGGTGCTTATTGAGTGGTGTAAGGGAAAGAGAGGGTAGTGGAGGACGAGGAGGAACAGTGAGAGAGAAGAGGCAGCGATAAATCACAACTGAGTCTGATGGGTTGGAAGAAAAGAAGAGGAGGACGTGGAGGGAGAGAAGGAAGAACATTGTGATGGAGACGCAGAATGGAAGAGGGGACATATCAAGCTAGAGAGGCAAGGAGGAGAATATCCAGGGAGAGGAGGAGTAACAGATAGAGATAGAGATATAGAGAGAGAGACAGCGAGAGAGAGAGAGGGGATTAGGAGGTACGTCAAGAGAGAAACATCAAGGAAGGCAAAGAGGAGCAGAGGAAAATGTTTAGGAGAGCGTATGAAGAGACCGATGCGCCAGATCTAATGAAGCAGGTGACAGTTGGAGGCTAATTATAACTACAAAGATGCAGTCAGGGCAATCGCAGGACAGCCATGAGAGAAAATGGGACCACCCAAAGTCTTATCAGGAGGGAACAGAAAAGTACCCTGGGATTCAACTGTTCCTGCAGAGTCTGATGGCTGACCCTAGACAGATGAACCAAGGGTGCTGAGGTGGTGGTGCCCAGTAGCAGAGTGTCTAGGAGTAACATCACAACCTGATGAATCCTGTGCCAGTCAAGAAAGACCTCTGATCATGAAAGAAGGGCTCAGCAGCACTATGCAATCTCAGAGACTTTGAGTGACGATTTGATCTATGCAGGACATAGATGGAGTGGTAAAGACTCAGGACTATGGTCCTAAAAGAAGTGAGACGTTGAGTACAAACCTTCTCATTGGTTAATTGGACCCAAACACTACTACTGTTTGTGATAGAATGCCACTTGTTGTCCTCCCACCAGGAAAACACCATAGTCCTTGCACCATAACCATCGCCATTATTATGTCCCAAATGAACAAATCCAAAGAAGCTACAGTTGGTTTGGAATTGTCTGTTGATCCCCCAGCTGTAACAGCGTGCTGGTGTCTGATCCATCTAATATTGAATTATATATTACTCCGATTCGAACTGTACAGGGATGCCATTATAATGAACTTCAATGTAGACTCAATAATTACTGTGTCGAGATCTGCTGCTATTACTTCCTGTACACATGGATAACGAGAAGCATGAAAACCATAGAGAAGAAGGATAGGAGCAGTTGCGACCAGTCTGCCTTTCAGCCGTGCCTTGTTTTTCCTTGACATGGAAGGAAGTATGCATACCTCATGGTGATTTGGTGAACACCCAGGCAGCAAACATGAAGTTAAGCAATACATTAAATCCTGGTAGATATCTTAGAAAAGGTATCCGCACCTATTAAGAGTATGAGAGGGTAGCTACCACTGACGACACCAGCTCTAGCCGCATGGCCCATAACTGTCCAAAGCAACACAGAGTCCCTGATGCAGAGGGCCTCTACTTCCAGCCAGGGGTGTTGCTAGGTCTGGAAAAGATCCGGGGCTATGCTCATTTTGGAACTGTCGGGACTGAGGGCTAGCTAGCCTTTTTGGTTGTAACCCCTGAGCTTCTCTCCTGGCTACAACCAAAAGACCCGGGGTATAGCCCCCTCAGCCCCTCTACCCCCCAATAGCAACACCTTTGCAACCAGTGAGCCTCTGGGTTTGCGGGCGACTGCGGTGCATGACACAACTACAGCGCCTCTTCTTGATAATACCCAAAGCCATGTGTAATAATACCGCTTCCGGTTACATGCAGCATGCAAGCACCAATCTACCCTCATTACCTGCTTGCCCAAAAGAATTTCCTTTGGCTGGCGGTCATGATCCAATGGTGGATTCTTTTATTTTAAGATACTCATAAAGCAGACGCCTTTCTTAAAAAACAACGCTGAAATGCTACAATGTGCAGTGTTGGAATCACTGTTAACGGGCCCAGTGATAATGTAATTTTCAAACCGAAACCATAAACTAAGATGCTAAAAATGTAAAGTGTAAAAAGAAATGCTGAATTGTAAGTAGCTTTACAAACGTCAAAGCTACACAGTAGGTCCTGCAGCTCACTGCTTCTAACAATATGTTTGCAACTGCTGACACGTCAATAATGTGTGAATTATAGACAAAGAGGTGGAGAAATGCATTATATATATATATATATATATACACCTATTGTTTCATTTGATTTCCACAAATCACATTTGGGGAGTCGCGTGTTAGGTGCGCTGTCAAGGTTTCCACCCCACTAATGGCCGCTCATGCAGCTTTAGTGCCGAGCTGGACAGTCTGTGCGGTGACAAATCACAACCTTGACGTGTGTTTAAAATTCACAGAGGGTTCCTTGCTGAACAAGAAGAACAATCTTTTTTGTTTCTTTTCTGTAGAGTCTGATTTTATCTCTGAGTAACATGTACTTCCAGCGCATTTTACTTACAAGATAAGGTCTGAAGAGGAAATATACGAAACTTATTTTAGGAGAAAAACGAAATTGAATTTCGACAATGTCAGTCCTTCACAATCCTTGGCTAATAAGCCAACCGCTTTCACAGATATCCAACTGCCAACCACATTTCCAAATACACTCTAAGTCAGGCAGCATTGCCTAGGGAATCATTGTTCTATTTTTATTAGGAATGGAAACGCATTCTCTTAACACATGAAGAAGCTCTTTTTAAATGGGCCCATAACGTACATAAATGGCGGACAAGCCTCGTCTAAGATCCAGCAGCAGGACTACACCCTGCATTGGAGCATATTGTGGCAGAGGCATGCTTGGCATAGCAGTGTTAGCCATTGCCACTCTCTTCCACTTCACCTTGTTCCTGTATGGATACCCTCTTGGTGCTCACAATGAATGGATTACGCCCCATAGGTGGCAGCAGGAGGAGCCGCCATTACCAGCAAGCCATCTCTTCTCTCACCAAAAGTCCTTTCTGAAATGACACCTCTCGATTCGGGATACACCAGGGAGGTTGCTCTGCTACCCTGCCTGCCAGCTACTGCTGGAAGACAACATCCAAAATGGAGGGGAGTCCCCACCATGTTTATAGCTGCTGGGAGGTGGTATTACAATTAAAGTCAGACGCAGCCGGTAAACATTTTTTTAATTGAAGGAGCATACATGCTCCCCATGAATATATGGGAGTGACCGAGTATAGCAAGGGAGCCCAAAGCAACCAATGGGGTTTAGGAGGTTCCACCCCCTCAAATGTATTTAAAATAAGGGGTTAAAATGGTGCATTTTGAAAGCACACTTTTTGTGAAAAATTTGGAAAAATGCCAGATAATGTATCGGTGGTCAGCCATAATCTCGAAAATAAAATGTCGAAAGACAAAAATGTCGACAAAAAAAATGTCAAATTATTTTTTTCTATATTTTTTTGGGCTCTAGTATATATATATATAAAAAATAGGTAAAAACAAAAAAAGGGGCGTTGGGGGGAACCCCCTCATTTTCAAACAAAAAACATCATTAAAAAAATTAGAATTTTTTTTTCCGAGATTTTTTTTCGACATTTTGACTTTCGAGATTATCACTATGAACCTAATGTATCGCTTTTGTAGGGCAACGCATGAATAAAATCCTCTAGATGCATTCTACCTATGGTGCACAGGAGCATTTTGCATTTTCAGGATGCCTTTGCCCTCAATACATGCAAGTATAAAACGCATTTTCATACAAACTATGTCCATTCATGCCCATGCTGGCTTCACCAATATATTCCTGTATTCCCACATAAAAACATACTCATGCTTGCTTTGCCCATAATACCAGTAGTGAAACATGCCGATGCTGGCTCTGCCAATATATGTCTCTATCTCCATGTAGGACCATTCCCCTGTTGCCTTTGTCAGGAAAAAGAGATGCCATAGAAAAGTAAGAAAGTATACACTGATTGGTTGCTCTAAAATAGACCAGTATTGCCACATAAGAACACTTCTCATGTTTGCTTTGCCCTTAATGCTACAGCAGCAAAACATGTCCATGCTACAGCAGCAAAACATGTCCAGACTGATTACACCAATGAGGGCTTATATGGCTACACACAAATGCTCTTCATGTTAGCTTCACCCTTGATGCCAGTACAAAATGGCATGCCCGGCTAAGAATATATGTACAGATTGATCCCACCAAGGTAGGCCAGTATGGGCATATAAGAACCCTAATCCTGTTTGCTTTACCCTAATGCCCAGTAAAAAAAGGCATGGCACAGTAAGAAAATATGTACAGACTGGCTATATCAATGTAGGCCACATAGGCACATAAGAATACTCATGCTGGTTTGACCCCTAATGGCAGTAAAAAATGTCATGCCACAGTAAACATGTCCAGGCTCGATGCAACATTGTAAGCCAGTATGGCCATGTAAGAATACTCCTTTTTAATTAAGGATAATGGATTGACGATTGACAAGGACTGATTAACAGCTGGCTCATAGACTTAAGATGGTCGCTGTGCAAGGAGGATGATCTTTTTTAATCAAGGCCATGCCTCGAGATCAGCCTGCAACTCCAGTTCCACAAACCTACAAATCCAACTCCGCCTCCCCCTCTGCCGGCATTCCCACTGCTTCCTCCGCCTACAACCTTAGTGCAGGTGATGGGGCCACAGCCTCTTAATGAAAGGCCCTGACAACCAAGCACCTTTGGAGACTTCCAAGAGTCAAGAGTCAGGTCAACCTTCCGGTCCGACCATAGAAAACAGGTCTCAAGATACAGATGAGGAAGAGGAAGAAGCAGAACTTCCCTCCTTTGTCAAGGCATTTCTTGAAAGGCTTAAGGCTTGGCGAAATTGTTGGCACAACCTATAGCATAAGAGGAACAGCCAGAGTCTGGAGTCCTAGCAGAGGTGTTGGTGCAGCAATCTTCTAACAAATCGGATATGCCAATCCAAATGGATGTGCTGATGGTTGCGAACAAAACTGTGGGCGAAACCTTATTTGTGTCCCTTAGTGAGCAAAAAGCTGGATGTGCGATGTAGACAGGTCAGGTTTGAAAGGCCCCTACGTACATCTCATCCACAATCCATTCATCAGTGGTGGTAGCTGCATCATTGTACGTGAAGCCTGGCATGGCAGGAACATCCACTGCCTCATCAGCAGCGTCTTTATTAGCAAAAGAAGACAAGCAGCTATAAGTCATTGGAACAAAGGCATACCTGAATACAGTATTGCACTTACGTTGGGCAAATGTGGATGGATTGCTGGCTGCTGCAAATCAGAGGCTCTGGAGAGAGATCTCAGACTTTGCTCAAGATCTGCCCATGGACAAACAGGCAGCTTTTAAATCAGGCCTAACAGAAGCACAGCTTGTGGCTCGAGATTTATTAGAGTCCTCAGTAGGGCACATTGATCCAGCCAGCAGAGACATGTGCATTGGGGAGGACATGAGAAGGTCCGCGTGGATACATGCTGCTAGTTTTACAAGTGACGTACCAGAGAAAATACTAGACATTCCCTTTGAAGATCCTGACCTTTTCCATTCCTCCACAGACAAGGTATTCACCAAAAATGTGTACGCAAACCGCAAAATCCTTGGCAGTGCTCTCTAAGCCAAGGGCAAATCGTTTTCACAGAGCCAGTCAAGATCTGATCCCAGGTCTAGGTCCTTTGGAGAATTCAGACAATTCCAAGAGAGGAGAGCGAGCGAGGCAGCCAAACAGACCCCTCAGTGCCAATAGGCATAAACAACAGCAAACTTCCCATAAAGGGTTTCATTTGCCCCCCTCCTGTCATAAATGCATCCAGGGCCATGAGTCCCCAGTTGGGGGCAGTTTGGCCCTGCAAATGGAGCAATAGTGTCAACAATTCAACGACTCTTTGCTAATTTCCGGGGTTTCTGGTGGATTCCGAATACCTATCCCCTCCCCAACCCCTCCCCGTTAATAAGGAAGTTGAATGTCAGAGGCACACAGAAGGGGAGTGAAGAACAAGTCCAAAAGATGATTGAGTTGGTGTCATTAAATCATCACAGAGCCACTAGTTGTTAAAATTGATTGTTGTGCTGTCCAAGCTTGGCGTAAGCTGGTGCTCCTGAATCTACTTCTGCAAAGTCAATCAGATACTGAAATTCTATGCCTAACCCATGCCAATGGCAGATGAGATAGTTGACCGCATTTCGCCGGTGAAGTGTATCTTCACTCTCACCACCTCAAAGGACTACTAAAAATGACTGTTAGCTCGAGAAGACCAATAAAAGGCAGCCTTCGTCCCCTCATTGGGTTTGTACCAATTCACAATGTTACCCTTTGGCCTCCATAGAGCATCTGCTACCTTCCCAAGGATAATGGACATGAAGCTCCAACCTCAGCACGCCCATTCAGGGGCATGCCTTGGCAACTTTGTGATTGATAGTCACATGTGGTTGGAGCACCTAAAAGACTACTTCCTGGTTGCTCACAGTTTGCGAAAGGATGGTCTCCCCACCAATCCAACCATGAGTCAACTGGCCTTGTCCACTGTAAAGTATCTTGGGTTTCTGGTGAGAAAATCATTAGTATAACCTCAGTAGGCTAAAGCCCAGGGCATCTAGAATATTCCCACTCCTAAGAACAAGGAGTCAGAGGCTTTCTGCGACCTCGTTGGCTACTATAGACACTTTATTGATCAGAAAGTAGTGAAAACTCAAGCAGTGTGCCCTCCCATTAATTATTTTGAATAATTTTCTTAGAATTGTATTATATCAGCCCTGCTGCACGTTCCTGGGTAAAGCTGCTACTCACCCCGCAGCCCTAAAACAAAAACAATTCTATGAACTCTACCTAGGCTGCCAGCACTGGGCTCTCTTATGTACTCCAGAACATTAAATGGAAATAACTGCTGCACTGGGCTCCAAAACTATGATTTTAAAGCAATAGGCTTATTGCAATCTTAAGTCAAACATAAAATACTGCTGACACAAGCCTAATGGTACCCGTGCATTGTGTGTCACCCTCCCTGGGCTTTGTCAAGGGACAATCACTTAATGCATCTTTTTACATCCAAGTTCTAGCAAATTTGATAGTATAACAAATGCATTTTCATTAAGTAGCCATTATTCGTGCTGTAGAAAATAGAGTGGGAGAAAGAAAGGGTGGCGAAAAAGCCAAAGAACACATTTTAGAAATTCACCCAAATATAAACTTTTGCTATTCTGCTGCATGTATCAGACATGTCATTAGTCTTACCAGAAATTTAGAACACGCCTTGCAAGTGATCCTCACAGTAATTTCTTAATCCCTTGTTGCATCCTTAGACGCTAAGCACCCTCCTATTTCTGCAAAATCAAATACAAAAAAAACATAAGATTGTATGATTCTTCTCTTGTAAAGTCGCCCTAAATTCATGACGAATTATCATTTATACTATCCTATGGGTGTAAGGATTTGTTTACATACCATACTAATCTTAAAATCAAGCGAACTTGAGGAATAGATGTATTTCTTGGACTGATAGCTTCTACTGGTTGACAATTACCATCCCCATGGTGTCTCAAACCTACAAACAAACCAACGGATCATGTTTGCTGAGAGTCTAAATATACTCAATCATACCAACATATTCTACATTTAGATTGTGTTATTAAATGCCTCTCATGCCTTATACTAGCCTGATTAGTGCATTTAAATCTGGAAGAGGGATTATTCTTTCAAATTGGTGGCATTTTATGTTCGTGAACACAGGGGCCATATTTATTTTTAATGTATTCAAATGTTATGTAACGTGATGATGTCACAGGTTCTTTGTGGACTTGATTCTCATCTGTTCGTTCTCACGTTTGAATATAAATGCCCTCACTATTTGGATACACAACCATATTTATAAAGCTTCACTTATTAGATCCTAAAGGTTTTAACTGAGAATTCCTCTTGGGGATTAGCCAACGTTTACTTACACAAGTGCTCCAACATTGAAACAAGACTTAGTCCCAGGCATAGGCATTATTCTAAACAGGAAGTATAAGCCAATATACCATACGGGGCAACCACTAAAGGTTTTTTTTCAAATGTGCCCATTGCAATATGCGTAAATATGCATTGAATAACATTAGAATTTACATGACTACAAACACGCAAACAATACACAAAACTTTATAAATTGCAGAGCAAAACATGATGTACATAATTGTTGTTGTGACAAACTGTATGTAGGAAGTATAATTAGGGACTTGAGTGTAAGAATCAGAGAGCATCTCCACAGCATAACTGTTTCGGACCACAAATCACCTATTGCAGAGCACTGGCAGCAGGAACATCCCTTGGAGAATAAGGAAGAGTTAAAATGTTATGGTCTCAAACATATCCCAGTGGACGCACATCTAGGAGATTGGGAAGCCATCCTTCACCAAGAAGAATCAAAGATTATGTACTTACTCAGATCCACAAGAGATGGGTTGAATTCCGACCATGAGATGCACTTTTTTTTTATAACACTTGTATACATGGTATTTTCATGGTAATTCTATATGCTTGGGTTTGGATATAAATTAGGAGCCTATGTGTCACATACTTGATTCACTGTTGAAAATATTTTGATAATAGGGTATATGATTAGGCAAAACATATATTTTTCCATCTCTCCAAATAAATGTTAAGAGGAATTAGCACCCAAAACATACCAGATTTAATTTTTTCAGTTCTGAATATATCTTTATCTAGGAGCACAGACAGATAAATGAAAGGTTGGGACAATTTCGAGTCTGCGGATCAGGAGTGACGTCAGCACGCCACATGAATAATGTTCTTCGGACAAATATAAACCGAAAAAAGGTACACACACTGGCTTATGCGGCACGGTGCAAATTTCAATTAATATTATTTGTCTATAGTTGATAAATAAAATCATGCAATGTATCTCACTAAGCATGGAAGCTGTGCAAGCTTGGGATAGGATATTTATCAATGTGCGGTTATGAACACGACATATATATATTTAGATTCCTCAAAATCTCCTATAGGAATTCTTATTTAAACACTTTTAGATATAACCAGTGAAGTTTTATTAATATGGTTGTGTACCAAATAGTGAGGGTATATATTTCGGTAATTAGGCTTGAACAGACGAGAATGAAGTCTGCGAAGCCTGCGTGACGTCATGATGTTACGTGAGCAACGTTCTTTAAATACATTTAAAATAAATATGGCGCCTGCTTTCACGGACGCGGAATGCCGCCAATTTGATAGAACAATCCTCCTTCCAGATTTGAGTGCCGAAGAAATACATCTATTCCGGTATTTAAACAAGTCCTTACGCTCTTAGGATAGTATAAATGATAATACACCGTACATTTTAGATGCCATTGGAAGAGACCGAATCATATCTCCTTTTGTTTTTTGTTGATTTTGCAGAACTAGGATGTAAGGATGCAACAAGGGATTAAGAAATTGCTGTGAAGATTACATGCAATACGTGTTATACATTTTTGGTAAGACTAGTGATATGTCTGGTACATGCAGCAGAATAGCAAAAGTATTTATTTTGGTAATTTTCTAATATGCGCTCTTTGGCTTTTTCGCCACCCTTTCTTTCTCCCACTCTATTTTGTACAGCAGAACTAATGAATAACTAATGGAAATGTTTCAAAAAATCATTTTATTTTGTTATGCTGTTTAATTTGCTAGAACTTGGATGCAAAAGAATGCATTAAGTGATTGTGCCGTGACAAAGCCCCACGAAGGTAAAACACAATGCATGTCCACCATTAGGCTTGTCTCGTCAGTGTTTTAGGTTTGAAGTAAGATTGCAATAAACCTATTGCTTCAAAATCATAATTTTGGAGCCGAGTGTGGCGGTTATGTCCATATAAATTTCTGCAGGAATATTAGCTGGCTGAACAAACATTTGGGAGTCTTGACCGGTTTGGTCTCTGTGCCGCCCCAGCAAGCATCTCTAGAGCCAATGTTAAACTGGTGCAGAAAAATATATGGAGCATCGAAGGGATTGGCGTGACCACATTGAGATAAAGAAATGGTCAGTCTTCAGGTATTATGATTATGGCTGCAGTGGACGAAATGCTGATTGTATGCATTGGTTTCACTGTAAGCGAATAAGGAGTGTTTTGCTGCACCTGAGGACTAGCCACCATCTCTCCTTGACTAAGGGCCACAGCGTAAATTGCACAGACCTGGAATCAATTTGCTGCCCTTGTTATTGTTTTTAAATGTAATTGTGTATAGTTAAACGACAATAACAATAGCAATTCCATTGACAAAGTAATTTGATTTTATCTAACGAGATGGCCCATTTCTGGTTTCTCTGTCCACTTTTTGAGAACCTAGGAAAAAAATGCAACACCAGTTTTAAGGAAGTCAAATTGCAGGTTGATTAAAGAGGCAATGCGACTTATACTCTCTTTGCCATCTAGAGAGATAGCGGCAGTGTATATGTTCTTAGAAGCCACAATACATCTGCTTGCGGGCAATTTGCCCAAATTACTGTGTTTGCATTGAAATACATTTTATGGATTTTTATTGTACTGTGCACTTAATGTATTTTCAATTTTATATTTGCGTAGTCTTTTTGTAGTCTTTTATGGGAGACTCCAGCTTCGAAATAAAAATGAATTAATTTATTCATATAAAGTTCTGTAGCAAATAGAAACTTTATGCCTAGCTTCTCAACCATTAATGAACCCCTAATGGATTAATGTATGGTGTCGTAGTTCAACAGAAGAACATGTAATAAAGTGACTGAGAAAGCCCTTAATCGATGCAAGCTTCCTCTATGCCATATATTCTACTGACCATTCCTGATTTTTCAGATGGGTTATCGTTCCAATGGATGCATCACAAGTGGAACTGGAAATCAGTGTTATCGAGTCAAGAAGAGAGTGGAGCAATCCAGACTTTGCATTATTAGAAAGCTCCAGCTGAGGGAAACAGATTGTCACAATAGAATTAGACTGTTTGGCAATTCAGTGGGCCATAGAGGCCCTGAAATGCTACATAAAATGGGGTAAATTCATGTTTGTCACAGTCCATTATCTCTTAACTTTGCTTGCCCAAGTCAAATAAATCAACCAGAGTTATGAGTTGATTCTTGGTTCTCCAATTGTATACCTTTTTGATAGTCCATCGAGCAGCCCGGCAGGAAGCTAACATGAACTATATTAGCAATTACTCAATTGACGGACCCATTGGGGCAAACGAGAAGCGAGGTAACTATGTGACAGTCTTCTGCCTGACTCGCTGATCAGCCAGGGATTAGTTCAGGGTACCAAGGTCCTCCCTGCGCTAATAGATAAGGGCCTGGGCATGGAATGCAGAGGAACCCTGGTTCAGACTCCCTTGGTCTGTGTCGCTTTGCAGGAGTCAGTTGCCCTGAACCCACCAGAGCCCCTCATCATGCTAGAGACTCCCAAGAACCTCTACCATTCCCCTAAAGATCACAAGGAGGTGCTTGGAGAGCCCCATGTGGCCCAAGGGTACTGCAAACCCACTTTCCGTAGTACCTGTGAGGTTTGTAGACCTTTCCGGGTCTGCTGAACCATTCGGTGTATCTGAAGACACGCTTGCAAAGTCCACAAACTTGTAAAAAAAAAGTGAGCATCATGGTAAACATAGAAACAGACTTCACGGTAGTCCCATCTCCCCAACTGCACTTACCAGCAAACAAGCAGCATACCGGCTTGTTCCAGGTGTGAGGAGCTCTCCCTGAAACACACACACACACACACACATTTTAAGATGGCTCGCAGGGTTGACATGGAAACAGAATTCACAAAAGGAAACTGCTCCTGAGGAAGGGTTTAGCCGAAACACGTCGAGCTCATCATTTTTATTTTATTGTATCTTGTGTTGATTAAATAATTGGTGAATTAAACACCACAGAAATAGCATTCTCTATAATTACATGTTGATGAACATTAACCATTGGTGAACTGATGAAAATGTGACATAATATGCAATTAACATTGCTATATCTACTATTTGACTGATAACAATTAAGAAGGTGTGCAGGGGATGGGAGTGTCCACCAGTGGCGTAACACAACATTTGGGGGCCCCCTGTGAGCCATGCTGAGGCCCAACCCCCCCCAACTCAGCAACAAATCACAGGTCGCGTCACACTCTGGGCTGGCCTAGATTACCACGCTTGTGCAATACACACGAACGTGCTGCTGCAGGGATATGCTGCACACTGCACTGAGAGAAAGATATAAATATGTACTTTAATACATTATACAGAACACTTTCTGAGAATAATTGGCTAAAAAGCCAGAGCATTTGCAATTGTTTTGTAGAGTAACACCAATCCAAAAATCCAACATGCAAGTCACCAACAGTGCACAGGAACATTAATGCTTTAATATAATGCTTTGCTATTACATATAATAATAAAATAATAATAATTAATAAAAAATGCCATGCCACAATGTGAACATGTCCAACCGGCTGCACAATGTAGACGAGTCTAGACACGTAATAACATATTATAGTAAAGCATGCCAGGCCATATTTAGACATACCTAGACTGGTTGCACTAAAATGCCAATCGAAGCAATAAGATTCCATGTGTTAATATCCCCGCAGAAATATCGGCATACAAAAATATCATATTTTTGCAGCAATATTAAGCCATGGAACCTGCGGGGCACACCCCGTCATCCCCCATATTATTTTAAAGGGAGTGGGGGACACCCCCGCAACCACTGCTCCCAATAACCCTAAATATTATCCCCACTAAAAATATCGCCTATGGCCGTTCCCGACGACCATATATATATGGTGATATTTTTGGTGGGGATAATATTACCTGATACCAGCAATAACACTTATCATGGTTATTTTGTCACAGATCCCCAGAAAAATATACAATTCTGCAGCTAGACTGGTAGCACCCAAATGCCAGCCTAGTCAGGTAATTACACTTAGCAGGACAGCTTTATCAGAGATGCCCTGTTAAAAAAAGTCAAGCCAAACTAAGAAATGACCAGACTGGCTGCACCAAAATGCCTCTGTAGCCACTAATACCACATATCATGCCTGCTTGGCCTGGACATGGATGGCCATTACGATTTATTGTACAATCCCTTTCCTACACACCCCCCGCCCCCACATATCCCCTCTCCCTCCCACCCCTGCCCCAAAATCAGCTTCTCGGCCCAGAATTACCTCCACATCCCTTTTCCTTGTCCCAATGCTTGAGTATGAGGCTCCTTGCCTCATAGGTAAGTACTGGGATGAGGAAGAGTGGGACTAGGAGTAATGAAGATTACATGTAACTAAGCCAGGTATTACTTCCATGTCCCTCTACCTCACCCCAGTACTTCTGTATGAGTCAAAGTGCCTCATGCACAAGTACTGGGACGAGGAAGAATAGGGCTATGAGTAATGAAAATTGCCAATAAGGAACCACAGGAATAAACACAAGTAGTGGCACAACACCATTGAGCTAACTGTGCTTCAGCCATGTCCAGCCCCCCCCCAACCTCACCAGAACACCCCTCCCCTTTGAAATTTTGGACTATGTTGATTCGACCTGGCTGACCTACAGAGTCATTGCCGGACAGAATACGACACAGATATTTAACAGCACCTGGGTTTTCGCTTTTAACAAAGACCCAGCAATTAATAACGTAAAACATTTCCCTGTAAGTATCTGCATTCAAATGCATAATTCTTTAGGCAATTAATCTTGATGTGAGTTTGGTACTTGCATGACAGGGAAGTGATTGGAAGGGTAGAGAGGCGACAGGAGACCGCTTATTCTCACAGCACTCCATAAGTGGTGCTTTCAGACTTAAAGGTAAGAGTTAACTGCTTGCAATATTGAAGCTGCACTAGAATAGTCTCATTAGAATGCCCCACACAAATAAGCGTGCCCCTCCCCCACCGCTTGTGAAGTTAGCACCTCTCTCAACATTTGAAGGGTTAGCACCCTCCGAAATGAAGGTTTTGTTGCTCCCCTGAACACAAGCACACACACCATTCACCATACACACACGTGCACACCCAGCCACCCGGATATTTAAGTGTGTGCACCCTTTCACCATACGCTCACAGAGACCGCCAACTATACATTTACGTGTGCTCCCTTTCACCATACACTCACACAGGCAGCCACCTATACATTTAAGTGTGCACCCTTTCACTATACACTCACTCACACGCGCACGTATCATGGGGTTGAGTGGAGCCCTATTGCTTCAAAAGGAAATGGTTTCTTGTTGAAGTCACTCCAACTTCATAAAGAAATTATTTCCATTAAGGACCGAACCATAATGAAAATAATTTCTTTATGAAGACAGAGAGACTAAAAAAACTATACAAAAAAGTTGTTTTAGTCCAAGGGGGCCCCTCCCAGGACATGTGGTGGTGGGTCCCCCTGCACCGCAGGCGGTGCGGGGCCCCCGTTACACCAGTGGTGTCCACCACTTGAGGACACTGTTCTTTTTGCATGTTATTGTAACGGCTTCCAGTGCCAAAGCCGTGTTTTTCTCTCCCACACCCATACAACAATTGAACTACTGTACTATATTTCTACCTGTCCAAATACATGACAATAAAATGGTGTGCAGGCCACAACCAACCTTGGAGTTTGGGTTGTTGGAGCAGGTTGTCGCTGATGATTGAAAGAGTTTGGATACAAGGACCGTGGAGGAGTGGAGGCCAATGGAGTCGAGAGGAGGAGAAGGGGCTAGGTGGATGCAGTGTTAGAAGGTGGTAAAATCAAGAGGAGTGGAGGAAGAATTAGATGAGGTGGTTATATCAGAAGAAGGTGACGAGAGTGTGGAGGAGGTGGTAACAGCAGGAGGAGGTGGGGAAGAATTAGAGGAGGTCATTATATTAGGAAGAGGTGGTGGAATTCTCAGTTAGAAGGCAGTGACATCATGCAGAAGTAATTATATCAAAAGGTGGTTTTAAAAGTGTAGAGAACTTGGTGAAGAGCTGGAGGAGGTGATTATATCAGGAGGAGGTGTAGAGAGTCAGGAGGAAACCATGTTCAAAGGAGGAGGTGGTGACATCAAGGAGGAGGTGGTAACAAAAACAGTAAGATTAGGAGAGGATGAGGAAGCCATCTTGCCTTAAGGAAGATGGGAGGAGCTACAAGACCGAAGTTGGGTACTCAGAGTAGTGGAGAACTTAGAAGAAAAGAGGACCGGGTGCAAGCCTGAATGTGACAGGGAAGAAGAGGGTGTTGGCGGAGACTCCTGGCCCCAACTCCAAACTCTTGTGAAGCTTGCTTTGTATCTATACCTGGTGGAAGTGATGGAGAGGTGCACCCGCGAGTGATTTCAGGAAACCGACTCAGACTTATGGAGGAATACTCATTGCTAGTTAGCCAAGAATATGGGTCCCAAGAAAGTCCTCGTTTGGCTTAGTAAGTGAGAAGTGGCAACCACCCTGGGACAAGAAGGTGAGAGACTTACCATTTTGGCGGTGCAGGAAAAAATTGGCGCCAACAGAATTACTGACACTTTTCCCCCTCTACCATGCTACGGGTATGGTCCTGGAGTGGGGGATTTCCATTGGCAAAATCAGCAAAATCTGCAGAATTCCGCCAAAAATTACCCGTAGAGTACAATGGACTCAGAATATAGGAATTAACTCTGCCACTGCCACTTGTAATACGGCGGTAATTCCGCTGGACCAAGTGGCAGTAACAGTAATTCTGTTGGGCGGTATTCCGGAGGATTTACCGCTGGATTGCCGCCCAACTCGTAATGAGCCCCTTTGTATTTTCATAAACCTCTGTTTACTAGTTGAACTTTTGTGTTGACCTTCTTGCACTGTATAAATAAAGACTGTAAACCACCTTCCCAGAGGCCAGTCGTTCATGTGTCTCACTCGGCTCTCTGTGACAGGTCATATTTTATTCTAATAATAGAAAGAAATGATATCCGTGAATCATGAAATGATGAGACCTACTTATTTAATATATAACAAGCAGAAAAGCTATTGTTTAGCCCTCCTGATTTGGGCCTCTTCATGCTGTATGTGAATCAAACACAGAGCATTTTAAAGTCACTTATGAAATCTTTAGCTAATGGAATGCGGACCTATTAGCAGACCTCATAAAAGTAATAACTGGCAATCTGCAAAACAATACATCTATCACTCTGAAAAGATAATCTAGGGTTTGCATTATGAAGCTATACAACCAGTACTTGAACTGAATATCTCCCAGCAAAAAGCATTCATATACATTATTCATGATTCCACTTCTTTTTGATTGTATGCAGGTGTCTGCATTTAAGAGAGCCAAGAATGTACAGATCGCGATCCGCCCTCTTGACCTAAATCACACTTTGGTTTCAAAAACTCTTGAGGGCTCCGTTTTAGCGCAACGACTCAGAACTGCACCAAATCTCCTGGATTTTAGGCAAGTGTAGAAAGACCCACTCCTTGCAGGAAGCTATGGCATGACCCAATATCACAGCAGAGCCACACAAGACTGCTACTCTGACCCCTCCACGTTGAAATGCTTGATGAGGAATAGCACGAATGCTTAATGATGTGGTGTTACAGTCCAAAATTAATCCCACATGCTGAATGTCCTTTGAGGATTTGTGATTGACACTGCACTGTTGTAGCCTTCTACCCATTTCCCAACAACCCCCCTTCAACTACTGTCTTTCAACCCTCAGCCATTTATGGTGCTGTACTGCTCCGAGACTTTAAATTCATGCTTCAGAAACACCCCAAAATAAGATTAAAAGTGATCAGTTTGGGCTGCACAAGGAAACAACTTGCAATGCACATGCAGCAAAATACAAGTTGAAGCTTAGGCATCGATGTTTGTATACATTTAGAATGAGACTTTTAAAGACTTGATTGTTCATATGTCTCGTCACCGGTTTTGATGGACACCAATGAATGCAGAATATATGTGTTCACCAGTTTGTGGTCTCTCAGAGGCAAGTAATGATGAGAGCCATAGAGGAAAATACAAGGGGAGAAGATAACGGAAGAAACAAAGTAAAGGACCATGCAGGAGTCAACAGAGGGGCTGCATGACTTATCTCACCGGGGTATATAGAGAAGAGGATAGTTGCATCAAGTGACGCATTATGCCCCTGTACAGGCCTCATCGGTCTAGGTGCATTCTCATAAGTACATGTACTGCCATTATGGGTTATTTTACTGCCACTAAATGTCCTGATCAAACGCAGATAGGGCTGCAACCCGAACTAAACGCCCTGCAACAGTATGCAAATAACAATTATTTAGAAAACAACAAAAGAAAAACTAAAATCATGATTCTACAAAAACATGACAAGAACACCAACGACCTCAACTGGCATTTGGACCAAACAAAAATCGAGATCATCAAAGCGTTCAAATACCTAGGAGTTCACCTGGAAAGCTCACAGCACGAAACCACCATGCAAGTAGAGCTATACGCAAAGATCAACAAACTAGCGGCCCAAGCAGAGGCAGAAGGCGGCAAATTTGGGAAATTCTCACTTTACAAAATGAAGGTTGTGCCTGCCATCACATACGGCATCGAAGCTATGCCCACCATTCCCAAGCAATTATGGGCGAAACTTGAAGCCTTGTTTTGGCGGAAAGTGCTCAAACCGCCCAATTCCACGTCAGGAGTGGCCATTAGACGTGAACTGAGCCTGCAGTCCCTAGAATGCACGCTAAACTGTAACACCGTCATGCTTTTTAGGAAGTGCAGACTGGTCGATAGCGTCAAAATATTCAAGATGATTAAACTTGAGATGGACACACGAAACTCCGTCATGTTGACAGACTGGCAAAAGGAAAATCAAGCCCTACTCAGCTCAATTGCATCTGATGAAGACAAACTCGCCTGCAATCCATGCAAAGTCTTACGCAAAATCAAAGACGCTGACTGGACAAAGACCCTAGACACTGCAGCCGAATTACAGCTCACCTCTCACTTGCTAAGTAACGTTCTGAAACGAAACGAGCGCCAACCTCTTATAAAGCAATTCCCAAATAGACAGGCTCGCAACTTAATCCTACGCGCACGCCTAAATGTAATGAAAACAAATGAAATACTATACATTAGAGGACTTGCACAAACGGACAGCTGTCGATTTTGTCACACCACCCAACAACCATCAAAAGAAAAAGTACGACATCTATTGATGGTTTGTCCAGCCACCGAAGCTATTAGAAACCGTTCCCTGCCGTTACTGACAGGGTTTGATATATTACAAGAAGTAGACCTATGGTGGCGCAGACTCGTTGGAGGCGATAGAACAGCCTAGCAAATCTCCACTGCCAAAATACTGGAATACATTGACAACAATTTACTCAACGTTTCTTCTTGAACAACCAGAAGAAATTCATACACAACAATAGTAAAGACTCTGTCAACAACAAATAGTTCTACACAAAGAAACAGTGAAATAGCAAAAACGACAGAATGTTCAGACAGTATTGTAAAATCTTATTCTGATTAAACAATAAAAAAATTAAAAAAACAAAAAAATGTCCTGTTATTACCACAAAAAGCTGAGTGTAGATTTCATATGTTTAGATAGTCACCATGTAGGCCGGGTATTGTTGTCATTTGAACAGGCACTAGAAAGAGGACAGAGGGACTGTCAGAAAGGGGCAGACGAGTGAGCAGGAATGCAGAGGAGGCTACAGTGGGAGAAGCAATAAAGGAGGAGACAACTGTGTGTAAATATGTATGGATTTTGTGAGGGGTCAGACATGAAAGCAGGCCACAAAGTTGCCATGTTTTGGTTAAAGACTTTATTTTAAATGAAAAAGAATTGGGAAAATGCCTCTCTGGTCCTATTCTAAAGAGGAGTTTCCCTAGATACAAACCAAAACTAAGGCTCTGTCTGTGTTAGGAAGCCAATAACTGAAAAGCCATCCTTGTATCCAAAATTCCTATTCTGACGCACACACTACAAACAAAAGAATTAAGTGTGCAAATAAATGTCTTCAATCTGATATTGGAAAAACAGTGTTCACAACTGAAAATTAGAATAGCTCCAACAAAAATGTTCTCCAAGATGAAACACCTTGGATCCAGACAGTGGTTCATTCCCTGGATTCTGAAATGGGATGGGAATGCCTCTTTTACAGTTTATTTGTGTATCTCCTTGATTCACAATGTACCTGTTTAGACAACAAGTTCTGTAACAGTCTCTCTTTAACACCAGTGTCTCCTTCTTTAGTATTTCATGTGGCTGTGCAACTCGCCTGGTATACTCCCCTGCCAGGTATCCTTCCCTTGCCAGGACGTATGTGTTTCACAATTCCTCATATACCGTTCTTGACTTGGTAAATTTGTCTGTGATAATGTTCGTTTAAACTTTGACATACATTTGCATCTCATGCATTCGTATCTCATTGTGGCTTGAATCTATATTTTGCATTTTCTGCATTCAAGCAAACTTGTTGTAGTCTCTGTATTAGCAATCTCATAACATTCAAATTGTCGCTGGCCTGGTCGCCGGAATGTCGCAGGGTCCCCACTTGCTTTGGGTTGACTCATTGGTTCTCTCCAGTGTCTCCGGTCATGTTTGCACTTCTTCGACGTACCTCTGCTGTTCATGTCCCACTCTGAATTGTGTGGACGTCCTTCTGGCTTCCTTCGTGGCTCTGCGGTCACATGCCTACTTCCCTTCAGGTCCTGGTCTGGAGAACACTGCCTCTTCGAGCTGCATGATTGCCCAGGAACTCTCTTGTGGCTCCCGACGTCTCCACGGCACGTCCTGTTCATGCACTGCGGTTATCCTTCTTTCACTGTGTATTCCTCTGCTCTGCCACATCGGTACATGTCTTTCGCACTCAAATGCATCTGCATAGGAGCCGATGTCTTCTCCTGCACTGCCACACTCAGTAGTGTGGTTGCCATCTTAAAATGTTCCACACACAGGTGATTCTGTAGAACAACTAATCTGCACATTGAGCTTTGTGCTCCTGTTACCTTGTACCAACTCCTTCATCCTCCTCGTCTCAGTACTTCAATGATTATGGCAGATGGAGTCCATGAGTTTCCTCTGACATATAGCGTTTAGATAGTTTATCTCAGTTGCTTTATAGATAGTTTGTCTCAGTTGTTTTACATGAGAGAACATTTTCACATAAAGGTATCTCAGAAGCAAAAAGGTTTTTGTTGGAGCTTTGTGTATTTAGGTCATTGATGGGCGTTTGACCTAATGAATATTGGGAAGAGGTTTCTTTAGCTCCTCTACAAGGGGGAACAAAGAGCTGATAATAGGCTATTAAGGTTTTGGGCATTAGAGGGTCTTCGTCATGGGAAAGGGGGGCATGCCGTGTCTCGTCCACTGAAGTCATGACATCTCCCCGAAACTGTCTCCTCCCATGCGATCCTCCCTCATGCAGCCATCCCCTTGGTCAGGATCGGATAGTGGCTGCCAGCCCCTGGCTATATGGGAGGAGGTAACTGATGGGAAAACAGTGATGGGTCCAAAGGATTCATCACAGTTTCTTCTTGAAAAATCATGTCCTAAATAAATACAAATACACAATAGGAGGACAAATTGAAGAGTGCAATCATCAGGCTCGGAGCCACCTCACCAGTCTTCTCACACCTAGGCAAGAGCTCAGTGGCATAGGTGCTTCCTCATCCGCCTCCAACTCCATCAGAGTCAGTCGTTTTCTCCAAGCAACGAGTTGGTGGTAGATCTCTTTCTTCTGCTGGGGCCTCCCTCTGGAACAGCCTCCCTGCCTCTCTGAAACTTGAGGAGAATCATATCCGGTTTCCAGAAGCACATCAAGACCTTCCTCTTTGCTTCTGCTTTCTCTCCTCCTCTCCCCTGCTGATCTCCCGGCTGAAACTGAAACTGCACTGGTTACCTGACTACCCTCTGATCTCGGGCCCAGGTCCCCTCCCCGCCAGTTGCACTTTTATTTATTGTCTTCATTGTCTTTTTATTTTGCTGTGTATCCTATGTACTGCCCCTTACCCCTTTCCCCTGCACTTTTTCCTTTGCCCCATCCCCTACACCTGCGCAATCTCAGTCACCTGGGCTAGTAAGAACGTTTCTCTGTCTTCCCCTGTTCCCCCTCCCTTGTCTCGTCGCGCCTTGAAACACTTGTGTATAGGCACGTTATAAATGCCATATGTCCATGAGTTGCAATCATGACCCCAGGAACGTCAAATTCAAAATTACTTCACAAATATGACAGACATTGGCATCATAAGCACAGTAACTCACACATTGTGGCACTTTGTCTGCATATGGGGTGGTACTCTATTAATCACATATTGTTCTAAGATAAAGGTATTCCAAAAACATGGGTACATGTTCCACCCATATACCTCGGCTAGAAGACATTTATTTTCTTAATATTCCCGAATATCGATTATGATATGTCGAGTATTTCTAAAAAATAGGGAATTACTTATGATAACACATTTTACAGATGGCAGATGCATACTCCGGAAGAGTACCTGTACAACAGCACACAGATGAGCCAGTTTATGACAGTGTGAATGAATGCAGAAATAGACCAGGGACAGAATACATTAAAATATATATATATAATAGAAACAGGTCACATTAATGCAGAGGGACAAGTGCTTCAAACTAAAGAGTACTTATAAATGTACAAAACTACATTGTCACAGGGCACTGGGAGGGAGTGGTGAGGTCAGGTAAGGAGTATGGGGGAGTACAGAGGAAGCTCCCTCTTTGCCAAGGAAATTGAAGCTGGGGTTTGAGGAGATCCACAGTCAGCCTGGATTTTGTTGTGATGGGCAGTGGGTTTCAGTTTGATGAGTAGGGACAAAGAGTGGAAGTGAGAGGAAGCACAGTGGGCATAATACAGTAAGGTTGAGTGCAGAGGAGCAGTGAAGGGAAAGAGATGGTGAGCAGGCAGGGATACAACAGGTACTGAGGAGCAAGACCATTCCTAGCTATATACAATAGGAGAAGGAGCTTGAACAGGGAGCAGTTGTCCAAATAGAGCTAAAAGGCTTGCTGTTGGTAGGTAGACGTGGGGGAGGATCTGGTTAGGTTGAAGAAAAGGTGGGTGGCGAAGTTGAGGACTTTGTCTAGAAGGAGAGAGGAAGGCCAAGGAGCAGGCATGAGCAATATTCGAGTTTCCTGAACATGAAGATGGGATTAGAGTTTTCGTACAGTGGTGGGTCAAAAATGGTAGCATTTTCTGAATGTTGAGAAAGTTAATACAAAGAGCAGGAGTGCTGGTAGTGATAAATTGTTGAAGTATGAGGTTGCTTTTAAAAAGCAACCCAAGGTTGTGAGCCTTGAGTGAGGGAGCAAAAAGTTCCGGCAGGAAGGAGATGGGCGAGAGGAAGGGAGGGTTGGCATTAGAAGCCAGGGGAAAGAGGACTTCAATTTTTAAAGAGTTCAGCATGAGGGAGCACAGAGCCATCCAATGATGGATTGCAGAGAGACCATTGCTAATCCGTCCCAAGACGGCTCGGGTGAAGAAGGGAAAGGAAAAGTTGATTGTGGTTAGCAAAGGGGTGACAGTGAAAGCTAAAGAGCGTGATAAGTCTTCCCTGGGAAGGAGTATAGAGAGTGAAGAGCAGAGTTCCAATGACTGATCCTTGGGGGATTCCAACAGGCAGAGAGGTGGGGTCAGAGCCTTGTGAGTTCCAAGAGATTTAAAAGGAGTAACTTTCAATTGACGAAGCAATTAAGGAGCAAGCAGACTTGTGAAACCCAAGGTGCTGAAGAGTGAAGAGGAGAGAGTAGTGGTTGACTGTGTCGAAAGTGGCAGGGAGGTCCAAAAGGATAGGTTTGGAAGAGGGCTTGGTGTGGTGAGCATTAGAAAGAAAGGAGGATACATGCAGGAGTGCAGTCTCAGTGGAGTGTTTACTACAGAAGCCAGATTGAAGTGGATCTTCACTGCCATTGTCCTCAAGTACTTAGTGATGCAGTTATTATCCTTGACCAACCCCTCAAGGACCTTTGAATGATAGGGAAAGAGTGGAAAACTGGACAGTTTGCCGGGACACTAGTATCAGCAAAGGGTTTCTTAAAAAGGGGTGGTAAAGTTAAAGATTTTTATGAGGCAAGGAAAGGCTCAGCGGAGGGAGAGTTTAAAGAACTCTGAGTGATAAGGACAGGTCGTTTGTGGAGGAAACCATTCGAACATGGGCTTGAACTGTGATGTATGGGTGACATTTTGATTGGTGCGGTATGGGAGAAGGTTTTGAGAACATAAGTGTTGGAGGGAGAGGTGGTGAACAGAAGGAGGGTGGGGGGAGGCAGAGAGGAAAGGGCAGTGATATTGTCATGAATTATCAAGGAAAAGTATTCCGCTTTTTCTTTTGAACATTTATTTATTGTTGCACACAGGTTAAGCGCAGATACAACTCATTACATTTAGTGGTCAAGAACATGAGATCAATAACATAGAAAAAATACATCTCTGACCATATTAATCAGAATCATCGGCTTCAGATTTGTCTGCCAAATATTGTTTATACCTGGCCCATATATTTCTTGGCCTGGACGCAGGGAGTACAGAGTCAATATATAGCTCTTCCGTATCATTTGTCCAAATCATATCTCTGTCCCAATCCGCCTTTGTTGGCGGGGTATTACTTTTCCACTTCAACAGGATCGCCCTTTTGGCTATGAACAGGCTAAGATTCAGAAGTTTCCGCCAAGTTGAGTTCATCTTTCCAGTGGCCCCCAGCAAGCATAACATCGGTGACCATTCAATGGGTTGGTCGGCCATCTCGTTTAGTGCTGCACAAATCTCCGTCCAGTAGTCTCTAAGTGCGGTGCATGCCCATAGCATATGGAAAATGTCTGCATCTATAGATTGGCATCTTGGGCATGTACCTGCTACTGTAGGGTAAATGCGGCTCAACTTGGCCAGGGTGTAGGGCGTTCTATGGACAATTTTGTAGTGAATCAGCTTGTATCGGGCATTACATGATATGTGTTTCGTTAGGGTGCATATCTGTTGCCATTGTGTGTCCTCTATTTCAAGACCCAAGTCCTGTTCCCACTTATCTCAGGCGTTATGTAATTCTGGAGGCCGGGTTTGAATAATGGTTTCATACAAGGTGGATGCCGAAATGTTCCCTTTTTCGGCCGTGAACATATATCCCAGGCCAAAGTTGATCACCGGTTTCTTTGGGAAAGTGGGCCATATGCTAGAAATGAACAATCTAATACTCATATTGCATCCTGTACCTGGGCGCTTCCCCTAGCGTGCTTTTAAGACTATCACAAGTGACAAAATATTTGTCCACAAACAGTTGGCCCCATTGGACGATACCTTTGGACCCCCAGTGTGTGGCCATCTCCCCATCTAGAGTTGGTGGTATATTGGGATCTCCCCAGATCAGCATGCTTGGGAGATTTGGCCTTTCCTTGCCGTAGATGGTGTTATTCTGGCCCAAGCGATATTCGTGACTCGGGTGGGATCTATAGAGTTATAGTATTTGGTATGTGGTATTGTCATCTGATGGAGCAGTTTAGTGGGTTCGGATAGATGTATTTCCCTCTGTCTCTCCTTGGGGTTGAGGAAGTCTGTGGCCCACTGGGCGGCGTAGTGTGCTTGTGCGGACAATTAATAGAGTTCAAGGTCGGGGGTCGCCAGGCCTCCCTGCATATATGAGTCAGTGAGTTTCCTCCACCCCAATCTAGGATGTCCCCCCCACACAAAGTTGGTGCATGCGCTCCTCATTCTGGCAAAGAGTGCTCGGCCTGGCCCCACCTGGACTTTGGTGAACAAATAGAAGAGTTTTGTGAGGATGATCATTTTAATAAGGGCAATTCTTCCCATCAGTGAAATAGGTAAGGCCCCCCACCATGTCAGTTTAGTGCATAGGGTGTCAGCTAGTATGTTGTAGTTCAGAGCACGAGATAGTTTAGCTGTCCTAGCCACCTGTGCCCCCAGATACTGAATGTGTACCGGGTTCCATGTGAGCCTGTGAAGGTCCGTTGGTGCTGCCGTCGTTTCCGTGAGTGGGAAGACCTCTGATTTCTTTGCATTGAGTCTAAGGCCTGAAAACTCCCCGAAGGTTTTAACCTCCGCCAAGACTTTCCCGAGCGTGCAATCAGGGTTTCTGAGGCATAATAAAATGCCGTTGGCGTACAATGTAATAATTTCCAGTTTACCCTCCAACCATAACCCGCATGCCCAGTAGCAGGCCCTGAGCATATCTGCCAGGGGTTCTATCACCAATGCAAACAACAGGGGCGACAGAGGGCAGCCCTGACGAGTGCCTCCCAGTAACTCTAACATATCGGAGAGGGTTCCATTTATGCTTATCCTGGCGTAGGGGTGGGTATACAATATTATAATCCAGCTAATAAAATTGGGGCAGAAGCCGTAATTCTGCAATACCCTGAACAAGAAGGGCCATTATGAAGCCTGCCTGATCCTCATGGACCATATAGGGCATTAGAGGGGTTAATCGGGTGGCCAATATTTTTGCAAACATTTTTGCGTCAGTATTTATTAAGGATAGTGGCCTATAGGAGCCACACTCCTCAGGCGGTTTTCCCGGCTTGAGCAGTAGGGTGATGACTGCTTCCCTGGTGGGTTCAGGGAGTTCACCCTTCTCCAGCACTTCTGACCAAACAGCATATAGCTTGGGTGTTAGGAGTTGGGCGAATTCCTTGTAGACTTCTGCTCTGAGGCCGTCCGTACCTGGTGCTTTGCCATTTGGTAATGTTTTTATGGCTTCTGATATCTCGGCCTCAGTCATTGGAATTTCGAAGGCGCCCTTAGTAGCTTCTGCTATTAATGTCGTTGGTATTTGGGAGAGGTAGAGATCTATTTCGTCAGCGGTGGCAACACTCTGAGGGGAGAATAGTTGTTTGTAGAAATCATAGAAAGCCTCAGTGACCTCTTGCCTATCCGTGGTTACGCTGCCATCTGATCGTTTTATACATGGAATAGTGGTCGGGCCTCTTTCTCCCCGCACCATTTTGGCGAGTAGTCTTCCGGGACGTTCACTTTCCCCATACCTCCTCGCTGCCACGGGCCTGTCAAAATAGCGGATCTCACGATCAGCTGCCTCTTTATATTCATCGAGTTTGGTTTTCTTTTCCAGCCCCAATTGCGAGGATGGTGACGATGCATATTGAGTCTGTAAGTTAGCAATGTCTATATCTCGGCGTGCCAAGTCTCTACGGATATCTTTAAGGACTCTGAATTCAGTAGACATTGCAACGCCTCTGATGTAGACTTTAAATGCTTGCCATAGTATTGCGACGCTGGTCACAGAACCTTCATTAATAAGTATTCCCGTATATGTTTTTCTAGTCCCATTTTATAGACCAAATCTTGGAGGGTGGCTGATTTAAACCGCCAGGGTGGTCTGTTCATTTTAATATCGGGAAGCCGTAGTGTTAGCTCTATGGGCAAATGATCCGAGTATGTCCTTGGGTAAATATGTGCGTCCGTGACCCAGCTTAAGGCTTCATTGGTAACCAGCCATAGGTCTATCCTGAAGTGCATGTCATGGACGGAAAAGTAGAACGTATACGCCCTTTTGGTGGTGTTTAGGGAACGCCATGCATCTCTCAGATTCAAGTCATTCATATGATTAAGTATCGTGAGGGCTGATCTAGACAATGTCCTTGGGTTGTTGACTTCCGGTCTAAGTGTACTTCCAAAATCGTGTTAATGTCCCCACCGTACAGTAATTGAGCTGTGGGGAAGTGTGCCAATTTCGCAAATATGGTTGAGTAGAAGCTAGGGTTGTCTATATTTGGGCCGTATATGTTGAGTAGCACCACTTCCCTGTCATAGAGGGTGCCATGGACCAACACGTATCTGCCTCCTGGGTCACACTCTGTGGAGACATACAAATGTTTGTATGAGTATCACTACCCCCCTTTGCCCGATTGGAATATGATGTAAAATATTGATGTGAGCCCCAACTCGGGGCGAACCTTTTTAATATCCTCAGACTTTGGTTTATCCATCTCCTTGAATTTATACAAATTTGTGGTCAGTGTATGCCTTCCCAAGTATGCTCATCTCTATGCTTGTATTACGTACCTGTGCGTTTTATGTTTCGCTCAAACCCCCAACCATAACATAACAATCTTACCCTGTGTCCCTCCACCTCCCTCATAGTTCCCCGAACTTCAACTATGCCCATGTGTCCCTCCCAAGACCCACCCGTTAACTTGAAATGCACCTGCTTCAGGGGGACTGTGGGGACATCCCGGGCCATGCCGCTAAGCTTGCTTGTCATGGCCGGTTCCGTCGTCGTTACTCAAACACATTATGAGAGTGAGAATAGATTAAAAATAACAAAGGTTCGCTCACTTCGACAGTTTATAAGGACTCAATTAGTTCTGCCATTACGTTGGGACAGTCCCCCGAAGAGGGTTTTGGGGGGGGGAGGGAGTCCCAGGGTCCCACTTCTCATCTTTTTTCCTTCCTTCTTTACTTTTTGCTTATTACTTATCATTAGTCCTCTTCTCTTAGGATTTCTCTCCAGTCTCGGATTGATGAACCTGTGTTGGGATATGAGTTTCCACAAAGTTTGACACCTCCTCAGGGAACGTGAAGAAATATGTCTTGTTCTGGTACTGAAGCTTCAATCTAGTGGGATACAACATGGCGTAAGGAACATTTCTTTCGCACAGAAGTTTTTTGACCCCAGTGAATAAACGTCTCTCTTGTTGCACTGCTAATGTATAGTCGGGGAAGATGCGGACAGCGTTGGCCTCCCATCTCAGTTCTTGCTTTTCTCTGGCAGTTTTCAAGACCAGATCTCTGTCTCTGTAATTCACCATGTGGGCTATAATGGGCCTCGGGTATGCCCTTGGCTTGGGGCGTGGCGTGAGAGATCTATGTGCCCGTTCTACTATGAACATGGGAGACCACCCGGGATCACCCAGAAGGTCATGCAGGAGTTTTTCCACTGCTTGTTCCATGGGTCCTTTCAGGGCATCTTCCGGAACACCTATTATCCGGATGTTGTTCCGTCAGGACCTGGCTTCTAAATCTTCACACTTGATTTTAACGGTTCCTAATTCCTTTGCCATTGTGGTCACCGTTGCCTTCAATGCCTCAAGCGAGTCTTCAGTAGTAGAGATACGTGTTTCCGCTTCCGTTATTCGGGTTATGGTTTTGTCCAGTTGTGTTTTGATGGTGGAGACGTTGGCTGTTATTCCATCTAGTTTCTCATTAAGGGAGTAAAATTCCTGTTGCATAGCCAGGAAAACTGCTTGAGGGTCCGTTGTTGTTGCTGCTTCTTCCGGTGGCACCTGCGCAGGTATTTCTTTGGACATTGTGGGTTCCATGTCATGTCTCGCTGGTGTCGTGTATTTCTCCATGGTTCCTTTCCCTTTTTTAGGACCAAATCCCTTGGGCATTGTATGTGTTCTTTTGGAGGGGTTGGCCCCGTGCCGGGTCATGGTGTATGTCAGTATTCCGTCACTCTCTCAAATGCACAACTTGCTCGTGTGATGAAGATCGCGCAGCAAAACTTGGCAAGGTGGCTCCCGTGGTTATTGTTATTCTTAGGTCACAGTTGCTATATTCACTTACTCTTTCCCCAGTATGCAGATCCTAAGCAGGTTGCAAACCCTGTGTGTAGCCCCGGCGTCAGTGTTTCAGGGCTGTCTGTTGATTAACCTTTCAGTAGCCAAAGGAATGAATGGCACACAGCTCTGCCGACAATATAGTGGATGTGCCCTTTATATATTGTCTCAACGACGTTATTAGCCACCCTTGGGTTTGTGAGTCCCGGGTGGGGGGTGATGGATTGGAGCGTCTCTCGAGCCAGCAGATGAATTGCCTATAAGATGGGGGTCCGCAGGGGAGCAGTGCGGGTGCAGTACCATTATTCCAGAAGAAAATCTTGGACTCACCCAGAGCGTCCGTGCGGCGGGTACAGTTCACTGATCTCCCCGTCCGCAGAGTGGGGGTTAGAAGGTTTTGCACTCAAGGACCGCAGCAGCGGCCCTGCACCGGCCCGCCCGGTGCCGGGCCCGGCCACGCACTCGTTGTAGGCGCCCCGGAGCGGGTACACCCACCTCCTGCAGAGATGGTGCCCGGAAGGGGGGGGCAAAGTGGGAGGGCGGCCCACTGCCATGCCCAGCCGGCGAGGGACCAGGCCACCGCAGGGGGAAGCCAAGAGCGAGCGTCCCTCAGCTGGAGGCTGCCGAAGTCCCCGCACGGGGAGGTTGTTGTTGATGGCCCCGCAGGCGCTCGACGTAAAACGGAGCGCCCACGACCGGACCTCTTGTCGCTGGAGGCCTTCAGCTGGCCGAGGATCCCTTCACTGCCGGGCCCCCTCCCCCAGCGACGCTGCGTGTAGTGGCCGCTGCTTCTGTCGGGAACGCTGTTATTGACACTCAGTGTTTCTCTGCAGCGGCCACTCCAATTTGTACAGAACTTCTGCGAACTGTTCCCTGAGTATTCATGTGCACTCCTGCCAATTTTCAGTCGGAACCGGACTCATAAGACTATTTTAAACACAATTCAGCCCGGCACATCTTGGGAGCTTACACAGGCGCAGCCATGTCTCCTCGTGCGCAACACCGCCCCCGCCACCCCGAGGAAAAGTAGTCAGCTTGACATACTGTGGTTTACAATGATGTACCCTGTCTGTGCGAGGAACGCTTGCTCTGCTGAGCCCATGCTCACTTTTGTCAGGGGAGGTTGCACTTGCTGTACCCATTCCATGAGAATGAAGCTTGTACTGCTGTGGCTTGTGCTGTGCCGTTTCTGGGAGAGTGAAGCTTGCCCTACTCAGTACATGCAGTAGTTGTTCTTTGTGAGTGAAGCATGCCCTGTTGTGCCCCATGCCCTACATGTTCTCTGTTGTGTTGATGTGCTCAGACCGGAAGTATCCTGAGGTCAGTGCGTGGATCCGTTTCTAGGAGTTCTGTGTCGAGAACATAGAGGCATGTTTGTCCAATGGGAGCCTTGTCTGCCAGTGGTGTTAGAATGCATTGCCTTGGGTGTGGTATGTAAGTTGGTTGTAGAGGTTTAGTGCTCTGATGTTTGATGCCTTTTGGGAGGGGAGTACAATTGCCATTTGTAGGTGGTTTCGTTTATGCCTATTGTGTGCAGGAACGTAGAAGTTGAGCATGGTGGTGCAGGGAGCAATTAGTGACCACGATGGACAGACAAACTTGAAACCACATATAGCAGATAATAACATGACATAGCAAGGTTTGAAAAGGGGCATGCACATCATTGTAAAGCATATTAAGTCCTAGAAAAAACAGGGAAAAGGCCTTACAACCGAGTGTCCCCCCCTCTGCCCTTACAACTAGTCTTTTCAGACAATTCATATTTTATACTCCTTACATTGCCACTGTCACACTCTTTCTCTCTCCCGAAAATGAAAAAACATAGGAAGGGGGAAGACTGGAGACTAGACACATTACCTACCATAAGTTTACCTACCATAGATTTGTTGCTACGGATTATGGGAGGAAGTAATTTGTGGTTCAGAGAAACAATCGCTTGAGAAATGAAGACAACAATTTCAAGTTCCTTAGAATGCATGTTGACAGGATAAGTGCTGCCGTGTGAAACACTTGCATTCATACTGTGTTCAGTGGCCAGGGTGGACTTTTCCCGTCAGGGTACTGATCTAAGTTCATCTGGTGATGAGGGCAAGGGCAGAATCTATGATCCTTTCTCCCTGACTTCTGCCCGAGTGTCTCCAGCAATCCTCAAACTACTCTCACACGGTACACAAAGCCTCAGGCCAAGATGAAATCCATCACCACATACCATCCACCACCACTTGCCGAATCTATGTTGTTACTGCAACGCCGAAAATGTTGTCTTTGAAAATGCTGAGGACTTTCACAGCGATGCAGTAACAACATAGATTTTATACACGATGAGTGCAGATAAAGTAAACAGCCCTCGCAATCGGCGGGACGTAGAAATGTTAAAGGAGAGTTAATAATATTGACATTTAAGGAATCGAATTGTAAAATGTACCATTCATAGTAGATGCAAAAGACTGTAGGAGTTGTATTCATTCTCTAGTAAAGCCGTAACAAATGGTTTAAAAAAATTATAATTTGGTTTTACATGCCCGCACGCATACAAAAGCGGTGTATATGCATATTGCAATGTTGAAAACAAGGGTTTTGCGAATTTGTCAACCATAATAATAATGTTAAGAGTCATTTATAATAAAAACAAAGACTATCCAATAACGGTCACATCCACAGTTGAAGTGGTAAGGGGAACGTTGAGCAAGCATTACACAGGACTGAAGAGCAGATTTAGTCAAAATAAAGAATGTCTAAAGATAAAAAGGGTAAGTTTTATTTATTTTATTTTTTATTTTATTGCATTTATTACTCGCCCAAACCCTTGGGTACCACGGCGATGTTACAGACAGCTTGGTTAAAAACATTTCTTAGAAATTGCCAATCGGGCGCAGTGCATGTGAATACAAAATAATCGTACACGAAGACATTTAATGCAGGGCTACAGTACAGTGATATTTCCTGAAACATAGAAGGGGATTTTAGTCTTGGTTAAATAGCCACGTTTTCAGGGATTTCTTGAAGCCTGAGAACGTTTGCTCATTTTTGATGGGGAGGGGAAGAGTGTTCCAATATGTGGGTGCGAGGTATTGGAAACTACTGCCTCCTGCCTTAGTGGTCTTGTAGCGGGGGATGGCTAGGAGTAGTTGACTGTTAGATCTGAGGGGCCTCTTTGATACTTTTTTGGTGATGGCGTGGTTGAGGTAGATGGGGACACAAGAGTGGATGCATTTGAATGTGACGCACAGGGCTTTGAATGTGACCCTGGCTTTGATGGGGAGCCAGTGATGGTTTCTTCTAATATTTGAGATGTGATCTGACTTCCTTAATCCAAGGGCCGCCCGAAGGGCTTTATTTTGAATAAGCTGTAGTTTGTTTAGATTGGCTTTTGAGGTACCCAGGTAGAGTACGTTGCAGTAGTCGAGCCTGGATAAGATTAAAGCTCTTGCCAGCGTGATACAGTTGGTGGGTGTCAAGAATTGGCGACTGAGAGCAATAAGTTTAGCGGTGTAGGAGGTAGAGGAGGAGAGGGCGTTAATGTGCTTGGTCAAGGTGAGGTTGGCATCTAGGTAGACACCTAGTGATTTGACTTGTTTGAGTACTGATATGTTTGTGCCATCAATGTTGATGGATGAGTAATCAGCATGTAATGCTTCTATTTTGGATTGGGAGCCCACAATGAGAACCTCAGTCTTCTCATCATTGAGACAGAGGCTATTTAGTGCCATCCAATTTTGGATTATGGCATATATTTTGTTGATAGTGTCGGTGTCTTGAGTGTAGTCTCCCGATAAAGGGATGAGGATCTGGGTGTCATCTGCAAAGTTGGTGTAGATGACACCCATGTCGTCTAGCGCTGAGAAGAGGAGTTTAGTGTATGCATTGTATAATGTTGGTGCGAGACAGGAACCTTGGGGGACACCAATGGGTACTATGATGGGGTTGGCGGCTTCTTTACCTATGGCGACCCTGGAGGTGCGGTCAGCAAGAAAAGATTTGATCCAGGTAGTAGCTTCGGTGGAGAAGTTGAAGTCTTTCGCTAGTGTGGCGCACAGTTTATTATGGTCTACTAAATCAAACGCTGCGGAGAGATCGAGTAGGAGGAGGATGCAGAGTTTTCCTGAGTCTCTGATGGTATCCATCTGGATTTTTAAGTCAAGGAGTGCCGTTTCTGTGCTATGGTTGGGGCGGAAGCCTGATTGCCTTGTGCCAAGGAGGTGGTTTTGTTCAAGGTGAGTTTGGACTTGGTTGTATGCTAATTTATCCAATATTTTGAGGAGAAATGGGACAGTTGTTATTGGCCTGTAATTAGTGGGCACAGTAGGGTCTAGGGTGGGTTTTTTCAGGAGAGGGGTGACCCAGGCTTCTTTGATGCTAGCTGGTACTAGGTTAGTATTGAAGGATGCGTTCACGAAGTTGGTGATAATGGGGGTGAGGGTGTGGGCGCAGGATTTGACTACTGATGCGGGGACAGAATCTCCTTTGCAGTTGGAGGCTTTAAGTTTGGCGATGGTGTCAAACACTACATTTTGGGATACTGGTGTGAAATGGAATGGGGAGCTGGTGAATTCCTGATGTGGTCGATTTAGATTAAGGAGGGCAGGTTTGTTGGCTAGTGATTGTTTTTTGGATGTGATTTTTATTTGGAGTAGTTCAATTTTGGCTGTTAGTGCGTCTTGAATAGTGGTGCACCATTCCTTGCTGGGGGTGGTTGGGTTTATGGCTGGGGTAGGGTTTTCCAATTCTTTTAGAATGGCAAATAGTTCCTTGGTATCTGAGGTCGCATTGCTGATCCTATTATTATACACATTAGATTTGTAGGTAATAGTAGCTATTTTGTAGGTTTTGTTTATTTCTTGGTAGGCTTTTTCTGCCTCTGCAGTGGGATGCTTTCTGTAGGCATGTTCACATGCGCGTTTGGTTCTTCTGAGGGCGATAAGATCATCATTAAACCAGAAGCTAGATCGCTTGTCTGAGCGTTTTGCCTTGGTGGTGAGCGGTGCTATAGCATTAATGTTTGCAGTGAGGCAGTTGTGATATATGTCTGCTAGGAGACAGGGGTTGTCACTAATGATCGAGGTAGAATCTAGGATTTTTGAAAGAGGAGGCGTAAGGTTTTCTGGCGTGAGTTTGCGGGCGTTTCTAGTTTCATAGGTAATCATGGTTTTAGGTTTCTTTTGTGTGGGTTCGGAGGGATTGATTGTAAATACAATGTTATGGTGATCGGTCCAAGTAAGAGGGGAGATGGCCTCAATGGTTATGGGGGTATTAAGGGAGAGGATCCAGTCAAGAGTCCTACCTTTGATATGTGTGGGTGCATTAACTAGTTGGCTGAAGCCCATGTCCTTCAGGGCGGAGTGGAGAGATTCTGCTTTGGCATCTTGGCTGTCATTGAAACCTAGGTTAAGGTCACCCAGGATGATGTATTTTGAGCTAGGTTTTATTAGTGGAGCTAATAGCAACGGAATTTCAGTCTCTGGGTGGTTGTTGGGGCTAGGTGCTCTATAAATTACTATTAAATTAATCGTAGTTTTAGCATTTATGGGAAATTTTACGAGTAATGTTTCATACCCTTCAATACTTTCGATGGGACAAGATCTAAGCTGTAATTTAGTCTTGACTATTATAGCAACACCGCCTCCTTGTGAGTGGGTCCTATCTGTTCTAAATATGGTGTAGTCAGATGGGATTGCCAGAGTTAGTAGTGGGCCTGATGCTTGATGGAGCCAGGACTCTGTGACTACTAGTATGTCAAGCTGCGATTCCATAATGAGGTCGTGAACTTCTATAGCATGCGCCCCTAAGGAGCGGGCATTGATAAGCGCTCCTTTAAAAGTGGATAGTAATTTATTGGGGGTGTCCGGGGCTGGTTTGGAAGTGGTGTTGGGTTTCTGGCTAGGAGTATGGTTTTGAAGAGGAGGAAGTGCTCTGGGCCTAATTTGTTTGGGAGGTGTGTGTTCATATTTGACTGGGTTGGGGTGGTTGAGAGTACGAGACCTTAATCGGAAGTGTCTTGCTGCACCTGTCACGGGTTAGAGAATTTTTCAGTATGGCTGTGGTGAGGTGACTCTGCAGTGGGCAAAACGTGTGAGGTTGGTTCAGGGCTGATAGCATGATGCTTGATGGTATTCAGATAGGTCCTAGGGGTAAGACTTGCGCTGTTTGGGAATGGAGGAGTAGAGGGAAGGAACGGTGTAGGACATGGGATAGGGTGATGCCGGGGACATGCCGGCTTGCTGAGACCGTTGTTATGGGGCCAGTAGTAATGGCCCAAGCAAGGTGTGTGGTTGGGGAGAATGCAGAACGGGAACATGATGAGGGGCAAACAGGTTTGCATATTGGATTAGTGTCAGGGCGAGCTGCGACCATAAGGCACAGCGCTGGCTCCTCAAAGTGGTCTGTAGGCGACCGAAGGGCACAATACAGCAGTCTAATGTGGTCTGTAGGCGACCAAGGGGCACAATACAGCAGTCTAATGTGGTCTGTAGGCGACCAAAGGGCACAATACAGCAGTCTAATGTGGTCTGTAGGCGACCAAAGGGCACAATACAGCAGTCTAATGTGGTCTGTAGGCGACCAGAGGGCACAATACAGCAGTCTAATGTGGTCTGTAGGCGACCAATGTGGTCTGTAGGCGACCAAAGGGCACAATACAGCAGTCTAATGTGGTCTGTAGGCGACCAAAGGGCACAATACAGCAGTCTAATGTGGTCTGTAGGCGACCAAAGGGCACAATACAGCAGTCTAATGTGGTCTGTAGGCGACCAATGTGGTCTGTAGGCGACCAAAGGGCACAATACAGCAGTCTAATGTGGTCTGTAGGCGACCAGTATTTGAGACCGGGAGCACATTTCAGTAAAAGCGGTTAAGATTACAAACATACAGTGGTGTATCCAGTGGTGGCATGTACTTACAGTACGTTTTCATTGTCCGAGTGGTAGTCTATCGGTTGGAGAGTAGTGAAATTGTGCAGGGGGGGTGGCCACGCCGCGCTTCCATGCGAGTAACAGGCGCAGGAACAGGCCTTTGTATGGCCTTCGTGTGCGCCGCCGTCGGATCCGCCTGCCGGCGGGAAAGCAGATTCAAATGCGAGGCTCAGCCTCGTTCTCGCGCCGCGAAGCGCCCGGCATGTGGGGGTCAGGCAGGGAAGCGAGACAAGGTCAGGCAGGCCTTGTTGCGTGCATCGGGTGATGCCGCACAGCTTAACAGCTGTTTTCCTGGTTGCTGCAGTGGGGAGGGGGCTCCTGCCCTCTTCCCTTGGCAAAGGGGACGGAGTGAGGGGTCCAGGGCGCAGGAACAGGCCTTTGTATGGCCTTCGTGTGCGCCGCCGTCGGATCCGCCTGCCGGCGGGAAAGCAGATTCAAATGCGAGGCTCAGCCTCGTTCTCGCGCCGCGAAGCGCCCGGCATGTGGGGGTCAGGCAGGGAAGCGAGACAAGGTCAGGCAGGCCTTGTTGCGTGCATCGGGTGATGCCGCACAGCTTAACAGCTGTTTTCCTGGTTGCTGCAGTGGGGAGGGGGCTCCTGCCCTCTTCCCTTGGCAAAGGGGACGGAGTGAGGGGTCCAGGGCGCAGGAACAGGCCTTTGTATGGCCTTCGTGTGCGCCGCCGTCGGATCCGCCTGCCGGCGGGAAAGCAGATTCAAATGCGAGGCTCAGCCTCGTTCTCGCGCCGCGAAGCGCCCGGCATGTGGGGGTCAGGCAGGGAAGCGAGACAAGGTCAGGCAGGCCTTGTTGCGTGCATCGGGTGTAAGTCATTTTGAAAATTAGAGAAGGCAAATATAATTATGACTAAATGCATAGATAAGAATTATTTGATTTTAATTGTAATTTCTGTTATGATTGGCGACTGTAGTCTGCAAGGCTACATTTATTGAAAGGATAAAATTACAAGTGCAGTAACACTATGGAAATGTACTCAGTATGCAATAAGTAATTGCTGTGGACAGGCATGTAGTAATAATGATTCTGAAGCAGAGCACTTAAAAGGAGGCTTTTATACAAAACGTCAAAAGAGGAAAATCAGCCAAAACTGCCCAAATGTATTGATGAAGTAGAAATACCGTCACAATATACAATCACAAGCAAGGGAGAATAAATTTGAGTAGAGGATGCTAATATTGAA
Organism: Ambystoma mexicanum; assembly: GCF_040938575.1. Lineage (NCBI taxonomy): Eukaryota > Metazoa > Chordata > Amphibia > Caudata > Ambystomatidae > Ambystoma > Ambystoma mexicanum. Next base: position 975,063,826 of record NC_090934.1, on the reverse strand, counting down.
GAAAAGGATTTTTACATATTTTCAAAGAAAGAATATCTAGAAAGACTTTCAGAAAGCGTACACTGGCTAATGGATGGAGCTTTCGAAAGTTGTCCTAGACCGTTTACACAACTTTATAGTGTACAAGCAAAAATTGGTAGTGACTTCTTCCCAGTGGTATATATTCTAATGAACAACCGTTTGGAAAAACATATATTGAAATATTTTAGCAAATTATGGATAAAGTACCAAGACACATTTTGCATACAATCCGATGTGGTATGGACTATGAATTGGCGGCAATGAAAGCAATACAACACGTTTTCCCAAATATTCAAATTCAGGGGTGCTTCTTTCATTACAGCCAAAATCTATGGAAGAATATCCAGAGACATGGATTAGAATCAAAATAACCATCTGATAGTGAAATTCTATTCCAGATTAAAAAGCTGTGTGCATTAGCATATGTTCCAAAAAAAGCGGTAATCAAACGTTATGAAGAAATAGTAACAAGTGAATACTATAGGGAGAATGATGGTTTACTTGCAGTTTCTAAATTGCTATGAAGAGGTATGGTTGGGTAAACAAACACGCCATGGAAGATGCCAACCAAGAATCTCGGTGGAATACTGGAATTGCTATGAAGCAATAATCGCAGAGGCACCGAGAACAAATAATAAACTTGAAGGTTGACATCCCGGCCTGAATGTGGCAAACGGAAGAGGAAAACCAACATTATGGAAATGTTTATATTCTTTAAAAATCTAAGAAAGCATCCAAGAAATGGAAATATTGCAGCACGTGAGTGGCACAGCAGTAGCAACACAGACAAAAAAAACAAAGCAAAATAAAAAGCTAAAAGAAATAGCCCTCAAATTTCCTCCAATGAATGTACAAGACTACATTACTAGTCTTACGTTTAATGGGGCATTTGTCATTCAATAATTGAAAGAATTCATAGTAAAAGATCATTATAAAAATGTGAAAAGTTTTCTTGCATAGCAAAAAAGAATTTGCATATGTGTATGCATATTTCCGAAAAGATTTGTTAAATTGGTAATGTTTATTGGATTATTTGTTATTTTAGTAATGGTCATTAGACTATTTGTAACTGATCCCAACAGATAAAAATTAAATAATAAAGACATTGTTTGAAAAGAAGCAAATTGTCATATATTAGATATAGATATATTATTGCTGTGCCAACTGCATTGTGACCACATTGTACATAGACCCAATTTGCACCAAAGATCACCCTCCGCATTGAGCTTAATAACAAAGAAACTATGAATTGTTAAACCGCTATGTGGCAGTGAAGGAAACCGCCCACTTGGTACATGAAATCAACGGGGATGTTAAGATTCGGGAAGGCGAAATGAAAAGGGGGAAGAGACAGAAAATGTAACACGGTTAAACTGTGAATCGGGAAGCATGAATGAACTGAGTAGTCAGAGTAGCTTGTCATTAAGACACAAGAAAAATACGCATACTTGTGTGTCGTACTTCTGTGGGTGACATTTTAGTACAATTCCTCACTTGACTAGTTGGTCCATAACTTCAGGTCCAGAAAGATTTGGAAACCCTGCTGGGGGTTCTTCACAGTGAAAAAAGGTAAACTCTGGAGCCTGGATAAGGAGCAGGAAAGAAGAAAGGATCGAATCTGGATGGGCACATCTTTTCTAAAGTGAGCTCTGTATTAGAGGAAATCATCTGTGCATGAAAAACAGCAAATGAAGAGTAGACTGGGATGGCAGTACCAGTGTGTGCTTGGCTGTGAGAACATCCACTGCTCCCTGTGGAAAGAGACCTAGTTCAAGGAAAGAAAACTTCAAGGAGCTAAGATCCTTACTTAATATCTCCTGAGACTCTTGGCTGTCACACAGAAAATGTGCATGTGTTTTTCCCCCAGGATTTACAATGCACCCCCAATGGCAGCCACTGAAACTTGCTGGGCAGCATGAAGTTGCAGGCTTTGCTGGCACAGGAAAGGTGCTGGTGCAATGACAGTGCTTGGGAGCAAAGAGCTCTGCTGGCGTTGACTGTGGTGTAAATAGCCACAATGGCCATGCCCTCAGAGAGGTAAAGGTGGGCACACATTACCACATTTAAATAAAGCAGCAGAAGTGGAGAGGCTACAAAACAAGTGTAGCAACTATCTAAGCATTGGGTGTGCCTGCAAGAGCAGAAGCGGCTGGTCTTTTCGGTGTAAATACCAAACCTTTTTGCCACATACATTGTCCTGGAGGAGGAAAGTGATCAGAAGAGCACTCAAGTTCCTGTTGGAGGAGGAGGATGAAAGTTGTTCCATCAGAAGTATTATAATAATAATAATAATAAGAAGGTTGACATCCCGGCCTAATAACAGCAAAGGAGAAAGAAGACTGCTGCGAGTCAGAGAAGAGTTCTTTCTGTGAGTTAGGAAGGTGGTTATGTTCCGAAAATAATATCCAGAACCACATATAAATTGCAAGGCACTGTAGTAAGTGGGTGTGCGGGGTTTAAACAGCCCCAAGGACAAAAGTGAACTGCGTCTGGCTGACTGTGACCTAATAATGCAGAAATACTTTACTGTAATTTGAAAGTGCGCTGTTGATTGGCAGGCCAAAAGGCGAGCATGGAAAGCTGAACACTGCCAAATACTCAACAGTGTTGGTAGAAAAAGAAAGACTAAAATTAAGTGTGCCATGTGATGCAAACGACAAGGCTGAAAGGAAATTAGGCCTACCTTTCGTTGCAGGATATTGAGACCCTGAAATGCATTTTTCCCAAAGAAATAGCTGTCATAGATATTAATACATATTACAGTTTGGGTTGAAAGGAACTGTTTACAGAGAAAACTCCCTGGCCTGAACCATTGAAATGACATTGATGGCTTGATGCGAAATAATAAAGCAAATCACGTGTAAAGGAATTGCAACGTTCAAAAATACCAGTTTTCTGTGCATGTAGAAAAACTATGCTTAGCCAAATGGCATGTTTTCCTAAGATTCTAAGGCACAGGCACTGCACACTTCCCTTCCCTTCCCTTCCCTTCTCTGAATATCAGGGAATGTCTTTGAAGCTCACAGAGCCAGGAAAAGGGACAGAGCTTGTGCCAGACTAAGGTTTTATGAGGTGAACAGATGGCCACTGTGAAAGCAAAAGACCCTGTTAATGGAAGTCAATTCTTAAAAATACATAGAATTAAAACTCGATCCCTGGTGAAGTCCAGGATCTAACTGACAAGTGACAAGTTACAAAAAACTGCCACATGAGTGAGGGGTGGAGTTATACCCTCTGCTCACGGAAGATATGGGCAGATGGGCATTAGCCCTGGGAAAAGGAAATGTGAAGTGTGTTTATGGCAGGCTTGGGTCAACGAAGGCCAGAGGCCAGGCTTACATACAGATCTTGGTAACAAAAATAGAACTGTTAATTCAAGGGAAAAATATGCATGACATTATTTTTACATAGGAGTGTATGGGGGAATCATACTTGGGACCCATAATGTGTACAATAATGGTTCAAATATCATTAGAAGCTTAGTAAGACAACTTTGATAGAAATTCCAGCTTGGGAACTAAAGTTATAAGCTGAAATGTGCTGATAGCTTCGCAGAAAATATCACAAAGCAGAGATTCAGGAAGATGATAGCTTGTTGAATGAGCTATCTGTATAGAAAATCCATAACAGTCAACGTTGTGCCGAAATGAGGCACATTTCATTAAGTTCTACAGGATTGGACCATTTCGGAAACATATAGTGTTTGACCCTTATTTGTAAATGAAACCATTTTGCCATGTTGTAGTTTGTAAGGTCATAACAGAAGTGGTGAAAAGTGCATTTTCAAAGGGGTGGAGTTATAACTGACCGGGATGATGCCTAGTAACTAAAGGAACCAATCATTGCAATGGGGGTGGACAATAGATAGCCAACAAGAATAGTTAGCAAATCAGCTGGCAAATGCTAATTTAGATAATTTGGGGAGTGGTTAAAGATTTACAAGGAGACTCACAATGGAAAAAGAGGAGGGCTACCAAAGAATTACTGGAGAACCAAAATTGCCTGGGCGGTGGAGAAAACTAGGGAAAGACAGAAGCTGGGATCTATACAAAGAGAGGCAAATGAAGGGGGATTCATGCTGGAGGCCACCCATGACAGAGGTCAGAGTTTGACAAGATCCCTGGCGTTTCTCCATGAGATGATCCAACAGGTGGTATATTTTCCTGCACACAAAGCCCAGAGATATTCAATATTAATAACTTGCCCACCCAAACCAAGTCTTGTGGGGATCTGTTTGAGTTAATACCATCCCCTTATTAAGTAGGTGAGGTACAGAAGTAGATCCCTAGCATTTTCTTACCAAGTAATGATTTAATTAATTGGCCTATAGCCAACTGACATGGTGTGATTTTGTTGAGATTCGAAATCAACAACACTGCTTCCAGTATGGATAAAAAATATAGTCTGTTAAAGCAATTGGGTACTCCTATTTCTTTTTGCCAGCCCATAAATTCCGTAAAGCAGAGGATGCATAAAAACAAAATTCCCAGCTTCTCCCTATTCCCCAGACCCTGCCTAAAAGCAGATGGGTTTCCATAGTAAACTTAATATCTGGGTTTGTGCTGGGGCATAAAAGTGTCTTGCCATCTTAAATAGAGTGAAGACTCTGATTTCAAAGCATATCCTCTACAGAGGGTGAGAGGGTTACCCCTGACCGATGAGAGATTCTTGATTGCGTATTGGTGGAAGAAAAAGGATTCCAAATATATTAAAAGTCCTTTGTTTTTAAAAGTCCGTTGTGCTCCAACACTGCTAGCATTGCCAAGTGCACAGGGAGATTAAAAATAAAGAGTGCTGCATGTGTGAAATTGCTTTTGTCAATAGAAAAGTGATGCATGTCATTTAAATTAAACTTCCTGTAAAGTATATTGCCTAGCATATGATCCAGTCATCTTTGAAGGTGCTATCTGTTATTTAAATTAAACCCCATGTAAAGGATATTGTGAAGTTAAAGTGTTCTGTCTTGTCCAGAATGCTGCACAATTCTACACATTAAGAGTATTTTGTGAGTGACACAGGTAACAGAAGTATTCTCTGGATGGGAATTTTCTATGTAACCAGGGTGGAAATAACCAGAGAAGGAAAACTGAACATGTGGTGGCGTTAAATAGTCTGTGATCGGAGTTATCCCAAACAAACCAGTGTTTTCAATTTGTGTGAAAAGTGAATTGACAGGAAAGAAAAACATTTGGGCCACAGAGTGAGGTGGTGTGCTTGTGAGTTTGTGCAAATATTGATTTGACATATTAATTAATAATATGTTTGCTCTCGGCTATCTGACATTTCTTGTTGCCCTGAAAGTAGCCTATATTGTGCTTTATAGAATACAGTGGGGCTTTTGACTGTGTTAATCGTGGGGAACTATGGTCCAAACTGCAGATATGGGGAATCTGTCCCGTGATATTACACTTCATAATGGCCATGTATACTGCTACTATGGTGTCTATCCGCCTAGACCAGGGAGGCTCTCTCACTCTTGTTGTCGATACTAATAAAGGTTTAAAACTGGGGTGTGTGCTTTCCCCTGTCTTGTCTAAATTATGTCATTGATATGAACTCTTTGCTGAAGGAAGTTCACTGTTTCCCTCTCAATATTGGTGGTGTGGAAATTAGATGGTTGTCATATGCGGAGGACACCGTTATTTTGATAAAACCCAAATTGGCCGGCATAGGTCGCTGGATGCTCTGTGTAATTATGCTGTTAATAATCTTATTATTAATACCAAAAAGACAAAGGTGATGATTATTGGGGCCCGGAGTCAGGGAAAAAAAAGTAAACCTTTTGTGTGGTGGATTAATAAGGAACATTTGGAGGTGGTGGATTCTTATCCGTATTTGGAGTTGCCCATCACTAATCGACCTGCGTTTACATTTTATGAAAATACTCTATCTAGCAAAATGATTAGTAAATGGAATGTCATTAGAAGGTACCTTGCTAAAAGGGGATGACATTCAATAGAGGGATTTATTGTAATGTATAAAAGTAGCATAACTTCAGGATTTTTATATGCTTTAGATATACTTGAAGGGATATATGTGACATGGTTGGACAGATTGGAAGCAAAGCTACGGAGACCTGTACTTAAGTTGCCAAATGCAGTTCCCATCGACAAAAGAAGGTCTAGGAGTCCCTCTACCGGCACTGCCCATTGGCCTGTTCTTGGGTGCATGGCCCCCAGGAGAGTCTCAACCATGCTTTAGCTCACTGCGCTTTTCACAGAGGAGAACATTCCATATGCATATGCGTACCCAAAGGCAGTCCAGCACCGAAATACTAGACAAATCTCTGAACAAAAGTACCAAAAGCAACCCCAGACACGTGTTTTGGCTTAGTCAGGCCTCATCAGTAGGTGGATCTGTACCTCTCTGAGCACAGTGAGCAAGGGGTCCACGTCTGGATTACCCTGGTAACTTATGGTGAGACCCCAGGTACCTCAAAATATGCAAAAGAAGGTCTGGGAGTCCATACTTGGTACAGACTCTACCTGGGGCCATCCACCCAAGAGCAGGTCAATGGGCTGTGTTCGTGCCGGTAGAGGGACTCCGAGAACCCCCCTTGTTTTGCGAGGCTATCAAATGCGAGTTGGGAATTATAGAGAGCGTCTCCACAGCAGAGAAGACCCAGATTGGGGCTGATTTCAGTGCCGTCCACACTCACCTGGCCAAAGTAAGAACCCTCCACCCACTGTGTCCTGTGTGTGATGTAATCCAACCGTGATACATAAGAGCATAAGCATGGGAAAAGACTTACCAGTGAGACAGATCCTGACCTGCTTGTGGGATACGGCATCACAGCAGGAGCACTGACCCTGCAAAGGAACATGACTTCCTGTGGCCGGGACTGGGATAATAAGTGGTGTAAAAGGCACAGCACAGCAAGGGGACTCATGTTAAAAGACTTGTGGAGAGTAACTCCAAATGGGTAGGTCCAAAAGTAGAAGCAATGTTTAATGAAGAACAATTTTTGTATTTTGTTTATTTCTCTGCTATGCACCTCGAGGGCTTCAAACCCCAGCTTCCCACCTGAAAAGCACATCGTGTAAATCTTGCGTCATGCTATACTGGTGAAAGAGTGGAACGAGGGCATTGGAAGAAGATGAGAATTTGAAGAGAGTCATTAAAGATGTGAGGGAAGGGAGGATGATGAGATCAACTTCAGAAGAGAAGGACTTGAAAGCCTTATGGTAAGTGAGGAATTAATTGTACGGGGATGGAATATTGCTGAAGAGAGAAGAAAGATTAATACCACCTAAGAAGATACGAGAAATAATTATTGACTTAGCCCATTAAGGGCATCAAGGCATAACAAAATGAAACGCCATGCAAGGAATGATTACTGGTCGGCAGGATGTGACGCACATAAAATGAAAAGTCATGGAATAGATCCTTTTTGAAGTTGCAGAAAAGAGGTGTGTGGGACCCAAATGTCCTATGACTGTAACGAATATTCCTAGCTCACCATGACAACAAGTGGGATTGGACATTGTAGGTCAGGTTCACAGTGGTGGATATCCCAAGTTGCCACTTCTAGTTTCACCGTACACAGCCACACACCCAAGATAATATTCTTTGTTATTTATTGTGGTAAGCCCTTCAGTACAGAGACCCTGCGGCTCTCCTTCTTCGTCTCCCTCCCTGCAGCGACCTCCTTCTGTTTTCAAACCCCCTTCCCCCCTTCTTCTGCTAGCTAACTACGACACCAAAATACACAATGCGTTCACGAAACAATTTCCCACTGCATGCTCTTCTGTTCTACGGATTTGTCTAATCAGCATAATGTAACCCTTTATTCCCTGCAGAGCTCATTTCACATAATGACGTTAGTGCATGCATTTATGACGCACTTACATTCGTTTCTCTGGCCTGGGCAGCCGGATTGATTAACCTGCTAAGCACGCTGGGGAGAAACCGTCAGTGACGGCGCTATGCATAAAGGAAATGACACTGCAGATTCCGCTGGTAGACGGGGTGGGCAAGTTCTTCAAAAGTGTTAATGGCGTCGCATTTACACTGCATTCAAATAAGCGACTCTGGTCATTTAGTATCAATGCAAAGAACACACAAAGCCTATGCAGGGGACACAGCTTTTATAATAACCGTGTGAAATAAGCATTGTCCAAGCCACTGTTTTGGGTTATGGCATAGACATTGTATAGACATTTGCCAGCTAATATCATCAAACATCTGTGCGGTGCAGTCATATGGTGCTAAATGCCAAAGGCCTGCTCCATTCAAAGCGGTTTTAACATAAAAAGCAAGGGTGTGTTATACGTGAATAAATGGACGCAGCCCCTTTAAGGGAGCACGCGCACACACGCGGCGGGAGGAGGGCGGAAGGGGCGGGACAAGGGAGGGAAAGGCAGTTGAATGTTATGCAGGAATAAAGAAGATTAATGTTAGCAGTGGCTCTGTGTATCCTTGATGCGAATACAGATGAACGTATGAGGGAGAAGCCCTCAACAACTAGCGATGAGGCCGATGAGAGCCCACGCTCGGCAGCAGTGACGAGGGCCCATACGCCCAGCAGTAACGAGGGGCCCATGTGCCCAGCAGTGACCGAGGGCCCATGTGCCCGCAGTGAAGAGGGGCCCGTGTGCCCAGCAATGAAGGAGGGCCCGTGCGCCCAGCAGTGGAGGTGACGGAGGGCCCGTGTGCCCACAGCGATGGAACGCAGGAGGAGGGCCCGTGTGCCCAGCAGCGTAAGTGCCCAAGAAGAAGGCCCGTGAGCCTGCAATGGAGGAGCTCAGGAGGAAGGCCCGTGCGCCCGCAACAGAAGAAGCCAGGAAGAAGACCTGTGAGCCCCGCAGTGGAGGAGCTCCGGAGGAGGGCATGTGCGCCCGCAATGGGAGAAACCAGGAAGAGGGCCCGTGAGCCCGCAGCAGAGAAACCCAGGAGGAGGGCCCGTGTGCCCACAACGGAAGACGACAAGAAGAGGGCCTGTGTGCCTACCAACAAGGAAACCCGCCGCCAACACAAGCGGGTAAGCGGCTCCCGCAGGCCCGCAAACCCACAGTGAAACGCCCCTAGCCGCCCCCAACCGGCACACTTGCTTATAGTCAGAAAGGTGCAATTTGGGCGGGAAGCCCACGAATTAAATAAATGGCCCGACGGCCGTCGGCGCTACATCCGTGGCTGTCCCAACCGACGCACAGAACGGCTAGGACAGTGGCATTTGGGCGGGAAGCCCACGAATGACAAATGGCCCAGAGGCCGTCAGCAGTAGAACTTGGGCGGGAAGCCCACGTCCCAGACACACAGCACGTATGCCATCAGCAAAGCACCCTCGGTCGCCCCAACCAACGCACGCTTCCACAACAGTGGCCTGAATTAAAGGGTAAGAAGCACAACAAAGAACTGCTACAGGGAGGGGAGTAACACCCCAGGAATAAAACACTATCACATGGTACAGGAACCCGCCTACAATGAAACAAATTAAATTAAGGTGCTCACCACGACACCCCCCATTAAGGAGACATCTAACACACCATTGGCCAGTGGCACCTACGCTACCCTACTGGTACAACCAGGACTCACTCAGGCCCACAATAACCGCCTGAACATTACCACCTACACCTACAGAGCGACCACACGCCACCTCGCTACCAAAGGTAACCATGACAGATCCAACACGGGCAGTTGCGGACACAGGGACACCTCCAGCTGTCAATGCCAGCCTTATCTAACATGCTAGCCTCGTGAGGAGACCAAGCCTGTTTACACTCAACCCACACCATGACCAGGGCCAGCGTTGGGAAGAATGGGTTGAGGAATTTGAAGACTTTGTAGGTGCCATTGGCATGCAAGAACCTCCCAACAAAATCAGTATCCTTACCAATGTTGCAGGGAGAGAAATCAAGAACATAATACGCACGATTCCTCCACAAGACCGCGCCACCTACCCGAAACTTCTGGAAGCCATTAACGAAAAGCTTGTCATAACACCCAACCGTGACTATGAACGATATACTTTCAATGAATGTGCTCAACTTCCTCACGAATCGATAGGAGAATTTGTCATCCGCCTCCAAAGAAAAATCATAAAGTGCGACTTCGCCAACTTTAACGATGACAAAGCAATCAGACTGCGCATAATAGAAGGATGCATATCCTCAATGTTCAGGAAACATCTTCTAAAAAAGCCTCTTTCACTCCAAGAAGTACTGGACTTAGCCAGGGTATACGAAAGAATTGACGTCCAAGACGCAGCCATAGAAAACCCCAAAAAGAGTGACATCATCGCAGCGGTAAGCCCCTACACCCGATACCCAAACTTGCAGAATAGACCAACTCCCAGGTAACCCTCAGAACGTACCCAGAGTGACCGCCAATGCTACCGCTGTGGGTTTGAATACCCACACAGAGGACCATGCCCTGCAATTGGCCAGTGATGCTTACAATTCGGACAAGAAAACCACTTTCAAGCGATGTGCAAGGAACAGCTCCCTGAGGCAAACCCAATCCGCCAACAGACTGCTGGTCGCGCACCGGAGACACACAGAGAACAACATGACCAATGCCCCATTGAAAGAGGGGTGACCTACCCCATGAACATCTACACACGCCCAAACACAGTGAGAACACTGGAAGGACTACAAATTGAACCCGACAGGAAAGATCATGAGCTCTATGACATCCGCCAACGTGACCCAGTGCAAGTGCGTACGCAAGAGAGAATGTACACGAGGGACCTCCTGTCACCTCACAAACAAGGCAGTCATGTCCTACCCTTCCCCCTGGATATAGACCCGTATGCCAACTCCCCGCCAAAATATCAACAGGAGGAAATGCAACAATTCCAATATCTACAGGACAAGCACGGGGAGGTGTTATATGTGAATAAAGGGACGCAGCCCATTTTACAAGATCTCTCTCTCTCGCTCTCCTTCTCCTCCTCCTCCTCCCCCTCCTCCTCCTCCTCCTCCTCCTCTGTGGCTCTGTGTATCCTTGATGCGGATAAACGTATGAGGGAGAAGCCCTCAACAGTGTGCCCACATCAGTGGCAGTAAGGGCCTTCACACCTACTCCTAAGCCTTTCATGTGTTGCCATCAAATGACCAGGAACTCACTGCATTGCCAGGAACTGTCCAGATACTGAGCCTGTTGCAAACAGGTGTCAATGCATGTGATGGTATCCACCCGATAGGTCTGTGATTGCTATTAAATATCCAGGGCTGGCCAGCATTGCCAGTGACTCCAATTACATTCCCATGAACACAGCACATTGCCATTGATTGTGTTTAAATGCCCTGGTCCGCACACAGTCATTCGGGAATTCAATTACGTACACAGCCACCCAGAAGATTAGGGTGACCAGGCTTCCTGGTAGTTGGTGCTCTGTGCCCCTTTCTCAAGATTATGTTCCCATTGAAAAATGCAGTGGTTCCGGTTTTTAGTTTTTAGTTTTTGGTCTTCATGGCTGGCACACAGAGGAAATGCTGCATTTTACAACTTAAGATAATGTTAGTTTGTGATCAATTAATTATAATATGTGTTTCTTTGAACAGTAAGACTTAAGCCCCCTTCTCCTCGAAACACGACTGAAGTGTAGTGCCTTAACAATCTCTTTCAAGAATTAGTAATACTTTTATGTTAGTTGCCCTGTCCGGGTTTTTAACTTTTTTTGTCTGGTCAACCTACAGAAGATGCCAGTGACTGCCATCAAGTACCCACACATGAGCACCATTCCCAGAGGCCGCTATTACATGTCCACACTGGGTCCTTCTCCATGTCATGAGTAAAGGCTGTTCAATAATTGCTCTGTTCTCCTGGATGGACTTGTCCTGTTGGCTTGGGGAGGCTGGATGTGCATAAAAGCTCATTACATCCATCCAGCAATCTGCACCATTGGCTGTTTGGGGCTCTACAAATCATGGAAGCCAGAGTTAAGATGGCATGTGCGAAGTTACTGCTTTTGTACCGGACAGCAGTGGGGTTGCATTTAGGTAATCATGCCATTCCATACGGGCTGTACCATCTGGTTGCTGTCCTGAGGCAATGGCCAGCCTGAAGTGAAGCCATTACCATGACAATACGGCTTCCCTGGAAGGGCATTATTGCGATTAGCACTTGCCTTGTATCACGCCTACAAAAAGCGCCGCAGGTGCTTACCTGGCGGACAATTTGGTGAGAAAAGGACTGCTGGGTGTATGAGAATGTGGAGATTTAAGGTTGCACATGCACGCAGTGCTTTAGTTGTAAAAAGTATGTGCCAGGGTCCAAATATTTTCTTGGGACACATCGGGCAGGCAACTCCCAGGCCTCTGCTGCCAACACCCATGATTGTTCCCCCACAGTGCCTGCATATTAAGGTTCAATGTTGCAACTCCCACTGGCTATATCGGGTGTTTCCTTGCACTACCCATGCCAGATGTGCAAATTACAGATGCCAAACATAACATACAAGTTTAAGACAAATGTTTAAGTGCTTCTTTGAACATATCGTCATTGTTAAAGGGGTAGTTCACTCAAAAATATAATTGGCTAAAAAGATGGCCCATAACCAAAATTATTCTAAAAATATTTTTAAACAATGTCCCTTTGTAAAGTTTTGAGCAAATGAGGCTCAAACTCAAAAATCTGAAGCACTAGGAGGCATCCATTTTGTGAAATGGATGAGCCTCCTGTGCTTCTGTTAAGCTCTGCCCTTTCGGCACTAATGAAGCAAAAGCCAGTCAGCTGTAATAAACAAAAGCTACCACTGGATGGCTTTTGCTTCGTTGGTGCCCTTGACCAGAGAATGCAGGCAGGAAAGCTGCATCTAGGTAAGTGCTTATTTCTTTTTTAAATGAGCACTGCAAATATAAAAGCCCGGAAAACTTAGAAAGAAAACTGCAGCTTTTAAAACGTTGTATTTATGTTCACGGTGGCTTCAGCTTGGAGCCTACGGGCTCCAAGCTGAAGCCACCACAAACATAAATATAACGTGGTTGTATTTAAAAATGCTGTGGTTTTGTTTGTAGGTTTCTCTGGCTCCTCCGAGCCGGAGGAGCATGAGAAACTTGGAAAGAAAACCGCAGCGTTTTTAAATACAACTGCTTTGTATTTCTGTCTGCAGCGGCTTTCACTTCGAGTTTCCTGGGCTGGCGGTTGTGTTTCTAATGTTGTTGTATTTGTGATTGCCATGGTTTTCCAACCACGGCAATCACAAATACAACAACTTTGTATTTATAATTGCTGTGCCATTGATTTTTGCCTTCATTTTACGTTTTCAAGGCTTCCCTGAGCTTGGGGAGCACCGAAAACGTAAAATGAAATTGAAGGCAGCGTCCTCAGCTCATATTGAGTTCTGCTCTGGCGGCAGCAGTAAGCAAATGCTCTCAGTAGGAGGCTTTTGCTGCTTGTTTAGTGCCAACAGGGCAGAGCTTAACATGAGCTGAGGAGGCTGCCTGAAATGGCAAAATGGATGCTCCCATGTAAACTCTTTGAGCCTCATTTGCGCAAATGTTTACATAGGAACATTCTTTATGATTATTTATAATGCATGTTTTTGATTATTGCCCATCTTTTGGGACTATAATATTTTTGAGCGAACTACTCCTTTAACATTTTGCTCGGATTGTATAGGTGGCAATTGGAACATGTTGACCATCTACCGAAAAACAAGCAAACCAGCTTTCCTACTAAGTTTAATTGGTTGACAAATGCAGGAAAAATAACTACTGAACTGTTAAACGTGTCTGTCAAACATTGCATTAAAGCCTTTGTGTATAGGTTGACATTCATGAAAGGCACTGCTCTTAGAGAGTGGCCTTTTCCCTGGCCTTTCCTCTGTGGTGGTGCTGCTGGTTGGTGACTGCCCTATAGTTGCCAACCGACACTAATGTTGTAGTGTTGCTGTGTTTTGCAGCAGTGGAAGAGCACCAGTGTTATGCAGGACGACTGCAGAAGTGTGTGGGCGTGGCCAGCACAAGCAACCAGCAATGTCACCTTCCCAATCATTGTTATTAACGAAAATACATAATTACCACTATTCTGTCTATGTTGGTCATCAAGTTAATGAATAACGATGCACCGACATGGTGAAGAGAATGTGGCCAGTGCACACTGTTGTTGCTCGTTGTGCGACAACGGCTGAATGAGATTTAATAATAAAGTTGCCAAAACAAATCACAATCAGACTGAGTAAGAAAATAAGTGCTGAGGCTCAGAAAATCCTGGGGCTGAGCCCTGGCAAACACCCTCACAAATTAAGCACTGCATGCGTGCCACCACAGATTAACAGGCCAGTAGGCAAGAGAGAGCAGTGGAAAGGCCTGGTGGCAAGAAGGGACCTTAGTGGTGATGGAAAAAGGGCGGGGAGACACTGATATGCGGCAAAAGGAATGGATGTGGCAGGAGAATGGCATGAGATGGGCAAAGAGGTGAGGGGCATGTGGGGGCAGCAAGCAATAGGGCGGATATTGACGCTCCTTCCAAAGCACTCTTGGAAGGTGGGATTGTGTAAGCATATATTGCCCATGTTCCTCTGTCCTGATTGGCTGCTGTAGCGTCAATGTTCAATCCAGGGTTCTAGTTGTCTTTACATAATAGGGGAGGTCACACTTTGTATTACCTTGATCTGCACTTCTGAGTCAATTTCTACATCAATTTCAATTTTCAGCCGAGTTCAAATAGTTTTACCTAATAATGCTAATATAGATAACAGTATTTTTTTCAGGTTCCTGTCAAACACTAGTTAAAGCACTGGAAATAAAATGTGATTGAGCAATGGGGAACAAAAGGGTCTTAAACATTCTTTCAGTACCAGAAATCCCAGTGTGTGCATGGCAGCGCCTGTTGACATATCCATTACTGTGCCCTCCACGCCATGCAGTGTCAGTTGTATCATACTGTGCCATTTCAGCATGCCCACTTGATGTGTTGCGCCACAATACAATAAACATGCTACACAAGTAGGTGCTGCTTTTACACGAAGGATGGAAAGATTGATAAAGCACCGGAGCAATAATTTCGTGTAATATCCATATCCATGTAATATGCACAATGTTGAAAGGCCTGCACA
Organism: Ambystoma mexicanum; assembly: GCF_040938575.1. NCBI lineage: Eukaryota > Metazoa > Chordata > Amphibia > Caudata > Ambystomatidae > Ambystoma > Ambystoma mexicanum. The sequence goes on along the minus strand of NC_090934.1, from coordinate 975,048,804 downwards.
ACACTTTTGCAATTACATCATGCAATATCTATTTTCACATTATATCTTATGTACTGCTAAGACAGGAAGAAGGCAGAGATTGGTGTATCCCTTTGGTAAATATGCGTCCTGTACAGCAGGCTTTACTCCTTCTGCTTCCTAGTTAATTATATTATTTTTCAAAGGGGGTTGTTATTGTTTCTTGGATTTCTGCCACACCTTCTCTTTCTGGGCTACTGGTTTTTCGATGTCACTAAACATGTACTGCTTGCACTGCACAAGTTGCTTTCCCGAAAAGCCATTACTTCCATTCAGTAATCTGTGACATCAGCTGTCCAAGAGCCTCATCAGGGGTTGGTGGTGCGGTAAAATGCAGCGTTAATAGTGTTACTGCCGCATTACTGATCTGCCCGACCCCGACTTTGGGTGGAAGGTTTGCGATTTACCTCTAGCTTTTAGCTGGAGGTAAATCTGTCCACTTTCCGTCAATTTTCAGCACAATTGCCCCGATACTGCCCCATAGAGTCCTATGGACTCTTTAAAAAAGAAAAGGGGGAGTAACAGCATTGCCGCAACTCGGGATCCAGCCCTAATAGTGCCGGACCGAGTTGCAGTAACGCTATTTCCATTGGGCGGTATCCTGGCGCATTTACTGCCAGGAATACCGGCCAACTTCTGATGAGGCCTCAAGTCTCTGCAAAACAGAGATTTAAAGTTGAACCCGTAGTCCTGGTTACACATGGGAAAAGCTCTCTATTTTAAGTGTTCTGGATGGAACTGATATCAACTTCTTCCCCAGTTTTTATTGTCTCCATCATTCACATATTTTTACTTAATCATGCTGCTATGGTTCATCTACATTGTTCTGGTTCCTACCATACATCTTTAAAACCAATGACAATAAAATGGATTAGACGTGGAAGAACCAAAAGAGTTTTACCGGCCCATGTGAATGCAAAAATTAGGTCCATCGAAGAAAGCCATGCGGGTGCCCTGAGCATGACATGCTCTGGACTGGGCAGGTCTTCCGTAAGAGTTACACCACAGTCTCTCCCTCAATATATATGTATATAAAACAATATCAATGCTATGGTCCATTTTAAAAAAAGCATGAACAACCACCCTTCTTTCTGAAATTTCACCTCAAGTTTACAGCAATTGAGCAGGGCATTGTTGGTATCCAAATTGGCTAAAGTTCATGTTTTGTTCCCCAAAATGATTCATTTTACAGAGAAATGCTACTGTGCATACAGCCTCATTATCCCAAGACAGACACGCTCAATGATGCAGACAACCACATCCCTGGTTTCGCCTCATTAAAGCTGATCAGTGAGGTATAATTGGGCATCTTTGTCGTTGGAGCATTCGGTGGGATTAGAAAACAAGAACACCATGAATGGTAAGGTGGGTTTAAAATAGCAAGAAATACCATTCTACCTGAAATATGAGAGTAGACTAGGCTAATATATGTATATGTATATACATATATATTTTCACTGAAAAAACCCTTAGTTAAGGTGCAGTTAAGATGCTCAGATCAACAAAACCCTTGAACTTCAGCAGATGTGGGAAGTCATGACCAACTCAACTGGCACGCTCTCGTTGATGTCCGCCATAATTCCACTGTGTATGTCATTGTGAATCCGTTCTCTTATAATACGTATGTGCCCATGGGCTTTGCAATGGGAATGCAGCGAGTTAAGCTGGTCATGACTTCCCACATCGGCTGAATTTCAAGGGTTTTGTACCGTTAAATCTGTGCAAGTTGACTGCATCTCAACTAAGTTTTCAGTGAATTTCAAGAGTTTTGTTATATCATATTTTTTTAACAGGCCACTAGCCATGGCATTTGGCCGTGTCCACTGTACATGCTCCCACAATATGCTACTTTTGGACCCCCTAGGTGGACATGGCCTTTGGCCTTGGCCACTATACATATACATGGCTTTCGGGTCCACAGCCTTCGTGCTCACTGACCAGGGCCATATTGTACCACTTCACATGTTGACCCTACACTTGCTGTAGCTGTAAAATTCCACTTTTTTAATCTAATTTTTTTAACTCTCTTTTCCCTTAACTCCGATTATATCAGCAATGAACTACAAATAACCTGAATATGAAAAATAACCTCATATATGAAAACATAACTTTAAATATGCGAAAACGTTTGAGATCTGAACTTAGTCTCCAGCTCCAACCCCCAACTTCCCAATTTCACATGGTGTTCTCTTTTACCCTGCCCACCTCAAGCCTGATGCCATTTCATATTCTTTCCTGCTCCAAATCGCATTTTTTCCAACTTTTCATTTTCGGATTGCCTCAAATATTACCCTGAATATTTGCAAATACCTCTCGTATTGGACCATACAAAAATGCCCATGAGAGACATAGCTATAATTTTGGGAGAAGGGGGCACTTCCTTCTCAGTCAAATGTTAAAAAAACAACTTGATGCAATAACCCCAGACCCCATCTGGAAATAGTCAACGTTCGTGCCCAAGTTGTTTCGTACCTGGTCCGATTCCGTCCAGCGATTTTCACTGTGCGCTCGAGCAAAGAGTTTACGTTTTTTCTCTGTGGTGAAATGAATGGGGCCTAGGCCGAAACATTTTTGTTTTCTGAATTACCTCTTAATTTTTGCCAGATCTTTCCCAAAATTCCCCGTCACGGGCAGCCTTGGAGTACAATTGTGCAAAATTTCAGCCAATTCCGTCATGCGAGTGAAAAGTTATTAGCAATTAATTTTTCAGGTTTCCTATGAATCTTGATATTCAACTATATAGTGCAGCGACCGTTGCACTACATAATGTGTGTTGGAAAATATTTGCTTAACTTTGGTCAATGCAACACAAAGTTACGTAACTTGGACAGATCTTTGATTTCAATAAAACACGCTACGGAGTGATGTTGTTATGCTCATTTCAGAATGTTTATTTCCGTTAAAGCAAGTCTATACAATGTAGTTATACTTGATAACCTATTGTTTCTATTTCTGTTGAATCTCTTTATTGAATGACGTTGTTGACCAAATACCGTCAGTGGTTAGGTAATGTGACAAGTATGTAGGTAATGTGAAAGTAGGTTAACCTTGTCAAGAGGTGATGGGAACCCCTCTTATTCTTGGGTGGGAGGCCTCCTTCGCAGACCTCTGTCTAGTACGCCAGTTGCACCGACAGCCACCCTGGAACTCTGTCCTCCTTGAATCCTCTAACCTCTCAGCACCGGTGCCTGATAGCTTCTCCGAGGTTTGCCTGACACTCCTTGGTTTGGGATCAAGGCAGTTACATGACCTGTGAAACCTATTCACAACACAGCTTGCTGCTTGTGTACTCTCCTGTCTGGACCTTCAACAATTCTGAGTTCTCACAGCTGTATAGACTCTCACTGCTCCTGGACATAGGGTTCTAGCAACCACATCCTCCTGGACTGCTTCCTGAATGTCCCTTAATCTTTCCTTATTCTTTCTTTTACTGGGCGTATCCACATCCTAGAAGCAATCACAAGTTCCGGAAACTCCTCAAGAATTTCCTCTTTCTCTCTGCCTCTCCCCTGCTAACCCCCTCTCTTTCCGCTTGTTTCCCTCCTCCTCCTCTTGCCCCCTGCTGAGTTTGCAGACTGTTGGCCTGGTGCATCTCCAGAACTTCACAAGTCCCAGGCTCCCCGCCAGTCCTGCACATGATAGGGGCAACCAATCTGCACATAACCCTGGCCCCTGCTGGACTGGGCGCACTTGTCCCCCTACTACTCCCTCACACTTCCTGTCTGTGTACTTTCTCAACCTTGAATTTTCTAGGCCCAGCAAGTCTGTCCAGTCCTCCCTCTCGTCTCCCACCCACCCCCTCCTAGTTTTGGTCGTGCATAGGCGCATTGGATGACCAACCACCAAGCAATCTGAAATGTCCGCCAGACTAGCACTGTAGTTCATGATCTTTATGCCCCCCCCCACCGCCCGCTTTTTATTTTCTCCACTCGGCCTTTGTCAAGAATTTCACTAGTAGATATGTCTTTGGCCTGGTATGCTAGTTATTGTTAGATCCTACGGAATCTTCAAGGCCTAAGAAGGACGACTGTATCCCTTGTTCTCTTCCTGCTTTGAAGCACTTCACTTGTGTAGAAGTGCTTTACAAATAATTACAATTACTAGACATAGCAGATAGACTGATGTATTATGCTTTCTCCTTGCAATGTTGTATTTTAATAGTTGGTAGACCGTCACTCATCACACACAGCTTTGTCTGTATACATGCCAGCCCCACCGACTTAGGCGGTAGACTCCTGATTTTTCAAATTACAACTATTGCTATTTTTCCCTTTCTCCAGCCTCAAATAATTCTAACCCCAATCCCTAAGGGTGCATTTCCTAAGGAAAAATTAATTTCTGGCGCGTTCCGTGACAGTCTGCCTCCCAGGTACTTCAGAATGGTGGCATGTATGTGTCTGTCTCCAGATTAGCTAAGAGAGTGACTGTAGGTCAGGATTGAGGGGCATGGGCAGAGCTGTGAGTGTGCCACAGTGCTGGCATATTCAGGATGCCGAAATGCAGAATTGAATATATTAGCAGCAACGATTTTCAGTTTTAGCAACAGTAAAACAGGGGCTGGGTCAGGCCATGCCTAACATGCAGTTTAGCTGGAATACCTGGCAGCGCTGTATGTCAGAAATTACGTAGATCTTGGATCAGCAGGGGGTGCAGCTTGTTAGGGCGCAGATGCCAGTTTTGTGGATAGCAGCGGTTGTGGCAAGTCAGGCTGAACATGTATTGGGAGAATCATATGTGAGGAGACGAGCGTTCAGGGTGTGCATATGTGCTTCTGCGCATGTGTCAAAACAGAACAGCTCGGGACTGTACAAAAGCCTAAGGGAGGCGTCTGACTCGGCACCCTGCGGTACTCTAGATGGTTTGGACCACATCTCCCATCAGTCCTAGCCAGCACAGTCAATGTTGGGGTATCACGGGAGATGTAGTCCAAATCTTCAGGAGGAGGCGAACCACAGCTAGCAGACCCCTGGCCTAAGGTATTGTTTTCCAATAATGATTTCTTTAACATGCTTTATCTTGACATATTTTTAAGCAGCAGGTACTTTGCAAAGGAATGCTCATGTGAATCACAGTCCCCTCATTTTAGGCTTAACCAAATGTGTAAAATGAGTGGTGAGGAGTACTTTTGGGGGAAATTACCGAACAATCCTTTATGCTACTCAAGGCGCAAGGCTAAGAAAATGCAAGGAATTATAACTTGAGAATGCAAGGAATATTAGCTTGAGAAAGCCGCCTTCTGAAATATTGCACATTCAGACTTCATTCAGCAGCACCCAAAGGGATAATTGTCTGGTTTTGAAATCCCAGACTCACAACAGCCTGGCCTTCCAGAGCAGTCAAGCAGCTCCTTCAGCACTACTGAAAATGATTGCACTACTTAAGTGTCAGAACAAGACACTAATCAACCCAGCTCTGGCAAGCAGCCATGGAGAACATTTTCTTTCCTTTAACGAACAAATCCCCTAGCATTTCTTTTCTGCACTTACACAATACAAGCCCTCATTAATCAAAATAACACTAGTTCACTCTATGCAACTTATTTCGATCTCGGCGGAATGTCTACGGTGGAGAGTCTGAGCAATACTTAGGCAATAAGCCCTGAGACTGCGGGCCATTACCGCATGAGGTAATGCCCCCAGGGCCCACTGTTACAGGCCCGAGCGTAGCCATAGTAAACAAAGAAAATGGCCGCTATGGAAGAGGAACATGGTTGCCGGAAAAACAGTGCGAGGGTCACGCAAAAGCATGAAAGGGCTTACCGTTGGGTGAGGCTTGCAAACAAACCAATTGGTTTGTTTGCAAGCAAAAACTAAATCTGCACCCGGTACTAAACACTGGTCAATCGGCCTCTTTCCATGCCTTCTGGTTAATCAGGCTCTTTCCCTGCAGTCTGGTTAATCGGGCTCATTCCCTGCAGTTTTTCCAAAAGGCAGTTAGGATTAGTGAATCATGGCATTCGCGTGTAGTAGGGCAAGAAAACCCGGAACCCTTGGCTTTTTACACACCGTGTGGCTAATTCGGGGTGATTACTGTCGTGGACTCCTGTTAATCAATCACATCTGCCATTCCAAAAATGATCACCTTTTTTTTTCCAGGTGTCTGATAACCAGACTAAATCCATGGAAATCATCCATGGGAATTCCACACTTTGTGATGTTTCCACACCTGTGCAGAAAATCTCCATGCTGAAAGGCGATGGAATAGGTTGAGGCAGACTTCTTCTGGGAAGAGAGATTTTCACCAGGAAAAATCTGCTACTGCCATAGTCCAGAAGGTGGCCCAAAGGAGGAGGTTAGTGTTATCACCGAAAACTGATAGAATAGATTTTTGCTGTCTTCGGTTAGGGATTAAGAGATTTTTCTTGTAGAAAAGTGCTTAGATAAATCTGCGGTTTTGAAAACAATTGCTCCATCCAATAGTCTACCAGACTTGTATTCATGATTATTTAGAATTTGAACTGTGGCTATGGCAAGTGGCTTTATGGGGTCTATCTTCATAAACTGTGGTCAGCCACAGTTCCTACCCTATCCACTTTTTACTTCCCCATTCCAAACTCTTTTACTCTAGTTGGGATCTTCCATTTGACAGAAACCAAGCAGCAACCCTTTAAAGACTTAATTTAATATTATTCTGTAATCAGTTATTTATAATGCGCTCAATACCCAGAGGTTTCTAAGCGTGGATCCGGTAATCAAACCAGCGTTGCTCTGCGTCGTCTTGTGTCCAAGGGGAGTGAGTTGCCCCTGAGCTATCCTCCCGAGACTTACCTCCCACGCACAGGGGCGTTTTTATGGGCGGGCAAAAGGGGCACTTGCCCAGGGCCCCCACCTTGGAGGGGGCCCCACAAGGCTGCCTGATCTAAAGAAGTAAGATTCCTTTGTTCACCAGACTTAAATAGCACACACAAGGATATTGTATTGCATGGTGCTGAGGCTCTAAACCTATTGCCTGTCTGTTTTGGAAAGTTCACTTTGCCTCAATCAATTCATCATGTACTGCTTTGTGTGTTCACTGTAGTATATATAGTTTTTGTGTTACTTGCGGCACAACTCTTGTAGCATTCTTTCCTTCCTGTGGGACTTATGTTGATCATGTGCAATAGCCACATTTGAAATGCATACTGGTAAATTGAGTGCCACAATGGTTCAGAAGTTAGCTCAGTGTGTTAAGCATTCATTGCAGTGATATGTGTTCCTATGCAAGATTAGAATAGCACATTCCTGTAAGGCTGGCTGAACCTTTCCTATGTCTGCAGTTTATAACCCTTCCTGCATATGTACTTGGTCTTGCAGCACAACAGGTGCTATTATCAGCAATATACCTGCACCTGATAGGGGTTGCTATAAAAACGAACATGTCATCCTTATGGTGAAGGTCTAGAAATTGATGTGCTCAGATGGGGTGTTGTAAAACCTAGGCAATTGCCTCCAACGTTGAGCATAAACTGTTAGTCCAAGAGATGAATAAGTATCAGAATTTGGAACCAAAGCATTCATGATTGTATCTTGGCTTTGCCAGCAGACAATACAGTGATCCTATCAATCATCTTATATCGCGTACATTATTGTACTGTCTTCTGTGAAGTTTGCCTCCTCGCATGCTGGTGGCATCGTTTAGCCCATTACTTGATCTTTCTTCTTATGCAGGCCATTTGAGTGGTAGGGATGGTAGACAGAAGGGAGCGGACCGGATGGAGAAGGGCTCGGGCAAGCATATTTTAAAGTCTGCTCGTTTGACACAAAAAATGCTTTGCATTTTTTGTAAAAGCCAAAAGTTTTTCTGCACGTTTATACATTTGACAAGCCAGTGTTTTGGAAGTATGTAAAGATTTAAAATACAAAAGACCAACCAAGATTAAATCTGTTAAATCACACTGTTTGGTATGCTGGTACTTATACATGTCTCTTGATGATGTAGAGAATGAAGCTAGAATCATTCTGTGTTACACCCTTCTATAATATTTTGTTTTTAAAAATGGTCATGTTTGGTAATGTGCTGTGTGTACTTTCCAAGTCAGTTTTATAAAATGAGATTATTTTAGTTATGGTAAGAACTGGAAACGAAAGTGTTCAAATGCAGAAATTGCAGAGTTGGCACACATCCCAGATTCACCCCTTAACCAGTGTGTGTAATGCTGGGCATCTAATTTAATCTTGTATTGCCTAGGCTCTCGAAATTGCCAGTCCCTAAACCTTTCAAAATTGCCAGCCCTTCAGAGAGATTTCCTTCTCAGGGTATGATCTTCAAACAGCCTCACTCATGGTTTCACTGGCTGTAGTGATGCTTCCACTATAATGGTGAGCATTGATATACTGCACACCACAGGCACTTTATTCTTTTGATCTCTAATGGCAACACTGTTTGAAAACCATGCCCCATTTATAATCTGTCTGGATACAGACACTTTCCTGGTAGTTTCTAATCTGCATCCACTATCCATGCTAGGGTATGTGTAGCTTTCTCCTTCCTACCAATTGGTCTTCTCTATCCATGCTTGAGCACGTTTGCATTCTGTGAGGCAGCAAATGTGAGATCTCGGTCTATTCTGGATTACATGTACCTTTTACATAAGTCATGCATTAATACTACAGGCTGCTTACCTTCCTGAATTCTGTTGATGTAAAGTCTCCTGTATCTATGGTAGAACATAAGTAACCTCTTCGTAGACTGATTAACAAGTAGCATTTGAAGGCCAACATTATCACATTGATTAGAACAAAAATGAAGAGGGTAAGGGGACTTAAAGGGAGTAAACATCCTTATTTTTAATGCTGTGAGGCAGCATATCAACCTATGTGTTGTGATTGAGACGGGGGTGGGTGAGGGTCAGATATTCTTGATCACTTCATTCCTTTGGTTTGGCGGAGGGGGCCCCAAAGAGGTCTGTGCCCAGGGCCCCAAAAGTGCATAAGATGGCCCTGCCCACGCATCATGCCTCATACTTTGACACGTCAATGGCCTTTTCCCCACGATGGGTGTCTTCAAGGGCTTGCAGTATGTGGCACTCTCCATCTTCCCATTTCCCTACAGGATGCAGGGAACATGTTCAATTTTGGGGAAATCCAGTTGTGCGCTGGAGATGAACACTCTTTCGGAGTGTGACGGAAGACATTGGGGCATACCATTTGAGCATCTACCCAAACACTATTTAGTGCTGCACCCCCACTTATGCAGACACGGGAGCTATCCCGCCTCCTGCTGTCAGGTTACTCGAGTTAGAGGGAAATAGGCTAGGTTTTTCCAGTGGAGGCTGGTGAATTTCCAAACAGATTTTTTTCAAATAGCATTGGTGGGAATTGGGCAGATTGATGGGCTTGACCCACTAGCGTGTGCCAAATGACGCATTTTACAGCACCCTTTTCTGGCGGACTAGTTAAAAAAAAGCCCTTAATTTGCAGCCAGTTCCAGAGAGAAACAAGAACTACTCCACATTTTGGGTCGCAGGTCTGCCCCAGTATACAGGAGGAATTCTCAGCCAGAAAACCTGTATGTGCCCATCGGAAAATGGTGTGGCAGACAGAATCAAAGATACCCAGCAGACATATATGTCACCACATCACTTAGACGTGGACAGCTGCGACGTGCGGCTGCCACACTGGGGAAAAATAGCAATCTTACAATACTAGTAGAAATGACACTGGTTTTAAATATAGTCCTTCCCAGTAGATCTAATTACAAACCTTTTAAATACTGTGCTTTATGCGATGCACATCATTGTCAATTTCCAGGAAATAAAATACAATAAAATAATCAGAAATCCCATTGGATGCGCGGGTGTCAAAGTGTATCCGGACGTTGCACTTATATTCAATGTTGATCAGAGCGTTGCTTAAATGTTCCATGGTGCAGCCAATAAAAGCATTGTGAGTAGTGCTGCTGGACTACACACGGGTACTCTGACATGTGCTAGAATTCCAACGCACCACACTGCTAGGACAATTTATAGACTGTTACACTTGTTTAAAACTGCTCCCAGTTAATCCCATATTGGCGTGACAGCTTCAGCAGTTATATCCAGTTTTGCCACAATTGAACACACGGTCATGCTAATTTACAATTAGCCTCCCATAAAAAGCCGATCATTTCATGATGCCTCTCTAAACAAAGATCATGTTAATGCTGTCCCAAGTTGAACACATTTTCATGGCCAGTGTCTTAATTGCACCTAGAATATGAATGTGTGTTACACTGACAGAAAATGCTCATGCCAATTTCACATTGCCCCCAGAAAATGAGCATGCCAGTCTCACATCGCCCCTTGAAAATGCTCATGCCAATTTCACACTGCCCCCAGAAAATGCTCATGCCAGTTTCACATTGCCCCCAGAAAATGAGCATGCCAGTTTCACATCACCACCAGAAAATGCTCATGCCAATTTCACATTGCCCCCAGAAAATGCTCATGCCAGTTTCACATTGCCCCCAGAAAATGGGCATGCCAGTTTCAATAGTTGTATAGAAATATTACCTCTCCCTCCACCAGACACTGTTGATGAACCCTTTGGCCATAGTATTTTCCCCATCACCTGTTGCCTTCTGCCAACTGAGCACTCAACGCCCTAGCCACAAGAGGAGTGTTTTGTGACTACTGCTGGGAGCACAGGCGTCCACGGCATCTAGAACACAGGGGGGCTTGCACAGTTTGTCTGGGCGCGTATGTGGGTGTCTCGAGAAAAGAGCTTCCCCAGACTAATTCTGAAAATGGGTTGACACTGCTAAGCAATTCAGGGCCATTTTATGCACTTTTGGGGACCTGGGCACAGACTTCTATGGCCCCCCCCCCTCCACCAAACCAAAGGAATTAAGTGATCAGGAATATCTGACCCTCCCCCACCCCCGTCGCAATCACAACACATAGATTGATATGCTGCCTCACAGCATTAAAAATAAGGATGTTTACTCCCTTTAAGTCCCCTTACCCTCTTCATTCTTGTTTGAATCAATGTGATAATGTTGGCCTTCAAATGCTACTTGTTAATCAGTCTACGAAGAGGTTACTTCTGTTCTAGCATAGATACAGGAGACTTTACATCAATAGAATCCAGGAAGGTAGGCAGCCTGTAGTATTAATGCAGGACTGTATGTAAAAGGTACATGTAATCCAGAATAGACCGAGATCTCACATTTGCTGCCTCACAGAAGGCAAACGTGCTCAAGCATGGATAGAGCAGACCAATTGGTAGGAAGGAGAAAGCTACAGGTACCATAGCATGGATAGTGGATGCAGATTAGAAGCTTCCAGGAAGGTGTCTGTATCCAGACAGACTGAGATTATAATTGGGACATAGTTTTCAAATAGTGTTGCCATTAGAGCTCAACGGAACAAGTTCCTGTGGTGTGCAGTATATCAATGCTCACCATTATAGTGGAAGCAACACTACAGCCAGTGAAACCATGAGTGAGGCTGTTTGAAGATCATACCCTGAGAAGGAAATCTCTCTGAAGGGCTGGCAATTCTGAAAGATTCAGGGACTGGCAATTTCAAGAGGCTGGGCAATACAAGATTACATTAGATGCCCAGCATTACACACACTGGTTAAGGGGTGAATCTGGGATTTGTGCCAACTCTGCAATTTCTGCATTTGAACACTTTCGTTTCCAGTTCTTACCATAACTAAAATAATCTCATTTTATAAAACTGACTTGGAAAGTACACAGCACATTACCAAACATGACCATTTTTAAAAACAAAATATTATAGAAGGGTGTAACACAGAATGATTCTAGCTTCATTCTCTCCATCATGAAGAGACGTGTATAAGTACCAGCATATCAATCAGTGTGATTTAACAGATTTAATCTTGGTTGGTCTTTTGTATTTTAAATCTTTACATACTTCCAAAACACTGGCTTGTCCAATGTGTAAACGTGCAGAAAAACCTTTGGCTTTTACAAAAAATGCAAAGCATTTTTTGTGTCAAATGAGCAGACTTTAAAATATGCTTGCCCGAGCCCTTCTCCATCCGGTCCGCTCCCTTCTGTCTACCATCCCTACCACTCAAATGGCCTGCATAAGAAGAAAGATCAAGTAATGGGCTAAACGATGCCACCAGCATGCGAGGAGGCAAACTTCACAGAAGACAGTACAATAATGTACGCGATATAAGATGATTGATAGGATCACTATTGTCTGCTGGCAAAGCCAGGATACAAGCATGAATGCTTTGCTTCCAAATTCTGATACTTATTCATCTCTTGGACTAACAGTTTATGCTCAACGTTGGAGGCGATTGCCTAGGTTTTACAACACCCCATCTGAGCACACCAATTTCTAGACCTTCACCATAAGGATGACATGTTCGTTTTTATAGCAACCCCTATCAGGTGCAGGTATATTGCTGATAATAGCACCTGCTGTGCTGCAAGACCAAGTACATATGCAGGCAGGTTTATAAACTTCAGACATAGGAAAGGTTCAGCCAGCCTTACAGGAATGTGCTATTCTAATGTTGCATAGGAACACATATCACTGCAATGAGTGCTTAACACACTGAGCTAACTTCTGAACCATTGTGGCACTCAATTTACCAGTATGCATTTCAAATGTGGCTATTGCACATGATCAACATAAGTCCCACAAGAAGGAAAGAATGCTACAAGAGTTGTGCCGCAAGGAACACACAAACTATATATACCACAGTGAACACACAAAGCAGTACATTGATGAATTGATTGAGGTAAAGTGAACTTTCCAAAACAGACAGGCAATAGATTTAGAGCCTCAGCACCATGTAATACAATATCCTTGTGTGTGCTATTTAAGTCTGGTGAACAAAGGAATCTTACTTCTTTAGATCAGGCAGCCTTGTGGGGCCCCCTCCAAGGTGGGGGCCCTGGGCAAGTGCCCCTTTTGCCCACCCATAAAAACGTCCCTGAAGCAATTCTGTTTAGGGATCTGAAACCTCAGCAGAAGGCACTGTCCAAAGTATCTGGCCAGAGCACACTTCAATTGGGCCCTGCTTTTCGCTGCCGCAAAATATATTTTAAAAAAAGAATGGAAGTAGGCAGAGCTTAGTAATACATGTAAACTGTATTACCTTAAATGGTTCCATGTGTTAATGACGTCTGTAAAAAAAAAATCTCCAGCTAGGTTACTGTTTTTTTTTCTCCTGACCCCTAAAATACTTTCCCCAAATATTCTAGAAGGGTACAGTTTTATATTATAAACTCCCATCATAGAATATTAGGGGAAGAAGAAAGTGTCTGATTTTAATCTGGGTGAATTTGTGACCTCTAGGCCAAATATTTCTAAAAATGTGAGGGTACTTAATCTTTTACTCTTCAAACATGTCTTACGCATAGTGAATGAACGAGTTCCTTCTGATTCCCAGGCCAGAGAAACCTTTAGATACCATCGGGGAAGTTCGCTAATAGATTCTTGTGCGATTATGGCCAGTCATTGGGCTAGGATCACAGACATGGGGCCTCATTACGAGGTACAAGGTCAGACCGACCGAGAGATACGGCCCCTGCAGGCATTCTCGTAGTCTGGAGGTCAGGAAAGGGTGTTGGCACATTGCTGCTGGCACCCTTATTTCCAGACTGCCAGACTTGGAATGAGGCCCATGGACGTTTTGGATGAAGAGGTTAACGATCGATCACTACCCTTTGGGCTTGATATGTTGTGTGAGAGTTCAAAGGAACCCAGGCACCATGTACCTAGAAGGGGACATGACTTCCATGCATAAGGGGATTTACTGGAATAAAGTGAATGTTCAATCACTACACAAATATGTATTGAGGGAAGCTTTGCCCTTAATTTTATAATGTTTGAATGATGTTACGTTGCCAAGTCTGTACATCTTAGCATACAAAGATATGGTAAGAGCCATCTCCAAAAGGCTGCATAAAAACGTCTCAAACAAAACGGTCAAATATGGTTTAGGATGGTTTGATAGAGAATGTAAGAAAGAGAGGAAAGAGATAGCTTGTTGTATAGTGAAAAAAGGAAGGAGTATAAAAGAGCCCAAATTATTAGGAAGAAGGAACTGGCCAATATTGCTTGGGAGGACCTTTTGGAGGCAGTGGGTGGTGAGGATTCAAAGGCATTTTGGATGGTGGTGTCCAAAGCTTCCAATCGAACAGGAACTTTTAGTTTGAGATCAATGTTCAAGCCGCAGAGTGTGGATCCCACTACAGTAACATTTTTTCAATGAATTGTGATGAGGAAGAGCGCACCCCCTAAAGTGCCTGATAGGGATAGGAGATTGGGAGATTCAAAGGCCTTCTTTTGTCACGATGATGTTATTAAAACCATTAAGGGTAAAAAATCAAGCAAGTCTCCTGGGCCAGATTTTATTCCATGTGATCTGTGTAAGTCAAATAAGAAACTAATCTTGTTTAAACTTTGTTTGGCTATAATAAAATGTGATGTCATTCCCGACACATGGCACTAAGGGATTATTGCACCAATCTATAAAAAAGTAGATAAATCTCAACCAAAATCTTATCGCTGAATGTCCTTATTAGATGGATCTTCACAGATCCTGGGGAGTAGTCTCCGAGAACATTTATTGCATTAGGTTACCTCACATGCCATCATGAGGGATTCTCAACTTGGATTTAGGGACGGCTTGGCGGAAAATAAATCAGTCTCTGAATTTTATGCTACTTCCTCAAAATGTATTAGAAGTAAGGAGGGTGCTGTTTATTTGGCCTTTATGAATCCCTCCACAGCATTTTATTAAGTTGATAGAGAATTGCTCTGGATGACCTTACTAGAATTGGACATCCCGGAGGGGTTATTAAGTTTATTAGTAATGTTATATACAAACACTGAAGGTATCATCAGATGAGTCAGGCAGGTGGCGTACAGTCCCCTTTGGCACACACATGAGCCTTCTACAGAGATGTGTCCTAGAACCAATTTTATTTAACATATACACACATTCCTTACAGTGCATCCTGGAGCACGAAACCCCTTATGTCCCACCTATTGGTTGTAGGAGGTTTGCCCTTAATGGCCTACACAGACAATGTCATGCTTCTTGCACAGACCCCAAAGGCCCTACATATTCAGTTGGACGCTTATGCTGGCTTTATGACTAGTAGGAAATTAATCAATCATGGTGATGGGCAAAGCCTGTATGCTGCCCAGAGGCTTTTTGGTAAATGGGTGTCCTCTGGAAAGAGTCCACAATTTGGACTATTTGGGATACGTTTCCATGCGTGTAGTAAAGGCAGATCACATGTTGAGATAAGTTAAGCTATTGGGGGAATTCACCAGTTTTCTAAGAGCATAGTATCTCAGCCAGTGGAAACCATGATTACAGTTTATTTAGCAAAGGCACGAGCTGCTGGGCTTTATGATGCAGAGATCTAGGATACAGAGGCAGTGGATAACTTGCAAAGGTTACAGAATACATTTTACAGAGATGTATTAACCCTTCCACAGGGTGTGCCCACCTTCTCTGTACACTCAGAACTCGGCCTGGGGTTCATTGAGGATGGGTACACAATAGCTCCAGGCTTGATGTGGCTTTCAACTTGAGCAAGTCCTAAAACTGTATTATCAAGGCAAATCATCAAAGATGTAATGGCGAGTGTCAGAGCTGGCAAGATTAATTGGCCAATACATGTTAAAAAGACCTTAGCCTCTATAAACGCTAGTCGTTGGTTCAACAATCCTGATCTTCTTGATCGATCCAGTAGGGAGAAGGCTAAAGTACTACTGGACCTATTTAACGTTAAAAGAAAAAACGTGGATCTTCTGAAACCCTCTAATGAACAAGTTACTTTCTTACCTGGTAACGTTCTTTCGATGGGATGGTCCGACGACGTATTCCATATCTATGACATGTAATCAGCACAGCTGTGGTGATTACATGTCATAGATATGGAATACGTCGGAGGACCCAATCCCCTCGAAAGTTAATTTAGTAACTATCTCCGTCAGGGTTGCAGCCATATTTAGAATGGTGTTTATCCATCAATACAGGTTTCAATTGAGTTTCAGTATTTAATTTCCTTCTATAAAACACCATTACAGGAAAGGAGGTTGAGTTTGTGGGGCATTTTATTTTCTTTTGCCCAACCTACTCTTCGATTCAATGGAAAACCATGAGAACAGTTTAAAAAAATAGTGGATTTTATCAATTAAAACCTGCAGTGTTTTACTGCCTTGTAGTGCAAGATGTAGCTATAGCTTGGGTGCTAGACTCGTTCATTAAAAATGAAATCACAAAGTCCCTCATGCAAGATAAATTGTACTTAATACACAGCCTCATTACAAGTTTGGTGGTATCTCAGTGGTAATACCAACAAGAAACCACCAAACGGTATTACCGTTACCACCAGATTATAAATGGTGGTAGGCAGTGTTAGTACCCGTTAATTGGAGTCCATAGGACTCCATGGGGATTCCGGTCGTATACCACTTGTGGTAATACCGCCGATATGACCGTTTTGAGTAGTAAGGCAGAGGAATTACTTCCAGAATTCTGCTGAAGGTGTTTTTGCAGACTTCCCTCCAAACCTTTCGTTCAGCAGTGTAGTAAAGCAGCGGCAATGCAGTAATAACTCTGTTACGATTTTTTAGCACTTTGCTGAACTCGTAATGAAGCCCATGTTTAGGACTCAATGGCCCTCATAACAACTCAGGCGTTAAGGGTTAACGCCACCGTTAACCCTTAATGCCTGATTCTGAATTTAACGCCTGCTTTTAGCAGGCGTTAAAATCCATGGCGCTAACCCGCCATGGTGCTAATTACGCCGGCGTAATTAGCGCCTTCCCCACTCCCATTATGCCCTATGGGGCAAAAATGGGAATGGGGAAGGGAAAATGGGAAATGGGGATTTACCGCCCCACTCACCTTGGAATGGGGCGGTAAATCCGCCATCCACCATGGTGTAAACGGTGTTTACACCATGGTGGTAAAGTTGGTGCACTTAGCACCAAGGTTGTAATGACCGCCAATGTGACTACTTTTATAATATGTGAATTTCATGGGCTTTTAGCTATGTGTTTAACATTTTAAGGTATTGATGGAAATTGTTATGATTTTACATTTACATGTTTTATGATTGTGTTGCAATCGAAATAAACAAGATTGATTGATTGAATAAACTTAGGGTGAAATGCAGTAAAAGGTACATTATCACTGTGTCCCCAATTTATATGCCAATTTTTCGTGCGCTGAAACACCTGTGTATGAGCGCGTTACAAATAAAATATCAATGTCATTCTGCTTGTCTGTGACTGTCTGAAAAGTCCTTGCCACGAAGCTTCACTCTCGAAGATGAAGCTGGGGGAAAACATGCCCGTTTTGACCACAATACTTAGAGGATCCTTCTGCTGATGTGGGATAATGTGACGGAAAGTGTCTTACTACTACCCCTCCTATGGCTTGGCCAGCTCCAACAGTTTCTCCAGAGTCACTGAATACAGCAGTGATAAGTGTGTGTATCACAGTGCATCCGAAGTCCACTCGCCTGCCACCATTTCTTGCGGTGATCACTTTGGCACTTTGGCGGGCACGCTTGCATTCACGCTTGAGATCAGCAATGGAGCTGCTATGAAAAATATGGCAGGTGCCATTGCAAATTGAATCCCATTGACTGTTCCTGCTTTTGCCACTCATAGGAAATCTGCAGGAATGAAGCCTCTGGGAGCCCTTTAGAATATTGATCCTGCAAAGAGGGTTAAGGGTCTCCCGCATGGAGCAGTTAATCAAGCTGGGAAACTCCAGTCTCGAGTTTCCTCACAGGTTTCCTGTACTGCACAGCAAATCCAACAAGTATGGACACATGCAGAAACAGGCACAGTGTTACTGTTTCAGTGGATTATTTGCCCATGAGACCCAAGCGGATCGAGGCCATGTGAAATGGCTATATCGTTCAAACTCAATTTAGAGGGTGAGTCCTCCCAAAATATCCAGCTTCACCCCCTCAAGCAAGGGTGAAGCGCCATCCATGCTTTGTCTCTCTGAGCACTTTTTTCATGTGTACCAAAGAGTAAAGGTCTCTTTATAGGTTTTTCAGATTATTAACTTGGATCTCATGATGCAGAAATTACTGTTACTGCATGTGGAGATTAAAGTGTCTCGGCAGTACTATAGGGTTATCACCCTACCAGCGATAACAGATGTAGACTTTAGAAATTCCACAGTGTTATTTCTGAATGTCTGCATGCAAATTTCATCAATTTCCATCCTCATTTTGAGGATTGAGTGGAACGTGCCCAGTAGTTTATCATGAAGCTAGTGCACAATATTGTACAATGCAAAGAAGGGTCATTTCACCCTTCTTCGCTTTCCATTGTAAAGGGGTGAGAATGTGGACATCAGAGAATTGTTTTTTCTGCAGTGACGGGACTTGCTTACGCTTCCCTTCAGTACTCCACCTCATTATTCAGTATTTCACCTCATAATCAGGCTGTATTATTATATAGCAGACCCCTGGCCTAAGGTAGTGTTTTCCAATAATGATTTCTTTAACATGCTTTATCTTGACATATTTTTAAGCAGCAGGTTCTTTGCAAAGGAATGCTCATGTGAATCACAGTCCCCTCATTTTAGGCTTAACCAAATGTGTAAAATGAGTGGTGAGGAGTACTTTTGGGGGAAATTACCGAACAATCCTTTATGCTACTCAAGGCGCAAGGCTAAGAAAATGCAAGGAATTATAACTTGAGAATGCAAGGAATATTAGCTTCAGAAAGCCGCCTTCTAAAATATTGCACATTCAGACTTCATTCAGCAGCACCCAAAGGGATAATTGTCTGGTTTTGAAATCCCAGACTCACAACAGCCTGGCCTTCCAGAGCAGTCAAGCAGCTCCTCCAGCACTACTGAAAATGATTGCACTACTTAAGTGTCAGAACAAGACACTAATCAACCCAGCTCTGGCAAGCAGCCATGGAGAACATTTTCTTTCCTTTAACGAACAAATCCCCTAGCATTTCTTTTCTGCACTTACACAATACAAGCCCTCATTAATCAAAATAACACTAGTTCACTCTATGCACCTTATTTCGATCTCGGCGGAATGTCTACGGTGGAGAGTCTGAGCAATACTTAGGCAATAAGCCCTGAGACTGCGGGCCATTACCGCATAAGGGAATGCCCCCAGGGCCCACTGTTACAGGCCAGAGCGTAGCCATAGTAAACAAAGAAAATGGCCGCTATGGAAGAGGAACATGGTTGCCGGAAAAACAGTGCGAGGGTCACGCAAAAGCATGAAAGGGCTTACCGTTGGGTGAGGCTTGCAAACAAACCAATTGGTTTGTTTGCGAGCAAAAACTAAATCTGCACCCGGTACTAAACACTGGTCAATCGGCCTCTTTCCATGCCTTCTGGTTAATCAGGCTGTTTCCCTGCAGTCTGGTTAATCGGGCTCATTCCCTGCAGTTTTTCCAAAAGGCAGTTAGGATTAGTGAATCATGGCATTCGCGTGTAGTAGGGCAAGAAAACCCGGAACCCTTGGCTTTTTACACACCGTGTGGCTAATTCGGGGTTATTACTGTCGTGGACTCCTGTTAATCAATCACATCTGCAATTCCAAAAATGATCACCTTTTTTTCCAGGTGTCTGATAACCAGACTAAATCCATGGAAATCATCCATGGGAATTCCACACTTTGTGATGTTTCCACACCTGTGCAGAAAATCTCCATGCTGAAAGGCGATGGAATAGGTTGAGGCAGACTTCTTCTGGGAAGAGAGATTTTCACCAGGAAAAATCTGCTACTGCCATAGTCCAGAAGGTGGCCCAAAGGAGGAGGTTAGTGTTATCACCGAAAACTGATAGAATAGATGTTTGCTGTCTTTGGATAGGGATTAAGAGATTTTTCTTGTAGAAAAGTGCTTAGATAAATCTGCGGTTTTGAAAACAATTGCTCCATCCAATAGTCTACCAGACTTGCATTCATGATTATTTAGAATTTGAACTGTGGCTATGGCAAGTGGCTTTATGGGGTCTATCTTCATAAACTGTGGTCAGCCACAGTTCCTACCCTATCCACTTTTTACTTCCCCATTCCAAACTCTTTTACTCTAGTTGGGATCTTCCATTTGACAGAAACCAAGCAGCAACCCTTTAAAGACTTAATTTAATATTATTATGTAATCAGTTATTTATAATGCGCTCAATACCCAGAGGTTTCTAAGCGCGGATCCGGTAATCAAATCAGCGTTGCTCTGCGTCGTCTTGTGTCCAAGGGGAGTGCGTTGCCCCTGAGCTATCCTCCCGAGACTTACCTCCCACGCACAGGGGCGTTTTTATGGGCGGGCAAAAGGGGCACTTGCCCAGGGCCTCCACCTTGGAGGGGGCCCCACAAGGCTGCCTGATCTAAAGAAGTAAGATTTCTTTGTTCACCAGACTTAAATAGCACACACAAGGATATTGTATTGCATGGTGCTGAGGCTCTAAACCTATTGCCTGTCTGTTTTGGAAAGTTCACTTTGCCTCAATCAATTCATCATGTACTGCTTTGTGTGTTCACTGTGGTATATATAGTTTGTGTGTTCCTTGCGGCACAACTCTTGTAGCATTCTTTCCTTCCTGTGGGACTTATGTTGATCATGTGCAATAGCCACATTTGAAATGCATACTGGTAAATTGAGTGCCACAATGGTTCAGAAGTTAGCTCAGTGTGTTAAGCACTCATTGCAGTGATATGTGTTCCTATGCAAGATTAGAATAGCACATTCCTGTAAGGCTGGCTGATCCTTTCCTATGTCTGAAGTTTATAAACCTGCCTGCATATGTACTTGGGCTTGCAGCACAACAGGTGCTATTATCAGCAATATACCTGCACCTGATAGGGGTTGCTATAAAAACGAACAGGTCATCCTTATGGTGAAGGTCTAGAAATTGGTGTGCCCAGATGGGGTGTTGTAAAACCTAGGCAATCGCCTCCAACGTTCAGCATAAACTGTTAGTCCAAGAGATGAATAAGTATCAGAATTTGGAACCAAAGCATTCATGCTTGTATCCTGGCTTTGCCAGCAGACAATACAGTGATCCTATCAAATCATCTTATATCGCGTACATTATTGTACTGTCTTCTGTGAAGTTTGCCTCCTCGCATGCTGGTGGCATCGTTTAGCCCATTACTTGATCTTTCTTCTTATGCAGGCCATTTGAGTGGAAGGGGTGGTAGACAGAAGGGAGCGGACCGGATGGAGAAGGGCTCGGGCAAGCATATTTTAAAGTCTGCTCATTTGACACAAAAAACGTTTTGCATTTTTGTAAAAGCCAAAGGTTTTTCTGCACGTTTATAAATTTGACAAGCCAGTGTTTTAGAAGTATGTAAAGATTTAAAATACAAAAGACCAACCAAGATTAAATCTGTTAAATCACACTGATTGATATGCTGGTACTTATACATGTCTCTTGATGATGTAGAGAATGAAGCTAGAATCATTCTATGTTATACCCTTCTATAATATTTTGTTTTTAAAAATGGTCACGTTTGCTAATGTGCTTTGTGTACTTTCCAAGTCAGTTTTATAAAATGAGATTATTTTAGTTATGGTAAGAACTGGAAACAAAAGTGTTCAAGTGCAGAAATTGCAGAGTTGGCACACATCCCAGATTCACCCCTTAACCAGTGTGTGTAATGGCAGGCATCTAATTTAATCTTGTATTGCCTAGGCTCTCGAAATTGCCAGTCCCTAAACCTTTCAAAATTGCCAGCCCTTCAGAGAGATTTCCTTCTCAGGGTATGATCTTCAAACAGCCTCACTCATGGTTTCACTGGCTGTAGTGATGCTTCCACTATAATGGTGAGCATTGATATACTGCACCCAACAGGCACTTTATTCTTTTGATCTCTAATGGCAACACTGTTTGAAAACCCTGCCCCATTTATAATCTGTCTGGATACAGACACTTTCCTGGTAGTTTCTAATCTGCATCCACTATCCATGCTAGGGTATGTGTAGCTTTCTCCTTCCTTCCAATTGGTGTCCTCTATCCATGCTTGAGCACGTTTGCATTCTGTGAGGCAGCAAATGTGAGATCTCGGTCTATTCTGGATTACATGTACCTTTTACATACAGTCCTGCATTAATACTACAGGCTGCCTACCTTCCTGGATTCTATTGATGTAAAGTCTCCTGTATCTATGCTAGAACAGAAGTAACCTCTTCGTAGACTGATTAACAAGTAGCATTTGAAGGCCAACATTATCACATTGATTAGAACAAGAATGAAGAGGGTAAGGGGACTTAAAGGGAGTAAAGATCCTTATTTTTAATGCTGTGAGGCAGCATATCAACCTATGTGTTGTGATTGCGACGGGGGTGGGGGAGTTTAGATATTCCTGATCACTTAATTCCTTTGGTTTGGTGGAGGGGGGGCCCCAAAGAAGTCTGTGCCCAGGGCCCCAAAAGTGCATAAATTGGCCCTGCCCACGCATCATGCCTCGTACTTTGACACGTCAATGGCCTTTTCCCCACAATGGGTGTCTTCAAAGGCTGTTTGAAGATCATACCCTGAGAAGGAAATCTCTCTGAAGGGCTGACAATTCTGAAAGATTCGGGGACTGGCAATTTCAAGAGGCTGGGCAATACAAGATTACATTAGATGCCCAGCATTACACACACTGGTTAAGGGGTGAATCTGGGATGTGTGCCAACTCTGCAATTTCTGCATTTGAACACTTTCGTTTCCAGTTCTTACCATAACTAAAATAATCTCATTTTATAAAACTGACTTGGAAAGTACATACAGCACATTACCAAACATGACCATTTTTGAAAACAAAATATTATAGAAGGGTATAACACAGAATGATTCTAGCTTCATTCTCTCCATCATCAAGAGACGTGTATAAGTACCAGCATATCAATCAGTGTGATTTAACAGATTTAATCTTGGTTGGTCTTTTGTATTTTAAATCTTTACATACTTCTAAAACACTGGCTTGTCAAATTTATAAACGTGCAGAAAAACCTTTGGCTTTTACAAAAATGCAAAACGTTTTTTGTGTCAAATGAGCAGACTTTAAAATATGCTTGCCCGAGCCCTTCTCCATCCGGTCCGCTCCCTTCTGTCTACCACCCCTTCC
Organism: Ambystoma mexicanum; assembly: GCF_040938575.1. NCBI lineage: Eukaryota > Metazoa > Chordata > Amphibia > Caudata > Ambystomatidae > Ambystoma > Ambystoma mexicanum. Next base: position 975,025,776 of record NC_090934.1, on the reverse strand, counting down.
ACTCAAATGTCCTGCATAAGAAGAAAGATCAAGTAATGGGCTAAACGATGCCACCAGCATGCGAGGAGGCAAACTTCACAGAAGACAGTACAATAATGTACGCGATATAAGATGATTGATAGGATCATTGTATTGTCTGCTGGCAAAGCCAGGATACAAGCATGAATGCTTTGGTTCCAAATTCTGATACTTATTCATCTCTTGGACTAACAGTTTATGCTCAACGTTGGAGGCCATTGCCTAGGTTTTACAACACCCCATATGAGCACATCAATTTCTAGACCTTCACCATAAGGATGACATGTTTGTTTAACAGTTTATGCTCAACGTTGGAGGCGATTGCCTAGGTTTTACAACACCCCATCTGAGCACACCAATTTCTAGACCTTCACCATAAGGATGACATGTTCGTTTTTATAGCAACCCCTATCAGGTGCAAGTATATTGCTGATAATAGCACCTGCTGTGCTGCAAGACCAAGTACATATGCAGGCAGGTTTATAAACTTCAGACATAGGAAAGGTTCAGCCAGCCTTACAGGAATGTGCTATTCTAATCTTTCATAGGAACACATATCACTGCAATGAGTGCTTAACACACTGAGCTAACTTCTGAACCATTGTGGCACTCAATTTACCAGTATGCATTTCAAATGTGGCTATTGCACATGATCAACATAAGTCCCACAAGAAGGAAAGAATGCTACAAGAGTTGTGCCGCAAGGAACACACAAACTATATATACCACAGTGAACACACAAAGCAGTACATGATGAATTGATTGAGGTAAAGTGAACTTTCCAAAACAGACAGGCAATAGGTTTAGAGCCTCAGCACCATGCAATACAATATCCTTGTGTGTGCTATTTAAGTCTGGTGAACAAAGGAATCTTACTTCTTTAGATCAGGCAGCCTTGTGGGGCCCCCTCCAAGGTGGGGGCCCTGGGCAAGTGCCCCTTTTGCCCGTCCATAAAAACGTCCCTGAAGCAATTCTGTTTAGGGATCTGAAACCTCAGCAGAAGGCACTGTCCAAAGTATCTGGCCAGAGCACACTTCAATTGGGCCCTGCTTTTCGCTGCCGCAAAATATATTTTAAAAAAAGAATGGAAGTAGGCAGAGCGTAGTAATCCATGTAAACTGTATTACCTTAAATGGTTCCATGTGTTAATGACGTCTGTAAAAAAAAATCTCCAGCTAGGTTACTGTTTTTTTTTCTCCTGACCCCTAAAATACTTTCCCCAAATATTCTAGAAGGGTACAGTTTTATATTATAAACTCCCATCATAGAATATTAGGGGAAGAAGAAAGTGTCTGATTTTAATCTGGGTGAATTTGTGACCTCTAGGCCAAATATTTGTAAAAATGTGAGGGAACTTAATCTTTTACTCTTCAAACATGTCTTACGCATAGTGAATGAACGAGTTCCTTCTGATTCCCAGGCCAGAGAAACCTTTAGATACCATCGGAGAAGTTCACTAATAGATTCTTGTGCAATTATGGCCAGTCATTGGGCTAGGATCACAGACTTGGGGCCTCATTACGAGGTACAAGGTCAGACCGACCGAGAGATACGGCCCCTGCAGGCATTCTCGTAGTCTGGAGGTCAGGAAAGGGTGTTGGCACATTGCTGCTGGCACCCTTATTTCCAGACTGCCAGACTTGGAATGAGGCCCATGGACGTTTTGGATGAAGAGGTTAACGATCGATCATTACCCTTTGGGCTTGATATGTTGTGAGAGAGTTCAAAGGAACCCAGGCACCATGTACCTAGAAGGGGACATGACTTCCATGCATAAGGGGATTTACTGGAATAAAGTGAATGTTCAATCACTACACAAATATGTATTGAGGGAAGCTTTGCCCTTAATTTTATAATGTTTGAATGATGTTACGTTGCCAAGTGTGTACATTTTAGCATACAAAGATATGGTAAGAGCCATCTCCAAAAGGCTGCATAAAAACGTCTCAAACAAAACGGTCAACAATGGTTTAGGATGGTTTGATAGAGAATGTAAGAAAGAGAGGAAAGAGATAGCTTGTTGTTTAGTGAAAAAAGGAAGGAGTATAAAAGAGCCCAAATTATTAGGAAGAAGGAACTGGCCAATATTGCTTGGGAGGACCTTTTGGAGGCAGTGGGTGGTGAGGATTCAAAGGCATTTTGGATGGTGGTGTCCAAGGCTTCCAATCGAACAGGAACTTTTAGTTTGAGATCAATGTTCAAGCCGCAGAGTGTGGATCCCACTACAGTAACATTTTTTCAATGAATTGTGATGAGGAAGAGCGCACCCCCTAAAGTGCCTGATAGGGATAGGAGATTGGGAGATTCAAAGGCCTTCTTTTGTCACGATGATGTTATTAAAACCATTAAGGGTAAAAAATCAAGCAAGTCTCCTGGGCCAGATTTTATTCCATGTGATCTGTGTAAGTCAAATAAGAAGCTAATCCCGTTTAAACTTTGTTTGGCTATAATAAAATGTGATGTCATTCCCGACACCAAAATCTTATCGCTGAATGTCCTTATTAGATGGATCTTCACAGATCCTGGGGAGTAGTCTCCGAGAACATTTATTGCATTAGGTTACCTCACATGCTATCATGAGGGATTCTCAACTTGGATTTAGGGACGGCTTGGCGGAAAATAAATCAGTCTCTGAATTTTATGCTACTACCTCAAAATGTATTAGAAGTAAGGAGGGTGCTGTTTATTTGGCCTTTATGAATCCCTCCACAGCATTTTATTAAGTTGATAGAGAATTGCTCTGGATGACCTTACTAAAATTGGACATCCCGGAGGGGTTATTAAGTTTATTAGTAATGTTATATACAAACACTGAAGGTATCATCAGATGAGTCAGGCAGGTGGCGTACAGTCCCCTTTGGCACACACATGAGCATTCTACAGAGATGTGTCCTAGAACCGATTTTATTTAACATATACACACATTCCTTACAGTGTATCCTGGAGCAAGAAACCCCTTATGTCCCACCTATTGGTTGTAGGAGGTTTGCCCTTAATGGCCTACACAGACAATGTCATGCTTCTTGCACAGACCCCAAAGGCCCTACAGATTCAGTTGGACGCTTATGCTGGCTTTATGACTAGTAGGAAATTAATCAATCATGGTGATGGGCAAAGCCTGTATGCTGCCCAGAGGCTTTTTGGTAAATGGGTGTCCTCTGGAAAGAGTCCACAATTTGGACTATTTGGGATACGTTTCCATGCGTGTAGTAAAGGCAGATCACATGTTGAGATAAGTCAAGCTATTGGGGGAATTCACCAGTTTTCTAAGAGCATAGTATCTCAGCCAGTGGAAACCATGATTACAGTTTATTTAGCAAAGGCACGAGCTGCTGGGCTTTATGATGCAGAGATCTAGGATACAGAGGCAGTGGATAACTTGCAAAGGTTACAGAATACATTTTACAGAGATGTATTAACCCTTCCACTGGGTGTGCCCACCTTCTCTGTACACTCAGAACTCGGCCTGGGGTTCATTGAGGATGGGTACACAATAGCTCCAGGCTTGATGTGGCTTTCAACTTGAGCAAGTCCTAAAACTGTATTATCAAGGCAAATCATCAAAGATGTAATGGCGAGTGTCAGAGCTGGCAAGATTAATTGGCCAATACATGTTAAAAAGACCTTAGCCTCTATAAACGCTAGTCGTTGGTTCAACAATCCTGATCTTCTTGATCGATCCAGTAGGGAGAAGGCTAAAGTACTACTGGACCTATTTAACGTTAAAAGAAAAAACGTGGATCTTCTGAAACCCTCTAATGAACAAGTTACTTTCTTACCTGGTAACGTTCTTTCGATGGGATGGTCCGACGACGTATTCCATATCTATGACATGTAATCAGCACAGCTGTGGTGATTACATGTCATAGATATGGAATACGTCGGAGGACCCAATCCCCTCGAAAGTTAATTTAGTAACTATCTCCATCAGGGTTGCAGCCATATTTAGAATGGTGTTTATCCATCAATACAGGTTTCAATTGAGTTTCAGTATTTAATTTCCTTCTATAAAACACCATTACAGGAAAGGAGGTTGAGTTTGTGGGGCATTTTATTTTCTTTTGCCCAACCTACTCTTCGATTCAATGGAAAACCATGAGAACAGTTTAAAAAAATAGTGGATTTTATCAATTAAAACCTGCATTGTTTTACTGCCTTGTAGTGCAAGATGTAGCTATAGCTTGGGTGCTAGACTCGTTCATTAAAAATGAAATCACAAAGTCCCTCATGCAAGATAAATTGTACTTAATACACAGCCTCATTACAAGTTTGGTGGTATCTCAGTGGTAATACCAACAAGAAACCACCAAACGGTATTACCGTTACCACCAGATTATAAATGGTGGTAGGCAGTGTTAGTACCCGTTAATTGGAGTCCACAGGACTCCATGGGGATTCCGGTCGTATACCACTTGTGGTAATACCGCCGATATGGCCGTTTTGAGTAGTAAGGCAGAGGAATTACTTCCAGAATTCTGCTGAAGGTGTTTTTGCAGACTTACCTCCAAACCTGTCGTTCAGCAGTGTAGTAAAGCAGCGGCAATGCAGTAATAACTCTGTTACGATTTTTAGCACTTTGCTGAACTCGTAATGAAGCCCATGTTTAGGACTCAATGGCCCTCATTACAACTCAGGCGTTAAGGGTTAACGCCACCGTTAACCCTTAATGCCTGATTCTGAATTTAACGCCTGCTTTTAGCAGGCGTTAAAATCCATGGCGCTAACCCGCCATGGTGCTAATTACGCCGCCGTAAATTACGGCGGCGTAATTAGCGCCTTCCCCACTCCCATTATGCCCTATGGGGCAAGAATGGGGAAGGGAAAATGGGAAATGGGGATTTACCGCCCCACTCACCTTGGAATGGGGCAGTAAATCCGCCATCCACCATGGTGTAAACGGTGTTTACACCATGGTGGTAAAGTTGGTGCACTTAGCACCAAGGTTGTAATGACCGCCAATGTGACTACTTTTATAATATGTGAATTTCATGGGCTTTTAGCTATGTGTTTAACATTTTAAGGTATTGATGGAAATTGTTATGATTTTACATTTACATGTTTTATGATTGTGTTGCAATCGAAATAAACAAGATTGATTGATTGAATAAACTTAGGGTGAAATGCAGTAAAAGGTACATTATCACTGTGTCCCCAATTTATATGCCAATTTTTCGTGCGCTGAAACACCTGTGTATGAGCGCGTTACAAATAAAATATCAATGTCATTCTGCTTGTCTGTGACTGTCTGAAAAGTCCTTGCCACGAAGCTTCACTCTCGAAGATGAAGCTGGGGGAAAACATGCCCGTTTTGACCACAATACTTAGAGGATCCTTCTGCTGATGTGGGATAATGTGACGGAAAGTGTCTTACTACTACCTCTCCTATGGCTTGGCCAGCTCCAACAGTTTCTCCAGAGTCACTGAATGCAGCAGTGATAAGTGTGTGTATCACAGTGCATCCGAAGTCCACTCGCCTGCCACCATTTCTTGCGGTGATCACTTTGGCGGGCACGCTTGCATTCACGCTTGAGATCAGCAATGGAGCCGCTATGAAAAATATGGCAGGTGCCATTGCAAATTGAATCCCATTGACTGTTCCTGCTTTTGCCACTCATAGGAAATCTGCAGGAATGAAGCCTCTGGGAGCCCTTTAGAATATTGATCCTGCAAAGAGGGTTAAGGGTCTCCCGCATGGAGCAGTTAATCAAGCTGGGAAACTCCAGTCTCGAGTTTCCTCACAGGTTTCCTGTACTGCACAGCAAATCCAACAAGTATGGACACATGCAGAAACAGGCACAGTGTTACTGTTTCAGTGGATTATTTGCCCATGAGACCCAAGCGGATCGAGGCCATGTGAAATGGCTATATCGTTCAAACTCAATTTAGAGGGTGAGTCCTCCCAAAATATCCAGCTTCACCCCCTCAAGCAAGGGTGAAGCACCATCCGTGCTTTGTCTCTCTGAGCACTTTTTTCATGTGTACCAAAGAGTAAAGGTCTCTTTATAGGTTTTTCAGATTATTAACTTGGATCTCATTATGCAGAAATTACTCTTACTGCATGTGGAGATTAAAGTGTCTCGGCAGTACTATAGGATTATCACCCTACCAGCGATAACAGATGTAGACTTTAGAAATTCCACAGAGTTATTTCTGAATGTCTGCATGCAAATTTCATCAATTTCCATCCTCATTTTGAGGATTGAGTGGAACGTGCCCAGTAGTTTATCATGAAGCTAGTGCACAATATTGTACAATGCAAAGAAGGGTCATTTCACCCTTCTTCGCTTTCCATTGTAAAGGGGTGAGAATGTGGACATCAGAGAATTGTTTTTTCTGCAGTGACGGGACTTGCTTACGCTTCCCTTCAGTACTCCACCTCATTATTCAGTATTTCACCTCATAATCAGGCTGTATTTACAGCATGCAGAATCTGCATGGAATAATGCATGAGGTAAATACAGCACAATCCAAAGTGCGGTGGACAAATATTGAACATACCACTTGTTTTATTTTTCCTGCCACAAACATAATGAGGTCCTTTGCGACCTTAAAGCTCAACATCAGTGGATACCGCACCACTCAAGTGTCTAGTGAAGAAGGATTGAACCCCTCCCCACTCTATTTTTCGAGGCTGATACAAGCTTTATCCACTAAGGCAGACAACATCCCAGTCTCATGAAATCATATTCCCAGGTAGTCATAGAACTTCACTTGTTCCAGCCTTTGACCAGCAACCAAGATGGGCAAATCGGTTTGCCTGGCTGACTTTGGTTTAAAGACGAATACCTCTGTTTTGGTTACATTCAAGCTCATTTTAATTCCTCACACTTTCTTACAAACACATCCTGCACAGTTCTGATCCCCTGAGGTGAAGTGGACAACAGAGCTGCATCATCTGCATAGAACAGAAATAAATGCAAAAATAATAAAAATAAATAAACAGAGCGGAATACTTCTCAGGTCCCGCATTCGGACAGTCAATGCACTCCAATAAGAGGGCATCAATAATCTCTTCCATGTAAACTGTTAAAACGGATTTCTGAACTCTGTCCTGGCGGCGCAGAAGTTCAGAAGGCCAACCTAATTACTTGGAACAGGGTAACCTCTGGACAAGCCAGACCAATCAGGGTAGCGATCGCGGCGGTCAAGACTAGGTCTCAAGAGGGGTGAGGGTGACTGAAAGCCTGCAATGAGCACACAAAGCAAGGACACTTACAAACTACTTCAAACAGGTGTTATATTAAAAATATATACACATTTATTCCAAGGTCTATAAAACAATGACTGTAGCGAGAAATCACAATACAACTCTAGTAAACCAACACATACCAAACTAATACAATATATATACAAATACAAACGAGTCTAAAGCATTAGATGCACAAAATGTGTAGTCCACCTAGAAGGGAAGGAAAACAGGCAGTGCGAAATAATGCTTAGACCCAGTCCGCCTTCAGAGGTACCTAACTAAAAGGAAGTCCTAGCCCTATGAAGAGTGGAGCCTTGTGCTCAAAAGTACCTGCACACGCTGGTGCCAATGGGCAAAAAGGGGAGTCTCTTCGAGGGAATCAGGCAGTTCAGTTCGGTGCACAAATGAAGAAGAACAGAGTTCCGCGACTCAAGCGCAGCCTCCACTGTGGGCAGAAGCAGAGCGCGAGTACGGAAAGGAGTGCTGTTTGTCACAGCGGGGAAAAGCTATGGGCTCCTGCAGGAGGGCGACCAGTACCTAGCTATGCTACTCACCGGTCCCCGATGCAAGCAGACCCAGGCTTCTCCGCGTCAGTTTCAGTGCTGGCAGGTTCAGGAGAGCAGGGGACGTCTCGTCGTCGTGTAGATTCTGCAGCAGCAGAGTTAAGTTAAAGATGTCCCAAACAAAGTGAACCCGCACAGTTTGTTACCACAGCAGGGCAACGGAGCGGCCGTGTGTATCTCAGCCAAATGTACACTACTCACTTCAGACCTGGGAACGCCAAGTGTACGAATTGTGTGAGAGTGACAAGGACTCGAAATACAACACAACCTGGCGGTGGTTACAGAGCAAGACTCCTGGGTAAGCTGGTCAGTCTGCTGGATGGCCCAGAGACACTTCAGAAGGCGTACGTGCAGGAGATGGTGAAGATGCCGAGAATAGCTGTCCCCGCTATTCCAAGGGTCGAAGTACCAGTACAGGCCTTCTGGTTCGATCAGAGGTAAAAAGGGTTTCACAAAGCGACAGCAGTGCAGAGGAGCAGTCCTTCAGCGGGTCATCAGCGATTCCTCGGTTCAGCCTCGTGGTTGCAGGATACTTGGCTCCTGTATTCCTTTGTTCGTGAGAACTCAGGAGATCGACATGGTAGTGGCGTTTCCAGCCCCCTCTTTTCCACGGTTCCCTTTGCGCCAAAACGGAGGGGACCCAATGGGAGATCCGCTCATCAACACTCACACCATACGTGGACCTATCACGGACCACGGTGGTCCCAGGCATTCACACCACCCTAGACTCTCTGGCACCCAGGATGTGTTTTGGGAGCAGACATCCCAGCCCACATCGTGGAGGCACACACAAGGCCTGTAGAAGCCCGCGAAAGCATCTGTGTTTCGCGGGAAAGTACATGCCCAAATAAGGAAGGCCCCAGGTCGGCTCGACCTGGGAAAGGTGAAGGGAGCAAGACGGTCAGCGGACAGGACACCATTTTGGGCTAAGCGCGAGAAACGTGCTTAAAACGCCAAAAGGAGCTCAAAAAACAAGAAACGATCGCTGCCACCATTCCCGTCCGTGATTCACTTGCACCGATAAGTTACAATCCAAAAAGAGTATCTAGGGCCTGTAGAAGGCTAGAGACCCAAGAGAGCAGTAACTTATCTTACAGTGCCCTCTTGTGTCATGCTGCACGAAAGCCGCAACATGATAAAGAAACTACGGAAAACAGCATTTCCCGGTACTGACTGTCTTACGGGCATGTCAGTTTCCCCGTAAGAATGGAGCGAAAGCCCAGAGGAGTGCGGCAGAAGGCTGCACTTCTCTGGCAAAGTGTAGATCATGGTGAAAACAACAGCAAAAAGTTTATGGGTTGCCACATGGAAGGAAAATTACCCACAATTAAGAAATCTTTCCTAACATAAACAGAAAACAAAAGGGGGGCGAGCACACAGCCTTGTCTTTATGCCTTTGGAGGTCCTGGAGGAATCGGTCACCTCGCCGGCTAAGCCGTAACGCACCGCAGCATCATTCATGGAGTACAGAGCCTCTACCAGCACAAGCAACTGGGGAGCCAATTTCCTTCTATCAAGGATTGCCTGAGAATTTCACAAGATACTGTGTCGAAAGTGGTTTTAAGATCCACAAACATTGCATAAAGCTTAACCTTTCTCATCACAGTATACCTCTGTACCAACAGGTGCAGGCAGAAGCTCTGGTCGATAGTGCTCTTCTGTTTTTGAAATCCAGCCTGCAGATCTCCTATAGCCTCTTTCTCATCATCCCAAACCTGCAGGTGAGACAAAATAACCTTTGCAAAAAGTTTCCAAGCTCTATCGAGGAGGGAGATAGGTCTATAGTTAGCCGGAGACACTCTCTACCTCCATATATATATATATATATATTTATATTCAGTGAAAAAACTTTGTTAAAGGGACGTTATGGTTAAGTTGCGCTACTAAAAACCTATGAAATTCAGTGAAAAAAACTTTGATAAAGGGACATTATGATTAAGTTGCGCTACTAAAAACCTATGAAATTCAGTGAAAAAAACTTTGTTAAAGGGACGTTATGGTTCCAAGTAAAACCCGAAAAACCCTTGAAATTCGCCAGTTATGGTAAGCTAAGCAACCATAACTCGCGCCACCACCGTGCACTGCTAAGCCTAACACCCAGGACATCAAAGATGACATCACAAATGTCATTGATGACATCACTGATGACATCACGTGCATTTACCTTTCATGAAAAGTCTGTACAAGGGATTCTTAGTGTAATGTTAATAAAAAAAGTGTCAAGATTATTGGAATAAATATCAAGTGCTAATCAGTGCATTAAGCTATGCATTGATATAAATAGCATTCTATTATTAACTTCAATCCAGTATACTAAGGTACTCATGTAGAAACATAGGCATTGTGTGCAGCATACATGATGGAGGTGCAATATTCATAAGCTTGCCATGTTGAAAAGTGAAATAACTGTTTTCATATTAGAGTTTTGCGTACAGTGAAACTTGTGATAAGTAGGTAATAAAACCCACTTACTACATAATTGCATTATTATAGACAAATCACAGAGACAACACCACATACAAATATGAATATATACAAGGGAATTGACGTAAGAAAAAAACAGCAATAGTAGCAGAAAGTGTTCATAACCTAACTGATTACCTTTATGCAGAGAAATGATTGCTCTGTTTCAAAGCTGTTACTTACCCTATCTATATATATCACATGATGTGTCTGGACCCTAAGGAAAATAGTGTGAGTACAACATATAAAAATATGAGCATATACAGGGAAAGTACAGTAATAAAAAAACATCAAAACTATCAGAAAGTGCTGGTAACTCTACTGATAATTTTAATGCACAAAAAGGATTGCTGTCTTTCAAGGTTGTGTCTTCCCCTATGTATAGGTTTCATATGATATGACTGGACCATAAGGGAATTATTGCAAGAACATACTTGAAGGATAAGTCTACAAATATAGTACATTTACAATTTTTAGTTCCTGACTGTTACTGAAGAAAATCATGTGGCCTAGATATGTCAGGAAAGGAAAAAAGGGTGTGTCAGACATGTGATGTCATCAGTGATGTCATCTTTGATGTCCTGGATGTTAGGCTTAGCAGTGCACGGTGGTGGCGCGAGTTATGGTTGCTTAGCTTACCATAACTGGCAAATTTCAAGGGTTTTTTGGTTTTATTTGGAACCATAACGTCCTTTTAACAAAGTTTTTTTCACTGAATTTCATAGGTTTTTAGTAGCGCAACTTATCATAACGTCCCTTTAACAAAGTTTTTTCACTGAATTTCATAGGTTTTTAGTAGCACAACTTAACCATAACGTCCCTTTAACAAAGTTTTTTCACTGAATTTCATAGGTTTTTAGTAGCACAACTTAACCATAACGTCCCTTTAACAAAGTTTTTTCACTGAATTTCATAGGTTTTTAGTAGCGCAACTTAATAACTTTGACTTTATGTACATGTAATATGGAACATACTGAACCTCTTCTACTGAATTTGATGTCCGCAAGCTCTTTTAATGTCCGCGGACATGTTCGGAGAACAGTACCACTACCTAAAAACTCTGGGGGGGTATGTTCGATTGTTATATCATAACATAGGAACATTTAACAAATTCAAAAAGCAACACACATACACATTATATGTCGTAATACATATGAAATGTAACCCATATATGTAACACACTAACCATTCATTTAAATACAATATGTTCTAAACTGGAATATACCAGAAGAAGATAAATTGGCTTCCAACATAATTACCTCACAGACACTACAGAACTAAGAACAAAACCAGACCTATACAGTACTTAGAACATATTTTACCTGAAATTGTAAGTGTACTTCATTTTACTCATATATTTATAAACTTTCTGTATTAGATAAAAAAAATATATCTTTTTTTTCTCACAGAAATGTCTAGTACTCTGGAATAGCTAGAGGAGCATTTCCCACATGAGGAAATGTCACAAGATAGTGAAACTAATGGTAAACACTTTACAATATAAACCATTTAATTATTATTATTTTATATACATTTAACATATATATATTTTTTTGATTTTTGTACAGAGCATACCAAAATTGAAAATACCTCAAGAAACTGTTATGGAAAACGCGCTTGACAGCATAAAAGAAAAAATGGATTTATTGTTGACCAATTTTAATAATTTTAAAACTTATGTTGAAGATCATTTTAAAACAAAATCGTCATACCATTGCCCCACATGTACTTGTCCCCCTCACCATATCCCAGTCAATTATCCCCAAACCCTCTCCATAACCCAAAACGTTTTGATGAGACATCCATCCCTTCTTCACCTGATACCAATCATGTTGAAAACCCTAATTCTCCTGTTTTATTTTCTGTCTCACCTTCTCTGTCATAAATTCTTAATATATGTTAAATAAAGTTAAATTTTTATATTGAGTTGTAATTAGTTTCTGTTTAAAAAAAAAAAAACAATGTAGGTGTCCGCGGAAAACGTGGGTGTTCTGAAATGTTCGTAAATAAACGAAAATGGAGCTGTCCTGAAGAACACTATACCTGTCCGTACTGTTCACTAGCAAGTTGAAACAGTTCTGAGAACACAATTGGTGTCCTGAAATGTTCGTAAATAAACGAAAATGGAGGTGTCCTGAAGAACACTATACCTGTCCGTACTGTTCACTAGCAAGTTGAAACAGTTCTGAGAAAACAATTGGTGTCCTTAAATGTTCGTAAATAAACGAAAACGGAGGTGTCCTGAAGAACACTATACCTGTCCATACTGTTCGCTAGCAAGTTGAAACTGTTCTAAGAAAACAATTGGTGTCCTTAAATGTTCGTAAATAAACAAAAATGGAAGTGTCCTGAAGAACACTATAACTGTCCGTACTGTTCGCTAGCAAGTTGAAACTGTTCTGAGAACACACGCGGTGTCCTGAAATGTTCGTAAAGAAACGAAAATGGAGGTATCCTGAGGACGCTATGTCTATCCGTATTGTTCGCAAGCAAGTTGAAACTGTTATAAGAACAAACACCTGTCCGTAACTGTTTGTTTGATGTGTGACGCACTTTTAATTACTTCAGGACCCGAACAGTGTCCGTAGAACATCAACGTGCATGAGTAAACCAATGTCCGTGCTTTTGGTGTCCTGCGGACAGCCGGTTCCTTCGCGAACATGTTCGCAAAGCGATCATGTAACCGTGCCCATGCTGATCGCGTGTTCTGAATGCAGACACTGTTCGTGTCCCCGAACAATTTAAAAGTACATTTTCAAGTAATCCACAATATTTTTCCATAAAAACTCACCATGGCACAAGTCCCACATAGTAATCCTGAGTTTCTACATACTTTTTGAAACTTTTTTGTGCTTGATCTCTCTGCGGACAGCGCGCATGTCCGCGAACTGCGTACAAGCACCCCTATAAAAGACCACGCCCTAGAGCTTATTCTCATTGTGTTTCTGCCTTTTGTACAGAGCACAGCGAATTTTGCTGCCAACTGCGAACTGCAGATTTCCATCTCATCTTTGATGGCATCCATGGGTGCACTACTGCCATCTGGAGCTGCACCTGCCTTAGCACCACCCTCACCCCCTCCACCACCACCTCCTCCCCAAGGGCCTGAAGAGGGGAACAGTAGTGAGGATGCAGAGGAGGAAGAAGAGGATGAGGAGAATGAGGAAGAGGAAATCCCTACTACCCGCACTAGGCGTGAGTCTTGGGTGTGGCAGATGTTTACCATTCATGGGAATGGTCCTAAGGCTCGTGCGAACTGTGTCACCAGCAATTAGTGCAAAATGATACTCAGTCACGGGAGGCAAGGTTCGTACAGCTTTGGGACCACTACCATGAAGCGACACCTGAGGTCATTTCACTCTGGGGCTATTCGCAAGGTTGTACCTTGCGAAGAACGTAGTAGGTTGATTTCCTCTACTTCATCCTCTGTTTCTGATCCTGTCACCACAAGGACCACCTCTGTGGGACAGCGTCTTCCTCAAGCTGCCTCACAGGCCATACAGAATTCTGATGACCCTTACCTTTCGAAGGTCACAGTTGTATGTATGTATGTACTGTGACAGTACTCTGCAGGGGGGGGGCGACTTCACAGTGCTTTTGAGACTATTGTCTCAGAGCATGAGAAGACCTGCTCACTACCCAAATAAAACCCACTCTACATCTTCCTCTCTCAGCTCGCCCTTTCTTATCCCTGTGGTTGGTGTCCCCCCCTTTACGCTTCTTTCCCCTCCTCTCCTAGTGTGTCGTGTATAAAAAACCAAAAAAAATACAAAATTACAAAAATCAAAAAAATAAGGCTCTTTTCAGAGCCACCTTTCACAGTTAAAAAATAGAAGTGAAAATAAATGAAGCAGGGCCCTTCGTATTTTTTAGAAGTCCGTGGACATCAAAAAAATTGGGTTGATACCCTATCATAACCATTGCAATTTTCTCTGGTAGGAAGTGGTGGCTCTGAAAAGAGCCTTTGGGAGGTGTTTGTATGTCAAGAATTATAAATACTTAACACCTACTTCAAAATGGATGCTGTAAATCTAAAAAAAGGTCGTAATGCATTTTGTATATTTGTCAAAAAAATCTGATTGCCAGCATAAGTAAGATGGACTCCATCTCTGCGAAAAATGTATGTACTACGAAACATAATATTTTCATTATGAAAAGAGGACATGCCAAAATCTCTTAGAAAGGCACAAACAGCCTTATTAACATTGCACCTTGCTTTTTCCATTTGTGGACCAAATGAAGAAGAACGAGGCCACATTTGTCTCTGTCCAATCCGTGAAAATATTACTTGAGAATTAGGAAACATGCCCATGACCTTCCCAAGTCTTTCATAGAAAATTGCAAAGAAATTCCAGACACATGTCCTAAACTGTTCCCTCCACAATGAATTACAATTATGTATGGATGTTGCTCTGTCTCCAAAGCAGCACAAAGAGGTAGCAAGTCCAACCACTTCATTCCACATACTCCATGCCAGTGTACTTCCACATGTGGAAATACAAAATCTACAGCTACTCCACAGCTTTCTGCATGCAACTTCAACCAATGTATCCATGAATCTCCCAAAATCCAAACAATCTGTTTTCTGAAACACACAGCCATAGCTATCTGTTGTTCTCTCAGCAAAAAGAATCTGAGAAACTCTCTCCTGGCACAACACACCCACTAAACTTTCCTGACCAATCCCTTCCAGTGCTAATTCTCATTTGCATGACTTCTGAACCCGAAAATCCCCGGATGTAACACCCGATGTCCGCGAACTACCGCCATGTCTGCGGACATATCGTAACATGAACAGCCTTTCTATCATTTCCACTTCACTTTCTGTGCCATTCCCTCATTGGATGTAGCTAAGAAGTCACATGACCATCCACCAATCACATTCAAGACCTCTACATCTAACTGCATCATCATAGATCAGCACTGCAAATGTACTGTGAATCTCTCTGAGTACAAGTGTCATATCATTGGCAAGCACCATCTACAAGAAATACTGTACGAGTCTCCAAGATTTCTACTTGCAGCTCCATGCATATCCAAATGCATGAACACAAACTACAGGTATGCATATTTTCTGTACAATACATGAACACATTTTCAAACTGACAATATTTTTGTTTTATTTCTTTATTTATTCAATTACTTTAATTTAAGCATGACATTGAGGCACTATTACCTGGAAGAGCTTAGTTACAGAAATAGTGGTATTCAGTGGTACATTATGAATTTCACAAACATAGTAAAGATATTTTGTTTGCTAAAGTTAGTCATTACAAAACAATTTGTTCATTAAGAACATATCATATGTATTGAACTTGTGCGACGTATCTTATGTAAATAAGATAGGTTTAATGGTTTTGAGGAAGGCGCTGAGGATTTCAATTAAAAAAATCAATGTCTAAATTAAAAACAGTGATATATACAAACAAAATTACTAATTTGTTTCTTTTACAATTGCAGTGAAGACCATTCTCCTGAAAAGAAGCAACCGAATTTGAAGAACAAAGAACTAAGAAGTAACCTGTTAATTTTAGAAAGAAAGTAAGTAGAATATCACAATAATATTTGTATTATTACTGAAACACAATGTAAAGTTAATTCATGCTATTTCTGTGCCTAAAAATAGAGATTGTGCACCATTCTGTCCAAGAATCCTCATGTCTTAAACAGCGATTTACAGACAGAATGGCCCACAAATTCCTATTTTTGGACACACAAATTACCCAACTCAACCGCTACAATTTGGATATTATAGAACAAACTGTTTTAATTGTATACATTAGATTTACTATTTGTACTTCTCCACACCACTAGCTTACTTTTTTCTGTCATCTGAACCCCAGTTTAGTAGCATATAAATTCAATAATACCCATCCCTACTATTTGTAGTTCCCAATGCACAATCACACACCATTACATACATCTTTATCATCTTACTCAAACACTCATGCACACAGCACACATACATTGCAGAACACCCCAAACCATACCTTCTTTATTTTTTTCAACAGACCCTAAAGAATGCCTACCAAAAGTGAAGTCCGTAGAAAGCAACGCAGAAGTAGAGCAAATGAAAATAAGTGTCCAACATAAGCATCCATATCTAGCGGAATTTGTAAAAAAAAAGTTGAAACAAAACAGCTAACACAGTCATTTAGTGAAACAAAAGAAGTTTCAAGTGGAAAAACTTTGCCTCCTCTATCAAAATGTAAAACAAACCAGAAAACAATTAACAAAAAATCAGCTATCACTACAGATAAAACTGCTTCTATAAATCTTGATAAAGTTCAAAGCAAGCATACTAAGAAAAGTATTTTAGCCAAAATGTTCCGTCACAGAGTCCTTCAAAATCTTATAAAAACAGGAGAGAAACCAGGTTCAACCCTTAAAACCTATCGTAGAAAATTAATCTTATAAGCATTGATAGATGGTGCAATTCTTCTCAAAAGAAAGTTATTTATTTTAGTGTTAAATAAAATGAAACCATTAACAAAACTAATAACTAAATTACAAAAAAGACTTCTCAATAAACGAAATGTCAACAGAAAGAACTTCTTAAGTATCTTCGGAGGTGAATAGAATCACACTACGAGCACAGAACCATATTTTAATGAAGAAGCATACAAACACAAGCAAACAAATACAATTGCCATACATAGCAGTGGTCGAGGTTATGAAAAAAGTGAATAATACCTTAATGGAACAAGAAGTACTCCTTACAAAAATATGCCCTGAAAACTTAGAATTACCCCTCCATTCAACTGAATCAGGACATCTAGTGTACAAATGGCCATGCACGTCAATGTGTAACATTCCCAAACAATTTTTCAAGTCTTTACGCCAATTCCTCAATCAATATGTAAAAAGCAAAGACAAAATCAAAATTAAACTACTGCAAAATATGGATACCTGTCCAGTGCGCAAGTACACAGGACTACAAGGACATTCATTGGCCTGCATTACAGGACCTACTTGTAAAACCACCTTCCATGATATCAAAAGGATATCAACACATCATTCAACTATAAGAAATCTAGTTTATAAACTGTACTATGCTAAAAGTCCTGCTTTAGCACTAGAAAATTTAAATAACATTCTTCTACATGGTACAGCAAAAGACCTACTTGAAGAAATTGACTATATCCAGAAAAAATATTTTGGTAGTGAAAGCCACTTACAGAATGAAATAGCTTTAAACCAAATTAGCAACAATTCTACACATGGCAACTTTTTACTAAATACATACAAAAAAGAAATACTCAAATTTAAAAGTACACCAGCTGAAGTACCAAACCATGTGTGTGTATGTTGCTGCAGAACTTTTTTATAAAAGTAACATAAAAACTGTAGACCTATCATACAAAATAGAAGACAATGAAGATTCTAAATAGTTTGAATTAGCTCTCTACCTTGTAGCAGAAAACAAATACGAAATAACTGACCCCTTAATACTTTGCAGTTACTGCACTACAAAACTTGACAACAACCAAACTCCTTCACGTGCTATCACAAATAATTTGGAATTATACCCACTACCAAAACCCCTACAACAACTTAATTTATATGAGAGCATCATAATTCAAACAGTGCACCCATTTCAAGCAATAATACGCCTTCAACCGAAAACAGCAAAATTACCTCCCTCTGAATTGGTAAAAGGCATTTGTGGAAAAGTAGTTTATTTACCATTAGATTTAAAAGAAAATGTGCATACTCTAGGAGTGCAACGTCCAATGCAGCAATCTTTAATTATCTTAGTAAATGGAGTACAGCTGGTAGATTTACATAACGTTAGACATGCCTTGCAATATCTTAAAAAGAATAATGAATATTACAAAGAAATTAATATTGAAGAAAACATGAAGGATACAACTGAAATAATTCAAGAAACACAAGAAGCTGGTCAATTTGAGCTCCTAGATCCTGCTACAATATCAAATACTTTAGACCATTATACAATTCATCCTTTAATGACACCATAGAAGATGCACTGGAAACGTACCAAATGCGTCAAACAAAAGGATCACCAATCAGCATATGGGAAAAAAGTATAGAAGCACGTGCTTTTCCTCTACTCTTTCCTACTGGCAAAGGAGGAAGGTACGATGATAGACCTATTCAAATATCAGCTTCAGAATACCGCTCATTACGGATGTATTCTGAAGATCCACATTTTGTCTAAATCTGGGAATACATATTCCACCTACTCTTTGAAAGTGAACTAGCAACATTATGTTACGGAGTTGCACACATATAAAAATCAGGATCATAATTTCAAAATATGACAGTTACACAATTATTACAAAAAGTGCAACAAAAGGATGAGGTTTTACAATCAAACATTACAAATCTATTAGCAAATATGCGTGGTACTAAAGAGTACAGGTTTCAACGTCATGGAGATGTACGTTGTATGATCAGAAACCTTGGGCCACCGACTTGGTTTGTTACATTAAGTTGTGCAGAATATGCATGGGAAGATTTACATGATTTCCTACGCATATCAAACAAAAACAAAACAAACCTAGATATACTAACATCTTTGTTCTCGGGATCCTGTTAATGTTTCAAGATATTTTCACCATCGCTTCATTGCTATGTTACATTTTATTTGTAATAAAACTGTTCCTCGCCTTGGAGAAGTGCAACACTTCTTTTGGAGAAAAGAATACCAAGCCAGAGGAGCACCACATATCCACATGCTTTTATGGATTAAAGATGCTCCTAAATTTGGTCAAGACAGTGATGCCACTGTTTTACAGTTTATTGAAAAATATGTCACTTGTGAAATTCCATTGGAAGCAACAAATAGTGATCTTCATGCACAAATTTTACAATTTCAAAGACACAAATGTGGAAAATATTGTCGTCGCAAATACAAAAACAAAGGGAAATACTACATGAAATGCCGATTTGGTTTCCCTAGACCAGTTACAAATACAGGTCAAGTGAACAACCTCATGTCTTCAGTTAGACATAGTGTTAAAGGTAAGTCACCTAAAAATACATATTACATAAAAAGAAAAGAAGAAGAAAAATATATCAATGATTACAATGCAATCATTGCCCACTTATGGAATGCAAACATAGATGTGCAGTACATTGCAGACAATTCTACTGCAGTTGCACGATATGTCACAGCATACTTAACCAAAGCAGAAAAGACAGATTTCCAAGACCTCTAGAATGACCTGTCATCAGATAAAACAGTGTCTCCGAAATTATACAGCTTGGGCATAAAAATGCTCTCCCATAGAGAATGTGGATCATATGAAGCAGCTGATCATTTAACTGGTACTGCATTGTATGGTAAATCTGAAAATATAGTATGGCTACGTCTTGGTCAGAGTTCTAAAATCCTACGAAGATATAGAAACAATAGCTAAACATGATCCCAACAGCCAAGACATTTTAAAAAACAATGTATTGGACACATACTACCCAAACAGAAGTAATACTTTGGAAACCATGTGTCTATACCCCATAGCCCAAAACTACACATACAAAAATAATATAAAACCTGATGAAAAAAAGGTAAATACAGAGTGACAAACTGTGAAGGCAGTTTAGTTAAACTCACTAAACCAAATTTAATTAATCATATCAAATTGTCATTAAAGACTCCTCAACATAAAGAAGTATATTATATGTCCCTGCTACAACTCTTTAAACCATGGAGAAAAGGAGAAGAAATACTAGATAACTATGACTCATATGAAGATGCTTTCTAAGCAAATGAAAGCACTATAACTGATGTAAACTTTACACAGTACAAAACAATGTTGCACAATGAACAGCAACACAAAGAAGAAATCCAGGCCCAACTAGATAAAGAAACTCCTGACAGTAGTCAACCTTCTGTAACAGGAAGCCAATAACTACTGGGAGAACCACTAATAATACATGAGGCAGAATTAGCTATGATAGAAGTAGAAAACATCGTGTGTCAGTATGAAGATAAAGAAGACTTAACTATACTACAATCAAAACTAAACAATGAGCAACGTAGCATTTTTCAAGAAGTAACAAAACAAATTGCACATGGTGTACAACATGAAAATGAAGAATGTTCCTGCCAAAATTATAAACCTATACTACTGTACGTCAGTGGTGAAGCTGGTTCTGGCAAAACATTCATAATCAAAATCATCAGTAAGTTCCTTCAACAATTGACAAACAACAAACTGTCAGCTGTTGTCACTGCCCCCACAGGTTTATCTGCCTACAACATAGGTGGTGTCACGTTACACTGATTACTACTATTGCCAGTAGAACACCAGAACAAATTAGACTATTACAAACTTTCTGCAGAAGCTGCAATGGAACTACGCAGAGTATTGAAACAAATTAAAATGCTACTAATAGATGAAGTGAGCATGGTCTCCAACCTAATGTTGGCTTTGATTCACCTCAGATTACAAGAAGTACTCAAAACAAACTATGAAGAGCTCTTTGCAGGAAAACACATTATTGTTTTCGGAGATCTTCTTCAATTGACACCAGTAAAAGGTGAGCCTATTTTTAAAACATTAGGACAAACTCTGCCGTAAAACTGTTGGCAGCATTGAAAATGTCAACCTTTGGCAACATTTCCAATACAGAGAATTAACAGAAAACATGCGGCAATCTGCAGATCTCACTTATGCCAACATTTTAAAAAGTATCAGAGTTGGTATACTTTCTAAAGAAGCAGAAGCAATATTGAAAACCCAGCACATTAATGCACTTTATGGCGATAATGCATGTGCTACAGATGTTATGGAACAATTAGCCCACAAAAATGTCAATTGTATGGCCTTAATGCCAACTCTTGCAAGCTGTTTCAAATTCAATTAAATAATGTTAAGTAAAGAAATGCAACCAATAATGGAAATTAGCGCCACAGACAAACTAGATGTACATGGTATGACACTACCGATGTGTGACCAAGCCACAACAAGACAAAATAGTTTAGAAAAATCAGTCTCAAACAAAGCAGGCTTAGAAAAGATATTAAAATTATCCTTAAATTGCAGAGTAATGCTTAAACGTAACCTTGACGTGGACCAAGGACTAGTTAATGGAGCACTGGGTACAGTTGTTGGCTTTCAAACATACCCACGTGACAACAAAATTCAGTTTGTCAATATTCTCTTTGACAAACTTTCAGAAGTAAAAAGGATAGGACGCTCAACAGCTCGATTCCTTCTCTTTAAAGACATGTATGTACGCAGAGAACAATTTTCTCTAACGCTTGCATACGCAGTCACAATTCATAAATCACAAGGTCTTACCCTAGACAAAGCAATGATAGATATTGGTAACACAGTCTTTAAAGAAGACATGAGCTGCGTAGCACTATCACGCTTACGTACACTTGACGGTCTATTTCTAATCAACTTTCATGCAAGTAAAGTAAACGCTGATATTCCTTGCATTTTAGAATACAATAGACTTCGCTCACTATACACCCCCATCTAAACACATTCTGTTCCACAAAATGTAAAATGTTATAAAAGAAAAATAAATCAAACAGAAATGCAACAGGATGTCACTGCAAATCCTCCAAAGAGAGTAAAAGAAACTAATACTTCATCAAATACCACAAGCAAAAAAGAATCAATTAGGGAAAGTAAACCAGGTACTTCTTCAAAGAAGGAAGACAAAATCCAAAAAAAGCAGTCAGATACAGAACTACCTGGTCCATTTAAACTCTCAAATATAGTTGGTGTAAATTGCTACGCAAATGTAGCATTGAATATTCTATTTCAATTACCACCAATTGTTGACATTTACTTACACAGTACAGACCCATTGTGTTTGCAAATGTTAGAACTTCACAGAAATGCAGCAAACAATCCTGATAACACATATAGTGTTTATGGAATAAGACAACAATTGGACTACTGTGCTGGAATGGTGAAATTCACTATAAACTCACGGGAAGATCCACAAGAATTTCTAATGTACTTACTACAAGTACTGGAAAACAAAAACATACCTATAAATTAAATCTTCCAGATTTCATACATGTGGAAACATACATGCACTCTCTGCAACAATGTGACAGAAGAACAAATCCCCAATGAACGCTTTTTATATATATTGATACCTAATTGTGAATCCATTCCATTTCAGCAACTTGTACAAAATGCAAACCATGGTAGATTATGTTCTACCTGCAATTCAGATAATCGCTCCATGTTACTAATACAAACACATAGTAAATACGTAATACTAATGCTTCTACGTTACAATGCAGATGGTACCAAAAACAACTGCAAGCTGACTGGATTCACACATGGTCAAATATCACTTGGTAAGAAAACCTTCACAACAATAGGTACAATCTACCACGCAGGAGCCACAACCAATTCAGGGCACTACACTGCATATATAAAAAAGAAATGTGGATGGTTTCAATGTAATGATAGTACCATTACTCTAAAGCAGAGATTACCAGCAAATCTTACAAACGCTTATTTAATGTTCTTAAAACCAAAATTTGATAACTAAACTGTACTTAAACCCCAAGTAAACTTGTAGTAAAAAAATGTAAACTGTTAGAATATTCCAAAAGCTATCTAACTGCCCAAAGATTCTACAACAACTAATCAGATAATGAATACCAGCAAATTAGAGCAAAAAATAGAATACGCCAATTGGTATCTAACTGTCCCAAAATTTAACAATATCCAAACAGATAAATCAATACCACTAAAATATATAAAAAAATAGACACTTAGAATTCGCCAATTGGTATCTAACTGTCCCAAAATTTAACAATATCCAAACAGATAAATCATTACCACTAAAATATATAAAAAAATAGGCAGTTAGAATACACCTACTGGTATCTAACTGCTCCAAAATTTTATAATATCCAAACAAATAAATAATATGTTACTGCTCCAAAAAAATGCAACAAGCCAATGTATAAAGCATTACCCAGAAACAACAAATGAACACTGAAAACAAATAAACTGTAGCATAACAGAAAAAGTTTTTTTTTTTTTTTTTTTAATCGAACATGGATTCTTTTTTCTCCCACAGACCCAATGATTTTAGCAATGAACACAGAAACTGAGCAAATTGCAAAATTGCACAGTACTCTGGTTTCTAATCTACTAAATATGAGGGTCCAAAAAAAAATGTTGATTATACAATGTAAGAAGTCATTACAAAATACTAATACTAACATGCTATTTTCTTTTATCACAGAAATTAACAAGAAATACTCCAGTTACTAAACCAAACAGTAAGTATATTATACACTCTATGCCCTGGCCAAAACCATCGCAGCATATCACACCCATAGTATCTTATAACTTTGTTCCTTATAAATTTGTTTTTGACCCAAAGTTATAAGCAACTATAAGTGTGATATGCTGCGGTGGTTGTGGCCAGGGCATAGAGTGTTGGGTGCATGGCCAAATGGCCATGCACCCAACACTCTATGCCCTGGCCACAACCACCGCAGCATATCACACCCATAGAGTCTAACATTTCAACTATGGCCTATGGAAACTTTTAATGTCCGCGGACATTATGAGTGTTCTTAGAACACTTTCAACTTGACAACGAACAATACGGACAGCGTCTTCAGGACACCCCCTACAAACATTTCAGGACACCACAAGTGTTCTCAGAACACATTCAACTTACCATCGAACAATACGGACAGAGTCCTCAGGACACCCCCATGTTGTTTATTTGCGAACATTTCAGGACACCGCGAGTGTTCTTAGAACACATTCAACTTGCCAGAGAACAATACGGACAGCGTCCTCAGAACGAACAGCGTCTTCAGAACACCCCTTACGAACATTTCAGGACACCACGAGTGTTCATGGAACACATTCAACTTGCCAGAGAACAATACGGACAGTGCCCTCAGAACACCTCCATTTTGTTTATTTACGAACATTTCAGGACACCGCAAGTGTTCTTAGAACACATTCAACTTGCCAGAGAACAATACGGACAGCGTCTTCAGAACGAACAGCGTCATCAGAACACCCCCTACGAACATTTCAGGACACCGCGAGTGTTCTTAGAACACATTCAACTTGCCATCGAACAATGCGGACAGCGTCTTCAGGACACCCCCTACGAACATTTCAGGACAACGCGAGAGTTCTTCGAACACTTTCAACTTCACAACGAACAATACGGACAGCGTCCTCAGGACACCCCCATTTTATTTATTTGTGAACATTTCAGGACACCACGAGTGTTCTTAGAACACATTCAACTTGCCAGAGAACAATATGGACAGCGTCCTCAGGACACCCCCTACAAACATTTCAGGACAACGCGAGAGTTCTTAAAACATTTTCAACTTCACAATGAACAATACGGACAGCGTCCTCAGGACACCCCCATTTTGTTTATTTGTGAACATTTCAGGACACCACGAGTGTTCTTAGAACACATTCAACTTGCCAGAGAACAATACGGACGGCGTCCACAGGACACCCCCATTTTGTTTATTTACGAACATTTACGGACACCGCGAGTGTTCTTAGAACAGTTTCAGCTTGCTTCCGAACAAAATGGACACAGAGTACTCAGAACACCCCCCATTCAGTTTATTTAGAACATTTCAGAACACCCCTGATGTCCGCAGACAAATCGAACACAACAAGAACGTCTACCACATAAAAAAACACAACTTTCAACCTATCTCATACTCTCCCACCCTGCCCAAACACTCCTACACACCAACACACTCTACTAAATACAAATTTTGAACCAAGTTTCACCACGCTGTCTGCGGATGTCTGCGAATCCAAGATGGCGGGCGCCACCGAAAATCTGACGCGCTTCACGCGCCACACCGTCCAATCAGCGAACACGTCGCATGTCCACGGACATGACGTAAGCCGATCCGCCAATCAGGACACTGTCTGCGGAGCGAACAGGGAAGTGTGTCCGCGGAGCGAACACATATCACACATTTTTTATGACCCACTTTTTGGTCATTTTTTAAAAAGCTACTGGATTGATTTTCACCAAATCTGCAAAAGCACGCTTTCGGGACCAAGCCGCTGCTCCTGGTCCAAATTTGGTGAAAATCCATCCAGCGGTTTGGGCTGTAGGCGCGAGCAAAGTTTTTTTCCCATTCAGTCTATGGGAAAAAATAAATTTTGGGACCTCCCCTATAACTTTTTCCCCCCTGGACGAATCCTCACCAAACTATGCAAAAGAATTCAGAGTGGGCCATATACTTTATTTGCAAAGTTTGGTGAGGATTCGTCCAGGGAGAGCGAAGTTATAAGCCGCCCAAAAAGTGCTCTTCCTATGGAAACACCAACTTAACCATAACTACATGGCTACTACCGTGGCCATGTAATATATGTATATGTATGTACGATGATTGCTTGTTGCCAAGACCTTTGGACAACATTGAGTGCAATTACTGCATTAAATAGTCTCCAGAGGACTGGCTCCCAAATTAGAGGTTCCTCTTTGTACAGGTCAGATGGTACCATATGAGGGCCAGAAGCTTTCTCCTTCTTTCGCGTTACTATTGCTTTACAGATTTCTTGCACTCCAATGCTGAGATCACCATCCCGAGGCAAACTCCCAGTCACAGGGAATCATCAGAGCTTTATAAAACGAGGTAAGTGGCTTATCCTCGGAAAGTGACCCTGCCAAGCACTGGCTGGAATGTTGCAGTGTAAAACCACATGCCATTTTACATCTGCACCCGCAACTTGCTTCCAGAATGAAGCACTATCACCTTCCTCACATGCTTTTAGCAGGCATTCCTATTTTGATTTCACAAACTACATTTTTTCAGTGATTATCTTCTTATAATTATATCTGCAGGAGTGCAATTTAGCCTTATCGGCTACCGGCCGAAAGGAAAGTGGGTTGACCAATGCTGCTTTCGCAGACCTGCAGTCCCTATCGTACCATTCTACACCGTTTTGGGCAAACTTTTTTTTTTCCCATAACAAAATTTTATTGGCATTTTCAAACAGCGTTACATTGAACATAACAGCAGTAATGGTGCAGCATTCGATAATATGTTAGGGCAGCAGTGTCTATCGGAGAAACCGGTGTGATGGGACTCTTAAGTGCTGGAAGAAGTATTATTGTCCGTGGTTCATCTCGTCCTCGGATGCCAAGTGGGATACACAGATTGCGGCGTGATGGGACGCTGTGGGGTAGGGTTGTGGTTCAGTAGAGCGGGCTACCTTGTAGCCATCTGGTCAGCGGGGGCCTCCTGGTGAGGGCCAGGAATTTGGCAGCATAGTCCATAAACGGGTCCCATATGTTTTAACAACAGATTTTAAGCTAGTAACATAGGGGAAAATGGCATCAGTCATCAGCCCAAATCCTCCCAAAATCTCTCTATCAGTGGCCCCTTCACTGCAAATGTTCTCGATATGACCCAGTATAGCCACGTAGATTGCAGGTTTTAGTTCTATTTCGATGAGCTTAGCCCATCTAACTGATCTACGTGCATGGTCTACCTTGGCTATACCCTATGCCGCATGTGAGAAAATGTAGATGAATATACAGGACCTCCCCACTGTAGTGATACAGCCAATGGGTTGTGGCCACTATCCTGCCTGTTGATTATTTCAAAATCCTTGCTCCACCGCCAATCTTTAGCGTGTACAAAAATATAATCTATATTTGAGGAACCATTTGGTCCAATGGAGGTTGCTCTAGCTGGATGATCTTTCGGGCAGTGGCCATTAAATGCTCTTGATTCTAGATTATAAAAGATCTGAATTACGCCAACCGTGAACCGATTAACTCTTTTTGGGGGGTATGGCCTTCAGGGTAGGAATCTCCCAGGGGCTATCTCGATCCTCCGATAACACCTTGAAACTTTCTTAGGGGCTTGAGCTTTCTTAGGGGCTTGAGCTTTAAATTCAGTTCCCCAGCCACTTTGTGTTTTTGCTGAATCAGTTTTCTCCTAGGAGGCTATCCAATTCTGGATCTTGTGAACCACAAGTTTTCCACTGTGCCTGATATAGACATTGAACAAAGGGATGCGTTTCCCCTCTGGTGTGTGTGCGACCAGTTGTGATAAATCTGCTGACTCTGTTGGGCAGACCACAGTGTTCCAATTCAGGGTAACATCTAGCCATATGAGCAGGTCACCACAGGGTCACTCACTCCTTGGGGCTCTTCTTAGAAGGGATCTGGAACCAGTGATAGCCCTGAAGTTCAGCCGCCTCAATGGCCCAAGTCTCCTGGAAAATCAATACTTGGAAGCCCCTCACAAAGTCATTCCAACTGGGGTCATTCAGATGTTTAGCGAGCCCTGCATTGTTCCAAGAGTCTAGTCTGCAGGGGGAGCCGTATCATGAATAGTATCTCCCTGAGGTAGTCAATTGACTCCCTCAAGTCCAGCTCCCAGAGTCTGGTCTAGCCCGCTTACTTTCATGCTAGTTGTGCGCATGTGCAAAGATGTACTCGGTACTCGAGATCGTGAGATACTCTCTATTGCTGGCCCCTGTACAATCATTCTATTTGAACTCTCATGCATAGTTACATAAGCTCTGAGGATGATGTTAGGGTCCAGCAGGTGGATAAGTCAGGGAGCCAATCACCAGAAGCCCATCAACCAGATCTCTCGATATTGGAAAAATGTGGATACAGTTGTGCATGAGGGTAGCCACTCGCACACGTGAGCATTTGACAATGTCCTCAATAATGGAGAAATATCCCTTAATCTTTTCCAATGAATTAATTTATTGGTGAGCAATTCCCGATTTTCCAAAGCCCAGGGGCCAGCCTATGGTCGTTGATCATGGTAACAAACGGGAGTCCACTTACTCTAGGATTAATCCTGTTAGTCAGGTAACCATCATTGGTAGTCGACTGTCTGTTCCTTGTAGATAAATTATATAGTTCAGAGGTTAGAGGGGCTTTGGTGGATATTTACACTTTTCTTGATATTCACCTGGATTGGCAGCTTCCTTGAGTAAGGGAGGGGCTGCTGGCTCTACATACAGATGAGTACGTTGGTAAGGCTATCAATGCAGTTCTTGACGGGAAAACTGCAGGTGAGATTAATGATGAAATCACTACTGCTCTGCAGGAGTACTGGGGTGAGTAGTGGTTTCTAAACTCCTATTCAGCCCCACACTACTACTACACAATCAATGATCCCAATCATAAAAGTGAAACAGGAACAACCCGAACATGTTAGCCTCTTATGCTAACATGGGCTGAGGGAACGCTATATTCTTCAGGAGGGATGAGAGCTAGCAAAGAAGCATCAAAACAGCAACAGTTCTGTGATACCAGAATAAAGGAAATGCTCAATCAAGGTACTAGAAAGAAATAGGTGTCTTTAATGAACCTAAAATACAACTACACTAATGAAAACCCTCAAAACTCACCCATGTAAAGGAAGAAACAGTGTATGCAGGCTTTGGACAAAAGGGGAACTCGGGGTCAAAAGGTAGTGGAAAACAGGCTATAGTTTCTGAAGCAATGTTTAGGTTCAAGGATATACATTAGAAAGGTATGCAGAGGGGTCTTAAATTGTCACAAAGACCTTAAAACCAGGACATGGGGCCATAATCACTCTGAATAACTTTATCTTCTTGGGTGACTGGACTCGTTGAGCTGGGCTTCTTAGCACTTTCCAGTGGGTCATGCCATGGTCAAGATGCTTGAGTCGGGTTATCCCAATAGATAGAGTCAGAGGGGCTCATTACAAGTTTGCTGGTTGCCTGCCGGTGATTCCGGTGGAATTCTGGCAAACTGCTGCTACACTTTCTGCTGCCTGATATCACAGAATTACCGGGATATTACAGCCGGCAGAAAGGGTGGTAAATCCCCGTTCCATTGAGACCCATAGGAATTTTCCCCCAGCCAAGAGCTGGAGATAAATCACACCCTTACTAACAAATAAATGCCAAAATTACCAGCACCGGTATTACAGGTGCCAGTCATTCTGGCATCTATTTTCCAGTAGGGGTCTGATTTACCTCCAGCTCCTAGATAGAGGTAAATCAGTACCCCCACTGGCAAACTTGTGTTTTACCAAGCCGGACAAATTGCAGGTGCCGGAATTACCAGCAATTTTACCAGAAATTATTCCAGACCAGCAAACCTGTAATGAGCCCCAGAGTTGTGATGTTGAGTCCGTTTGACATGGCCCTGTGATATGGTGCGGTCCTGCAGGGGTAATCCGCTCAAATCAGCAGAATAGCAGGTAGGTGATGATTGAGTCAGCAGCCCAAAGTGCAATGTGGTGCTGCAGCAGTGTACCGCATGAAGACAGCTGGAGTGCTGTTGAGTCAGCGATTCAACAGTTCAAAGCAGTTGAAAAAAAGTGGTTAATGTCAAAGGCAGCTCTGGCAGTGCTGCAGCAGCTGCAGATCAACATATTACTATTAAGTGGTTGAGTCAGCTCAAAAGGGTGGAAAACAGAGCACAGAGCTGTTCATGGGCTTCTTGCTTGCTGGGTGACCACGTTCAGGATATGTTGGGGTAATGTGAGCCCTTCTTCTGCCCTTCCCAGCCAGTAAGGTTGACAGAGACCACTTGAAGGCGATGCCACCTCCAGTGGGCAGAGTCCTGGTTACGAGCGCTCGGGCATCAGGCAGGCCTTGTCCAAACAGCAGGTCACTCGAAATTGTCCTCTGAAGTGGGTGAGAGAAAGGTCTGAGAGAGGGGAACAGGAAGTATTGATGACCCGCTGTCTGCCTTACATCAAAGAGACTCTAGTCATTTTGTTTATGTTACCTCCCAATTGGGCTGGCAAAGTTCCCTTTGAGACAGTGATTCTCATCTTGCACCTGCAGGGCAGATTCTGTTCCTCTCGGAAGGTGTCACACCTTACCAGGAGAGAACAAAGGTGGCACACCTTACCAGGAGAGAACGAAGGGAGCCTCTAGGGCTGAACTAGCATCCTGTTGTTAGGGGCACCCAGCCCCAGACAGTGGGGGTCATTACGAGTCCAGCGGTATATGCTAAAAGTGACGGTAATGGAATTACTGCCACATTTACTGTTCTGCCGAATTATGATTCAGCAGTAATTCTGCCGACTGCATTACAGTCAGCGGAATTACAGTTGGCGGAATTACTGCCAAAAACACCAAAGATATATTACCGTCCGATTACAGGTCTGGAGCAGTTATACTGCCGAAAATGCGGTTGTAATTCCGCCGAAAACACAGCGCAGTTAGCTCCACCTTATAGGTGGAGGTACATGCATACGGGTTTAACAAATGAAGCCACAGGTGCACCCAATCCACTCAATAGGGCTTCATAAGGCACACACCTTCCCCAAACACACTTTCCAACACCATGCTGCCACTAGCCATTGCGACCTGGGACATGCAGCTGCTCATGCTGCACATGGAACTAGAGGCAGGAACGCCAGCCATGGGCACAGCGTGCAGAAAGGAGAAGACGGAGGAGGAGGAGACACCAGGCAAGACAAGCGCCCACACCCAGAGTCAGGCTCTCACCCTGGACCCTCATGGACATCCAGCTGGTAACCCTGTACCGGCTCAACAGGGAGACCATAGGTGAGCTGCTCGCCATAATCCAGGGGGACATTGAGAGCATGATTAACACCAGGACAGCTGTGTCCCTCCTGCTAAAGCTAGTGGCCATCCTGCAATTCCTGGGAACTGGCACCATTCAGCACTCTGTAGCCATGCTGCACGTCATGCAACATTTTCTGTCGTGCTTGGACAGGTGCTGGAAGCCCACCTGCACCATATGTCATGGTATATCTCTCTGCCCAGCACAGGAGCATGCCATGAAGGTACAATGGACTACCAACACACACACATCCCTAATCATTGTATCACAAAGTGCGACACAACACAAACGACCAGTAACGCTATCAGTTCTTCAGTCAAGTACTCAGGTACATGACGCCATAGTCTAAGTGATGCAGACACCAGAAACCCACTGAGGTACAAGTAACCAACCATCAGGGCACATGCAAGGCCCCAAACAGGCATCTTGGCATAACAATCATAGACCCTGGAAATGACAACTGCTGCCAGTGAGCTGGGTGCATGGGGTAACAACAATGCAAATACTGCTGGATTCTACATGCATAGACTGTGATAGCAAGACATGTGGTGCAATGAAGCCCCTAATGCATGCACAGAATGTCCAATGACATGTAGTAAATGGCAACACATACACAATGCACTGTGACTGACACCTTTGGCCTTTCTCCTTCCAGGTGACTCTGGATTTCTGCAGTTGGCGTGGCTCATGACACCTGTGTGGGATCCACAGACAACACAGGTGGGGGCCTACAAGGACGCATACAGCAGGACCAGGCTCTGCATTGAGCAGACCTTCAGCCTCCTGAAGGCCCGTTTCTGCTGCCTTAACCTTACCAGAGGGGCACTTATGTATGGGCCTGAAAAGATTGGCACAATTGTGCTGGTCTGTGCCATGTTGCACAATATGTGCCTCAGGAGGAATGTCCCTCTACCACCTGATGTGGAAATGACCCTGCTGAGGATGTAGATATTTCCAAGAACATTTCTTTCTACTTGCCATGCACCACTGTACATATAATCACATTAATGATTAAACACATGTACACAACAAGGAATGTCCTGGCATTGCTTCAGGTGAACCAAGGTTTAATGTGAACATGGTCACTCAGCCCCCACAACATCATCCCCAACACACCATCCCCTTTCCAAAACAACATCCCCAACACATCGCCTCTCCACACAACGACGTCCCCTCCGTCTCCCCACAACACCATCCCCAACGCACCATCCCAAACATACCATCCTCCCCAAAACCCCATACCCAATAGACACATGTGCCTATCAGCAAGTTCAAAGTCACTTGCGTGGTCTCTTCCCCTTACTGGTTTCCCCAGCACCTTTGGGGCTAGAATGCACCTAGAACAGTGCCTTGGGGCGCTCTGTAATGAACCCTCTGTTGGGGGTCACAGAACTGGATTGTTCCGACTCTGGCCACCGGATGTGTTGCATTGTGAGCTCCATGTTCTGCTGCATGGCCTAGGCAAAGGCTGAGATGCCTTCACAAAGCTCATGTACCCTCTCTGCCTGTAGACAGTCAACAGAGCAGATATAGCAGCCGCCTGAGCCTGGTCACACTCAATGGACCGCACAATCCGGCATGTGGCACCCTGGGTGCAGTGCTGGATGGCCTGGAGGGCCTGTATGTCGGCATTTGCCTCCAGGTGCAGCTGGCGCCTTTCCATTGCCTCAAGCCTCTGCATGAACATTTTGTCCGGTGTGGCCTGGAAATGATTTGAGGATTATAGGGAGGGCTGGGGCTGAAACAATGCGAACCATAGGACGGGATGTCCAAGTCACTCTCCGATGACTGGTCCTGCTGCCCAGGATGAAGGATGCACTGCCCAGGTGGTGTGGGTGCGTCATAGCCTGTTGGTTGGGTAAATCCACAGTGGCTACAGCATGCCTGCCAGCATTTGGCTCACCCGTCATGAACACATTGCCTGACTGTTGGGAAGCAGTTGGAGTTGCCATGTTTGCATCAGGTGGAATAGGTGCAGTGCCTGTGCTGGCAATGGCAGTTGTGGGGCTGCTGGACCCTCATGTCCCATGGTGTCCCTTGTGACTGCCCTTCCTGTTGGTTGATCCTTCAGGGTTGGTGGTTTAGTTTGTTGCCCTGGAGGCCCAGCCATGGGTCATAGATGGGCCTTCGCCCATCTCCACCTGAACTACTTTGCAGAAGGTGTCAATAGCATTTTCTGGTGGTAAGGTGGGTATGAACTTAGATTTGTCTTTGAAGCGAGGTTTTGTTCCTCTATAAACTTGTCCATTGTATTGGTAATTGTCTGCTGGTGGTAAATTAAATCTTTGGATAAGTATCTTCAAATAGGACGAATACCACGTGGACTTAGAGTTTGTATCTTCCCTCCATTTGAAGACAATGATATCGAGGAAATCCAAAACTGGGAACAATTGCCAACAACTACCTCCAATGAAATGATACATAGATTAATCAACTATGCCAAAATCAAACACATTCAACTTATACAAGAAATCACTCAAGTTAAAGAAAATATAGAGAAACTCAACATTCCGGAAAAAAACTTTCAAAAACTATGAGATACTAGATGAAATCATCAACAAATACTCAACAGAAATCAAAATTAAAAAACAACGGCAATTCTTACAGGACGAATTAGACTACAAATTTAAAAGAGTCTACACATTTAATAAAAGACCTACAACTTCATCAAGAGGACGACCGTCTAACACCACCAAACCAACCTACTGCAACTCCACTCTCTTCAGACACAGATACAGTAAGTGACAGTGAATTGGAAGATAGAAGCTCAACTCTACCAACCTTGCCCAATCCACCTACTACAGAAACTCCAACGACTAGCAAAGGCACACAGTACAATGTACATGGTTCCTCTTTTTTGGAAGAATTTCAACAGCTGAAACACATGAGAAATTATCTAAGAACTCCTGGAAACAGAAACCCTATCCTACTCTAAAACCAAGACCAAACGCGGCAAGAGAGGAGGGACTCACAGACAGTCAAGAAAAAACAGGAGTACAGACCAGATCTCAAAACCCATTACCCCAACGCAAAACCTAGTTATTACCCTTACAGGAGAAGAACTACCGACATCACTAATTCAAGCACTAAATAAGGGACTTAATTTTTGTCCAGACCGCAACTACGACTATTTCACCACAGTAGTCGACCTTCACACTTTCTGTGGAAAATTGAAATTGAAAAAATTCTTTGCCAACATGAAAGTCAAAAAACGCACCTCAGAAATAACTCTCGAACCATCGGACCTGTCTGTCAAACATGTTGAACATACAGTGGACCTCATTAATATCACAGAAGACCATGACCAATATACAATGGACAAGTTTATAGAGGAACAAAACATCGCTTCAGGCTTAGCCAATCAGACCAAACTCAAAGACAAATCTAAGTTCACACCCACCTTACCAAAAGGAACTCGGAGACATTTATATCTACAACAATGACAACAGTCGAGGCAAGTCCAAACATTGGAACCACCTTACAATTTCTCAAATAAAAAGGGCTCAAAGATCTCAAAAATAACCAAGATATCACCATCAAATCATCTGACAAAGGTGGGAACATAGCGCTACTCAAAGCCGATGACTATATACAAATGGCCTCAGCACACCTAAGAGATCACAATTGTTTTGAAATAATCAATGACAACCCGTTCTCCAAAATAGGGGAAAGATGGAAAACCATGAGCAGCCACTGGAAAGACCTAGCATTACTAACAGAAGAAGAATACCAGTATATGATCACAACACATCCTATAACACCGACCATTTACTTTCTACCCAAAATCCACCAACAATTCACCAATTTACCACCAAGCAGGCCAATCATCAATGGCATTGGATCCATCACCAAACATATTTCAGAGTACATAGACCATCAACTTCAACCATTGGCAAACTCACTTGCATCATACATTAGAGACACCACCCACATCATCCAACTCACTGACAATATACCCTGGAACAAAGAGTACTGGCTGATAACTATGGATGTTACATCATTATACACCAGCATTCTGCACGATAAAGGACTTACAACCACTGAGTATTTTTTGAAAACCTGTTCCATCTCTTTCCATGATCACAAAAACATGATTCTAGAGATGCTACAATTCACATTACAGAACAATATCTTTATTTTCAATAAAACTCTCTATCGGCAGATACAAGGTACAGCCATGGGTGCGAAATATGCCCCACCATACGCAAATCTTTATATGGGCCACTTTGAAATAGAATTCGCATGGCAACACCCATCATTTACTCACCTCAACAATATCATTTTTTGGGCCAGATACATCGATGATCTCTTTCTCATTTGGAACGGATCAATAACAGCATTTCAGGAAAATTTCCACTATCTCAACCACAACACCTACAACCTTAAACTAGCTACGGAACAAAGCCAAACAACCATCAACTTTCTGGACATCACCTTTTACATTGAAAATGACACCATCTGTACAACACTTTACACTAAAGCAAAAGCCATCAACAGCATACTCCATGCATCCAGCAGTCACCCCAGCATATTATTCGCAATATACCCTATGGTGAAATCTTGAGAGTAAAAAGGAACTGTACCAAAGATGATGATTTCACACAAAAAGCCACAACAGTGGAAAAATGTATCACAAGAGGTTATCGGAAATCTCTCACTAGGACCAGGCAATCACTGCTACAAGTCAAGTCCAAAGCCAACTCTACCATAGAAAACACAAACAGGAAAATTAATTTCATCACAAACTACAGCTCAAATAACTTAACCATTCGGAAAATTCTCACCAAATATTGGAACATCCTTAAATCGAACCCTGACCTCACAACCATATTGGAAGCCAAACCAACCATCACTTTCAAGAAGGCCAAAAACCTTAAGGATGAACTAAGTCCATCGCACTTTGAGACTAACACTTCTGCCAGAAATACAAATCCACAGACCATGTGGCTACAAAAACCATTAAAAGGAAGTTACAAATGTGGTCAATGTTCTATGTGCAAGTACTCGGACAATGCAAGAACCACTGTCACCAAACGGATCCATCCACACCATTCAACACTTCATCAACTACAATAGTAAATTTGTTATATACATCATCAGCTGTCTCTGCAACAAATTATACATTGGAAGTACTATCAGAAAACTTAAAATCAGAATCAGCGAACATATGCGGGCAATCACTAATCAAGATAAAAGATCTCCGATAGCCAACCATTTTTTGAATCGCACCAATCGACCCAGATCAGTCAACTAAAATTCTATGGAATTGACAAACTCAAGCCTGCCCCTAGAGGAGGAAATATGGAACACAAATGAAGACAACAGGAAGCATGCTGGATCTGTTTAATGGACACCTGCAACACCGGTCTGAACACAGACCAGGAGCTATGCCACTTCCTGTAAAGCTCGCAACTGGATAAATTCACTAGCACAAACATCAATCCAATACTCACCATCTAGGTAACAGCACATCTTAACATTAAACAATGCCACACCAGTTTTCCACTCTATTCCCTTACCATCTATTATCCATATGCTTGTTACCCCCGTGCCTTATCTAGCTCGTCCCCCAATACTCTCTTCATTTCGCCCTTGTCAATCTTAGACTTCACGACCCCTGTGCCACTGCTTTTTTCCCTTGTAAATACAGAGCATGTCTTGCGCTTTCCTATTTGATCCTCACTTCTAGCACAATATGCACCTATGACCCAGCTGACATTTGGCTGGGGATCATCTCCCATCATCTCAACTCAACTTACCCATTTATCGTCAACTACAGCTATCCTCTATTGACCCAGCTGACACCAGGCTGGCAACCATTCTCCCAATTATCTTTTTTTTTTTCCAGCTCAACACATTGTTGACAATTGGAAAACCTCCACACCTTTTCTTTTTCCTTTTTAACCATCTTTCGAGTATTTACACTTTCTTTTGAATATGCAGGCTTCCCAGCCGCAAAACGACATTCTCGAGAGGATGCGTGGATGCGATGACATCATCGCACAGCAACGTGCGTGAGTATGACGTCATCACACACACGTTATTCTGCAATGGTATGCGCTATAAACACACCGCTCCAAATCAGAACGGCAGAAGCAATCGAATGAGAAGGACCCTTAAACCTAAAGCGGTAAGCAGAATTCTCTTTAGCATCTTGTTAAACTACTTTTTCTTTGGGCCACATGAATTCCTAATTTTCAGATAGCTATGACTAAACTTGAGCTCACTTTATTACGCCCATTCTGGCCTCTAACCCTCATTATTGCACTAGCTTACCGCCAGCTGTTTATAGTCTCATTTATCATCACTTGCTCTCCACTTTATCTAGAAATATCTTCAAAAGTCACTTGTTTAGAATTTCTCCACTTTAAATGTATACCCTTAGTCACGTATTCCAAGACCACACTATATGGTATTTTGATATTTGAGAATTTCTTAACTCATTAATGCGTGCATTTCAATTATTTCAGATCAGACCATTTATAACAACCAACAAATGCTTCTTTGACCGAGCTGAACAAACACCACTTATAACATTGATTCCACAAACCTGTAAGTACCAAATCTGATGCACCTATTTAAATTTACAGTGTATCACCCAAAAGATTAGAAAGCACAAGACCTAATGCTCCTTCAAACCTTTCTTCCTTTCTCTTCTTCCTCTCAGACAACTTTTGTCTCAACAAACCATATATTCCTCCTGAAGAACCGCCACGACCCTGCGGCAGGGAAACACGTGTTGAGGAACTGTATTCCACTATACCTCCAAGTTAAGTCCACCACAGGACTGCTCTCTTAAGGAACCACTCTAACCAAAGAGTCAACTGTTTTTGCAACTCTAAATTGGAATTTCAAGCTACTTACAGAAAAATACTGTATCTCACAACTAATAAGACCTAGTGAATCTAACTAAGGTCATAACCCCAATAAGGATCCACTCCAACCAAAGGATACCTAGACCCAGTGACAACAACTGAGGTCACAACTCCCTAATACTATTGGAAACCCTGTTTTCACAAATAAAAAAATCAGGATCTAGTAACAACAACTAAGGCCACAGCTATTCTGCATTATTTGAAACTTTGATCCTAGTACCAAGACTTAGTCAAAACAACTAAGGACACTACAATTTCGCATTGATTGGATTCTACTACAGACTTAGTGAAAGTAACTAAGGACATTATAATTTTGTATCAATTGGATTCCACTTTGACAAAAACATTTTTTTTATATGTGCTTTCATTTTCATGTTTTCAACTAACTTGTGTTTCGACTCATATGTGTGTATACTTATGATTCAAAATTAAAAATCTTCTATTTTTTGAAGCCTACTCAATTGTGCCAACATCTAATTTTGAGAAGTGCGACAGGAGGGCCTTTTTCCCTTCAACTGGCTGGATCACCCATGCCTACAACTGGTTCTGCATGGACATGCATTGGGTGGTGTATACTTATGGCCATGTGCTGGCATCTAACCCTGTCCATATGGCCCATCTGAGCTAAGGGACACATTCTTTGGTTGGTCATTTGCCCTGTGCATTGGCCAGGGGTGGGGGGGGGGAACTCACCTCTTGCCGTTTGGCTGCTGACACCAGCCTCAGCTCCACCGACTCCCTCAATCCCCTCCATGTCAAGGTTGGAGCTCACCTTCTCCTCCCATGAGGTCAGGGCAAGGGGCACTTTTGGTGCTGCACGTGGCCAGTGTCTCCTGTCTGTGTTGGGACAGGTGGCTGCGCACCCTGACCCCGGGTCATTCCATATTTTACTGCAGTCCTCCCCATCCCAGGGGGCAAAGCCTACAGCCCTCATTTTCTTCCTGATGGATGTCCAGATTGCGGACTTCAGCTGCTCAGATATGTTCCTCTGACGGGTGCTGAATTTTGGCTTACGCAGCCGATGTTCGGGCACCTTCCCTCTGGCCTGCTCTTGGGGCATGTTTTATGTGATTTGTGGGCCTGGATGGCTACAGGAAGTGGATGATTCAGGGTGGATTGAGTTTTTCAAAATGGTTGCCGCACTGCTTCCTGTTCCGGCAATTGCGCTACTTGTGTTGGTGGTAATTTCGCTGGTGGAATTTGCGCTGATTAGCTTGTGTTAACAGTAATTCCACCGAATATTGGTAGATTTACAGCCGGGGTACCCTCTTTCGTCAGTGGAATTACTGTTATCGTCGAAGGTGTGTGCACGCTCCCGACAGGTTGTAATGCAGCAGCAATTACGCTGCAGATTACAGCGTTAACAGTAATTCCATTGCATTACTGCCAAACCTAAGACTTTGACAGTTGCATGCATCACTAGAAACCAGGCTGACAACAAAATGACATCAAATGGGTTTTGTCCAATATAATTGTATATTCCAGTGGGCCACAATATGAAACCAAATAAGCCTTATATTTATTTATTGATCTGCTACAGCCTTTTGTCAGGCAAAATTACTTATCATTTGAATCAGGGTTGACAATGGTTAAGGGCAGACTCTGGATGTTGGGGCTTTGGGTTTTAGCAGGCTGTGTGCAGGAATAAACATATTACTTCTGTAACTTCCATGTTGCAACACTACAGGGCAGCTGCTGCGGGTGTCAGCAGATATCCACAGTAGAGGAACATATTTGCGCAATACTTTTCTGCCTAGAACCTTAAAAAAAGTGAGCCCGATTTGTAGAGCTCACTTTTTGAGGTCAAATAATCCATATTATTTTGTTTCACAAAAAATAAAAATCTTGGGTTTGCCCACACATGCAGATGGCATTCTGTCACAAAGAAATTACATTACTCATGCATAAAATTATTAAAGATGTCAGGCAACAAGGCTTGTTGTGTTGGTCTGGTGCAAACATCACAGTTTTTGAAAAAAGGGAAGAATCCTGGGAAACATTCTTGTATAGGCAGATATCTATAATACTGACAGTATGTTTTGTATGCATATAGTAGTGGAGACACTAGACCCTTGGATGCCTCTGCTTGTTAGCCAGGATCAGCATGTACTTATAAGGGCTGCAAATGAACAAGTTTCTGTAGACTAGGTTGAATCTTAATTCTACTACTGATGATATCCCTTTACAGCCCTTTATTCTCAGATCAGCATAGATACATGAATAAATGCAGTAAAAATAATATAATTAATGAATACATGATTACTACACTTATGAGGAATGTAAAGGGTGTAAAAATGCTTCACCGTTGAAGCCACAACTAAAGAAATACTCATCT
Source organism: Ambystoma mexicanum (assembly GCF_040938575.1). Taxonomy (NCBI): domain Eukaryota; kingdom Metazoa; phylum Chordata; class Amphibia; order Caudata; family Ambystomatidae; genus Ambystoma; species Ambystoma mexicanum. Next base: position 974,985,822 of record NC_090934.1, on the reverse strand, counting down.
CGCCAGAGCTACACTGAAAATCCCCAACAGAACAGGCAGCAGAGATATTCCCACATCAACATTAGCCCACATTCCGCACATCATCAGTAAAACGTCCATTGACGGTGCACAGCCCCCAATCAAAATGATTATGCCACAACCTCGGCCCTTCAGAACACGTTCTGGCACCCATCATAACCTGTGTAGAGATGCCTGCCAGAGCATCCTCAGGAGCGTCATACAATGCATTATCATCTCTTCACTCAGTTTAGCATTGAAATTTCCCTCCTTCTCTCCCAGAATGAGAAACATATTTTGTGAAGCTATCAAGGGGACAAGGCCCTCCATCACAGTTGATAAAACAAAGAGGCAATTTCTTGCATGCCGGATATGGGAGCTGTTGTAAAGGTTAACCAGCATTAAATAATTCGTGCCAGTTCTGCATATTATGACAAGCTGGAGAAAAGAGTGTGTGGGCTCCAAAGGGAAAGACTTACGCACAAGGTTTCACCAGCGTGCACAGACCTCCAAAATTACATCCCCTCTTGTTTCTCTGAGCCATCACTGAATGAGTCACAAATACATCCACACATACCTCCTTCTGTGATCATGTCTCCTGAGAATTATGTCCTTTCAAAGAGAGCGTAGACACCCTAGATTTAACTCCTGCCACATTGCATAACAGGACCATCAAAGACTGATCCAGCGATGGAACCTTGCGAGAACCAAAAGGAGAACCATTAGGGGTGTCAGATAAGAATGCATACACTTGGTCCAGGCTGTGATGGTCAGTCAATGTCATCTATCCCATTTAGACACTCATACCGGTTGGTTAAAGGTAACAGGGGTACCGGCTGAGCTACACCCACAGGACCCACAATGCACTGAGAAGTCCCCGGTTGCCCAGTTTCACTGCATTTATGCCCATGGGAAACTGAGCTACACTGCAAGTTGCACTGCGAGGAGCAGCCTTCAACTATTGCATGTGAGCCCAGTAGGCTTTAGTTATTACTAACTACACATACAATATATTGCAAATGAAGAACGAATCCTATGAAATGCAATAGGAAACTAGTATTGAAGCTTGCTGAAGAGCGTGAAAGCAAGGTGGTGAAGGAAAGAGCACCACGAAGTGGAATTTATAGAAAGAACACATGCTGACAAAGTCAAGAGACTGGTCAAGAGGTGTATGAAAAGAATACACTGTGGAAAAGTCCAGAACACTGGAACGGACTGAATACACTGTGGCAAAGGCGAGAACACTCCTACCCTCAATGAATGATGCCCATATCATTGCCCTCCCCAAATCATACAAAGATCCCAGTGATGTATGCTGATATGGCCCTCTATCAATGTTTAACATTGATAATAAGAACTTGCCAAAGGGGCTGGCCCGCCGTCTCCTGTCCCTGCTTCCCAAAATGGGCTTGATTGAGCAATCAGGTTTTATCCCAGGTTGCTGGACCTCCATAACCATAGAAAGTTATTTCGCATCATCTGACCAATTAATCCTAAATTGCTGGCTCCGGCAGCATTGCTGGACGCCAAAAATGCGTTTGATTTGCTTGTGTGGACCCTCTTCACGCTACACTTAAGTGCATGGGGCAGGGCTCCCCTTTCCTGTCAATGATCTCGCTCTTGAACACTTCGCCAACAGTGCAGTGTATACAATTGACACTACCGCCCATAAAAATCCCCATATGTAGGGGCATTCAACAAGGATGCCTTCTTTTCTCCATTCTGTTCGCCCTATCGAAACACTTGCAGCGATTTTCCGCAAACACTATGTTGAGAGAGGCCTCAAGTTTTTCAATCAGACCATCCTCTTATCGCCCTATGCAGACGGCCTACTGCTTTTTGACAAAGAGCCTGAAAATAATGTGTGGTCAATCGTAGCAGGGGTGTGTGAATTTGGGGAAGGTTCAGGGCTGAGGATAAACTGAAGTAAGTCCAAACTATTTCCTCTCACTGAGGTAATGTTGCTGGGGGCGATACAGTGAAGGTTTCAAATGGTTGCAGGATCAGGTTAAGTATCTAGGTATTACAGTGTCTCGATCTGCTGCCACATTATATGCTAACCAGTATGCCCCACTTCTTACCAATTGTCAGGTCAAAGTTCAGACGGTGTACTCTCGCCCCTCCTTCACGGCCAGAATACACTGATTGAAATGATGCTGCTCCCAAAATGCCTTTACCTGTTCATTAATATATCTCTTCAACTAAATAAATCTTTCTTTACACAACTTAAATCTCTTCTACAAACTTTAACTTGGGAAGGAAAAACCGCACAGGTGTGCTGGGAAACACTATCAATGCCTTATCACACAGGAGGTCTTAATATTCCCGACATTTAAGTATACACTCTAATTGTGCATCCTCTTCTCAAGAAACCCACAGCTGATCCTTCTTGCCCAGCTAACTATTGCCCAAATTCCATTACTCCCTTTCTGGGCAAACTCCTGGAAAAGTTGGCCATCTCTCAGTTTAACCTTCATTCCAATTCTGTTGGCTGTCTCCATGACCACCAGTCTGGCTTCAGAGCTGCCAGAAGCACGGAAACTGCTCTCCTGAACATCCGTGAAGATCTGCTCTCCAACCTCGACTCGAACATTCCCTCTGTCCTCACCCTCCTCGATCTCTCTTCTTCCTTCGACACAGTCAACCATACCATCCTGCTCAACCGTCTCTGTGAAAACCTGGGTATCACTGATCAGGCTCTGGCCTGGCTCACCTCTTCCCTCTCTGATCGACCCTCCCAGGTCCTACTTGGGTCCTTCCTATCATCTATCTTCCTCTCTACCTGTGGTGTTCCCCAGGGGTCTAACCTCTCGCCCTGGCTTTTCAAAAAATACCTGGCAACTCTCACCCACTACACTGCCATTTTCTGGTCAAATTTCCAGCGCTACGCTGATTACACTCATCTAATTTTCAGGCTGCCCTCGGCCACCTACTCTCCCTCTCTCATCCCTGATTGCCTAACTGCCATTCAAGATCGGTGTGCCGCCAATGATCTTTGTCGGAATGCCAGCAAGACTGAGATCCTCCTCATCGGCACACCTTCACCATCCTTTCCCCTCTCTCTTTGGCCGACTTCCCTTGGCCCTCCTCCTACCCCCACCTGCAAGGCTAAGAACCTCGGGGTCATCTTTGACTCCCCCCCTTTCCTTCTCTGCCCACATCTCTGAGGTCTCTTAGAAAGTCAAACTTCCTACTGAACCTCCTCAGATGTACTCTGCCTTTCCTCTCCTTCCCCCAGAAGCTCATGGTATCCCAAGCTCTGGTTCTTTCTAGGTTGGACTATTGTAACAACCTCTTTCTAAATCTACCTGCCTCTACTCTCCGCCCTCTGCAACTAATCCAGAACAGGACTGCGAGACTTGTCCTTGGCCTCAAGCCCTGGGATCATATCTCTCCAGCTCTGAAATCTCTCCATTGGCTCCCAGTGGATCCAAGGATTATATTCAAAACCCTCTGCATTGTCCACAAGGCTTTCTGTCCAAAATACCTTCAGCTATCCCTCCACAAATAACTTCCCTCTCGAGCTTTTCGCTCCTCTACGTCCAACTACCTCAGGGTCAGTCGTTTTTCAAAGAAATGAACGAGCTGGGGTAGATCACTCTAAAACTTGAGGAGAACCATCTCCGGCTCCCGGAAGCGCCTCAAGACCTTCCTCTTTTCTTCTGCCTGATTGGGGTCTAAGTCCCAGACTTAGGAAAAGGGAAACACCTATTGGTCTTGTGAACTGTGGCAAGTGTGAACCCAAAGGAGGGATGGCAGGAGACAGTTAGGGCAAGCGAACCCCCGCTTTCTGATGAGATTGTGAACTTTGATATGGGCAAATGTGAACCGGACTGAGGGATGCCGGCAAAGACATTGAGACTTTTTGAATGTTAAGTTTTGAGTGAAAGGCCGTAGTGAACCTGACTAAGGGAGGCTAACGTTGCAAGAAGGATCAGAGCCCGGCTGAGGGGCAAAAAGTAATCGCCCAACATGAAAGATTACCAAAGCAACTTTTGTTTATTGTTTATGGTCCAGCAAGCCTTCTAAGGCAAGAGACTTTATAGGAAAGAGACTTGGCCCAGGAAGGTCCTGGCATCGTTGAAAAGGAACTGTAACCTCGTGGTGGCGAGGTCCAGGAGTGTGCCGTGCTCAAAGGTCGTGCCTTGTGCCTGAAAATGTGGGGATGGGAGACCCCAGCCATACCATCCTGACTTATCATTTGGTGAACCCTTCTTACTTTTCTTGTGAGCATTATCCCACACCATTTTGCAACTTAGTTGTAAGGATTGGCAATAGTTTTTTTTTCAGTATAGGCCCTTTTTATTTGACAAGACGGCACTAGGAACTGCCTTATTATTTTTTGATGGTCGTAGCTTGCTCACATCTTAGATTTAGGTTTAGATTAGGCATTTTTCTCACCCATTACACAGTTTAATAAACACACTTGAACTGTGATCACGTGTGTCTTTCTTTACTGTTACCACCATGAGTTCCTTACACCACTAGCCATGGTCTTCGGCCATGGCCAGTGGGCAGGACCAGCTATATATTTTTCAGAACACTAGCCATGTGGCCGTGCCTACTTTATAGTTCAAAACACAAACATACCACTAGCCATGTACTTGAGTCATGGCCAGTGTGCCAATGGCCACACCCTATTGACCGTGCCCACTCTATAGAACGTCCACTCAGCCATGCCCACTCAGTTCTTTAAAACACTATCGTGTCACTGGTCATGCCAGTGATTTTTCACCTCCAACGTCAGTGTAGCTGTAAAAATATATAATTTTCTAATATAAAATCTATAATGGCAGGTACAGAACTACAGATACCCTCGGTTATCTGACGTCATACCGGCGGTTATCGAGAAAAGCAACAAAATAAAAATGCTTTCTTCCCCTCCTAAACCCTCACCAAGTGCCCCCTCCTGTGTGCATGCTCTCCACCACTCCCCTGATGGCCGCCTCACCTCCCCTGTCCCTTCAACACTCATCATTTCTGTGACAGTTTCAGTTGAAATGTCAGCTAGCCGTGGTTATATTCCAGGTTATAACCAATGGTATGCATCAAATGTTTGAGCTACGTGTTGCAAACTTGGTCCATAGCACCCCTTAAGCTCCAAAATTTCACTTGTTGACCTCTTGCCCCCTCACCTTTAGCCTGATGCCATTTTTTGCATGTTTTTTGACCTGCAAATGACATTTTTCTGAGGTATACCCGTGGCTATCTCTCGCATCGAGAAAAAAAAAAAAGATAGCGGTTGTTTCATTTGCATAAACACCCGGATACTTAAGGTATTGGGCAAATCCAGTTAGCTATTTTGGAGACAGGGGCCCTCAAATAATTTAAAAAGTACTGGACGAAATAACGCTAAACCAAAAAAGGATCGCGAGTCAAAGCTTCATGCCCAAATTGTTCTAAACATGGTCCAAATGTGTCCAGTGATTTGCGCTGTGTGGGCGAGCAAAAATTTACCTTTTTTGTTTATGGAAAAATTGATGGGAAGTAGGCCGAAATTGCGTTTTTTTGTTTTGTTTGTTTTCTTAATAACATTTTACATTTGTTAATGTCCAAGTCAAAAGTTATTGGCAATTCATTTATTAGGGTTTCCTACATAAAAGTCAGTTTTACCTTAACTATACACACACTCAAGAGGCTAGTGTATAATGCATACAACTCATGAGAGTTGAATTTGTAAGAACCTGCCTTAATGACAACCATAATGCTAACATTTATGTACTAGCTGGGACCCTAATTATAACCCTATCAGGTGTATGCAACCTAGTGCTCGCCATATGTTTTGGACTACAACTCCAATGATCCCTCACTGTTAGCTAAGCAGTCTAGTGCAGTTGGAGAGTTGTGATACAAATATCTGGTGATCCAAAGGTTGCATACCACTTTTCTATATTGTTCTAATTTGAGAAGTCTACTGCTCGCTCATTACCCTAATTTAATGCTTTTATTTTTGGAAAACTAATTTTATTTACCTATGAGCGAGAAGGAGAAATTACTTATGAGACATCACTTACCAGTAATGTTCTTTATATGGTTTCTTCTCCCACAGATAGATCTCTATTCCAGCGTCAGCTGCTCAGAAAACCTTTTGGCAGGGGGCATAGTGCGCGTCGACTCAACTGCTGACTCCTCTTCACTCGACGTGCAGCTCGTCGACTCAGGACGTGACGTTGGTCGCTGTACATATACTAAGTCACTAAGCTCCCATACCTCACTTCCCCACTTCCCCACTTTTTCCCCCCCCAAGCTCTGCCGTGGTGGAGACAGAATCCCAAGATTCGGCTGAAAACAGGCCAAACTCTACAAAAAAAAGCTTTTTTCATTTTTTTTGTGTAGAACAGGCTAGAAACAAAACTAATTCAGCATAGGCAAGAAGAGGCCTAGTCACCTAAAAAAGTCAAACATACACCTCATCTTGGTAGTTTAGTTACAGCAACAGTAGGGCGCTTTCATAGCAGGGTGATGAGGAATCTACGGGAAAATAATCCATAGAAAGAACATTACCGGTAAGTTATTTCTCCTTCAATGGATTGCTTTCTCCCAGATAGATTTCCATACCGGTATAGCCGATGGAGGTGGGATGAAAGCCCTCAGATCAGGAAGCTCTGTAGAACCGCCCTGTCAAACCGGGCATTAGCACTTTGTGCACCGTCAAGGCAGTAGTACCTGTGAACATGTGCAACAACGGGCACATCGCTGTGCGGCAGATGTCCCTGGCCAGTGTGAGAAACCTGAAGGTGTCCCACCCGCTAGTCCCTGGGGATCGGTCATCCAGGTGGCCAGGACACAGCCATCACTTTTGGATCCAGTTCCTGGGGGTGGACCAGTGCGGGAGGAACACCTGAATGAGGGGTCTTCAGGGAGTGAGACACTGGATGGTGAGACACAGTATCCCCTTCCATGTAACACCTTTTCCCTATCCTACCAGTTGGATACTTAGGAACTCAACGCCCTCGCGCCCCTTTCCCTACACAAACACTTTCTCACAGACAGCTTACTGTGAGCGAAAATGGACTAACACCAGAGCCGTATACCTGACATGTCCCAATACAATGGTCCGGCAAGGTCACGCAATTACTGATCGTTAATCACACCTGACTTCCATCACACTTCCCCACAACGATAAAAGGCGGAGCACAAAAGCACACTCTGAGCAAGGTAAAGCAAACAAGGAAGCAGCAGTTCCAAGATGGCAGTTTAGTACAAGGAGAAAGACGGCGAGACCGGAAAGGGTTGCAAGGAGGGAAGTGCCCTTGACCTTTTCAGAGCGTTACTTTCATTAACCTTGGAAAAAAAGAAACCCCAAGACCGGGCACTAAAGCTGAAGAAACATGCATTATGTGGTGGCGGGGGAGTGGGGGTTGCCGCTGTGGTACTGTCCTTAGCACCTACAAACAATGCAGTGCCAGTAAAGACAGCAGAGCCGGTGAGTTGGAGAGACTGATACCAGACGAGTCTGTGTTAGAACCAAGGTTGCAAGCAGCAAGATTGTATGAAGAAATCAAAAGAGAACGGTGTGTGAACATTTTGTAAGGAGCGACACGAATATAATTGAAAACCAAAGTAGTGACTGAACCTTGGAGGCCAAGAAAGATACCACAGACAGAGTGGTCTGGCGCTACGTGGGTGTCCATTCGAAAGTATCTGTTAGGTATCTAACTGGTTGGCAACTGTGAGAAGGGAAAATTGAAATCAAAGTGGTACTACAATGGGTCAAGCTAAATCCTGTGCACATTTGAAGGTCTTCAATAGTTAATATGAACTGAAATTGGTCTGAGCCGGCTGAGGGAGACTTATTGTGTAAGAGAAACAATCTGTGCCCGGCTGAGGGGGACCCGGGGTGAACTGTAAGTCACCCGAAAAAGAATATTCTCTAAACATTGTAAAACGGGCATCTGGGCCCTGCTGAGGAGGATCCAGGGTGAAGCACATGAATTGAATACTTATAAGAGGAAAGGAACTTTGTGTTTTGTTTTGGTGCATCAGACCCTCTGAATCAAGAGACTTTGAAGTAAAGAGACTTGGGCACAGAAGGCTCGGAATAACCTTGTGCCGAAGAAGACAGAGTGTGTGCTTTGCTCGAGTGAACCGCCTTGTCCTGTGCTGAAAATGTGGGGAAGGGAGGCCAACAACCAGAACATCCTGACATCCCCTCATTCGCGAGGTCCCGGTCATATCTCATCCTCTTAAGAGCCACGCTTGAAGGTTGAGGGACTGTGCTTTTGGGTGAAGAACCAGACTTTCTGACTGTGAAAGGAGGTCCAGATGCCGAGGGAACCAGAGATCTAGGGAGACGGTCAACTCCAGGAGTTCCGAGTACCAGTTTCTCCTTGTCCAATTCGGGGCGATCAAGATCATAGTCATTTCAAAACTCCTCAATCTCCTGAGAACACGCGGGACGAAGGGAATCAGTGAAAATGCATAGTGGAGGTCAAAGACCCATTCCACCAAGAATGCATCGCCCAGTGCGCCCTTTGCTGGGAATTTCCTCGAGCAGAACTATTAGCATTCCCTGTAGGACCTTCTGGTAAACAAGTCCACAGACGTGGTACCACATTGAGCAAAGATCTCCTTCAGGCACACTTCCCACTAGTGTGAGAGAACATGCTCTGCCTGCTCAGAGCATCTGCCAGTCCGTTCCCACCAGATGAACTGCTGAAATGGAGATCTGGTTCTCCAACAACCATAACCATAACTGCATTGCGTCCTTGCAAAAGGGCAGGGACCGTACATCCCCTTGTTTGTTCAGGTAGTTCATGGCCACCGTATTGTACGTCATGACTTTGACATGCTGCCCTTTGAGAGAAGGCGCAAAGGCCATCAGAGTTAGCTGATTACTCGCAACTCCAGCCTGTTGATGTGCCATCGGCTCTCCATCTGAGATCATAAGCCGCTTAACTACAGATCCCTGCAGTGAGCAACCCAACCTTTCAGAGAAGCATTTGTCACAACCCGTGCCTGGTGCCATGGGGGCCAGAACAGTTCCCCCGCAAACATGTTTTCTCTGCTGGACCACCAAGTCAGATCGCCAGTCACTGACCGAGCACCCTGAGAATACCTCTCATGGCGCCAAAGTACTGTGACCACTGCCTTCTCAGCAACCACTGCAGAGATTGCATTCTCAACCTGGCCTCCAGCACCAGAACAATGCAGGAAGCCAAGAGGCCTAAAAGATGGAAATTTGTAGGAGTTTGACAGGTCGGTGTGTTGGAGGGGGCTACAAATCACTGAATGAGCGACTAGTGTGGCTTGACATGCTCTTGATGTTATTCAGTCCTTTCCTCTAAAGTCTTGGAGACAAGACGAGCTATGGACATTTTCTCCTGTCCCTGCCTTGCTCCTGGTCTAGAGAAGGCTATGCAAGAAATAAAGAGTAAGGTAAGCGGAAGGTCAGGGTTAGTGATAGGACCGGACCCTCTTGATGGTCTCACTGACCCGCTGTGCCACCCCTGTGCTAAAGGTAAGCTTTCCATCCCGGCCATGACCATCCTGGAACTCCGGCGGTGAGTGCATCCAGTACCGTGCCTTGGAGATGAGAGGCCTTTGAGAGATCTGCAGGAGGCTTGCAAAATTCTGGTAAACTACGCTAAATCCTGCCAAGCACCTGTTAAACCCTGGAGGTTGGTGCAGCGTTTGGAGAACAGAGTATCCCTGCATTTTCGCTTCTTTCTTTTTTTTCCCCGTGAGTGCACTGAGAGCGCGGGCTGGTTGGTGGCCAACGTTGCACTCTGAGCGCTGGACTCTGGGTGGCATGAGTCTGTTGCGAGCCTGCATTTTTGCCCTCTGTTTTGAACGGGTCCAACATCCTTAGATGGCTCTAGATAGCTCCAGGTGTCTGCAGTCCTTGCAAACATTGGTGAGTTGGTGGAGCTATCGTACAGATGAGTAGCACGGAGCATCAAGCAATGTCAAACATTACACAGCCTTGTCCTGTGCAGGAGGTTGTGAGCCAACAGCTGGCAATTGTGAGAAATGAACACAGCATGAAAATGGGAGTGGGTCTTGCAGGAGAAAGGCTGGGGGAGGAAAACATGGATACGATTCGAGACATCTGCCCTGACCCTCCATTTAACATTGCTGTCGAAGTGATAGCTTCGACCGCCTTATACATGGACGCGCTAAAAGGGGTGGGGGCGATGCATCTCACTTAGATGGAAAATCGAACTGTGCATCACCAGCAGCAAGCCCCTCTGAAGGTGCTTGGCCCAAGTTATTGGTTTGTCGTCGGCATCGAAGGATATTTTACTTCCAAGACCGGAACACAGGCTCAACGAGAGTAGTGAGTGGGGCAGAAGTGCAGAGGGCGATCCACTGGCAATTAACAATAATGCTGATGACGTTCTTAAGCAGCCCACTGTGGCGCCCAATGCCCACGTGATTTACTCATGGAGCATATAAAACCTTCAAAAGAAAAATCAGTTTGGAAGCCCGCCACATCGGATTCAGATGCCACATTTAAGAACTGCAGTTTTTTTTTACTAGAAAACACAAGAGAGTGAGACGGTCAGCCCCGAGAGCAATGCAGGAGAATCTACAAAGGCGTGAGGTTAACGACTAAGATTTACTGGAAAGCACGATCTTACTGGAAGGAGGCCTGCATGGCTCACTGGTCAGCATTACTCCTCTGTCTCCGGGGGCCTTGAAAGGAAGAGCTGCCAGTCATGGAGAGTCGGGCAGTGAAGCCCAAGAGTTTATGCAACATATTAACCTAGACCTGGAGATATCTGGGTCTGTGGTATTCATAAACAACAGAGAGGGTGTACCTAAGACATCAAACCTCACGGTTGGTAATTGTGCCCAGCCTGTGGAAAACTTTGATCTTTCACTGAGAGATGAGCCTGGTAAACCCAATAAGCAGTCCATCACTAACTCCATTAAGACAAAGAGAGACAGTGGTGACAGCAACTCAACGTGTTTTTCTAAGAGAAACAACAAAAGAGCAAGACTGTCCTCAGACAGCCCGTATTCCCTGTGCTTGGGCGACGTGTTGGTACAAACTTCACATATAAAATCTCCCCAGTCCCAGCCAGAGGAACAGCGGAACCCAGACCCTGGCTCAACTGGGATCGACACCTCTACTGTGGCTGTACTACCCATGACATTGGCCCCATTTACCAAACTCTTTGAGAGCCTAAATGACCAACGCAAGGACCACGCTACATTATTGGCATTGATCCATTCCAAGATGCGGTTTGTTGAGGGGTTTGTAACAGCAGGCCATAATAACCTGGACAAAAGCTCTGCCCAGACCACAAACATTCTCCTGAGAATTTTGGAGCCAATCATCCAGGATAGAAACGAGAGAAGAGCTAAGCAGACCCTTTCAACATCAGTGCAACGCAGAGAGGATGATGCTCCCAAACAACCGAAAGATTGTAATGACATCTGTAGTGTTCACTCGGAACAGCAGCTCCCTTATGGGAAAGAAAGCTACCCCAACCTAAATGTTCAGCGGGACCGACAGATAATCTCAACGGCATCTATGATCAGTGGACCTGGGAGCCTGCCAATATCCCAGGAGACGGTGGATACCAATTTAGCCGATGAAAAAAACAAAAGACCCAGATATTCTGGACATAACGAGTTTGCAAGAGATAGTTGAAAAGCAGTGTGCCGTGTCGGATCGGAAGAACCAGTGAACTTGGCTACACCAGAGGCCGGTGAACCATTTAAACTGGCTCATGTAGAGGAGGTGGCCAACCAACAGCAGCGTCAAACGAATACACCATTTCCACCATAGGCAAAGGAGCTCAGCAATCGCAAAAGAGAAAGCACACCCAGCAGATCTAACACCAGACCCAATCACAGGGGAAAAAAACCTGAAAATCAAAATCCGGTGGCTAAAGTGCGATCCAACAATTTGCACCAATTTGTAAGAAACTTGAATCTACCGGCAATTACAACAGCGATGGCTTCTGTGTCAGGTAAGCCCAAGCGAGACTCTTCAAACAGAACTGTGAAAAAAGTAAGTAGTAAGTCACACTCACCAATGTCAGGACTCTCAATTGGAAAGTTTATCTGTGGACCTAATGAATATCTCAACTTACTCAATATCGGACCGAGCAACATCTTGCAAGCGGGACCTACTGAATACTTCAAAATATTCAATAACGGATCAAGAAACATCTAGTAAAGGGGACTTAATGGGGATGTCGACCTCAGGGCGGCGCCTTGGTCGAGATAGTACCATTTCACAGACAAGCGATGTGTGGACAGGAAGCAGCACAGAATACCACCAAGGACCTTCTGACACAGAGGTTGCCAGTTCGAGCCCACTTAGAAGATGCAGTGCCAAAGACCATTCCCAGACGCGTCCAGTTCCATGTTACTTTGCCACCTCAAGAAGAACTGGCCTCTTATGATACACCTTTGCTATCAGCAACCAACGTCTGTTCACCAGAATGAAAAAAGGAAACACCTCGAGGCCCAGCCATATGTTGTCTTCAGGTAGAAACACCAACTCTCTCAGAGAGGTGGGCAAATACAGGAACAGGACGGAGCCTCCACCACTGAGTCAACCAGAGTGGTGGATTGGTGTATGGAGGAGGAAAATTCTGGGGTGCTCTCACCAAATTTAAGAACATTGTAGCCCATTTTAATATTCAGCCGTAAATCTGATGAGTTTCATTGGGCAGAAGGGGTTAGGCCCCTATTCAGGACTCTGGAAGATAGGCGGAAGGGGCTGGCCTCAAGGGCCAAGAGCAGAAGGGGATCCACGAATTTGGAAGAGAGTCCTGCTAAAAGAAACTGTACCCATAGTGGTCCTAAGGCTACACCTCGTCGCAGGATGCCCTCCTTAAATCAAAGATCATTTCAGCTCACCCTTGTAAAGAAAAGTAACTCTGATGAGTCTGATTGGGCAGAAGGGGCGAGCCCCTTATTTTTAATCTTGGAGGATAGGTGGAATGAGCTGGCCTTGAGGGCCCGGAGTCAAAGGAGTTCTTCACATTTGGAAGAGACCCTTCCTAAAAGGAAACGTACCTACAGCAGTTCCAAGGACGTTACACTTCGCACAAATTGCCTGCTATTGGAATACATTCTGCATATCAACAATGGCATTACATTAAGTAGGGACAATGTGCTTGGATTATTACATCATGTTCCATACTAGCCGATATCAACCAACGACCTGCACATAATCGAATTCCTAGGTGAACGACGCCTGGACAGGGTGGTAATTCACCTTGTATCCAACTTAGTAAGGCAGTCTCTGCTGGAAGAAGTGGATAACCTCTTACATATGGGGTTCCATTTAACAGAACTGCCTGATGAACCACACAACTCTAAAGTTTATCCTCAGGCTGGGTGGTCTAACCAATCAAGAGGTACTGAGATCAGAAGAAAGGAACAGGTGGCTCTTCTCCCCCACACAGGCTCAACAAATTACAACCCCTCAGATAAGTATAGGCTGGTATTCCAACCAAAACCTCCACAGGACAAAGGGAAAGCCAGCTGGAGATGGCAGTCTGAAGCCTTAGATGCAGACAAGCGAAGAGCGTAACTTGGCCAGCCAGACCACTCAGAACCCTTCGCCTTGGGATGTTGGAACATAAGAGGGCATACTCATTTGTTTGGCAAGGGGGACTTGGACTTTAATTTGTATGATACTTTATGCCTGTAGGAGACCTGGCTAAGAACAACGGCAGTCTCGGATGCCTTCATGGTACACTTGAAAAAGGCACTAAAGGGGCCTAAATGGAGACCAAGCTCAGGATTGCTTACAGCTGTGAAATACAGAAGAGGCGTGGTAGTGATTGAAACAACATATCCAAATGCTTATGTACAAATGCTAATGATCGGGGTTAATGGCTTACGATCCACTAGGAAATGTTTAATGTTACTGTATTTGTATTGGAACGTCAAAGCCGAAGCTGTGACTAACTTTCAGAGTACAATCATGGAGATGATCGATAGGTCTGTTGAGGCTTGCACAGGTTTAGTGATATTATGTAGAGATTTAAACATCACTGCTTTGATTGTAATAATACAGATACAGGAGATCCACACTGTCTCTTCCAAGTCGGAATTGAGAGGAATGGGCACGGTTTCTGTTGAAGATGTTTGTCTATATAAGAAAGGTGGGAAAAATTCCACCATTACGGAAAAAAATCAGTGGTCGTACCAATTTTTAAGAAGGGCGACTGGCCGGACCTCAGGAATTATTGACCCATCGCCCTTCTTGAAGTGGTCGGGCAAATCTTTGCAGCACTCGTGCTGTAGGAGCTTTTGGGGTTGGCCATTCTATCTGGGATCCCTTGCAGTCAGGTTTTATAAAAGGGGTAGGTATGTCCCTGAAGGTGTTCCTTATAAACATACTGAAAGCACGTTCGGAGAGGAAAAAATGTAAACCGTACTTGGCTTTCATAGATCTGGCCCAAGCCTTTGACACGGTTGATCAACAAACTTTGGTCTAAAATGAAAGGTTGGCAATGTCTGAAGGATATCTTGGAGCCAATACAAGGCTTGTATTCTGGTACTTCCTTGCAAGTGAGATTGGACTCTAAGGGGTCCCTTTCTGAGCCTATCCCAACAGGAAAGGAGTTAAAGCAGGGATGCCCGTTAGCACCAGCTCTGTTTAACTTACTTATTTCAGACTTGCACAAAAAATTGACAACTGCAAGAAGATTCCCGCCTAGCATTGATGGGTGCATCTAGATAGACTACTGTATGCGGACGATTTGGTGCTAGTGGACCAAACCCCAGTAGGGCTGCAAAGGCAGCTAGATAACGTTGTAGGCCTCCGTCGATGAAAATGGCTTGAAGAACAATATTTTGGAATCTAGTATATTGCTTTTACAGCCACCGACGGGAGTGCAAGGTGTAAACATCAGTGGTTCTTGGGAGGGGAGAGTTGGCAGAGGGTGAACTCCTGTGTGTATCTGGGCATGCACCTGAATACCAGCATAAAAGACGCCCCGAGAGAATCGCATAAAAACAAAAAATCTGGTGTCCCAAGCGAGAGTTCTAAAAAAGATACAGAAGATTCTCTCTTTCTCTGGTAGTGTCCTTTTACCACCTGCAAGTAATCCCAATTTTGACCTACGGAGAAGAGGCGTTATTCTCCCTCAAAGCCGACATGTGGGCAATGCTGGAGAGTTTAATTTGGAAAAAAGTGCTGTCACTTCCAGGTTGTGTCCCAATCCAGGTGGTAAGGGCGGATCTGGGTCCCACATCTAGGTACGTAACGGTGGTCTGGCAAAGCTTAATGTTATACAGTAAGTGTATAGCAAAAGAGCCAGTGCAGAAGTTTTGCATACCTAAGGGGGCGTTCCTAAATAATTCGGAACCTACTCTAACAGAATGAAAGAGTATTTGTGGGGCGATTTTGGAGTACTTGTGTATCTTGGAAGAAACTGGTGTTGAATCAAACTTTGATAAAAAAAAATGTATGGGTAAAAGATTGGATAGAGACCCAGCAGCAATGGCAGACTTACAAAATTCATGCACAGTTGATACCTGCACAGTCGATACCTGAACGCCCGTGTCTTAACTCTTTGCCTAAATACCTACTAAAATGTCCTAACAGCATCTATAGAGTGCAATATATGAGGTTTAGACTAAACCTCTTTCCTACAAGAGAAATTCTGGTCAACTGCAGTAGTTATACCCGATGATAAGAAATAAGAAAACAAGAAAATATGACCCGTTACGGCTATCATTGAGCCGGCTCTTTGAGCTCATGTCCATCCAGGATTTAAGTTAAGGCTTGGTGCTATATATTAACTGTTGTGTCCTAGTTGGGACATAAGTGGTCTTCTTTTGATTAGAGATGTGTAAAAAGCTTGTGACTTTTAAGTATAAGTATAATGTATGTTATATATTATGTATATTTCTGGAACAAGAGAACCATTGTTGCTTACAACTTTGTATGTTTGTTTTAGATTGTGCTAAACTTGTTGGGGCATATGAAAGAGATTTTCCATCTGATCTAAAAGAAATTGTCTGTCCTGAAGAAGGCCGCGAAAAATCATTGGGTGTAGAGACACTAGAGGTAATGCCTTAATCTCCAGAAGGGCCGAAACATGTCGACACTTGACAACAGACTTGCTAATTATTGAAGTCTGGTATCTTAACACTGCTTAAGTGAACTATGTCAGTGCCTCATTAATGTAACCAACCCCTTACAGCTGATACTGTTTTTAGGAATGGATTAAGTAGATCATGCAGTATTGATTTGTGATATACATTTGTATGTCCGCCTTTCTCTCTTTTTTAACTTTTTCTAAATCTGTTTTAAAAATAAATTTATATGGACTAATTTATGAATGATGATTTTTTAGTGTTCTTTTTGAGTATGTATAAGCAATATGGTTTTGTTTTTGTTCAATAGCATATGGTAGCTGCCAATTATGGCAGGTTTAAAATTAATTTTTGATAATTTGTGATTGTTTGATCAAGTTTGAAGGTATTAACTAACTAAGAAGATATTATATACCACCAAGCCTAGCATTTTTTGACAATGTGTGGGGTAGTCAGTAGTCTCATTTTTTGTATAGTGTATCTAGCTTTGCTCTCCCGTTCTGAGACATTGACCCCCCCCCCACCCGTAAACAAAAATTGAGGGAGATTACCTTTTTAGAGGTAACTTATTTAGGACAGCCTGTGGCTGGAAGGTACAATTTGTAGTGCACCAGGTATTCGTTGAATACCGATAAAATAGAGTGTTAACACACTTTCGTTTTCTGAAGAATACTATCAGAGGCTGATTGGCCTCCCGTCTATTGTTGCAGTTGAACCCGTTGGGACAACTGCACCTGCACAGACTGATGAACTCAACCTATTGACTCAAAAAAAGAAAACATTAATACGAACAGAGTCTCATGGCCAGATGATGTTGGCATATTTAAAGGCAGGTATTATTCCTGAAAGTTTGCAAATTAAAAATATTCCATGTGTTTTCACAAATAACCCTATGTTTAAGGGCAGTTGTAGTGCTGTTGGGAACACGTGTTCAAGAGATTTTCTCATTTTGATAATCGACTCAGCTGCAGAAGAGTCAACTAAACAAAAAATTGAGATTGAAACTCTAGAAATTAAACTAAAGGGTGATTAACTCATAAAGGACATAAAAGAAAAATTAGAAAAAATAGATGAAAAAATTGCAAAATTCCAAAAATTCACACTCGACAAAAAGATATGGAAGTATAAAAAAGATGCGGAAACATACAAAGAGACTAACACCTACCCGTACTTAGTATAAATCACAAAAAAATAGAGGAAGAAATACCAACCGACAGCGGAACAAATATGCTACTTTTTCCAACACCTCCAATACGACGAGTAGAGACTCAGATAGTACAAATTCTGCAGGAATTAACCCCAATAATCAGCCCCATTTTCAGAGGGGCCGAGGGAGGCAGCCGCGCAACTGGCACCAGGGCCACCCAGGATGCAAACACGCAACTGGAGAGGCCCCCCAACAACATGGTAATCCCAGTCTTTAATTTGTTGAATCATCTTTTAACTGACTCTGAAACACAAGTTCTCAAAAAGGGTCTAAGTTTTGTTCCCTCCACCAAAGCGAAAGATTTCGAGACACAAATTGAGTTACAAAATGTTTTCCGAATTACTCGACTCCAATATTTCTTTAGAGATTCACCAACATTGAATAAGAAACAAAGTGTTACATGTATAAAACCACCCTCAACCTTCACTCCCTTGAATAATATGGTATCTCCGGCGATAGTAGCTTTTGAAAATAAAATCATTAACGAGAGTAAAACTGATATCATCAAATAATCGTCATAAAGACAACATGAACCGAGAAGAAAGGAAGGCCTTGATATCATTACAGAAAAAACAGACTTTCCATATCAAACCAGCCGATAAAGGGGGTGGCATTGTCCTGTGGGACAGAATACTTTATGAAAGGGAAATTGGAATACATCTCCAGAATCCTAATTTCTATAGAATGCTGGATAGAGACCCTACCCCACGTCTCAAAGAGGAGATTAAGAGCCTGATGGACCATGCTCTATCTGAAGGATGGATTGAAGCAGAGGAGTACAGTTTTCAGGTAAAAAGCAATCCTACCATACCTGCTTTTTACCTTTTACCTAAAGTGCATAAAAATGCAGTTTCCTCCCCTCGAAGACCTATCGTGTCTGCGATAAACTCAGTTTAGAGCCTCTCTCGGTGTACTCAGACTGGTTTCTGAGACCTTTTGTTAGAACCATGAAGTCTTTTGTTAAAGACACGAGTATGGTAAATTTCATCAACGAGCTCCCTTGTCAAAACAACTTGATCCTCGTTACACTAGATGTAACAGCTTTATACACAAGTATACCTCAAGGTGAGTGTTTGAGAATTATGGAAGAATTTTTAGATAAACGAACATCCACTCTTGGGCTAGTTCCCACAGCTTTCATTCTTGAGTGTATTCGTTTAGCACCCACTGAAAATTTCTTTTTGTGTGACAATTTTTTTCCGTCAAATCCATGGGACAAGTATGGGGGCTACTTTTGCCCCCGATTTAGCAAACTTGTATATGGATTATTAGGAAAACATGTCTATATACCATGGCAACAATCCATTTAAAGAACATATAGGACAGTGGTATCAGTATATAGATTATGTTTTTATGATGTGGAAAGGAGATGTTAATACCTTACAGGATTTTCTGGTGTGGCTTAACAACAAGAATTTGTACATAAAATTTACTATGGCTTGGGATACTTGTTGGATCCTTTTCCTTGACCTACTAATTCAGAAGTATGATAGTGGTCTCATGTCCACAAGCCTGTTCCGCAAGCCCACCGATAAAAACACCCTTCTTCAATTCCACAGTTTCCATCCTCTGGCTCTGCGGGAAAACCTCCCAATAGGACAATTCCTGCGCATTAGGAGAAACTGTTCAGATATGTCAGACTATGTGAAAGAAGGTAAAGATCTGAAAGCAAGACTCAAAATAAGAGGCTATCCTAAAAAAATAGTGCATGCTGCCTTTAAGCAAGCTAGACACTCGAATAGAGATAGATGTTTACACCCGGAACCCAAGGTGAAACAGGATAAAATGACATGTGTGACAAAGTTCAGTCCCCTTAGTAATAAACTCAGAAGAAGTATAAAAAAGAACTGCCATATTTTACAAACTCCTGACTTCGAACCTACTACACCAAGTTTCGCTTTTAAGAGACAAAAGAATGTCAGGGATTTGATAGTCCACACCTATCCGAAAAAAGAGGTGAGACCAAACCATTTTGTGGCACCTTCCGCCGGTCATTGGTCACTTTAAGTGTGGCAGATGAACAAGTTACTTCTTACCTTGTAACGTTCTTTCGACGGGATGTTCCTCCGACGTATTCCTATCTTAGATATATATCCTTCCAGCTCTGCTGGCCTCGGAAAATGTTTTCCCCAGAGGGCGCTGCGCGTCGACGTCCCTCGAGTCGATGACCCTCGACAGCCGCCGTATCGACGCTCGACGTCATCCTGCCTATAAAGGCCGCGCGCAGCGTCCGTTGCTCAGTTCCGTTTTGTAGCCCACAGTATTACTGTTTGGACTAGACTAATCACCCTGAAGGAGCGTAAGCTGCAACAACAAGGGAAGTAAAACTGCGGGGATGGATGGGAGGGTCGATGAGGAATACGTCGGAGGAACATCCCGTCGAAAGAACGTTACAAGGTAAGAAGTAACTTGTTCTTCGAAGGGATTGTGTCCTCCGACGTATTCCTCATCTTAGATAGGCTCCCATAGCAGTATTCTATATTCGGAGGAGGGAGTACTGACTTCACGCTGTCTTCTATTGGTGAATAGAATGCAGTACAGCCCTTCCAAACCTAGTCTCTTGACTAGAGGAGGAATCCAGATTGTAAAAACGTGTAAAGGTATGGACAGACGACCATGTAGCGGCCGCACATATGTCTTTAATCGGCACGCCTCTTTTGAGGGCCGATGAAGCTGCAATACCTCTGGTCGAATGAGCCCTAAGGTTTTGAGGGGGCTCTTTCCCTGCCAGTTTATAACATTCCAGAACGGCTAGAATGATCCATCTGGAAATGGTCTGCTTAGTTATTGGTAACCCCAGCTTGTGACCTGCGTAGCCTACAAACAGCTGGTCTGCCTGTCTTATCCTGGCTAGTCTACTAATGTAAAAACTTAGAACCCTCCTAGGGTCTAGTCTGTGTAACCTCTCTTCCTCTTTCCCCGGGTGAGGAGGAGGATAGAAAGATGGTAGGATAATCTTCTGAGAGATATGGAATTCAGAGACTACTTTTGGGAGGAAATTAGGCTTCACTTGTAGGACAACTTTGTCTTTGTGAAAGATTGTATGAGGGGGTTTACAAGAAAGAGCTTGTAACTCGCTCACCCTTCTAGCAGATGTAAGTGCTATTAATAAAACAGTCTTAAGGGTAAGAAATCTTAACGAACAAGAATGGAGAGGTTCGAAAGGTGTCCCCATCAGGAAAGTTAATACTAAGTTTAAATCCCATAGGGGAACTTGGAATGGTCTTGGGGGATAAACATTGGTTAACCCCTTTAGAAACTGTATTACCAAGGGTAATTTGAAATAGGATGGTTCCTCCGCAGTACGCTTAAAGATAGCGCTGCGAGATAGCCCTTAATTGTGCCAACTTGAAGGCCTGAATTTGCCAAATATAGTAGGAAGGACAAAACCATTGGTGTACCACATGAAAATGGGTCGATATTCTGTTCTCTACACCAGCTGCAAAATCTGTTCCAACGGCAGCGGTATAAAGACTTTGTTGCTGGCCTCCTTGCCGAAAGCAACACCTCCATAACATCATCAGGGAGGTCCCAATCCTTGTACCTCAGCCGTTCAGAAGCCAAGCGTGAAGGTTGAGGGTTTTGATGTCTGGATGGAGAACCTGACCTCCCTTCTGTGAGAGTAGGTTCTCTCTGAGAGGAGGTCGAAATGGAGGGCAGATGGACAAGTCTAGAAGGTCCGGGTACCACGTTCTCCTGGCCCAATCCGGGGCAATTAGGATCATGGTTCGTCGGAATCTTCTCAACCTCCTGATCATTTGAGGAATGACAGGGACCGGTGGGAACGCGTACAGAAGCGGAAACTCCCAGTCCACTATGAACGCGTCTCCCAGAGCTCCTCTCGGAGGAAATTCCCTTGAGCAGAACAGGTCGCATTTCCTGTTTAGGCTGGTGGCGAACAGATCTACCTGAGGGGTTCCCCAAAGGGCGAAGATCTCGTGAAGGACTTCCTGAGCTAGCTCCCACTCGTGGGAGACTGTGCTCTGCCTGCTCAGAGCGTCCGCTGTCAAGTTCTTCTCTCCGGCTAGGTGAACTGCCGATAGAGAGATTCCTTCTTGGATTGCCCAAAACCAGAGCTGCATCGCCTCTGTGCACAGGGGTAGTGATCCTACGCCTCCTCTTTTGTTGAGGTAATGCATGGCCACCGTGTTGTCCGTCATTATCAGGACGTTCTTCCCTTGTACAACTGGCAGGAAAGCCTTTAACGCAAGTTTGATGGCTCCCAGCTCTAACAGGTTGATGTGTAGTCTGGACTCCGATGGAGACCAACGACCGCTGATGGTCAAGTCGTTGGCGTGGGCTCCCCACCCCGTGAGTGAGGCATCCGTGACTACTGTTATCTCCGGCCAGGGTTGCCAAAACTGTTCTCCTTTCAGAATGTTCTCCTGACAGGCCCACCACTGAAGGTCTCGAGCCACCCTGCCGGGAACCTGAAGAAGATCCGTCATTCTCCCTGAGAATTGAGACCACTGAGTCCTCAGTGTCCACTGGAGGGATCTCATTCTCAGGCGAGCCTCTGGCACAAGGAAAATGCAGGATGCCATGAGGCCTAGCAACCTCAAAAAGTCGAAAGCTGGGAGACGTTGGGCAAGTTGGAACTTGGTAACCATCTGTAGAATATCTTGAGCCCTCACCTCTGGTGGCGAGGCTTTTCCCAGGGAAGTATCCAGGATCGCTCCTATGAACTGGAGTCTCTGCGATGGTATCATTTGAGACTTCTTTAAATTGAGGGAGAAGCCCAGTTTGTGAAGGGAGTAGCATACGTGATTTAGCTGGATCTGAGCTTGCTCCGGAGAAACAGCCCTGATCAGCCAATCGTCCAGGTAGGGGTAGACGTGAATCCCTTCCCTCCTTAGACTTGCCACCACTACCGACATTAACTTGGTGAAGACCCTCGGGGCGGAGGTCAGCCCAAAAGGCAGTACTCGAAATTGATAGTGAGAGTTGCCAATTGCGAACCTCAGGTATTTCCTGTGTTTGAGATGGATAGGCACATGGAAATAAGCGTCCTGAAGGTCCAGAGATACCAACCAGTCCTGAAACTGAAGGGCCTGGAGGATCTGAGAAAGAGGGACCATCTTGAATTTGTCTTTCCTGAGGAATTTGTTCAATTCTCGCAAGTCCAAGATGGATCTCAGTCCTCCGTCTTTCTTTGGAATGAGAAAGTAAGGGGAGTACCAGCCCTTGTTCCTCTCCGCTACAGGTACCGGTTCTATGGCACCTTTCTCTAGCAGGTCTATAATTTCCTGCAAGAGGAGCGGATCTGGAGCTTTCTGAGAGCTGATCCCCGGTGGATGACTCTGAGGTATACGTAGGAAAGGTAGGCAGTAACCTTGGGCAACTGTTTCCAATGCCCAAGCATCTGACGTGATAGCCTGCCATTCCGCCAGATGTTGAGTCAACCTGCCTCCTACAGGTGTCCTGTGAGGGAAGTCCTCAGAGTGGTTTTGGGGCGGCTGATGCAGATGCCGATGGTAAAGAGGTACCTGCTGTTGCTGCGGCTTTAGAATATCTACCCCGTCCACCTCGGGTAGTTCTTCTTTGACCCCTTTGAGCCGGTCGTCCTCTACCTCTTCCGAATGAGGAGTAGAAGCGAAAGGACTTGCCCCTCGCAGAGGTTCCTGTGGGACGAAAAGGAGTCTGACGGATTGCAGCTCCTAGGGATTTTGCTGCTGCTTTTGAAGTTTGCAGTTTCTCTAAACTGTCATCCGCCTTTTTCCCGAACAAAGAAGAGCCATCAAATGGCATGTTCAAGAGCCTGGCTTGCACATCGGGGGCAAAACCCGACTTTCTCAACCAAGCGAACCGCCTGGTTGATGTACTTGCCGCCATTGCTCTGCTGATACTGTCAGCCGAATCAATGCCCGTCTGGAGGGATTCGCACATAGCGTCTTTACCGTCCTGTATAATATTCAGGAACGCATCCCTTTCTTCTCCCTCCGGGATGCAGTCAGCCGCTGTAGAAGCACACTCCCAAAGTGTATGGCTGAACCTAACAAGGGTGCAAGTAGCATTAACAGACTTTAACGCCATGCTACATGCTGAAAAGACTTTCTTAGCCATAGCATCATATTTTTTATCGTCCCTGTCCTGTGGGACAGTAGGATAAGCCGTCTTGACGTCGGTAGAGGATGCTGCTTGTACCACCAGACTTTCTGGGGATGGATGTTTAGACAAGAACTCTGGGTCTGTGGAAGATACCCTGTACTTTGCAGACAGTTTTTTATTTACTGCTGGTATTACATCTGGGGTTTCCCAGTTTGTCATGATCTTTCTCTGAAGAGCTTTATGAAAAGGCACCACTGGATCCTCTTGTGGGCCTTTGTCAAGAATATCCGTGAGGTCATCTTGCTGGAAAGATTGTGAAGGTGTAGACCACCCCATGAACTCTGTAATTCTGGCCATTAAGGCTCTGTAGGGGGTTTCAGCATGCTCCCCCGGGTCTGGTTTAGCAAAATCCACCTCAGGGGAAGTGTCTAAACCACTTGCCTCATGTAAAGAATCATGAAGATCCTTTAATCTGCGCTCTTCAGAGGAAAATTCCTCTCTAACTGGGGTTACAGGTCCCTGTAACTCATCTTGTTCTGACAAATCACCCTCTTCTAAAATTGAGGATATAGTTCTCAATTGTTCTGAACTAATAAAGGGAGTAAATACCATTTCCAAGGCAGAGGGTGCTGAACTTGTCATTATTGGCCTCGAAAGCGTCGATGTCGTCGACGCCGAAGGCTTCGAGCGTGGCGTCGAAAACAGAGGTGGAGGCCTCGAGGACCTCGACAGAATTGGAATTTTACTCGACAATATCGACGCCATCGACGTCGAGGGCCTGGTAATCGTCACTGGATGTGTGGTCATCGTGACTTTTCTCGGCGTCGACGCCGGTGTCGAGGCCGGCGTCGAGTCGACAGACCTGTGTGTCGAAGGTCCCTTCGACAACGGCGTCGAAGACCTCGACGTCGACGGAACCTTCGTCGACGGCGTCGACGGAACCTTCGAGGAAGGTTTGGAGGTCATAGTCCTACTCGAGGGTTCGAGACGCGCTCGAGAGGTTTCTTTCGCCGGGTACTGCGACTCGCGGCGTTTTTGACCTTTGGGTCTTTCGACCAGAGCATCGCTCTCGGCAGTCTTCGAGGGGGTCGAGGCCGCTTTCTCGAAGACGCTCATCATGTTTTTTCTGAATTCCTCCCATTCAGCCCGGGAACTATGTTTCGTGGGGCAAGGGATTCTTTTTGGCGAAACAGAGGAAGAGGAAGACGGAGAAGGGGATCTTCGACGTTTCCTCTTCGAGTGTTTCGATCTCGAGGAGTGATGAGACCCACTCCGAGATCTGGAGCGTGAATGGTGACGAGGAGACGAATGTCTCGACTTCGTCGAAGAAGAAGAAGCTTTAAAAGTCTTACCTTTCTCCAGCTTCCCCCTACGCTCCTTCAGGGCCTTAGCTGTCATGGACATACAGTCCTCGCACTCCGAACAATGGTGTTCGGCTCCCAAGCACCACAGACAATTTCTGTGAGGATCGGTCAACGACATCTTTTTCCCACAATCTCGACATTTTTTGAAGCCGGATCGAGGGGTTGTCGGTTCCGACGAGGAAGCCATCGAGTACGATTCGAATAACTTGAAGTAAATAGTACTAAGAACTGAGCAACGGTATTCCGAGGCACCGAGTTAGCGCGGAAAAACGGAACTGAGCAACGGACGCTGCGCGCGGCCTTTATAGGCAGGATGACGTCGAGCGTCGATACGGCGGCTGTCGAGGGTCATCGACTCGAGGGACGTCGACGCACAGCGCCCTCTGGGGAAAAAATTTTCCGAGGCCAGCAGAGCTGGAAGGATATATATCTAAGATGAGGAATACGTCGGAGGACACAATCCCTTCGAAGTGTAGTTTGCACACTTACAAGTAATCTAAAATCGATTGACCTTAATGGAAAGGATTGAGTATTCCGCACTTTTTCTAACTGTGGATCATCATGGGTAATTTATGGTATAAAGTGCCCATTTAATTTGATCTATATAGGAAAAACCAAAAGATGCATAAAACAACGCATTTGTGAACACAAATCTTGTTTGAAGAATAAGGCGAGCGACTAACACTGATTTTAGCATTGGTTCACTTTTTAAAAGATATATTAATTCAAATAGGGACATTGCCTACAGAGGGGTAGGAGGTGCAAGTCGTTGGCCAGTAGTATTTTTGTTTTTCTCTCTTGAGAAGTTTCATGAATTATATACAGACTTTATCTAGTTAAGACAGACTAAGGACTAAATGCCCAATATTTTAGGAATGCATTATGAATTAAATTAAATGTTTGCGTATCAGGAATTTATGATGTTCTCAAACACATTTTGTTTTCTCCTTATTTACCTGGGTGTTTTAACTTATTTTAATGTTTGGACATTGTATTAACTTGTATTACGTTATAAATGGTAAAAGGTTTCAAATAGTAAACCAATGGCAATAAAAAAGCAGGCTGCTGGCAAGCGGTCGTGGCTCTGGAAGCGTTTGACCATTTCATGTGCCGATACTGGTGATTCTCTCATTGGGTGGAAAAGCAATGCCCACTAGAGAGTCCAGGACCACCCTGATGAACTGGAGTTTCTGTTTTGTCATCGCGTGGGACTTCTGAATATTGAGGGAGATGCCCAAACCCGCCCCCAAGGTGAGTCGACACCTGCTCTGGTGACTTCCCCCGGATCAGCCATCCGTCCAGGTAGGGAAATACGTGGATACCACATCTGCTGAAGTATACCACCGCCATCACCATGGTGAAGACACTGGGTGTGGACGTTAGTCCAAAAGGCAGCACCGTGAACTGAAGAAATCTCAGGAAACGCCTGTGCCTCTCATGGCCTGGCACACGAAAGTATGAGTCCTGCAGATCCAATGACACCAACCAGTCCTAAAGCTGAAGAGCCTGGAGAGTATCTCATAACATCACCATTTTTAATTTGTCTTTCCTTAGGAACTTGTTCAAGGCCCTGAGATCCAAAATGGGACAAAGTACTCCACCTTTCTTAGGTAACACGAAATACCAGGAATATCAACACAACCTTCTCTGCTCAGAAGGTACCTCTTCCACAGCACCCTTCATGAACAGGGCTCTCAGTTAGTTGTGGAGCTCGTGTTCTGGCTGCCGGGGTGCGGGGGATGTTTTTTAAGTGGTTTCCTTAAAAAGGGCAGACAGTACTCCCATTTGACGAGCTGCAATGCCCAGGCGTTGGAGGTTATCTCCTGCCACTTGGGCAATGCTTGCCAATTCTGCCCCAACTGGCGAAACATGGGGGTAGAACTCAAAGTGGCTTTGTGGGCGGTGCCGTCCTTGCTGCTGTCTGCTGGCTCCTTGTGGCACCCCTGTCCCTTCAGGGAATATGAGAATTGCCTCTGCCCTTGCCTGGGTTGAGGGAGTGATGCCTTTTTACACAAACAGAACAAACCGCCTGAAGTCCCTTCCTCTAGAGGAAAAGCTGAAGGATGTCTTGGGCGGTTGCAGCACAGCCAGTCCTAGCAACTTAGCCACAATTTGAGGAGTCCTCGAACTTCTCAAGAGACTCATTGGCCCTGGGGCCAAAGAGATGCTCACCATCAAAGGCAATGTCCAGCAGCTTTGCCTGGACGTTCAGTGAAAACCCCAAACTATGGAGGTAAGCTTGCCTCTGTGGCTGACCCCATGGCCCTGCCCATGCAGCTGCAATGTACATGCCTGATTGCAGTGCTTCACAGGCCACCTCCTTTCCATCATCCACTAAGCAAGGGAACCAATCCTGCATTTCTCCCCAGTAGCAATATGTTCTGTTGACATTTCTATCATTCTCCATAGGCTGTGCAAATATTTCAAGAATGCACAGAACGCATTTACAACTTTCAGAGCCATGCTGCTTGAAGAGAACACCTTTTTCGCAATTGTGTCATACTTCAACTCCCTATCAGTCGGCAGGTTTGATGTGGACATTGATGGCCACGTATGGACTGTGGTTGCCTGAACTACCAACCCCTTAGGAGTGGGGTGCGTAGACAGGAAGGGTGTCCACCCCCACTTGCTGGCATATATTTCTTGGTAAGGCCAGAATGAACTGGGGGTGTAGAACACAGTCTTTGCCATAGAATGGAAAATATGATCAGCTATGGCCGTATTGAAAGGAAGTGACCTTTCCATCAGCGGTGCCCTGTCAAAAATGTCAGTAAATTCAAAACCTGACTGTGGCTTTACTGGGGTGCACAGACCCAAAGCATCCAACACACTATCAACCGCCCTGCGGTATTGGATGTTGGCATGCCCATATGACTTGCTTTCCCTCAGCAAGGGAAAGCAAGTCAGCCTGATCTTCAAAAAAGCCACTCTCCTCTAATCCTCCTACCATGGGCTCGAGTCTGAAAGGCACTGGATCCCTTTGATCGTAAAATATGGACTGCATCATTCTAAAGAAGCATGACCTCGACTCAGGGGCAAACGGTCGATAGGTTCCTGGCACCGAAGGCTTCGGCCCCCAAAGCACTGATTGAGACAGTTTCAGAGGCATGGGCTGACTCTCGATCGTCGGAGCCAAGCCTGAAGGCATCACACCCGACGGTGTCATGCCCGAGGTGGCCACCCTTTTGCCAAAAACACTGGGCATACTTGGAGCCGATGGGGCCTGCTGCATTGAGGGAGCACCCGTACCAGCAGTGGCCAATTTCACCAGTTGGAGCATTTGCTCCTTGAAGGCCTCTCACTCGGCCTTAAATGCACCAGACTCATGGCTGGACTTACCTCGCTCCTCCGAGGAGTCAGAATTCTGCCAGCCTCAATAACAATGCTGCTTTTTATGGGACAAGGAGTGGCTTCGCGAGTGCGACCTCTTCTTCGCCTTCTTTTGGCACCTATCCTTCTCTGAGGTGGGCGGCATCCTCGGAAGACTTTGCAGTCGAACGAGCCAGTGACTCTGATGGAGGCGCCCGAAAGGCAGCTTTGCCGTCCACTCTCTCAGCGATGTGGGGTTAATCTTCTGACAAGACCCGCAGTATTAGTGACGTGGTTGGTCCTGAGACACCGCACAGAAATAATCTGGGGGTCGGTTATCAACATTTTTGGATCACAGTCCTTACATCTTTTGAAACCCTACAACGCCTTGGAGTACACAACGGCAAAGTATGTTGATTTTTATACACAAAAAATCCAATTAATTTTTCTCTGAGAGTGTCACTCCTATTGAGATATGTGCTGAGCGCACGGAAAAAAGGAACTGAGGTATGGGGGCATAGAATATGTAGGGCGACCAACATCAAGTCCCGGGTTGACTAGCAGCATGTCGACTCAAGGCACACTACACTAGCTGTTGTAAGGTTTTCCGAGCAGCTGTCGCTTAAATGAATATCTATATGATGAGGAATCTGCAGGAGAAAGCAAACTATTAAATCACCCAGCTTGTGCTATGAAATGTCTAATGCACAAGACCTACTTAATTGTGTACGCTGTACACAATTTCACTTGTTCGCTCAGTTATTTTCTAGATGAATATAATTTCACAACCAAAAACTTTATTGTAAGAGGAAGACATACTTTCTGTAAAAGAATAAGACAGAGCACACACAGCACACAAAATATTATTTCGGTATAGAGATGTTTATTTCTCTTTTTCTTTCTTTTTGCTTTTTCTTTGGTCAGTTAGTTCATTAAGTTTTTTATCTAGTCTTCTTTGCAGATGTGCCTTCTTTGTTGGGTCAATTGATTTATCTTTATGTCCACTTCCAGCATAAAGAACACCTTCTTTACTTATCCTTAAACGAGCATTCGCTTTAGCTTTCTCCCCACAGCCATGAACCTGTAAAAAAACACAATAAAGAAGTGACTGCAGTGTTATTATAAATCTATATAATGTTTACATTCTTACCTTAGAATAACAACTGATAAATATCTGGGGTAGGGTGGGTTGGGGAAATCACATTAAAGATTTTTAGTGATGAAAATCCATTTACGTTGATGCTTCAATAAATATACAGTTATCAGTTGCTCCATGTTAAACCATTAAAAGGTGATTACCGATTCAATGATCAACTATTCCACTGAAAAAAGTACCTGCATGTGCTACATAACTTGCTTAACAATGATGTTATTTAACAAATGATTTGGTAATGCTCTTTCTGATGAATACGATTTTCCTCCAACAGAGTCCTCATCTTTTGAAATCGCTCCAAGCACAGAATGAATCTTGAAATCTTTAAAGGGTTATTAGGCAGCACTGGCGCCACTCCAGGATGATTCCATCATGGTGCCATTGTTATAGGACATGACATGGCCGGTACATATAGAGAGCTGGCAACACGATAATAGGACTACTACTCCATTTTAGAAGGATAAAGAAAATCACCTTAGAAAGAAAGGCAGACCCCACTGTCATAGAAACGTTTTCTTTAGAGAACCCCAAGAAAGGAAGACTCGCACAAAATGCCTGTAGCTTGCTCACATTGCATGCCGAACTGATCGCTGGCAAAAATATGTTTTTATAATGAGTAATCTTCGAGGACAAGAATTCATAGGGATTCACGATGATAAATGTTTCTCGTTTCATTTAACTTTATTTCGACAAGCGTCACAAAACAACAAAGTTACTCACTGTAGTGACCATCTTACTCCTAGTCCATAGTCCGCTTTCCTCCATACTTTTGGGGCATTCCGTCCAGTGTGACGGGACCGGAGCACTTTTGTAAAAAAGCATCAAATTGAAAAAAATGTCCTCTTTTTACGCAGGGTAATACACGTGGCCGTAACGCTGCCCTCCTGAGCTCCGCCCCGCGTTTCACCATTCTGTGCTTTTCTATTGCCAGTTCTGAGACCTTTAAGCAATAATAGAGGATACTTATTAGAGGGGAGGGCGGGCGGGCGTATGGAGGAAAGGGGACTATGGACTCCTAGTCACTACGTAAGATGGTCACTACGGTGAGTAACTTTGTTATACTCCTATGTCCCGTCCCCTTTCCCCCATACTTTTGGGAGATTACCAGCACTCTTCACAGGAGATACGGGTGGATGGAACCTCCTTACTGAATGGAACCTCCTTACTGAAAAAGGTTTTTAAGAACAGCCTGGTGGAATTGAGCATCGGCTCTGGAGCCCAGGTCTAAGCAGTAATGCTTACCAAAGCTGGTGGGAAAGCCCACTTAGCTGCTTTGACAACGGTTCAATGTGTTTACAGAGCGACCAATAGATAGGAGGCAATGAGGGGAAAGCATAAGCTTTCATGTTGACCCACAAGCTGCAAAGAGGACCACTTCTAGCGTCCCCCATTGCTGGAAAAGGTTGGAGATGATATTGCTGTTCATCTCACACTCATAACCAATGCCGACTGAACTAATCTGCGGTCACATTGAGGTCACCCGGGATGTGTGGATCCTGGAACCAAACAAAATACTGGAAGGCCCAGCGAGCCCAAATTTGTAGGGCAAGATCCACAAGTTGCGGAGAGTCTGTCGCCCTGCTTGTTGATGTAAAACCTTGCTTTAAGGGAGGTATTCAAAATGGCCACAGTGGCCCGCAGAGGTTGGGCCGCCATTATCACACACCAGGGGTTAACTGTGTCACAGGAGCAAGTGGAGCAATAGTCTCCCCATGGGAGTCAGGGGCCCTCCGTGCCAACCTAGCCTTGAAACAAGGAACCTCGGCAGAGCCGGTACTGGCAGATCTAGGGTGTTTACTCGACACGTCAGGGGCTTCCCCAGAATTAGCCTCTAGTGGAGTATCCTCGGCAGAGCCGGTACTGGAAGGTCTGTGGTACGTCACAGTCTTCTTTCACCCCCTCAACAGAACTGGTATCACCACGGCCACGCGCACCGAAAGGCTTAGGGATATAACTTACAGCCAGGACCCTCGATGAGGGACTCTCATTTCTGTTGGTGACCGATTTAGCCCCAAGCAGGGGAAACTCAGGTTTAACCCCTCATTCTTATGGCCACCTCGAGAGGGGCCTCGAGCCAAGGCTCTGTACAGTTAGCTCCAGATAGAGAAGCCTCAGGGTGAACCCTGGTATCCAAAGCC
Organism: Ambystoma mexicanum; assembly: GCF_040938575.1. NCBI lineage: Eukaryota > Metazoa > Chordata > Amphibia > Caudata > Ambystomatidae > Ambystoma > Ambystoma mexicanum. The sequence goes on along the minus strand of NC_090934.1, from coordinate 974,954,586 downwards.
ACAGCAGAGCTGGGGTCAGCCTTAGCCCCAAATGGGGAACCTTGGAAGAAGATCTGGTATTGGGAGACCACTGCATGGCCCCTCGGAGGAGTTTCCGGTGGGTCTCCCTGAGCCGAGACCAAAAGGAGTACCTGAGTTCTGCTCCCATGGAGAACCGCAGATATTTCATATGGGGCTCTAAGTCAGAATGTGCATTTACGTAACCTGAAGACCACCACACTGAGCTAATCGCCCTTCCGAAGAAAGGACACTATTTGGCAGGGCGTGATCAACTTGAATTTCTCTCAGAAAGATCAAAGATAGTGCGCAGGCCCGCCTGGTTGAGCACTGTGAAAGGACAGCAGTACTAGCCCCTCCCTTGCTCCATGATGGGAACAGGTTCCACCGCTCTGAGGTATAAAAGTTTCTGTACCTCTGCTCTGAGGGAGGGCATCCCGATCTGTTGGAAGAGATGTTTGAAGGGTGGGGCAGGAGGAAAGGGCAAGCGAAAACCTGCCTAAACGATGGACAAACCCCACCAGTCTTCGGTGATGGTTTGCCACGCCTCCAGATGAGACGAGATTCGTCCTCCCACGGACGTGTAGTGTGACTGACAAAAAATATCATTTGGTGATTGGTCGGCAGGGAGATTACCTGTCCCTGTACAGGAGGCTGATGGGTGAGGGACAAACCAACCACCTTGCTGCTGGCCCTTAAGGCGGGGCTACCAACAGGAGATTCAGATTGGCGCGCACAGCGACCCTGAAACCCCCTGATCCCAGAGAAGGACTGAGTCTGGGACCCTGACCTCTGTGAACAAGGGGCCTTCGCTGAAGCTCTCGCCAGGACCGACAAACGGGTCTTTGATGTGCACATAGCGTGGAAAAAGCTGCTCCGCCCCAAAAGGAATGCTCCCCGCACCAGTCATCATGAAAGTTGGTGTAAGGGAGGTATCCAAAATGGCTGCCGTGGACCAAGGAGGTTGGGCCGCCATTTAGTCAACATTTTAAGAGAACTGCGTCATAGGAGAAAATGAGGCTACTCTCCCTTCAGGGGAGTCAGGGGACTTAAGAAACACTTAGCTTTGAAACAAGGATCCTCGGCCGAGCCAGTGCTGGCAGATCTAGGATGTTTAGTGGACATACTAGGAACTGACCCAGAATTAGCCTCCAATGGAGGAACCTCGGCAGACCCGGTACTGGAAGGCCTGTTGCTGATCACCTTCTTTGCCCCCTCGATAGAATAAGTACGGTGGGACGGTTGAGGAATGTCCCATACCGACAGGACCCGACTCTGTCGGTACTGAATTTAGAGAAACCTTAGGTTTTAACCCGGGACATTTGGCTCCCTCAAGAGTGGCCTTGAGCCGTGGCTCGGTGTGACAAGCACCAGAAACTGAGACCTCAGGGTGTACCCCGGTATCAGTGTGGAAAGCTCCAGAAATGCAGACCTCAGGGCGAACCCCGGTATCCAGAGCCAAAGACGAACTGAGCTGAACCTTAGCAGCCAAATGGTGAACCTCAACAAAATCCGGTTTTGGCAGGTCCTCTGAGGGACCCTCAGAGAACACTCTAGTGCGCCCTTGAGGCACCTCAGATGAATCCATGGTAATAGAGCTACACAAGCCTCTCCTGGTTATGGAATGCTCTCACCGAGCGGGGATGCTCATCGCCGTCCACATCCGCTTAAGGCTCATCCCAACAAGGCGGGAACAGAAGACTGGTCCTCCACGCCTACCGCCTCAGGTTTTAAACGAAAAACCAAATCGGAGCGGCCGGGGTGGAACAGGAGTGAAAAGACGCTTGAAATACATCCTCATAGGGTCAGAGTGCATGAGCATCTGAAATTTCCCCAAAAACTCATCCCCGACCGAGGGCTTAGGTGTCGAAGAGAAAGAAACCACTCATAAGGAACCTACCCCCCGAACACAAGGAGGATGGTTGCCAGGAGGGTCCACCACCGGCCAGGTCCACATAGATCAGTGGAGCAAAAGCAGGGGGGAGCAAGACAGTATGAGGCAGCGGAGCCCACGCACGCCAGTCAAAGAAGGGCGGAACGGGTTACTATTGCCAAAAGGAATGCTCCCAGCAATAGCCGTTGAGAACGTAGGTGTAAGGGAGGTATCCAAAATGGCGGCCGTAGGCCACGCATGTTGGGCCGCCATTTTGTCACCACCTGAAGAGAACTGCGTCACATGCGTAGCAGAGGCGATTGCCTCCTCAGGAGAGTCAGGGGACCAGAGTAACACTTTAGCCTTACAAGGATCCTCAGCAGAGCTGGTACTGGGTGGTCTCGGATGTTTAGTCAATCTTAGAACCAGTTTCAAAATTAGCCTACAACGGAGGAACCTCATACAAGCTGGTACGAGAGGAAGTGCGGTCCGTGACCCCCCTCTGTCCCCCCTCGACAGAACCGGTACCACCACAATCCTGAGCGTGAGACGGTTGAGGACAATACCTCACCGACAAGACCCTCTGAGAAGGCCTCTCAGATCTATCGATACAGACTGTAGCCTCCACAAGAGGAACCTCAGGTTTCAACCTAGTTACAGCAGGGAAAGCTCCAGAAACGGAGACCTCAGGGTGAACCCTGCTATCCCAGCACCCAGCCGAACTGGGCTTAAATTTAGCACCGTGATGGTGAACCTCGGAACAATGTCTGGTCCGTCAGAACCCTGGGAGGAATCTCCGGTACGCCTGGTAGGCCCTGGGGGCTCCTCAGGTGAAAACCCTGGTGACATAGCTACAAGAAAGGCCCTTAAGTACTCCCTCATGGGGTCAGAGTGCATAAGTCTCCAAAACTTCCTGAAAAAAAGGCATCCTCTGACGAAGAGGCTGCCAGGAAGCGAGACCGTAAGCGGTAGTGGAATCCGAGCATGCCAGTCATAAGAAGGGCGGTGTCATGATGCCTGCCCCCGGAAGACCAGACCAGGCCCAGCAGCCCCGGAAGCAGGCATCATGCCACTTGGAGAATGCCCAAAAGCCCCAGTTAGGGGCTGTTTGGGTACAGTCCTGGCGCCATGGGCGCCAGGCTCATTATTGATAACTTACCTGAAGCAGACCATGCTGCATACTCACCTGAGGCAGACCATGCTGCATGAAGACTCAAGCCAAATGAGGCTTAGGGGGGACTATTTTACTGAAGGGACTATTTTGTTACTTGGGTGGGGCTGTGGAAGAATACTTACCTGGATCTTCTTCCAAGGCTATTTAAACCACGCCCGGACAGCCACATGTGCTTCGCGTTATTCTGCTTGTTTCAGCGTAACGCTCACTGTGTTTTCAGCAGCTCCAGTCTTCAGCCACGCCCGCTTCAGTCCTGGGACTCCTGAAACAAGAAGACAAAAAGGATAAAGGTTAGAACAGGAGTTTTAACGTTAATCCTTACCTGAATCCTGATCCATTTCGCCACAGAACTGAAAGACAGAAGTCTTTGAAGCATCGCTTCGCATTCCTACGGCGCCGCGCTGAACTCACCTGCTTGGCGGTACTTCAGCATTCCATCACGCTCTCTCCATCTCGCGGCCGCCCTCCGACACCTAAAGAGACAAAGACAGCAAGGTGAGCAAGGGGACTCTCTAAGGCCATACAAGCTACCCCCAAGAACTTACCTGATTTACCACGGGAGGTACTCACCTCATTTCGGGTCGGCGCAGTCAACTCTGCTTCATCGCCTACCCCGGCCCCTAAGGGGAAAAACACAATAGACTTACCTGAATCTTACCGAGTGCCATTTGGAAATCTTCGAGTGGATTAATCGGCAACTTGCAAGGAATCGGACAGAGTGAAGAGCAGACATTTGAACTCTTATGAACAATTGGACTTTAGAGTCAATACTGGAACTCACCAATTCCTCTACGGCAGTGAAATAACTGGTCATCAACGCGCCCCTGCGGTCGACGCAGGATGGAGAGCTCATCCTTCCAAACCATCAGGTGAGACTAAGGAGGGGACATCAAGAGTGATCAGTGGGAAGACAACGGGAGTGGGGAAGGTGGGTTGACACTCAATTCCACGGGTGGTTAATTCCTCTTCTCCTTTGCAGAAGAATATTCTTGCGAGCCAGACAAACTAGGCTGAGCGGGCCAGTCCAGTCAGTCATCTCGGCGCTACACGTCACGCTGGTGGAAATAACAGCGGTCCAGTTCCGGTCGACGCCCCCGTGGGAACCAGGTGAGCGTAACAGGTGGAACGGGTTCGCACTGACCCGTGGAAACGGCTGTTTGCCAAAAAGAAGGTTCCTATCCCCCGCCGTCGATAGCGTGGGTGTAAGGGAAGAATCCAAAATGGCCACCGTAGACCACGCGGGAAGCCCTGCCATTTTGTTAACATCTGAGGAGAACTGCATCACATGTGTGGATGAGGCAGGCATCTCCACAGACTGGTCCGGGGACTTGATTGAAACTTGGATCCTCGGCAGAGCCGGTACTATGGGGTCTTGGATGTTTGCTGGACATCCTGCCTCTTGAATTAGTTTCCAAGAGAGGAACCTGGGCAAAGCCGGTAACAGAGGAGTTATGGTCAGAGACTTCTCCTCTTGCCCCCCTCAACAGAACCGGTATCACCGCGAGCGTGGGAATGTTGAGGAATCCACCTCACAGACAAGACCTTGACAGGTCTCTCAATTCTGTCGGTACACATCTTTGCCTCAAAAGAGGAACCTCGGAACGGAGTCTGGTCTGAACAACCCCCGAGAGGGGCCTCGAACCGTGGTTCATTACAGAAAGCCTCAACTGAGGCCTCAGGGCGCACCCGGTGTCTGTATGGGAAGCTCCAGACAAGGAGACCTCGGAGCGAACTCCAGTACCCAACGCCTCAGAAAGACTGGGCCGACTATAAGCACCTGATTGGTGAACCTCGGATCGTAATCCGCTGTCAGCAGGCCCCTTGCGGGAACCCTCTGAGAAAACCCTGGTACGCCTATTAGGCCTGGGTGGCACCTCAGAGGAAACCCTGGTAGCAGAGCTCTTGAAGCCCCTCCCGGACCTGGAGGACCCCGTGAAGGAGTCCCCGGGCCGGGGTGCCCTGAAAGGTAAGGTACTTAACCAGGTGTCTCTTCTTTCCATCGATGAAGAGTTGAAAATGCGGTGGAAGAATGAGCTGGAAGACTTCCTCCCACCGACGAAGACGACACTGAAGTGCCAGGACCGAAAGGGAGTCGCAGTAGAAACACGTGTCCCATCGGTGATCCTGTCCCAGACACTCCAAACAGAGGGAATGCGGATCCTCCCTAGCAAAACAACGTTCGCAAGAGGAAGATAGAAATCCCAAACGATCCGGCATAGACGGAGGACTACGCGACCGCAGAACCGGAGCAGGAGAGAAGGACAACAGAAAGAAGAAACATTTCTTTCCGGTGATGCAAGTGCATCCAGCCCCGACCGTGCGGAGAAAAGGACTGAAGGGTGATGCATAGGGTGGAGCCCAGAAGGGCGGTGTTACGGCCACGTGTGGTACCCTGCTTAAAAAAGAGAAGGACTCATTTTTCTATTTGCTACTTTTTTTTAAAAGTGCTGCGGTCCCGTCCCACTGGAGGGAATGTCCCAAAAGTATGGAGGAAAGGGGACGTGACGTAGGAGTAAGCATAAACACAGACTTAAGATCAAACATTACATGACAGCATTAGATTGTGAACAATAAAAACATTGGTGAAAAGCCTGTCACCTACAACAAAATACCGTATGCCTCCAATAAACAATATTTGGCTGTTCTGTGCCATGCACGACTCAAACATATAGGAATTAGATGCATCTTATCTATAGAATTCAAGCACCTGCACTCAAATAATGCATAAGTAAAGCTTGTAACAGCTTAATTTCTGATCAATGGATTTGGATACATTCTATGGAGATCTTTAAACTAGACACAAGAACAGAGAATGTTCAAGTGATTCAGAACTTTACAGACAAGCAGGACAAAGGTATTTACATACTGAACTCATTTGCTCGAGAGGCAATATACCCAGGCAACGCGTCAGCAGGAGCAATCTACAATGATGATCAGATATAAGATTTTGATTTATCTGAAATTCAGGTGCTTTTTTGACCGATAGATCGCTGGTGAAAAAACTACTACTCGGGCATAGTTGGAGCGATTTCACCCGATGCCATGAGTAAAACTTTTTTTACTAGTAATAAACTACTCTTATTAGCTGAAGTTGGATTTTCTCATAAAACAGCCTTCCTGATTTTATATAAAAATGTACCTCAAATGCATAAACCGTAACATTTGGGATACTCCAGCTTGAATAAGAACATCAGACAACCTGCATGCTTGGGAAAGAAGCAGTTAGATCCTGTACAAGATTGGCCTTAGCGAAATAACTGGGTCAATAGGAAGCTACCAGAGAGCGAGATGAGTATCTAAGTTTGGGGCCCCTGATGGGAGACCAAGTCACTTTTTTTATGAACCTGCTTTCACTACATTTTAGTGCTTTGCAATCTAAATAGCCCAATTTTTCTGCACCCACCATAAATACATGCTGGTTTGGACTTTGCCTTCTAGACTATTCATGCTGGCTTGAATAATCTGCCGAAGACACTCATAAGAGGGCCGAGTTAGAGTTAGTAGGGGTCTGCCCGATGTGTTATAACACAAGAGATTGGGCAGATAACCTTTGGATTTTAGTTATGTGCAAAATCGCATACAGTAATTTGAGAAGGTGGTGATGGTACAGTTCACTTAATTAGATGCCAGAGGTGCAAAAGGTAAGAGAAAAGGAGGATAGAGAGTAGAAGCTAACTTGCCCTACCTAACTCCTCCTGGCCTTAGCGGATGCTGGTGCGCCACCTACCTGAAAGTGTTTAGTTTGAGAAAAACACGGGGCAACTAAAAATATCTTCACAACAGCCTTAATGTTATCTCGTCATCTACTAAGTACCATCACTTCACCTTTTCTCAGCCATACTCTCATGCTTTCAATCTGGGACCCGGAATACTATCTTTGGCAACTCCTTCTTTAATAGCCGATAGTTTGCGGACATAAGCTTCTTAAAAAGAGATTTTAAATTAATTAATGCCTAAAAGAAGACCAACTTGATTATACTCACACATCATTTGCTTGGTAGGGCAAATATGTGTTAAGATATGCTGCCTGCAGTTGTGCCTTACTAAGCAATTAGCGTGAGTATAACACATTCATTACAATAAGTACATCCTGATGAAAGTGGGTAAAAGAAATAAGGCCCCACTGAAACCAGTCTACATTTTGTAGAGATGGCCACTGAATAAAAGCCACGACCTACAGCTAACTTGACCTTTGAGGGGCTAAGTGAACTAGAACCTCCGAGCAAGCAGATCAAATTGGTCTTCTTTTAGGCATTAATTAATGTAAAGTATCTTTTTAAGAAGCTTATGCTCCCAGATTGATAAAAAAGGAGTTGCCAAAGATAGTATTCTGGGTCCCACTAACATTACACTTTTTTTCTTGATTGAAAGCGTGGGAGTGAGGCTGAGAAAGGGTGAAGTGATTGTACTTAGTAGATGATCAGATTGTGAAGATTTTTTTGGTTGCCCCTTGTTTTTTAGCCGATCCACTTTTAGATAGGCAGCACACCAGCATCCCCTTAGGCCATTAGGGGTTAGGCAGGCCAAGTTAGCTTCTGCTCTCTGTCCTTTTTTTCTCTTAACTTTTGCACCTCTGGCGTCTAACTAAGAGAACTGTACTCTCACTACCTTCTTGAATGACTGTATGCGATTTTGCACATAACTGAAATACAATGGGTATCTGCCCAATATCTTGATTTATCTGCCCCCTTGCTCCCTGGAAAACCTTAAAACTGCACCAGAGTTTTTGGCCAGGAAAGAAGGGGTTAGTTTCTTACCCGTAGCTCCCATTTCTCCAGCATTGTTATCTTTCATAGATTCACATGCTTTGAACATTCCCTGTCGCCAAGATGGGAATCATTGGTTACATTTTATAGTAGTAATTAAGGAAAAATAGGCATCTATTTTGTAGCCCATCTCCCTCCTTTTCGGTGCTTTTGGTCTGAACCAATCGGATGTTGAGTATGTAGCTCCTCCCCTGGAGCTTCCCTTCAGATTCTACCCAGTACATGCTGGATATGCAAATATAGAAGAGCCTTTTTTCTGCAGGGTATGGCTGGAGGGCGCATGTGAATCTATGAAACATACCAATGCTGGAGAAACGTAACAGGTAAGAAACATACCACTACTCCAGCATTGGATCTTTCACAGAAAAACAGGCACATCTGATTCAAAAAGGCGCGGCAGCACTGCTCTCCCAGTCTTTGCATAAGAAGCATGTTGCTCCTGGAGGCAGTAATGTCTTGTGAACGTGTGCAGGTCTGCCCAGGTGGCTGCATGGCAAATGTCTTTCATGGGCACCCTAGACCACATCGCCGCTGAAGCTGCAGTAGCTCTGATGGAGAGGGTGCTAGCAGGCCCAGTGAGCGGCGCCTTTGCTTTTGCATGGCAGAAGGAGATGGTGGAGGATAACCACCTTGCAATCCCCTGTTTAGAGATAGATTTCCCCTTGTATGGAGTTTCAGATGCAAGGAACAGTTGCGTGGAGACTCTAGATGATTTTGTTCTGTGGATGTAATATTTGAGCGCTCTTAACATACAGTGAGTGCAGTGCAATTTCTGTAAGCGTTTATGGCTCTTGGAAGAACACTGAGTGTAATTGAAGAAAGCTTATGAAAAGCTGAAGGAATCCTTGGAATAAAATGTGGATTGGGTGCGAGGACAACCCTGTCTTTGTAGAATCGTAGGTATGGTTTGGATATCATGAGGGCTTGTAGTTCCGACACTCTTCTTGCTGTTGTAATGGCTACAAGGAATGCAACCTTCCAAGAGAGGAACTTTAGTGAAGCCGTTGCCAGTGGTTCGAACAGAGCTTTCAAAAGCCCAGCCAGCACCAAATTGAGACTCAATTGCGGTGGAAACTTTTCACTGGTGGGAAAGACCTAAAGAGGCCCTTCAGAAAATATTTTATTAGGCGGTCGCTGAAAAGAGGTGTTTTTCTCCTTTACCTTGTGTGTCTTGAGATGGTCGCCAGATACACTTTAATGGAAGTGTGAGAGAGTCTCCATTGTGCTAAAGATAGAAGGTATGGAAGGATAGCTTCTGGACTTGTGGAGATGGGATGAACAATTGGTTGTTTTGCACACAATAAACAGAACCTTTTCCATTTACATTGGTAGGAGCGATTTGTGGCTGGGGCTCGAGCTGCCTTTAGAATGTCTGCACATTAACATGAAATAGATCAATGGTGAATTTTCTGAAGTCAGTACCCACGCAGTCAACCTGAATGTCTTTGGGTCGTGGCGTAGTACCTTGATGTGGTTCTGTGCAATGTTTGCTGGGTGGTTGCGCAACTGGATCCGGCTGGCCCCCTAACCCCCCCACAATTTCCAGAGGTCGGAGTACCACGTCTGCCTCGGCCAACTGGGTGCTTTTAGAAGGATTTTGCACAGGTACGTTTGCACCCTCTGGACCACTTTACTAACGAGTGGGAATGGTGGAAAGGCATACACGAATAGGCCTGTCCATTGGAACAAGAACACGTTCCCCATTGATGCCTTCTGGTGCATTCTGCTGGCGATTTGGATGCATTTTGTGTTTTTCTTTGTTGCAAATAAATCGATTGTTAGCTGTCCCCATCTGGCGAACAGTCCTTCCAACTCTTTGTTGCACAGTTCCCACTCGTGGGATTGGCTGGTCGCCCTGCTGAGGCTGTCCACAATTTTGTTGTTCAAACCTGGGAGGTGAAAAGCTTGCAGGAATACTTTGTTGGCAATGGCCCAGTACCACATTTTCTGCGCCCCCGGGGACAGCGTTGCCGATTTTGTTCCTCTTTGCTTCCTGATATAACACATGGTTTTTGTATTGTCGATGAGAACCTTTCCGTGGAGTATTTGAGTATGCGCAGAAACAACTTGAGGGCGTAACACACTGTCCTGACCTCCAAAATGTTTATGTGGAGACTGGTTTCCTCTTTTGTCCACTTTCCCTTGATGTGGAGGGATCCTTCATGCGCTCCCCATCCTGATAGGGAGGTAACAGTTATGAGTGTGTTGACCGCAATGGGGTCCTGGAATGGGCATCCCTGTATGATGTTGTCTCGAGCTGTCCACCAATGCAGCCAGTGCGCAAGTCTTTGTGTGATTCGCACTCTGGCATCCCACGATACTGTACTTTGGGCCCCAGTTGGTCACCAAGAACTCTTGTAGCGGGAGCATGTTGAGCCTGTAGTTGAGTATGAGCTGAATGCAGGAGGACATTGTACTTTGGACCCCAGTTGGTCACCAAGAACTCTTGTAGCGGGAGCATGTTGAGCCTGTAGTTGAGTGTGAGCTGAATGCAGGAGGACATTGTCCCCAGTAATCTCATGCATTGCCTTACGGTAAAGTGTACACCTGGTTTGAATTGAGGGGCCAATGAGTGGAGTGTGTACAGTCTGTCCCTAGAGGGACACACTAGAGTAGGGTTGTCCAACGCCAGGCCTTGAGGGCCGTAACCCTGATGGGTTTTCAGGATATCCCTCATTAATGCCGAGGAAAATGTGCATACATTTAGAATCATTGTATGCAAATTTATCTCATGAAAATTAATGAGGGGTATCCTGAAAATCCAAGATGTTTCCGAACCTCGAGGCCTGGAGTGGGCAACCCTGCAATACAGCCTCAGATGTTTCAAATTGGGCTCCCAGAAAAAAACAGTTTTTTGGATGGTTGTAGCAAGGATTTCTCGAAGCTTATCTCTAATCTGAGTTGTTGTAGCAAGTGTTTTGTTTCTGAAACAGACATGCGTGCCTCTGCGACGCTTGATGCCAATCTTCTAGATATGGGTATATATGTTGTCCTCTCCTTCGGAGGGCTGCTGCGACCGGCATGAGGCATTTGGTGAACCCAAACGGGAGCACCCAGAAATGATAGTGCTGTTTTCCTCGTGGGAACCGCAAGTACTTTTGATGCTTTTGATGAATTGGTATGTGAACGTATGCCTCTTTTAAGTCCAACGATGCTAAGTCGTTTGGTTGCACTGCTTTTATGATTTGTTGTAGCGTCACCATTTCGAATCGCAGCTTTTTGATACATTTGTTTCGTTTTGCAGATCTCGAACCGGGGGCAAGCTTCCATCCGTTATTTTCACTACGAAGTACCACAAGTAAACCTCTTTTCCCTGTTGATTGCGTGGTACTTTTTGAATGATATTTTTTGCCAACATTTGGTGTAGGACGGAATTGCTGATTCAGGGAATATTTGGTGGTTATTTGTTGAATTCGATTAGGTGTCTGTATTGGAAGACCTCCAACACCCACTTGGTAGTTGTTCTATTTCGCCAGTGGTGTAAGTGATTGTTGCAATAGTCTTCCCCCTACTGGCGCCACCCTCGCTGTGCAGTCAGGCTTGCGCTTTTGGCCTACCCCTTTGGGAGCCGGTGGGTCCTCTTCACTGCTGCTTGTAGTCCTTTTGCCCGGGATATCCCTGGGAGTGTTTTTTGTATCCCTGGGAGTATTGTGAAGATCGCCAGTATGCTTTTGAGCCTCTGGTGTTTGAGGTGTAGTTACATCTTCCTATTGCTCCTCAAAAGGTGCGAAAAGCACGGTTGGGCTACTGAGTGGTAAGTGATTTGATTGTTTTAGTCTTTATTGCCTTAACTTGTCAATTTTCAGGCCAAAGTTGCCTTAAAAAGGCATGCCTAGGACCTTTTGCTGCACATCTGGCCTAAAGTCTGTGCAACGTAGCCACCCCTGTCGACGTAACACCACCCCTTTATTGATATGTTTGAAGCCTGTTTTGGCCAGATCGACAGGAATATGTTTGCTGTGGTTTGCGGCTTCCTTCCCTTCCTTTAGTATAGCAACTGCTTCTGCATTCTTTTCCTCCGGTAAGTGCTCTAGCAGTGGTGTTAACCTGTGCCACATTTCCCGGTCATATCTTGATGATATAGCAAGCGCATGTGCCGCTTTGACTGTGGTAGCTCCAATGGAAAGTACTTCCTTCCTAAAGCATCTATCTTGCAGCCTTTCCGGCTCCAGGGGTGTTGACACTTCTGTGTCTGAGCGTGTACCTTTCTGGTTGCTGCTGCGGATAAACCGACTCTGGTGACGGCTGCGATGTGGGGCACTTAGGGGTGGTATCTGATGCATTACATTTCTTTTGGAGTCTGCCTCTGAATGCTGGCTCTGAACGGGTGCTTTATTATGAGCAACCCCCCCTACCATACATGGTCGATGATGGGGATCGATACCACTGATTTTCTTCTTTTGTGAATGTGGTAGAAAAGAAAACGTTCTTTTTTGTCCTCAGTAGGTAATAGGTCAAATTCTTGGCACGCCTTCACTACCAGTGCGTGGCACGCCCCGATTTCGTCCGGCGGGGATGGTTTTTGGGGCTCCTCCATTTGATCATCGTCTGTATCCCATCGATTATCCAGGAGCGGTGACCCAGTAGTGGCGGCAGGTCTTGTGCCTCTTGGTCCGTGGCTGCGAGTTGCCCCTCCCCGTGGTCCACTTGTCTACTTCTTGGCACAAGTGGGTGTAAACGCTTCCCTGTGGTTGATTTTTGTGAGATGTTACCATGGGGGGATGGTGACCCGTCAGCGTGTTTGCACTCCTTGGTGGATTTGCGCGGAGGAGAGTGACCTTTGCCAGTTTTGATGCAATGTGGCTGGTGACTCTGTTCCCTCTCCTTGGGGGTCTCCTAGCGCCTCCAGGGTTGGTGCCGCTTGTCCTGGTGTTTGAATTCAGTTATCAAGCTGGGACAACAGATTTTGAAGTGTGGACAACACTTGCAATGATAGTAGCGTTTGCTGATTCAATAGCGGTTCTGGGGTCTGCACTTGAAGAATAGGTCCCAGCAGATCTTTAGGGTCCTGCGTAAGGTGTGGAGACCCGAGGAACCTGTGGTCGAGAACATTTCACCAACACCATTGAATCTTCGGAATCCGAGAACGCTGGCGACTCTCTATGAAGCGCTTCGAACTCGGAGTCCGCTTTGTAATGTAGAATCTCCTCATCCAAGACCTGGGAATATGTTGTAGAGGAGAGTGGCATTGCGATTGGCTTACACTGTGTCCCAACCTGTTCTCCTGCATGAGACTGCAGTGTTTGGGGCCTTTGTGCAGTGTCCTGGGCCTGCAAGGCCTCATCTATCTGTTTTGGCATAGTTTTGCCATGTTTTACCTGTTTTTGGTGGTCCGTCGACAAACCCTTTTCTCCCGTCGTCGACTGGCCTTGCCCGGGCGTTCCCTTACCCTCTTTTTTGGAGGTTTTTCCTGTCAAGTATTTTCCCTGACGACTGTTTTCTCGTATACAAGCCCATCGACGATTGCCTTCCATTCGGTGAATGTCTATCTATCGATGTGCGACTCGTCAACAAGGGCGCCGTTGTCAATGCTTTTTCTGTCGATGAGCATGGCCTGTCCGTTGTGGGGCATTTGCTTGTTGACAAACGCTGTTTGTACATCGTCAGGCTCTTGCCTGTCGTCGAGCGGTGCTCTTCTGTCAACAAGGTTTCCCCCCCCCGACGGGAGCAGGCCCTTTGCCTTACAATCCCTCGTGGACGAGGTCTCTTCCGTCGACCGACTGTCCGTGGTTTGTCTTTGAGCGACGAGTCCTTTTGTTGCCGATAAGTGCGTCGTCGACCAGAGTCCGTGCTTAGCTCATAGCGTTAATAAGGGCTCTTTCATTGATCACAGCATCTCCTGGGGTTTAGTGCCCCTTTTGATTAACAGTTTTGGTGCCCGAGGGGGTCTTTCCCATTATCTAGCCCTTTTTGGGGTAGGCTCTTTCTTTTCTGTGTGCCTATGGCCTGCCAGGCTTCTAGAAGACTCTGCTTCTGAAGGGATAGGGGGTGTTCTTCATTTAGCCAACGTCTGTGTCTGTCTGTCAGCAGAGTGATGGGGGTTTAAGCAGTGCTTATAACCTTCAAAAACATTACTTAAGCCACAAATGCTGCAGGCTTTAAATAAAGATTTCTTCTCCTCCATTCTTTCCAACACATATCTGTAAAACAGGTGGAATAAAGTTTGTGGAGGTATCTTCCAAACAGTTGAAGTTGTGGAGATTTTCTTAAGGAGGACCAACCTGAGGACTCCTTCCAGCATAACATGCAGTTAGAATCTGAGGGGAAGCTGCAGGGGAGGCGCTACATACACAAGGAGCTAAATACTCAACGTCCCATTGGTTGAGGCCAAAAGCACCCAATAGGGTGTTATTTACTACTACTGTATAAGTTAACCAAGGATTCACAACTTGATGACGGGAATGTTCATAGCATTTGAATCCATGAAAGATCCAATGCTGGAGAATGGGATTTTTTGCAATAAACATGCCACATGCCTTTGTTATTTAACGCGACACCTCGATAGTCATAAAATGTCACCTCCTCAATCAAAGATTTGTCAATATGCACGTTCAAACTTTTTACCTTCCTCCTATTGCCATCGCAAAACATGGATTTTATCATTGCATAGTTTATTTTGAGGCATTTAAGTTTACACATATCACCAAAAAAGGACACTTTTTTTTGAGGGCTGATACCGTTTTGGAAACTAAAATGGCATCATCTACAAATAGTAAAATCCCAATGGGCCTTCCATTGACCTGTGGTGCGTCTGCTGCTAATATAGAAATGCCTTTAGCAAGTTCATTGATAAAGAGACTGAATAAAACACAGGCCAAAACAAACCCCTGCCTATTCAAATGGGAAGAACAATGCTTTGTTGCCTGCTGCCAATAGCACAATGTTGGCCAATTATTTGAGGCTGAGTCGCATTGCTTGTTGAGGGACTGAACAAAATAAATAATAATTTGGCATTTATATAGCGCTACGAACCCTCAGGCATGAGCGCTGCTTATTATTACTCACGGTGTGTGGTGCTCATTTATCAAGCTCGGAAGGATGAAAGGCTGAGTTTGTCCCTGCTGGGATTCGAACCTGCGTCAGCAGGCTTTGCACAGATGTCAAAGCGAGCGCTCTACTCGCTGTGCTATCAGACTGGCTAATGATAACCATTAAGAACAAGTTCAAGACTGAACATTTAAAAGCTTTGGAGAAAGGAGTTTGCAAACTCATTCAGAGACGATATGAAGTACGAAGTACAAACTCTGCTCCTGACCAAAAATATGTTGGACAGATTAACCTCAGAGGGCAAAAACCTTCTTTACACTGTACATGCTTCCTCACCATTTGTATTAATAAACGTGTTCTTAGATTAGTTTCTAATCATAGTGTACAGGTTGACTTGCAAACACTTTGACAGGAAGCCTAGATGCCCTAGATGTCTATCTCTTCATTCACCCTCTTCTGAGTCATTTTCACATCTACCTGCCGATTTAGCGAACACCTCTCTCTAGTCTGTGCTAACCTCCACCCTCTCTATCCTGTCCAACCTTTTACCTCTATCCGTAAACTCCAGAGGCTGTGGCTCACTGCATCGCTTATATCCCTCCAGTACTCTACCCGGAAATCTGAGCATGCTGGGAAAAAAATAACAATTCCTCTCTGATCTTGACCTCCTTTCCTCTATCAACTTCTCCTACGGTTCCCTTCTTCTTGCCACAAAAAACAATACTTTTATTTACTCACTCTCTTGCTATCTCAACATTCTTGCCATCTTTTTCAACTCCTTAACAACATTCTCTCTCCTCACCCACCTGATCTCTCTGATTCTTCAGCTTTCTCTGCCCCTGACCTTGTTGATTATTTTACCTCTAAGGTTATTACACTTTGTTGTGCTTTTACAACTCCCTTTCTTCCCCACTCCTCCTCAACTCTCCCCCTCCCATTTAGTCATCTCTTTTTGTCTTCTCTGCTTTCTGACATTGACACGGCCCACTTTCTAACTAGTGCCCACCCTATAGGCCTCCATTTCCGACCCTCTGCCTTATGCACTCATTCCTTCTTTCTACCCTCAGATTCTTCCCAACCTTACTACTCTTATCACTATCTCTCTCTCCTTGTCCACCTTCTCCACTTTTAAGCATGCCACCATCATTCCCATTCTGAAAAAACCCTCTCTCGAGCAACACACTTTCTTCCATCCTTAATCTTCTGTGCTTATCAGCAGCCTATGGCACTGTATACCACCCCACCCAACTCTCTTTCTTCTCTGGGCATCGCTGGCTCTGCCATTCTTAGTTTGAATCCCATCTCACCAGTCGCTCCAACTCGGTGTCATGAGGTCACTCGCCTACTTTCAGCGACATCAGGAGGGCTGGAGCCCTGCCCCTCATCACCCGCTCACATTGAACCAATGGAGCACCTCGCCTCGATGACGACGCTCCACCCGAGATACTAGGGCATTGCAACTTCACCCCCTGTCTTTGCCCTGCCTCTGCCTCCACCTCTGATGCCCAGGGAGCGCAACATCCATTTTTTTAAAAATAAGCCCGAAAATCCACCGCAGCAACAAGCGTGCGAGCGCCCTCTAAAATGGCCACGGTGCTATCTGGCGTCCTCGGTTGCTAAGCAACCTCGCCAGCTGATCCCCGAGCGGAGCGCTCTGATTGGCTCTGCATGCCCATTTCCTCCAGCCAGCAGCACCGGAAGGCGAGAGCCGGCACGCCCACCTCAAGACCCGCTACGACAAGACTGGTGCCTGTCTCTGCCTGACTCGCCGCGAGGCGCCAACCCCTGCCCGTCGCAACCTCCCTCGACGAGACCTCTCATTTCCCCACGGCACGTTGAGTAGCTCATACCTGGTGTTCCGCAAGGCCACCTACCCCGCCTGTATCTGACCCACACATGGAATGAGACACACGCCATGCCAAGACTTATCCGCCATCCTCAGCCACCAGTAAGCATACTATGCCTTGTTAATTACCATGCTGCCTATTGACCGCCGACATTCACCACTGCTACCTCCCCTCGCCGTGCCTCCTACATTATACCGTGCCCTCCCCTTACATCTATAACTGCTCATCCAATTGCGAGCTTACTGTATGTTAGCTAGGCATCATACTCCTGCGCACATTCCCCACCACCCACACGCACTGCCCTCTTCTGCTACACGACTGTGCACCGCCACCGAGCTCCACGTCAACGAGCAGCTACTAGCATGCACACCTAGCGGGACGTCAAATCTGCATATTTTATGTTTTAAGCCCAAAGTCAAATCTGCATATTTTATGTTTTTAGCCCAAAGTCAAATCTGCTTATTTTATGCTCTAAGCACAAAGTCGATTCTGTCCACCTTTGTATACACCCGCACCCAGTCTACACCGACTATACTCAACATGGACCCCCCGCCCACCCCGTTAAGCTCCCATGCTCTGACTCCATCCGCCCTACTCCATTCCTACCTGCTGTACGCACACAAGAGCGCCACATCCACCAGTCCTCATCCACTAACACTATCCCTAACCCCAAACCCACAGCCAGAAGCACAACCCACACGTTACCAGTGCACATAAGAAACGCCAGACTAGGAGCCCGCACCACTACAGCTCACACTAATACCCACCAAAAACTCACACTGCATTCACACCCCACACCCTTTACTATCCCCCATCCCACCACACCCCAACACCCGTCCACCAAACTCCACACCAACACCACCAAACACAACCACAACCCTGCCAAGCCGAGCACAGACAACCCCCCCCCCTAATCCAGATAGCCCTAATCAATGCTAGATCCCTAAAAGCGCATGCCACAGAAAAACACAACCTAATCTCTGACCTCGAGCTAGACGCCCTAGCCATTACAGAAACTTGGCTACATGAAGCCTCTGGTCCTGCCATATGCCAGGCCCTCCCCCCTGGATACATCATCCTCTGGAAAGATAGACCAACACACAAAGGCGGAGGCGTGGCCCTAATAGTCAAAGAAACACTGAAGGCTAGACAAATCAAACCTATCTCACCCGAGAACAATTTCGATGCCCTATCAGTAAAAATCTCCCTCTCTCATAATGACACCATGACAATGCACCTTATCTACCAACCACCAGGCCCACTCCTGAATTTCCAAGCCGACATCCTACACCTACTAGGGAACAATCTCAAACCCAACACTAAAGCCATACTCCTAGGAGACCTGAACCTCGGCTTCAATGACACAAGAGACAAACACAGCAAAACCCTTGCTAAAGCCCTTCTAGACCTGCAATTCATCCAGAGAGTTGACTCTGCTACTCACACCAAAGGCTGCATACCAGACTGGCTAGTTGACCACAACTGCAGGGTAGACATCAGTTCAAACACACCACAACCATGGACCGACCACCACCTTATCCATCTTTACATCCCAACAAAATTAGTCAAATCCCTTCTATGCCAGCTGCTCTAGCTAGATCTAAAAAGCTACTCTCCAAAGAAAGGATGTGCCCACTCCTAGAAGTCTCAGCACTAGCATCACCCACCTCCAACGACCCCAAAGAACTAGTCGCACTCTACGACACCACTATTAAAGAGATCATTGACACTATTGCCCCACTAGAAACAAAAAAAGCTAAAAAACTCCTCCACGCTAACTCACGGTTCAACCAAGATCTACGTGACCTAAAAACACTCAAAAGACAAGCACTCAAAAAATGGCAATCACACCCTTCCACCCCTCTACGCAATTCTTACTTAACCATTGCCAAGCAATACAAAAACTCCATAGCCAAAGCCGACACATACAACACTAGAATCGACAATGCCCAATCACACTCAAGAGAATTATTCGCTATTTTCAACGAACTAGTCATACCACCCGCTTCCATACACCAAACAATCAAAGACGTGAATTGGTGTAATGACATCTAGAAGGCCATGCTCGACAAAATTGACTTACTCCAAAAGAAAATCAAAGCCAACCTTGACAATCTACCCAAGTCTCCACACAAAACGCAGACTGCCCCCAGCCCCAAGCACCCCCCCAAAACAAACACAACAACAATCCTCCACCGCCTTTCACCTTTAGAGAGGTAACCGCCCCTGAGGTCCTACGCATCATGAAACAAATCAAACCCTCACTCTGCAGGGGGGCCATCTGTCCAGCAAACATAATCAAAGACTGCGCTGAACCTCTAGCCCACTTCATTGCTACCTTCATTAATGCCTCATTCACCACCGGCACAGTACCCTCTTCCCTCAAAGAAGCTTGGGTTTGCCCACTACTAAAAAAACCTACGCTAGACCCAGGCTAACCCAACAACTACAGACCCATTACAACAGTGCCATTCCTGCTGAAAATCCTCGACAAGGCCGCATACCTACAGATACAAGCTTACCTTGAATCACACAACATCCTAGGCAAGAGACAGTCTGGTTTCCGCCCAAGCCACGGCACAAAGTCAGCACTACTCGACCTTAAGAACCAACTCCTAAAAAACATGGATAAAGGCAAATGCGCCATCCTCCTACTCCTTGATCTGTCAGCCGCGTTCGACTTAGTCGACCACAAAACACTAAGTACACATCTCACCAACACAGCCCATGTCTCGACTAAAGCCACAGCCTGGATCTCATCCTTCCTGGAAGGCAGAGCTATGAAGGTCTACTCAGACCAAGCATCAGCCACCCCCTCCCCTATCAACTGTGGAGTACCACAAGGGTCCTGCACCTCCCCAACTCTATACAACTTATTCACACTCCCACTATTCAACGACTTAGAAGAATTCGGCATAACGTTCACCAACTATGCGATGACACTCAAATCCTTCTCCCACTAACTGGTGACTACGAGCAAGACCTGAAAACCCTACAAAACACTCATGCCATCATCCAGGCATGGATGGCAGCCAATGGCCTCTGTCTCAATGGAGACAAGACAGAGATCCTACTAGTGGGCCCTAAAGAAACTCTCAGCAAGCTAGACAATAAATACAGTACTTTCCTCATCGAGAACTACGTAATCTCTGTCTCCCCGGCTGTAAAAACACTAGGGGTATACCTAGATTCTACCCTGTCCATGGACAGACATGTCAGTTACATCTTCTCCTCAGCAGCTCTTACAACCAAGATAATCAATGCAGTAAAACCTCACCTGTCCACCACAAACCGCCTCAACAACGCCAGAGCCACTATAATCGTGAACTGGACTACTACAATGTCCTCCTGCTTGGTACCTCGGCCAAAAACATTAATAGACTCCAGATTGCACAAAACAACGCTCTGAGAGCAGCCCTCAATATACCAAAGAGAGAACACATCTCCCTAGCAAGACAAAATGACCACTGGCTCCCAGTTAAAGAGTGCATCCAGTTCAAGACTCTCACAATTACACATAGATGCATATCCCAAACTGCCCCTAGCTACCTTAATGAACTGATTCAACGAGTACAATCACTCAGACACAAAAGGGACCTATATGCCAACCAACTTGCAATACCTAACTTCGCTAGAGTCAAAGCTGGTGGCTCGAGTTTCGAAGTCCCAGCACCAAAAGCCTGGAACTCCCTACCGCCCAAACTAAGATCTGAAACATCCCACACAGCTTTTAGAAAAGCTCTGAAAACCACCCTATTTAAGTGAATCCCATTTTTTAATTCTATCACATGCAACAATGTCTGTAAGCTACAACTGTACCATGATCACGGTTCCGATTTAACCTTGGAACCACAGCCATTCCTGTAACCCAATCAACATGACAAGTAAACTTTCTTGTAACAGCGCTACGATGCCCGAGGGCAGCTGCTGCGCTTTAAAAATGCAGATAAATAAATAAAATAAATGAGGTGACAGTCTCTCCTCTCCCGGCCCCTTCGTTACAGTGGGCCTCAAGGGTCAGTCCGTGGCCCACTGATATTTTCCATCTATGGTATCCCTCTCTCTTCCCTTTATCATGTCTTTTAACCTACCCTGTCATGTCTACACAGATGACTCAAATGTTCTTTTCCTTTTATGAATTCACTGTCTCTCTTCACTTCCAAGTCTCTGTGTGACTTATCGCCATCCAATCCTGGATATCATCCCATTTCCTCCACCTTAACCCATCTAAAACAGAGGTATTCTATTTTCCTCCATCTTCTTCCTCTCCCTCTCCTGGTCTTTCTTTTACTCCATCCCGCTCCCCTTCTCTTCCTCAGCTGGCTACCTAGGCCTCTTATTTCTCTCTCTTTTCTTAATCACATTTCTCACTGCACTCCGTTTTTGTCTCTTTAGACCTCTATAGAGCTTTTCCCTTTTTGTCATTTCACTCCTCTAAACTCCTCATTTGTGCCTTAACTTTCTCTGTTACTACTCAGCCTTCTTGATTGGGCTCCCTGCATCTCGACTTACCCCTCTTCGTTGCATTTACAACTCTATTCATCTCCTTTTCTGCCTTCCTCCTTGCGCGTCCATTACCTACTCATTACTTTCTGCTTCTATATTACCATTTGAATCGTGGCTCCTCTTTCACTTTCTATCATCTTCAAATGTCTTAATGTTCTGGCTCCATCTTATCTCTCATCTTTAGCCTCATTCTTCTGCCTCACTCGCCCTCTTCACTCACAAAATACCTTATGGCTTGTTGACGACAAACCTCCCTGTGCGTCCTCCCTACTTACACATTGTCACTGGAATTCTCTCCCTCTTGCTATTTACTCATCTTCTACATATCACATTTTCCAGTCCTATTTCAAAGCTCATTTTCTATCCCACCTGTCTGATTCTTAAACATTGATCTGAATTACTCTACTGCCATCTTTTTCACTTTATGTGTAGTTCTTCTGCTTGTTCAGCGCTTTCGCAAAAGTGCTCTATAAATTTCAATAAATACCACACAAAAAATATCCTGAACAGTGTCTACATTAAAGACCTTTTTGGCTAATGACAAGCTGTACAACAACTTCCAGGGGACAGCACAGTATGTCAAAGTCCTGAACATGGCATCCACTAAAAATGTTTTTCCAGCTGCAGGCATACATTGACTAAATGGAAGCTCTAAGAAGCTGACAATATCCCATCAAGAAAATCTTCCTACGTATCCAAATTTTGCTAGCTAATCTTCTCAACTTTTTAGAGTTTGATGAAGACTGCAACAGAAATTCCCTCCTAAGAGTGAGCCTCCATGAAGGAAAAACTGATGGTCTAGCACCAGGAGCTTTAAATACAAGGTCATTCTCTCCTAGTCTGATGCCACAAGGATCACGGTTGCTTTGCACTGTCTCAATCATCAAAGAACTGAGGAAGGCATGAAAAAGATTGAAAAGCCAATTCACAATCAAGGCCTCCTCTTAGAGACCCTCTGTTAAAGAGTACTGCGGGGGACATATGCATTCCTGGCTCGAGGAAAACAGGTGATCTGAGGGTGGCCCCCACATCACACAGATGTCTGCCCCCTCATAGAGCCAGCTCTTATTTGTGCCAAGTCAATTTGTATCAGCTGAAGGCATCTGAATGGACGATCTCCATCTCTGCCAGACAAGCAATTGAGAAAGAAAAGCCTTCCTGCAGCACCTAAACCAGATTGACATGTCCTACCCGCAGAGAGGGAGAGAAAGTAAACTGCTTCTCTTATGGCGATAATTAAACAGGGTGGTGGTGTTCATCAAGATCTGTAAAAACCTCCAGAGGTGGATGGGAGAAAGACAATAAGGATGTTCTCAATGGACCCCTCCTGATGTATGGATCTTTCCCTACGTCATGCCATTAGTAACTGACCAGTAGATGTTATAGATGGGTGCCATAACCGAAGCAGACGTCATCACCATTGTCAACTGCAGCCATGGCTGACATAACAGCTCTCTGCAGAGTAGGTTGGATGAGAGTTCCACTACATCATATACTGATGAACATATATTGACACTGAGCTGGTCCTTCTGATCTACCAAATTCTTTGACTAGTGAGGACTCAAAGGCAAAAGCATGGATTGCATCCAATCGGATTCCTAAAAGATGCATAAAATACTTAGAGCCAAAAGGAAGAGGAAGGTACTTCCAATCAGGCTCATCTACAGGCTTCAGAGACTGCATGACAGATATCTCAAACCCTATTGAGATGGACAAAGGCTTTTCCAAGCTGAACATTCAAAAATGCAACAATGATCTGGATCCTGGTCAAAAAGTATAAATTGAAATTTCTGAAGTTCAGGGACAACCAAAAGGAATGAAGCAGTCTGCATATATTCATGAAAATGAATCCAGTTTCCAACCAAGATGCAACACAGAGACCACCACAATGCAAGTTCACTGTCTGAAATTGAGGGGAGCTAGTATATTTAGCTCCTACTTGTAGCTTAGAAGAGCCTGGTTAGCTTGACTCCAACAGCTACGTTTGACTCCCCATGCCAACTGATGCTGAACAATCACACCTATGTGAATTTAAGCCTGTGCATTTGGGGCAATCTACAAGTCATCATTAAGACAAAACCATATAACATTTAAAGGATAAGGGGTCCTAAATAATGGACAAACGTATAGGTTTGCATTATATGTTGAAGTTAGATTTGCAGAATGCTATGTACTAGCTCCTTGCTCCTCCACGGTAGCTCCTGGCCATTGGTTAAGACTGCAAACCCAGGAGCTGCATTTAGCTCCTGCTTATCTGATCTTAATTGTTATCCCTGAAGACATCAATGATGATATTCCAATCCTGGACAAAGCTCCCTGCTCCGTTGTCCTTGACCTTTCTGTTGCGTTCAATACAGTTGACCATGAAATCCTCCTCAACATCCTCCCAATGCACATTGGACTCGATGGAACTGTCATGCCGTGGTTCAATTCAGACCTCTCCAAAAGAGACCAACTTTTCCAGATGATCCCCTACGGATCCACCCAGTAACCGGCAGAGTTATGCAGGGAACCATCTTGACCCCTGGCATCTTCAAACTCTACATCAAACCTCTGGAAGAACTCCTAGTCAACATTGATATCAAGATACAACAATAAGATGATGACACACAGCTTTACCTAAAGATCAATTGCATCATTGACCTCCATCGACTCGAGCACCGTCTGTTGCTCATCCAAGCCTGTAAACTTCCTACCTGAATCACAATACTACAAAAACAAATTAATTGCCTTAGGAAACCCTACCAAGCAGGCTCAAGTACCGAATTGGTTGACTGACATGAACCTCGACACAGGTTCACACCTCAACTCTCATGCAGTGCAAAATATTTGTGCTTTACTATCGACTGTGACTTCTCATTTAAAACACACATTGCCAAAGAGACCCAAAAGCATGGTACCAGTTTGCGTTCATGAGCAAACTTAAGCCTTTCACCCCTACCCCAAGTTTCAGGACATTGTCCAGGCTGTTATCTCCTAGCTGGATGGTGGCAACACCCTACTCACAGGAGTCCCAGATGCCACATTAGCCCCTCTGAAAACTGTCCAGCACAATGCAACATGCTTCATCAAAGAACTAAGTAAATTCAATCACATCACTGCCATCCTCAAGGAGCTGCACTGGCTACCCAGAGCATGCACCATGTTCAAGACTGCCTACATCTCCTACAAAGCAGTCACAACCAAAACACCACTCTACATGGCGAAGAAACCCACTCTGGAGGCCAGCGCCAGCCAAAAGCTAGAACATTGTCAGGTTGCAAACAAAGAAATGCAAGAGGGAATACCCAGCAAGTTGGCCTGTTCCTGTCATTCACTGAGTCTACGTAATATGTTACCAATGCAGATATGATTGACCCCCCTCGATCGTACACTTCTTGATGGACCCGAAGACCCTACTCTTTGAAGGTGATATCCAGTCATCCTATCGCCAGGAAAGAACATTGTTGAGGAAACATCTTTTTTTCTCTCCCACTAACCAGCACTTTCTCTGCATATTCTAGGACTGGAGTTTGTTTATATAATTCTAGTAGTCCTAGACTATGTTGAGACTGATGAAAAGTAGGGAAACAAATATCACTGGTCCCAACAATATTTTTTCAAGAGATGTAATGACCTGGAACCTTTGAAGACCATCTCTCTAATTATGCCACTCAATCCCATTCATCCCCTCCATAGCTTGCTGGTAATCAGGCTGCTTTACATCCCCTGCACCCTACAGTTCTTGTGACCAACTGGGTGTGTCCCCTTTGCACAGCACCGTGTTGCTTCTCAGCTATTAGTTTGACACTTTATAAATCCCCAAACATACACAAATATGAAAAATTGGGATTAAGACACATCTTGACGTTTTCCTTTCAACAGAACTTGTTGAGCACAAATGACTACCTTGTATTCAATCCCATTCCAAGTGCCTGAAGGTGGGAGCTTTCTTGAAGGCACCTTCTAAGAGAAACTACCTCTTGGACTAATGTATGATCCTAAGGATAAAGAGATGGTAGTGGTAATGACATTGAAAGGGGAGGAGGTATTCCTCAAATGGAACGCAGGATCCACACTAAACTATCTTCAGGATCCAATGGACTGAGGTAATCAGGACAAGTTGAAGAGTGGCTGCAGAATCCTGCAACCACCGGTGTCTGATGAGCAAATTACATCTCATTAAAGATGCTCTGGCACCGGCAGTCTCAAAGGCAAGGCAGCTGCAGCAGAGGAGAAAACACTATTTAAGCTCTGTCAGTGTTAGCACATGGGCACTGGTGTTGCTGTTCCAACTACGGTCTAGTACACTGAAAGAATATCACCTGAAAGGGCAATACCTCTGTTGTGCTATTTTGAAGATCTACAAATACTTAGCAGTAGCCCTGGAAGTTTGAAAGTTTTACAATGAATAATCAGCATTGGAATAAAAAAATTGTTTCCAGTCAAAGGGCATATCCATTTGTTCTTCACATTCGTCAAGAAGCTGGTCACTCACAAAGCCAGGAGGCATGCCATGACCAAAACATCCTTTGTGTCCAGAGCAAAATTGGGCATCTATTTAGCAGTGTCATGCCTTCGGACACCACCTTCAAGAGAGGTTTCTCATATTCATCAGGCATATGTCAAGTAACCTCTCGGATCGAGAAAAACAGCACCAATGGTAATCCTGGATAACCTCCTTCCAGGATAAGATTGACAACGTTCAAAACAAAAGTACTGCTTCTAATTCAACAACTGTCCTCCTTTTATAACCTCTGCAACGTCTTTGATATAATTTGTCAGGATGCTTCTTCTAAGGGGTTTGCTTTCTCCTTGACATCTCCCTTCTACAAATGGTACTGTGAAAGCAGGCTCATTTGGTTCACAGTCTACTACTGCTTCAACTAGATTCAATATAAAGTGCTCTGCAAATATTAAAGACAACCACAGTTCTATTGATTCTGCTGCAACTTGATATGTTAAGAATTTATCATCAGGCAATTTTAGACAAGACTCTTTGACCTTCACAGGTAGGCAAGGCAGTCTTCTTTCTTATGCCAAAAGAAAGGGCAGTCTCTTTGCCTCTTCTGTCTGTCTTACAGCTACCACCAGAATCTGTTGTGGCTTCCAAACTGCTTCTCTCTCAGCTCCAACAGTATGAGCTTCACAGATTGCTCAGATTGTTGACAAGTTCTTTTAACAAGTACCCAGCTCCCTTCCCCAGCGTTATGCACACCTTCCTGTTTCCAGTAGTTACCCCAAAGCTGTATTGCCACTCTTCCAGCCTTATATAACCTTGTCAACCTTGTATCAGAGGATATTGGATTTATAACAACTTCAAAATATCGGTGTTTAGGACTTAATAGGGCAGGCTTAACCTTAGAAGGGATCAGTCTACTGGCTTGGGTAATACTTGTTCTTCTTGTGACTTCAGCAACTACTACGTATTTGTTCTGAATGTTACAAGAGTTGGGTTTCACTTCAGAAACTAAATTTGCTACAAGCGACCACTCTTTGATAATGAATTTCAATTTAAAGACTTGCGTTCCCTTATATTCATATAGAGTTCTATTTCAGAGTAAATCGGGAATCACAATTACTTTCATGTGACATTTCTTTGATGTAGATATACTTGTAACAAGTCAGCAAAGTCAGCTGCTACCATGCGAGTGATTACTATCAACGTTCTCCCTCTTGATTGGAGACACAACCGCTCTGATACACTTTTGTAAGGTAACAATGGGAAATAAAAGGTTTGTCTCACATGCAAGCACTTTAACTTGGTTTAAACGTGCATGAGATGCATGAGGTACATTTCCCTTTGTTAAAAGACTTCCCACAACAACGAACATGTACTCGCTTCTAACGCTGCGCAAGTGTCAAATTAGCAGGTTACAGTTACTGGCAAGGAGTTTCTTGTGAATTGGAGTATGGAGCATCATTCACCGGCTGCAAAATCACAGTGGTTGCGGGCGGTTTCCACTTCCTGACTTGCTTTCTGCTACTTCTACTTCAGGAACTCTTGGGATCCTCTCAGCTTGCTTCTGCACATGGGCCTCTGGTAGTTGCACGACATCAGCTCTGCATTCACAGCATGTAGCACACCTGAAAAGACTGTTAACTTCTCCCAGTCTCTTCCAATGCAGCCACAGCAAACTGGTTTTGTGCGTTAAGGACCAACTCAGAACCTGCAGGTGAAATCTACTCTTCTCTTGCTCTGGCCTCCCTCATGTGGTCACACTTCCTAGTGAACTGCCAGCCTCGTGCTCTGCGTCTTCTTGTGCTAGTGCTGTCAACTTTCCAGCTCCTGCTTCTTTATGCTACTTCTTCCTGCTGCAGCCTTTTATGCCTCTCAGGTGGGGCAAATGGCTTCAGATGCAGGCCCTTAGTGTTAATTGCCTGGCCCCGCCAAAGGCGGCTATGCTGGCTTGCCTGTCCTTTACCTCTGCATGCCTCTTCAGCCCTCTTTTTCGTCACAGTCCCTGAGGGATTCGAGGACATGTAGTCCATTTTAAGGAAATTAGATTTTCCCACATCTTTTCTACTTTTAATAGTGGTTTTTACCTCCCTTAATGTTTTTAGAAGAGGGATTGTGGGGCTTAAATAAATGGTAGTAAAATAGATAACACCTTCCCCACTTCCGGTAGTCTACCCTTGGTATTGAGGACGCTGTTTATTTTCAGGGATACACAAGCCTGTTCTGTTGACATAATAAGTTGAGGAATTACAACCGTGGGGCTCACCATCTCAGTTTTACTAGGAGGTTGATATATATTAAAGTGCCAATAAGCCAAAATCTCCTGACCTAGTGGTAAGAGTATCCCTTGCCTTATCCCATGGAATCTCCCCACTAACCTGAGCCTTGTCTCGACTCAGGTGATCCTCCCGCAGTACACCACCCCCAAGATTGCGAAAAGGAAGCGCCTGCTCTCTGCTGGCCACCTGGGAGGAGACTTTAGGCAGGGTTTTGGTGGGGGATCTGCAGAATTCGCCACACCTCCTTTATCCTCCTGGTATTACTGCACTTCTCACTTCTTCTGTCTTAATTCCCTCCTAAATCTCTTGACTTTACTAATTTCTCTCATGCCCTCTCTTTCACTCACTCACAACCAAATATACAACACAATTGGTACCATTCACTCAATCCCAAGACCTTACCAACATTCTCTCCAAAACGCACCAAAAATCTCCTCCAAGTCCTCCTCCGCACAATTCCCTTTCCTATCGGGTCTCTTGGACCTCCTTCAACCTCACCAAACACCTTCTACTGGCAACAAACCCTGATACCTTATAGCCTTCCCTTTCCTACCAAAAAACTTAGTTGAGCTTCCATTGGATACTCGGGTTAGCGGTTTCCCTGCACCAATCTGTACCATCTCTACACCCAACTTCTCCCATCCCCTCGAAGGCTGACATTTCCGGACACTTCATAAGCATCTTTAGCCCCACACTCTTTTCAGCCTCCATTTTCTTCCTGCCAGCCATATAGTCACTGTGGTTGTTTGCTCTCTGCTCCCCTGCGGTATCAAGTAAGTCAATGTTCCCAAAGGTTCTGGGGAGGTTTCCCTGGACTCTTCTATTGCTGGGCTGCTTCCCTATTCTCTTGAAGCCACTCTGGGGATCCTGCAGAAGGTTTTGGGTCTCCTATTCAGTTTGTGGGTGGGAACCAAATGGAAAAAAGAATTTTTAACAGGGCAACCACTTTCTTCCAACTGTTCCGGGCCAGGTCTTATCATTTGGACCGAGGTGCATTGTGGTACTTGTAGTTTTTCCTCTGAGTGGTGATGCTTTCGGGAACCACTTGAAAGATCAGAAAGAGACCTGGTCAGGACTGAAGTGGTTAGGCATTGGGACAGAGAAAGAGGTATGAAGGTATATATAGAACTCCATACATTCAGCTCCCTCACATCACACTTATAGTTCTGGATCTGGCATTGCCCTGGAAGGCTGCCTGGCCGAGGTTGGGAAGGGTCCTTGTTCCACCCCCCCCCACCCTGTCAGAGTCATGCCCATATTCCGACACAGGGGGAATAGAGTTGTAAAACATGAGAAGGTGGGAGGAGAGTAGTCATCCCTACTAAACAGAGGGATCAGGCCGGCTCCACAGAGGAGGTCTTTCAAGGGCAGACTTTAAAGGTGGGGGGAGGTACGAGTTGCTGCAACTAAACAGGCATAGTGCAAGAGGAAAGAAGAAGAGATACTGCAAGGAGTTAAGGATCTTGGAAGGCTTTGTACGATCGGACTGAACAAAAAAGGTTAGACCGTACAGGTAAGTAAAAAAGACTGCAGGGTTGTCCCCCGCAACACCCCGCTCACTATACTTTACATTATAGTGAGGGGGGTTGCAGGGGACATCCTTGCAGCCCCCATAGTATATAAGTGTGTTCGCATGAGAAAGGTGCAAACTTTTGGTAGTTTGCACCTTTCTCATGCGAACATTCCGGCCGCGGCAAAATCAGCCGCGGTCTGATCACTTAGAATCTCTTAGAAGACAGTTGGAGCAGAGCTAGGGGGGAGAGAAGAGTGATAGGAAGAACAGAGAGTTGAAGCAGAGAGAAGAGGTGAGAAGAGTAACAGTAAGAGTGAACTAGGCAGAAAGAAAGCTGCTGGTGCAGAAGGAGAAGGAAAGCACAAAGAAAAAAGGGTCTGAGAAAGTTAGAGAGGAGGATGTCTAAAAGCAAAAAGACGAGGTGTGGCAAACAAGAGAAAAGAGAAAGTGCATGATAGAGTAAATCTGTTTAGAGGAGCAAGAATGTTGGCAGAGAGGAAGATAAGGAAGGTGATAGAAGGGCCTGGAAGCAAAGGGGAGAGGTGAAGAAGGCACGCCTTCAAAGAAAAAGCAGGAGTAAACAGACCTTTGGAGGAGCAGGGAAAGAGCAAGATAGGGCAGAGGAAGTGCCCAAACCAAGGAGCACTTGGCGGGCATAGCACTATCACCTAAGCTCTGGTAGAAACAACTGGGAGAGTCGGAGAATGGCCCACTACGGCCTGTGCCTTGCCCTGCCCAGGCCTTAAGACGGCAATGCACAGGCAGTAGTAAGTTATGGTCTATGGCACTGGGGCACTCAAGCCCTCACTGATGGAATACAACATCCTAATAAGAGGAACAAATGAGCAACCAAGAAATTAAAGGTACACTTAAAACCACAAAGACCGTTAGTGACTTATTTGACAACAAGGGTGTGTATCCAATAGGTAGACAGATGGACTGACAGACTATGGTCCTTATGGAAGCTGGAATCACTCCTTGTTTTCAGCCTGCCCTAAACCCTTGGCACATTTGTTATTTAAAATAAACTACTTGGAAATGTTCTTAATGGATGTTGAGGTGCTGGTTGCGCCCTAGGTATTGACAGTTAATATTGTTAAAGTTGCTACTGTGTTTTTTTAAACTGTTCCTTTAAAATTGCCCCCTTACATGACCCGAATAATCGGCTAACTCTCAAAATATAACCACCACTCCACTGGAACTTGGCACTTAAGCAGAGCCCGGTTTATGTCAGCCCAACAGTGCTAAGAAAGTCAAACACAAAGAGATTACAATTTACTTTATTCAGATTAAATGTTTCAAATTTCAGTTACATCCTTTGAGCTCCACGTTAAGGTCTGTTACTTCCTCTGCAGCCTCCACAATCGCTTATCCTCTAAGTGTTCTAGATCTCTTCCCCAACATTCTAGATCTTGTTATGGCAATACAGTTTTCTTAAGATACATTATCTCCCCATCAACACAGAATTATTTTTCCGATTAATTATATTGCTGTTATTCTACCTACATGGCTACATCTCATAATCATTCTATTGTTTTAATAACTCATCGGTTCTAACATGTCTCACTTCACACTCAACATTTTCCTGTGTTCTCTTATTTATCCTTCACTGTTTTTTCACATGACACATGAAGTTGCTTTCTCAATACAGTAAAAAGGTTTAAATGTCATGTTCCATGAGCTTCTCTTATCACATAGCATTTAATTTTTTCCCTTTTATTCAACATTCCTAATATCCTTTCTCACAGATGACCAGGAAATTACATTTAACAAGATCCCCTTAGTTCATATAAAACTCCTTAGAATTACTCTTATTTCCTTTTATTATAATCTTTTCTCTCCACCTATTTCTCCCATCACATCTTTTTCGTACACCACTTCCATTATTCCCTTGCGCCACTCTAGACAAACTCTGGTGTTGGTGGCTTGCGTCCTCCAAAAGTCATAAATGGAACAAGGAGACGCCTGTTGTGCAGTGTGGTGTATTGCAATACATCAGGGGGCAACAATTCAAGCTGCAACCTACGAGCACACCATTTCTTACTCACCAAGAGTCAAATATCACTAGCCGTTGGCTAGTGGCGAGTGAAAATTTTGCTCTCTGAACACATCACCAGTCTCCTCTGCAAGTTATCTTTCCAATTCCTTCCACTCTCTACCAACAAATGTAAACACCCTTTCAACCTGGGCTTTATATTTTCCACCACTAAATTGGTTTATCGGGTGTTAAGAGGTAGACATAACCCCTTTATCCACATTCTCTGCCAAATATCTTTGCATTTTTAAGAGACGAATGGTACTCCGATGCTCGTCAGAAGAAATTCCATGTGGAATCATCACTAGTAGTTGCGTCTCCAGTAATAGCTACCTTGAGCCATTTACAAAATAGGTCTACAATCACATTAATATATACTGGTGAGACCCTATTGTGTGGAATAGTCCTAATATTTCTAGGTGTACGCAGGATCCATGGTCTCTCTGATGGGGCTACTAAAACTATTGAGTTTCTGGTTCCAGAACCTTTTGACTTACCATGCATTAGCTGCAATTTCGCAGTCTCCGTGCCATTTTTAGCCCTAAACACGGCCACCAATAGTCATATCTTATGGCTCGTTTTCTCTTGGTGATGCCCATGTGTTCTTTGTGTGCCATCTCCTAGTGGAGGGACAACTTTGTTTGCAGCATTCACTATACCAATTGTAATAATGTCATTAAAGGAGATATTGTCCATCACCCCTGGGCAGGTGAGAAGATCGAACTCAATCATTTTGCAACCTGTGATGCTGCATGTATAATCTATGCTATAGAATGCTGTGTGGAATACATCACGTTGGACAGCAAAGATTTGTTGGAACACCAGTCCAACATCAGAACTGGGAATCTCAACTCATCTGTGATGAAACATTTCCAAGAATGGCATTAACTTCCACAGATACGGTTCCGATACTAGAAGTCATCACGTGCAACCCCCCCCCCCCATGAGGATATCCACACACTGTTGAACTGCAGGGAAGCATTTCAGATATATATACCGTTTGGACTCATTAGCCCCTGGAGGCATTAATGAACAATAGAATTCAACTTGCTTCTTATGAATTCCTATAATGATATGTGCCTTTTATTTTTTTTTACTAACTAATCGTCACACTTAACACTTCTGGAACTCCCCTATTGCTATAATTAGGTCAGCTGCTTTATGTACAGGATCTACACCATTTCATATCCTTAGGCCCTTATGTACAGATTATATATATATATATATATATATGGAAAAATAAGGAAAGGTGCGCACTCCAATTCTCTGCATGACCTTCCACGTCATCAGGGAGGCTGGGTGGACTTGCAGCTCACCACAGGTGCAGGTGATAAAAATCTGCTGCAAGGGCTTTGGAGTGCCTCACTTGAGGCTACACTCCCCCCCCCCCCTTTCTCCACTGTGGGATTGGACTGTGGGATTGGGCGTGAGCGTTTTCTCTGCTGACCAGATGACTACATCTACCAGTAGCCCTTGCAGCAGATTTTTATCACCTGCAACTGCGGTGAGCTGCAAGTCCACCCAGCCTCCCTGATGACGTGTATTGGCACAGAAACCGGTCGGAGGAGTACACCAGTGGCCTGGAAGGTCATGCAGAGAATTGGAGTGCGCACCTTTCCTTGTTTTTTCATATATATATATATATATACTTTGTATTTTTATTTTTCTGCGTACTCCTTTTAAACTTTTCAGTTATTATTTTCTCATATATATTTTGTCTGTACCTACAAACCTCTATTATGTTTTACTATCATTGTTGATCTTTTCTCCTTTTGTTTCGGTTTTATTTAACCTTTCCGACTAGTTTGCATATACTAATTTTCTATATTTATTCTCAACCCGTAATGGCCTTTTCATCCTGAACTGTCCGTTTTGTTTACTGTTTCTACTTCCTTGTTTGGACATCTCCATTCCGTGACTCCGACCATGAATCACGTTGTGACGTCACTGGGCGTTTATGCGGTGACGTCATTGCACATTCATAACGCCCATTTCTCAGCCTCAAAATCATCCAGCTCTTTCACAGTGACCGCATCTTCCTGTTGTAGTAATCCTTTGACATTCAGCTTTCAATTTTTTTCCAGAAGTCCTGACCCTCTCTCCTTGTCACATAACACTTCTTTATTTCCACCACTGGTATTTTCTTAGTAATGTTCTGACATTCTATTTTTTTATGCAGCCTTCTCGTGTTGAAGGCCTTTTCACTTGCATACAGGTACCACTTATTTGCTTTTTTAATGCTTACTACTACAAAACATTTGGCGGAGGTTAGTCACTGGATCGTATTTTCTCTAGTATACATGTTCTCTTGTTCCTCCATACAGAGGCCGGATTTTTTAGCCCAAGACACAGGTATTTGTCTTCCTGTTCTTTTTGTTCCTTTATTTACCATGCATTATGAGTGATGATACACATAAGACCTTATTGGCAAGTTATCCTTTCTGTTTGTGTCTTCATAGAAGCAGACTTTGTACACCATCAAGAGAATGAGTACCAGCTTGGTTATTGTACATTTTGTCAATATTACTGCTTAATTTGCATCTTCAGTAGAGGTTCCCGGACTGAATTTTATTTTTATGTTATCCATATGTGCCCTGACGAAGGATAGTTTGCTATCCGAAATGAATCAGCCGTGATACCTTCTCTCGTTTGTCTTTTACTGTATTACCTACATTTGTCACTATAAAACATTTGTTTTGATAAATCATTCATTATTCTCTGTACCTTGATTAACTCTTGGCAAACATTCTCTGGTTTCTTATAGAACCCTTAGTGTGAGTACACAGCATCAAAGCTAATTTGCTCTGGTCTGTTTTTGCTGTTCTGTATGCGTGTAATTGTGCCTATTGGGATACTGTAGTGCTACTTATACCTTTGATTATATCTGTTTTCAGATTTGTTGTGGCTTTTCTTTTTTTTTCTTTTTTAACAACTCTTTTTATTGAGTAACCAAAATAGAGCCACAAAACAACATAACACAGCATACATGTGTTAGTACTTGTAATTATAACAGCTCAGTATATCAATATAGCCTGACTCCCTCATTCCCCAGAGTCTGTGGGCCCAGTACTCCAACATCCAACCCCCTTAAAGCCAATGGCAGCATGAAAACAGGGTGCAATCTTGATGCAGGGTACAAGCGCCCAGTCTCCTTGCATGCCTGCGGCCTCAATCATCATCCCACCATGTCCCACCTACCCCACATCTTTTGAAATTTCCAGGGGCAGCCTCTGTGCCATATACAATCTATTCTAGGGATCTGCATCAATCCATTCCCTCCTTCCATTTTGCCACCGTTGGAAGCTCCTCTGTCCCCCACATAGTTGCCAGGTCCCTCCTCGCCAAGACCAGTCCTGTGCCGATTAGTTGCTTCCCCCCCTCTAGAACTCACAGCATCACCCAGGATGTGCAGTAAGGACACCTTGGGGCATCTCAGTATCTCACTCCCCTCCAGCTGAGATAGAATTTGCAGGACGTTTTCCCAATATGACCTGATTTTTGGGAAAAGTCTAGATCATGGGGAAGAAAGACCCTGCATAGCTCCTGCACTTCAGAAAAGTATCGTCCTCCGTTCTTCCGAAAATGTTGGGTCCAGAATTGTATACCCAATGTGATATCATGAGTTGTACCAGGCATTGTCTTGTGGTCATATTGACCTTTCAGAATGATATTTGCACATCCCTCCGTTCTTCCTCTTCCAATGCGCCCAAGTCTTGTTCCCATCTAGTTCTGGCCCTACTCAGCTTCTTTGACGTGAAATTGTTTGTTGTGGCTATTCTTAATTGGGGGGTGGCACACACTCCAACCGCTTTCCATAACTTTGTTGCCACTCATCAACCACTCATCTTGCAAACAGAGTTCCTCTTTTTTGTTTTTTTTTAAAACCAACTTCTACTGGATTTTCTTAAAACATATAGTAATTTATAGCTCAGAGCACACATAGTCCCTCAGTCCATTGCCCTGCCCCTCCTCCCTCTGCCCACCCCTACACTCCTAAATCTGCCTCTCATTAGCACCCGATCATCAGTGTGCAGGTCCCCACGCATACCAATTGATCAGTATTTCACCCCCCTTCACGAATGTCAACTTTCCTGGGCCATCTGCCTTTTGCATATCTTTTTTATTTCTTCCATGATTCGGTCTTCTTCAGTAGCTTTTTTCCAATCTTTCTCAGTGACAGGCAAAACTGTGGATCAGCCTTCCTGCTCAAGTACACCATTGTCTTCCAACTCTTCAAAGTCATGCATCTCATTCGAGAAACATGATAAAGATACCAGGATAATGACACTGCGTGTTACAGATTGAACTACAAGCATATATTCCTGCAGTGTCGTCACCCATCTCTGATTCCACACAAAATCTTGTCTGGACTATGAATCATTAGCAGCTCACTTAGGGCCTTTGTGGTCCATCATTTCTTTTAAAACTTGCCCCGTATGAAAGTCCAAGACTATGGTATCACTCACCTTATAGCTATAGCTTCATTCCACATGATAGAGTAAAAGGTTTAAGCTTCCCTGAAAGGCCTATATACATATGCTGCAAACTGGCCTGACCAACAATGTTTTCCTTGAGATAGGACAGTACACAAACCTACATTGGAAGCATTAGCAATTCCAGAGTACTGTCTACAACCTCTGGCTCCATCAAGTTCCTGTGCCTGGCTTAAGCTTTACCATGTCTTGCTTATGCTCCTTGGACATGTGATGAAGTCCCCTGCCTGGTTCTGAGGACTGGAAAGGGGGTGGCTAGGGTGACACCCCACTCAGTGGATATTGGGCCATGGGAGGATCCCCTGGTCACTCTCCCTTGGTCCACATCAAGGGACACTTACAGTGCTTAAGTATGCAACAATCCTGGTGAAATTGAGCCTCCCCAATCCTCCAGTAGCTCAGGCAAGGGCAGTCCTGATAGTTTTTACCCTCTCTCCTACTGTATGAAGGCTGTATGGGATAGTTCTAGTGACCTCCTCGCCAACAGAGCCTGAAACTCCCTCTAAGCAGATCAAAATACACCCGAAAGGCAACTTCATTCACATGATATAATGATGCAAACGTGCCGTTCTTGGACCACAGTATAAAGAGTTTTTACTGGCATCAGTGAGATGCCCTGTGAGCACCCGAGACCTGCACTTGCCACAATGTTTAAAGTTTCCGGTCCTCCGACTGCTGGTTTTCCAGACAGTTGATACAAAGTTGTCACTGTCTTTGTCTCCCGGCAGAGGGTTCCCTCGCCACGGATATAATGTTTCAAATTCCATGAGAACTAACACCCTCTGCACATTCAAAGGATTCAGAAAGCTAACCACAGATTTCTCTAGCTTCTAATGAATGTACTGAAAACCTAGGGAGCCCAATCAGCCAGTATTGCTTGGAGCAGCAGGTGACTAATTTTGCAGTTGGCTGGAAATTGGATAAAGTGGAGGGACCAGAGCCTGAAGAGATGGAGGAGGTTGTCAGGTGGCAGCAGAGAAGAGCAGAAGGAAGAAGGAGGTGGTGAGAGCTAAAAGACTGAAGGAGGAGGTAGCAACCCCAGGGGTAGAGCGGTAAAGTCGTAATAGGTGGTAAGCCAAGGTTTCAGGAGGCGTGGTAAGAGAAAGAGTGCAGGAGGAGGTGGTGAGATTTGAGACATATGCGGTAACACCAGGCACTGCAAGTGATAATGAGGCGGTAATAACATCAGGTGATTAAAGTGATACAGTGGTGGTTCTGGTGGAAAAAACAGGTATAAAAGTTGGCAGCGAGGAAGTGCAACTGAATGTCGAAAGGAGGTGGTGATAACTTGGTGGAGAGAGGGCCATGACCAGACAGTGGTTTGGAGGGGGTAAGAGCAGGCATTCAAGGCGGTACTAAATTATGGTAATAGCTAAAGAAACCAGGGTAACATGAAAAGGTGAAGGTAATATGGAGGAGGGGGTGGGGGAAGAAGCAGGAGGAGGCCTGGGTAAGAGAGACTCCAATACAAGCCTTTCCAGCTCTCACAGATGAATACTTCTGCTGGCCAGTGTACTGGCAGGGCTAAGCACCGAGCGAGTCTTGGAGTACGGGACCACAGAAAACCTGCAACAAGATCATAAAGAGAAGAAGGGTTTGTGAAACCCTAAAGCCCACACTTTCCAGGTAAATGGGTGGCAAATCCCTTTCTGGAACTGTAGGGACTGAAATGGACACTCAAGGGGCTATGAGGGCCAGAGACTCCAAAGAATTGGGGAGGATATTTCAGTGGTCCCACACGGCTGGAGAAATCAGAGAACAGAAGATACCACCATCCTGACTATTTCGTTTAGGTTTGAGAACTCCCATTAATTGTCCCCTTCGTGTAAGAAAAACGTAAATAAATGCATGGTGTTTGGCACTTCTTGGTCCCAGGCAACCCTGTGTCAGACCATTTTCCCATTTTTAATAATGCCCTAAAAAATGCTGTTATTTGAGATAAATGGAGTGCAAAATGTGAATAATAATCTGTTATACCCGCAAAACGACATGAACCATTCCTTTTTTAGAGTTCGGGAGCATTACCGGCGGCTTCCACTAAACCTGTTCAAGCTGTACTCGTACTGCATTAATTAGATCACCTCCATTTTTAATACCGTCCTTTGTTTACTAACATTTCTCCTTTCTCAACGTGAGCACCTTTTCCTGAAGATCCTTAGCACTTGATGTATCACGCTAATGATTTTCACCATCAACTATGCTTCCATCCTGTAAAAATAAAACTTTCACCATATTGCCTAATCGCCTCTTCACACGGTGGAAGACCGCCTTTGTGGAAACCAGGGCAAACGGCACAGTTTGAAATTAAATACGTCACATGGTGCGAGAAATGCTATACTTGGTGATAGGCAAAGGTGACATTGAGTGGAGAGGATACCTTTGCTTACCCTGGGGATGTTACTATTTCAGTGAGATAAGGCAAATTTAATTTGTTTACTACAACATCGTTATGTAATCTTTATAGGCCAATGCATAACCTAATTTGCTTTCCCACTTTTTCAGCAATAGCAATGGATGAAACCCTTTCAGTGGCATTAACTTCTTGACTGTTAATGTCACAATAAAACACAACACATACATCTTCTTTCTTTTGAACTTTGTTAAATATTCCAAATATTTCCTTACATTTCACCATTTGTTTGCTAGTTACAGTTCCACCACAAATTGACTTAAAAGTCTATTTCCTTTCCTGTAACACAAAATTCTGCATGGGACCATACCGTTCGTTCTCTGAATAGAATCAATATTAGGACTCCTATCTTGTCATTTGATAATTCTGTTGTTGTACCTGCCTCATTCCTTGAGAAGTTACCCCAGCACAGGGCTCTGTGTTCTCTCCGTCCACAAGTCCAGCAAATCGATTCAACAGTGAAACTCAATTCTCCCTTGAGGTTTGCTCACTAGTCTACTCTGACTCTGTCGTTCATTTCAGTTTTTCTCTCGCTGATTGTTCTTTTTTCAATAACCCTCTTCCTCCGAACTCATTTCCATGCAGTTCTCGAGCACATTTCAGGTCATTTTCTTTGTTTAGGGAGGGATCTCTATTATTCCTTTGTCTGAGCAAAGCAGCACAAACTGGTCCCTGATTCTCTCATCTCTTGAGTTACAAAAGCAGCGTTTGTCGGCCTTCCCTCTCAACACAGTGATGTATTCCTCCACACTACATTTTGGCTTTGCTGTCTCGTGCTAAAATGGTCTTTTAAATACTGTGCCTATTTTTGTGTTCCAATACATATCAAGTATTCTCACACATTTTTTAAATTCCTTTCTAAGCTTTGTAGCATGCTACAGTGTCTCGAAGCGATATGAAGCACATGTAGGGCAGCCTGTTAGCGCTACATGTAACACAACCAACAAAAAAAACACTTCATATTATGGAAGCCACTATTTCGTTAAAATGATTAGCCATTCCTTGATTTGACAGCTTGCCTTTATCTTCGAAGTATAACATGATGTATTTCTGCAAGTAGCAAACACCTCTAGATGACAGGGAAGAGCAATGTTAATTAGGACAGGAATAAAGCAGAAGGGTCGAGGGTGGAGGTCTCCTCTCGTGTGTCCACTACAGCTCCCCATTCTCATTTTGTCTATCATACTGCAAAGGAGCCAATCTCGAAAGTGGGTTTGTGTCTGAAGCTCGGATGTGGGTATTTGTGTTTGGGGGGTTGGAAGTTGGTGCAATGTTTTGGGAAAGGTGATTGAATGTGTGGGTCACAAAATCATTCTAGTTCTTGGGTGATGATAGCCCTGTTATACGTCCACATATCATGCTGGGATTATCATTCATGCCCATAAATACTTTCTGTACAACACCCACTCTAATATCTTATTTGTGATACAATACCTTTGCATTGTTGTTATACTGGGTAACATTATTTCATCTCTGGTAAGTCATGCTACACCCCGTTTTTGCTGCGTAGTTCTGCCATGCTGCCCTATGCTAGTCCGTCCGGACTAGAAATGCTAAGCTTTCATAGGTTTGGTACACTAGGCTATGTTATGTCATGCTACATGTAGTGCTCCATTAACCATGCAAATAAATAAATAATACACATAAGGATCCCTCAGTTCAAGGAAAGGGTTATACTGCCTTGTAGATCTAAGCTTGTAAGAAGACTAAACATTTCTGTTTCACTAATGGTTTCCCGGCTGCCCTATTAACAGAACCAGGGAAGTGTCAACTGCAGCCAAGGTAGAGAAGGGTGTACAAGGCTGGAATATGCAGATTACCTCCTAGAAATGCACAGCCTCAGCCCAAGAAGGATACAACCCCTCAACACAATAACCATCCCAAGCACACACTAAGTACTTCTGGGAGCCCTGTCTAGGGCAGTACTCTCAGAGGAGCCCAACCATCGAAGGCCACTCACAGTTATAGAACCTGGCCATTTGTGGTGCGGGAATTAAGTAGAAGTTCATTATCTTTCCTTTTCTCTCATTCATTGTTTCGACTCACCTATTCTGACAATGATACTCAGGCATTGAGGAAGGCTACAAAATCCAACCACCCCTGAACAAAAGACATCGGGCCCTATTACAAGTACGGCAGTGTGGGTAAAGATGCTAGTATTCCAATTACTACCGCATTATGCTTCCCCCCTACTACAAGTTTGGTGGTAAAACGGAGGAAAATCCTCCACCTTCCTGTCAAAGATCAGCAAAATTGGCATAATTATTGCGGATTGTATCGCCAGTAGTAATTCCGCTGAAATCACCATGGAGTTCTATGACTCCAAAGATGGGGATTAACGCAGCCCTACAATCACTTGTAAATCTGTGGTAAATCTGCAGGACCAAGTGGCAGTAACGGTAATCGAGTTTGGTAGTAATTCGGCAGATCTACTGCCCATTAGGCCCAAACCCTCTAGAACATCTCACAAAAAAAGGGTGTCAGACCTTATCTGGCTTATCCCTCTCTACATACACTGTATCTCCATGCACATTTGCCTCTCACAGACAATCTGTGACTTGGCCACTAGGATTGGCAGTGCCAGAATTACAATTCTAGGGTTTGCTTTGTGGAAATAAATTAAGTCTCCTTGAGCACATATCCAACCCATCATACAGCTATGCACTATTTCTAGTTACAGATATTTAGCTCTCTGAAACTGCCTTCAAGTAAACATGGTCTCCTCCTGCAGACACCTAAGAAGTGACCCTAATACTTGCTGCCATCTTGATCAATGATCTACTCGGGCTGGCTCGATATGCACCCAAGCTATCACAAAACACTAACCTTCTTCCTTCATCCTGCTCATCCATCCTGAGCCCACCCTGTGGATTGTATATGTATCATCTTTTCCCCCACCGCTTCACCCCTCCCACTTTCCTAAAGGACAACGGTTTAGATACCCT
Source organism: Ambystoma mexicanum (assembly GCF_040938575.1). Classification (NCBI taxonomy): domain Eukaryota; kingdom Metazoa; phylum Chordata; class Amphibia; order Caudata; family Ambystomatidae; genus Ambystoma; species Ambystoma mexicanum. The sequence goes on along the minus strand of NC_090934.1, from coordinate 974,913,323 downwards.
AGATGCTAACTTCAAGGTAAGCCTTGGGGTTTTCAAATTACTATGATCTGGCACAGCATCAGAGATGTTTAATATAAATGTTAAATATTTTCTTCCATACCCCTAATTTATGTTCTGTTCTCCTGGCATTACTTAAATATTACAGACAAGGTGGAACACTCTGCATGTTGGTTTACCCGTGGGTTCACAGTTTCGATGATCCCCACTCCAGTAATGTTCAACATAAGAGTTATGTAGGCGTTTTCACTTTGGACACCAAATAAATATTTTTACCAGTTATCCACTTTCATCAGTTCACATCATCAGGAGTCTAACCTTCCACCTGAATAGTAGTGACACCCAAAAGAAGCAAATGTATTTTACTCACTAATACCTGTGACCACCAGACTTGACCAAAGTTACAGAGTTCTTTACAACATGGGATTTGTCTGACAACACAATTAAATTACATTTTTGAAAGAAGCAATAGTTCTGCAAGGTAAGAAAAACATACTTAACAATTGTTATCTACCAGACCACAGCTAAAATAAATAAATCTAAGCCTTACTAAAAAATAAAGAAGATTCTTACCTCTGGGATATGGTGGCTGAGGCAATATTGTTTTCTGCAGTGCGGGCAGAGCTGTCCCACTGTCAGTACGCTAACTTTGCATTTAGGGAATCCACATCTGCTGTCAGCCTTAATTGTAGCAGCAATCAGTGCATCAAAATCATCTTCAGTTGAGGAAGTAGCTCCAGGCTTAAGACCAGTCTTACCTAAAGGCCACACACAAAAGCATCAGCTAGTTATGGACTTCAATTGCCCCACAAGATCAGGTAAAGAGATTGGATATTGATTAAATGAAAACACTGGTCCAGCGGAAAGAAGCTGTGATGAATCTGATGATGTCATCACTCCTCTCCCGGGGATGGCCTCTCCCCATGTGGCCAGAGAACTGCAGCCGCTACCTGATCCTGACCCTGGGGGTGGCTATTTGAAGGAGGTCTACAAGGGGGAGGCGACCTTCAGGGGATGACACAACATCAGGTGAAACATGATATCCCACATTTCCCCTAGACACAGACTACCCCCTCTGTAATTCCACAAGCCTCCATGGCATATTGTAAGGTTACTCTACAACATCCTAGGGGTAAAAGTGTATAAAACTGTTATTCATAGTCATTCTTCCCCATATATTGTTTATGATGGTGCTGATAATCACTCTTTAGTCATGCGGCCACACCCAACATGCAGTAGTGCCACCATACATGCACAATAGGGATGAAGGGACTACTGCGAAATTAAAAATTTAAGCAAAGTGATCCACTGCATCCAACATAAACCAGTAGACATAACTTACACACAAATTAAACAATACTTGCATAAAAGACACAGTACTCAGTGGCACTTTCATTAAAGTGAAGGTAAATACCTACAAAAAGTAAAATTCTTCAAACATTATGGTTTACCCTATTATTAAACACTAACACACTGCATAATTAACTTTGTTGGAACCTTAACTCACCCTCACCATCACCAGGCCAAAAAGAAGAAGCAACACAGATGACTATCTTTACAAAATACACCAACACCAATATAAAATACATTCTTAAAATACACATTACATTTTAAACTATAATTGTAATATACACAATAAATAATAAAATATATCTTGAAACTACATTTCACACCAAACAATAACTAACATTCTCATGCTATGTACAAACAAGCACACATCCACTGCAATATACAAACAAGACACCATGAACACATTAAAAACAAACTAAGGATGGGTTAAGATTCCAACATTCTTCTTTTAATTGTATGTTTTTAAAATATTGGAACAACATTAACATTGACATACCCAGTGTTTGTAGCGAACCTAGCCTGCACTTTTAGATATTCAGATATTCAGTGAAAAACGTGGATAAAGAGAGATTATGGTTCGGTTTATCTGAAAAGAACTTTTAAATTCATGAAAATAATATTCATCAAAGCAATGTTAGGGGTTGCAGACAAAAAACAAAACCCCTTGAGTTCTTTATGTCCATCAGTTGCCGACCGCCATCGTGTACTGCTCAGGATGCCATAGATGCCAAAACAAACTAAATGTAGTTATTCACAGTTACTACAGGATGGTATGCAATCTTCTAAGACATTTGTAAGTGCTCAACTTCCATTTTTATGGCCTCGGTTGTTTGAGGATTCGGGAGTCTATGGTCTGAACATTATCGAATAAACTGTACATTACAGGAAAATAATAGTTTCCTATGGCCATGCAATTCCTCCCAGGGCCCCAATGATGCTAATGGCCATTTTGCACGGCAATGCCTTCATCAAGCTCCGGGCACACCAAAGCAACCCAATGTACTTAATGGCCATGGCTTTATGCCACGCCCTGTGAAGAGTTTTCCACCGGAAACCAGAAGGTACCAATAATGGCCACTGAGCATGACCACTATGCCATGGTTATTGCCTTTGGCCACGCCGCAGGCATCTCATGCAACCCACTGTTGCCATATCTAGTGCCCCCTTTGCACTGGACATCTGCTGTGGCCACTGGCATGGCTTTCGATCATGGCCACCCAATAGTAGAGCAGTTTCTAGCTGGGTTTTCAGGATCAAGCAACTTTTAACTCTCTGGGGATTCCCCCGACACAAGGGGACAGGGATTCTCCACATGCAAGCTCAAAGCGTGGAATATGGCAAAACAAAAAATAGAAAAAGAATTTCTTCGAACCTAGCTTGGTACCCCTGAGAGGAGCAATCAGCTGTCTTTTGTGGGACCCACTGACTCTGAGACGTCAAAATAAACTGCTTTTGTTCCATTTTTGGGTGATATTCCACACCTACCGGTATCCCTTTCAACTTAATCCGATTGGCTGTTCTTTAACTAAACAATCTGGTTCTTCTTTACTGAAATTCTTGAAACAAAACATCGCATTTGGTCTAAGAAAAAGGTCAGCAAGCCAAGATATGTGCAATGGGAATTTGGCCCTTTTGGGTGAAGGTAGGGAAATAGAAATAAATACAGACTAATTTTCAACAGACCATCACGGGATTGTGAGCCAGACCAAATGATGGCTCTAGGTGCAGTTTGGATTTTAATCTGTTCAGTGGTTTTTGTTCCGGGTGGAGCAAAAACTGGCCTTTGGGAAATTTGCCCTAAGATAATTTGCATAGAAAACACAAACTTTGGTACCCCTTCCTACAATACTGTCCACCTAGATAGAACTTAACAAAAGCCTTATAGTTTTAGTAACTCTGTAGTTATAGTTAATTTCCAAAGATTCTCACTCGGACCATTTGGAAAGTTCATGAGGTTCTAGCAGTGGGATGGTAGAAGGGAAAGTTATACTAGGGGTCCCAAACCATTGCATTCCCTATGGAATCTCTCTTAGGGTAAACTTTGCTCTTGCCAACTGCAAGAATCGTTTGACAAATGTATGTCAAACCTTTGAGAAAAACTAGAATCTCCCCCAAAAAGTGTGCTTTCAGTTCTTTGGTGAAAATCTGCCCACCCGTTTTTAAAAAAAGATACTCCCAGAAGTGACCAGAATCCTGTGATATTTCAAACTTGTGGACCCACAGTGCCATTTCTAGGGTCCTGATTACGCAATTTAGTATCGACAGACAGTAAATGGCACCGAGATTAGCCAGTCAAAAAAGAGACAATTTTCCTGGAGATGGCCTTCTGCAAAATGTTTTACATTTCTGCCACTGTCACCTGCTCATATTCTCAGTTTAATGCGGAAACTATGTTTCAATTTTTTTAAAACTGCCATATTGAAGTCCCTTGGTGCCCCATCAAAGCTCCAGGTAAAAAGGTCAGAGTGGGTCGCTGAGGGGTGCAACATTCCCTCCGAAAGGTAAATAAAATTGTCCTTTCTCTGGCAGTCAGCGCACACTGTCCACTGGCCGAGACATGTCTACTGGCTTGAATTGGGCCTCTGACCCACCTGGAACTCGAAGACCAAATATGCAGGGCTAGTGTTGGCTCACAGACCTGTCATGGACATTAGGAATGGGCACAGGCATTGCCCAATGGCCACATCAGGTGGTATGAGGGATGCCAATGCCTGGAGCAAAAGGTGTACTGGGTATGACTGCAAAGAACATGCCCTGGGGAAAGTTGCCAGTGGCCATGTTGTGGATCTGGGAGTAGCCCGAGGCATGGGCAACGTCCATGTTGTAAGCAAAAGTGCCCACTGGGCGTGGCCTTGACCATGTTACGGTGTCAAGGAGGTGCTGGTGCATGGCCAAAGGGGACATGGCATTTGTCCAGGCAATGTGACTAGTGGCAGTTGTCATCATTCACACAGGGCACGATATATACACAATTTCAAAAGGGTAGTCTATGTGGCTGCTGTGCAGATGAGGCTGAGAAGGACGGGAATCTGAAATGTGAGTGAGGCCACTTTTGCCCTAAAGGAATAATGAAGCATTTTACAGTCTGGAAGGAAGTAAACAGCATAGTGCTCCAGAATGCATAATACAGTGCATCTTAGTGTCCCGCCCACCAAGGGAATAACCACTGTAGATAATAAGCACTCTGTGAGGGGAATTAATATTCATGATACATTTCCAGATAAAGCTTAACTGCGCTAAGAAAAATCAAGGCTATGCCATGCCCTTTCCACATTGGAAAATGGATTAGAAGAAAATGTGAATGATAAAATGCGCCAAGAACTTTCATAGGGTTGATGGTCCAGTTATCTTTATCGAGCACTGAGAAAGGCTCAAAAGCCACCAAAACCTGCAGCTCATTGATCCTCTTGCTAGAGTAACAGGAACGCCTATTTCCATAAAAACAAGTGTAATTGTACTGTAGTTTGTACTTGAAAGACTGGAGGGCCAGCCCAGAAAGACAGTGGCTTGGGATGATGCCAACAGAGGCAACAAGTAAAAAAGACCATTAAACTGTCTTTTATCAAATGCATTTGAAATCAAAAAGGATTCTTTTTTAGAATTGTGGTATGCTTCAAGAGCAATAGGGTACATCCTGCTTGCATCTTGCTTAATATGGAGCCATTGGCCACTAGTTCAACCAAACCTTCCTAATATTGCAGTACCACCATTGGCCTTAAAAAGAATGACAAATATCAAAGATAAGTTGGTTAATTCCGGATACCAGCAAAAGAAAACCGCCCTCAAACAAGCAACTCTTTGGGATCTTCCCCAGGTGACCGGCCGTCACCCTTGCAGAATGTGTTACATCTGAAAACGTACATGAAAGCTGACTGAATTCACTGTAGGGAACGAGAGAATGGCAATTGAGGGGTGCAGCAAAATAGGTCACCAATTGTATTGCCTGTCTGTGTGGACTTTGTTACATCGGTTAAGACCTCAAGAGCAGTAAACACTTGAAGTTTGGAACATAGCTCTCACATTTGGCTATTGAAGATAAGTTAGAGCGAAAGGCTGGACTGGTAGGCACTCGCAGATTGTGTTGGCAACTTCAGCTACAGAATCCTTGAGAACCCAGGTGGGGGTGGAGGATATTTCTGGCCATAAGGACCCTGGAAGGAGGGGGGGATACACACCTACAAAGTTCAGAGAAACGTAAAGTTCCAAGGGGGAATGATACAAGTCTTGAATATGTAGGTGATTCAAGGGAGTGAATCAAGGCCAAGACAAATACACAGATCAAAACAAAGATCTTAACAAAGGCACAGATCAAGACAATGAAAAAGATCAAGGTGATTGCTGGGGCACTATAATTCAAACTGAGACTAAGTTGCTTGAAGGACAATGTCCTGGCTGCAGAAGCCCCGGAAATGTGAGGATTTAGATCAGTGCATCGGACTTTGGACTACAGGCATTAGTGCTAACATTAGAAAGACATTGGGGATTGATGTCATTAGTTTTTAGTAGAATACTTCTTAATGGAGGAATACAGTTGCAGAATAACAAAAGAAAGATTCACAGAGATTGCCTGCCTAGCTAACATGTATAGGTTAAATTGTGTGAATCTATGTCACAGTGAGAAGGTAATCCAAGGGAGTCAGTTGTTGGAACGTGTGTATAATGAGGCATTATTTCAGCTAGAAGCATACATTTATTTTGTTTGCCGATCCCTGCAAACTGCCCCAGATACTTACTTAATGTCTTCAAAAATAACTTAATAAATCAAAACAAGGACGTGATAGGCTGCAGCCTCTTGTACAGAACTGTGCCACTTTAACATGTGGTTAAAGCTAAACACTGCTATTAAAACGTGTATTGTTGGGCATTGACTGCATGCCATTATTTAGGGGCTTCACTTGAACATGGAAAATATTGGTTATCTAAAGCTTTAAGAACAGCTAAGAGGTGCATTTTTACAATTTGGATATTGAATAAAAAGCCTAGGGTCAATGTGAGAATTTCGAAAATCGTTTAACATTAGCGGCTAAAGAAAGCATTATATGCCTTTATAAAAATGTACAAACAAGATATGGAGGATTTGACCATATTTCCTAGAAATGCATGCTTAATGTCTCAATGTTCCTATCTCCTCTTTCCTTTCAACCAGCCTTGCGTTTTTATCTCCTCGGTTAGGATTTTTCTGTTTTTCTATTTCAGAAAATAACATTTTCAAAAGAAGAAAGCATAAACACATGAACAGGGTTAACAATAGATAGTAACCAATGCAGAATTTATTTTTAACCTACCTTTTGATTCACAGCTTTTCTTTTTCTCCATCATTTTCTGTACATTTAGGTTGCTATTTTGAATGGCCTTTTCTTCACGTTTTGCCTTTTCTCTTTGCATCCTTTCAATGTGCAAAGTTTTCAGATCCAGCACGCTTGTATTGTCCTTTGGATCCGCCTTTTGAATGCAGTCTTCAACCTTTGAACTTTCTGTGGGTTGTCTGATTTGCTGCTCTTGTATTTTTGTAGGAGGTTGATTTGCGGTGGACGCCAGTTTTGTTTTGGAAATGGTTATGTATCGTTCTTTTCCTTCTCCAAGGCTTGCATGCTGTAACCCATATGATTCGGCTATTTGGTGCACCAATAATCTGTCATGGGAATTTAATGTGGCGGGGAAATCGAACTTCAATTTATTGGTATCCTTAAGAAATTCAGTGACCATGCTTTTCAATTTATCCACATTTTCTTTCATTAAGTTCTCTGCTTTCTTGCTTTCTGTAGTATTCATACTTGCAATTTTCCCAGAATGCTCTGGGATCAGAGTGGTGAATGCTTTATTTGCTTTCTGAAATTCTTTAGGTTTCTGGCAACCTGAATGTTGTCCGTTTGATTTGGGTTTTGCAGAGTCTGATGTAGTCGTTGGAGACTCTGCCTGCCCACAAGTATTTTGGGAAAGCGAATAGTTCTCTGGGACAATATCATCAAGATACTCAAAGGCTGTTCGGACTTCTCCATTTTCAGTCATATAATTCACCAGAGTTTTCAAGAACTTGTGGCTGCTGACAGTTCGGGAATCACAAATGAGGGCCAAGTGACGACGGGCACGAGTCACAGCAACATTTATTCTTCGATCTTCAGAGAGAAAGCCCACATCACCTGACAAAATATCATGTTAGTAGAAGGAACAGACAATATAAGTATAACAAGCAGAAACACAGTAAATCATAAATCTTTACATTCATATCAATTTTGCCTGTGTTGATTCACGGATTAATAATTTATAATAATGTCCTCCAACATGCTTCAGACTAGCAAACCGGCTTAATGGCCAGAAATGCACAACAAATGGTGACCGCACATTTTGTCATTCAACGCCGAAGCAAGACATGGTGCAAAAAAGCAGTTGTACGTGGCTTTTCATGCCATTGGTTTGGCGGGCTGCCAATGTTCTGAAAACAGGTATGATGCTAGGGACAACAGACATGGTTGTGATCTGCAGGGCTTGCACTAGACGCATGGGTACTCATTATGTGGTCCTCCAGATGTTTTGGAAGTCAATTCCCATAATTCCCAGCCAGAATAGCTAATGGTGAAGAATCATGCAAAGTGTAGTCCAAAACATCTAGCGGACCACATAATAACAAACCATGAAAAGGATGCAATCAGTTGGCTGCAAAAAAGGTTAACAGTACGCACTTTCCAGGAGTAGCAAGGCCCTGGCTTTTTTTTTTTTTATAGCCATCAGTTACACTATGCAGTTAGTACACTTACGACTGGGCAGTTTGTTTGACTTGTCCACAGAAAACTCCATACATTTTAGGAAATTCATTCATTTTCTCTATTGGAGACACAAATAGGGACGCAAGGTCTTAGTTCACCAATTGCTTTTAATGTATGTTTATAGGATAAAATAAATGCTTCAATAGTAAAGCAAGGTACAAATCATATAACCTTTACATTTAGCTTGAATCCAGCGAAGATGGCTTTGAATTCTCTTCAGTGGCTTGTTGGGATTTGTTTACCACTATAGAACTTGACCAGACTAAATAAATATAGAAAAAAACCTCCAACTGAACATCGCTGGGAAATTAAAAGTAGCATGGGAGCTCCATGACTATACAAAAGGCATGCAGTCAACAGCAAAGGCATGTTTTCTATAATTTCCTTGACAGTTGATGGGAGTGCATTCCACACTGTTTACGTAGTACATTTTTATTGTAATGCACATCTTAAACAACATGCTTTATAATAGATTTTTATTGAATTTTTCAAAATCACAAAAAAGCCACAAGAGCGCAGAAATCCTTTTGGGAGCATGGGTCTAAAAATGATCTGAACCGTCCCTCCACAAGTTGATGCATCTAGATCATAGTTGATACTCAATCGTTCCTGCCCCATCTTAGGAATAATTTAATCACTTGGAACTTCGGTTCCCCAGCATTGGTATGCGACCTAGACCTCTTACTAGAGGTGGTTCGCTGGGCCATCCTGCCCTGCCATAACGAGGCATGGCTCCGTACAGACGCAGAGTCAGAGGCCCTGCCGGTGTCCTCGAGCCACGCAACGGGACAATGGCGATCCCTTCACGTCTTGTTGGAAAACGACTGACAGATTTCACAGTCCTGGATGACTTGATGAGGATGACGGCAGTAGAGGCAGTCGTCGTGCTGATCTTCCACATAGACATTTTTCAATCCGCAGTGGGCCTAGGCCTTGAACAGGGTCTTCCTCATGGATTCGGCAATGAGGTAGGCACAACTACGCAGACAAAACTTTGTGGGAGATTACTGGCGGCTGGAACAGTCCCCGGATCCAGCACCTTCGCCGCCAGCGCCAGTTGTCAAGAAGATGTAGAAAAAGACTAATCTTTCATCAAAATGATGTTAAAAGTCAGTCACATTATTTTTGAAGATAAGTTAAATAGAGAATATTTTTTTATTATGCATTAGTTTAATCATAAAATTTCAAACACAAGAAAGAAACAAAGAAAGAGCACAACAGATAAATATATAACAAATTAGAGACAGTTACCATACATTTCATATTTAAAAGGTAATAAAAGTCTATTTTTTTGTATATGATCAACTTGTGATTTTTACAAAGACAATTTGCTTCCTATGAATTCTGAAGATTTCTAAAAGTTTCTGGACACAATCTTCGTAGAGATGACTTGGTGAAAGTAGTTACTGTTATTTACTGCCTTCACATCTCTATGTTTCATGTGCTTTCATTTTGTCGAAAATGATTGTCAGAAGTTTTGTTGTTGCAATAGGCTATTCGAATTTTCTAGATTAAATGATTCTTAGAAGTTTTTCATTGCTTCATTCCAAATATCATAGGCAAATGCAGCGATGACGATGGATTCTGCTCCAAATAGAGTAGCCCAGAATTGATCTTGAGCGACGTCTGCCATGTTAGTGACAAATTTGCCATAACCTTTTTGACAGCATTCTTTGAGGAAAGAGCAATTGGTCAATAAGTGTCATCCTGTCTCCACTTGAGTGAGGCAGAGACGACAGATGCGTTTTTCCATTGGTATGCTCTTCCAGGAGCGGATATGCTCCATAGTAGGGAGAATATTTAGGTGTAAACGCATAATAAAGCGTTAACGTTCCATAATACAGCGTTTAGTTAGGTACAAGCAAGGTTTATGGGGACGAAAGCTCTAGTGAGAGTATTCGTTGTGCCTTCTAATCCCCTGCAGTTTTTCAATGTATTTAACTTGACCCCATTGAGACGATTTAATTTTAATGCTCTTTTCAAAATTGGGGTTTGTATTGATAATATCCTCTGCTAAGTTTAATTCCTCAAGGTGAGCCGTGGCAGTGGACTTTAATTCTTTGATTAAAGCATTATTGTTTTCTGATGCCAAGTTTTTCCCCTAACAATTGCAGTAGAGCATTAGAATTCAGATTTGTGGCCGCAAGTTTTTAATAAAGTAAGGTTCTTTGAGTGGCCCATCTTGTCAGCAAGGGGGTTTGCCCATAATCAAGTCTGAGTGCCTCAACCAGTACTAATTTGGGGAGATGTATAACGGATCGTAAGATTTTTCCCTCTAAACCGTCAAGCCATGGTTTGTGATTGTAGTGCTGGAAGGGCATACAGAATACAAGGTATAATACATGAGCGATAAATCTCCAGTAGGCCCTCAATGTTATATCCGCCCTGATGCATGATGTAGAGAGAATATTTGAGGACTCCTTACACTAACGTGCAGTATATAATCATAGCATGTGAATCTATGAAACATCCAATGCTGGAGAAATGATACATATCAATGCATACTACTACTAGCATGTTTAATAAATACTTGGTAACAGCCATAGTGTAACCATAGTGCATTTTCATACATCTGTAGGTGATTTATAAATGTACTCTCTGGTCATGTAATATGTAAGTTCAGTGTGAAAGCGAGCCAGCACTAGTAAGACCCTCCAACCAAAATTAACATGGTGACCCTACCCCAAAACCCCAAGAGGGTTAGTCAGAAAAGGAGCAGAGACTCCTAGTCTCTTACAGGATCGGCAGGGACCTAGCCCATCACGGCTGTGGCAGAAGACAAAGCAACACCCCACTGGTGGAGCCTGATGCGTGGACAACACCCTGGTGAGAGGGCAGATGCCGACATCACCTGTGTTCTGGAGTAGGAGCTCAGAGGTGGCTTCTAGTTTGGGACGTGCGCGGACGATGCAGAGTGGCGCTGTGCCAGCGAGAAAGGGGATGTGGCTCCAAGGTCCGGGACGTGTAAAGAGGACGCGGAGCACAATGGCAGAATCTTGGCCAGATCAGACGAGGAGGATAGGCAGAGCCATAAGGAGCCCATCCTGTACTTCTGGATTGAACGGGAAAGAGGGAGGTAGCTAAACAGAATATAAAAAGGGAGGAGACCCAATCTTTGTATGATTGGTACTTCTACTGTTGTAGGAAGGGGTTGGGGACTCCGTGGAGAGTCTGGGCTGAAGCACAGTGAGCCACACGAGGGGTTGTCCACGCTGGGCTTGCTGGCGACGAGGAATGCTGTCAGGGCTGTGTTTGTTTTTGTGTTCCTGGTTTCAGCACTGATTCCGCCTGGCGGAATTCACGTTACCTCCGAAGTGGGGCACGTGTTCACGGCAGGTTGTGATGCGGTGCCAATTGCACCGCATATCCCGGTGGTAACGCTAATTCCGCCCATCATGCATGTGGTCCTGCAGGTTCACACATATTGTGTTATAGGAGTTCGTTTTTGTGGATATAAATAATTTTTTGTAGGCGTTGGCTGTAGCGCAAAGGGTTTCTTTGTTTGCTAAGGTAAATTGTTTCCTCCAAAGATGTTCTTGGGCACCTTTTTTTTCCGAAGTGAGAGAAGATCTTCTGAGAACTACTTGCTAGTACATCAAGCCTGTTTGAGTATTTTTTGTTTTAGGGGGACGTGTAATTCTAATGTGTTCAGGAGTGTTTGACTGTAGTGAGTCACAAGAGAGTAGAGGTGTCTCAGTGGGGTCATGGGCTTGAAGTACTTCGAGCAGAGTGGGTGCTAGGATGTCTTCTGTGAGTCTGCAAGTGTTGAGAGCAAGAATCATAGTGGTGAAGTTGATAGTGTTCTGAGCATGGATGATGCTGAATTCGAGCAGGGAGTGGCCAGTCCAGGGTAGGGGGTTATGTGCAGTGATGGCGATATTAGGGCTAATGGTCAGAATCCTGTCTAAGATTCTACCTTTGATGTGGGTAGGTGAGGACACCAATTGGATAAGGTTCATCAGAGAGAGAGAGAGAGAGAGAGAGAGAGAGAGACTTTTTTTTATCACAAGGATCATTTAAACCCAGGTTGAAGTCACCAAGTCGATAGGTTTAGTGAAGGGTTTGATGAGAGGGGTGAGAAGAAAGGGGATGTCTGAATTGGGTGTACCTTGCAGGTTAGGCTGGCGGTAAAGAAGTAACACATTGACGGTAGTGACGGGGTTGAGTGTCATTTTGGGAAGTGGGATTTCATAACCTGGCATGGGTGGGACAGGGGTCTCTCTGATAGATAGATCGGACTTGACAATGAGTGCTACTCCGCCCCTGGTTTGAGGGGGCAGTCCGATTTACTGATGGTATATCCCAGAGGAATGGCCAGGCAAAAAGCTGGGCCAGCTGCAGCGTGGACCCATGTTTCAGTGATCGCAAGGATATCTAGCTGATTGACTTCAATAAGGTCATGGATGTGTGTGGTGTGGGCGCACAAAGAGTGTGTGTTAACGAGAGCACATTTGGGAAGGGAGATGTCGATTTTGGAATGTTGGCTGGACAGGTAGCAGCTTGTACTTGGAGCTCCTTTCCCCCTTAATTACTGATATTTACAATAGATACTGAATTTCCATGAATACCAAAAAAATAATTGAAACTGCAGACAACCCCATGTGAAGAATCCCATGAGATTGTCACTGCTTCTTATGGGGAAGTCCCTCCCTATGAGGCCAGGGAGGTGAGACCGCTTCTCGAAAGTCCCCCAGGGGGTGGTGCTCAGAAGGTGGATCGCATTGGGATAGAAAACCCCATTGAGGGTAATGACAATCCCAGGAGAAAGCAGTATCCTTTTGTCACTCCCACCTCTCCTCATCAGACTTCCTCTCATCTAATTCCTGAGACCCCCCATGTATTTCTATTAGCCGTACCAAGTAGAGATCACTGACACCAGAACGATCTCGAAGATAGTCATAATACTGGGATCGAGGAAGATAGCGACCTGAGTTGGGGAAAATACTTCCCGAACAAGGAACGAGAATATGAACTGCTAATTGTGAATGGAACACTGACCTTGGTAGAAGAGTAAACCAAGGCTGTGGGTCAATGAGAAAGCATATAACAAAAATTGACAGACACTGAACATGGCAGGAGAGTTAACCAAGTGGGTATTTGGAATAGGGTCTGGGACCCTCACCAAAGTTGGAAAAGTCATCCAGGCTGTTCTTCTACATCGCAGTACTGGGAAGCCGGATCTGCTCACAAGGGTCTTGGGGCCTCCAACTAGCTTGAAAAAGGCATCCAGGCTGTTCTTCGTCGCAGTACCTGTACGCCGGGTCTGCTCACAAGGGTCTGGGACCCTCTACACAGCTTGGAAAAAAAAAAAAAAAACATCCAGGCTGTTCGTCCTCAGGACAGTACCTGGATGCTGGTTCTGGGTCCTTCCATACAGCTTGAAAAAGGCATCTAGGATGTTGTTCTTCATGGCAGCGCCCGGAAGCCGGGTCTGCTCACAAGGGTCTGGGGTCCACAACACAGCATGGAAAAGGCATACAGGCTGTTCTTCATCGCAGTACCTCTGAGCCAGGTCTGCTAATAAGGGTGTGCGACCCTCTACAGTTTGAGAGAACGGGTAAAGACTCAGGGGAAAGGAGACAAACCTTTCAGCTTCAGTGAACTTTGTTTTCTACACATTTGGAACTTTACTTTTGAACTGCATATCAGGGCTGCAGGTGGGCAGCCAAGAGACCTTTTCCCCCCCTTTTATTGAGTTCAGCTTGTGAGGGATAGATTAGGATTTGGACACAGGATGGTGGACTTTAAGTTTGACTTCCTGACACAGACAGTTTCATTAGTTAGTTTTGTTGAGGCAAGGAAACCGCTCCTAGACTTAGGGCTAGTTAAGATTGTAACACCTCACTCTTTTTAGATTTAATAAAAGTCTGTGCCAATCAACATGCTACCCATGTGTCCGACTATTACTCCTACACCCTCGCACCCATTTCTAAGAAATCTAAGGCTGATATCGAAGGGGTTGCCAGCCCCAAGGACATCTACTCTCTACTATTGGAAGTGGCTCAGGATATAGGAGATGTAAAGACTTGCATGACAGACCTAACCACCAAGGTTTCTCACTTGGAGAGCAGAGTGAACAAAGTTGAACATGAATCTTGCTGCCAGTTTTAGAGCATACAATGACATGAAAAGGGAGTCATCTGAAGTGCGAGCCAAAACCCTGGAGTTGGAATTGAAGAGCATCCTGTTGAATTTAAGAGTGATGGGCCTTCATGAAAGTGTTTCAGGTGATAGCACTTTGGAGGAGGAGATTATGCAAGTTTTGCATTTATATATAGAATTAGAGTTGTAAAACATTATTATTTTATAGTTAAAATTGTGCCGCCCCAGGGCTTCATTTTAACGAATTAGAGTTATTTTAAAGTTTGTTTACTTATGATTGATGAGCGAGGACCAGCGCCATGCTTGCCTTGGATAGTGAGGGCTGGAAAGACAGAAGGGACACTGGGGAACATCGAGGGTCCCCCCTTCTAATACACTGTCACGTCACGTGAGGCCTATGTTTCTTTTTTGTCGATAAATGCAGGGATGACTGGTAGTCAGAAGGAATAGGTCACTGCGATGAACGCAGGAATTAAGCAGTTCTTTTCGATTTGAACCTGCTATTGTTTTGAACGTTCTCCTCCTTGTTAAGTCATGGGTGAATAGAAGATCTTGAGTCAATAGATGATGCAGTGGTAAGTTATTATTGTTGGCTGTATTTATTTAGTGATTTTTGTAACATGTGTTGTGTCTTCGGAATTTAGTATACATCACATAGTAGGCAGGGTGATATTGGGCTTAGAGTGGTAATCATAATTTACTTGATTTTTTATGGTTGGTTTAGAGACTTATTCGATCCAGCCAACCATGCAAGCCTAAATTAATTTTATTTGAATCAGCACATTGCACAAAGCAGCACAGTGTCCCTCAGAGGTTCTGGGCTGATCTGCATATGATGGGGAAGGGGTACGGTTATAGCAATATATAATATCAAAGGCTATGGTCATATGTTATTAGAGGATCATT
The DNA here is from genome assembly GCF_040938575.1 of Ambystoma mexicanum. NCBI lineage: Eukaryota > Metazoa > Chordata > Amphibia > Caudata > Ambystomatidae > Ambystoma > Ambystoma mexicanum. The sequence goes on along the minus strand of NC_090934.1, from coordinate 974,898,204 downwards.
CTTTAGAAATTGGTTCATAGGGTAACTGAGTGCAAGTGAGAGTTTGCTTATAGCATTTATGGGTTTAGCTAGACTATCATTATTACATGGAATAGGGGTTAGATATCCCATTGATTAATTAATAATTCATGTTTCTGGGTCCTTTTAGGTCTCTACCTTGTATAAGGAACTAGTTACTTACCTGTAACTGCTGTTTTCCAGAATGGGTCTGGCATGGATTCACATGCTCATGAATATTCCCCGTAGTCAGGCTGGGAATCCTCGGTAAAGAAAAAACAGTTTCAGTTTCGTTTCTAAACTGTCTTTCTCCTATAAACCAATCACTGAGCTCTGGGTCATACTACCCCAGCCAATGACTGCCCTATACCTAAGCCCCTCCTCAGGCAGCCAACTTCAGATTTGGTAGCACGTAAAGTGGCAGTAGGTCCAAGAGAAGAGCCTCAGAGGGGCAGGTGGGAGGGTTTGCATGGGAATCCATGCCAGACCCATGCTGGGGGACAACAGTTACAGGTAAGTAATTTGTTCCTTCTCCAGCATGGGGTCTGGCATGGATTCACATGCTTATGAATAAAGATGACAGCAGTACATAATTACACAACCACAGGAGGCGGCAAGGCTCAACAGAAGCAATCTCTTACCTCCTCACCAGGCTCACCTTCAAGCGAACAGGTTGTGCAGCACGGCTTGGCCGACTATGGACTCCTCCCTGGAATTCGTGTCGACGCAGTAGAATTTCGTGAAGGTGTGCGCCGACCTCCACGTAGCAGCCCTGCAAATGTCCAGCAGGGGCACACCAGACAGGAACGTCGTCGTAGCAGCGATCACTCTGGTAGAATGGGCTCTCGGACAGTCAGGCAGCGGTCGGTTTGCCAACCGGTGACAATGGGTGATGCAGCTGGAGAGCCTCCTGGAAATGGAAGCCTTGGACAGGGCCGTACCATGGTTCACAGGACCAAAGTTCACAAAAAGCTGAGAAGATTTCCGGAAACTCTTCATGCGGGCCACATAAAATGTCAGCGATCCAGCAACATCCAGCGAGTACAAAGCCCTTTCAGCCGACGACCAGGGTGCCGGATAAAACACAGGTAATACCAAGGGCTCGTTGAGATGAAATTCAGACAGAATCTTGGGCCTTGGGCATGAAGGAGGGGTGCATCCGCAGCACCACCCTTGTCTCGTGGAAAGTCAAGTAAGGCTGCTTGCAGGACAGTGCCTGGCTCTCACCTACTCTTCTTGCAGAGGTGATGGCCACGGGGAAAGCTGTCTTCCACGACAGAAACTTGGGCAGAGTCAAGTGCTTAGGTTCCAATGGGACCCCCATGAGCCTAGTCAGGCTGGTGCGACGGTGATCATCCTGCACCGGTTCTCGAAGTAGTAGTGGCAACAGAGGGAACGCGTACAGAAGCAGGCCTTCCCAAGGGAAGGAGAATGCCTCCACCCATACTCCCTGGCTGGGGGAACCTGCTGGCAAACCTCCGGCACTTGGTGTTCGTCGCCGTTGCAAACAGATCAATCTGGAGATTGCCCCATTTGAGGAAAAGGTTGTCCACTTGATCCTGCCGAAGCTCCCACTCGTGGCAAGAGCACAGGTCCCTGCTGAGAGAGTTAGTGATGGTGTTCTTTACTCCTGCCAGGTGAAATGGAATGAGGAACATCCCCTGCGCGACGGGCCATTGCCACAAGTTCTGCGCCTCTTTGGAGAGCGATGGGGATCTGGTGCCCCCCTGCTTCCGGATGTAAAACATTGCAGTGGTATGGTCCGTGAAAACCCTCACCACTTTGCCCTTGAGGGACGGCAGAATCTATCTGAGGGCCCAAAACACTGCCCGTAGTTCCAGTACATTGATGTGTACCGTCTTCTCTTCCGGCTCCCACAGCCTCTGGCGTGAAGACGTCCAGTGTGGGCTCCCCATCCTTCCAGGGAAGCGTCTGTCGAGACCGTCTCCTGGTTCGGGGGGCTCTGGAAGTCCATGCCTCCGGAGATGTTGGAGCGCACGCCCCACCTCGTCAAGCATGCTCCTGTCCTGGTAGCCTCTGGACACCTGGATCCAACAGGCATTGAAGAACTCCTGGAGTGGACACATCCGCAATCTGCAGAGCCGAATCAGGTATATGCATGACGACATCATGCCGAGAAGTGACTTGATGGTCCTCACCCTGGCGATCTTCAGTGCTAACAGCCGTTGCACCTTACCCAAGATGGCCGCTATCCTCTCCCTCGACGGCGATGCCAGGCAGTACACTGTCGAGCCTGGATCCCAGGAACAGCGCACCCTGCCATGGAGTCAAGCAGGACTTTGCATAATTCACAGAGAATCCCAGGTCCGTCAGCAGTCGGACGGTCCTCGCCATGTGATCGACCACGATCTCCCTCGACTTGGCCCGGATGAGCCAGTCGTCCAGGTAAGGAAAACACATGAATCCCCTGTAGTCGTAGATGGGCCGCCACCGTGGCCAGACACGTGGTGAAGACTCTGGGCGCTGACTTCAATCCAAAAGGAAGAGCCTTGAACTGGTAATGCTTCCCTTGTACGACGAAGCGCAGGAACTTGCAATGCTTTTTCGTGTATGGGGACGTGGAAGTATGCGTCCTCCAGATCCAACAACGATAGACAGTCTCCCTCCTCCAGCTGGCCGAGCACTTGCTGCAGCGTGACCATCCTCAACTTCTGGGACTTTATGTACTTGAGTCGTCGTAGGTCGAGAATGGGCCTCCAGCCCCCGGTCTTCTTTCTTACGAGAAAGTATCTTGAGTAAACTACGGTGCCCCAGAGTCGCTGTGGAACCAGCTCTATCGCCCCTTTCTTAACATGACCCAGCAGCAGCTGAGGAAAGTGTTGTTCCCGTCGGGCCACCAGTGGTATCCGCAGACACTTCAGTTGAAATTCTAGCATGTGTCCATGGGTGAGAGCGTCCAGCACTCATCGATCGGTGGAGATGGTCTCCCACGCGATGATGAAATTCGCCAGCCGGCCTCCCTCAGGGGTGCATGGCTGGGGGCCCAACGTCTTGGTCAGTTCAGACTTACTTGGAGGTCGGTGCGCCGCCATGGGGGTCTTGACGACAGCAGCCACCTCTGAAGGCCTTGGAGGAGACTTCCCTCCACAGGAGCGAAAGGACGGCCTGTGTTGTTGCCAAGTGCCTTCCCGAACAATTTGTCTCCGTCAAACGGCATGTCCAGGACCCTCGTCTGGACCTCCTGTCTAAAGTGGTTGGCCTTGAGCCAGTCACGACAGCGAAGGCAAACCCAGTTTTCCATCTAGCGGAAACCCGTGTCCACAATGTCCAGGGCCACTGTGATGGCGTGGTCCGACGCAACCTCGCCCTCCTGGCAGATCTCCAAAGCCTCAACCCGCTTGTCATTGGGGAGGAAATCTAGGAGTGGAGCCATCTTGTACCAAAGCTTGTGGTCGTATCCGGTGACGATTGCTAAGGCGTTGGCTGCCTTGACCGTCGTCGCTGCAGAGTAGATGACCTTTTTACCCATGAAATCCAATTTCTTCCCCTCATTGTCCAGGGGTACAGATGAAGAAGACGACGAACTCAACAGTTTCTTACTGGCAGCCGCCGAGACCACCGAGCTCGACGACAGCTGAGACCGCAGACACTTGGGTGCAAACTCCGGCACCCAGTACTTCTTTTCAAGCCGGTCTCTCTTTGCTGGGGCTGATGCAGGGTTTCTCAGCAGAGCCAGCCCCTCATCCCAGACGTCGTCCAGGAGCGGGACCGACAGGATAGTCTTCCTCTTTGCCTCCCAGCACTGGTACAGGAAGACCTTCTTTTTCTCTTTTGTGGTGAGCCTGAAAAGCTCTGACGCACGGGCAATCTTGGAATGAAAAGATCCCACTTTGTCCGGTGGAGAAGCTCCGGCAAAGGTGATGCAGGATCTCCCACCCCGCTGCCGTTGCCTGTGTCAGATGTCGCTGTGTCAGTCCCCGTCCCCTTGAGGGGTGGGGGGGCAGCGACGGTTGGAAATGAGGGTGTAGGATGTCTCCTCTTCTTCACCGGTGGTTGCCACAGTGTCAACAGGGTTACCGCTGTGGTGCCACTGGTGGCGCCGTCGGCATCCTCCTCTGAATCTCCGACACCAGCGTGTGGAGGGTCGAGAGGATATCCTTTCATATGTCTCTCTGAGGCACCTGGGGAGCAGGGTAGCTGGGCCCAGTGCCCATGTCGTCATCCCAGTCGACGTTGTCGCCTCCGGCTAACACCTCCCTGACGTTCCCATCGTTGGCGTCACCACCCTGGAGTGTCTGGACGGAAAGGATCTCCTCCTCATCGGACGTAGAAATGTCTGTGCCTTGGAGTTCTCTTCTGCCTGCCATCCCCTTCTTTGTGTTCTGAGGGGTTGGTCCCAGGCTAAGTTCTAGAATACTCTTCTCCAGCATCTTCTCCACTGGCTTGGCCGAAGCCTCCCACCTGGGAGGAAGTGCCACTCTGGCTGCTGCCGGTTTACTTCATGCCTTGCCCCCAGATACTTTCAGGTGTACTGGAACAGCCTTACCTTCTGTGAGATAGGCATGGTGTCACGAGAGGACATAGACAACTGACATGTAGTTTGAAAACCTTTTTTTTATTCGTCAGGATGTTAAAACGCCCATCTTGCCCTAGCTCTAAGGTGGGAATGTTCCCTATTGGAAATTAAACTAAGTGAAGTCTAAGTCCGTCAGTCCAAAACAAAATACTGTGTGTCAAAACCTATGCTTGTCCTCATTTCTATAGAATAACAATGTGTACGGGACTTGGTAAAACTCAATAGTGTTCAAAGTAAAAATAGTTTGGCAATAGATTTCATCTGTAACTCCCTTCCTGAAGTTCAAGGCACTCAGGATCACAAAGTTCCAGAGGCTTCTCAGGAGTCATAGTCAAAGGTTCACAGTACAGGATTCACCTTATTTGGCTTCTCTGGGTTCCCTCTCCCCGAACTCAAAAGCCATTTTGTTTACACTCTTCAATGGGTCTCCCAGGCTTCCCTTACCCAAGCTTAGACTCTTTCGATTCCACAGAGTTCACTTTCAAAATAACAATGTTCAACTGGTTAAGTTCCACTTTCTTTAACACAAAAGTTCACTTGAAAAACCATGAGAGTTCAACGGGTTTCCTTTGGGGTTCCCTTCGCCTTTCTTATTTGCTTATTTCACTTTAGTGTGTCAGATAGTACACTTGTTCAATGGGGCTCGCTTTGTCGGGGCACAGTTGTCAGATCGCATGGTCCACCCAGTACAGGTCGCAAAAACAGGGGCCCTGGGCTTTACCTGTGCCCTCTTGTTCGAGTTAATTAGCCAAAATAAGATTCTCTTTCAACATTCACTTAATTTATAAATTACTGTTTCTTCATATTTTCTTTACTGGGTTTCTGTGGTTCTCCTGGGTCACTGCCCTGCCTGGAAACCTTCCCAGTATATATAGTTCTTTATGATAGGGTCTCTGATGCTCTCCTGGCTCACTCCCCTAGCCTGACGGCCACCCCGATGCTTAATTTTTTGCAGGCTCTCTGTGGGTTTCCAGGGTCACTGCCCTATCTGGAAACCCTCCTGATATACTTCTTTATGATGGGGTCTCTGCGGCCCTTCTGGATTAATCTCCAGCCTGGTGGCCACCCCAATGCTTAATTATTCTTTATAGTTGTTCTTGGGGATTTTGCTCACACTTCATCTCTACGCATAGCTCAACTTTTTTCTCAATGCCTTTGTACTCGCAGTTCACGGCTTCACACAGACCCCCTTTTCTACAGGTCTTCCTTCTGGACACAGAGTCTGTTTACTTTAAAGTACATTTCACATCGAGACTTTCGAGAAAAAAAACGTCCCTTCCCTTCTTTGAAGGAAAGTGACTACTCTGATACAATGTATATTTTAAAACTGGATAGAAGTTCTTCCTCTAGCGCTCACGATCAAATTCACACAGGGTTTTTCCACCCTTCACACTCATCGGCTCCCCTTTGAAGACTTTCCTTTCTAATACGCTTGCCACAAACTTTGTGAAATGCCTCTAGGGGTTCTTCCACTACCCCTCAGGCACTCCAGTAATATCACATTGCCCCAGGAGGGCGAGCACGCCTCTTGGTGGGTGGACGAATGGCTCCTCAGCTGGCCTCCTTCCTCTGCCTCATCTCTGTCCCAAGGAGCTCCAGCTCTAAGCCACACCTGCCAGGACCATCAGCCTTCCTAGTCCCCAGGGTTTGGCGCTTTCCAGGTTGCAGCACTGCATACAACTGCTCCCCTCACCTCCTTTCAGCTTCTCTTCTGCCTTCACTACCACGCCTGCTTCTGTAACTCCTAGGACTGCTACAAATGTTGCTGCTTTCTGCCTCCTTTTTATACACATGTGACTGGTTAAAGGGTTGCAGGTGGGCATACTTAGTTTCAGTTGCCTGACCTTGCCAGGCCTTTATATTGGGACATCTCCATTGAGTATGCTGGTGTGCCTCTGTTTGCTTCTTCTTTGGCCCAGTACCATAGTGGTGTTTCACAATGCACATATCTATTCCTCCTGACTCCCTCTTCTTCGTCACAGTACAATAGTGGTGTTTTCCAAAGGCAGTATGCATTACTCTAGGAACCCTTTTCTTCTTAAAAGTACTTTCAGGGACCTCAGGGAAAACAATGGTATAATGCCTATCCTCGGTCATCTGAGCTGTAGCCCTATGGAAGGTAACAGGGAGAATGCTCTTGGAATTCTCACACATCCCACTCACCGCCCCTTAGTTCCCCAAAGGTCGTCCTTGGCCCACTTCTCTGCAGCTCTTGGAACCCTGATCTCCTCTTACAGCTTCTCCTATCAACTCTTTGCTGACGACACTCAGATCTTCTTCTCCTTTCACTTTACTTTCATACTTGCGACACAGCACACACCCAAAGGCCTCAGGGCTCACACAACAGAAAAAAGCAGACAAAGACAGACAAAACAACCAGAAACAAAGAGAGACCTACTTAAGAACCTACAGCAGGGGACAGCTAGTCAACCCCTTTGTATCCGATGAGCTGTTATAAATTTCAAACAAACAGTCTCTCCGTCATCAATTATTGGATGGTGTCTCACTTGCTCGTGCTCAACTCCACTAAGACTGAAGTTCTCTAATTCCCAGCCAAACAGGCTATCTCTTCCTCTCCTCCTCTTCTCTCGTGACAACTTTCCTTACTCTGCTTCCGCTTTTTAACGCTGTCATCTTCGAACCATCTCACAACTTCTCACTCTGTATCTCCAAATCTGCCACTGCAGCCAGACTCAACCTCCTCAATATCAGACATATCTGTCATCGTCTTCCTTTTAATACTGCTAAACAGCTAATCTCCCTCTTAGTCCCTTCTATAGCAGACTACTGTGCCAGTCTCCTCTATGGCATTGCCAACTATGCTTTTTGCCCTCTGGACAAAGTCCTCAACTCCTTGTTCCAAACACTTTTCAACCTGTCCCGCTTTACCTCTACCTCTTCAACCCATTGCCAGATTGGCTGGCTATCTATGAAACAAATGGCTAAGTATAAAGTTCTTTTCATCATCTTCAAAACTATCCATTGACTCTCCCCACGCTACTTATCTGCTCATCTCACTCTCTACTCTCCTCTTCAATCGTTACGATTATTCTCGGCTCATCTCTTTCTTATCAGTTAGTTCGACCACGCCGTTTGACGAGAGTGGTTTATGGGTTTCAAGATTTCTGACAGGAGCAGTCCTTATCAAGTGTGGGCAGCCAGATGCCAAATGCAGAAAAGGACACTCTTACTTTGTTTTCAAACGGACCCGCTGAGATTAAGAATCTACCTGACTCCTCCTCGCCCCACCTGCCAGCCCAGGCGTGTAGAGAAGGCGCCACGTAAACCCTTGTAGGGAAAACACCTTGTGGAGCTAGGGTGCGTTGTGAAGCTCTGGAGGGTGCTGTCGTAGCTAGTAAGCGTAGATGGATGACAGCTGGGATGTACACAGAGGATTCTGGTGTCGGGTGTTTAGGATTCCGACTGTTAATATAAATAAAGGTGGTTAAAAGGGAATGGACAATGTCTGAAGGTATGTTTATGAAAGAAGTAAGCGAGGATACCTTGGGTGAAAGTCTTTATATGGAGGACAGGGCAGCTGAGGTGGCGGGAGCTCTGTCGAGTAGTAGGAAAAGGTTGGGTATAACAGACCTCTTACCGGGTTCTTTCTAAAAGGGATTTGAATCGTAAGGTGGAGAAGCTGTTGTCGGAAACAATCTCAAATTGAGTCGTTCTGGCGCCTACCTGAACACGGGAAGTGTTTGTGTCTCTTTGGAAGACTAGCGCCGTACTCCAGATCCTAGAGAATGATGGGAAATGTAGTCCGCGTTTGGAAGGAATCGGACTTTCACTGAATAAGAAAGGAAAGAGATTACCTACTCTTGAGAACCAGAACGGTGGATGATGAATAAGGGAATATAAGTAAGCTACTTACCCCCATGAAGCACATGAAGAGCTTCTGTTCGGAGTGAGAACCGGAGCGCACAGAATGGGGGGTTTGATTTCGAATGATCTGCTATGAATAAGAAGTGAAAACAGGAGGGGGTTTTAGATGGGGAGCAGAACAGTTAGTACAGAGAAGGAAACTTGGCGGTGAATATTGTGAACTCACGAAGCGTGGCTGAAGAAAGTCGTAGCAACGCACTGCCTTGTCGGCGTTGCATTCGGAAATACTCTCATGAGGAAAGGGGGGAGCCTCTGTCTTCTCATGTTGTGGGAGAGCTGGAACGACACTTGTAGTCTGCGGCTCCATCTTAGTAGGGGGATTCGGATCGCATGTAGATAGTGCAAACGGCGCCAGTCCAGACTGACCAGCCCCGAGTCGTGCCCATGACTTTTTTTGCCACCATTCAAGCTCACTGCACTCCCTCTTGTTTCTGCTCTCTCTCCTACTCTGGAATGGTCTCCTTCTTCTCTGTATTACTCCAACTCTACCACTATTAAAATTCCACTTCTAAGCCATGCTTCTTTCTGGAGAACTGGTTTATTATCTCTCTACGCTACTGGATTACCCCGTTTTCCCCTCTCCCTAGCCCTCACATACAACCCAACAGCACTTTTCATCCCGCTGCATCCTTAATTTAGCACTTCCTTTACCATCCCATTCCTATGGCATTCTGTCCTGTCCTCGTCCTGTGTTTATGTTTTCACCTTCCCCTGCAACATTTGGTCTTCGTCACATTCTCTTATACCATTGTAAAGGACCCATGTCCCTCGCTCTCTTATCTATGTTGAATTTAGTACACGGTTTTGTTTCAAAACTGCTTTGCCTTCCCTGTGATTTTTTTTTAAAATAAATGAATGAAATGTCCACTATGTCCACTATGTCATCTTTACCAATAAAAGCAAACATTGTACCATGGGCAACACTTTAATTTAGTCTTCACCATTAATGAAAAAAAAACATGAAAACTGGAAGAACCTTGAGATTATCTGAAACGTTTGCAGCCATTCCAATAGGCCCTGCTCCAGTTGCTGACAATTCGAAACATTGACTTACAAAATCCTCTCTGTGAGAGATTCTGTCTGCCTGTGTGCGTTTACCACCTGCTTCCTTAGCTTGACTCTGTACCCATTTTGGACTACATTGGGAGTTTGAAATCAGGAAAGAGCTACACTCTGCTCCCTATGTTTCTGTCAACTGGCAATCCCTGCTTCAGTCACACCTTTCTCTAATACAACTTGGTGGGGAGGGTGACTCCAAAGGCCCTGTATAATGTGGCGCTGTATAATTTAGTTCCCCCTTGACCAGGTGCACTTGTTTCTGCCATCTGTTCTGAAAACCACCACAACAGAAAAAAGGCATGAATAGGCCAAACCATAACAAGTTAAACGATTTTAGGTAGATGAGAGCTACATATTCATTTTCAGGAGACGTTTGAAGGTTGGAATGGTGAAAGTGGAGTTAATTCCAATTGTATCCAAAAACCTAATTTCATAAGGTACGTGTAGCCTCTTGTAGATTATGTTATTTAAGGGAAACTGCGTCTGTAATTGTTTTGCAATTATGATGACTTATGCCTGTGAATAACCCCGCATAAAATGGTCCTTGGTGGGGCAGGACTACCCATTTATACCCAGACTGCAGGGGCTGGAGAGTCCTTTGTCTTCTAGGAAGCTGGATGGCTTTACAAACAGCAGGTGGCACCCGTGCAGGCATGCTACACAGCTTTCCCATCAAAGTTTGGTGTGCAGTGTTTTCCACTTAGAGAGGTGGTTTCCTGACTGAATGCCTACCCCGTTTTGGTTTAGGGGTGGAAATCAAACTGACATAAGCAACGAGGTCACAGTTTATTAAAGGTTAGGCAGACATTAGCTTAGGCTAAAACAGGAATGATCACTGTCCCTAGGCTTCGGATGAACATAAGGGTGGGTACAAAAACCTATAACTGTGTGCCACCTGTAACGATCCTGGATTCCGGACTGAAAAGATGACTTTGCCTGGATCTGTTGGCCCTAAAGGACTGTTTGCATGCCTTTTAATGAGCTTTGCCTTGAATCTACTAACCCTTAAATTGACTGCCTGGTTTTCCACTGCACTGATTACCAAAGCTGGAGAAGCCAACTTCCAACATATCTCAGAGAAAACTGGGCTAGGGCATGTCTGCTTTGTTGTTGAAGCCTTTTCACAGGATCAAACTTTAGCAGATGTGGGGGTTTCTGGGTACATAGAAACCTAAAAATAAGCAAATATTCCCAAAAAATAAAAAGATGGAGCAAAAATACTCCAAACAAAATATACCAAACCAATACACAGGAGCTTGTCATCCTGTTTTTACCCGCAGTTTCATGGATATATTTGGCCCAGTAGTATACATAGTTCTACAGGAAGAAACTACTTTAATTGCTGCTTAATCCGGGGAGGTAAAAATGAGTCTTATAATGTGCATCAATACCTACATGCAAAGACATATTTATTAGAAACAAATTCTGTTTCACAGTTAAAATAGTTTGACTTGCTTATAAAATACTCCCATTGGGAATGTGACTTACTTTTGTACTCCCTAAAAATCATTTTACTCCCAATTTAAAAAAATGGGGAGTAAAATACTTCCAATTCAAAATCTTATCTGGTGCACTGCAGGGGGGTATATTATATTGGGAGCTGGGCCCGTGCTGAGCGATTCTAAGCTCCAGGCGACTGGTATCTGGCGAATCAACAGAGATAAATCACTTGAGGGGCTTCCTTGAATCGAACGGTGGCTCCAAAGGCAATTTCTCATGCTACCTTCTGTTTAAACTTGCGATACGGGATAGGGATAGGGATACGATACGCCAATTTGACCTTGTCAAACCCTTGTCAGCAATGGCCTTAAGAGCCTGCCCGCTGGTGAAGCTCATGGGTGAGACACTTTTGGACTTGCCCAACACTCATTTTGTCATGCCTCCATTCTTTAACATTGCTTCCTGAAGGAAACCAATGACCCTTTATTGAAAAACCCTGTTGAATCATTTTTTGGGTGTTTGCTACAAGGGCTTTTTCTCAAACGTCATCCAATTTTTAAGTAGAGAATCAAATGAGCGTTAAGCCTATGACACTTAAGCAGTAAAATGTGCATCTCATTTTTTTTTTTTAAACTTTTATTTTTATTCAGCTTGGTAGAACAGATACAGGTGAGCAATAAGAGCATGTAGAATCAGACAACTTAATACAATACAGTCTCATAAAACAGTTCAAGGGGCTCGACTCGCCAACAACGGGGAATAGGAGGACAGTAACAGACCCGGCAAGGGGCCATTCAGGGGAGGGCCGGGGATCAACAAGAGGAGGGCGCGGGGGATGTGGGACCTGAGTCAGTGTCGGGAGGGGACATAAATAATCGGAACTTCAACCAGATGTCTCTGGGCCTAGAACAGGTGGGCTGTTGTACCGCCCAAGATTCTTCCGTATCGGAAGCCCAAGTGACCGCTCTAAGCCAATTTGCATGTGTCGGAGTGGTAGGTCGAAGCCAACTGAGTAGTATCGCCCGAACAGCCAGAAGCATACAGAGGCCAGCTAGTCTCCTCGAATCCTGGTGGAGCTCGGGAAAGTCATGAAACAGGCATTTCAATGGGCTGGGGGGGATTGGGTGTTCGAGCACCGACGAGACAGTGGAGCAAACAGCGTCCCAAAATTGGGTGAGGCGGGGGCACGACCATAACATGTGAAAGTAGCCAGCTCCATCAAAGCCACATCTAGGACATCTAGGGGAAGAGCTATTCGAAATACGGTGTAGTCTGGCTGGGGTATAATGGTACCTGTGGAGTAACTTAAATTGAATTAGTTTAAATCGGGAGTTGAAGGAGACCCTCTGGATACGTGAGCACATATGGGACCAACGGTCTTCGGTAACTTCCACCCCGAGGTCAGACTCCCAAGCTAGCTTTAGTTTAGAGAAAGAAGGGGGGGATCTGGATTGTAGTAAGGTGTATAGTCTGGAAGTTTTTCCCCTCATTGGGCAGGGAGAGGTCAATTCAGTGATCGCCAGCTCATCAGGCGGCAGTGATGGGAAGCACGGGTACTTATGTTTGAGGACTCTACGGAGGGATGAGTATTGAAGCCATACCGAAGGGCGCTGTCTGAGGGGTAGAGGGAGGTCAGGCCATTCTATGAAATTGCCATCTACAAATATGTCTCGGAGCAATTCAAATCCAGCCTCAGCCCATGTGCGAACTACCGAGGGGGGAACCCGTGGGATTCCAGGGAGAAAGTTCCAGATCGGGAAGTTACCATGAAAGGGATGGGCGGTGCCCAATAATTGCCAAGTTTTGGATAAAGCTAGTGATGTGCACCTCACCGGGTCTAATGAGCCTGATTCTATTGGGATAGGTGCGATCACCAGGGACCTAATATCACGGTCACCAACCGACAAACCCTCTAGCCTGACATGGGGAGGGGGGTCGGACACGTTGAACCAATGTGCAATGTGTTGAAGCTGGGCTGCTAGCCAGTACCCAAGAAAGTCAGGTGCACCAAAGCCACCGGACTCCATAGGAAGGGCCAGCGTCTTGTACTTAAGGCGGACCGCCCCGGAGTGCCAGAGGAAGGTGTTGAGGGTTCGTGTTAATGACTGAAAGAACTCAACTCCCGGCCATTGTGGGATATTGGCGAATCTGTACAATAGTTGAGGGAGTACCACCATCTTCAGTATTCCAATCCTCCCAGCCAATGAAATAGGAAGATTGTTCCAGCCCTGAATTCTTTGCGTGAGATCTGAGAGGTATACTAGGTAGTTCCTCTCGAAAACCCGATCAAAGTGTCGCGACACCACCACACCCAAGTATGTAATCTCAGATTGGGCCCACGTGAATCCAAGAGCGTCGGGAGGGGGGAGTGTGCCGGGGGTGAGTGGGAAAAGAGTTGATTTGGCGCAGTTGACCGTCAGGCCTGACATATTACCGAAGAGGACAACATCCTCCACAATTGGGGCAAGGTTGGCCTCAGGGGAGCGAATAAAGAGTAAAGCGTCGTCAGCATATAAGGAAACTATATCCGAGACCCCGGCGGTACGTAGACCTCTATGGGAATGGAAATGGCGGAGCATATCCGCGAACGGTTCCATCGCCACAGCGAAAATTAATGGAGAAAAAGGGCAGCCCTGTCTAGTACCCCTAGCTATCTGGAAAAGAGAGGAGCAGCGGCCCTCGGTGCGGACTCTGGCCACTGGATTTGAATATAGAAGCTTGACCCAGGACAGAAACGTGGAACCGAATTTGCATTTATCAAGTACTCGCCAGAGATAACTCCATGAAACGGAATCAAAGGCCTTTTGCATGTCGAGGGTGGCGGCCACGGCATGGACGTCCGGGCTCACCCTACTTATAACATTAAAAAGGCGCCTCAGATTTAGGGCGGTAGAGCGTCCCGGAATAAACCCCGCCTGGTCAGGATGAATGATATATGGCATGAAGGGGGCCAGGCGTAAAGCCAGTAATTTAGCATAAATCTTGACATCGCAATTGATTAATGATAGTGGACGGTAAGAGCCGCATTGAGTGGGGGGTTTGCCCGGTTTTAACAGGACGGTGATAGTGGCTTCGCGGAGCGTGGGTGGGAGCTGACCCGCCAACAACGACTCCTCCCAAAGCGTGACCAGTTGAGGGAGTAGTAAGGACTTAAACCGTTTATAGAACTCGATCGGTATTCCATCAGATCCCGGGGATTTGCCTGATGAGAGGGAATCTATGGCCTCCGAGAGATCCGAGGGAGTAAATGGGCTCTCAAGGGCCTCGATAGTATCGGGGGAAAGAACCGAGAGGGGGAGCCTGTCCAGATAGGCATCAATTTCAGCTATGGTGGCTTTATCTGAGTTAGCATACAGGGATTGATAAAAGGAGAGGAATTCGGAATTAACATCGCCGGGGGAAGTGGCTAGGGATCCATCAGGTCTCTCAATGCCAGGAATGGGTGGGGAACCGAACTCACGGCGGAGAAGCCTAGCCAGGAGACGAGACGGACGTTCCCCCTCACCGTATCTCCTTGCCAACCCAGGGTTATCAAGAAATCTCTGCTCGCGATCCGCAAGAGCCCGGAAGGTGTCTAGCTCCGTGCCGATCAGGGCAAGGGTCTCAGGGGCATGTTTTAATGAATATTGGGCCTCCAGCTCGGACAGTGTGGCTTCGCTCTCGGCGATCTCCCTACGGATGGTTTTAAGGATGCCATTTTCTTTAGAGAGGGCGATGCCCCTGACGTAGGCCTTAAAAGCCTCCCAGAGGGTAGCTTGTGATGAGACGGACCCGGAGTTGATCTCAAAGAACTCCTCAATTGCCAACTCCAATTCCGAACTGAAGACCGGATCGAGGAGGGAGAGTGGCTTCATCCTCCAGTGTCCAGTACGGTCGTGATCGACACCCCAGGATAGGGTAATAGTTATTGGTGAGTGGTCGGAAAGAGTCCTGGGGAGAATCGACATGTTTGAGATGCTTCCTATGAACACATCAGAGACTAGCCATCTGTCAATGCGGGAAAAGGAATCGTGCACCGAGGAATAGAAGGAGAAGGTGCGAGAATCGGGGTAAAGAAGCCTCCATGCATCATACAGGGCCAGGCGGGGAAGTGAAGAAAGTGTAGCATACGCGGCCTTGGTGAGGTGACGAGGTCGAGAACCTGATCTATCGAGATCCACATCAAATATTGTGTTGAAATCGCCCCCCCAGAGAATGGGCACCAACGGGAATCCATCCAGAAGGGACGCGAGATGAGTGAAAAATTCGGGATCATCGACATTGGGGCCGTAGATATTTAGCAGGATCACTTCCCTATCCCGCAATATGCCATGCAGCAGAACGAATCGGCCCAGGGGGTCTATTGTCGTGGTTATAGGGTTATATCTGATACTCTTATGAATTAGGGTCATAACTCCCCGGCTTTGTGTGGAATAGGAGGTATAGTACCTCTGTGGTCCCCATACCTTGGCGAACTTCTCACAGTGCTCAGTTACCGCATGTGTCTCCTGAAGAAACAGGATCTTAGTACCATGTCGTTCAGCCTGAAGCTGTAGTAGCCTCATTTTCTTGAAGTTCCCCAGCCCCCGCACGTTCCAGCTCAGGAATGTAATGGTTTCCTCACCCGACACCCTCGAAGTAGCCATGGAGAAACACAGGTGGATGGAACAGTGCCCCCCATAAATGGGCCTCATTGTTGCCAGGGCCGCAGTGACATAGATCACCTGGTGCTCTGAACTCTACCTTCTCCGCAATTACCAAGCCTTTTTTAACATTAACTCCCCTACCACCCACCCCCTCCCACATCCCTCCCCCAATCGGAGAGATGAAAACCCCATAGGTGACAAACCAAATACAAAACAATGGCATCAACGCCTGGGGGGCCTGTGAGTCGGCCTGACGGCGGAGCTCCGCACCTTGAGGCAATTTGAGGAATAATGAACCAATTTAACGAGATTGTATGTGGGGGGGTCAACCGAACAGCTTGTATGGGATGGTATGTTTATTTAGACCCGATATTGGAAACAAGGGGTTACTATGGAGATTCGCGACCCACACCAACAGTTGCATTACATAGAGAAAAACATAACAAAGCATATTTTCAGACACAGTGTCCACAGGACGAGGTAGGTGGTATCTCCACGGCCCAGGGGTTCCTATAGTAATGCATCCAGGATTGACGGCACGTTGTGGGACCAACCGAGTCCTGGGATAGGGCTATGTGGTGCCAGTTCCAAGATAAGAGCATGACGCGCCTGACCAAGAGTGCAGTGTGTGGGCCAACGAACCAAAACCCAAGCAAGGGGAGGGATTAATGCAAGTATGGTTTAGCCGGGAAAATGTTCATCCATAAACTTAGAGGCTTCCTCTGGTAGCGTGAAAAAATAAACTCGGTTTGCATGTTCAATCCGGAGTTTGGCAGGGTATAACATAGCATATTTGACCTGGAGGTCGCGCAATCGTCTCTTCACCGCCATGAAGGATTTGCGCTCGCGCTGGACCGCCATCGAGAAGTCCGGGTATAAGTGGATCCTGGCCGCCCCCAACAAGAGGTCTCCCTTGATTCTCGCCGCCCTGAGAAGGGCATCCCGGTCACGAAAATTTAAGACCCTGGCTATTATCGGGCGAGGTGGAGCACCCGGCCTGGGCTTCGCCGCAAGTGTACGGTGGGCTCTCTCGATTGCAAATTGTGAGGAGAGTTTTGGGGAATCGAGGAGTCGGAGGAGCATGCTCTCCACATAGTCTTCCATGGGTTCTTGTATGCCATCCTCCGGAACCCCGATTATACGGAGGTTGTTGCGCCTCGAGCGAGACTCAAGGTCCTCGTTCTTCTTCTCTACCTCTTTCAAGCGTGTAGATAACGTGGAGACCTCCGCCCGGAGCGAGCCCAGACCATCTTCAGCGGTACTCATACGTGACTCGATCTCAGTCACGCGACCATCCGTCCTCTCCATGTGTGCCTTGATGGAGGATATCGTGCCATTCATGTCGTCTAGTTTACTATGTATTGTGGTGAACCCTTCACGAATGAACTCCATCATTTTCTGAGATTCGGAAGGTTCCGGTTCATGTGCAGTTGATGGTTCCTGTGATAGCGTTTCCGCACCAGTTCCGCCCGAAGGCTTAGCAAACATATTGATAGAAGATTGCTTCTTTCCAGTCCTCGTTGACATGATGTCGGCAAGTATTGAAATCAGGTCCGCAGGTGAAGGGGAGGGTGCAGGACACCAGGAAAGGGCACCAGAGATGTGTGAGGTCGTGGCCGGCTGGCGGCAGGAGAAGCAGTGTTGCCGGGTCAAGGACAGGAGTGCCGTCCAGGCTGACCGTCGTATGTGGTGGCCCGTGCTCCACGAGTGTGTCTCCGGGAACCTGAGGAGGCAGGGGCCAGGGGGACCAGCAGGAAAACCAGGAGTAGCCTCTGGTAACCGTCGGGTCGCGGCAAGACCGCCAGGCCGGCAGCCCCCTGGTCGACCAGATGCAAGGTGGGTCAGTAGAGGAGATTCAGGGGTCGGGGTGCCCCTCGGCACCGTGAAGTCGCCAGCAGTAGGTAGGAGCGGGCACCTCCCGCCGCCCTCCGGCCCGACTTATGGTGCGGGTTAATGGGCCCAGGGTACGGGGCAGCCGGGAAGGGCAACAGGCTGCGGCCGGAATGTGGTGTCTGCCCCAGGCTGGGCCAGGCGCTGCGCATGTGAGGGAGTCCAGCGGGAGCAACGCGTACCTCAGGGGGGGTTCCCCTCCGATGGAGGCCGCCCGCCCGTATGATGAAGTCCAGATCAGGGAACCAACCCGCCGCTCGAGGCCGGTCTGAGTCGGCACGCCTCCCAGGACGGGGCGGCGGAGCGAACGCTCTCGGCTCCGATGAAGGTCCAGCACCCGTCGGTCGCTCCCCCGAAGGCCGCAGTGGGCAGGAGCGCTAGGCGGGAAGAACGCCCCTCCCCCCACGGGAGGCCACAAGCCGCGGGACTCGGCCGCGATTCCCTGGAGCCCCGCGGGGGATCAGAGGAAGCACCCGCTCCCGCCCAACTCGCCGGGGCCAAGAGCTCAGCGGCTAAGGAAATCCAGAGGACCGGATGAGAACAGGAGGGTCCCCGACACACCAGCCTTCCCCTCCGTGGCTTAGGTGGTGAAACGCCAAGGCAAACTGGATGATTTCAGCAAAAAGGAGTGCCTCGCGGAACGGAGCTGATCAGAAGGCGGCCATCTTCATCGAGCGCAACAGCGCCCCCCCCCGTGCATCTCATTTTTAATTGGTTTGGGCATTAGCTTTATTTAATATTTCACAGTGAATTTCGATTGAGTTTTAGAACCGTATTGCATCTCTGGTTTTTTATTAATAAATCCTGAGCTTGGGCAGAGTTGCCTAAAAGTAAAACACAGGATATCATTTGGGTCAGTAGGTCAGACAATCAAGAACAGTCATCCCCAAAGGTGTTGATTTCTTGAGCTCAGTGTTGACTGTTAGCACTTACCCTTTTTGTTAGATCGCACAAGAGATATCAAGACAGCCTCTTTTTCTCTTCCTTGGAAGCCATCAACGGATTTAATTTCTAATTCTGGATGTTGGTGACTAAGGTGCTTTCTAAGCATATCCACCTGTAAAACAATGGAATGTGTAGGTAAACGTGGAGTATATGCTAATTGTAATCTCATTTGTACTTTTGCATGTAGATGGCAACTGCCATGCTGTTGGTATTGGCAAAGGGAGTTGAAAAAAAAAGAATTGGCAAAAATGAAGGAACATGTGGTTTTAGGTCTATTAACAGATGTTTTTGTATTGAATGCGAACAATAACAAAAGTAATCTGAGAATGTAGAGTATTTAGTAAGGTTTGCCCTAACCGAATTAAAACGTGATTGGCTTAGCTTACACTGAATGAGTTCAAAGAGATAACGGGAGCCCCTCAGACACAAGCAACATGACAGAGAAATAGAAAGGGGGCAGCTGGTACTGGGTGATAACGGCCCTTCACTCACATTAAAAGTTTTACTTAATTCGGGCATTGTTAATTTGGGAAACGGTCCGAATCCATTATCACCCGGCTGCTACAGTCCACTATCCCAAGCAATATCACAAAAAAAACAGCATAGTGCAATACAAATCTCTCTCTCGCAGTAGGATTCAATGTTAAAGATAATACAAACGGCATTGGTACATAAACACATTACTTATCTTAAACCACCATTTTCTGCTTTTACATTCCCCTCCTAAAACAATTTCATATCACAGATAAAAGCTATCAGTAGTCCCTTTCTAAAAAATAGACACCAAAGGAAGAACCGGATGAAGGCATCCATGTGAAAATGTTAGCAGCTAAAGACTTTTTTTTTACAGGGTTAGCAGCCCCCAGGCTCAGTAGCCTCCATCCACCGTGTTTACCTCCAAAAGAGGGTAAATGGAAATGCAGCAAAAAGTATTTTTGCCACTGATATTAAAACACAAGCATTAAAAGACATTCTGGGAATAATGACCCTTCCAGTTATGAAGAAGGATGGATGAGGTGTAAAAAGGCGTGGGCTTCCAATAATCACAATACATTTCTCTTTCTGTGCACTAGTGCTGCTTCCATGATCTTGAGATTCACCAAGATTTCCTAAGCATTTCAGCATTCAAGAGCCATGTATAGACTGGTTGGCTACTTGACATACCATGTTGTTATACGGTTGTTCATTTTATTAAAAAAAATAGGGGATCTTGCTTTACAATTAATCCTTAGGATGGGCAGGAGAACCACAGCCTAGAAAGAGCGACAAGGAAGAGGAAATGTTTTTCTGGCAACCTTTCTTAACCACTAGAAGTCCAGGTAGTGTGGACCGAAGAAGACTTCTCTTTGCTAGTCCAGTTTGGGCTCAATTGCCAAGTAGAGTGGCTGGAGGAAGCCACAGAAGTCCTGTGTTATTCCAAATATTGAGGGTATACCAGGATCTCCTGTGACAACCAGCACAAAAGATCCAGGCTTTCCTCTTCTCAGCCCCTTGCTGTTTGAAGGAAGTTAGGAGAGGGAAACCCTTTAGGCGATGTCTCTTGCAGTCAAACCATTTCTCATACGGTTACATAGACATTTGTGTCTGAAACGTTTGGGCTTCTAGAGTGTGGTGAATGAAAGGAGTTGTATGTGTCAGCACTGGCACCAGAGTACACAAACTGCTAAAACTTCATCTCGGGAGGATAGCTCAGCGGCAACGTGCTCGCCTTCGAAGCAAGGCAACACAGAGCAACATAGGTTCGATCCCCGGGTCCGCACTTAGAAACCTCTAGGTATTAAGCACGTTATAAATAACCTATCACATCATATCATAATAGTGCCACTCTGCACAGAATTTCCTGCTGAGATTAAACCAGTCCTTTCACCTGCACCGTACACACGTCTCAGTTGGTATTTTGTGCTTCTTTCACATACTGACTTGGGCTGTCTGACCCTTGGGCAGGCCTGCATTTAATTTCAGGACAGCTTTATATTGTGCTTTTGTTTTAAAGGCAAAAAGAAAATCTCTTAATATTGAAGTTTTTCTTCAGAGGCAAATGAATCTCTTAGAGGTTAAACGCTGCCCCCGAGTTTCCTGTGTTTACAATTTGACAGATGCAGAATATGTCATGCTATTGCTTAGAAAACCTGGCAACTAACTGAATTCATACAATCATAAAAGGGAAATTGAGTGGTTGAGCATATACATATAGAGCACAACTGCATATTGACATTGTGGTGTTACCATGAGTGCAGTTGCTACTGGGGCCTGTGTGGAGTCTGCTCTCCCTTTTTACTTGGTGACTCACCTGAGATCCGAATGAGGCTGCTGGCAAAGCCCATTAATACCTTAGAATGGCGCAGAGTGCAGCGTAGAGTGCAGTTGCTGTAGGCGAGCAAGTACCAGGTGGGAACAGCGTGGTTGGAAGGCTTTGTGTGGTGTGGCTGAAGAGCCTTGGTGTGCCAGGTTGTAGCAGTAATGAAACGGACACACAACAAGTTATGTAACTCCTTTAAAAGGGTCCAAACACAGGATCATAAATCAACCGCCAATAGCTTCCACCCCAATGACCAACTGAAACTCCCTGCGCCCAACGTTCCACGCCAGTGTTCCATGGCACGCGGCACCTGGCGCCATGGACCAGTGGATCATAAATAAATCTCCCTTTCAACAGAACAGAAGATATTAACAACAGGTTTATGAATTTTACAAACAGTTCTAATCGTAACACACAATCTTTGAACTTGCTTGGATAACCAAATGTGCGTCTAAGGTGATCTCTTCTACCTGGTCTATTCTCATATGCATATTCATTCATTCTCATTTCACATTGCCACTCACTTACCACTGCACCACCAACATCACATCCGTCTCCTTCACCCTCAGAAGGCAAGGAATTGTTCAAGTAATCACCAAAACACCCTTGCAAGCTCAACACATTCTTGTCCTCAATTATGGCTTATTTGCCTCTATGCTCATCTTTATCCACTCCCACACTCCCACACTCCTACTCAACTTGACAATTCTTTCCTTGTTCCACCACCCGTTTTTGCCAAGCTTAGCATCACTGAAACTAGTTTGAGTAAACACACCGGGTTCGAAATATTGAGAATTTCCCTTGGTTACCCATACCACATCTCCCACTTTAACGTCTCACTCCTTGACGCACTTCCGGATGTCAAAACACATCTTGTTCTTCCCCTGTGACTCCTAAAACCCTTTTATGAATTTCTTCCACACCCACCGGAAGCATTCCTTCCCCTCAACTGATCAACCAATCCAGGAAGGTACAAACTTTGACAGAGCTTTCCTTCCTCTTAGCAATTCGAAAGGAGAGGCCCCTGTCACATCACATGGCGTGGTCTGATACGCCCACAACATATCACCCAAAGATCTCTGCACTGTCACATGATTTGTAATTGCCCACTGAATATATCCTTTAACTGCCCTGTTAACCCTTCCCACCAATCTGTTTGTCTGGGGTTGGTAAAGAGCTGTTCTCCAACTCTTTATTCCCCTCTCACTCAAACATCTGCATTTCCATTGAGGGAAAATGACCCACGTTGTCCTTCACGAACGTCTCGGGAGTCCCTTCTTTTCCAAATAGATCAACCAAATTCTTGCTCACACTAGTCGTAGTTGGCATCGCCAAGAACTACAACTTTCACCATCAGGAGTGATAATCTACAAGAACCAGTGCAAAACGTTCCTCTCGATTCAACTTGTGCATGGGACCTATAAAGTCCCCAGCTAACTTGATCCACGGTGTTCTGGGCCAGTCCACAATCTGCAAAGGTACCTTTCTACACAGCATGCCTTTATCAGCGGTGCAGCAGACCACGCACCAGTCCACCACCCAATCGACGACATTGTCCATTCCTGGCCACCAATAACATTCACGCAAACGCCTCTTCATTTCTAGTAGACCCTCCCATGGCCTTCATGTGCCATTTTCAACAACCTGGCTCATACACCAACCAGAGGCACCACTCTATGATCACGTATCAGCAGTCCATCTTCCCCTGACAACTCCTCCTGAATCTTCAAATACACTTGCATCTCTCTGTCCAAGACCCGCTCTCTAGGCCATCACGTGCCAACCGCATCAACACTTCATCATGCAGCATCACACTCTTCCACTCATCAATCGCAATCGCGTTCTTTCCATCACTTCTAAACGCTACCATCTCCACATCTTCTTCTGCATCATCCTTGCACCCGACATCCAGAGATGGCAATTGCGACAAAAAAACAGCTCTCACATTCCTGTTTCCTGGTACATATTCCATTGTATATACATACTCAAGTAACTTAGAAACTGGACGAGCTAACATTTACAAAACATTTAACAAGGGTTTATGATCTGTTCTCAATGCAAAAACTGTACCCCACACATAGGACGTGAAATGTTGCACAGCCCATACATAAGCAAGAGCTTCATGTTCAATTACATAGTATTGTCGTTCAGCTTTCCGCAATGTGCATGAGGAAAACACCACAGTACACTCCTTTCCCATACCAACTTGCCCTTAGAGTGCCTAAACCACATGCGCTAACATCCACAGTTATTACAAATGGCATACCTTCTCGGACAAAATGCAAAATAGGCTGCTTCACCAATACACTTTGTAATCCTCATGAAAAATGTTTCTCTCATCATTTCATTCATACCTCACACCATTGCGCAACTACTCTCTCAAAGGTTGCACCAACGTGGCGTATCAAGGAACAAACCTTGAGTAATACTTAATCCCATGAATGATAAACTTTCCTTATTCCCTGGCCTTGGCGCCTACATAATGGCCTTAACCAATCTCTCCCTCAGCTTTACCCCCTCTGCCGATTTCACATGTCCTCAATACTCCACTGAGGCTTTCAAAAGCACACACTTGGATTTCTGCAACATCATGCCTCTCTCACACAACCTATCCAACACCTCAGATAGGATCCCGTTATGTTCACTCTCATTCTGCAAATAGACCAAAAAATTGTGTTGAAACGCCACCACTCCTTTTAAAGCTCTGAACATCTAATGCATCACACGATGAAAAACAGAAGAGGCAGATGCCAGTCCAAAAGACATGCGCTTGAACACATATGCCCCTTCAGGCATCACAAAAGCTGTCAATGGTCTGGACTCTGGATGCAATTGGATCTGGTGGTATGCAGCCCT
This sequence comes from Ambystoma mexicanum, assembly GCF_040938575.1. Lineage (NCBI taxonomy): Eukaryota > Metazoa > Chordata > Amphibia > Caudata > Ambystomatidae > Ambystoma > Ambystoma mexicanum. Next base: position 974,874,671 of record NC_090934.1, on the reverse strand, counting down.
CATATTTCGGCTGAGGAATCTATGTGTATGGTTGAGGGGGATGATGCCTCCCATAATTTAGATTTGGCCATTAGTATGAATCAGGTTCGGAACCAGGCGATAAGTCCCCAAGATCAAGTTGCTGCTCCAACCAGCAAGTACAACCCCAAAAATAGAACCACTTCTATTATAATACAAAAAAGGTAGCAGGCGCCCCTCTCTAGAAAGAACATGGCATGATAACCTGTCCTGTGGTTTTGTCCCACTTGATAGTCCGCAATCGCTTTTAGCTCACTGTACTTTTCCACACAGGAGGAATATCAATTTGCATATCCGTCTTTATCCCGCCCGCAAGGGCAGTCTAGCACCGAAATGCAAGGCAAACCTCCTTTGAACAAGAGCACCAACAGAAACCCCATACCCAGGTTTCAGCCTTGTTGGGTCTCATCAGTGCGGTGGAGCTGTGCCTCTCTGAGCACAGTGAACAAGGGGTCCACATCTGGGTTCCCCCCAGGTAACAGGGAATTCTTGATATGTGTACATTTCAGGATTACCTGGAGCTTAAATCAACATCTAGGAAATTGTCAAATTGTAATACTCTCTGAAGTATACAGATGCCTGGGTTGCTTTGGCTACTATTAGACCATGTCGGGAGCCTAGATTTCTGTAAATATATTCAAATTGTTTTCACTTTCCTTAACACTAAAATGCAAGGATTGAAACAGCTAGCCTAGAAGTGCCTTGTTAGCTTGGGACCAACAGCTGCCATGAGCTACTTTTTGTTCCCCAGGCTAACTGGTGTCATACAAATATACCTATGTGACATTAACACTGGGCCTGATTCACAGCGGCGTTTTATAATGGTGCATTCCCACAGGAAAATGTTCTGTCAATCTGGCCGTGTGTGTGCGGCTGCTAATAAAGGAGCTTTAAGACACATCCAGAAGATGTTTAAAGCATAATGAATCACATGAAATGGAAAAAAAGTTAGCTTTGCGACAAACTGTGCATTCTCTCTTCGTTATATAATGGTAACTCCTGCTTACTGGGTGAGGTCTAAAACACTGGTGATATTTTAGCTCATGCTTACCAAAACTTTATTTAGAACCTGTAAATATGTCCTCAGTGAACGCCTTAGGCCTTTAAATAGTAAGGTCCAGGGCTTAGTGTTTCTGTACCATCGACTCTAATATCCTTATCTTCTGCATATAGCATGAACCTGCTGTATTTTACAGACTGCATCTAGTCGGTGAGATATATCCAGGCCAAAGACTATGGTGGCATCAGACCTTTGCTCTCAAACATGTGATACCAACTTTCTCTTCAAATTACACTTTTTGTAAGCATTAAATCTAAACAATTATGTGGTGACTGTGTACACTATCATGTAGAGGTCTTAATATCTCCTTGTTTGAGTCACTTTTGCTGGAAGATCACCCCATACAGTAGGCCAAGAACAGAAGCAAATGCACCCTGCTCATGCCTCTGAAAGAAATTCTATTAGAATAACTGAATACACAACACACCCTACTCTATGGTCTTGTGGCTAAGCGGCCTGACCCAAGAGCCTAATTGTCTTAGCAGTCAGGGGAGACAAGACATTTTGTTTCCACTGGAGAGGGGTAGTAAGACAGTATATTTCTTGTGTGTTTTTCTGCATGCATATACACTCTTTCTAGGTACTAAGTAGCAGGAATATTAGTGGAAAAATGACCAAGTTAGTTTGTACCTGTAAAGTTGATTATTAACCTTAGATGCTTGAATTCTGCACCAACGAGAACCGCATATCTATAATTATAAAAGCAAAAAATGTGGGGTGACTGGGTTTGTGGAAAAATGTTGTTCATCATACAATTCCACTCTGTTTCACCAATCTGCACCAAATTCAGCATAGTTACCTGTTAGGACCCTACGGAAATTACTGGCTACATGACATTGGGACACTCCACCCCTTCACACGAGACAGTTGCTTGAAATCCACAAACCATCAATGTAGTCATAGAAGGACCGGTCCTTAACCCAAGAATGCATGGTTTCTGGGACATTTGCACCGCAATGAAATGCACCACGCCAGGGTGAGGCAACAGTTGGGGCGAGAGCACAGTAGGTCCCAGAATGCAGCAGCACCCCAACTCTCCCCTCCCCCCAACGTCTGCGCTGGGATATGTCAGTCAGCCACACACTCCCAATCTCAGTGCAGTTTACTTCAGAGTCAGTAGCGACCCCAGACATTTTTCATAGGGGTGGCCCGATGGAAATCTTAGGGTGACACACAAAAACAAACACATAACTGAGGTAGGCCGGTAGGAGGCCAGCGTTTTTATAAGGGTGGCCGTGGCCCCCATTGGGGACCCCTTGGTGGCGCCTCTATTCAAAGTGCAAAGCACATCAAGCGATAAGCTAATCGGAACAGCGACCTACAGGATAAATGATGTTCAACAATTGATGAGGGTGTTGTCATGTCTGTCCACAGAACCCGTTCAGAGATCAGGTACTTTTTGCTAGGCCCCCATAAATGTGGCAGCGTGTTGAGCACAAATCAAATACTCTTGGGGTATTTGACTCACTTGCCAGATGAGAACTATCATCCTCAAGAAGCATGTGTAAGGGCAAAAGGAATCTCGTCTATATACTTTGTCGGCTGGCAGATATTGCCTTAACTGTGCAGACACTGGAGTCCTAGGTTGGTTCTGCCGGCCATCTCAGCAAGAAGAATCTGGCATTACCTTGGGACCCAACTCCTCTGGCCAAATGGGTGTAAGGAATACATTTCTGCACTGCTTCCAAAGACCTGTGCACAGTAGAAAGAAGAGATGACTGGGACACCGAGTGGCATCAATTATTGCTTCTGCCAGGACAGCAGTAATTTTGTTAATTCCGGCAATGGTGCTTCCTTCAACAGCTGGCACAGCGCCGACTCCCAACGGCACTATGGTGTATTGCAATGTGGGAAAAGCAATGACCTCATAAATGTGTCTTACTTAACTTTAAAAAACCTTTATTAGGAACTACTAAACTATTAAATTGCTGTATACGACCATATAGTATTTGTAAATCAAAACAATCCAAGAACTTCAGATGTGAAAAACAATTTATAAATGAACATAAGCGCTGACAGAGAACTTTGTGGAGCTCAGCTTTGGAGGTAGTACCGTTGTCAGTCATACTCCAAATCAGCAACTGCTCGAAGGACCTTCTGTGTTCACAAAAAATACAAATGAGAGCAAATGCGACTCATCAGGGGGCCTTGCATTTTCCTTTCTCGTCAGTAGGCATTCTTTCTCAGTTTATGCATTTTAAAACGCACACCAGATTTGTGCCTAACCTATGTTGCATACCAGCAATGCCCTCAGCAAGCCTGTCTCAGTCCTTTGTCCTTTTAATAAGGACTATCTTCTGGGGTATTTGTCCCCTCTCCCCAAGGGTGAGCTACGCCCTTTGGGACTAAGGAAGTGAGCATGCTAAGCTTAACACCACCTACGGGACAGGTCAAGCAGGATCCCACTGGGGTGAGCCCCTCTCTGGGGATAGGAGATTAGTTGAAAGGGATATCAGTACACCTATTCTCAAGATCTCAATATATTTGTTGGCTATATGGGACTTAAACTATGCGATGACTTAAAACTTCCTGTAAAAATGGCTGGTATGGTTTCTGACCCTCTATTTCTATAGTACTCTCCTAGAGCAAGGGTATGCTGGAACAGCCCCACCCCCAAACTGAGGGAGGCATAAAGAGCCAATCAACATTGGAGGCAGAGGGGTAAGAGAAACCTGCGGACCCAGAGATGCATAGGAACCTCCTTCTGGTAGGTGTGGCAGGAAGAGGAAGAGCGTAAACTAGGCATGACGAATGAGGCCGCAGCTGAGCCAGCGGAATGCTTGCAGCCCTGCCTGAGCAGGAGCCGTAAGCGCCCAGCCCAGAAGAGCAAAGTGGAGAACCTGCCGTCTGAGAAGCAGGCAGCCGACCTACTGAGTCGCTGGTATCATGGTCCTTCAGAATGCAATTGGAATAGAGGCAAACGCCACCTGATAACCCGATATGCAACACTGAAAGGAACAGAAGAGGTGGTGCGCTTTTGCCATGGCGGAGTGAGAGACCCAAGACTCCACGGCAGGGTGAGAGCAACCAAACCCCAAGGCAAAGTGAGAGTACAGAGACCCCGAGGCTGTGTAAAAGAAACCAAATCCCAAAGCGGGAAAGAGCCCAGAGACCCCAAGGTGGGGTGAGAGAAACCAGACCCCAAGGCGGGGTGAGATGTGAGAACCGAAGGTGGGACAAGACAAACTAAACCCCAAGGCAGGGTGACAGAAACTAGACCCCATGGAGGGGTGAATTGAATCGAAACGCAAGGTGGGGCAAAAGCCAAGAACTGCCTAGCAGGAGAGAACACCAGGGTCTTTCTTGGTGAAAATCTACAAGGAGAACAGTCAAACAGGACTGGGGGGTTTATGGCACAGCCCAGTCATCCCTACGTGAGAACACAGACAAGAGACATTAATTGGAGTGAATTGAACAGTAGAGACAAGAGAAGGTTGGAGAGTCATTCGGCCTACTAGCTTAGACTGTACACAGTGGTGGGGAAACAATATTGATAAAGACACCAGGGTGGCGATCAGAAGCCAACCGCCAGTCATTTGCTCAGGCATGTACCTTTGTTATATTTGTGTGTTTCTTCTACAGTGGTAGAAACAGAACTCAAGTAGACATAGCATTCTGGACAGAGGACTTTCTTGTTTTGTAACAGACATTATGACGAGAACCCAATTATTTAAATAGTAGGGCCAAGAACCTTAGACTTGGGGAAAACAGATGCTTTTTTTGTGATATAGAATAAAGAAAAGTTCAACCACAATGCCACCTTGTTGGTCTCCCGATTCTGATCTACCACAACCGATATCTGTGGTCCTCATACTGGTGTTATTGCCCTTTAGGTTTTTACACTTGTTTACAGTTTTGAAATCCTGGTATATTTTGTAATATACTTAGTCTGAACATTCCATATTTATTTATTTAAAGCAGTTTGAATTGTTCCTGATTTGAGTGGGCAGATCTTCCTGAAGTGTTCATATATTCAGCTCTACTAAGCTACCAAATGACGAGCTCTGGTGCCTTAAGAATGTGTTAGTTTGGCATTGTCTGTAAAAAGTAGGTTGCTGTATGATCTCCGGTCCTCCACTCTCAATCTCGCTTCTACCAGAAAAATGATTTCTTCACAATTGCGAGTTAGTTTTGGGATGTTTCCAAAGGCTATAGATGTAGATCAGTAAAATGAGTAAGGTTCATACAAAGGCAAACTATCATATCGCTTTCCTTAAACTAAGGATTAGATCCAATCTAAAGCCAAATGTTTCCAGGAATGTGGTGCATAATTGAATAAGTAAGTCACCTGCATCCGAAAGCAGTCACATTATTTGTAAACCTAAATTATTCTTGCTATATATAAATGGCCTGTATGACTCACCGACAATTCTAGGTGCTGAAGTTCCAAAGTTATGCAACAAGATGTTACCTGTTTTTGCTTATGCAGACAACACAGCCTTATATTGGTGGGACGGGGAGGCGTGGAGTCGGCCTGTTTTCAAAGGCCCATTTCAGGCCCCTTTACCATCCACAGCAGTTCTACTGCACACAGCTGTCCCTGCGCCCCTCGTGCGCACTCTTTTACATGAGCCGCTCTTCCCCCCCTTGTCCTCGCGCTCGTGCGCACAGTCTCAGCTGATCAGCAGTTTTACCAGGCTCCAGCTACACGCGGTCCTCGCGTGCATACCCAGAAGCGGTATTCAGCAGTTCCTCATCTTCAGTGATCCTCGCACCATCGGGCGCATCCCTGCAAATTCGGATCAGCTGTTTTGGATCCGTTGGATCTGGCGCTCCCTGCACACACCTTTCTCCCTCCCTCGTGAATCTTGATGTCTTGAGACAATGCTGATCACGCGCCCAGCAGCAGCTCCTCACCTTGCAGAGCCCTGTGGCTCTCCTCGCTTTGCCACGCCCCCCCCCCGTGTATAGAGATTTCCAGTGAAAATGAAAGTACTGACTACCAAAAAGAAGATCCTGATTTTAAAATGCAAATTACATTTTATTAACTTGGAAAGTTGCATTTTTTGTAGTTGCACACGTGTCCCTGCAGCCCCTTGTTTGCTATAGAAGCACATTCAGATGCACGTGTTTTTTGCTCCAGACAGAGCTGTTGTGTGCCCCTAACCTACTTTACTGCGTACCCTGATTTCCATTTGGCTGCACCACTCCAAAATGGCTGCCTGATTTTTCACCGATTGCTTTGCTGGCTGACCTGAGCGTTGCTGATTGGCTCACCGTTTCTACAACTTCTGATTGGTGGGACTGGGAGGCGTGGAGCTGGCCTGTTTTCTTAAGGCCCATTTCTAAGGCCCCTCACTGCTTCCTGTCCGCTGACAGGCCGCTACATGGAACCTCTAACGCAACCCAACCCTCCTCGGGGTTTCAAACCCTGGACTACCTCCTACCCATGGCGCTTTCTGTTTCTCCCATCGTTTCAACTGCTTCTCTATCAACTATCCTTCCCTTCTCACTAAGTCTGGTAAGAAGTAGTTTAAAAAGGATATCGTGGCCTCTAACCAAGGTCTCCCTATTGCTGATACCTATTCCAGCGCCTCTTCCAGACAGACCCTCACTGACATCCTCTGTCGTTCCTTCGCCGGATCTATGGACCCCACATATGATCTCTGTGCTCTGTCCGGTCTCCTCCTCTCCCATTAATGTTGGCACTCGCTGGGACATCCTCAGGGCCTCCTTTGACTCCAAAGTCATCCTTAATGTCTACCTTAATGACACTGTCATGGCCCAAGGTCCTCAGGCCAATCTCCTCCTCTTCGATAGGCGCTTCCCTCGCCTCATCAACTTCCTTTCCTCTCCGGCTGTACCTTCCTCTCATTCCTTGGCTACATTGCCCACTCCTCCCTCCTCCTCTGCCCCACTTCAGACTAGCTCCACTCCTCCACAGGGCGTACCTTTGATTTGTACCCCTCCCCAGAAGGTCTTTAAGGCTGACAACCTTCTGCATCTTGCCACTCTCAACTCTCGCTCTGCTGTCAAACAATCCTCTGACATCTGTTGCCTCCGTGAAGAACTGGACCTTACTGAGACATGGTTCACGGCCAGCTCTGTCATGAGCTTTGACACTCTCCTCCCTGACGTCTACAAGAACCTCTCCATGCCCAGATCCACCCGGCCCGGTGGTGGTGTAGCCCTAGTCTTTCCTGAGTGGATTCCTGCCACCATCATTCCCACTCAGATCTGCTCCTCTTTCAAATGCCTTGTCTGCAGGCTCTCAATTTCTCCTACTCACTCTCTTACTGTGGCTACTATCTACCGTCCCCTTGGTCAAACCACCTCCTTTCTCTCTGAGTGGGCGGACATCTCCTCCTCCCTCCAGGCCTCAACCACTCAACTCCTCTTCCTTGGTGACTTCAACATCCATCTTGATTCGGCCTGTCCCTCTTCTTTGCTCTTTTGAGACCTCTGCGATTCCCTCTCTCTCTCTCTAATCTCCCCTCTGGCCCGACTCACTCTGCTGGTCACACACTTGACGCCTTGATCTCCTCTTGCCGCCACCTCTCAATCCCTTTGACCACTCCTCTCTCCTGGAGTGACCACTGCCTCCTCTCCTCATCACATCTCTCACTCTCTTCCCCACAAGCCAAGCCTACCCCTACACTGTCACCTACCTTCTCGGACATTCGGCCGATGAAGCAGGTGTCAGATGAGGCTTTCGCGTCCACCTTCTCTCTTACCCCTCCCCCACCGGCTGACTCACACCCGGACACAGCCCTATCCCTCCTCTACTCTTCCATTACTGATACTCTTGACCCTGTCATGAGGATCCACTTGAAGTCCAAAGCCAAGTGCTATTCCTGGTTTGACTCTGACCTAGCTACACTCAAATGTAAGTGTAGGACGGCTGAAAGGAAATGGAGGACTTCATGCTCATTCTCAGACAAACTGGCCTGTCGCCTGCTCCAAAGGCAATACCGACTCTCTGTCCGCACCAAGAAGAGTCCACGTTCAAGCACGTGTCTCAGCGGCATCAAACAACTCGGCCGAACTCTAAAATCTGCAAGGAGCTGGCCAACCCTGCTGCAGTCTCTACCTTTCCTGTTGCCTCACAGGTTCTTTGCAATGCCCTTGCCCCTCATTTTATCTCAAAAACCCAGGACATCCTGTCCACCCTCTCCCTCCCCTTCCCCTCCTCTCCTCTCCCCTCTTCATCTTTGCTTGTTGACCCTCCCTCAGCCATCCCCCCACCCTCCTTCTCATCCTTTCCTCTTTTCTCCACCGATGAGGTCGCTAGACAAGTCCGATCTATGAAAGCCTTGTCAAAACAGGTTCACCCCTGTTCCTCCAAAACCATCTAGGACCACATGGACACCCTCGCTCCGGCCCTTGCCGATTTCTGCAACCACTCCTTTGCCTCAGGATCCTTTCCCTCAGGATCCTTTCCCTCCCCTCTAAAGCACTCCCTCGTGCATCCTCTTCTCAAGAAACCCAGAGCTGATCCTTCTTGTCCTGCCAATGATTGCCCTATTTCCATTACTCCCTTTCTGGGCAAACTCCTTGAAAAGCTGGCCATCTCCCAGCTTAACCTTCATTCTGATTCCGTTGTCTGTCTCCATGACCACCAGTCTGGCTTGAGAGCTGCCAGAAGCACAGAAACTGCTCTCCTGAACATCCGTGAAGACCTTGTCTCCAACCTTGACTCTAGCATTCCCTTTGTCCTCATCCTACTCTATCTCTCTTCTGCCTTTGACACAGTCAACCATACCATCCTGCTGAACCATCTCCGTGAGAACCTGGGTATCACCGATCTGGCTCTGGCCTGGCTGACCTCTTTCCTTTCTGATCGACCCTCCCAGGTCATATTGGGGTCCTTCCTATCATCTATCTCCCTTTCTACCTGTGGTGTTCCCCAGGGGTCTAACCTCTCGCCCTGGCTTTTCAACCAATACCTGGCAACTCTCACCCGCTGCACTGCCATTTTCTGCTCAAATTTCCAGTGTTATGTTGATGACACAACTCATTTTCAGGCTGCCCTCGACCACCTCCTCTCCCTCTCTCTTCTCTGACTGCCTCACTGCCATTCAAAATTGGTGTTCCGCCAATGATCTTTGTCTGAATGTCAGCAAGACTGAGATCCTCCTCATCGGCACACCTTCTCCATCCATTCCCCTCACTCTCTGGTCGGCCTCGCTTGGCCCTCTTCCTACACCCACCTGCATGCCTGAGAAACTCTGGGTCATCTTTGATTCCACACTTTCCTTCTCCGCCCACATCTCTGATGTCTCTAAAAAAAATCAAACTTCCTACTGCATCTCCTCAGAGGTACTCTACCCTTCCTCTCATTCCCCAGAGGCTCACTGTCTGCAAAGCTCTGGTTCTCTCTAGGTTGGACTATTGTAACAGCCTCTTTCTAAACCTACCTGCCTCTACCCTCCGCCCTCTGCAACTAATCCAGAACAGAACTGAGAGACTTGTCCTTGGCCTCAAGCCCTGGGATCTTATCTCTCCAGCTCCGAAATCTCTCCATTGGCTCCCTGTGGATGCAAGGATTAAATGCAAAACCCTCTGCATTGTCTACAAGGCCTTCTGAGGCCTGGGTCCAAAATACCTTCAGCTATCCCTCTGCAAATACCTCCCCTCCCGAGCTCTTCGCTCCTCTACCCCGAACTCCCTCAAGGTCAGTCGTTTTTCAAAGAAACGAGCTGGGGGTAGATCTCTGTCTTTGGCTGGTGCCTCCCTCTGGAACAGCCTCCCTGCCACTCTTGAGGAGAACCATCTCCAGTTATACAAACACCTCAAGACCTTCCTCTTTGCTTCTGACTTCGCCCACCATCTCCCCTGCTGATCTGTTCTCTTCTGGCACTGTGCATCTGGCCATAAGGCTGGCCCAACTCCAAACGTGTTGCATAATTAGATGCAGATCTGGGAAAACCAAGCAATTTCTTGAAAAAGTCCTTTTCCACAGTTTGTAACAGCAACACATTTGTAAAACCCCATAAAGTAGCCCCATATTTAGCACTGTCCGCCGGGCCCAGGAACCTGCTCACCCTGCCACCCGCACTGCCTCTGGGCCACCCCCTGCACTGGGGTCTGTATCTGTACCCCTACAGTCCCCCCACCCCCCTTTATCTTCCTGCACTTATCAGTCCTACCCTGTCTGCTGCTTTAAACCCAGCACTTGCTGGCTGCACTACCACTGTTTGTTGCCCTTATTATTTATTCATTTATGATTATTTATCTGTTTCTGCTCCGCACTTTCCACTTCTCTACCCTTCCATGCACTTTTCCCCTCCCCCATACACTTGCACGTTCTCAATGTCACTGGGCCTAGTAAGAACGTTGTTTCGTTCTCCCTTATTCCCCTCCCTTGCCTTGTTGCGCTCTGAAACACTTCGTGTACGTGCGCGATAGAAATGAAATATATCGTAGCTCGTACTCCAAGAGCACTGCAATTTCTTATCACAGAATACACACGTTATATGAAGAACCAAATTATAACCTTGATTGACAGGTAAACACCTTAGAATCAGCTATTTTTATTTGTTACTCCAACATAAAATCGATCATAAGATTAAAAATATACAGTAATATTTTTATTCCACAGGTAACAGAATTTGAATATCTGGGCATCCGTTTTACCACAAATGTATTAAGTCATGGACACATAAATAGGCAGGCTCAAAAAATGAAACAGGCAAGAGGGGGGCGGGTGGTTCATGATTGAAGTCCATGTGTCAGGACCAACCCTTAAATATGATTCTAGAGGTATACAAGGCAGAGTCCAAATCAGTTGCTAAATATGGGGCTACTTTATGGGGTTTTACAAATGTGTTGCTGTTACAAACTGTGGAAAAGGACTTTTTCAAGAAATTGCTTGGTTTTCCCAGATCTGCATCTAATTATGCAACACGTTTGGAGTTGGGCCAGCCTTATTTTGAAGATGAGTGGTCTCTTGAGCCGGTGTTCCACTGGTTATGGATATGGTCTAACCCTATGGCAGTTTTAACCCAACATACCATTGTGAGTATTTTATCAAAAACTGTTATTTTAATGATTTGTTGGCTAAATTATGTCAAAATGTTTTCATTGAAAATTAATGATACTGCACATTTTAATATCCCTTTCATGTTAAACCAGACTATCCACAAGGACTATAAAAGGCGTCCAAAATACCTGGTTACAGATCATAGAGAGGGAAATGATCTTTTAAAACCGATTAAATCGTAGATTTATTTTACTTGAGGACAATGGGATTAAGGATTGCCTCCTATGGAATGATAAAATGTATGACTGTTGCATCGTGACAAGGGCGCGTTTCAATTGTTTTCCACTACGTGCAATAACTGCAGTATGGACAGGCGCCCCTGATGAAAAAGAAAACTTCTTTTTTCCCGCCCATGTTCTATTCTTTTGCCCAGCTTATGAGCACATTAGGGAAAAAACGATCCTTATGCCGAATTTGTACAATGTCGTCCGGTTCTATGTTATATAGGATGGGCCTTATCATCATATCTTCGCTAAGCACTAAATGTTAGAAAGAACCACTTGTAATTACGTCATTTAAAATTTGTATTTATCTTGGTGTTTTGTTATTCCTCTGTACTGCTGTAGGTATGATTATGAGTTGCAATAAACATATGATGACAAGCAAAAGCAGCAGCCGTTTGTTTATTAAGAAACAAAGAAAGAAAGATGATTATATGCTCTGCCAAGCATGAAACATGCAGCTGGAGTAGTACTATCGTATTTATTTCAAATTTACCATAATATAATTGTGTCTATGAACTGCAGCAATGCTGGTCATAGGTCTGATTTTCTTACACACTGTATATTAAAATTGAAGACACAGATGATGAAATCTATTTCCGTATTGATCTCATATGCTCAGATAGCATGACTTTTGTAATGTTCTTGGTTTGTTGCCAACCAAATAAACTCCTTGTTTAACGAAAAATATGTATACAGAACAAAAACTAAGACACTGGCTAATGAAACAAAGGATAAATATTAAAGTGAGCAGAAGCACGTTTATTTATGTCAAAGCAACGGCCATCATCCAGTGTACCACTTCTTTCACCTCTATCACCACCTGAAAACTGCTTTCTGATTTAGAGGGGACATTGTGAGCGAGCAAGTGAATGGCACTGGAAAGGTTACTAGCCATTGTCTCAGAAATCATGACACCCCTACCCGGCCATGCAAGTGCTGCTTGGAAACTGAAATACCTCCAGTTCTCTTGGAATCTGGAAAAATGTGGGTGGGCTGCCCTGTGGTTGAATCCAACTCTCAAAGTCAGACTATCAAGGAGGCATGTCTTCCTGGGCCATATCATCACTTGGTGCTTGATGAAACATTCTAGGAGACCGTAGAAAGCCAGACCTACTGGTTGGCATTACAATCACCACACAGAGCAGAAACCAGACTTTGCTCTCCCATCACCGCCTATCAGTGGCAATAACACTTTCTAATGCCTCAACAGAGCTTTCCAAGGCAGTCAGCGGAACAACTTGCAGTCAGCCTCTAAGGTAGTCACCCCAGACCAACTTACCTGCGGTTGTTTACCACCACCCACAGAGAGTTTTCGAACACCCTGTGACCACGGCAGACATGGCTTCCCTTCAAGGCAATAACCATTAGGCGGAACAGCTAATACAGTGAGCGCACCTCAAGTTCCAGATGTTGTTGCTGTCCCGGTGATGAATGTAGCCCTAGCAAATCTGCAGAGTGGTCCCTATTGGAAATAGCCAAATGCAAGCCGTCACTTCATTAGCAGTAGAGGCGGCGTCTGCTCAATTGCAGCTTTCAGGCCAAAGCAGATGAGAATATTAACAGGATCCACTAAAAGTGCATGCATGCCACAATGTTTAGAAATGATCTACCTCACTTCCATGACCAATAAGAAGAAATGTAAAGGTTAGACCCTTCAAGAGAACCCAAATCAATTGCACCCCTGCTCTCAAATGGAGGCCAAAATGACCAACCTCCTCTTTTTCTCCCATACACAAAATAGATCAAAACACCTAGTGAACACACAGTTAATCCTGTTTTAGTAGAGGGGATTAAGTGGGGTTACAGAATTAATGCAATCTCAAATGTACACGAGCAGCATCTTTGAGGAGGGACTTGAGATCATACAAGCCAGTTCAGAAATCCAAGGAGGCATCACTTTCAGGGATTTTAAATATAGAGTGGCCTACGGCTCATAGGCTCAAAGCCCAACACCAGTCACTATGGTTATTTTATCCACTCAATCGGACAGCACCCGGCCCTTGCCAGAAGTTTGCCCCCAGAGAGATTTGAGCGAGTGCCTAAAACAACGCCTCCCTTAGAAACGAGACAAACCTTTCCCCTGCTGTTGTTGGAACCAACTACATTATCAACCAACAAATTGACGAAGATGCTGCTTACTCACTATATCCTTCCGCTTTAGATAAAAACCGTGGATGACCAACCCATGTATTTTACCTTAACATGCTTGCCTTCAGGTCCATAAATACAAGATTGGAAGAAAATAACACTATAAACACTATGATCATGATGAAACCAGAGAAGATAGCATGCCAGTCTGAAAGCCACTGTGCTTCCTGACTTGAAGATCATGAAACTGGTAAAAAGGCAGGGAGTACAAGGTACTTCATACCTTAGCCCTAAAGGTCTGTCCAAATACCAACAGTGTCCAACATTAGCCAACACATCGGAAAATATCTTCATCAACGGGATCTCAGTATGTGGACAGATAAGCGCCTCAACACCATGAATGGAATGGATTTCAAGCAATTAGTCCAATGACCCATGCATTTTCAAGGACACCCCTTCGATGTACTGTTCACCTGCAATTATGACATCACTGAACCCACAAAAGTACTAACATTCTGGGCTGAACACTCCCTAATCTACACACAACTCTGTTTATCTACTACCAACCCTGCTCCCACTAAATCACCCATCAGAAGGTAAATCAATTTTTTTTCAGACCACAAAGGAACCATTAAACAAGTCTTCAGTAACCTGTTTGATATCAACCCTGATGACCCCAGATACCCCACACATTAGACTACCTGGCTCTCCACCTCAGACAACCAAGGATGCCAATCACAGCTAAGGACAATAGATTTCACCTTCAATTAGCACTGATGAAGAGAAGTTCAAAAATTTGAAAGAGACTGGGCCAAATCCCAAGACAGACTCAGTTGATGAAAAAGATTATCATTTTATTTTTTATTTACAGTATATATAGTGCAAAAGTCGCCCCCAGGTAGCAGAGAGATGTACAATAATGCATCCAAACACCAATAAGCAGCCTACAATGACCACCATTAAAAATAATATTCACAAACAGAAAAAAACATGATACAAAAAACCCTGATATTTCAGGTATTAATATGGGGCCATCCAAACGCAGAAAAACAGTTAAGCGAAATAAGTCCCATAACATTTTCAACTATTAAGAGTACAACAGGAGGTGACTACTAAATATAGTAAGTTCTGACTGAAAACATTTAATTCTGTGAAGAACTGAGGCAGGTTTATCCGTCCACGACCTATAAGAATGCGTTCTGTTGTCCCATTCTAGAATATGAATCCTCTTAAACGATTTCAGGTCCTCACAAAGAATTATGGCTGTGCCAACCTTCCTTTTCAACCGGTCCAGTCTTCCTTCATAATACTTCCCATGGATCAGATACAGAAAGTAAGAGTACATTGGCGATGATGGCAGGTCTGATAGTTTTGATGATATTGGCTAGCCTCTTATAGATGCTTCCGGCTTATCACCTTTATGTCTCATGGTTTTTGCAGACTGATTCATGATAGTAACGAGCAGAAAGGGTGGAGCCTAAATACTCAGTGCCAAAGATGTTTCTATATTTTTATTGAAAAGGGGTAATAAACCATGAGCAGCAACATTCGTTTGGGGATTTGATAAATGCATTGGGAAGCTGGAGTATTTGTATCCGGGGCTGCTGGTATATTAACATGTGGTGTAGAACTAGACAATGCGCCTCATTACGACCCTGGCGGTACAGGGTTAATGGCGCGGTAAAAGGTGCCGGCGCCATTAACCCGGTACTGCCTCATTACAAGGTCCCCTCGCGGGACCCGGTAAGTAACGCCTGGTCAAACCAGGCGTGCTTACCGGGTCCCGCGAGGGGAAGAGGGAGCAAACAATGGGCCAACTCGTAATGACCCGTTGTTTGCTCCCTCTCCCATTTCCATTCAGCCCTATGGGGCCTGAAATGGGAATGGGGAAGGACCGGGTCCGGGTCCTTGGAGGGAGGAATTACCCGGCCTTCCGAACTCGGAATGGCCCGGTAATTCCTCATTCTGTGGACCCGGACGCGATTTCGGTGGCAGCCATGCCGCCAATAGCGGCATGGCTACCGTCGAGGTCGTAATGAGGGCCAATGACTTTTTGTAGGCTTGGGTTGATTGACAAAAACAAATTATACCCTTTGTTGGAATAGTTGGAGAGGGCATACAGTCAATTAATGCTTAATTAAGCACATTATTTAGTCTACCAATATCTGCTCGTTGCTCTTCTACCAACAACAGAAATCAGGTATGATGGTGAAGAAGGGGATCTGGACGGATTTGTGGCAATAACTTCCCCTGTTGCCAATCCCTAAGCCGTGGACAATGGGGCCATTGCTACCTATTTCTGATTTTCAGGAAAAGCACCCATGGACAGTTGGGAAATACAATTCACCTCTCTCAATTTAGGGCTAGCCCTTAGGTACACATAATTGAACTGTGGAGCAAGTGAATACAGTGAACAGTTCGGCACTAGTGGAGATACCCTCTTTCTCCTTGATGCCCTAATTTCCTTATATTCTTGTATTCGTTTCTTTTTACAGCAGGCCTAGAAGTCTTTGCAGACATCTCAAAATACTGAAAAGAAGGAGTCTGTCAATCCCATAGGTGTTCACCCATGGCTGCTGTCTGCCTGACCGTTGCAATCAATGTTTCTGGGAAAACATCCCATTGCCATTAAAGGAAGCTGTAAGGACCCCTCTCCCTAAAGGCCATCCCCTTCATCCCCCCCACCCAAGGCAATATCCAATTACCATCCAATTTTCACACAACCACAGGAAGCCAAGTTGATTGAAAAGATTGTGACAAAACAATTACAGGAATATAGCAAAATCAATACCCTGTTCCATGACAGGCCATCTGACTTCAGACCAGGGAGAAACACCAAGATATGAAATGTAAAGTGACAGGTAAGCTCCAATCCCTTCTCCCCGTCACAAGTTGCCCAAGTCAAGCATGTAAGGGCCGGATTCCCATTGCGCTTCTTAGTAGAATCTTTTTGGCTCTTTTTTTCTTTTTTTAAACAAACACAACCACGGTTATATAAGAATATATGTACCCAGGAAAGATAATTTTCTGGATATTATCTTCAATTAGAATGGCTGTGTGAATATTGCCTTGGCTGGCGTCACCCGCTGAATTAATTATGCATTAGGCGAGTAGATTTAAAAGAAAAGATCTAAGAACCATATGTTTTTGCAGAATCCTTGTGTTTTAGATAGATTGTGAAGAGCAGGGTTGTCAATTATAAACACCCATCCTTTATTGCGGCTTGGTTAGGGGATGCAAATCATTTTAATGTTCCTTTTCCCTTTTCAGGTTGTGGCAAATAACCAATGCATTCCTTACAGAGGACATGGATTCATTGTAGCCAAATAGCTGTTCCAATGCTTCTAAAACACGCTGATTGACAATTTGGTGGTGATATAAAATTCAAGCCTAGCTTAATCCCAGAGCACAGGTGAGACTGATTTCTGAAGGGGCGGATTTCTGCTAGGTTTTACAAAGATGCGAAGTGTGATTATCCTGTGTGATGATTTTGGTTAGGTTGATGCAGGTGTGCAAATTGAGCATCTTTCCCCTATTTTTACATCTGGCTTAAAGCAGCAAAAAAGATTGCATCTCAAAAACATGAATGGGCAGTGGAGTGATAACATGCAGTCATCTGATGAAAGGAGAATGTACTCCCATATTTGTATGTTTTCCAGTGTTCCTGCCAGAAAGAATCCATGTGGCACGGTTGGAAGGCATTACTCCCTTTGCAATAGCGAGCTATCTCCTCAGCACCACCAGGCCCATCCATTCACTGCCCCCAAGCCTAACCCTAATCCGCAACCCACGAGAATCTAAGCAGGGAACCAGGTACATTATTGGACATGCAGGCGTGTGAGGCACGTTTTCTGTTTGAGCCACAGTGAAATATCAGCGAAAGTAATTATAACGTATAATTACTTTCACCGATATTTCACTGTGGCTCAAACAGAAAACGTGCCTCAAACGCCTGCATGTCCAATAATGTACCTGGGTCTGTGTCTGTGGCCATTTTATGGTGGAAAGGTTTGGCAGTACAGAACTGGAAAGCCAAAAAGCCTTTATCAACATTCTGTGTCATTTGACATGCACAAAATAAAAGACAACACCAGAGCTACTGCAATGCACCGCACAGGTCTACTCCAAGACCTGGAACACAAATCTGCACTTGTCATGACTATATTCCCCAAAGTGCACTCTGATGGTCCAATGAAAGACCTTGAATCATCTGAATATATAAATTTCAGCACCACATATAACACAATACACTGTGCTCGTCCAATGGAAGATGTGGGACAAGAATATGTACTTTTAAGCAATTCTGATGCTGTAATGTTGAACACCACCCAGTTGAACATTACATCCTACAATGAATAGTACAGGTCCAGTGAAAGGCTTGGCACTTTTTGGCCTCTTCAAAGCTGCCCACATTCCCCACCATCAGACATTCAAAAGCAGCACAAAAACACCATGTGCTCACACACCCTTCAGCAAGAACTTTCACACAGTAATATAGCCACTGTGACGAATTGCCGGATTACATCACTTCTCCCCAGGGGGTAGCCTTTCCTTGTGAGGCTAGGGAGGGGAAACCGCTTTGCGATACTCTCCCTAGGGGTAGAGGTAAGTGGGACCTTACCGGGAGAGACTCCCACACACCGTCCTCTGCCCCCTGGTGACAAGGGCTCCATACCAATGAGGAACTCCCTTCCCAACTCACTCAGAAACCCAAAAATGTAAACCCTGTTTGGAGAAAACAAAGAATCCTTATACATCTACTAATGTGATGTTTCATGTGATGACAAGTACCTGCTTGGTACTGAGATGAAGAAAACCAATAGAGTCATAACGACGATGACTTAAGACACAGAAGAAGGACTTCCACGTGAGGCTGGGGAAGCAAGAGAGTAGTGTCATAAAAGTGGGAGGAGTGAGAAAATATCAGAGAGATACTTGGGAGTTTTAAACCAGCGGTGTGAGGGACGCTGGTGAGCACGGGGAAAGGCTTTTCTTCCCAAGCTGGAAAGGAGCTACAAAAAACAGGTATCCAGTAATAAAAATCGCAGCAAAAATGTTGCAGGAAAAAAAAAATTGCGGTTTGATCCGGTATAGGTGTACCCCATTATACCCGGAGGTTGCAGGGGTGTACCCACCTCCTCAAAGGGTATAACGGGTCTGGGGGTTGCGGGGGTGTCCCCTGCATCCTTTGCATGATTGGGGCGACAAAACCACAGCATTTTTGCCACGATATTTAGTAAACACAGCCATTTTTGCAGCGATTTTAGGACATGGAACCAAAAAACAGGCATCCGAGTCACTCTGTTCAAGGGGCAGGCTTGTGAGAGCCTGCATAGCTGACTAGTCCCTGCAGGGACACACGAGGAAGGCTGGAAAGGAGCAGAAGACAGGCGCCAGAGACACGCTGTTCGAAGGGCAGGCAAGTGAGAGCCTGAAACAGCTGACTCTAGTTCCAGGAGAGACGCACGAAAAAGGCAGAGACAGGGCAGGCTAGAGAGTCTCTATGGAGCTCACATCACTTCCAGGAAGGATGCACAGAGAGGGGGTGGTGGCTGGACCAGGGAGAGAGAGGAACCCCTAACCAAAGCCAAGACCACTCGTCCGGAAGCACGCTAGAAGGTGCTGGAAGAGGAAAGTGCACCGAGTGCAAGAGCCATCCTGACAGGGAGAGAAACGAAGAAGAACGCCGACCAGGTTACGATGCCCCATTACAAGGAAGCTAACGGTGAGAGCGGGAGACGCGGGGAGAGAGGCGGTTATAACGATTGGCATAGTCATAATCGTCACAGTGAGGCAAGGGTTTTCAAAGAGATTGAGAAACATCTCGGGGCAACATACACTGGTGCCAGTGAGATAGAAATAGAGAAGAAGAGTGGAAATAATTACTGGGCTCATTGTACTCGTCCCGGTAAGATACAACCTAAGAAGAAGAGTGGGAAACTTAACTGGGTTCACCATCCAAATCCTCACCTGTTACGCTCACCTGGATTCGACAGGGGCGTCGAACGAAGCTGGACTGCTGAGGTCTCCACCAGTGTGACTCGTAGCGAAGTGATGATCGACTGCACTTGCCCACTCAGTTTCGTCTGCCTGCCCCGCACGAATATTTTCCTAAAAGCAGTAAAGGGGATTAGCCACCCGTGGTAGAGAGGTTACACTAACACTATTTTCCCTGAAAACATCCAGTATTCCCCCTTCACAAAGTCTCACCTTATTGTTTGGAAGGTTGGACTCTCCATCCTGCGTGGAGTGCAGGGGCGCGTAGAAGTTCAGTTACTTCACTGATCCAAAGGTATTTGGCAGAGTTCCAGACAACAATGACTGAGGTAAGTAGTGTGTAAACCGAATGTAGAGTTCTTTTAGAGTTCAAATGTCTGTTAATTCACTCTTGCTGCTTTCATACCTTTTCCCTTGCAGCGTGATCCAAGGAGCGAGTTCGCCTCGATGGATGAAGGTAGTCAGTTTGTACCAATCACTGTCTAGTAAGTAATATTGTTCCAAATGTCATTAACCAATAGTTCTCTATCTTCTTTGCAGGTGCGGCGCCTTGCCGAAAATGTCTAACATAGGATGGTGACCAGCGCCGCCTCGAGCGGTAAAATTCCGAGTAAGTATCTTGCGGTAAGTAACAGAATGTCTTTGGCGGAACTCCGCTCACCTTTTGTTTGTTCTCGTCTTTTCAGATGCTGATGTTTCGGGCGGCGAATCAACAGGGTGCTGCGCCGGGTCGTGGAGATGCTCCGAAGACAGGTGAGTATGGTGCGGCGCTGCAGCTGGCAATGCGACGCAGTTTATTTTAATGTCTTTTTCCTTTATCCACAGGTGCGGCTGCTCCAGGAAAAGATGATGACCAAATGGACATCTCCTTGTTCTAACCTTCTCCTCTTCTTTCCTTTTCTCTAGGATCGGCTTCGGACACAAGACGGGTGTGGCTGTAGACTGGATGCTGGACTGCAGACACGGTGAGCGTTACGCTGCTAAGATGCAGAATAACGTGAAGCGTGTGCTGCTCTTCGGGCGTGGTTTAAATAGCATCAAAAAAGTAGTTCCCAGGTAAGAAGTTCCAGTACCACACCCAAGCAGCAAAATAGTTCCTAAAGGAAAGTAGTACCTTCATGGCCTCATGATGGCCTGTACATGAGTTCTTTGCAGGATGACCTGCATAGTTTAAAGTTGGCAATATGAGCCTGGCGCCTATGGCGCCAAGACTGAACTCATATAGCCCCTAAGCGGGGTTTTGGGAATTCCTGTGTCTTCTTGGGTGCCTGTCCCCTGGACAGATGGACCTGTTCCGGATGTCTGGGGGCAGGCATCGTGACATCACCCAGGGAAAGACAAGCTACTAAAAAAAGAGTGAGAATCACTACGGGGCACATCATACTCGTCCGAGTAAGAGACCAAGTAGCGAGAAGTGTGAAAATCCTTACTGGGGCCAGCATACTCGTTCCAGTGAGAAACCAAATAGTGAGAAGAGTGAGAATCATTATCCTGATGTAGTTGTTTAGTATTAGTGGTAGGTCAGAGCAGCCTAGTTTTGGATGTACAACAGACTTTACTTTGTACTTCACTACTGACGAAAAGCACCCTAGTTAGTTGCTTTAGGAAGGGAAACCCATGGAGCTTGGGGAAAGTGAGGCATTTTCTTATCCTTTTCAAAAAATGTTTCTTGAGAATGGCAGCCTCTAGTCGATTTCCTTCTTCTGACCCTCCACACCACCTAACAGAGATTTGAAGAGGACATCAGGGAGATTAAGAGAGAAAATCAGGGAGATAACAAATGTCTGAAAGATTTGACGACAACGTAGGTAGAGTGGCTGGGAATGTCTCCACGATTTGTAAAACATCTCAGAGTAAACAGCAGTGAAATGTGCAGAGAGCATTAACAGAGGTCTCAAGGTTGCCTGTTCCATGCCCAAGTCGGTCATCTATGCCATGCATTTTTCTTTGCATTGTGGGACTTCTAGTACAGAATATAATGCAACAAAAAAACAAGGACTACATGATCTACTCACATAAGGGACAGAGAAACCATATTATTTTGTTCATTTACTGAGTATGAACGTAGCTTCAGGAAGCAACAGAGTGCTGTGCAGTGGTAAGAAAACTTGTGAGAACTTCACGAAAAAGATTTGGGACATTTTGTGGTGCGGGTCATTTGTGCCGAGTTACACTGTGCAAATGTACTTCTTTGTAGTTGGGGTGCTCCGTATGTTGCTTTGACTTTCATTTCTACTTGTACCACTGACCACCAGTCACTTGCAATCTGTCAAAATAAAACACCCACTAACCTCCCTGCAGCACTTTAGCAAAATAAGTGCTCCAGAATTGGACACTACAACAGGGCATTTGCACAAATATACACACAACAAGAAGCATCTGTGAAATTTGCAAGGAACATCAGTGAGATTTGGAGGCCAAATTTAAGAGATTTGCCTTAAACACTATGGAGGACTATTGCCAGACAACTGTGAAACCTGAAGTGAACAATACTGATAGTTGGTGAACATAATAGACTTGGACGAAGAAAAAGGGATAGGTGGCGAGAACATCACAAAGATTTAAAAGGAACTTCTATAATATTTAGAGTGAACATCAGGGGGAGGTTATGGTTAAATCATGGAGATTTTGATCAGGTATATTTCGAAAGGCACACTAGGGAGAATTGGAAGGAATATTAAGAAGGTAAGATGGTAAGCTATCAGTAAGCTGAATGTTTGCTGCTGGCATGTATATGTGACCCGAGGTCAGGCTTTTATCCTCTCGCGTTTGATATAATTTAATACAATTTACTAAGCCACCCTGCTATGCACAGCAAACAAAATGGAAAATTGGACGAGGAAAGACTGTACATAACATTATTTGGCTTTGACATGAGGCAGTTTCGGCAGAACATCAGGAAGATTTTGAGGGAATGGCATTAACATTTGCTAGCAACATCAGGGAGATTTTAAGGGAATGGGAGTGACATTTACTGAGACCATCAGGGAAATTCGGAAGGAATTTCATGAAAACCAGGAAGGAATTTTGCAGAGATATGGCAAACATCGCAGGGAGCAATGGGGAGATTCGGTACTCAGAATGCTGTTTTAGGTCATTCCTAATGTTGGACATGGTTCATTCTGGTAGACACAGGCGTGTATTAGGAGTTAGCTCTAATTTTCTTTCTTTCACCCTTACCTGTTATCTCTTCTCACAACTGTCCACACCAGCCACCTGCAATTAAGTGCTCACACACCTTCCCCTGAAGCATTACAGCAGCATTTTCACTCAAACGTAGGACACAGAGCAGTAAGACTTTACATGCTGTGAAGTTGTTTCCTATTGGGTTCTGGGTACTGACAGTATAGTGGTCATATGTGCCCTTCAACAGCGCAAGCTAGAGGATGCTGGACCTGATGTAGTTAAATGTGGGATCCCGGACCACCCTTGCAGTATTCCAGGGTGAGTTGGGGAACCATCATACAAACTCACTCAGACCCCACTGATGTCTATGGGAGGATCTTCAGCCTTAGGACCTAGCAGGTTACTACTATCTGTCCTCCGTCAATTCCAGAGATGTTTTCCCTTCAGATCACAAAGTCTGTGATATGGGAGCAAACGGCAGACCTGCCCCAGAATCCAAGCTGAAATGAATAAATATATGAATATAGTAAGGATTTAAAAAGTTACCCTCATGTGGCCAGTCAAATATGATTCCTGATGGTAAATCTGGTACATTGTGTTCTCAAGCAGCATTGCTGGAGAAACCTGAAGTCACAAGCTGTGTTTAGAACATGCAAACAAAGCCATCATTTCAGCTCAGTGTGACTGACGGATGCAGTTACTTTACTTTATTACATTTATATTGCGCAACCATAGACCCATGGGTGTGAGGGCGCAGACAAGACAGATAAAAGACATGGAATGACCGGGATATCCCCAAGTGTCGCCAGAACAGGGAACAAGCAGCGCTAAGTGATTCGAAGTCTACTATTTAAAAAGGAACCTTTTGAGACCCTTCTTGAAGTTACTCAGGGCTACGGAGCTTCTCAGCTGATCTGGTAGGGCGTTCCAGAGTGCCGGAGCCACAAAGGCGCCCCATTGTGCTTTTTTAGTCTTGAATTTGGGCTGGTGAAGCAGGTTCTGGTTATTTGAACGAAGATTTCTAAGGCAGGGTTTTATTCCCATGTACCTTTGTAGGTAGGTGGGCATAATGCCCTTGAGACATTTAAAGGTGAAAACCATGAGTCTGAAGGATATTCGCGACTCCACGGGCAGCCAGTGCAGTGCTCGATGTGCCTCAGATACATGTGCCCTATAGGTAAGTCCAGATACCACTCTAACCGCTCCATTTTGAACCACCTGGAGACGGTTAATGGTCTTTTTGCTAGAACCTGCTAGTAAGCTGCAGCAATAATCTAATTTGGACCCTATGATAGCTCGAGCGATATATGCATTAGGCTGAGAAATAAATGGTTGCAGGTGGGTCAACAGTTTAATGTAGTAGGTGGCAGAAGACACAGTACTGGCCACATAAGACTTCATGTTGAGCGATTGGTCCAGAACCACTCCCAAAATCTTTACCTTGGGGAGAGTGGGGATTTGAGCATCTCCCAGCTGAAAATATTTGTAAGCTGGGTCAAGTTTGGCTAAAATGCTATCAGATCCCACCACCATAAGTTCCGTCTTTCCACGGTTGAGTGTGAGATTGTTCAGCATCATCCATTGTTCAATGATGGTAAATATGCGGTTAAGTTCTCTTTCGTCCTTGTCATGCTGGCCCGTATGAGGGATGATACATTGTGTATCATCTGCATAGTTAGAGAAAAGTATGCCCTCCTGGACCAGGTGGGCAAAGAAAGGGGCCATGACGATATTATAAATGCACGGTGACAAGGTAGCTCCTTGTGGCACTCCAAAAAGTATCTGAATTGCCGGTGCTTTTGCATTGTTGGCACATACCCTGCTGGATCTGTTAGATAAGAAGGAGAGAAGCCAATTAGTGGCGGCCCGCGAACAATTAGCTGCCGACATGAGCCTATTTCGACAAGGTCGAATGCTGCCGATTGGTCCAAAGAGATTAGGAGAGAGATCTTCTGAGTATCCAATCTCTGGAGCAGTTGTGACTTAAGATCCAGTAGAGAGGTCTCTGTGCCGAAGCCTTGTCTGAACCCTGACTGGAAAGGGTTGAGAATAGGGTAGGAATTAAGGTGTTGAGCCATTTGGATATAGGCAACCCAATCCAATATCTTTAATAAAAAAGGGGTATTGGTTATCGGCCTATAGTTAGTGGGTACGTTCTGATCCAAGTTGGTTTTTTTTAATAATGGAGTGACCCAAGCTTGCTTCATATCATCTGGAACCTTACAATTCCGAAGTGAGGCATTGACGAATTTGCCTATGGCCTGTACCAGAGTCGGGGGACATGTTTTGATAATAGTAGAGGCACATGGGTCCCCTGTGCAATTGGTTGCTTTAAGTTTATTGATAATGGATGCTAACTCCTCTGATATGGGTACGAAGTCAAAGATGGGGATGTCTGGATCCCTAGTAAAAGTATTGCCAACTATATGAGTGCCCTGTGTGTCAAATGCACTTTTTTTGTGGCTATTGATTCCCGAATACCATCCAGTTTATTTACCATGGCATTCTGGATATCCAGGCACCAATCGTCATTTTGAGTGATCGAAGATGCTACAGGTTCTGGGACAACCTCTTGTTCTTTCAGAATTTTAAATAGTTCCCTAGAATTACAACATGAGTCAATACTGTCCGTGGGACTCATGCAGATACTCTGTCCCTATGATTGTCTAGCTATTACAATGAACCCACTCGGGAGACACAAAGTGTGATTTCTCCCACAACAAAAGCTTTCCAGAGCAAAAGCCTTCCTTGGGAACTTGCTGCCTCCAACTGTACACGCTGCCAAACCAGAGGCCGATGGCAAGAAACAACAAAACTCACTACTGCTTCCAGAGGGAAAGGAGAACAGCTCCCACATAGCCACAATTTGAAATTCATATGGCCACTGGGCTTAAAAATAACCTAAGGGCCATGCTTTCTCTGTCACAGGGTGATTGCACGTAGGCTGCACCTGCCAACTCTGCTATGGCAGTGTGCCATCTGAACACTGCCTGACAGTTCCAGTAACTTGCCTGGCATAAGTGCTTCTGTCAGACGAATTACCATCTCTGGGACTTTGTTAGCCACAGGAGTCCAGAATTGGGCAGTGACTCATATCACAAAATAGAGACATTTGTTACATCTTAAATTCGTGGGAGTAGGCGAAGACATATGATGGGCAATATAATATGTTGCACAGATGATTGAGCAAAATCTATAAAAACAATTTCAAACATAATACCTGAAGGTTGTATGGTGCAATAACTGCAATATCACGTGCTTTAACGCCCGCTTCCACTAAAGCCTGGAGATGCAAACCAACAAGCCGCACTTCACCTGCAAGAGAGAGAAATTGCACTTATGAATGAAAACATATTTGACAACTTCAATAATCAAAGGAATGCAGATATGGTTTGCTTCTATAAAGAACCATTTTCTCTTGAGATTGTGTTGCACCCAAAAACTTCTAGAATGATGGCCTACTGAATAACCAAAGAGCAGAAATTGCTTTGCGACTATCAATTTTGACAAAGACTACTGATTCTTTTTTTGTTTGTTCTCTTTTGTGTTGCTAGATTACGCCACTGTTTAACACAGGCACATTTGCGGTGGAATACAGTACTTATTTTTTAATAACAAGAGTCCTTCCGGAAACCTTGTGACACGACAGACAGCTGTTCATTGAGAAAGAGGTGCAGCTGCCCTTGCTTGCCGCACACAGGGTGTGCGACCCTGAATGTACTCCTCCCACATCTTTGGCTCATCCGCTTTCAGTGTGCTTACACTCCTCCTGCAGATATCCAAAGTTGCCTGAAAATACACGCATTTCTGCCTGATTATTTGCAAGTCTCTGTGGTTCCTTTAAAGTAGACCCCTAACTGGCTGCAGCGGTGAATGGACAGAGCAAATGTACGAAGACATTGCTGTAACTGGCGGCATGACAACATCGGTTCTGCTTAACACCGGTTTGCTTGAACAGCTGTGGAAAATGTATGAATTGATTATTGGTTTGTTATCTGGGAGACCTTTTCTTTAGAACAGAGCTAAAAGCTGTACATGAATACAGTTACAGTCAAAGATGGAGAATTGCAACCAGACTCATCAGTGAAGTGTCAAGTGTCCATCTTCTAAATAAATTAGCATTGTTTAGAACTTTCCAATGAAATTGAAACAAGATTTTAAAATTCTGTTTAAAAAATGACAAAGGTGTAGCAGGGTGGGGCGTGTGCTCCAAGGAAGTTTGCCATGGTAGGGATCGAAATTAATATCGGAAAAGCAGGAGCAAACAGCAGCTCCTGGGTCTCCAGCAATTGTATCACATCCTTTCAACACCCGTTTTAACGACGGGTGTTTTGCTGTGGGGTATTTTCTGAAAAACCTGAAATGTTATTAAATAACGTGCTGGGGGGGGAGGGGATGAACACTTTCGTTTTTTTGAAAAAACCCTGCAGCAAAACACCCATCGCTAAAACGGGTGTTGATGAAAGGACATAGAACCCCAGCAATAACCCATGACAGGAGTTATGTGAGAAACCAGAGGGTATCTCACCCGCTAGGCCCCAGGCATCGATTTCTCTCAGGTGGCCAGGGCACGGCCATCGCCTTTGGATCCGGACCATGGGGGTGGACCAGTGCGGGAAGATCACCAAGGAGAGGGTTCTTCGGGAAGTGGGGGGTGAGGCAGCCGATGGTGAGACGCGGCATTCACCCTTTTTCTGTTAAAGTAACCCATCTCGTGCTCTGAAACACCTGTGTATGAGCGCAATATAAATAAAATATCATATCATATATCCTATTTTTTAGGATTCTCCAAGTTCCCAACCCCCCCACCCTTTTGACACAAACACTGGGCCGAGGAAGAGGGTGACTAAGAGCAGCAAGACAAACCATCCTACATCGTACTGGACATGTCCCATTAATCGGGTCAAGAGAAGTCAGGCACTTGACTTCAAGTGCATACACCGGATACCAATTAGTTCTCGTCACACGGCTAAAAGGCAGAATCTACAGACAATCTGAGCAAGGCAGAAGACGAGGTTGTTGCTGCCGACAGGCCGCGAAAAACACACAAAGAAGGCTGCATTGTGTTTCAAGGACGCCAGGGGCCCTCCCGGGTGAACGCCAGAGTTGGGGAGGCGAGGCCAAGCCTGTGGTACTATACGCGAGTCCTGAATTGGAAATCGTAAAACCAAGAAAAACGCACACAGCCCGTGAGTTATCAAGCGACCTGAGAGATCGGTGTGTTAAAGAAAGTTTGAAGTGGCACCATTATATCTCAAGTGAAGGCTGCACGCGTGTGTATGAGACGCGAAGAAAGGCAGACTTGTGAATGAACTTTGAAGTAAGGACAGCTGAGAAATCAGAGTCGTCCGGCCAAAAGGAAGCAGCCCACTCGAAAGTCCCAATGAAAGGTGTGTTGCTTGTAACGATTAAGCGAATGAACTGCCAAAACAAAGTAAGCCAAGATTAACTCCTAGAGAAGGGGAGAGTGAAAGTTGAACCTTGTTCTGTTAGTCTAAGTGGTCCTGCAGAGGTCTGTAAAGAAGACACACATTAAAATGTCTTTCGACACCCGAAAGTGGCCTGAGCCCGGCAGAGGGAGACCTGAGTGTTATAAGCTTGGGGAAGGGAGCCCCCTCGCATGCTTTGTGGAGGTCTGAGCCCGACAGAGGGGGACCTATATGTGAACTTTGTTGTGAAAGGTATGAGCCCGACAGATGGGGAACCTACATGAATATTTTGTTGAAACATTATTTAGAAGTCTAGAACAATAGACTTTAACATGGAAGGCCAGACGGGCCTCAACCCATATTTTGGGACTGTTTATTGTGTTGAAAATCCAAGTCAGAGTGCGTCATCCTGCCTAGAGGGACTGCTTTACTCTGTGTGGTCCAACGTGGGGGGAAGGGCTGATTCAGCAACATTTATTCTTTTGAACACCGATTTTTCCTTTACATGCCTTTCTCCTTTACACACTTTTTTGTACAAGAGATAGGGCAGGTGTAGCCCCTTCTTTTTTCCCTGGCCCAGTCCAGCACAGTGTTATAAATACTTCGGGACAGGAACTGACTAACCGACACCACCCGACCATCCCAGACCAGCTGCTCTGGTGGGGTGCTAAGCAAACTACAAATAGAAGGGTTAATACAGGAGATGGGCCACACCCTGAGTTCCTTGATAGTTAATGGACACAGACACCAGAGTGAATTTTTATAGAGACCCCAACAGGGTCCCTCTTTATTAAGCATAACCTTAGAAGACCCTAGGATTCCCCCGGCGTGAGCTCCATCTAAGCGGGGTCCAGCTACAATAGCTCACCCTTCCTTGGAGGGTTCCCAGGGACCCTAAGGATGAGCTTGCTGCAACCAATCCCCTTCCTAAACTCAGGTACCACCCACTTGGAGAGTGAGGCCAGAGGATGGCCTCTGTGGGTGGTCCCTGTAAAGACTGGAGGGGGTGTTTGTACTCCTGCTCTCTATATGGAAGAGGAGAGGCACAGAGGACCCCAGCCAAGATTCTCTATAAGGTAGCGCTGGTCGAGCAATCAAGGCCTAGCTTCTCAGGAGGTGGTGCAGGCTGGTTCTTAAGTACAGTGTAGTCCCCAAGTCCCCACAAAGGAATGGCCACACACTGTATTAGTTAAAACACAGTCTTTATATTATTAATATTCAAGGTTATGTACACTATCACAATAACTCACTTTGTGCTCAGAAAATCTACAATGGTAAATATATACAGTTCTAAAGTGATACCACAATTATTATCAGATCTCATTAAAGTGCATTAACTAAACTCTGGTCAAATGTTACACAGATCAAGGAAAAAAAGTAACCAACAATAGATCTAAGAGGAAAGCAGTTGGTTAGAGCAATAGGCACAATACTGGCCCTTACCACTGGACACAGTTCAGTGTGGAGATCCCCCCCCCACCTGGGCAACCTGTAGAATAAATATATACCACAAGCCCAGTCCATATATTGTTTACAGAAGTCTTTCCAATAGCTCAGCAACCCCAAAGTACCTGGTGTTAACGAGTTCCTCATCTGGAAGTCGACAGCCCTTCTTGAGTGCACTCCCTTTAAGGCAGGAGCCACGGGTCGTCGAACGTCCGGCGAGAGGAAGGGTGAACTACGGCGGTGAAGTGGCAGCTTTGTTCCTGGCGGTGCTCATCGACCACGGAGCGTAGACGTCCTGCAAGAGAGAGGCATGCGGGGCACCTCGGTGAGAATAGTTCTGGACCGCAAAGAGTTTGAAGCACTGTGGCTCAGCAAGGGCGTCGAGTCGTAGGCGCCTCTGTGGTCGTCGGGTGGCGGTAAACCCACCGGTGGATGTTCCTCGGCACGTCGTCGGCGTCAACTTTCTCCGGTTAGAAAAAGTGGTTGACGGCGCGGACGAGAATGTCCTTGGATGAAATGAAGTTCTTAGGCAAACAGGAGCGCTGCGGCACTGGTCAGCGACGGCGGCCGTTGACGGTGATGGACAACAGCTCGGGCGCTTCTCTCTGGGATTCCGCGGCAGTCCCTTTCTCTGTCTACCAGGGAGCTTTGGCAAAGATCAGCTGGTGCACGATGGTCCCTCGTAGCTCAGGAAGAGGGCACCTTACCAGGTCCTCTCTGGGTCAGTCCTTGGAGACACAGCAGCTTTCAGATTGATGAAGAAGGGCAACAGCAATTCTTCTCTTCCGGCAGGGCTTCAAGGTCAAGCTTCAGTTTCACTCCAGAAACTCTTCAGCTTCTGAACACGAATTCTAGCAGTGAGAGGCCCCCAGATATACTAGAAGGGCATTCATGCAGGCAGGCAGCCAACCAGGTGCATAGTGCATTCAGGCCACTCACTTCTCTCCAGGCACTCACAACAAGTTATGTGTATTGGGACAAGTACCCAGCCATTCAACACTCCACACTGCATTCATACCAGTTTCTGGCAGGGCTGTCTCAGTCATTGTATCAAACACCAGATACTAGACATCCACAACACAGAATGCGTATTCGTCACACACTCCATTCACCCAGGTGTCACCCACAGGGTGCACCCACGACATACAGTCATTGAGAAGGCTCCAGCCAGTCTGGCCTGGACTTCACAACAACACCATATATGGAACTCCCATCCAACTGCCAGTCAGGGGGAAGGGACAGAGTCAGGGCTTCCCAGGACTTTGGAAAAACAAGGTAACGGGCAATAGAAAGCAAGAGGCCACAGGGGCCATCTTGTTTCCCATTAGGAATCAACTGATTCCAATGGCAGGGCCTGGGTATCCCAAAATGGAGGATACTCCGAGCACCTATCAAATTCAGCATGGAGCTGCCACCAGCCCATACCCTGCTCTGTGGGCCACACACAGGTGCCCAAAATCATACACTAGGAGCACAGGGTTGTACCCCCAACCATGGGTGCCATAAGGGTATCCCATGGGTCTGTTCACCAAAACCAAAAGAGAGCTGTCCCACATGAACTCCTGTGCGGAAAACACAACAGAACACAAGATAAAAGGCAGTAATGGACAAGGATACGGATGCCCTGTCCCTCCGATGCATTTCCAGCATCACAGTCCCATCTTGCAAGGCTTGGGCAGGCTGCCAATCTATGCTACCACCTCACGCCAGGGTGCCTCCCTTCTACCCCAAATTAATAACCATGGCCATCTACATAATATCCTATCTATCCTTTCTTAGTAGTTTCCCTACTTAACATTCCTCTAATACCTCAACTCTCCATTTCCCCATACTTAACATTTACCCTACATAACATTGATCCCATATACACATAACTACTCATACACACACACACACACATATATATATATATATATATATATATATATATATATATATATATAATACATTACTCACCGTAATCATATTTCTGATGCTTGTATCTGCTTAGATTCACATGCTGTGCATAGGCCGACATCTAGTGGAAGCTGCAGAGTATTACAGTTTGTTTTTCGAAACTCAGAAATGGGCGTCGACACAGGGCGTGCCAGTAATACTATCCCTAGTGTGACGTCCACTGTACCCATGATCCCTCACGTGTCCAGGACCCTCAGATTGTATTTTTTCTGACATGAGGTAGCATGAGGAGTAGCACGAGTACAGATAATCCAAGCAGATAGATAGATAAGACTACAAGCATCCATGCGCCTTCTCTCAGAGGGGAGGAAGGGTGGGTTGCATGTGAATCTAAGCAGATACAAGCATCAGAAATATGATTACAGTGAGTAATGTATCCCTTCTGAGGCTTGTGGAATCTGCTTAGATCACATGCTGTGCATAGATTAGCGAGCA
Source organism: Ambystoma mexicanum (assembly GCF_040938575.1). NCBI lineage: Eukaryota > Metazoa > Chordata > Amphibia > Caudata > Ambystomatidae > Ambystoma > Ambystoma mexicanum. The sequence continues at coordinate 974,842,910 of NC_090934.1, read as the reverse complement.
GTGTTAGAAGAAGGAGGTGGGATGTGAGAAGGGTCATGAGCAAATAAATGTCTTAGAACCGCTTGTCCCACTTGAGTATCTGTCTTGGAATGGGTGTCAATGCAGCAGTACTGAGTAAAAGTGTGAATAGAGCTCCAAGTAGCTGCCTTGTAAATGGTGTCAAGGGGTACATTTGCAATGAAAGCCAGAGTGGCCCCAATGCCTCTTGTAGAGTGGGCTCTTGGCGTGAAAGGCAAAGTTTTTCCAGAAAGGGAGTAACACAGCTGGACACAGTTAACAATCCACTTAGAGATGGCACCTTTAGAGACACGATCTCCCTTCTTTGCCTGTAGCTACGGAGACAAACAGTTGGTCTGTTTTCCTTAGCGGTCTGGTTTTGTTTACTTAGTATAGGACCGCCCTACGCACGTCTAGGGTGTGTAGTTTCACCTCAGCCGAGCTGTGTGGGTCTTGGAAGAAAGCCGGAAGCTCGATGGACTGGTTCACATGGAATTTAGAAATAAACTTAGGTGAGAACCTAGGGTGTGTACGTAAAACCAGTTTATCTTTATGAACCGTAAAGAAAGGATCCTGCACTGACAGAGCCTGAATTTCACTGACCCTTCTTATAGGTGTAATTGCTACCAAGAAGGCCATCTTATAAGTCAGGTGTTTGAGACTGCTTTTACGCATGGGCTCGAATGGGGGGCCCATGAGTTTAGATAGCACGACGTTAAGGTCCCATCCTGGTGGTGGGTTTGAAATTGGAGGGTGAAGTCTCTTTACTCCTTCCATGAAGGCTTTAACCACTGGTTCTTTCCACCACACCTTGTTATGGGAGGTGGTGTATGCTGCCAGGTGTATCTTTAGTGGGTTAAAAACCAACCTTGCGTCCAGCAGGTGGAGCATGTATGTGACAATTGTGGAAGGAGTGCAATCAACTGGGTTGATTTGCTTGTTCTGGCACCAGATAACAAATCTTTTCCATTTGTCAAAGTAGCAGTGCCTCGTGTTTGGCTTCCTAGATTCTTTTAGGATGTCCATACATCTCTGCGGCAAATTGAGATGTCCAAACTCTATGACTTCAGGAGCCATGCTGCCAGGTTCATTGAGTTGGGTTGAGGATGCATTTTCTGACCCTGGTGCTGGGACAGTAGGTTGTACCAGCCCGGGAGTTTGATGGGTTCGCACACCGCTAGTCTGCGTAAGTGTGGGAACCACGGTTGTCTCGCCCACATGGGAGCAACTAGGATGAGCGTCATCGATTCTCTGTTCATCTTGTTGACCACCTTCCTGATCAGGGGTTTTGGTGGAAAAGCATAGGCAAACATCCCTGACCAGTTCATCCACAGGGCGTTCCCCTGGGAGCCTGGTTGGGGGAACCTGGATGCGAATCCTGGGCACTGTCTGTTTTCGCTTGTGGCGAATAGGTCTATAGTGGGGAAACCCCACTGAGAGAAGATATCTTCTACGATTTCTCTGTGTAGACACCATTAGTGTTCCTCTGGGAGGAGATCTCTGCTCAAAGCGTCCGCCAGGGAATTGATATCCCCTGGAACATGTTGAGATGACAGGAAGATGTTCCGTCCGAGTGCCCATATCAAAATTTTCTGGGCAAGCTTGGACAGATTTGGCGAACGAGTCCCTCCTTGCTTGTTCCGGTAAAACATGGCTGTAGTGCTGTCCGTCCGGATCTGCACTGACAGGTTCAACAGGTAGGGCTCGAACACTTGAAGCGCTCTGACTACTGCCAGAAGCTCTAGCAGGTTGATATGATTCTTGGCCACTGAGTAAGACCAGAGACCCTGAGCTGTGTGGTGGAGATGGTGTGCTCCCCACCCTGACAGGCATGCGTCCGTTGTGACTACCGCCTGTATCTCGGGATCGTAAAAGGGTTTTCCCCTGGACAGATTTTCTCTTGTCCACCAGTGAAGGCTTTGTACAAGTGTTGGCGAAATGACCACTAGATCGTCCCACTGACCACTTGCCTGAGACCACTGTTTCGCCAACCATTCTTGCATGGGACGCATGCAAAGGCGCGCACGCGGGACCAAGTAAATACATGACACCATCATGCCCAGCAAACGCATTGCTTTGCGTACCGTTATTTGGCAACTGGCCTGATATTGCGGAATTTGCAGCAGTGTATTCCGAATTCTTTCCTCTGATGGAAAGGCCAACCCCTCTTGTGTGTTTAGGACAGCTCCTAGGAACTGTTTGGAGGTGCTTGGCACCAGACTTGACTTTTTCTCATTTATGGAGAAACCTAATTCGAAGAGGAGGTCGATCGTTCTTTGAGTGTTTGTTCTGCAAATTACTGGGGTCTCCCCCGTGATGAGCCAGTCGTCCAGATTAGGGTACACTGGGATTGCTTCCCTGCGTAGGTGTGCCGCCGCCACCGCCAGTACCTTGGTGAATACCCTTGGAGCCGAGGTTATCCTGAAGGGCAGTACCTTGAACTGGTAGTGCTGACTGTCCACCTTGAAGCGCAAGTATCTTCTGTGCGCTGGGAACATGGAAATATGAAAATAGGCATCTTTCATGTCCAATGTTGCCATGTAATCCCCCTTTTTTAGGAGGGGGATTACCTCTTGGAGAGTAGTCATACGAAATGTTTGGGGCTTGACATACTTGTTTGCAGGCCGTAAGTCCAATACTGGGCGCATTTCAAATCTTTTTTTGGCACAAGGAAGTAAGTTGAATAAATACCCTTGTTTACCTGGTGTCCCGGGACGAGTTCTATCGCGTCCTTTGCTAGAAGATTGGCGATCTCTTCGAGGAGGATCTTCTGCTGGTCTAATGAGTGTACTTTTTGTCGTGGAGGGTGGTTTCGGGGACGCCCTAACAGTTCTATGCAGTATCCTGCAGACACTGTGGACAGCACCCATCTGTCTGATTTGATCCCTTCCCAACCTTGGGTGAAGTTGGAAATGCATCCCCCACTGGGGATGCGTGAGAAGGGACCCTGGACGGAACGTCACTGTTTTGTAGGAGGCGTGCCGCCGCCTCTACTGGGGCTGCCTCTATCCTTACCACATCCTCTTTTGTTACCCCTGCCATAACCCTGGGTAGACTGCTGGTTGTTGTTCCATGGTGTACCCTGCCCCTGGGAATAGTTGGCGCCTCTCTGGGAATTTTGGCCGTGTGGGCGACGAAAACTGCCATTCCCTCTTTGATTCAGGGGTTTGTTGGTGAATTGGCCCAGGGATTTGAGAGTCTCATACTCATCCTTGGCATTTTTTTGCGCGTCCTCTACCGCCTTGCCAAACAGTAGATCCGGCTCCACCGGTTTGTCTATTAACGATGCTTGGGTCTCGGGTTTGAACCCAGATTGCCGTAACCAAGCATGTCTTTTGATAACAGTGCTCTCTGCTATCAATCTGCCAGCGTTATCCGCGGCATCAAAGGTTGCTTTTAAGATGCAACCGGACACGGCTCTTCCCCTCTGACCCAACCCATGCCAACTGGCTTTTTAAGGGTTCTGGGGCGGAGTCGATGAGTGCCGCGACTTCTTGCCACTGGTGGCAGTTGTAACTCACCAGTAGGGTGGTGGAGTTGGCAATCCTTGCCTGGTAGGCGGAAGTGGAGGCTACTTTCCTACCCAACCCATAAATGTTCTTGCTCTCCTTGTCGGGATGATAGGGGCGTTCCCGCCCTCTTTCGGGTGTTCGTAACTACTAGGGAGTCCGGTTTCATATGCCCCCTTATGTACAGCGGGTCTGATTGGGCTGCCCTGAATAGTTTTTCGATCCTGGGGTTTACTGCCCTGGTGAGGTTAGGATTTACAAGGGAAGGGTGTATTCTTCTTTGTATAGATTTGAGGATAGGGGTGGCCTGTGCAACCGGTCTCCTGTCTCCCACTAATTCCTCTGCAAAGTCCCACTCTTCCTGTGCTCCTTGGGTGTCAATGTGGAAGTGTTCTGACGCTCTGGACAAAACTTCATTCAGGCGAGGTTGGTTGTCGACAGGGGAGTCGGTAACCGGGGGTTCTTTGTCTACTAGGGAATCTACCCTGTAGGTTTCTGGGTCGTCGTCGTCGTCGTCCTCCTCTTGGTCCTCGTCATCCCCATAGTAGCCCGTCTCAGTTTGGTCTCCCAATGTGCCCAAATCTGGATCCTCAATAAAAGGTGGATCCTCATTATATTGAGAGTAGGGCTGTATACAGAAGGGGTCTGAAGACCGTGTTGGTGCTTCAACCCGGGACTTCTTACTTGGGGGTGTCGGGTCCCTAGAGCCTGAGGGTGTAGCCCCGTCAGGGGTATACGAGAGGAAGTGCTCAGGATTTTTGGCATAGAAGTCTGCCAAGGATGACATCCTAGACATAACTCTGTCTATGTCGTCACTAGACCATTCCTTAGAGCTGGGAATTACTCTTTCCTGGGAGAGTTTCCCTGTTTTATTTTGACTGGACCTATGGCTTTATGCAGGCGTCTTGGTTAAAATGACAGAAGACTGAAACTTGTCTGTCTGTTTCTGTGGAGTAGAAGACTGTGACCTGTCTGACTGCTTTTGTGGTGTAGAAGAAGGTAGAGAATGCTTCTTTTGTTGTTTTTCTCCCCTCCCAGTGGGTGGAAGAGTGTTTCCCCGGTGTTTTCGCTCCTTCAGAGCTTTTCGACGTCTGGCATCGAGGTTCGGGGGTAGTGTCCCTATGGCTAGAGTGTGGAGGTCGGGACTCGGGAACAGCCGCCACGCGGTCTGCCGACGCCGACTCCTAGAGTGTGGCCTGGGGATAGAGGTCGGCTTCGTCTTCCGACGATCGAACCTCCGTTACCTTAGGGAGCGAGGCACGTTTGGCAACAGTGCCTCCATGCCTGGAGTCATGTGGCAATCTAGATCGAGAACGCCCAGAGGACACCGATTCGATGGACCGTTCTCTGTGTGCCTCTTTCCGAGAACTGGACGTGCGCGTTGAGTCTCGGTGGGACTTCGCGTGTTTGGTGGAAGTGGTGTGGGTAGCGCTCGTGTCGCCGGGGGTTTTCCCCATAGCTGCCCTGCCGGACAACCTTCCGAGGTCAGGGACTTGCGCTTGGCTGTCTCTCGACGCCACGTTGCCCTCGCCGTCTGAAAGCACGGCGTTGCTGCCATCGCTGAAGGCGCCCTCCGCTGCCATGGCCTCTTGTTGCCTGGTGTGGTGGGCCCAACGTTTGGTCGAACGGTCCTTAAGGGTTTTTGGTTTAAACCGACGACACGCTCTGCAGTTGGTCTTGGGGTGGTCACTCGGCAAGCAGAGGTTACAAGTGGCGTGTTTGTCAACCCAAGGGTACTTACGGTTGCACTTGGGGCAGAATTGGAAAGGGGTACCCTCCATACGCACCCTGTGGCAGCGAGCTAGTGTGTGTAGGAATATATAAGAAAAAGCCTATATATATATATTTAGAGTGTAGAGTATGTACCACCCCCCACTCTCCCTACTTGCAGGGCCGAGGCCAGAGGCCTTCCGAGGCCCAATTCCGTCGTAAATTATGGCTAAGGCCTGGGAACTCCGCGGGATGCTTCCGACCAGTATGGCGGAAAAAAACAATCTGAGGGTCCTGGACGTGTGAGGGATCATGGGTACAGTGGACGTCACACTAGGGATAGTATTACTGGCACGCCCTGTGTCGACGACCATTTTCGAGTTTCGAAAAACAAACTGTCTGCACACAAGCCTGTGAGGTGGTGGTTGCAGGCTGGAGCCTGTTCCCTGATGACAATGGGTGAGAAGATGGTGCTTGGCTCATCTGGTGTTTGACTGTTGACCTAATGTGGTCCTTCAGGGTGACCCTGTCCATCACTTGGGTCACCTCACTGCCCGCGCACTATGAACTGTCCTGGGTGGGCCCCTATGCACATGGGGACCGGCCACACTCACTGCAGCACCCACGGCCATGTTTCTGTTTTAGGGTGGGCACCATTGGCTGGGAGGCCCCCCCCCCCCGACATCACTGGTGCGGCCCGCAGCAATAAATAAATTCAATGGGTGGGCCCCGTTACCTGTGGGGCCCACCCGATTTCACTGCCGCTTCTGGGCTCCATTTTCAGGTAACGTTGTGTCCCCATAGCAACAGGGACGTTGCCATGCTCTGCAGCCTTCTATTGGCCTGCCTTCTCAACAATGCGTTGGGGGCGGGCTCCGTCTTCACCTGGGCCACTCGGCTTGGCAGCGCAGGACTTTGCCATCACCTCATTTTCACTAGGGTAGGCTGCCGAGGCCAACCCGGGGCTTCCGATGCACACACTTCATTCACTCCCGGGTTGCTCCTGACATATGCAGCACGAGAGAATTTCATTGAGGACCGGCCTGCCTCGCGCGAGGCGGGTCTTTGGGGCACAGCCGGCGGCCCGGCCGAGGCCGCCGTGCGCACGCGGTCCTGGCTGGGTTGTTCTTGATGGGCCCGGGCAGCCACGTTGCCTGGGCCATGAATGTTTCTGGGCCACAGCCCTGGTGTGGCCGAGCAGCTCCTGGCATAGCCGCTCGGCCCACTTGCAGTCTCTGTGGTGGGGGCTCCCCATTGCGCCACCCAGCGCTTTTCAACAGATTAAGGCCCCAGGGTGCCGCTTGAGGCAGCAACCCCCACCCCCAGGTACACATTTCTTTTCTCTCCCTCTCCAACTTTTCTCCCAACTGTCTTTATTTTTTAAAGCCGGCTCGATTCTTTTCTCTCCCCTGCCCATTCTTGGGAAGGTGAGTTCTTTTCTATTGTTCTGTCTTTTACTTTCATTATTCCATCCAGCCACATGGTGAGCTGGATGATTTCTTACCACACCCACAGACCCCCACACCCACACATAATAAAGCCTTTATTACCCCAGTGTGGTGTCTTCTTTTCTGTGTTCCCTCAGAGGGTCATGATGTAGCCCAACTAGCCGGCACTGTGTGGCCACGGGCTACACAAGCATTAGACATTAGGTTTTGTTAGCATAGGCCATTTTGATTTGACGGACTCCACTAGGACGGTTTTGTTTATCGTTTGATGTTTGAGACTACTCCCATCTTAGTTATAGGGCAGAGTAGGCGTTTTTTCCAACCACAGAAACTTCAATAAAGGTTTTAAAATTGTACGTATTGTCTCAGTGTCATACTTGTGATACCATGCCACCCCTACAGTTACCAGTGGGGAACGAGGAGCTAGTCCATAGTGTTCTGCCAACCTAACTTCCACTTGTCCATTATGCTTTGAATGTTGTATAGTGTCCTAAAGTGTATTTATAGATTGTCCCAAATGCACAGAGATAATTTCAAACAGGTGTGTTTGTTCAGCATCAGTTGGCTTGGGAAGCCAAAAGTATCTCCTGGTAACTGTTCTGTCAAGCTAACCAGGCTCTTCTAGGCTACGAGCAGGAGCTAAATAGCTCCCAGCTCCTGTCCATTTCAAACCCTGCCAGAGAAATCCCCCCATAAAAAAAGGGAAGGAGCAGAAAAGGCAAATTTGTGAACAAAGGCGTTAAAACATAAAATCAAATAAACAGAGGCTCTTTATAGACAAGAAGAAATGTAACGAGGGGCGATTACATATGTGCAGCCTTCATACCTTGAGGTGGTCAGGGTAGCAAAAGTAAGTACCATGTCCAATCAGGTAAATGGGTAGCAGGGTAGTCCGATAAGGAGGCTAGAGTAGTAGTCAACCCTGCTGAGGACAAGGAAAGAGATGACAGTTTTCGTGGAGTGAACAATGAGAGAGGGGCACATTCTTGGGATGTCGAGGAGTGCAAATTAAGGAGTAGAGTTAATGAACTGTTGACATTTCAAATTTCTCTAAAAGAAAAACTCCATAGCATGTGCTACAGAAGATGGGTTGAGGGTGTTGGGGGAAGGTTGAGAAACAGTGAGATGAGGTGTTATTGCGGTAGTATGCTTGGATGGATGTGGGAACAATGGTCAAAACTTAATAAATAAAAGACATAGGTTAATTGTGGGTCCACTTTCTCCCATTTTCTAGCCACGGTAGGATTACCTCACTTCTTACATTTGGTGCACTACCCAAAATGTTGCCCCAAATGAAAAGGAACAAAAATACAGAGTGTTAATTGTGTTTAGTGTATCCACGCTTGTGTTAACCAGATCATAGCGTTGCTGGGAATTATGTTTATTTTGTGTATATTGGTGTAAATGTGCACACTGTATGTAATTGATGTAAAGGTTCCATGTATGAATTTTATGCATACATTGTAGTATTTTATGCCATCAGTATTGTGTGTAGGTCATAGAATGGGTAGTATACTGGAGATTTGTTATTTGTTTAAAACCTCATTCGGCTATAGATGAGGTAATAGCATTGGCATCTAGTAATAGATGCTCCTTTTGATTGTTTAGTAGCCCCTAATGACGAGTCCAGGAGTGAGATCAGTGGCAATCTAGAATTGATACCACATGTTTACATTGTGGTTAAATCCAGCTCTTTTTGGGTGGAAAAACAGAGGGACATCTTGCCATTATCACCAAAGTATCTTATACAAAAGGAGGTTTACAGGCCTGCCAGATTATAAGTGGGGTATAATGAAAGGACTCAAACTAACAGAACTGAAGGGCCATGTGAAAAGAGCCTACCTGTCATTACCAAAAAAAGCATTATTTAATGCACAAAGAAAGAAGAAATTCAAAAGTTCCCTTTTAACATGAAAAACTGGATTTTTAAACACCGACACAAAAACGGCATTGCATGTGTATTTGCAGTTTAAATGGGAAAAATGGGAAAGGCATGGTGCGTGTTGACAAAAAGTAAGGTATATTATGTTTTGCATGTAAAATACCAGCAAACATTAGGAAAGAAAAGCCCACTTGGTTTCTATGAAAACATTTTGTAGGCCTGAGGCAAACCGTGTGCTTGCTGTGGGACAAATGTCACAAAGGACTGCCCCCACGAATATCCCCCCAGCTATTTTACAACTGCAATAAAGTGTGGCTGCTAGGACAAGTTGAAAACAGAAAAGTTCTCTAGACTGTGGGCCTCATTACGAGGCTGGCGGTAGCCGCGCCTGTAATGCAGGCATGGCTGCCGCCGGTATTCATTTTTTTCCGGCGCCCAGAAATGGGCAATTACCGGGTCCTTACGGCCTTGCCGGACCCAGTATTTGCCACTTCCTGGGCACCGGAAAAAATTCTTCCCCATTCCCATTTGAAATGCGGCTCAATGGGAATGGGTAGGTCGGATGCAACGGTGCCGGTGCATCCGACATGCTGTGCTTGCGGGTGCCTTTCATTCCGCCAGGCACCCACGAGCACAACTCAGAGTTTGCCGGTCCGGATACAACTTTGCATATCCTTAGCCTATTTAACTAAAAAAATATTAATTTAATGAATTCCCTTTGGGAGAACACTATGTGGTGATTTTTGTTAAAATTTGAAATTAACAAAGCTCACTTCCCAGTGTGCACTGAAAAACTATAGCAATCCCACCAAATATGTTGTGCCGTACCCTCCAACCCACAACCCCTCCAGCATGTCCCCGATGTGTTAGGATAAATCTCCCGAAGGCGTGCCGCGGTATAATGCCACCCAAATAAAATCTTATACCATGTTTCTTGCAGTTGTGAAGCCTTCACTAGTTTTGGGATTTTCCTCCATAGGTGCTCCCACTCTCCTCACTCAATATCCCTCCCTACGACCTGTTCCCACCTCCGCATATATCGCCATTGACCCCTGACGGTGGCTTCGTATAGAATTTTGTATAGGTTGGATATCAGCCCTCTGGACCAGTCATTAGACAAGAGGAACCTCTCAAAACAGGTCTTGTCTCTTGTTGCTGCCTGCCTATTCATCGGGTTCAGGCCCCAATGTCGCAGCTGTGCATATCTGAGCCTTTCCCCCTCTTTTATCCCAAACTCCTCCTTGCACTCCTCGAATGTGAGAATTTTCCCCCCACTGAACAGGCTGCTCAGCCACTTACACCCCCCTCCTGCCACTGTGTAAACGCGCCCACCTCCAACCCTGGAGTGAAATCCCCGTTACCGAACAACGGCGTGAAAGGAGACGGGAAGGTTGTGATCCCCTTTGCCCTTACCAATTTGTCCCAATTGTCTGCCATTAATTTTGTTATGGAGCTCTCAAAAAGATGCTTAGGCCTGAGGTGGCTTGTCAGCCACAATACCTCCGCTAGACTATGATGCGCCACTGCTCTGTCCATTTTTACCCACTGTTTATCCTGTGCGGCATCCCCCTCCCGAAGCCAATCTCTAATGAGACGCAGCTGGGCCGCCTCATAATACTGTCGGAAGTTCGGTAGTCCAAGTCCCCCTGCCCGTCTGGGAGCCATCAGCAGCTGCCTATTGGGGGTGGCCTTTTAATAAACCATTACATATACTTTTATATTAAGGTAACTATTTATTATTTTACATATTTCAAAACGACCATGTAGCCTACTGACACAAAGAGGAGTAGGATAAACACAAGTCAAACTCTTGTGTAGTATGATTAAACAATAGAGTATTGTGGTATTGTTGCAACTGTGGGCCACAAAGGTATTTGGGGAGATAAAGCTCTCCAGATCAAAATAACAGGATGGCTTTTCCAGTAGTTTAAAAGTTGAAAAATAATAGGGCCGCTTCTCTAGCTCCATGGAGGAGTTCCTAGTAGGCCAAAATAGCCGGCGTCTGTTCATTCACTCACTGTCCTGGGGTTTTAAAGTGCCCCACATTTATTTCTTGGGTCCTCGCATTGTATGGTCTGGTCACCTGCTTCTCAATGTTGTGGGAGTCCCTTCCCCATGGGTCTCCCGGCTAGCGTGGGCCAGCAAACTAAGCTTACTGGGGTATGGGAATGGTGTGCAAAATCCCCCCCCCCCCCCGATCTCTATCCAGGTTCTGGCGAGACAAAGCTTGGCTAGAGGCCTGGTGTCTGGGATTCCTCCCCCTCCCTGTCCTATGGACGTGACTTGGATCCCAGATACGGCCGGCCTCACCCTCCATGGCTCTAAACACACTTGTGCCTAAGAGAATGCTGGCAACTTCACTGCAAAGGCTTTCCATCAACCGCCCTTCCCCCCACAACCTCCTCGCACTGTGATCCTTCCAGCACCAAAATTAAAATCAGGAGTCTCTTTACAAAGGGGCAATTTATAAACCGCTGTCTCGATTGTCATGGCAATGTGCAACAACACAGGGTAGTGCTCGCATGACTAGGAATGGTTAAATGAACGACCTGTGCAAGAATTAAACTGTGAATACGTATATTTACCGAGAATAACTGAGAAGGATGCAAACTATCTCTGTGGCCAGTATTGGGTAAGATTTTGTCTACAGAGCCAGGATATCTTCGTTTAAATCTCACCTTTCCATTTGAGAAACAGTGTGATACTGGGCAAATCATTCCGTATGCCTTACACTTAGTTCCTTTCTCTTTTGACAAGCAGCAAACTTTCACTCAGTGACGACTTTTTAAAGGTGTAGTCAAAAACGTGAATCTACATCCAGGCTTTGTGAAACACTGCTATTCAATAAATGCATGTCCTATGTCCCACAAGCATTCGTTGTTAACAACTAATCAGAATAGTGCTTTTCCCGTTGTCTGTACAAATGAGCACTCTGCATGCTTTTACATTAGTGAGTGGTGCGCCTCATTTAATGGGCAAGCATTAAAGTATTTTGCTACTTCTATCTTATCGTCCACTGCAATGCATGTCAGCAGGACATCCTGTTTCAAATGCTAAGTATTTTTCTTGGTTGGTCCCATATGCTAGCATGCATGTATACGGATTTCAGTGGCATAGATGGCATACAAGCAATCATATTTTAGTGAACTGTATAGTGCTTGATGCCAAATTCTCCAGACTTCTAAGCACTATAGTTATCAGTGTTACTAGTATTTGCACAGCATACGCAGATGCTGTGTGACATCCTCACATCTCTGGACGATGGAGCAGAGCACAGTGCATGTGAACAGAGATCAATAATAAGGAGGATCATCGTCCTGTCACCATTCCTTACCACGCCGCCCTGAGCAGGGTCTTGGTTGGCAGTGATAAGTGAATCCCCAGGCACTTGTACTCACTATTTTTCAACTGCATCCAGATAGCTGTTAAATTGAGCGCCAGACATGACATGTGTCCTCTGAAGAGGAGATGACCCGTGATTGCAACCGACGGTTTTGCTGTCACTCTGGCTAGGAAGCACATGTGATACTGTCTTGGTAAACGAATGGAATCGTCTAAACGAGTGAATCATGCGACCACAGGCCAGGTCATCATTCGCTTGTCAAGTTGTGGCTCTTTCAGCATGACAGACAGCATGCACAGCAAGCAAGTGTGCACGGCTTCACCTACACAAGGCCGCCAGTGACAGCAGCAGGGAAATAACGGGTAGGCCTTTAGGACCAGTTTTTAGGTCAGCAAGCCTTGAGCAAGCAATGTCCTTAAATAAGCTTCGGCAAAGCCAACAGTTTTGGCTAGTGCATAAGTATTAGGCATGTGCCAGGCACTGCTATTATATGCACAGGTACGCTCACTATCTTGCTCCTGCTACCGTTGGTGGCCAGTTAATACCACTACGGCAGGGCCTGGCAAATGTATTTCCCATGCCTACACAAAAGTGAAAATTGTTGGCATTGCTTGATTATGTGGCTCCTGTTTACCTTAGTAGTAGAAATTACAATTGTTTCCCTGGAAGACCAATAGGGTCTTCGCATCTTTATTTTTAGGAGCCAAAGCTAACATTATGAAGCCTGCAAATGAAAGAAAGACAGAGAATATAAACCAACTCCAGTATCACAAACTTGTATTAACTTCAAGCTTAGAAGATCAACATCATAATCAAAAGAGACGGTTTATCAGCAAAAGTTCCTCTATATCAAAGGACTGTGGAATGCCTAAAGGGATACTGTTATAGCGAATTTCGATGTATGCCAAAGCTACCCTTTAAAAAGCACTCATTATTAAATTAATTGCAATGAATTGAACATATGCCCAAGAACCTTTAATGTGTAGTCTTCCGATTTCTACCTGACAGCTAAACTAGTTTTCTTTTTGCCAAACTCATCTTTTATTTACCTTACCGCTCATTTCATCTACTGATCTGGCCTGTCTGTCTTACGAACTATTGAAATCTGGAAAAAGATTGTGACGTGCATTTTTTGTATTAGCTCCTACCGTCTGGCATTCTGTCACTGTCTATTAGGATGTTTCCTATGGTCACAGGCTGCCATCTGGAATCCAAAGTAATGGCTCTTCCCTTCTGTCACTCAAGCTAGACCCACTCAATAATTTTCATCGTAGCCCTGAACAGTGATACCACTCTATAAAAAGGAGCTAGAACATATTACACACGTTTCATAGTTACCCATTTCACCCTGCCAGAAATACTGTTTGCTAAAGACACTCTTTACCAATGTGCACATCACATGTGGTTGCAGAATGCAAGTTAATTTCACTCCCTCTGCTTGTGCAGGCTTTGACCTGCTGAAAAAGGACTTCAAACACTTAAATGAGCAATCTACATTTACATTTTTATATTTGTACCGCACTGGCAATGGCCCAGAGGTATATGGGCGCTATAAGATGTCGGGTAGTCTAGATGTCTAGTTTCGAACAGACATGTGTGTGTTGTGATAAGGTCAGTAGTCAGACCTTGTCAAGAGGGGATGGGGACTCCTCTCAGCCTGGGGTAGAGCCCTACCAGGATGGAAGCCAGAACCAGTCCTACCCCAGAAGTGGACAGTGGCAGTTGGGGGGACCCAATACATGTTCCTTCTTCTAGTGCCAGTTTGTTTGAATACAGTGCCACTGACAATACCTTTCTCGCTGTCAAGTCTTTCTCTTTGTTTTCAGAAAAAAAATACATCTCAGAGCATTCCCTGCGAGGAAAAGAAGGTTCTATTTGAAAATGTAGACATTCTACACAATGTAAATTGTGAAAATGTTGTCAGTGATACGGTTACCAAAACAAGTATGTTTAAACATTCATAAAAACAAAGCCATATCCCTAACAATGACCTGACCTCCTAATAAAGCCAGGCAAACACCAGCCCTCCACAATCACCCTATTCCTAACACCTAATGCAGCGCTACTTCTATCCCTAACCCTTACCCTAACACTTCAGCGCTCCAAAGTATCTTATTTGCATGTGGCGCATTACAAAACACCAAATAAATAGAAAATTGCCACTGACCCCAACGCTAACTCTATCACTAGCCCTCCACAAATTACACAGCCCTTACCTTAACGCAGACCCTTGCTGATATGGCATATTATTTGCAAAGCACGGACTAAGGCCAAAAGGCATCTAGGCACTGCAAGGGAAGATTAGTGGTGGACCAATTAACACAATTTAAGAAATTAATATTGATTCGTTTTCAAAGCCTTTGCGAAACCGAAGATGGTCGTTGATTGTGCACAGAAAGTGGGGGGGGGGGGGAAGGATTCCACAAAGTAGGAGCAAGAACCAAAAAAAGAGCACCCTCTCGCACACGCTCTACGATAGAACGGAATTCTTAGTACGTTTTGTGAGGCTGAACGTAGACACCTAGTGGGACGATAGCGGGCCATTTTCGATTGCAAATAGTCTGCTCCCAGGTTGTGAATTACTCAGTGAGTAACAGGACATATTTAAATTAATTTCAGAACTCACTGGCAGCCAGCGAAGCTGACACAGCATTGGCTGGGAGGGATTAGGTCTGGGTGCGTCCCAAGAAAGTCGGGTTGCCGAATATTGAAGGATTTGTAAACTCTGAATCTGGTAAGTCGGTTGACCGGGGTATATTCCATTACAGTAATCTAATGATCCCATGATGGACGAGGTAATCGCCCTAACCCGGCATACAGTCAGAAGAAAAGGAAGAATTGTCCTAAGAACATTTGGTTTGGCGAAGACAGCCTTTCATACTGAGGCAACATGGGCTTCTGTGGAGCCAGACGGCAAGAGTAATAGTGGTGTAGATGAGGTGAAGTAATAGCGGTGTATAGAGGGTAGAGAAGTAGTGATGAATAGATGGGAGCATAGTAGTGGTATAGAGAAAAAGAGTGGCAGTGGTGTAGAAAGGGGAGAGTGGTAGTAGTGTGGTGTGGACAGGGAGAAGTAGTGTTAAGGAGCATGATCGTAGTGTGGAGGTAGACCTTAGTGGGAGGAACATCAGAAAGCAATGAAGAGAGGGAGGAGAGAGGGCATTCAGGGGGGCAGTAGAGAGGGTGTGAAGGAGCGTGAGGGGAGACAGAGTGGAGTGGGAGGAAGGCAAGGAGCAGGAGAAGAGGATGATTGGTAGATTCATGGAGAGGAATATCAGGGCACAGTAGGAACAATGAATGTGAAGACATGGATATCCAAAAGGGTATTAGCATAATTGACATAAAAACATTTGACCTAACATTTGATCGAATTGTTTTGACCTTTTTTTCAATCAAATTTAATTCAATATAAACATGGGGGTGGGCATTGGTATAGATTAGGTTGAGGGGAAGTGGGAGGGATTGCGGGGGCAGCCTGAAAAAAAAGGTCAAATAAATTCAATCAAATGTGATTAAGTTAAATGTTTTAGGTCAAATAGACCCAAATCGCCCCGAAAGCACGATCATCAAGTAATGCCTGTGGAGAAAGACACTGAATAGGAACCTGCCGGTTGTTCCCTGAGGAAGTTTAGTTAGAAAAGGCTTTTGCCTTTAGGCCAACACCAGTTGACAGAGTTATTTAGACAGTTGGGGTTTGTAAGTGAGGCATGGTATCACAAGTATGACACTGACGTAAGAGATACTATTTCAAAACCTTTATTCAAGTTTCAGGGTTTGGAAAAACTCCTGCTTTGCCCTACAGCTATGATGGGAGTAGTCTCTACCATCAAATAATAAATATAGTCCTACTCAGTCTCTGTCAAATCAAAATGGCCTATGCTAACAAAACATAATGCCTGTCCTATCTCTTAACAAAACAAAGAGGTGATGACTGGAAGGTTTTGAATTAATCTTAACCTCTGGCGTTGCTCTGGGCAACCCTCCAGACCATCGTTCTTCGCCTGTCAAGCCATTACAAAAAGGGGAAAGACGATATGCAAATCAGGCATTTTCCCACCCCAAAAGGGGCAGTCCAGCCCAAACTGCCATCACCTCTTTTGTTTTGCTTTTATCACCCCGAGTGGGACGGGTATGCCCAGACATGGGTCCCATGAATGCTGGGCCTAGCGACCCAAGCTACTCCTCACTGATGGGGGCCCAACAAGGCTGAAACATGTCTGGGGATGCTTGTGGTCTCTTGCAGAAGGGATGTGAATTAGCAGTTCGGGCTGGACTGCCCCTTTGGGAATGGGACCAAGCCTGATTTGCATATGGTCTTTCCCCTTTCTGTAATGGCTTGGCAGGCAAAGAACGATGGTCTGGAGGGTTGCCCAGAGCCACGGCAGAGGTTAAGAGGAATTCAAAACCTTGAAGTCACCACCTCTTTTGTTTTGCTTTTGCTCTGTCTCTTATACAAAAATTGTGTAAAGGGCAATGTGTATGCAAAGGAAAATCAGTGTTATAACAAACTATCAAAATGGCTGAGTCAGCTCTCCTCCCCACGTTGGACAGCACGGAGTAAGGTGGCCCCCGTAGACAGTATGACACACTCTGGCTCAGGTTCTCAAAACAAAGGCACTTCAAAACCAGGATCGAGGCGCGCCTAGCCTTCCACGTTAAAGTCTCTAATTCCAGCTTTCACAAGTTCTTTCACAGTTCAACAAAAGTTCACGCAGGTCTCCCTTGATCGGGCTCGGACCTCTGAAAGCAAAATGTTCACATAGGTCTTCCTCGATTGGGGCTCGGACCTCTCAAAGCAAATAGTTCATATAGGTCTCCCTCGGTTGGGTTCGGACCTCTCAATCACAGCACTTGCAGGGTTTCCTTTCCCCAAGCTTAATTCACATTCTTTAGGGGTTCCCTTCCCCTAACTTATCAAACTTCAAGTCTCCCTCAGTCGGGCTCGAACCTTTTCCTGACGTCGAAGACTTTTGAATGTGCAAGGCTTTTACTATAGACCTCCGCCAGACCACTTTGACTTTCCCTTCAGCTCATACTCATGTTTTATTTGCCCCCGCGTCAATTGGATTGGGTAGATCAGTATCATAAGGACAAAAGTTCAACATTCACCTTTTCACTTCCCCTTTTGCCGGGGTTAATCTTGATCATTATGCATTTTAGAGATCAATCACTGTCACTTTATAACAAAACATTTCACCTTTCGCAGAGCCTTGGAGTGGGCAACTTCCTTTCGCCGGACCACTCAACTACTCTGTACCACTGGTTTCACAGTTATCAGTAATTTAAAGTTAACCACAGGTCTGCCTTCCTTCGCGTCTCATCCACACGTGTGCAGCCTTCACTTGTGAGATATACTGTTGCAACTTCAATCTTTCCTTAACACACCAGTCTTTCATGTTGCTCGCCAACTCACCGGCTGTGTGCATGTGCATTCCTTTCTTGTCATTGCGCTTTTAATTTATGAGTCAAGGTTAATACCACCGACATGGCCTCGCCACCCCAACTCTGTCATTCACCCAAGAGGGTCGCTGGCGTCCTTGAAACACAATGCAGTCTTCTGATGTGGGCTCTGGCTTTCTCCAAGTCCTTCACGGCCTGTCGGAGGAAACGATCTCCAGTAGGGAACTCCTGGGGTTTCTGACACACTGCTCTCGTCCCTTGGCCCGTCGCTCTGCTCCAATAGGTCTGCCTTCGACCGAGAGGTCCTGCTCATACTCGTGTTCTGGCTTGCTCAGAGTGCGTCTCTAGTTACTGCCTTTTATCCGTGTGAGGAAAGCTAATTGGTATCAGGTGTACGCACTTAAAGTCAAGGGCCAAGTGCCTGACTTTGCCTCACCCGATTAGCGTGTCCAGTACGATGTATGAGAGTAAGTCTTGTTACTCTCGGTCACCCTCTTCCACGGCCCAGTGTTTGTGTAAAAAAAGGGGCGGGGGTTGGGACCTTGGAGAATCCTAAAATATAGGATGTGGTAGATAAACAAAAAAGGGGGGAACACCGCGTCTCACGATGGGATGCCTCACCCCCAGTCCCCGAAGACCCCTCACCCCGGTGATCCTCCCCCAGTGGTCCACCCCCAGGAACTGGATCCAAAAGCGATGCCCCTGTCCTGGCCACCTAGATGACAAGTCCCTGAGGACTAGCAGGTGAGACACCCTCTAGTTTCTCACACACCACATATGTGGGAGTGACCGAGTGTAGCAAGGAGCTTGACCAGTCAAGGGGGAAGTCTCCCCCTAAGAACACTTTTGAAATATATGTGGTTATGGGTGCATTTTACAACACACTTTGAAAACAATGGGCAAAAAGCTGCATGGGTTGTAGTCGATTTTGTTGGGAAACACATGGAAAAAGTGGCATAGATGGCAAGTCACCAACATTGCACAGAAGCATTTCCAAAACAATGTTCTTGATGCTTTTGCCCAAAGAACAAGTTACTTACCCCTGGTAACATTCTTTCGACTGGACGTTCCTCCCACATATTCCTCATCTATGGTATCACCTATATCCAGCCTCAACTGCTTTGGAAATAATTTGGCCGATGGCGGCGTGCGTCGATGCAGTCGACTTGATGTCCCTCGAGGGGTTCCGTCTTGAGGATGACTTCATCAAAGGTATATATGGAATGCGCAGCATCCGTTGACTTCAGTTCTGTTTTTTTGTGTTTTTCTTACAGTAGAACTACCAGCATTAATGTGGTTTCGACCATACCAGACTCTGAAGGAGACGTAAAAAGTAATTCACAGAAATTCTACTGTAGGGTAGGCTGGGAGGGGCGATGAGGAATACGTGGGAGGAACATTCAGTCGAAAGAACGTTACCAGTGGTAAGTAACTTGTTCTTCAAATGGATTGTGTCCTCCCTCGTATCTCTCATCTATGATAGACTAGCTGGGTTATCTGGTGTTGCCCGTGTCTTTTCAAAAAAATGATCCAAGTAATGTTTCACCCCCTGCCTTACAGATTAAAAGAAAATAACTGCCAAAAATAGCATGATAGATTATTGTAAAAATTGTATTATCTCATTTCACAAATAAAAACATTTCAAAGATCACAGAAACTTGAATTGAAATTTGGCACAAAAGTGCTTTTTGGTAGACAATGTTTTTGGATCTTGCATCTGGAGAAAAGATGAACAGATTATTTGGTGTTCCAACTCTGGAGCAAGCAACATAAAATTGTCTGTGAGCAAAGCATGGGGCCTCCAAGTTGATTCCAGCAACATTCAGTGACTGTCCTTGGGCTTTGTTGATTGACATTGTTGTTTTGTTTCTGAAGGACAATGCTGCAGCGTTCAAATCCATCACCCACCATAACAATGGTAGGAGCATTGTACCTTCTTTCATGTTCTCCCCTTGGGGTTTTGTCTCCGCTGATCACAGCTTTGTAATCATCTGTTGGCATTTGTTCCAGTGCTGTCTTGAAAAGCTGAACATAAGCATTGTTTTCATGGAGCAATTGTTGCAAGTCCAAACCAATGTATTGGCGAACATCAGCATTTTTGAAACACCTCTGTTTTACCTCATTTGTCGTCTCACCCATGAAGTAGATTTGGAGAAATGTTGGCTCTTCGTTTGGAGTTGGGAGTAAAGATCCAGCTCGATGTTAGACTTGTCCCTGCACTTTGAAAGTTGGCATAAAGCCAGGTTCTCGAATTTCCTGAGTTGCACCAAAAGATGTCATTTGAAAGCATGAATTGTACTTGATGTTTCCAGGAAATGTTTTGATGTAGGTGTGGTC
The DNA here is from genome assembly GCF_040938575.1 of Ambystoma mexicanum. NCBI lineage: Eukaryota > Metazoa > Chordata > Amphibia > Caudata > Ambystomatidae > Ambystoma > Ambystoma mexicanum. The sequence continues at coordinate 974,823,284 of NC_090934.1, read as the reverse complement.
CCCATCATAAATCTTTCTAAAGGATCAGGAGGCGGGCAGAGAGGAGTTAGTTTGACTTTCCCATTTGATCAGCACATTCCTGGGGCTCTTCTTTCCATTTGTATGCTCCGCAATGAGTGCAAATGGTTTCCATGCTTCAAATCACAACATTTGGATGCATATGGTAATTGTGATTTACATCATAAGAAAATGCAGCTCTTTTAAAATCCCTCTGCATATTGTTTGCCCTGATGGTTGTGGCTCTTGTCTTCATGTTAGCAAGGCGTGCTTCAGTTTGCTCTGGTATCTCATTTGCCCTGGAGGATGTAGCTCTTGACCTCATGCAAAAAACAAGGGGGAGTACTGGGAGTCTCTCTGCCGGATATTAGTCCCAGTTACAAGAGCCTTACCCAGAGTCTTTAGCTCACTATCTTTCACAGAGGAGAAATAACCAAAACTTATCATTCTTTGTCCTGCCCTGAGGCAGTCCAGCGCAAAAATGTTAGGCAATTGTCTTCTGAACGAGTACCAAAAGCAACCGCAGACACGTATTTCAGTCTGGTTGGACCTCATTAGTAGGGTGGAGTCAGAGAGGTTTTGTGGCGGCTGAATCAGTGGCTGATGGCAAAGATGCCACTGCTTGAGTGGGCTTCGCACCTCTGCCTCATCCACCATGAGGGAATCTTCTTTGGCCTCTTTAACCAGCCATTCCTCTCGCTCTTCAATCCGAGGAGTAGAAGCAAAAGGATCTACCGCTCCAAGAAGGTCCACTGGGGTGAAAAGACTGAGGCTGCTTGATGGCGGCACCTAGAGACTTGGCTGCTGTCTTGGAGGTCTGCAGCTTCTCAAGGCTTTCATCAGCATTGCTGCCAAAAAGATGAGACCCGTCAAAAGGCATATTATGGAGTCTAGACTGTAAGTCCAGTGCAAATCCGAACTCCTTAACCACACAAACCTACGTATCACAGTGCTTGCTGCCATGGTTCTGCTGATACTGTCAGCAGAATCCAAACCTGACTGTAGAGACTCACACATGGCCTCTTTCCCATCTTTTACAATGGTCAGGAAGCCATCTCTTTCTTCCTCTTCGGGAATATGTTCAGTCGCCATGGATACACAGTCCCATAAGGTGGAGGTACATTGTGCAAGGGCACATGAAGAGTTGGTAGACTTGAGAGCCATGGCAGAAAATACATTCTTTGACCAGGCGTCTATACGCTTATCATCCTGATGTTTTTGGAATGTTCGGATAGGCAGCTTGTTTGGAGGTGGAGGTAGAGGTTGTTTCTTGCACCACCAGGCTTTCTGGGGTAGGGTGTTTAGATAAGTAGGTGGGGTCACTACTGGTAAGTCTATTTTTTTGTCAAATTTCTATTGACCTCCGGACTGATCCTGGTTCTTCCCAGTGTGCACTTACTCTTTTTTGTAGAGCAACATGAAATGGCAGGATTGGATCCCTTTAAGGACCTTTGTCCAGGATATCTGTGTTGTCATTCTGTTTGAATGGGAGAGCAGGCCTGCTCCATACCTGATAATCAATGACCTTGGTCATTAATTGCCTGTAAGAGGCATCTGCGTGATCTGCCAGGTCTGGCTTGCCAAATTCCAATTCTGTAGAGGTATCCACCCCACTGGCTTATTGTTAATTATCACACAGGTCCTGCATTCTAGACTCTTCCAATATAAAACTATCAGGAACATTAGGTGTGCCATATTAAAATGAGCATTATTGTCGATTGAAGGCTCATAGTCTTCAAAAAATACTTACTTGCCAATGGTTTAAAGGATTTTTGAATGTCCGGTGGAGGCATCGAGGGCTTCAAGCCAGATGCCTATGGAGTTGTCGTCAAACGTGGTTTTGGCATCGAAGTTGGTGTCTTGGACGCCGATGGCGTCGATGGTTTCGACGTCGACTTTTCCGTGGACTTTTTCGATTTTTCATCGACTCGAGACCTCAACGGCTCTCGATGCAAGATTTGGCTCTAGCCCTTTCCTTACCAGCTTTAGAAGGCACGGTAGGAGCATGGCCTACTTGCTTCGAGGGAGCTATTTTTGGGAAAATGTTTATAATTTCCTGCCTGAATGATTCCTATTAAGCCAGAGTCGAGGTCTTAGAAGGGCAAGATTTACTCCTCTGCAATTTATGATGTCTTTTCTTCGATTTTCTCATCGACGACGAGTGATGAGAGCTACTCCGTGACCTAGACCTTTTAGTTTTCTTCCAGCGAGGAGAGTCGTCTCTCAGTTCATCAGAGGAATGTTTTTTCGACAGGGAAGTCAAAGGGGATTTTTGAGGGAGTCTATCTACCGCCAATTTCCCTTTGCCCTCCTGCACAGCTTTTCCTGTTATTGATTGACACGACTGACAGGTCATCACAAACACACCCGATCTGGGTCCGTCAGCGACATTTTAGCACTGCAGTCTTGACATTTCTTAAACCCGGTCTTCGGGGTTGTTGGAGCCGAAGACGAAGACATTACGAAGTAATATGAAGCACGCCGTAGTTCACGAAGTGATAGCTCACTCGGAAAAACAGAACTAAAGCCAACAGGTGCTGCGCATTTCATATATACCTTCAATGATGTCATCCGTGAGACGGAGGCCCTCGAGGGACATCGAGTCGACCGCATCGACACACAGCGCCCTGTGCCAAAAATAATTGCAGAAGCAGCTGAAGCAGGATACAAAATTCATGGGAGGACACAATCCCTTCGCACCAATGCAGGCCAGTATGGCCGTGGAAGAATATTTTTATTTATTTCTAACGTGCCATAGACCGCAGGCATCAGGGCGCACAAATACACAATACATATGATTTAGAAACAAGACAGACGGGGAAAAGGCAGAAAAATACGTGTTTTTAATGTTTTTTTGGAAAGTGGTGTGTTTTTCTTCAGAGCGCATGGATATTGGAAGATTGTACCTTTTCCTTGGACCCGTTTGGCAGGTGGTACAGTAAGAAGGTGTGTTGAGCCTGATCGCAGAGTACTGTTAGGGATAGGTCTCGTCAGGATACACTTCAGGTAGTCCAGCGCCTTTCCATGTACGCACTTGTGGGTCAAGATTAATGTTTTAAATTGGATTCTCTTTTCCACAGGCAGCCAATGAAGCTCCTTCCGGAAATTGGAAACACGTTCCTTCTTAGACATGTGTGTATTACCCTAACGGCATCCTTCTGGATGATTTGTAACTTCTGGATGTTTTCTTTGATAGCTCCACTAAGTAGAGCATTGCAATAATCCAGTAGAGGCATTATTATGGCTCTGACTAGAGTTTCACAATTTTTTCGTGATTCTAGTGGGTTAATTTGCCGCAGTATTCTAAGATAATAGTGAGCATTTTTTGCAACGTTATTAACGTGAGCGTAAGAGTTGAGGGATGCCTCGAGTACTGTGCCAAGTGTTTTTACTTTATCAAGCAGTCATCGAGTATAAAACTAGCATAGGTTTGGCTTCGCTTACTTCTAGCTTGTTTGGTCGCACAAATCATGAGCTCAGTTTTTGAGCAATTAAGGCACATCCAATTGCTAACCATTCATTCCAGAATGTATGAGTAGATGTCATTAAGATTGGCTGCATCAGTCATGTTATCACCACTGAGGTCCATGATAAATTGAAAGTCGTCAGCATAGATGGTGAACATGGCTTAAACCTTGATGCCAGTAAAACATGCTTGGCAAAGCCAGGCAGGACGTATTTCCCTACTACTGCATCATGGTATAGTAAGAAAATATGTGCAGCATACTGGAGGCACTTAAACAGAACACTAAAGTCATTTATTCTTTCAAATACATTGAGCGGTTTGTGCTCACCCTCTCCCCGGTGTGATCAGTAGATTAGAAGCAATGCATAAGGTAACCTATGTGAGAAACCTGAGGGTCCTATCACAGCTACTACCCGTGGATCGTCTGTTCAGGTTGCCGCGGAAGGGCCACTGCTTTTGGATCCTGACCCTGGGGGTGGACAAGCGAGGAAGGATCACCTGGGTGGAGGGCCCTTTGGGATTAGAGGGAGAGGGTGTGTAACGCTCACCTGATTCCCACGGAGGCGCCGACCCGTTCTGGACTGCTACAACTTCTTCCACGGTAAAGCGTAGTGCTTGGAAGATGGACTGGACTGGACCCCCAAACCTCGTCTGTCTGGCCCGTAGAATAATCCTTCTGTAGATGGGAAAAGGGGGTTAACTGTCTGCTAGATTGTGTGTGAGATTCCCCCCTTTTTCCCCTTCTCACCCTCCTCGAACCCTAGCTGTGCCTTCCGCAGACTCTCACCTTAATTTCTGTATGGACGAGCTCTCCATCCTGCTTCTGACGCAGGGGTGCGTAGATTTCCAGTTACTTCACTGGATCTCGGATTTGGCGAGGGTTCGATGTCTGCTTGCCTTTACCAAAATGCTGCCGTAAGTATATAGTTCAAAAGATCAAGTCTTATTTGTCCCTTGGCCTTTGTTTAATTTTCAGGGACTAGGTGAGGAATCCGTGTGGAGGAATGGATTCGCCGAGGTAAGCTCAGGTGAGTACTTTTAATGAAGGTGTGCCGTAGTGGTTTGCTCCGACACCTTAATGAGTGTGTCTTATTTCCGCATAGGGGCCGGGGTACGGAAAAGCCAGAAAAGCCGCTCCGACCCGAAAAGGGAACTGAGGTACCAACAAAATTCAGGTAAGACTTAAGGTGAGTAATCTGTCCTTTTGCAATTAGTTCGTTGCTCACCTTGTTTTGTCCTTTTTCTCCGTAGGTCTTGACTGCGACCGATGTTGCCTATGGGCGCTGAAAAGGTTGCCAGCGCCACGCGAAGGTAAGTGGAAGCGGCGCGGCAGCGTGAGAAACGGAGCGCTTCTAACTATTGTCTCTTTTTTCCGTAGGTACTGGGATGCGGCCGATGTCGCCTAAGACCGCTGAAGAGCTAGACAGCGCCACGTGAAGGTAAGTGGAAGCGGCGCTGCAGCGAGCGATGAGATGCGTTTCTAACCCTTGACTTTCTTTTGCAGGATCGACGGAGTGAAGAATCCGGATGCTGGATGAAGGTAGGTAATGTCCTAATGCTTGCCTTTCTCTCCTTGCAGGTGTTCCAGGTGCTGGCGGGCGTGGCAGGAGCCAGGATGCAGGAGCCGACTCGGTAAGCGTCCGGCTGCAGATGCAGAATAACGCGAAGCACGTGTGGCCATCCGGGCGTGGTTTAAATAGCCTTGGAAGAGCTTCAGGTGAGTGTTCTTCCACTGGCCCCACCCGAGTAAGAAAAGAGTTCCTGAAAGAAAATAGTTCCTTCCCAGCCTTCGTTGGCTTGGAGCTTCAGACAGCATGGTCTGCCTCGGGTGAGTATGCAGCATGGTCTGCCTCAGGTGAGTTCACCCAAGCATTACCATATGTTCTGCCATGATGAGCCTGGCGCCTATGGCGCCAGGACAGATGCCTTTTATGAGCCTGGCGCCAAAGGCACCAGGACAAGGTCCAAAGAGCCCCTATAGGGTTTGCTGGGTCCTGCTTGGTGAGTATGAAGTCTGCTTCCGGGGACGCTGGGCCTGACCTGGCTCCTCGGGAGTAGGCATCATGACAGCACTCCCCCCCCAATACCCCCCCCCAAGGTTGTTTTCCCCGGGGGTTTTGGTTTGTCTGGGAAGGTCCAGTGACATTTTTTAATTAACCGAAGAGTATGTACATGGTCATGGGGTTCCCATGACCTCTCTTGAGGCCCGTAACCCTTCCAATAGATTAGATAGAAAAGCCTTGATCTTATCATTTTAGAATCTAAAATGTTCTTCATCTCGAACTCAGGTTCTCCCCTCCACTTGAATGGGTTCTGGAGGCTTGATTAGTCTGGTTCCAGGTTGCACAGGTTTCAAAAGTGACACATGAAAAACAGGATGTATTCGCATACGAGCTGGTAAATCCAGTTTAACGGCCACAGGATTGATTATGGCCGTAATGGAATATGGTCCCAGGTATTTGGGATTAAAAGTTTGAGGTCCTTTGAGTGATAAGTGTCTGGTAGCCAGCCAGACTTGGTCCCCAATCTGGTACTGAGGTGCCTCACTTTGATGCCGATCAGCACTTTTCTTGCATCTTTTCTTGGCTTGTTGTAAATGTTCAGTTGCTTCTTTGAAGGCTTTGGTAATTGCGGTATACAGCTGGTCCACTGCGGGTGTTCCGAGATCATGAGGTGGATCCAGGTCAGAGGTTCGAGGGTGAAGCCCATATAAAGTGTAAAAAGGACTTTGCCCAGTTCCAGAGTGCACAGAATTATTATATGCATATTCAGCTATCCAAAGAATGTCTTTCCAGTTACTTTCAGATTGTTGCAGCATACAACGTAAATATTGTTCAAGAGTGTGGTTCGTTCTTTCTGTTTGACCATCGGTCTGGGGGTGATGACTGGTTGATAGTCTTACATCGATTTGTGCCAATTGACAACATCTACGCCAAAAGTGGGAAATAAATTGGCTTCCTCAATCTGAAATCAGCACTGACGGAAATCCGTGTAACCGGACAACATTTTCAAGGAATTCTTTAGCTAGAACCGAAGCTGAAGGTAAACCTTTTAATGGAATGAAGTGTGCCATCTTGGAGAATAAATTCACAATAACAAGAATAGTGTTATATCCTGAACAGGGAGGTAAGTCCGTAATAAAATCCAATGACAGGGTGTGCCAGGGCGATGGCGGAATGTCTAACGGTTAAAGAAGACCGGCTGGTCTTTTCTTTTGGCCTTTATTTTGGGCGCACACACCACAGGACATCACAAATGATTTTACATCTTTTCGCCAAGAAGGCCACCAGAATTGTCTTTTCACCTTTTCCTCAGTTTTGGCAATGCTGGGGTGTCCCTCTATTAGTGTATCGTGATAACAAGAAACAACTAGCTTTTGTAAATCCGTGTGTGGAAGAAATAATCGTCCTCGGAAATAAGGTAAATCGTTATCTATAGTAAAATCAGATCCCTTTTGAACCCAGTCCTGCAAGTCTGTTGGGTCCAGGAGTTGTTTAACTCTAGTTTGGATATTTTCTAGCGATTGTGAAGAAGTCATACCTAAGATTCTCTGTTCGGGAATTATCGGCACAGGCTCTGAGTTAGTGACTGTGTCCCCCATTCCAATTCGGGATAGAGCATCCGCTTTGCCATTCTTACAGCCAGGACGGTAGGTGATTATGAAATCAAATTCAGCAAAAAACAGAGCCCAACAGAGCTGTCGAGATGACTGAGCCTTGGCGGTTTTCAAGTACTGTAAATTCCGATGGTCGGTGATCACTGTGATGGTATGTCTTGCGCCAAGGAGATAATGTCGCCAGGCCTTAAAAGCAGATTTAATCGCTAACAGTTCTTTGTCCGTGATGGCGTAGTTAATCTCGGGAGCCGAGAATTTTCTGGACCAGAATGCAACGGGATGCAGTTGGTTAGTCTCTGGGTCCCTTTGAGAAAGGACAGCTCCCATAGCTAGACTGGATGCGTCGGTTTCGACGATATAAGGGAGATCCGGGAGCGGGTGTTTCAATACGGGTGCAGAAGTAAATTTAGCTTTTAGTTCTTGAAAGGCTTGCTCAGCTTCTTTAGACCATTCAAAACGTTTATTTTTTCTTAAGAGTGCAGTGATGGGTTGAACCACCCGTGAAAACTCCGGAATGAACCTGCGATAAAAATTGGCAAAGCCAAGCATGCTTTGAACACCTTTTACAGAGCTGGGTGATGGCCATTTGAGGATAGCATCCACTTTTCGTGAGTCCATGTGGACTCCTTTAGGTGTCAGGATAAAACCTAGAAATTCGACTTCCGTGACATGGAAACACATTTTTCAAGTTTAGCAAATAGTTTGTGTTGGCGCAATTTCTCGAGGACTGCCCTGACATGGTTTCGATGATCAGATTCTGAAGAAGAGTATACAAGAATGTCATCGATGTATACGATAACACAAACATCGATGAGTTCCCTGAGGACATCGTTCATGAAATATTGGAAGGCAGCCGGTGCATTGCACAGTCCAAAAGGCATAACTTGGTACTCGAACAACCCATATTTAGTGCGGAAGGCAGTTTTCCATTCATCGCCTTCTTTGATTCGCACTAGATGGTAAGCCCCCCGGAGATCTAGCTTGGTGTATATGCAGGCATCTTTCACTTGGTCAAGGAGTTCAGGGATCAAAGGCAAAGGGTATCTGTTTTTGACAGTTATCTGGTTCAGTGCGCGGTAGTCTATACAAGTTATGAGATCGCCTTCTTTTTTTGGTACAAAGAATAAAGCCGAGGATGCAGGAGACTTAGACGGGCGAATAAAACCATTGGCTAAGTACTGGTCCAGATATTGTCGTAAATGAAGATTCTCGGGCTCGGTAAGGGCATAGATCCTGCTGCAAGGGGGTGTTGCTCCGGGTAGTAGATCTATGTGGCAATCGTATGACCTGTGGGGCGGTAGAGTATTGGCCTGTTCCTTTTGGAAGACGTCTTGAAACTCTTGGTACTCTGGCGGTATTTGCAAACTGACAGGAGTTACGGTAGCTAGGCCAATGCTTGTATTTCGTGGATAGCAGGTTTGTACACACTCTGGAAAGGTTATCCTCTTTGCTCGCCAATCAATTTGAGGATTGTGTGTTTCCAACCAAGGGATTCCTAGAATTACTTGAAATTGCGGAGCCTTGATTACGTCAAACACCATTGCCCCCCGATGCCCGTCTTGACCCAGCAATGTCACTTCCGTGGTGGAGTGAGTTACCGGCCCAGAGGCGATTTCGGTTCCATCCACAGTGGTGATGACATCTTTATTGGTTTTAGGGCAAAGAGGGAGGTTCATCCTAGAAGCCAATTCACGATCCACGTAGTTTCCTATAGCCCCACTATCGATGTATGCCTTAATTGCATGCAACCGTTCAGGCTGCTTTGGATTTACGAGGACCATTGGCATGGTGAAGTGCGAGGTCAAAGAGTTGGTTTTTAAGCTCGGCAAGCGGACCTCTACGCTTGTCGGGCGTGGTCGTTTCCCGGCTCAGATTCTACAAGATCTTTATCCGTGGCTCCTGCCACCTTTTTGGGCGGTTTTACAGGGCAGTCTCGTAAGAAGTTCCTGAAGTTCCACAGTAGAGGCACAATTGCATTTGCCGTCTTCTTTCACGCTCCCTTTGGGTCAAAGGTCCCTTGACTACTCCAATCTGCATAGGTTCAGTAGCATCGACACCCTTGGGGTGAACCTGGGCTTTGGCAAAAACCCGGGTTTCAAACCTGGACCGATCTGCTTTTCTGTTTTGAAGCCTGTGATCCAGTTGGACCACTAAGTCAATATAGTCCGAGCAGTCCTGGGGTGGATTTACGACCAGGGCCAAGACATCTTTAAGTTCTCCACGTAGACCTCGATGGAATAGGGTAATTCTCTTATCCTCGGGCCATCTTGTTTCCACAACTAACCTATTGAAGGTCGCAATGTAAGCTAAGAGGTCCAGATTACCCTTTCGTAGAGATAGGAGTTCGTTGTCCAGGGCCTGTCCCTGAGAATGCCTCGCAAAAAGTCTTTCCATACTTGTCTGGAAGGCTTGAAAGTTCTGAAGGATCGGGTCGTCTTGAGTAACCAATGGGATGGACCAATCGGCTGCGCTGCCGCTGAGATAAGAAAGTACAAAGGCTACCTTGGTTTGGTCATTCGGGAAGGCCCCAGGTCTGCAGAGGAAGTTCAATCGGCATTGATTCATAAATGCTGCAAATCTTTTGGGATCTCCAGCAAAACGTTCAGGCGAGGCCAGTGGCACGTTTCCAGGTAGATTGATTTGCACTGGATTAGTTGACGCCACAGGGGTGAAACTACCCCCTGAATTTGGTTGAAGAGTTTGACCAGCTTGACTCTGCAACAGCTGGCGGGCAAGATCATCAGTTCGTTCCTTTGACACAATTAACTCCCTCCGGAGGGCATTCGTCTCCTGGCGAGCGGAATGAACTTCGGCCCGTAATTCCCCTAATAGCTGGGCCAGCTGGTCTGTCTCGGAAGTTTCCATGGCGCCTGGGTAGGAAGTTATTGGTAGGCTTTGCGTTCTGTAACGCTCACCTGATTCCCACGGAGGCACCGACCCGTTCTGGACTGCTACAACTTCTTCCACGGTAAAACGTAGTGCTTGGAAGATGGACTGGACTGGACCCCCAAACCTCGTCTGTCTGGCCCGTAGAATAATCCTTCTGTAGATGGGAAAAGGGGGTTAACAGTCTGCTAGATTGTGTGTGAGATTCCCCCCTTTTTCCCCTTCTCACCCTCCTCGAACCCTAGCTGTGCCTTCCGCAGACTCTCACCTTAATTTCTGTATGGACGAGCTCTCCATCCTGCTTCTGACGCAGGGGCGCGTAAATTTCCAGTTACTTCACTGGATCTCGGATTTGGCGAGGGTTCGATGTCTGCTTGCCTTTACCAAAATGCTGCCGTAAGTATATAGTTCAAAAGATCAAGTCTTATTTGTCCCTTGGCCTTTGTTTAATTTTCAGGGACTAGGTGAGGAATCCGTGTGGAGGAATGGATTCGCCGAGGTAAGCTCAGGTGAGTACTTTTAATGAAGGTGTGCCGTAGTGGTTTGCTCCGACACCTTAATGAGTGTGTCTTATTTCCCCATAGTGGCCGGGGTACGGAAAAGCCAGAAAAAGCCGCTCCGACCCGAAAAGGGAACTGAGGTCCCAACAAAATTCAGGTAAGACTTAAGGTGAGTAATCTGTCCTTTTGCAATTAGTTCGTTGCTCACCTTGTTTTGTCCTTTTTCTCTGTAGGTCTTGGATGCGACCGATGTCGCCTATGGGCGCTGAAAAGGTTGCCGGCGCCACGCGAAGGTAAGTGGAAGCGGCGCGGCAGCGTGAGAAGCAGAGCGCTTCTAACTATTGTCTCTCTTTTCCGTAGGTGCTGGGATGCGGCCGATGTCGCCTAAGACCGCTGAAGAGCTAGACAGCGCCACGTGAAGGTAAGTGGAAGCGGCGCTGCAGCGAGCGATGAGATGCGTTTCTAACCCTTGACTTTCTTTTGCAGGATTGACGGAGTGAAGAATCCGGATGCTGGATGAAGGTAGGTAATGTCCTAATGCTTGCCTTTCTCTCCTTGCAGGTGTTCCAGGTGCTGGCGGGCGTGGCAGGAGCCAGGATGCAGGAGCCGACTCGGTGAGCGTCCTGCTGCAGATGCAGAATAACGCGAAGCACGTGTGGCCATCCGGGCGTGGTTTAAATAGCCTTGGAAGAGCTTCAGGTGAGTGTTCTTCCACTGGCCCCACCCGAGTAAGAAAAGAGATCCTGAAAGAAAATAGTTCCTCCCCAGCCTTAGTTGGCTTGGAGATTCAGACAGCATGGTCTGCCTCGGGTGAGTATGCAGCATGGTCTGCCTCAGGTGAGTTCACCCAAGCATTACCATATGTTCTGCCATGATGAGCCTGTCGGCTTTGGAGCCAGGACAGATGCCTTTTATGAGCCTGGCGCCAAAGGCGCCAGGACAAGGTCCAAAGAGCCCCTATAGGGGTTTGCTGGGTCCTGCTTGGTGAGTATGAAGTCTGCTTCCGGGGACGCTGGGCCTGACCTGGCTCCTCGGGAGTAGGCATCATGACAGGGTGCCTGAAGGCAAGACATGGTATTCCCCCCTCCTTCACTAACACTGACATACCCTACCCTCCCTCAGTCTTCATGGGATATTGTTAATCCTGTGCCATGTTTCCCTGTAGTTTCCCACCAAATACTAAGAAGACGAAGAGGCAACTAAGAGTAATGCACACTTCCTATGGCAACACCACTCTAGTACTGGGACGAAGAAGAGTGGTCTGGATGGATCCAGTAATGATAAGTAAAAGATTCCTTATTATCACACTAACAGGCTTATACAAGTTCAGGCAATTGAGTCTAACTTGACTCACCTGCAACTTGTTTGAAAGTGTAAAGAGTATAAAAGGTGGAGCTCAAAATCACAAGGCGACAGAAGGGAGAGAATGAGCCGTGTTGGCACAAGAAGCAGAGACACCAGTAAAGATCCCGGGAAACATGCAAGAGGGGACCGAGAACCCGCTTCTTGGAAGAGGTGCTGCTGAACAACAGAGCAACTAAAAGAGCTATCCGCGCCCAAGCCCGGGTGAAACTGGAGTTGCGGAAGACGCCGGGGATGCGGACCGCGTCTGAAGGAGAGCAGAGATACAGAGAAGCCAATGTATGTGTGGAGATGTGCCTGGCGAGCTTGCGGCTTGTTTCCAGGTCCGGGAGAGCAGCCAGGAGGAGCTGCGAAGAACCGGTAAGTGTCAGAAGACACTGGGGAGACCGGATTAAAGGGACAGTAAAACATAGTATGAACTTTGAACTTTACACTTGCAAAGATCAGAGAGGCTGTCGATAAGAACTGCAAACGTGAGAAAGTCAAAAGTATGACAAGTCGAGAACTGGTATCAAAGAGTGTTACAAGGAATAAAAGTGTAGAACGCGAAAGCCCAAAACAGAAGAGCCTATGAAGGGCCCAACAGCTTTGGGGAGACTTATTGCTGTGCGGCCTGTGATAGGTGGACTGTGCGGTCTGACAACTGCACCAAGATCAGAAAGTCTCCTAATGTGAACATTACAAACATCAAGAATGAAGCCAAAGAACAAGTATAGCGTTTCTGGTTGCATGACTTGTGATGGGTGGACTGTGTGGTCTGATAACTGCACCTAGACCAGGAAACCCTGAATTGTAAACGGCTGTAAAGAACTGTGAAGCAATTGGTGAAGCAAACCTGAAGATGGGTGAATGGACCCTGTGCTTTCTTTTGTATTTTGAGCAAATGAAACCAACGTGAACATGGAGTTAACGTCTTGGGGAAAGGAACCCTGAGAGTCAAACAAATAGAGAGCTCTGTCTTGGGGAAGGGAATGCCAGGACCTCTGTTTTGAGGCGACAGTGCTATATTCGAACTTGGAGAAGGTACTTTCAGAATTTGAGCAAACCCTATTGAAATTAACTTCTATTGGAACTGTATTGAACTTGAAACAGGGAACCCAAGAAGAATTCAAGCTGAAAGTAGCTTAGTCTTTACGTTTGAGCACTTCTACTTTGCTGAGAAGATTCCCACACCATGTTTTGTTATAGTTGCGAGGACAAGCATATGTTTTTACACAGACAGACAGACTTATTTTGGACTTGCAGACACAGGGCCTCATTACGACCCAGGCGGAGGACCATGGTGCTAATAGCACCATGGTCCATGCCGGTGTCCGCCATGGCGGAATGAGGAATTACCACCCCATTCCGAGGTTGGTGGGGCGGTAATTCCCCATGCCGCCATGGCCCTTGCCCATTCCCATTTTTGCCCCATAGGGCTCAATGGGCATGGGGAAGGCGCTAATAACGGTACCGCAAATTACGGTACCGTTATTAGCACCAAAGTCCCTTTGCGGGTCCCTACTTTAACGGCTGGAAAAACCAGCCGTTAAGGTCGGGTCCTGCAAAGGGACCTCATAATCAGGCGTTAAGGGTTTAACGGCGCTGACACCTTTTACGACGCCGTTAAACCTTTAACGCCAGGGTCGTAATGAGGCCCACAGACTTTCCTTAGTTTCTTTAGGCAGGGAAAACCTCACTATAGTATAGGGCAAGTTAGGCGTTACACCATCCTGATCGTTAATAAAGTTTTGTTTAGAAATATACATCTGTTGTCTGTGTCATCTCTCGATACCATGCTTGTCTCACACCGAACATAGCATAAAGAAATGCAATGTATCATTAACATTATGATGATTACAATTCGAACAAATTACTGCCTAATACTGCACAGAAAACTGGCTTATAAGCTTGGCAGGAGGTACAAGAAGGTGAATGAATGCTGCTCCCGATTAATAGTTTCAACTGATTTTTATGGTGTCTTTGCTGATCCTCCCCAAATCCAGCATATTCAGAGTAACCTGGCTCATTATGGTGGCCCGTCGGAGGCAAATGTGTACATTGCAACAGTATAAAACATTCTCAAATAACTGGCACTATCGTAAGTCATGGCCTGAATGATTTTATTGGGGGAACAACAAAGCCCAGCTGCCAACTAAACTAGGGTTGAGCTTTGGTTTAGCCTCTGAAAACTTCACAGGTTGCACTCAACGAGATAGTGTTTGGAAAAGATAGTTTAAGTTCTGTAGCCTGTTTGTTGTGGATGGGGGTTGCTGGCGCCTGCAGCGTATCTAGTATCCTAACATCAGAGTTGGGCTTGCTGGTATTTACGGGCATGTAGGGTGTAAGTACACCTGGAAGGTGGTGTTTCTAAGGGGCTGAATGCACGACTGGGAGCGGATAGGGCTGTAGAATTAGCACTGCTGCCAGAATTATTTTGGGCTGAGTAAACATCCAAGTGGGTTTTATTACAGGCCGTCAATATTGGTTAAGCAACACACAGCATTGTTGGGTTAAGAGAGGAGGTAAAAGCTGGATCAGTGATTGCAGCACAGATGTAACTGCAATGATCACACCACAGTAACCAGTTATGGCAAGTGCCAATAAGCACCATTTAAAAAAAAAAATATATATTAATAGATGGATGTGTGTGTCTATATAATATAACAAACACCAGTAAAGTAATGTTCACCATAACTTTACTAGTGTTTGCTAAACATGTCCTAGCACTCCAACCACAAGACAGTCTGAATATTATACACCGATGATCCCCAATAAGGGTGAAACCAGGTATATAGAGGTCTGCAGTCATGAGAAATGTTTGTCTTGGGCTGATTATGCTATGTATAAATTAGCACTGGCTTGTAAGACAAAGTCAATTTTCTGGATCAAAAGGCTTGGATTTGAGTTAATTTACATATTCACAATTCCTTGCTGATGTGGCTCTGAACTGGAGGTGAACTTCCAACAATGGTTGGTTACTAGGTGGCGTTGTGGCATGTGTGACTTGGCTCAAATGGAAAATTTGACATATATATCCGCACATCATGGTTTAGTGCTGGCCAAGTTAGGACGTTGGTGCTTAAGAAGGTGAAAGTGGGGGTTGTCACTGCTATGGGCATTGTCATTTCTTAGTCCTGTTTTATATTTCACAAAGCCTGATTGAAAGAGAAAGCTTGCTGCATCCCCTAGCTGCTTCTTCCCCACAATAGTGTTCCCTATTAAGTGCAGGGCCTTCGCCGTTGACATAAATGTAAAATGCAATTAACAAACACCAAAACTATTGGCTTTGTCAATGCTTATTTATTCAGCTATTGTGATGCTGTGACGCACTGCTGAGGAAAGAAGGGCAGTTGGTACCTGATTGAACATTAACAAAATATGAGCGGTTCTTCTTGCTTTAAGCCACACGATTTTCTCAGTATGGTGTATCTTTGAGGAGTGAACTTCAGTTATGGACAAACAGTACTAAAAATGAAGAGGCTACATGACCAAATATTTAGGTTTTGCATACAACGCATAGTGTAGAAGTGCTGCAACTCTCAAGGAGAGCTGCAAACATAAGCGAAATAGTGAGCGTTTATAGTTTTTTTAAAAAAACTTTATTTATCGTTGCACATACATTTATGTAATCCTCATTACAACCTTATATCATAAACAATTAGCTTCCCTCTGAGTCCGAGTTTTCGTGTTCTGCCGTGTCTGCCAAGTATTGTTTGTACCTTGCCCATATATTTCTGGGCTTAGAGGAAGGCAGCTCTGAGTCTGCATACAACTCTTCAGTGTCGTTAGTCCATACCATGTCTCTGTCCCAGTCCGCCTTAGTTGGTGGGTGTGCATTTTTCCACTTCATTAATATTGCTCTTTTGGCTATTAATAGGCTCAAGTTCAATAGTTTTCGTCATGTCGGGTTCATTTTCCCCACCGCCCCCAGCTAGCATATCCGCGGTGACCATTCCACCGGTTGATCTGCCATCCCATCTAGAGCGTCGCAAACCTCTGTCCAGTGGCCTCTCAGCTTTATACATGCCCAGTGCATATGATATATATTAGCGTCTTCAGTGTTGCATCTCGGGCAGGTTCCCGGTGTGGCAGGGTATATTCGTTTAAGCTTTAATGGAGTATAATGTGTCCTATGAACAATTTTATAGTGAATTAGTTTGAATCTGGAATTGCATGATATTTGTTTGGTCAGTGCACAGATCTGGGACCATTCTTGACCCTCTATCTGTTGCCCCAAGTCCTGCTCCCACTTGCTCCTGGCCGTATGATTCTCTACTGGGCGTGTCTGCATTATATTTTTATACAGAGCAGAGGCTGTGATTTTTTGTGTCCCCCCTGTAAACATATATCCTATCCCCATGTTTATCTTAGGTTCATTTGGGTAGGTAGGGAATACATTTTGTGTGGCGGTTTTTAACCGAATATATTGTTGTTTATGTTAATTTTATTTCCCACTATATCCTTGATTTCTTCCCATTGCACAAAGCACTTCTCGGGAAATAACTGTCCCCATCTAGTGATGCCCTGGGCGCTCCAATGCATTGCCACCTCGCTATCTATAGAGAAAGGTGTGTGTGGATCACCCCAGAGCTGCATACTTGAGTGGTATAGCCTGTCCGTGCCAAATATGTCAGCTATTTTGGCCCATGCCGTGGTTGTTACCTTTGCGGGATCTATGGTATTATAGTGCTTGGGGGTTGATCTGGTTATCTTGTGTAGTGCTGTGATCGCTTCCCATTCTTCCAGGGTGGGAGGTGGGGTTCCTGGGTTAATAAAGTGTGTGGCCCATTGTGCTGCATAGCGTGCCTGTGCCGCCAGGTAATATAATTCCAGGTCTGGTGCCATCAGCCCACCCTTCGGATACGTATCTGTTAATATCTTCCAGCTTAGTCTAGGATGTCCTCCCCAAACGAACGCAATGCAGGCACTGTTCATTTTGGCAAACAGGGCGCGACCCGGCCAGACCGTTACTGTGCTGAACAGGTCGAACAGTTTTGGTAATATTATCATTTTGATTAGGGCTATTCTCCCCATCATTGATATGGGTAAGGCGCTCCAGCGTTTCATTTTAGTGCATAAAGTGTCAGCTAGTTTGCTATAGTTTAGGGCACGGGATAGTTTGGCTGTTCTCGCAATGTTTGCCCCAAGGTACAGAATATGCACCGGGCTCCATATGAGACCATGCACATTTTGGGGTTGCATTGTATTGTCTGTGAGCGGGAATATCTCTGATTTGTTTGGGTTAAGGCGTAGGCCAGAGTATTCACCGAACCTTTTGACTTCTGCCAGGACCTTGCCCAACGAACGATCCGGTTTCTTTAGATATAGTAAAATATCGTCAGCATATAGTGTTATGATTTGTAGTTTGCCCTCGAGCCATATTCCATATGGGCTGTAGCGGGACCTAAGAATATCAGCCAGGGGTTCTATTACTAGGGCGAACAGTAAAGGTGATAATGGGCAACCCTGTCTGGTGCCTCTGTGTAGCTCTAGTATGTCTGTTAGGGTGCCATTGATTCTAATTTTGGCAAGGGGACATGTATATAATATCTGAATCCATTTCATGAAGTTCAGGCCAAACCCATAGTTTCGTAATACCCCAAATAGGAAGGGCCAGGAGACAGTGTCAAATGCTTTTCGCATATCAAGGGATACGCTATCCCTTGAATTTCGAGGGATATTGCGGCCAGGATTTTGTGGCATCGTCTTATATTCGTTGCTGTGGACCTGCCCATAATAAACCCTGCCTGGTCTTCATGTACCATATAGGGCATCAGTGGTGTAAGTCTGGTTGCTAGTATCTTTGCTAAAATCTTGGCGTCTGTATTTATTAATGACAGCGGCCTATACGAACCACATTCCCCCGGGGGGTTCCCTGGTTTAAGCAGTAGTGTAATTACTGCCTCTCTAGTGGTTTCAGGGAGTTTACCCTTGTTTAAGGCTTCCGTCCATACAGCATAAAGTCTGGGAGCTAACAGGTGGCTGAATTCCTTATAGAATTCTGCCCCTAGTCCGTCTGTACCGTTGGGAAGTGCTTTGATCGCCTCCACTATCTCTGCCTCCGTGATTGGATTCTCTAATGATTCCCTGGTAGCATCGGCTATGAGTGTCGTTGGTATTTGAGAGAGATAATGTTCTATCTCTTCATCAGTGACGTTGCACTGAGGGGAGTACAGCTTTTTATAGAATGCATAGAATGTTTCTTTCACCTTACTATGATCTGCGTTCACTGTGCCATCCGCTATTTGTATGCATGGTATGGTTGTTGGACCTCTTTCTCCCCGTACTGTTCTGGCCAGAAGTCTCCCTGGGCGTTCACCTTCCCCATATCGGCGTGACACGGTTGGCTTATCGAAGTATCGGATCTCCTGATCCGCTGCTTCTGTATATTCATCTAGTTTAGTCTTTATTTCTGAGCTAAGATGTGATGATGGGGTGTGTGCGTACTGAGATTGTAGAGATGTTATTTGTGTCTACCCCCGATATCTTTGAGGATTCCGCATTCGGTGGATATTGAATGACCTCTAATGCATACCTTAAATGCTTGCCACAATATTGCCTGACTGGAAACAGAGTTTTCGTTAATGTCAAAGTATTCTTGTATCTGTTGCACCATTGTATTTTTATAGACCAGGTCCCGCAGGGCTGCGGGTTTAAATCTCCATGGGGGTCTGTTCACCGTACTGCCGGGAATTTGTAGTGTTAGCTGCATTGGCGAATGATCGGAGTATGTTCTGGGATAGATATGGGCACTAGTAACCCAAGACAAGACTTCATTGTCTACCAGCCATAAATCTATTCTTGAATGCATGTCATGCACTGTGGAGTAATATGTATATTCTCTCTTGGAGGGGTGTAATGTTCTCCATGCATCTTTTAGATTTAAATCTGACATGTGTCTAAGTATTTTCTGTGCTACCTTGGTTAATGCTCTTGTTTGTGTTGATGTGCGATATAAATGTATGTCAAGGATGGTATTAAAATCTATGCCGCATATCACATAGGCCGTGGGGTAGTTTGCCAATTTTTCAAATGTTGTGGAGTAGAATTCTGGGAGATCGATGTTTGGGCCATATACATTTAGAAGGATTATCTCCCTGTCAGAGTGCCATGGAGTAACACATACCTCCCCTCAGGGTCACATTCAGCATTCATACTATTAAACAGCAAGGTCTTACGTATTAAAATCGCAGCCCCCCTCGCCCGTTTGGAATATGTTGTGAAATATTGGTGTGTCCCCCAGTTTGGTACCAGTTGCCCTTCTTGCTGGGG
The DNA here is from genome assembly GCF_040938575.1 of Ambystoma mexicanum. Lineage (NCBI taxonomy): Eukaryota > Metazoa > Chordata > Amphibia > Caudata > Ambystomatidae > Ambystoma > Ambystoma mexicanum. The sequence continues at coordinate 974,804,203 of NC_090934.1, read as the reverse complement.
TCCTGTGTGGGTTTCCTGCAGAAAAATTATCTTAGGGCTCTGTCTATTGATATATGCTAGAATCTTCCTTTTCTTGATGCTGGATCCCAAGCCTATTACATTCCAGCTCAGAATTTTAATATTGCATGTGCCTACTTTAGCCATTCTCTATGAGGTAATTGCAAACATATGCATGCCAATATATTTCCGTTATATGCTTAAAAACCTTTGTGCTCAGTGCCTGCGTGCTTTTTGTTTTAATGCCATTCTTTCCGTAACTAAACCCCAACAGTCCCAGCTTGACCCCTCCCCCCTCCCTCACAATTCCCCTAACTTCAACTGTGCCCTTTGAGTCCCAACCCTCCCCACCCATCAACTTCACTTGCACCTGCTACAGGGGGGGCTGTAGCGTTTTCCAATGCCCATGCCAACATTGGGTGTGTATAGTGTATCCGGTTCTGCGTTGTTGCGCTCACTCATATTGACACCTGTGGGGCAGTGCTCATCAATACAATTTGTAGAATAAGTCATGAACACCACAAATGTGGGCCTCCCAAGGGGGGGCCTTTGCTGTTGCCAATCCATTTAATGACATGAACGTGCTTGCTGTTATAGGTTCCCCTCTGTTCTAGGTTGTCCAGTTGTAGAGGGGATGTGTGTTTCAACAAAGTTTGCCGCCTCCTCTGAGAATGTGAAGAAATATACTTTGTTCTGATGTTGGATTTTGAGTCCGGCCGGATAAAGCAAAGCGTATTGCACTTGTCGTTCTCGTAGCAATTTCTTGACCCCTGTGAAAAGTTTCCTTTCTTGTTGCATCGCCAGAGTAAAGTCCGGAAAGATACATATGATGTTGGCCTCCCATCTTAGCTCTTGTTTTTCTCTGGCAGTTTTCAAAATCAAATCTCTAGCTCTGTAGTTTATCATGCGGGCTATGATCGGTCTAGGATATGCCCCAGGTTTTGGCTTTGGGGCGAGTGACCTGTGTGCCTGTTCCACTATGATCATTGGTGACCATCCAGGGTCTCCCAGGAGTGTACGCAAAAGGTCTTCTACTGCCTTTTCCATGGACCCTTTCATTGCCTCCTCCGGAACTCCAACTATGCGAATGTTGTTACGCCGTGACCTCGCCTCTAAATCTTCGCATTTGGATTTCACCGTCCCCAGTTCTATTGCCATTGTGGACACCGTGTTCTTCAATGTCTCTAGTGCGTCTTCTGTGCCCGATATTCTCGCCTCTGCCTCAGTCATGCGCGACGTTGTTTTATCTAGTTGTGTTTTGATGGAGGCCACATTAGCTGTAATCCCGTCCAGTTTGTCGCTGAGGGCTGAGAAGCCCTGCTGCATGGCTAGAAAGACCGCCTGAGGGTCCATCATCGGCACTGAGGGGGGGGGGGGGCTGTTTTTTCCTGTGAGGGCATTTCCTCATCCATCTCGGGTTCCGTGTCCTTCTTTATTGCTGTTGTGTATTTGTCAATGGTTCCTCTACTCTTCTTAGGGCCAAAGCTCTTGCGCATCGTTCTTTCTCAGAGGGGGTGTATCCGGAGGAGTAGCTCTAGAATCCACCTTTCCAAATTTCCTATACCTGGTGGGTACGGCGTGAAGCCAAAGCAGGCCAAGTGTAGGGTGTTCAACTCGCCTTTTGAGGCGATATTGCGCACCCGCAGGTGTACTATCTGTGTTTGAACACCGTTACCAGTGGTTCTTTCTTGTTGCCAGCCCCTGACCTTTGTATGGATTTGTAGTAACTACTGTGGTGGCTTGAAGGCTAGTCCGTTGACAGGGATAATCTTACATTGGTCTTGTCTGGAGAGTGCACACATTCAGCGCATTTTGGAATTATGACTTACACGCCCCTTTCTCTCTTCAAACGGTTTCCCCAACTGCCCAGGCGCAGTAGAGTGCGGGCTTATAGCCCGTGCTATGTGTCTTTGCCCTTCCTTGATCCCCGATTCATGCGGGGGGGGCAGCCCCTCTGTGCCGTTCGCCGCCCAAGAGCCAAGTACAGTTTTTAGGGGGCTCAATAGTCTGACTTTAGGTTGTTACTCCCTGCAGGGGTCACAAATGTTTGCTCAGTTGTCCACTCCTGCCCATTTCAGATGGCCTCCTGAGTGATCCCTTACCTCTTCTTGTAGGGGAAGGCATGGTATTGGGAGTGTTCTAGTTAGTGCTTGTGCGATTCCTCTCAATATAAGGCCGCTTAATGTTTTGGAGTGACGTTGACTCGTTGCAGCATGGTTCGCCGATGTTAGCACGTCGTGTGGCAGCAGGACTAGATGAGCCCCGACTCGATCCCTGTGGAATGGTGAGCCGTGCCTTGGAGGCAGAGGAGTGTCTAGATTGCCATCAGGGGGGCACAGGGGGCAGGAACGATATCTCACCGCACCCCTCACCCGCTCATCAATGTTCTGGATCTCAGGGGGCGCCGGGACCACCCCCAAGTTGCCGGGTCTCCAGCCTCACCCCCCCGGGGCCTCCAATTGTCTAAGGGGCCAGCTGCGTGGCCTATGGGCAGTCCGCGGGCGTCGCGGGACGCGCAGTCTCTTCTCACCGCCTCACTGCTGATTCCTAGCGTCCCCGCGTCCCTCCTCTTCCAGAGCTGCAACAGCAATATGTCTGGGGGGGGGTCTGCAGGCGCTCTAAGGGATCCTGAGCGCCCGCGACTCACGCCCGGGCACTGATGGACCGTGTGTTCCTTCACCATCACTCGCGCTGGTCTGGCACCGGGCTCCTCCCCTCAGCCCTCGGCGTGTCTCTGGCCCTCGTCTTTCGCTGCACGTGGGATCTGAATGGCGTAACTCGGGATTTCCTCTACCTCTCGCCTCCAAACTTCGTGTGCCCGCTCAGTGGCTGTTGCAGCACATTCTTTGCAAAAATCTTGAAGAACCGGTCCCAAGTTGTGATTATTTCGGCATTTCAGCCATGGATTCCGCCGGAGCTTACACAGGAGCAACCATTCCCTCTTGTGCGCAACAGCGCCCCGAGCGTTTATAGTTTTGAGATATAAGCAATTGATACTGCTATAGGAACCTGCAAGTGGAGTGTCTTCAACGATCAACAACTGTATAAAATAAGGAATCAGGATGAAGAATGTAGATTAAAGAACAGACCATTGATGAAGCAATATGGCGCATAAAACACTTTTATTTTCGTTGATGTTTGCCCTGTGCATGCACTGGGCATGATTTTAAGAGATTGAACTTCGTCTCTATTTTGGCGCTAAAAAATAAAACGTGGCAGGTAAGGTTTTTACTCAATAGTCTGCTGGATCCTGGCACAAGAAGTTAGTCACAAGCAATGTTTCTATGCACAGGCATTACAATTCAAAATGACCCTAAAGTAATACATTGCAAAACAAGGTATAATGTTTTGCACTGCCATATTCATGTCTCTTAAAATTGTTATCTTTCAGACTTGTGTCACTGTGCAAATGTCCTTGATCTGATGCTGGGTGAGTTGGTTTCTTCAGACCCCTCTGTCTCTCTGATGGAAAGGATGGGAAAAGCCCACATTGCTTCTGCACTAGTTCTTTGTAGTATCTGAACCACAACTCCCAACAGACCATTTGTTTTATTCATTGGTCTTTGACAGCATCACTATGATTGATATTTGCAGGTTGGGGATCACAGCTCTCAATAAGCAATATGTTTGTAGTTCATTTTGTTTGATCAGCACCACCATGGAAGGCTTTCAACCTGAGGGAAAATAAACACCCAACAGGCAATGCTTCTCTCATTCACTTGCCTTGGATAGCATCACTTGCCTTGGATAGTGACGACTCTTTGGAGTTTGGGAATATGAATTCCCAATGTGTAATGCTTTTCTGATTCACTTGTCTTTTTTTAGCTTGTCTGAATTTAGTCTTTGGAGTAAATTAACTGCAATTGACAACACACACTTCTTAACTAGTTTATTTGACTTTGCTGGCTCTAGTTAATTTGGCTTGGTGAGCTCTGGTGCTCTTGACTTTGTCACTGCCTCTGTTCTAAGTCTTTGGAGACCATCAGAACTCCCACAATGAGATTCTTCTTGGTTCACTTGACTTGATCAGCACCTCTGTGCCTTGTTTCTGAAGTAAATGAAAGAAAGCTCCAAAAATGCAATTCTTCTCTTGTTCATTTGACTGTGGCAGCGTATCCACTCTGTCTTTGGAGTGATTGAAAAACAACCCCCACAGTACATCTCTTCCCCAAGGTCTGCCTCATTACCATTACAGTATCTTCCTTCAGGGTCTCGGTTTTCCGTCAGTCCCGGCCAACAAACGCCTCTCCAGTACTTCTTGATCTCTCAGTCCTCTGGAGCGGTCTCTCCCAGTGAATGCATTTGGACGTTTTCGCCTTTCCTTTGGTTACATCCCCAGTATCCAATGTGTTGGAGCAACTTCATTCTCTCACACCCAACATTGGCTGGTTATCTCTACATCAGCCTACATCAGTGTCTCTTGCTCATCTTTCCACTGCTCTTTCAACAGGTAACTTCTGTGAAAGTCTTCATGAACAACCTCATCTGACAACTTTTCATGAGGATCTGCAACCTTTTGGTCGGTTAGTGCTCAAGCGATCTGAAATACCATTAGAATCACTCTCCACACAGCTACTGCTTTCCCACCTGGTACTTTTAGAGGTCTCTGGAATGGCTCTCGGCTGTGTGTCTTCTTCTCTAGATTCTCTTCATTAACTACACTTCTTGCTCTTGTTTCTGTCTGCTTTCTATTTCTCAAATATGTACCTCCTCTCTGGGGGTGGAGGGTCAAGTGAATACCAAAATGGAAAAAAGGCTCTTCTTCGCCTGGTGTTCATGCAGCAAACTGCTCTATTTCATCAATCATGAGAAGGACAGGTGCATTTCTGTCCGACCAAGACATGATCAAAATGTAGGTTGAAAGCCTACTCTAAAAATGTGAAAGCTGGAAATTGGAGGATAATTGTAAAACATTACATGTTCAAACTTAATACATGAGCTGGGAAATCGCCAAATTGGTTTTAGGGATGGATTTGGTGATATCAGAACTATACGCTCAAACTAAGCTCGAAGGCCAAATGGGTCAAGCCACATGCCAGTTTAACAGGTTAAAAGTTGACAAGATGCTAGATTGTTAAATATGTGTTTGACCACGTGAACTGTATGAGGGACTCGTCCTTTGTACAAAGAAAGAATAAAGTCAGCGTGGTGCGGGAACAACCTTTTCAGATACTATGGAACTGGCGACCTCTTCCTCACTTTGCCAAATAATGCAACGACAGAATATTTTGTAGACAGATTTCTAGGGTCCCTCACTTCTATGCCTGAAAACATATTTTCTACAATGAGAAAGATACATTGGTTGTGTTGTGACACTTGAAGTCTGAAATAAAGGGAATGCAGTTAATTTAATACCCGCAGCATTCACATACATTAAGCCATGCCGAATGGTGGAAAATGGTTGAGAAAAAGAAATGCTACCTTCGTTTCCTACTGATTGTTCATTTTCCTCATCGAGCTCAAAAAGGCCACAGCCTGCCGTGTCAATGAGTAGCAAAGGAGTACTCGTCTCCTCTGTTTCAGCAACTCCTGGCAAATCCCTAATAATAAATAAAACAGACACCAATTTAGCAAAAGGAAAATGTGTGTGTGTTAATGTAGGACATTTCCTCAACTGCACAGCAGGTTGAGCAGGGTGTGGTACGATGACATGGAAAGAAAACAGTGCTTCATTAATAAAGCTTCATATTTGTATAATTTCTCCCAGACAGCAACAACCCGTCATACAGTGTACATTTACTATACTTTTGCATATGGACGTGAAGTACTTTTTATGGCGTTGAAATAGCCAACTGCAGAGTCTGGTTGGCTTAGCAGTTTCCGAAGGGAAACACAGTGTCAGCTGTGTGCCAGTGAAGTTGTGCATTTCACATTAATATTTATAAACACTAAACCATTTGCATTTTCAGTAAAAAAAAAACTCATGCATTTTATAATTCTGTGTTAGTAGGTAGAAGAAACATATGGCATTCAGGTGGTACTGACTTAGGACAGAGATGTTTTTCTCTCAATATTAAATATAACTTTTTATAATAATTTTATTGTGATATAATCCAACATTTGGACTTTACACAACATGTAAAACACATAAAACAGATAGAGAATATAAAGCATATACAACTGTAAAATTCAGCAAATAATTCAACCCATAATAATAATAATACATACATACAATTCGTTCATTACAAAATAGCAAAGCAAACTCAGAAGAGACCAGGAGAAGGAGAAAAGATGTGAGGCGGAAGAGTAGGCCCTTAGGTACCATTGACCCAATTTCATTGGTCGGGCAATAGTATGTTGGCACGCCGTCAGACTCTAAATAGGGCAAGCTGCAATGAGATGGAATACAAATTTAAGTAGTAGTCCCAAAAGGAGTCTGTAATAATTGCCTCATAAGTGTGAACAAATTTGCCCAGCCTACACATATATAGAGGCCCCAGTTCGGCACATTGGGTAAGAACGTGTCATGCTGTCTCCATCTGACCAGGTTTACCAAATATTCGACAGATCTGGAGGTCCGCAGGTACTTTCAGGCAGAGGCCCACCACAGACAATACCAGGAGTTGGTTTATATGCAACTTTAATATAAATATTACTTTTTATTTCCATTGAAAGATATATAAAATGCATTGCATATATCTTTTGCATTGGTTTTACACATTAAACATTTCGGCAAACGGCTTAAAATCTAATTCTGGAAGAAAGGCATCTAGATCCCGGTCACTCATATGATGTCCTAAGTTTCCAGCAGAATTTTATTGAAACAAGTGGACATGACAGAGATACAGAGAGTTGGGAAGATATGCGTGTAGTGATCCTGCATGTCTTATGATGCACACTATGAGCGGGCATACACCTTAGGGATTGTAATGATATTAATAAAGGAGGAAAACAGTATGTTACAAGAATCGTCGCTGGAAGTTACTTTGTTGTTAAATTTTTAGTATTTTTCCAGTATAGAGAGTGCAAAATCTATTAGTGAATAGATTCTGATATGTTTAATACAAAGCTCCCTGCATTTCGGGACAGGGGGGCCTTCATAAGGAGTGCTTAGTATTTGTCAGGGCATCATGAAGCAAGACACAGAAAACAGATTAAAAGTTCAAACAAACTTACTTTATTTATTTAACTTAAATGTCAGGATGGATGAATTGATGCTCAACTTGCCCTAAGCTAAGGTGGGATTTCCCTACCTAAAGAAACTAAGGACAGTAAAAGTCAAAGAGTTCAACTTAAACACTCTGTGTCCGAAACCTATGCTTGCTTTCACAATTAAAGCTAAACAATGTGTAGGGATCTCAGCAATAAAATAAACAGTGTTCCAAAGTTCTGAGCTTCTTCCAGCTTCTGGCTTACTTTTCAGCTTCCCTTTTCAAGTTCAAAACCGTTCCACAAAACTCTCAGGGTTACCTTCCTCAAGTTTAAGACATTTAAACAAAGTCTTGGAGCTCCCTTCCCCAAGTTCAAGACAGAACGTTCACAGATCACACTGAACAGTTCTCAAAGGATTGGGGTCCTCCCCAACCCTATTACGAAGGGTTATTTATCTGGTTAACCAATGCACATTGGCTACAATAAATGTCGCTCCACCTTTTCATTGACTTGCTCCTTCAGGATATTCACACTCTTGATTCCTCCTTTCACTTGCTTTTTATGCAGGGCACACGTCTAGGCGAAGTTGACATGGTCCACCCATCACAGGTCACGCAAACAATACCCCTCTTCTTCAGCTTTTGCAACAATTGTTCACGGCTTTCCCTTGACAGTGAAAATTACTTCTTGTATCAGGATTATCCTCTTCCAACACTTTATCGTGGTTAGCTTGATCACCATTCACTTGGTTATGCTGTGGAACTTATCTGGACCTTGCCAATACAGGTGTTCATTCAACCTCTAGTTCCTTGGCCGTTTGGGTTGTGTCGATACTTGTTTCTCTTCTCACACCTTCTTGGGATTTTATTTACTTTGCGAACACTTGTATTTCAATCAACTTGCTCTGTGATATTAACAACTTGCACCACGTTGCTCTGGTTTCATTCAAAACATTCTCATTTGCTTCATCTCTTTGCAGCATTCAGAAATGCTTATTCAATCATACTATGATTTTGCTATAATTCTGAACGGTATTCAATAATACTTTCAGTTTGTTCGGTATTCAAAAAGATATCTGTTTCACCCTTGAAACTATCTTCACCTCCTTTCAGGCTTATAGGCACTTGCTTCAGCATTCAAAAGTACTTATGACGGTTTCCACAATGTTTGACATTCAAGACCGGCTTATTGCAGGTTTTCGGAGTGCCCCGGTATGAGTGTGTCCCATCTGCACTCACCGGCTTCAGATGGCAGCTCCTGTCGGTTCCATTCCTGTTCCTGCAGTGCCTTTCCAGCTTCCACCGGACCAGAGTTCTTCGGAGCTCCACAGCTCCTGGTTGCGCCCGACATGGAGGGTACAAAGGACTTCCCGACATTCCCTGAGCCTGCCTTGGGCCCGGCTTCTCTGACCCTCACTTTGTAATTGTAATTGGTCATTTATAACACGCTTAATACCCAGAGGGTTCTAAGTGCGGACCCGGGGATCGAACCAGCGTTGCTCAGCGTCATCTTGCTTCCAAGGCGAACGCGTTGCCCTTGTGCTATCCTCCCTGACATAGCTTCCTGGACTCAAGTGTCCCGGTCCTGTCTCTCCGGCTCGTCAGCTTCCAGCTCCAGTCGGCTCCACTTTCCAGTCTGCTGTGCGATCTCTGTGACCTGAAAAGCCTACATGTTTATATCTGTTTGGCTTTCTAAGTGGCCACAGGTGGTGGTCACTTAGTCCAATTGCCTGGCCACAGTTAGATCTTTACAACAATCTTCAGGCCTTTTCCTCGTCTCAGTACCAGAGTCGTGAAAATGACCTACAAGTGTTCATCACTCTGAGTTGCCTCTTCCTCGTCCCAGTACCATAGTGTGTCAAGTGATGGAAAATGTGGGGAGAGGTGTTGCAATAGCCCATAAAAGGCGGGGGTGGTGGGTGTTAGGCTGGTCTTCAATAGGGAAAGAGGGATAGCATGCCTCCTTATTAATGTGGTTTCTGGATTTATAATATTTTCTTATGTTACCCTGGCCAGAGTAACATTCCTCCGATATTGCAATAGTCTTGGCATGAATCCCAGATTCGTTTTACACTGCAGCAATACTAAGACACCTAATGTCATGATGCCATGGAGACCCGAGCAACCATGTACTGCAACAGTGACCTACCAAGCAAAGCCAGAGACACAGACCTGATGCCCTTGGCACCAAATCACCCCCAAACACCTTCCACACCCGGATTAGCCGACACCTGTCACCATGCTCATAAAGAATACAACAGTGACCAGTAATCGTTCCTCCATTATTGGATTATGAGAACACAATGCATCTGAAAGCATGGAGGTATATAATCATGCATTATTTTTTTTTGCCTTTTTTCTAAGTGATGTACAGAAGACTTGTAATGTTTTGGTGGTGCCCGACAGAGAAAGTCCAATAACCTTGCCCTCCACAGACAAAGCATTAACCCAATCCCATACATCGAAATGCACTCTGCTACAAACTGACAATAACATTGCACCATACCGCAGCATGCAAAACTCCTGTAACTCGGAGTGTGTATTTCTATTTGTACTGTTAAGAAAACAACAACAAAAAAGCATTTTGTGTAAGGAGTTGCCCTATATAGTTATTGCCATCATTTGCTGTATTATTGACATTACATAAAAGACACTGATACCACATGCCAGCTATTGCCGTAAAAAGACCAGGTATTCACACCAAATGTCCAGTTACTCAAGTAACTGTATGAGTAGGCCCTCAATAATGTTCAGGCTCTAACATAATTGATGCTAAAACCGCTGTATTCACGTACCAAGAGTCCACAAATCAGAGGTCAAACGCTGTTCTTGTGTGAGAGAGCTCACTCAGAGCATGACGAGGTATGCTTTCAAAGCAAAGTGGTGCATTCACAATGGACCTTCTTTAACGTAAAAATATCAGTCAGCAATGATTTCCAATCAATGCACTAATGTTGTTTGGTAGCTGTTCTCCGCTACAGTAGCACCTGGGCTCATGTATGGTGTGGTGTGAGAATTAGAGTTGGAGAGCAACCAAGACGACATCACTTACCTATTATCTACCCTATTATCTAATATTGATCTAGTGGATCAAATTATAGACTACTGCACAGCCTTATTTCTGAGCTTCTGTGGTACTTTTTCCATGCACATATATTACAACATTAAAAGGTGGTAACCACAATACAAGATGGGCACAATTGCACACATTGGAAGATTAGGATTATGAAGCAGGTACATTTTTGTGATAATGTAGATATACTTATTTTTTTTCTTTTTGTTTTTTTCTTTTTTAAAATGGAACATTGACACCTTTCTAAACACACTTTAAAATTAATAAGATAGTCCTGCTAGTCATGGCCCTTCTTTTGGACTGCATTGTTTAATTTCTTAGACTGGACAAAGGGCAGACATTTGGACCGTACCAAACATACAACCAGGTCAGAGATTTCCAGAATGCAGGTGCACTGTAGAATGGCTTGTTTGTTTGTTTATTTCTATAGTGCATCAAACCCAGGGGTGTCTGGGCGTTGGAGCAAGATACAATTGTTACAGAAGTAGTCGAATAGTCAGTTACAGAATACACTTGTTTCAAAATAGACATTAGCAGGAACATTGCCAGAAGCAAGAACAACATGAGAAATGCCACCAAATTACAAATTACAAGCAGTGAAAGCAGGTAGTTAGAAACTGGGTATAGACCTACAGATAAAGCAGAGAACATAGTGTAGGGGAGGTAGTGTGAGCAAAGAGTTGTATGGAAATGATAGGCTCCTGATGTCACAGTTAGTTCTTACTAATTAGCCAAGAGAAGTTAGTAAAAGACTGGGTCAGCTTGAGGGCAGGTGGGAGTGTGTTCCACAGTTGGGCCGCCATAACAGAGAAACTACTCCCCCCTGACTTTTTTAATGTATATCTTGGGACTACCAGGCAGGACGTGTTGGTCAACCTAGTGACCTGTGTTGAGGATCTGATAATTAATTTTTCAGTTAGGTATGGTGGGGCTGCATGATTCAAGGATTTGAATGTAAGAGACAAGGTTTTCAGCTCAATCTTATCACTGATGGAAAGCCACTTGTGCTGTCTTCTTATTACTGAAATGTGTTCTCTCCTCTGGATACTCAGTGCAGACCTAAGTGCATTATTGTGCAAAATGTGTAGCTTGTTGAGCATGAACTTACTGGCACCCAAGTAAAGGCCATTACAATAGTCCAATTTGGACAAGATAAGTGCTCTAGCTAAGGTGAGGCAATTTTCCGTAGAGAGCAATGGTTTGCAGGCCCTTATCAATTGGCCTGTATATGCAGTAGCTGAAGCCGCAGCATTAACTTGCTCGTGTAAGTTTGAGGTGGAGTCGAGGTAAAAACCAAGTGTTTTTACCTCTTTGGCCACTGGGATGTTGTTCCCATCTATATTGAATGAGGCATAGTCTGGGTTAAGTTTATTCAGGTTGGCTGAGGAACCTAGGAGCAGAAGCTCTGTTTTATCGTCATTCAGGCAGAGGCCATGGGTGGCCATCCATGCCTGAATGATCAGATAATTTCTGTTCACCAGCCGTATCAGAGTCATAGTCACCCGTTAAGGGGACAAAGATCTGGGTGTCATCTAAATAATTAGTGTAGGCGACACCCAGACGATCCAGATCATCAAATAACGGCGTTGTGAAGACATTGTACATGGTAGGGGACACACAGGAACCTTGAGGTACTCCACATGTGATACGGATAGGGTCGGCCGCTGCTGACGGTGAGAAGACTCGCACAGTTCTATTATTTAGGAAGGATTCGATCCATGTGATTGCATTCTGAGAGAAACGGGCTGTTGTGCCAAGGTGATAACAGAGAACTCTGTGGTCGACCAGGTCAAACGCGGCCGATAGGTCGAACAATAATAGAAGTGCAATTTTCCCTTTGTCTTTAAGTTTGTCAATCTGGCTCTTTAAGTCAATCGGTGCCGTTTCAGTACCGTGTTGAGGTCTAAAGCCAGATTGTCGAATCCCCTCTAAGTAGTCTTGGATTTGCACATAAGCAACCCTATCCAAGATCTTCAACAAAAACGGGACCGTAGTGATTGGCCTGTAATTTGTGGGAATGGTGGGGTCCAGCGATGGTTTTTTAAGGAGTGGTAGTACCCACAATCCCTTTAGGTTGCTAGGTACAATACCTGATGTGAATGAAGCATTCATTAATTTGGTTATGAATGGGGCCAGGTCTCTGGCGGCATCTTTAATAATTTGTGCCGGGCTGCTATCTCCTTGGCACCTTGTGGGTTTCAGAAAAGTCATGATTTTTTTGTACCTCTGGTACGGAGACTTTTGAAAATTTGAAACCTTGGGAGAGTTTAGTAGGTGGTTTTTGGGTAAGGTGTGTTGGATCTATCTTTGTTAGGTTTTGCCGTTTGTCCGCAATTTTAGTTTGCAAAGTAGCTATTTTATTGGTGAGAGCATTCTGAATGTTCGTACACCAGAGTCTGTCTTTTAGGCATGGATCTACGGGGGGGGGGGGGTGGTTAGGTGTCTACATTTCGCTAAGGATAATGAAAAGCTCTTTAGTGCTCAAGCTAGCTTGGTTGATTCTATTATTGTACATCTCACGTTCGGTTCGGATGATCTCTTCTTTATATTTGGCAGAGAAGTTTGTCAGATTAGTTTTGTTTTCTAAAGAAGGGACCTGCTTCCATAAGGTTTCTTGTTTTCTTTTTTCCAAGCGTAGGGTTTTTACGTCCGGGGTGAACCAAGAGTTCAGGTGAGCTCTTGGTTTACCTATACGCATTTTTAGAGTGGCGACAGTGTCGAAGGCTTTGGTCATTGTAGAGTTATAAGCATCCACTAGCAGATTTGGGTCTGTAATGTTCTCTAGGGAGTTTAGGATGGGGATCACATGTGGCATAATGGCGTCCACCGTAATGTTTTGTTTGTTCCTCGTCAGGCACGGAGGCGCTATAGGGTTAGATTTCATTATAGGAGTCCACTTGGACTGGGAGTCCACCCATTCCAAGGTCCTTCCTTTCTCATGGGTAGGCTGGGTAACTCTTTGGTTAAAGCCATGTTCCGTAAGGGTGTTGGCTATTGTTAGTGCTTAGGGGTCGTTAAATCCTAGATTAAAGTCTCCTAATATTAGAATTTGCAAAGATATTTTCATGTTGTCCGATAGTAGAGTCATCATGTCTTCCTCGAATGGGTCTATAGATTAGGTGGACTGTTATAGTGCGTGTATGCGATACAGGTAGTTTGGCTGTGACTAGTTCACATGATGAGAGTGTAGGTGCAGTAGCTAATCTCAAGTCTAGGTTAGTTTTGGATACGATGGCAATGCCCCCTTCTCTGGAATCTGATCTGTCAACTCTAATGATTGAGTAATTGTCCGGTACCGCAAGTAGGAGAGTGTTACGCTCACCTGGCTCCCACAGAGGCGTCGATCTGAACTGGACAGCTGCGGTCTCCACCAATGTGACGCGTAGGGCCGAGATGACGGACTGGACTGGCCCACCTAACTTCGTTTGCTTGGCCCGTAGGAATATTCTTCTGCAAATGGAGAAAGGGAATAAACCACCCGTGGAGTTGAGCGTAAATTCCCCCACCCCCGCTGTTCTCCCCACTGATCACCTTTGATGTCCCCTCTTATAGTCTCACCTGATGGTTTGAAAAGATGAGCTCTCCATCCTGCATTGAGCGCAGGGACGCGTAGATAACCAGTTGCTTCACTGGCTCGAAGGAATTGGTGAGTTCCAGAACAATATTGACTCCGAGATTCCCGGCAAGACGCCGTAAGAATGTAGTTCGTAAGAGTTCAAATGGCTGACTTTCACTCTTGTCCGATTCCTTGCAGGTTGCAGCTTGACCCTAGTGAAGAGTTCCTCGTGGCAACCGGTAAAACTCTGGTAAGGATTTGTATTATCCATCACAGTTCGATAAAATAATGTCAATATGTAACCTGTTGCTTTCTCCCTTATTCAGGTGCTGAGAGAAAGTATGAAGTCTCGGGGAATAATGCCTCCGGCGGTAAAATCAGGTAAGTCTATTGTGGTGAGGAGGGTTCCCCTTGTTAGTCCCTTTGTTTCACCTTGCTGTCCTTTTGTTTCTCCTTAGGGGCCGGGGTTCAGCGAAGATGCAGTGGAAGCTGCGCCGACCCGAGAAGAGGAATAGCACCCCCGGTGGTAGAATCAGGTAAGTGTATGGGGGCGGTAACTAATATTCCTCTGTGTATTCCCTTGGCTCACCTTGCTGTTCTTGTCTTCTCCTTAGGTGCCGGAGTGCGGCGGGAACATGCAGGAGGATGCGGTTAATGTGAAGATGCTGCGAAGGCCGGTGAGTTCAGCGCGGCGCTGCAGCAGGCGAGGCGATGCGCATAAATAACTTCTTTCTTCCAGCTCGAAGGCGCGATGGATCGGGAATTCAGGTAAGGATCAAAGGTATTGCTCTTGTTCTAACCTTTTCTCCTTCTTTCTCCCTTTTTCTAGGAGCTCCAAACTCGAGGTGGGCCTGGCAGAAGGCTGAATGCAGACTTGCAGGCACGGTGAGCGTTACGCTGCTGGATGCAGAATAACGCGAAACGTGTGCTGCTCTTCGGGCGTGGTTTAAATAGCTTCCAAAGTAGTCCCAGGTAAGTATTCCTCCCCAGCCCCGCCGGAGTAAAAAAATAGTCCCTAAGTAAAGTAGTCCCTTCCAAGCCTCTTTTGGCTTGGAGCTCTTGCAGCATGGTCTGCATCAGGTAAGTTTTAATCTATGAGCCTGGCGCCTATGGCGCCAGGACTGACTCTCCATATGAGCCTGGCGCCATAGGCGCCAGGACTGGACCCAAATAGCCCCTAGCAGGGGTTGTTGGGCTTGCTTGGGATAACTTGATGCCTGCTTCCGGGGTTGCTGGACTTGGTCTGGGTCCCCGGGGGTAGGCATCATGACAGCACTCCCCCCCAAGGCCCCTCCTAAAGTCGTTCTTCCCTGTGGTTTCGGTCTGTCTGGGAAATTTCGGTGGAATTTATTCACCAATCGGGGTGCATGAACATGGTCACTAGGTTCCATGACCTTTCCTGTGGTCCATAACCTTTCCAGTCGATTAAATAAAAAAATTTTGACTTTATCAGCTTGGAGTCCAGGATGTTCTTAACTTCAAATTCGGGTTCTCCGTCTACAAGGATGGGGTCTGGTGGCTTGGTTAGTCTTGTCCCTGGTTGCACTGGCTTCAAAAGTGACACATGAAAGACGGGGTGAATTCGCATATAAGCAGCTAAGTCCAACTTGACAGCCACCGGGTTGATAATGGCCTTAATAGAGTAAGGTCCCAAATATCTGGGGTTAAAGGTTAGTGTTCCCTTTAGAGGTATATGTTTTGTGGCTAACCATACTTGGTCCCCTATCTGGTATTGTGGAGCATCACTTCTATGCCGATCAGCATCTTTCTTGTATTTTTCTTTCGCCTGTTTTAAATGTTTAGTTGCTTCCTTAAAGGCTTGTGTAATTGTAGCGTGCAGATGGTCCACTGCAGGCATTTCTAAGTGTTGGGGTGAGTCAAGGTCTGAGGTTCTAGGATGGTGCCCATATAAGGTATAAAAGGGCTTTGTCCAGTTCCAGAGTGTACTGAATTATTGTATGCATATTCGGCGATCCATAGAATGTCTTTCCAATTACTCTCAGTCTGATGTAACATACAACGCAGGTATTGTTCGAGAGTCTGGTTGGTCCTCTCCGTTTGACCATCGGTCTGGCGGTGGTGACTGGTCGATAACCTCCCATCAATTTGTGCCAATTGACAGCATTTTTTCCAAAAATGTGAAATGAATTGACTGCCCCGGTCAGAGACCAATACGGACGGAAATTCGTGTATGCGAACAATGTTTGAGGAACTCCTTGGCCAGGATTGAAGCTGAAGATAATCCCTTTAAAGGAATAAAGTGGGCCATCTTGGAAAAAATATCCACAATAACTAGAATGGTGTTAAATCCATTGCATGGGGGTAGATCAGTTATAAAGTCTAACGATAAGGTGTGCCATGGTGTAGGCGGAATGTCTAAAGGTTGTAAGAGTCCGGATGGTTTTTTCTTTTGACTTTTGTTTTGGGCGCAAATGCCACAAGACATCACAAATGATTTAATATCCTTTCGCCAGGTGGGCCACCAGAATTGTCTTAATTTTAGCTTCGGTTTTTGCAATACCTGGGTGGCCCTCCATTAGGGTATCATGATAACGGGAAATGACTAGCTCTTCTAGTTCCTTGTGTGGCAGAAATAGCCACCCTTGGTTATAAGGCAGATCATTGGTGACAGAGTAGTCCGGGACTTTCTTTACCCAGTCCTGCAGGGCAGTAGGATCAAAGAGTTGCTGGATCTTTACCTGAATGTCCTCTAGTGTCTGTAGAGTAGTCATGCCAAGAATCCTTTGTTCGGAAATTATAGGTACTGGTTCCGGGTTCACTTCTGCCTCTCCCATCCCTATGCGGGACAAGGCGTCTGCCTTACCATTCTTGCAACCTGGTCGATAGGTTATCATAAAATCGAACTCGGCAAAGAACAATGCCCATCGGAGTTGACGTGATGATTGGGCCTTGGCTGTCTTTAAATACTCTAAGTTCCGGTGATCAGTGATCACAGTAATGGTATGCCTGGCGCCGAGAAGATAGTGCCGCCAAACCTTGAAGGCGGATTTAATGGCTAATAACTCCTTGTCGGTAACTGCATAGTTTAACTCGGGTGCCGAGAACTTTCTCGACCCAAATGCTACTGGGTGAAGCTGGCCAGTTTCAGGGTCCTTTTGAGGCAGGACAGCTCCCATGGCTAGACTGGATGCATCAGTTTCCACCATGTATGGAAGTTCAGGGCGCGGGTGCTTTAATACAGGTGCAGACGTGAATTTCGCTTTCAGTTCTTGAAAGGCTTTTTCAGCTTCTTCAGTCCACATAAAGCGTTTATTTTTTTGCAAGAGTGCTGTGATGGGATGTACAACATGTGAAAAATCCGGGATGAATCTGCGGTAGAAAATGGCAAAGCCGAGCATGCTTTGTACTCCTTTAACTGAACTTGGTGATGGCCACTTAAGGATTGCGTCCACCTTTCGTGAGTCCATTCGGACTCCCTTTGGGGTTAGGATAAACCCAAGGAATTCGACTTCTGTGGCATCTCATTTTTCCAGCTTTGCATATAGTTTGTGCTGGCGCAATTTCTCAAGGACTGCTCGGACGTGCTTCACATGGTCAGATTCTGAAGAGGAGTATACTAGAATATCATTGATATATATACACAACAACACAAACGTCAATGAGTTCACGAAGGACATCGTTCATGAAGTATTGGAAGGCTGCTGGTGCATTGCACAACCCAAAAGGCATCACCTGGTATTCGAATAACCCATACTTTGTGCGGAAAGCAGTCTTCCATTCGTCGCCCTCTTTTACACGTACCAGATGATATGCCCCCCCAGAGATCTAATTTAGTGTATATGCAAGCGTCCTTCACTTGGTCTAGTAATTCAGGGATCAGAGGCAATGGGTATTGGTTCTTAACAGTTATCTGGTTCAATGCGCGGTAGTCTATGCATATTCTAAGGTCACCTTCCTTTTTGGGCACAAAGAACAAAGCTGAAGATGCAGGGGACTTGGATGGGCGAATAAAGCCATTGGCAAGGTACTGGTCTAAGTATTGTCGTAGGTGAAGGTTCTCTGGTTCCGTAAGGGCATAGATCCTGCTACAAGGGGGTTGTGCACCGGGTATGAGATCGATTTGACAATCATACGATCTGTGAGGAGGTAAGGTGTTTGCCTGTTCTTTTTGGAAGACATCCTGGAATTCTTGGTATTCAGGAGGTAGTTGCATGACTGCTGTGGTTACTGTGGCCAGGCCTGCGTTCAGATTTTTCTTTGGGTAACAGGTTTGTGCACAATCCGGGAAGGTTATTCTCTTCTCTCGCCAATCAATACAAGGATTATGTGTTTCCAACCAAGGTATCCCCAGTATTATTTGGAACTGTGGGGCTTTGATTAGATCAAACATAATAGTCTCTCGATGTCCATCCTGACCCAATAGTGTCATCTCTGCGGTGGAATGAGTTACAGGCCCAGAGGCAATTTCAGTTCCATCGACTGTGGTGATGACATCTGAGGTGGTTTTTCGGCAGAGGGGTAGATTCATCGTGGAAGCCAATTCGTAGTCCACATAGTTTCCTACGGCCCCGCTATCAATGTATGCCCTTACTGCGTGCATACGCGATGGCTGCCCTGGATCTACGAGGACCATTGGTATGATTAAATGCGAGGTATGAGTATCCTTCTTCAAGCTCGGCAAGCGGACCTCTACGCTTGTCGGGCGTGGTCGTTTCCCGAGTTTGACTCCATATGGCTTTTATCAGCAGCTCCTACCACCTTCTTGGGTGGTTTTACAGGGCAATCCCGTGGAAAATGTCCCGAAGTTCCACAATATAGACACAATTGCATTTGCCGTCTCCTTTCTCTTTCCTTCTGGGTTAAGGGTCCTTTAACCCCTCCAATTTGCATGGTTCTGAAGCATCTGCTCCTTTGGGGTTAGCGTGGGTTTTGACCAACACCCGATTCTCAAACTTGGCTCGATCCGCCTTTCTGTTCTGAAGTCTGTGATCTAACTGGACCACTAAGTCTATATATTCGGCGCAGTCTTGAGGTGGGTTCACGGCTTGAGCCAAGACATCCTTGAGTTCTCCTTGAAGCCCTCGATGAAATAACGTGATCCGTTTTACCTCAGGCCATTCGGTTTCCACTATCAACCTATTGAAGGTTGCGATGTAGGATAGAAGGTCCTGGTTACCCTGTCGTAGGGACAAAAGTTTGTTATCCAGGACCTGCCCTTGGGAGTGCCGGGCAAATAGTCTTTCCATGCTCATTTGAAAGCCCTGAAAATCCCGAAGAATTGGGCCATCCTGAGTAACTAGTGGAATTGACCAATCAGCTGCACATGCTGCTGAGATATGACAATACGAAGGCTACCTTGGCTTGATCGTTTGGGAAGGCTCCAGGTCTGCATAAAAAGTGCAAGCGGCATTGGTTCATAAACACGGCAAATCTTTTGGGAACTCCGTCAAAGCGTTCGGGCGGAGCTAATGGAATATTTCCTGGTAGGTTTATTTGCACAAGGTTACTTGATAACACAGGAGCTGGATTTCCCCCGAAACCAGGTAAGGGTGCTTGTCCAGTCTGGCTTTGCAATAGTTGCCTAGCAAGGTCATCAGTTCGCTCCTTTGACAAAATCAGTTCTCTCCTACAGAGCATTGGTTTCTTGGCGGGCGGAATGCACTTCAGCCCTCAGTTCCCCTAGTAATTGGGCCAATTGGTCAGTTTCTGAGGTATCCATAACGCCCGGGAGGGTATTTGTAGGTAGGCTTCGCGTTCTGTTACGCTCAACTGACTCCCACAGAGGCGTCGATCTGAACTGGACAGCTGCGGTCTCCACCAATGTGACGCGTAGGGCCGAGATGACGGACTGGACTGGCCCACCTAACTTCGTTTGCTTGGCCCGTAGGAATATTCTTCTGCAAATGGAGACAGGGAATTAACCACCCGTGGAGTTGAGCGTAAATCCCCCCACCCCCGCTGTTCTCCCCACTGATCACCTTTGATGTCCCCTCTTATAGTCTCACCTGATGGTTTGAAAAGATGAGCTCTCCATCCTGCATTGAGCGCAGGGGCGCGTAGATAACCAGTTGCTTCACTGGCTCGAAGGAATTGGCGAGTTCCAGAACAATATTGACTCCAAAATTCCCGGCAAGACGCCGTAAGAATGTAGTTCGTAAGAGTTCAAATGGCTGACTTTCACTCTTGTCCGATTCCTTGCAGGTTGCAGCTTGACCCTAGTGAAGAGTTCCTCGTGGCAACCGGTAAAACTCTGGTAAGGATTTGTATTATCCAACACAGTTCGATAAAATAATGTCAATATGTAACCTGTTGCTTTCTCCCTTATTCAGGCGCTGAGAGAAAGTATGAAGTCTCGGGGAATAATGCCTCCGGCGGTAAAATCAGGTAAGTCTATTGTGGTAGATGCAGTGGAAGCTGTGCCGACCCGAGAAGAGGAATAGTACCCCCGGTGGTAAAATCAGGTAAGTCTATGGGGGGTAACTAATATTCCTCTGTGTATTCCCTTGGCTCACCTTGCTGTTCTTGTCTTCTCCTTAGGTGCCGGAGTGCGGCGGGAACATGCAGGAGGATGCTGTTAATGTGAAGATGCTGCGAAGGCTGGTGAGTTCAGCGCGGCGCTGCAGCAGGCGAGGCAACGCGCATAAATAGCTTCTTTCTTCCAGCTCGAAGGCGCGATGGATCGGGAATTCAGGTAAGGATCAAAGGTATTGCTCTTGTTCTAACCTTTTCTCCTTCTTTCTCCCCTTTTTCTAGGAGCTCCAAACTCGAGGAGCTCGAACTCGAGGCAGGCGTGGCAGAAGGCTGGATGCAGACTTGCAGGCACGGTGAGCATTACGCTGCTGGATGCAGAATAACGCGAAGCGTGTGCTGCTCTTCGGGCGTGGTTTAAATAGCCTCCAAAGTAGACCCCAGGTAAGTATTCCTCCCCAGTCCCGCCTGAGTAAATAAATAGTCCCTAAGTAAAGTAGCCCCTTCCAAGCCTCTTTTGGCTTGGAGCTCTTGCAGCATGGTCTGCATCAGGTACGTTTGCAGCATGGTCTGCATCAGGTAAGTTTTAATCTATGAGCCTGGTGCCTGTGGCGCCAGGACTGACTCTCCATATGAGCCTGGCGCCATAGGACTGGACCCAAATAGCCCCTAGCAGGGGTTGTTGGTCTTGCTTGGGATAACTTGATGCCTGCTTCCGGGGTTGCTGGACTTGGTCTGGGTCCCCGGGGGTAGGCATCATGACAGAGAGATGGGCCTGCTGCTGCATGCAGCCAAGATTCTGTTATGGCCAAGAAGTCAAGGTTTTCGGCTATGATAAATTCGGCAATATCTGTTGCATGAGCTACCATGGATCTAGCATTTATTAATGCTCCCTTAATCATTTGGGTAGTAATGTTGGTAGTAGTGACAGTTGGTTTAAACTTTCTTAAATTCTTATTTTGGTTATTTGTGGTTTTAGTTATGTCTATGCTACAAGTCAGGACGTTTTTAGGGGTGGTTGGTGCAGATTTTTTGTAGTTGACTTTGGGCATGGGTTAGGGTTGGGTACACCAGTTAGTTAGTGGGATAGGTGCGATGGCATTAGAAAGAGGAACTCTATTTGGGAATATAGAGTTTGGCCATAGCTTGAGTAAGAATTTAATTGGTCTTATTGAGGCGCCAAGTTGGTCAAATTGGAGCACTGGTAGGAAGGGAGTGGCTCTGATCGCAGGTGGATGGGGATTAGTATTATTCATGGTGGTAAAGGGGTAGTACACAAGGGTTGGATGTGAGAGTGAGGTGTGCTGGTGAGAGACAAAGCTGGAAGCTAGCAACAGTAGCAGTAGTAGTATCGAAGCATACTTATTGTACACAAACAGTTAATTTGTAGTGAAGTCAGTGTCAATTAACATAAATACAGGTACAGTATAGAGGAGAGGGGCGTAATGGCGGTAGCTAGCACGATTTAAGACTCAATTTGAGTACAACAAGCTATGAAAAGTATGGCTTAGGTACAACTAAACACGTTACAGCTCTCGGTATACATTGAGAAATTACTGGATTGCAAGCTTCTAATGTACATTGGGCATTCATCAGGCAATAAGTGTCATGATGATAAAGGCAGCTAGGCAATGCAAGACTATTTTAGTCGACATACAATAGAGCCGGCAATAGTATGAGAGAGTATCAAATATACAAAGAGCAAGTACCATTTGGTACACATCTGAACTAGAAAGTACAAGGGAACATTGGCACGGTTACAGGTTGTTGCAAGTTTAACAACTAATAGCAGTTCTATTATTAACTATTAACCGTTGGTTAGGTTTGAACTTAAGTAGGCAAAGCTTACAGCAACAGTGTTGTATAGGCAACAGGGATGTATTGTAAATCAAGCGAGTAGCCTCAAGCCTCATGCAAAAACGGCGCACACGTAATCAGTGAAGGCATGCAGACAAGAAGTCATTAATTTGACGTTGTGGAGCACTTGCATTGGTATATGGCAGGGCGTGACAGCAAATAGTTGCCGACAAGTTATACATTTTCATGGTACTAGGACATACTTGAAGAGAGATATGGTAATCCCAGTGGGTCGCAACGCACGTGGCAGTGCCTCGGATGTGCAGGCATATATTTAGGCGAGGCTAAGGCAACGCCGCCTAAGAAACAAGTTGTGCAGGCAGATAAGGAGGTGTGGGCTTACATACAACTGATGTCGCTTGGTAATGGAGTACAAAGTGTTGAACATAAGATACAGGGATATGTGCAGGTGCACAAGGGGAGGTAGACAATAGAGCACAACAGTGTTGATCCGAGTCTCACTGTGTTAGTGCTAGGTAGTTCGGTAAACTGTTCTGCTGACGGCAGTTCTTCAGACGTGTTAGAAGACCTTGTGCTTTTGTCAGGTGCACCGTGTGCCGGTAGGAAGGTGGCAGCAGGCGAGGAGAGCTAGCATAGTCGTTGAGCAGAGCAGAAATTGGAAAGGGGGTGGGCGCTCTTCGCTCGTTAAGCTCTGTCAGGCTCAGTCATGAGCCTTTGTGATTGCCTTCGTGGGGGCCGGCTAACGCCTTCCGGTTCCCCGTGATAGGCTATGTGCAGAAGGCTAGCCAATCCGTTGGCAAGGACTTTCAGGTACCACGAAGATGCCCATTCTCATAAGGCAGCGGCCATCTTGGAGTGCAAGCCTCGTGATTTGCAGGTACAATACAATAATTCTGCAGGCAGATATAGCCGCCCAGCGGCCTGACTGGCTGATTGGGGACTGATAATAGATGCATGTGGCAAAGTCGGAATTCGTAGCAGTAGAACGATGGATCCGGCGATTCACGCAGGGGAACTTGTAATTAAGCCCATTAATCCTTGGTGCTGCACCTCTTTACATTTTTGGCCTTTTTAAAATGAATCAGTTTAATGCACTGTGACGAATCTTGACTATTCGTCCATTCTCCCAAGAGGGGAGCCACCCCCTTTGGGGCCAGGGAGGTGAGCCCGCTCAGCAAGACTCTCGCTAGCGGTCTGGGCAAGTGGGACCTCACTGGGAGTGACTCCCCTCTTGGGCACAAGGACTCCCATTCCTGCAAGGAACTTCCTGTCCAGGGCACATTATCCGCCTACATGGGAATCAGAAAGACTGTTGTTACTTCTATTTTGGATTCTCCTGATAGTGACATTTCTTCAATCTTTTTAGCTTGAGGTAATGCTGGATCCCGCCTGAACTCCAAAGTTAAAGAGGAACAGCACACCCCTTTTGTTTGTGATGACGTATATAAAACCATGAGGAACTTGGAATCGAAGAGAGAGAATCCTGCGCAGAGGCGAGCCTCTGACATGAAGACGTCCTGAAGGGGCAGAGCCAGACTAGACCATGGAGCTAGCGGTATCCATCGCTCACAAGATACTATGAGACTGGTGTCCTGACCGGCAAAGAAGCCAGGGCCAAGATGGAGATGGTAAAGCGACCGGCTCACTTGGTGGAGCGACCCCACAGAAGCTGTGGTGGGCCTGCTAACTGATGCCAAGTCCAGACTGTAGCAGAGAGACAAGATCCCCGGGCTCCACACGAGAAGTGCATTAGCTGCCGAGCAGTGGAAGGGAAGGGAATGCTCCTGAAAAGGTAACGCTGTTGAGAGGGGCGAACAGTGATACTGGGAAAACCACATGGGTCATGGGAGCCAGAATAAAATTGTGCGGCAGACACCCTACTGAAAAAGAGCTTAAGCAAGCCTATCGGAGAGTCTGAGGGCTTTGAAGAGCCCTGAGAATCTGAGAGACAGTAATATTCAAGGTTGGGAAAGCCACAAGGGTTACGGGAGCCAAGAAAACCCAAACGGGCAGATACCCCACCGAGGTTCTGCTAAAGTATGCCTGTTAGAGGGCCAGAGTCCTTTGGGAGCCCAGCAAACACAGAACATAACAAGCAGAGCTGGGGAAAGAGAGAGAACCTTGAGGGTTCCAGTCTAAGCACAAAACAAGAACATTGTCAAGAACCAAGTCAGAAATGGTATTAAGAAAATCTTTTCTTCCTGGAAAGAGGGAACCGTATGGAATTAAGATTTGGCATACAGAACCTGCAGAGAGGTTGAGGACTGTACTGAGAGAAATTGATGAACTTTTAAAAATCAAAACTTTCTGAGAAAGGGATACAAGTGATTGGGCCAGGCAAAATTGAAAGACAGAGGCTTATTGCTCCGGTCTCCTTTTTTTGTTATTTGTTTCCTAAGCGGTAGGGCCAGCGAGCTAATAGGGTTTGGTCTAAGCACCATTTCTTTTGGACTTTGACAAGCACCCTTTATTTTTAGTTTGTTAGGCAGGGAAACCCCCCGAATAGCGGTAGGGCAAGATAGGCTATTTTAATGATTTTAATAAAACACCATTGAACATGCCACTACTTAATTTGACTCCTTCTTCTAGTTCACCACAGCACACATTGTTAAAATAAGGGATCTGAAACCTTTGAATGTCCACATTTTTTGCACTACAACCCCATCAGCCCATCCCATCATAAGAGTGCATGTGAAAACAGAAACAAATATGCTTGGAGTGGCAAAGGGCAAAGCATGCTGTAGTATGGAACGATGCAATTGTGGAAGAGCGTACTGTGGCACATGGGGAAGGTTAATGCTCTTCTATGCTTCTGCTGGCTTCATCGTCATTGTGTTGGTTGTGAAGCAGTAAGGGCATAAACCACCTTTCACAAGAAGCCTGCAAAGGAGCAGGGTTAGACTCCCACCTTCACCAATAAATGTCTTCACGCAATTAATGATATGATATGATATGGTATTTGTAACGCGCCTATACACAAGTGTTTCAAGGCGTGACGAGGCAGGGAGGGAGGGAAACAAGGGGAAGACAGACAAACGATCCTACTAGGCCAGGTGTCATTCAGATCGCGCAAGTGCAGAGGTAAGGGGAAAAGGAGGAAGTGCAGGGGGAGGAGGTGGGGGGGAAAGTGCAGTACAAGGTAAGTAGCGTAAAAAATAATAATTAATAAATAATAAATAAAAAGGGCCAGCTGGTGGCAAGTGCGAGGTAAGTGCAGAGCAAGTGCTGGGAAGGGGGCTGTAGGGTACAGTGACAGTCCCACAGTGCAGGGGGAGCCAGGGAGGCAGTGCAAGTGGAGAGTGGCTGGGCCCTGGACCGAGGTTGCTGAGAGTGGCCCAGATGCAGGTTTAGTGCTGAATTCAGTGGGGAGTTAAGCAGGTTTAGCAGGGGAGAGGGAGAGAGAAGGCAGAAGCGAAGAGGAAGGTTTTGAGGTGCTTCCGGAACCGGAGATGGTTCTCCTCAAGTTTCAGGGAGGCAGGAAGGCTGTTCCAGAGGGAGGCCCCTGCTGCGGAGAGAGATCTACCCCCAGCTCGTTGCTTCGAGAAGCGGCTGACCATGAGGGAGTTGGAGACGGATGAGCGAAGGGCTCGTGAAGGAAGATATTTAGGAAGAGAGAGTTGAAGGTATTTAGGTCCCAGGCCCCAGAAGGCCTTGTGGACAATGCAGAGGGTTTTGAACTTAATCCTCGCAGCCACTGGGAGCCAGTGAAGGGATTTCAGTCCTGGAGAGATACGGTCCCTGGGCTTGAGGCCAAGGACAAGTCTCGCAGTTCTGTTCTGGATAAGTTGCAGAGGGCGGAGAGTGGAGGCAGGCAGATTAAGATAGAGGCTGTTACAGTAGTCCAGCCTTGAGAGAACCAGGGCTCGGGAGACAGTGAGCTTCTGGGGGAAGGAGAGGAAGGGAAGAATACCTCTGAGGAGGTGCAGCTGGTAGTGTGACTTCTTAGAGACGTCAGATATATGAGGAGAGAAGGAGAGTGTGGAGTCGAAGATGACCCCGAGGTTTTTAGCCTTGCAGGTAGGGGCAGGAAGGGGGCCAAGGGAGGCCGGCCAGAGAGCTGCAGGGAAGGAGGGAGTGGGTGTGCCGATGAGTAGAATCTCAGTCTTACTGGCGTTGAGGCAGAGGTCATTGGCGGCACACCATTCCTGGATAGCAGACAGACAGTCGGAGATGAGGGAAGGAGAGGAGGAGGCCGAGGGTAGCCTGAAAATGAGCTGGGTATCGTCTGCATAGCACTGGAAGTAGGGGCAGAGAGCGGCGATGCGGTGGGCAAGGAGTGCCAGATACTGGTTGAAAAGCCAGGGAGAGAGGTTGGAACCCTGGGGGACACCACAGGTGGAGAAAAAGATGTCAGAGAGGAAGGAGCCCATTTGGACCTGGGAGGGTCGACCGGAAAGGAAAGAAGTCAGCCATGCCAGAGCCTGACCAGTGATACCCAGGTTATCACGGAGACAGTTGAGCAGGATGGCATGGTTGACAGTGTCAAAGGCAGGGGAGAGATCGAGCAGAATGAGAACACAGGGAGTGTTGGAATCGAGGTTCAGGAGCAGGTCCTCACGGATGTTCAGGAGAGCAGTTTCCGTGCTCCTGGCCGCTCTGAAGCCGGATTGATGGTCATGAAGATTACCAACAGATTCAGCATGGAGGTTAAGCTGGGAAATGGCCAGTTTCTCCAGGAGCTTACCCAGGAAGGGAGTAATGGAGATTGGGCGATAATTGGCCGGGCAGGAGGGGTCGGAAGAGGGTTTCTTGAGGAGGGGGTGCACAAGGGAGTGCTTGAGGGGGGATGGGAAGACTCCAGAGGCGAATGAGTGGTTGCAAAAGTCAGCCAGGGCAGGAGCCAGGGAGTCGATGTGGTCCTTGAAGGTTTTGGAGGAACAGGGGTGAACCTGTTTAGACGAGGCTTTCATAGATCGGACTTGTCTTGAAACCTCATCAGCAGAAAAAGGTGGAAAAGCAGAGAAGGAGGGCGGAGGGGCGGCTGCAAGAGAGCAAGAGGAAGAGCCGGGAAGAGCGGGAGGGGGGAGAGAGGAGGAGAGCGAGGACAGGATGTCCTGAGTTTTTGAGATGAAGTGCGAGGCCAGTGCAGTGCAGAGGGCCTGGGAGGGGACAGGAGAGGTAGAGACTGCAGCAGGGTTGGCCAGCTCCTTGCAGATTTTAAAGAGTTCGGCCGAGTTGTTAGATGCCTCAGAGATGCGGGCTTGGATAAGGGCTCTCTTCTTGGTGAGAACGGAGAGCCGGTATTGCCTTTGGAGCAGGCGACAGGCCAGTTTGTCAGAGGATGAACATGAAGCACGCCATTTCCTCTCTGCCACCCTGCACTTGCGTTTTAGGGTGACGAGATCCGAGTCATACCAGGAGTTACATTTGGCTTTGGGCTTCAGGCGGATTCTCATGACGGGGGCAAGGATATCGAGAGTATCAGATATAGAGGAATAGAGCATGGAGAGGGCTGTGTCAGGGTGGGAGTCAGCCGAGGGGGGGAGGAGGGGGCGAGAAGGTAGCAGCGAAAGCCTCAACTGACACGCGCTTCATGGGTCGGATGACCGAGAAGGTGGGTGGCAGTGAAGAGGGTGGCTTTGCCTGTGGGGTAGGGAGGGAGAGGTGGGAGGATAGGAGAAAGTGATCGCTCCAGGAGAGAGGAGTGGAGAGAGGGAGGGAGAGGGGAAGGTCAGAAGAGATCAGAGCATCAAGAGTGTGCCCTGCAGAGTGAGTAGGCCCAGACGGGAGAATCGAGCGTGAGAGAGAGTTGCAGAGTTCGCGAAAGAGACCAGTGGGGGGACAGGAGGCATCGAGGTGGATGTTGAAGTCACCGAGAAAGATGAGTTGGGTGGTTGAGGACAGGAGTGAGGAGGAGAGGTCAGCCCATTCAGAGAGGAAGGAGGAAATTTGACCAGGTGGCCGATAGATAGTAGCCACGGTAAGGGAATGGCTAGGAGAGAGAGAGAGTCGGCAGACAAGGCATTCAAAAGAGGAGTAGGTCTGCGTAGGAGTGACAGAGGCAGGAATCCACTCAGAGAAGATAAGGGCAACACCACCCCCTGAACGGTTAGGCCTGGGCACGGAGAGGATCTTGTAGCCGTCAGGTAGGAGTGTGTCGAAGCTGGTGGCAGAGCTGGCTGTGAACCATGTCTCAGTGAGACCGAGGACGTCGAGGTCCAGTTCCTCAAGAAGGCAACAGATATCAGAGGAGTGCTTGATGGCAGAGCGAGCATTTAGAGTGGCAATGTGGAGAAGGTTGCCACCTTTGAAATACTTCCGGGGAGGGGTACAGATCAGAGGTATGCCCTGCGGAGGTGTTAGAGAAGGAGTTGAAGAGGGAACAAGAGAAGGGGCAGGGAGGGAGGGGAGAGGCAAGGTAGCCGAGGACAGACGAAGGGGGTCAGCGGGAGCGGAGAGGAAGTTGATGAGGCGTGGGAGGCGCCTATCAAAGAGGTGAAGGTTGGCCTGAGGGCCTTGGACCAAGACGGTCCCGTTAGCATAGACATTAATGATGGCCTTAGAGGAGTGGAAAGGGGCCAAGAGGACATCCAACGGGTGCCACCATTAATGGGAGAGGAGGAGAAAGGAGAGAGCACAGCGACCATGTGAAGGGTCCATAGGTCAGGTGAAGGCACGAAAAAGAGAATGTCAGTGAGAGTTTCCTTGGAGCAGGCGCTCGTGTAGGTGTCAGCGATAGGGAGGCCTGGGTTGGAGACCAGGATGTCCTTTTTAAACTTTTTCCTACCGGATTTAGTGAGGAGAGCAGGATAGTCAATAGAGAAGCAGTTAGAGTAGATAGGTGAGATAGAGAGCACCATGGAGTAGGAAGGGAGGCGGACGACACGAGTATGCAGACAGGAATTGAGTGGAGGGCACTAGTTTAACACAATACAGAGCAAACAGTAATGCGTAGTAGGTCAGGGCCACCTAAGTTTGAGAATCCTGCGAGGGGAGAAAAACACCCTAGTTTAACACAATGCAGTAATGCGTAGTAGGTCAGGGCCAACTAAGTTTGAGAATCCTGCGGGGGGAGAAAAGCACCCTAGTTTAACACAATGCAGAGCAAACAGTAATGCGTAGTAGGTCAGGGCCACCTAAGTTTGAGAATCCTGCGAGGGGAGAAAAAACACCCTAGTTTAACACAATGCAGTAATGCGTAGTAGGTCAGGGCCAACTAAGTTTGAGAATCCTGCGGGGGGAGAAAAGCACCCTAGTTTAACACAATGCAGAGCAAACAGTAATGCGTAGTAGGTCAGGGCCACCTAAGTTTGAGAATCCTGCGAGGGGAGAAAAACACCCTAGTTTAACACAATGCAGAGCAAACAGTAATGCGTAGTAGGTCAGGGCCACCTAAGTTTGAGAATCCTGCGAGGGGAGAAAAACACCCTAGTTTACCAATAAATTGGAAAAGGGGGGGCGAGGCATCATGCGGAAGAGGTGGGCAAGGTGAGGAGGGGTGGGCCGGAGAGCAGAGGAGCTGGCGCCTGGCGTCCCCTACGGACACCTGCAGACACACAGGGACCCGCAGTCTGTAGGAGCCGCCCTTTGCCTAAGGGGCCCTTGGCCTAGGGGGCTGCCGGGCAGGGGGGCTGCCCAGAGGGAGTGGGATATAAAAGCAGGGGGAGAGGAAGGGGAGGGGGGTGTGGGCGGGAAGGGAGGCGGGAAGGGAGAGGGGAAGGAGGACCAGGAAGTGAGGGGGAGGGAGGGGGCAGGGGGCACCACACAGACGCGCACGGAGCGCTAACAACAAAATAAACAGGAGGCTTAACTGGAGCCCAAGGGGGCTAGGGAGGCAGCCTCAGCAACAAGCCACACGGGGCTACGGCGACCGCTCGAACCCGCTCTGGCTCAACAAAGAAGCGAGCGTGGTGAGCGGTCGAGCCGTAGTCCCAGAGCGGCTGCAAGGACAGCCAATCAGAGGGGCGGTGGGCGGGAAGGGAGGCGGGAAGGGAGGACCAGGAAGTGAGGGGGAGGGAGGGGGCAGGGGGCACCACACAGACGCGCATGGAGCGCTAACAACAAAATAAACAGGAGGCTTAACTGGAGCCCAACGGGGCTAGGGAGGCAGCCTCAGCAACAAGCCACACGGGGCTACGGCGACCGCTCGAACCCGCTCTGGCTCAACAAAGAAGCGAGCGTACAATGAAATAGAATACAAATACTAGTCTATGGATTTAATTTACCAAACCGATCTATCAAACAAGGAGTGCCAGCCGCAAATGAGCATCCCATCAAACATGTATTGCAACCACTAGTACTTATATTCTCCATTTAAGAAGCAGCATGCCATGTAGTTGTCCATCTGGAAATGTGTGGTTAAGCTTTAGGGAATTATCAATCATTTTAGTACACGAGAGTCACAGTCTATTTTAGCACCTATATCGTAGGATTATTTCCCCTATATCCATTTAAAAACCAGGAGTACTTGTAACCAAGTAACTTGTAAACAAGTAAAATATCCAGTCAATCCACTAAGGGAAAGAAACTGGTGCAAAAGCATAATGCTTGATCCAGTTTGCACCCATTACAGAAACACTCATCACTGTTTACACAAATAGCAAATAGTCTATAGTTGATTTGACATTTGCAAAAATGTTGAGTAACGTAACATAACAAATAGTTCATAAAAATCTATAAGACGACGTGATATAGGTCCAAAATGTAGTCACTATCAGTGAATTATACTGATGATTAATGATTTGTCA
This sequence comes from Ambystoma mexicanum, assembly GCF_040938575.1. Classification (NCBI taxonomy): domain Eukaryota; kingdom Metazoa; phylum Chordata; class Amphibia; order Caudata; family Ambystomatidae; genus Ambystoma; species Ambystoma mexicanum. Next base: position 974,773,552 of record NC_090934.1, on the reverse strand, counting down.
AAAGTGTGATTCCGTTAATCATGTGCCACATCAATCCCAGCAATAAGCCCTCTAGTTCAGGTTTCTACAATGTTCCTAGAAATAGTTACAATTTTAGGCCGTTTAAGAAATATTTGAAAAAGACCAGGTAGTCAAAAGAAGTCCCATAGCCAAAACATATTTCATTGCGTAACTTTAGAAATTAGCTTCAAAACTACACAAACACAATTTAGACACTCATCCTAGAAATCATGTCAAATTGTGTAAAAGTATAAATACGTGGCTAAAAATCTGTCAACCCCACAGAACTCCAGAAAGGTATCCCTCCCCAATCTCTGTCCCCTTTTGTAGTGCAACTAGTGGTCTATGTGTGAGATGCTTATTTTTGGGCTCTAGGAATGCCCCTGTGGGGACAGTTCACACCATCTGCAGATAAGCCCCTCCCTTAAGGACAGACCCTGAAACTAAATGCTGCATACCTGTGCAGATGTTTCTAATGGAGTCTGGCAGAGATCAGTACCTAGAAAGGGCCAGGAGATACTACAAATCTGAGATTGCTGTGTTTTTGGACTGCCCATCCCGACTCCTTTCTTTCACTGTCAGCATGCTTCTCTTCACCTTTCTGCAGCCATAGCACGCCCTTAAACCCACGGTATGGTGACCCCAGCTTCGTGGGGAACATCGAGGAATCCAAATTCCATTGTTTAACTTTCCTGTTTCTCACCTCATGCAGGTCCCAGTGAAGAAGCCCATGTGAAGTTTTTGCATCATTCCGAAACCAAAGTTATGGAGCTGCCACATCACCAGGTGGAAGGGGCAGGGGCAGGAGGAATTCATGTTTAGCTTGTGGCTGTGTGTGCCGCTTGAGAGGGGTTTGAGGCTTGATGGAAACACTAGGGTGGAATTCTCAAATAAAAGACCCCAGGTATTCTCTCTCCTGCCCTGATCACCTGACAAACACAGTTCATTGCCCGAAGTCTGTTGCACAGACAAAGGTCCCAGCAGGCCCACTGTGCACAGCACAGGAGAAAGTTAGAGGTATGCTTAAATAAGGTGAAATGTGCGCCTGAGATTTTCAAAGCTTGGGCAGCCCTTTCTCTGAACAAAACCTTCATGGGCTAAGCACTATGAAGGTAACGTCTTACAAAACAAATAAAGGCGTCCCTTAGCCTTTAGCACTTTGCTTAAAGTAGTGATTGGATTATCGTAATTAGCAGAGTCTTCAGAATGGCCCTTTCCCTCATCGGCCAACTCCCACATTCTTTTATGTATTTTTTTCTTTTCTTTTAGTAGTGAGAGGAAGAGCGAGCAAGAGAGAAAGAGAGATTGACAGTGAAAGTGAAAAAGTGGCAGGGATGTTGCCATGCGGGGAAGAAATCCCCTTGCCCACAACAAAGATGCCCCCATTTCCTTGGCACCAACACATGCAGAGAGGTGGCTAGATTGGTACAAAGTAGGTAGCAGACTGCCTGGCGCCTGGACCTTTGTTTAATGGACAGATTAGAAAGTACCCGTCATGTGGTAACATGTACACAGGAACAAAAGGGACCAAACCACGGCCACCAATTGTACAGGTTGGGGCTTCCGGTCACCACACGGTAACACGAGGCATCTTCTTGACGCAGGCATCATTTTGACAATAAGAATGGAGGGCAATTGATGCAGCCCCAGCATATTGCTGCTGCCTCTCTGAACAGAGAGGTAACTTGTGGAAGAAGAAAAGGACAGCATGAGGGGTGGGCAAGGGAAGGCACTGTGCACTTGTACCGACAGTGTCAGAGGAAAGGAGCTTGCCCTGTCAGAGGGAAATGGACTCACTGCAACTTCCAGATTCCCCCACTGCCTCAGGAGCAACCTCACTGCCCATACTGCCAGAGGAAAGCAGCAGCATTTCCCGCACAGCCCCTGAATGAAGAGCAACTACTCCTTGGCCTTAGAGTGCTACTAAAGAAGGGCTCTGCATGCGGCGTTGTAGCCAGAGGCGAGAGGGCTCACCCTACTATCGACAGGAAGTCACCTTGTCAATGTCGCAATTAAGTGAAGAGGAGCCACACTGCCAGTGAGCAAACGAAGAACAAGCCGGGAAAAGAAAAAACAACACAGCATCCCACACAAAATCGAACCCAGTCGTTTATTTGGCAGTGGTCCCGCTGGCCTCGCAGGGTGCGAATAAGCGATGGCAGGGGCATGTACTGGCTCCAAGCAGAGAGTGAAGCTCACAAGTGATAATATACGGGACTGGCTGACCAGCATTTTTTACAACAGTCAGCCTGTAATAACCTGGGCACTTGTCCATGTATTACACCATAAACATACTTGCATATCTCCATCCAGGATCCCTACATTCCCTCATGTATCCCAAGGCTGATGGAGACCGTTTCTTTGTTGGCGTAAAAGGCAGCAGGTTTATGATCACAAAACATCACTCTTCAAAACACTACATGCTTGTCATGACAGCAAAACACTCATCTCTAACCTTGCTTTCCCCATTTTCCAACCAACTCCACTCTAGGCCAAAGCTCTACCAACCGCCATTGTCTGTGCTCCACCTGCCCTTGCAGGTGATCCTGCACGGGAGGAGTGCCGTTTCTGCTGGGGGAAGTCAATACCTCCAGCGCCCTTGCCGCTAGGCCTCAGGGGAGCAGTGATCCGGGAGGCGTGAAAACGCCTCCTGCTTTCCCAAGCTCATGTGTAGTTCTTGCAGTGCCACTGGTCGCTTACACACTGCCCCACCGTTCTGCGACTGCAACGGTGAATCCATCTTCCCGACTTCCTCACAGTACCTTTTCTTATGTTGGGTGGGCCGGTGGGTGGGCGGGAGGGAGGAAAAACAGCCCAGGTTCTCCTTGTCCCCCCCCCCCCCCTTGTCCTTTGTTTCCACTTTCGCGGGCTTGCTGCCCTTTTTCCGCAGGCATCACGCCCCTTTCTCAGGCTTGATGCCCAATTTCGCGGGCTTCCGCCCGCATCCCCCTACTAGGGGGAAGGGCGGGACACGGCCCGTTACCTGGGCGCCTCCTTGAGGCCCCCAGTCATCACTGCCAGATTATTCAGCAGCCGGGTCACGCGTTGCTGCATAACTAGTGATTACTAGTACAACACAACAGAGGATTTGGCTTTAGGCCAGTAACAGCTCACATACAGGTATACGAGGTGCCTTTTTCATTTGGTACAAACGGCCCGGGTTTAATTCCCACATGGGGTTTAATGTCACAATGGTCAAAAATAGATGAAGGGGCTCAAGTTTGACAAAGAGCGTGCTTGCTTTCACGCACCTTCATCACGCTGGGTCTCCCGCTTCTGGAGTAAGTGGGGCAACGCTCACAGCAAGTTGAAACAGAGCGCCTTGCATAAAAAAAAGTTAGGCAGGCAGACCCAACTTAGTGTACCACGCATGCAGGGCGAGCAGGGTGAGCAGGGTGAGCCGGGCTGGCTCAGCTCCGGGTTCCGCCGGAGGATCACAGTTACACGCAGCCCAGCACCTATGTAATAATAATGTTAATATAAAAAATGACAAGGGTGTATTATGTTATCCTGTCAGACAACTCAACTCTCAATTTCGAGTCTCATGTAAGGGCAACATTCGAACAAAAGCATGGTAAGGAGAGAACACCCAAGATGACTTTAAGGAGTAATAATCTAGATTACAACAAAAAGAATTCTTGCACCTACCAAATAGCACAGTGCATGTGAGCCTTGCTCATCAGCAGGGCTCCGGGTTGAATCCCAGCACGGGACAATTAAGGAAATTGACTAGCTCAGGCCGGTCATGTGAGCACTGCCTGTTTCCCAAGTCGCAGTGAGGCAGACTCGCGCCCGGGGCACTGAAGGTCATCATGGTTCTCAGGTTGCAAACACATTTCTTTTAACAGAGGCAACATCGCGCATATGCATGATGGGATCTTTCCAACTCAAAAAGCTCCCAAAGCACCAGTTACCTTACAAATCTGGGATAGTAACAGGGAGCAACACAAGCGTCCATTGAAAAGATCCATGATGTTTGATATTTTGACATACAAAATAAGGTGCATTAAGTAACTAATAAAATGTCTCGAACATCAGGGGTAGCAACAACCAGGAGATTGGCGACTGATTGTCGGCATATCTATTGTGCACATTGCACAATTCCAGTATTACAGGTAGTAAATCACGGAAAGTACAGGGGTTTAAAAGGACTTTTCAGGATGGCATTATCTTACATTCTAGGGACTTATAGTTTACAGGTGGGAGGCGAAAATTAAAGCCACACTTATATGTTTTAGTTTAACGTGTTAAGAGAGGGGTCGTACATGTTGTCAGGCAGCCTTATTATGCATTTTAGGCCTCAGTAAATACACGCTGTAAGACACTACTACTATAAACCTTGGTATGTAACTATTTGAGAAAAGGTTGGTAAGACTTCAGAGGACCTGAAAGGTTTTAGCAGCAAGTCTCTGTGGCACAGGCAGCAAATGCATGTGGATAGTACCTGGAAGGCTAGTGGTCCAAGCCCATCCTCAGATGACAAAATTGGGTAAACATTAGGATGTATATTTATACTCAGGTGGCAGAGTTCAAATGCGTTCTTATGGTAGGTTATGCTTTGTCGGGCTAATGTATAGCCTGGGTCATATCGGATAAATAGGATGAAGTTTAAAAGGGAGCAGGATAATGGTTGAAAGTGAAACAGAGGGAAAGAACTTACAAAGATTAGCAAAAAGGCTTCCGGGGGAGTAGGAGGACCAACGGGCTTGGGGTGACTCCCCTCCATGGTTTCACAACTGGAATCCAACGGCTATGGCTCAAGTACCTTTGTTAGGTGGAGATGGTCTAAAAACATAAGAGCACAATAGTTGGTTGAACGTGCCCCTAGGGGGTAACTTGGACTAAGGAAGGTTTTAAAGTAACTCTGGGGAATTGGCTTAATATTGGAGGTCAGTGATCAGAATGGACAAAGGAGCGGGAGAAGGTGCTCTTTTAAGCACACTGCACGGTTTAGCAGAAAAGATGGGTTTTTAATTTAATAAATAAGAATAAATATGAACAAAGGAGCATCATTTGGTGCTTGGTTAAGCACAACGAACGGTGTAGCAAGTGAAATGGTCAATTTAAATGGAATAAATGAGAAAGTAATCTGAATAAAGGCTTTTGAAGCTTGGGTACAAAAGAGAAAAAATAATGACGCTGCTGATGCATTTTACACAAACAGGACGGTGTGCGGAAGGTAATTGCTGGCAGTAGTGTAAATAACAGCACTCAAACGAGGGGGGCGGCACTGAGTGCCCAATGAGTGGTCAGAATAGCAGAGCAGCAGGAGTGCCCTCGTGCACGGCTATAAATGACAGAAACAAAAGTGTTTTATTCACAGACACATCAGGAGTTAGGGCTTTGGGGTTTCTTTTGCCAACAAATTATGCTCAGGGCCTTTGCCCGCGCCCTGGCGGGACAGAGGTTGAACTAAAAATATCACTCTGTTGGAAATCTTCCCCATATGGGTGGCGATCTATATAGGGGTGCAATGTTAAAAAAAACACAGTTGACCATGGTGGTTGTACATGTCCTGGACAGTGGGTCCACTTCATGTGAGCAGGTTCTCATAGTAATAAGAGAAATAACTAAATATGCCTTAAAATAACAACCTGGTGCTAAAAGCCAGGCATATCGTTGGCAAAAATAATGACGCTGCCCTTGCATTTACTTGTTTTCAGCTAAACTCCTTCAGAGCGCTAAACCCGCAAGCAGAGTAGCCGGGGCCAGCAGTATCAGAAGTGGTGTGGAGAATATTAGAGGATAAGTGAGAACCCACACACCGGACAAGAGAAAGAGTGGAGCAAGGCCCAAAAAATTGCAGATAACCGTACACAATGCAAGGGTGCTGCAGGCAAAGCATGCAGGAACAGGTGAGCCCACAGGCATATTGGGGGATCTGGCAAGAAATGCACTGGCCCCCAAAAAACAGCCAAACTATACAGCAAATGCCTAAAAGACTTTGGTGAAATAACCAAAGTAGGCAACATCAACGTTATCAAGGAAAGGCACGTGAATGATTTTCTGCAAGGCCATTTAGACTGAATAAGAAAAGATCTTGGGCGTCATCACACTTGGCAGCAGTTTCCTACTACATTAATCTAGCGGGGGGTGGGGGTTTGGGTTTATAAAGTATGCCTAAAAGGCTGGGCCAAATTGGATGGTGTCAACAAAGAAACAAGGCTCACATAACAATTCAGAGAAGCTAAAACATTGAATAGACATATTACATAAGGTATGCAGCAACACTCATGAAACAGCACCATTTAGGGTGGCTTTCACGACAAATTACTTCAGGGCATTTAGGATCAGCGGGATTGGCAGATAAAGGTTTAGCATCAGGGGACATTAATTTAGGTAAAGAAAGCATGGCCAGTAGATAAAAAAAGATCCAAAATAAATCAGTTAGGAAAGGGGAGAATAATTAACCTTTATAGCATAGATGACAACAGATTCTGCCCCATATGCACCACCAGGGAATCCCTCCCCACCTGCCTACTGTTTAGGCATAAAAATGGCAAGGCCCTCAGCAGTCCTCAGAAAGGCAATCAGGGCAATTGGGGAGGGGGGGGGGGGGAAATCGCACGGAATTTGGGTCACACTCTCTTACACATTGCGGTGGAAACCTCAGCCTGGAAGGGGGCCTGGGGGTTGGGGGGTTGGCTGAGAAAGCCATCAAAGGATTTAGGGTCTGGAAAGCTGGTGCATATAAATAATACCAGGGGAGTTGCTAGGTCTGGAAAAGACCCGGGGCTATGCTGATGTTGGAACTGTTGGGACTGGGGGCTAGCTAGTCTTTTGGCTGTAGCTCCTGAGATTCTACAGAGGCTACAACCAAAAGATCAGGGGCTATAGCCCCCTTAGCCCCCCCCCTAGCAACGCCCCTGAATAATACCGTAAAAAGGTCCTGTTACCTTGCAGTTAACTGTAATATATTCGACCCTTGTAAATAAAAAGGATCTCACGCAGGTTGCTGCGTCTTCACATGGGGTTTTTATTGTCCCCGATGTGGACATATGGTAAAAGGAAAGTGGTCAGCCGACACGTGTTTCAACCCCAACGGGTCTTTATCAAGGCATAAGTAGTATATCGGAGGGATGTTTTACCATGTGGTTCTGGCTTCCGGCAAGCAATGTTTCTTAGTAATCTTGCAGAATCCCTAAGGCTGTTGCCACTTTTTTTTGCAGATCGCTCATCAGTAAGTCCCTACTGATGACCGATCCGCAACAAAACGGACCACTTTCCTTTTACCATTTGTCCACATCGGGGACAATAAAAATCACATGTGAAGACACAGCAACTTGCGTGAGATCCTTTTTATTTGCAAGGGTCGAATATATTACAATTAACTGAAAGGTAACCAGGACCTTTCATGAAATTTCCACAAGGGACATTGGGTATGCCCGTCCTCCCTGTGACCATGCAAAGATATACCATACAACAGAACTCCAACAACATAGAGCTCAGCACAGGAGCGTTCAATATCTAGAACCCATTCCCTACTACCATATAAATAATACATCAGAAAAGTATGGCTCTAACATGGACGTTTCTCCCAACAGGGCCCCCCCCCCTTGATGTCAACTTGGATTGGGGGCCACTCTCCCGTGGCAAGAACAAGCAGATGATTAGAGGACTCCCAAGATGATTGACACTTTAAAAAAACTATCACATCTTGGTGGGGTACGCCAGGAATGAAGTGGGAGGATCCACACGACAGGCTAGCAGGTTTATTAGGTGGCAGGGACACCAACCCAGAGTTTCTGATAATACATTTGGGGGGTAACGACCTTACACAATTGGGTAGGAAGGAACTTTTATCTGAAATGTGCAGTTCACTGAAGAGGAATGCAGACTGCTGGAGACAGGCAGAGGTCATGATATAATCATTCCCAGATATCACTGGCAGAGAGAGAGCTCAAATAAAGCAGTAGAAAAATCCAGAAAGAAATTAAAGCCTTCTCTAACTTCTGCAAGTACACAGCTCCCACTTTTACTAAGCATGGGGGCATTTCCTTGAATTACAGGGACCTGTTCCACCAAGACAGGGTCCATCGGTCAATAACGGGCAGGGAAATACTCACAAGAAACATTATTTGGACTCTAGCAGAGGAAGGATGTACATAAGGGCCTTTTGGGGGGGAACCTGAGCGGCCGTGTACCCTCTCAGGTGTGGTGGCAGGGATCAGCCTGGAGTTGGCCCTACGATGGAGCAGGGCCCCCACTCACCTGATCCCATGTATTCATTTATTATGTGCTTATTGTTATGATCACTTGGGTTTGGTACAATAAAGCTTGTGGTCTATTTTTTCCCCACTACAGCTCGTTTGTTTTCTTGCTAACGCAAAAACATGTTAGTTTATGAGAGTTATTATGAGCATGTACCTGCACAATACATTTCCCCGCACTATACCACTTCCAGACTTATGGTAGGTGTGTAGGGATGAGAGCAGGTTTGTCATGCTAGAGCTTTTTTTGTTATTGTTGGGTTTTTATTGGTTTATTTAAACCTTTAAAAAAAATACAACACGACATTCATAAAGAGAGAAAAACAAAGGAAACCAGAAGGAAATAGATAACTTGTGGGAGTGCGCCGAATGTTTTCGTGAATACATACTGCTGTGTTTGCAATGGTATGCGCTGGGTTGCTGTGGGAGGCGCTACATCTTGTGAAACACCAGATCCAGCAAAGCGGAGTGGGCTCAGTGTTCTCGTGAGATCACACGATCAGGGACTCAATCTAGCAGATCTCAGCCGGAAAGCATGTGTTTACAAGGTGAGATAAATTCAGGTTTTGTGCCTTATTGTTTCCATCGAGCTGCTGACGAGTAATTGCTGCGCATAAACGAGACTAAAAAGTCGAGGTAGTGTGATTACGCTGTGTGATCTGATATTTGATCATTGCTATAGAGTCTTTCTCACCGACTATCTTTAGAGGAGTGTTTTAAAGGATAAAAAAGCACAGTTGTGGGGAGTGACCATTGTTGGTGTATTATGGCCTCGGGTTTGAGAAGCAAGGGAAAGAGTGGCCATTCTTCTTGTAACCGGTCCTCTTGGACGTTTGAAAAAAGACGTGTATCCATGGCAGAAGGCGAGTTGGATTTGACGCAAGATAATGTAATCAACCTGGTCCCGGTTAGTAATACGGAAACTGGTTTGATACTTGAGGTTATTGATGCTATTGATGTTGGGGTAAGAGAGGATGGTAAGAGCAGCTCGAGAGGTGCCTGCCTTAACGATAACACTTTTATTCCTATTGCAAATCAATTAAATCACACGGCAACGGCCACATGGAGTGAGACTGGGATTTTACAATCTGTTGTGTCAACTACAAATTCAAAAGTGGCCACGACTACAACTGATGCACTTGCTATTGAGAGCCAACAGACATTCTCTACCCCAAAACTTACCGCTTCAAATCGTTTGACCAGTTTAAATTTGACCCTTTCTACACCTATTACAGCAACAGACCCCATTTTAAAACATGGGAACCAGATGTCTTCTATTTCTCCGGTATCTGATGAAAATGAAAGGGGGTTGTGGATAAAAACAACTGCTACCATGTAATTCTATCAGCTAGTGAAGTTCTTTTAAAGGAAATTACGGATATGGAGATTTTTTTGTGACCTGACAAATACTGGGGCAAAAGAGAAACAGATTTGAATAAGAAAGTTGATGCCTTTTGCCCCCAAACAATGGAGTTTGATAATATGGGCTCCTTGCCTAAAATTTATAGTCATCAAATGTTGTCAGAAGGGCTTGGTGTCCCTCCCATACCTAAAGCGACATTTGTGAGACCCATTTACTTTCTTTTTCCATCTCCCCCACCTTCGCAAGTTGCAACAGTTTTTCTTTAAGGTGAATCTGTATGACAATTTGTGCTAGCAAACGGCCATGAAATGATAAATACTCACCGTAGTGACTAACGTATTCCTAGTCCATAGTCCCCGTTCCTACATACTGTATGGGCGTCCCTCGCTAGGGATGGGAGACAGAACATTTTTCACCAGAAGAAATCTTGTTCCCCTTTAAATTTAGAGGCGCGGGGGGTGTGGCCCTGGAAGCATGCGCTCCCCTAAACCCGCCCCCCGGCACCACTCCTCAGTCCCCTTTGACACGTCGACAATATTACCATTGCCAAATACCAGTTTTATTAGGGGGGGGAGATGGTGGGACATATGGAGGAAAGAGTACATAAATCACTACAGTGAGTAACTTCTAATTACTCCTACGTCCCCCGTCCCCTTTCCTCCATACTGTATGGGCGATTACAACTGAATGTAGCCCCAGGGTGGAGAGGTGACCCTCATAAGAGAACAAGTTCCTTAATACTGCCTGACCAAACGCTGTGTCCGACCTGGAGCTGGCATCCAAGCAGTAGTGTTTGCAGAAGGCCGAAGGTGTAGCCGTTGTAGCCGCCTTGCTGATGACCTGCCACGGAACGTGCCTCTGGAAAGCCACAACCGTGGCTTTGACTCTGATAGCGTGGGCATGCATATTTGCAGGGAGTGGTTTGTGCTGCCCCTCATAATCCTGTTTGATGCCCACAACCATCCATCTTGCTATGGAGGCCCGATAGCCTAGACCCACCGAAGGTGACAAATAGAGCTTCTGATTTACAGAAGCTCCTGGTTCTGTCCAGGTAGAATTTTATAGTGCGCCTGACGTCTAGACAGTGCAGTACCCTCTGAGCATCGTCCTTAGGGCCCGCGAAGAAAGTGGGTAGCACTAGCTCCTCATTCAGATAAAACGAGGAGACTACCTTAGGTAAGAATGCGGGGTGGGTTCTAAGACTTGTCCTTATGAAAAGTAGTTTAAGGCTCTGATGCCACCAGTGCCTGGATTTCACGGACTCTTCGTGCCGAGGTAAGACCCACCAGGAGGGCCGTCTTAATGGTGACTAGTCTGATGTCCACGGACGCCATTGGCTCGAAAGATTTATGCGCCAAGGCGCCCAAGACCACGTTCAGGTCACACACCGTGTGTGGCTTCTTGATAGGCGGGTAGAGTCTGGTGAGACCCCCCAGATGTTACCACCCGGTTAGAGGATGAAAAGACCTCCTCCTCCGAGTTCCGGTAAGCTCCGTTTGCTGCCAGATATGTGCGTCATGTGTCTACCTGCACTCCCGAGTATGCGAGGTGTGCAGAGAAGGATAGCACATCATCCAACCTGCAGTTCAGGGGGTCAACCTCCTCTGATTTCGCACAGTGATAAAACCTAGACCTCTTGCCTTTGTACTGGCTCCTGGTAGCCTCGCTCCTAGCTCCATGTATGATGTCTAGGTTGGCCTGTGACAGATGCAGATGCCTTAGCGTGACCTGTTCAGGAACCACGCTGCAAGGGCCAACTTCTGTGGGGCGGGATGGATGACCGTGCCTCCCTGCTGTGATGGTAGGTGAGTTGGGCCCAGTGGAAGGTACATCAGGGGCTGTTTTGACAGGCTGAGCGGTTCCGAGAACCAGGCCAACAAGGTGCTATTAGAAGTATATGGCGGTGCCGGGACACCCTTATCTTGCAAATTACCCTGTGTACCAGGGGAATGGGCGGAAAGGCACATGCTTTCATGTTGTTCCATTGATTCTGCATAACATTGCCCAGAGAGCCCTTTGCCCTTTCCCTGCCAGGACGCAAACTAGCAGCACTTCCGGTTGTCCCAGGTGGCGAAGAGATCCACATGAGGATGACCCCATCTGTTGAAGATCCCCTGCAGGACCTGTTCGTCCAACTGCCATTCGTAGTTGTACGCACCAAGCCTGCTGAGCATGTCCGCCTCCAACTTGGCCTTCCCCCGGAGGTGGATTGCTGACAAGTGAATGTTGTTTACTAGAGCCCACTCCCACATGCTGACTGCTAGAGTGCATAGGGGAGGACCCCTGCTTGTTGATGCAATACATGCTGGTGGAGTTGTCTGTTTGAATGAGGATCGTCTTTCCACTGATCATCGGGAGGAAGGCTTTGAGAGCGAGCCAGATGGCCATCAACTCAAGCCAGTTGATGTGGGCCCTCCTTCTCCTGAGGGACCATAACCCATGTACATTGTGGCTGTCCAGTGTAGCTCTGCAATCCTCTAGGGATGAGGTCCATGGTGATGGTAAGCGGAGGTTCTGGTTGACGAAAGGGCCTGCCTATCCGCAGGTTGTTGTCCGTGCTCAACCAGACTAGGTCCTGGTGGAGCTGAAGTGGAATGCTGACCAGCTCCACCCGGGAATCCCTCTCCTGACTCCAGGAGGCTGCGAAGTGCAACTGCAACCGACTCATTTTGAGCCTGGTATGCGGCACTGCCAGGACACATGCCGCCATGATACCCAGGAGGTGTTGTTACCACCAAGCCGAGGTCACTGCTCTGCTAAGAAAATGCCCTGTGGCCTTCTTGATGTATATGATCTTGTCCTCTCAGAGGAAAATTCTCTTGCAGCTCGTATGTTAGATGAGGCCCAGGAATGTCTCTGCATGTGGTCCAGCTGTGACTTCTTGAAATTGATGGAAAATCCCAGCTCGTGTACTGTGTACACAAGGGCAGGGGTGGTGTTGTGCACTGCCTCCGGAGACCTTGCCCTGACCTTTCCAGTCGTCTAGGCAGGGATATACGTGGTGTCCCTGGGCCCTGAGTTGGGCTGCCACCGCGTTCATCAGTCTTGTAAAGACCCTGGGGGCCGAATTGATGCCAAAGGGTAGAACCTTTTATTTGAAATGAAAGCCCATATCCTGAACCTAAGAAAGGACCGATGGGGCTGCCAGATTGGGAAGTGTAGGTACGCATCCTTCAGATACAGGAAGCACATCCAGTCTCCCCTGCACAATGTCTCCGCTATAAGCGCCGGGGGAACCATCTTGAACTTTTGAAGGGGAAGGGAAAGTTTCGAGGTGGAAAGGTCCAACACAACTCTCAGGCCCGCCTGGGTCTTCTTGTGTATGGTGAAAATCCATGAATAGAAGCCGAGACTCTGCTCTGAGGATGCAACATCTTCCACTGCCTGGCTCTCTACGAGCAAGCAAATTTCTGCCAGCAGAGTTGCTGTCCCAATCTGTGGGCGGGGAGGGGAGCAGAGAGGGGAGGGAGGACTAGGTAGGTGGTAGCCCGTGGACACTACTGAGAGGATCCAGGGGTCTGCGAGCCTTGTGCGCCAGCATTGGGAGTGAAGGGCAAGCCTGACCACCACCAGAGACACGTGGACCCGGATGGGCGTGTCATGCCTTTTTTCCAGCTGAGGTTGAAGAGGGGGGACTGAAAAAAGCCCTTGTGCGCGGCCTTGTGTTGCTTGCACCGGTGTTGACTCAGAGACCTGTCCGGCTGCCTGGACCATCGTTCTTGGAAGCCCTGGAAACCACCTAAGGACTGAATGCTGGTGCGTCTGGCTGTATGCCTTACGAGTGGCTTTAGTGAGGATGGATAAGGATTTGGCAGTCTGTGAAGTGTTCTTATCCAGTTCCTCATCTGTAGTGCAATGGAACATGTCACCACCATGAAAGAGGAGGTCCAGTATGCGCTCCTGGAAGTCCGGGTTAAACTTGGGGGCCCATAGCCAGGCAGTCCTCATGTCCGTAGGAATGCAAATGGCACAGCCTGAGGTGTCAATGTGCGTCACCGAGAACTCCCTAATGTCTTGCGCTACGATTTTGGCCTCAGCCAGCACTGCCTTGAAGCACGCCTGGCTCTGCACCGGATGTTCTGGAAGGAAGTCAGCGAATTTCCGCCAAAGTCGCTGGTTGACTGCAGCATGCATAGCGTCTGCACTTGACTAACGAAGATGAAGGGAAGCGTGGGAATACATTTTCTTCCCGTATGCTTCCAGGATCTTCTCCTCCTTACCCAGAAGTGCAGAGGCTGAGGTAGCTGAAGACGACTGTGGCTTGGAGTAGATTGAAGCTGCAGCAATCACCAACGAGTGTAGCAGAGGGTGCGCCAACAGTAAGAGGGGGTCCACCTCCATCTACCTAAACTTGGTGTTCAGGCGCCTGTTGGTAGGCGGCGCCGAGTGGGGTTTAAGCCATCCCTTGTTAGCAAGTGCCACCACGTCCTTTGCATCGGAATGCCCGTTCTAGCTGTCGGGCGTGGAGTGAGGACCTCTGCCAAGACCCCCGCCTCTGGTTGTTCGACGTCGGGCTGAGGAAGCCCTAAGTATTCGGCCAATCTGGCGAGCCGCTCATGGAAGGCCGTGGCCGACGAAGGTGTGTCGGGGTCCTCCTCTTTGTCCGTGTCCACCAAGGTGTCCTGCTGGTCAGGTGCAGCTGGAGGAGTGGTGGGTGCCGGGGTCTGCGGCGTACCGACAGGAGCCGGACGCCGAGGAGGCAGCTGTGGGGCTGCCCAGACCATTGGAGGAATGGGAGTCGGTGTGGTGGGAACTGGCATGGGCAGCTGGGGCTGCACAGGATTCAGAGGCGCTGTAACTACGGGCAGAGTGGCCGTGGGTGCCAGCGGCAGAACTGGAGGAAGCATGTCCCTGATCCTTGAGGATAATGCCCACCTGCAGAGACCTCATGAGGGTCAGAAACCTTTTGGAAAACCCGTCTTCACAGGGTTGTGGAGCGGTTGGGGGCACGTGCATGGGCTGAGGCCGGGGGACACTCTGCCGTACTGTCTGCTCGGTGTATATGCCCTGCGATGGAGGACAGGTATGCAATAGACCACGTGCCCGGTGAAGACCCGTCCCACCTGGAAACTCGTTCCCCCACCTGGTCCCCAAAGGGGGGTGGTGTCAGGCGAGCCGCCATTTTATCTGGGCCGGCGGCCTTCTTGTCGGGCTGCATGCCACGTGCCTGCGTCATGGTGCTTGCCGCGATGTGCCCTGCCTCCTCCAAGACTCTTTCCGTTGGAGGTTGAGGTCTACCCTGCACCTCAGGACAGGGCCTGGTAGGTGGATTGCCCTCGGCTGTGTCACCGGTAGTTCTGTGTATAGGCACCCCCTCAGACATTTGTCCGGTACTAGGGCGTTGTCCCTCGGGTGTATACCCAGTAAAAGAACCTTGCGGTCCCTCATTGCCCTCACCGGTAGGATCTCGCATCCACTCGGCCGGTAGCTGTGGCAGCCTCGGTACCTGTACTGGTACAAGAACCTGAAATGTCCCCCCCCCCCGCTCATGTGCTTCCTTGGGAAGGAGTCGCCCTTGTGGGGTACGACTGAAAACAGTACCCCTTCCTTGGGCCTGGACTTGTGCTTGACGAATTCCTTTAAGAACTCTAGAGGCAACCTTCCAAAGAGCTCCCTCCACTAAGCTAGCCTGTTCTTCAGAGCGTTCAGTGTTAGCACATCGCACACGGTAGAGCCCTCCAAGCCGTGGTCAGGGCCAAGGCAGCGGAGGCAGAGAGCGTGTGGGGTCGGACATAGGGAAGAGCCCCTCGCAGGCTGGACACCTGATGAAGCCCGCTGACGTCGACATACGCCGGGGAGGAGCATTGCGCCAGAGGACAGAGGTATCGAATTGAAGACAAAAAGAAGACAAAAGACACTTCTTCGAGGAAGAGTGCGTGGAAAGCGATCCGTTCCCGTCGATGTGGAAAAGAGGACTGAGGAGTGGCGCTGGTGGGCAGAGTTAGGGGGAGCGCATGCTCCCAGTGCCACTCCCCACCTATAAATTTAAAGGGGAAGAAGATTTTTTCTGGTGAAAAAGGTTCCATTGCCCGTCCCTAGCTAGGGACGCCCATACAGTATGGAGGAAAGGGGACGGGACGTAGGAGTAGATTGTGTAACGGAGGCAAGGGAGCTGCATCGGAGATCTATTGCAATTCAAATGGCAATCCAGTCTGATGAATTTGGTGAGGATTGTGTGTTGGGAACAAGCAACCTAAAGCCAATTTCAAAGGACAAAGCCACACTGTTTCACTGACCGTTTTGTGAACACAGCTGAGAGAGATATAACAAGCAACTTACAGAAGTCGTTGCTTTTATCTCCATCAGTTTGAACTACCATGCCTGAATGCGTGACGACATTAAAAGAGCAATGTGGCCTCCTGTTAAGTTTGAATAGCATGTTTTGTATTATGGAGGGCTACATCATGGGTAAAACTAATTCAGGAAACTAAGGACAGATTCTGGTAGAGGACAAAAACATCCAATTGGAGAAAACTTGGCCTGGAAAAAATTTAAAGGAACAAGAAAATGTTGTACATTTGGATTTGGGCAAGGTTGTGAATAAAGTGATTGTATCAGCTGATGTACATGTGGGATCTTGTGATAGTAGACGCTCATTATTAGCACTGGAAGAAACAGAATATCAAAGTGAAGATCTGAGTTTACTGCAGTCTCCACCGAATTTAAGTATACTTCAGACTGCGGAAGAACACATGGCTGAAAGTGAAGGGCATGTCACTGACAAGGATGTTGTTGAAATAGTAGAATTCGTAGAGAATGATGTTAATTCGCTTTCATCAGATTATTTTATTTTTGCGTTTACTGCAGCGCACTGAACCCTTGGGTATCTAGTGGCTAGTTACAATGCGAGACAAAAATAAAATACAGAGTACAGCAAAAGCAAGAAACAAACTAGAAAACATGATGGGGAGGGAGGGGTGCCATGGTGTTTTAAAAGTCTTGGTTCGAGGAGCAGGGGTGGAGGAGGGAGAGACCGATATCTGAATTTATTAGTTAGTTAGCTCGGGGGATCTTTTAGGCGAAAAGCCACATTTTTAGTATTTTTTCTGTAGGCCCAGTTGGAGGGTGCCCTCAGGTTGAGGTTCCAGAGCTTTGTGGCCATGACTGGAAAGCTCTGTCCTCCTGCGGTCTTTCTGGTGAAGGTGGGCACTCTGAGGTGATGGCTGTTTGTGGATCTTAGAAGGCGAGCGGGGGTTTATTTCTCCATCCATTGTGATAGGTAGGCCGGGGCAGTGTTCGTGGTGCACCTGTGTACGATGGCGAGGGTCTTGAATTTGATCCTTTCCTGGCATTTGTGACGTGGTCGTGTTTGGACAAACCTAAGGCTGCTCGGAAGTTGTGTTTGGAGGTTCCTACAAAGAGAGCGTTCCAGTAATCCAGTTTGGCTCCGGTGATGGCTCTGGCTGGTCAGTTGGTTGTGGTGAGGAATGGCTTGCTGGCTTTCAATAGTTTTGCGGTGTAGGCAGCGGAGGAAGCAATGGCATTGACCTGTCAAGAGAGGTCAAGGGTGGCGTCTATGTAGATGCCCAGGGTTTTGGCGGCAAAAGATGTTTGGATCTGGTTGTCAATGTCAAATGCTTTTTAAGCTGGATCAATGCTGCGTAGGGGGAAGTGCGAGCCTACAATGAGTATCTCCGTTTTGTCGTCGTTGAGGCACAACTGATGGGTTGCCATCCAGTTTTGGACAATCTCAAACTGAGTTGATGGTTGTGGTGTCAAGGTGATAGGAAACAAAGAGGGGGAGGAGGATTTGGGTGTCGTCACCATAATTCGTCTAGGATATCCCGAGGGCATCTAGATTATCAAAAAGGGGTTTGGTATAAATGTTGTACAGGGACTCCACAGGTTACTGGTGTCAGTGGCGCAGCATAGTCGTCCATAAAGACACAGGAGGATCAGACTGCTAGAAAGGATCTGATCCAGTCTGTTGCTGCTGGGGAGACGTTCGCTGTTGTGGTGAGGTGGTTGTAACGTGTCTGGTGGTTGACGAGGTTGAATGCTGCTGATAGGTCCAGCATGAGGAGCAGGGCGAGTTTGCCTGAGTGTTTGATATCGTCTATCTCGATTCTTAGGTCCAGTAAGGCGGTTTTGGTTCTGTGCCTTGGACGGAAGCTTGATTGGCGGGTGACCAGGATGTGGTTGTCCTCGAGGTGCTGCTGGACATGGAATTATGCTGTGAAGTTGACGATTTTAAGGATGAAGGTTACAGTAGTCATGGGGATGCTGGGGTCAAGGGAGTTTTTTTGTTTTTTTTTTTGTTTTTAGAAGCAGGAGGATCCAGGCTTCTTTCAGGACAGTTGGCACAGTTTTTGTTACGAAGGAGGAATTGATGATAGATGTGATGATGGGTGTAAGCGTCTCGGCACAGTCTTTAATGTAAGGGGCCAGACAGGCATCTTTTTTGCATCGGGAGGGTTTGAAGTCTTTGATGACTTCCGATACCGGGCAAAAGTCAAATTGGGGAATGGGTCGTCTGGTAGGAGGAGTGGGGGGCGAGGAGGTAGCTGGTGCTGTTTTGGCAAGGATGGCCGGTTGCCTTGCGTAGATTTTCGCCTGGAGGGAGGCAATTTTCCCTGTGAGGGCTTCTTGTACCTTGGTGCACCAGGTATCGTCTATGATGAGGTCTGAGGGAGGGGAGACTGGCGACTCGAGTTCACGTAGGATCGTGAAGGGTTGGCGGGTGTTGGATAGTGCATTGTTTATATTGGCATTGTAGGTGCAGGCTTTGGTGGTGTGAATTGCTCTTTTTTACTCTTAGGCTAGGGAGGTATACAGGGCTTTAAAAATTGTGGGAAGGTCTTTTCTCTGCGCTGATTCTGCAGCGCGTTTCTTGGCACGGAAGGCAAGGAGCTCTGGGGTGAACCAGGAGTTCTTTTTTAAAGCTTGTTTGGCTTTGCGCTGTTTAAGCGGGGCTAGAGTGTCGACAGCTAGAGCAAAGGTGTTGTTGTACAAACCAGGGACTCTGGGTTCTTGTTTGTGTTGGACGGGATTGTGAGGGCTGAGAGGAGGGGAGTGAGGAGGTCCTTGTTAAGGTTTTTGGCTCAGCAGGCTAAGGCTTCAGGTTTCATTGGGTGATGGGGGTTGGGCCTCTTGTTGATGGCGAGGATGAATGTGATAGTGTGGTGGTCAGACCACGGGCAGGTTGTGGTGGTGAGGCCGGACACGTTGCAGTTAAGGTCGGCAGTCCAATTGAGGGTGTGGCCATGGATGTGGGTAGGTTCAGTGGTTCGCTGGGCACAACTAATGTGATTGAGGGCAATAGCTAGGCTTTTTGCGTGTCAGTCTGTGGGGTCATTGAGGCCAAGATTGAGGTCTCCCGGGATTGGGCTTGATGGTGGGGTTGATGATAAACATGAGGTCTTCCTCGAAGAAAGCAATGGGGCATGGTGGGCGGTAGATGAGATGGAGGTTGAGTGTTGGTGGGTGAGAGAGTGAGTTTGGTGGACAGCATTTTGCAGTTTGGGATTGGCCTGGAGTTGGTGGCCCTGATGTTGACAGTGGTTTTGTAGAACAACTCTGCTGCCTCTGCTGTGGGTTCTGCCAATGCGCATGATGGCCTATCCGGGGGGGATAGCGATGGAAAGAGCTGCGCCTGCTGCAGGATGGAGCCAAGTCTCGCATATGGCAAGCAGGTCGAGATCATTGGAGGTGAGGATCTCGGGGGTGTGCGCAGGAACTGATCAGGGCGCATTTCAGTGACTTGTTTCGGGGTGGGTGCGGGGGGGTAGAGGGCCCGGGGCACAAGCAGAGGAGCTTGTTTCTGGGTTGGATGGAGGGTGGCGCTGAAGGGGGTGGCGTGGGCCGATTGTGAGTACAGGGTCTTCTGGTGCAGAGCTGGAGGAACTGGTTTCTGATGGATATCGGGGAGGCTGATTGTAGGTGCAGGGTCTTCTGGTGTGGAGCTGGAGGTGCCGATTCCTGATAGATATCGGGGAATGTAGGTAGGTGGGAGCCACGGCATCTGCGGATTTAGAGAGGGGAGTTTAGCAGTGGGTTGCTAGTGTGTTTCCAGTATTGGGGTGAAGGTTGCTCTACACAAGCTAATAAATTGGCCAGAATGTCTGCCCTGCTGCTATCTCACAGGCAGCATCCACAGCAGGTACTCTGAGCCACCGTTCCTTGCAATTACTGCCAGCAATATTGGTACTCGTACAAGAACATATGTGCCTCAACGGCACATCAGTAAGGAATCAGCACGGGCAGAGCACAGACCCCAGGGTGCCGTACCTCCACTACCAAGGAGTGACCCAGCTGCAGCAGTCCACGAAGTCTGCTCACAAGGAGGCGGCAGATGGCTCCCCTTCAGAGTTGCAGCACGTAATTCAAGAAAATGGCAGCTCCAGCTGCTTTGCATAATGCTGCCCCCGGTAGGCGTCGTAACTCGCCAAACCAAAATGCCGTTATGGCCCGGGCTCGAAATAGCCCTGGGTCGGGGGCCGTTACGCACCCCAACCCAGGTCCAGGATCCAAAAGGAAATCGGGCGCACAATGTTGCCGGCGGATCCGCAGCCACCCAGACGGACATGCCAGCTGGTTCTTCATCCTTTACCTCAGGGCAGCCACTACAACAGCTCACGTCTCAGGGAGCAGGCACGGTCCATTGCAGGTGCAGAGACCTCAGACCACCAGATATTGTTGGCGCCCGATGCCAGGGAGCTCCGATCCTCGTGCAGCACCTCATGGGCTCCGACGCACTCGCTGCTAACACTAATCACCGCACGGGCCGCCAGAAACAACTTTTGCTTTCCCAACTCCCTGGTGTGCTAGTGGCTTACATTTATTTTGGCAAGCCCCACTGTAGCTGCTCTCTTTGCATGTACGCTGCACAGGCTCACTGTCCTTTCACATGTCCCTCCTGTTGGCTCTACTAAAGATCAACTGTGGTCGGGGAGGAGGAGAAGCGGCCCTGCTGGGCCTTGGGTCCCGCTGGGTCTGGGGTCCCGCCGGGCACTGGTGGTGACAGAGTACCCAGCAGAGACCTGCTATCTGGAGGAGCTAGGTCTGAGCTAGTTTGCATAGTATTTTATGCAATTTTTTATCAGTCTGGAAGAAAAGGGAAGGTAGGAAACTCTAGTATAGGCACTATGAAATAAAAAAAGTAAGAGAAATGCTAAGAGAAATGTAAATAACGGTTCTAGAAAATTCCTCCATAATCTTTCATTGCCTACAATTGAGGAGTCAATGATGTTGGATAAAAAGCCTGGAAATTTAGTTAGAACAGACCCAATGATGAGTGCAAACGGGGTCGAGAAAAGAAATGAAGAGATTATTATAGTGGAACAATGTGATAGATGGGCTGAAAATGAGGTTCAAGAAATTCTAGAGGTTTTAGGAGATAATGAAGTGCAACCAAGGTCTGTGTTGGGGAATTTTATCCATAGTATAATATGATCCGAGAACATGTTGGGTTGTGATGGGTTTATTTGCCGAAACGTGGCATCTCAAGGTAGAATGAATAAGTTGGGGGTAGAGCGAAATATAGATAACAGAGAAGAGTTTGAGAGAGAAAGTGATGAAAATCTGTTTGTAATACCTTTAACCACTATGGAAGAAAGCAAAGGGCCTGTAAGGAATCCTCTAATATGGGAATAGAGAAGAATTTACAACAAATACACCCTAAGAGTAAACCAACTAGTCTTAGAAAAACTCTCATTGCACCATGATTCAGTAATCTTGTATAGAGAGGCAGACGTACACGTCATTCATAGAGCCCACCCCCTCACCTCCACCACACTGGTAGAACAACAAGAAAACACTGTGCAGGACACCTGGTATCATCCCAATACCACATCAGAGATATGAGAGACGATATGTGCTCAGACAACTATCAAATGCATCTCTGAACTGCTGCAGTAGACATGAGCCTGCAGACACCACTGGACATAGAAGAACTAGAAGTAAAGTCTGACAGATGTGATGTGACATCATAAAGAAGAGAAGATACGAGGACGGACTGAAACCAACATATGAATATCTAAAGAAAATGTGACTGAAGTGACAAAGTAAACACATATGCGAATATATGGAGAAAACTAAATACACTAAGAAGGTACGTAATAAGAGATGTAGTAGATGTATATAGGCAGAAACGCAAGTTAGATAAGAGAATGTAGAAGCTTGCTTAAGTAGGAAATAGAATGCGACTAAAGCAGCTATGTTAAAGAAATGGACATCGGCATTGTGCAATAGTAAACAAGAAGCCTTGAGAGGAGAAAGACCAAGGCTGCAGAGCTCACGGGCACTTGAATACAGATTCGTGCAAGAAAAAAGGGTATTTGCTTGGCTCAAAATCAAGGATGCCGCAGCAAGATCAACTACATGGCTCGAAAGGAGTCACGTAGGACATATTTCTCTTACATTAAGTAAAGGAGTGAACAGTTGTAAATGCCAAGTATTGTTCAAATAAAGATACAGAAAGGACATGCAAAATGGAGCAACCAGGTCTCCAAAGGTCAAGGAAAGTAATAGCACCCAATATAATTAAACCAAATAGCACTAAATAGAAGGGCAACATTGACAAAATCATGGTCTCCTCACATGTGATTCATGACCGGAAAACGAGGTCTACTCATAAAGCTCAAGACGAAGATAGCAATGTACCTTCACTCCCTTTAGAGTTTTGAGGAAGAGAACAGTCAGCAAGGTCAACTACAAAGAAGAAGCCTTGGCTTAGGGCCTAACTGAGAGATGGTAGGTTAGTTAGCTAAGAAAGGCAGTTGCATGACATTGTTATCTTGCACCTGGTTTTATTGCTTACATACCGCTAACGAGATGAATGTTCAAGGTTGGTAAGAGTGCCAACCAATCATGAGGCCCTATGTAATGGCGGACCATACATTGTTGCAGAAGCCTATCTGCTGCAGTTATATGCTTTTAGTATTTTATGTAGTTATAGGTAGTTCAAGGCGTGTTTACCAGATACGGGGCATCCAATGATTATACCAAAGTCATATAAACTGTAGGTACATACGTTTCTCTTAACCAATCCCTCCACCCAGTAGGTTTCTACTGTTAGCTGCATAGAATGACATCATAGATGGCGTATGTCAAGGTATAAAACCTTCTGTGTCACCGAAATGCATTGAGAGTGTGTGAGCTGCAATTTATTTGTTGACCAGATTTTCCTTCTTTATTGAACTGATAATAAAGTATTGTTTTGCCATGCTCCTTGAGTCATTTGGGCACAAGATCATTTATTGTGGCAATCCGATTCGGCACTTGTAACGCTCCAGGTGCTATTGCATACTTGAATAGAACCAAGGTCCTTTCATTTTTGAAGAGAGTCCCAACACTTGAACAATTGGAATCTAGTGATATGAAACGTATTGAGCTTTGGAAAAAATATTGCTTTGATAAGGTTATATTGCATTTTGATTAAGGTGTTGTTATGAATCAGGTACAGACAGTTGCTGATAAAATTAGAGCCTGGGGTTTTGACATCTTATCATATAGCCCTAAAGAAAAAACAATCGATAGCCCAGAAAGACTATGCTACAAAATCAGCAAGACTTAAGAGTTGGGTTGTGCATCCTTAATGCAAATAAAAAATGTAAGGACCAAAAGAGAGAAAATATTAACGCAGCAGTCTTAAATAAAATACACCAGAAACAGAAGCTTGGAACTGGTTGGCTGAAACCTTGAATTCGAGGTGAGCCAACTGTTAGTGGGCTAAATCAAACATCTAGGGCCCCTTGATTTAATTGCGATGCATCAGGGAAAGATATTACGCTGTTATCATGCAACACAAGAGGGGTGGCGGCTCACATGTTTACAGGGCGGGAGGGGTAAACCTGTGTTCGGTGAACATTTCTTGCCTATAAGAAACATGGTTATTAGTGCCCCTAGTGGTGGACAGTTTCACGTTGCTTCCGTTGCCTGCGACATAAGGGGATTGGGGCCACCCAGCCTCAGGCTCCTTGGTTGGAGTTAATAATTGGAATGTAAAGGTCTCTATATATAGCTACCCAAATCCTTTTTTGCAGGCAGTAGAGCTAACGTGGGATCTAGAGATTTACCCCTCCTTGGTTTACACCTTCATAATGAAATTATATTGGAATCTGATTACTTGTGTAGAGTTCATTGATTCCATAGAGGAGATTTTTTTTCCTGGCAAAGTATGCGTAATTCGAATTAGATTATGCTATGTGATGATCTAAATGCAAGATGCGTGTACCTACCCTCAGATACTTCAGACGTAGGGAAGGGAAAAGAAGCGATAGAAAGAGGGAGAACTTGGCTACGGCGTATGGAAGTGTGGGGATTATCTATGCTGAATAGCAATGTTATAGGAGACATCACCCCAAGGTATACATGGGAGAGAGGTATGCAAAAGAATATCCTGGACTACTGCTTTCTATCTGGTGAAATATTTGTAGAGATTATCAGGGTAATTCATAGAATTTCGCAGAAAAGTGTCGCAAGCGGCTGGCGCAGAGTGTCCGCGTGCGATTGACTGCGCCAGGCACGTGCGATAAAACCGATTTCCGCGCACAGCGTATTCATGGATTTCATGCTCCCAAACCAGCCGTGGCGCAGAGTATCGCAGCGACCCTGCAGCAGCGCCAGTAACGCCCCCAAGAACGCCCTCGCGCAAGGAAAAGCCTGCAAAATCGCTAAATCATCGCAAAGGGCTGCGCTAACCCTGGACCAGTTTACAGGGCAGCCAAACAAGGAACGCAAAGCGGGTAACGTGCATATCAGGGGTACACGTGAAGTCATACACGCGATTAGCCAGGGTACGTGTATTACAGGGGTACGCGGGAAGTTTAACACGCGATTAGCCAGGGTACGTGTATTACAGGGGTACGCGGGAAGTTTAACACGCGATTAGCCAGGGTAAGTGTATTACAGGGGTACGCGGGAAGTTTAACACGCGATTAGCCAGGGTAAGTGTATTACAGGGGTACGCGGGAAGTTCAACACGCGATTAGCCAGGGTACGTGTATTACAGGGGTACGCGGGAAGTTTAACACGCGATTGGCCAGGGTACGTGTATTACAGGGGTACACGTGAAGTCATACACGCGATTAGCCAGGGTACGTGTATTACAGGGGTACGCGGGAAGTTCAACACGCGATTGGCCAGGGTACGTGTATTACAGGGGTACACGTGAAGTCATACACGCGATTAGCCAGGGTAAGTGTATTACAGGGGTACACGTGAAGTCATACACGCGATTAGCCAGGGTACGAGTATTACAGGGGTACGCGGGAAGTTTAACACGCGATTGGCCAGGGTACGTGTATTACAGGGGTACGCGGGAAGTTTAACACGCGATTAGCCAGGGTAAGTGTATTACAGGGGTACGCGGGAAGTTTAACACGCGATTAGCCAGGGTACGTGTATTACAGGGGTACGCGGGAAGTTTAACACGCGATTGGCTAGGGTACGTGTATTACAGGGGTACGCGGGAAGTTTAACACGCGATTGGCCAGGGTACGTGTATTACAGGGGTACGCGGGAAGTTTAACACGCGATTGGCTAGGGTACGTGTATTACAGGGGTACGCGGGAAGTTTAACACGCGATTGGCCAGGGTACGTGTATTACAGGGGTACGCGGGAAGTTTAACACGCGATTGGCTAGGGTACGTGTATTACAGGGGTACGCGGGAAGTTTAACACGCGATTAGCCAGGGTAAGTGTATTACAGGGGTACGCGGGAAGTTTAACACGCGATTAGCCAAGGTAAGTGTATTACAGGGGTACGCGGGAAGTTCAACACACGATTAGCCAGGGTACGTGTATTACAGGGGTACGCGGGAAGTTTAACACGCGATTGGCCAGGGTACGTGTATTACAGGGGTACACGTGAAGTCATACACGCGATTAGCCAGGGTACGTGTATTACAGGGGTACGCGGGAAGTTCAACACGCGATTGGCCAGGGTACGTGTATTACAGGGGTACACGTGAAGTCATACACGCGATTAGCCAGGGTACGTGTATTACAGGGGTACACGTGAAGTCATACACGCGATTAGCCAGGGTACGAGTATTACAGGGGTACGCGGGAAGTTTAACACGCGATTAGCCAGGGTAAGTGTATTACAGGGGTACACGTGAAGTCATACACGCGATTAGCCAGGGTACGAGTATTACAGGGGTACGCGGGAAGTTCAACACACGATTAGCCAGGGTACGTGTATTACAGGGGTACGCGGGAAGTTTAACACGCGATTGGCCAGGGTACGTGTATTACAGGGGTACACGTGAAGTCATACACGCGATTAGCCAGGGTACGTGTATTACAGGGGTACGCGGGAAGTTTAACACGCGATTGGCCAGGGTACGTGTATTACAGGGGTACGCGGGAAGTTTAACACGCGATTAGCCAGGGTAAGTGTATTACAGGGGTACGCGGGAAGTTTAACACGCGATTAGCCAGGGTACGTGTATTACAGGGGTACGCGGGAAGTTTAACACGCGATTGGCTAGGGTACGTGTATTACAGGGGTACGCGGGAAGTTTAACACGCGATTGGCCAGGGTACGTGTATTACAGGGGTACGCGGGAAGTTTAACACGCGATTGGCTAGGGTACGTGTATTACAGGGGTACGCGGGAAGTTTAACACGCGATTGGCCAGGGTACGTGTATTACAGGGGTACGCGGGAAGTTTAACACGCGATTGGCTAGGGTACGTGTATTACAGGGGTACGCGGGAAGTTTAACACGCGATTAGCCAGGGTAAGTGTATTACAGGGGTACGCGGGAAGTTTAACACGCGATTAGCCAAGGTAAGTGTATTACAGGGGTACGCGGGAAGTTCAACACACGATTAGCCAGGGTACGTGTATTACAGGGGTACGCGGGAAGTTTAACACGCGATTGGCCAGGGTACGTGTATTACAGGGGTACACGTGAAGTCATACACGCGATTAGCCAGGGTACGTGTATTACAGGGGTACGCGGGAAGTTCAACACGCGATTGGCCAGGGTACGTGTATTACAGGGGTACACGTGAAGTCATACACGCGATTAGCCAGGGTACGTGTATTACACGTGAAGTCATACACGCGATTAGCCAGGGTACGAGTATTACAGGGGTACGCGGGAAGTTTAACACGCGATTAGCCAGGGTAAGTGTATTACAGGGGTACACGTGAAGTCATACACGCGATTAGCCAGGGTACGAGTATTACAGGGGTACGCGGGAAGTTTAACACGCGATTGGCCAGGGTACGTGTATTACAGGGGTACGCGGGAAGTTTAACACGCGATTAGCCAGGGTAAGTGTATTACAGGGGTACGCGGGAAGTTTAACACGCGATTAGCCAGGGTACGTGTATTACAGGGGTACGCGGGAAGTTTAACACGCGATTGGCCAGGGTACGTGTATTACAGGGGTACGCGGGAAGTTTAACACGCGATTGGCTAGGGTACGTGTATTACAGGGGTACGCGGGAAGTTTAACACGCGATTGGCCAGGGTACGTGTATTACAGGGGTACGCGTGAAGTTATACACGCGATTAGCCAGGGTACGTGTATTACAGGGGTGCGTGGGAATCATCACACGCGATTATGCTGGGTGGGTCCTCACAGGTGTTCCCTGTACACCCTCCACGGCCCCTGCAGGCAGCCTACAAAACAGGGGACTACCCTGCACACCTGCTCATGTCCCCCTGCACCCCCACCCCCCCAGCAGTGCAGGGGCAGCCTCCACCAGGCCCCCACTCATGTCTCCCACCACCCCCACCCTCCCGCCACCAGGGGCAGCCTCCACCAGGCCCCCACCCATGTCTCCCACCACCCCCACCCCCCGCCACCAGGGGCACTCTCCACCAAGCCCCCACCCATGTCTCCCACCACCCCCACCAGTGCAGGGGCACCCTCCACCAGGCCCCCACCCATGTCTCCCAACACCCCCACCCACCAGCACTGTGGGGCACGTGGCCAGCAGGCAGTCAGGCAGCAGCAGATGGCAGGTGGGAGCGTGCTCAGGGCTCTGGGGGGCAGTAATTTCGCCTCCTGGCCAGGAGCGTGGTCTCTCGTGTGTGAACGCGTGGACAGCCTGATAGGTAGTGAAATCCCACACGTCAGCAAAGGCCCTTAGCGCGTAAACCCGTCAACAGCATATGCGCGCCTATAGTCACCTGCACGTGCAGGAAATTGTTGCGTGACACGTCCCAGTGTCAAAGCGTGTGATTGGTGAAAATGGATGTACACGTAGAAGTGACAAAGCGTGTGATTGGTGAAAATGGATCTACACGCAGGAGTGACAAAGCGTGTGATTGGTGAACGTACACGCCGCGTAAGTGACGCTGTACGTGTGGGCCTGTATATAAGGTACATGTAGAACACCATTTCCTTGTACGTGCTTTTCGTGGAGAGCGAGTGGGTGAAATCTGTACTTCTTGTCGTTTCACACGCGATTTACTTCACGGCGTTTCCAGTTCGTATTCCCTGTTACCTCTGACAGCTTTTTCTCTTTTTTCTCTTTTACTGGTTTACCTGGGCCTGTTCCCTCAAACAGTGTCCCCTTCTACTGTTGTCCTGTCTTCTCAGACAGCGTACACATCTTCTTTTGGCGGGGGTTTAGCCAGCCAAACGCGCTCATTCTTCACGCTCTTTTACCTGGCAGACGGTGAGTCACGCACGTATCCAACTTCTGTGCTTGCCCCGTGTGTTGCCTACCCCTTCAGAGGTCATTCTAGGCTGCGTGTGACACGCATACGTTCATTCTTGTGTTACTGGGTGCCACAGCGTAGTGCAGGTTTTTCTTTCTGCACACGTGGTCTAGGAGGGGTTGCGTGCACGTCATCTCCCTTTTTTGGGCCTCCTGTGCGTTGCGTGACCCGTCATCTTTCCCCAGGGGTTACAATCAGCCGTGCTAGAGCACTAGGGTACAATTACCATCTGGTACCCAACCCCTTTGACCCCCAATTGCCCAGGACAATTGTCTACAGCCACTCCCATACGCACATTAATATCAGTGCCATGGCTGGGAGGCGAGGATTCCGTAAGGGTGGCAAAGGTGGAAGAGCCACAAGTGGTGGCCGTGGTGGATCCGGTAGGGGACGTGGTCGTAACTTGCAGGGTGAGCCTGTCCCCCCATGTGTGGAGGACCAGTCAAGGGCACCCATCATCCCCCCCTCCCCCCTCTCCCCCCCTCCCGTTGAGGCTGAAGTGGCTGACACCATCCATGCTCAGCCCTTGTTGGACCAGCCCATTGTGGCACCATACCTGGCTGACTCCATGGCTGACTTCCAGGTCAGCAGGGCTACGACACGTGCGCTGGTGCACGTTGATGCCATCATGCCACGTGGCTCTGGGGCAGCAAGGTCATCCGCTGCACCAAGGAGGCAGGGCGGAGTGGCTGCAGGGGCAGCTGCGGCTCCATCCACCCCAGCCCTCACACACCCAGCCAGGACAGTGTCGGTCCTAGTCCATGCTGCTGACATTCCCCCTGACACCATCACACTCGAGCCAATGCCTGCACCAACTCCCATGCTGAGTGTGCAATCCCACACTCCTGATACAGAGTCCACCAGGGCTCCTGCCCCTAGTGTCCAGAGCGGCGCAGGACACTCAGGATCACCACCACCTTCCAAGCGGAAGAGGAAGAGTGCTCGTCCGGCACAGGCTGATGCCCCAGACACGGCTACACAGTCCGGCCCGTCCAGGAAGCCCAGCTTCACGGATGACGAACTGAATGCACTTGTCGAGTATGTGTCCGGACATGACAACGAGATGGTCATTGTTGCAGGATCCAAGACCACACCTGCACAACGCCAGGCACACTGGCAGACCGTTGCGGACATCGTAAGTGCCCTTGGAATCGTGAGGCGCACAGCCAATGATTGCTATAAGCGCTGGAATGACCTAAAGCGCAGGGCAAAGAGTAAGCTGGCCTCAAGTCATGCCGCAACTCTAGTGACTGGAGGTGGGTCTCCAGTAGTAGACATGGAACTCACTCCACATGAGTCAGTCGCTGGGACCTACGTCACGGAGGAACAGATTCAAGGCATGGGAGATCTGGCTGATTACGAGGCATTGTCCGGTGAGTGCACATGCATGTGTGTGTCATACATGTGCATGGTGTGTGTGTGAGGGCTTCTGTTTGGGTGCCAGGTGAGAGTGTGTGCGCCTCAGTCGTATGGGTCAGCCATGTGCTTCATGCAATACTTCCTGCGCAGCTGCATTTGGCCATAGCAGTATCCCTTCTGCCAACAGTAGACATCTAGCACAACTGCACGCCAGTTGCCCTTGAAGTGTCACCTTGACACAACAGATTTGCTTATTTTTCACTGTTCATTCAGTCAGTTTGTTTGCATTCCACCACTTTCACTAGGCATGTCGCTGTCCACTAGTCACATGTCTGACATGGGTATGGTAAAGGGGAGTGACTTTGTTACCTGGATATCATTTGTACACACATGTCCCTGTGCAATTTGACCATTACAGACTGGCAGCTCCATGTGAAAAATCTGACCTGTTAGAATCAGAAAAGCTATTACATGCGGGAACTGGACTGAATGAATAGGTGCTGCCCTCCTCTCCATCTTCACTCAATAGCAATGGTACATGCCATCTGTGTGATGGCATGTGTGTTTCACCTGCCAATCACAGGCCAATGTGTGATGCCACTGCCAGGCAGCATGCAGAAAATTTGTTCATCTTCCATCTTGGTGTCATCAGTGTGTGCCGTTTGCCTGCACTTCATACGCAGTGAGGGTGCATGCATGGGAGGGTTTTAGTCATGTGGGACATGTCAATCAAGTACTGGTTCTCTTGCTTCTCAGCCCTCAATGTGTGCCATGGTGCTAATGCCTGTTTCCATTACTTTGTTTTCATGTCTTTGCAGGGGAAGACGCACCTGATACTGCTGGGGTTGTGGAGATGGTGCAGACCCAGGAGGTGTCCCAGGGCCGACCAACCACCAGTGAGGGACGTGGTGTGGTGGTGGGGGAGAACCCACAAGTGCTGCAGGTCGTGCTCTCAAGGGGTGTCTCTGGCTGCACCTCCCCCGAGCTGTACTCAGGTGTTGATTCGGATGAGACCTACGTGCCGTCGCTGGTGAGTGTTCCAGGGAGGGATTCTGTTCTGTCTCACCCACCTGCACCAGGGTCAGTACCCTCCATGGGGATGTCAGTGTTGGCAGCTACGCCTTCGGTGGTTACGGATGCAGGGTCACACTCCGCGACATCTGATCCTGTTCCTGGGCCAGCAGATCAGAGGGGGAATGCAGTCCTGCAGCCTCAGGCAGTGCCGGCACAGCAAGGCGCAGTTCGCCTTGCCCCAGACAGGTGTGGTGCCCGCCGACGTGGTGGCCGTACGCCACCTGGCAATACCGCATGGGAGCAATCCATTTACGGTATGGCTACCCAACAGGCTGCATCATCCGAGATGATGGCTCAGGCCATGGATAGGGTGGCCACTTCCATTGTCCCCCCAGAAAGGCTGATGGAGCGACTAGAGCAGGCAACTGACTCCATCTGCCAGTCACACAGGGAGGACATGTTGGGGTCCAACAGGGACAGGCGGGCGGCACTGGCGACTCTGCAGGAGGCCATCTCCATTGAGTCCCAGGGCCACAGGGAAGCCCTGAGGCTGGAGCTCCTACACCTCAGGACGACTCTTGTTGAGCTTGAGGCTTCAACACACCAAAGGACAGAACAGCAGCTGGAGCGTCTCACCCGTACGCTCTCAGCTGAGATGCAGGCAACGAGGGCGGAGGTCCGGGCATCCCGTGAGTTGTTGCATGGGGACCTCCGCACACTCATCCTCCAGAACCAGACCTACCACACCCGCATGCTTGCAGCCATGGAGGAGCAGACTAGGGCCTTGCGTGGGCTGCCTCCCATAGTGCAACCACCTCCGGATGCAGCTGCACAGGGTGATAATAGCGACAGCAGTGACACTCCCACAATAGGGTAGCCGTGTGGGCCATGAGCCCATGGAGGTGTTTTATTTTCCCAGGATCCACGCAGGTGGGTTCTGGTGTGCATCCTGTCCTCGGACCTCCTGGGTGGCCTCCCCAACCCCCCCGGGCCCATCAATGGCCATTTTTGATTGTTTCTTATTTTTATTTTTATTTTTATTTCTTTTATTCCCAATTTTTTTGGGAGGATCTGTTGGCTCCGATCTGTTGGCTCCGATCTGTTGGCTCCGATCTGTTGGCTCCGATCTGTTGGCTCCGATCTGTTGGCTCCGATCTGTTGGCTCCGATCTGTTGGCTTCCGTGGTTCCTGTGGGCATACGCTGCATTGTGGCTGGGCACATGCAGGCTTGTAATGTATTTGGTTCAGATGCTTGGGTTTGAGTCACACACACCCCTCCTGCTTCCCGTTTCCATGGGCTTGCAAAGGGTGTGCCCAAGTGACAGTGAATTACACAGTGACGTTGGACTCCCATGAGCTGTGTGGCCAGTCTGTAGTCAATACTGTGTATACATTCATAGTGCATATTGCTGTTGTGTTGTACACTGCATGTTGCATTGATGTGTAACTCTTCTTCTGTGTCTACCTCCCAATTTGCAGGTCCCTTCCTCAAGTCCACACAAGGACCTCAAGTCTGGCGATGGGGACCATGTTGGCAGCAGTGCACCTACAACTCTACATGGCGCCAACACTGCACAGTTGGTAGTGGTGGGAGTGCAGGCATTTCCAGGTGGTGAGACTACTAATATGTAACATTTTTGATGTCATGTTTATGGTACTACGTGCTCAAGTATGTTGTTGGTCCGGCATTGCTGTGAGCATTTCAGGTGTTGCAGGTTTCTAATAGTGCCACTGTACATAGTGAGAGTGATGTCATGTTGTGGGGATTACTTTGTTTACCTGCAATTAGCATGACATGGCACGGTGTGTCGTGTGGCAGTGCTGGGGTGTGGGGGTGGTGGGAGACATGAGTTGGACATGGGTGGGGGCCTGCTGGCAGGTGCCCCACAGTGCTGGGGGGTGGGGGTGGTGGGAGACATGAGTTGGACATGGGTGGGGGCCTGCTGGCAGGTGCCCCACAGTGCTGGGGGGTGGGGGTGGTGGGAGACATGAGTTGGACATGGGTGGGGGCCTGCTGGCAGGTGCCCCACAGTGCTGGGGTGTGGGGGTGGTGGGAGACATGAGTTGGACATGGGTGGGGGCCTGGTGGAGGGTGACCCTGCACTGCTGGGGGGTGGGTGACATGAGTGGGGGCCTGGTGGAGGGTGCCCCTGGTGGCTGGGGTGTGGGGGGGGTGGGAGACATGAGTTGGACATGGGTGGGGGCCTGCTGGCAGGTGCCCCACAGTGCTGGGGGGTGGGGGTGGTGGGAGACATGAGTTGGACATGGGTGGGGGCCTGCTGGCAGGTGCCCCACAGTGCTGGGGGGTGGGGGTGGTGGGAGACATGAGTTGGACATGGGTGGGGGCCTGCTGGCAGGTGCCCCACAGTGCTGGGGTGTGGGGGGGGGTGGGAGACATGAGTTGGACATGGGTGGGGGCCTGCTGGCAGGTGCCCCACAGTGCTGGGGGGTGGGGGTGCAAGGGGACATGAGTTGGTGTTCATTAGTTCAAGGAGACATGTGCCTTTGCTGGGGGGCATGCCCATGGTGGGTGGGCTGCCTGCGGGACATGACCAGGG
The DNA here is from genome assembly GCF_040938575.1 of Ambystoma mexicanum. Classification (NCBI taxonomy): domain Eukaryota; kingdom Metazoa; phylum Chordata; class Amphibia; order Caudata; family Ambystomatidae; genus Ambystoma; species Ambystoma mexicanum. The sequence continues at coordinate 974,740,422 of NC_090934.1, read as the reverse complement.
ATGCAGGGTAGTCCCCTGTGGTGTGGGCTGCCTGCAGGGGCCGTGGAGGGTGTACAGGGTACACCTGGGAGGACCCACACTGTGAAATCACATGTGGAACTTCCCGCGCACCCCTGAAATACACGCGCACAGGCTGTTCGCGTGTGGTACTTCCCGCGCACCCCTGCAATACACGCGCCCAGGCTGTTCGCGTGTGGAACTTCCCCCGCACCCCTGAAATACACGCGCCCAGGCTGTTCGCGTGTGGAAATTCCCGCGCACCCCTGAAATACACGCGCCCAGGCTATTTGCGTGTGGAACTTCCCGCGCACCCCTGCAATACACGCGCCCAGGCTGTTCGCGTGTGGAACTTCCCCCGCACCCCTGAAATACACGCGCCCAGTCTGTTCGCGTGTGGAACTTCCCCCGCACCCCTGAAATACACGCGCCCAGTCTGTTCGCGTGTGGAACTTCCCGCGCACCCCTGGAATACACGCGCCCAGGCTATTCGCGTGTGGAACTTCCCGCGCACCCCTGAAATACACGCGCCCAGGCTATTCGCGTGTGGAACTTCCCGCGCACCCCTGGAATACACGGTCCCAGGCTATTCGCGTGTGGAACTTCCCGCGCACCCCTGGAATACACGCGCCCAGGCTATTCGCGTGTGGAACTTCCCGCGCACCCCTGGAATACACGCGGCCAGGCTATTCGCGTGTGGAACTTCCCGCGCACCCCTGAAATACACGCGCCCAGGCTGTTCGCGTGTGGAACTTCCCCCGCACCCCTGAAATACACGCGCCCAGGCTGTTCGCGTGTGGAACTTCCCCCGCACCCCTGAAATACACGCGCCCAGGCTGTTCGCGTGTGGAAATTCCCGCGCACCCCTGAAATACACGCGCCTAGGCTTTTCGCGTGTGGAACTTCCCGCGCACCCCTGCAATACACGCGCCCAGGCTGTTCGCGTGTGGAACTTCCCCCGCACCCCTGAAATACACGCGCCCAGGCTGTTCGCGTGTGGAAATTCCCGCGCACCCCTGAAATACACGCGCCTAGGCTATTTGCGTGTGGAACTTCCCGCGCACCCCTGCAATACACGCGCCCAGGCTGTTCGCGTGTGGAACTTCCCCCGCACCCCTGAAATACACGCGCCCAGGCTGTTCGCGTGTGGAAATTCCCGCGCACCCCTGAAATACACGCGCCTAGGCTATTCGCGTGTGGAACTTCCCGCGCACCCCTGCAATACACGCGCCCAGGCTGTTCGCGTGTGGAACTTCCCCCGCACCCCTGAAATACACGCGCCCAGGCTGTTCGCGTGTGGAAATTCCCGCGCACCCCTGAAATACACGCGCCCAGTCTGTTCGCGTGTGGAACTTCCCGCGCACCCCTGGAATACACGCGCCCAGGCTATTCGCGTGTGGAACTTCCCGCGCACCCCTGGAATACACGCGCCCAGCCTATTCGCGTGTGGAACTTCCCGCGCACCCCAGAAATACACGTAGCCCGCTCCCCCAGACCCGATCGCGTGTGAAACTTCACGCGAACCCCTGTGATGCACGTACCCTGCTGAAATCGCGTGTTAGACTTCCCGCGCACCCCGGTATACACGCACACGTATTTTTTGTCAGCGGGTGTCCGTGTTTGTGGGTACCCCTTTGCACGTCTTTGTTCCTGGAGGGCCACAGTATGGGACATTCATCATGGCAGTATATAGGTGCGATTAGTTGGCGCACCTTTTGGTGCACATTTCTTACAGCCGCAGAGACGCTACCGTCTGCTTTCTTGTGGCGGTTGTGTTTGTGCCTGTGCGCTGGTTTGAGCGTGCGCTTTTTTCCCCTATTCTATTCCATGAATACGTGTTGTAGGCGAGCGTGTGGGCGTTCCGCGCACTTGTGCCCTGTACTTCCCCCGTGACGCCCACGTTTTGGCAAGTTGTTCCCCATTCCGAGTGTTACGCCCGTGTTCCGCCTACTTTTGTTGCGTGCGCCGCGCTATGTGCGATTTTCGCTGTGGCCTGTGCGATTTTCGCAGTGACCTGGCGCACGCTGTTAGATGGCCTGTGCGCTAACGTGCGCCGCGCACTTTTTATCGCACATCCGCTGGTTTTCTCGCGCACGGCCTTCCATGAATCGACGTGCGCTGCTTTTCGTGCGATTTTCGCACGTTCACTGCGATTTTCGCTATTCCACTGCGATTCGCACGTTTTTGCCCACTTGCGCCGCGCTAATTATTCCATGAATCGGCCTGTAAATCTCTGCATGTCAAGGTGAATACAATGAGGGATCACCGTCCTTTGAGGGTTGTATGGTCGGTAAAATCTTGTGACCGTGAAATTAATCGATATGGGTATGAGCTGGAGGTAACCCGGGAAAAAATATAGTAACTTGAAAGCTCTGGGTAAAAAGCGCATTCTAAATCACCTATCATATCATGTCTTATTAACAGCTAATTACCCAGGATATATTTTGCTGATGGGATCATGCAATAGTCGTATCATAATTTATTAGCAGAGGCTTTCACACAACTACGTAAAGCCTTGAAAGCTTTATCTGCAAACAAGACAACACAGAGGGGACACCTTGAATGCTCGTTTAGAAATTGGTTACACAATCAAAAACATGAGCAATTGCTAAGCGATGCACGAAAGATGCTTTGTTCACTGATGAAAGATAACACACAGGAGTTTTGGTCCATGGTTAATAGTAATAAGACCACCCAGGCAATACCACAAGTGAACCCGATTACAGAACACAATTGGATATTACACTCTTTAGAGCAAATTGTATATCAAACTAGCGTTGTCCGCGGCTTCGCTCACATGGGTCTTGGGATTTGGTATAATTGTTTTCAAAAGACATACGTTTTTGGTTAAGTGTCTTAATGTAATAAGCAATGTTTATTGCAGAGGTTAGTCGGGGCATATTGGTTACAAAACAAAGATAGTTGTTTAATTGATGTGCATCCAGAAATGTTTTTGTGTTGTAATTACAAACAGACAATAAGACAGACAAAAAAATAAAAATTATTATTTGGCATCTGCAACCTACAAAAAAAAAAAAAAACGATTTGAGTACTTCTTTGTAAACTACATTAGTGGTTCTCCCTTCAGGTGCTAGGACTACCAGAGAATTAGGTGACAGCATTCTGGTAAAGGCCACGTAAAACTGCCTATGCGAGAAGCTGTCTTCCCTTATGTCAATCCCTGCTACCTTTAAAGTCTGCCCTTGAAATTTGTCGATGGTCATGGCAAAACAAGTCTTACATTTTTTATTTCTGCCTTATAAAACTTACAAAACATTTAACAAAAAAAAGGTAAGAGGAACACAATTCGCATCACATAAAAATGATCCGCTAAACACGGATTAGTAACCTTTCCAACAAAATTGTGACTTTTACTTTTTTTTTTTTATTGTATATGGTTACAAAAATATAACCTTTCACAAATACATAAACACAATATAAAAGATGAAACAAAATTAATTTCATCTAAGAAAAATACCTACACAAAACATAAAAATTAAAAAAGGAGTTAATTTCATCTTAAAAAAGCGGTTTCGCATCCAAGCCAATAAAAAAAAATATATATATATAGCAAAGAAGAAAGGGGAAACAGCCATTGAAAATCAGCTTACCCATTAACAGAAAGGCATGAAAATACAACCTTTTCCATTCCCTTCCCCTATCCATTTTGCACTAACCCCTAACACGCCAGACCTGCCAACAGAATTAACATACATTTTACAGTTCTAAGTTACAGGCTTCAAGCATCTTAATGACCGCAATCCTTTTTTGGTTGGATTGACCGTCAATCAGGCTTTCCCAAAAATGGTCAATTGCCCAATATATTGAATCAGACATAAAACTCCCAAAAAACTGTTGCCTAAAGACTCTTGTGCCCTCGCATTCCATCATCAGATGCTTGATTGGTTGGTTTTCTGGCTTGGTACAAAGTTGACATAGGTTCACAGCTAGGGCCCCCAAACCTCTTCTCGCCAGGACTTCCCCTGTATGAAGTATGTTCAGTCTTAGTCTCAGGAATTTATTCATTGACCTATAATCTGGAAATTTGGTTAGATATTTAGTCAGGAAGCCCAGCTTTCTTTCCATCATTTGGAGCGGGTTTGGGTGTGGCCCTATCTTATTTTCTCAAGGGTCCTAATCCAATCCATTTCCTCCCATTTCTTTTTGGCCTTTAATGGATTTACCTCTAGAAGCTTGGGCTCAATGCCCGCATTCACTTGCCACTCTTGCACGAGCGACTCAAGCCTACCCAGATATTGAGATTTGCCTGCCTCCAGATGTTGTCTCATGTCTGTATACAGGGATTGATCTTGTGATAGCGTAATACGCTGATGTAATATCAATTTCCACCCTGCTTTTGATTCTAGCGATCTGAGGCCCAATTCAAATCTGATGTTCTCCATAGAGAGACTCATGGGTAGTCCCAGGGTATGCTTCCAGATTAGGCCTTCCCATTTTTGCCATGATGTGTTCCATAACTGGGGGTTCACTTCTAGCCCATATAGCAGAATGGGGGTCACTTTGGCCTGATAAAACTTAAGCACTGGTATAAACGAGAATTTACCAGATTTCCAAATGATTCTTTTCATCTGGGCCGCAAGGGGTTTTATTTTTGTCTCAAGATCTAACTCTGCCTTGCATACTGCCGGAATGGCATAGATTTTATAGCCCAGATAAACCAAATCTTCCACCCTGGTAATCGACTCACCCTGGTAATTGTGGCTTTTACCTACCCCCCAACCCCTCATTTCCCACCCTTGAACCTACACCCATCCCACCATCAAGAGCTGTCTGGCTTTTCCATGTTCAGTCCCACTAGTCTACAGTTTGGATGGTTCAATGTTCACTTAACCACATTTCGACTTCAGTTTGAATATAGTTTCATATCGTACATAGTACTCTGGCATCGCGGACCCCCTCCCTGCCGTGGGACAATTTGGCTTCTCTTCAACCCTGGCGAATGCATTTACAACAAAAGTCCAACCATTCAATTTCGACCGATCCGGGGTCTCCGTCGATTGCCGCTGTTATGCGTTCCATTACATATAGCTTCCGGGCTGCGTCGATCCACTCCTCCTTTCCAGGTGGTAGCTTTCTCTTCCAGTGTGTCGCCAGACATGCCCTTTCTGCCAGGTGTAGGCCATGGACCATTTTCGGCAGTCTACCGTATTCTCCCTCAAGTTCTTCCACCCCAAAGAGAGCCAGCATAGGTGCTTTCACTCTCGTGATCCCGTCCAGCTCCCTAATCCAGCTTAAAACCTCATCCCAGTGGGATTGAACCAGAGCACATCCCCACCACATATGCCAGTAGTCGGCCCTTGATACACACTCATGCCAACACAGTGGGCTCAAACTCTGATACATTCTTGAAAGCCTGACCAGCTGTTCCTCTACTTTTCTTCCTTCACCTCAGACTTACATCTCAACCTCTCTTCCTGTTTTACTGCCATTAAAGACTGGATGTCATCTCACTATCTCTCTCGAAACACTGACAAGACTGAAGTCTTGTTCTTTCCTTCTAACACCCTACCCTCTCCATCTACCCCTCCTTCTATCCATTATCCCCGTTCTAATCTTCCTATTTCCAACCATGCTCGTAATCTAGGCATTTACTTCGACTCTTCCCTTTCCTTTCCTCATCATATCTCCCTCACTTCTCGGGCATGTCGCTATCATCTCTATAAAATCCGTAAAGTCCGTCCCTCTCTCACCTTCCATGCTACCAAACCTTTAATCTCCTCCCTCATCTTTTCTCGCCTTTTCTATTGTTCTCTCTTCTTCGGTCTCCCTGCTTCCCATCTTGCCCCCTTCAAATTCCTTAACCACTCTGCCATCCGCACCCTCTGTTTACTCTCTCCCCATAACTCTATCTCCAACTCACTTTCTTACGTAGGATGGCTTCCTTTCTACTCCCAACTTAAATTTAATTTCCTTTGTCTTTAAATCTCTTCATGACCTTGCCCTTCCTTACCTCTCCTCTCTCCTCTCATTCTATACCCCCTCTCGCTCCCTTCGTTCTGCTGATCTCTTCTTACTTTCTGTTCCCCCACCACCTTGTGCCTCTTCTCATTTCCGCTCTTTGCCCCCTTACACTGGAAACTCCCTACCTCTTTCTATCCGCTCCTCCTCCATCTATTCCTCCTTCTGCTCCTCATTGAAATCACTTCTTCACTCCCCTCCTTGACACTTTTCCCGCTCCTAGTTCCCTTCTCCCTGATCTCTTTCTCTCCTCTCTTTCTATTGCTCACTTCACTCATTACTCTTTCCTTCTCCTTCCTTCCCCACCCACCTCTTCTCCTTTACTTCATACATGCAAATTGTTCTACATTCTGACTTTAGGGCTTGATTCATGTTTACTGTTATTGCTTCTTCTGTTCTATGTTTGATGTGATGTGTTTTTTGTTGTTCACTGTAAAGCGCCTTGGATTAAGGCGCTATATAAAACAATAAATACAAATCATATTGCCATCTATGAAATGTAATGGCATGTAGTTTATACTGGCAGGATATTGACGTCTGGAAAGCACCACAACACATCCTCTGCCAGGTCTGCGGATCCAGGTCCAGCCCCAGGTCCCCTTCCAATCGTTGCCTCAGCCTATCTGAGGACCGCCACCTTGTCTCCACCAGGGCCATATACAATGCGCCAATCAGTCCACTGGACGCTGATGTGGTATCTAAGATTTTCTCAAAGGGCGTAAGCTCCCTCTATATCTCATCTCTCCTAGTTAATACCTCCTTCAACTATAAATACACAAAGACGGAGAGTGATCCTATGCCAAGGGCCCCTTCTAGCTCCAGTATTGTATTGTATTGTGATGAACCTCCCGCCTTTCCACATTTGTCCAATTCTTTCTAGACCTGCCTCATACCAAGTTTGAAATCTGCCTGGATTTGGGAGTTCATCCCTAACCCCATGTACCCAGAGATGTCCCAGATGTGAGGGCCAGGATGTAACCCCGCCCAACCCTGCTCCTTGCCGCCATATATTCCACATGGTTACCACGATTTGGTGCTCAATTATCCTACGCAGTAAATTTGCTCTAGGTACCCACAACCACTCTCCTACCATGGCCGGTCGTTGATGGCGGTTCTCCATTCCCACCCATTGTAGGTCTCCCTGCATTATAAGGTGTGGAATGAGAACCCAGAGCTGCACAGCCTTATAATACAAATTTATGTCGGGGAGTTCCACTCCACCACATTCAATAGAAAGGCTTTACACTGGCCAGTTTACGGACTGGAATCATGGGGCAGTTGCTGTACCTCCTCCGCACAAGAGGTTTGAGGCCTCACTTGTTTGTAAAGGCGAAAGGCCCCAACAATGTCTCTGATTACTGGGCTGGGTGTTGGAAAGTGGCTGCGCTGGCATTTGTTCGGCTGTCGATTCTCGAGGCCCCCCTCCCTCCACAGTGAGTGTGCATTGTTGTGGATAGCCGGTAAATGAGATGCTTTTTGCCTATTTTGTATGAATTGGTCTGCAGTGTAGAGGAAGATTAGGCAGAGAGGACCTTCCCACTTGATAACAACAGCCCTGAGAGGTAAGCCTAACCCAACGTTTTATTCTAAAAATATCTTGCAGCGCACCTTTACATTTTACAGACATTGCACTGATGTTATACTTCAGAGGTACATAGAAATCATTTCTGCATTCTTGCTAATTCTATATCTTGGGGTACAACTAATTCTGGTGACATTCAATATTAGTACAAAATTGCTAATCAAATTAGTTCATTTGCTAATCAAAAAAATGTTAAATAGTAAAATCTGCTAATCAATTTTTGAAAACTAATTTATGCCTTGAGGCAGTATGCACAGTTGATGTTTTCCAGGCATAAGGGCCCCCAGATGGATGTCCGATGCCCCTGGGTAATGTGATTCCAAGTGGGGAAACTCCACTGGGCATGAGCGAGGCCTCCCAGGTCTATCTGGTGCCGCCCCAGCCTGTCCCTGCCTGCAGCGCCTCTTCCAGCCTTGAAGATCCCTGGGATGCAGTTCCCACCGGGGCACACAGTCAGCGACCCTCCGCTGTGTCGAGTGCCGAGAATGCAGGGTGGCTCGCCACACCACTCCACCGTCGTCGGGGCGGTATTACCCAAATTGGTTGTTTACAATTGTTCGAATGAACAATTGACCGAAATTCGTCGTCGGGGCGGTATTACCCAAATTGGTCGTTTACAATTGTTCGAATGAACAATTGACTGAAATTAAAGGGTCACAATTGACCGAATATTTTGGGGGGTTTGGCGTTGGGTGGGAGGTTGTGGGGGGTTTCCCCCCACATATATGGTACAATTGACCTTCACAATTCGGTCAATTGTGAAAAGGTCAATTGTCATTCGAGCAGTTGTAAAACGATCAATTCGTATACAACCGTCGGGGCTCCGCTCCAGGAGCTCTGGGCTAACACTGAGGACAGGTCCCCACCACCATGAAGGGGTTGCCTTGCAGGATGAGTCTCCCCCTCAAGTTAGGCGGCGGCAACTGGGTTCGCTAACAATGCCCTCGCTGGTTGCGTTGGCACTCCCCCGGATTAGCCTTGCCGCCTCCGGCGATCCTGGCCAGTCTGCTCAGCTCCACAGTCTCTCCTCGGGCACGGGATCACAAGCGGGCCGGGGCTCATGATGGCTGCCATTGCTCTCCGCAAGGTTGTCTCTGTCAGGCTGCCTTCCCCGCTGCATATCTCTCCCTTTTTCCATCCACAGAGAGATTGTACAGCTGCTGCATCTGCCCCCACTAAAGGGGCACTGCCGAGGTCCTCAAAGAGTTAAACGGTCGCTGCCATCAGTGCACTTCGGATCGGTGGACGGAGAGGGTTGAAGGCGTATGTCACATTTCGCCGCCATCTTGACCACGCCCCCCAACTATACATTTTCTCAAATTATTACAGCACAGTAGATAATTGATGGACTGCATAGTTTTTAAGGACGACTAATCAACAATCTTGGAGACAACAGGTGTTTTGATAAAATGAAATGCAAATTGTGCAATTTCAAGAATACTTATTGAGCAACTATGGTCAAAACTACTAGGCGCATGGTGAAGAAACTCATCAAACTGGCCCACATCTACAAAAAGTAGCCCACTTTGATGGAAAAAAAAAGACAGCATTTTTTGTTCGGGCATTGCCCCATTGCCCTATAGGTCAGTCCGGGTCTGCTTTACAGCTATTCGATACAGTGACAGAGAGCAGAGCCGTGAGGAGAGAGCGATGGGGGTGGGGGAGGAGAGATGGGGTAGGGAGTGGGAGAATGACAGAAAGACTTGTTTCAGCTTCAAATCACTTACTTTAAAGCAACCTTTTACATTTACTTGTGAAATCTAGGCAAATTCTCTAGGTAGAATGGAATAACGAAAAGCCTTGCCTGTCCACCGCATTTGCGCTGTAACATGACAAGAATCAAACAGTAAAATTAGCGTAGCTGTATCCGTGTAAATACAGTTACTTACTTTAACAAATGCTCTGCAACAGAGGAGTGTGCAGTCAGGCGCCCACCATACATTTCCTCAGAAGCCCACTGCATTATAGATTGATGCATGCGGTACTGCACAGTCAGCATCTTGACAACATTTTCCCCATACTTCTTAATTAGGCGCTCCATTAAACTCAGGGAAAGACCCTTTGCTGCAGCTCTACATCAACAAAGAACACAATATTAATTGACCCAATAAGAAAGATCTTTTTGCATTTAGACTATCAGACGGCCAAGGATATGCACTTAGTTGATACATTAGAAAAGATAGAATTTCGTGCAACTGCAAAGAATTGACGATAGAACTAACAAAATCACATGCTTTATAGCTGTACATATAAATTCATTTAGAAAAAACGATAAAGGTACAATTCATCAGATCTTTCATATTTTAATAAGTACTCAAAGAAGGAATTACATAAGGGCAGTGTTTTTAAATCAAATATTAATAATGGCTTCCATTTTAACAATAAATGCTCCAATGCAGTTACTAAAAAATACATTATGCAGAAGATAGACAAGACCACAAGTGTTAAACAACGCCATTAAAACATCTCAGTTCTTAATAATGATTCTTACGTAAAGTGCATCCTAAGTAGTTTTACACAATGGAAGGATACGTAAGTAAATGAGTCTGGTCCAATTAGTCTGCAGACTCTATGATGAATCTGACAATGTCTTCACTTCTTTCCCTGAGGTGACCCCCTCCCATATGGAGGGGGGTTAGGGGGAGGCGACAGCCGCTACCTGATCCAGACCCTGAGGGCGGCTTTATGAGGGAGAACCATCTTGGGGGAGGTAGACCTTGGTAGAGTGACATGACATTGTCGGAGGAAAGCACACACTCCCATTTACCCTTCAGAGATGCTTCTACAGTCCCCCAAGCCTTAAAGGCATATTGGTACAATCATCCCCCACCTCCTAATAGATCTATTGTGATTAATCCCCCTGCCCTGAAATTAGTGAGATTAACTTCCCAGGAGGCTCAGTATTCACGTTTTTTAAGCCATTCAGAAAGCCATACAGAAAGTAACTCCATAAGAACTGACACAAGGAAGAGATAATGAGTAATGAGGATTGCAAAGGCTGGGCGACCAATGGAGCAGTCTAGTTGTTGGCAAGTGACTAAGCAAGTCAGGGAAGTTCAAAAGCGGCCCAGCTGCAGCGGATGAGTGGAAGGAGAGAGGAAATCTGCATACGCCGGGCTGCCTTGCAGCCCATAGGACCGCTGAGTAATACGTTGAAGGCAAGCAAGAAATGGCAGGGGACCGAGGGGTGAAACCAACACAAGGCCAGAGAAACTAGGGTGCGGGGGGTCCGCTGCAGCAAGAGAGAAGGAAGGGGGGACCGTGCACAGCGAAAGCCGACAACAGGAGTGCAGTGCTTAACAGGGTACATGCAAAGAGAGTACGCCACACCAGGGGAGAGCAGAGAAACACAGGAGACAACCGGTAAACCCTGTGAAGGAAAAAGGTTCACTGGGTTGCCAGCAAGCATATTTCATTTCGCTAAAACCATAGAAACAACCGGTGAACCTAAAGTAATGCAGCACGAGGAAACGGCACTGTTGCTAAAGAAGTGAGAGCATATGTAAATCAAGTTGTTCATGGGTTATTAAACCCCAAGTTGAAAGAGTGACTTGCATAATAAAGTCCTGGTAAAGAAGTAAGCCAAGTGAAGTTAAGTATCTGCATAACAAAGGATGTGTGAGTTGTGTAAACAAAGTCCAGGCAGAGAAGTATATCGGGTGACTTTTTTTTTTTTTTTAATTTTATTTATAAAGTGCAGAAACCAGGCCCATGGGCAACCGGGCGCATACTCTTAAAACATGTTACAGTAGACAGTAGTTGCAAGTAAATTGCAGAATATACAGAATATGTACATATACCGAAGGGTATCATTTACATAGTAAATACAGGTCCAGAGCAAGAGAGATGTATATACATATCCAGTACCACACAGGGAGATTAGTTTGTGTAGGGGTCTCATAAAATTGGGCGAATAGCCACGTTTTATCATTGTTCTTGAAGAGGTGGAATGAAGGTTCAGTTCTAATAGGCGTAGGCAGGGTGTTCCAGAGTTTCGACTCTAGGACAGGGAAGCTCACTCCACCGGCTTTATGGAGTTTGCATCTGGGAACGGTGAGGCTGTGAGTTTGGGCTGCTCTAATGGGTCGAGTGGATGTGTGGAGTGTGAAGTGAGCGGTTAGGTAAGGTGGGGCGTTGTTACTCAGGCATTTGTGAGTCAAGGCGAGGGTTTTCAGTGCAATTCTTTGTTTTACTGGGAGCCAGCGTAAATTCAATCTGGCGGAGGATATATGGGAGCATCTCGGGATGTTTAAGGCTGCCCTAATGGCATTGTTTTGTACAGTTTGCAGTTTATTAAGGTTAGACTGACTGGTCCCTAGGTAGAGAGCACTACAGTAGTCGATTTTGGCCATGACAAGAGTTCTGGCGAGGGTGATGCAGTTGGTAGAGTTTAGGAAGGGTCTACAGGCAGTGATAAGTTTGCAAGTATAGGCCGAGGCTGACGTAACTGCATTTGTATGTCTATTCAGAGAGAGCGTAGAGTCGAGGTAGACGCCTAGAGTCTTAGTGTCTTTGGAGACTTTAATATCGTTGCCGTCAATAATGAAGGACTTGTAAGTTTGGTCTAGTTTGTTAAGCCGATGATTTGAACCTAGGAGGAGGAGCTCGGTCTTATCGTTGAGGCAGAGTTCGTGATGTGCCATCCAGGCCTGGATAACCAGGTAAACATCGTTAAGGGCTTTGGTGTCGGCTGTGTATTCTCCCGTGATAGGGATGAGTATCTGGGTCTCATCAGCATAGTTAGTATAGGAGACACCCAGATAGTCAAGCACATCGAAGAGGGGCTTGGTGAATACGTTATACAACGTGGGGGAAACACACAAGCCTTGGGGCACACCACAGTGAATAGGAGAGGGATCCGCCGAGGCCATAGGGGAGAAGACCCTCATGATCTGTTGCTCAGGAAAGATTGGATCCAGGCATTGGCAGAGTCAGAGAAGTGTGCTGCAGATTTGAGATGCTGGCAGAGTATTTGGTGATTGACCAAATCGAAAGCTGAGGAGAGGTCGAGAAGGAGGAGAAGAGCTAGCTTCCCTTTGTCCTTTAGCGACTCCATTTGGGTTTTCAGGTCGATCAAAGCAGATTCCGTGCCATGTTTAGGGCGGAACCCTGATTGTCTCAAGCCCAGGAGGTTGTTTAGCTCGAGGTAATCCTGTATCTGCAGGTAGGCTGCACGGTCCAGGATCTTGAGCAGGAATGGGACTGTATTGATAGGTCTGAAATTAGTTGGGATGTTAGGGTCAAGGGAAGGTTTTTTGAGGAGTGGGATAACCCATGCATCCTTTAGGTTGTCCGGGACAATAGCCGCCTTGAAAGAAGCATTTATGAATGCAGTGATGAATGGGGCTAGTTCATGAGAAGCTTCCTTAATGATAGGTGCAGGGCAGGGGTCGCCTTGGCAATTGGATGGTTTTAAATTGTTTATGATGCCTTCTACTTCGAGGGTAGTGAGCGGGGCGAAGGAAAAAGGTTTGTGAGGAGGGTTAGCTGGGAGAGTATTGGGTGTAGGTGTGGTTAGTAGTTGGTCAGGCTGTATGGATTTCTGTTTGTCTCTGATTTTAGATTGGATGCTCAGTAGTGGTGTAACAAAGTCCTGGTAGAAGAGTGTAGCAGGTGAAGCTTATTGTGTGTGTATAATAAAACCCTGGCAGAAAAGTACACTAGGTAAAGGTTGATGCATGTATAATAAAGTCCTGGTAGGATGGTACACCAGGTGAAGTGAAAGTTAGGCATTTGTGTGAAAAGACAGGTGGGAGAGTGTCCCAGATGAAAACCAAATACCTATTGTAAAGAACTTTGAGGAAGGCCATGCCCTTCAATTAATTAACTGCTGTGGAATTGTAGAAGGAAAAAAAGAGCCTTTAGGAAGATACATTACCTTGGGATTTGCAACATATAAAAGCGGAAGAGAAAGCTTGGGGAAGGGAGCCGATACCCCAAGAGAAGCAAAGCGCACCAAGGGGAGAAGGTAATCCTCTTGGAACTTAGGTATTCTTTTTGAAGTGGTATAACTTAAAATAAAGAATCTGGGGAAGGAAGGTGATGCCTGGAACTGTGAACACTGTTTGTTGGAAACCTTTTTGATGGATTTGAACTTTTGTGTTGAACTTGAACATTTGGGCACTTGGAAACCGCAAGAGTCAACAACCCCCAGGAAGGCACGCTTGTCCCTTCCCATCTGGATGTCCTCCATGGGTACCCACAGATGTGATGCGCGTTGAGTACTAGAAAGAGAATGCTAGAGCGCCACTGGCAAGCATTGGAGCTGAAATCTCAGGTTAACGACAACTATGTCTTATATTACCTTAAAAAGGAATACCATAACAGCAGTAGTCACTGGCGAATGTGGGACTAGTGTGCAAATCTCAATTGCTAATATTGTGTATGACTTGTTTCTAAATCTGCCCTGGTGCTATAAAATCACACTAGGTAAATATGCGAGTAATAGTCCACTGACCTGCCCTCACAGTAGAGGGATACAGAATGTTTCCGGTGCTGTGAAGGGAGGCAATGCAGGGAGGTGGGGAGAGTGGCATGATCTTGACAATTTTCTTTATGGCCCAAGTTTCCTCAGATTCTTATACCTCCCACCTCTCCCCCTTAGCTCCCCACCCTCTGTACTGCTGGTCAATGGAAATGCAATAGGCGGTTAGGGGAGAAAGGATTGCTGAGAGGGTTAAGGGCAATGTACAAATGTAGATGGGCACCTATGAACATCAGGCTTAGTTTAACCTAAGGGTACTGCCGAGTGAGATAATAGACAGCTTGAGACCGTTTTGGTGTCTATTAGATGTTACTAAGAACTCTGGCGAAATATATTCCTGTTTTCGCTGCTGATAGGAATGACAGCACTATAAAGGAAAGGGGGGAGGGGTGCAACGTAATTTAGCTGCCAATGAAAATAAGACTGATGAAACATCAAGAATATATGATGTTAGCACCTAACACTTTTTTTTTTTATTGTATATGTGGTTTACATCAAACCTTTATACATGGCATACAACAAATCTTGCATTACATAACAAAGCAGTTCCAACCATGCATCAAAATCATACATTAAAATGCACAGCAAACCTTACAAGACTAATACTTATGATATCTTGACAATAACAAAGGCTGTAGACTGCCTCATGCCACTGGGCTCTCTAATGGATAAAAGTATGGTTAGTTTTACATCCGATGACACTTATCTTGATGGTGCTATGACTTCCATTGCACCTCTGCCCTTAAATTACGGTTATACCCTGCTAACACAGAACACAGCTGGATTGGGTTGTAAACCTGGATAAAGATTTAGTTCCCTAAATAGTGAAACAACATTGAATGCTTGCAGGAAATATGCTCATTTTCATCTACAACCCTAGATCGGTTCCATATATTATAAAACTGCTTTAAAACAACACCAAGTGGCACAACTGTAGTGGCTTTTCAGTGAAAGTTATTTCCCCCAAATAACCCTCCCGCTTGAAGGTTTCATGACCCAACTTGGTTTTCTATTTTGCTAGTTAAGTTTGATAACTCCCTGTAAAAGTAACATATTTTCTCCATTAACGACAGGCAAATTCTTTCTTATTAGTGCTTGGTCTCCTGAGCGAGACAATAGCAGACAGTGAGGTTGTCTGCTTGTGGGTGGTGATTTTAATCTAAAATTAGGGGCTGGGTCCCCCCGAAAAACCTATTTGATATTAATCAGGACCTTGAATGGGATCATCACGACTGATCTCTGATGTGTCACAGCTTCTTGAGGAAAAGGGACCTTGTGCGCTTAATGACAGGATGACCACTGATACTCCTGGGAAAGTCACTATTAATAACAGCCAGTGCTCCTCCACATTTGATTATTTTCTAATCAGCGAGGAAGATTGGGGAAGGGTAGCCTGTTTGGCTTTATATGGATGTGATGAGTGATTAAAATCACATTGTTGGGCTATTAAATCACCAGCTATTTATGCATCTCCCCACAGGGTGCACAGTGATCTTGCCAGTGATGTGCTTAGTAATAAACGGGAAACAATTAAATGTTCCTTCCTAATTCCATAGGTGGGTAATGTGCAAGACTCAAAAGTTGTTGAACAATTGATGGATGTCTAAGGGATAGTACTGACCCCACAATGTATCAGATTCTCAGGTTCTTTTTACTGAAAATATAAACCCTTGTTCTACGCAAGAAGTATGCAGATTAAATGTTGATAGTGGATTTCCTCTTCTTCATGTAGCTTAACGTAAACAACATTTTCTTTGCACTTTGAACAGATTCCTGTGAGATGTGTTTGAGATCGTTACCAGCGATACTCACTATAAATGTGTCTATCGGGCAAAGAGAGTCTTCTGACTCACAGCCTAGGTGAGATTAGAGATGGCTGCTAGCTTGAACAATAGCTAACACTTCTGGACAGAGATGGCCCGTGGTTTCACACCGAATCACATTAAGCTTCTAGAGGCACACAAAGGCAAAAGCATGGGTCAATTTCATCACATAATTATATAATCTGTGGCACAGTAGCCCTAGATTGAGCCAGAAAAATGAACAGCCTAATGTGTAGTTAATCAAGAATATAGACGGTAGAGCTGTGGGATGGGGCTCTGAACTAGAAGAAGTCATCTGTGCAGTTAAATCCCAGCACTCGCACACAAGTCCTGGCTAGATGCTGTCCCACGAGTCTGGGCCGCTCTGCTTACTTGTGCTTTCAACATCATTTGGCACTTTGGCTCTATTCTAGTGCGCTAGCACACAGCCTTGATAATACACCTTTCCAAGAAGTGGGAGGGTGGAGGGGGCAAGGGGGAAGGAAACTAACAAAATCGTATCGCTCAATCTCCCTCATTGATTCTACCTCAACACATTTTAGGCGATTGGTACATTATAGATTGGCAGCATGATTTCACAACAAAAGAATCCTGGCCTCAACCCATGGGGGAGTTTAGGAAAGGGGATAAACACTGCAGCACAAGTTGACAATGTATACTTTCTGGTAGCAAAATATTTGTTGTGTAGAACTCATGTGTACACAAACTTCATGAACCACTCCACCACCTTTAGCATGGTTAATCGGTCAAGGCTGTGGGAGATCCTGAAACCGATGAATACATCTACACACAGAGACAAAGTGGGAGGGGTTCCCCCGATGAATCCTTCAAGCCAGGGGAAACAACTCAATTCATGAACAAAAGAAAGAGGGTTGAAGGATCAATAAGAAAGGCAATGCATGCATTTATATTTGGGTACTATGAATATAGCTACCCCTCATGACCCAATCACACGAAAGCGTCACTTCCGAGAAAATGCAGTAAATCATTTATTGACATGTGTAAAAACAATGGAGCGCATAAACATGAATACCAATGCGAACAAACCTAAAAAGAAAATAAAGTACTAAATCCTACAAAGTTCTGACACGCATTAAAAGTTCTCCAATCCAAAGTAATAATGATTGCATATATACTTCAATTCGATATGCTAGTTGAATACATAAAAATATATAAATTCAATGCGGCCCCATCCAAGAAGATGTTGGAACAGTGAAATGTTTCCAATGAGTTAAAATATCAAATAAACTAATGAGCAGTCCTGGGTTCAAAATTATCAAAAAAGCAATCAAGATCAGCGAGAAAGTCCACTAGCTGAGACAACATAACAATAATCTTTGTCTTCAACTGTGAGCTCAAACCAAAACAAATACATCTTGACACCTGCTGAAATGTCTCACACTCCATCACAATACTGCGACCTTTGTTAGATTTGGCTGTAGTGTGGAACAAACCAACGATTTCCGAGTGACCAAGGTTGTGTGACAAGGGTGTGTTCTGGCCCCTCTCCTGTTTAACCTTTATACCAATTCTTTGGAAAAGGAG
The DNA here is from genome assembly GCF_040938575.1 of Ambystoma mexicanum. Lineage (NCBI taxonomy): Eukaryota > Metazoa > Chordata > Amphibia > Caudata > Ambystomatidae > Ambystoma > Ambystoma mexicanum. The sequence goes on along the minus strand of NC_090934.1, from coordinate 974,723,012 downwards.
CTTGCTGAGAGGCCTTTTGATAGGCCACCTGCAAGGGGGTGCTACTTGCACCCCTGAGCATTGTGGACAACGCAATCCTGTTAGCAAGGACACCAAGGGTCCTCCAAGTTCTAAGGAACAGTTAAGGAGAATTTATGAAGGAGAGAGATTGTCCCACAAATACTAAAAGTTCAAATGCTTGGTGGGTGGGAGGAAAGTGGTTTTGACTTGGATGGTGTGATATTGGAAATGGTGAAGCAATTTACATATTTGGGAGATCTTTTCACAGAAAATCATAGAGCTTTCGGCCATCTACTCAAGCAAACTTTCGTCATGGAGCAGACTAATGGAGCCATTAGGTAAACATAATAACTCCTCGTACTGATTGTTCACAATTTAATTTGATGTAGAACTTTATTTTATAACATCAAATGTTTGCTTTTCAGTCAGATTCATTTCACATTTTTCAAACGGGTGTACCTGTGGTGACCTGTGTCTAGGGAGGATAGCTCAGTGGCAACATGCTTGCCTTGGAAACAAGACACAGGTTCGATCCCCGGGTCCGCGCTTAGAAACCTCTGGGTATTAAGCACGTTATAAATACGCAACTAAGAGACATATTCCTGTAACAGTGCCTCGATGCCCCCGGGCTGTGTGATTGCTTTAAAAATGCAAATAAATGAAAAATAAATAACTGATGTCACAGTTAGAACACAGGTAGCATCTTGTGTATACTAGGGTATTACCTGTGTCAGTTGGAAAGTGACCAGCCTGGGTGATGGGCGCCAGTGTATTATTGTTCCCTTGTAAGTCTTCTCCAATCATCTGTATGTCTGTGATCGCAATGAGAGGAATAACGAGTGAACCCATAACTACGTGTGAAGCAGTCTTCATTGTACCTATAACACTGCCCTTTACTAGTCACAACATTGGACATAGGCCTCCGGGCGGCTCGGCCCTTTTTGGAAAATGTGGACCTATTCTTTTCCACCAAAAGCATCAAGTACCAAGAGTTAGTCTCTGTTGGTGATTTAAATATTTGGCTGGATGACTTGTCAGCCCCAGATTCCTTGGAGTTCTGGGAACTGTAGAATAGCCAGGGCCTCAAACCACTTGATGTGACCCCTTCTCATTTACAGGGTCACTGTGTGGATCCTATTCTGGCCTGCGGCTCAAGGATCTCTATGATTAATACCATGCCTGTCTCCTGGTCAGATACTTTTATTAGACTATTTTATTTCAGTCTTGGAAAGGAAAGGGGATGCATTTTGAAGGCCAAGACAACTGATATGCGGCATAAGCCTAAAGATCTGTTGAGAGTACCAAGCGTTGCATCAGCGGGAGCCTTACAATCCATAGATTTGGCTTTGAAATGTGATGATTTTTTCTCTCAGGGAGTGCTTATGGTGGATGCCATCTGTACTAAATATGCACCCCTCACTCCACGGACCATCAAGGTTGAATCAAAACCACAGTATGCCTGCATATTAGCCTCACTAAGAACAAAATATAGGGTGAAGGAAAGAAAATGGAGGAAACTTAGAACACCAGTTACGGTTTTTAATGCTAAATTAGCTTTAAGAGAATACAAGGCAGCAACTGTTAAAGCTAAAACTGACTTTTTTAATGAAGAAATTGACTGGGCTATTAATCGTCCCAGAGAACTCTTTGCAGTTAATGCACATTTTTCTCATCCCAGCAGTACCTCTCTTCATTGAATCTTTATTGAACCACGCTAATGCATTAATTTTTTTTCGAACAAAAGCAAAGCTATTCAAGAGAAGATTGCTCAGAATAAGCCGATGGTCTTGCATCAAATCAGTACAAGACCTTTACTTGTTACGTTGCTCGAAGCTAATAAACACAAATGTATCAAGCAGCTGTTTGACTTTATAGTAGTCTCGGAGGATACCATTTCGAGCTTGATGAAGACACTGAAGCCTATTAACGATGTGCTATTCGAATTGTCAGCATTGCGATGAACCAGGAATGAGACACGGACACAGAGGACTCATGGTGTCTGCCATAAACATTTATTAAATAACAACGGGGTTGGGAAATGCCTCACTGTCCTTAACCTAGGGGGCATTTCCCTACCTCAATCAAAACTAAGGGCCTGTCGTGTGCCAAAGCAAAAATGTCCTGTTTCTGAAATCCTATCCTAGCCCTCACACTCTAAAAGTAACTTTAAGGTGCTAAGGGTAATGTCTCTTTCTTGCAAAGTGCACACCTTTTCAACTTCAACAAAAAGGTGTAAATCCAACAAAGGTTCTAAATGGATAATGTTCACAGTTCCAGGGAATCACTCCCTTCCCCAGGTTTCTCCCCACCAAAACAAACAGTCCAAAAAATAACCCAGTTCTTTGTAGCTAAAGAGGATAACTCCCCTTCCTCTTGATGTTGCAACTTATTCCAGAGGAATTGTCTCCCTTCCCCAAGTCCTACTCACATTCAACATAATCCTAAGGCCATGAATCTTCCTTGCGATTCTGTGACTCACACAACACCTGGTATACTCTTTTGCCAGACACACAACTATATGGCATACTCCCTTGCCAGGTTTTTCCATACAGTTCCTTGATACAATTTGGGTAAGGTTCCCAGACTTGCAAAACACCTGGCATACTCTCCTGACAGGTTCTCTTTACACACTCACTGCAGTTCAGAATCTTTACGGCATGGGTCTTCCTTCCAATTCCTTAACTCACAAAACACTGGTATACTTTACCATTTATTGCATTTTCAAGTCCTTTCTGCCACACAGTTTTCCCCACGTGTATTTTATAATATGGCTCTTTTCTTATTTCGTAATCAAATGTCTAGGGGCCCTATTATACTGCTCAGACTTCCCCCAGCTCTCACACTGCGCTTCCTTCGGTATGTGGTATACCCTCAAAAGCACACTGGTGGCCCCGTCTCTCTCAGTGGGCTCGCCGGTTCTCAGCAGCGGCTCCAGGGTCCCTTGTGTCTCCCGTGTTGATCTGCGGCTTGTCGTCAGATCTGCAAAACACTTTGTTCGCTCGTGTGCTTCCATCATGCCTCTGGCTCCCCTTGAAGCTTTTCTCTTCTCAGCATCTCAGTGGCAGGGCTTCGACCCATGTTCTCCGAACGACGTTCCCTGGCCTCCCACGACTTGGCAAGACAGTTTGCTTCGTCTGGCTGCTCCGACCCGCTTCAGAAGCAGCGAATCTCCTACACCACTGCCATCATACTCCCGATCTCTCTCCTCGGCTCTTCGTACAACAGATGAGTAAGAAGACGAACTCCATGCTTCTTTTCTCTGCATGGTTTTAAACTATGTCGGGCCAATGGTCTTCTTCCAGCTGCTAGACTGCTGATGTTGGTTCACATTAGGAGTAATCATCATTGCTCCTTGTCTCAGTTCTTGTTACTTAGGAAAACGGTAGGTAAAATTGTCAAGTTGTTGAAGAGGACGATGGCAGTATGCCATTGGGGCATGAGGGATGGATGGAATATCCCTAAATGGGAAAGGGGGATATTGTGCCTCACCTGATGATGTCATGTCATCCCCTCCGCACCCCGAGGGTCACCTCCACCCATGCGGTGCTCCCTCAAATAGTTGCCCCCAGGGTCAAGATCAGGAAGCAGCTGCCGTCCCCTGGCCACATGAGGAGAGACTATCTCAGGGAAAGGAGTAATGACATCTTCAAATTCATCACATACCCTTCCCTAACTCTCTGGCTTCCTGCCCAATGGTTCCCCTCCTTGCTTTGATTTAGGGTTTCTTCTGGGAAGGACATTTCTTTCTCAAGTTTGGTCTCCCACTTCCAGACATGGCTTTCTGGTATAAATCCCTCTTCTTTCCAAGAGACAAAAAGGGAGTAACAAAGAGGAGAGTTAGCATTTTTCAAGAGTTTTTAACGTTTGGGAAAATTGGTACCAATTACAGTCTCTTGTAGTATACCTATAACAACAGCAGAGTTAGCCAGAGTTGTTTCCCCCTGAACCTGGATGGCTACTGGTGTACAATGAAATATTTCCTCATCACCATAAACACATGTGATTCTTACCCGAGTTCCTTTTCCAAACTTCCCTGTCGGGTTCAAGTCAACTCTCACTGCTGTTTGCCTACTATCAGAGTAGTTTACAGCTCTCACGTGTACGCTGTTTACAATTGCAGAATCATGGGCATCTCTTCCCCACTGATGCACTCTCTACCTTTCAGGAGTCTGTCAGCGGTATGTCTTGTACGAAGCCAGGTAAGGATGGATTGCGCCTCTCCTGTCTACAGACCTGCATCCCCTCCGGGTCTCCTGTAACCCCCTTTTCCTGCTTTCGACCTTTGGTACAGCACCACTGCTTCCAGGGATGGCGGTCTGCCTTCTCGGCTGGTTCTGCTTTCCCAGTCTGTTTCTGTGGCATCTCCAACTGCTGGGTCTTCTTGCCCTTAGCGTTGTGCACAGGTTTGCTCATGCAGAACCCTCTGAGGACTCACATGGCCGACCATCGGCATCCTCGGCTCCTCTTCTCCTTAGGTCTGCAACCAGATTTCCGATTTTCCGTGCCGAACGCTCTCCGTGTCTGTTTCTTCTCCGAGCAGGTGCTGTTGCCGAGCTCCGCGATGGGGTCGACGACTTTCCTAGTCCATTGTCTGTTTTTATACAATGTAGCCTGTTCTTGAGGGGCTGGCTGTCAAGTCCCTTGTTACTTCTGACAGGAGGATCGATATGCCTCCTCAGAGCCACCTCGTCTTAATACCTGTGTTGGAAGGAGTCTTTGTGTTTTTTGTGTTCTTCCTCATCTTGGTGTGTTCGAGGACACTTGTTTCTTTTGCATCACAGTAGCATATGGTTCTGCTTTCAACAAAAGTTTGGAATGGAAGGATGGGCTAGAGAATGTGGAGATGTTTTATTTTTTCTGGGCTAACCCCACAATGGTCGTCCTTGTTCCCAAGGGGGTTGGGGGGAGATCCTCCCCATGAGAACCTCCCGCATTACGTTCCTCAACATGAGGACCTCCCGCATTAAATCACCTCGAGGGGGACTATTGGGTAGCGACTTCACCTCCTTAGTCTCGTGAGAAGGGGTTTCCCTGTGGTGAGGATTGATGAGACCTTGTGAAACATCACAGAAGTCCTTAGTTGTTTCTTTACATTCTTGCGAGGTACGCATCTGTGGCCTTCACTGCTTATGAACTTAACGTTTTCCACTTTTGAGTTATTTAAATGTCATTTCTTGCTTGGATAATTTCGGGAAACCTTATACAATCAGGGTGTATAATCTCGGTCTGCCACCAGCGCATATTTTTTTATTGCCAACTAACTCCACATCAGCTCACTTTGCTCTCTCTACAGCTGTGGAAACTTTAATAAATCTTCCAAGTGACCCAACCCTATAAATGGAGTACGATTCTTTTCCATGACAATATCGCCACCCCAGATCGCTACGAACGTAAGCCTCATTAACAGCTTCAGATAACTAAGTACAGCATGGGGCATTGATAAGAGAATATTATCCACAAACAGTGGCACACAAAAAGGACACCAAGACAGATCCTAAAGATTAAAGGTGTCATAACAGAAGCACTGCTAATCACCGGAAGTCAAGGGGGATCCAAAGATTGATATTGAGAAGCTTCTATAAAATAACAAATATCTTTTACATTTCAAAATGTAAGTTTGTGATCATTAGTGTGAGGAGGCCATTTTCCACACTGCCAATTAGCTTTTCTTTTCTACTGCCAGATCAAACTATTATAGGAAATATATGTATACCAATATAATAATATATACCAATCATGCCGATCACTTTTTAGTTGGTAAACACTACTCTGAACCCTTCCTCCGCATCCCCATCTCATTTGTCTCTTGTATTTCAAAGTTCTTCACTACAATATTTTCCATAATTATGGATTTAATCATGTTAGGGAGATGGTTCTTTTTTTGCAAATGTTCCCCTTACTTCATTTAGACCACCACAGAACTACTGCTGGACATATTGGATAATTCTATTGACTTTGAAGGTGAAAAAGGTTATTCAACCTCACTCCTCTAAGAGCATCCATTTTTCTTTTGGGAAACATTATTCACTTTTTTAGGTTACCAGTGGTGATAGACCGCTGCCTTAGCTCCATCATCTGTGTTTTTCCAATGGCACCGCATCCTACATGGTGTCGTTTAGGGCCCCTTTTCTGTGTCATATGAGATATCACCCCCCTTTTTAAGCATTTTTATCTTTTCCTGTGCAGCACAAGCCATTTTCCATTGAGTGCTGTGGGGGCACTTTGTGTACCCTTTCCTTTGCCAGAAGTAAAACGTTTGTTACTTTCAATACATCTCTGAACAGGCTGATGGCTGTGGATACATTCTGACCCCCGCCCCGATTTAAAATAGTGTGCTGCATTTTTGGCAACGATAAGTACTTTTACACAAAGCCCTCTTGGACCCTCGGGGTGGTAGCTACTCCTTAAAGTGCTGAAATTTTGACTTAAAATCATATTCCCAATATTATTTTGGCTTTACACTTGCTGCTTTCTTTGTCCTGAACTCCTTATCAGGAAGGCCTCTCCTAGTGTTACTCACCTCTGAATCTGAAGAACCTTTGTGAGACAGCTAAAAGCCTTTGCAAGTCTCTCACTATATAGGGATTGGACTTCTGAAGCAAACCACACTTTTTTGGTTTGACTTATGTCATCCAAGGCATATGATGTCATCGAAAGGCATATGTAGCATGCGCAGCACCCGTTGGCTTCAGTTCTGTTTTTTCTTACAGTAGAAATACCTGCGCAACCACGGGTTTGACCGTACTCAGCCTTGAAAGAAAGAAAGCTGTAATAACATGGGAAATTCTACTGTGGGTTAGGTTGGGAGGGCGGCGAGGAATACATGGGAGAACATTCAGTTGAAAGAACGTTACCAGAGGTAAGTAACTTGCTCTTCAAATGGATTGTGTCCTCCCAGGTATTCCTCATCTTTGAAAGACTCCCAAAGCAGTGTTTAATTTGGTGGAGGGAGTAGAATTTAGATTTTAATTGTTTTCATGAACCGAGTGCAGGACTGCTTTTCCAAAACACCCATCCTGACCGAGGGAAGATTCCAGGCAATAATGCTTTGTGAACGTGTGAAAAGTAGACCACGTTGCTGCTTCAAAAATGCTTTTTATTGGTACATCCCTTTGCACGGCTGCAGAGGTAGCTATGCTCCTTGTGGAATGAGCCCCTAACCCTCCAGGAGGATCCTTTCCTGCCAACCTGTAACATTCTGAGATAGCCAGAATGATCCATCTGGATAAGGTCTGTTAACTAACAGCCTGACCGAGTTTGTGGCCCGTATAGCCAATGAAACGTTGATCATCAATACAGAGTTTTGACAGTCTAGATATATAAAAGCTTAAAGCTCTGCGAGGGTCCAACCTATGTAACCTCTCCTTCTTGCTAGGATGAGATGGGGGATAGAAAGAAGGTAAAACAATGTTCTGCCCTATGTGAAAATCAGAAATGATTTTGGGTAAAAAATTAAGGTTTAACCCTCAGAACAACCCTATCCGTATGAAATACAGTAAAGGGTGGCTTGGACGAAAGCGCCTGTAACTCACTCACTCTCCGGGCTGATGTTACAGCTACCAGTAGAATGGTTTTAAAGGTTAACAACCTTATAGGACAGTGTAAAGGTTCAAATGGTGAACACATTAGGAATTTTAGAACCAGATTAGGGTCCCAAACTGGAACCTGGAAAGGAGATGGGGGCGGGCGGGGAGGGGACACATTGGTAAGCCTCTTTAGAAATTGTGAAGTATGAACATTCCTCTGACGAGCGCTTAAAGATGGACAGCGCAGCCAAATAGCCTTTAATGGTACCAATCTGGAGCCCCAGATTGACTAAAGATAGTAGAAAGGATAAAACATTTTGTGTTTTACACAGAAAATCATCTACATTATTTTCTCTGCACCAGTCGCAGAATTCATTCCAACGGCAACGATACAAAGACTTTGTTGCAACCCTTCTGGATGGAACCAAAATCTCCATTATGTCATCAGGAAGGTAGCAATCCCTGCATCTCAGCCTGTCAGAAACCAAGCGTGAAGGTTGAGTGTTTTGACCTCTGGATGGAGAATCTGACCGTCTCTCGCGAGATAAGGTCCTCTCTTTGTGGAAGATGCATTGGAGGATAGATGGACATGTCTAAAAGATCCGGGTAGCACCTTCTCCAGGCCCAATCCGGGGCAATTAGGATCATGTGTTTCCCGAACTTTCGTAACCTCCTGATCATGTGAGGAATGACAGGGACTGGAGGAAACGCGTACAGGAGTGGAAATTCCCAGTCCACCACAAACACGTCTCCTAGAGCTCCTCTTGGGGGAGATTCCATGGAGCAGTACAGTTCGCACTTCCGGTTGACACTCGTCACGAACAGATCCACTTGAGGGGTTCCCCAAAGGGTGAAGATCTCTTGAAGGACTTCCTGAGCTAGTTCCCACTCGTGCAAGACTGTGCTCTGCCTGCTCAGAGCATCTGTTGCTGTGTTCTCCTCTCAGGCTAGATGAACTGCTGATAGGGAGATTCCTTCTTAAATTGCCCAGTACCAGAACTGCATTGCCTCTCTGCACAGTGGTAGTGACCCTACACCACCTCTCTTGTTGAGGTAGTACATGGTCACTGTGTTGCCGTCATTATTAGGATATTCTTTCCACGCACAGAGGGCTGAAAGGCCTTCAGCGGTAGTCTGGGCACTTACAGATTTGGTGACCATCTGTAGAATGTCTTGAGCCCTCACCTCGGGTGGCAAGCTCTTTCCCAAAGATGTATCAGCTCAGATGAACTGGAGTTTCTGAGAAGGTGTAATCTGGGACTTCTTGTAATTGAGGTAGAAGCCCAGTCTGTGAAGGGAGTGGCAGGTGACGTTGAGATGATCCAAGACGTGTTCGGGAGAACACGCCCTGATCAGCCAATCGTCCAGGTAAGGGTAGACGTGAATCCCCCATCATCTGAGACTAGCTGCCACCACCGCCATCAGTTTGGTGAAACCCTCGGGCGGAGGTCCACCCAAATGGCAGAACACGAAATTGATAATGAAAACTGCAAACTGCAAACCTCAGGTATTTTCTATGCTTGAGATGGATTGGCACATGAAAATAAGCATCCTGAACGTCCAATGACACCATCCAATCCTGTAGTTGGAGGGCCTGAAGGATACGAGAAAGTGTGACCATCTTGAACTTGTCCTTCGTGAGGAACTTGTTCAAGTATCTCAAGTCCAAGATGGGTCTCAGTCCTCTCTCCTTTTTGGGTATTAGGAAATAAGGGGAATACCAAGCCTTGTTCCTATCCGTTACATGCACCGGTTCTATAGTGCCTTTCTCTAGCAGGGTTAAAATTTCATGCACAAGGAGCAGATTTGGAATCCTCAAACTGGTTCCCGGTGGATTGTCCTGAGGTCTCTAAAAAAGAAAGGCACTAACCATGAGCTTTGGTTTCCAAGGCCCAAGTATCCGAAGTAATGTCTCACCATTCTTCTAGATGCTGAGACAGTCTGCCCCCCACTGGTGAGCTGTGACCTCAGAGAGGTTTTCAGGCAGCTGATGCAGTGGCAGATGATAGATGCCCCTGCTTGAGCTGGCTTTGCACCTCTCCCTCGTCCAACACGAGGAATCTTCTTTGGACCCTTTGACCAGCCATTCCTGTCGCCCTGCCAACCGCGGAGTAGCAGCGAAAAGATCTACCCCTCCAAGGTTGTCGACTGGGTCAAAAAGGCTGAGGTTGCCTAATAGCGGCACCTAAACATTTGGCTACCGCCTTCGAGGTCAGCAACTTCGCAAGACTCTTGTCAGCCTTGTTGCCAAAAATGTGAGACCAGTCAAAGGGCACGTTGAGAAGTCTGGATTGCACATCCGGTGCAAATCCTGTCTTCCTCAACCACACAAATCTGTGCATAACGGTGCTAGTAGCCATGGCTCTGCTGATGCCGTCAGCAGAACCAGACCTGACTGAAGAGACTCACACATGGCTTCTTTGCCGTCTCGAACTATGGCTAAGAATCCGTCCCTTTCATCCCCTTCGGGAATGTGCTCTGCCGTCATGGAAATGCAGTCCCATAGAGTGAACATACATTTTGCAAGGGTACATGTGGAGTTGGCAGATTTGAGTGCCATACGCCGTGCAGAAAATACCTTCCTTGCCCATCCATCTACTCTTTTATCATCCCTATCTGGAGGGATGGTAGGGTAAGCCGATTGCTTAGAGGTTGCAGTAGCTGCCTATACCACTAGACTCTCTGGAGTGGGGTGTTTTGACAGGTAGTGGTGGTCACTACAGGAAGGGCGGTACTTCTTGGTCAAGTTTTTATTTATAGTCAGATTGGTTTCCGGTTTTTGCCAATTCGTCGCCACCCTTTTTGCAGAGCAATGTGAAAAGGTAATATAGGATCTGAATGAATACCCTTATCCAGGATGTCTGTCAGATCATCCTGTTCGAATGGCAATGTAGGCCTACTCCACCCCATATAGTCTACTACCTTAGACATGAGTTGCTGCCCAGCGTCTGGACTCCCAAATTCCAACTCAGGTGAGGTGTAAACCCCACTGGCAGTCTGCAGGTTGTCACAGAGGTCCCTCAACCATGACTCCTCGGATATAAAACTTTCTTGGTACATTTGGATTATCAAATTGGAGGCCAAATGGAGCTTCGTCGTTTTAGGGCTCATTCTCCTCATATGTAGAAGGGACCTAAAATAGTCTTTTCTTGGTAGAGGCACATAGGTCTTCAAAGGTATGAGGGGTTTTATGAACAATGGATTCGACACTGGAGGAGTCGTCAAAACTTTTTTTTTATAGGCGCTGTATGATTTGATGGGGCGCTCAGGGTTGATGGCACAACTGGCAATGATGGCGTTGATGCCGTCGAGAAAGTCGAGAGTTGGCCGGCATCGAAGGTGTCGAAGACCTTGACCTATGCTTGTGCTTTCAGCTTGACGTATCCTTCGATGTTACGTCATCGGATCGAGACCTCGACTGCTCCCGATGAGGATCAGGCCTTCGTTCCGGGCTCAAAGGCGCGTGGGATTTAGGTTGAGCCCTTTCCTTCCTGGCTCCTTTCGAAGCCGCGGTAGGAGCATGGCTTGGAGGCTTTTGTTTTTCAAATATTTTGAGCATCTCTGCTCTGAAGGCCTCCCACTCAGCCGGAGTGGATTTTTTAGTTGGGCAAGATACCCTCTCAGCGGAAGTGCCTGACGAAGTCGAAGAAGGCGTCCTATGGTGCTTCTTCTTAGACTTCTTTGACGAAGAGGAGCGGTGGGAGCCACTCCTCGATCTCAACCGCTTAACCTTCTTCCTCCGAGGAGATTTCCCTCTCGACTTGTCGGTCGAAGGTTTTTTGGTCAGGGTAGAAGATTTGGGGTTTCGACCTACCGTCAATTTCCTCTTTCATTCTTTCAAGGCATTTCCTGTCATCGACTGTCACTTGGAGCAATCCGAGGTGTTATGGTCTACTCCGAGGCACCACAAACATATACAATGAGGAGCAGTCAATGACATGTTCCACCCACAATCAACACCTTTTGAACCCAGTCTTCGGGTTGTCTATGTTGACGAAGATGACATTTTCTCTCGATTTCGCGAAGTAAAGAAGTCGTTACGAAGTGACGAAGCGCGCGCATTTCTCGAAGCGTTCGCATACACCGAAAAACTGAACTGAAGTCAACGGGCACTGCACGTGCTATATATGTCTTCGATGACATCATCCTCGAGACAGAGGCCCTTGAGGGACATCGAGTCGATGTAAAGCACCCTATGCCCCCATTTTATTGCCGAAGCAGCTGAAGCTGGATATCGAATATCAAAGATGAGGAATACATGTGAGGACACAATCCATTCGGAGGGGAAGGACAAGAGAAGTGACAAGATGCTAATTTATCTGTTGTTTAAAATAGAATATCTGAGGTACAAGATCTAAAAACTGATATTGGATCCACAAAATGTTTGTCTGTAATGGCTTGATTTATTATGCCTAGAGCTCAACAGAACTCAGATCACAAAAAGGGTGAATACCTTTTTAACTAAACAACCCAATAGCACGCACCCTCTCCCCATTTTATTTTACTTCTAATGATGCTTTGCTTGCAGTTTGAGTCTTTGATATTTCATGATGACTAAATATGAAACAGAAACAAGAGTTCTATCACAACGCGATTACTGTGGTATGTGTTTTTTTCTGAATGTATTTACGAAATATAAATGAGATGGGTTATCCTGCAGGCATTGCTTTCAAACCTGGAACCAATGCATCCTACTGGAACAAAAAGATGTGATCTTGGGGGAGGGGCTATCACACCTTCTGTATGCGCCTCTATTCTGAAAATATCAGCAGCACTTTTATTTAAACATCACTTTAATATTAAATTGCTTTAAGACTGGAGAAATATATTGCCACATAATGTTCCATATGTGTATGCATAGCTGTCATATGTACCCTTTAAATTGACAAAGCTAATAGTTTTGAGTGTTCTATGATGAAAACTTTTCCTGAGTAAATGCAAACAGATACACTTAGGCAGATGGGGGATATGTTGAGTGGTGGGCAGACAGAGTGGCGAGAGGGTGCAGGAGGGGTGGCTGAATCAATATGAATGTGGAGGAACGTGCAAATGTGGCTGTGTGAATGAATGATTATGAGGATACATGGAGAAGAACTGTGACAAAGGTGCTGGCCTATGTGGAAGAAAAAGGACTAGGACAAAGTAAATGGACTACAACGAAGAAAATGGACTGCGACAAAGGATATGAACTAAGACAACAAAATGTGGCAAAGGAGAAGTACTGTGGGAAAGGAAGACTGTGGCAAAGGATGACGGCTGCGGCAAAGGAGAACGACTGTGGTACAGAAGGTGGACGGTTGCAAAGGAGGACTGTGGCAAATAAGGAGAAATCTGCCTTCCTAAGCTATCGTGCAACAGAGATGACTGACCGATGTTGCTGACTTTCACTACTTAGCTCACCACTCCAAGATCTCCTCCATCCTCATTCTTCTACAACTATCCTCTACATTCAAAACAATAGACTACCCTTGGCACCTCTCCTCCTACTCCTCCACTCCCAGTAAGTGTCCCTCGAGGCTAACTGAAGGTTCTACACCTCCACCCTAAATGTATATGCCGTAGAGTGATCACAAGTGCTTCCACTTCACACATCAACAGCCGCTGCCATCAGGATCCACCTTAATATTGGAATGATCGGCCACCTCCTCACCTGTTGCTCTACCAACATTCTGATACTCTCCTCAGTCCTTACCCTTCTGGACTACTGTTCAAGTCTCCTCCTGGAAGTCCTATACAATCTAACCTGCTCCTCTCTCTCCACTACCTCCATGCCAGCTGGATAACCATGCGAAACCAATCACTCTACAAACTCCTCAAGTTCAAATCTAGCCATGGTATTGCTTCCCACTACCCATCATCCTCTATATCTTGGTACTCTTCTAGTCAGTCTTTGTGGTCTGCAACTGTCGTTGATCTCTATGTCCCTTGATAGCCCTGTGCACCATTTCCCCCCTATTCCACCTCCCTTCTTCACCCCCATCACTGAACTCTCTTCCCCAATATTAAGAACACCACCAACACCCACCCATTAAAATTAGTACTTAAGCTACACCTTGAAGAGCACCAACCCTCTAGCTAAACACTCAACCTCTAAATCTCCCTCACTTCCACTTCTGTACTTTCTGCCACCCACCACTTTCACCCCCTCCACATGCAAGTAGATGGATGTATTACTTTATATTTGTCTGCACCATCTCCCCTCACCACCAGATAATTTGTGAACTATCCACAAATCTCATTGCATTCCAACGAGAACCAGGTAGTATAAGAAAAATGTTTATAGATGTTACACTTACAGCTCACAGTGCAACCACCCCAATTGATATATGATATGATATGATATGGAATTTATAACGCGCCTATACACATTGTGTTTAGTACTTATGTAGCATGAATTCAACCGTTTGTAGAAAGTGAGAGTTTATTACACATTTGATGAAAGCTTGAGAAACAGAAATGTACATGTCTTACTTGTGAGAAATGATTGTGGGTGGCAGCTGTTTGTGATCACCTGCCAGAATACACCTTTTTCCTTTCAGTAGAGGGATCCAGCAGTTTGCTTCCAATGCCTGAGCACACTCATCAATCACAACAAGATCAAAGTGATTTTCAGGAAGTAGCTTCAGAGGACCATCATTTGAGGCACCTAAAATGTGGATTGCACCAGAAATCTCTTTCAATATGCTGCTATCATCCAAGTGTCTAATCAGTAGTGAAAAAACAATCAAAACAATCCAATTTTAGTCACAATTTCAAACACTGTAAACTGTCTAGATGATAACTGATATGGGGACCAAGTACACATACAATAAATAAAAGCAGAGTACAGGACAGTCTCTTTCTATATTGGCAGTGTCCAAAGTCCCATTTGGGATGATGGGTGATGGGACTGGGTGGCCCTGGGGGCTGGGTGCCACTACACACTCTGTGATCAAGAACCCAGTGGAATTGCATGGAGGGTTCCCCGGGCTTCCCAGTCCATTACCAGCCTCTGGATAGCAAAGATCAGAATCAAAAAGACCCCAACTCTGCTAGCCCCGAACCCTCCCCAACATATAATGACCCTACGTCATAATTGCATTGCATAATAGGGAAGAGGAAAGAGGAAGTTGACACCTGGGAAAGGGTAACCTATATTTCTTAAGAGGCCCGCAGGAGAAATAGCATTAGATTTACCAGCTTGAAGCAAACCTGTAGCAATGGGAGAGTGGAGGAGGGGGTGACTGGGACTGCATAGAGAAAGACCTTATTTTGTAAAGACCACCCTAGCAGTCCAGGAAAATGTAAGACATGCTTTCTTAAACCTGCGCCCCTGTAAATACATGTCGCTATGTGATAAACTACAGAAGGTTCTGATAGTGAGAAAAGTACTTTTGGTCATCAATGCAGCTCTCAGCCTCTGTTTCCCGGTCCACCAGTCCAGGATCCTGAAAACTAAATAGCCAAAAGAACGGTGACTGTTTTAAACAAAGATTGTCAGGATGCAATGCTTCCCAGAACAGTGACTCCTCACAAGAGTTTGTTCCAGGTCCACCAGTCCAGGATCCTGAAAACTAAATAGCCAAAAGAATGGTGCTGGTTTCAACAAAGACTGTCAGGATGCAATGCTTCCCAGAACAGGGAGTCCTCACAAGAGTTTGTGAACTACAGAGTAAGGAAGCCGGAAACGAGTGCCGATCTGTGAATGCTTACCTTAGAAGGAAAGAGAAGGATTGCAACAAAGATACAGATATAGAAAATCTGAGCAACTTAAATCAAGACAGCAGTCCCTCGCTTTGAAACCATGGATAGCAGGGTCATTTTTCTGGATGCTCGAACACAGTAATCAGATGAGGGTTTCGTAGTCCAGGAGCATTACAGCCAATCACCAGGTTTGCACAACAGCTGAAAAGCATCAGTCAGTCACAAGGTCATCGATTCATCATGCTGGGGCACAAAAGGCACTTTGGTTTGGAAAGTGTAGGGTATTTAGGAAACCAAGACAGGGTGAGGTGCAGAGTGCACGGCAGCGTGGCTAAAGTTATAGAGGGTTACACAAGAGGCTGTGAGAGGCGCAGAGGAGGTGATGAAGGATAAGGCTCTGTAAGGAAAGTGAACAGTGAAGGTGGGGGAAGGCAATGAAGCCAGCAGGAGAAAAGAACAACCAACTTTAAGAAGGTGAACACGAGGTGGAGACAACAACTAAGCAGGTTAAGAGGAGCACAAAATAAGTAGTAGGGTTGTAGCTAGCACCCTAGAAAGGAGGATAGGAGCCGAGTGTAGTGTGTTCTCAAATAAGAGGAGAATGAGACCAGTTTGGAGAAGGGGAAGAGGGAAAGAGGAAAAGGAAGACAAGGCAGGCTAGATGGTTAGGAGGTGCCTAAGTCAAAGGACAGAAGCTTGCCAGAGTGGTTGCAAACTAATTGCTAGGAGATACTACTGCAGGGTCTTGACCAGTATCAACAAGGCTAGAATTGATTTCCAGGCCCACCGGGATCTTGATATGATATGATATGATATGGTATTTGTAACGCGCCTATACACAGGTGTTTCAAGGCGCGACAAGGCAGGGAGGGGAGGGACAAGGGGAGACAGACAACGATCCTACTAGGCCAGGTGTCATTCAGATCGCGCAAGTGCAGGGGTGGGGGAGGGGGAAAAGGGGAAGGGGAGGGGGGGGAAGTGCAGTACAAGGTAAGTGGTGTAAAGTAATAAATAAATAAATAGGGCCAGCTGGTGGCAAGTGCGAGGTAAGTGCAGAGCAAGTGCTGGGGAAGGGGGGGGCTGTAGGGATACAGAGACAGTCCCGCAGTGCAAAGGGGTTCCAGGGCATCAGTGCAAGTGGAGAGTGGCTGGGCCCAGGACCGAGGCCGTTTAGAGTGGTCCAGTTGCAGGATCAGTGCAGTTTCAGTGAACAATTAATTAGCTGTTCAGCAGGGGAGAGGGAGAGAGAAAGCAGAAGCAAAGAGGAAGGTTTTGAGGTGCTTCCGGAACCGGAGATGGTTCTCCTCAAGTTTCAGGGAGGCAGGAAGGCTGTTCCAGAGGGAGGCCCCTGCCGCGGAGAGAGATCTACCCCCAGCTCGATGCTTCGAGAAGCGGCTAACCCTGAGGGAATTGGAGGCGGATGAGCGAAGGGCTCGGGAAGGAAGATATTTGGGAAGAGAGAGTTGAAGGTATTTAGGACCCAGGCCCCAGAAGGCCTTGTGGACAATGCAGAGGGTTTTGAACTTTATCCTCGCAGCCACTGGGAGCCAGTGTAGAGATTT
This sequence comes from Ambystoma mexicanum, assembly GCF_040938575.1. NCBI lineage: Eukaryota > Metazoa > Chordata > Amphibia > Caudata > Ambystomatidae > Ambystoma > Ambystoma mexicanum. The sequence continues at coordinate 974,706,241 of NC_090934.1, read as the reverse complement.
CAGTCCTGGAGAGATACGGTCCCTGGGCTTGAGGCCAAGGACAAGTCTCGCAGTTCTGTTCTGGATGAGTTGCAGAGGGCGGAGAGTGGAGGCAGGCAGGTTAAGATAGAGGCTGTTACAGTAGTCCAGCTTCGAGAGAACCAGGGCTCGGGAGACAGTGAGCTTCTGGGGGAAGGAGAGGAAGGGAAGAATACCTCTGAGGAGGTGCAGCTGGTAGTGTGACCTCTTGGCGACGTCAGAAATATGAGGAGAGAAGGAGAGTGTGGAGTCGAAGATGACCCCTTGACAAAGATCCACTGGCATCTAATGGCTGGCTACATAACAGATGACTCAGAGCTTCAAGGGAATTGGTGCCAATTACACACCACGAAGAGAAAGACTTTCTGACAAGTGGCATGAAAAATCTAGCAATCAAACATAAGAGTCAAGAAAGAAACGTTGGGGCATTTAAAAACCCAAAACAGTCTCAGCAGCGCTTTGATTGCCAGTTGGTAGAGCCAAAGGGACACGAGACTCACTAAGAGAGAACGCATCACACCAGCACTGAGAACCATAGACTGGCTACCCGTCAAAAAAAGGATTTACTTCAAAACTTTGCATAACCCACCTTTACCAAAGTGAAATCACACAGCAAACTGCACACTCCCTCTGACATCCCACTCAGTCATAACACACAAAATCTCTAACACTTCACCACAGACACACAAAACAATCCTAGAGAGACTCAAACACCAAAACACCACCAAGCCCATGTCATCTGGAACCGAACCCAACATACAGTGACCAGTTTTTCCATCAGCACAACAAAAGCTCTCTTGCGCTCTCCCTCTCAATCCCACTAAGTAACCGTCTCCTAACCCTACTTTGTTTTCAGATTTGCCTAAGAGCATGGACACCATGAAAATGGCAGGGGTGTGTGGTATAAATCTCATCTCAATAACATATCAGGGAAGGACTAATGCACTACAGTCTTCAAGAAATACTGATTTGTTCTTTTAAGTAAAAAATAAAAAATAAAATAATGTTTGTTCAGTGCACGGACTCCATACAAGTTATCCATAAAACAAAATATATACTTTAATCAAAATGCACTAAACATCTACCATTCCAAGTGAACGGATGATAGCACAGGGGCAGCGTGCTGGTCTTGGAAGCAAGATCACGCAGAGCAACAGAGGTTGGAATCCTGGAGCAGTGCTTAGAAGCGCATCATAAAAAAAAAATGAAATAAATAAAATGTACACATTGATCATTCAGATAAGCACAGTTCATATACAAAACAAGTGCCATTCCTAACACTCAGAATTAAATACATGTTATATCTCAATAAAGTGCCATTGTGCAATTGTTTACTAAGTATACATTCTGTACTATATTTAAAACATCAACAGGCATCAATATCAAAATATCTTATTGTCTCCAATTTAAATGTATTTCTGTTATGTAATCATCTGACTCAGATAAAAAGAGAACCTAAAAACATAATATGCAAATAATATTAACCAATTACCATGAAAAAAGTTATATTGCATAACATATTAAAATGATTACACAAGCTTAAAAAACATTGTTCTTCTAGACTAACAAGTATATACATTTTAAATCCCAAAAGTGACAGAAATCTAGTCATTTTACAAAAAACGAAAAGGTGAAAAGCTTGGCATTGCGTTCAGTGTCACCTTGTGAAGGGGACATGCAAAAACTACAAAGATGACATTATTGAGGTGAAAATGGTAGACTTAAATAGACAAAATAAATGTGCTGATAACTCGCCATAATTGTTGCTACAATCACTGGAAACATTTGAAAGGATTGCAGAACCACCCCGCTACCAAAGAATGGTGCAACAACCGTCAACATTTCTTCAAGGCCACAATTTCAGTTACACTGACTTATACTGGTATTCAGATCAATACAATTATGTCTCCCTTGGCTACTGCAGCTTTGCAAACTAATGTGGGCATGAACCATGCCGACTTCACCCAGGGGTTTGTGTCCTACAAGATTACGGTTGAAAAAACCATAAATAATATTAAGCGATGGAATATTACCATTTTCGCAGAGGATCTATGCCCCTCTAGCATATTGAAGAAGTGGGCTATGGATTTGGTGCTTTTTCTTTGTTGACAATTGTACTAAAAGCACTTAAACAGGCATGTATCATTCAAGATCATATGTCACTGTACTTGTACTACAGATCAATAATCAATTGTCATGAATCCTGCAGAGTCCTCACCAAGACCATACCTAAAGTCTCCTTCCAACTGTCCAGAGGAAGGCAGCCGCTACCTGATCTTGACCCTGTGGGTGGTATTAGCCAGGAGGATCACCTGGGAGGAGAAGGGCCCCAGGGGAATAGAAGGACTCATTTGGGAGAGAGACTGTATTTGTCTTCCAAAGAGGAAAACATGTCCGTGATGCCAGAATATGTAATGGCTCGTTGTCGGAATAAGGTTTCCTTTCCAAAAGCTACTTATCTTGAAGTTGGTGAAAACTGTCTCAATCATGTATCAGGAGCGAGAACCACTTCATAAAGTAGACCATATTTATGGTGATAAAAACGTTTGTAGTCAACAGCGGAAGGTCAAATACAAATCTCAGAACATTAACATCTTAAGTTCTGATAAACATACATCTCCTCTCAATCAGAATCACTCATTGTAACCTTCTGAAACTCCTTTGGAAGATGTAATTAAGCATAGAAATGAAGTTGGCAAATTTGGAAACATTCGAAGTAAAATAGGTTATTGCAACATTGGGGACTTCAAGTCCCACAATGCCCAAAGTACTGGGTTGAGGAAGAGGGTTGCAGATGCACTGGACTGCAAGATGCAGCCCAGTGATGTTAATGATCCACACCTGAGAGGGAATGGGCAGTATAAAAGGCCCCCTCAGTTGCAGGCCATTAGGAGAAGTAGCAGGAGGTGGAGTGATTGTCGTGACGCCACGTTGCAGTGGCAACAGCAGTTGAAGGAGAAAGAGATGCCTGGACCACCGCTAATTGCAGAACGAATGCCGGCTCTGAGTTGGTCTTTACCTTTGAAGACCTTGTGTGTAGAGGCTGCACAGCGGGAAGCGTTGTTTTGGATGGCTTTCCCCCTCTGGGCCGTGAATGCAGAGGTAGCGTGGCAGAAAGCGTTAACTTGAAAAGCTTTCCCCAGTATAAGTTGGGCTCTGGTAGCAGGCGAGCACCGGAGTGTTCGTGGAGCTGGGAACGCTCCTCTCCTGACCGGCGTGGAGCAGGCTGCCATGTAGAAGGAAGCAGAGGTCACAGTGGTGGCAGAGCGAGCAGATGCATATTCAGCAACCAGTGAGTTTGCGGATACCATGTAACCTCGGAAACGCTCTGTAATCGCCCGCTGGCCATTAGTGATAATTATGAATAAGGAACTGATGTACAGAAGTTAAAGTGCCAGACTGATAATGACTTTGAATGCCGAGTTGATACAAAGAAGCTAAAGTGGCAGACTAAGCATCTTGGGAACAAACAAGACAGGTTTAATTATACTTGGAACAATCGAAGCAATCGCCAAAGACAAAAGAGGACAATATTAGGAGAAGTGAACAAGAACCAATATTGCCAAAGCCAAGAGAGGGCAATACTAGATAGAACCAGTTGCCAAAAACCATCATTGCCAAAGTCATAGAAGGCAAATCAGAAACAAGCTGAGTATAACCTGTGTTGCCAAAGAAAGAAAGAGGCAAGAGTTGTAAAAGAACTAAACCAGCATTGTCTAAGCCAAAACGAAGCAAGTGTAATAAGAAGCCATGATCATCAATTCACTGATGTAGGATTGGAAAAACAAGAGTGGCAGGAGATCAGTCCTCCTAGTAGAGAGTATACAGGAGGAGAGGAGCATACCCTCTAATGCATGGGGCAATCACAAGTCTGGGACAAACAGCGCCAATGTGTTTCATGTCTTCCCAGAAGAAGTAATTAATACTGATGTTGTTCAAAGTCAAAAGATGTTGCTAAATCGCTTGTTGAATCTGAACACAGAAGTACTTGTAGTAGTAGTAGTAGTAGTAGTAGTAGTAGTAGAAGCTTTTTGAGTCCTTGCAGGTGAGTATACCAGGTCAGGGACTTTGTAGAAGTAGTCCTGGCAGGTGAGTGGATCAGGGAAAAGTCATTTAAGTACTGTGTGGTGGTTAAAGACTGAAGAGGAAGAGGTGGCAAAGCCGCTAAAGAATATTGTGAACTGTTGTGGAATCATCCTGGCAAACCATTGTTTCTGATGCAAGCATATTGTGAACTGTTGTGGAAGCATCCTGACAAAAGCATTTTTGTTGATACATATGAATTGTGGAAGTATTCTGGTTTTCTAGGAAGGAGCTGTGTTGAACTCTGTATTACAAGTGGAGAGATGAAGACTTGTGAAATATTTTGAACTGTTGGTCAAAGTCAAATTGAGAGACTTTTTCGGAGACAGAAGAACCTTATTCATTAGAACTTGGTTGCAAGACGGAACTTTTCTATTTTGAACTGTTGATTGAAAATCCTGCTTGAATCTGGGGAAGGGGATTCCACCCAGGTTATAAGGAGAAACAGTAATTAGTTTTATATGGAACATAACTGTTATGTCTGTCATATTTGAACGGCCATACATTACGCTGTTAAGTTTGTTGTATGCACATGTGTGAGGGACAGATTCCGTTTGTTAGAGTGTTTCCATTTGTTTATCTTTATAGGCAGGGAAATCCTCATCAAGGGAGGATAGTGAGGCTTTTATCTAACCCAATTTTGAGTTAATAAAATGCCTTATTATGAAAAACCTCTACAGAGTTGTCCGCCTTACATTTCTGACCCCTCACACAATGCACCAACTCTTCTTAAGTTACTCAATAAGATGGCTAAAATCCAGCATGAATCCTTTGTTGAGGATCATCACCTCATGTGAAATTGTCTGGGCATGGAAACTAGCTGCTCGATGAGAAGGACTACTTGTCCCAACCACTTGACAGAGATGGTTTGGGCATGCTGGTGCTCCTTGATCTGTCCGTTATCTTTGATAAATCCGACCTTCCGACTACTCATGTAGTAAAGATGCTCTAGCATTAAGGGGGGAGGGACATTTGAATGTAATGTCTCCTTTAGGGATTGCAGAGTCCCCCATGATCTTTTCTGTGCCTTCTCTTCTTTAACGTATATGTTAAAATTTCACATAAACTACTCTTTTAATGTGGGGCCATGTTTCATAACTAAGAAGATGATATTCACCTTGTATTTGAGCTTCAAGGTAGACCAGAGGATAACTTTGCAAGAGATGAAACATGTTCCGTCTCATTAAACACTGGATGCACAACACATGGCTTAGCCTTTTTCCAACTGTTTACTTAATGGCATTTGAAAGGAAAACATGTAGACGGTTTTGTGTTACATGCCAGGATTATGCATTATATTGTTCTGTCTGTAAGGTAGATGGGCAATCATTGTTTCAAAGATAACCACATCAGGAAAAACAAAAATGAATTAGATTTATTTCTCTAAATATAGGCGGGCTTGTGATTGAATTAAAATTCCTGGCCACGCAGCCAAAGAAAGATGATCATATAAAGTTTGGTTATTTGGTAATACGTTGGCAACCCAAAGGTATCCAAGCGCAAGAACCAACATAGTCAGAAAAGGTAGGACCAAATACAATAATTCTTAATTTTCTACCTGAATACATAAATGTGATGTTTTGAAGCTCCTCCAGTAATGCATTCTATTTTCTGGCAGCTAATAAATTAAAGGACCATCAAAAACTTAGTTTAATCTTCATTTAGCTCCAGTAAAGGTTCCCTCATCCAGTTCGCCACCTGGCTGGAATTCATTCTCTCATGGGTCATATTTGCCTCATTGTCATTCTATAAGTAAATGGTAATCTGGGTGTCATCTGTCTAGTTCGGTCAATTGAAACTGGCACCCAGTTCAACAATGGTAGATTTGAAACAACTAAAGATTGTTAAATAGTCTTCATTTTACCAGTGGGGTTCTGCATTGTTTCATCAAAGTGAATTTCTTTTTTGTAATTAAAAAAAAAAAAAAAATTTTTTTCGTTTTTTTCAAATAATTGGAAGGTTCTCCCTTTGGACCCTCTTACACACCCTCCCACCCACCCCTCCTGTTCCCATCCCTCACTCATACATTTTACCCCCAAATATACATGTAAATGCAACTAAGTAAATTACTAGAAAGTAATTCACTTCGATAACGGAACACAACCAGTATGCTTATTTTCATTGAAGGGGTAGAGTGGCCTGAAAATGACAATTAAGAGCTGTGAGAAACCCGAGGGTATCCTCACACCTACTCCCCTTGGATCCTCTTCCTAGGTGGCCAGGGAAAGGCCATTCCTTTTGGATCCTGACCCTGCGGGTGGAGATGTGAGGGAGGATCACCTCAGTGGTGGGTCCTCAGGGATTGGGGAGAGGATTTTCGTAGACGAGACATGGTATCCCCATTTTCTGGTGAGAACCAACTTTACCCTCCCCCTGCCTTTATAGGTTGTTGTAAACTATTTCCCCTCATTCATACCATTGTAGTACTGCGACGAGGAAGAGGCGACTAAGAGTAGTGAAAATAAACCTGTCATTTCACCACTCTGGTACTGAGAAGGACTGTTGTGAGGGTCAGGCATGTCCCAATAACCATGGTCAATCAAGTGAAACTAAGTGCTCACACCTGCAACCTGTTAAAGGGTTGCAGGCGTATAAAAGGAGACAGAAGCAGCAGAGCAGGGAGGCAGCTGTGCCATAAAGAGCAGCCATCCGAGGTGGAGCAGGCAATATATGGGCCGGTGAAAAGTACGCCAAGAGAAGTGAAGCCAGGAAGACACTGAGGCCATTGTGGGCCACGATAGGGTCTGGAACTGAGTGAAGCCCATTGCCATGTGTTCCCTGTTGGTATTGGGGAACACAGAGACGCTGCCAACCGCTGCAGGAAACGCGGGAGAGAGCAAGCGCTGCTCGCCGGAGCACCATGGGAGTGAGAGAGGATCGGGCGAGAACCCAAGAGAGACACTGGAACACCCGAAGGAGCGGCCGTAACACCTGTGAGTGACAGGGAAGGTTCACTCAGGCCAGGGCATTCCAGGGGCATGGTTTGGGTGACGGTGAATGCCGAACGAGCAAGATTACATGATAAAGGGGTATGTAGACCAGAAAGGTGAACTATTGAATACCAAACAAATTGCCAAGCACGTAATGAGTTCGAAGACTGATAAATGGGTTAGAAGACCAAAGATGAATTATTGAATACTGAACAAGTTGACAAGCACACAAGTTTGAATGCTAAACTGAAGAAAAGATATGAGAATAGTGCATGAATGAAACAGAACGTGATGTGCATTTGCAAACTACATTAATTTAAAGAGGCACCATTTGCAAACAAAGTGAAAAGAGCAAAAAGCAACACACTATTGGATAGGGTGAAAGCAAGGTGGTAACCAGAGGAAATACCACGAAGGAAAGTGTGTGAAAGTCACATGTTGATAAAAGGCAAGAAGCCATTAAAGTGCACCAGAAGAATAAGTGAATTTATAACACAGATGCAGAAAGGAAACCCATGTTGTCAAAGGAGTCCAATGAGAAAGTAGGAACTGTTGTAAAGCATCAAGGCTTATCAGTTGCATGACCTGCGATGGGTGGCGCACGTGGTCTGAAAACTGCGACCAGACTGAGGAACCCTTCCTTGGAGTAAACCAAGAGAAGTCAAGAGGCTGAGGCTGGTCGGCCTAAAAGTTGTTCAAGTGATAGAAAGAAAAGACAAACTTAAAAAGTTGATTTGTCTGTGAGTTTGAAGACTAAAGAACTGTGTTGAACATGGGGTAGGGTACCCTGAGACCATTTTGTGGAGCTGTGTTGAACTTGGGGAAAGGAGCTAAGAGCAAGCCTGAACATTAGTTTGAACACCTTTTCTTTGGTTACTGACATCCCTACACATTGTTTAGGTTTAATTGTGTGGGCAAGTATAGGTTTTGGACACAGACAGACTTAAGTTGAACCTACGGGCTCAAACTATCCTTAGTTTATTTAGGATGGGAAATCCCACCTTAGAAATGGGCAAGTTAGGCCTTACACCAGCCTGACATTTTTGTTAATAAAGATCTTTTATTTGAAATTTGAATCTGTGTCTTGCTTCATGATGCCTTCACACAGCTCATTGTGCATTTACTAAACCAATTTGAAAATTGGCTTAAAGAAGATATGTCAGTAATCCTTACAGATTTAGCTGATGAGTATAGAATAATTAAATGGAACCTATTGTCACAGGATACCTTATATAATCATTTTTTAACAGCAACTGCCATGGAAAGTGGCATGTCAAGTGGTCTGTGGTGTCTGGAGAAGTCAGAAGAAGTAAGTCTGACTTATTTTTGTCATTGGAGGAGGCGCTATTCAACACTCTGGGCGACCCTCACGACTGAATAAAGTGACTAATGAAGTTAATTTCCCCGTAGTGGTGTGCGTGTACTGTAATTTCGACATAAGGAGCCAAGATTATTCAAGCGCTACTAATTTTGTGTGTCATGGTGCTATATCCCTCCCACTTTAATATAATCTCTTAAAGTGGGCTCTCCTAAAATGATCTATTTACTTCGATGTCACTCGGTTCCCCGTGCCTTAGATAAGGAGGCACTGGCACAGGCTGATCGGAGTGACATGGAATCCAAGCAGGTTTCAGGGTGTGGGGAGACTGACTGCGTTTGAACCTACTACCGAGAGGGATGAACAGGACGTGGATGCTCCTGCAGGAGTTCCTCTCACCACATGCAAGCAGGGGTTTGGTCGATCTGAGAAAGAGATGGTAATAGAACTAAGAACCAAGTTGGGCAAACCACTCCCCCAGTCCCAAGGGGGCGGGAGGGAAAGCATCAGGCAAACAAACAAACTTGGACACCATTTCAATGGCACCAATTGCAGGCCAGAAGATCACATACTTCTTTCCGAGGTCTGGCACGAGCACATACGTGCGCTCCCTGATGCCAGCTTGTGCAAAAACAGGCAAACACTGTTAATGCTTCGGCTAACGACAACACATATTGTTCGAATGTGATGGTGGAACTGGAGGACTCTATTCTACATTCTCCCTTTGCTACACCAAGGATATTGGTTAATAAAGGACTTCATATAAACAAGCCAGCAAATGTGGTGGTGGCGGGGGGGCTTGGAAAAGCCGCTCTGACATCGGTCCAGGTTGCGATTCCTGAGGATTCCATGGTACTGGACCATTACTTTGAACGGCTGTGTGAAAACATGGAGGGAATTACAAACAGAGGTTTTCTAACAGGGTTCACAAGGCCAATACCCCCTTCTGAACCAACGGGCAGATCATCTAGTTCCCTGTCGACCAATTCTGTGACCACATATCCCGTCAAGCCGATGTCTATTTTGAAGCTACCAACAAAGATTTTTTTACTCCTCGCAAAATGGCGTGACTACTATTTTTCCGCAGGTGGACTCATTGGGTCCTGCCTCAATCTCAGCCTTGCAACTTGTGTTGGGCGTTGTTACTGAGATTGTACGACACATCAAAGACATCGTACAGGAGAACGCAAAGAAGCTAGTTACCTTCGACTCAAACGTCAGCCTCTTACTGGACAGAGGGAAGATCCTACAGCCTGACCTTTCCTGTGCCACAATTAACACTTTCCGCTGAACAACATTCAATCTGATTGTGGTACTTCATTGGAAGCCATTCGATAAAGTGAAGGGGTTTCCCAGGGAGTGATACCTGGAAATTCATTCACAAGCCAACACTGAATCACCTTATACACCAACAGCTCTACTTTTGCTTCATCTCCTACACGAAGAGCAGATTCCACCTGAAAATCCTTCAGAGACTGTGAATGTCGTAATCAAAGTTCAGGTCACTACTGAGACTTCTCTACCTGACACTAATGATCAATTTGACCAATTTAACACAAGGAGGTATCGGAAAAAAAGGAAAGCCCAGGATACAAAGAAAACTAAGAATCAGCCGGCTCCCAATCTTAAGCTGAAGAACTTGCAGAAATTCATAGGATGCTTGTCCGACAATGGGTCTGTTAAGGATCTAGTAATTAATCAATTACTGGAACCTGTCCCATCCACAAGTGGTGCTGGAAAGGGAAAGGGTCTCGAGACTGTGGGATCTAAGAAAAAGGCCATGAGCAGACAAAGTAAGATCACTACGTTTTGGGAAAGTCCTGGAGCATTAACACAAACAGAGCTAATTGGCTCGATGGCGGTGCCAGTGGTGGCCACCACGGAGGTGGTGTTGCAGGCACTCCAGGGTTCCTCTGACTCAGTTTCGTTGAGCGCTCCAATGCCTAAAGTGGCATTGTCTACTGGCTCATTGCAGCAGACCGCTTCACCTTTGGTTCCCCGGGACTTAATGGTACAAAATAAATTCCAGGGAATAACAATGGGTTGGGAGCTGGCTGCTCAAAAAAACGGGAAATCGCCAATTAATAGTAACTGGATGCTTAAAGGGTTCCAGGCCATTCTATCTTTATGTGCTCTACGATCAGACGACATAGAACTGATCGTCCTTCCAAAAACAGGGGCTAAGAGAACTGTATGTCACTATACATCTAATATCATTGCACAGATTGTCTGGCAAGAAAAGGAACCATTGCAAACTTTGGGCTATAACTTAATTGAGTAACTTTCGCCAACAGAAGTAGCAGACTTTTTGGCTCCTAATGAACAAACGTGTAAGTTAGATCTTGTGGCCATAGCCACGAATGCACAGGAAGGAATAGCAAACATCCACGGAGGACTGGTCTTCGCTGGAGTCATCTTTCTACGAAATGTCTTTAATATGGGGTTAAGAGTTGTCTTGTGGAATGTCTGTGGATATGCAAACTTAATCAAGGAGCCAAAAGTGGTTTGGGTAACACAACTGTCGTTCTAATTCAGGAACACATGTCCATGAATCCCTTTGAGTTGGAGGGATTGTACACTTACTGTAAAAAACGCAACCAGGCGGTAGTAGGGATCGCCCTCTGGGCGGCATGGCCACTGCTATTGACTCAAACGTGGATTGTAAGCATCAGGGTTTCCCGATTAAGTCAAAAGAGCTCCAGGCAGTTAGTGTGACCTTCTCCAACATTGTACAAGAATTCCTGTTAACGTACATTGAAATCCTGCCAAATCCTATCTGTCTGTTTTTCATGAACAGCTAGACGGGTTATTGGCAGGTTGGTTGGACAAGAGTAACACACATATGGTGGTGACAGCGGGGGGAGACTTTAATGCATTTTGTGTAGATAGTTTCAAATACAAGGACCAGGATGCAACTCATCTGTATTTATCACCTGGGGATGACTCACCTGCTATCATATGGGACACTTATTTGAGTAGTTGGGATTTCTATATCTGTTTGCCTAAGGAGGTGGGCTGAGAGCAAATATTTTCAACATGGGGTATGGGCTCTAGACAATCATGGACTGTTCATTTTTGTTTCAACTTCTCCGAGACCTTTGTGTGATCCGCTGGGTCAGGGACCCTCACTTAACAGTGATCACTTAATACTGATATTAACGGTGCGTTTGCCCGTGACAATGTTCTTGTTTGATTCTTGTGCCGCCCTAGTTGCGCATGCTAGGGGGGGGCCTGACTGTCAAATGGAACTCACACTTGTAGGAAGTTTGTGGACATACTTGATCAACTGATTAGTCGGGAGGGCAGTACAGTCTAATGCTTTTTGGCGGACGGTTTTAATTGTACTATGAAGTACTGCTTGATATTACTTGAAAATAAAGGCAAATACATTGGTATTCAGAAGCATCGATACTCATATGATGGCAGAATAGCGGTAGCTAAAAGAAATAAAAGGAAAGCCTTAAAGGATCTGACATACCAGATATCTGCTGATTACCTTCTGGCTAATAAGAAAATCCAAGCTCACTACAAGGGTTGTATTAAATGAATAAAACTGGAGGATCAACCAAGTAGTCCTCCTTGCTTTGGTAAAAATAATCTTGCCAACTTCGGGACGATTATAAATGGGAAATCAAAAGCATCCCGTGTGTTTATGGGTGCTCCATACCGGAGAACGTATGGATGGCTCATTTTAAAGATAAGTATAGTCCGCCAAATGATTACGTGGATTGTTCTGTTCTCTCCTCGTGCAAGAGTGATCTGGGTATTGACACAATGCCTGATGAAAAGAGCGTGGTGCCAGATTTATCGCTGGGGACTGTATCACAAACCTCTAACTCCAATCAGGAAAACAGACCCCTTATAGGAAACCGGTCAGCTAACATAATAATTAATAATGCCAACAATTTGCCGGATTTACCTGGAACAAGTACCATTGGCGTAACGCAAGGTTCGAAAAAGTAACCGGGGAAAAGGAATACAAAACATAAGCACTGTAAGAGAAACTCGTGGAAATTTCTGCGGGCAATTCATAATACTGAAGCTGCTGCACTTCCAGCTCAGAAGAAAAGTTACATCCGGTGTAATTCTTACGCTCTGATCTTCAGCCAATCTAAGCCTTCGGTGGAGGAAGTAGCCTAATAAGCAAAACTTCTTATTGTCACAACCATCTCATAATATGGCACCCCTTACGTTGGATGAATGCTGTGTAACCAAGTGCGATTTTGGATCTCAAACTACTGATCCCAATGTACAAAGAAATACGCTTGGGGAAACTTTATTATCGGTACCTTCAACGAGTCATGAAGGAGCAATGCAATGTGGTGAGTCTCTCAAGAATAAGTATCTAGAGTTGGGGGGCGTGGCTTGGCGGCCATGCGAGCGTGAGCTAGTCTTCAAGAGCTCCCACTCGATCCGGAGATAGATCCTGGAAAAGGCCATAAAGTGAAGGAAAACGACAGAGGAAGAGCTAGGGAAGGCATCGGAACGCCCAGAGAACACGCAGAAGAAAGTCCGAGGAAAATCAGGACCGAGAAGGCTGAAAACGGAGAGTGCGAGATACGCGACTCCGCCACGCAAAATGGCGGACGCGCCTCGCTGAGCTAGCCGCTCGCCACCGAGAAGAAGGCGGGCGCAGGAGGAAGGAAAACAGGACCCTGGGGCGCCGCCGGCGGACAGCCAGCCTAGCGAAGACCACCGAGCCGCCCGGGAGAAGGAAGGAGACCGAGAGAAGCGCCGCAGCGCTGTGCCGAGATAGACGGAGGAGGCGCGAACGCCCACGGACCGCAGCACAAGCCGTGGCAGAGCGGAAAAGGACCAGGCGGCAGCAGCGGCGCCGGAGGACTGGAGGGTGCGCCCCCCCCGACAGACAGCAAAGGGGGGCTGGAGGTGAGGACGTCGAGAGCACCAGCCGGGAGCGCCCTGGAGGACTGGCCGCTGCGGGGGACGGAACAGCCACTGCAGAAGGAGGCCGGAGGACGCACCGTAACGCCGTGCCAGGGCAGGCACACAGGGGCGCGAGGGCCCACGGCCCCCCGACAGCAGGCACGGGTGGCGGAGCCCGAGCGAAGACTGGTAGTCGGGCGCTGAAAGGCCCCAGCCGGGGAAAGGAAAAGAGACCCCGAGGCCAGAGGACGAAGGGGGTGAACGGAGTGTCTGACCCCGACCTGGGGACCGGTAACACTCACTTGAAGAGGAGGGTGATGCGTCTGTGACGGGCCCCTGCGGGAGGCCAGTTTCCACCAACATATGCTGGGGCGGACGGCGACAGACGGCAGAGCCACACCAGAGAGGTTGGCCGAACGCCCGCCCTGGGGGTCACAGGACATACGAAGGAGGATATAGCCCACTCAAACAGCCTTGACAGAGACCCCAGAAGAGCACGAATCACACAACTGGCGGGGCCTACCGGCGGGCCTACTCCCACATACACCCGCACGGAAGAAACAGCCAGGGGTACACCACCCCACGGAAGACGGGGTGAAGCTATCCGCACGAGAGGAGGACCATAGTACAGACCCCGGTCCAAGCAACAACGATAGGCTACCACCACGAAACTGCATGAGCAAAACCCGCGCACTGGCACACAGCAATCGGAACCAACATGCCAGACAAACCAAGAGGTGGTAGGGGGAGGCAGACGGTCATGGAGTCATTTGCCCGCAAGAATGAGGATCAGCAGCCCGAGGCAGCTGAAATGGACACGGTAACGTCACATGTGGCGCATGGAGAGATCAAACAGGTGGAAGGGAGCATCCTGGAGGCCATAGAAGCACTAAAGACTTCGATAGAAGGCAAGCTAGATGCAGTAATCGTAGACGTGGGGCTCCTTCGGCAGGACACGAGAAACCTGGCAGAGAGAGTGACAACGGTAGAACAACAGGTACAGAGCAATACAGCGGACATGACCGCCTCCCAAACTCAAATGTCAGAGGCACTGGAACGCATCAGAACGCTAGAACGCAGAGCCGAAGACGCGGAAAGCAGGGCTAGACGCAACAATGTACGCATAGTGGGGCTGCCGGAGGGGGAGGAAGGCAGAGATCCCACGAACTACATCGAGAACTTACTGATCCAAGCGGTGGGTGCCGGGACCCTGTCCCAGGGTTTCGTTGTGGAAAGGGCACATAGGGCATTAACAAAGAGACCACGCCCGGGGGCACCACCGAGGCCTATGATCGCAAAGATCATGAACTTTAAAGACAGGGAAAAAATCCTGGCGTTCTCGAGAGACGGAGGAGTCATAACCCGGAATGGAGCCAGGATAACCATCTACCCCGACTACACGGCGCTAGTGCAAAGGCAGAGAGCTCAGTTCTGGCCGACCAAAGACCGCCTTCGAGCTGCGGGCGTGAAGTTCATGCTACTATACCCGGCAAAACTCAAAGTGCTACATAACGGAAGGACACAGATCTTTGAGACCACAGCGGACGCCCAACTGTGGATGGACCAACAGGGGTTCCCGCAGCCGGAAGAGGGGAACAGACGGAACAGAGAGGCGCCCCGACGAGACAGAGAAGGAGATTGAAGATGGAATGCAAGACCCAGGCGCCCGGTAGATCAGGGCGAGACAAAAATCTGAGGAACACTGCAGCGAACCGCAGGTTGCTACACCACTTCACTGCAACTAACTTAAAGACAAAACGGGAGAGAAAACACAGGGATACTCCCAGTAAAAAAGTGAAGGAGCAGGATAACCAACAGCTCACGAGTTCAAGGCCTAAACCAAGAATAAACTGGGAGCACAAGACTTCCGGAACAGGACCGCCAAGACCCACAGTAGGAACCCCAAGCAGAGACAATGTTTATAGTGCCAGTTCTAAGGCACTACGCCGCGACAAGTAAGCCTGAGGAAAGGAAGGCGACACCTGGAGAGCGGTGGGGCCCGAGCAGGGGGAGGGAGGCTGGGCGTTTGTTATTGTTGTTTTTAGTTACAGTTGTTAGGAGGTTAAGTTTGTGGGGTGAAGGCACTAGGGAAAAAGGACATGACAGACTAAGAAACCACGGCGGAGGCACGGAAGGCGGACACGCGAGGCGGACCCCGGGCGCCAGGGGTCAGCGAAGCGTATTGAAGGAAAACACCAGGAAAAAAACGGATCCAAGAACCGCAAGAGCAGCTAAACCCCTGGGAAACGCGGAGGATGGAGGACGTGTGAACCGCACAAAGTACCACGGGAGAGATGCGGGACGAGGACCCCCGGAAAGAGACATGTCAAGAGGACATGAAAGTGAACGGGCCCATGGGACGGAGAGGGCCACTAACACCTGCCCCACAAGAACCGAGACGACCTAAACATCGTCACATGGAATGTTAGAGGGCTAAATGCATACGTCAAGAGGCTGAGGGTCTACACCTGGTTAAACAAAACGAAAGCTCACGTTGCAATGCTGCAAGAGACGCACCTGACGGTCGAAAAACAAACCAAGGTGGCCAAAAAATGGGGAGGTCAGATGTACAGCTCATCGTACTCTAATTACGCAAGGGGGGTGATGACCTGGATCGCCCCGAGCACCCCATTCCAGCTCATCAACCAGGAAAAGGACGCTGAGGGTAGGGTCCTGATCGTCCACGGAATGCTGGAGAACCGGGAGGTGTGCCTGGTGAACACCTATGCCCCCAATCATGACGCAACAGCCTTCTTTGAGTCACTCACGCCCCGGCTGGCCCCGTACAGGAACGCTACGATCATCTGGGCTGGAGACCACAATTGCACACTGGACCCCCGACTAGACAGGTCGGACGATGAGCACAGACGACCAGCGCCACCAGCACGGAGGTTGCGGAAGATACTGGACCAGCTGGAACTGGAAGACATCTGGAGGAAGGTACATGAGGGGGAAAGGGGATACACACATTACAGTGCTCCGCATGGGACATTCACGCGGATTGATTACCTTTTCACGGGAAGGGAAACATTAGGTGAATTCACTGGGGCACATATACATGCACGAACCCTGTCTGATCACGCCCCCTTGAGAGTCACATGGGCACATACACACAGAGGGGCCCCCACGCCCACATGGAAACTAAGGGCAGAAGCACTGCTGGACGGGGAATTCCAGGAACATATCCAAAGCACGATAGAAGACTACTTTGAGCATAACTCGGGTAGTGTGGACAGCATGGTGACGATCTGGGAGGCCCTTAAGGTGGTGGTCAGAGGTGCGGCAATGGGGAAGACGGGAGGACTCAGGAGGGAAACCCTGACCCAACTGGACGCGTTAGAAAGGAAGATTGAGAGGGCCGAGAAACGGGCGGGGGAGAACGGAGGAGATCAGGATGACCTCACCACCCTGCGGCAACAGTGCATGGGGACTTGGGAAAGACTGGGGCGCCTAGATTACGGGAAGTACATACAGAGGCTGCACGCAGAGGGGGATAAGCCCGGCAGGCTCCTGGCCTGGCTAACCAAACAGGAGGCCAAGCGGGAACCAATAAATGCAATCCAGAATAGTCAAGGGGAGGAGGTAAGGTCCCAGGAAGGTATAAACGAGGTGTTCTCGCAATTTTACGAGAAACTGTACACAAAAGTCCAAGAGGGGGAGGAGGGGGACCTAGAGGACGCCTTCGCGGAAATCAGGCTCCCGCAACTCACTGAGGAACAGGCCCAAATGCTGGATGCTCCCCTCACAGTGGAGGAACTGGCGGAAGTAATCACCCAACTACCGACAGGGAAGACCCTGGGGCCAGACGGGCTACCGGGGGAATTCTATAAGAAGTACAGAGACAGTTTAGCCCCTAGATTGCTAGAAACACTGGAGGAGGCATATGAGACGGGGAGGCTCCCGAATAGCATGTCGGAATCCATTATAGTGCCGATACTTAAACCAGGGAAACCACCCCTCGAGTGTGGGTCCTATAGACCAATTTCCCTGATAAACCAGGACTCCAAGATCCTGACAGCAGCATTAGCTAACCGGCTCAAGAGAGTGCTACCCCCCCTGATCCACACTGATCAGACAGGGTATGTACCTGAACGAAACACGACATGGAATCTCCGGAGACTCCATTACGTCATTGATAGGACTAACCAAGTAGAGGGGGAGTGCGCAGTAGCTTCACTAGATGCGATTAAAGCATTTGATTCGGTGAGCTGGGACTGGCTTTTGGGAGCACTCGCCCACTTTGGGATAGGGCAGGGGTTCCTTCAATGGATAAAGTTGCTCTACAAAGACCCGAGAGCAAGGGTCAAGACGGGCAGGCTTGTCTCCGGGGAATGGAGCATAGGGCGAGGTACGAAACAAGGGTGCCCGCTGTCACCAATGTTATATATCCTAGCTTTGGAGCCATTCGCGGCCTTCCTAAGAACGGATTATATGGACACGGGCATAGCAATTGATGGGGTGACACACCAGATATCGATCTACGCAGACGACATACTGCTCTACGTCCAGGACCCACGCACCCACTTACGAGATTTACTCGAGGCACTAGGAGCATTCGGTAGACTATCGGGAATCACTGTCAACAGGGAGAAATCCTCACTGTTCCCCCTGGCGGGCCTGCGAAAAGTGCCACCAGATCAACTGCCGCACCTGGGCCTCACATGGTCCCCGACCACCTTTAGATACCTGGGGGTGGACATTCACCACGATACCGCGGACACACACATAGCCAACACGCAGGCGGCCCTGAACAAAATTGAGCACGCTATGCAGTTCTGGAAGACCCTACCACTGGGGATGATAGGCCGAGCGGCCTTATTGAAGATGACGGTCCTGCCCCGGCTCCTATATTACTTTACCAATATCCCTTATAACATCCCGGGAGCTTTCTTTAAACGCCTGCACAACCTGGTGAGGACCTTCCTGTGGGGAGGGGGGAGAAACAGGGTAGCACTGACTACATTACAGAGGAGCCACGAGTGGGGGGGCATCAAACTCCCGGACTTTTTGCATTACTACCTAGCGGCACAACTCCAATTTGTGGTGAGATGGCTGGGGGAGGACACCTCCATTGACGCAATTCTCCTCCGACCAGCACTCAGGCAATATTACCTGAGGGAACTCCTCTGGATGCCAGCTGCCCAGGCTAGGTCTCTTCCTAGCATGGCCCAGCTGGGCCGAACACTATGGGAAAGAGCCTGGAAAACGCAAGGCATGCAGGACCCCTGCTCAAGACAGATCCCCTTGGCGGGTCTGGTAGATACCCGCATAACAAGCCTGGCCACGTACAGGGCACAATGGGAGGACAAGGGGGTAGCCCAAATAGGGGACCTGTGGCAAGAAGGACAGTGGGTCCGATTCCAGTCCTTGGTGGAGGAGCAAGAGGTGCACAAGGGCCAGTTCATCCTGTATAACAGCTTAGTACAAGCAATGAAGAAGAGGTGGGGAACCATGCCAGAGGCGGAGGCAGAGAATACTGGGGGAGCGCTGGATACCTGGTATGACATTTCTGAAGGAGGACACACTGTGTCCAGGTTCTACGAGCAACTACTGGGTACCACTAATAGGAAAACACTGAACGTGCGGGCAAAATGGGAAGAGGAGCTCCAGCAGCCCTTCCAAGAAGGAGAATGGAATAGAACCCTCCAATACACAAAAAAAGTTTCTAGGAATGCCAGGTTCAGGCAGCTGCAAATCTACATAGTCCACAGAGCATACCTAACTCCCAAAAGAATGATGAAGATAAGAAAAGGACAAACTTCCAGCTGCCCACGCTGCCGGGAAGAACAAGCGGACATGGTGCACATGTTCTGGTCGTGCCCCAAAATAACAGAGTTCTGGAATATGGTGAAGAGTAAGGCGAGGACGGCAGGAATCCATATGCAAGCATGGTCACCTAGGTCTTATATACTGGGCCTGTTCCCGAGGGGGGACAGGCAGATGGCACACGTGGCAAAAATGAAAGACCTGATGACAATACTGGCGAAGCGCCGCATAGCAATGGCATGGAACACGAGGGAAGGACGCTTGGCAGAGGGCTGGTGGGCAGATCTACAAAAATGGGCGATAGCGGAAACGACCGTCTGGATGAGAGCCACACAGAGGGGAGAAGGCAATAGCGGAGCCAGAATACTGGCGTGGAACACCCTGGTACGGGACCTGTTCGGAGACGGGGCGGGAAACAACAGGAGTGACTCAGATGACTCGGAAGGAGGACAGGCTGGCCCGACTATGCCCTACGCCCGGGGGCAGAACACAGACCAAAGGGAACTCAGTGAGTGGGGAGGAGGCGGCCTGGCCGGGGCCGGAGCAAATAATGGATAATATAGATACAACTCCAAGGTGCCAACACATATGTTCACGGACAAGGAGAGGCCACTCCCAGAGGAGAGTGAGGGGTGGCCGGGATGACGGTTTCTCTGTTATGAACTTAATAACTTTGGCGAGTGGCCCATGGCAATAATGGACCACGGACATAAGCAATTGCCTTCAAGGGGAGGGGGGGGAACGGGGGGAGTTGGGGATGCATTTTTCCCTTTGTTGTAAAACCAATAAAAAAGAAGTTAAAAAAAAAAAAAAGTATCTAGAGTTTTCGAAAATCTCTGCTCCCATAACATTTTTGTCAACCCAACAAGAAATGTCAACGCAATGTGAAGAACTTTGTAAATTTGATAGAACTGGCAAACAAAATGCAGTGGTCGCGACTTCTCAGTGAGAAAACCCAAGGTTATTACTCGATGTAGGGAGATGCCTGCGATGTGCTTTGTTTGTACGTCGAACCCTAGTGAGGAGCGTAAAAACATATGTGGAGGACAATCAACAAAGCAAACTGTGGAGATCGAGGAGCAACATCAAAAAGGCCCACAGCGTAGTTTGGGTGATGAACATGACCTGGAGTGTCCCTGGGTAATTCCCTCTGTTCATTCAGAGTTTAATTTAGGACATATTAATTCTCTCGTATGTCCTGGAAATGCCCTTGGGTATTGTAAGCCATCTACTAGTGGCACTATCAAGGTACATTGAGAGGATATGTGGGTACAAACTGAGCAAGGATCGGATTTTGACATCGATCATCAAATTACTAGACATACAATGTGTGGAAACTGTCAAAGTTGTCAGAGAGATAGGGTCTCCAAGGCACGTAAATCCCCAACTAAACTATGCAATGATGTTTCGTACAAAAGAAGAAGTCCTGGTTACCTTGCAGTAAGTTATGATGTATTCGACCCTTGTAAATAAAAAGGATCTCAGACAGGTTGGTGTGTCTTCACATGTGGTTTTTATTGTCCAAGATGTGGACATATAGTAAAAGGAAGGTTGTCAGCCGACACGTGTTTCAACCCCGAAGGGTCTTTATCAAGGCAAAAGTAGTATATCTGGGGATTTTATCCCATGTTGTTCTAGCTGCCGGTTGGCAATTTTTCTTATCAATCTTGTAAAGTCCCTAAGGCTGTTGCCATATAGGCGCAGGTAGCTCTTCCGGGAATGCAATGATGTTGGAACATCATGTGCATCAAAGGAGGTAGTTGCAGGTTTGGGGAGAGGTGTCTTGGGGGTTGACTAAATTTATGAATGACGGTACCAATTTCGGAATTAATGATGCCTTGCCCTATGCAAAAAATGTGCAGGGTTTGGTTTCCGGAATTAGCGATACAGTTCTGGTAAACAGTCAAATGAAAGATCTGTAGCATTGCTCCCCCTTCTTGATTCTTGAATATGTTTTAGATCTAAATCATAATTTTGAGTTAATATTAAATTGTTCCAATATTTTGGCTCTTCTGAACGTGATCCCGCTATTGCACCTGATCTCTACTAAAGGTATTGATAAGATGGAGTTCTTCAATGAACAAAGGAACGCTATGGTGGCAATGAAGATCCCATCAATGGGTGCCATCTCC
Organism: Ambystoma mexicanum; assembly: GCF_040938575.1. Lineage (NCBI taxonomy): Eukaryota > Metazoa > Chordata > Amphibia > Caudata > Ambystomatidae > Ambystoma > Ambystoma mexicanum. Next base: position 974,685,110 of record NC_090934.1, on the reverse strand, counting down.
ATGTTATTGAAGGAGGCAGATTACTTCCACTCCCTGGGCCCTCACCTTCGCCCTTGTACCACTTAGCAACTGGCACTAAAACAGAATAAAAGGCAGAGTTGATTTTTACAAAAAATCTGAGTATCCATCGCCCTTATGGAAATGAGTGTAGAAAGGTTTGTTTTCTTGATACACAAGTTGCTGTCCCGAAAGCTCTATATAATTGGAATTGCCTTCTGGATATTCTACCCAATAAGAAGGATGCTCAACTGACCAGCCCATATGGTTCTTGAATGCAACTGGCTCTACAGCAGAGCCCCACCATTTCTCCATGCCATCACGGAATGTAAGGGGCTTTTGTAAATTGGAACACAATGATAAGATCTCGAGCATTGAGTGAACATGTTGTGTTGTTGCAGGAAATGTTTTCTATGGATAATTTGGTTTGCGATGGATTCCAGATCTTTCAGCAATGAGCTATTAGTGTTAACGGTGGTAGACCCTTTGGCGGTCTCTGTATTGCAATTCGCGATGGTTCACGAATCGTTGCGAAAGATATTCCAATAGAAATTAGGGGTATGCTGGCCGTGGAGGTACAGTTTAGGTTAAACTTGATACTGAAACAACTTTTAATTGTTAATATTTACTGGCATTCCTCCCACTCAAGTCTGAAGGTTTTTGTAGATAAAAATTGAGGGAATTTTGAAGGCCTACAAAGTTGCTGCGCCTGAGGGAGAAATTCTGTTAGGGGGAGATTGGAATTCAAACGGTCTATCTCTGGGAGAATGTTATCCCTCTACCAATGACTGGGAATTAGGGTATAACCTGAATCAGCGGGAGACGGGCTGATTTTGGGGATAATTCAGCACTGAGTGGGGCCTTTTTATTGTGAATGAACAGGTGGACGGTGACATCCCCAGAAAGCCAACTTGGCACAGGGAAGATTCAGTGCCATGGATTGATTACATTCACATACAGCACTCTCAGAAAAGTTATTTAATCTCTGTAGGAAGTTCACGGTGGCAAATGAAGTCAGCGATCATTGTTTTTTAACAGTGCAGTTTGTTGTGAAATTAATAGCGACGGAACAAAGAAGCTTGTGGAGATTTAGCAATTAACCAGCAAGGGAAATCTGATTGTTTGGAGTCCACGATATCTGGAATTGTTTAAATCAGGGAATGTGTGACTTGTGGCACTCAAGCACATTGACAAATTAGAGTCTTATCTGTATGGGCGTTCTATCCATTTGTGAATCAAACGTAGGTCGGCTTCACGTAAATCCCTGAAAAATGCACATGCTTATAATGAACATGTCCAAATAAGTAAAAAACGAATGAGACAAGCAATTAGGGAAACGAGTGCCAGCAATCAAGACTATATGGCAAAATCTTCCCTGATCAAAAAGACGAAACAAAGTTATACAGACTAGCTGAAGGTCCAGATATTTATCATGGCACAAAAAGGTGGGGAAGGTATGTCCAAGGCTATATCAGAACACAATGGGAAACATTTTTGGTCCTTGGTACACGATAGGGCATCTTTAAATATGGAGGGGTTCACTAATCCCATATCGGAACACCTTAGGTTAGACCACTTTGAGAAATGGTATGGAAACCGTGAGGGGTCAGCAACGCTAGGCGGACAACTGTTTTAAGATCTTTCAAAATATGCCATTTTATTTTATAAGAAAATGTATCAAATGCCTCTTTCCCTACTCTGTTAATGAATTCCCTACCTATTCTAAAAGCTAAGGGAACAAACTAACACAAGTAACTGGCCCTCACATTAAACAACAAACAACAAACACATAAATAGATATAAACAACAGAATATAAACGATGTGTACATTTCCTAAATTACCTTCTGAAGTACTAGGTGATTTCCCTTCGGCAGGTTTTAAAGTCACTTCATCAAAATGTTCAACCTTGTAAAGTGTGAGACAGACATGGTATCAAGAGAGAGAAGATGATAGCTTCAAAACCTTTAATCAACAAGGTTCTTGGGTTGGCATAATGCCTAGCTAGCCCCAACTCTGAAGGGATAGTTCCCTTAACTGATGTTTCTAAGGGCCGTTGATCTCCAAGAGTCCAAAACAATAATCCGCATGTGCCTAAACCTATGCTTGCCCTCAATCTTTACACAAATGTGCTAGGAAGTCTTTAAAAAGGAAAATCCAGGGTTGGTTATAGGTGACTTTCTCACGAGGTGTGGGGTGGTCAGCTTCACACAATTGAGTTCAATCAACAAAAGGGATGTTCGTCAGATTCCCTTCCCCAAGCTTTAGCATCAAAAACGAATAAGTAGCCACTCAGGGTTCCCTTCTCCAAGTTTCAATTTTTTCAGTGTCCCAAAATATTAGGGATTCCACTTTGTTAGGCCTCTCAGGGTGTCCCTTCCCACAAGCCACTCTTAGATTCAAACACAGGTTCAGCTGTCACATAAAAATACAGGGATGGAAATTGATATTTGTTGACCAGGAGCAAAAAGCATGACCATTTAGGCAGGAGCTACCTCCGGGGAACCAGGAGCTAGGTACAGATTGCGCAGCAAAAAGCTAACTGTGTTTCATGCTATCTAATATGCTCCAAATGTCCTTTAGGTTTCTTTACATACAGACCCAAACATGCATAGTTACTATCACATAGCTAGTTTTGTATGGCACCACTTGCCCCAGGAGTCAAACATAGCTCCTGGTAGCTGTTGGTTTCAAGCTAACCAGGCCCCCCTTGCCTACAACAAGGGGCTAAATATCTCCCAGCTCCTGCCAATTTCGAACCCTGGAATAGGTATTGCATCGAGGAGTGCAGGTTGAGTGCTGTTTGGAAACACTGCGGATCTGCTCTAAGGTACAGCACTTTTATTCTCCCCGACTACAGCAACCCTTTCTTGTGGATTACACCCGGCTAACTGCCTCCTCCTTCATCTACTTCACAGTATAAACTTAACTTTGGATATTGGAACACAGTATAAACTTAACTTTGGATATTGGAACAATTGGAACTTAATTTCCCCTGCAATCTCTTGTGTGGACTGATACCCCGCCCACTACAGCCAAAACCCTTTAAAATCAGCGGCCGTGCGCATCTAGGAGTGCACGTTGAGTGCTGTTTGGCAGTGTGGAGGGGTGAGGAGGGGGAAGGACTTCTGAGTGGATTTTGTATTTGTTGTCATTCTCCTTGGAAGTGGAGCTTGACTAAGCTAAATTGGTTTTCTCTTCTAGTGGCTGTTTTCACGAGAACTGTTTAGTACTGGTGTACTGGGAGAGTGGGATTAATACTCTACCTTCGCCTGGGGCTTGATTTCCAACTTGATGGCCTATACATATACACTAAAAACGCAATGCTGTGGAGACAGACGGAGGGGGACAAAACAACCGGAATTGCCATGGATGGGGGGACCAGGGAGTAGGGAAACAACTACCCCGGGCTCCGTTTCGGGGCTCTAAGGGAGGATATTCAAAGATATTGGCAAAAAGGTGCACATACAAATCTGCGTGGATTTCCTAGGATAACAAACCCCCCCCTTCTATTCCCTCTTTGCCATCACTCCACACCCCAACCCCCCTCTCCCAAGCTTCCCACTCGCCACCTCTAAATCTACTCTTCCACAGGAAAAAGGTAAATCTCAGGAGCGATGGCTAATAGATCTTGAGGAGATCCCGGACTCTGCCCTGGTTGAGAAAGCGAGGCAGATTGAGCAAATGGAAATATCGATTCCCCCACCCCCAAGAAGGCCAAAACACCAAAGAGAATAGATAAATTGGTGGAGAATGAGAATGGGGAGCTGAACCCTCAGTCACCACTAAAGGTAGAAGCACAGGTCTATGTGGTAGAGTCAACTGAAAGACCGCTCCTTAATTCTCAAGTACTTCAACCAGCCCTAAAAGTGTTGATAGACTCCAAATCTCTTGACCATCACCCCTACAGGTCAGTGATGAAATTCAGAGGATAGCAGACCCAGTTTTAAAGGCCTTGCCTGAGAGAGAACATGTCTTGGTATAAAACACCGAAATGGGAGGAAAGCCCCAAACCTCCCCTTTGAACCTATGAGGCTCGCCTATCCTGTACCCTGAATCCATGGATTTTACACTAAATTTGTCGACAAGTTTGGTTTTATCATTTGCTAAGCCAGTGTTGAGATGATCATTCGGACTGAATCCTTGAGCCATCCCCTATTTGAAATAACACGAACAGCAATGAATAATGGGATTGCAACGTTAACAAAGTTATTCAAATCCCTGGAGAAAATAAACTGACAATCAAATCTGCTTACTGCATTGTTGGAAAAAGTTGAATCATTTGAAAATAATTATCTAACCAGGGAATCACTTGAATGTGTGAGGGTAAAGCGTAAGGATTAGAGTGTTGAAGACATGATTCCATCAATTGAATCTACAACTAATGTATTTCAGTCTGAAAAGGTAATCGAGGCCTCAATTCATAGGGAGAATGTGGCTCGCCTGTGATAATCGACCTGAATACTCAAGAGATAAATCAGAACCTGTCACAACAGGAAGAACAACTGGATCTGGATAAGGTTAAGGAGACGGGAACTGAGCCAGTATTCGATTGATTTAAAATGCATAGAGGATGGAAAAAAAAGTAAGGCGCATTCAATGCTTTCATACACATTTCATGTGTGGGGTACAAACAGAGACTTTCGAAACCTCCAGGTTCTTTGCTTCCCCTAGGTATGACCACTCTGATCTGTATCCCCTCTCTTAATTCCTTGCTCTTGCCTTTTAACCTCTCGCCTTCAGGTGCTTCCTGCACCCCTTTCTTGCTCTCTGTTTCTTTTACTTTCTCGTGCACACTTGCACCTTCCTCTGCTTTGTTCTATCCATCGGTTTTGTGCTTCTTGCACACTTTCCTTTCTTTAACGTGCACACTTGCACCTGTTTGTTTTCTTCATTTGTCTCTGCACAGTTTTACACACTTTAAATGTCTTTAATTTCCTTTTGCGCTGCTAGTGCCTTTTTCTTCTTACTGCTTTCCTTAAACGGCTTTCTTAAGGTTTCTCTCGCTTTCCGCTCTGTGCCGCTTTATAAACTTTCTCTCTTTTCCGTTCCATGCCGCTTTACAAATTGTGTCTTTCTCCTGCTCCACTCCAATCAACCGCACACTCCAGAGTTTCTCTCTAAATGACATGAAACTCACCAGGCAGCGTCGCGTTGATGAGCGATCTCTCTGGATGCACGGCGTTGAGATCAGGGTCTCACCACCTGCCCCTCAGACACCCTTGGGACAGGCACCAGTCCCAAGGGAATGAGCATTTGGTCAGTCACCAACAGCAGGACGCAAGCTGCCTCACTCAGACTCCTTGGAGCTTTGACTCCCTAGCCACGCTGCAGCCCTTAACACCAGACCAGCATCTCGGCACGCCATTCTCCTCCAAGCTTCAGGTCCTGCTGCTCTCTGCTCCTTGGCAACTCTGGTCCTGACAACATCCCCAACTCGCGCCCTCCTCTGTGAAAAACCACACATTTTATAGTTGAACAAATAGTCAAATAAGTCAGGTGTGAATGGTCATTATCAAATGCCTGACCCTGGCTGACTTTATTAGGGGGACACATTGTGTTCTTTCTATAATAGGTTTCCCTCACTTTCCACATGTTTCTATGGGCAATCTTCCCTGATCCTAGTTGCATCCTCCTCGACTCAGTATTTGCTGGAAATGGGGAAGGGGACAGGGGACAGGGGGTGTGATTGAAAATTACTTGTTAAAGTTGGGGGAGAGGGATGTGAAGTGTAATGGGATTGGAGATTAGATTGAGTTCCTGTTATTATTGTTTTAGGGAGTTGACATTGAGTATCGAAAAATCTTCTGATCTTATTTTTACTGAAGGGAATGGTTGCCCTCTTTATGTATGAGGGTTGATTGTCAAAGCAGGGGTCTTGAGGCTATTATTTGTAAGGTGGACAGGTAGAGGCTGAAGGGATCTTAATACAAGAACATTTTTCTTGTTTTATTTGGGTCTTCTTCCACCTCCATTTTGGGCACCTGACTTCTTTCTTTCTTCCTCTTGGGTCATAACTGATAGAATCAAAGGCAATGACACCTCGATAAGGGTTGTGGGAATAAACATATCCCATGAAGGAGTCGGGAACTTCCTCTATTGTCCCGTCAGAATACTGTGTCTTGTCTGGGCTATTCTGACTAAGACAACCCCGTACTCCCCTACCCAGGTGATCCTCCCTCGCTCGTCCTCCTTTAGGGTTGGGACCCAAAAGCGATGGCCCGCCCCTGGCCACCTGAACAGAGGACCCTCAGGGTCTGGATCTAAGAGCACCCTTAGGTTTGTCACAAAAGGAAATGTCTTAACTCTGTCCTTAAAAAGATGTAAAGGTAAAGCAAAAGTTCACTAACAAAAAGTTTCAATGGTAGCAATCTCCTCGTTTTTAATAAAAGTTCCACTAGCAACAAATCTCCTTTTGGGTGAAGTTTTCCACTTTTCACTTCTAGCAAAATAGCCCCAATGGTAATCCAGGCCACGATGCTTTGTCAATCCCACAGGAAGTTTTGCCACAGTTTAAAAGAAAATGCAATATCCATACTGTTAATGGTACACAGTTATTGATTAACAGTTGGGAGTCCTTTAAATATGGTTTCAACATTCAAAATGGTATATTTGTAAGGATAACTTCTTAATACTGCTGCTTCTATTTCAACAACTATATTTCTTCAAATTTTTACCATGAGAATAGTCACCTTTGTTCCATAGTACTTCACCTTGTTTTCGACTACTGCAATATATCATCTACGGACAACCAAATGTACCTCGAGAAATACCTTGAACTACTGCCACAACTTCCATGACTTTTGACAATATAGCTTTGACAATACTTCAACCTCCTCAGGTAGGCTATGCACTCTTCCTTCAAACAGTTTTCTTCAAAGGGGCAGCCACTTAGCCTCTCTTGTCTAACTGTCAAAAATGGTAACAGGTGATTGCCTTCAAGACTTTTCTCTCTGGCCTCCACAGTCTTATGCACTACAGGTTGAGACTACTTCAAAATGTTTTTCACTAGCAGACCATTCTCCTTCCCCAGCTTGACCTGCACCCTTCTGCCAGCTTTCAGCCCAACAATTACCAAGAAGCCTTGGTGCCACTCTCCAAGTCTCATGTAACAGTTATATACTTCTTGGATTATGCAAGTCAACTGTTAATAACTTCACAGAATTGCTGGATTGTTTTAAACCTGAGAAAGATTCTGTTCACTCTTAATATTGGGTACCTCTTGGCGTTAGGCAATGCTTGTTCTCTTCAGTTTTTTATACTCTTGTGAATAAAAGGTATGCCACTTATATACTAACTATAAGGTTAGGTCTTTCAGGCGAAACCATAATTAGGCACACACACGACCACTCTGATGTAATTTTCAAGCTTTAAAGGTGGGTGTGAAAAGTTAATTTTATTTTTCACAATTTGAGTCTTATTTTGGTTAATTAAACCTTTTAAAAACTCGATAAGAAAGATTGTTACATTCTTTACATGTTAAAAAGATTGTTATATATTACGTGTTACAAGATAAAAAAGATTGTTACATACTACGTGTTACATGATAAAAGATCGTTACATTCTTTACTGACTTTTCCCATAATACAAAACACTAGAAAGTCATTTAAAATCAGTCACTACAAGTCTTTGCCTTCATAGATACAACTACATTATAAATAAAAATACATCCCTTCCACCCAGTCCTCAGGGACAAATAGTATACAGTTCCAGCATTTTCAACACTTACGAAAAGGACAAACAATACCAGAAATCCATAGTCTGTAACCAAGTAGGCTTGCTAACAAAACATGTGAATGACTATGTTATTCACTCTCTTGACATTCAATCAAAATTTGGTACAAATACTGTCAGATCTCTAATTTACAGATGGAGCATAGATCCTTACACACAGTTTCCACGGAACTAGTGGAAGTTACTTCTCCAGTCGGGAGCAAATTTAACCGAAATTTCAGCAAGACATCTCGACTTCTTCCATCTGGAAATCTCATCAAGTAATTTGGCAAAACACCCATCGGTTTGTCTACGAAGGATAGACTCTTGTGCAGTGTTAGTGAACGCATCCAGTCATATTCATTTAGAGCTCTCATTACAATGCTCGGATTTGATAGTAGACCCATCACTGTTCTACTCATATTTGTTCAAATGGAAGTTACACTGATCGTTAGGCCTTTCAACCAGGGATTCATTTGCTTTAGATCTTCCTTGAAGAAATCCACAAAAGTGAATCTTCCCTTGGTGACTTATTAAGTCTATACAACTGCAGGAGTTTCCACTCCAAGCCAGCTTTCAGAGACCCAGTTTGTATCGAAGCATCGCCATGGGAGGGACATGGGTAGGTTCAAAGCCTTTTTCCATATCCTTCCCTCTAAGCGATCCCAATTCAGATTCTACGCCTGGGATTCAATATCCATGCCACAGAGCAGGGTGGGAATTACTTTATCCTTATAAGACCTTATTAAGGGAACCAGTGACAAATGTCAATATTTAGCTTTAAGGTTCCTCATTTGAGCTGCCAGTGGATCAATGTTTGCTCTAATCCCATCTTCCACCAAGCCCAGATTTGGATGCGTTGTTAGCCTAAAACCCAAATATGGTGTTTCTAATACTAGTGTAATTTTGTTATTCCATAAACCAACTATATGCCATACATTTCCTTTTCCCATTACAAAATCTCATTATACTTGTCTTCTCGGGATTAATCACCAGGTCATTTGCAGATGCGTATTCACTAATCGCTCTCATCAATTGCTGTAATACCCTGGGAACAAAATAAATGAGCAGTAGGTCATCTGCATAAGCCACCAAACTAATTCACCTCCCGCCAATGTTGGCACTTGCCAGGGCATGCTTATCTAATGTGTCCTTTAAATCAGCCAGATGCAGAATAAGGAGAAAAGGCGCTGCCCCCCTGCGTCATTTCTCTCCCTGTTAGAATTGACCTAGTAAGATCCCCTTGGCAGTTCAATCGAACTTGGATCTTGGTATTCTGATGTAAATAAACCAAGATTGCCAACAGTCCAGCAGGAATAGCCCAGGCCCTGAACTTTTGCCACAATCAGTTCCTATTTACTGTGTTAAAGGCCTTACTAAGGTCCACCAAGGCCACATAAACTGAGGAGTGTCCTGACTGCGACGCAGTTTCCCTAAGTGCATTCACAATCAGCCTATTAAGGGTTGTAGACATGCCTCGCCAGAATCCGGTCGGAGCTCCATCCAAAATATCAATACTCACTGCAGCTCTCCAGTTCCAACAACACTAACCCTGAAAAGATGTTACTGTCTGCATCAAAAAGGGCGATTGGGCGATAATTGTCTGTATCCGTGCGATTGCCTCTCTTGTGTATAGCAATTATAACTGCTGACTTTCAGCTCTCTTTCAATACAGTTATTAAAAAGAAGATGCAATGTCACAGACCAAGACTCCAAGTCGGCTTTTAGAATAGAATTAGACAGCTCATAACGGCCTGCAGCTCTCTAGCCAGATGATTTTATAATTAGATTACGCACCACATCAGGTGATACACACTGAAGCCAAGGAACATCCACATGGACCATGGCCAAGTCACATGCGATCTTACCAAACAAAGATTCAAAGTAAGCACACCATTTGTCTTCAGACACAGAATTAGTTTGTAAGGTGGTTTGTGAGATCTTACCACCGTTTACTAAGGACCAGAATTTCCGGGTGTTCTTTGTAATTAGGGTTTCAATCATAAGTTCCACCTGATGTTGAAATTTCAAATATCGATTGGTCCTGTTGCAGTTACAGTATTCTGATATCAAGAGTTTATTTTCCCTTTGGAAAACTTCCCTATCGAAAACTTAATTCCTCAGATCTCTTAGATGTTTTCTTAATTCTCTTTTCCACACCTGTGGGCTGTCTAACTCCCAGAGAAAATATTTTAATTTTTCTGATTGACACACTGCTACTAATTGTTCCCTTCATTTAGTCGCGAGAACATTTTTCAAATTTGTATTAAACTGAGAGCCATCTCGTTTGAGCTTAACCAACAGGTTTCTACCGTTATTTACCTCGAGATCTGTCTAATACCTTCAGTCATCTGGTTAAACGCCATCCAACATCTTCAAGATAAACATATTATGATCGCTTCTCTGGGAGGATCTTACATTCATCCCGAGCTACGGGCAAACAGGTCTCTAGACAGGATTATATAATCTATAACTAATTTCCCCTGGTGTCCCGCCAAAGTGTACACGGGTGGCAAATCTGTGTTTAGATTACCATTACAGATAATCAGATGCCATTCATTTAGCAACCTCAACCTTTCTTGCTGTTGTCTTTGGTCTAGGCAGTAAGAGTTAAAATCTCCCGCTATTAAGATATTCGTATCCTCCCCAATACCCACCTCTACAGACAAAATTTCAGATATTTCTTCCAGAAACTCATTCAGGATGGAACAGGAGGGGTTATAATAAAGGTTAAGCACCACTATGCTCATTTTACAGCCGTTACCAGAGAGCTACATTTTTGTGACCAAAATTCCATAATGAGCTTTTGTTATTTTTACCATATTCACTATTTAGGAATTACGCGAAGCCGTTATTAAGCCACACGGTGGACAGCCACCTTTAATATTAGTCGCTAGTTGACTCACGGTGGTAAAACAATCCAACCTAAGTTCTGCGTGCAACCATGTTGCCTGTAATAAAATAAGTCAAAGAAGCCAATGAAGTAATCAGTTTTCCCCTCAATAAAACTTTTAGAACCCCCTGGTACTCCAGCACAAAACATCTAAACCACTATTCACTTAAGTAACACATTATATTCATCCAGTTTCTGAACCACTTGAGTCAAGATCTCAGGCAGTAAAGTCCACACCTTGCTTCTACTTTTCACCCCTTCATCATTTGCCTTTGTCAACAGCCCCACTGATTCACTCTCCTGGATTATTCTTCCCCTCTCACCTGAGTGCATCGCAGATATCCCGGTTTCCACCTGAATTTATTTTCTGGTTTATTAGTGGAAATTTGAAACCATTTTTGTATGAATACTCCTCCAGCTGACAGGAGAGCATTCACCCCCAGGTGCAACCGAAGCCCAATGTCTACTATGTGTGTGACATTATCATATGGGAAGTGAATATAATCAATGTCATAAGTTGAGAACAGGTATGACACTGGCACTTTTCACCAAAGATAGATTGTCTGTTTAGGATCAATTGTTCATCGGTGTTGGATAAATGTTCCAACAACTAACAATGAGGGACTAGAGGAGTAATTTAACGACGCCTGGGCCCAACTCCACTGAAGCCTTCTAGACAATAAAAGACAAAAAAAACTCCTTTATTCAAAACCTTGGTCCATGGACCAAATAGGTACCGAGTCATAGGTTGTGAAAATATCAATGTACACTTTATTAAAAAGAAACACACAATGTTAATGTCACCATTAATAAAACAAACATCACATTAAAAAAGTGTCAAACCTAGTGTACTTTTCTAAAACATACAGTACAAAACAATCATAAATGCTCAAATTTAGTCTAAAAAAACTAATAAAAACCACCTGCCATGGTGTAACGTAAACACCTAAATAATCCTGGCAACCTGCCTATACAAATCTACCCAGTACAATCTGTAATAAACAACACAATATACCCAGTGTATAGCAACACTATGGTTGGTAGCACCTCAGAATGCTAACCATTAATTGTTTTCGGAGGTCACCTATTAATGGTTTGTCAGCTAATCATCTACCCTTCTGACAGCTACTAGGGTGACTATAACCACTAAATTAGTTGATAAACAGCACCTCTCAAGTTCAGGGTACTTTTATGTCCGACATGTTTCGTTCATACAAATTATAACAACAAATACATTAACTTCTTCAGGGGATCCAAGATGCCCACTATACACATACAAAAAAAACAAACAGGAAGCATTGTTAAACTGCCGTGGAGGTAAGGTCAATCAAAACGTTGAATCCACTTTCAATTTTGAAGACCTGATGTATACACAACCAGCTAAGAAAGGAGAGAGAAAAAGAGAACACAGGAGAAGAAAACAGAACAGAGATCAGGATTATTCAAGTATCTCTATTCGACTTACTAGGTTAAAAATCACCTAAGTAAGACTTACCAAAAATGCCAACATGTGGACAATACAACTTGGTTCTGGTAATGGGGGGAGCGTCTCATCTGTAGACAGTTAACACATTCTACATAGCCGAGAGAAAAAAAGAAAGACAGCAATCCGTCCACAGAAAGGATCAATTAAAAGTGTCATTCCGGTACACCTTGCTGCAACATGTGGCAAAGCTGTACAAAAAGCTCTGTTAACATGCAACTCTAGAACTTGTTACTGCAAAGCTCGACATAGCCAAATTGTTATAGCAACTCTCGTCCCCTAACTCGAAGACTCATATCAATGGAAAGCATGTAGTTGATTCAAACACACTAACTGCACAACGCGCCGGTGATGCTACCTAAAATACTACCAAGGTTACAGACGTATTTGCACATCAAGATAGCACAGCTCTTAACCATCTAGTCACGTACCACAAAGGAGGGAGGGTGTGGGTTAAGCCAACCGGCTCGAGATGCATGCGCCGAGTCAGCATATGATCTGTGGTAAACACAGATTCTCTCAGGACAGCAAACCTGTCGCAGGACTCTGTACCTAAGAGTGAGAGAGCGCGGAGTCAAAGCCAAGCACGTATACGGACTACGTAAGGGACTCGTGCCAATTGTCGGTGCAGCAAGTTTCACTTACTAGGCTTTGGTTTCTAGATGAAGTCACAAAATATGCCGGACTGCTCTGGTGTTAAGTGTCCCTCCTTCATAAGGCTCCCGACGTTCGACTGTCAAGGCCAACCCGGAAGTATCTTAATAGAATCACGGGCGGAGACGTCCAGTCATGTGACAGGTCAGGTGACGCGAAGCAGGAGGGTAAAGAAAAACGGTAAGCTCTATTAATTTACTATGTTAGGTGACACAAACTGGTGTCACTCGAACATGTTCATGACTGCTACCACCCACTATGACCTGCAACCAGCTGCTGCATCTGCCACGCAACGTGTGCGACCGCACTACCACGGAGCATGTCGGCCCTGCAGTGTGTCCGCCTGAGGGGATCGAGTTGGAGCACATTCAGCATTCAAGTACGTAACGGAACATCGAGTGTTTATAAAGCCGCAATCCAAACCCACTTCAATTATTCTCCAACGCCATACCCAAGGGGTATTGTGAGCTGCTATTGCTGTAGTGTCACAAAACAGCGATTTGTAAGTCAGGCTTACTGAAAACCAGAGGCAAGGTAAGCCCCAAAATGAAGCCTGGTTTAGCCATATAGAGGTACACGAAATTAATCTCCCCAGCTTAAGGGGGTCATCCTATAGGTGGTAAGAGCGATAACATCTGCTTAACATATGACAACAAGTGAGGCAGAGACCTAAATTTGTGTGTTGGAAGTACTGTTACGCCATTCAGTCTGTTCTTTGAGGCCAGTCTCGGCTGACTTTGTAAGGAAAATTAACCATTGTTCTTTGAACAGCAGTTTTTTGGTATTGCTGTTACTCTTCGATCTGTCAATCTGCCACAAGATGGTCCATTGCAATTCTTCTGGGCCGTGTTCCATCATGACAAAGTGATTAACTAAAGGGGCTGTGAGATTTTTCTTCTTGATACAGCTTCTGTGCTCGCTGATCCTGCACTTGACTTTCCGTTCTGTCATATCTATGAAGAGCCTCGGACAAGGGCACCATATTGCATAGACCACATTGGTGGAATTACAATTGGTGAATTGGGTTTGCACCCATGGTCGTGTGAGGCCAAGGTCTACCTCTTTAGTACGCATGGTGAATTTACAATTAACACGCATGGTGAATGACCCGTCATAACGGGTAAATCCCAAACTTCTGTTACACTTTTCAATGTCCCTGGTTTCACAGTAATATTTTTAGTGAGTAACTCTTTCAAATTAGGTGCTCTTTTGTATGCGCAGATAGGAAAGTCCAGTGGGCATTCACCTCTGGTCAAAATGTGCCAGTGTTTTCGTATTAGCTTAGTTATTTGGTTGGTTCTCGAACAAAAGGTGCTCACGAACACGATGTTAGTGTTGGTAGAGGATTTAGGATGATACTGCAAAAGGGTCTCCCTGTTATTCTTAGCCCTCTTGAAAGCTCTTTTAACTATCTTTGGAGGGTAACTTCTAGCCACAAGCTTGGATTTCAAAAGTTCAGCTTCTGTCAAAAATGTGCGATTGAGAGTACTGTTCCGTTTCAGGCGCAAAAATTGTCCGAAGGGCACATTCTCTCGCGTGTGCTTCGGATTGGCAACTATCAAACTTGAGCAAGGCATTACGGTCAGTTGGTTTATGGAAAGGACTCACCTTGAGTACTTTTCTAGTAGAATCAACTTCGATGGTAATATCCAAAAAATCAATTTTCTCTTTGCTAAGTCTAAAGGTAAATTTTAAGAAATGGTTTCTTTGATCCATTGGAAAAACTCTGCGAAAGACTCCTCAGTACCATCCCACACTATGAGAATATCAATAAACCTTCTCCACAATGCAATTTAGGAAAAAAATGGATTGGTAGATGGTGAGCTCGAAAGGTTCCACATACAGATTTGCTGCGGTTGGTTCTACAGGCGAGCTCATCGCAGTCCCGTGGGTTTGATGATACAATTTGTCATTAAAGCTGAAATAGTTTTCGGTGAGTGCCATTTCGGCACACCATAAAACAAAGCTGTTGGGAGTTGTGCCCGTCGTTCTCTTAGTTAAAAGGACTTCTTCAAGGACTTCCAAAGTTTCTTTTTGTGGAATGCATGTATATAAAGCTACTATATCTAGGCTCACCAATAATTGTGTGTTGGAGTCAAAACTCATATTTCCGACACAATTGATGCCTTCCGTAGTGTCTTGTATGTATGAATACATGGTGAGGACGAGAGGTTTTAGGTATTTGTCAGCCAATTTGGATAAAGGTTCGAATAAAGAGCCCGTACCTGACACTATCGGGACGGCGAGGACTAGTCAACGATTTATGGATCTTGGGTAAGGTGTAGAATTTCGGGATCGAGGGCTTGGATACACACAAATAATCGTGTTCTTGTTTGCAGAGCCAATCTCTTTCCAACGCTTTATCTACTTTATTTTGAATCAAAGAGGAGAGTCTCTCCGTCGGGTCAACTTCAATGGGCGAATAAAAGGTATTGTCTTCCAATTGTCCGTTACATTCGGCAATGTACGCCGTTCTATCTTGTATGACAACTGCCCCTCCTTTATCTGCTTTCCGTATCACAATTCCTTTATTATCAGCAAGGCTCTTCACGGCCAATCTTTCGGCATTACTGAAATTCTGGAATACTGTGATCGGAGGTTGATTTTCAAGATGTTTCAAATCATTCCATAATCTCTTTGCAAAAACTATGGCTTCTGGAGTATGGCTCGAGGCAGGGCGATTAAATGGAGACCTATTGCGTAAACCACTCTCATTATTCTCTTTGTCAAAAAGCTTGTCTGAAAAGTACCGTTTCAAATGTATCTTCTGCAATAGTTCTATTTTCAAGTGAGTCCGAAAACCATCATATTTGGCTGTCGGAACAAAGCCAAGGCCTTTATTCAAAATTACCTCTTCTACAGAGCTGGGTTGGTATAGAGACAAGTTAACTAGTAAGGATGATTGCTCCTTGTTCTCCTCTCGTCTAGCTCCCAATTGTCTCCTGTTGCTCACTCGTCCAAAAAAGAGACCGCGGACATATTACCCGTATGTTGTTGTTGTTGTGGTGGTGGTGGTGGTTGTTGTCCGGGGACGAATTGGTTGTTGACTCCGCCCCGTCTCTGGAGTCTCCTATTGCGGTTGTTGCCTCTTTATTGGTATCCTCAGTTCCTATACGGTCTTTGACCTTGTCCTCTGTTGAATCCTCCTCCGCTAGAGCTGCCGGAGCTAAAAGAAGTGTTACCCCTCTGGCCTTGTTGTCCTTGCCCTTGTTTAAACAAGTAGGGAGAAACATACCCGTCCTTAGTATATTGAAAAGCATTTTTGTGTGAAAATTGGACCAGATCTTTCCTCATCCTAGTTATACATTCTTGTGTACAGAAACTCTTAAAATCGGTCATCTCCTTCGTTATTTCTTCCAATCTTTTTTTTATACGTTTCCAACGGGACGAGTTTTTTTATTGCATCATGCATTGCTTCTAGATCTCCAGTAAGCTTGCCTGTCATTTCGCATGCCTTATCAATTATCAAAATTACCCAGTCACGTCCGCATTTATTAGCTATGTAGCTCCATTGGAGTTTAAAATGTTTATCGTCCACAAATAACTGAGGTTCGTTCCGTACTACGAGTCCTTGCGGTAGAGTGCCTGATCTCAAATATTCAATCATTCTTGAACCGTGGAGTTCTGTTCTAATAAGCCTCTTTTTCATTTGTACCAATTCATCCCAGTTACTCAGGTTGGTGATCAAAGGGCCTTCGCCTTCTAAAAATATAGACGCTTGGACCAACAGGTCTTCGACATATTTATCATCATAACTTTTTGTTTTATCCGATGCCATTGTGGAAACTGTGCAATGCGAATCAACAAAAAGTGTTCACCGTAACGTAAAACCGATCTGTGCACTGATCAGTGTTCCAATATCTCGGTCTCTACAGCTTACTGAATGTGAAATCTCCAACCCTAAACAAACACGTCTCACGGGATACACCAGCGCAAATACAACAACAATGAGAGACTAGAGGAGTAATTTAACGACACCTGGGCCTAACTCCACTGAAGCCTTCTAGACAATAAAAGACAAAAAAGGGGCCAGCTTTCATTCACCTGTATAATCTGAATCCTTTCTTCCAAACCTCGGTCCATGGACCAAATAGGTACCGAGTCATAGGTTGTGAAAATGTTCCATCCAGACATGGGGACGAACAAAGAAAGAGTTTGAAAAATCCTCTTTACTGGCTACAACCTCATCTCCAATACACTTTTCATTTCCTCCTATGTTTGCCTGCCTTGTGGGGAAGTCCCATGTTCCATACTCAATGCCATTGGAACATTACAAGGCTGTATCAAATTTCCCTGGGTTTGATCTTGCAAGTTGACAAGCGACAGTCTGTAATGTCTGTGTTTGGATTACCATACTCTTGTTTGGTCTATTTCCCCCACGCCCCCCATCAAGAAAATCGGAGCCCATCATTCCACCGGCAGTTTTGTTTTATTTACAGAGATGCTTTCGAGCTGAGCCTGCTGTGGGTTCAATTGTCTCCAGTCGACCAGAGTCTGCACATTGACTCTAGAACTTGAGTCTTGAGGCAGTCTTGTTTTGGTACCGGCACTTAAATTGGGTTCAGTATCTACAAGGGCCACAATATCCTCCTCGATCTCACCATCTTGAGCATGAGCTGAAAAATAGTCATGTTTCTTCCAATCTAAGCAAGTTACTTGGTCTTCACTTGCCTTTGACATATTAGATTTGTGCTCGACTTGATAGTGTCTTGTTACTTTTGACCAAGCTCCTTTATCTTCTGAGTTTGCTCCTCCACAGCTCTTATATCATCAGAAAAGTCCATGTTTCTCAAGTACTTTCTCAATCCCTTAAAATATTTACTTGCTTTTTTTCCCTCGCTACCACCTTGGGTAGCGCCAACACAACACCCACCCTTTCCCCTGCTTCCAAGGCAGTGGCCGTATCCTTTAATTCGAGACCTTCCTGTAACGGGGCAACATCCTGATGTCTAGTGTTGGACTGATTGTCTTGCAAGGCCACATCGACCCCAACCATGAATCTCCCCTCATACATATCCGGAATCTTCCCCAAGGAAATGACCAGGGTTTCACCTACAACATCTAGCGGCTCTTCTCTTAATAATAATAATAACATTATTATTATATTTGTAGTAAATTTAGTTATCAAATGATGGTGCAATTCCATCATATTAGAACTTTTTTCTACTTTCTGATTCAACGCCTCTGTGGTTGATACTATTTTCAATTGATGTAGATCACTCTTACTCTGATGTTTTCCATGGGTATTCACAATAGCATCCAGCCCAAGCTTTACGCTGCCCATTTTAGTTCCATTAACCAAGAAGGTATTGTGTATATTATCGTAGGGATTCACAAAAGAACTTAGCACCACATTTAATGCAGAGATTGTTGGAGCTGTTAACTGTATTTCTTTCATCCATTACTTTTAAAGTTTTGTGTAATCCTCCACAGTTAGAATTGCCCTATGCTTCCACTGAATCAAAAGTTAGATGTTCAGTTAATATTGAAGCCGGATCACCCTTAAAGTCAATCGCCGCCGTATCCGTAGATTGAATTTCGCTCAGGTCAATGGTGAGGGAATTGCTCCCTTAACGATTGTCTAGATCCCTTACAACAAACAGGGAGAGTGTCACGATGCCCGCTCCCGGGGAGCCGGCTCAGGCCCTGCATCCCCGAAAGCGGACATCAAGTCCCCGGGGAAGGTCCCAGCAACCCCTTATAGGGGCCCTTTGTGGCGCCTATGGCGCCAGGCTCATTATGAAAGTGTTTGGGTGCACTTACCTGATGCAGACCATGCTGCAGAACCCCGGCCTCCTTGAGGCCTGAAAGGAACTACTTTACCTGTGGGACTCATTTACCACCCGGGCGTGGTCGTGGAAGGATACATACCTGATTGGAGGAAGGACACATTCTAGGAACTTCTTCCAAGGCTATTTAAACCACACCCGAGCAGCCACACGTGCTTCGCGTTGTTCTGCATCTAGCAGCTGGACGCTCACCGTGTCTGCTCCTGCATCTTGACTTCTGCCACACCTGCCAGCATCCTGAATCACCTGCAAAGGAAGGGAACAAGAGAACAGAAGAAGGAAAAGGCCTCACCTGCTAAATCTGCATCCCAGAGACATTTCGCCGACAATCCTGAAAAGGAAGACATTTATTTTTAAAAGCACATCGCATCAATCGCTGCAGCGCCGCATTCTACTCACCTTTACAGGGCGCCTCCATGTTCTGCAGCGACCATCCGGATTCGCAGTCACGCCCCCGCGCCTGGGGAGAAAAAGACAAGAACAAAGGTGAGAGAAAGAAGGGAAAAGGGAAGCTAAAACTCCATGTCAAGACTTACCTGTTGGGTCATTCCCTTTTCATTTCGGGTCCGCGCCGCATCCAGGCATTTTCGGACCCCGGCCCTTAAGGGGAAAAAGACATCAGCGTTAATGAGTGAATGAAAAGACATTACCAAAACACTCATTAAAGACTTACCTGATTTCCACAAGGATTTCACCGCTCACCTCGGGTTGGTGCCTGTTCCCCGGCATTCCGTACCCCGGCCCCTATGGGGAAAAAGACACTAGCATTAGAACATTAATGCATGGACACAAGGGGAACCACTTATAGAAAACTTACCTGGAAGCCAAGCAAGTTTGGTTCTCACCCATCTGAAAAACCAGTGACGTAACTGGATACCAACGCGCCCCTGCATCAGAAGCAGGATGGAGAGCTCGTCCTTCCAGACCCTAAGGTGAGACGCTACGGGGAAGCACAGAAGGGTTTTGAGGAGGGTGAGAGGGGTAAGTGGGAGGCCGATTGTATTACCCCGCAGACAGTTAACCCCATATTCTCACCTACAGAAGGATACTTCTGCGAGTCAGACAAGCCAGATCTGGGGCCCGGTCCAGTCCGTCTTCCGAACCCTGCGCATCACCTTAGACGAGGACACAGCAGCGCGAACCAGGCCAGCGCCCCCGTGGGAGTCAGGTGAGCGTTACAGAGAGCTTCCATCTGACACCCCAATAGTGGATCCACAATTATGTCTCCCAACAATCTTATCCCCTATGGACCTGCCGCCAATTCATAAAAAAATACTCCATCTTCCTCTGTGATTTACTTCCAGATGCGATTATTTCTGCTGGGGCACCCAATGGAATGGCAGGTCGAAAATAAAGATCATTGTGCACTTGGGCTTTAATTTCTGTCACATTTGCATTTATTAGCATATTTATTGGAGGCAAAACCTCACAAATCATTGCCCCCTCTTCCACAGTTAATGCTGGACCACCATCGGAGTCTCAGGGTTAAGGCTTGTCGCCAGAGCCATGTGTCCTTTGGGTGTTGATACAAGACTGGGTGGACGCTGTCTAGTGTTCTAGGGTAAGCTAATGTCAACTGCTTGCTCAGCAGTCTTACACTGCAGCTGATATTGAGGTTTTAATATTTGGGATATGTCTTTCTCAATTCTTTCTCCGTTCGTGTTTGTTCCTTTCCGCTTCAAAGAGGGGCTCAGCACCACAGCCTCGAGAGCCACGCTTTCACCCTCTGCCCCGAGGGCTGGAATCAAGGTAGCAGTTAGCAAAGGGGCCGGGGCTGAAGACTTACAATCCAGATGGACCACCTGCATACGCATTGCTTTATCAGTAGTTTTTAGCAAATCTAGTGAGCTTTCCGTCTTATTTGTGTACATCGTGGTTTCCATGACTACTAGACAGCGCGCCTGGACTCATTTGTTTTACACCGCTGTCCCACTGCTTACCACTGGGCAAATGTGACTTGCAACAGTGATTTCTGAGTGTATTTGAACAGGAGGAAATGACAAAACTAGCATACAAACAAAGCGATAACAACGGCGAGACAAAGGTTAAAAAGGTACAAACCTGTACCCGCAGTCACCCTTGCGCCTCTGACACCAAAGGCAAGAAAGCTGTGGTTTTAGGGTGATTTACTTTATGCTTGTTCTCTACAGTAAAACACCAAGGACCTACGTTCACTTTCCCAGTGAGGTTACTTCAATCGCCCAAATGTGAAAGCACGCAAACAGTAGCACCCACTTTGCTATATGGAAGAATTGCAGGGATATTGAAAATAAATAAACCCTGAAGTACCTCACTATTCCTCCCTGGCCCGACTGTGGGAGGCAGAATATACTCACTACCGCACCAAATCAGGAGTCCAGGTTGCAAGCACACAGCCCACAGCCCAAGGTCGGGAGCATTTAGGTCTGGCTTAGGCTCAGCGCGGTGCACAATAAATCAAGAATATATCCGATAGGGAGAGGGAGGGCTCACCAGGAGAGCAAATGCTTTTTTTGTTGCTTTATTCTTTTTGCTACTTCCCCCACTGCGGGATCTTCTCTCGTTTCAGCGAAGCCACTGCAGTCCACCCGTCTCCAGGAGCCAACCACAGGTGACGCTGGGGCGACTCACTCCACCTACAGGCCACTCCGGGTCTAAGCGCCTCCAAGCCATCACACTGCTCCTGGTAACCAGCACCGACACGCCAATAAGCCGACGGGCCTTAGAGGAAAGTATGCAATAGCGGGAGTGTCAAGCTGCGCTGCTATCTCTCTCACACATATCACATAGCAGCCGCTTCTGAAAATCCCTTTACATGATACACACAAATACAATAACAAAATTATCCTTGTATTACATTTCATCAAGATATCGTGATAAAAACAAATCTAAAAACAATAGGAAGACAAGCATCAGCTTTTTACGAATATCAATACATATTCTACTAGAAAGCATAATCAATGCTCCAATAAAATATACATTGTTTAGTTTCCCACACCTCATCAGTAAGTGTCTCATTGTCTCAATTCCTGCTTCCACAAACGACAGTACCTTTGTTCGTACAGAATGCCACACCAGGCTCCAGTTCTTGCATAAAATGGGAAGAGGTCGAGTCTTAACCTCATCAGAAATATTCTCACCTTTTTTATCAAAATGATTTGCGAGGTAACTACATGGAGTATCTACTACAAAACTCTATTGGACATACAGCTCATATTTCCTCAGAGTACCCAATTTTGTAATATTAGTGCCTCTGTCCCACACCCTAACCACATTTTTTATTTTATTTTCCATTACTATTATAGGTGTATCTTTATCCTACTTAAACCAATGTCATTAAAAAACATCTTAACATAATTTTTCCAATCTTTTAACGTGCATCTGGGACGATCAAAAATCAATATTTAACAAAATTCATAATATAAAGATTCCCTATCTGCCATTTTACATGGACATAAAAAATACCCATTCTTATTTTCAATTGTCTATTCAATGATGTAACACCAAGTTCACAATCAATCCCTTCTATTGGAGCATTTTAGGTAGCCCTCGCACTCTGCGCCACAGTGTACCCTCAAATTTCTTGAGACACCTTTTTTTCTTTTGTCGTAAATACATTCAATCCATAAGCTAAATATGGTATTAAACAATATTTGTATAGTTTCACCAGACCTTCAATAGATAAACCACTCTTATACCTCATAAGATTAGCTATTACCAGAAATGTTCTCTCTCCATTTTTTGACTTACAAAATTTTCTAATAACGCCACATTCATAGAGTCCGATATAGGGATTCCAAGATAAATGTATGAATGTAAAATCTCTATAACCTCCTCCATTTTCAAAACAAACGTCCTACCGTTTCTTTTGTGTGAGCAAATCCTCAATTTGTGTCTTGTTGTAGTTAATGCTTAGTTTATTATTTTTAGAATAATCGACCATCTTATTCATACTTGTTCGTACTGGGTTGTCATCTAAGAGCAGGGTATCGTCAGCGTATGCTAACCAGATGACGGCAGTGTCCTCAATTTTTGTTGGGAAACTATGTGCTTCACTCAAGAGAATTTTGCAGATCCCAAACATATATGTTATAGAGTGTGAGAGCTAGAGTGCAACCTTGGTTCAAACCAAGGTTTGCAGGTATTTTCTTACTCAATCTATACTCCTGGTTAAGTTGGATCTGCACTATATTATTGAATAAAGTGCAATATCACAGGAATCAGATTTCTTTGTCTTAACTTCTGCCACAATGTTTCTCTATCTACCGCATCAAACGCTCCTTTAAAGTCATAAAACAAATATATAAGGGTTTCTCTCTACGGTTAATTCTCCGTCTTATCAGATATTGCAATGTCCACATGTTGACCAGTGTACCCATCCCACATCTGAATCCTGTTTGCATTTTAGACAATACCTTGTTTTGCTTTAACCAACTGTTTAATTCCACTAACAGGATTTGAGCAAACATTTTAGAGCAGGCGTCTGACATTGCCAGCATTAACTATTAGGATTGTCTCTTGGCCCCTTTTTAAAGATAGGGAACAGGATAGAAGCTTTTCAACTGATTGAGATGAGACCTGTGTTAACAATTGTGGTGAACATATTTGACAAAATCCGGGACCAGGATTGTGGCCTATACTTACAAATCAAATTTGGAATGATGGCTGGGCCTGCCGCTCTAGAAGGCTTCAATTTAGCAATCAATCTCTCAATATTTTCCATAGAACATTCAGGTCTGCATCTACGAGCCAAGCAGACTTATTTTCATAAGTAAATTTCTCAGCACTATAATACAGTTGTCTCACAAACTTGATCAGACTCGATTCCGTTGTTGCAGTGATCTTTATACAATGTCCAAAATCTACGGCCATCAGACTTTAAGGATACTAAGCAATTTGAAACCATCTAAGTGAAGCCTCTGACGCCTTGTGACATTTAAAGTTTTTATATCGTGTTTTTAAGTTGGTTAATTTATTTTCCTTCATCAACTCCGTACTTGCACTCTACCTAATCAGGATGATCTCTTTATGATACATATGTTTACGTCTCATAATTAGTACATCATTATTCCTCATCCTTACAGTGGTTTTATCACCATATTTGCTATCAACTTTATGTATATACTGTTGGGCAATTTCGGAGAATCTACTAAACATCTCCAGGGACATGTTCTTTACTAGTGAGATGCCCTTCCTGAGATTATCAACAAACATCTCATATCTCTCCATGTTCTTAACAGACCAGAAGATTCTATTACCTTGATTTAGCCTACAGCCTCTAGCAACCCGCTCTTTAGAAGCCACCTCAGATTGTATCCCAAATTTTAAGAACACATGATCACTCAAATGTGTAGAAGTAAGGCGCAGGCAACCTAAAAAATCCACCATTGAGCAAGGAAAAAATATGTAATCTATCCATGAATAAGCTTTCCTTGCCGACCATGTATACAAGCATTTTCCATCATCCAGATCATCTATAAATAGTTGGCACAATGCATTGGAGCATATGAATGCTTCCCACATTTCATTAGATTTAAGATTATCCTCCAATTCTTGTATTATCGTGGCTCCCCAATGGTTAACCATTATCGGGAATACCTTCTTAATTATTTTAACAGGTGATACAAATCTATTGTAATTCAAGTCACCCACTATGATGTATAGAGCATCCACATGGACCACAGCCCAATCCTCTATTATTATATCTAATTCCTCGATAATATGCCCCAAATGTACCTCATTAAGTGGATTATATACATTTATAATAAGAATAGTGTGTATCTCTACATTAATGTTAGAGTCAAATTTAGCCGCCAATATACATGGAAGAGTTAAGTTTTTTTTTCATATTCCCTCAAGAATAAATTATTCTTTTCTCCCAATATTAACCCCCCAGAAGGTCTACCTTTCCCCAAATATATGGCCTTTCTTTGGAAGATTTCATAACTGCCCAAATAAAAGTCTTGACACAGGCAGGTTTCCTGGATGGCGAACCTCTCTGCACTTTTTAAAATATCCATCCCCACCTTGCTTGACACAAAAGAGTGAAATCCCCTGGGGTTCAAAGATAACATTCTTAATTCCTCGTTAGCCACACAAAGATAACATTCTTAATTCCTCGTTAGCCACACATTTTTGTCAATCAACAACCTCACCATCACCGTTTGTATAGCCTATGTCGGAAGTACCAGATTGGACACCCACTACTATTAATTCTTTCAACTATTTTATGAATCAGCATCTCAATGCTCAATGTCCCCACACTGGTTTGTCTCCCTACAGAGGCAATCGGTTCCCACCCACACCCTAACCACCGTATTTTCCATCCTTGTGAACGCATATCCCATCTCTCTAAAAACATTAGCATATAATAATATAAACTCACACAAAATAGGGGACAACATATGAAGTATTGTCCAGTTTGGGTCACCAATCGATCTTGGGATTTCCACTAACTCGATCTCCTGTGAGGACAATGCCTGCAAATCTGGTACTTGATGGATCAATTCCAAGGGATGGTTCCTATTAGAAATGGCTATTCGAGAAAGCATAAATTAAAAAAAGTATTGTTTTTTAATAGAGTTGATTAGCACTCAGAATATCTTTTAATCCAGGGGTACTAATATCCATTTTTTCTTTTACATCTGGGTAGCTCTTATCTAGCTCTCTGTTGGAAACAGAGCTTCACTCCCATCTATATCTTCTCCATACTCACTCAAACTCTCATTGTCATTCACCCCCCCTATATACAGAACTTTGACGTTGTGCTTCCATTTCTGTTTCGACTCATTAGTCAACAACCATGATTCTAATACTCCACTATTGTGGCCCTCACTATCCTTTAACCTCCTCTTCTGTCCAACCTTAGTACTTTTACCTTTACCTTTGTTTTTGGGAAGCTTATCCAGTCTACAGCCTGTTACCTCATCAATCAACAAATTAATTTCGACTCCTCATAAAGGACTTTGTTTCTGTGGGTTCCGGGCAAAGATAAAGAAGCTCTTTTTACATTATAATATGTTTTGTGGTTTTCTTTCTCCTTATATACTACCTCTGTTTTTTGGCAACTATACCTGTTGTAGTCAACTTGCGACGGTCCCCTGTAGGCCTATTTTTCAAAGCAGGCATGGGTGACACATATGTATCATGCACTGTAAATATAGAATCTATACTGGCAAAACTAGATCCATTTGTCTGACCAATATCCACAGGGGCTCCATTTAACATGTTAGGTTCGAGACCTGCAATTACCCTCGGACGTTTATCCTTTGCCGCAGGAGGTTTTGCTACACTCAGAATCACATCCACAAATTTGGTAAATCCCTCTTTCATGATTTGTTGCTCCTTATAGAGCTCCATAAGTTAAACAGCGCCTTTAATATTTTTAAGTATTTCGGTTCACTCCTCATATCGTCCCCTGTGGTATCTGAGGAGGAAAAAGAAGAATTCTCCCTTATTGGGGATAACGCATATACCCTATCCGTTATTTCAGTTAAGTCAGGGTTTTTTTCAGGATTAGTGGCCATGCTATCTGCTGAGGAAATGTGGGGTATGTTTAATCTTTGTTCAAGCCCCATGCCTGCAAAAATATTTAGATTCAGAACCAAATTCAACCATGAGTTATTATCTATGGGCTCCAGTTCCACTGTGTCAACCTTATCATTTGCTTCCGTTGGAAAGTGCACCAATGCTTCAGCCATTCCCAATTCGATAGTATGCTTGCTTACTGGTTTCAAATAATAAGTAATTTTGCCTTGAGCCATATGTGGCTCACCACGTTTGCCCCAAACTGCTTCAATCACTGCCACTGAAACCCCCTCAGTATTAAACTTAATAATGTTGTCATTCATCTTTTTCCTCCTAGTAATGATTTTTTTGGTCTTGATAACACCTGTTTGCCGTTTACAAGACAGTTTGGCCATACTTCTGAGTTGATATTATTTCATAATTGCCGGCATGTTAAATCTGTTTACCGAGCTCAAATTATGCTCCCTGGAATATAGCTAGCAAAGCCTATTTCAATTACACTCCCCAGGAATATAGCTAGTCAAACGGCCAACAACACAAACACACAATGTTACCACCCACAAGCAATTGTCACGAAGAAAACAAATATAAGAGGCAGTTAGATTACTCACTCGTATACTAGCAATACATCTGTAGTCGGAATAATGCATAGACCGATTCGCGATTTCAATTTACTGTTAGGGTCTTCTATTTCTGGGTTTTTAACAACTCGGACATCAAATGGTTAAGGTTGTTATAGATTTGCAGACATTGTTGCAACAAGGAAACAGAATGCAGGTGCCTATTTGACCAAACCAAGGCACTACAGAATAAACACTGTTTAATTTGTTTCAACACTGTTTTCCTTGTTTTTCAGTTTTTTTATTTCTGATTTTTGAATTTGATGTCAGAGTTGGTAAAAACCCAGAAAAATGCACTATGAATAAGAGTAAGGTATATTGTTGTGCAATAATATTTCTACCATTCAAAATCATGTTGTTCTATTCACCACGTTTAAATGTTTGAGCAATAGTTTTTTGTCTAAAAACATAGCACCCAGAGAAATGATCATGGAGATGCTTTAAAATTTTGTAAAAGAAATAAACAGAGCTAATTCAAAACGCCCAAGAAAAACTATTAGTCAGAATTTCTTATTTAATAATAGACATATCCAGACTATTGGTACTTGAAGGTTTGGAGGGATTTAAACACCTTGCACCAATAAACATAATATGTTGAATTCTAAAGTGGCAGGACACCTCGAGGCACAGCCTCCACTCCAGCCAATGTCCCAGCTCCTTCCACTCCTTCCTCTTTCTTTCCCTGAGGGGGCCTTTTATGCCTTCCAGGTTCAGTGATAATATTCAGGTGTGGGCTATTAGCCTCAATTGCCTGACTACTGCAATGGCTATTAGGTTTAATTGCCTGACTTTGACAACTGCATACCCCCTCAGCCCTCTTTCCTCGTCACAGTCCCTGTAGGAATCTGGGACTTTTAGTTTCTTTCCACAAAGTTCGGTTTTTCAAACTGCTATTTGGCAAACAACCACCAATAGTGTGGGATTACGGGGAAGGTTAAAGAGGGGGTTATCCCAGTCTTCCTGGTCTGTTTCCTCCCCATGTGATCCTCCCTCAGTACACCACCCCCAGGGTTGGGATCAGGAAGCGTCTGCTTTTCCCTGGCCAGATGAGGAGGGTCCCAGACCCGGTTTCTGGGGAGAATCATCTCTGAATCTTCACAAAACTCTACTGGGGAAGTTTGTAATCTCATCTGTGAGGGGCCCTGAATCTTGGAGATTTCAAGTTGAGCAGATATATACTATCATAAAATCAACATCGTACTTGCACGTTCCTAGGCCTAATGGACTCTGTAATAGGGTCTTGAAGATGGCCCCTTGGGTCTGATGTGTGTGGGGTCTGGGCTCAGGCGCTATTCATTTTGTTTTAGAGTACCTTAAAATCTAAAATCCTCCTTGCTTCATTGAACACCTTGTTTATTGTACCAATTTCTAAGAAGGGTGACTGACTTGACGCGTGCAGTTCCCGCTCAATCGCCCTCCTAGACGCGGATAGTAAGATTTTCTCTGCTTGCATACGAAAAGCAATTGAAAAGGGGATTTACCACACAAATAAACCATCTAAATTTCAAACAGGTTTTGGGAGGGGGTTCGGGAAGGATGAGAACGGATTGGTCATTTACACCTTAATTGAACAGGCGAGCAGGAAAGGGGCAGATCCCCTGTATGTGGCGTGCGTTCAAAATGGTTGACAGAACTAGACTGTGGCACAAGCTCTAGAGATGTAACTTTCATAATTACCTACTGCATATTTTGATACATGTCCATAGCAAGACTAAGGTCAAGGTTAGATTGAATAGACAAATCCTGGTACCAGACCCCATTCAAACTGCTAGAGGGTAGGCAGGGGTGCGTGTTGGCCCCCAACCTCAATTTATATGTTTCAAACCTTGGGGATTATCTACAATCGGTCTCATTCGTCCCGCCCAGTTATTGCTAACAAAAGGTGCTTCATGCGGAGGTATGCAAACGGCAACCTGCTTATGGATAAGACCTAGATAGGTCTGCAGCACCTCTTAACCAGATTTCTTGCTTATACAACAGAAAATATATTGAAGGCTAACTCTTTGAAGAGCAAAGTTCTATATTTCTAAGGACGGTGAATTAAGCCTGCAAAGTTTAAATGGACATTAGGAACAAGCTCCCCGACAGTCTTGTATACAGTGAAATATGTGGGTTATACTTTGACTGGCCTAGCCAGAGGGTTGTCTTAGAAACCACTTAAAGGGAGAAAGCTTTGTAATTGACAAGAGAGAACGATCAAGATTACCTTGGGTCACACTTAGACAGGTGTAACAAAGTTAGCATGTGCCACACTTCGATGGAATTCTTAATTTAGCAGACATCGCATCTAAATAGGATTGTGAATGTTAGCATGTGCCACACACAGCTGGAATTCTTAACTTAGCTGACATCGCATCTAGATAGGATTGTGAATGTTGGTGTGCGCCACACTTAGATGAAACTGTGGATGATGACAAGTGCCACACTTGGATAGAATCGTGATCACTAGCCTGCCTCACATCTAGACATGAAATTGACGATTAGCAAGTGCCACACTCAGATGGAACAGTGAATGATGGCAAGCATCACTCCTAGACACAATTGCGAGGACAACAATACCAACTAACCAATCCACTAACAATCTCACCCCTCTTCATACACCTCTCAAACTCTAACCAAACACAACCACAAACCTAAAACACAGCAATCCGCACAAACTTCACTACACTGCAACAACAAAACAAATCACACATAGTCTTGCACAACAGCACACAACGACTTCCGACCATAAAACTCCCCAAGCCCAGCCAACAGCACATCACTGCTCTCTTGCACTTTTCCAGCTTATTCCCACCAACTCACCCCCCGCTTTTACCTTTTTCAGTGCCAACAGAGCGCCAGGGGACCACTCCGGTGGTGATAGTGCGCGGTACAAAAATCCTTTAACATTAACAAGCCAAATACTATATATCTGTAAGAAATACTCACGCTTTGCATTCATTCCTCTGATATCATTATAATACGAATATAATTCCAGCCATTTTATGTGGTTTGGAGTTGAGCTTATTTTCTGAAAAGTTTGAGTTTAGTCGATTAGAGGGTATGATATGGCGGAAAGCACTCTGCATCCCAAATTGCGTCCCGGTAGTAATTATACGGTATGAGATGGGCCTAACTTCTATGTCCTGTACGGTTGTATGGAAAATGTTATCACTTTACAGGAAACTCATCATGGCCAGCTCAAACACATTTTATCATGTGCCTCGAAAGCAAATTGAGGGCAAGAATGAAGGGTGTCTAACATCAAAAGACGGTGCATTAGCCTCACTAGAGCAAAGAGATATCTCTAAGGAGGCCCTTGTTAACAATCCTATAGCATTAAAGAAAAACATCCTTGAGATGGATTGGATAGAAACGTGAGCTAAAACACTCATACGAATTCATTCCTGAGCTAATGATGCTAATGATGGAGAACAAAATAATAGGTTCCCGTCCTGATTATTTTGTGCAATGTCCAGATAGTAGGGCTCTGAGAACTTTTCTGAGGATACGACTGAATCGTATTCATACCCATGAAATGTTATGTACATTTTTCCATCAGGCCACTGAATCTCTTAAGCATGTGATGGTTTTTTTTGTCCTTGTCACAGAAAAAAAAGAGAAGAATCTTCCAGTAGATATGTGAACAGTGTTGCTTTTTATTTTTTAAACACATTTTATTTGGTGGCGGATATTATGGGCAAACCAACATCTTCATTAATTATGGTAGTCAGATTTCTCCAGTTTTTAAATTTGGGTAATGAAAATATATTGAAGTATTTATTGCATGCTACCAATTTATGAATTCTGGTACCTTGATTCACATGTCTTTTTTTAGTTATTGAAATTTGTAAACTGTATTCTGATGTTCTGTGTGTATAAGGTTGGTAATAAATGTTGTACAATACATTTTTTCGAAAAATGATTGCTTGGGAGTAGGCTTTAAAGTTGTTAATATGTCAAATTGGTGATAAATTACAGAAAGTAAGAACTGAGCTTTAAAAAAAAACGTATTGGAGGAAATTAGAAAAAAGGTCCAAAATAAATTGTTAGGGCCCTACTACAATATAATAAAGCTCTACAAAAGAGTAGGAAAAATAAAGAAATGAAATACAGATAATCTTTTTGGAGGCTGCCAAAGAGAATGATTCAGCAAGATTTTGGAGATTAATTGTTGACAACAGCAAATCCACTAATATTGATAATATTATTACAGTCCATGTTCCTTACTGGCTGGTGGCTAGACATTTTACCAAACATGAATGAACGGGCAGCGTTTGATATATACAATGAATATTGGTAGCAGTGGCAATGATGCCTCTACCATCTTAAGTTGAGCCACATTCAAATGGGGAAACAAGCATTAAAAGATGGAGTGAGGGAGTTCAGGGCGTAAGCACACTGTATGCCCTTTCCCGCTTAGGATGGGGTACCAGTAGATGTTTATATACATCAACTAGAGCTATGTATACCACTCTTCAAAGCACTACTAAACAAACTGACTTCTTGAAGAACGAATGGTGGGCATTATAGTCCCCATAAACAAAAAAGGGTGATCCGTAATGACCCATTACTCTTAAGTAATACCGCAAAATATTTGGCAAAACCATATTTGCCAGACTCTAGGAAGGGGTGGAGGAGAACAACATTCTTACCAACACCAGGGCTTTTGATATCATCATGGCACTGTACACCAAGTAATTCATGTACCGCTTATTTTGCCCAAAGTCAATGGTGTGTTGGTATCCTGTGATTTTACCCAATTTATTTTAGTAGAGGCACTTTTTGGCAGAAACTATTTTACTGAAAAAATACTGATTTAAAAAACATATATATACGTGGGGTGAGGAGTAAACTGTGAAAACAGGTGGGGAGCGGTTTGGGGGATTAAAAACCTGGGAAACAGAAGGACTGGGGAGTGAGCCCACCCCAAAAAATATATTTTTGCGGTAAAATGGTCAGTAAAAAAAATGCCTCGAACGAAACGTTTACAGTAAAATCACATCGAACCGGTGTGTTGCCTTTATGGACCTTTCAGCAGCACCGGACAATGTGGACCGTAATATTTTGTGGTCCATATTATTAGTGATGGGAGTTCCCTCTGCCCGTCTTGCCATTGTCATAGCATTTTGTAAGAATTCCATTGCAAGATTGAGACTTGGGCTGAATGATAATTAAACTGAGTTCTTCCCAGTGGGGGTGAAGGTTTCCACGTAGGATATGCCCGTGCATCTATTTTGTTCAATCTATACACTAACTCTTTACTAACCACATCAGAAGGGGTAACCGAGAACATACCTAGTGCAGGAAATAGAAAGATCCAGGTTCTCAGTTATGCTGATTATGCTGTGCTAGTAGCCATAACTCCTTTGGCCCTACAGAGACCAGTGGTTGTTGATCAGTATATATAGCCGATAGAGATCTAACTGTAAATTCAAGGAAGTCTAAATGATGTTGATCTCCAAGCAGCCAACCCCTTATAAAACAATTATTGTGAGGGGCTATATCCAGGAGCAATTCCAGCAGTTTGATTATTTAGGAATCAGATCAAATTCCAAGTTATCTTGTGCAACTATACTGAAAGCCAAGCCTTCATGATGTTTACGGCAAATGGCACAATGTTCACTGTTACAAGGAATATGAAGAAATAATCAGTGGAGCATGTGGTGGTCGTGTTAAAGTAAAATTGTTGCCTGGAGCACTCTGATGCCAGTGTGGGGCCACTGGGACACGCAACAGCGCTGCCAGGTTCAGGATCCCTTTGTCTGAAATATCGGATAATTCCTAGATGTGTTCCCGTTTTGTACACTTATGTGGAATTTGGTCTAAATGATTTATTAGATTACCTTGCGATGCATCCTGTAGTTTTAGGGCATCTCGTTACCAAATGTCCTTGTAATAATTCAGTTAAGGAAATGCGTCCCCACTTTCTTTTCTTTTGGCCCTCTATGTACTAGAATTAGATCAATGAGATTCAAAATGTGGAAAAACCTGGGTATTACGATTTATAGGTTTGTGCTGTTATAGATAATGTTACTGCCCGATAATCCCATGTGTCATGTGGTCGCTACCTTATCTGTGCGGGACCCACCTAAAACGAAGAACATTTTGGACAAGCAATGACAAAGGGAAGTTAAGAGTGGTAAAGCATGGTTTAGGGGTTTGTTTGGTCCTTTAACGTATAGAGTTTTATTATGAGGACAAAATAGATTTGTATTTTCATGTGCATGCTGGTTTTCCAAGTGCCATACCATGTAAACATATTTAAATATCAGCGGTTTGCTCACTATGAATCACATTTATTCTGCATTTTTATAGGACTGCTTATTTTTGTGTTCATTATTTTATGGAATTGATACAATCCGAAATATAGAGGAGTTAGATCTGACCATGAGTATTAAAAAGAAGAGAGGAATGCAAAGGCCCTCTGGAACATCACAATCCACAATTTATTGCTGAGAGTCAATGCGCCTGATTTGACCATACACACACTTTTTCTACAAAATTTGAGGCAATCCCGTTAATGGCACTCTTCAACACCCCTGCACCTAACCTATGTGCCAGAGCAAAAGGAGTAATTGAGGGTTTCAAAGGTTGCATAGAGAGCCAATATCATCAGCTGTCCCATCTTGCCCTGATCCAGAATCTGTAATAGATGTTGTTTAACATCCAAGAGGGCAAAGACAGCACCTTGCAGATGATGTTCCTCCACGAGCATCAGAAGCTGTTTGGTGGAAGCCTTACCCAAGATTTTCAGGAGGAGTGGCACGTCGGTAATAGGTCTGTAATTAACACAGACTTCATGGTCTAAATAAGCTTGTGGGACAGTTAAAATAATCTGCTGTTTGTATTGGGCAGCTGTCATTTTTCCCATAGGAAGCAGATTTCACATCTTTGTTAGCCATATAAGTCCACCCATAAAGTAACCACAGACCGGTTTGTCCCTCCAACCAGCCAGGTGGTGAAGGGTTTGCAAAGAATGTCTCCCAGTTGATACCTAAAATCATGTGCCGCTCTCAGGAGCATGCATAGAGGGTTGTCCAGAACAGGAACGCCCACCATATCCTTGATCGCTGATCTGACCTCCAACCAAAATGCTAAAAGTTGTGGACACCAACATTAGATGTGTGAATATGTGCTCACCTTGCAGAACCTCTCCAAAACTCTCATGGTAAAAGTGATGGTCTCTGCCAGGGGTCGGATGCCATCTATCCATAATTTTATATTGCAGTTCAGATCCCCATTCCTAGCAATTAGTACCGTACAGATGACAACGATTACCTCCTCTAGATTTCTCGACCTCTGGATGATTGTGACAAATTCCACAAAGCCTCTGCTCCCTCCTGATCTCACCTCCCCCTAAATCGTCCAATGCCCAAGGTGACAATACTAGAGCTTGTCTATTTCGAGAAGACTTAAGTCTGGCTTGAACTGCAAAAATGACCTAATTACTCCCCAATTTGGTACTCCTCTCTTCCAAAATACAAAATATGTTCCACATCCATTCCAAAGGCTGTGTATAAAGGGATATAAACGAGGATGGGAAGGTCGGACAGGCCAACCATCTTGGTCATCACGTCCAAGAGTGACGCAAGTAACGGGGGTTAACCCCAAGAGACATGCGTCAGTCTTTTTGTGAAGCCAAACAGGCATCACTATATATTTATCTCTTCCACTGCCTATTCCATGGGCATCCAATGGTGTTCCCTCTATACTTGTGTCCACTCTGCTGGGGGGCCCTAAGCTGTGCTGCTATGAAGTACATATGCAGGTTGTGCACCCCAAATGTTTTTCTATTGCATATAACTGACTGTTCCAGAATGGGGGCAAATGGTTTATAAAATGGGCTGGTGAAACCATCTGGGCTGAGAATTTTGTTTAACTTTCATTTGGGTATAATGGAAAGGGCCTCCCTTTGCTGGGGTGTATAAGGTTTTGAAACGTTTCTCATTTGCTGGTTTCCTTCCCAAGTCATTCAATACTGCTTTTCTGATGGTCTGTTTATAGCATGTTACGTTGGGCCTGCACTGCTAATAATTTCCTGTACGATTGAATAGCTCCAAGTCACCCAGTTCTTTGTTGGTATTATCTCCTGCTTGACAGTGAGGTGAAGTTGTACACTGCTAGGGAAGAGCCATCTGTATCTGATTTTTTGTGCAATGAGGGAGACTGAACTGGTGAAGACGTCATCTTTTAGAAAGTGTCGACTGAGAAAGGTCTTAAAACAATTGCACTAACCTGGCGAAGAAGCCTATTGTACGTTTTGTGTGCTCAGCCATCATGTTTTCTCGCCTAAAATCATGATGTTTCAGAAGGATATCCCAGGATATGCTACAAGGGTCTTTCCTTATCTTTCTCAACCCCTGTGCGCTTGGTTAAGTTTGATTTTCACATTAGCTGTCCTCTGGAGTATCAGGGTGAAAAGGTCTTGAACGCAAGGTGTGATATCTTCAGCCACAGAACCCTCCATAAGAGAGTGAATCCTTATGTTACCACTTTGTAAATTAATCTTCCAGGGCTACACATTTATCATCCAAAGAATGGACACTATCTTGAAGCTCTTATTTCTCGGAGGTCAGCGACAGATTCAATTGTACAATTTGTCTTTTCCCTGCCAGCAATTTCCTTCTTGTTATCAATGATAGCTATGGACAAATCCTCACTCAGAATTTTAACATTTATAATTTTTGCGACTTTTCTCTGTAAATAGTGCTACCAAGCGACAGAGCATCTTGTGATGAGGCCATATCATTGAGCAGAGGCTGTGGGCTCTCTACTCTGCTTGGCCGATACATGTTCCCCTCTCCATGGCAGCAGGGTTTAGAGCAGGGTCTCCTTTTCCATTCCAGAGCCGCCCTAACACCACTCGGTCCCGCTTTACTGTTATTGAAGCTACATAGTTCCACAGTCCACAGAAAGGGAAGGCCCTTTACCTCAGCACATCAAAAACATCAGGCTTACAGACATTGCTAGCTGTACTGCACACTCATGGGGAGAACCGCTTTGCCATCGGCCTGCCAATAAGCGGTCATCATCGGCAAGTTGCTGCTGTTCCCCATCAGGTTCACTGGTGTTCCTTGGTGAGCACCTATGCCTGTCATGCTCTTTGAGGGGTTTCGGGGGGCACCAGATATTAGGGAACAATCATAATGATAATTGCTCAACACCTCCCCACTCTGCGATCATGGACACTTCATCTTCCCTCTTAACTGGCTGTGTGATGGTACGGTAGAAGTTCTCCCCTCTCCAATGTCAATAGGGCAAGGTGGAGCAGTAACCTTTGCCACCATATCTGCTGTACCTCCTATACAAACCGATATCTTAAGATGCTACACCACATGTCCTCACTCGGCAAGGGTGAATTTGTTCAAATGAGGAGTGTGCCCGGAATTTCACGAGGAACTTCTGAACAGTTAAGGTTGCGGCTGGGGGATAAAAGGAAACAAAGGTGAGCGTGAAGGTGCGTCCACTCCGGCCATCTTGGCCACCCCTCTGCTGGCTTACTCTTAAGCAATCTTAGCATCCAAGTAAACTAACAGCAGAATCCAACAATGTCATCCCTTTATTGTCAGTATTAGCACACCTACCCAAAGCACACAAAAGCATTAGTCATCATATGATTCTATTTGGTTTCTATAAACACTCATGCAAATGCGTTTATCAGCTCCTCCAGATATAATATTACATCACTAAGGCAGCTCTTGCCTTTTGTTTCTGAGGAAAGGTGGGTCATCATCATCCATGCTATAACATGAGCCAGGTTTCATTATTTTAATGACTTATTTTTGAGAGCTTCTAAACAAATGCTCTAGAGCCTCCAATGTCTTCAAGCCCCAGCAGCTAAGACTGAAATCACTACTCAAAAGTAGAGAGCACATTGCGCCTGCCCTTAAAAGGCTTAAGTCCTTAATGGGGGTGCATATGGCCCCTTTTCGGCATAGGTTGCTATATATTCTACGTAGAATCAAATGGTACCAACCCACATAGACCTGCCGAGAAAAGGAGCCATGCATTATTTCTATGCCTCATTTTAAATAGGTTAGACCCTGGGTAGTTTGTTTGACATGTTGGGCACAAAGCTGCGCAATACCCATCTGCTGCAACTCAAGCAGTTGACTTTCTGGTGAAACTTAAATCTTGTCTCCCCCAACACGTCCCTTTAATTACACCGATTCCAGCATGCGGTTGCCGGTTTAGGTTAGTAGAAGTGTTCCGATTAAAAGGACTGCTAAGCAATCCATAATCTGGCTAATAAACCTTGGCAGGTTGGAAGGTTGAAATGTTTTATATTTGGGAGTCGTATGAGATAATGTATAGGGGCTGTCGCAGAGGTAATGAACTTCAGGAGGAAGGGAGACACAGATGATAATGGTTAGGGCAAATGGAGGAATGTTCAGCAATGCAACTACCATTATATTTAATTTTTTTGCTACTTTTTTTATTGCTTTAGTTCATCAACTTACATAGAAAAAATGAAAGCTACAGAGGATATTCTACACACTGTATATCAGCGAATGACAATATTTCCCTGATTATCCATTTTCACACTCCCCATTAAAAAAAGGTACAATACACTTAGCAAGGCACCATGCATTAAAGTCCTCAATTTTAACAAAAATAAATATTTCACAACTGACCTGTATTTGTTGCAAGAATGACCTTTGCGCGTGTCAGGATCTCCATCATGGCAGATTCCTCCCTGCACTTCAGTTCTTTCCTCAGTGTCTTAATCTCAGTACGTAAACGACTCCTCTCGCCTTTGTCTCTTGCCTTTTTAGCCTGGGTCTACATTAGAAACATTTGTTATGTAGTCACATATAATACAGTTCTCAAATTACTAGGAACATGAACCAGAATTGGCAGAGTTGGAATATATGTCTCTAAATTACATACTACCGGTTTCACCAACTGGATGCTATATCATGTAATTTACAAGAAGGGATACGTAACCAATCTCTCTCTAAATAGCACAAAGAGTTAACATGTCTGGAGTTGAAGGCAAATATTTTGGAAGCCGCTGTAGTGCCAGATCCGCTGCCTGTGAGATACCGGCACTGGATGTTCATGGGAAGCAAGCCCTGGAATAAGTGGGGTGCCTTTAAGGCTTGGCCAGTCGCAGCTACACTCAGCCTGAAGGTGGGGAGCCGGAGTCGATGCTACAGCTCTGCACGTTAAGGTAAATATAGCAGAAGGAAATGTAATGTATGTATGCTTGCGTTTGTTGCTGTGCGTGTTTGCAATGGAGGAAAAGAGTGTGTTTTCAGGAAATTGGAATGCATGTGCACATGTCTGCCTGCGTGTGTGCGAGGGATTATGCGCTGGAGGTGACTGAGTGTGTGCACATATGTGAGGCGGAGAGGGGTATGGGTGTT
This sequence comes from Ambystoma mexicanum, assembly GCF_040938575.1. NCBI lineage: Eukaryota > Metazoa > Chordata > Amphibia > Caudata > Ambystomatidae > Ambystoma > Ambystoma mexicanum. Next base: position 974,647,106 of record NC_090934.1, on the reverse strand, counting down.
TGAGAACAAGTGTGTGTATTTGCACAAGCAAGTGGCTGTGTGGGTCTGTGGGCATACATTTGTATGAGCTTGTGATGAGCGAATGTGTATCTGATGGGGATAGGGCCTGGGACAAGGCTGAATAAGAGCACCTGCAAAAGGACATTGAGCGCACCATCAACAACCATGAAGAGGTCATTTTACATTACTATGCTGGCATATATGAGCATGCTCATCACAGGGACATATTGTCCAACAGGGGAATTACTAGGATTAAAAGGGTAGTACAGTCGAAAATGTTATTGTTTAAAAATAATGAAAAATATATATAAAAATTATTTTTTTACGTGTTATAAATAGCCAATTACAAAAGTTCCTAGGTAACATTTCTGGGAAATCAGCCTCAAAGTCTGGATTTTCATTCCCCTGGAGGCATCCATTTCGTAGATTCTAGCAGCCTCCTGTGTTAATGTTAAGCTCTGCTCTCGCCACACTAATCAAGATAAAAGCCCCCTACTGGGACTTTATGCTTATTACTGCCGGAGAGCAGAGAATGCTGGCAGACTGCAGCTGGAGGCTTGTTCCTGTGCTCTGGCTGGGTGAGTGCTGCCCTAGCCCTTATTTTCTTTCACTCCGGCTGCCGCAATCCTTTATTAATGAACTCGGGTTCTCGGAGTTCATTAATATAGGATTGCGGCATGCAGCAGTCTCTTCATAATTGCTGTCATTTTTGTATTAAGATTTGCAGGCTTCTCCGGAAACTAAAACGAAAGTACCGGCAATTATGAAGACTTCATAATTGACGTGTCTTTCCTTTTAAGTTTCCGTGTAAGCCCAGGAAACTTAAAACAAAAGCCAAAGCAAATATGAAGACGACGCTGCCTGCCGGGAGGCGGAGTCTTCATAATTGACGTGGCTTCCTTTTAATTTTTATGTGCTGCAGGCATGTTGCCTCCAAAAAAGGCATGCTCTGCTCTCTGGTAGTAATAAGCAAAAACTCCCAGTAGGTGGCTTTTACTTGTTTAGTGCCGCAAGAGCAGAGTGTTGTGTCTTGTGTTCCCTTCCTTGGTCCTGCATGAATGCTTGCTTGAGAGAATGCCTGGTGGAATGTATGCCTGTGGAATGTTGTGGTGTGAGTGCCACTTTAAGTTCCATAAATGTCAGTTGAAGCAAAGCAGCCTGTGAGAGTGGAGGCCGGTGGATGTCTCCTGTGTCCCTTCCTACTTACTTACCCTTGGACTTACCAGATGTATATACCTTGTCACTGAAACTTAGTAAAGAAGTTAACTTCTCTTACCTGCAGTATAAGACTTTCATTTCCCCCGCTACACAGAGCTTAGCCTTAACACAAGAGGCTGCTGAAATCTACAAAATGGATGCCTCCTAGTGAAAATGTTGAGGCCGATTTCCCCAAAGTTTTACATAGGAACTTTTCGAAATATATTAAAAAAAAATATCATTATGCCCAATCTTATGAAACAATAACTTTTTTAAGTGAACTACCCCTTTAAGTGCAAAGCCAATAGGAGAGTTTCTTTGTGAGACAATTGCCAGCATTGACATGTCTTTTAACAGTGGCGTGTCATCAGTGATGTTATCAATTATATCATTCTCTGTTTCAATTTCCAGTGAAGTCATTGATGATGAAATAAGGGCTGTCATAAGTGAAGAGATTAGTATGCTCTTGGGCTATGAGACAGGGGCTTGTAGTTAAGGTGGTGTAGATTGCAGCAACTGCTGATAACGGGCAAATGAAATGCTAAAAAAAAGGGTAAAAATACTCCTGAAAAAAACAGGAAACATCAGAAAACATAGCCTGCCGCTTACTACCACCTGCACAGCTCCCTGGATATGTTCGGATCAGTTGTACAGACAGAGCAGTGTCACAGAGCAGAGCTTAAACATAGTGACTGATCTGTTGGGGTCCTTCAAGGTAAACATGGTTTTTCTTTTAGTGTGTTGCGACTTACCTTAGCACACCTCAAAAAATCACTTTACTCCCGACTTCAACATCTTAACTGGAGCCCTGTGGGTGGCAACAACTCAGAATTTGAATGAAAGTATCCCTAACCACACACACCTTGCAATGCACAGTGTACATGACTCTTGGTCAATTGCAATGAACACCTGGGCCTGATAAACATTTAGGTGTCAACAAGTTTTCCGATAGTAAATAACCTCTGAAGGTTATTTCACTTCTATTACCAGAGAATTTTCTACAAGCAAAGGTGGAGCAAAAGTTGTAGTATTATTATTATTATGGTATTTATTGAGCGTGGACCTAGCTTCGAGAAGCAACGGAGCGCTTAACAGAGGTATGCACTTTACAGAGGTGTACAACATTACAGATGAATACCGGAGTGCTTTTCAATGGTAACAACAGAACAGATATACCGAGGGGGGCAGAGGAGAGGTGTAGCTGTACCAGGTGGCGGGGAGGAGAGGGGCAGGTGGCGTATAGCGAGTCAGGTGGCGCAAGGGTTGACGTGATGGCCTAGGTGTTGAGGAGTGATAGGTTTACCATTTACTTAAATGAGAAAGGGATCCGATAGATTTTGTCCAATAATAAACTACATGTGAAAAATGTAGCAAAATCTGCCTTATTAGTATATTCAGTAGGAGCAAAAATAATTTGCTCCATTATTGTTTGAACAGAAAGAAGTACATGTCATTTTGGAAAGACTTCACAGGAAAACATTGAATATTTATAAAATATTGACTTTATAAATAAAACTAATACTTACAAATGAATGATCAATATCCTTGCGGATGTCGGCGACAATATGAGCATTGTCACTGTTTGCCAACACTGCATCTAGGGAATGCCGTTGTATTGACTCCAGTAGGCGGGCAGGGTGACCAAGACGCAGGACTTTCTCCTTATATTGCACTAAACGTTCCACTAAATTATCCACAGCCACATTAGAGGGTGCACAGCATAAAACCTTTGAAAGAGAAAATAGACTGTAACCGCCATGTTCATTGGCAATGCTTACAATGAGAGTGAAAAAGTGATTTACTTCACTAAAGCTACCACACTAAAAAAGATAATGAATGTTAAAAATGGGAGTAGTTTCTTACCTGTAACTACTTCTCCAGCGTTGGTATCTTTCATGGATTCACATGCTGTGAATATTTCCCGTCGTCAGGCTGTGAAACTTCGGTAACTTTAACATATAGTGGTTTCCCTATGGAAAACATGGACACCTTGAGTGTCCTATCAACGACTTTATGGGTGCTTTAGGCTGCACCAATGGGACATCCGGTATATTGCCCCGCCTCGGCAGCTTCCCTTCAGATTTTAACCTCTTCAAACCAGGAGGATACCTGAAGAGGACGTTTGCCTCAAGGGAGGGTGGGGGGGCCGGAGGGTGCATGTGAATCCATGAAATATACCAACGCTGGAGAAATGGAGTTAGAAGTAAGAAACTACTCCCTTCTCCAGCATTGGATCTTTCATGGATTCACATGCTGTGAATAGACTACGTAGCAGTAAGAAGACCTGGAGGTGCAGACCAGGCAAACAGAACCAATAGTACAGGTAATGTAAACATCAACAGAAAGACCTTACTTTCAGTCATTCAAAAACAAACATGAGCCGAGCCAAAACCCCGGAGGCTGTGAGGCTTACCTTACTGGAACAGGTGTTGAAGCACAGCATGCCCCACTTGCACGTCCTCAGCATGCTGTTGATTCAGACAATAGTGTCTGGTAAACGTTTGCAGTACTGCCCACGTCACTGCCTGGCAAATGTCACTGAGCGGTAAGCCCGCCCAAAGAGCAGCCGAAGACGCTGCAGACCTTGTAGAGTGAGCCCTGGACATTGACTGTAAAGGTTTGTTGGCTATTTCGTGGCAAAATGATATTGTAGACGAGACCCATCGTGATATGCCTTGCTTTGAGATCGGCTTCCCCTTGTTGGAGGGGCCGAAGGCCACAAAGAGTTGCCGAGATGTCCTGAACGACTTCACTCAATCCAGATAGAACTTCAAAGCTCTCTTGACATCCAATGAATGCAATGACTTCTCTGCTGGAGTGGAAGAGTTAGGAAAAAATGTTGATAAGGCTATCATAGAGTTTTTGTGAAAGTCTGATGGAATTTTAGGAATAAAGTGAGGGTTCGTAGAAAGGAGAACTTTGTCCCTCAAGAAATGTAGGTATGGTGGGTCGATGACCAAAGCCTGCAGTTCCGACACCCTTCTGGAGGATGTAATGGCCACCAGAAAAACAAGCTTCCACGTGAGAAACTATCTCCGCCATTGACTCAAATGGTGGTTTCATGAGGGATGGGAGTACCAAGTTGAGACTCCAGACCGGAGAAAACTTCTTTTTTGGAGGAAAAACACTGAAAAGGCCCTTGAGGAAATATTTAATCAACCCGTCACTGAACAGAGGTGTAGAGTTGCGTCGCCACGTGAAACTTGAGATGGCCGCCAAGTGGATCTTGATAGAGGACAAAGCCAGACCCTCATATGACATGCTGCAGCGACAATCCTGAGGAACCCTTAGGTTCCCAAACTCTGAGTAGTCAGGAGCCATGCTGCAAGGTTGAGGGAGCCCGGGTCGTGATGCCACAACCTCCCTTTGTCCTGTGAAAGAAGATCCAGCTCTGACCCCCTGGTGAAGAGGGTCGTACACAGCTAGGTGAAGAAGGTTCAAGAACCAAGTCTGTCTGGGCCAGAAAAGGGCCACCAGAATCACCCTACATGGAACCCTGCGAATCATCTGAATCGTTTTCCTGGTCAGGGGAAACTAAGGAAACGTGTAAGCAAACAGGCCCGTCCACGGAAACGAGAACGCGTCCCCTCTGGAGTCCAGATGAAACACCCTGCTGGCGAAGAGACGACACTGCTTGTTCTCTGGGCTGCCGAATAAGTCCAGGTGGCGAGTGGCCCACTTCCCGAATATCCTCACCACCTGAGCGTCCTTCAGTCGCCATTCGTGCCGCTGAGGAGAGTCCCTGCTGAGGGCATCCGCTTGAACGTTTTGAATCCCTGGTAAGTAGAAAACTAGGATCTGAACCCTGTGTGCCAAGGCCCAGTGCCAGATGTCCTGAACCTCCCTGGACAGGAGCTTTGAATGTGTGCCTCCCTGTTTTCGCAGATAGAACATCATTGTGGTGTTGTCTGAGTATCTGTACCACTGAGTCCTGAACGAGCGGAGAAATTATATTAGTGCCCAGTGAACTGCCCTTAACTCCAGAATGTTGATATGCAACGACACCTCTGTGAGGGACCATAGGCCCTTGACCTAGAACTGGTCTAGGTGAGCCCCCCCATCCAACATGGAAGGCATGTGTAACGATTGTGTACTGAAACTCTGGTTCCACCAGGGGCATTCCTTTTACAATGTTACTGAAGTGAGTCCACCAATGCAGGTAGTTTGCCAAAGACCGGGAGAGGAGTACCCCGTCTGACCAGGAGCCTTGGGTCTGTGACCACCTTGATGCGAGAAACTCCTGCACAGGCCGCATGAACCGCATTAACAGACAGCAATTCGGGATGAGTGGGATGCAGGAAGCCATGGTGCAGAGAAGAGACATGAAAATGCGGACTGACGTCCCCGGTACAAACAAGCCCGCCAGGGACAATAGCTTCTCTAGCCTTTCTTTCGACAGCCTGACCTAATCGAGCACTGTTTGAAAATGAGACCCCAGAAATCCCAAGTCCCTCGAAGGCGTCAGAAAGGATTTGCTGAAATTGACTGCAAATCCCAGACGTAACACGAGCATAGCTGCGCTGAAAGATTCTGATGTCTGTTGACCAGTTGCCCCCCTGACCAACCAGTCGTCCAGATACGGATAAACATGGTGCCCTTGCCTGCAGAGTTAAGCTGGCACAGGCGCCAGGCACTTGGTGAACGTCCTGGAAGCAGATTTTAGGCCAAAGGGAAGTACCCGAAACTGGTAATGCTCGTCGCCGACCATGAACCGTAGATATGTTGGATGCCTGGCGATGTGAAAATATACATCCTCGAGATCCAATGATGCCAGAAATTCCCCCAGCTGAACTGCCCGGATGACATCTTGCAAAGTTAGCATCCTGAATTTTTGTCTCTTGATATTTTTGTTGAGTGGTCTCAGGTCCAGAAAATGGGGCGCCATTTTCCGTTCAGCTTTTTGATGACAAAGAACCAGGAGTTGGTTCCTTTTCTTTTTTCCGACTTCAGAACTTTCTCTATAGCGCCCTTTTGCAGCATCAGATGTACCACCTGACGCAAGACCTGTAGATGTGGCTGAGATCTTTGTACCGGTGGAATAGGGAGTTGCGGACGCCGGAACTCCAACTAGTGGCCGTTTTGGATGGCATCCAGCACCCATCTGTCTATCATGATCAAATTCCACTCATCGACGTGGTGTGCCACGCTCCCCCCTAATCGACTGCCCTTGTGGCAGTCATTGTTGAGGCTTGGACTGACGGCCTCTATGAAAGGAGGAGGAACATCTCTTTCGCTGTCCTTGATACGTGTTTTGCTGTGTGGACTGGAAGGATCGTCGGAAACCGTGGGAGAAATAGGTAGACTTACCATAACCCTTGTCCCGAAAACCTGCAAACCTTGCGTTCCCTGAGACTCCACGAAAGGAGCGAAAGGGGCAAAAAGAATGTCTACTTTGCAAGGCTGTCACAGACTTCGCCGTCTCAGAGTCCTCCTTCATATTCTTCAGCGCATCATTAATCCTCTCTCCGAAAAGATGTTCCCCCTCGCAGGGCATGCCTACCACCTTGTGCTGAACCTTTGGCCGGAAATCAGTACAGCGAAGCCAGGCTTGACGCAGAAGAACCACACCATTATTAACCTGCTTAAACCCAGTTTCCGCCAGGTTAATACTATGATTCAATGCTTCTTCCCCCTCACGAACCAAAAATATTTGCCTCCTTCCGCTGCTGCTCCGGCAGGTGGTCCAACAGAGGAGCCAATCTGTGCTACATTTCGCTGTCATACCGCACCATAATCGCCAATGAGTTGAGCCTTGACCGTAGTAGCCCCCAGCGTGAGGACCTCCTTGCCGAACGCATACAGCTTACGGCTTTGATTGTCGGGGGGAGTCGCACACTTGTGCTGGGTCCGAGCCTTTCTACCAGCTGCAGCCGAAATAACCGATTCTGGAGTGGGCTGCGACGTTCAACACTTTGGAGTTGACTCCGGCGCCTTCAACTTTTTCTCCAGGCGGTCCTTGATCGCAGGCTCCATAAATGGGTGGCACATTGTCCGCAGCCCCTCTTGCCACTCCTGCCACACATGATCCAATATGGGGATCAAGAAGACTGCCTTCCTCCTCTTCCCCATATGGTAAAAAAAAAGCAGTCTTTCTTCTCCTCCTCTGGGATGAGGCCAAACTCGTAACAGGCTTTCGCCATCATGGTATGAAAGGCTCCAATATCATCCGGCGGGAATGGCTGGGCCGGGCTACTCTGAGCAGCCAGTTCTGGATCAGTATCCCAGGGATCTATCTCCCTTTCGGGCGACGAGTAGACCGTCGAGAGTGTCCTGCGGAACGCTATCCAGCTCTGACTCCACCAATTGCCCTTCCTCCTGATCCCTTTGAGGTGGTTTGAACACCCTGGCTGAAGGCTAGGGCGGACGAACCGGGGAAGACCTTCTGCGATGAGGCCCTCTACTACGAGGGGCTTCCGGTACCTCACTCTGATTAGGAACGGTAAGCAAGTCCTGCATCACCTTCACAGCCGGAACCTGAGTTACAGCGAGTCTGGCATCCAATAGTCCGAGGAGCGATTGCAACATCGTCAACACCTGCATCGAGAGTAACAAGTGCGGATTCACCAGCCTTCTCTTCCATCCCCAGACGAGGTTGGAAGAGAAGGCTGCAGGCCCAAAACTGAAGGATCCAGAAAAGGCTGCTCTTCCTCCTCTTGGCCCGAGCCAATCCCATAGGACGAGGGTGGATCATCCTGAAGAACATCCATCGAGAGGATTTGCCACATTGTTTCCCTGGAAGACATCGGATCCACCACAGCCACCTGCTTTGCCATGGTCATCTGCATTTCCGTCGCCGAAGCCCTCGTCGAGGGAGGGGCCGTCAGCAGCAAGGTCGTCGGCGGGGAAGCCAACAGCATGGTTGTCGACAGGGCCGTCACCCATAGGGTCGTCGACGGTGTCGTAGATGTTAAAGCCGTCGTCGATGAAAGATCCCTCGTCAAGGAAGCTGTCGGCTGTGAAACGGTCGAGAACAGATCAGCCGTTGGCATGGTCTTTTGCACCAACACCTCCTTAGCCGGTGAAGAAGGCTGTTTGAACGAGGACCTGGAGTGTTGCTTCATGGACTCATGGCCCGAAGAGGAGTGATGCCTGTGCTTTGAAGACTATTTTCTTGTCGATGTCGAGGATGAATGAGACCTGGACTTCTTGTCTGATGTTGAGACCTTATGCGTCAGTTCCGCAGGCTTCTGCGAGCGAGAAGCCGAGTCCTTCAGTTTAACTTCTGGCGCAGGCTTGCCATGAGAAGGAGGCCCGACCGTGCACTACTCGACACCGTACCTGACCCCGCAGACTCGCTGCCTCTTTACTTTTTAGGTGCTGGCTCCGCCGACCTCGCCCTCTGGTGCGATGGCCGATCTCTTGGCCGAAGGAGTAGAGGCCCTGCCCCCGTGCAATGAGCCAACCTCTGAACCCAGAGAGGATCCTTTGTTTAGCCAACAAATGAGTCTCCGGTTCCAGTCCTTGAGTCTTCTGAGAGAACCCCCGACAGATGGCACATTTTTCGGCAGAGTGATTGGGGTACAGGTAGTACAAGCAGTCTGCATGGCCGTCCCACTCGTAGACATTCTTAAGGCCGCAGGTCTCACACGGTCAAAATAAAGACTTCTATAGACGCACAGATGACATGATGGGCTTAGAAGAATCAAAGTATCCACGAGAAACAGCAAGGTTGTAGAACAAACATGCAGTTCTCAGGAAAGAACACAAGGTGATCCCAACAGTTTGGAAGACGGTTGAAATCTGAAGGGAAGCCGCGGGGGCGGGGCTATATACTGGATGTCCCATTGGTGCAGCCTTAAGCAGCCATAAAGACGTCAATAGGACACTCAAGGTGTCGAAGTTTTCCACAGGAAAACCACTATATTAAAGTTACCAAGGTTTCCCAGCCTGACGACGGGAAATATTCACAGCATGTGAATCCATGAAAGATCCAATGCTGGAGAAATAAAGTTTACAGCTTTAAAATGCAGTGATCTTCCTAGAGCTCATAATCAGGGAAGAGCAACCCACCCTTTTAAGCCAAGCTAAAACCTGCCTTTTTTGGTAATTGCCTGCACTTACCCTCCAAATGTACCTCTTTAACTTTTCAAAAGTACCACTCTACAAAAGTATGCCACGTGCCTTACAAAACTGGAAACCGCCCTCCCTTCTTAATATTCAGGACAGATACCTGAAAAGGTATGATACTCTGTGGCTAAAGTCGAATTGCAAACATTTATGCACATATAGTCAGAATGTGTTCACTAAATGATGCTTCTGATATCAATCATCGGGAACTCCCTAATACCAAGTTAAACTGTACATAATAGTGACAACTGAAGAGGCTTATTTATATATTTATTGTTGATTTATATAACATCTATTGTAATACAATCACTTCAAGGTGACCTTATGACTTCCACTGCCTGGTTCGATCAACCAGAAAGAGCGAATCAGGGCCCATGTGCCACCAGAGCCAATAGATTCTAGGCTTGGCCAGGATTGCCTATTAACTCTGCCATGGTCCCAGCATGTGACAGGGGGCAGTGGCATTGCCTCAACACAAGCCAGCCCCATTGCTTAAGTCCCTCCACACCACACTGACCCATCATTGTAGGAACGTAACCCCTGATACAACCTATTATACACTGCAGGTTAGAGGACAAGATGCCACCTCCTCAATTCAGGGAGCTTAAAGCACGTCTACCCAGATCCAAACATCCAATACGGGAACAGATGGTTTCCCTTTTAAAAACAAAACCGTCTGGTGTGACCAGCAAAGGTATCACATAAAACACATCTCTTACCAGTTCAATTGGCACATCAAAACTGTTATATCTATGAATCTGAAGAACGTGCAAGGAATGCTGCAGGTCCATAGACAATGTTTCCTTTACACAGTATCCCAAACACTGATAAACTGACGGGTGGGTCAGCATTCCAACTCTTGTGTTCTCTAGAAGCTACACATTATGCCGGAGAAACAAAAATTCACACTCCCAGTGTGAGAAGGGGTGACACAGTGGAGTGTGTAAAAAGCTTAACCAATGTTTTTCAGACTCAGTGTGGAAATGCTGATCCCACCACAACCCTTGGCTCACTACAGGCAGCCACAGAGAGCAGCGAACAAGCAAGTCTGCATTCCAAGGTGGCAGACCAGCAGGCAGATGTAGGCTTGGTCACACATCCTGAACCAATATCATCCCCAGCTGCATGTGAAGAAGCTGCCCAATCTCCATCCTTATCCACTCAACTATCTCAGGTACAGACCATCAAGGTAAGACCTACACAGGTGGTGGGGGAATCGCAACGTAAATGCAGTCGGCCACAAATGACTGAGAGGAGGGTGTAGGAGCAAGAGGCTCACATTTGGCAAAGCATGGAGATAGAGTGGTGGAAGAAGAGGAGGCTGGAGACACTGGCGAGGCTGGAGAGGTGGTGGCACTGTATAGCAGGAAGGGAGGTGGTGAGAGTTTGGTGGAGGAGGGTACATCAGGAAAGGTGGTCAGAGATTGAAGGAGGTGGTGAAACCCAAATGCAAGGGTGCAGGAGATGGTAACATCAAGATGGGGACAGACAAGGAGCAAGGAAGAGAATAAGGAAGGCTTAATAAAGAAATCGGAAAGACTCCAGTGAGCATGGACAGCACTAGGCAGGACCAGGCGGTGGGAGGATGAACAAGACATGAAGAAGGAAGTTGTTGTCGGTTTACAGAGGTGAAAGGAAGGAAATTAAGGGCTCCCTCTGCCTGACCAAAGAACCCCTCTCCAGCCACCCTGCCGACAATGATCAACAACCCAGGCATGTACACAACTTGGTTTCAGATATAGTCAAGGGGCATGGGATCCGAACAAACCCACAACTAGAATAGTTAAATAAAAAGAGGGTTCAGGGAGCCTCTAAACCTGTTACATTGAGATGGGGAGGTGTGGTAACTTACAGTAAACTATAAAGGTACGGGTGGCTGAAAGGTCTGACTACCACATTGTGGGGAAAGAGGCATTTTCTTTGGAGAAGACCATCCTCACCAGTGTTATCTCTTGCGGAAAATTCACTGGTTTTGACAGTTTAGTGAAGCTACTTGTACATAGCCACAAAAACAATGAAGAAACATTATGTGGTCTTAGCTCGTAGGTGTCCTATGTGTAGGGTTTACCACTAAAAGTTACAGTAACAAAAATAGATGCTTTTTACTTTTTTTAAAAAGAAGGCTGCCTAATGTTCTCCACTTCGTTTGTTTTGGCCACTATGATGGCACAATTTAATATTGCTTAAGAAGTATTGTGACAGTGAGTGTGCATTTTCTCAATGTAATTGCAGTGGGAGGTTTGCGAGATGCATAATGGGCAAACCAATTTTTTTAACTCCAGGTGAGAACTTCATGTTTGGACTATTTCAGCAGAGCTTACATTCGATTCTCTACATGAAGAACATGAAGGAACTCCAACTTGTTCAGATTGGAGCAGCCACGCTGGTGCTGGCTTAAAAACATCTGACCATGTTCTCACAGTACAGGTCTTGCTACCTGGGCGTTGCACCATGAACTAATTGTGACACTGACTGAACGGAAAACTATCATTGTGCTGTACTGCCGACCCTGTAAAATCCCCTGGCGACTACTAAAGTGATTACATTTTATTGCATTTCTGAGAGAAGCTGAACATGGAGATATTGTCATGGGCAAGGCCGACATCCTTCTGCTGAGGCAATCCCGCAATAAATAATCTATCTTCTAGCAATGAAATGAAAACGGTATATTCAAATGTAAGTTAAAAAAAAGGTTGAAAACAGCAGTGTTTAACAGAGTTCATTTGTATAGGCTGCTCACCTACCTTCAACCCTTGTTTCACAGCTTGAAGAATTATTTCGACCACAGTTGTGGTTTTACCAGTGCCAGGTGGACCATGGACAATAGCAAGCTCTCTCTGGCACAGTGAATAGGACACTGCTTCCTTCTGAGAATCATCCAGGCATTTATTACGGAACTCCAGAGGCTCTGAGAAAAGAACATAAGCAGAGGGGGCCTGTAAGCCAGGGAGTCTGCAGTAGACGACGAGCCAGAAGCGTCAGAATGCTTCACCGCCAACCATTGCAAATAACAATCATGGTAAAAAAGCAACAATTTAGGTGACAAAACAGTCCACGGCTATGTGGTAATCCCAGCAATACTACCAACATGGGTGTGCCACAAAATCTCATTAATCAGAGAGAGTTGTGGGTCTCAAAAGTACTGCAAATTTGTTTTATGAAGAAGGAACTAGAGGTGGCACAGAGTACTTCCTCCACAGTACACCTATGGCGCTGTGGTATTGTTGGAATGCTCACATGGGCCTCATTACAGGTTTGGTGGTATTTCGGTGGCAAATTTTCAGAAATACCAAACTGATTTACTATTACCACCACTTGAACCGTTGGAATTACCGCAGGACTACAAGTGGTGGTAGGTGACGTTAGTCCCCATGTATTGGAGTCCATGGGAATTTCAGCAGAATTACTGCCGGTGGCATTTCTGCTGACTTGGCCTTTTTTGACGGTAAGGCGGAAGAATTGTATAGCCATCATGCAAAGGTTGTTGAGGCATATGTAGGTCTAAAGTCGAACCCACAGGTCAAATCAAACAGAAGCGAAAATTCTTAACTTTGAGGCCCTCTGGAATTTTCGCAAATGCCTATTTGTGAGACCTAGCTAAGAGTAGCTGAAGCGGGACACCCCAAAAGCATTTGAAAGAAACACTTCCCAGTAACTTAATGGATGAGCAGTTTAATGTATAAAATTGTGTTAGGCAGGACTTCCAGATTGCGGACAATTTTTTTATAGCACAGTATGCCTAATATGACCTACTAGAGGTCGGTGCCAAAGGTATAGGGTTTAATCCAAAGTCATCACTGATATTGTAACTGATCTTTCTGTATTTACTGCATCTCAAAACCGTTGAACGCACTATTTGCGTTCTGTATTTTACAAAAGGACCACAGCCAATGTGCATGCTTACTTTGAAAGGGGCCCTCAACTGAACCCACTCTTCCGTGCACACTTGCACTTGTTTCCTTCTTTCCGGGTCGCTCGCATCCTTTTCTTTTACTCTGAACTTCACTTTTACATCTGTGCCACTAATGTACCTTTTCCTTCCTTCTGTGCCACTAGCACTTTCTACTTATTTCTTACTTTCTGTTTCTTAAATCTGTCCTACTTGCTTTCCGCTCCGTGCCACTTTACAAATCTTGCTTTTCTCAATATCCCGCTCCAGCCACCCACACGCTCCCGAGTTTCTCGCTCTCTTATGCAAAACTCATAGGGTAGCGTAGTGCTGGTGAGCTGTCTCTACTGGATGATTTGGGTCGAGATCAGAGTCTCACCACCTGCCCCTCAGACATCCTTGGGCCCGGCACACGGCCCAAGTGAACGAGCAATTGCATGGACACCTCCAGCAGGGTCCCAGCTGCCTCACTCCGGCTATCAGGAGAGACGACTCCTTAGCCATGCTGCAGCCCTTCTCAGCCCCTGGGCCAGCGTTGCGCCCGCCGCTCTCCACCGGATCCTTCCTTCTGCAGCTCCCAGCTTTGTGGCTTCTCTGGTCCAGTATGCATTCCCAGCTCGCTCCTTCAGCTGTGCAAGACCACACCTTTTATAGTGACCAAACCAGTCAAGTGGAGTCAGATGCGAGTGGTCACTATTAAATGCTTGCCCCTGCCTACTAGTGGGACAACTTGAGTTATTTCTATGGTAGGTTGCCCTTATTTTCCCCATGTTATCCTATGGGTAATCTTTACTGAGCTTAGTTGCCTCCTCCTTGCCTCAGTATTTGTTGGAAATGGAGAGGGGGAGATGGGGTAAAATGGGAATTGACATTTACAGGTTGTCCTACTACAAGGTGATTGGTAAAGGATGGGGGGCACCATGACCCTAGTTTGGTAGTCAAAAGGTGATTCTTTTTGTATTGAATTGCTCCCTATGTTACACACATGCGAGCACAGGCCTGTACAACACTTCCCATGAGCTGAACTGGGGAAAGACAAAGAAGCGTTGGGATTGAGATTATGTCTTTGTCTTATCTTGATTTCCCCTTTCCCTGGGGTTGCTCTGGGATAATTGGTTTGTCTCTTGCTTGGGCTAGGGATAACGGGACCTGCCTAACCCATAAAGGCTTCTGGGATATCTTCACCTATTGTCCTGTTGGAATACTGCATCTCTCCTAGGGTATTCTCCTGAGTGCAACCCTGGCCTCCACTACCCAGGTGATCCTGCCTCGCTTGTCCTCCCCCCAGGTTTGGGATCCAAAAGCAATTGCCCTCCCCTGGCCACCTGAATAGAGGATTCTCGGGGTCTACATGGGAGATTACCCCTAGGTCTCATAGATGTGCTGCAGCTCCCATCAGTCAAGGCGGTTGTAAACTGTCAAGCCCACACGAGGGGACGGACACAATCTCCTGTGGCAACAAAGCCGCAGACACAGAAGCAAAGCAAGCAGAATATTTTACAGAAGTAAACTAGTTTGACACCCCACCCAATAAACGTATACGTGCACTTAGCATGATATTGCAAGAGGGATATAGTTCATTACCAGTTACCCAATAGTGAAATTTCAGGGGCAAGCACCAGTAGAGGAAAAAGTTGTGGATTAAGAGAGTGTGCTCAATATCTCCTACAGATGCACTGTGGCAACAAGAAAGCACAGGAAAGCCAGTATGACCGCATAACCATCCCAAGATGGCCGCATAGCCCATGCGCTCCAGAGACCCAATGCTAAATTCAGCAGTCTTTATACTCCTGATCGGTGTTTGGAGAAACAAATCTCAGAAACTTGGTGTTTGCCGCTGGTAGGGAATGCTTTCTTCACATATTACAGCCTCGGAACTCACCGGCCTGACCTGCGACGAACACCTGCTGCGGAGGCGGGATGCTGGTGAGAAGATGCCGGCACTGCACAGCGCAGAGGGCTCCCCTGCCTGAGGGGACCGGGAGTGCGCTGTGGCCACATAGCTGACCCCCTGTGCCCCGCTTAGGAACACGGTGCAGTAAGCAATCAGCGACCAGCTGAGTGTTTGTTTACACAGTGGTTCCAGGCAGACGTCCTGCTGCATAAGCCAAGCTGAGCGGGGCATTAAAGGGCTGATTACCTGAGCTTTAAGTGGGCCGATGCATGGTGCGTAACCGCGTGGATCTACTGGGCTGTCCTGCCTTCACCCATATGTGGCTGCCGCTCTGAGGTGGATCCTCATATTGATGTCAACGGTGTGAATTGGCGAGTTGGGGACACTGTTTGCACCTACTTCAGTGTGGCTTCTTTGTCTTTCACAAGAAGGACAGAGTGTATAAGACACTAAGGGCTACCTGCACTTGCTGGAACACAATCCCTCTGTCTTACTTGGATCATAGAGAACCATCTGTTGCTTAATCTGTCACTGCTGTGCAGGGGTACTTGAGACAGTGTCTTCCCCTTTTCTGCCAAGTAATAAAATGGCGAGCACCCTCTACACTACTGACTCCCCAGAGTAAACCCCAATACATCGCCCGTGCTTTCTGAACCTCTACTGGGTGCTGTGTGTGCAGGGCTGTCATCTGGTGAGCATGGATTATAGTGCCAAAATGATTGGGACTGCCACTTGTTATGGCCATTGATCCCTCGCCCTGACCGTGCTGGCGGTGGGGTAACCCTGATCTTCCTCGGAGAGCCTGGTCTGCAAGTTGGTCATCTCTCCAACTTCCTCCCTGACCGTTGCCACCATCTACAGGTCACCTGGCTCTACTACCTTGTTCCTTTCTGAATGGGCTGGTTTCTCCTCGTTCACGAAAATCCGTCTGATGAAACGAGTGTCAGCTGCTGCCTTTGCATCTATCTTCATCCCCTCTTCTCCACCCACTGCAGACTCTACCTCTGACCACGCTCTCAAGAACCTCCATCTTGCCATCACTAATACTCTCGATATTCTTTCCCCAGTCATGTGGAGCCGCTTGAAACATGCCCGCAAGCGGAATACCTGGTACGACGCTGAACTTGCAGCCCTGAAACGCAAGTGCAGGGCTGCGGAACAGAAGTGGCAAACCTCAGGATCACCCTCCGACAAACTGGCCTGTTGCCTTCTCCAAAGGCAATACTGTCTCGCCATTCGTTCCAGGAAAAGGGCCCACATCCATGCTAGTGTCTCTGGTGTATCCAACACGGCTGAACTCTAAAATCTGCAAGGAACTAGCCAACCCTTCTGCAGTCTCCACCTCACCTCTTCCCTCCCAGGCCCTCTGCATTGCACTGGTCACACACTTCACTGCAAAAACTGAGGACATCCTGACTACCCTTGCTTCCCTTTTCCACTCCCCTTCCCCCGCATTCTATGTCCCGCTATCCCCCCTCTACTTTTCTCTCCTCCTCCTCTCCTATCACAACTGATTGCATACTTCTTTCACTCTTCTTTGCACACTTGCACGTTTCCTTCTTACCAGGTCGCTTTTCTTTTACTCTGAACTTCATTTCTACTTCTGTGCCGCTAATGTATCTTTTCCTTCCTTCTGTGCCATTAGCGCGCTACCGCCTTTTACTTTGTTTCTTAAAATCGGTCCTTCTTGCTTTACTCTCCGTGCTGCTTTACAAATCTTGCTCCTCCTCCTCCTCCTCCTCCTCCTCCTCCTCCTCTCCTATCCCACCTGATGAGGTGTCCGCTCTAAGAAGGTTTCCTCCAAACAGATCCCCCCCCCCTGTTCTTCCAAACCATTAAGGACAATATTGGCTCTCTTGCCCCTGCACTTGCTGATTTCTGCAATCACTCTTTTGCTACTGGATCTTTTCCCCCTCTTCCCTCAAGCACTCTCTTGTGTGCCCCCTCCTGAAAAATACTTCTGCAGACCCGTCTTGTCCGGCTAACTACCGCCCCATCTCCATCACCCCCTTCCTTGGGAAACTCTTGGAGAAGCTGTTCTTCCCCCAACTGACCCAGCACACTGAGCTTGTTGGTTGCCTACACGACCATCAATCTGGATTCTGAGCATTCAGAGGCACGGAAACTGCTCTTCTGAACACCCATGAAGAACTGCTCCCTTCTCTTGACTCGGACTCTCCAGCTGTTCTAATTCTACTTGATCTCTGCTCTGCAATTCACACGGTCAACCACTCCATCCTCATAAATGGCTCCACAATACTCTTATGTATCTCAGAGCGGGTACTGGACTGGCTGACCTTCCTCAATGACCGTCCCTCCCAGGTTACCATCTCTCCACCCTCTATCTCCATCTGTGGCATCCCTCTGGGTTCCAACCTTTCTCCCTGGCTCTTGAAAATCTATGTTGCTCCGCTTGCACATTTAATTTCCACCTTCTCCCCTTACTTCCAGTGTTATGTAGATGATGCACAACTTTTCTTCAAACTTCCCTCTGATCCACTTCTTACCTCCTCCAAAATTCCTGACATGCTTATCTGCCATTCAGTCCTGGTGTGCCTCCAATGATCTCTGCCTCAATGCCAGAAAGACTGAGATCCTTCCCATTGGGACTCTTGCTTCCTCTTTCCTTCCCTCACTCACTCACTCTGGCCACCCTCTATGGGCTCTCCCCTTTCTCCATCACCTGAAACCAAAAACCTTGGAGTCATCTTTGACTCCTCTCTTTCCTTCCTCCCTCACATCCAGGAACTTGCCAAGAAGGCCCACTTTCAACTCCACCTCTTCAAAGGAATCCTTCCTTTCCTCACTTTCCCCCAGAAGCTCAATGTCTCTAGAGCTCCGGTACTCTCTAGGCTTGACTACTGCAAAAGCCTCTTCCTTAATCTACCCTCTTCCTCTCTACAACCCCTCCAGCTAAACCAAAATAGGGCTGCAAGACCTATCTTTGGCCTCAAGCCCAGAGACAGCATTTCTCCAGCCGTAAAATCTCTCCACTGGCTCCCGGTTGCTGCAAAGATCAAATTCAAATCCCTCTGCATCATCCAGAAGGCTGTCTGGGGCCAGGGACCATGCTATCTACAGCAGCCTCTCACTAAATACTCCCCCTCCAGATCGTTACGTTCCTCCGGCACCAACTCTCTGCGTGTCAAGCACTTTGCTAAACAGCGAGCTGGTGGCCAGTCTCTTTCCTCGTCTGGCTCCCTCCTATGGAACACCCTCCCCCTTTGTCTTTAGCTGGATCGCCTCAAATTCGGGTAGTTCCTCAAGACTTTCCTCTCCCTCCCTCCCTCTTGTGCTAAACGACACAGTCGCTGAGATTGGTGACCAGGGCCCTTATGTGTCCACCTGGGTTCTGGCCTCCCACCCCCAATCACCTTTAGCCTCCGCCCACCACCAGCACTTTCATTGGCACCCATTGGCCGGTGCCATCATAGGCCTTCACTTATTTATTGGCAGTTGACCACTCTTACCAAGTGATCTCTGCCAGTCACTTAACAGCTGATTGCAGCTTACTCCCTAGTACTTCCCTCTGTGGTACTCCTAGCAGTTACCTTCCTACCTCTTCCCTGCTCTCTCTCTGCACTTGCACGTTCTGAATGCTCACAAGGCCTAGTAGGATCGCCTCGCTCTTTCATTGTCATATTTGCCTTTCATTCCCATGTTCCCTCCCCGTTGCCATGCGGGCCCTTTGAAATACAATTTACTTGATGTAAAAGCGCCTTACAAATGCCCAATAAATACATTAAATTAAATTCCCTTTGCATTACTACAGATTGCTCTTATGCCGCTGCATTCCCTGACCCATTTTAGTAAAGATATTCTTGCAGCACATATAGGGGAAGACTGGTTCTGTCCCAACTTGGCGGTATATATCAGCACAACTGTATAGTAACCAAAAATTCAACTCGGGTCATACGTTGTGCTTAGTGTGAGGAGCAATACTGCACCCTAATGGGTACTTTCAACATCTCCACATAGATTACGTGGACATGATTCAAGTGCGCAATGGCTACCGGTATGTGATGTGTGCCCATTTTCTCAATGGATCGAAACTGGTCCATGCTCACACGCCGATGCCCTCAGTGCGGTGTTCTCACAGTGGGGGGTTGGGGGTGCGAGGTCCTACGTTCACGTAAACAAAGTTTTTGAGCATGTCACAGCCCTGCTGGGGATTAAGCATAGGTTTTCCTGCGCTTATCACCCGCAAGCGAATGGGGTTTGTGAACGCCTCAATGGCCTGCTCAAAGAGAAAATGGCTAAGACAAAAGTGACACTAAAAAAGGCATGGCTTCATTGCCTGCCCATCGAGTTATTCGTATTGTGCAATCAGCCTGGATCCGACCACCATTTAACCCCTCATGAGGTGGTGACAGGATGACTCATGTGCCTCCCGCTTGCTCCCATCACTAGAGTGCTGAGAGATGTCCAAAGTACTGCCACTATTCTTGGTGATAAAATGCGTGACTATCTTGCTTCGATGATGTCTAGTGCCTCTTTTATCACTCAACAGTTGAGGTCCTGGCTGGGGAGGTCAAAGAGGAAT
This sequence comes from Ambystoma mexicanum, assembly GCF_040938575.1. Lineage (NCBI taxonomy): Eukaryota > Metazoa > Chordata > Amphibia > Caudata > Ambystomatidae > Ambystoma > Ambystoma mexicanum. Next base: position 974,627,516 of record NC_090934.1, on the reverse strand, counting down.
GATGAAGACAACATACAAGTAGAACAATCTGAACTGCTCAAGCAACCATCTCTTTATCCTAGAGACAGAGTACTTTTGAAAAACTTTTTTAGAGAGTTGCATAAGCCACGGTTAGACATCCCCTTCATCGTATAACAAGCAACAGACAGGGCCGTCAAGCTAGTAGGGAAAAAGGCATAACTTGGAGATGTCAAGCCCTGCAGAGGTGAGACCCCTGTTGGCCAAAGCATAGATGACCTGAAGCAAGAAGAAGAACAAGAAGAAGAGGAAGAAACACAGCTGCAGATATAGAGATGATCAAGAACTAGAGCTAGACAAGAGCATATTGAATGCTCGAGTAGGCACATTGTTTTTTTCTTCACACTAGGTGACTACTACAAATACTTGGACTGATTTTCGACAAGTAATTTCAAACATGCACAAACATTAAAAAGCACTTCAAGAACTCATAATAGCTTTGGAACAGATGATACCAACAAAGATCTTGGTCTATGCTTTTCTTTTCTACGTTGTACACACATCTGATATTGACAAGTAGCAGTGTGCCCATCATTACTTTGCAAAGGTGCAATTTCTTTTTCAGCAATTGTGTATTGCTGCAGTAGTACGATACTACCTTCGAAGAGTTTAATTATTCCAACAAATGACACTGTTGAACATTAAGAGTACTGGTTAGTGGCTGTGCTGAATTTCTGGACAGAGCTAGAAACTAACAGATTTACAAGACATGGAATCTCCAGCGAAAACAATTGTATTGACATTTCCTGCATTCTGCTGTCCCTACCTCTTTAGCCTCTTTGCATTACAAAAGTTTGCATTGTCTCACGCTGCGAGAGAGGCAGGCTATCACAATTATGACACTGACACTAAAGGTACAGTTTGTAAAACATTTATTAAAGTTTTTGGGTTTGGAACAACTCCTACTTTGCCCTATAGATGGGATGGAGTAATCTCGATCATCAAAACTGTCCTAGTTGAGTCTGCCAACTCAAAATGGACTGTGCTAAAAAAAAACAATGCCTGCCTATCTCGTACAAAAAGTGTGTAAAGGAGAATATGGTTTCAAAGGAAAATCAGTGTTCAAATATAAAGAATACATGTGGCTGAGCCAGCTCTCCTCCCCACGTTAGACAGCACGGAGTAAGGCGGTCCCCGTAGGCAGGATGACACTCTGGCTTAGGTTCTTAACATAAAGGTAGTTCAAAACGTGGATCGAGGCCCGCCTGGCCTTCCACGTTAAAGTCTTTCTTTCCAGCTTTCAAAACAGTTCAACAAAAAAGTTTACGCCAGTCCACCTCAGTCGGGCTCAGACCTTTTTCAAAGCAAAAGTTCAAACCACTTGCTGGGGTTCTCTTCCCCAAGCTTAATTCACATCCTTGAGGGGTTCCTTTCCCCCAACTTATTACAATTCCGGTCCGCCTCTGTCGAGCTCAAACCGTTTCCTGATGTCAAAAACTTTCGAATGTGCGTGGCTTTTATAACAGTCGCCTGCAGGACCACTTCAACTTTCCTTTCAATTCGCACTCTTGTGTTGCTCACCCCAGTGCTTCTTGGTCGGTTTTACAGCTATCGTTACTTCAAAGTTCATTCACAGGTCTGCCTTTCTTCACGTCTCATCCACCTGCGTGCAGCCTTCAATTGTGCGATATAAGGTTGCAACTTCCATCTTTCCTTAACTCGCACCGGTCCTTCATGTTGCTTGCAAACTCACAGGCTGTGTATATGTTAAGGGTATCCACGTACTGGACCATAAGGGTGGTCAAATACCCAAATCTTCACTTGGATATTGTGTCTTCACGTTAGGATTTGGGCAATTTTATTTATAATAGTTCCTTAAAAAACAAAAAGGTTTTGGAACCACTTCTGTTGTTTTGTCATAAAAGGCTGTCCTCAAGATGAACAACATTGACTTTATTAGGTTTTCCCTTGAGGGCAGGTTCTTTCTTTAAAAGACCCCCTGATTAATGTATTTTCTTGGAGGTGGCTATATTTCGTATATCTGGAATCTACAGTCCTCGCGTCAGCTTCTTTTTTTATTTCTGTTTTGTTTTTTTCTTTTGTCTTGCTGTTGTTAATATAGAAAGTTTTTCCTATATTTCTGTGTGTTTTATACACAGTAATGATCCTTGATCAGTCCTTATCTTCATTAGGGTTGATCGTACTGTATTCTGACATATTGCGTTCAAGTATGCAGGTACAGTGTTGTGATGAGCCGACCGGTTTCAGTGGTAGAAGACCACTTTCACCAGGGCTGAAAACCGCTTAACCATTCATGTTGCTGTTGGTGTTTTTAGGGCTAGAAATAGCTTCCTTGCATGCATGCGGACCAGTCTGTATGGATACAGAACGGGGAGGGGACGGAGGGGACGGAGGGGAGAAAAGTGGAGGGGAAGGAGAGAGAAGACATGACGATGAGTGATATTGTGGCTACATCATTTGTCTGTTTTTCACCTGGTGTGCTGAGTGTCTTACCCCTCCAATTATTTGGTGTCTTCTCTTCTTGGGAGGGTCCTAGATGTATGGATGTGGGCTTCAGTCCTGTGTATATGTTAATACAACCACCATTCCTGCCAATACTGAAGCCATATCTGAGCAGGTCACTTGGGCTGCCCAAGAGTTATAAAAAAAAACTCAGCCGAAGCGCAGACATCGATCTTGAACATGTAAATGACTATCTAGCTGATTCAGCCTGCGTGTCTTACAACATGTGGTATCAGCACATGATCAAGGTGGGGAGAGAAGCCATAAAGGTGAGCTGCTAGTTGTGCTCTCTCATCCCTTATGCCATGAGTGCTTCCAGAACATGCATAGCTACAGAAATTCCAACAGCCAGAGCGCAATGCCTTATGCACCTACACCCCTGCACAGCTAGAGGCCAATTCCAATGAATATGGGCCACAGGACTCAGACAAAACAATACAATACATTTTGGACGGCCAAAACAAAGGAGAGGCAAGGATAGTACCACAAAGGAGTTGCAATGTCCAAAGACAGGAAAAAGGGAGACAGGAGGACTGGAGGATGCTGGGAGAGACCTCAGCTGCTGGTATATGGACAAGTATTCAGAGGAGAAGAGTGGATGGAAGGGATTGTGGAGTGCAAAGCACATCCGCTCTTGATAGTTCCAGTAGAAGTGCTACAAAAAGAAAATGACAATGGTCTCAAGGAATGGGCGGCAAGCAGCAAGCTGCTCACATGGGTGGCGAATAAAGCAGGTCCTATGCCAATCAAACCACTTGAGAATGCTTCCCTGTTTTTCCAGAATCATGCTCCAGTGAAAGTAGCAGTGAACAAAGGATGCAAACGAATATCGAAGACAGCGAGTATGAAGGTTGATACCGCAGTGATAATGGCTCACTACTGCGTCTGCGGGTCCAAGGCCTACATGCAACTACTGACAAACTGGGGAGGAATATGCTCTCTAGTACAGCTGAACACACCAGCATTAGTGGTGCCTCAAAAGGACATACAAGTAGAAGGGTTATCTAAAATGGAGGCACACAAAAGGAAGAAGACATCAGTGGAGCTCACAAGAGCGAAAAGAGGAAACTACATCTCATCCAAGATCGAAGAAGCACTTGATGCGATACCAGCAGAGCACAGGCTGTTCAGCAGAACCACATTGTTCTTTGCATCAGTTGTTGCAGGCAAATTCAAATGCCAAATGGCTTCAGGTAACCAGATTGGAACTGTTGCAGAAGATACAATTCCACAGTGAAAGGGTTCAATGCTATTAAAGAAGAAATGAGAGCTGTCCGACTGATGACCCTACAGGACAGGTATGTTCTGGATCTCCTCACAGCAAAGGAAGGAAGAGTGTGCACCAAGATCGGGCTGTCTTGCTGCACAAACGTGCCCTCCCACGATAAAGAGAATGGAACACTCACAGAAACAATGAAATTATCAGACCTGCATGCCAAAATGGAAGCAGTAACCAACCCAGTAACCAATGGCTAGTAACCAACCCCAGGTAACCAACCCGGTAACCAACCCCGTAGGAGAAGAAGGAGATTGGCTGACATATATAATTTCCTGGATACCATCATGGATGGCTACTGGACTGAAAGACTGAAGGTACTGATAACTGCCCTAATACTAATACTGCTAGCTTTCTGTGTTATTAGAGTAGCTGTGGCAGTGTGCAAGAAGACCACAGAGAAGGAAATAGGGATGAAAATATTGCTGGAAGTAGAGACAAAAACAGATGGAGAAACACAGTCTTTCAACATATTGCAATCACACCTGAAACAATGCCCTTGGTTTCCTCCAGTCACAAAGTTCTCATTTCACCCAGATCAGCACAACTAGATGGAAAGATGGGTATGGTGCAGGCAGGATGGAGACTGCTGATACATGACCTGTAGTTTAGATGAACAAGTAAAGTTTCCATGGTCACTTGGAAGGAGTGGCAAATGTATGGATTCCAAAGCCGCACTTGAATAGGTAGAATGGTCAAGGAAGTGTGGTTGATCTATCGACCAGAGGGGGTATTGAAGAGGGAGACTTAAACGTGGCCCTCGTTGCACCTAGCCTACTCTCATCTCAGCGGCAGAGAAACAAAAAGGTGTACATCGTTCCCGGGTCCCTCCTCTCCGCCATCGATGTATCGCAGATGCGAGAAACGTTACTCACTCAGCCAGCCATTTAGACCCTATTCAGATGACTTATTTGAAGAGACAAGCTTGCAATCGATGGAGCAAGTTGACTGATTGTAACCTCGAAGAAAGCCGATTATGTCACGACTGACACCAGGACATAAATGCGTAGGACATGAAGCACACAGGCATCCCTGCATGAAGATACGCAGACACTTAGATTAATTGCTGGCAGACACAAAGAACATGCTTATGACACACTTAGATAGACAGACACACTCTTGCTATGCAGAAACTGCAAACTGCACAAGAATGTATATGAACTGCTTGCTAATGCTTAAATGCAACGAACATGGGCGGTCATGTAAATCAAGATGGAAGCCACTATTACACTGGTGTGAATGGAAGGAGCTGAAAGGACTGAGAATGTAGAGAGAACCTCACAGGTTGATTCCTTAAAGACGCGCAGACCAGGCTTCCAGTGCAGCTACTATGCATACACTTGCCAAGGATGCTGAGGGGGAGAGGGGTGGTTTCAAGTTAACAGAAGAGATAGGACATCTGTGTGTGTAATAAGCTGAAAATCTTTCTAAATGCAAGCAGGAGAAACCAAGTTTGCGGTCTCTACACAGGTGATCCGAACCTGCAAGAAAAAGCCTATTCATTCGAGCCAGGCTAAGGTATCTGTTCCCATCCAACCGAAGGCAGGATGATACAAAAGTAATACTAGCTTCAAAGCCTAATGTTCTGGCGCAAGGCCTAGGAGATCTGAGATGGTAGCTTGTTGAGAACATAAAACACGTTTGGGGTAGTTCTCACCAACTTGAATAGTTGCACTTGGCCTATTAACTTTCCAAAGCTCCAAGGCTGAGAAGACCCTATTTGCCCAATCCCTAGCCACATTCCACAGTAACCTTACACTTTGTTGCATTACCCAATCGAAGCACAGTAATCCGAAATATTTGTAGTTGCAACATTTAGGAGACAGTTGCAGGAGGAGCCACTAGCTTTGTTTTATCCAATTGATGTACTAATCCCCTATGCAATATATATGTAATTTACCTCACTACCCAAACCTGATCTCAGTTAGGTTTTTTGGGTATATCTTTCTTTTTGTGATGTCACACAGTTTCAAAATTGGACGACAGCCGCAAGTTCGTCGAGAGAGTTTATTGGCGAATGCTGTATTGTCCTTGTCTCAATCCCCGTTAAATATTTTTGAATAAACAGTAAACCTTTTGTCACATGGTGGGACTCTTACGTTTTTTTTGGTGCTGGGGATTTCCTCGGCCCAGTTCCTCTTGCTTGTAATTGGGGAGATTGATAACCATTCCCCTGCCTTACTTCAACCCTATTCCAGTAGACCCAAAATGCCACTTTTCAACTCTCAATATAATCTTAAATGCTATTTTTGTAGGCACAAAGACAGCTCAGATTATTCCAGCCCTAACCATCGCTGGGTTCTGATTTATGCTGTTTCAGCATGTACATAGAGGGAATTATTTTTCCATCTATGAGACGGTTTGCACTGCCTTTTGAGTTCTCAGGTAAGTGTGGGGAAAGTAATAGCATTGTCAACTATTTATGAGGCAGTTTTACACAAGGCTATCTGGAGCCGGAGACCACCATCTTCAATTCTTGCTGACCAAATACTCCCCTTCTAGACACCTGCGTTCCTCTGGCACCAACTCCTTGAGTGTAAAGCGGGTTGCTAAACAGAGAGCCGGTCGACAATCGCTTTTCTCGGCGGGCTCCCTTCTGTGAAGTTGCCTCCCTCTCCCTCTGCGTCTTGAGCAGGACCTCCTCAAGTTCAGAAATAGCCTCAAGACCTTTCTATTTACCTCTTCCTTCTCCCCTCCTCTTCCTTGCTAATCATACAGTAGTATGACTAATGTGCAGGGCCCTTATCTATCATCGGGGCCCTGACCCCCCCCCCCACATCTCTCTTCCCAACTGTGGTCTATTTACTGCACTTGCTTAGGCTCACCCTCTTCACTGGAGGTTGCACTTACGTTTTTCTCATCTTGGTACTTCACCAGGAGCACTTCTCCATGAGGACCACAGCACCTATCCCTTACCCTCCTCCCCTCTGCACTTGCACGTTCTGAACACTCACAGGACATAGGGAGTGGGAGACAAACCTATTATCATTTGTCTGATTTGTTTGTACTGTCTTTCTATTATTTATCTTTGTTGTAATTCATTGTCTCCCCTCCCCTGTCTCCAGCCTGTTGTCCTGTGGGCTCTTTAAAACTGTTTTGCTAATTGTAGAAGCGCCTAACAAGTGACCAAAAAATAAAATAAATAAATCTAGATGCAGTAGCACAGCGTGGATAACATCAGAGCCACCATACCCATTGACACACACTGGAATGACAGTAAGAGCGCCATTAATTTGTACATGGAGTTGGACATAGATTCTCTTCTAAACAGCATCAACTTGTGGGGGGAAGGATTATTTTGTGTCGAACATGATTCCTTAGTTTTAAGGAATGTGGTTCCTTAGTTTATGTGCTGGTGTTGCGTTACCACCAAGAACCAGAGCCGACTCATGGGTACTTGTTCATAAAATTACAGCAATAATTTGCTCTAAGTCCTTCTTTAGTCTTCAGCATCTTTCACTTCACATGAGAAGTTCAGCAATTTGTGATTTCAGAGTATTCACCAGCTCCTTTGCATGGCACAGAGGGATGCAGGTGCCAACTGTGCATATTTTGAACAAACTGGTTATACTGAGCCGGTACAACTCAACCGAGCAGGCAGACCCTGCCGGTAATGGCCCACCACCCAAGTGAAGGGCTAGAGTGAACCAAAGGTCCCTAAAGGCAGGTGGCAGTGCCATGCAGTTACTGGCAGGGTCCACATGCCCTGGAGGGTTGAATTGCCATTAGGACAGGCGAAGAGGGTACGCAGGTACCAATGGCTCCTTATAAGAGAAAAAAGGAAATGGAAACAAATGAGATCTACAACGCCATGGGGGTTTGGAAAAGTTTGTTTTCTGTGTTGATGACGTTGACGTCATCAACACTGAAAGGGAACTTCAAACTTCTACGGTGTTGTGGATTAGTGAGGTAAGTTTTATTTTCCTTTTGGGGGTTGGGGAAAGACTTGTTCCTTGAGCAAGTAATTTCTCAGAAACTAGGCACAAAAGTTCAATTTGTGTTATTTTGTGTTCTGCTTTTCTGAACCAAACATGATGGAACGTGATGAGTAAGGGTTCTATCACAATATAAAAGGAAACGTGTAGACCTTTATAAGCTGAACAATAAATATGGATGTATGAACTACACCGCAGGCTTGAGCATTAAACCGTATTCACATTTTACTGCAAAACTGCTGGGGACATATGGACGAGGGTGCTATGGTGGTGCAGGGTTTCATAGCTCATTTGCATCCAATTGGTCCCCTTTTTCAATAGTTGTCTGTACTCTGAAAAAAAGCTATTTGCAATGCTTTCTGCCCTGCTTATGCTACTAAGTAATAGTTAATTACTCATTTCTCCAGCTGTTACTGATTTGTTTGTTTTATTCGTATTTATATTTGTATTTTGTTTATTTGTAACGCGCACCGTCAGGCACGGAGGCATCACGGCGCAGCTTGTGCAAGGTTAAAGTTACATACAGTGCATAGAAGCATACAGAATTATAAGCACGAGGCGGATGTACATACATAATAAACAACGAGTATATCAATATACATAATTTACAGAGCAGCTAAGCAAAATGTACAACAGGCGAGCTAGTAAGGCTGTGGTGGGCATAGCAAGTTTCAATGCTGATTGAAGAGCCATGATTTCATTTTGGACTTGAATGCATTAAAATAATCTTCACATCTGATGGAGATAGGGAGGGCGTTCCATAGCTTGGAGGCAAGGACAGGGCACAACAGCCCGTGGGCATCATGGCACTTGTTACAGGACAATGCTTAGTTACATAAAATGTGAAGTCGACATTTGTTACATAGTGAGCAGTTTGAGTACAGTGGTATTACATTTGTAGTGTGAGTAGAGCAGGGATACAATATATATACAAAGATTAAATTCTAATTATATTACATGTGTGTTTATATTACAATATACATGTTAGGCGCAAAGGACATGGTAGCAGTGTTAATTAAGGAGAGTGGTCTTGAGGTCATTGCGGAAGACAGAGATGGAAGTTTCAGCTCTGAGGGTGGCAGGGAGTGAGTTCCATAGTTTCGGCGCAATGTAAGAAAAGCCTAGCCCTCCAGCTGTAGCTCTCTTAATGCGTGGTATGCGTAACTGGTTGGTGTACCGAGTTCTGGTAGGGCGCGTGGAGGTGGTTCTTGATATAGCTTCAGATAGATATGTGGGAGCAGTGTTGTTGATGCATCTGTGTGCGATAGTGAGGATTTTGAGAGTAATGCGGTCTTTGACCTGAAACCATCGTGCTGTTTGTCTGGCATGGGATATATGGTCTCTTCTAGGGATGCTCATAGCGGCTAGCAGGGCATTGTTTTGTGTGGTTTGTAATCTGCGAATGTTTTTGGTGGAGGTGCCAGCTAGGAGAGCGTTGCAATAGTCGAGTTTGGCGACTATCGTTGCTCTGGCTATTGCCAGACAGTTGGGAGCGGATAGGTATTGATATTGATATTTTATTTCTATCGCGCTCATACACAAGTGTTTCAGAGCGCGGCAAGGGAAGGGGAACAGGGGAGAACAAAAACAACGATCTTACTAGGCCCAGTGACATTGAGAACGTGCAAGTGCAGGTATGGTTTAATGGCATTGTTAAGTTTGGTGCTGTAGGCTGACGCAGAGGCTATGGTGCTGACTTGTTTGTTCATCAATACATTTGCGTCAATGTGGACACTTAGAGTCTTGACGGAAGACGATACAGTGATGGTGGAGTTATCTATGTTAAAGTTGGCGTATTGGGGGCTTAGCTTTGTTATTGTGTTTTTCTGACCTAGGATACGGATTTCAGTCTTTTCCCCGTTAAGGCAGAGGCCACTGACCGCCATCCAGGCTTGGAATGTAGCATAGATGTCGCGTAGGGCCATGGCGTCTTGGTGATTAGAGGCCCGATAGTGGTAAGAGTACTTGAGTGTCGTCTGCATAATTGGTATATGCAACACCCATTAAGTCAAGTAGGTCGAAGAGGGGTTTTGTGAAGAGGTTATAGAGGGTGGGAGCTGTACATGATCCTTGGGGAACACAATTAATGGTGGTAGGGTCGGCTTTTGCTGTGTTGGAGAAGACCTTCATGGCTCTACCTTCGAGGAAGGATGTAATCCAAGATGCTGCTTGTTTAGAGAAATGGGCTGCCTGAGTGAGATGGGTAGTTAGTGTTTTGTGATCTATCAGATCAAAATCTGCTGATAGATCGAGAAGGAGGAGCAGGGCAGGTTTACCTTTGTCCATGATATGTGAGATTTGATTTTTTAGGTCTAGCAAGGCAGATTCTGTCCCATGCCCAACACGGAAACCAGATTGCCTTTTACCCAATATGGAATTGGCTTCTATGTATGATTGGATCTGGTTATGAGCTGCCTTATCCAAGATTTTCAGAAGGATCGGAACTGTCATTATAGGCCTGTAGTTGTTGGGCTGCGCTGGATCAAGTGTTTTTTTTAGAAGGGGACGCACCAAAGCTTCTTTGAGACTGTTTGGTACAGATCTTGTTTTGAATGAGGAGTTAATGAAAGCAGTAATCAGGGGTGCTAAATCATTAGCACATTCCTTGATAATTTTGGGGGGGGCAGATGTCTCCTTTGCAGAGAGATGGTTTGAGGTTTTTGATGAGTTCAAGGACCTCGGATTCGGTAGTGTCTCTGAAGACGAATTGGGCATGTTTGTGGTTACTACTCTTGGCTTGTGTTGGAGGGTTGGCCTTTTGGTTAGGGAGGGCTTTGCAGTGGTTGTGAATTTTATTTTGGAGGAGCTTTATTTTATTGAGCATAGCGGACTGGATGCTGGTGCACCAGGCCTTGTCTTTAATTATCTCACCTGAGGTTGCCGGGGTGTGACTAGTTCATTAAAGATTGTGAATATTTCTTTAGTTTGCGAGTTGGCCTTTGAAATCCTCTCATTAAAAGAGTTTGATTTTGATGCGATGATAGCTTTTTTATATTGGAGAGCTATCTGTTTGAAGAGGCCCTTATTTAGGTCACTAGGATCCGTTAGCCAGTTTTTTTGTGACTGATGCTTTTGTGCGCGCAGCGTTTGGAGTTCGTCCGGGAACCATGAGTTGCAATTAAATGATTTTTTTCTTTCTTACTTTAAAGTGGTGCTATTGAGTTTATGGCATTGGTAAGAGTATTGTTTTGGATAATCTCAGTAAAACATTCTACCATAGCATGTGCATATCAGAAAGTAGATAGCAACTCATTTATTTTCCCATTTCTCCAAGGTCTTGCGGTTATTACTTAATCTTTCATCCAGTTTTATCCATTAGCAGAAAAGTACTGGAGGCTGCACCTCCCATGCCCAAACAATGATGATTTTTCAATCAACACATTTTATTGCACGTTGTTGTCATTTACAGTATACAGAAATACAGCGGCACTGCATGTCACATAAAAAAATAAGAACATTCTTAAAACATACATCAAACTCCATACACATAATGAAGACAATTCATGAATACATGAAATACAATAATCTCTAGGCTATAAATACAAACACTCTAACTCCGTCCACCCCCGCCCCACCCCTTACAACCCAAAGACAAATGTTCAAAACCTTATGACGGTATTTCAAATAAGCATAGACTTCTTGCCATTTTAACTACTGTAGTCTTTGGCACATAGTCCCCTTTCCCCCATAGTCACGGAAAGTCCAGTCTGGCAGGCTCAGGACCGTACCATGCTCAGTATAGCTTACAAAGAATTGAGCGTATAGTTGTAAGCGAGCCAGAGCAAATGTCTTTAATCCCTACACACAAGAGATTCTCCATTAGTAGTATGTAAGAGGGCAGCGGCAGCATTTAACCAAACACATTCTTCATAACGGCTTGGCCAAAGTGCACATAAGCCCGGGAGCTTATATCCATGGTCTAGTGTCTTCTGCAGAATGTGTGAGGGAGAGCCCACATCACTGCTTCACAAGGAGATGTTTCACTAAAAAGCTATCTAAACTGCTGCTTGGTTCTGGCAGTGTGATAATGGAGTCATATAGGTGATTGAAGACCCCATGATCAGTAGCACTAGGAGATACTGGTGATGACCCAGATTGAAATGGAATACTTGGAGGCTTAACATCCTGGGTCAAAGCTGACATATGACAAATACCTTTTGCAGTTCTGAAGGCTGTCATCCTGGATACACCAAGGGTGTGGAAGACTTCTGGCATTCAATGAAAACATTGGGGAAAACACAGCACAATACATTAACTGGTGCATGTCCAAATTTGGTACCAGAGCATTAAGAAGGGGGTGTGGGAGTGTTGTGAGAAACCTGAAGGTGCCTCACGCCTCACCCTCTAGTCCCCGGGGATCTGTCATCCAGGTGGTCAGGTCATGGCCATCGCTTTTGGATCCAGTCCTGGGGGTGGACCAGTGTGAGAGGATCACCTGGGTCAGGGGTGTTCGGGGAGTGGGAGACTGGATGGCGAGACGCGGTATCCCCTTTCTTGTAACACCTTTATCTCATCCTACCAGGTAGGATACTTAGGAACTCAACCACCCCCACCCCTTCATAACTCAAACACTTTCTCATGGACAGCTTGCTATGAGAGAAAACTGACTAACATCTCAGCCGTATACCTGACATGTTCCAGTACGATAGTCAGGCAGGGTCAGGCAATTACTGACCATCACACACACCTGACTTCCATTTCACTTTCCCACACAGATAAAAGGCGAAGCACGTGAGCACACTCTGAGCAAGGCAAAGCACACGAGGAAACAGCAGTTCCAAAATGGCAGTTTAACACGAGGTGAAAGACGCAAAACAGAAGGGGATCGCAAGGTGGGACGTGCACTTGACCTTTTCGATGAGGAACCGTTACTTTCACAAAACCTTGAGAATAGAAAGTGTAAGACCAGGAAACTAGGCTGAAGTGAAGAATGCTGCATTGTGTGTCAGAGGTACCCGGGGCTCTCATGCGCAGATAATCAAAGCGGGGAGAATCTACTGGCGCTGTGGTACTGTCCTTGGCTCCTACAACAAAGCAGCGCCACTGAAATCAACAAAGCCGGTGATTTAGGGAGGCCGATAGCATACCATTCTGTGTTGAAGCCAAGGTTGCAAGCAGCATCATTGTATGGTAAATGCTGAAGCGAACAGTGTATGAAATGCATGTGATAACCAACACGAGTAAAATTGGAAAACATAGGATTGATTGAACTTTGAAACCAAGATATGATACCTTAGACAGTGTGGTCCGGCACCGCGTGCGTTCTCATTCGAAGGTCTCTGTAAGGTATCCAATTGACAGGTGGCAAAAGCGAAAGAGTGACAAAGGATTGAGAAATTTAAGTGGTCCTGCAACGGGTCAAGCACAATCCTGTGCACAATCTAAAGTCTTAGATGTTAACAGAGTAAAGAAAGTTGATGACAAAGTAGATAAAGCTGGCCTGAGCCCGAATGAGTGCGATCAGCTGAGAGCTTAGGGAGACTGATTGAATATTGTGTCAAAGAGGATCTGAGCCCAGCAGAGGGAGATCCGGGGTGAAATGTGAATCACCCAAGAAATTGGATACATGAATTGTATACATGAAAATCCTACGAGCATGGTGTTGAAGGGGATTCGAGCCCGGCTGAGGGGAATCCGAGGTGAATAGTGAATCACCTGAGAAATTGAGTGCGTGTGAAATCTTGAGAGGAAAAGAACATATTGTTTGTTTGTCTGTCGAATCAGGCCATCTGAAAGAAGAGACTTTAAAAGGCAAAGAGACTTGGCCTAATGTATGAACTGCACCCTTGTGCCCGAGAAGCCAGAGACTGTGCTAAGCTCAAGTGTGACACCTTGTCCCGTGTTCAAAACGTGGGAAAGGGAGGCCAACGGCCTGAATATCCTGACATATCATTACTTGGACACTTCTTTCTTTTAAAGAACATGGTTTCCCACAATAATTGTATTTAGAGGTAAGGTTTGGCAATAGGTTTATTAGTATAGGCCCTTTTATTTTGACAAGCCACCACTAGGACTGTGTCATTATTATTTGATGGTGGTAGCTTGCTTCCATCTTTAGATTTAGGATTAGATGGGCGTTTTTCAAACCCTTTTTGAAGTTGAATAAACACCCTTGAACTGTGTTCACTTGTGTCCTTCTTACTGTTGATACCATGCCTTCCTTACAATGTGAAAGACAACCATGGCCCTTAAGGAAAACATTAAATAATGACTAATTCAGGGCAACCAACGTATTATAAACAGAAACCATAGACTGCAAGGGTCTAACAAGCTGACTTTGAAAATGATTTGTTCCAATGCCAACTGGGTGGTTGGAGGAGTACATTTGAAAGGACAGAACAGCAGCGATGAACACTGAAATGTCTATGAAAAACTGTTCTTGGGCGAAACAGGGAAGGATCCCCCTAATTTCTGCAAACACTGATTGCTAAGAATGACTTGCAGGATGCAATCTGAATGCCAGACTGCCAACACTGTCATGGAGATAAGGACTGTGCCCAGAGAGGTGATTAAGGCAATAATTCCCAAATCAAGTGTCCAGACGTAGAGCCTTAGGGATTTACTGCATTACTGAGATCTAGTAGAAGGCTTCCAAGCCACGTGAAAAACAGTCATCATTTTTGGGTAACGGCAGAGGTGGCTTAGAGTGAGGTTGTCTAGTTCCACGGTGCCGATCTCAGCACTGGAAAGAAGTGGTCTTGATTTCCAATTGGGAGCGAACAGGAGTCATTCATCTCCACCTTCTGGCAAGAGAGGCTGTGATGGATAGCTTCTGGTCATCAGTCATTCATGGCTATTACTCGGCAAGCCTGATCTGCTGTCAGCGCTTGCATCCTATGCCTAGTGTACTGTACCATTGGCATGATCAAACACAGTCAGGGAACTATGGTTCATAGCCCACGTGCAGATGACAGGTCGGATTCGTTGTACAAATGAAAAATGACACTGGTTATATTTAATGTGCTTTAATGTAACCCATTATTTCTAAAAGCGTGTGTGATCATTAGACAAGCCATGATAATAGCAAATATAACATATCAGGGCATCACTTCCACAAATAATACAATCATATGAGCGATGAACATCTTGAGAAACAACGAAAATGTAATTCTAGTTTAAATGCATAAAAAACATTTCTACTGTACTCCATGCCAGGTCTATACACGAGACAATGCCCATTATTAATGGAAAGAAAAACAGTTTGCACTATTAAAGGCTTCCTCTGCTGCGAGCCCTGGTTGGCTACGAACCCTGGCATGCTTCCTGCTGCTTCTTGCTGCTTCCTCTCGTGAACTCCCCTACGGACTCTCCACAGCCCTCCCCTTCTCCAATGCAGTTTGCGTCGGGTGAACAGGATTGATGACCTTGTGCCTCTGTGCTGATCTGTTATGGCCTGACTCATATATTAGATTTTCTGACAGAAAATGGAGTCAGATAAGTTGGAAGATCGAAATGGCCGTTCTTAAAAGTGAGTAGGTCACATGTTGCCAATCACGTCTTGCTGCATGGGGTCTGAGAGGGTCTATTCACACCAAGAAAGTTCGTATTTTAGATCTTAGATTTCTCCAATTTCTCCTTTAGTGTACTGAAGCTAACAAAAGGCAGTCAGAAATGTATTCAATCACACTATCAACTGAAAGCCTGCGGTCTGAGAAGGCTAAACCAGGAAGCTGACTCCCTCTGCCTTCAGTTCAGGAAGCCATGTTTATGTCCACCCCGGTTTTTCTTAGCAGGCGGAATTGCCAAAGGTTGGAGACTGACGTCTTACCCGTTTGAACCCAGTTTCTGCCGCAATTATGCAAATAGCATTTTCGTTGTCCATAAAACCCACGCGTAGCTGTGCATGGTAAATAAAGGTTTGCCAATTAAATCGTGGGCCATGTTATATTGACAAGTGGTGTGCTTTTGCTGATTTTATAAACCATGTAACATTCCCTTGTGCACATTCTATAGTCTGTTACATCTGCCTTAACCCATTGCTTTGAGTTGATGTCATTATGGATGAGGTCATAAGCTTAATCATAAGGGCCGGTACCATGTCAACACTAGGGCGAGTACTTAGCCGTTTGGGAACTGGATAACCGGAAGCTACTAATATAGTGCAAATCTAAATAAAGTTCAAACAGAAACCTGTTCCCATGACATAATTCTATTCAATGTCATTTAATGGACATGTCACATTTTAAAACATACATGTGGCGGTAGGGGACCTCGGTATATTTTATGAAGAGGCGCGTGTGTGGATACTTCAACTGAAACCCATTGAACAAATCCAATTATATAAAAAATGTATTGTCTACTTACATCATTCAACAAACGTACACATTAGGGAAATATCGTTTGACCAGTCAGAACGAACGATCATCCACTGACTTAAACATCTGTATTCTTACTTCAACAACGGTTTAGAAATTGTGACACAATGATGATGATGCGGAGGAGACAAACACCTCCCTTCAAACTATAGCAGGTGTAGAGGTACTCATGGAGAGGCACAGGAACTAAACACAACCTCGATCTGGAAACAGCCCTTGCTACGGCAGGCTTGTGGAGGAAGAGCTGTAGCTCCTACAGGCAGTGATTCAGATAAGATTTTGAAGTGGGATTATTTTACACACTATTTTTTAAAGTTGGGGGTAACATGATTTTTTTAGGGAATAAAAAAGTAAGTCCAAATCCCAGTGGGAGTGTTTAATAAGCGAGTAAAAATGTTTTACTTGTGATACAAATATTTAGCAAGAAATATGTTTTGCATCAAGTTATTCATGCACATGAAAAGGTAAATGTTTGCCTCTTCAGATTAGGAAGTAATAACAGTAGAGCTTTTTCCTGTGGCCCTACGTTTACTAATGGTCCAAACATAGCCATGTGTTATGTGGATGAAAGCAGGGGACATGCTCTTATGTGTCCGTTTCCCATTTTTGTTGGGAGTATTTTTATTCCCTAACTTAATTTTTTGGAAGTATTTGCCCTTTTTTAGGGTGTAAAAGTGGCCGATACACCTCTTATATGTAGGCCTGCCTACTGGGTAACTGCTACACACGCACAGGCCAACTTCTGAGACACTGAATGGGAACAGGTATACCGCTTTGAAGGTAAGCAACTATATTTGTATGGGTCGCCTACTGAGGCACACAGAAGGAGTATTATAAGCTCAGAGGTACTTAGGTTAGACACTAAGCTCCCACCCTGAAAGGATAACATCTGCTGCCACCAAAAGGCAGACAGCGTGAGTATCTTTAAGCCCATTATCGAAACAAGCAGCAGGACCTGTTTAAACAGATAAATACATACTCAGGATGTTGTGAAAACCCAGCCCTCCACGAGTAGTACACTCAACATCCGCTACTTGATTCTGACCTCTCATCCATCTCTCCATTCAGAACAGGCAAAATCAGTGGCCACAGATGCCAAAGTTGGCCAGGAGCTAGACCAAGGCTAAACCAAAATTACTCTCCCTCTTGAGAGGCTTTTTGCAAGCCAGTAAACTAGTTAAACAGATAAAATATTGGCCTGCATTTGTATGTTTAGAAGCTGCCTCCCACAGCTAAAGGGTGGGAGCTCCAGGAGTTTTATAAAGAACCGATAGTCTTGTGACATTGTTTGTGTCACCTCACCAATCTTTGTGACCCTCCAGCTCCAGTTCCAAACTCCTCTCAAGGAAATGTCACACAGTCTAAATCAACATACCAAACCAAAGCTCTCTCACAAATAGCTTAGAAAGCAGTCACTCACACATGGGCCAACACTCTGTTACATTACTGACACTGCCAGCAATGCCCTGTGCTGTGAACAATGTGCCACCACAGCCACCACAGTTAGCTAAGGCACAATTCTCACCCGGAATGAATTTAACCATCTGCTAACTAGGTAGCATAGGGGCCTGCGTCCTGAGCCTTGCAGGTTTTTGGACTACACCATGGACGTTGCTTGCTAGGGATGAGGGCAGTCGTAGTTCGCATCTGGAGAGCCAAAAGGTTGCAGACCCCTTACGTAGCAGCTTCCAGAAGAAAACACTTATACGAATACAAGACAAACGAAGGGCACCAGCCCAACCCACCACAGCCCTGTCCTCGCATTTTATTTTCAGTTTTTGTGCCGCATTTTTATGGGGGTGCAGGATTAGGGACATTTTAAAAACATATTTAAAGGAAGGCTTCCCTACCCCCAGATCCCCTAAAGAAAATGCCACAAAAATGCAGGGAAACTGCTGCAATGAGTTTACTCTGAGTTGTACCAGATCCAAACAGACTGGTACTACACCCAGATTAAGGATAGAATTAGCCGTAGAAATATGTTTTGATGTGCATATTAACACCCCAAAACAATCTAAAATAACTTGGGGGTATTTATTAATTTTTACAAATGTTAAGCGCACAACACCCTCAGGCATCAAGGCGCTGTTACACCCAATTATGCACAAGCAGGGGGGCATAGATGTATCAAACACTCAGCACACAGTTTACTCTGTACACAGCCAGTGCTTTCAGGTGAAAAGTGTCTGTGAAGCTCTGCTGTATCTGGTCACGTACATAGAAATGGGAGATGCTGCCCATCAGCACTAGCAACATGCTAATATTCAAGGTGTATAAAATTATGGAACGTTTCTGTGAAGCAGCTTGCTATATGGATAGTTTTATACACAGATAGCAAGTAGTTTGGATTCTTGACCAAGTGGTTCCAAGTCTTTATCTCAGTGCAAAGACCTCTATCATAAGGGCAGTCCAAAGGAGCAAAAGCGTTGATGCGTTTGCATCATTCTTTTCATTAAGTCCTTTGCACCCTTCTCCCCTTGTTTTCTAAAGGACCGCTTAACCTTATTTACATCTTTAGGGTTTGTTTACTGAAAAAGAGCAATACGAATGCAAATGCTGATGTACAGATGTCTTTACATTGACATATAGCGAGGTCACACCTCAGCCTATTCTGAAAAACAATATTAGAAAAAAATATAAAATACATAAAAGATTAAAGGAATGAATAAAGGTTTGTTGGGGATGGGAGTTGAAACACAGATGATGCCCCATTAAATTCATAGGTCCAAAATACACCTAAATTGTCCTGTGGGCAGCACCTAAGAACAACATGGCTGAGCATTGTGGAACAGTGTTGAGTGGTCAAGACTTTGGCTTCTTTAACAACAAAGGAGGAGGAACGGCAGATGTTAGGGGTGGGGACAAGCAGATAGACTCTAGGTCTTCTGGTAAATCGGCGATCTGGACAATATGCTCCAATAGAACACAAACAATTGAAGGATCTTGTATTAGAGTTGCCAAAATCACAGCAATGGATTTGGCATCCTTGGCTTTAACTGCAGGTCTGCAATCATGACCTACTGAACATACAAGAAAGTAAATCTACATCTAATTCCAGTACAACAGAAAACTAAACTCGATGCTCGTTTGGCAGGGCAAATATGTTTTTTCGCCTAGAAGTCTCTGCAATTTACAGAAACACTTACTTGAGTCAGTTGGAGGGCTTGGATCGGATTCGTTGAACAGCACCGCAATGAGGTTTGATGCTGGCCCCGCATGATACTGATTTAATATGTTCAAAGCCCTACAGAACAAAATAAACAACGCATTAATGTCTTCTATGGGAAAGCTTTAAAACAAAAAGTAGAAAACGAAAAGGCAATAGATTAACTTCTATATGCATTTGTTCTTCACTCCATGCGACAGATCTCCAAACTTACAAACGATACAAAAAAGGTACAGAACACAAATACATTTTCTTTTGTGTTGATCGATTATTGGACTGTTTTTTTCAAAGAATGGATTTAACCAAGAAATGCTTTAATACAATTTACAATCTACGTATTCATCATATTGATTGAATCTTGAGAGATGGCTTGAGTTCAATGTTGTATATGTATAAAGTGGATTATGGTGCAGTTAGTTTGAACATACCTGTATGCTAGGTGGAAATATGTTGTCATTAGGAAACAAGTCTGAATGACGATTGTGGTCATTTAAATAAGAGCACATCAATTACAAAGCCTGAATTTTGAATCGATGTTATCTGCATTTGAAGTTATAATGAATAAATATGCTACTTTAGACCTTTATTAACAAACATTTTTGAAAACAGGAAGAGGGGGAAATGGAATGAAGATCGACAATGCGTTTTTATGACCAACATGCTAGCAGTACAGTTGTTTGTTAAATGATGTAATTGTGGTAAGACTAATGATCACAAATTGTTATTTGATGACAGGCATACTAATGGCCGATTCAATGTCACTTCCTCTAGAAAGTAACATTCTTCTTGCATTGCAAGGTACATGAATAGAGAAACAAATAATGGACTTAGATGTGTCATCTGTTTGCGGTACCAGACAGCATTCAGGAACACCTACGCATGAGTGATAAATATTGGGGAGTTCTGCCCGAATGCCCACTTCAGAGAACCAATAGCATAAGATCCATCCCATCACAATGGAATGATAAATTACTCAGTAATATTACATGTATACAGAAAGATTTGTTTATTTTGTTGCCGAATAATATTGCTCTTGATAATGGATTTTTCTAAATGAATTGCAAATAGCTTTTTCCCCAAGAAAGATTTCATTTTGCACGTGGCCTTGAAACATTAGTAAAAATGTTGTACTCGTGCTCACCTTTGAAGCAAGGAGACACAGAGCAACACAGGTTCGATCCCCGGGTCCGCTCTTAGAAACATCTGGGTATTAAGCACAATAACCTATATCATATCATACTAATTTCCATAAACTTGTGTGACTCACAAAAGCAAAGAAGTGTGGATATATTTATGTATAGTTTATTCCTGCACTAGAACAAGTAGACTGTAGGCCTTTCAGCATGACAAATATAAACTCCAATTATGTATTTGATTACAGTAAAATTACATTAAAAAGGAAGACCATTTAATTCCAATAGAAGTGCCAACCGCTATAGTGGAGTATTTACTTGGCTAGGCTCAGACTTTTTGTTGTTGCTATTTTCATGCTTTGTTGTTGCATTCACTGTATTTCCCGGATCAATTGCTGCCAAGAAACGTTTGGAAAAGCACAGACTATGTCAAATAAAATGGACTGCTGTTATTGACAACCAATACACAATAGTGAATAGAAACTTCCCCAAATACCAATATCTACGTCATGCTTGAATTGATCTCGAAGTCTACAACAAAACGCATAGGGCGATTGTAAGAAGCCAAAGCGGTAATTGAGCTATTTTTGCCAGTGACTGAGAGAAGGTGGATTTAATCTTTCTACTCCTAGAGGGTCTATACAAGTATGCTGGTCCGGAAATAAGGTGCCGGTAACATGTACCAGCACCTTTTCCGGACCGGCATACTCAGAGTCTGCCAATGATTTTTCAAGCACGTAAAGAATGGAGGGATTATATTATTAAACCCTTCTAAGAGTACTCATTTAAACAAGAGCTCCGCGCTCCTGGGTTGGTAACCACACACATTAAATTCAGTATAAAAACTAAAGACTCGGTTGCTCAATGTCACAAAGATCTTATATGAAATTATTACATTTTAAATGGCATCTGGTCAAATTAATGGAAGAGAAACAATTGCAATATGGCTTAAAAGATATATAAAAACGTATTCAAAGCTGGCTTCCATGTGGAATATGTCAAGTCAGTTCATTCCTGCTTACAAAGGAAACCAAGTCAGAGAGTTCATCAAAATTAAAACGGAATACTATAGAAATGTTCGCATCAGCATACCAGTGTGGGGAAAAACTAAAACGCAATATGTATTTGGCCTTTGATCTCTTGAAAGCGAATGGCAGAATATTTTACACAACACTGAATGATGCTCTACTCTCGAGGCCTTACAGTGCTAGGGGTTGAGCAAAGTCCTATCTAAGAGGCCGCAGTGACCTCAGGGGCTGGGTGCCAACACTGGCCGTGGGAGGTATATGGAAGTGCCCCCACGCTGCCCAGTCAATGATCAGCCTTTATGTCTATCAAGCCCTTTTTAGATGGGCAATCCAGAATATTGTGCTTTTAAAGTAGGTGAAAGGTGTCCTGGGAAATATGCATCTTAAAAACCCTTCTTAGACTATGGCTATAAAATGATTGCAACGCTTACACACCCCTTGGTAGTCTGCTCCGAGCCACTGGAAACTACAGAGACTGTCCTCTCCCGCTTACAAGACAGACACCTATGGCAAAATCCTACTCTGACCTTCGGCTAGAAAAGGAAATTCACTCTTGGGGAGGTTAGGGAAAAAGTCAAGACTACCCTTTAGCATGAGACCACCAGAATGTGGCAGAGGGAAAATGAAAGAAAACAGCCTCCAGGAAACGAAACATTGTTCGTAACTTGCTCAACAAGGACAGGGTGCTGTGGCGCTGCAAATAAGTGGACCCAATCGGGTTTGTATCCTTGGGACCCATGCAGCAAAACTGAAGTTTGAATGGCACGAGCAATTAACTGATCTGATTACAGACTCTCACAACCCAAGCTCGCAGAGTTCATCAATGAAGGAACATCAGTGTGCATAGCTGAATTGGAAAATAAGACACTGCAAACTATAGTGGGTGCCGGCTGCTGTATGCCATCTGGATCCAAGATGGCACTCAGCGCTAATAATGTCTCGGTGAGCAGACCGAAAGAAGGCCCTGCTCGCAGATCACAGACAGGTGAAAGCTTTGCAGTTCACTATAACAATCAACAATCATAATGCCCCCTTCCATCAGCAAACAGTTGACACAAATTCATCACTTAGTACTGTGAGAGGGAACACATGTTGGCTTAAAGGATGCAAGTAGAATGGAGATATTGGAGAGTAACAAGTTTGAGGAGAGAGGCATTGAGAGGGAGAACAGTAAGGAAGAAAGCGCTAATTGGGAGAGTAGCAGTTTAGATGAGAAGGGAGGGAGCGTCAAGGAATTAATGAGGTGAAGTGGAGCAGTCGGGAGGAGGAAAGAATATCATCAAAAAAAAGTGGTGGCACAGGTGAAGTGGAGCGGCTACAAGGCGGAGGAGAAGAGACCATCAGTGGAGGGACAGGGAGAGGAGGTATTAGAGAAATACAGGAACAGTTTGGGGGAAGCAAGAACATTAGTCGAAAGAGGAGCAGGAGTGGAGCTGAAAGAGGTAGAGGAGGAGCAAGCCAGAACAATAAAGAACCAGCTTAGATGAGGAAGGACAACATTAGAGAAAAAGTGAGATAGGAGCAGGTGGAAAAGACAAGGGCATGGCAAACATCGTGGACAAATTAAAAGGAAATCAGGAGATGTTGAACGTCACTGAGGTGATAGCAGAAAACCACCATGAGCTGGAAGTTACCAGAGGGTAAAACAGGGTTCGAAATTGCTGGGAGCTATACAGCGCCTGCTTCTAGCCTAGAAGAGCCCGTTATCTTGAAACCGGCAGCTAATTCTGGCTCTCCAGGCCAACTGGTGCCTTAGAAACTGAAATATGTGGCATTAACTGGAGTATTTGAGGATGTTAATAAAGAAGAATTAGGACACACCTAGGAGGCATTTTAACACTAAATATCATACTCAATGGGCAAACGGCTAAAGTAGCATCTCCTGGTAGCTCCTGGTTCCCCTGCCGTAGCTACTGCCTACAGGGTGATCGGTGATCCTCAACACCCAGGAGCTGGTTTTAGCTGCTCATCAAATCTTTATTTTGCAACCTGTAAAGCAAGACGAGAGAAGGTGGGCGAGATCCAAGTCGCTGGGGAGGATCCCAGTTTGTTAGGGAAGTAATACCAGGTTTCAAATTAAGAGGAGCTGGGAGCTATTTAGCTCCTGCTTCTAGCACAGTAGGGCCTGGTTAGTTTGAAACCTACAGTTACCAGGAGCTAAGTTTGGCTCCTAGGGCCACATGGTGCCTTCCAAAAAATGTGACATTAACTTTGAGTATTTGAGAATGTTAATAAAGAAGATTTGGAACACATTGAATACACATTTAAACACAATGGCTCATACAAAATGAACAAATATATAAAGGGGCATCTCTGGTAGCTCCTGGTACCCCTGAAGTAGCTCCTGCCTACTGGGTGATGCCCAACACCCAGGAGCTGGTTTTAGCTGCTGCTCATTGAGTGTCCATTTCTGACCCTGTAATACGCAGGAAGTTCACTGGAAGCCTCTCAAGGAAATCTCTATCAAACCCAGGGCACACTGCAGTCACAAAAAGGTTCTTAAAATCTCTAATAATGGACACCCACTTTGACAAACCAAGACATGAGGGTTGGTGGGGTCTGTATTCTTTGAAGAACCAGAACAACTTTCAGATATCTACGAAAGACAAGTCATCAACAGATACAGCCAAGAAAGAAGTATGGGGGACCTCAAACATCAGCAAAGACAGAGTTCAAGGGAAAGAGTGAAGGACTCCTTTAGCGAAGATTGATCCTTTGGAAACATCAACCAACCAAATGTCTTTTCTATTAAAATAAAAACCCTTGAAACTTTACAAATGTATGAAAAGTGATATTTTGATCCCTCCGTCTCCGACAGGGTGCACAACAAATATTTTTCATATTATATGGATTCTATTTAGAATGCACGAGTTAGGCTTTTTGGGGTGACCATTTCTGGTTTTAGTAAAAGAAATTCAGTTGCTGGAACACTGAAAGAAAGTAATATGCATGAGTCTAGAAAAGAGATATAAAGGAACATGGTACACGCACGCCAGTTCATGCACAAAGAGAGACATTTTTCAAAAGTGTATAAAAAACCATGATAATAAAGGCTTCAGATAAATACCGACAAATCTAACTTCCTAAACTCTGGGCAATACTCGCAAAAAAGAGAAGGGTGTTATAGATACACCTGGGTCTCCACCTTGAAAACCCTGCCCAGTTATGTTAATTTTTTAGACCAATGGCATCACCAAAAACGTGCCGTAAAGAGGAGCGCGGCTCTTTTAGATAGTGATCTGAAGAAGATCTCAGAAAAAATAGCGACAATTTTTCAATTTGGGAATGAACAGCTAGAATGAAAACATGGATTACAGCAAACATATAACTTCACTTGCTAAAAATACTTAAGTCAGAAAGAACTAGTTTAAGATTTTCTGAAAAATATTTTCTCGCTATGTGAAAGTGGTGGCTATAATATTTGGCCTGAAAACATGTACTGGAGCCCTTAGTAGATATTATGGTTATATGATCTGTTAGTGATAGCACAACGAGAACATATTTTATTCATTTGGAAGAAATAACATAAAATAACTGAATAATAGTGGCATGGCAACTGATTAAAGAAATTCAAAATATGTGCCTATTGTGTCCTTTCTTCTTCCAGAAGATCCTCCGTACTCTCTTGCTTTCCCTCCTTTCCTAACTCTTGTTGTCCATTGCTGACTCGCATCCCAAATTAGGTTCGGGGCGAGTATGTGTTTTAAGACTGTGTGTGATACTTTTAGTCTTTCAAAATGTATTAGATTTCTAATAGTTCAGTTATAGTATTCAAAAGTATTTTGAGCACATTGTTATGATTTACTACTTGTACCAGTTTTGCTCATTTTTTGTAAATAAAAGTTTATCATCCACAGGGAAGGTTAATGAAGACAGTGAATCTAAATCTGCAGAAATGACTGCGAAAGAGAGGCGAGGAGTAAAGCTTGTAGCATAAGGGACAAGAAGCTAAAACCTCCTAATGTAATGGAGACTTCCTCCCATCCTCTTCTTTTGATGCTCCGACCAAGAATTCCACGAAACAATTTCCCATTATGGCAACTTGAGACAAACGTCAACCAAACTCGACTCTGGGTTTGGTCCCCGACAATTCGATATTCTCAGCGATCGCAGACCATCGCTGCGTCCTTCCCCCTAAACATTCGGTGTTCAGCCATCCCCTGTGAGACGAGAAAATAACGGCATCATGGCAGGTATATGCTTACTTCCAGATACAACACAGTAATAACCAAATGGATACAGCCAATCGCACATATATTGGGTGGAAATAATGCTGGTCTCTGTCTCTTATTGAATCAAGACTCCCTGACTGTAAGCCTGGGTAATCTTCATTCTATGTCAAGACCGGAGGCAAGCATTAGGTGTCAGAAAATTGGTGGGGGCATGCCTGAGGGACTGCAGGCATCAGGCCTTGGATTGCCGCCACGAAGTACACTACCCAAAGGTCTCTGGGACTGGCTGGCTATGCGCGTGCAGGCAACAAAAACAGGGGGTTTGAGCGGGCACCGCTATATTAGTTTAGAGTTAACTTACTTACTTACAGCTTACTTATTTCCTCATGCCGTTAATGGAGTCACCAAGTAAACCAGTATACCAGTATACACTACACTGGGACAAGGGAAAAACAACAATAATGTCTGTTGAGAAAAACTTACATCAGACCTTGGGTCGCCAATTGTAGTGAAAACTACTGATAGATATTGAATTCATTTATATCGTAAAAATAAACAAATCAAAATAGCTGCGTGATTAGTATACCATCCATACACAGAAAAAATATATCCCATGCGGCTTATTTTTTCAGTGGCTTTTTAATTAGCAAAATTCATTAGTTTTGGAGAAGCAGAAAGAATATGCCAATGCATTTCGGACCCACACTTGGTCCTTCATCAGGGCGAATTCTATAGTACAAAAAGAAAAATAAACAATGTGAAGCACTCACACCATCCCAATGTAGTGAATTCAACATGTTAACGCTCTACATAGAGCACAACAGGACAATTGTTAAATACCTGCAGATGTATCGGTCCTTGCCACTTATTTATCACAGTGATGTTCCCATCATCATTAAACAATATAGCGCCTTCGTATCAAGAGTTTATATATATCCAGCGGCATCCTTACTGTAATGTTAATTTCCACATACAGTCTTTCAGAGACTTCTATTGAGGACTTCCCGTCTGTAAAACAATTAAGCGGAACAATGTAGGCCCAACCAACTGCTAGCTACACAGCTTAGATCTTTATAAGTAGTCATATTTAATTACACATCATTGCAGTTGGAATAAAAATATCACGCATACCTGATTGCACGTGTTGGTGTACAAAAACTCGTATAAGCATGTGTGTTACTATTCCCGTTACACGTGATGCCTGTATGAAACCATCCATATTGTTCTGCTACATTTTCATACTTAATCATCTGCATATGAGGATAGTTATACAGACATGTTGTCTAGTTCGTAATCTCCTTACCTCAAAAGTGTTGCGCTTTCTGATGTTGTAGTATCAGCGGTTGATAAGTCTCTACGATGTGTGATCCCTGGGTGCCATATTTAGTAGAAAACAGGCTGCTACTTGTTCTCATTCAAACTCTTCTAGTAGTTCTTATCGGCTCAAATACGTTTGTAACTGTTACATGTCTTTGCGGGAAGAAGTCGTGTTTGTACCCGCTCAGTTACGTGCCAGTGCCCCTGCCAGATATAAAAACTCTTTTTAGTAACGATGCCCAATTGCTTGCTGTGGGTAACAGTATGGATATACTTCTATATATGTCTCCGGATTACCTTTAAATCGCTGTGTTTGTCTGAAGGGTTCAACTCGCCGCAGTCTCCATTCTACCGCGGTTTGTTGTAGACTGAAGTAGACCGGAACGGGAAATTATATATGACAGTAGGAGACGTTTATGTAACGTAAGTATATTTATTAAATGCTACATTTACTAACGTAAACAAGTTACATGTATGAAAGGAGGAGGGAAGCTGCTAACTGTAAAGGGAGCTGGACAGTTGTGGTTTGATTGCAGCCCTCTCTTCTAGAACTCTATCGACACCTGGATTCCAAGCGTTATGATCCTACATACTATAATGTAGTCAGGCATGTCCCATAGAGATCAGGCAGCTCCAATTAGAAGGTTATAATACTACACATCTCCTTCCCTTTCTATTGTTCACAAACTATGTACATAGACTGACGGACAATTGTTCTAGCTGGTTCATGTAAATTCCACATAGTCTTCCATCCTTTTCGGCAAACGATAAGATCTGCCGGATCTGGACATGCCTCCATCATATCTGGAGGTAGTTGGCAAGGAAAATTGAGGTTGTTCAGATTTGCCATCACATTTCTTCTTAACAGTACTATAACAATCACTCTTCACCCCACCGTTCACATTTCTAGAAATTCTAACATTTCTGTCCCTCTTCTGCCCTACATTTCTCTTTTCTTTCTCGTTAAGAACCTTACTTTCACACATCCAAATTCTTTCCACATTCCATATCCTTTTATCCTCTGTTCTGACAGCATGGCGAAAAGCCTCTATTACCTTAATGGGTTTGGACCATTTGCATGGTCCACTTCTTAGAGCAGGAGGAAGTAACACCTTGACCAACTTACCAACAGCCGTAGACATATCATATTTGTTGTTACATACCTTCTTATCATAATTTATCTTGTTTCTCTTTTGCATTTCCCTAATTTTTTTTTTGTTGCATTTACTAGATCCTTCTCTATTTCCTTACTCTCTTTGATAAGCCAAATGGGAGCCAATTTGGTGTTTGCTTTCCTTCCCCTACTATGCTCAAAGGGAGAAATACCTGTACTGGTATGTGGTGTAAAACGATGTGCAATTACTTTCTCCCTGACAGCATCTTCCCAATCCATCCCATTGGCCCAAGCCATCCTGATGGTTTCTTTCAAGATTTTATTAAAACGTTCCACTAATCCATTAGTTTGGGGATGGTAAATGGAGCTGGTCTTATGCTCAATGGCAAATTTTTTACAGAAGTCTGCCACTTCTTTAGACTTAAATTGAGTACCGTTGTCGGAAAGAATACTTCCTGGATACCCTTCCCTCTCACATATATTTGATAAAAATTCAACCACAGTTTTGCCCGTGACACTAGAGGTAATTAAAATCTCTACCCACCTGGTGAGGAGGTCTATGACTACCAAACAATATTTTTGTACACCTTTACAACATATGGGACCTAAAACATCCATACTTATATCCCTCCAAGCACTATTGGGAATGTCGGTAATAACCATTGGTTGCCTGGAACCCACACACTTTTTCTCATCATCACAACAAAGGATACATTCCCTAATATATCGCTCAATCTGCAGATCGCAGCCAGGCCACCAATAGTCATTCCTAATTCTTTGTTTGGTCTTTATTACTCCTTGATGACCCTCATGTCCTAGTTCTATAATCTTTGAACGCAGATCCGTCGGAGGAATGACTTTATCTCCTCTCATCATAAAATCCCCGTGTACATGAAGTTCATCTGCAACAGGCCAAAAAACACTTAAGTTGGCTTCTTCAAATTTAGATTTCTTCATACACTCATGACTTTGAATTAAATTTTTCAATTTCTTGATGTTATGATCATTTGATTCGGCATGATCCCAATCATCCTTTGATATGGAAGAAGTTTCCACGCAGAAGACAACTTCCATGTCTTCATCTTCATCGACCACCTCAGAAATGTTAGTTAAGCGAGATAAGCAATCAGCAGACACATTCTTTATTCCTGGAACATATGTCACAGTGTATTTGAACTCTTGCAGCATCATGACCCATCTTCTCATCCTGTTGGAAACTTTATTAAGACCCTTTGACATGAATACTTGAGTTAAAGGCTTATGATCAGTTCGAAACTCAACCTGGTTTCCCCATATAAAGCTTCTAAACTTGTCAGCTGCCCACTTGATGGCTAAAGCTTCCTTCTCTATAGTGGCATATGAAATCTCTGCTCCCTTGAGTAATCTCGATGCAAAAGCAATTATAGCTTCGTGCCCATCCTTCTCTTGGGACAACACAGCCCCTAGGCCTACGTTGCTGGCATCCGTAGTGATGATAATCTTGTCACTGGTACTAAAATTCTTTAATGCAGGAGCAGAATTTATCGAATTCATCTTCACATTCTTCATTCCATTCAAACAATTTCTTCTTAAGTGCCTCTCGTAATGGAACAGTATGGATAGCAAAATCCTTGACAAATTTAGAATAGTACTCAGCCATACCAATAAATGTACGAATCTCATCCTGGTTACTCGGGCTCGGCATTTCCACAATGGTGTTGACTAATTGTGGTTTCGGAAAAATTCCTTCTGCTGTAATTTTATGTCCCAAATATTCAATTTCTGTGCAATTTATCTTGCATTTGTCCTTGCTTAAAGTCATGCCTGCATCGCATAATTTTTTACATACATGTAATAGTCTCTCGTCATGTAGTTCTTGAGTGATAGCATGAATCAATATATCATCTTGAAAACAAATCACACCTTTGGTATCTTTGAACATCCCATGCATCACCTTCTGGAACACTGATGCTGCTGACACTAATCCGAACGGCATTCTTTTAAATTGATACAAACCATCAGGAGTTATGAACGCAGTCAATTTCCTTGAACTTGTGTGAAGTTTGATTTGATGGTAAGCAGATGTTAAGTCAAGAGTTGAAAATATTTTAGAAGGTCCAATGGTAGACACAATTTCTTGTATATTTGGTAACGGATGCCGATCAGGTTTGACACATTTGTTTAACTCACGTAGGTCAACGCAAATTCTAAGTTTTCCAGATTTTTTCCGTATCACAACAAGTGGTGAAACCCATTCACTGGCATCAATACTTTCTATGATTCCATCTTCTTCCATTTTCCTTATTTCCTTACTGACTTCCTCTCGTACAGCTAACGGAATGTTTCTTAATCTTTGAGCTATAGGTTTTTGGTCTGGTTTGAGTAATATCTGATGAGTATAACCTTGCAGACATCCTATTTTATCTCGGAAAACCTTTAGCAAACCAGCTTTACCTATAACATTGCCACCATTACTTGATTCAGAATTGCTACCACTTATAGACAAAACTGATTCCGAGCTGGTGGAATCCACTTTCACTCGTAATTTACTCTGGTGGGTCCAACTGAGCAGGGCAGTTTTCCCTTCACCAGTGATGTATATCTTGCCTTTGGCAACTCTGTTCTTAAATTTCAACTTTCCCCAATGCCAACCAATGACATTGATCTTCACACCTCCATATGCTCTTGGATTGATATCTGTCTCATGTAAAAACTCATGTTTATTTTTGTTCCAAAATTGTCTTGGCAGAAGCGTATATTTTGCACCAGTATCAACCATCATACATACTTCATTTCCGTCAATAGACACCATGGCCCTGGGACTTTCCAACACTTCTTCATCGTCATCATCATCAGTTATGGTGCATACACAATCTTCTTGAATTTCTCTCTCACTGCGATCACTATCAGAATTGTCTCCTATCCAGTTCATGGCATTGTCACGTGATCTGCAACATTTAGAGAAGTGACCCTTCCCTTTGCACTTGCTACAAATGATCTTTAGTGCTGGACAGTCCGGGTCATCAGCCCAATGATTTACATTTCCGCATCTATAACACCTTCCTTGGCGTTTTCTTCCCACTTTCCTTGATTGATTCTCTGGAATGTTTTTTTTAGAAACTTCGTATGATGGCCCTTTTTGACTATATTTGCTTGACCCTTTGTCCGTCTTCGACAAATTGTATTGTTTTGTGACAGATCTCCTTTTAATGATATCATTGTTGATCATGGAAATTGACTCCTCATCAAGTGTATCATGCGTTTTACTATTGGTGCTTCCTATCTTTACTTGTTTCATCTTATTTTCTAATTCTTTAACACACTCTTCAGTGTGTTCTACTTCTTTTGCCACTCGGAGAACAATGTCAAGAGAAGGATCACTTTCCGACCACAGTCTTTCCCTCACTTTGCTACTGCGACACTCTAACATAAATTGGTCTCTGAGTCTCTCATCCAGTTGCTCATTGAAATTGCATGACTTTGCTAATTTCCTCAAAGCAGTGACAAACTTTTCCACACTTTCTCCCTCCTCCTGTGTGCGTTTGCCGAACTTGTAACGTTCTAAAATTATGCTCACTTTCTTTTCAAAGTGTTTGTCAATTTTTTTTTACAGCTCGCTGGTATTCATTTAGATCCACACTCTCCTGTTCTGGTAATTCTGGAAGTGTTTCATATTTTTCTTGTCCAACCGGACCTAAACAGTGCAAGAGTAATGATTTCCTCTTTTCTGCGCCACAATTGGGACCACAAATCACACCTGCATAATGTTCAAAGGATTTTATCCACCTCTTCCAAGGCAAGGCAGGTTCATCAGTGCTGGGCATAAAGAAAGCAGGCGGAGGCACACTGCTAAACGCCATGACAACTTGGTTGGAATTTGTGCAAGCTCACAATCTGCAAAAAAAAACTGTATGTGGGGCACAGTAATGTCCAGAAAACGTGATGTACTCAGCTCATCCTATATAATACCTATCATTGTGCATGTATTTATTTTGATTGAGTAACTGTGTTCAACCACCTCCTGTCAGTAGAGAAATGGATCCTCAGTACCATTTACAGGGTTAATATTCACTTGTATAGTGCTCAACATCAACGATTCCTTGAACTTGTAATGTAAGCCCCAGCGAGTAATATGCCCCTGATGATGACGTCGGTACTTTATTTGCTTCCAATGCACAGGTTTGCATTGGAGAAAGCGAACAAAAAAAACAGCGTACTGTCCCTTTAATGACTCCTTCCTTCTTCGGTGCATTCAACGCATGCGCGAACTTGGATGAACAGTGTCCACGGAGGAAACCGAAGGAAAGGCTGAGGCAGTTTGGTAACGTATAGCGCGGCCCAGCACATCGATCGAGTTTCACATAAAAGAAAGGCTGGCACAACTTGGTAATGTGCAGCGCAGCCCAGCACATCAATCGAGTTCCTCCTATGCCTTAATGAAGCGATTGGGACGCAGCGCCAGGATGATGCATTGGGGCGAAATGCCGAGCGTTACCTTCAGGATCTGGAAGACGGAGCCGCTGCTACACCCGGGCATGAGCGGAGCAGCTCCGTATACATGGATGAAGTACGAATCCCATCCT
Organism: Ambystoma mexicanum; assembly: GCF_040938575.1. Taxonomy (NCBI): domain Eukaryota; kingdom Metazoa; phylum Chordata; class Amphibia; order Caudata; family Ambystomatidae; genus Ambystoma; species Ambystoma mexicanum. The sequence continues at coordinate 974,595,017 of NC_090934.1, read as the reverse complement.
CGTCGCCAATGAAGTAGACCGGAACGGGAAATTATATATGACAGTAGGAGACGTTTATGTAACGTAAGTATATTTATTAAATGCTACATTTACTAACGTAAACAAGTTACATGTATGAAAGGAGGAGGGAAGCTGCTAACTGTAAAGGGAGCTGGACAGTTGTGGTTTGATTGCAGCCCTCTCTTCTAGAACTCTATCGACACCTGGATTCCAAGCGTTATGATCCTACATACTATAATGTAGTCAGGCATGTCCCATAGAGATCAGGCAGCTCCAATTAGAAGGTTATAATACTACATAGACGAACACAGACGTTACCATGGCTATGCGCGTGCAGGCAACAGCTGTGGGCAATTGGCTGGTACTCATTTAAAGCCACCGCCTGCCTGTGCCAGGTATGGATTATTGAAAATCTTGCACGGGGTTGTGGCACATTGGAGCAAGGCAGAGGACCGGAGCAGGCACAGAGAGCACTGAGGGGAGAACGAGGACGCGGGCCATGAGGCGGTGACACTGTTAGGCTCTGGTATTATACGGTAGTCTACAGCAGAATCCGGGCGGCCTCACGGGGCTCCCGGACTTCAGTTACGTGCTTGCGCCGTTTACTCCATATACTCCTTTGACCACACGTTCCTAGCACACGTGAGGTAATTGCTACACGTAACGGACACTTATGCTCATGTTTCGTTGTGTTTCCACTTATGAACTTGCATATTGCTTAGAACTCAGTGTCAAACACGTTTCCAAAACGGAGAGTGTGAAGTAAAGACACGTTAATAAGCCAGTGCAGGCAAAGTTAGGGGAAAGACCTGTGTGCTTGAAACATGTTAAGCGTTCGTTTTATCCTTTCAGGCCACGCTTTGCCGGTCAGGCCCCGAGTCATGTGAATCACGTGGGGCGATTCTCCAGCTGTATGTTCCATTACGCTTGCTATGTTCATTCAATGTTGGTTCAGTCCAGCATCATGTGCTTATCATGCATATGCTATTAGACCATCCATTGTTGGTTGCTCAAATCAGAGGGTGATTGAATGTTAATCTATGAATACCTGTTCATGAATTCAAGAGAAGGTTCAGGGAAGAATACTTGTGCAAGGTCACGTTTCATGCAGGTGAGGCTTAACAGGTGAGGTCAGGTTACAGGGATAGGTTACATGGAGCAAAGGGCTCTTTCCCCTAACTCCCCCTACTTATCCAATCTCGTTACCCTAACCCTTTTTCCGGTTTCCCCAATTCCCCCTTCGTATGCACAACCTCTACCTAATCCTTCGTCCGCCATTGGCTGCCACCTGGTTACCTGTACCTTTAACATCAGGGACCTGTGCCAACTACGGTGGGAGGAGGGTTTATTCCATCTGGATTCTGTGGTTTGGGAGAGGGTGTTGATGCCATCTCTCTTATGGTCTTGACATTATGCTTGTTCAAAGCTCTGGACCACTGCCGCCTCCATTGACGTTATTGGTTTGAAATAAAACTCATTAAAAACACTTTCATTTGACCAATACACCGCCCTCAAGATATCCTGCAAGCTCACCCCTGAGGCTAAAGCTTTGGATGCAATTGCTCCCCTGAGGGAATGCGTGCCAAATCTTGACATGTCAACCCCACCTGCGACATTATTTGTCTCGGGAGGATAGCTCAGCGGCAACATGCTCGGCTTGGAAGCAAGACGACATGGAGCAACACTGGTTTGATCCACGTGTGCCAAGCTTAGAAACCTCTGGGTATTTAGTGCGTTATAAATAACCTATCATATCATATTACCCCGTACACCCATCTTGCTATGGTGGCTGATGCCACAGCCTAAGGGTTTCTTACGGGTTATGAGCAGTTGCGTCACGACAGCCGGCCTCGTCTCGGCTGTCCTGCCTCGTATTCGTTAATGCACGACGCCACACAAAGCCGTGGCTGTCCCGGAAAATAAGGGTACAAGATTGAGGAGCAATTAGTCTTTATCCATTTTGCTATAGTGAATGTCACTCCTTCTGGACTATACACTTTCCTGTTAATCTCCAGTGCCTTGACGTCCAAAACTCTCCTAAAGAAGAATAGACACAACAGCATCACCAGTTTCCCGGACAATTGTGCCACCAACAGATAGTTGTTTGCGGGCCCCCTCATGAGAAAACGCCGAACCATATTGACATCCTACGGATGTGTGTATTTTGGTACCTGTGGGATCTGAAACCTTACACCCTTTATCATTCTCATTACTGCCAGATGATCCCCACCATCTTCCCCTCGATAAGGCTGAGCCCCACTGATATAGCTGATCTATAGACCATCAATGTCCTAAATACCTTCACGCCTCCTACTAAGGAGGACAAGAAATTATGTGTATAATAATAATAATAATAATAATAATAATAATAATTGGGTTTTTATAATGTGCCTATATACAATATGTTTCCAGGTGCAACAAGACAAGAGGGTGGGGGAAACGGGGAGGACAAAACATAAAAATTATCCTACTAGGCCTTGTTGCATTCGGATCGTGCAAGTGCAGTAGAAGAAGTGCAGGGTAGAGTGGGATGGGCCGATCCAGGCGGCAGGGCCCGGGAGAAGTGCGAGTGCCAGGGGAGGCCAGGTGGACAGAGCCAGGGGAAAGCAGAGTGTGCAGGGGAAGGAACATTCACAAACTAAGTGCGAGGTAAGAGACTGGAAGGGCTACAAGGGTGCAAGGCCAGCCAGGCTAATGCAGGGAGAGGGGCCAAGAACGGTAAGTGCAGGTTGAGGGAGGGAGAGTCCGGGGTGGCCAAGTTCATGGGTAGACTGTATTAGTGGGGCCTGGAGCCCTGTAAGACTCGGAGGGAACCAGGCAGTCAGTCAATATGCAGACAAGAACATTAGCAGGGGAGAGGGAAGGAGGAAGAGAAAAAGGAAGGTTTTGAGAAGATTCCTTATCTTAAGGAGATCCGGCTCAAGTCTGAGAGGGGAAGGGAGGCCATTCCAGAGGGAGGCACCTGCAGAAAAGAGAGATCTACCCCCTCCCCTTACCCCCTACCACTCTCTGCTTGGAAAAGCATCTGATCTGCAGAGAGTTCGAGGTAGATGAACTAATGGTTCTAGCAGGGAGGTCTTTAGGGAGAGAGAGTTGGATGTAGAGGGGTCCCAGGACCCAGAAAGCTTGTGGATGATGCAGAGCGTCTGAACTTGATCCTCGCAGCAACCAAGGGCCAGTGGAGAGATTTTAGAGCTGGGGAGATGTGGTGCATGGGCTTGAGGCCATGGATAAGTCTAGCAGTCCTATTCTGGATTAGTCGTAGGGGCAAAGGGAGAAGTTAGGAAGATTAAGGAAGAGGCTGTTGCAGTAGTCCTGCCTGGAGATACCAGAGCTCTGGAGAAATTGAGTTTCTGGGGAAGGTGAGGAAAGGAAGAATGCCTCTGAGGAGGTGCAGCTGAAATGGGCTTTCTTGGCAATAGACACAGAAACGGGATGACGACTCTTTCGTTGACACTAGTCTTCCCACTTGCTCCACACAGCGTTATAGCTCCTGGATGTGGAGGGTGCCCATGATTCTTTGATTAGCTGGGAAGCCTGGCACGAAAATGCCTGTCAGGCCCAGCGTCTCCCGACACCCTGCAGGCCAACAGGGAAAGGCTCTCCATCACTCTCAGAGTGTGAAACCTCCCAGCCGGGTCTGTAAGGAGGTTGTGGTCATGAGGAATAGCATGAGTAAAATGCAAAGAAAGTTCCATCAGGATTAGAAACCATGCTTGTGACTTCCAAGCGGGCGCTATTATCACCATCTATGCTTTTTCCCTGCAAACACCGAGTGGCATTTTTTCTTTCTATTACTAACAGAGTCCTTTTAAACCGTGGGCTACGTGCAATTGTTAAAATTGACCAGCGAACGCTGTTATTGAGTTACGCTCTTGTTTGTGTACTATTTTGCAAATCTGAACATTGCATTTTGCTAATCTGCTAGTGTGTGTGTGTTCCGATCGAGAACACACAAAGGAAAGTGAAACAGTAACTACAGAGTATAAACGTGCTAAAAAAACTGCTGTGAATTGAAGCTGTGGGTGATTGATATTTGACCACAGACTACGAATCCCAGAAGCCCTGGCACCCTTAAATCAAAACGTCAGGCGGTTCAGGGCCGGCGCTTCGAAAGCAAAGCCGGTCTTGCGCCGGTCCTCGCCGTCCACGGCAGACACAAGGCCAAAAACCCTGGTTCACAGCTATTATCTTGTCAGAGATAAGAATGAAGAATCTTAACCTGAACTTACTGAATTTCGCCCTTATCCAGCATGTCTGCACTGAAATTACGTACAAAGCCGGGCTCAGGGCTCTGAAAGACAAAGTTAAAGGGGTGATGGTCTGTAACTTACCTATGTTGCCCCACTCCCCTCGAACGCCCTCTTATAACAAGCATAAACACAGACAAAAGTTACCAAAGGGAGAACGCGTGGTCACTGGAAACAGCACGCATGCCAATACAATTATATATATATGTCTCCTCAATACAAGATCACTAAACAAGCATGCCCAAGATGTGACCTGATTCAGGAAAATAACGGATATTGCTTGCATAACTGAAACATGGCTCCAAGAGCCTATAGGGCCAACCTGTTCAACAGCGGTACCCCAGGGATACGTGAACTATCAAAAGAACAGGGAGTCAGGTTTGGGAGGAGGTGTGGCAATGATAGTGCAAGAAAATATCACAATATTTCCTGCCACTACCACAAGTATTCGATGTGAAATACTACATCTCAAATACACACCCATAGCCAACAGTTGCATTAATTTCACCCTAATATATAGACGCCGTCACTCACCTCCGAATTCAATGAAGAAATTACACAACGTAATGCTTTAAAGGGGATAAACACTGCCAGAGTAATCCTCAAGGACTTCAACAAATGGCGTGGAAACCCACTTGACAAAGAGGCAATCGATCTGGAGAAGATCCTAAAGAATATCGACTTCACGGTCATGACTGCTCAACCAACCATGGCAAACGGAAACCAATGAGATTGGATAATCACCAAAAGCATAGAAGCAAGGGACTTCAAAACCAATCCATGTGTCTGGGCTGATCATTCATCGGTTACACGCATGCTGACAATTAACACCCCTAATAAGTATGACACCAACAACGAACCAAAAAATTTAGAAGTAGGAACTATAAAAAAATAGAACCTATTCATCTAGAGCAGTGCATAAACAAAATTCTCAGTGAATCTAGGGAAGATGACTTGTGTGACAAATGAAATGCTAATTTCACAATCCAGGCAAAACAAATGGTTGACTTAAGATCTCCCTTAAAAAATAAAGTTATTAGACCTAACAACCACCACCAGAAGTGCTTCAACATCACCCTTGTTGAATTGAAAAACCAAAAAATAGGGAAATGTGGCTGAAACATCCATCTATGGATAATAAAGCCAAGTGGAAAAAAGCGAAAAATCATACAGGGAAGGCATCAACACTGCAATAAAGAATTACAATAACGGCCAAATAAAAACAGCTGAAAACTCAACTAGTAAACTTTTCGAAATTCTCAAAACCATAGAAAAACCCAGGGTGCTAGTCCCTACCTTCTCTCCGTTCTCAAGAAGATTGTGACAAAGTGCAAAATGCCTTTACATAAAAAAATCAGTGAGGCCACGGACATTCTAAGAGAAGTCCAAAAACTCATTTCCAATCAGACAGAGTTAGACTTAAAAGCAGAACCGGCCAGGAATCAAGAATCTTATTTCAACAAATCTCTAAAGAAGAAATGATGCAAATACTAAAACCAATGAAACCTACTACATGTGCCGAGAATATAATTCCATCTAAACTAATTCTTGATAATGCAACCATCTTTGTGCCACAACTCACCAAAATGGTGAATGCCTCCTTTAGAGGAGGGTCTTGTCCCAAAGGACATTAAAAAACTGTCACAATCACACCGCTAGCGAGTAAACCTGAACTTGACCAAAGGGATCCAAACAATCTAAGGGCCATCACATATTGCAATTTTCTATTGAAAATACTAGATAAGGTCACCACTAAACAACTCCAGGCCCATGTAGAAGCAAACAAGATCTTACATAACCAACAATCAGGCCTTTGTGCTGCACACAGCACAGAGACCGCTATGACTGACCTCCACTCTCATATGAGGAGCACTGTGGAAGATGGAAACGCAGAGTACTTATCTTGCTCGACCTCAGCGTAGCCTTTGACTAGCTGGATCATAAACAACTTAAGCAAGCACTCATGAATGGAGCTAATTGCTCCCCTGAAGCAATAGGCTGGTTAACATCCTCCCTAGCAAATAAGAAATCAAAGTCCATTGGGGGACAATTTCTCCTATGAAGAAACAATAAGTTGTGCGGTACCGCGGTCACTCCTCTTCAACTTATACATCAGGTACCTGTTTGATTCTTGAAATAAATTGCCATTATTTCTTAAAAATTACATGGATGATATTTAGCTGATCATCAAGCTGAGTGGCAATTACGCTCAAGACAGCTCTAAGGTTAGCCAAATATATAAAACCATCGAAACCTGGATGACTTACAATTGGTTATGTTTAAACGGAAAAAATAACAACAAATTGATGATCTTTGGGACCAATCCAGGTACAGCAAAACTAAACCAACAATATGAGCCCATGCTGACAAACACCACCCAAATCAAAATCACAAATAAAGTCAAGACTTTAGGGATACACCTGTAGGTCTCCTTAAGTGCAAAAGCGTATGTCTTGCAGTTAAACAAAAACTATCTAAGATTGCTACACACAATTCAACCCTTCCTGAGAAAGGAGAATTGCGCCACGATCGCCAAAGCAACCATACTGTCAAGACTGGACTATGGAAACGCACTGCTGTTGGAGGCTAACAAGGGCCAGATTGGTAAATGTCAAAACATCCAAAATAATGCAGTTAGAATCATTACAGGGAAAAACAAATCTGACCATATCAGCGAAGATGGGAGAAATCTACATTGGCTAACGATCGAGGACAGAATAACATTTAAAACACTCACTCTGACCCACCGCTGTGTCTATGGTTCAGCCCCTGCATAACAAAGCTAAACTGACCATGTACATACCAAAGTGGGCCCTTGGATCCAAAGCTTTGGGCCAATTAGAAACCATTAGATACAAGAAAACAAACTGACTTGGCTTTGTATTTCATATAATGGCAGCCACCACATGGAACAAGCTCCCCTCATCCCTCAGGCTCCAGACATCTTACTGTGTCTTCCGTAAGAAAAATAAGACCTACCTATTTCGATAAAGGACCAATGAATGATGTTGACCTCTCCCCCTGACTGAAAATTATATGTTATTTGTTTTTCTTGTAGCTTGTATGTTTAAAGTCCATTGTGTTTATGTTGTTGACACCCAGATGCCTGTGGGCTCCGGCGCGGTAGAAGTAAATGAATAAATAAATAATTATTTGCTAGTACTCTGCTCAGCATTACAAACGGCAGAAAGGCATACTGAATAGCCCCTCTCCAATTGTGCATGAACGCTTCCATGCCCAGCGTGTCTGGATCTAGTCTCCAGCTGTAAAAACTGGGTATCTGGGCGCTCAATCTGGAGCCAAACAAGTCGATGCTTATGGGACCCCAGATGAGTCCTAACTGATGAAAAACTCCCTCGCCCAGCTTCCAGTCGCTAGCATCCGTCAGATACCGGGAGTTCCAGTCTGCTACTATGTTCAGGGTCCATGGCAGGTACACCATTGTGACTGATATTCTGTACTCTAGGCAATGGTGCCAGAGGTCCTTTGCTAATTCTGTGACTAATCTGAGCCTTGTGCCCCCTAAATGATTTATGTATTGTCCATTTTCAGAAGAATGCTGCAGTTCACTTTTTCTCTCGTGAAAGCTTTGATGATGAAGGACCCAGCTAACAATTTGAGACAATTGATATGGCGATCCAACTCGCTCAGGCCCATTTTCCACCTGTCTCGACTGATCTGCACTGGCTCCCCAACCTGCCCTGCTGATGTCTGACTCTATGACTAGTTCTGGGACGTCTCTAAAAATTGTGCAGCTGTTCAACACTTTCATATTTTGGAGCCACCATTCCAGTTCTGTCTTCCCTTCCTGATCTAAGGAAATCATCTGACAATGCCTCAGGCCCTGATGTATATGTTTGGTTTTCAATCTCTGCAAGGGTCTATAATGAAGCGGACCTGGCACCATGGCCTGAATGGAGGAGGCTAACAAACCTACGATCCTTGCTAGAGTCTGAAGACATTCCCGATCTCTTTCTTGACGTCTCTTATTTTCTTCGCTGGAAGCTCTAGAGTGGCTTTCCTGGTATCTACTATGAACCCCACAAAGTCCATCCTTTTGCAGGGGTCAAGTTTGATTTCTCGCGATTGATGAGAAATCCAAGAGATATCAGGAGATCTCTCACCCACTGGGTCTGTTCCAACAGTTCCTCCCTGCTCTCTGCTAAGATCAGGATGTCATCTAGATAGACAATTGTCCTGATCACCCTTTCTCTGATCGCCGGTGTCACGGGTCACACCAACTTGGTAAAAGCCCATGGCGCCGAAGAAAGCCTGAATGGCAGCGTCTTAAACCAGCCAGCCAGATCTCTTCTCACTGGATATACGTGATAAAGTCGCTGCAGATTTTATCATGGTTGAAAAATGCAAAGCTGAAATGTTCCCACAACGATAATTTCAAATGCCCTTATCCCCTCTACACCTTAAAATTATACCCAAATGCCCACACTTACCTGCTTTCGGCTCCCTGCGTCGGGCTTCTCCCTGCAATGTCAGTTCGATCTCCCAATTATGGATGGTAACTGACGCTGCAGGGTCTCTTTCTTTCTTTTTCCTTTATTGTCCCCTGCTTTCCATGTAATGGAAGGACCATATTTGTAGAAAAATAGCCAAGGCAGCACTGACAAATTATCTCAATAGACCAGAGTTTGGATCCAGAAATGTATCCCGTTAAAAAAAATATTATAATAATAAAATGCACATCACATGCATCATTAGCAACAGTGTTCAAGTTTGAAGCAGAAAAAAAAGCCAACTTCATGACGGACGTACTAAAATGGAAAATGTACAAGAAATTCAGCATCAACTATAGATTTCAGTGTTTAGGAAATAGACTATGTTTATACAGAACAATCGCCAGGTGTAACCTATGCAAGATATGTAAACCTGTCGGAGAAGCAAAAACTTTGGATCCTTGGAATTCCAGAAAGATTGGAGAATGAGATATGAATTAAATAGTTTGTATTCAATCTATAACACAAAACTTCATGTTCCATCGACTTGAATCAAGAGATGTAAGTGTATTGTGTCCATTTTTACTTAAAAATTAAGAAAAATGTCGAAAGAGAATATTCGTACCTTTTATATGTATTCATATCCCACAAACTAAAAATTGTTCAGGCAGACGAATTTAGAGTGATAATAGGAAAGAAGGAAGTCCATAGCCTCATAAAGTGGCGGGTCACATGTCCACAAGCACCAGCAATTTGCAGGGAGCGGAGCATTTGGGAAATGAATCAGGCAATGCACCCTGAGACATTTAAAAACAAAGTAATGACGAAGGAGGAGACTCAATATTGTTGTATAAGTGTATGCTTAAAAGGGGCTACATTTACTTACCGGGGTGCTCACAGCCTTTGGCTGGAAGAACATTGGGGTCGAGTCTTGACTAAAGCTCAAATCTGTGGAAAGCGCTCTTGGAGGAGGAACAAGAAAAGGACAGGTGGTGTGAGGAATCTGAGGGCATTCTCACTTCTTTCCAGAACATATCCTTCTCCCAGGTGGCCAGGGAAAGGCAGTCGCTTTCGAAACCTGACCCTGGGGGTGGATATGTGAGGGAGGATCACCTGGTTGGAGAAGACTTGGGGAGTGGATATGAGGCACCCTTGGGTGAGACATGGTATCCCACATTTCCCTTTTCTAATGAGTCTAACATTCCCCAGGCTTTTGTAGGTTATTACCAATCCCTTCCATATCTTTTATTTAAATCATCTCCAAGCAAATACCAGTCAGGTACCGAGTTGAGAAAGAGGTCTACTAAAGCCATACCTCCTCTCTTCATTCATTCTTACACACACAAACACCACTTTGGTACTGGGACGAGGAAGATGTAACAAAGACTGACAATGGACTACAGAACTGACCATGCACAGTCTGGTTGACGAGGACTTAATCAAGCTGGCAGGATATATAAAGGCCCGTATTGCAAGAAGGAGAGAGACGTGAACGAGAGAGCAGCCGGGTGGAAGCGACACCCTGAGAAGTCCAGAGAAATCGGAGAGGGGGGGCAGAGCAAGCGCAGTGGGAAACAAGTCAGAAAGCAGGCCAGCGCGAGAAAGCTCTGCAGAGGAAAGCTGGTGCTTCCCTCTGAACTGGAGAGGCACCTGGAGAAGCCGGGTGAGAGCTGAAGGAGCACCACCAAACGAACCTGAGCAGAGAAGGTGCTGGTGGAGTCACAGCGGCAGTGAGGTGCATCGGCTATATCTGGTGCGAGAGAGAAGCTGTTCACAAAGCCGCAGGACCACCCGCAGGACAGGGAACCCTTTCCGGAGACACGACCAGTGCTGCATCCCCACACCATACGTCGGACACGCCAAGCGACACCGGTGAGTCTGCCCAGGAGCGCTGGGAGCCCAGGAGTGCTGGAAGCTCAGGGGCGCACCGACAGGTTACAGTGGGAAATTCAACATATAAGACAAGCAGAGAAAACAAATACTGTATTTACGTGAACTCCCTTACATAAGCCAATATGGGGAATATTCTGAATAAATACAACAGTGAATTAATTAATTGTGATAAAGCCCAGGGAAACATTGATACCAGTGAAGTGAATTGGTTATGAACTGACGTGAAGAGTAACGCTAACAAACAAAGCCAAACTAGCAAGCATAAGTGAAGGATTGTGATGAACATTGTTAAGAGTCAAGCAGATAATATTACATATTACAGAAAGAAATGAATGGTTGATAAACAAAAACCTGTATACAGGAGAAACCTGGGAAACGGGTGCAAGATGCTTTGGTCAGGAGACCTGAAACAGTGACTGTTTCCTAGCAGGAGAGCGTTCAGGGAAGCCTATGTTGGTTTTTGCAAGTGAAAGCTACTAAACAAGTGAATGGTGATAAAACACGCAATAATACAGATTCACAGGCACTTGAAAGGATAAGAAGTTGAGCCTCACTGTGAAGCTGGAACTGTGGCAGGATGAGGAAAAAGCAGATATAATTAAAGGTGGGTCGATTGCGTGACCTGTAATGGGTGGACTGTGTGGCCTGACAACTGGGCCTAGGCCAAGTACACCCACCTAAGGAAAAGCCACTTTGTGATTGAATCTATGTGAACTGAAATTGAGGAACTAAATTTTAGGATACTGGTGAAATTGGAAAGGCAACCAAGCCAAAAAAGGTGGAAGTATCCCAAGGAATTGTGTTATTTTTGAAAATAGAAGGACTTGAAAGCTTGGGGAAGGGAACCCTTTTGTAACGTGAACTATTTGAACCTTGGTGAAGGGAAACCCCCTTTCAGCCCAAGAGCTGGAAGAAGCTCTGACATTTTATTTTGAACACTTCTCATTGGATGCTGACATTCCTGAACATTATATACAATTCGATATGAGGGCAAGTATAGGTTTTGGACACAGACAGATATTTGCTTTGGGCTTCCTGACACAGACTATCAGTTTTATTGAGGAAGAGAACTCCCACCATAGGGCCCGATTTGCCTTTTTCCAATACCCTGTTTTGTTAATAAAAGTTTATAACCCAAATTCTATTGAGTATTCTGTGTCTCCTTTGTGATGCCTTCACAGTGGGAAGAACACTTCAGACGAGTGTGGAGCTGTGTGATATATTTACATAATTTTGCTTTCTTTGTATTGTCCAACAGAGCAAATGCTGTATATTAGGACAAAGCTCTGTTAACACAGCATTTTTCCTAATGGATGGGTTTCCTTTATTTAAATTTTACGGTATGCAGAGGATTATAGGTTCTGGCATGCTTAGCATTTAGGACTGTATTTAACAAGAGCTCACAAGTTAACTCTGCGCAAGGTTGAACTTCTTGCTTGGGACCTATATAATGAGCAGGGTATATTTAGTACATTACCTTGTCACGTAAAATACTGCTGAACGAGGTCTGATTGTCCTGTTGGAGCTGCACTAGACTCAGCATCAATGCAGCTCAAGGTCCCTGAAGAATTCACAAATAAACAATGAAGCTTGGCAAAAAACGTTCTATAGGTGCTTTGAATAGGGCATGTTCAAGAGCTTAATTAAGTGCTGTCAGCCACAAAGGCATGACAGGCTCGAGCCCAACTTCCCAACATACCCAAGATACTCCCATAGGTCACGAAGCATGCTTTGAAAACAACTGTTCTTTGCAGGAGGGCTCTGGGGAAATCAGGGCCCCCAGCACAATAGGCGAGTTCCCTTCGAGACAGTGCTATCCTGCTCGAAGGCTGTCATATTTGATGGGTGGCCGATCAGCATCAAAACTCAACAGTAAATGCCAAACATAGCCTCCAGTGAAAAGTTACCCTTAAACATGCCCCAAACCTGCAAATAGGTAATGAACATGAGGATGACTCATATATGTCTTATCCTTTTTGGGCCCTACTTCTTAGGTAATTATACCTTGATAGCTCACGGAAGCAGAGTGGGCTGTAGGTCACCCATTAAATCATTCCCCCAAACTGAGAGCTCCTCATAGTCTAGGAAACTGTGACAAATATTTGGATGTAGCCACTTCTCCCCGAGGGGGAGCCCCTTCCCCAGAGGCCAGGGGGTGAGGCCACAACCCGATAGTCTGTCTGGGGGTAGTACTCAGCGGGAGAATCTCATGGAGAGACTCCCCCTCTGGGGACAAATACGACCATCTGGCGTATGGCCCTGATAGAACCCTCACATACACTAGCCCCTTTTCCATCTGATATCTTCTTGACTAAAACCATGTACTGTTGTAAGGGTATCAGGTAATATTATCTCCACCAATAATATCGCCATATATATATGGTCGTCGGGAACAGCCATAGGCAATATTATTAGTGGGGATAATTTTTGAGATAAATGGGAGCCCGGGTTGCGGGGGTGTCCCCTGCTGCCTTTCAAATAATATGGGGGTCGCGGGGGTGTCCCTGCAGGTTTAATGGGTAAATATGACCGCAAAAATATGGCGCCATTCTTATATGGCAATATTATTGCAGGGATATTAACACATGGAACCATTGTAAGGCCGAGGAAGTTACTTTTATAACAACTACTGGAATGAAGAAGAGTGAAAAGATCCCAAGTAACACCAGTACTGAGACGAGGAAGAACATTGGAAGGCTAACGAATGAAGCCCATAGAGAACCAGAGCGGTATAGACTCCCCTGGAGGCATGGCTTTCCAAACATCATGAAAACTAAAGAAGGATCACAAGACGGAGAGCAGCAACCAACCAGGACGTGTAACCGTGAAGCCTGGCAACCGAAAGGAGACACCAGCTTGAAACTCTGCTCCCAACATCCCAGGGATCCTAGAGTTCCTATACCCAGTGGCCCAGACAGAGCCTAGGATAAGGCAAGCTGAAGGATGAAGGTGCAAAAAAGCAAGGGTGGCACCTACATTGTCCAGAAGATAGAGCCTGAGACTGATGGGAGACAGGCACCGAGACGCGGAGAACACCGCGCCATGAACCAACGAGAAGCCAAACCCTGGGAAGAACGATCCAGTCATCCTACAAGTCCAGAAGGTAACGGGTGATGCACTGAGACCGGCAGGGGCTAAGGAACACAGGATGCAGAAACCCTGTATGGGTCCTCTTCATCACAGTACTTGGCGAGAGTGGGAACCAAGTTGGTCTCATAAAGGGAGACAGGAAACCAGGTGTCGTAAATCTCCCCCAGTCTCACCTGGGATCGCTTCTTGCTCTGTTCTGTGGGAGGATTCCTCTTGTGGACGGATCGGGTCTTGTATGGGCTGGCTCGAGTCTCGTCCGGCTGCAGAGTGCGTTCAGAGTTCCGGGAAGGCCGCTGTTCCAGGATGTCCAAGAAAAAGGTAGTGCTCGCTAGGAATGAGGATTCCGGGAGCAGATTAGAGGGAAGGGAAGAAAGGAAGGAAGAAGGAACCAAGAACTAGGAATAGTAGATTCGCCGAACAGCACACACATGTCAAGTCACTACCTAATGATAACGTTAAGACACGCGGGGCCGCGGCCAATTTATAGAACGTGCCGTGTGCAACGTGAAGGCTGGTGCGAGGCAAGTCGCTTGGCGCGGCCATGTTGGGAGTAACAAAGAATACAAGCCTCGTCGCGATAAGGACCAGGAAGTTCAAAAAGGGCAAGTTCTATGGGTCATGACAGCATGCCTCCTCCGAAGACCTGTTCCACCAGGTTTGCCCGGGTGTATGAGATGGAATCTTCTAAGCAATCGAGGGGTATTTAAGTTAGAAACTGGTTCCCAGGTTCTCTCGCTAGGAGGATATCCATTCCATTCAACCAGGTATTGAAGTCGACCCCGTTTATACCTGGAATCGCATATTCTGGACACTTCATATTCCAGCTGATCGTCCACAACAACAGGACTGGGTCTGCAGGATTTTCGGGTGGATTGGATGTAAGGTTTCAATAGGGAAGTGTGAAAGACTGGGTGTATTTTCTTCCAGGAATCAGGTAGCTTGAGTCGGAATGAGACAGGATTGATGATTTCCTTTAAGGAAAATGGTCCATAGTACCGAGGGACCAATTTGTTTGGCCGTAGATGTTGCAGTAATAGTTTCGAGGACAACCAGACTTGATCACCAACAGAATAAGAAGGCGCTGGTCTTCTTTTGGAATCTGCATAAAGCTTAGTGCGTGTTTGGGCCTCTTTCAATTGTTCCTTGGCTTCCTTGTGTATGTTGATGAGAGTCTGTATCCATGAGTCGAGAGTAGGTACTGGAGTGGGATGTGGAAGAACAGAAGGTAAAACGGACGGGTGAAAACCTTGACTGCAATAGAAGGGGCTGACCTTGAGTGCTGTGTGATCGGAATTGTAGTAGGCAAACTCGGCCAGGGGTATGAGGAGAGACTAGTCATCCTGAACCTTAGTGGCAAAACAACAAAGATATTGCTCCAGAGTTTGATTTACACGTTCTGTGGCTCCGTTGGTTTGTGGATGATAACCTGATGAGAACGCG
Source organism: Ambystoma mexicanum (assembly GCF_040938575.1). Lineage (NCBI taxonomy): Eukaryota > Metazoa > Chordata > Amphibia > Caudata > Ambystomatidae > Ambystoma > Ambystoma mexicanum. Next base: position 974,579,893 of record NC_090934.1, on the reverse strand, counting down.
TTGGATCCCTAGAATACGAAACAGATGTTTCCAGAATTGTGAGACGTATTGAGGTCCTCGGTCCGATATGATCTTGGAAGGAAGTCCATGAAGACGGAAAATATGTTCCAAGAAGATTCCAGCAAGTTCTGAGGAGGATGGTAGTTTATATAAAGGTGTAAAATGAGCCATATGAGTGAACAAGTCTGTGGTTACCATGATGGTCGTGTATCCTCGGGAAGGTGGTAATTCCACAATGAAGTCTGTAGCAATAAACTCCCATGGGCTTGTTGGCAGCGATGGTTGCAGTAGAAGACCCGCCGGTCTCTTGTTATCATGTTTGTTTTGACTGCAGATAGCACAAGACTTGACTTACTGTTGTACGTCGGTCTTCATCCGAGGCCACCAAAACTGTCTTTGTATAAGACGGAGGGTGTTAGTTATACCACGATGACGGGAGTGAAGGGTATCATGGCAGAGGTTTATTATCCTTTGTTGTAATTTCTGCGTAGGAATGACCAGTGCATTGTCCTTGAATAAATATTCTTCCTTAACTCATAGATTCCATGGATTCTTCCTTGAAATATCCTTCCAGAGGTCAGAGGACTGGGTTTTCACTCGGATTTCTTCCAGGGGGTTGATTGCTTGAGCTACAAAGATAGTTTGGGGAAACATCTTAGGATAGGCCTTGTCCTCAGTGGCTACATAGTCAGGACGTCGAGCTAAGGCGTCAGCAATCATATTTTGTGATCCGTGAACATGAGTGATTTGGGATTTGGTACTGGGCAAAGAAGTAGGCCCAACGCGCCTGACGACTGTTCCTGCACTCCAACGACTGTAGAATTTGGAGATTCCGATGATCTGTGCGGACCTGAACTGGATATCTAGCACCCAGAAGTAGGTGTCGCCATTCAGTGAAGGCATGGTGGATGGCCAACAGTTCCTTCTCCAGGACGGAATAGTGTGTCTCGCTGGGAGTCAGGGTTCGTGAAAGGTAAGCAATGGGGTGTTCCAGTCCATCCTCAAGTTCCTATTTCAAGACCGCCCCTATGGCGTAGTGAACAGAAGTAACGTGAAACAAGCATTTTCCGGGTTTGGCTAACAGTTTGTGTTCACAAAGTCGTTGTAGTACTGCCTTTACACGTTCATGTTTTAGAGGATCCTTGGAAAAAATCAATATGTCATCCAGATAGACAATGACGAAGAGGAACAACATATCAGAGAACACCCTATCCATAAAACACTGAAAGACTGCGGGAGCATTGGCTAGTCCAAAGGGCATGACTAGGTATTCATAGTGACCAAAGGGTGTTCTAAAGGCTGTTTTCCATTCGTCTCCTTCCCGGACACGGATTAAGTGGTAGGCACCCCGGAGATCCAACTTCCTGAATATTACGGCGCCTCTCACAGCTTCCAGGATATCCGAGATCAGGGGCAGTGGGTACCGATCTTTGAGGGTGCATTGCTTTAAGCCTCGATAGTCGAGGCAAGGTCTGGTATCCTTCTTGGGAACGAAGAACAACAAAGCGCCCGCTGGAGATTTGGAGGGTCTTATGGTGCCGTTTCAAGATTGGTGTCTAGGTATTCCCGAAGGGCCTTTTTCTCAGGTTCGGAAAGAATGAACATTCTACCGAAGGGAATTACAGCTGAGGGATCTGTATCTATGGCACAGTCTTCGGGCCTGTGAGGGGATAAGGCTTGGACTATGGCAGCAGAAAATACATCAGCATATCCCTGATAGGCCTCTGGAACTTGCATGATATTGGAAACCATGAGTGGCGTTTCTTGGTCTCTTGGTGGTTCTTTAGGAGTTATCGAGGAGGGATCCAGGGATAGACAGTGGGACATACAGAACTCTGAGCCCAGGAATAATGATCCTGCTGTCCAATTGATATACGGATTGTGCTTTTGTAACCAGGGCATACCCAAAACCATGGGGTAATGGGTTGACTTAACGATTTCGAATGTAATCCACTCTTGATGATGGTTTATGGAAAGTTGGATCTCTTTAGTCTGCAGGCTTATGGGTCCTGAAGAGAGGGGACTTCCATCAATTGCTTCCACCGGCTGCATGGTGTTTCGCGTCTTGTACGGAAAATGATGACTAACAACCCAGTCTTGATCAATGAAAATTCAAATAGCTCGGCAGTCCACCAAGGCCAGAATGGGATAGGTCTGGTCTTTCGAGGACGACAGGAAGGCCTGTAGTATCACCAAACAGTTTTGTCCAGGAGAGTTCAAGGATGGAATTGATGTGGAGCAAACATCTCTCTCCCGACACCTCGCTCCATCTAGGATCGGGAGCTGGCATTTCCCGAACGCCGTGGAGGGGCTAGAGGGCATTCTCTAACAAGGTGTTTATCCGAGGCACAATACATTCACAGTTTTGTGTGGATCCTTCTCATCCTTTCTTGAGGGGAAATAGGCCCACGGAAGGCTCCTATTTGCATGGGTTCCGGATCTACGTCAGGGGTTGGGGCAGAATCGGTTTTAACAGAGGTCTCAAGGGAATTCTTTTGAAAGGGTGTCTTGGTCTTTCTTCTTTCAGCCTTTCTTTCCTGGATTCGGAAGTCTATTTGCATGGCTAGATCCATAAGAGCCTGGAATGAACTAGGACGAGCCACCCTGGCTAATTCATCCTTAATGTCCTCGTTTAGACCCCTGTGAAATAGAGTGAAACTTGCTTCTGAGGACAATCCGCTTCCTTGGCCAGTTGTTTAAATCTAGTAACGTACGTTAGCATATCCTGAGTACCCTTTCAGAAATCAAGTAACCGTTCCTTAGCACTAAAAACCTGTTCTGGGCGGTCGAACATAGTCTTGAGTGCCTGAATGAATCCATCATAATCATCCAGGAGGGCATCCCCTGAGTTGACCAAGGGAGTGGCCCAGGTCAACGCGTTCCCTGTGAGGTGCGAGATTATGAAGCCCACCTTCACCCTAGAAGTTGAAAAATAATAGGGCTTAAAAGTAAAATGCACCAAGCAGGAATCCAGGAATCCACTTAAGGATTTTGCCGAGCCATCATATTTGTCTACCACTCCACCCAGTAACACACTGTCCTTGTTAGCAGGGTCGCGAGACAAAACAAGCTCCCTTAATGCAGCATTTTCAGCCTTTAAGTTCTGTACTTCAGTTGTGAGCTCTTGCATGCCACGCATAAGGTCCTCTACTGCTTTCTCCACAGCAGTATCAGTGTCGGTCGTTTGGCGTCTCAAACTGTCGTAAATCTCCCCCCGTCTCACCTGGGATCGCTTCTTCCCCTGTTCCGCGGGAGGATTTCTCTTGTGGACGGATCGGGTCTTGTATAGGCTCGCTCGAGTCTCGTCCGGCTGCAGAGCGTGTTCAAAGTTCTGGGAAGGCCGCTGTTCCAGGATGTCCAGGAAAAAGGTAGCGGTTGCTAGGAATGAGGATTCCGGGAGCAAATTAGAGGGAAGGGGTGAAAGGAAGGAAGAAGGAACCAGGAACTAGGAATAGTGGATTCGCCGAACAGCGCACACATGTCAAGTCACTACCTAATGATGGCGTTGAGACGAGCGGGGCTGCGGCCAATTTATAGAACGTGCCGCGTGCGATGTGAAGGCTGGTGCGAGGCAAGTCGCTTGGCACGGCCATGTTGGGAGTAACAAAGAATACAAGCCTCGTCGCGATAAGGACCAGGAAGTCCAGAAAGGGCAAGTTCTATGGGTCATGACACCATCGTCGTGGTCCTGAGCCAAAATAGTGGGAAATGAGAAATCCAACATCCTCTTCCTTATGACGGTACTTGGCAGAAGTAGGCTTTCTGACACAGGACAGTGGACTATTGATGTACACAGACATTGTTACCGAACCCTTAGTATTTTAGTTGAGGTAGGGAATCCCTCTTAGAGTTAGGGAAAGTTATGTTTTTCAATACTCATAAAAGTCTACGCCAACAAGCATGACATCTGTGTGTCAGTCTCCTCCTTCTACACTCTTACAGTACCACCCAGAGGTTACTTTTCTGCAGCTTAACTTGAAAAGGCAGAAGCATTTCAATGAAATGCTAATTTAAGCTAGGTGTCTACCTCACATGACCATACCCAATTTCTCATCCTGGATAATTGTATACATTTGGAGATGCAAAGTATTTTGAAGACTCTTCTCTGTGCCATCTCTGGGCCGACAATAGGAGGACCTTTGATTTGCAATATGTTTGCCTTTTTCAACAGTTTGCAATGCATCTCCATAGAGTACATTAAAGAAGTACCCACTCTTCCGCATGGTTTTGAATTCACACAACCTGACCCATCACGGATAGCCCAAAGGTGACGTACAAATATCCTCCTATTAAAACTCGGAAATACAACTGAAAACACCCTTTTTCGACACTTGAAGAGAGCACTGTAGTTTGACATCATGAAATGTGCCAAAAAGTGGGGTCAAACTCAAAATAAGTCAGAAACTTACTTCAAAAAGGAAGTACGCCTGGACGACCAGAAGAGGCTAACAGGTAGTTACCATCCAACAAACCTGCACAATACAGCTATACAAAAGCGGCAATGCACTTCAAAGAAAGCCACATTCGTGTTAAACTAAAAAAGAAATACTCAAATAAAAATAACAAGATACTTCAGCGCTTCAATTTGTGGTTATGCAGTCTTCTAAACTACAGTTCATAAGCAATGTATAGAATCACCTGAAGGTAGGAAGGTCTCAACTTCCCTCGGATCAGGATAGAGTCTGAAAGCCTCCATGTCATGGTGGAACCGCCATTGGCAGAAGGAACAGTAACTGTTGTTCTCCAGCATGGGTCTGGCATGGATTCACATGCTCATGAATATTCCCAGTCAGGCTGGGAATCCTCGGTAAAAGAAAAAATCAGTTTCAGTTTCTGAACTGTCTTTCTACTAATAACCAATCACTGGTCTCTGGGTCATACTGCCCCCAGCCAATGACTGCCCTCTACCTAAGCCCCTCCTCTGGCATCCATCTTCAGATTTGGTAGCACGAAAAGTGGCAGTAGGACCAAGAGAAGAGCCGCATAGGGGTCGGAGGGAGGGTTCGCATGTGAATCCATGCCAGACCCATGCGGGAGAACAACAGTTACCGGTAAGTAACTTGTTCCTTGTCCAGCATGGGGTCTGGCATGGATTCACATGCTCGTGAATACAAGAGTACATAGCAGTACACACATGCACAACCACCGGAGGTGGCAAGGCTCAACATTAATCATTTCAACAACCCATCATTAAGCATCTTTTACCTCCTCACCAGGCTCACCTTCAAGCGAACAGGTTGCGCAGCACTGCTGGCCAACTCGGGACATCTCCCTGGAATCCCGGTCGACGCAGTAGAATCTCGTGAAGGTGTGCGTCGACCTCCACGTAGCAGCCCTGCAGATGTCCAGCAGGGGAACACCAGACAGGAATGCCATAGTAGCAGCGATCACTCTGGTTGAATGGGCTCTCGGACGGCCGGGCAACGGTCGGTTTGCCAACCGGTGACAGTGCATGATGCAGCCGGAGAGCCATCTGGAAATGGAAGCCTTGGAGAGGGCCGTCCCTTGGTTCACAGCGCCAAAGTTCACAAACAGCTGTGATGTCTTCCGAAAAAACTCTTTGTGCGGTCCACATAGAACTTCTGCGCTCTAGCTACATCCAGCAAGTGCAAAGTCCGCTCAGCTGGCGACGAAGGCGACGGGAACAATACAGGTAACACCAAGGGCTCGTTGAGATGGAAGTCCGACGGCACCTTGGGCATGAAGGAGGGGTGCCTCCTCAGCACTACCCTCGTCTCGTGGAATGCCAGGTATGGAGGTTTACAGGAGAGGACCTGGATCTCTCCCACTCGTCATGCAGAGGTGATGGCCACAAAAAAACGCTGTCTTCCACGATAGGAACTTCAGCGGCGCCGAATGCAGTTTCACAAACTCCTTCACCAGGCGGTGCGACCACAGCGAGTTCTGGTGTAGCGGGAGATGGCCGCAAGATGAATTTTGATGGATGCATGTGCCAGCCATGCCTTTGCCAGTGACAGCAAGTACGGCAGCACTTGAGGGGGCGTATTCCGTAGAGGGTTTATCTTCTGTGCACGGCACCAGACAGAGAACCTCTTCCATTTATGTCCATAGCACTTAAGAGTCGAGGAAGCCCTGGCCTTGGCAAGTACCTCCTTGCAGTCCGCTGGGATATCGTAACCTCCAAACTCTAGTGCTGCAGGAGCCAGGCCTGCAGGTTCAGCGACCCTGGGTCGTGGTGCAGGATCGCGCTTCCTTCCCTGGCAAGAAGATCTGCATCTGTCAGAAGCTTGACTGGAGGGGACGCTGACATGTCCAGAAGGTCTGGGTACCATATCTGCCTCGGCCACGCCGGTGCAAAGAGAATCATCCTGCACCGGGGCCGTCTGAGTTGACCGACAAGTCGCAGAAGCAACGGTGGGAACGCATAGAGGAACAGGCCGTCCCAGGGGAAGGAGAATGCATCGCCCATGCTCATGCTCCCTCGCTGGGGAAACCTGCTGGCGAACCTCTGGCACTTGGTGTTCGTCGCCGTCGTGAACAGATCTATCTGGGATTGCCCCATCGTCGGAATAGGGGATCCACTTGATCCTGCCGGAGCTCCCACTTGTGGCACGAGAGCAGCTCCCTGCTTAGTGAGTCGGCAACAGTGTTCTTTACTCCTGCCAGGTGGAAGGGTGCCAGGAACATCCCGTGGGCGACGGCCCAGTGCCACAGGTCCTGCGTTTCCTCGGATAGAGCTGGAGATCTGGTGCCCCCCTGCTTCAGGATGTAGAACATTGTGGAGGTGTTGTCGTTGAAGCCCTTGAGGGACGAGAGGAAGGACCTGAGGGCCCAGAACACGGCCTGCAGCTCCAGGACGTTGATGTGTAGAGACCTCTCCTCCGGGAGCCAAAGGCATATTGCGTGGAAATCTCCGGTGTGCACGCTTCATCCCTCCAGGGAAGCATCAGTCGTCACCGTTTGCTGATGCGCTGGGGTCTGGAAGTCCATGCCCGCCGCGAGATGCGTGTGGGTGCCTACACCACCGGATCGCCTGCCGGAAAGTTTCGTTGGGGGCGATCTTGTCTTCGAAACTTCCCGTCACTTGTACCAAACGGGCATCGAGGAACTCCTGCAGCGGCCGCATCTGCAACCTGCACAGTCGCAAGATGCATGACGACATCATGCCGAGTAGGGACTTGATGGACCTCACCCTGGCAAACTCCGTGGTCAACAGCCGTTGTACCTTGCCCAGGATGGCCTTCATCCTCTCCTCCGCCGTGCCGCCATGTTCAGTCTGGCTCCCAGAAATAGGGCGTCATGCGATGGCACCAAGCAGGACTTCGCAAAGTTTATCGAGAACCCCAGTTCCGTAAGCAGGCGGACGATCCTCGCCGTGTCGTTGACGGCAAGTTCACTTGATTTCGCTCGGATGAGCCAATCGTCCAGGTAGGGGTAGACGTGGATCCCCTTCAGGCGCAGCCACCGGTGCCAGACACTTCGTGAAGACCCTTGGTGCCAACTTCAAACCGAAGGGCAGTGCCTTGAACTGATGGTGCCGCCCTTGGACCGCAAAGCGCAGAAACTTTTGATGTCATTTGTGTACGGGGATGTGGAAGTAGGCATCCTCCAAGTCCAGCGATGACAGGAAGTCGCCTTCCTCCACTTGTCCCAGCACGTGTTGGAGGGTGACCACCCGGAACTTCTGGGATTTTTCTGAATTTGTTGAGGCGGTGGTGGTCTACAATGGGCTGCCAGCCGTCGGTCTTCTTTCGGACAAGGAAGTACCACAATTATACTCCAGAGCCCAAGAGCCTTTTTGGGACGAGTTCTATCGCGCCCTTCTTCAGCATTGTAAGACTGAAATGATGTGAGATATATATTTTTACTCCAATGCAACAACCTTATGGGTTAAATTAAGTTCGTTGAGTATTCAAAATAAAATATAGTAAAGAACAAGTTCAAAAAATAATAATTTTCACAATCCAATGCTGCTGTTCTGTTAAGTTGTTTATTGCAAATTCCACATGTTATCATCACAAGTGTGAATCCATTATCCAGAGGTTCATTTCACACTTGTTCACTTTGTAAACAAAAATAACTTTTCAATTTCCATGGTCTATTTTTCACTCTCAATATCCAATGTCTATTTCGCACTCTCTGCACGTGTTTCCCCATCGCTCTTTGCAACGGTTCTTCAGGAGAGTAGATTCTAATCAGGTTAACTTTTGAATGGAAAGAATATAAAAAAAAGAAAAAACCAATATCACCTTTGTGTTTTTTACAAATTAGTTTGCTTCATATCATAATGGATATACAGTGCTTACATTACTCAGAATTCTTAGACCTGGAACTTTTTGTGGAAAACTCACAGATTCAAACAAAATTGTTTACAAAACCATCAGCAGGAAACAGACATGGGAAATTGAAAAGTAATTTTTGTTTACAAAGTGAACAAGTGTGAAATGAACCTCTGGATAATGGATTCACACTTGTGATGATGATAGCAGCATTGGATTGTGAAAATTATTATTTTTTTGAACTTGTTCTTTACTATATTTTATTTTGAATACTCACTGAACTCAATTTAACTCATAAGGTTGTCGCATTGGAGTAAAAATATATATCTCACATCATTTCAGTCTTAAATTAATTCTGTGTAGCAGCCACACATGGATCTGAGGATTACTCATGCAGACAACATTTAAACAAATAATTAGACATTTAATAAGTACTGTCGCCAGGGATAAGCTGAATATTTGGTTGCATGGTTTTTCCTTCTTCAGCATTGCTTGTACCTCCAGAAGCAGCTGTGGAATGTGGTTTTCCTTCCTGGCCACTAGTGGAAAATGGGGAAACTTCCTTTGGAACTCCAGAATGAGCCCGTGGGCCAGGGCATCCAGCACCCAACGGTTGGTGGAGAGGGACTTCCACACGCCGACAAAGTTTGCCAGCCGGCCTCCCACCGGGGTGCTCGGATGGGGGCCCGATGTCATAGTCGGTTCAGTCTTGCTTCGCCGAGCCCTTTTCACCTTGGGCCCCTTGCCGACGACGGTGTCCACCGGCCTTGTTGCGGCCTCTGTAGGCTTCCTGCGACGAGGAGCGGGCTGCTTGGCGGTACAAGCAGCTGCTGCCGAATCCTTTGTAGGCACCTTGAGACTTGCCTCCGGAGGTCCGAAAGGACGGCCGTCTCTGATGGCGAGAGCCCAAGGCCCGGGCCATCTCGGTGTCAGCCTTGATGGCCTGCAGTGACTCATCCACTACCTTGCGGAACAAGTTGTTCCCGTCGAAGGGCATGTCCAGTACCCTGGTCTGCACGTCCTGCCTGTCCGTCGGCGGTGGCATTAGTTGCGGCGTGGTGTTCGGTTCCTCGTCGATCTGCCGTTCTTCGTCGGCTCCACCCTCACTCTCCACGTCCGCCTCGTCGGGATCCTTCCCGTGGGGCCTCTCCTCAAACCTCTTGTCCAGGGTTGCCTTGACGACAGACAGCTCGTCCTTGGAAGAGGTATCCGAGTCAGTTAGGTCTACCTTGCCCCCCCCCTTCTTTCTCATCCCGGGGGTCTTTTCTATAGGCTGGAAAGAAGATTCTCTCCAGGATGGCAGGGAAACTCTAGGCCTGGCAGTCGTCTCCACTAGGCTCGCCTCCGCAGGCTTCGCCAGGGCCGCCACGACTACCTCAAACGAGGCCTTAGCCGGGTGAATCTGGACCTTCACGACCTTCGGCATGTCTGAGGCCTTCCCGTGGGGGGAGGGTCACTGCCTCGCTCCCCCTTGGCTTTCTCCGTCAGGACCTTCCAGGGCTTCTCCCGAAGCTTAACCAGGTTCTCAGACTTCCTTTTCACTGAGCCGGAGCGTTGGCTCGTGGATGACGGTGTCAGTGACATTGCACCCTGCCTGGCAGCCGAGGAGCCAGAACCAACGGCGCTCCCGTTGCCCGCGGACTTGCGGTGCTTTGCCTTCTGTTGGGCCCCCATCACCGGAGCGCTGTCAAAGGTCTTAGAAGACCGCTCTGATTTCTTCTTCTCACCTGCTGCTGGGCTCTTCGCCTCGAGCCAGTTAGCGAGTCATGTACGACGGTCCTTCATGGTCCGGGCAGACATGTTCTTTCAGAACGCACAGTCTTCCTCCACGTGCGACTTGTTGGCGTAAAGGCAGTAGAGGCACCGGTAGTGCTCATCTTCCTTGAAGACCTTCTTTTGTCCACATCCTGGGCAGATACTAAACAGCTTGGATCCAATGGGCGTCGAGTCTCCTTTCTCTTGGGCCATGTCCACGAGGGGGTAGGCCTCATAGATTTTTCGGAATCCTCCAAGAAGTTAAATTCGATTAAAATTCGCCCTTGAGGGGCGTAGAAATTTCCGAAACGGATCCCCGTTAATCGGAAGAGGAAACGGTGGTGCTTGAGGCTCGATTTGACCAAAAAATAAAGAGTAAACTCTTTGGAAAAACACAACACGCAGTAAAAGCTTGAGAGCTAAGGCACGAGGACTCCCAACACTTGAACGTTTGGTAAAAATCTGAAGATGGCTGCCAGAGGAGGGGCTTAGGTAGAGGGCAGTCATTGGCTGGGAGCAGTATGACCCAGAGACCAGTGATTGGTTATTAGTAGAAAGACAGTTCAGAAACAAAACAAACTGATTTTTTCTTTTACCGAGGATTCCCGCATGACAACGGGGAATATTCATGAGCATGTGAATCCATGCCACACCCCATTCTGGAGAAAGGGGAGTTTCAACCCAGCTACTGTGCAAGTGAACAGGTGAACACACTCTCAGCTTGTGTTGACCTGGAAGACTGATCTTGCTTTTGATCAAAAATATATAAATACTTCTTCCCCGCTGTCCTTTTAACTTAAAAACTTGAAACTAGATACTACTAGACGAAATAGTTGACGCCATACCAAATCTCTCTAAAGGTAAAGCGCCGGGTCCTGACGGGCTCACAGCCGAATTTTACCAGGAACAAATAGCTATACTGGCGGTATGGGACGAGTTACTCCGTGTGCCTGCCCTCCCCCCAACCTTGCGTGAGGCCGTTATAACCGTGCTATTTAAACCTGGTAAACCCAGCGATGAATGCGGTTCTTACAGGGCCCTCTTACTCATGAATCCGGACACTAAGATCTTCGCCAAAGGAATAGCGAACCGCTTCCTCCCAGTTATGACATGGTCCATGAGGATCAGGCAGGCTTTGTACCAGGGGAGATCCACTTCCCACAATATTAGGAGGCTGCTCAACGTCATGGCACGAATTGATCAGGGCTCGAATGCGGTGGCGGTCACACTTGACGCCCAAAAAGCGTTTGATATGGTATCCTGGAAGTACATGTGGTTAGTGCTGGAGACGATGGGTATTGTCCCCAACATTATCAGATACATCGAACTACTAGATACCTCTCCAGTGCCCAGAGGTCGAGTCAACTCCCAGACGTCCACTCTGATCCCGCTCTTCAGAGGCACCAGACAGGGCTGCCCATTCTCCCAGGTTCTCTTCGCTCAGGCGATAGAGCCAATGGCAGATCACATCAGAGCATGCCACTCTCGCAAGGGAATATGACTGAAAGACACCCCCGAGATTATAGCTCTCTATGCAGATGATGTATTATTGTTTATCATCAGGGACCGGACCCCGCTATCCACCTCGATCCAATTCTGCGAGACATCACTCGCATAGGCACTCACTCCAGATTCACAATCAATTACTCCAAATCTGAGGTCTTTCCACTCACTAGCTCCACCCAACAACCTGCCACCGAATACCCACTCCGCTGGTCAACCGGCGGGATTAAGTACCTGGGAGTCCAGGTTTCCCTAACCAAGGACACATTGCTAGCAGACAACTACCTGGCTGCGGCGCAGTTAGCCAAGGCCCAAATGGCACGTTGGCGCTCTCTCTCATTGTAAGATGGTATTGCTTTCCAAGTTATTGTATACATTTAGTAACATACCCATTTGGCCAGGGGGTGGGGGAGGGGAATACTTTACAAGATTACACAAGTTGTGCGTGCAGTTCCTGTGGCAGTCTGGTGCAGTGCGCAAAAATAATCGGATATGACACTCCCATACAAACAGGGGGATTTACCGCCCCCGACCTGATGCTGTACTGGTTGGCGGCACAGGCTCAATACGCCTCCCATTGGTATCCTGGGTCCCCATCCCGCCCCCATGTCAAGCTGGAGATCCTGGCAGCCACCGACATTAATGTAATGACACTAATTTTACATCGACAGTATGCACCAGACTCGCCCATCAACCCAGTTGGAACCACTGTACATGCCTGGGGCCGATTATTCAGTGCCAGGGCTGAACAGCACCCCTACTACAAGTGGCTCCCTGTCTGGAGGTTCCCCGGGCTGGAGCCTACACACAACACGGCCCTGGCGCGACACTGGGGAACTCTGGGCTATCACGCACTAACAGACTTCTATCCCGATGGGCGGTTTGTAAACCCACAGACACATGGAGGCTGGGCCATTCCGGGTCGGCACTAGAATGTCTGCAGTACTATAGGCTTCGTGCTGCCTTCCGCGCCGCTTGGCTGGATTTCTCACACGAGCCCCCGGACTCTCCAGGGATTGCATATATCGCTAATTCAGGGGGAGCCCGTGGCTTTCTCTCTTCATTATACAAATTGTTATTGACGAGTGCCCAGACCCGACCCTCCAGGGCGCGCAATGAGTGGGCAAATGAACTGGGCCTTGAGGTTTCTGACCACCTATGGGGGAAAATGTGCATGCATACTAATAGAGTCTCCCTCAATTTCCGCTACCATGCCATGCAATACAACTCCCCTCCGGAGCTCTACATTTGCTCGGACCATCCCGCAATCCTGCCCTCGCTGTAAGGTGGAGAACGCAGACCATCTACATATGTTCTGGGAATGCCCAAAACTGGCAGAATTTTGGGAAGGAATTCTAGGGACACTATCCGAGATCAGTGACACTATTATTGACCCCGAGTCCTGTTTGGGGTGTGGAAGGCTGAAGGGGATAAATGTATGGCCACATTTTTAAATATAAGTTGTATAGTGGCCAAGGAACGCGTACTTCAAAACTGGAAGAGTTCCTCTCCCCCTACTTTTCAGAAGTGGCTAAATTTGCTTACTTGGTCCCGAAACTGTGAAGAAGAGAACCTCAATATGCTTTCTACTCACTCACGCCATAAGAACATTTGGACTGCATTCAACAGCTATCTTCACAGCCAAGAGGAGAGCTCTTCCGAGAGTGGCTCCTCCCTGATTCCACAATGACATGTTTATACCTTGTGGTGCATTCCGATTTACTGCTCCCCCACCTATTGTAAAGCTGATCTTTCAATTGCTGTATTACTCCATATGCACATTGAATGTATTGCTCGCCCTGATGCATGCGTTTGGTGTATGCTTCTGCCAACAAAAATTAAAGTTTAAAAACATTATTTTATAAACTTGAAACTAAAACATCTGAATGCTGTTTGTTGCGGAGCTGTGCAGGCAGGTTGGCATGGGACTATAGGAAAAGGGCCCTCCTATAGATCATTTTGAAATGGCCCCACATATTTATAGGTAGACCTTTTAATCCGACCACTTCACACAACGCAAAATTGACACAAACTGCAACCTCGAAAAATAAATGACAGCCATAATAGGGACAAATTAAACGGCAGTGGAATTCTGAAACTCCCAGTTACTAAAACCATCAATTAATATCAAGATGCCATTGAAGCTTAAGCATTCGGGAGTCCCGATCAATGACAAAGGGATAGCTTACACGTCTGTTATGTTTCTCCTCCAGTGGTCAATATCCTTCTCCTGCTAAAGCGCTTGGGTGGATTCTTTATTTAGCGAGGTGCAACAGCACCTGTGGTAGCTCGTGCATGGATGCGTGTTCCAGTAGGAGACGTCCAGCAGAAAGAGGAAGCATCAAGGCACCCAAACATTTTAAACTCATAGCACCCATTGAATGTGGAAATTAACCACAGTATTCAGTATCTGCGCAAAATTACTCTGCATCCAAGAGCTAAATCTTTCAGTTTTGCAGGAAAGGCAAGTTAGTGCCAGAGGCAATATCTGAAACGGGCGCTCCTATTTCCAGACTATGGCATCAGTTTCAATGTCAGGGAGTTTGCTGGAGACATCCAAGAAGTCTGGAGTTGAGTCTGGGGAAATGTCCAACAGTGTCAAGATCCTCCTCAGTATATCAGTCAACTGGATCACGGGTAGGTGTAGAGCATGGGGATTCTGCCCAAAGGTGGCCACTTAGTTACTTAAAGAAAGAACAGTTTTGGGTTATAGAAACTTGAGTTTTTAGCCATGAGCCTGGTTTCTTTAATGCTTGTCACAGACTTGGTTGTAGTTTCAAAAGGCATGCTGCTCTTGCCTTGTGGCTTCCGATTGCGAAATAGAGTTTATTCTCCAAGCAAGAGGTCCGAAGGTCATGCCCAACTTGGGACACTGCTGTGCGCATTGTGCAGATGTCTTCTAGTTTATAGAGTTCCATCAGAGGGGAATATCTGTGTCCATAAGTGGTGATCAGGAACAAAACTCCAAGTTGGAAGAGTAATGTTGGCCCTTTCAAGCTGAGGTGTGTGGCGGGATCTGGGATTACCAAAGAAAGTTCAAATTTTAAGTTCTATTGTCTTTCAAGTGCAGCTCTGATCACTTTCCTTAGAGTCCTCATGAACCACTTAGCAGCACCATTCACTTGGAGCAAACAGCGGATGATTGGCCTGTAGAGCATACAAATGGCAGTGAGGTACGGTACAAATCCTAATAATGTAACATAACGTGAAAACATTCTGGAACCCTGCTCTCACAAGGTATTCACAGAATTCTCGATTTTAGAAAGGACGTCCAATGTCTTTAGAGATTATGTAATGACCTGGTTTGCTTTTATTTTCCTAAATGTTGGGATACATTCTTGGATACTTGTGGAATTGAATTATTTCTACCAATGGTTATCTTGAGCAGACACCGATTAGTACAACTACAAATGATGCTTCCAAAAGTGCGCAGAAATCTGCCCTTCTACTCTTTCATATGCCTGGTCCTCTTTCTGATGTGCATATTGCAGCCGACTGTTCTGTAGGGTTAGAGGCTTGACACAGTATGTAGTAAGTAGTAAAAAAGTATTAAATGCCAGAAAAATTGCGCTTATCTAAATGACTTTTTAAATGATTTCATTCATCAGTTAGGACAGCAAGTCCACAGACTCTTGAACACGTTCAAAACATATTTCATATACAACCAATATTTGTCTAATTCTAGACGATACACAGAAAACTGAAATTGCATTTATTTTCCAAAGCAGATCGGCTGTATGGATAGTACAGCCTGTGTGCTTAGGCCAGGGAGTTGACTAGGAACCAAATGAAGCCCTGGAAATGTTTTTTCAAAGTGACTACATATAACACAGTATGAGGAAGCCCAACCCCTTTCCCTTAAGAAATGTTAGAAATAAAATAGGTAACTACACAAAAGAGGCCCATGATACAGAAAGGGGAGCTCAACAGAAGCCAGAAAGAGGAGTTCAACATGGGTTCTTGCACGGGTGCCGTCCATTTAACATGCAGCATGAATATGCGCGCGATTGGGCCAAGCTCTGCGCTTCCGGCAGTTGGTGATGGGCGGTTTGGAAACGGGTGGTACCGGAAGCTCAGTCTCCTCAGAGCCAGAGCCTGTCGCTGTGCAGCAGAAAGATGTTTGGGGTTATACTTTTTGAGGGGTTCTGACATCCGAGCAATCTGCGTGTGAAATCTTGGGGGCAGATGTCCAGTCATTGACAGATTCGGCCCGAGCTTTTACTGTGTTTTCAGCTTCTGCCATGTCTGGAACGGGTGGCCGGACCAGACGGTCTGTGTAAAGAGAAGCCTCTAGCTCATGATTTGCACCTGTGACAGAATCCCGGTGAAGTGACGCGTGTGCAAAGTCTGGTGATGGGCCCCAGAGTCTGCCTGTATACGTATGACTGATGTGCCCTAGGTATATCACTACGTGCATGGAGTAGCCTTCTTGTAGAGGCGGGCTCTCACCCCTCCCAAGCCAGAGGCACAGATCAGTGTGATGGTTGGGTTCAGCGTGGCATGGATGGTGAGGAAACTCTTCCCTCGATGGCTGGTGTCTCGTGGAGGCACCAGAACAGGGTGCAGTGTAAGTCTCATGCGGGACAGAAAGGAGAGATCAGAATGGCTCTCTAGGACACAGCGAAGACCCAGCGTATTCCCTCGTGCGAGCGGCCATAGAGAAAAGTGGACAACTTACCTTTGTCTTCAAGATCATGAAATCAGCAACGCCCTGACAAATAGCAGTTCCTAAGGCCTCATACCACTGCAATGAGCAGGCTGAGTACAAGTCACTTGTGTTGCACAAGTTCCAAGTGTGCGAGGTTCTCATCCCAAAAAATGCAAAAGCTGCCTGTGTCGGAGGAGTAGTAGCTCAGTGGACAAACAGCACAATATTTGAACCCACTTGACATGAGATGCAGGATGAAATGGGTAACTTTAAGCACAATGAGGGGCAGCCACAAGGCACTGGTCTGTTCCCGTCTGGCCAGGAGAAAGGGAATGATATTTGGATGAGGAGTGTTGAGGAGGGGTCAAAGGAGGGCGTGGCTATGTTCACACCAGCGTTAGGAAAGTACTGGAAAGTTCTTCATTCTGCTGTTTGGCAATAGGCTCTAATCTGTCCCCTGTTCGGTAGGATGTCCTTAAAGTATAGAGGAAAGGGGACAGAACGCAAGAGTGCATATATCAAAACTATTCCCATTAGTCTTTGAGGATTTCAGATTTCTATTTGTAGTGTCAGCTCATAAACTTTCAGGTGCTTAAAAACAGCCCAAAGTAGCATAATGATATGATCTTCAGTGATCAAGTATACTAGAATGTCATTGCTAATGTGTATGACAACCTGCAGACCATGGAGGATGCTTTGGACTGCGTCTTTGGAATGCTTTCTCAGTAGACCACACTCCAAAACTGTTGTGTCTATCTTCAGAGACCTATATTTGTTGAAAAACTCTCACTACTATGGGCTATTTGCTTAGTGTGAGGGGTCAGAAATGAAAGGTAGACACAAGGTTGCCATGTTTTGGGCTAAAGGCTTTTATTAACAATGGGTTGGGAAAATGCCTCTCTGACCCTGTTTTTTGTTAATGTTAAAGGGTATTTGTTCTGCGCACTGTCACCACCTGAGTGGTCCTACAGCGTCCTGGCGGATCTGAAAAAAGGAGAGTTTGAAGGGGTAGAGTATAGTGCAAATAGGTAGAGTGAGAATTGTGATGTCATGTTGGCAGCCTCAGTTCTGTTTTCACCGTTTGCTGGGCTTGGGTGCAATTTCCTGGTCGGTGCAACTACCATTTGCTATTGTGAATGGTTATGTGTTGTTTGTATGTTATTGCGGTGTGGTGAGGTGGGTGCGGATTGCTGTGCAGAGATGTTGTGTGTGTTTGAGTTGGTTAAGTGTCTATGGCAATTTGACTTTTCCTTTTTATTTTTTTGAGTTGGGTTACTGTTTTTTTTCCTTACCATCTTGGTTTGGACTTCTCTGCTCATGATCTGTCGCCATCCTATGTGTTGGAGATTACTTAGCATGGTGTTAGCTTTCCTTTGGAGATTTCAGTGGTATATGGCATGAGGTTGAGGAGGCCTCCCCCGCCCTATGGCTAAGGATGATTCAGTAATGGGGTATTTTTCCCTCTCTGGAATTCTTCATGGGAGTCTGTTTTTTTTGGGGGGTCCCTACATATCAGTTTGGGTGCCCTGGACCTCCTTGGTTGCCTGTGTTGGTTGGTGCCCCCCAACTGTTTCCTAGCAGGATCTTTGTTTCCTTAGTAGTTCCCTTCTGATTCCTATGAGGAATTTCCTTACCTAAAATCAAAACTAAGATTCCGTCTGTGTCAGAATAACAAAATCAAAGCTGTCCTTGTGTCCAAATGTTCTACCTTGACTCTCACACTACAAACCAAATCATAAGGTGAAAAGGGAAATGTCTTTAACCTGGTGATTGCAAAAAAGAGTCCATGATGGAAAAATGGAACAGCTCCAACATAAAAGTTCTTTGGTAAAAGGACCTTGGTTCCAGAGGGTGATTCCCTTCACCTGGATTCTTCAACACTATGCCAATGATTCTTGGTCTAACAGTTCTTTGTGTCTTTGACACACAATAATCCTTTTTGTTGCAAATCTTCTTAACCTTGTATTTCCGTCTTTCAAAAGTTCCTTCTCTGGTTCAACAAACACAGTCCTTTCTCAGAACTTCCTGTAGATTTGCAACGGCCTGGTTTACCCCCCCTGCCAGGACTTCTCATGTACTTGTAACTACCTGCTTTACTTGCCTGTCAGGCCTTCTTACATTCATAGAGAAACAGTTCCTCTTTTAATTCCACAGTTGCATATATCTTCTTTGGTTCTCTATATCTAATTGTGTCAATATTCACCCTTGGCTTTCCCCAAATCTGCATTACATATTCTCATATATGGCTGGGGCTTGTACTTACAATATCCCTTCTTGGTTTGCAAATTATCTCCTTAATGTCTCTGTCACTTTAAAATTTACAAATTGTGTTTGGCGCAGTCGTTGAAATGTCCCCGGGTCCCAGCACCAGCTCTATGTGGCATCTTTGTTCCCATTCGTGCTTACACGGCAAAGCTTTGCTTCCTGCTTTCCACTCTGGACTGCTTCCATGTTGTTCCGGTTCCTTCCAGTCAGCATGCCTGCCTTCCTTCAGGTCCCCGTAAGTGAAGCGTTGCTTTCTTCGTCTGAAAGCCCCGGAATCCTCTTTCCGTTCCTGGCGTCTCTGCGGCACACCGTGCTTGTGCAACGTTTCTCCACCTTCTTGTTGGCGAGCCCCAGGGACCACACACACCTTGCAGAGAGGTATGACGGCTTCTTCCAAACAGCAGCAGCTGAGAGGTCCAGTCCTCTCACGCCAGCAAAGTCCTTCAGATTTCTTTGCATAAACTTCCATGGGCTTCACTCGACTTGGGCAAGGAAACAAACTTGCTGGTGCTTCCCCCTCAGTGAGGGAGACTGAAGTCTCGTCCCGGCTGTGACACTCTGCTGCTGGCTGGGGGTTCCCCATCTTCTGTGAGGGGGTAGACTGGCTTCCTTGCCACCTCCAGTGCTTTGCACCTACCGACAGGTAGTTGGGAGGCAAGGGTTCCCTCTTCCTTCTCTTGGCACAGCAGTATACAGCCCTTCCTTCTCCAGCACAGGATTCCTACAGCAAGGTCCTCCAGAGCGGACCTCTCTTGCACTTACTGAGTCTTTCCTCCTTTTTATATTGGCTCTGGCCAATAGGATTTGGGGGAATGACTAGACTGCTGACAATGGGAATTGATCATCATTACTCCTTGCCTCTTCCTCGTCCCCTTGTTCTGAGGATTGTGAGAATATAAGTACTTTTGTGAGAATACTGTATGCATGTTTGCAATAGGTTTTAAAGGCAAACTAGTTTTGGAAGAAGAGCATGTGAACTGGGAAGAGTGTCTTTTTTTAATTTTACAAGGCCAGTTAGTTGAGAGTTGGCTTTTGGTATGTGACCAAAGATGTTCACTACTCTCCATGGGTGGACAAGGGAACGCACCACAATGGGAGATTAGATTGTTGCAAATGGGGGGATTCATCCTGAAAGGGGAAAGGGGGTTACCGCCTCTCTCCCAATGAAGTCAGGATATCACCCCGGCAGTTGTCTTCCTGTTAGGGAGAATTCTCAAAATGTGCTAATTTCCCTTAAAATGTGAGACCCCCAGCAACTTTGCTGAATTTCTAGGATTAGATTTTTTACCTGGGAAGAGTGCAAGCCTTTTTTCCCCATTCTTCCATTTATTTTGATGTGGGTTTTACTTTTGTGTTCTTTGGTTATGGGGTTTTTAAACAAACTCCATAGGCATCATCTTTTTCTTGTGTGTCACACAGCACCTTCAGTGCAGTGGCGCAGGGGTGTCTTAAAACTCCCCATGGTTTAAATACTTTCTCTGGGACTGACTACCATCTCCCAGTGCTGTAAGGTTAAATTGACTTTACTAGTCTTTTTAAATTTACAGACAGACCCATCACACTCTATCTTACTATAGAGTGCTGGAGGGGTTGCCTAGCATCCCCTGAGTCTGAACATGCATGTAACAGTCAGTTGTTACCCTTTCCTACTTTAAATAGCTAGTGGCAGAGGTTTTAAACAAACTACCATGACTGTTCCCGACCGTGAACACCAGTAGCTAAAAATCGGGTCAGCCATGTTTTCCAATATGGCGCCCAAGACCTATCTGTAAAAACAGACTCTGGTCATCTTTTTTTGCCGTTTCTTTTAGGAAAGGTCCTTCTAGTTTCCAACTCTGCATGCCAAACCAGGTTTGGTCCCTTTGTTTGTTGGCCTTTGGTGGGCTTCAGTGCTGAAACCCTCCTCAGGCGCCCGAGTGTCTGGGGTGGACAGGATGTGAGGGAGGTGCCCGAAACTCCCTGTGCTTTGTCTCCTAGGAGACCTGAATGCACTCTGGCGTGATTGGCCGGCTGGCTATCTGGCAAGGACAGCCACCCTGCTGTGTGAGTGACAGCCAGGCTAAAATGAATGGGGGAAAACTGTTTAAAAGCAGGCCTCTGGGACTTGAAAAGCAGAGTCGACCACTGAAACGAAAGAACTGAAGAAGAGCTGAAGGAAGACGACTGCTGCAACTCCTGGTCCACCGGTGAAGCCCTGCTGCAGGTCCGAATTGCCTGAAACTCCATCGACGGAGAAGCCCTTCAAGGTTAACTTCTTCCCTTGAGTTTGGGGGGAACAACCAACTCGTAAGCGGCCTGGACACCGTCCCCATACTGGTCGAATTTTCTGCAGAGTGCTGTGGAAAACCGGATAGCCAGTGGGAAAGATACCAGTTTGTGGTCTTTAAGGCACTCACATATTAAACCAACGTTTTGCCAAGCTTGTGGCCTCTTCCCTCGGCAGTGCAGGAACCTCCCGACGTCGTCCTTCTTGTCCCCACGACTGAAGCTCAGGAACAGCGAGATCTGCAGGAACAACTGCCTCAGCTACAGCTCTTCTTCACTTTAAAAAGGTACTGTGCAAATGCAGTCAGGAAATCTTTTCGGCTGGAGTGAAAGTTTGTGACACTTTCCCGACTTTGAAGGCTTGTCCTTCCCTAAACCAACATCTAACTTTTCGTCTGACCAAATTCTTCTAAGCTCCGTGGCAAAAACGTAACCGTTTACTACCAGAACTGTGCTATTTTATACAAGACTCAACCATTGACTTTGGCCCAGGCGTATTGAATTGAATTGTTGGTTGTAGTGAACTGAAACCCATTGCCCTGCCTATGAAAGTCTTTGTGCCTTGATTTCTTTTAACCTTGTCTTCTTATGTCAGGATTTGATTGTCGTGAAGAGTATGACTACCTCCGTCCACAAGTACCGCAGAGAGAGAATACAAGATTACTCCCTATGCAGTCATTGAGGCCACAGGTGGCTGATCCTCGAAGCCCGGAACCGTGGAACGTTGACAACCCCAAGACTGCTGAAAAGGAAAGCATTAATTAGCACCAGATGAGCACAGTACAGAGAGGATCACGTGGAATGAGCATTAACAGCTTATCTAGCAAGGGAGATGATGTGGCTGTAACCCCAGGGGCTTAGGGTGTCATTCCGTGGGAGGGGCACGTGAGCAGGTTCCCCGATGAGAGGGGTGAGGTGTAGCAGCCTAGGGAATAAACGCCGGCCAACCCGCCTGTAGTGAAGTCTTGAAAAAAAACAGAACCAGTATCCTGGAATGTCCAAAGGCAGCAAAATCAGAAAACGCCAAGTCCAAGAAGGTAAATCCAAAGCAGTCCGAGGCCTGGTGATCCGTCAATGTAACAAGCAACAAAGGGGCAATACCAAAGCAAATCCGTGGAAGAGCTCTGAGTCGTAAATCTGTGAAAACAGGTACGAATCTTGATCGCCGTACAGAGCTCCTGGAAACAGCTGTGAAGCGAGGAATCGCGGGCACCTTAGCGTTTAAATAGGGAACTCTTGTGCGTCACGTGATCCGCGAGGGAAATTCGTGACCGCGAGTCCAGCGTCGCACGACGCGGAAGCAGCTGTCCGCGGATGCCGTCCCGCATGCGCCATGGTAGACGCCAATGAAGGAATGGAGATTCCCATGAGCGGAACCTGCGCTTGTTTGCACAAACACAGATGTGATGGCACCGGGGGTGAACCCGCTGCTCACGCGACCCCCTCCCCATGGGATTGACAGAAAGGGGGGCTACAGGTAGTGTGGATGTAGTGGAACCCCTGGATGTCGTGGATGCATGTGTGTGATGCAAAGCTTGAGTGTGATGCGAGGTAGAAGGTGACGAGAGCGTGAAATCTTACCCCTTTTAAAAGTAATTGAAGTGCCATTTTGCTCCCCCTTCAGGGGAGCTGAACCTGTTCAATAACTTATTGGTTGTGTATTTGTAGTATATTAGTACATGATATTGAGCTGCTCTTGCTAGTGTAATGTTTTCCAAACGACTGTGAAAATAAATGTATATTCTTTTACCAAGAAACCTTGAGTAACTGGTTATATGAATCACTGCAATTGTTGGTCCCTTGTGTTACCCCTTGTACTACTCACTTTACTCTTGAGATAAGTCTGGTTGCTCAGCCACTGCTACCACAATACTGTGTAGTACAGGCTTGTACCATGGGTGAAATTGTACTGGCACTTGTAGTCTTAATTGCATGTAGTGTTCCCAAAGGGTACTGCATGTGATTCTGCCTAACACCCCATTTGATCCTCCCTCATACAGTCGCTCCCAGGGTCAGGATCAGGTAACGGTTGGTGTCCCCTGGCCATATGGGAGGAGGTCACAGCAGGGAAAACAGTGATGACTCCATCGGATTCATCACATTAAATTGATTTTGTGGTTTCCTGCACGCCATCGATGCTCAATTTAAAAGTGATGAAGTCAAGCTTGTCTGCAAGGTAGCAACTTAATTAACAGCACACCTTTGGCCATTTTTGTGACAAAAACTCTGACTCGTGGAGTTATGTTCGTGTGTTAGCGTGCAAACGTTGTGCAGGTTAAATTGAACGTGACTGTCTTAAGCAAACACGTTGTTTTTTGTGGGAGTGATATTTGTGAGAACGTGTTGAATTTTTGATCAGGACAAATGTTCACAGATAGCCGATTACTGACTTTCCTGGGGCAGGCAGCCCAGTCTTATTGAGGAATCCTTCGATTGTGTGGACAATAGAAGCCCTCACCTCTGCTGGAGGATGCAGACTGGGTAGCGATTAGTGGCTCTTCAGAGTGTCAGTGAATGTTTTGGAGAGATCACCGGTTCACTGTCAACTTCCCTCCCATGATTGCTCTGCAAAATGATTGACTATTCCAAGTATTTGCATACTTCGACTGTTACAGGATAGTTGGTGGGAAAGAGTGACAGGTTCACATAGTACCACTGCATTTGTCTGGTGGCTGTATTTTGCGACGGTAAAGTCTGTTTCAGTTTAAGTGCGTATGTGAACTTCTTCACAAGGTGGTGGTCTGGTCACTTGCCCCATCAATGCAGCATGTGTGAGACCCATTTCCTACGTCCTTGCAATTTCATAGATATTCTGGAGGGAAATCAGAGGTTCTGGTAGGCATAAGCATCCGTAGATGGCAGCAAAGGGGGTGAATTTCACCCCCTATTTGCTGCTTTCCACCCCTAATCGGTGGCCAGTCGCCCTCTGGCAAAGACCTCTTTCCAGAAGCCTTCAAGGTGCTCCGTCATCAAGCCGTCATTTGCGAGTTTACAATCTTTATTTGCTTAACCCGTGTCCTTTCTTCTGGCATGAAAGGGACATCACGGGAATTAATGGCTACCTAAATGATGGACTCACTATTGTTTTCCAAATGTGCAGCTTACACTTCTCTAGAAAAAAATGAATTTCCAAACTGAAAAATGCTTCTTAAACTTACAGTCACTAGTTTTCTTTAAAATGTGTTTATTTTTTTGTTGGACTGCCACAAAAATACCCTGCGATTTGAGTGCCCCTTCCTTTGTATGTTATCACAGTATATATTTCTAAAGCTGTTATAAGCTTGTCAAACTACTTAATCACAAATAAATTCTTCTATTGCGCTGACAGCAGTTATTAGGAAATTACCATTTTACTATGGGGCAAAGAATTCCCCCACCCTCGCCCTGACTATGAGCAAGCTACCAGCCCAATCCAGCCACTGGAGAAACACATTTTATAGCACTTGTTTTTTTTGTTATAAAGGAATTGCAAAAAGTCATAAGATTTACAGTCAGTTTTCAATATATAACATCTTTGCAACAGTCACTCGACCTGCTGAGCTACCCTGGTAGCCTACTGTAGGGCATGTCTACAGATCCATGTCTATGGATCCCTTAATTTGTTCAAAATCACTGCACTATCAACAGTGCACTTCATATAAATTACTTCAAAGTAAACAGTATTTCATCTCCAACCACACCGACTCTGTGCATGCATTTATTGATGGTGTAACCAGTGGCAGCTTCTCCATAATAGGCGAGGGGACGCCGACCCACAGGCACCCTCATCCATTATGGAGGAGAAGCCCAGTGTAAACATGGAGCATTCCCTCAGCTGCTTTTTGTAGCTGAAGGAGCGCTCCTCGCCTGGCATGAACATGGTTTCCGTTTGACAGTTCTGTTCCTCAGCCTCGCATATCCAATGAGTTATGCAAAGCCGGGGGAGTTTTGCTTCCCCAACCATGCAAGGCCCATTGGGGATGCTGGCTGAGGAATTGCATGTTTGTATGTGCGATGTAGGCGCTTGTGTTGTTTGTAATGAATGAGTGTATGATGATTGGTGTGCGTGTGACTGAGCGAGTGCATGTTGCGTGTGAATGTGTGGGTGGGTGTGTGTTTGTACGGAGATGTGGGGCTGATTTTGTTGGGAGAGGGGTTGTTGCACAACCCCTTTGCCCCACGAACCAAAAACCAGCGCTGGAGGGGGCGAAGAGGGCAGGCATGGTATTTTTTACTGGGCATCCATGATAAAGCAAGCATGGTGAGTTTTATTACATGGCTAGACTGGCATTTTGATGCCACCAGTTTGGACATGTTTTCATACTGTGGCATGGACATTTTTAAATTGTAAAGCCAACTAGAGTATGTTCTTACGTGGGATATGGCAGAACAAGCATGCACATGTCTGGCACTATGCACAAAGCAAACATGAATATGTGCTTATATGGGAATACCAGCATATATTGGTGCAGACAGCATGGAAACGTATGGGCGCAGCCAGAGTGAAAATGTCTTATAGTGGAATGTATTGTGGGCAAAGGCATCATGAAAATGTGCTGGCGAAATGCTCCTCTGCACTGTTGGTGACTTGCATATATTGGATTTTTTCATGATTATCAGACAAAACCATGGCATTTTACCCAATTTCTTACAATAAAGTGGGCTGTAAAAAAAAAAAGAGTTATTTGGTTAACCGTAACGTTCTTTCGATTGGACATACCTCCCACGTATTCCTCATCTTATGATATCCTTCTAGCATTAGCTGCTTCAGAATTCTTTTTTTTGACAGAGGGCGCTGTGTGCCGCCTTGTCGAGTCGATGCCCCTTGAGGGCCTCCGTTCGAATGTCAACGTCATCATCAGTATAAATAGCGCACACAGCGCCTGTTGACTTGAGTTCAGTTTCTCTCACTCCTGTAGAGGAATACCTGGCGTACCATAGACCGTCGGCTCTAAGACAGCGTAAAGTGTAAAGAAGCATGCATTCTACGGCAGGGTAGGCTGCGAGGGGTGATGAGCAACACGTGGGAGGAACATCCAATCGAAAGAATGTTACCAGGGGTAAGTAACTTGTTCTTTGAATGGATTTTGTCCTGCCACGTATTCCTCATTTTATGATAGACTCCCCAGCAGTAATAATTTGGTGGTGGGAGTACAGATTAAATTTTGTCTTAACTGTTATCATGGACTGAATGAAAGACTGCTTTTCCAAATTGTCCTTCTCGACTGGAAGATGAATCCATGCAGTAATGTCTCACAAACGTGTGAACAGACGACCAAGTGGCCGCTGCACAAATGTCTTTGAGTGGAACACCTCTCTGAAGAGCAGCAGAGGTTGCCATGCCCCTTGTGAATGCACTCTCAAGCCTTCCGGTGGGTCTTTGCCCACTAACCTGTAACATTCCCGAATAGCCAGGATGATGCATCTGGATAGGGTCTGTTTTGTCACAGCTAAACCGAATTTAGTGCCTGTATTTGACACATTTTAGCCATTCTTGATATATAAAAGAGGAGAGCCCTTTTTGGGTCGAGCCCATGTAATCTTTCCTTCTCCTTCCCAGGATGAGGAGGTGGGCAGAACGTTGGCAAAATGATCTTTTGCGACAAGTGGAAGTCAGAGGCTACCTTAGGTAGAAAAGAAGGTTTTACCCTGGGAACAACCTTGTCTTTATACTATGTAGAGATATACAGTAAAGTGCCTGCAACTTGCTCACCCTGCAGGCTGACGTTAATGCTATTACTAAAACAGTTTTCAAAGTTAAGTCCTAATGGGCATGAATGTATTGGCTCAAAGGGATGCATGTTAGAAATGTTAACACTCGGTTAAGATCCCATATAGGGACGTGGAAAGGAACAGGTGGGAATAGGTTAGTAAGATTCTTTAGGAATTGAACAATCAGAGGGATTTTAGAATATGAATACTCTTTCGAAGAGCACTTGAAAATAGACAGCACCGCCAGGTAACCTTTAGTTGTTTCAATTTAGAGACCATGATTCGCCAAATGTAATAAAAAAGAAAGCACCATAGGTGTATCACAAAAAAAGGGTCCACATTCTTATCCCTGCACCAACTGCTGAACTTGTTCCAACGGCAGCGGTACAAAGATTTTGTTGCTGGCCTTCTGGCCGAAAGCAAGATCTCCATCACATCATCCGGGAGGTCCCAATCCCTGTATCTCAACCTCTCAGAAACCATGCATAAAGGTTGAGAGTCTTGACCTCTGGATGGAGAACACAACCCTCCTCTCGTGATAGAAGGTCCTATCTTTGTGAAAGGCGTATTGGAGGGAAGATGCACATGTCCAGAAGGTCAAGGTACCACGTCCTCCTGGCCCAATCCGGGGCAATTAGGATCATGGATTTCCCAAGCCTTCTCAACCTCCTGATAACGTGAGGAATGATGGGGACTGGAGGAAACACACATGGGAGTGGAAACACCCAGTCCACTATGAACGCATCCCCTAGAGCTCCTTTTGGAGGAAATTCGCAGGAGCATAACCGTTCGCACTTCCGGTTGACACTGGTTGCACAAAGATCCACTTGAGGGGTTCCCCAAAGGGTGAAGATCTCGAAGGAATTCCTGAGCTAATTCCCACTCGCGGGAGACTGTGCTCTTCCTGCTCAGAACGCCCGCTGCTGTGTTCTCCTCTCCAGCTAGGTGAACTGCCGATAGAGATTCCTTCTTAAATTGCCCAGAACCAGAGCTGCATTGCTCTCTGCACAGGGGTAGTGACCCTACGCCTCCTCTATTGTTGAGGTAGTACATGGTCACTGCTTGTCCATCATTATCAGGACATTCTTTCCACGTACAGAGGGCAGAAATGCATTCAGCTCTAGTCTGATTGGCCTCAGTTCCAAAAGGTTGATGTGTAGTTTGGACTCCGATGGAGACCAACCACCGCTGACTGCTGGCATGGGCTCCCTACCCCATGAGTGAGGTGTCCGTCACTACTGTTATCTCCGGCCATGGCTGCCAAAAAAGATTCTCTCTTCAGAATGTTGTCCTTGCAAGCCCACCACAGAAGGTCCTGTGTGACTCTGCTTGGAACTTGAAGATGGTCTGACAGTCTGCCTGAGAATTAGAACCATTAAGTCCCGAGAGCCCATTGGAGGGATCTCATCCTCAAACGAGCCTCTGGCACCAGGAAAATGCAGGATGAAACTCGCTTCAACCACTGCCATTAACTTGGTGAATACCCTTGGGCGGAGGTCAGCCCGAATGGCAGAACTCTAAACTGATAATGAGAACTGTGAGCCTCAGGTACTTTCTTTGCTTGTGATGGATAGGCACATGAAAGTAAGCATCCTGAAGGTCCAATGACACTGTAAAGTCTTGGAATTGGAGAGTCTGAAAGATCTTAGAAAGGGTAACTATCTTGAACGTGTCCTTCCTGAGGAACTTGTTCAGTTTCTTAAGTCCAAGATGGTTCTCAATCCTGTGTCCTTTTTGGGAATTAGAAAGTACAGGGAGTATCAATCCTTGTTCCTCTCCGCCACAGGTACCGGTTCTATAGCACCTTTCTCTAGCAGGGTCGAATTTTCCTGGACAAGGAGCAGATCCGGAACTTTGAAAGAGTTTCTCCCCGGCGGATGATCATGAGGCCTTTTTGATAAGGAAGGCATTAACCTTGGGCTACGGTTTCCAGTGCCCAAGCATCTGAAATAATGCCCCGCCATTCTTTCAGATGCTGCCTCCCACGGGGTCTTGTGAGTCAAGACCTCAGAGTGGTTTTGAGTCAGCTAAAGCGGCAGGCTAATGTTAAAACAGCTGCTGCTTGGCCCGATTTAGCACCTCTCCCTCGTCCACCACGAGGGAATCTTTTCTGACCTCTATGAATGACTTGTCCTCTTCCAATTGAGTAGAATCAAAAGGACTTACCCCTCTAAGATGATGAAACCGGGTAGGAGTGTTGAGGCTGTCTAATGGCAGCACTAAGATTTAGCCACCACTTTCGAGGTCTACAGCTTTTCCAACCTTTCATCCGCCTTGCTGCCAGACAGCCTTGAGCCGTCAAAGGGCATATTGAGTAGTCTAGACTGCACATCTGGTGCAAATCCAAACGTATTCAACCATGCAAATCTGCGCAACACAGTGCTAGTTGCCATGGATCTGCTGATGCTATCTGCAGTATCCAGACCTGACTGGAGGCAACTACACATTGCCTCTTTACCATCCTTGATTATAGCTAGGAAGCCACTTCTTTCTTCTCCTTCTGGGATGTGGTCAGCCACCATAGCTACGCAGTCCCACAGGTTAAACGTAAACTTTGACAAGGCACAGGTTGCGCTCATTGATTTTAAAGCCAAACTACCAGCAGTTAACATTTTACTCACCCAGGCATCCACTCTCTTTTCTGCCCTATCGGAAGGGATAGGGGAGTATGCTGATTGCTTGGTAGATGTAGAAGTTTGAACCACCAAAACTCTCTGGTGCTGGGTGCTTTGTTAAGTTCTCTGGGTCACTCCTGGATGGCCTATATTCTTTTGCAAAATGTGTATTTACTGCAGGCACAGTGTCTGGCATTTCCCAATTTGTTGAGACCCTTACGTGTAGGGCAATGTGAAAAGGCAAAATTGGATCTCTTTGGGGACCCTGATCCAAAATATCTGTCAGGTAATCCTGCTCGAATGAAAGTGTAGGCCTGCTCCAACCAAAGATTCTACCACCTTGTTTGTTTGTTTGTATTATTTGTAATGTGCACATAACCCAGGGGTAACAAGGCGCAGGAATAGCAAGAGGATTGTATAGTTCAGGTTACATAGAACATATTGGATAACGTCCCATAGGGTTACAATAGAGGACACATTGACAACATAGGTAACAGGTGCCAACGACAGGTTATCCACGACAGTTACATATAGATAGAGTAATTACAGTAGTAGACTTTGCATATAATAACATACAAAATTCACAATTACAATTTACAGGTTTAAGTTATGTCGGATTGGCAGGGTGAGAGGGAAAGCAGTGTATTAGTTATTGTGATCCTTAATCCATCGGATGAGATTCGTCCTGAACTGTAGATAAGGGAGATTTTCTGTTAGGGGTGGCGGTAGTGAGTTCCAATGTAATGCTGCTTTGACAGGGAAGCTGCTTCCTCCGGTCAAAGTGCGTTTGAATCTAGGTACTAATAGTAGGTTGGCATTGGATTTTCTAGAAGGGCGATAGGATGACTGTCTGGTAAATCTCGTTATAAGATATTTGGGGGCCAAGTCGTGGAGGCATTTGTGAGTCAAAGAGACAGATTTAAGGAAGATCTTATCTTTCGTGGAGAGCCAGTTGACGGATCTTCTGGGAGACGTAGGGCTGCTCTTAGAGCGTTATTTTGCAAGATTTGAATCTTGTTTATGATGTATTTGTTGCTACCTACATAAAGGGCATTGCAATAATCAAACTTGGATAGGATCAGAGCTCTAGCCAGAGTAATGCAGTTGTTCGAAGATAGGAATGGTTTGGCTGCTCTGATAAGTTTACCGGTATAGGCAGTGGCGGGGGCCATTGTGTTTACCTGTTTTTTGAATGATAATGTGGAGTCTAGGTAAAAGCCAAGAGTTTTTACCTCCTTGGCCACAGCAATAATGTTATTGTCAATTTCCAATGATGAGTAGTTTCGGCTGAGTTTGTTGACATTAGCTGTTGTACCAAATTAGGAGTTCTGTTTTGTCATCATTCAGGCATAGTCCATGTGAGGCCATCCATGCCTGGATGATGAGGTACACTGTTTACAAAGACCAAATCCTTGTCATAATCCCCCATCAACGGGATGAGGATCTGGGTATCATCAGCATAGTTTGTGTAGGTGATACCCAGACCATCGAGATCTTCGAAAAGGGGCTTCGTAAAGATGTTGTACAGGGTGGGTGAGACGCAAGAGCCCTGAGGCACGCCTCAGGTAATGGGCGTAGGGTCGGCAGCTGCTAGCGGTGAGAAGACTTGCATTGTTCTATTACTGAGGAAGGACTGAATCCAGTCTATTGCCTCTTGGGAGAAGTGGGCGGCTGACTCAAGGTGATTGCACAGGATCTCATGGTCGACTAAGTCAAATGCTGCTGAGAGATCAAGGAGCAGCAGTAGTGCTGTCTTGCCCTCGTCTCTCAACTCATCTATTTGTGTTTTGAGGTCGATCAGAGCAGTTTCAGTTCCATGTTGAGGTCTGAAACCCGATTGCCGGATT
This sequence comes from Ambystoma mexicanum, assembly GCF_040938575.1. Taxonomy (NCBI): domain Eukaryota; kingdom Metazoa; phylum Chordata; class Amphibia; order Caudata; family Ambystomatidae; genus Ambystoma; species Ambystoma mexicanum. The sequence goes on along the minus strand of NC_090934.1, from coordinate 974,549,064 downwards.
CCTAGGAGATGGTTGTGTTCTAAATATTGTTGGATTTGTAAGTATTCCATTTTATCGAGGATTTTGAGGAGGAATGGCACTGTGGTAATAAGACGGTAGTTTGTAGGAATGGAAAGGTCTAGGTTTTGTTTTTTGAGGAGTGGGAGGACCCAGGACTGTTTCAGATTGTTAGGTATCGTGCCCGAGGTGAAGGATGCATTTATTAATTTAGTGATAAAAGGTGAAAGTTCGCGAGCTGCATCTTTTATGAGTTGTGCTGGACATAAATCGCCATGGCAGTTCGACGGTTTGAGAGTGAGGATGACTTTCTCAACCTCTTTGATAAAACCTTGCTCATTAGTTGCCTATATGAGGAGTCAGCGTAGTCAGTAGGATCTGGTTTACCAAATTCCAGTTCTGGAGAGGTAGCTATAGCACTGACTGACTGTAGGTTATCGTACAAGTCTTTTAACCTAGACTCTTCCGAAATCAACTCCTCTGGCACATTTGGGGTGCTATACTGTAAACCAAATGGTGGTGTATTATCGTCTGAAGGCTCGCTGCCTACATAGATTGAGGATAAAGACTTTAAAAAGTCTTTCTTTGGCAAGGGTTTGAAAACCTTGTCCTGAGTTACTATTGGCTTCAACAACTTTGAAGAAATCGTCGACAACGAAGTTTATTTTTGATTCTTTGGAGTCGATTTTGTCTGAGTCGACTTTGACACTAGCTTTTATGGTCTCCGACTCTGATGGCGTTAGCTAGGCCATCGGAGTTACCGACTTTTTATCTTTTTTCGAAGGAATTCGCAATGGACTGGATTCCGGGCTCGTCGAAGCCCTCGAAGATTTTTCGTTGAATTGAGATATTTCTTGATGTAGTTCCGGTTTATGGCTCGGATTCAAAGATTTTAATGGTTTCGTCTTCGACTTCCCTTTGCCGTCTTGATGCAGATAGACAGGGGCATGGGCTTTCTTGCCTGTCCTTCGTGGGGGTTAGGCTGCATTCTTGAAGATTTTAAGCATTTCTTTATGAAATGCATCCCATTTAGCGAGGGAGTCTGACTTAGTAGGACATTTGATTACCTGTGCCGAGGAATCACTATAAGTCGAAGGTGACCTTTGACACAGCTTGTTGGCCTTCTTAGAAGAAGACAAAGAATGTCGTAATCTTTTAGATCTTTTCTGTTGAGGAGAATCTCTCGACTCATCAAATTTTCTTTTGCAACTCTTTGGAAGGACACTGCGAAGGCAACCTCCCCACAGACAATTTACCTTTACACTCTCCCAGAGAATTTCCGGTCATCGACTGACAGCAGTTAGTCGGAGGTACGGTGACCGGTAGCAAGACACCACAGAAGTATGCAGTGGGGGACGATGATATCTTCGATCCACAGTCTTGGCACTTCTTGAAGCCCGTTTTAGGCTTTGATGGAGCCGACAGAGAAGACATTTTCATTTCTGAAAATAGTGAAGTCAGTGAAAAACTGAAGCACGCCATAATTCTTCGAAGCATTAGCTTGGAAAAATGGAACTGAATCCAACGGGCTCTGTGTGCGCTATTTATACTGATGATGACGTCGACAGTCGAACTGAGGCCATCGAGGGACGATGACTCGATGAGACGGCACACAGCACTAACTGTCGAAAAATAATTCCAAAGCAGCTAATGCTGGAAGGATAATTATCATAAAATGAGGATTACGTGGTAGGACAATACATTTGAATGCTCCATTTTAAGCCATTATTTAAAAAATGTTCTCGGTTAAGGAGGGGCAAGCCCCACAACACCTCTTGGTTGGTTCAGGATCCCTCTCTACGATCCATCACATTGGCATATTTGGAGGTAATATTTACACCCCTCCAATTAAAAAATTCACCAGCTGCCACTCAAATGTACAGCCAGAAACTGAAAACTGTAAACAATTCTATTGGGGCACAGTGAGATTCTTGCAACCATTGCTAAAGGACTGATCCTTTATGGGATATTTCATCTGTTAAACATACTGTCCGTGAACATCATTTGAAACTGAGGTCTGAGCATTATCTCTTCTGTTAAACAGACTCTTTTTGACTGGCTATTCTTTAAAGCTGAGCTGAAAGGCATGTCTCAAAATACCATCTCTAACTATACCTTACTTGAAGCTGTGCTTGGAGTAATGTCTGCTTGAGTGAAAAGAGTGCAGTCTCTTGCTGAGGGCAAGGGCATTTTACTACTGTTGAACAGTTCACTTTTTAGGATTATATTAACTTGATGCAAAACTTTCACTGCATTAAACATACTCTGAACATGCTTCATGTCACGTTTTTTTTAACCAGCTAGGTAGAATACAGGCATACTTAAACCAGTTTAGCCCGTTGACCTTCATTTGATGTGAAACCAGCCTGCCCCAAGCTGGATGCATTTGTGCCCCTCGGTTTTCCGCCCCCAATACTGATTGTAGTGACGCAACTGCCAGTAGGATGTGCTTGCATAACTAGTGTGATCAGCAGCCTTGTATGATTTGCGCCGAATATCCTCTTCTGCGTCAGTGTGTTTGCATTATATAGCTAGATGACCTATATGGGAATGACAATTAGCTTTAAGTGGGCCGGGGCCTGCCGGGGCCGAGCCCCGGCAGTCTCCGAAATCTCGTTTTGAGGCGGGGCCCTGCCGGGGCCCACTAATCTGCCCTGGCAGCCCTGGATTGGGAATGAAAGGGCGCTACCAGCACGGCGTGGCAGGTTTGTGATCATTAATATCCTTGGTCGTTTGGTAGTGTTGAAGGTTTGTGTCTATCTCGACAAAACAGGTGTAACAGCAAGGATCTCATCACACCTGGAACATCGCATTGCGTGTCACAAAAGGTTCTCCAGTCGCTGTAGGTGCATAGACCACCAGGAGCCTGTAGATGGTGCTCCCTCTCGAATATCAAAAGGAGGGCATTGCAGTGGCTGCGAAGAGCCTTGGGCTGTGGCAGACACCGCAGGAGAAGCTGCTGCTGCTACATTAGCCGGTTCACCGTTCACTCATAGCGAGTGTTGTGTACAATGGGTCAACATGCATATGCAACGTGCGTAGCAAAATTGCCTCATCGTCGCTAGCACACAGTCGATTCCGCTCTCTTGTCGGAAGTGTGTTGAAAACAATAGTGGTCTGCATAAGTCTCAGCCTCTGTACGAGGATTCTGCCCCTAGAGGTGCCCCCAAGTACCCGAAATTTTGAAAATCACAATGACAAGAGACCAAACAAACTCAATTTTAAACATCTGAAAGGTTGTACCACTTAAAGCCACACAGTGGCAGAAACATGCAAAGAATGTGATTCTATGAATGCTCAATGCTGCTATGCATCTTCATCCGAGGTAATTACTTGTTTTGGTAGCATGAATATCCGGGAAAAGCCTAACTGTTAAGCGCTTTAACGTGCAGAAAACGGGTATTATGAATACGAACTCGATCTTTGAAATCAATAAGGAACAGGCCCACTGTTCAAAATTCAATATTAGAAAAAGGTGCTCACCATAGGGATAAACGAGAAAGACAATAGTGCAGAGATGATGAAAATGCTGTTTTCACAGAAATGGTCTGGCATCCAGCTCCTTCTATGTGCCTACGGCAGTGCCAGAGCAGCAAGAAAGCATAATGGCAAAATAACCGTGGCAGACAATCCTATTAGACACCACGACTCCCTATAATGCACAACCAATCCATGGGAGGCGATCACCCACCCGCTATGCATAATCAGAACCCTTACTGCTTCTCACTTAGTCAGATGTCTCTGACTCTACTTCCTCAAATTCTGCAAGTCAAAAAGTCCTGCTGTGGCGAAAAATAAAGCTCATACAATAAGTTATTTATTTATTTAGATCAGATGGAGCTGGGCAGAGAGGTGGCCAGCACGAGCAGAGCCATTGATCCTCTCTGCTCCAACCGTCACACCGTCACAGATAGAAAGTTCGCGCGGGTCTCGTCAGCAGGGAAACCCGCACGAGCTAAGGAAGCAACACATCTTCCTCTTTTATATTAACAACAAAAGTAAAGAGAAAAAAACTTCAGTACATTACATAACCCTCTTACTTCATTGTCAGACCCCTCGAACCGCTTGTTTCCGATACACAATCTGTTACCGCCTCATCTTGAGCACACAATCATTGCTGTACTCTGGTACTTGCTTTTCCTCAACAACCCGAGTATTCTTCTGTTCATTCACTCTTTGTTCGTCCACCAGATCCTGCCATGAACAACCCATTCCATCCCCACATGGACTTCTTCCACCATCACTTGGTGTAATCCTATTCATGTTCTATCCATCGCCATTTTCCAAATGCACACAAGTTCCCCTGCAGCCTCACCCTCTTGGAACTTGAACATCTTGACAATCCCTTCACAGTTTTTCCTGGCAACTTCACTCTGACACAATCTCCTCTTTCTATGGCAAGCACTTTTGCTCCTCATTAGTCATGAGTATACCTTTTCCGCTCACCTTGATGTACAGGCTCTCGAAAATCTCTCTGCATCTCCACATTCCACTTGTATTGTCTTCCCTCATCTCACCCATTCCAGACACAACCTATTGCAAGGCAACCTCCGACACATGAATTGGAAAGCAGTAACATGTGTTACACTGTGGGGAGTAGTTCAGTATGAAACAATGAATCTAACCAACTCTCTCTTGAAGTTCCAGTGATTTAGTACACACATCTGTACAAGTTCTTTCAATCATACCAATCAATGGTGGATGATATAAAGTAGTACATATATGTTCCACATTATGTTCGTTTAATAATTCCATCAACTCTCTGGATTTAAATTGTGCGCCATTTTCGGATAGTATTTTCTCTGGTGCTCCTTCATTAGCAAATACATCCTCTAAAAGAATCATCACATTCCTGGTATTCACCTCCGTCATGGGTTGAACAACAGGACACTTGGAATAATAATCCATCACACTCACCAAATGTGTGCATTATTCCCGTAAAACTTAGAATGGTCCTGCTATGTCTGTGGCAATTTTCTTCCATGGACCTGCTGGCAAATTCACAGGGATCATGGGACTCACTCTTGTTCTAAGTACCATGTCACTATTTTGGTACAGAGCACACAGATGGGGAGCAGGTGCAAGTGGCTCTTGGTCACCTGGCCCAAGGCCTGCCCACCTGGTGCCTTCCTGGTTGCTGCTCTTTTCCCCACTTAGCAAGCCCCGCCCACATGGTGCCTTCCTGGTTGCTGCTCTTTTTCCCTACTTAAGGAGCCCTCCAGCCTCTTTTCTTTGCAGATGGGGAGTAGGTGCAAGTGGATCCAGGTCACCTGGCCTAAGCACAGCCCACCTTCGTAGCCTTGCCTCTTCCTTCTTGCTCTTAACTCTTCGATCAAGGGCGTCTCTTGCCCGGGCATTTGAAGCGAAGGGCAGTCGGAGAAAAAGCCAATTCCTGTTTGGACAAGGAGAATCCATGGACCGAACCCCTGCTCAGACAGCGGGTAAGCACGCACCAACATGCGTTTACTCCCTCTGTCCCCACAGGCCATCCCCACTCCTCTGGTCCCCCCATGATGATCACTTGTGCCCCCCCCCTTCTCGCAAACAGGTGTTGCCCGTTTTGCTCGATTCTTCTACCCTGCTCCCCTTCCCCCTCTCCAGCCTACTTCTGCAGGAGTCTGTCCTTATACATTCTGGTTTCACCATCACCGTCTTGTGGCCAATGCTGGATTTGACTTTTATGGACTTCATTGATTCATGGTGCGTCACCCTTTCTCATGGTGGCCCGGAATCATGCCGTTCCCATCTTCATCTTGTATCAAGGCTTCCAACATTATGTGCTACTACTGACTTCTGCAATTGTATTCGCTCTCCCCTCTTGCTTCTCCACTCTTTTTGACTGCTTACTCTCGGTTATCTCCTCTTTTCCCTTTCCCCATCTCCTCCCCTTACTTTCTTCTATGCACTTACTCTATCAGAATTGTCCCTGGACCTATTATGATAGCAACCTTGTCTGTCTCCTGTCCCCTCCCCTTACTTGCGCCCCCCAACACTATCTGAAATGTCATCAGGCCTAGTACGATAGTCGCTTTTTGTTCCTCCCCTCCCTTTGTGCACCCCTCTGCCTCACCTTTTGTTTTCTCCTGCTCTACCAGAAAGGTCGTCAGGCCTAGTACGGTAGTCGCCTGTCTGTTCCATTTCCTTCCCACTCTCCCCCTCCCTTCCTTATCGATGTCTTAGCTCTTGCACTATCTGAAATGTCGTCAGGCCAAGTACGGCCTTGAAGCGCGTTGAAACACATTGTTAATAGGAGCTATATAAATCAACTATATCATATCCTCACCACACTTTCTATCCCCGAATCCATACTCCGCCAACAAAGATCTGCTCTAATTATTCTCTTCGAAGCCGTTATCCCTAAATGTCCTTCAAGCGTGACTTTAATTAAGCTTGCCATCAAGGACTAAGGGGGAATCTACACCTCAGCTCTCACTACACATTCTCCTTGTAAACAAATGTTCCTCACTAAACTCAATTCCCCTTTCAAACCTCTGTCAAATGGCCAACCTTAGACACAAAACTCCTTAACTCAAGTTAACACGTCGTCCTCGCTTCCTTCCTCAAGCCAGTCATCTTTTGAGATCGCTTTTTCACCTAGTCACCCAATTCCTGTTCTTCACATTATAGCCAGGCAATCTCACTTTCCAATTCATCAAGATCATTGGTTACATCCATTGGTAGCCTTGACAGACAATCAGCCTGAACATCATCTCTACCTGGTATGTATTCTATCTTGAATTCCTTTCCAATTAATGTGTGGGAGGTAGGAGGTGACTTGTGGGGAAGAATAAAGCTCATATAATAATTTTATTTAGTTAGATAAAATGGAGCAGGGGGTGGGGGGGAAACAGGTGGCCAGCACGAACAGAGCCATGTACCCTCTCTGCCCTAACCGTCACACATAGAACGTTCAGTGACTCACATGGGTCTCGTGAACAGATAAACACACACAAGCCAAGGCTGCAACCCTCACATTCGCAAGTCAAAAAGTCCTGCTGTTTTCAGTTTATACTACTGAAACAAATATTGCTTTTTCTTCCTAAAGATGATCCTGCAGTAGTAAAGGGGAACATGATCAACCCCCACCTTGACTACTACAATTCCCTTCTTGTTGGTCTTCCTTAATCAACAAATTACAATATATTCAAAACACAGTCAGCCTATTGGTGGGTCTGATTACCTGTGGACATGCTTCAAAAGGTTGTAAAACCCTTCAGTGGCTTGATATAAAAACAACACATGTGTCTTAATGCTGTGTCTTGTACATGAAGGTCTACGAGGAACAGTTTAGTGACCAAGAGAACCAATTTTAAACTTTAAGCATTCAAAGAAGATACTTTCATATGTATGTTACATAACTATATAGAGCGTTTAATAGAATCAGAGAGCTGGTTTGGCCCTTTTTGTTGTCTACGAGGATCAGCACCAGCCAGGCACCAGTATACCTCCAGGCATACATCCATCTTTACACACCCGCTTGCTCTCTAAGATCTGCCAAAAAGGATTTGCTTTTTCCCCCCAAAACACAGTGTCAGTAGAAGCGATTGCATTTCTGTGTCTGTGGTCCCAGGTGCTGGAACATTCTACATGGGAACATCATCTCAGACTTCTGTTTCTCAGATAATTCATCTTTACTGGTTTAAGCACCTTAAGCCTCCTCTGCAGATTAGCGTCAGGAGGAGATTCAGTCCCACAGTGCATGCTAGAAAAAAGGTTACCCACTTGGTAAATAAGCGCTGCATTGTGCACCGCTTCTCCCTGTCCCAGTGTCACAGTGCTCAACCTTCTGTGTCCCCAGGGCAGGTGAAAACCTCAGAATTTGCTTTTGGCGGATGAGAGCTCATTGAAGGGAATGGGCATGTTGGTGGCTTGGCAGATGAGTAAACTGATTGCAGGGCGGGTGATACCCGCCAAAAGCTTGCGAAATGAGAGGTGTGGTTTTTCCCTATATGGTTGGGTTTGTGCTACTGCCAATCGCTCTCCTTGGGTAACACCTTCTCATAGCTGCGGTCCGCCTCCTTTTCTCTGTAGACAACAGCTAATGGTCATTGGTGGGTGCAATGTTTGTGTTTCAAGAGGGACCTCTGCAACCTACATGCAGGTGTGCTGAGATGTGTTGCTGTTATGTGCGTGTTGCTCTGGGTCCTTAGCAGCACTGGTAATGTTCCAGGAACAGACAGTACTGTTTCCACGCCTCCGGCTACTAAGCTCATTACCTCCTGAACCGGGGGAGTCGCCATAGCCCTTTAAGACAAGATAGCAATACTATGAGATGAATGGGGATGCAGAAGTTACTCAAACATCAATAATCGAAATGACTCGGGTAGTTGGCAAAAAGTTTTTTTTTTTTTTTTAAAAACAATTTTTATTTTCCAAACACTCCAAACATTATAACCATTTTTCAGGATCAATCTTAAGACATTACATTTATTAATGCCCTTCTACATTCTCCCCCTCCCCACCCCCGTCTCCCCAACAACTCGAGCCATCATATCCTTGCCATCCACCTGGATCTCCTCAGGTGTCTCAGTTATCATCACAGTTCTCCGTTTCATGGTTGACCTGGTGGGGGTGTGCCATTGAGGCTACCAGTTGTCTCCAGGCTATTAGAGGGACTAGCTCGCCCCCCCCTTTAGTGGCTGCTTCATACCAGACCGCAGTTTCTGCTTCAGCCCATTTCAGGAGGTCCGCCCACCACATCTCTACTCTGGGTCGGTGGGCCGCCTTCCATCACATTGCAATTCTATGCTTGGCCAAGATATAGGCTAAACCTTTCCTTTTGCTAGTATGCTTTAGATTACGTGGCCTGGAAAAAAACCCTAGCATACATGCCCAGGCAGACTCCACATCCAGCACCACCCCGCGACTGGACAGTCTCGTCTTCACTTCCACCCAGAATCTTTTCACCTCCGGGCAAGCCCAGAACATGTGCAACAGCCCAGCCTCCTCCTCCTCCCTACACCTGGGGCATTTCTGTACCGCTGCGCCTCCAAACCTGGCTATTCTGCCGGGGGTCAGGTAAGCTCTGTGGGTGACATATAGCTGAATCTGCTGGAGTCTCGCATTGCGGGACACTTTCTTATGGTACCTCTGGGCTCTATCCCATTGTCCCTCTGTCATGGGTTTGCCCACCTCCCTCTCCCAGTCAAGCCTCAGCTGGAGCAGCTCCCTCCCTGCCTTTGCCCGCAGGTGCTTGTATATCTGAGATATTTCGTGCCCACCCTCCGAGACATCATACATCATTTCAGGCCACCTTTTCTTTACCCGTTTCATGATCCTATTATAAGTGATATATTGGCCCTTATGCACCCCCATCTCTTCCTGCAACCCCTGGAATTCCAATGCCCCCCCCCCCCTCCTGCCATATGTCTCCAAGGGTGGCCAGGCCCACCGGTTCCCAGTATTTGCAGACCCCTTTTATCAGTTGGGAGTCCTCCCCACATAGCACCACCAGCGGGACCTGCTGAGAGAGCAGGTCTGGGTCACCCACAGTTTTCCATGCCCTGCGCCAGATCTCCCAACCCAGCACCAGCAGTCTCCCCATCCCCGACACTTTCGTTTTGTGCAGCCATACTGTCTCTTTCAGAAAGTATGGGGCAGAGTCCCCCTGCAAAAGCCTGGCCTCCGCTGACTACTCCGCCGACAGCCACCTGGCTACATACAACAGTTGTCCCGACAAGCAGTATAATTCAAAGTTAGGCAGGTTTATACCCCCCTTATCACACGAGTTTTGTAGTTTCCACAGGGCCACCCTATTCCTAGAATTGTGCCATATAAAGCCCCTGCATAGGCTGTGAAGTCTGACAAAGAAACGTCTAGGGATCAAGTACGGGACATTTACAAAAAAGTGTAATAGTCTGGGCAGGACCGCCATTTTGATCAACGCTGCTCTTCCCCTCATGGCAAGTGGCAATTTGGACCAAAACACCATGCTATTCTTAATGCCTTCAACTGCTTTCTCCGTATTGTGCTTATGCTCTGCCTCAATCTCAGGATATAGGTCTATGCCTAGATATCTGATCGTTACAGTCAGCCAGGGAATCTGCAGAATGGGCAGTCTTCCCGGTGGAACACTCCTGTACCCGCCCAGGGTGAACATGCTGGACTTCCCGGGGTTTACCGATATGCCCGAGAGGGTAGCATAGCGGTTCATCACTTCCAGCACGTACTGCAGGTTCTCTTCTGTGAAGCACAGATATAGGAGCATATCATCTGCGTACAGTGATATCAAGTGTGTGTTCCCTGTCGTACGAATGCCCACCTCTCCGTATTGTTGCCCAAGGCAAATTGCCAATGGCTCCAACACAAGAATATATAACATGGGCGACCAGGGGCATCCCGGTCTGGTCCCCCTACTGAGCTGCCACTTATCTGAGATTATAGTGCCTGTCTTGACCCTTGCGATTGGGGAGCTATATAACATCCTGACCCACCTGATATATCCCGGCCCCATCCCGTATCCTTTCAGGGTTGCCAACAGCCATGGCCACCTCACTAAATCAAAGGCTTTGACCGCGTCCAGCGACACAATGGCCAACACGCCGGGGCTTCCTCAGTTTGCTCAATAATGTGGTGTAGCCTCCTGTGGTTGTCTGTGATGTTTCTACCGGGGACATAACCTGTTTGATCCGGGTGTATCAATTTTCCAATTACTCGCTTAAGCCTGTTATCAAGTACTGCTGTGAGAATTTTGCTATCCTGATTAAGCATCGACAAGGGCTTATAGGATCCACAGTCCACACTCGGCTTGCCTGGTTTCAAGAGTGGGATAATCACCGCCTCTCGGAGGGATTCCGGCAGCTCCCCTTGTTCATAGGCCTCATTGAGCATGGCCAGTAGCGGCTGGAGTAGTTCCTGCTTATACGCTTTATAGAAGTCACTGGGTAATCCATCTGACCCGGCGGCTTTACCCGTGGGCAGGTGTAGGATCACCGCCTCCAGTTCGTCTGACGTGATTGGGGCTTCCAGCTCCGATCGTTCGGAATCGTCTAAAGTGGGCAGCCCTACGTCTTCTATTGTTTCAAGAATTTCCTGATTCATGTCTATTCCTGCATCCTCATATAAACGTTTATAATATGAGAGGAACTCCTCGTTTACTCCTTCTTGGGTGTTACGGATCTGGCCTTCCGCATCTCTGACTTCTCTGATCACCGTCCTAGGCGTCTCATTTTTATATAACCAGGCCAGTAGCCTGCCTGGCTTGTCTCCCCCACGCATGTTGCCTCTCTATATATTTCTTGTAATTTAGCTTACATAGTCTGTCCCAGAGTTCGCTGCTAGCCTTCTGTAAATCTCTTATCTTCGCACTGTCTGTCTTCCCGGGTGGCTCCCCCACTACGCATCAGGTCCTCTAACTCCATTTCAGTTTCCTGCAATTCTCATTCTACACCCCCTTGGAGCCCTTTGGATTTTGAGATGGCTACCCCGCACCACCACCTTAAATGCCTCCCATACCGTTCCCATGGAACGTACGCTACCTGTGTTAATAACAAAGTTTTCCTCGATAGCCTCCCTCAGGTCCTCCCGGAAACCCGGGTCCCGCAGGGCCTCTGCTCTGAACCTCCACGTCGGGATTTGCGCCCTTGGGGCGTGGTATCGCCACTCCAGGACCAAAGGCGAATGGTCCGACAGCACCCTGACTCTGTATTCTGCGCTCACCATTTCGCCCGCTGTCTCAGCGGCGGTGAAAACATAGTCCAATCTAGTGTACAAGTCGTGTGGCACCGCGTAGTGTGAATATTGCCTGTCCGTTGGGTGCAACCACCTCCACACGTCCTCCAGTCTGAGGTCCGTCAACAGTGACCCCAGCGCTTTAGCTGCGGGCACGGGTTTTGCTAGCTTGCCATCTGACCTGTCCATCTCGGGGTTCAGGGTGCAATTGAAATCACCTAGCCACCCAGCAGGGGGCTAATTTTACCATATAAAGGACCTAAAATAGGCTGCGGTGTCATGGTTAAGGGCAGATACGTTTATGATGTTCACTTCTCTGTTTTCCAGGAGTCCCGCCACCACCACCACCATTCTGCCTTCTGGGTCTAAGGTCGACCGGAGCAGCTGAAACGGCACATGTGGTGGCACCCATGTAACCACCCCTCTTGCGTATGTGGCTCCCGTGACGCTACCCTTCCATTTTCTCCTAACCACCTCCAGTTTCTCCTTGGTGAGGTGGGTCTCCTGTAGTAGGGCTATGTCAATCCTCATCCTCTTTAGATACATCATTACTTTGTTACATTTTAGATAGTTATTAAGACCCCGCACGTTCCAGGTCACTACTCTAAGGTTCCCCGATTCCATTGACTTGATGTCCTCCCACCCCACTCAGTTTCCCATGTCGTTCTTGATGGCTCGTTTTCCAGCTCTTTTCCTTCCCACCCCCAACAACTTCCCCCTCCCCAACTTTGGCCCACTGCACACAACTCTTCCCCTCCCCCTCCCTGCCCAACCCCAACAAGTGCCCAGCTACATCCCTGGATCTCAGGCCCACCCGCGTCTGGTCCATTCTCGTGCTACCGAGGGCTAGGACCCTGCGGGGCGTCACCAGACCAGTGGTGACCTAACTGCTATGGGGTTCAAGGGTTGTCTCCCAGGAGCTCCCACTTATATAAATAGGATTGTTTTGTTCAGGCGGATCTTACAAGCATGTATTTTCCCCAGCAACACACTCCCTGCAAACTTCATTTAATACTATATTCTAGTCCCAGTGTCTTGTGCTATGTCACCAGAGATGACCAAGCTGCATGTTACTTATCTTCTCCGGCTCCTGTCTGGATACCCGATTCTTGGGGGTGGCTCTGCATATCCAGCCATTCCATAGCATCCTCCGGCGTTTCAAAAAACAGGGTTTTGTTCTTGTAGAACACCTTCAGTTTGGACGGATAAAGCAGCATATATCTGTGACCAGTTTCCCTCAACCTTCGTTTCACAGCCGCGAAGTTCATCCTGCTGCGCTGTACCTGCAAGGTGTAGTCCGGGTATGCTGTAATTTTCGCAGGCCCCCTCTCAATCGTTCCACCCTTCCGGAAGAATTCGAGTATCTTTTCCCGATCTCGGTAATTTAGAATCTTTGCGATCAGTGGCAGTGGAGGGGCTCCCGGGGGCGGTTTCCTCGTCAATGCCCTGTGCGCCCTTTCTACAGCAAACCCCTGGGTCAGTGCTCACTGGTCATTTCCTGCAGCAGCATGGATTCCAAGTATTCTGTAGGGTTAGGCCCTTCCATTCCTTCTGGCAATCCAACGATATGGATGTTATTGCGTCTGGCGCGTCCTTCTGCTTCCTCTGCTCTGTTCTCCAGGTTGCCCAGACGCTGCACAATGGCATGTAGTTCCGACCTGTGGGCGGCGCTTGCTGACGTGTTTGGGGCCATCTCCTTTTCCAGGTTTCCTGTGCGCTCTGCGAGCGTCCTCACGTCTTGTCTCAGCAAGTTCACATCTTCCTGGACCGCTCCGACCTTAAGATCCAGTGCGACTTTTAGTTTGTTCCTTGCCAGGCCCAATTTTGTCTCCCAGGCAACTTTCAGGTCCGCAATCGCTGCCAGCACCTCCTGGATCATGCCCGGAGCCTCCTCCACCACCGTGGGGGTTTTGTCCGTACTACTGCCCCGTTCTGGCCCTGGAGATGTCTTGGCATAGGCATCCAACGTGGGCTGTTTGTTCTTAGGTCTGACAACTTTATTGGACATTGTGCCGTGCCGTGCCGATCAGGTGTGAGCCGGCAGTGCCACCCCATGCATAAAAGTCCACGTGGCGTCGGGCCACTCTTAGTGCTTAAGGGCCGCTTCAGCCGTGTTAGGGATATACCCCTTCTGCCCGCCGTACTCCCAGAATGGGCTGTGTCCTCCCACGTACTTGCGCTCACATAGTGTTGTTCCGCTGGCCCCCGCCTGGCTCACCTCAGTGGCCGGCCGTCAGGTGCTCACGCTGGTTCTGCACCCTTCTACTTTGATTCCCTATTGGGCCCCATGGCCATCTGGCCCACAGTCTAGTCTTAGAGGCTTTTATCCAGCCACCTGCCCATACAAGCTGCCCTTTGCGTTTTCCCAGGGCTCAACAGGTGCTCTGGGGTGAGCCACCCCTTCCACCTCATGCAGTTTGCGGTGGGGCTCCACAGGACACGGATCCTGCACGGGCAGCTAGGTGTGCTGTGCGCTCTGTTGGGGCGGTGTTGTGGGAGCCACGGCGCCAATGGATGGCACTGATTTAGGTGTAGCTCCGCTCTGTCTGCGGGCCAAGGTGCACTATTTGGGCTCCTCGCCGACCTGTCTGTTCCTCACCACCAGCCCGTGTGCAGGTGGCGACTCACTGTGTCCGCCGGCCCATCCCAGGGCCACGTTCATCCCTTCCCGACTCCGTCGTGCGCTGCCGAGGGGGTCAATCGAGCACCACCATCGGGGCGCATCCACCATCCCCTGGAGCCTGAATGGTCAGGAGAGCTGTTCGTCGCCGCTTCCATGCTCTCTTATTCAGCTCGTCCGGCCTCGCCGCGGCGAGTCAGAGACCCCCGCCGGGGGTGTCCCAGCTCGATTGCGGCACTGACACCACTATTGTCTGGATCCCCACTGGAGCCGCCACTTCCAGGCCCGCCCGCCCCCCCCCCTGGGCTCAGACACCACACGTGCCCCTGCTCCGCCAAGTGCCGTGTATTCCAGGTCCGATGCCCGGCGAGGTCCGTGCCCGCCTCCTCAGACCCGCAACGCCCCGTGCTCACAGCACTGTCTCGGGCGATCCAAGACGGTCCTCTCCCGTGTCCAAGAGCCGGGGGTGCGCCGAGTGCTCCCACCGCTCCTCCTCTCGTCCTGGCCCCAGGGCCTGCTTCAATCACCCACGAGCACCTTGCAGCTAGATCTTCACACCACACACGGGCTGGGCACTTTATGCCACACGGAGCCGCGGCGGGCTCAGCCAAGCAGCACCAGCCTGCACTCCCAGCCAGGACGTTTCGGTTAGTTTATGACCCTTTGTTCCAAGCCGCCATCTTTGCTCTGTCCTGGTCCCGAGAGCCCGGCTGCTCTTGGGTGGCCTTAATTCACCCAGTTTCTAGCAGATCGGCTGCAGAGGTCACTCCGCACACGCACCGGACCATCCCCCGTCTGGGAATGTGTTGCCAGCATGCCTTTTCGTCCGGAATGTCAGCTTTATCCACAGGATCTGTGGCGGATCATCGGGAGCTCCTCGAGAGCACCTCCCTTCACGGAGCCATCAAGCCACGCCCCCGACTGGCAAAAACGTTAACTGTTTAGTATCAATGATCTAAAACAGGGAGTACAACGGACATCTACGGAAGTATCACCGCATGGATTCTCAATTTGCTTCAGAAAAAACACTGTACTTATAGTAAAAACTCGTCATTGATTACATTAACCTACGTATTTACTAACGTCATCCTACATGGCAAACAACAAAAACCTAGTGGCAAGTGTGATTGGGTCTAAAGGAACATCTAAGTATACGTTCCATACTAGTCTGAGAAAGTGATAGGCTCTTTAACAACAGGTGGGGCAACTAAGCCCTCCCCTCAAACAGGTTATCAAGAAGGTCACTAAATACACACCGTCCCATTGGTTACACAAACTATAGGGCCCTTAATTCTGCAGCCCCCTACAATTGGTTGGCACCCATACATCCGTCAGTACTTTTCCACCTACGTTAGCAGCACGCAGACTGGACTTCCAGGTGCTGGTGAGCGGGTCATAACCATTGCATCCCACCAATTAGCATATCATCTATCATCACCTCAGTGGTCTGCAGTCAATTAAAGCTTTGAACTTGTCCTTGGAAATGTTCTTTGTTCTGGAGAATTCATGCGTAGGTGTGGTTCATCATGTTTGTCCAACTTCATCCTTTCACTTGACTCAAGACCACAAATTTGAGCCCTGGTGCATTTAAAATACTATTTTTAATAGACCTCCGACGTCTTCCTTGTTTTTGTCCATGCCTTCTGAACAGGGGTTTCGTTCTTTCACACGATTTATAACTACTTTCTACTTATCCAAGTCTGAAAAGACCTTGGCTTCTTGGGGCTCATCCAGCCTCGCCTTTCTGAGATCTGCTTCTGTAATTCAATTGCTTTTTCAACTGCGACACACTGGAAAGGCCATTCTTTTCTTGTCCAGCTCTGCTAGAACACATAGTGGAAACATCCATTCTTTACTTATTCCTATATGTATACATTGGTGCTTGCCGCAATTTATTCACTACTTAGCGAGCCTCAAGAATACTTTGTCTGCTTGAGTTTCTTTGCATATGTACACGTGTAAAACGATTTGATATCCTCATCGTTTCTGTAGCATGTTTCTTCATCTTGAACCCAAGATGTCACTTATCTTTGATACTTTCTAGATGCCTTATAGAATATATGCATTCTCTTGTCTCTGCATCTCTTCCATGTACGTCAGGCTTGCTTCGCGTGATGTCATCATTCCTCTCTTTCATTCATTGGTCCAGTTTCTTCCGGGATTTAATTTAAATGGCCATCATACAGTCTTGTATACATATATGGATTTCTTAATGGGAACCTTGCTTCCAGGAGTCTCCTTAGTATTAGTATTTTCACTGGTACTGCACGTGTCTCACACTCTGGTTCCCAACATATAGGCAAAATGGGCGAGCTGGTTGAGGTGCATTGTGAGTTTATTATCCTAATCACACAGAATCCTAGCAACACCATCACGATCAGGGCTCCAAGGAACTTGAACATGTCTGCCATCCATTGTGGAACCCAAGAAAAGAGTAATCCAAACCAGCTATCATCAGCAATGTCTTCCATTTCCTCTATCATCTGGACCTGTAGCTTTGTCAGCATCTCCATGGCCTCTGTTAAGGTCCCATTCTCGTCGTCCTGAGAAGTTATGAACGTGCAACATGATTCCCCGATTTTTGCACAAACACCTCCATCCATAGCTGTAATCATATCTAGGACGTATCTGTTCTGAAGAGTCATCAGTCGTATGGCTCTCAGCTCTTCTCTGATAGCACTGAATCCCTTTATGGTAGTGTTAATTGTCTGCAATACCTCCCATCTGGTAATCTACAGCCACTTAGCATTTGCCCCAACCTGGATACTCGGCATGAAGATCAACGTGAATACCGACAAAGTCTGACTGAAGAGTCTGTGTTCATACGGGATGGAGTCAAAAGCTTCTATTGACTTGGCTGAGAAATAGTTCTCTGTCTTCAATCGATTTATCAATTCCACAGATCTCTTCTTCCTCAGGTGAGCATCTGCTTTAGGAAAGCTGTCAAGGTTCAAGTCACTTTTAGGAATCACCAACACTGGAACATGGATGGTCCCTAATAAGCATTTTCCTCCCCAACCCTTGGGTAGTTTCATATGCGCTCTGGATCCATAAGCCCAGTAATGATCCATGATTACTGCTGTTCCAAGTTTCATTCCTGGTACATCAAAGTTTCAACCACAGTTCTGGTTTTCTCTGACTTTTCTTGTGCCATTGTTTCTGAAGCACAGCTTTGCACTTTCCAGAGGCACTATCTGCAATGGTCCTCCTCCATCTTCGACGCAGGT
The DNA here is from genome assembly GCF_040938575.1 of Ambystoma mexicanum. NCBI lineage: Eukaryota > Metazoa > Chordata > Amphibia > Caudata > Ambystomatidae > Ambystoma > Ambystoma mexicanum. The sequence goes on along the minus strand of NC_090934.1, from coordinate 974,531,550 downwards.
CACTAGTTTAGCAAGTCTTGGCCATAGAGGTTTACATCCATTCTGTACAATGTTAATGGCTGGCTGATAACCACCAATGACAACTCCTTCTTCCCATCCATATGGTGATAGCACTGATCCCCAGATCTGCATCTGTCCACTATTCTTCCATCTACAAACTTCTTCTGCAGATTTTCCTGAAGTTTCAAGTCTTCCGTTTACTTCCCATCTGATTTCAGCACCTTTTACTCCAGGTTTTTCATATCTGATCACATGATTCTTGGTGTGCACCCTGTTTCTTGTCTTCGTATCTTGGACATAATCATCTTCATCTGGCTCTCTCCATTCAGTTGCCCATTTGAGATAGTCATCTCGGCCCATAAACGGACCCCTTGTAAGGCAGAGTGCTACATGTGATAGACCATGTGCTGTCTGGACATCTATTTCAATAGCTAGGAAGATTTTAGACTCCCCCATACTATAAGGGAGAAGTGCACATACAAAGCATTCTTCCTTCGAGGTTCTCCTTCCCACTTCTTTCATATGCTTATACCATATGTTATTCCCCAAGTGTGCTGTACTGTCCAGGTAATCATTTAGCTCACGATCATCTTCCCTAGCACTTCTCTTAGGTCTTATTCTTGTCTTACGAGCTTCTATAATCATCTCATGCAATATGACAGCATAATTCCTTCTTACAGGACCAATCATAGAAACATTTGTCAATGGACTTGGTGTTTTTACATGTGCTACCTGTGTAGGCTTGCTCATAGACAATCTCTTTCTTTGTCTTTCCTTTCGAGCCTGTCTCTGGTGTACAGGGAGCATCTCCATAACACCCTTTTCAATGGGGAGATGTCTGGTGACATTTGTCATAAACCCAGGCAATCCTACACGGTCTATCGTACTAAGAACAATCAACATAAGGTCTCGGCTGCCTTGTAGTTGCCACATCTGTACCCTCCTTCTGCACAGGAAGATACACAGGAATCCTTTCTCTGTTTGGATTCACATAGTAATCAGTGCACACTGTAAGTTAGAGAAGTATCACTATAAACAAAATGCATGTGTAAATAACGTACAGGTAAGCCCATTTCTTACAACAATAACTTCTTGCACATCGTGGAGGTCTCTCGTTGTTAGCCATGATGTTGTTGCTATTTACGCTGCCCATTCTTAATCTTTTGTAAGGAAGAAAAAAACAAATTTTTAATTGGGCAACATCATGCAATACTTGGAAGCTGCTAAATTTTCTCCATGAGTTCCTTGATCAGCTGGCTGCTGCTGGACGATTAACAAAGTTCCCAATGAAGACAAAGGAGTTGTCCATTCACCAGACAAAATGAAGATTCTCCTTCAGCACGAAGTAGATGACTACAGCTATTAGGCTCTGGATCTCTTCCTTCAAATGTCTCATCCTTGTCTCAGTGTTCTTTCAGAATATAGATTGACTTGTTTTATGTCGTCTTGTAACTATTCATTAAGTGCCACATTATTCCTCGGATCCAAATCTGGCATGCTTTCCTTCTTGATTAAGACTTAAGCATGTCTCAGTCCAATGTCAATAAATCATGTGGCTCACAAATAGCTTAATTTAACTCCTTTTTAGGGACTTCAAAGAGTGTCCTGAAAAAAGCCACAGTAGTCCAATATATTCCTTATTTGTCTACTCCAGCTTCTGCGTCCTTCTTCCTCGTCATGGATTTAGTCTGCACGTGCTAAGGTTCTTCCCCGATGCTTGCTTCCGATAGGGGTGGGGGTGAAGGGGTTTTTCCAGCATAGATCTTTACGTCTCTGAGAAATATCCACGCACGTCTGTCTTGCACTTTCACTGCTGACGGTATCACGTTTTCTATGATGAAAGGCCCATTAAAGCGTATCTCGTGCCATCTCCTAGTAAAGTTCCTGATCAAGATCTGATCATTGTGAAAACTTTAGGAAGACATAGTCCTTCAACTCCGGTTGTTGTAGCATCTCCCTCTGTGCTCTGTACCCCACATCCCTTCTACTTGAGCTGATCTGAAATGACAGAGATTCTTGAAGTCATGCATGTTAAGTAATCACGTAACTCCTTGCCTAACAGTTCTGATGTCGTCTGGGCATCACTTCTAAATCTAGAGGTGGAGGTGTGAGGGGTGTCCTCATTCGCCTCCCTGTCACTATTTCATGGGGGGGTAAGATGGTGGTCAGAAATGCATACAATGCCAGTGGTAGGCAATGCAACCATCCTTTCTTCAGTGGAAGCTTCAATTTGGCTATTCTTTCTTTAAGTATGCATCTGAGACTCTCACAGACTCCATTCGCTTGCGGATGACTAGCCGATGAAAACTTGTGCTTTATAGTTAGTAACAAGCTTATCTGCTCAAAGACTTCATTAACAAAATGAGGGCCATTATCTGATCTCAATACTTCACATAGTTCCCATCTAGGAAACACTTCTTGTACTAAAAATTTCGCTACGCAGGTGGAATCTGGATGTGTACATGGACTAGCTTCAATCTACCTTGAAAAGTTACATACCACTACAATCATATATCTGTATACATTACAGAATTGCAGCATGTCGACATAGTCGATACGCAAATGCTGGAAAGGACCAGTAGGGCTCGGAATAACTCCTCTAACTGTACGCAGTGTGTGCACAGCAGTAAACTTTTGGCATACGATGCAATTTACTACATAATCTACAACTTGTTCTACTAAATTTGGCACAAACCAGTCCTCCGCTATTGTTGTGGTAAGGCACTCTCTAGTAACATGTGCAGGGTAGTGTAGCTGTTCTAATGTCACCCTTAATAAGGTTACAGGCATCACTGGTTTACCAGTGCTTTTCTGTCACCACAATGCTTTGAAGGGCTTAAAGAACATCCCCTCAGTGTCCACAGGTCTTTCTCATCCTGAGGGGCTTCCCCTTGAAGTTCTACTAGCTGCGTCTTAGACAGATCGTTTTAACAATCAGACAAACTCATCATCACCACCATGCTTTCATTCACATCAGGCGTTTCAAACTTCATAATGTTTTCTAAACATGCAACTCGTTTTGCTTCCTCATCTGCTGCTTGATTTCCACGTGAGATAAAATCTGCCCTTTTAGTGTGGACTGCACACTTAATGACTGCAATGGCTACTGGAAATTGTAATGCTTTAATGAGTCTGTCCAATAAGGCTGCGTGCTGCACTGGAGTGCTGTCCGCTTGGAGGTAGCCCCTCCTTTTCTAACGTGCTAGCCCTGCTTGCACTGTCGACGTCACATAGGCGGAGTCAATATACACTGTTACTTCCTGGTCTGCATGATTCTCGAGCGTGACAATCGGCATCATTAATTATGCAGCCTGTGCTGAAATGTGAGACGGTAGTCGTGCACTTATTAATACTTCAAATTCACCATTGGCTGTGTGCTTCACCACAGCAGCACCAGTATATCTTTGTCCATCATTTTGATTAATTCTAGAAGAACCATCAAAGAGAATCTCTCCAGCTGCCAATGCATTTTCCTTCACTCTCGGGAGTTCATCATAGAATTCCTCATAATTCGGGCAATCATGTGCATGGTTGTCTTCTGCAAGGGGTTCTGCTAGAAACATTGCAGGGTTCACTATTCTGCATCAAACTAACTTAATCGCTGGATTCGATATGACTACCTCATAGGCGGATGTCAACGTACCTTTAGGCTTTTACAAAATGGCAAACAAAGCATGTTCAACAAATAACGTCATGGAACACCCCATTACTATGTTTGCAGCCTTTTCAATGGCGAACGCAGCGGCTGCCATAGATTGTTCGCAAGGAAAGTGATCACTCATTACTGGGTCTAAAATCCCACTCATGCAAGGGGCTCGTACCCCAACATGGTTCTCTGCGTTAGTACTGCTGTCATAACAGTGCCATTAATGTGCGAAAAAAATAATTCCTCAGCATAATTGGGATTCCCTAAAACTGGAGATGTGCAAATTGCCTTTTTCAACTCATCAAACCCTTCTTCCATCTCCTCAGTCCAGATAATGTTTCCCTGAGTTGCTTGTGCTTTCTTCAGCGCTTGCAACAGGGCCTTATATATGAACTGTAGTCAAAGACCCATGCTCTCACATAATTACATAGTCCCACAAATCTTTGCCTTTATTTTATCATGTGGGGCTTTGCTGTTTTCAAAATAGCCTCAGCTCTCTCTGGAGTAACCTTTTTTCCTTCATGTGAAATTAACTGACCTATGTATAGCACTTCCTGACAATATTGCAATTTTTTTTGTCCACTTTATATCCTTTTTCTGCAAGAATAATCATCAGTTGAACTGAATCGTGTCTGCACTCTTCCTCTGAGGTGCAACAGACCAATATGTCATCGACGTATTGCAACACAACGCTTTTCAAATCAATATTGCTTAAGTCCATCTGCAGGACTCTTAAAAATCAATGGAGACTCACAGTGCCCCTGAGGCAGGCGAGTACTTTTCAGTCGAGTTTGGCAGAAAGTAAATGACGTCAGATCCTGTGAGTCTTTCTTCAATGGGATTGAGAAAAACACATTTTTCAAATCACAGTGAAATATCGTGCTTTAACAGGGATACTACATAAGACTGTCGCAGGATTAGGAACTAGAGGGAACTCGGCCTCTACAATCTGGTTAATCGGGCCAAGGTCTTGAATTAAACGCTGCGACACCCCTTTTTTCTTTTCTTTTTAAAAAGAATCGGATACACTGACGTATTACACAGTGACTGACGTCACTAAGATACCCTGCTGCATCATGGCGGATATAGTCTTGAAAATACCTTCATCTGCCCCTCGAGACATGGGATACTGTCGTGCTCGAGGTAAAATTGCTCCTGGTTTCAATTTAATCTTTACTTCTCCTGCTCCTTTCAATAGGCCTACGTCATAGAGGCGTGTTGTCCATAATGAGACTGGCACTTTCTGTGACGCTCACCTGACTCCCACAGAGGCGCTGGCCTGGTTCGCGCTGCTGTGACCTCTTCTAAGGGGATGCGCAGGGTTCGGAAGACGGACTGGACCGGGCCCCCCAAATCTGGCTTGTCTGGCTAGCAGAAGTATTCTTCTGTAGGCGAAAATAGGGGATTAACTGTCTGCGGGGTAATGCAATCAGCCTCCCACTTTCCCCTCTCACCCTCCTCGAAACCCTTCTGTGATTCCTCGTAGCGTCTCACCTTAGGGTCTGGAAGGACAAGCTCTCCCATCCTGCTTCTGATGCAGGGGCGCGTTGGTAACCAGTTACTTAACTGGATTTTCGGATTGGTGAGAACCAAACTTGCTTGGCTTCCAGGTAAGTTTTTTGATAAGAGGTTCCCCTTGTGTCCATGCATTAATGTACTAATGCTAGTGTCTTTTTCCCCATAGGGGCCGGGGTACGGAATGCCGGGGAACAGGCACCGACCCGAGATGAGAGGTGAAATCCTTGTAGAAATCAGGTAAGTCTTTAATGAGCGTTTTTTGGGAATGTCTTTTCAATCGCTCATTAATGCTGATGTCTCTTTTTCCCCTTAGGGGCCGGGGTCCGGAAATGCCAGGATGCGGCGCAGACCCGAAATGAAGAGGGAATTAATCAACAGGTAAGTCTTAACATGGAGATTTAGCTTTCCTTATTCCCTTCTCTCTCTCACCTTTTGTTCTGGTCTTTTTCTCCCTAGGCGCTGGGGCGTGACTGCGAATCCGGATGATCGCTGCTGAACATGGAGGCGCCCTGTAAAGGTGAGTGGAATGCGGCGTTGCAGCGATCGACGCGATGAGCTTTTAAATAAAAGTCTTCCTTTTCAGGATTGTCGGCGAGATGTCTCCGGGATGCGGATTTAGCAGGTAAGGACTTTTCCTTCTTCTGTTCTCTTCTTCTCTTCCTTTGCAGGTGATCCAGGATGCTGGCAGGCATGGCAGAAGTCAGGATGCAGGAGCAGACACGGTGAGCGTCCAGCTGCTAGATGCAGAACAACGCGAAGCATGTGTGGCTGTTCGGGTGGGGTTTAAATAGCCTTGGAAGAAGTTCCAGGTATGTACCCTTCCTCCAATCAGGTATGTATCCTTCCCTGACCACGCCCGGATGGTAAATTAGTCCCACAGGTAAAGTAGTTCCTTTCAGGCCTCAAGGAGGCCGGGATCCTGCAGCATGGTCTGCATCAGGTAAGTGCACCCAAGCACTTCCATAATGAGCCTGGCGCCATAGGCGGCAGGACTCTGTCCAAAGGGCCCCTATATGGGGTTGCTGGGTCCTTCCTTGGGGACTGGATGTCCGCTTTCGGGGACGCAGGGCTTGAACCGGCTCCCCGGGAGCGGGCATCATGACACTTTCACCATGTCTTCATCAAAATAGTCAGGACGCTTCTGAGCTAACATCATTTTCTGAGGAACCTCGCGTTTAATTGCTCGTACCCAATAAGTAATACTAATTTCAAATACTACTTTGTCATCTGACGGATGGTCTCTAAACAGATCCTCTTCAGTGACGTCAGTTAATCTATAACCTTCTCCAACGGCAATAACTGTGCACCGTCTGCCTTCATAATCAGTTCCATCAAGCAAAGCCATTTCCCCTCGCACTATGGCTGCTTGTAATTCTAACGGAAAGACTTGTCCTTCCTCTTCAACCCTAGGTATACTTGGTCTGAATGAAAACCTGGGTATTCTCATAGTTCTTCCCACCAAGCCTGGTAGCCATGTTAACAGAATGCGTACCCCATAGTAAAAAACCTCTGGTTCTAATGGTACTCCTCTTATGGACACTTGTCCTGCAAATGCCATAATAAACTCTCTCACGTTTAAAATAATGAATTCCTGGTGTTAAACACACTATGCCTTCATCAGTAAATGAAATCGTCATGTTCAACATTGTCAATAAATCTCGACCTAGTATATTGACAGGTATCTGTCTTGAATATAATAATGTGAAAAAATATAGGGCGCCTGGCGGAGTCCTGATTTACCCAGGTGGGTACATTTACAAGAAGAAAATAATCAGGATGAAAAGATCCTACAAGCCATAAAGTTGTTCCGTGTGTGTATGTTTATTTCACAATGAAACAGAGCATTTTGTGTTGATTTTACAATTTACTTTACAGTACTTTCGATAAGCACGAAAGTTTTGAGAAAACAAACGGACAAGAGTGATTGTGAACAATGGTAACACGGGTAAGTGTCGACCTCAGAGGTATTGAGGTCAAAACTCCACAGGGAGGCATATTCCAAAGACAGATGGGGTAGAAAAAACCTACTATGCAAGGGAAGTGCGCCTGAGACTTAAGATGGTCCCAGGATGGGTTCAAACAAGGTGTACACAACAGTCTTTACAAAACATACACGAGAGGGGGATGGTACAGTTGTGTCACGGGGATTGACACAGGTGTGTTTCGGCCAAAATAGGGCTTGATTGAAGCCTGTCTATATGCTGGCCTTCGTCAGGAGGGACACCAATTGTGGTGCTGTCCGTAGAATCTGCTGTTGCAATAGCAGTAGGATGCTGTGGACAATCCTCATATAATTGCTGGATTGCTAGTGCAAGGTTGCACTTTAAGAGTAGGCCAAAGTGTCCTGAAGGCCGACGTCTCTCAGGGTCCTGCAGACTGGAATGGGCCAAGGTGGGTCCCAAATTGTAGTGCGTCTGGTGCTTCTGTGCTCGCGGGGTCCTCAGCTCACAGTGGTGCTGTGGTTCCTCTTGAGGATTAGGTGTTACAGATAGTATTGAACACATCAAGTCTCCCAGTGAGCTGTCCTATTGTGGGTATATTCTAATCCCTGTACGTGTGAAAGGATTCTCTCCTTCAACTTCAACAGTGACACCCCCTATTCTAGCAGTTCCGTGCTTGTGGCTTGCTGTATCGACATGGGTAAATGCTGTGACTGCATTTGTGGCAGATTCATTATCTGCTGCGTTTGTAAATCCTGCTGTGCTCTCGGCACTTGTGTATGCTGCACTGTCCGATTTTGAGCAAATCCATCTCCACTCTGTTGCGTGTATGCAGGCCGGTACACGTTCCCCCTCTTAAGAATTTCCCATTTTGCACGAATCCTTGGCTTCTACACATGCGTGCAAGATGTGCTGACATACCACATGTCCTTGCTTGTGGTATGAGGCCTTCTAATCTGCCCGTCCTGCATGCTTTGACTGTCATTCTGTGTGTTTTGAAATCCACCATGGTTATTCTGGAATTTTTCCTGATTATTCTGGAAGCCTCTACCTCTGAACTTTCCTCTACCTCGTGGTACAAAATCCACTATTACCTTGATCGAACTCACCTCTGGCATGCCTACTGCTTGCCGTGACCCTGGTCCTTCTCCGATAGTCAACATTGCCCCTTCAATGGCATACTTTGATCATTCTTTCTGCACCAATTTCGCCTCTTCGCCTTTCCTAGCATCATCTTTCTTTCGATTCTTCTGTGCAATGGTCAGGTGAATTTCTGACCCTGGCTTTGCTTCATGCCTACTAACGTCCTGAGCTGTTTTCTGCACTGGCTCTGGCAGCACTTGGCATAGTATATGATGAAATACAAGTATAGATTTCCCCCAAGGCTCGCGAGTCTGGAAACTCCATTGTTCCTGAAAATTCTGAATGTAAACAAGAGGATCATCCCCTTCCTGCATCTTTTTCTTAATCATTATAGCTCCCATATCTGAGGTGTTCAGATACAGCACTCTAAGCACTTTCCAGACCGCCGCCCTACAGTTATTAAACGGTGCTCCATCATGAGCTGCGCTCAACGCGGCAACACTCGAACACACTGCTCTTGACCAAACGTCAATCAGCTCTCTCCCCAACGATAGCGACTAGAAGACCTTTAATGTCCCCCTACAGCTCAAGTGATTCCTCCTGTCATTTTTTCTAATTCATGTATCCGTTTCCCAGCGCCAAATGTTAAACTCAGGAGTTTACACCTTAAATTATCGTTCTCTATCTGCGGCCAAGGTATATACTGTGGTCTGGCTCCCCCTTTCTCTAACAAAGGAAACTGGGTTGATCTAGTCGCGTCAGAAATTCTGACGCCCATGATTTGGGTAGATCAGACCATCTTACTTGTCCATTGAAAAACCTCCTTCAGGACCAGATGGGTTTCCTCCCTCCTCCCCACGGAAGGTTTCTCTGTCCTCATCTGACATATCCTGTCCGCAACTTGTGTGGCTCCTCTCCTCTTCATCTGTATTCAGAGTCAGTCTATCTAAAGACAGCTCCTTAGGCTCAAAACTACATGAGCCTTCCTCTTTGTCGTACAACTGTGTACTCTTGAGTCGATCGTTTTTACCCTTTCCTTTCAGTTCTTTCTTGGTCCTCATATCATGATAGACTATCGATTGTGTCCCCAATGCTTCTAGAATCAAACTCATCCTCTAGATTTGCTCTAGACGGACCTGTTACTGGTTCATGTGCTGGGAAGAATTCCTCTATGCTCTCGCATGCCACTATTGGATTAGGATCCATTCATTCTTTTTCTACACGATCAAGATCGCGTGCCATCAGCCTCCTCTTTTGTTCTATTTCATCATCAAGCTCTCTTTGTTTCCTTGCTTCTTCTCTCGCCCGGTCTTCTTCTTTTCTTTTCATATCTCTCCTCTCATTTGCCCTTTGTATTTCTTCATCTCTACGTCTTTGGATTCTTTTATTCCTTAATTTCTGTTCTTCCTCTTCCTCCATCTTTTTTTGTATCCTTTCCCGTTCCTCGATTGCCCTCTGTTGTCATACTTTCTTTGCTCCTCTGCCCTTTCCTGCCTTTTCAGTTGTTCGTCTTGATACAACTGTTCCCATCTTAGTCTATCTTTTCTTTTGGCTCCATCTTCTTTCAATCATTCCTCTCTTTCGCTCCATCCGTTTTGTCTCTTTCATCTCGATCTTCCCTTTGCCTTACATCCTTGATGCTCTTACCATCGAGTTTGAGCAAAATCTGAACACCCATCCATTCGTTCTGTATGAGCGCTACCTCATCAGCTTGATCTTTTTCTCCTTTCCATCTCTTTATTTCTCTCCCTATATCTAAGGATGTAGTTGGTCGATCACTTCCCTCCTTGTCCCTATAGAGGTCACATCCTTTTCAGGAATTTTCGCTGCACCCTCATCGCTGCTCGCGCAGGGGACTCATACACCGGATTGCTGTACCCTGTCGCTGCCTTAAGCTCTCTTAATGGGTACAATCCGTCATCTTTCCCACTATCGCTGTTTATTTCAGGCACGGTGGGGGGAGCAGAAGGCTCCTCACCCCCCCTCTTGGCATATATCAAGTATCCAGTCTTCAGGAGGTGGCTCTTCCTTTTCCACCTCATTTTCCAGAGCTTCAAGCTCGCTAAACTCTTGTCTAACTTTTTTCCCCGTGTATGCTGCAGCCAAATATGTTGTCAAATGCTGCAAAACTGCCTTCGATAGTGATCCCCCCTTGTGGCCACGGCATGAATATCGTATCTGAAGTAATTTTCCTTTAACCCATTCTGCCCTATACTGTTTAAGTTTGGGTCCGTGCTTCAGCAATTGTTTGCAGAGATGTGCAAGCAGAGTAATATCCTCCATTTTTTCTCATCACACTTGACTGTCGATACTCACCTTTACACTTTGCAATTTTTTCATAAAATACGTTTCAAGAAAAACAATACAATATGAGCATGCACCAATTGTCGCAGGCTCCAAATCCTCTATATCACTTTTTACGTCAATCTACTTATTTCACTGAATACCGTCAATTTAATTCCAACAAATAAATAATTTTCAAATCTTGCATTTTCTTTATCACAATTCTTAATGCCTCTATTATGTCTTCATCATATCACATATTTCTCAGTCTATGATCCTCGAGACTTTATCTTTGCCCCTAATAAATACCCCCACTGGGATGTGAAGCGTTCTCTTTGGACTTTCTTTAAACTAGTCTGTAGCCTACATCAACTGCAAATGGGACTCTAGATACGGTTTCTTCTGTTAAGTCTTTACAAAGCAGGACACTGGGCTTCCTCCATCGTGACGTTCCACATCTCACGATTTCTTTATTGCTTGGCTTCTATCAAGTCAATTACTTAATAACTCGGCGCTCATCGAGTTCCTTTTACTCCAACCTCCCTCTGTTACTCGTTTTCCCCTTATCACTTTCTCCACTCACTGCCAATTAACAATTTTGCTACCTCACTCAGTTTTTATTCACCATTCACTTTTTCAACTTCCGACCCTCGGGATCGACAGCTCATTATCAGCCACTTCAACCTTTCGTCCATTCAGCTTCCTGTAGAAGTCGAGAGGGGTTTCAGCATTAAAACAAGGGACCCTTCTAACCTGTGCTTGCAACGCTTATGTCTTAAATAACTGGTTCCGCTATTTAAAGGGAGCTTCACATCGGCGGGAGGCAGGGAGAGCGGAGCAGGGTTGGGCCGGTGACAGGAAAGGAGAGAGTAGCTTCGGTGGGCGAGTTGGAGGCAGGGAGAGCGGAGCTTGGCAGGGAGAGCGGAGCTGGGGTGGGCGGGTTTTAGGCAGGGAGAGCAGAGCTGGGGTGGGCTGGCGGGAGGAAGGGAGAGCGGAGCTGGGGTGGGCTGGCGGGAGGAAGGGAGAGTGGAGCTGGGGTGGGAGGAAGGGAGAGTGGAGCTGGGGTGGGCTGGTGGTCGGCAGGGAGAGTGGAGCTCGAGTGGTCGGGTGGGAGGTAGGGAGAGCGGTGCTTTTAGGCAGGGAGAGCAGAGCTAGGAGCGGGCAGGTGGGAGGTAGGAGAGCCGAGCTGGAGTGGGAGGCAGGGAGATCGGAACCGGGGTGGGCACGTGTGAGGCAGGGAGAGCAGAGCCTGGGAGGGCGGATGGGAGGCAGGAAGAGAAGAGCCTGGGAAGGCCGGTGGGAGGCAGGGAGAGCAGAGCCTGGGAAGGCGGTGCTGGGGTGTGCGGGGGTCAGGTCGAGCGGAGCCGGGGTGGACAGGTGGCTGCCATGGAGAGCGGGGCTGTTGGCAGGGAGAGTTGAGCTAGGGTGGGTGGGGGCTACAGGGAGAGTGGAGCTAGGGTTTGACAGAGAGAGTGGAGCTAGGGTGGTCGGGTGGTGGGGACAGGGAGAGTGGAGCTAGGGTGGGCGAGAGGATAGTTCAGGGCCAACATGATTGTCTTGGAAGCAAGACAGCAAAGACGAACACAGGTTTGAATCCCGGTCCCATGCTTAGAGACAGCTCTCTGGCATTAAGCCTGTTATAAAAGATTGATTAATTAGGGTGGGTCGTTGGTTGGTTGGGGCAAAAAACATGAACAAAGCAGCATTGGGAGGACTTTATAAAAGTAGCCCAAAATAGCCAAAACAAAACCAAACCAACACACATAATGGTGGTGGGTGGGTGGGTGTAGGATAGCAGCCTCAGGAGGTACAAAAAACAGGCTCGACCTGTTCTGTGGTGGTGCAATGTCTGCTGTTTAAGCACTGACCTGGCCACGCGCCGTCCAGGGTGTTGAAAACTCGCCACTTAGTGGTCTCCGATCGTGCCGGTCTTTCGGGGTTTGGGACCCGGCACAAGTTGTTTTAAAGTGTTCTGTCAACCATGCCATAGGTTTTGGGGTTTTGAACGTGGCACTAGTTTTTAGGGGTGTTCTGCCACCTGTGACATATATGTTGGGTTGTTGGACACTGCACCTAAGTGAGTTTCCTGCCCGTGCCATGGGGAGTTGGACGCTGATACCTACCTTGTGCACAGCAGTGGGTACCTGTGCTTTGTGCTTTTAGAACTTTATCTTTTGTTCTGTTTTTAGAATAGTAGAAGATGGAGGGTGTGATGTGTTTCAGTGCACCTTAGTTGTTGACAGTAGGATGAATGAGGGTGCTTTTTTGGGGATTGTGTGGCATGGTGGTGTGTTGAGATTAGGGCTTGGTTTGAGTGTTTGTTGCTAGGCCTGCAACAGACAGTGCATCCTATGGTTTCTTGGCTTTGTTGTAGGTTGTTGAAGAGACGAGGTAGGTCGGAGCGTGTCTCCTTGTTCTTCGGAATGGAGTGAGTGGGATTTGGATTGGAGTTTGGAGTCGAGGCAGCCAGAGTGTGGTTGGTATTATACTTTGGTTGCATCGCATTACTTTGTGTATTTCCCTTGTGCTTCTTTCCGTACCTTTATCTTGGTTTCTGATGAGGGAGATGTGTTGTGTCTTGTGTTCCCTGTCTTGGTCCTGCATGAATGCTTGCTTGAGAGAATGCCTGGTGAAATATGTGCCTGTGGAATGTTGTAGTGTGAGTGCCCCTGCTAGTTCCATGAATGTCAGTTGGAGTGAAGCAGCCTGTCAGAGTGGAGGTCGGTGAATGCCTCCTGTCTACCTTCCTACTTATTTACCCTTGGACTTACCTGATGTATATACCTTGTCACTGGAACTTAGTAAAGAAATTCACTTCCCTTACCTGCAGCATCAGACTTTCATTTCACCCCGCTACAGACCACTCGTTTGCTCTTTCTGTGCTGTGTACAGTTGCTTGTTGAAGGGGATCATTGAATAAATATAATTGTGTGTCCTGTGTGGTCTATATGTGCTTTTTAACCACATAAAAAAACCAAACATTGCAGCATATGTATTTAATAATTTATTTAATGTGTTTTAGTTTACAAGTAAACTTTTCACATTCAATAAGTGCAAATAAATCAATTCATACATTTTGACAAAACCAATAGTTTCATAAGTATACAATCTAAATATAAAATGTAAATATAGATGTAACAAATATATCTAATCAATATAAAATATTTTAAAATAGAAAAACATAAATTTACAATATTTAAACAGTTCTCAAATTGACCAGCTTAAACATATAGATTCCAATATTACATCTACGTAATAGCCTAACATAATCTTTCTACAGTATGTACATATGGAAAGTAGCTATAACTGTCCAATACTATATAGTTATTTCCAGGAGTTTTTCGACCTTTTGCCAGACATTATACATTGAGATATAGACCGTCATGTTCCTTTTATTAATGCACTGAGCTCAGAAAGCCATATCTTTTATTGCGTCTAAGATATGTAGATTTGCAGCAATGGTCTCACACTGAGTTTGTCCGCCCTATAGCTCCTTACCCCTTAGTTATCATAAAATCAGTTTAAGTAGTAAAGCAATTAGCATCCACCCATGAGTGTGTAATTGGAAATGACAATTTTCATTGGCATGTCCCCTAAAAGTATTAATGTCGATGAACTAGAAACGAAACGGGGGCATAAAATGTTGCATGCTGTCTGAAACAATAACTAAAAGCAGATAATTTCATGCTTTTCTTTCACTGTGTGATTAAGTATTGATAGTGCATTTGCAAAACCAAAATAGACTTGTTTAGGTTTGCACTACTTTCCATGCGTGTACAGGTAAACTTCCATTCAAAGTGGAGTAAATGAATATACATACTTATTTTGCTCAATGTGTTACTACAATGATTTATATATTGCGAGTTTGGTTTATTGGGGGATGTCTGTGCTTTTCTAGTCAGCCCTATAAAACGGAATTATTTTGACTCCTGCACTTCACCCCTCTGGCATCATCCAGGCCACTCCCTCAACTGTACAGAAGGTGTCTTTTCAGACTTTACATTTCCATCACTTGGTGAGAGAGGTAAGAAAGGGGCTCTGTTTTTTTTCTGAAAAAGGGGACGGAAGAGGGGGACAAAAGTAAAGACATGGGATATACAAGGAGGGAGGGAACACATGTATTGTGGGAGAGACCAAAGAGTAAAACAGCAAAGGGTGGGAGGCTTCAACGTGGCAGTGGAAGCGAAGGAGGGTCAAAGGAAAGAGTGGAAGAAATGGAAGAAACCAAAAGATGTAGGGAGAGAGAGAGGAAGAGGGAGCGAGGGAGCGAGAGAGACAGAGAGAGAGAGAGAGAAAAGAAACGGAAGCAGGAGAGCGAGGAAGGGATTGCGCAGGGAATGCATTGCTAACCTGACTTGTGCAACAAGTCTCCTGCTGCACAGAGCAAGGGAGGTGCAGGAGAAGGCTGAACTTTAGGGCTGCTACACTACTTCCTGCAGCATGGACTCCTAACAGTGTCTCTGTGAAGCATCCGGCCCCTTCTGCTGTAGAGGGAACTTACGTGCATGTGGATGGCACTGTGCTGAATGGAAAGTACAGGCAGAACAGTCAGAGATTTACTTCGGTTGAAGATTGCCCTCCCGATTTCTTCCATAAAAGTACTTCGTGAAATAGATCGGATCAATCAACGAAACTCTTTATGTCCCGACCTGTACCCTGCGTTCAATATAAAAAGGCAGTCTGCACTCACATTTCAAAGGGGGAGAAGCTATATAGATCATGGCTAAATTACATGAGATGATTAGTCTGGCCAATACTGGAAGTGTACCATTCTAATCCCCCCCCCCCCACCCCCACATCCCCTTAGAGGGACAGCTCCCTACTTGCCCGACCGGCCTAAACACTGCAATTCTGTGGCACAGTATGGTGTGAAAATGCACACACTCACTAATATTTTATGCGAAGTTATTGTCGTTTTCCTTGTGCAGTGCCTCTCCCATTAACAATACTATGGTTAGATAGGCATGTTTCTGACTGCCAAATGCAGCCAAAGACCATATTCATTTAGTCAAAATGTAAATCAGTAATAAACAATGAACAGATCACATGTATGCAAACCTATACACCAGACTTTCTGAAACAGTATTATTTCATAAGGTTTTCTAGTTCATAATTAAATTAAAATATATATAAAATGTGCTCAGTTCAAGCGACTGGCTGCTAAATAAGAAATTGCCTTCCCGGAAAGCAGGATGGTATCATTAGGTGGTAGAAGACAATCGACTAAAAAAAATCAACACAATTCTTACTGTTTTATTCTCTTGTAGGTGACATCATTTGCTAACTTCAGAAGTCTATAGGCATTCTCCCGATCCACACTGAGTGCCCCGTCATGGGATTCGTCGAAAGCAGCAGTGAGTGATTTTTGTGTAACTCGAGTCACAATTCCTGTAGCAAGCGGACTGGTGCCGGCAGTGGATTCATAGAGACCCACAATGTCACCTGGGGACATGATCAAAACCAAAGATGAGTCAGTTTCACTTTCAAAGAATCCGATTTGAGTTCATTTTTTTACAAATCGTGTACACTTGTTACCTTTTCAAGAAGTCCTCCAAAATGCGCAACTGCTTTTAAAGATAATTGCGATTGATAGCATGGTAAATTGACAATATATGGAACTGTCCCTGTGCTATTTTAGCTAATACAATGATGACGAACAGAGCCCCTAAATGTAAAATGGCACTTGCAAATATAATTAGCTACACTAAGAAATCGGAGTGTGCTTGCAGAGTTAGTGAGACAACAAAAGGCTGAAATTCAATACAAAAGAAATCTTAATAGTCTGATTTGTATTTTATTGTATTTATTTCTATAGCGCACCAAGCGCTTGGGCATCTGGGCACATTTCTTACATAGCTACATAGGAGTCATACATTTTGTATGAAACAGTTACAATAAGATTATTTACACAATGCAAGAAAAAATGTACGGTTGTGATCAAGTATTTACCTGAAGACAAATATAGGCAAGGTTCAGTTGGTGGTTAGGCTTCATAAGTAATGAGCCATGTTTTGACTTTCTTTCGGAATTTGTGGTAGGATGGTTGGCTGCAAGAACCGGGAAGCTTCTGCCACCTGCCATTTGGAGCTTAAACCTTGGTATAATGAGGCAGTTGGATTGAGCTGATCTTGTCAGTCGGTATGTAGTGCAGTGTTTCAATTTGTCGTAGAGATACAAAGGTGCTGGACTGTTCAGGCATTTGTATGTAAGTGAGAGGGTTTTGAATTTGATTCTTTGGTTGATAGAGAGCCATCAGACACTCTGCCTCAACTCTGAGATGTGGAGTGAACTCGGGAAGTTAGTAGCTGCTCCGAGTGCATTGGTTTGGTAGATTTGCAATTTTTTTAAGTTGTGTTGGTTAGTACTTAAGTATAGGGCATTGCAGTAATCTAGTTTGGCTAGGACTAGAGCCCCGGATAAGGTAATGCAGTTGTCTAGAGTCAGAAAGGGCCTGCAGGTGTTGATAAGTTTACAGGTGTAAGCAGTGGTGGAGGCAGTGGTGTTGATTTGTCTGGATAAAGAGAGGGTTGAGTCTATGTAGAAACCTAAGGTTTTAACTTCCTTCGAGACTTTGATGATGTTTCCATCAATGTTGAAGGAGTTAAACTGATCATTCTGTTCGAGTTCCTACGAGGAGTAGCTCATTCTTGTCGTCGTTTAGGCATAGTCCGCGTTTCGCCATCCATGCTTGCATTATGAGGCAAATGTCATTAAGTCGTTTAGAGTCTGTTCAGTAGTTGCCTGAGATAGAGATAAGAATTTGGGTGTCGTCATCGTAGTTGGTGTATGAGACATCCATGCGGTCTAAGTCATCGAATAGGGGCTTTGTAAATATATTATAAAGCGTGGGGGGAACACAAGAACCTTGAGGTACCCCGCAAGTGACAGGGGCAGGTAAGGTAGATGCTGTCGGGGCAAACACTCTAGTAGTTCTGTTGTTAAGGAAGGACTGGATCCAGTTGGTGTCATTGTTCGAAAAAAATGGGCTGCAGAGAGTTTTATGGTCCACCAAGTCAAAAGCAGCTGATAGATCTAGTAACAGAAGGAGGGCAAGGTTGTCATTGTCTTTTATGGTTTCTATTTGCGTTACTAGATATATCAAGGCTGTTTCAGTGCCATGCCTAGTACTGAGGCCCGATTGGCATAGCCCCAGTAGGTTTTTACTTTCCAAGTGGTGCTGAATCTGTAGATGGGCCACTCTGTCAATCTTGAGGAGGAATGGCACTGTGGTAATTGGTCTGTAGTTAGTCGGGGTATTTGGGTCTAGGGTCAGTTTCTTGAGAAGAGGCAAGACCCATGCGTCCTTCAGGTTGGTAGGTACTGTATTGGTTGTAAAAGAGGCATTTATTAGTGAAGTAATGAAAGGTGCATGTTCCTTTACTGTTTCTTTAATAATTGATGCTGGACAGATATCGCCCAATCATCTGGAGGATTTTAGGCTCAGGATAATATCCTCAACTTCCTTGATGCTAAGGGTGGAGAATTTGAACCAGTCTGTTTGCTCTGGAAGAGGATCTTGGGTGGAGGGTGGCGTGCGTTAACTAGGCTAGCTTTTTTGTCTCAATTTTCTTTTGTAGAAGCTCAATCTCTTCGAGGAGAGCACTTTTTGAATGGTGTGACACCATGTGGCGTCTTTGGAGCATGCAGCCGGTGGTGCTGTGGGTGACTCTAGCTCTCCAAGTATGTTAAATAATTCTTTAGTGTTGGATTTAGCCTGGTGGATCCGGTCATTTTAAGACTCATATGGTTTCCGCTGCTCTTTTGTTTTTTCGCAGCGTTCTTAGGTGTGGGGTAAACCAAGTGTTCATGTGGGATCTGGCTTTGGCTTTACGCAGTTTTTGAGGTGCGATCTTATCAATAGCGTCCAGTATGGTTGCATTATAGAGGTCCACAAGATGAGTAGGGTCATCATTGGATTTGTTAGAGATCAAAGAGTTGGTAAGGGGTTGTAGAAGTGGGAGTAACTTTTGCACTGTTACGTTCCGCATATTTCTGGCTAGTCTGGAAGGTGCCAGTAGTTTATCAGGATTACAGTTGTTGTCCTTTTGCAAGGTAAAGAGGATGGTATGATGATCCGTCCATGACAAGGCTGGTTCGATAAGATGTTGATGTTGCAGTTTGTATCTGCGATCCAGTCTGTCTATCTTTGTTATGGGTAGGTTGGGAAATCCGTTGTGTAAAGCACAGTTCGGTGATGCTATTGCTGATAGCTAGCGCATTAGCATCTTTAGTGTCGTAAAGGCCTAGGTTAAAATCTCCTAAGAGCAAGATTTGTGAGCCTGGCTTGGAGTTCGCTGTGAGAAGTAGCGATATATATCTTCCTCGAAAGAGGACAGAGGGCCAGGAGGTCTGTAGATCAGATGAGCGGTTATAGTTTGTGTTGGCGACAATGGTAATTTAATTGAGAGGAGTTCTCCTGAAGCGAAAATCTGGCTAGGGCCCTGCCTAAGGAAGTTTTTACAATGATGGCAACATCACCACCTTTGGGCAAGGTTCTGTCTTGCCTGATGATGGTGCATTGGTCTGGTATAGCTAGTGAGAGCAGTGGGCCAGATGTAGGTTAGAGCCACGTCCCCGAATTGGCTAAGAAGTTAAGGTCGTTGGACAGTATGAGATCATTAATATCGAGCGCATGGGCTGTTAATGACCTAGCATTGAGAAGGCCTCCTTTGATGGTAAGGGTATTGATCTCTGTGGGCATTTTAGTTGCACTCAGGTTTTTTGCAGGAGGGCTCTTTTTGCTAGGTGTCATGTTAGAGGTGCTACCTAATTTTAGACCTGTTGGCATAGACTTGATAGGTGATATAGGAGGGCTGGTGATTGCTAGGTGACATCTTTTAGGGAGTCTGTGACCTAGTCTGAGATACCTGGTTGCAGTTGGGCAGGGTAGATTAGGTGTAGATGCGAGGGGCATATGGATTTATCCATTGGTCAGGCGTTAGTGGTTGGTCATTAGTAGGTTTGTGTGCAGTCAAGGTCTTAGGTATGGTGGCATACGGTAGGAATGTTGTCAGTTTGATGCTGTCTGAGCATGGCAGGTTAAAAGCCATGGACAGGATGCAGCTATATTTTGTAGATGTGTGTTCGAGATTCCGTTGTAGGTATTGGGGTGACCCCGGTGTAGTAGAATCAACGGCAGGGTCTGCGATGATGTGAGCGGCATGCAGAACCAGATTAGTTATAAAGAAGGTGGTAGCTAGCCAGAGTTGGATCATGTTTCAGTTTGGTTTAGCAAAGTGACTAATAGCATATATAGCAAAGCAGTGTAGCACGGGCTAATGGTGTAAATCGCTAAGCGGCAACGTAGATGAGTAAGTACAAATGTATTAAATTATTACATTGAAGCAGCCGTAACAGCAATTCACAATATGTGCTAATCGGGCTAAGGCAGTTTGGAGGTGCGACGAGATTAATTGCCATCGGCAGTCACTGTAAAAGGAAGCAGGTCTGGAGTCTGGCGTGGCTCGAGCAAGAAAGGTACAGTAGGCGGAGCCATTGGGAGCGCCCTAGTAGTGCTTAATGAATAAGGCCAAGGACAGTTGTACATAAGGTATCTGGGCAAGCCCGACTGTCCTTTGCGTGGAGAGGGGGTAAGTTTCTGAGGCTTCGTATGCAAGCATGAACAAAGGCAGTATTAATAAGACAGACCGGTAGGTGCTAATACACATCAATTGGGCAGCAGGTGTCACTGCAAGTGCCAAGGCAATGCAAAGTTTGTAGACTAGCCAAGCGCACCGTGGTATTCGTAGGACGACTACCTTACCCCCTGTGTTAAGAACCCGCTAAGTGTTGAGAGAGCAGGACATAGCGACATTCGAAATAAGTTCAGCAGGTTTCTGTGCAGTATGCGGCCAGCAACTGTTCAGGTGCTTACCATGAGCGTAGTGTAATGAATGAGTTTGGCTAGAGTAGGAGCATGTTTTCTTCAGAGTTCCTGGCAGGGGTCCTGGCAGACGCACATTATCGAACAGTGACTGCCCAATCAGATGGAAGGAGGTTGCATCGTATCGTATAATTCAAGCAGCTCTGTGAGGGGCCGAATTCCAGGCGCAGCGGCCATCTCTTAAAAAGGTACAAACCGTGCAGTTTGTTTGTGCAGGTTAAATGCAAAATGGCAGACGGAATGCACATTTTTGGAGACATATACGCATAGGCACAACATTGCCCACCCACATGGCAGACACACCTGTTGTGATCTAGCTTACTTTCCCTTTTCCAGACTACGTGTGGAACGGTAGAGTGTGGTGATGCCACTGTCTGATGTCATCAGAGTGCTCGTGGAATTTTGGCTGTAAATTGAGTTGGATGATGGTGTCCGGAGGGCCTATTTTCCATAATGCTCTTAAGTGTGTGTGTGTACCTGCACTGCAAGCTCACTTGTGAGGATAAAACGTACCTGCAATGACCAGCGTAGCCACTGTGTCCTTCCTTACAAGAAGCCTCTCTTAATTACAATACCTATATGCAGAGTATCTGCAAACCGTACAGTTAAAATGACTTGGCCTTTAACAAAAGACAAAAGTTTAGCCTTGTGCAATGAACAATTTCCTCAAGCTTGGAAATCGGTCACACTATACATATTCCACCTCGCCAATGTCATTGAAAAATAAGGTAAGAATGATATATATATATATTCAATGAAACGCTGGCAAAGGGAAATGATGGTTAAGTTGCCCTAAAAAAACAGCAATACAAAATGTTTAAAAATATCGAAATTAGCCAGTTTTGATAAACTACGCCACCATGACGTGCGCCCCCACCATGAAGTGCTCATTGACCCGAACAAGGAGATCTGCAGATTGGTATATTTGCATGTAATGTCATCAATGGTGCCATTTGTGTCATCTATGATATCATTTGCGTCAGTGTGAGCAATGCATTGTGGGGGGAATGAGTTCTGGTTACATAGCACACCTTGACGGCTACTTATCTATAGTTATTCGATTTTGCACTGCTGGTTTTTATTACGGAAACTTAACTAGAACGTACCTTTCACGTTATTTCACAGGTTTTTAGAAGGGAATCTTAGCCATATTGTCCCCTAACGTGCCCCTGGGCCACTTCCCATGGTGTGCAGCCATTGTCAGTGGCCAGATTGTCGGGGCCAAGTTATAACTGTCCAAAATTGCCATTTCCTATGGTTAACGTGGCCATGGACTACTGGCCGTGGTCAGTGGCCACATTCCATAGGGCATTTTTCTATGGCTCACCGTTCTTGGATTTTCTTTGTGCCAATGTCAAAGCTAGAGTGCCCGGATACTCCCAAACCCTGAATAGGATTTGCTTGTAAATAGATCACTCCTAAACTGCCCATCTCAGAAAGGTAACCTATCCACAGCCTCTCTTTAATGCAGAACATTTCAGATGCCCGTTTCTTCCTCTTCCTTAGCAAGATGGGTGAACTGGGGTTTGAAACCAGAGGATATGATTCCCCCTCTCGCGCCCCCCCCCCCCGCGTGTTCAGTAGCTTCTCCCCTTGAGGAGCTATGTCATCCAAAACATTTCAGCCAGGTAGTTCTGAAGCGCGTTACGTCGGGTAATTCTGTTTTCAAAGCATTTAAATGTTCTGCAACCAGTCAGGAATAAACTTTAAAATTACTAAACTGCAGCCTAAGCTTTAACATAAGATCCCGACGTTCCTATTAAGCCTCGAGACAGATGCAGATTGCAGGAGTGAAAACACTGGACACAGTACTAATTATATCACTCTACTTCTCATACGAATTACTGAATTTTAAGTCTTTAATCTGCAGTATAGTTTCATAGCAGCCTTTTGCATTCCCTCTTGGAACCATGATTGCAAAATATACGTATTTCTTGGGCCTGTGATGTTATCAACGGATAGTGAAAGATGCATGCGATTTGGGCCAGAGAAGGTGTGGGCAAGAGCGGGAGACCGATTGTGGAGGATGGGAGGGACAGAGAACTAAAGTGTGGGAGTGAGAAATATGTAGACAGACTTGCGAGGGGAATAGAGAGGGAGGGAAGGATTATTAAGAGAGAGAGAAGGGATGTGGGAGATGGAGAGGAAGGAACAGAGATAAAGAAGGATCGAGTTGAAGGGCAAAGGCAGAGAGACAGAAACATAAAATGGAGACAGTGAGATGCAAGATCGAGAGAAAGAGAAGGTGCTGAAGTACAAAGTAATAGTGGAAAAGAACAAGTTACTTCTTACCTTGTAACGTTCTTTCGACGGGATGTTCCTCCGACGTATTCCTCATCTTAGATATATCCTTCCAGCTCTGCTGGCCTCGGGAAATTTTTTCTCCAGAGGGCACTGCGCGTCGACGTCCCTCGAGTCGATGACCCTCGACAGCCGCCGTATCGACGCTCGACGTCATCCTGCCTATAAAGGCCGCGCGCAGCGTCCGTTGCTCAGTTCCGTTTTGTAGCCCACAGTATTACTGTTTGGACTAGACTAATCACCCTGAAGGAGCGTAAGCTGCAACAACAAGCGAAGTAAAACTGCGGGGATGGATGGGAGGGTCGATGAGGAATACGTCGGAGGAACATCCCGTCGAAAGAACGTTACAAGGTAAGAAGTAACTTGTTCTTCGAAGGGATTGTGTCCTCCGACGTATTCCTCATCTTAGATAGGCTCCCATAGCAGTATTCTATATTCGGAGGAGGGAGTACTGACTTCACGTTGTCTTCTATTGGTGAATAGAATGCAGTACAGCCCTTCCAAACCTAGTCTCTTGACTAGAGGAGGAATCCAGATTGTAAAAACGTGTAAAGATATGGACAGACGACCATGTAGCGGCCGCACATATGTCTTTAATCGGCACGCCTCTTTTGAGGGCCGATGAAGCTGCAATACCTCTGGTCGAATGAGCCCTAAGGTTTTGAGGGGGCTCTTTCCCTGCCAGTTTATAACATTCCAGAATGGCTAGAATGATCCATCTGGAAATGGTCTGCTTAGTTATTGGTAACCCCAGCTTGTGACCTGCGTAGCCTACAAACAGCTGGTCTGCCTGTCTTATCCTGGCTAGTCTACTAATGTAAAAACTTAAAACCCTCCTAGGGTCTAGTCTGTGTAACCTCTCTTCCTCTTTCCCCGGGTGAGGAGGAGGATAGAAAGATGGTAGGATAATCTTCTGAGAGATATGGAATTCAGAGACTACTTTTGGGAGGAATTTAGGCTTCACTTGCAGGACAACTTTGTCTTTGTGAAAGATTGTATGAGGGGGTTTACAAGAAAGAGCTTGTAATTCGCTCACCCTTCTAGCAGATGTAAGTGCTATTAATAAAACAGTCTTAAGGGTAAGGAATCTTAACGAACAAGAATGGAGAGGTTCGAAAGGTGTCCCCATCAGGAAAGTTAATACCAAGTTTAAATCCCATAGGGGAACTTGGAATGGTCTCGGGGGATAAACATTGGTTAACCCCTTTAGAAACTGTATTACCAAGGGTAATTTGAAATAGGATGGTTCCTCCCCAGTACGCTTAAAGATAGATAGCGCTGCGAGATAGCCCTTAATGGTGCCAACTTGAAGGCCTGAATTTGCCAAATATAGTAGGAAGGACAAAACCATTGGTGTACCACATGAAAATGGGTCGATATTCTGTTCTCTACACCAGCTGCAAAATCTGTTCCAACGGCAGCGGTATAAAGACTTTGTTGCTGGCCTCCTTGCCGAAAGCAACACCTCCATAACATCATCAGGGAGGTCCCAATCCTTGTACCTCAGCCGTTCAGAAGCCAAGCGTGAAGGTTGAGGGTTTTGATGTCTGGATGGAGAACCTGACCTCCCTTCTGTGAGAGTAGGTTCTCTCTGAGAGGAAGTCGAAATGGAGGGCAGATGGACAAATCTAGAAGGTCCGGGTACCACGTTCTCCTGGCCCAATCCGGGGCAATTAGGATCATGGTTCGCCGGAATCTTCTCAACCTCCTGATCATTTGAGGAATGACAGGGACCGGTGGGAACGCGTACAGAAGCGGAAACTCCCAGTCCACTATGAACGCGTCTCCCAGAGCTCCTCTCGGAGGAAATTCCCTTGAGCAGAACAGGTCGCATTTCCTGTTTAGGCTGGTGGCGAACAGATCTACCTGAGGGGTTCCCCAAAGGGCGAAGATCTCTTGAAGGACTTCCTGAGCTAGCTCCCACTCGTGAGAGACTGTGTTCTGCCTGCTCAGAGCGTTCGCTGTCAAGTTCTTCTCTCCGGCTAGGTGAACTGCCGATAGAGAGATTCCTTCTTGGATTGCCCAAAACCAGAGCTGCATCGCCTCTCTGCACAGGGGTAGTGATCCTACGCCTCCTCTTTTGTTGAGGTAATGCATGGCCACCGTGTTGTCCGTCATTATCAGGACGTTCTTCCCTTGTACAACTGGCAGGAAAGCCTTCAACGCAAGTTTGATGGCTCTCAGCTCTAACAAGTTGATGTGTAGTCTGGACTCCGATGGAAACCAACGACCGCTGATGGTCAAGTCGTTGGCGTGGGCTCCCCACCCCGTGAGTGAGGCATCCGTGACTACTGTTATCTCCGGCCAGGGTTGCCAAAACTGTTCTCCTTTCAGAATGTTCTCCTGACAGGCCCACCACTGAAGGTCTCGAGCCACCCTGCCGGGAACCTGAAGAAGATCTGTCATTCTCCCTGAGAATTGTGACCACTGAGTCCTCAGTGCCCACTGGAGGGATCTCATTCTCAGGCGAGCCTCTGGCACAAGGAAAATGCAGGATGCCATGAGGCCTAGCAACCTCAAAAAGTCGAAAGCTGGGAGACGTTGGGCAAGTTGGAACTTGGTAACCATCTGTAGAATATCTTGAGCCCTCACCTCTGGTGGCGAGGCTTTTCCCAGGGAAGTATCCAGGATCGCTCCTATGAACTGGAGTCTCTGCGATGGTATCATTTGAGACTTCTTTAAATTGAGGGAGAAGCCCAGCTTGTGAAGGGAGTAGCATACGTGATTTAGCTGGATCTGAGCTTGCTCCGGAGAAACAGCCCTGATCAGCCAATCGTCCAGGTAGGGGTAGACGTGAATCCCTTCCCTCCTTAGACTTGCCGCCACTACCGACATTAACTTGGTGAAGACCCTCGGGGCGGAGGTCAGCCCAAAAGGCAGTACTCGAAATTGATAGTGAGAGTTGCCAATTGCGAACCTCAGGTATTTCCTGTGTTTGAGATGGATAGGCACATGGAAATAAGCGTCCTGAAGGTCCAGAGATACCAACCAGTCCTGAAACTGAAGGGCCTGGAGGATCTGAGAAAGAGTGACCATCTTGAATTTGTCTTTCCTGAGGAATTTGTTCAATTCTCGCAAGTCCAAGATGGGTCTCAGTCCTCCGTCTTTCTTTGGAACGAGAAAGTAAGGGGAGTACCAGCCCTTGTTCCTCTCCGCTACAGGTACCGGTTCTATGGCACCTTTCTCTAGCAGGTCTATAATTTCCTGCAAGAGGAGCGGATCTGGAGCTTTCTGAGAGCTGATCCCCGGTGGATGACTCTGAGGTATACGCAGGAAAGGTAGGCAGTAACCTTGGGCAACTGTTTCCAATGCCCAAGCATCTGACGTGATAGCCTGCCATTCCGCCAGATGTTGAGTCAACCTGCCTCCTACAGGTGTCCTGTGAGGGAAGTCCTCAGAGTGGTTTTGGGGCGGCTGATGCAGATGCCGATGGTAAAGAGGCACCTGCTGTTGCTGCGGCTTTAGAATATCTACCCCGTCCACCTCGGGTAGTTCTTCTTTGACCCCTTTGAGCCGGACGTCCTCTACCTCTTCCGAATGAGGAGTAGAAGCGAAAGGACTTGCCCCTCGCAGAGGTTCCTGTGGGACGAAAAGGAGTCTGACGGATTGCAGCTCCTAGGGATTTTGCTGCTGCTTTTGAAGTTTGCAGTTTCTCTAAACTGTCATCCGCCTTTTTCCCTAACAAAGAAGAGCCATCAAATGGCATGTTCAAGAGCCTGGCTTGCACATCTGGGGCAAAACCCGACTTTCTCAACCAAGCGAACCGCCTGGTTGATGTACTTGCCGCCATTGCTCTGCTGATACTGTCAGCCGAATCAATGCCCGTCTGGAGGGATTCGCACATAGCGTCTTTACCGTCCTGTATAATATTCAGGAACGCATCCCTTTCTTCTCCCTCCGGGATGCAGTCAGCCGCTGTAGAAGCACACTCCCAAAGTGTATGGCTGAACCTAGCAAGGGTGCAAGTAGCATTAACAGACTTTAACGCCATGCTACATGCTGAAAAGACTTTCTTAGCCATAGCATCATATTTTTTATCGTCCCTGTCCTGTGGGACAGTAGGATAAGCCGTCTTGACGTCGGTAGAGGATGCTGCTTGTACCACCAGACTTTCTGGGGATGGATGTTTAGACAAGAACTCTGGGTCTGTGGAAGATACCCTGTACTTTGCAGACAGTTTTTTATTTACTGCTGGTATTACATCTGGGGTTTCCCAGTTTGTCATGATCTTTCTCTGAAGAGCTTTATGAAAGGGCACCACTGGATCCTCTTGTGGGCCTTTGTCAAGAATATCCGTGAGGTCATCTTGCTGGAAAGATTGTGAAGGTGTAGACCACCCCATGAACTCTGTAATTCTGGCCATTAAGGCTCTGTAGGGGGTTTCAGCATGCTCCCCCGGGTCTGGTTTAGCAAAATCCACCTCAGGGGAAGTGTCTAAACCACTTGCCTCATGTAAAGAATCATGAAGATCCTTTAATCTGCGCTCTTCAGAGGAAAATTCCTCTCTAACTGGGGTTACAGGTCCCTGTAACTCATCTTGTTCTGACAAATCACCCTCTTCTAAAATTGAGGATATAGTTCTCAATTGTTCTGAACTAATAAAGGGAGTAAATCCCATTTCCAAGGCAGAGGGTGCTGAACTTGTCATTATTGGCCTCGAAAACGTCGATGTCGTCGACGCCGAAGGCGTCGAGCGTGGCGTCGAAAACAGAGGTGGAGGCCTTGAGGACCTCGACAGAATTGGAATTTTACTCGACAATATCGACGCCATCGACGTCGAGGGCCTGGGAATCGTCACTGGATGTGTGGTCATCG
The DNA here is from genome assembly GCF_040938575.1 of Ambystoma mexicanum. NCBI lineage: Eukaryota > Metazoa > Chordata > Amphibia > Caudata > Ambystomatidae > Ambystoma > Ambystoma mexicanum. The sequence goes on along the minus strand of NC_090934.1, from coordinate 974,504,081 downwards.
TGACTTTTCTCGGCGTCGACGCCGTTGTCGAGGCCGGCGTCGAGTCGACAGACCTGTGTGTCGAAGGTCCCTTCGACAACAGCGTCGAAGACCTCGACGTCGACGGAACCTTCGTCGACGGCGTCGACGGAACCTTCGAGGAAGGTTTGGAGGTCATAGTCCTACTCGAGGGTTCGAGACGCGCTCGAGAGGTTTCTTTCGCCGGGTACTGCGACTCGCGGCGTTTTTGACCTTTGAGTCTTTCGACCAGAGCATCGCTCTCGGCAGTCTTCGAGGGGGTCGAGGCCGCTTTCTCGAAGACGCTCATCATGTTTTTTCTGAATTCCTCCCATTCAGCCCGGGAACTAAGTTTCGTGGGGCAAGGGATTCTTTTTGGCGAAACAGAGGAAGAGGAAGACGGAGAAGGGGATCTTCGACGTTTCCTCTTCGAGTGTTTCGATCTCGAGGAGTGATGAGACCCACTCTGAGATCTGGAGCGTGAATGGTGACGAGGAGACGAATGTCTCGACTTCGTCGAAGAAGAAGAAGCTTTAAAAGTCTTACCTTTCTCCAGCTTGCCCCTACGCTCCTTCAGGGCCTTAGCTGTCATGGACATACAGTCCTCGCACTCCGAACAATGGTGTTCGGCTCCCAAGCACCACAGACAATTTCTGTGAGGATCGGTCAACGACATCTTTTTCCCACAATCTCGACATTTTTTGAAGCCGGATCGAGGGGTTCTCGGTTCCGACGAGGAAGCCATCGAGTACGATTCGAATAACTTGAAGTAAATATTACTAAGAACTGAGCAACGGTATTCCGAGGCACTGAGTAGCGCGGAAAAACGGAACTGAACAACGGACGCTGCGCGCGGCCTTTATAGGCAGGATGACGTCGAGCGTCGATACGGCGGCTGTCGAGGGTCATCGACTCGAGGGACGTCGACGCGCAGCGCCCTCTGGAGAAAAAATTTTCCGAGGCCAGCAGAGCTGGAAGGATATATCTAAGATGAGGAATACGTCGGAGGACACAATCCCTTCGAAAGGGATGTTTTAAGCGGTGTCCAAATCCAATCAGATTTTGACTATTTTTATGGCACAGTATTCTTTGTAATGCTGACTTTTGACAATGGAGAAATCACCTTAAATTTCATTCAGTCGTGATAACTATACAGATCCCAATAGGCTATCAAATTCACCACTTGGCGCGGTTTTGAACCCCTTTTCTACTTCCTTGTGTGCCAATTCATAAATCTCTCTGAAAGGTATTTTTTAATGTCCAATACGTTTTGACCAATGTTCATGGACTCAGGGTGCTGGGTGCAGAATTTCTCCTCAATATGCCACTGTATGTGATACACCCCTAAATGTGCACTTGTCCAATGCTCCTAGAGGATTAGTAGATGTGACATGTGCAGGGATGTGGCTAAAGGAGATGCAGTGCCTCATCAGGGCTTGAGAGGAGCAGTCAAAATGCGGCGGTTATATCGCTACTGCTCCGTCCAATCCCGAGTTTGGGTGGAAAGTTGGAGATTTAACTCCAGCTTTGAGCTGGAGGTAAATCTTGCCACATTCAGCCCGTTATCGGCACTATTACCGCAGCGCTAATAGCATCCAGAATGTTCCATTGGGTGCAATGGACCCAATGGATATGGGGACTTACCCCTCCCCACCCCGGACAAACCTCAGAATCGCGTTCGGTAACACAATTTGCGTTGGCCGTTATCCCCACGGGTTTACCACCAGGATACTGCCCAACGTGCGAGGAGGTCCATAATATTTCTTAGGCAGTCATCACAAAGAGTAGAGGCTTCAGTTGGAAACAAACTATGCATTCATATTAAAACCACCACAAAAGTTTTATAGAAATTAAAATAAAATAAAGAGCAAAGCACAAAAAATGGGCATCTAAACTTAGGAATGGGCTTCATATGAACTGAACCATAACATTCACAGGGCATGAAATGACAACTCATTAGGCAGAAACGTGGCCAACTTTCGCCATTTAGGACGTAGAGACACGATTTTGCTTTGGATAATGGCTAATATGTTTAGCTATTCCCCTACAAAATGCCTCTCGCTCCAATGCAAATAATTTGACAAACACAATTCTTGCTCTTTTGGTCACAAAATCTCCATCCTGGGTGGTAACTACATATTTTGCCTCCATGGAAAACAAAGCTTTAGATGTAGGAAAGATATACAATATTGAATGTACATACCAGGCCCAAAGTTGTTGCTGGGCAACACTGCTTCAACCTCAAATTTCCGAGGCTCGAATGTTAACAACAGACGCCCGTAAAGACCAGTTCGTTGGTTAGTTACTTGTAGTTTCAACAGGCAGACTCCTCTCCGCTCAAGTTCTTTTAATGGGACACTTTCTTGCCAAAGCCTAAAGAATGAAATATCATTACAATTGTAATTGTTAATTCGATCCAAATCAAGAACATGCATATGGGATGACAAGCAGGGGGGGAAACAAATAATACCAAAGGATGTATTCCTTAAATCATCTGCAACATATTCCAAGCTCATCCCTCTTAAGTAATATTGTTAGTTTCACCAACAAAATGTCAAATGCACACCAAAACTGGGAGCAAATCCTGAACAAATTTGCAACTGGTATTTAACCAGAAACATCAGAATGGGATTCAAATAAGATATAAGGTTTAAAAGCAATGTTTTTAATACATTTCTTTGAGGACTACAATTTCTTGAAAATGTAATTCGACAGCACAATGAACATAAAAAAGTGACGGGTCACGGGTGGCAAGAAAGGAGACCACTTTCTCAAGCGGACACAAAGTGAAGAGACATCAATGTTTACACCAACCCATCATTTCTTTATGTACGAATATTCCAGCCTGCTTTTGGCCGATGGTAATGCTTTCCCCTAACCCCCAAACCCCACTGGGTTACCCCTCTACCCAGTGCAAGCCAGCCATGGATGCAGCAAGTCAAATTCACATCAAATTGCAATAAGGTTTTCATTATCCATACCAAATACATCTTTACAATCAGAAAGAACGAGTACGCAGTTTGTCAATTTAATTCAAAACAGTCTTTTTACATGCATAATTTTCTTGCTCTGATGGTCAACATGTTTGATAAAAGTTAAATGAAATTCAATATTCTATCATAGAAGTTTAACGTGAAATTGAGCCTTGTTTGCATGGAAACAAAGACAAAAATGAGTCAGCACTTGCTACTTGTTTTGCTGGTGGATATTATCAATTACTTGGCTTCTCATATCTCTATTATTAACACTGGTGTAAAGGACCTAGTCACAGAAACTGAACATGCTTTTTCGCCAACTCCTTACAATAATTTTGAAACATCTGTTTTCTCTTATATCAAATACATTAGGATGTAGACTGGGTCCATGATAACATCAATAAGCATGACTTATTTGAAAAGCCTGACAGTTTTAAAACATGCTTTGTTGAAGAAACCCTCAGGACATGGACATGTCTTGGTAGTGCAGGTTGTAGTCCATCCTAAACCCAAGATCTTCAAAACGGTAGTGGCATTCAGTCACTATAGCAGAGGTGGTAGAGGAGATTTCCACTGGCTGCATAGAGCTGCAAACCGTGGAGTTATCCTCCCTTGCTCTATTATTCTCCTCCACAGCAGACTTTCTCGCACCTCTTAAATTGTGTAAGCAGCCAAGCCATCACTCGGAACCCTGCTATGATGAAGATTTAAAATCACAGAGGCTAAAACGGAGCCAGGCTGAGTGGAGCGAGGAAGTCGTGCAATCAGGACGACGGTATACTACTTTGCTAGGTTACTTTGGCATACCATAATGTTATTGATATAGCTAAAAAGAAGTTTTATCTAGGTAAAGTTGAATCAGCTCTTAATCATCCCAGGTTATCCGTGTATTATCCACCGCTGCCCCCGTCCCAGCTGAGCAGGCTGGGATTACCCCTTCCCAGGAGCTGTGCGACTCCCTATCCAACTTTTTTAATACTAAGATTGTATCCATCCGTGACCAAATCACCCTGTCCGATTTAAAGACTGACAAATATTGCTCTGATCTTCTAGTATATGCTCCAGCCAGTTCCTGGTCGCCTTTTCCCTCCTTCTCCTCGAGGGCTTATTGTTGGCTACTGCCAAATTAAAAGCTTCATCCCTGCTTGCTCCAATCCCACTGGCCATCTGTAAAGATGTTATGCCATCTATTGCTTCATGGATTGCCCAGCCAGTTAACCACTGTTGTCAATCAGGTGAAATGCCTTGTGATCTTAAGCACGCATCAGTGATCCCCCTCTTAAAGAACCCCTCACTGGATCCCTCAGTCTTGGCAGATTCCCACCCTATTTCTCTACTGCCTTTTTCATGAAATTGTTGAGTCTTAAATTTCTCCACTTCAATTTTCCCATTTCTTTGACCCCTTTCAATCTGGCTTCTGCCACAGCCGTGGCACAGAAAGCATGCTGGTATCTATTGTAGACGACGTAGCAAGTCTCACTGATCAAGGTGGAGTGGGGGAGCTGATATTACTAGACCCGTCAGTTGCTTTTGACACCATTGACCACTCGAACTTGCTTGAACGCCCGGCAGGGGCTTGGTTAGCCAGGCAGGTGTTGCTTTGGTTTAAGTCTTTTCTGTTGGATCGGGTACAATCTCTCTCGCTCCCCTCTTTTTGCTCCTCTCCTCTATCTTGTGGGGTCCCACAGGAGTCTGCCCTGTCCCACACCCTACTCAAGATATTGAGCCAACTGCTGGTAGAGCACATCCACCCGCAGGCAGTTGCGAGGATGTCTTGAGGCTGTGGGTTGCTGGATGAGTAACAACTGGTTAAAGTTGAATGTAGACAAGACGGAAGTCCTGGTGGTGCCGCCCCCTTCGGCTCTTTCCCTATGGACTTCCTCTTTTTGGCCCCCGTCGCTGGGTTCCTTCCAGCACCAGTGTTGTCGGTGAGGTATTTAGGTGTCAAGCTTTCATCCTCTCTTTCTCTTGAAGCACAAGTAGCGTCTGTCTGCCAATCTGGACACTACAAACTCATGGTCTTGCACAAGGTGCTCTTCTTCATTCAACGGAGGCTGCATGCACCAGTAGCCTCGCTGGTGCTTACTACAATCAACTACTGCAATTCCCTCTACCTAGTGTGAGAAACATGAGGGTATTCTCCCAAACAGACCTTGAGAATCCCTTATTCAGGTGACCAAGGAAGGGCCAACGCTCTCAGACCCCAACCCCGCGGGCAGACAAGCGAGAGATGTCACCTAGGAATCCAAACCCTGTTGCACTCAGAAACTATCACTCCCAGAATCCCTGTTTTCCTGTGTGCTACCCGAATACTCCCAGTCATTCTTCTCTTTGTCCCTCTGATTATCATTTTCCAAACTCCCAGTCGACTGTGGCAAAAAAACTATAGTTCCCACAATCCCCACTGTTCATTTCACAATTATAATCTTGGTCATTCACGTTTGTTTCACGAACCCTACCAATCTCACCCTCCTGAGTTTACCAACACCCCTAGTACGGGGGCCATAATTCGACATAACACCTTTTCCCCATCCTACCCCGTAGGATACCTGGAAACTCTACCACTCCCCTTTTCCAACACAAAAACTTTCCCATACCATGGAAAACAACAGACTAACCACAGTGACATTTACCTGACATGTCCCAACACAAGGGTCCGTCAGAGACAGACAATTAATAGTAATAGTAATAACACACACCCGACGGCCCTTTCCTTTCCCGACAGCGATAAAAGGTGGAGCACACGACAAGCAAGGCAGACCGCACAACGAGAGAGCTATTCATGTACGGCAGTTCAAGAGGAGGAGAAAGACAGCGAGGACCAAAGGGGCGACAAGGAGAGAAGCAACCTTGCCCTTTCTGACCCAGACCTGCAAAGCCTCTGTGGAAGGAATTGTAAGGCTGCGAACAATAGCTGGCGTGTTGCAGCAGATATCAACAGTATACAGAGCCCTCCGCCGTTGATAACCAAGCCACGGAGAGATGCTTGCTACCGTGGTACTATCCTGGACTCCAGAGACAAGAAAGGCCAAGAGGTTAATCACAGCAGGTGAGCCGAGGGGAGAACCGATAAGAAACCAAACTGTGATGAATGAAAGTTGCAAATGGCAAAATAGGAGAAGTTCAAAGAACTGTTAACATTAAAGGAAAACCAGCCGCACAGTTGTCCAGCACCACGTGGGTGCTCATTCAAGAGACTTTGGTTGATCCCAAGTTTGTTGAAACTACCGATACCAGAAGGCCCTAGTAGAGCCGCAAGCAAAAGGTGAAACTGGTTTTACAGGGGTCTAGCAAAATCCCCTGCACAATCGAAAGTCGTTGACCGATAAACCAGTCAAAACGCAAGGGAAGTGAATCCTGAATCATAAGAAAGTTTAAGGAACTGTGAAATTGGAAAGAGTGAACCCGACGGAGGGATGCTGATGGAAAGGGGCAAAGTCTAAAGTACCAATGAACAGCGTGTTGACAAAAGTGAACCTGACAGATGGATGTCCACTATGAACTGTTTAAAAAGTCATTAAGATTTGTGAATGCCATAAGTGGAATTGATTTGGAAAGCCGCAGTGAACCCGACGAAGGGAGGCTAACATTCGAGAATGGCCTGAGCCCGGAAGAGGGGGATGCAGGGGTGAAAGTGCATCACCCAACGTACAAGCAGAAAGGAACTTCTGTTTACTATTTTGAACATATCAGGTCCTTGGAGGCAAGAGACTTTTTGTAGAAAAGAGACTTAACCACCGACGGTCCTGATATCTGAGAGCAGAACTGTAGTCTAGTGCTGGGAAAGCTTGAGCGTGTGTTGTGCTCAGGAGTCCCGCCTTTCCTGTGCTCAATACTTGGGGAAGGGAGACCCCCGGCTACCGCATCCTGACTTATCATTTGTGAACACTTCTTTCTTTCCTGTGAATCCTAACCCACTACTTTTTGTATTTATTTGTAAGGACTGGCAATAGGTTTTTCTTATTATAGGCCCTTTTATTTGACAAGACGCCACTAGGACCGCCTTATTATTTGATGGTCGTAGCTTGCTCCCATCTCAGATTTAGGTTAAGATTAGGCATTTTTCCAACTCGCATACACATTTTAATAAACACCTTTGAACTGTGATCACTTGTGCCCGTCTTAGTTTCTTATACTTGTTCAGCCACTCTATTCGGTGCGCTACCTCCAGGTCCTGCAAAAATGGAGTAGCCAGACTGGTAACTCAGACCCCTTTCTCTATGCACATTTCCCCTGCTTTGAGACAACTGCACTGGCCACCTGGGGTCTCAGCAATCTCTTATCTTTCAAGTGCCTCTGGTTCACCTCACCCGGGTGGGTGGACGCGCTTTCTCCGTGGCCGCAGCCAAGCTCGGGAACTCGCTCCTACAGCCGATACGCGCTGCGAAGGATCATCTCTTTTTCCCTTGCCTTTTGAAGACTTCTGTTTAAATAATCTTTCCCTCACTGCCTAACTTGAATGGTGCAAAAGTGCCAAGATGCCCCCGGGTCTACGCTGCGCTCTACAAATGCCAATAAAATAAGACATTGTAAAAAGGCTGCTGAAATCGTACATGTATGATATTCAAAGAAAGATGTCAGAATGTCATGTGAGAGTAAACTAGCAAGCAGAAACGGGAAACACCTACCGAATGCAAGTGCACAGTCCTGCTTGTGAACCAAAGGCCAGCGCAATGATAACATGCTACCTGAGGCCTAAAACAGAGAGAGAAATGGAGACCGAAGGGGACGAGAAGGGGAAAAAAGGTTGCCAAGAATCACAGCAAAGGTTGATTTGCCAATGGGGAGCCACTGTGTGCCACATTAGCACAGAAAGCCACAGTCCTGCACCAGGGGTGGGGTAAATGAGTCTATCAAAGAATGAAGTCAACCAACAGACCCCTCACAAATGTTTGAAAGTGGTAAACAATCAGAAGGAGAAATAGAAGATGAAAAAATGTAATGGCCAGGAACAGGAAATGGGCAACCACTACAGCATGGGCCACGTGAAGAGCAACAAAAGCAATCAAGAGTAGAGGCCGCATGTACCAGCAACATAGAAAGAAGCAAAGGCACAGGGATCCTGAAAGGAAAACGGAAACACAGGAGGGTCTCATAGCAGCAGATGACACATAGAAGGGGATCTCAAGTGCTGTGCACCCTTCACCTGTTACAACTGCCTGCCGATGTGAAGGGCAACATAGTTCACTGCATCCCTTATGTGAAAAAGAGAAAGGCATAACATTCCTTATACGAGAACGAAAGAGCAAGACATCCCTTTTAGAGGTAAGGACACCATTACCAGGGTGCAAAATGTGCAGTCACCGCTAGCCATAGTCCAGTAATATTTGACTCTTAGTGTGAAAAAAATGGTGTGCATGTATAGAATTGAGGCAGCATGTGACTTTTTGTATGGATGGCTAGTGGCTTCAATGTTTACACCCTGCTGTTACCCTAATGAGAAAGGTCTGCAGAGGGCTGAAAGATCTCTTAGCAAGTCTGAGGGGCTTCATCCCCCTGATGGAAAAAACGGACGCTACAGCCCTAGATCAGAAAAAGTGAATCAGTTACCATCATCCAGGTATGAATTACAATTAGCGAACAGGGTGTTATGGCTCTGTGAAGAGGAGCTAAGGCAAAGAATCGGATGTGCTCCAATATCCCTGGGCAGAAAGCAGAGACGGGAAATGGCTGGGCACTATGTTTCTGAGTTTTGGGCCAATAAGTGGCTGGATGTGCTATAGTGCCAAGACTGTGCTGTGTTGAGAGATTCTGGCAAGACCAGTATCCTCATAACAGGACGAACCCAAACACTTTATTTCACTGATCCTGACATTTGTTTTACCGCGGGGTGGCAGAAGATAGAGTTCGTTTCTGCTTTTTTAAACTTTATTTGGATTAGGCCCGGTACCTCCCCATGCCCCACAGCAATTTGTACTTGTTTTAACTGACGTAGTTGCCTTCATCCCTGTTTATTGTCTGAGGTTTTCGGTCAATCCTAAAAGGAGGGCTATATCAAGAAACAATGAAAGATGTTCTTTCTAGGGAAGCCCATATGAAATTCACATGTGTATTCAGATCAGGAAAGCTCTTGCAGCTCTTGGGATATTCGATTTGCGGCTAACTCACCGAGCTGTAAGAAAAGTACAGCCATTTGAGGACCCAAATACTACATTAAGCGTTCCTGGACAGTCTAGTATGTTGACTTGAAACCTGAGAATCAAACCTAGCCGCAGAGATGAAGAATATTTGGCCGTGGGGGAAGGCAATACAGGCTGTTACAGTTGCCAGGATTTTGAGACAGTTGTTCCCTTTCTCCTCCTGCGTAAACGGTACCCCTTTCTCCTGCTGCGTAAACGGTACACATTTTGGAGGCGTAGTTGCATCCTCCAATCAAGAGCTTTAGCATTCATATGTTCAGAGATGTCATAAAACAAATCGTTGGTCCTAAGAATTGCACTCACCAATTAAACGTATGCATAGAAACATTGTAATCACTTCAATAAAAACATAAATTAAGTTGTTCAATATGTCACTGGACTATTGGTCCTGTTAGACACAGGTTAACATATGCCTCTTCTAGCCAACACGTGTTTCGACCCCAGTCCTTATCAAGGCAGAGTTATGTCAAAGTACTATTTCTTTGACATAATTGTTTCATTATTACTTTGTTTTAGTCTATGAACAAGGCCTTAGTTATTCCCCATTGCAGTCAATACCCAAACTAGTCTAATAAGTATATGCCAAAGCACAAGGTTATCTGGACTTGCCCAATCTATGTTCAGAGATGTGTAGCCTTCTGTGCCTCAACTTTTGAGATCAATAATGTAAACGCAGTATCCTTTCTCTGTCAGTGGTCTAGCGACTGAGAAATAAAGTGCAGTATATATGACTGGAAGTTGGTGTCATGGCCACTTGGGCCTTCTAATAGATTTTATGATTCTGATACTTTTTACTAAATTTATATCTTTGACATATTTGTGACATATCTACATGCTTTATTGTTTGTTACTGACATTAAATGTTTTAATACTGTATTTGACAGGGAGTATACAATTTGTATATAGTTCTGTGTATTTGGATATTGTAACAATAAATTTGATTGATGGATTAGACCAATCCCATGGAGGGATTCCCCATTCTGTTGCAAATACATTTGTAGTTCAGAGGTGCAAACTCAGACACGGGGCTGGTTTGGACTCAAAAGTGCCTCTCGCTTCCTGTATCCCTGGATCTATGAAAATTAAACACACAATAGTTTACAGCGGCAATTGGTGGGCTTTTAAAGCGGCTAGTGCAGGCAATTAACAATTCCTTTATGCATGTAACCCAACCACCTACTGTTTATAAATACATTTAGTTGATTCTAACTCGTGTCATAGCGATCCCTCACATATCAATTCAAGAAATTAAATACTCAGACTATTTATTAAGCAGAGATGTAAACATTTACTGGAGAGACATTTCAGACATGACAGTATCCAACTTCACAACCTTTTCGAGGGATGACAATTTAACAGAACACTGCACAAACAAAACCTAGAAAAGTGTACCCCCCATGAGACGCAATAAGGAAGCAAGGAAACCTACAAACCTTTTACATGGTACAAGTGGAATCGTCATACCACATCCTGATTTCCTTTTGCATTTTCGACAAAAGAGGGCAGTTGGAAGAGCCCTAGGTCCAGGGCACATAGATGAGGGATCTTAAAAGATTACATCGGACTCAATTCATTAAGCTCGAATCCATATAGCTGCAAATGAAATTTGAAGACTACGCACTCATGACAGATCATCAGAATTCAATGAGAACATTCTTGATGAAATTAACTTACTTTGGGCCAAAATGAAAAAGGTAAGTGGTATTGCACGCTCTGGTTCTCAGCAGAACATGATGCAGAAAGAAAGAAATTAAGTACAGCAGCAAGGAACTGGCATAGAAATCCTTCAATGGCTCTACTTGCCTCTTTACAAACAGAAAATAAACAACTGTGATTCACCATAAGCAATGTCAAATATTGTCACTTCAACGCCTAAATTCGGTTGCCAAACACCTCTCCAGTCCATTAGACAGGCCAACACACAGTTGAGATTCTACTCAGTGTTCTTTCAATGTACAGCGTGGGCAGGCTGAAGAGCAGGACTCAGGAACACGAAAACAGGGAACTGCCTCTAAAAGCACACAAGGGATGGCACCATAGTGGAAAGTGCTAAGGAAGGTCACGGCAGTGGGAAATGGTCAAAAGGTGGGTGGTGGGTGTGTGTGTAGTGTCATGGATCAGGCGGTGAGCAGGTAAGCAGGAGGCATGCAGACACTTGCAGAAATATGAAAGTTACTTTATTATTTCAGGGTACAAGTAAGAAAGGGAGGTAGGAAGCTATATGAAACACATCCTTTCCAGTTGATCTCCCATCCTGTAATCCCAACTGACACTCCTGGAACCTTGAGCACACATGAAGGTTCCAGCTGGGTAAACATTCTTTAGCTTGCAATGATGTACTACAGCAAGCTCTATGCTACAGTGTGCGGCTACAGAGGGAGGATTGAATAGGGTGCAGATGCCACAGCCACCCAATGGTTGTTATGGCATCGCTGGAAACATAGGAAGCCATTAAGGATTGCTGCAATGCTACAGTTTAAATGGCAGCAGTGGTCTAGTCTTTTCCAAAAGGGTGGCTGCCGTGTCCAGTGTTCCATTTCAGTAGCCGTGTCATTTGCCAGCTCAGCGCATCGCAGCCTTCAACCCGTTTCCAGTTTGAGGTGATGCTGCCCTTACTTCTCTCCTTCCCTCTTGCCTAGTTTCTTACTTTTTTCCTGGCTTCTCCTGTGTTCCTCCCAGTCTTAGATTTTCCTATTCCTTGTTTGCTGCCGTTCCCTCCTGTTCTCAAAGCAGCCCCCTGGTTACGTTCTTTGGCTGCACCAATTACCATTATTCGATTTGCTGGATTACTTCAACTGTTTGGTGTGTGGTTTTTATGCTGCTGGCTTTCCCCGAGATAGGGGATTTCCTTCAGGACTCTACTTTGCTTTGCACGAAAATACATTAGGCTAGCAGGGTGGCAGCCATACAGGATCGCCCATACGTATTCTCCTTCGCCTGCACACCACGTAAGAAGACCTCCAAACCCTTTAAGACGCTTGGAATGCAGGAAACTGAACCTTTTTCGGGCGTCCATTGTGAGAGCAGAGCCTCCCATTGCACGAGTCAAAAGCAAGGGGGTGTGGTCTAGAGCAGGTTCAGAGTGTAACGGGGTAGGCGAGTGAGACAAGGATAGAAAATTAAAGATTTGCCCATCACAGAGCCAAACCAGTAAATCGGTCTCTGGAGATGGGCAAGAAAAGGAGTCCGTGGGCAGGATTCGATGGGTGGGCAGGATTCGATGGGATGGAAGATTGGAGATGAGGGGTTCAAGGTAACATAGATCCTTAAAATCATTTGGCAGAAAACAGATTCACAAAAACTTTGGAGTTAGCAGGATACGCCTCCAACTCCACATTTGATACAATTCACAACACTGCTGAAACACTCCTACAATTTGTAGGTAAATATATCATTCACAACACTAGAATAAAGCCTATGAACAGAACAGGATCTTAACAACGTCTGCCTAATCCACTGGCTCTCGCTTTTGCACAAGAACATAGATAGCTGCATCAGGGATAAAATGTCCAGTTGCAAGCGACTAGCCAGGGCACACAGATCGCTCACCACCAGGCACAATGCCAGTTCACCACATGCGCACAACCTTTCTTACTCGCTTACAGTGAATTTTCACTCGCCAATGGCTAGAGAGATGTGCAAATTTTGTGCCCTGAAGACATTACCCCCACTGATCCCTCTAATTTCCCTCTACAACGACAATGCAAAGCTTGCAAGTACACTTTTCTTAGCTGTGTGAACAACTCCGACAAGAGGAGCCACAATTTCAACTACAACTCTCAAATGTGGCTTGGTGAGAAGCGCCAACACCGGACCCAATGGAATGTTTGAAACTAACAGCTACATGGTAAGTTGAAAAGTCAATTTTACTAACAGCGGTGGCCTAATGATGGACCACACGTTAAGTTCTCACCTAGCATATTAGGCGAACCTGCACTTTGTACGTTTAAATGTCATGCCAGGGCAGCCTCAACCTTTCTTACTCCTGAAACGAATAGAGTATGACTAAATGGTCCAACAACATCCATTAACTGCTTTGTTGCAGCAATTCGTCCACGAAAATAGTCTAGGTATGTTGCTGTCACCATTGCTGTAACCACAGTACACGTGGTGGGATTTGAGCATGGGAAGGTGGTCCTGGAAAGGGTGCCATATTCATAGCAGCATAGTCTTCTTAGGCAGAGGTGATATTTTTCGAGCACACATGCCTAACGGCATACTGCCAGCACTCCAAGGACTACATTACGCATGCACCACTTGGGAGACCAGTAAAACCACATGGGTGGCTCACAAGCACTAAAAGTACTGGTCTGCGTTGCCATTACCTCACAATGCCTTTTCTGGTTTGTGTTTGCGCTTATACCCCCTTTTACTTGACCTCTGATCCTTTGACCTGGCCTTGGATCCTCTTCTTTTTTTTACACTTGTTCCGACAGACTTTGTTGACCTTCTGCCTGCCTGCCTGCCTGCCTCTTCGTGATGTTGCAAATGCCTCAGCTTAGATGCCTACTCTGCCTTCCGTTTGGGTTGGACTTCTTGTGCCTGCACAGTACGGCCATGGAAAATTACCCCATCTCACTAGAATGCCTCCCTTTTAGTCCACTTCCTTCTCATTGGTGCTCTTGGATCGAAAAGGTCTTGTTTGTCTAAAAAGGGACTTTGAAATGCAGTAGAACTGCTCTTGTATAGCCTTCATTTACTTTACTTCGCTTGGATCCCATTACCTATAAAGTTCTGCATTCCACATCTAGGCACAGTCATTTGCCTTTCTTATATGAACTTACTTTGACGTATTTACCTATTAACCTTGCTAGTTCCTCCTTTACCGGAAATACCTGTATTTGTTCAGCTTGTCGGGTTCACTGTGTGAGGAGCTACAACATTACAGATGAATAAGATGCCATCAACCCTGACAACTTCATGGAGCAAACAGGAACTTCAGAATGTATCAGGAGTGACTCCTGCAGGTTTCACAATCACCGTCTTGTGGCCAATGCTGGATTTGACCTTTATGGACTTCATTTATTCACAGTGCCGCCGTGCGTCACCCTTTCTCAACTCTCATGCTGGATTTCCTTTGCATATTGTACTCATTGTGGCCCTGAATCTTGCTGTTTCCATCTTCATCTTGTATCCTGGCTTGCAACATTATATGTTACTACTGACTTCTGCAATTGTATTCGCTCTCCCCTCTTGCTTCTCCACTCTTTTTGACTGCTTACTCTTTGTTCTCTCCTCCTCTCCCTTCTCCCTTTTCCTATCTCCTCCCCTTACTTTCTACTATGCACTTACTCTATCAGAATTGTCCCTGGGCCTAGTATGATAGCAACCTCGTCTGTCTCATCCCCCCTCCCTTTACTGCTCCCCCACCTCCTCTGCAGCCCTATCTGAAATGTCGTCAGGCCGAGTACGATAGATAATTTTACATCCTTACTGTTCATGGCCTGTTAGAATGTAATTGTATTTTCCCTTGAAGAGCTTTGAACCACATTGTGTATAGGTGCTATATAAATAAACTATCATATATCATACAACCAAACTGCCTGAAACATAACCCTCTGAAAATCGAATTGCTACTTCTCTCGTCATCACACTTCTCCCTTCCATTAAGGAGCTGGGTGCCTGCAGTGAAGAGAGTAAAGATGGCACCAATAACGGCTTCTTTTCCAAAGTCATGATTTCTCTAAAATGGACACCAAGCTTCATGTTGACCGCCACCTAATAATGTCACCAAAAGTACCCATTCCAGATCAGGCTTTCAAAAATCTTTAAAATTATGCAGGTCGAGTAACTTAGTTCATCTACCCGACCCAAAAGAAATCCACTTGACCCATAAACTGGATGGAATCATTTTTTGAGTATTGAAAAAGCACGAGGACGCATTGAAGAAACATAACCACCAATGTAATGTGCCTTATCATGACAGTAAGAACTAGTGGCAGCTTACATGTTTTAATATTGCACCTTTTCAGAGCATATCAGTAAAGCGTAATTTTATTTTTTAACTGAAAAAACATGGCGACAGAAAAGACAGATTAAATATTGCAAGTGCTGCTTAACTCTCTTAACCTTATCTTGCACATCGTATAACATATGCAATTGGAAGGGAAGTCACAGAAGTGATTATATAAGAGTTCAACTTGCAAACTTCATTAACCTGGCCTTTCCCAATTGAAGAAAAAGCAAGGAACAAATATAATTTTTCTTTTTTCAGAAAATGAACCATCGACATGAGAAAAATGAAATCAAATAGGGAGATTTTCCTGTAACGTTGCTGAATTGCAGAGGTCGAGTCTCCAACACAGATCAGACATTTACCAAGCCACCTCCTTCCCCACTCGACTATAAGGTGACTGAATGAATGTGTGTGTAAAATATCTCCTATAGGCTTTGTGCTTGGCTGGACTATTTTCAAACAGATTCTTCACTTTGAAAGCTGCGCAGCTTGAAAGGTGGTGAGCAGCTTTTAAACCAAAGAATCCATTTCGAAATCGTCCCTACCCATCAAAATGCCAATTGGTGATATTTTACACATGCCTTTACTGCTTTGAAATCATGGGTTGCATGGATACGATTTAAAAGCTCACTAAACAATGCAGCAGAAGGGAGGAAACAACTCTTACTTCGACCCCTAGAAAAACAATGTCGACTGGTAGCCACTCTTTGAGAAAAGAGGATGGATGCCATTCACCTCCTTAGAACATCAACTTTTGCCCTAATAATGCAGCATGCATACAGTGCGTCGTCATGGGCTTACTGCTTCCAAGCACGATATTTAACAAGGGTGGTTTCCCCACTCCTGTTGCCCAGGATGGTTGTAAAAACATGCCGGCAGAGCCCTGTCCTCATCCCTCATCCTCCCAGTCTTAATTCCACACTGCTGACACTGACCCCATCTTAACTTGGGTGGCAAATTAAAGATCTGCAAAGATCTGCAGGCAGCAAGGGTTCAAATCGAATGATGCATCAAGGAGGTATACTATACCAATAAGGGTATGCACAACAGTGGAAGTGAAAGAGGAACCACGTGAAGTTATAGAAAAGTCCTGACAGCAGAGTACCCCAGGCAATTAAAATTGTGTATGAATATAAGACTACGAAAGTGAAAGAAGAACAACGTGAAGTTACAAGAAGTTCTGGTAGGCGAGTAGACTAGGAAGTGATCATTGTGAATGCAAGCAGTCCAGGCAGGAGTGTATATTAGGCAGGTGCAGGTATACAAGAGGTCATAAGAGGTACAAGGTTTAAATATACGAAATCCTGGCAGGAGAGTAAACCAGGTAGTCATAACTGTGTGTGAATACAGGAAACCCTGGCAGGAGAGTATACCAGGCAATGATCAGTGTGAATACAAGCGGTCCTGCCAGGGGATATACCAGGCAGTTGCAAGTCTACAAGAAGTAACAAGAAGAAATTTCAAACTGTTTTCAAGGACAAAAAAGAAATTGTTGAAAGAAGTGTATTTTTATTTATTTGAGATTTATAGCACGCTTTACTCCAAAGCGCTGTACATTGAATACAATTCAGTAAAATAAAATGCAGACTGGCCAACTATACAAATTTACAAGGTGAAATTTAGGACTAAAGAAGATGATTGAAGTACGGAAGAATAAGGGGTAATAGAACGAAGAGAGTAAGGAAGAGAATTCCAGTGAAAAGGGGCAAGAAGGAAAAAGGAACGAAATCGTGATAGGGCACACGGAGGACGAGGGACAGATAATAGAACTGAATTTGAGAACGAAGAGAACAAGCAGGAGAATAGAAAGATACCAAAGATGACAAATAACTAGGAGCAAGATGTGACATATTCTGTGGATCCTCATCAAAATCCTGCCTAGAATCTCCTCTCAGCTGGCCAGGAGAGGGCAGACACTTCCTGATCCCAAACCTGAGGGTGGTGTACTGCGGGAGGATCACCTGGGTGGAAAGAGGGCCCAGAGTAGTGCAGAGAATCCATGGGATGAGACACAGTATTTTTCCTCTGAAAGGGATTCTCTTACCATCATGACAGAAGAAGTTATGGTGTATTGTCATTCTAACAACTCTCAAACTACAGTTAAAACCAAGGTGGTAAAACATAAGATTGCAACATCTAAACCTACTACATCAAAATAACAATTATTTTTTTATTCCTTAACTCAAATGCCCACCTCAATACCAAAGGTACTCTACTAGGAATAAAGGAAGTGGTGCCTTATCTACATCTTCTTCCTCTAATAAGGTTAAAACATACAATCCCCTTTTGAAAATACTAAGGGAATTAGATCTGCCCTTAAGTCTACAAAAGAAGTATACAAGATGAATTTCACTAAAGTGAACTATATGTCCCAGAACCCCATAGGGACTGACATGAGGAAGAAAGCTGTAGAGGCATGCAAAAATGAAGGACAGGCAAGCAGACCTAACAGTCTTTGCCATGGTCCGGCAATTTACAACAAGGGCCTGCACCTGAAATTAAACGCCACACCTAAGAAGCCTAAAAGGCTACAGCAGGAGGGGGAAGCAAAGCAGAGCTGTAGCAGGAACCGGAAGGCTGGCAGTAGTAGCAGAAGGAGAAGAGCATGTGGCTGCAAGGTTACGAGGAAGAGTGTTCACTAAAGGGATGCCGGGCCAAGTGGAAAGCAAATTTCACTTGCAAGTCCTGAGAGAGTCCTGTGTTCATAAAACCTGCTTCATCGTGGCTGCACTGAGAGAGACGTGGCGAGGTTGGGAGATTGAACGTCTTCCCAGGGTGCACCTAATAGCTGTGGCTGCAGAGCCAAGACCGTGCTGCAACCCCGAGGCCTGTGTATTGAAGCAAGCTGAGGGACAGGAGTAAAGGAGACTCCCTGTGGTTGAGGCTGGACAGAAAACGTCTGTGCTGTCAAGGTGTGTGGGTCCCAAGAGTGCCTGAAGTAGCAGTCGAACCCAAAGAAGTCAGGAAAAGGAAGCAGCCTGCAAGCGTGGTGTTCCTGGACCTGGTGAGAAGCTCTTTGTGTACCTTGAACTGTTACCAGTTTAACAATATCCCACGTAAGAGTGGGAGTGAGTAGAAGTTGTTCATTACTGTGAATGGAGTCAGAGTGTATCTCCGTGATAATAAAGGGAAATACAATTGATTCTAATTCTTTCAAGTTAAAAATCCTGCTTTAAAAGCGGTCGCCTGTACCTTAATCTGTTTCTATTTCTAAGAAAGATCCTTGTAACATTCCGAACGGGTATTCTATGAATATAGAAGTTGTTGAACTGCAGAAAAGAGCAAGCATTGTCCAAGCCAGTAAGCAAATCCTTCCTATACCGAAACCAACAATGTTAAGATCTATTCACCCGCATTCTGAGAATGTGGAAGTTGTTAAAGATCCAGTGATACAAGTGTGACAGTGTCATCCAAAAGCTGGAGGTGTGGCAATACAGCTTAATGGTAACTACTGGAACCATGAAGGTGTGAATGAAGCTGGGGAAGGGAGCTGGGTGCTTATAAGAATATCAAGACAAACATCTGTAATACTGAGACTATTGAAGTTAAAAGAGGAGCAGTCTGGAAGCAGAGGCAGATTACATTTATCCGGTTGAGGTAAACCTAGCAGAATTGTGGGTGTGTATAATACTGTCAGTGCATTATACCCTGAGGTTGGTTGAAGTAGTGGTACTGTGGGAACAGGCTCCTTTTGTTCTACAGTGTAACTGTGGCAGAAGAGAGTTGTTAAAGGGAAAGCAACACCCTCAGAAGCATTCCGAAAATTATACTAAAGACATTGGAGAGGTCAGAAATACAAAGGAAGTTGTTGAAGCAGAAGTTTCTTTGTTTATGAACTATGACAAACCAATCCTGGAAGGAGGATATCCAGGATTAACATTGGTGTTGTTTTTCTTGGCTGGAGTTGGAAGGGGAGCTTTTTAACAAAAGGCTGAAGAACTGTTACCAGTGAATTTTTGTTTGGTGGACTTTTATTTCATTTTGGAACTCACAAGAACTGATTAAAGACTTTGCTTTTCTTTTGAACACTTGCGGGAAATTGACTTTTAATATTCCTGTGGAAAGGATTTCCCCAGGACAGGGGAAGGTAACTCACCTGTCCTCAAGAAAACACTCAAGACTTTCCTCTTCTCTTCCTTCCCTCTCCCTCTCCCCTGCTAACATAGGTCTTTTCTTTTTTTCGCTCTCTCCCTCCTCCTCCTCCTCCGTACAGCATGCTGACTGGCCGCCGGGAGTATCTCAGAGTTTCACTGGTCCCCAGTACCCCCGCCAGTCCTCCCTCGCACTCGTCTCAGCTCAGAGCCCTACCCCCTACTTGTCACAGGTTTCCCCCCTTCTCACCTGTCTGTGTTCTTTATTGGAGTTCTTTGAAGGAGTCTTCTTGCGCACAGTTCGGGTCTTGTATAACCCTGTGCGAACGTCCTCTGGTTCCAGCGTGCGTTCAGCGTTCCGACTCCTGGAACATTCAGAATGTCCGGGAAAACGATGAAGAGTGTACTCGGAGACGGGTACACAGAGATCCGGGATGCAAGAGGTAATAAAGAGGAAGGGAATGAATGAGGAGGGAAAATTAGGGGCCAAGAATCAAAGAAGGAAGCGAGAGCGAACTACGGCAGCACACATCTAGCCACTGCAAGCGGTAGCGTTGAGACGCGCGGGCCGTGTCTTCTTTATAGAACGTGCTGTGTCCGACGCGGAAGCTGGTAAACAACTTTCCGTGTTTGACTGCCATGTTGGGAGTACTGCTGAGTGCAAGCCCTTATGTGTCAGGGACCAGGAAGTCCAAAAGGGACGCTTCCGAAGGTTCATGACAGCATGCCTCCTCCGAAGGCCTGTCCCTCCTGGTTTGCGCGGGTGTATAAAATGATACCTTCTGAGTAATCTGGGGACATTTAGGTTTGAGATTGGTTCCCAGGTGCGTTCACTAGGAGGGTACCGTTTCCACCCAACCAGGTACTGTAGCTGACCAAGTCTGTACCTGGAGTCACATATTCTGGACACTTCGTATTCCAGCTGGTCATCGACAATTACAGGGGTAGACCTTGGGGCAGTCCGGGAGGACTGGACGTACGGTTTCATTAGAGACGGGTGAAACACTGGATGGATCCTCTTCCAGAAGTCTGGTAGTTTGAGTCGGAAGGCCACTGGGTTTATGATTTCCTTTATGGAAAAGGGGCCATAGTACCGGGGAGCCAACTTCTTTGGTCGTAAATGTCGAGGCAGTAGTTTCGAGGATAGCCAGACCTTATCACTCACTGCATAGAAAGGTCCTGGTCTTCTTTTGGAGTCCGCATAATGCTTGGTGTTAGTTCGGGCCCTTTCTAAGTGTTCTTTGGCTTCCTTGTGTTTGATGAGAGTTTCAATCCAGGATTCGACTGTAGGTACTGGTGTACGATGTGGGAGAATGGAAGGTTGAACCGAAGGGTGGAATCCTTGGCTGCAAAAAAAGGAGCTAGTCTTGACAGCCTAGTGATCCGAATTGTTGTAGGCGAATTCAGCCACAGGTATTAAGAGCGACCAATCGTCCTGTACCTTGGTGGTGAAACAATGAAGATATTGCTCTAGGGTTTGGTTCACACGTTCAGTAGCTCCGTTAGTCTGTGGATGATAACCTGAGGAGAGGGCGCGTTGGATTCCTAGTATACAGCATAAGTGTTTCCAAAATTGAGAGATGTATTGAGGTCCTCTGTCTGATATGATCTTGGAAGGAAGTCCATGAAGTTGAAATATGTGTTCCAGGAAGATTCCAGCAAGTTCTGAGGAAGATGGTAGTTTATTCAATGGTGTAAAATGAACCATATGAGTGAATAAATCAATGGTGACCATGATAGTCGTGTATCCCCTGGAAGGTGGCAATTCCACAATAAAGTCCGTAGCAATGAATTCCCAGGGCCTTGTCGGTAGCGTAGGTTGAAGTAGGAGACCCGCCGGTCTCTTGTTATCATGTTTGTTTTGATTGCAGACTGAACAGGCTTGGATGTACAGTTAGATGTCATCTTCGGCCACCAAAATTGTCTTTGTATTAGACGGAGGGTGTTGGTGATGCCACGATGTCCTGAGTGAAGGGTATCGTGACAAAGGTTTATAATTCTTTGTTGTAGTCTCTGTGTGGGAATGACCAGGCCATTATCCTTCAACAGATACCCGTCCTTTGTTCTAAGATTCCATCGATTCTTCCCTGTAAATTCCTTCCAGATCTCAGAGGACTGGGTTTGCATCCGAATGTCTTCCAGGAGGCTGATTGCTTGGGCTACAAAAATTGTGTGGGGGAACATCTTTGGGAAGGACTGATCTTCAAGAGTTTCGTAGTCGGGACGTCGGGATAAGGCATCAGACATTATGTTCTGTGTTCCAGGGACATGATGGATCTGGAACTGGTACTGGGCAAAGAAGAAGGCCCAATGGGCTTGACGACTATTCCTACATTCCAGATATTGCAAAACTGGAAGATTCCGATGGTCCGTACAGACCTGAACAGGATGTTTTGCTCCCAGAAGTAGATGACGCCACTCTGAAGGATTGACGGATGGCTAACAGTTCCTTTTCCAATACGGAATAATGAGTCTCGCTGGGGGTTAGAGTTCGTGAAAGATAAGCAATGGGATGTTCTAAGTTATCTTCGAATTCCTGCTTTAGAACTGCTCCAATGGCGTAGTTAGAAGCATCTGTCTCCACTATGAAAGGTCGATTGATGTCAGGTTGAGCCAGGATGGGGGCTTGTGTAAACTCTGCCTTTAAAGGCCGTACCTTCAGAAGATGTCGACGAGGAATCCAGGGATAGAGAGTGAGACATACAATGCTTGGAACCAAGAAACAAGGATCCTGCTGCCCAGTTGATGTATGGGTTGTGCTTCTGTAGCCAGGTCATACCCAGTACCATTGGGTAATGAGCAGACTTTATGATGTCAAATTTGATCAACTCTTGATGATGGTTTATCGAGAGCTGGATCTCTATGGTTTGTAGGGTTATGGGTCCTGAAGAGAGGTCTTCCATCGATAGCCTCTACAGGTTGCATGATGCCTCGAGTTTCATATGGAATGTGGTGGGTAGTGACCCAATCTTGATCTATAAATATCCCCATGGCTCCACAATCCACCAATGCAAAAATGGGGTAGGTTTCCTTCTTGGATGGCGATAGAAAGGCCTGTAATATTACCAGATTGTTTTGTCCCGGAGAGTTCAAGGATGGAATAGATGTGGAGCAAACATCTCTCTCCCGAAGCTGTGCTCCATTTATGATCGGGAGCTGGCGTTTCCCGAACGCCGTGGAGGAGCTTAGGGACATTCTCTCAAAAGATGTTTGTCTAAGGCACAATACATACACAGCCCAGTGTGAATCGGTCGCATTCTTTCTTGCAGGGATATGGGTCCGCCGAAGGCCCCCAGTTGCATGGGTTCTGGATCTGTAGTGGGGGCAGGAGTGGGCTCAGCTTTAGAGGAAGGTTCTATGGAGGTCTTTTGGTAAGGCATTCTAGTCTTCTTCTTTTCTGCCTTCCTTTCCTGGATACGGAAGTCTATCTGTAAAGAGAGGTCCATAAGAGTCTGGAAGGAACCTGGGCGAGCCACTCTGGCTAGCTCATCTTTTATTTCTTCAATCAGTCCTCTTCGAAAAAGGGTAAAGCAGGCTTCTGAGGACCAATCTGCTTCTTTGGCCAGGTGCTTAAAGCGCGTCACATATGTAAGCATATCCTGGGAACCTTGTTGGAAATCCAGTAGGCGTTCCTGGGCACTGTAGATCTGTTCTGGGCGGTCAAACCTGGTCTTTAGGGCCTGTACGAATCCATCATAGTCATCCAGGAGGGCATCTCCAGAATTAACTAAAGGCGTAGCTCAAGTTAATGCATTCCCCGAAAGATGCAAAATCATAAACCCCACCTTTGCCCTGGGGGTAGAGAAGTAGTAGGGCTTAAAGGTAAAGTGGACTAAACACGAATCAAGAATTTGCAAAGGTTTTTTGAAGAACCGTCGTATCTATCTACTACTCCGCCCATCAATATGCTTTCCTTGGTCGCGGAATCACGGGACAGGACTAATTGTTTTAATTCGGCATTCTCGGCTTTAAGATTCTGCCCTTCAGTTGTTAATTCCTGCATGCCGTGCATGAGGTCTTGAACTGCCGCCTCCATGTCCGTTTCAATTTCAGTTTGTTGGCGTCTCAATCTGTCACAGGTTTCCACCCTTCTCATCTGTCTGTGTTCTTATTGGAGTTCTTTGAAGGAGTCTTCTTGCGCACAGTTCGGGTCTTGTATAACCCTGTGCGAACGTCCTCGGGTTCCAGCGAGCGTTCAGCATTCCGACTCCTGGAACGTTCAGAATGTCCGGTAAGTCCTGGAAAACGAAGAGTGTACTCGGAGACGGGTACACGGAGATCCGGGATGCAAGAGGTAATAAAGAGGAAGGGAATGAATGAGGAGGGATAATTATGGGCCAGAAACCAGGAATCAAAGAAAGTAGCGAGAGCAAACTACGGCAGCACACGTCTAGCCACTGCAAGCAGCAGCGTTGAGACGTGCGGGGCCGCGCGGGTGTGTCTTTATAGAACGTGCTGCGCCCGACGCGTAAGCTGGTAAACAACATTCCGTGTTTGACGGCCATGTTGGGAGTACTGCTGAGTGCAAGCCCCTATGTGTCAGGGACCAGGAAGTCCAAAAGGGATGCGTCCGATGGTTCATGACATTACCCCTCTCAATTATATGAGAAAGATGTGTTTGTATAAAAGAAGTTTCACTTGAAACTATGACAAATAAATAAAAAAATGAAATTGAGATATTAACCCAAGAGAGTGGCTCTCTCTGCACTTATCTCAGTCTCAACCGGCCGGGTGCACTTGATCATCCCCCTCCCTCTGACCCTCCCTGCACTTGCTCGAATCTTACGCACTGCGCCGAAGATCGTTGTCTGTTCTCCCTTGTCTCCACCCCTTAATTGCACTGTTTAAAACTGCAGAATAGCCGTCAGGCCTATTTGCTGTCCTCCACACTGTTAAATGTACTTTCTGCTCACTTACTCTGCCTGTGCAGACTTTTATCATCTCAGAATTTCAAGGGCTCTGAGCGACTATGTTTTTCCCCCATGTTCCCACCCTCCTTGAGCGCTTTGAAACACTTGCCTGTGTATAGGCACTATATAAATAAACAATACAATACAAAGGTAATCCAAATCACTGGTTGTTGATTATTCTTTTATTTATGTTGTTTATATTTTACCCACAGTCTCGGGAGGATAGCTCAGGGCCAACCCGCTCGCCTTGGAAGCAAGACGACGTGGAACAACACAGGTTCAATCTCCCGGCTCCGTGCTTAGAAACCTCTGGGTAGTAAGCGCATTTTAAATAACCAATTACAATTACATCACATCTTTCCGTTAGTTCAGTATTCAATAATGCGTGTTGCACTCACAAAAGTACGTATACCACTTTGCAATTTGTTCAGCATTCAAAAACCCTTTATTCCGTCTTCCATAGTAATTGAAATAGTTTTCAGTTTGTTCAGCTTTCAAATATGCCTGCTTCCAGCCCGTGGAGCGCCCCGGTATGAGTGTTCCGTTCTTTACACTCACTGGTATGCTGCAGCTCCTCCAGACGTCTGGTTTCTCCTTCCCAGCTTCCTTTCACTCTGCTTGTTCTTCACGGGAGACACAGTGAGCAACGCTCGCTGTCCTCGAGTCTTTCTGTACGTAGCTCTGCTCTTCCACAGCAGAAGCTACCGGCAGCCTGCAGCAATCGGGTGACTCCGGTGTCCTATAGCTCCTGCTGTGGACACTGGGAAAGGGAAACTGAAGGCTTTTTGACCCCCTCAGGGCCCACCTCAACCCCAGCGTCTCTTGCGCACTCCTGCACAGCACAGCTTCCTTCCACACGGTTACTCGCCAGCCCGCTACACTTCGGCACACCACTTCCTTCTCTCCAGGCCATTTCTCTTCCTCTTCTAGATGCTCCTTCATATTATACACCTAGAACTTGTGAAATAGTTACAGATGTAAGTCCTTCACTTCAGTTGCCTGACCGTTGTTAAGCCTATTAGCTGGACATGCGTGGCTATTACAAATGGTACTCCTCCACAGTCCTTCCTCGTCTCAGTACCAAAGTGGTGTGGATGAATGGAAGTGTGCCTAATTTCCAGGTGTTTCTTCTCTGTTTTGATATTGAGCTGATATTTCTCTGTATTAACAAGAGTACGGTGATGTGTGTTTAACCTGCCCAAATGAGGAGGTGCCCTGTTAGTTGATCTCTTCCTCGTCCCAGTATAACAATGGCATTTCTGAGGGTCACTTTGCAATGAGGAAAAAGGGAAGGATTGACTGTAACCTACAAATGCTGTTGGGACTGAAGCTTAATTGTGTAAAGGGAATGGGGGATATCATGTCTTACCCATGGACATCCTCTCCACGTCTCCTCCACTCAGGGGATCCTCCCTCACATATCCACACCCCCCACACTCCCCCCCCCCCCCCCCCACCCCCGAGTCAGGAGCCAAGAGGGATGGCCTTTCCCTGGCCACCTGAGCAGAGGGTCCTGGGGGAAGTAAGCAAGGACGCCCTCAGGTTCCTCACATTCCCTTAGACCTTATACTAGATAGGGAACTCCCTGATAGAGTAGGTTTAGCGAGGTTTAAGTTGCACTTTTCAAGTTAAAAATGTTTTTTAATTTGAATTAAAAAACAAGCAGTTATCCGCCTCCCATTACTGACCCCTCACATAGGCTATAGAGGGATTTAAACAATGCAAAGAAAGTTACACCTGAAATGAGAGTAGAAGGAAAGCCAACCAAGCAAGGCAAGAGATTGAGAGATAGAATCATGCGGGAATAACAAATACAAGAGGTGAATAGAAGCACTGAAAACAGACTTAAGTGGAGCTAAACGAGAAATAAGAAGACCAAAGTGAATAGTGGAACAATAATAAAAGGCAAGAAATAAGAAGTTTAGTGGTGCCAATGGTCAGAAAAGGACAAGCTTTCCGAATATTAAAAAGATGAAAACGACAAGAGTGAGAAATATCAGACATACGAGAAAAGGATAGATCAGTGTCAAGATAAAGACAGAGATTACAAGTAGTACTAGAGAGGTAAAAATGAAGGAGTGAAAAAGATTAAAAAAAAAGGTGGGTGGGGGTGGAAAGGCGGGGCAATAGTGTTGGCAGCAAAGAACAGAACTTTGGTTTTGGTCGAGTTCAAGACAAGGAAGTGGTCTGAAATCCAAGACTTGATTGCGAGCAAACAGGAAGTTAAATTATCAGGAAAAGCAGATGAAGAAATGGAAAGAAAAAGTTGTGTATCATCAGTATAAAAATGATGTGAGATCCTAAAGAACGAGATAACCAAAGTAAGAGAAGAAGTGTAAGGAGAAAAAAAGGGCCAAGCACAGAGCCTTGGAGAACACCATGAAGAAGAGGTACAGTAGAAAAACCACCCCAGGAAACAGAGTAAGTGTTAGAGAGATAAGAGCGAATCCAAGCAAGGACAGAATAGGCAAAACCTAGCGAAGCAAGACAAGAGTAGAGTATGATCAACAGTGTCAAATGCAGCAGACAGTGTCCAACGCGACCCTGGACACTGTGGGAAAGATGGAGGCTTACTTAGGCACCTTGCGGTCCTTTACCGTTCTAGTCTTTTCTGGTCCTGTTCCTTTAAAAGGTAGCCACGCCCACAACGCTGTGCGTTGCAACTCGCATGGTCAGCCTTTCGCTAACTTCGCCTGCAGTGCCGCTCCTCGAGCTTGCTCCTTTGATTCTTTTCAACCCAGTACGCTGCCCGCTTCTGCTTTCCCTGTTTCTCGGCTCTTTCCGTCTCGCGTCCTTCTGTCCGCTCCCTCGTTTCAGCCCCTCCTCCTTTTTGGGTTCTGTACTGTATCTATCCTTCGCGTTCCTTTGCTATTTCTCTCCGGCTTGCTGTCTCTCTTCCTTGCGTTTGATTCCTTACACTCGTTCTACCACTTTCGCTCCCGCTCGCTCTCTCTGTCTCTTGTGCTTGATTCCTTTGACTTGTTCACCCGCTTTCGCTCCCGCTTGCGCTCTCTCTCTCTCTTTTGCTTGATTCTTTACTCTCCTTCACCTGCTTTCGCTCTCGCTCGCTCTCTCTCACACTTTCACTCTCTCTCTCTCCTTCCTTGCTCGCTCTCGCTTCTGTTCGCTCTCTCATTGTCCTCTCTCTCTCGCTCTTCTGTTCCAGCTCTCTCTCTCTCTTACCTGTGTTTTAGTCTTACCTTCCCTCCTAACTGCTCGTGAGCAGCCTCCGCTCCAGCTTACCTTGTAACCAGTGGACACTCCTCCATTCCTTTTCGACATCAGCATACCTCGTCCGGTTATACTAGGATTCAAGTACTGTTTGCTAATTACCATTCACCGGCCTCCTCCACTTCCGACACACTCCCTGCAAGCAAGGACTCGCCATCTAACAGGGTTTTTTCTGCCGTCACTGGCTTTTTTCCTGGCGTTAAGGGACTGGCTCCCCTGGGTCCACCTGACAGCTTGTTCTCACCACTCTCAGGGTGGCCTCAAGCGGAGCTCGTCCCTATCTCTACGAGCATAAGAAGGACAAGAAGGAAAGGAAGAGTACTAAGACGGACGAAGATCCGCAGGAGATCAAGAAGGAGGGGAGAAGAAGACCTAACACTTCTATCCAGGAGGATTCCTCTAAGGAGTCAGGTGAGGAGTCATCGGGGGTGGTAGTTTCCGATTCTGACAGATAGATCCAAAAGAATAAAAAGAGAAGAATGTTTAGTATAGCGAGGAGAGAGCAAGGAGTCACACACACGGTTAAAAGAGAAGTTTCAGTTGAATGGCAAGGACGAAAGCCTGACTGAACACAAGAAAGAATGGAATTATCTGTAACAAAAGCAGCAGAAACCTGAGAATAGCCTAATCGTTCAAGTAGTTTAGAGAGGGAAGAGAAGGATCAAGTGATGATTTCATCAGAATAGGAAGAATGGACGCATGCTTAAAGGAAGAGGGAAAGGTTGAAGAGAGGTAGTGAAGAGAGTAGTAAGATAGGAGACAATAGAAGGATACACTTTTGGTATTAAAGAAGAGGTAACAGGATCAGAAGGAGAACCAGTAGGGTGACAGTGAGCTAGAAGAGAAGATGTTTCTGAATTGGTACCTGGAGAAAAGGAAGAGATAACCAAGTTGCAGATAAGAGGGAGAGGGAGAGGGAGAGGGAGAAGAAGACGGAACAATAGCAGCACGAAGAGAAGCAACTTTAGAAGAAAAATAAGTCGCAAAATCAGAGGTGCTGAGAGTAGAGTGATGTGAACGATCAGGATCAGACTGAGAATGCAAAAGATCAGAATAATAGGAATAATAGGCATGTTTAGCTGAGAGAACAACCTCATCGTAAAGTGAATGATGGGCGACGCTCAAGACGACGAATAACTTGCTGCATTGAGCGAAGATGAGGGGAAAACCAAGGTTGAGGAGATTTACGAGATGGAGAGAAAGACTAAACAGGATTGAAAATATTGAGAGAGGAAGAAAGAGAAGAAGAGAGAGAAGACACTGCATCATCCGCAGAGAGAGCAGAAAATGCAGAATGAGACGGGAGAGCAGAAATACAAAACGAGACAAACAAGGGAGTGTAAAAGCACGAAGATCCCAAAGGAAATAAGTAGATGCCTCGGAGCCGGCCAGATGAGATGGAGAAAGTGGAGGAAAAATATATAAGGATAAGAGATGATGACTGGATGAATAGACAGGTAAAGCAGATACAGCTGAGAATGATAACGAAGAAACAAAAATAATGTCCAGACTTGAACCGGAGACATGAGAAGGGGGAATAGGAAGAGCAGAAAGATGATAGGAATCAAGAGTAGAAAGAAATGGAAGTGAGGAGTGGATAGAAGAAAGATGAAGATTAAAGTAGCCTAAGAGTATAAATGGAGTAGGAGACAGTAAAACCGAAGAGAGTAAGGCATCGATATTCTCACAAATAGTAACATCAGGACCCTTAGAGAACTTTTGTGTCGGAGCTGTTTATTCTTCCTTTACAAAAGGTTTGGCAATCACCCAAGGTTAAAGACATTTCTGTTTGCAGTTTATAGTTGAATTTATAGTGTGATGGTCAGAATAGAACTTTTGGACACAAGGACGGTTTTGATTTTGACATCCGGATATGGGCAGATCCTTAGTTTTTGGTTTTAGTTAGGAATATTTCTCTTGGAGCACGGTCTGAGAGCCCTTTGCCAGCCCTTTTGTTTTCAATAAAAGTCTTTCCAACCAAAAAATGACTAACTTGTGTCAGAGTTTCATTCCCGACTCCTGACCTATGGTGTAAGGATTGTGATTCTGATCCAGCTGACAAAAACTGGGAACCTACCAGAATTCCGTATTTGTATCCCTTATATCTTAAATGTGACTCACTGTCCAAAAGCTAGAAGAGAGGATTTTACATTTGAAATAAATTCTTGTGAAACCATCTTTCATTTTAAACAAAGGATACTAAGTTAGACACCAACTCCTTTTCAGGGTCGCCCTTTGTTAG
Source organism: Ambystoma mexicanum (assembly GCF_040938575.1). NCBI lineage: Eukaryota > Metazoa > Chordata > Amphibia > Caudata > Ambystomatidae > Ambystoma > Ambystoma mexicanum. The sequence goes on along the minus strand of NC_090934.1, from coordinate 974,474,539 downwards.
TCCGATAATCTGAAAGTGTCTAGGATATAAAACCATACGTTCAGTTTAATAATCAAGGACGAAATAGATCTTCCTCCAATATCTGCTCTAGGTATCACACCTAGCCTTAGGAGACCCACACAAGCCTCTATTAAGAAGGAAGACCTAGAGGAACCCATCACCCTATTGGACACAAGTGATCCCATAGAAAAAGATCAAACCCCAGAAATCGACAAAGAGGTATTCTCCTTTGCAGACAAGCAGACAGAAGAGCTAGCTCCAGATCCTGATTTTTATAACTTCGAACAAGTCATTGGCTTTGTTGGGGAGTGTGAGGGGTCAGAAATGAGAGACTGACACAAGGTTGTAGTTTTCTCAAGGTTTGCCATATGAATGAACGCCAATCTTTCACTATCCTAATGTGAATGTTCCTACCTAGAAAACTAAAACTAAAGAAAAGTGACCTTGTGTCAAAATATATCCGACCCTCACGCTATCATATACAATCATAGCGCAAACGGTAAATTGATCTGCTTCAGTTCAACCAAAATGTGCAGAAGTCTTTATTCTAATAAAGCAATCCTTGTGACCAGAGTTTGATTCCCTCCCCTGAATCAATTCAGGAAGACTTTTGAAAGAGTTCTATTTCAACTGTGTTCTTTTCAGTTCAATGAAAAAGGTCTTTTTCGTCCAACACGTCTTCACATTGATAAAGAAAATGGCCTTCACAAAACCATCAATTCAAAAACCAAAGCAACTGTTTCTCCCACAAATTACTCTTCCCAAGATGAAAACAATTATTCAGGATAGCACAGCAAGTCTATTTTAATACAATTGTTTGTCAGGATGATAAAATAAATATTTTCTTTCCACAATTCTTTAACCACAACCAAGTTTCCTCCTTTAATACAACTATTCCTTTTCTGGTTTACACTACTTCCAGGATTAACCTCCGATTCAAACAACGTGTTCCCTTTCTGGTTTACACACCGGTCAGGATTAAATTGCAACTTCATAGAACTGTCATTGTTTTCTTCTCCATGTGGCAATACTTGTTCCAAGTTTCTCCACACCAATATCTCATATGGGGAGAATTGTACAATGTTTGCCTGTTTTTATAGTCTTTTGGCTGGTGGCAATGTGGGTTGCAGGTTTCCCCAAACTGAAATCCCAGGTAAGGAGAATTGGCCCCCTTTTGCCCTACTTTTCTACTTAGTCGATATTAAAAACTGTCTCTTGATTGTAACTGTTGTTTGCAGAGCACCCTGGGGCTACCTCTTCCCTTAGGCCAACTCACCACCTTCTTTTGGTGTCCCAGTGTTAGTCCTCGATGCTGTGGAGCACCATCGATGTAGGTAGGACTTTGGTAACCCGACAGACCCTCCGAGGTCATGGTTCTGCTTCCTGCTTCAAACACTCTGCAGCACCCCATGATTTCTCCTCCAGGTTCAATTCCTTGGCTTCTGTTTTGCCGGCTCTCTACACCTGCAGGTGATTTCCAATTTTAAATGTCCTGCTTCACTGACTGAATATGAAACAACTAGACTGCACGATCTTCTTAGCAGCACTAGTAATCATCATCAGCTCTTTGCTCCTCTTCCTCACCTCAGTACCATAAGCATTATGGGTCTTGAAGTCCATAATGGTTTTAGAGCTTACAAAGCCATTTTGTTTCAATTGTTTGTTGAACTGAAGGTTGTTAGAAATAGGTGTATGTGCAGTGATATTGGGGTTAAGACTTATCCAAGACAGAACCATTCAAATCAGAGGGCATTACATGTGACCCATAGATTCCTAAGGTGGAAAACTTATTCTGTTTGGGTGGTTTCTCATATACTTTTCTTGGGTTTTTACCTGGGGAAGGATTTACACAGTGACAGCATGCCATTAGATATTTGGGGATTATAGGATCTTCATCTTCACAGAAAGAGGAATACTGCATCCCTCCAAAGGTAGTTCACACTCCACCCTGACAGCCATCTCCTTCCATGTGATCCTCCCTCATAATGCCATCCCCAGGGGTAGGATCAGGTAGTAGCTGCCTTCCCCCGGCCAATTTGAGTAGACTCTAGGCTGGAGATCAGTGATGACTCTGTAGGATTCATCACAGGAGGAGGATGCCCTCAGGATTTTTATTGGTTATTCTAGAAAATGTGTTAACAGAAATGACCACCCACCAGATTCAGGCCGAAGAGTGATTTCAAGCAAGACTAGATAGAATTGTTGCCTTTCATCAGAGACCTATATTGCCACATGGGATACTGCAGCCTTATAAGGAAGTGGAGGATCTAGGGGATTTTTTTTCTCAACTTTGAAAGGTTGGTGCACCAATTTCATTGGGAAGGGGACTTAAAAACCTGTTATCTAGCCCCTTTGTTGAGAGGTGAGTTACAAAATTCATATCAATTATTAAATCCCTTGCGCACAGCCACTTTTGATTAAACAAGGATTGCTAAAAAGGAGTGGGCCACACAGATAATTTCATTCCTCTTTTTTCCAAAGATCTTTTCACTGAAAGGTCGCTTTAGAAAGACTGCTCCGTGATCACACAGAGCAGTCTTTTTAAAGCAAACTGTGTGTATGTGTTTTGGTTTAGGGGCTGGCAGAGGTGAAGGGTTAACAATGCAGGGCTCGGGGGGTAAATCAGTATTTTTCTCCTCAGACCTTTAAAAAAAGGTCAATTCACATAGTTTTTGTTTTTAGGAATGATCAGTTCTAAGAAATATCAAATTGAACCGGGATGAATCCGCTGTGGAACAAGGGGCCCGAGCACAACATACCTTAACCTTATGGCTTGGAAAAAGAAAATCACCTGAGGTACAAGAAGCACTTTTTTAAAAACCACAACAAACCAAACATAACAGTCACACCGGCACTTCTTTGCGGATTCCGCCCTGCATCCTCATTCGTCATTCCGCGATTCTGTGGCAGTGCTCTTGAGGGTCTAGAAAACAACCAAGTAAAAGCAGATTTAATGGAGATGAAGATGGAAGCCAGGATGACAGATATGGAGCTGCGGGAGGAAGAGATGACCCTGAAGATAGACTTTGAGAATCAGGAACCAAGGATTAATATTAGGATTCTAGGCCTGGCAGAGAAAGATGTTGAAACCCCAGTGCAGGTTGAATTAAAAGTACAGGAGAATGTAAACCTTCTCTTTCAGCCCGAAGGAGAGAAGACAGTGCAAATAGAGAGCTCACAGAGTCAGCAGGGTATTCGGATAGGGACCCAGCTCCATCACTACTAAATTCTTGCACTGCACAGAGAAGACTGAGGTACTGGCCAGGGAAAAACAGACTTGTCGGGTATATGGGCTACAAAGTGCAGCTCTATAATGATTTGTCTGGGGTGACACTGGCACGCAGAAGAGACAGTCGGCCCCTGACCCAACGGTTGACAGGGAAGGGGGTCCGGTACAGGTGGGGCTACCCCTTTGCTCTGCTTTTTGAGATGGCGAGTGAAGAATACAGGAGTGGGAGGGAGGTAGAACAGGTTCTGTGATGTATGTAGTAGGGCCTGAACAAGGGAAGCGCAAAGGTAGAGAACACAACAGCGAGTCCGGGCCCCCAGTCCCCCCCAGGGGGACTTCCGAGGCAGAGAAGGGGTAAGGAAATTTCGGAAGTTAAATGGCCCCTTGCCCACCAAACGTCTGTGATGATCATTAAAACGACACTGGAGGTACAGCCGTCTGAGCCGTATACATACCCAGCAGACTGCTGCTTCCTATTGAAGGATTCCAGTGGGTCCGTCCAGCCCCGAGGTGGCCCTCTTGCACAAAGAGGGCATCTCCATGGGGGAACTGTTAGTTACCTAAAGCATAGTTAACAGGTTATTGTTTCGAGGGGAGGGAGGTGTTGGGTTTACTAGGCAGCATATTTCAGGGGTGTGGGTATATGGAAGATAGGGTACGGGAGGCAGGATGGGTTGAGGGGAATAATGGGAACATGGAGAGGTCCTCAATGGCAGAATAGATGATGATAATAATGCTTGGGGAGTCCAGGCTGAAGATAGAAACGCTAAATGTCAAAAGCCTTAACTCGCCACCAAGCCTTCTTTGGTGTTAAGGGAATTCCAGAGGGTGGGACTGGATGTGCTATTTTTGCAGGAGATAAGGTTGAAGGAGGGAGAGGAGAGGAGAGGCCGCTCAGAGGGGGAGGAATTGAACAGGTGTACTGGGCGTCGAATATCAATAAGATGGGAGGAGTGGGCATGGTCTTTCACAAGCGTCTGCACATGCAACACGTGCAAACCACTGCGCTAATGGAGGGAAGACTCCTTAGGGTCCAAGCTACGTTGGAAGGAATGAGGGTGTTGTGCCAAACCAGGGGCAGAAAGCCTTCAACACGCAGGCACTGGACACGATATTAGAAGTGCAGGGGGGCTGAAGATGATCGAGGGACGGGGGGTACTTCAACTCCTGGGCAGACGCATGCAGGGACTGTTCTTCCAGGAGGGAGGCTCACGGGACAGACTGGCTGAAGAAGATGCGTTTGGGAGACATGATGTCTGGAAAATGACTCACCCCGGCGAGAGGGGATAAACCTTTCACTTCACACCCTACGATACCTATTTGCGCATAGACCATCTCCTAGTGAATAAGGAATGCGCATCCATAATAAATGAATGTGCAATCCGCCGAGTGGGTTAGTCAGACCATGACTTGGAGGGCATGGAGTTAGACATTGCAGGGCTGGATAGAGTGAATTTGCAGTGGATGTGTAATGACTATGTGCAGCGACTCACTGTTTGCCACCAAGTTCACCTCGCAGGTGGAGGAATACTTATGCTTAAATGATAATGGGGAAGTGGCACAAACAGTGCGGGAAGCGGGGAAGGGCACCTAGAAAGGCTTGCTGATTAGCAAAGGTGTGAGAAGGAAGAGGGAACGTAGATTGGTGGAGGATAAGCTTCAGCAGGAGATTGTGCGTTTGGAGGAAGGGATGCGATACGAGGAGAAAGATATGGAGGCCTTGCGACAGAAGAGGGTGGAATTGAGAGCATTGGGAGTATGACACACCGTTAGGAAGCTACAATTCCTCAAGCAGAAATTCTATGCTCTTTCAGATGTGTATGACTATAGGTGAATGGTTGTGGGCTCCCATACTGGCTATACCCCGTAGGGTACTGCAGCAAAGGGTATTGGGACCACTATGCAGATTATGGTGGACAAGGTCTGAGATGAAAGGCATAACCACATGGCCATCCCCATTAAGGCAAATTTGGGCCCTCAATCAGAGATGACATTCAGGAGCCGAAATTATTCAAAGGGTGGTTCGAAGCAGGATTGGAAAGGGTTGGGCAGGTGGTTAAGGGACAGTCCTCCTTAATGCTTGTGGACCTGTGGCAGGGACTACTTCTGGAGACACTCTTGCTCTTCCGATACCTGCAGCTACAGGGAGTTTTATTAGCAGAGAAATGGAAAGGGGGAGTGCAGAGAGACCTGACAAAGATGGAACCTATCTTCAGCAGTGGTGCATCATCTAGGGTATTAATCACAAGTATGTTTAAGGCTCTGCAAGCAACGAAGGAAGGAGGTGTGGTAGACCTTCGGAGAAAATGGGAGGGACTTGGAAAGAGATAGATGATCAACAGTGAGAGCACCAATGCAGGAATGCACATAGAATGTCCATAGCCTGTCAGTATAAGTTGTATGGCCACAAACTCTTACACATGTGGCAATATGCCCGAGACCGCCTATCAAAGATGTTCGAGGGGGTGAACCTGACAGGGCTACGGTCAGGGAGCGGACTACTGGCACATGTGGTGGACATGCCCTAGAATACAGAGGTATTGGAAAGACGTGTTACGGTGGATTAGGGACCTGGATGGAATTGATAGGGTGTGAAGTCCCCTGCGGGTGCGGTTTCGTGTGGAGGAGGGCGAAGGATGGGCGCGTCTACTGCACATGCTGCACTTTTTACTGTTAGTGGCCAGGGTGTGTATGGTAATAAAGTGGAAAGACATGGAACTACTGAGGGAAAATATGCCGGCCCTTAAGGCACGGGAGATACACGAGATGGAGAACATCACAGGGGCCATCCACAACCTGCAGCCATAAAGGAAAACGGAATGGCTCCATTTTTAGGAAATATGGCTTGTAGGTGTAATCACCCAGTGCATGAGAGGGTGAGAAGAAATGGGAATACCCGAAACTGGGCAAAGCGCCAGACCAATGGGAGAGGAGGGGCACACAGGCTCAGGAGACTTCACAGTCCCCGTCCTCTCCCATCCACCCCCCCCCCCCACTTTTCTGCCTCCCTCATCCCCTCCCCCACATCTCCCCTTCACCTCCCCCCTCCCTAGTGGCAGATTTAGTAGTAGTAGTTGGAAGTAAAGATAGAAGGTAGCGGGAGCAGTACAAGAAGGACAGAACTGATAGAGTGCTAGTGGGTAATGGAGGGGTGAGCAGGGCACATATCCCTTAAGGAGGACACTGGTAGCAGAGAGAAGATGGTGGTAGTAACAGAGTATGGAGAAAATGAGAGGTAGAGCAGGGCAGGTGGCACAACAGGAGGCAGTGGAGTAGAGTGAGAGGAAGGAGGGGTAGAGGTATAGAACAGTTGCGATACAAGTGGTAATAGGAATAGGAGTGAGAAAGGAAGTGAGATTGAAGGGTGGGGGTAGGAAGGCGGAGTGAGAGTTTGGAGGGACAGTGATGTGGTGGGAGGAGAACAGTGTCATTGCTTGCAGAATCTCCTCGCATAGTGGAGAGATTATTAAGGATGGGTAACATTTCCGTGGTACTCATCCCTGCCGGCGACTAAGGGGACATTTGATGTTTAAATGCAAACACTTTATTTGCATAAAACCGGCAAACTTGTGTGGTTGGCCACCGGGTGGCAGCACTACGCCAGAAATGAAGTGCTTCTGCACAGATCAGGAAGTTTGGAAATGCTCTGATTACTTACCGGTAATATTCATTACTCCTAGTCCCACTCTTCCTCGTCACAGTACTTACTTCATGAGGCACCTGCCTCCGACACAGGACCTTCTTCTATTTCTTTAAATCTCTATAACTCCTCCCCCACATCCATGTCACTCAGTTTCATATTACCAAGCCGGAGCATGGGACCTTCCCCGGAGGGAGGGTGAGGAGGGTCGTCAGTACTGTGACGAGGAAGAGTGGGACTAGGAGTAATGAAGATTACCAGTAAGTAATCAGAGCATTACCTCCACGTCCACTCTTCCTCGTCCCAGTACTTACTTCATGAGGTATACCAAAGCAGCAACGGGGGAAAGGTCCCAATGAGACACAGAGCCAAAAACAGTGCAGCAAAACACACCCACAATAACTCTTAAATCACATCCCCACAGACAAAACTCCAACCACGAATGAACCAACCCCCGAGTGGGAGAAACTCAACCCATAGCGGTTGATGAAAATGCCTAGACCAGCCAAGGCGGCAGACATACAAATCTCTTGCAGAGAAAAACCCTCCTTGCATCGGCCCAGGAAGCCGCCAAACCCCTGGCAGACCGCCCCTGATTGTGCGCAGGCACAGGCAGGCAAGAAGCCACATAGGCCCTAGAGATCACAACCCGGAACCACCGGAAAATGGAAACCACAGATGCGTTATGCCCAGCCCCAGCCGGACCACAAGCAATCAGAAGACTATCAGATTGGTGGAAAAAGCAAACCAAGCCAAATACTCCAACGCGTCCCGTCGGACATCAATGTTAAGCTGAGCCACCTCCTCAGGCGTTCTTGGATCATGAAAGAAGTCAGGGAGAACCAGACCCTGAGAGGTGTGAAAACCGAGAGACAACTGAAGGGAGAAACATCGGACCACACCCCGGCACCACCGAGTCTGGCAGCACCCTCAGGAAAGGAGCGTGACATAAGAGAGCCCCAATCTCCCCAAGCCTACGGGCAGAAGTGAGGGCAATAAGAAAAGCAGATTTCAGTGTAAGATGTTTGATATCAATCTCGGAAATGGGCTCAAAAGGAGGCCCGTGAAGGAACCGTAATACAAGATGGAGATCCCAAGAGGAAAGCACTTTAACAGCACAAGGACGGGAAGAAGATAAACCCTGGATCAATTTCCCCACCAACACCTCCCCATCCAAGTGACCGTCAGAGTCCCCCAAAAGTAATTTCATGGAGGCCCACTGAGAGCGAAGCCTGGAAAAACTGCCAGGCCCCTGTCAAAACCCCTCCTGGAGGAACTGAAGGATAGCAGAGGCCAGAACGCAGGGGAGGGATCCCAGACCGCCCATACCAGTCTCGGAAATGGCCCCAGAGTCTGCCTAACACCTTCAGAGTGGAGGGTCTAAGAGCATCCATTTGGACCCAACTACAGGATCTGAGAACCCCTGAGATTTCAACCTAGGCTGAGCAATAGCCACACCGCCCATTGCATCTGGTGGAATTCCAACCGCAGATCCCCTTGAAGGGGACACGGCCACCTCGGAACCAGCCAAGGTTCCTAGGACCGAAGCTCCAACAGAGAGGGGAGCCAACTCCGGTGGGACCAGAACAGAGCTAACAACAACACAGTCACCCTGGACACTCTGATGCGCCAAACCACCCGGGGCAGAAGGGGAATAGGCGGAAAGGCATAAAGGAAAACCCCAAGGCCACTGTACAGAGAGGGCGTCCATCCCCCAATCCCCTCAGCCTGAAACCTAGAGCAGAAGAGGGGAACTTCTGCTGAGGCCGGGGATGCAAACAGGTCTAGAACCAGGGACCCTAATCTGACACAGGTCACCGCAAAGACCTGGGCCAACAGGACCAGTTCCGCAGAGGAGTGAAAACCGGCGTCTGAGAAGATCCGCTTGATGCGTGAGGCCACCAGAGACACCAGATGAGAGTCCTCCCAGGTGCCTATCAGCGCTGCCAGAGCATTCAAGGAGTGGCCGGAACCTCTTTTGCAGTTGACATATGCCAAGGCCGTCGTATTGTCCGATCGGACCAAAAACCGCCGACCGTCCAGCAACTCCTCGAAGTACACCAGAGCTTGGACAATGGCACAACTCTTGCCAATTGGGTGATCGCCGGCTCTCCCCTGATCTCACAACCCTTGAGCGGAGAGGACCCCCAATGTAGACCCTTTCTGCTGGTGTTGGTAGTAGGAGAGGCCACAGGAGGAAGGACCAAGCACACCTCAGCCTGTAGACCTGAAACCCCCCGCCACCATAGCAGGGACACTCGCAGCGCTGGGGACACTGAAAACAGAACTACGAAAGCTGAGATGTCGGGAGCCAGTGGGAGAGAGTATAAGACACCAGGAGACGTAACCGAAGACGGGCTTAATGAACTGGAAAACATGCAAGACGCCACGTGCCCCGTAACTTCAGCAACAGGCGAGCCGAGACATACTGCCTTCTGAGAACCCAGCCCAGAACAGCCAGCAAGCGCCCCCCCTGCACAACATCCAGAGTACGCTCTCCCCAGACGTCCGGACAAGCAGTGCAGGGTCTTGAGACCTATAAGCAGGTGACACATCCTAGAAGGCATAGGGACCAGGAACACCCGCAAGTAGAAAACTTGACCCTGAACAGGGAGAGGAACGGGCAAGACGGTAACCCACAACAACCGTTCGGAGAGAACGGATCCCATGGCCAACTACTTGGACCGTGAGCTGGGTACCAAAGTCCTAACCATGCAAACCTGGACAGGAGGAGACAGGAACGGCAACTGATACCCCCTCCAGAAGGAGCCCATTACCCAGGAAGCCGAACCCCACCGGTCCCATACACCTCCGAGAAGATAGAGACGAGGAGCCAGGGGAAAACCGCCAGTCACTGCACTTGCACCAGAGGGAAATCACAGGACGTTGAAACAGGCCTGCGCCACAATAGAACAGCATGCTTGTCAGCCCTCAAAAAGATCTGACCTATCAAAAGGAAGATACTGGACAGCCCAGAAGTCCAGCAGACTATGGCCCCCTCAGCTGACAGAGGAGCCACCAGGCTGGCGTCAAAAGGGCAGAGTACTGTCACAAAGCGGGGCAAAGCAATCCATCCCGGATAGCCGACATCAAAGGCAACCCCCTACCTGAGGTATGCCTATACTGGAAAACCCACTGAAGTGACATCCCCCTCCACCGGCACCAGGGGCTCTGAGAACCCCTCTAAGCACAGACATGTGCCACCATGTGCCCTATCACTTCCCACAAGTCTGAGAGGAGGCGTGAAAGCAACATGTCGGCACCGGAGGACGTAGGCCCTAAAAGAAGAGACACTGGGAACCCCCTGCATGGCCGTTACTTACATGATGCATTTTCCATAATCCCATGCCGGACAAGGGAAAAGCAAATCAACTACTTCGACTTTCCCTCGCGCAGTTTAGAGGAAGTGGACAGGACAAGGAGTCTGCATCCATAGCTAGCACAGACCCAAACACGCCACTAACACGCCACATGGCTGAGAGGTGGCTTGAGCCCTGTATCCAGTAGCTGGTAGCCCCATGCTCTAGATCGTTCCAATGCGTCGGTCTAGGAAGGTTGAAGGACCGAGTCAGCACCGCTGATACTCGAACCCGAAGTGCAGACTATGCCAGGCCGGTACCCTTCCGGCCACTTGCAGACGTGTCCAAATCTGCGCCGTATTCACAGGCTGCACGCAAGGAATGCAGCCAACATCCGGTGCATCCTGGGCTGTGTGTGTCTGAGGAGCGGGTGGTATGCGACATGCCTGTGACAGTACAGAGCCCCCACACTTTCAAATACTCTGTCACAGACACCCCACGACAAGAAGCAGAGAGGCCTCACAACAAAAAGGGAAGGCTAGCCCATACTGCCAAGTGCTTGCCATCATTTCCAATAAAGATGTGTACACAGAGCACAAGGTAACGGCCTTTCGAAGGAGTCAAGATGGCCATACCAGCAAGAGAGGGGAAAACATCAAGCACAGTCCTCCCCTCTCCTTACCTTCCCCCAGATAATGCAGCTAACATCCGGTGCATCCTGGGCCGTGTGTCTCTGAGGAGCGGGTGGTATGTGACATGCCTGCGACAGAACAGAGCCCCCGCACTTTCAAATACTCTGTCATAGTCACCCCACGACAAGAAGCAGAGAGGCCTCACAACAAAAGGGAAGGCTTAGCCCATACTCCCAAGTGCTTGCCATCATTTCCAATAAAGATGTGCACACAAGGCACGAGGAAAACGGCATGTTGAAGGAGTCAAGATGGCCATCCCAGCAGGAGAGGGGAAAAATATCAAGCACAGTCCTCCCCTCTCCTTACCTTCCCCCAGATAATGCAGCTAACATCCGGTGCATCCTGGGCCGTGTGTCTGAGGAGCAGGTGGTATGTGACATGCCTGCGACAGAACAGAGCCCCCGCACTCCCAAAGACTCTCTGCCACTGTCACCCCACGACAAGAAGCAGAGAGGCCTCACAACAAAAGGGAAGGCTAGCCCATACTGCCAAGTCGAATCAAGACGGCCAAAACAGGAGGAGAGGGGAAAAACATCAAGCCCAGTCCTCCCCTCTCCTTACCTTCCCGGGGCCATGCAGGACCCGGGACACAATGCTCACGCTGCGGTCCGGAGCCCAGCAAAGAACCGAGCGAGGCAATCCAGCTCAACTGTGACCCCAAGCCCCGCAGGGGGCCCAGGAGCAGCGCCGCACCTGAGGGAGCCGAGGGCCCCGCCACACAGCCCCCCCCCCAGGGGGCCAGCAATCGGTGCTCCCTGGTGCCCCGCACCGGGAAGAAAAAGTCCAACCTGCCGGAGGCAGGAAAAATTAAAACTGAGTGACATGGATGTGGGGGAGGAGTTATAGAGATTTAAAGAAATAGAAGAAAGTCCTGTGTCGGAGGCAGGTGCCTCATGAAGTAAGTACTGGGACGAGGAAGAGTGGACGTGGAGGTAATGAGTCTTTCGGCAATGGACGTTTGTGCGAGGTCCACTTGCAGCAGAGCCGCTGCCACAGCGCAGGGGCCTGTCAGCGCAACAGTCATGGTGCTGCTGTGTTTGTAAAATAGAAACCATGTCTCTGGATAAAACCTCGGCTGCGCTGTAGCCTACACGGGAGCCTACAGAACCATGTGCAGTGCGAGCACAGAACATGTTACATTAACCCTACATTACGCTCTACGCTCCAGCCCCCTAGAACCGTGTGAAGGCACAAAGCACACCTGGATTACCCGCTACAGCAATTGTGTATAGCACAATGCACTTTGTGAACACAAGACAGTATCTGGAGACCACATTGATGCTGTATGTCAAGCTAACTCTGTCTCATGTACAGCCTCGGAGGCGCGGGCACATCATGGTAGCACTCTAATATATCTGGTTAAATTGCCAGCCCCCCTCTAGTCTACCACTACACATTGGATGCCCTTACACCTTTTGTCAGGGTAATCGCATCACTTTATATTGTACTGCACCATGCACATCATTGTTATCACACTCAGGCGGTCTGGATAAGCCAACCTACTCTAGCGTACAGCACCACGTGCAGCTTGAACGGTCTAAATATACGACAGGGATACGAGTTACAGAACTGCACATAATGCAAGCACACTCAGCATGCCTGCTTAAATAAAACCATAGCTGCGCTTTTGAGTACAGCACCCCATGTACAGTGTAATCACACTGAACATATCTGTGCAAAAACTCATTCTAGTGAATAACACTGGATAAACTCTAATCCAAAGCAGTCCCTTTGAGGATTTCTGGTTCTGTCCCATTAAAATTACAGCGCCCTCTAAGCAAAGAGGCAGTAATAAACTACTAAAATAAAGTAGCCCTACTCTGAAGTGGAGGCGCTGTACCACTAAATGAAATTCCTTGGCATATCCGTTTATGTGAGGCAGGACAGCGCAGAAGGGAACACTCTCAGTGGGATGGGGGTACTCGACACTATAGTGTCAGTAAGATTATTGCAAAATGTGCCACGTGTGCCAGCGACATGGGAGGCATTAGCAGATCACGTTCCATTCCGATCGCAACCATCAATGATGCAGCAAATTGCTGTTAATCATTAGGTGCAAGGATGGTTTATAAATATGCTGCAATGTTAGCAGCTGTGCCCAAATAACCCATGCACCAAATTAGTGGAGCAAAGTTGGCTTTTGAGCCACTGTGGGTGCGTAAAAGGGGGATCTGCAGCCACAGTGCACCACTGAAAAGACCCACGCCCGAAAGGCTCACCAAAGCAGGGAGCATTGTGACATGTACAATTTCACATAAAGCAATTGTACATTTTTTGTAACCACTAATTTTGGGGCAAGTGCATTTCTGTTAGGTTGAGTATAAAAAATCAAGGCACTCGACCTGCAAGACTAGTGGCATTTTTAAGAATTTACGAGGCCTGGTGTAAGGGAGCAGTATAGCGAAGGGTCAGGAGCGAGAGGGTCTAAAAGAAGTGAGAGTGGCGCTGGCCGAGAGAAGGCACCATTCCCCATTTCCTGAGACCACCAAGTGGTGATAGGAGAGGGAAAGCTAGATGTTCCCTAGGTAGTCAGATAGCCAACGTCTTAGGGAACACACCCAAGGTGTAGGGAAGGGAAAGACAGATAGGTGTTACCAATCGTTAAGTTACTAACAACCCGGTACAGATGTCTAGGTTTGGGAGGCGGGACCCAGGCCCAGTAAGAGGAGAGAGGAAAGGCCCAGCCCTAGCGCCAACCCTAAAGGAAACAGAAAGCCAACATACTTGAGATCACCAGCCATTCTGACCATTTATTTTCTAATAAAACCCCTTGGACTTTTTGTTAAAACTCACTGCGATTCTTTGGAATGGACCCCGCTGTCACAATAGCCATTGTAGCTTTCACGATTATCCTCCAACACTGTTGAGCCCTCTACCTACCCTCCTACACTTCCAAGACTGCTACACACAATCATCCATTGTGTTCACATGCATTTCAATGCATAGACATGGCAGATTTGTGTCATGTTGCATCATCTTTTAACACTGATCCCATTTGATCCTCCTTCTAAATTAAAAGCATGTTTGTCCAGGATTGGCAGTTGGATGTCAAATAATTGGTTGGGACTCAATTGCGAGAAAACTGAGATTTTGGTGGTGAGGTCTCTGGACGCCCCTTCTTTATGGCATTCTCATTTCTGGTCAGATTCCTTAGGACCCTGTCCAACCCTAAGTCCATCTGTGAAGGGGTTAAGCTCTTGCCTTTGGGTTCAAGAGAAGTGTAGATTGCATCAGTCTGCAACTGAGGGTTTTTATTGAAACTTAAGGCAAGAGCTCCCTTTTATCCCTTTGTAGTTTAGGTCTACCGTATTCAGTGCTACTATCATAGGCTCTTTGGACAACTGCAATGGTATTTATCTTGGGCAACCAGACATTTTAGTTTATCGGCTCCAGATTTTGCACAATGCTGCAGCACGTCTGGCCTTAAACACCCCTAGGCTAGCCCCTGTCTCTTCGCTGTTGGCAAAGCTTCACTGGCTTCCAGTGAAGAGTTGCATAAAATTCAAAATACTCTGCATGGCGCATCGTGCCTTTTATTTCTCTGGGCCTGTTCTCCAATCCAAGCAGACCCAATATTTTCCTTTTTGAGTCTTGTGCTCAGCTTATTTAAATTTGTTGAAGGATCCTAGATTCTGTAAAGCGCAAGCAGAGGGGCGCCCTTTTTCTGTTATTGCCCGAGTGTTGTGGAATTCTCTCCCTACTCATTTGCGAGAGATTTCGTATCATCTGCGCTTTCAAAGAACTCTCAAGACATTTCTATTCGGAGGTTGTTTCTTTGTGAATTTTTACAATTGATCCCAGCGCCCAGATTCCTTTTGGCCTTGGTTCGCTCTTAACATAAATACATTACACTGCTCGCATCTCGGTCATCAACAAAATACCTGCATTATCCTCCCTCTCTCAACCTGCCCCATTTGTCTACTTTGCTTATGTAAACATTATCCTTATTTTGTAATGTGAATGCAGTCGTAGATTGACATTTATATAGTGCGTTATTCCATTAGTATGGCCTCAAAGCGCTTGGGCGGGTTGGGGGGGGGGGGGGAACGCCCCTGAGGGTGTCTGAAGTCCAAGGTATGGAAAAATTGTCAGAAGGATTACGAGTGTGTGTATTTTGCCAGAATAGATGGTTGAGTGGGGTGGCTGAGCCCCAGCAAGCTACCCATGATGGGCAAGCATGTGAATGGGTGCTGGGAGGTGGTCAGCAGAATGCGTGAGTATGAGAGGCTTGTTATGTGTCCAGCTTGACTGCATTTTTTGTCATAGGACGTAGCTGCATTCTGATGGGAGGGACGCAGGGTCGGATAAGCCTCTCAGCCCGTGGCCAGACCGAAATCGTCACTGGGGAGTGGGGCCCGTTTCTGCCCATGCTTGGGACCAGTTTGAACAAAAAAAAAAAAAGTGGAAAAAATAAATGATTGAACAAAATAATAAACACCTGCAACGGCATAAGTAGTAGATGCATAGAACAAGCTCTTAAGGGGGAGGGATTGGGGGTTCGGTGGCGTTCATTTATTGATGTTCATGTGTATTGTTGCAAATAACGCTGCTAGTTTGGTTTGTATTGTTTGTTTGGTTTAAAAAAATAAAAACCGTTTAAAAAAAAAAATGTAAAAAAAGTAGATGCATGCAGGCTTGACATGCGCCCAACTTTGCACCACACCTGCAGATGAATTTACCTGGTCTGCTGTTAAATCTCAGTTACCAGTTTAAAGTTATCCACTACAGAATAATTGCTCATTTTACTATAGTCGATATGATAGCTCAGTGGGTTGAGTGCTCGCTGCTGCGATGTGTGTGTGATCTGCAGGTTGAATTCCCTGCAAGGCCATCTCAGCATTTCATCCTTCTTAGGTCGATAAATGAGTACCAACACAGGTTGGGTGATATTGTATGCATATTTGTTCTATAAAAAAAAGAGCTTTAGCGTAAGTGCTGTGCAATAACATATCATTTGGGTCGTGAGGCAAGGGGTGGTACTATTTCTTGTCCCAGTCCGACGCTAGAGAGACGTTGTGCTTTGTGTTTAGGTCTGGTGTATGGAGGCAAATGCATGCGGGTGGGCGGCCGTGCCTGCAGCTGGTGTCCACTGAAGTGGGGCGTAACTATGTACCTTGAACCTCAGTTTGGAGCTTTGTTTTTGATGCATCTGTGTAGTCTGATCGTCTGGTCTGCTCTGAAATCATACCTTACCTTTTGTCGTGCCTGGCTTGGTCGGGTGTACCCTCCCGAGAACCCTCCTCACCTCTAATGAGCGGTCTCGGTTTTCAGAAGACTCCTTTCATCTGGTCTTCTTGACTTCCTTGGCCTTCTTATCCTCAACTTTCTTCTCCTTCTTATTGTGTAAATAGGGTCTAGCTACCCCGGAGGTCACCTTGACAGGAATCTATATCCAAGCCAAAGAGAACCGCAAGGAGCCAGCCCCGACACAGTGAAAAGGCCTCTAGGCACCAAAACACCCCACTTGTAGAGTTCTTCTTATTGGAGAAACAAGTCAAAGATGAGTATCTTTCATAGGTAAACTCCTTGATGACAACAATGCAGAGGGAGTCTTGAATCGGGTGGTAACTTCTTGGGAATTGCCTGCAGACTCCAAGCAAAAATGAGAGAGTTGGAGATCCGGTTGGGAAATGTCACTGAGCTGACCAAAACCCCCAGTGGAGTAGAAAAAGGGGTCCGTAGTCTGAAACAGTCAAGACGGGTGGAGATGTGCAGCCAGTAAGCCTTCAAACCGAATGAGTGTCTGAGGATATAGAGAAAGGGAGCCAACAGGTAGATACAGACATAGCAGGAAGAAAGAAATAAGGACTAAGAGTGAAATACCAGAGCGGTAAAACTTTTGTGCAGAAGCACGATAGGTAGGCTAGTCAGAAAAGACCATCTCTAGCGAGCAGCACGAGTTAGAAAGAAAACCGAAGGAAAGCGGCTCGCGCCAGTAAAAAAAAAGAAGTAAGAACATAACTGCATAAAGGGTGTGAAACGCAAGACAGCGTTAAGACATCGGGTGTAAACACAGAGCAGATAAAGATCCAGAAAGCACGGAAAGAGAAGGGCAGGAAGGAAGAGGAACAAACAAGCCCAGAAACGATGTACTGGATGAGGCAGGCTAGCAAGGCTAACAGGGCAGGACGGAGGGAAAAACTGTAAGAACAGTAGCGGGCACCAGGAAAGAACGGATACAACGCACCGTGAGTAAGGTACCTTACGTTGTTATAGATACGCCGGCCAAGTAGTGGCGGCCATCTTTAGTGAGGACTAGACCATGCCTTCGAGGATGCACTGTATTGTGTAGAATGTATACATTTACCCTGATATTTCCATTTGTGCCCGAGCCGCCACGGCTGCATCATGACACCTTTCTCGGAAGAATACTCTTGGGGAGTGTGATCTGTCATCCAGGTGGCCAGGACACGGCCATCGCTGTTGGATCCAGTTCCTGGGGGTGGACCAGTGGGGGAGGATCACCTGGATGCGGGGGTCTTCGAGGAGTGGGAGACCAAAGGGTGAGACGCGGTATCTGTGACACCTTTTCCCTATCCTTCCCCATAGGACATTTAGAAGCTCTACCACCAGAGCCGTTTACCTGACATGTCCCAATACAAGGGTCAGGCAGAGTCAGCCAATGGAGAGTAACCACACACAACGGACGCCCCTTTACCTTCCCTACAGGGATAAAAGGCGGTGCATGAGCACACTAGAAGCAAGGCCAACCGCACGAGTAGGCAGCGATTCCAGGATTGCAGTTCAAATGAAGAAGGAAAGAGATGAGACCCGAAAGGACCACAAGGTGGGAAATGCCCTTAACCTTTTCAACTCAAAGCCGTGAATCCTCCGTAAAAGGAATTATAAGATCTGGAACGAAAGCTGGGGTGTGGTATAAAAGATGTCAGCGGTGCATGAAGCCCTCCCGCACTGAAAACCAAGAGGGGGAGACGTGCCTGCTACCGTGGTATTGTCCTTTCCTCCGGAGACAAGAAACGCCAAGGAGTTCAACACAGCCGGTGAGGTGGAGCGAGCCGATAGTAAGCCGGGTTGTGTTGAACCAAAGGTTGCATTCAGCAACATATTGTGAACACAAGACTTGTGAACAAAGAACTTGAGGGTGTTTGAACTTTTGGTAAAGCCCAGTGAAGGGCCAGCTGCAGAGTGGTCGGCGACACCGGAGTGCTCATTTGAAGGACTCTGGCTGGCCCCGTTGTTGAGAGTACAAGTACCAGGAGGTCGTAGGAGGCCGACCTGAGGTGTAAGTGTGGCCTACAAGGGTCACGTCAAATCCCTTGTATAAATCGGAAGTCTCTGACGCATTGCCAAGAGAAAGCTAGGGGAAGAGAACCCCTTCTGCTTTCTGATGAGATTGTGAACTTTGTTTTAGAATGGAAAATGTGAACCCAGCTGAGATACCAAGGGGAAAGCTAACGAGAGTGAATACCATACTGTGATGAAGCAAGTTGAACTTTGTATCGGGCAAATGTGAACCCGGCTAAGGGATGCTTGCGAATCAGGGTAAGCACAAATCACCTGAGAACATTATGTTGACAGGGGTGAACCCGACCGAGGGTTGTCCACAGCGAATGATTGTTCAACTTGTGATCGAAAAGCCATAGTGAATCTGATAGAGGGAAGCAACACAGAGAAGGATCGAAGCCCAGCAGAGGGGGATCCTAAGGCGAAGGGTAATTGCCCAACGTGGAAGATTTATTGAAGGAACTTTTTTTGGCGCTTCAGGTCATCTGAGGGAAGAGACTGTGAAAGAGACTTGGCCACAATAGGCCCTGATATTTGGAAACAAACTGTAAACTCGTGCTGGCGAGGCCCAGGAATGCTCTGTGCTCAGAAGTCCCACCTTGTCCCGTGCTAAATATGTGGGGAAGGGAGACCCCCAGCAATACCATCCTGACTTATCATTTCATAAACACTTTCGGGTGAACATTATCCCACACTATTTTGTAACTTAACGGTAAGGATTCGCAATAGGTTTTTTTCTTAGTGAAGGCCCTTTTTATTTGACAAGACGCCACTAGGACTGCCTTATTATTATTTGATGGTCGTAGCTTGCTCCCCATCTTAGATTTAGTTTAGGCATTTCTCTCACCCATTTATACAGTTTAATAAACACCCTTGAACTGTGATCACTTGTGTTGGTCTTTACTGTTGCCACCATGGGTTACTTATGGTTTCAGTAGTGGGATGTGACTCAATTGAAACAAATTG
Source organism: Ambystoma mexicanum (assembly GCF_040938575.1). NCBI lineage: Eukaryota > Metazoa > Chordata > Amphibia > Caudata > Ambystomatidae > Ambystoma > Ambystoma mexicanum. The sequence goes on along the minus strand of NC_090934.1, from coordinate 974,455,468 downwards.
TGGAACCCTACAATTTCAAAAACGTAGTCATCAAGCTTCAAACCCTCTGTTGCCACAAAGGAATTGATAGGTGTTGATATGTGTAGCAGTAGGGAAGCTGTCATTCCCCCTGGGAAAAGAGTAATGATTCCTACCAACTTGGTTTTGATACCCCTTCTGGGGTGTTACATAAGGTTAGCCACAAAATCTGGCCTATCATGGAAGTTTGGTATAGACGTTTTAGCATCGTCATCAATCCTGACTTCTGGGGAGACATAAAGGTGCTCTTGCAAAAACATAGTCAAATCCCATTTGAAGTACATCGTGGGGATCAAATGGCTCAAGGAATTTTGGAAAGGGCACTATTCCCTCAGTTTAAAGAAAGCGAACCAGACGAAACAGAAAGAGGTACATTATGCTTTGGGGAAGCTGATAGACCTATCATCGAAGAAGGGAGAAGAGCCGAGTGTTAGGAAATATTTAAATTCTGTGCCATTCTCCCTTCATTTACGGACCCCCAAACGTTTTGCTTTTGTTTGGCTATCCTAAACTGACTTTTTCCACATGTATTCTCACCTAACTTCAGAAGGAGCAATGTCTCCTACATGAAGAAACAGACTTGTGAAACCCCCAGAGACTCTTTGAAAGGCTTTGGCACCCTTTGCCCTCTGCTGTCCTGTAAGACCTCTGCTTTTTTCTTCAAACAAGAAGGCCTGCCAAAGTGCTTTGCCCTTTTGGAGTAGCAGGAAGAACTACTCTCAGCGCCCTCTGCTTACCCACCGAACGAGCCCCTTTCCAATGTGTTCCCAGGCCATCTAGTGAAATGTTCAGCTCTACCTCAGTGTAACCCGCAGCACCGCCGCCGTCTCAAGTGCAGACACAAAACGTGTGACATTGCTTACATGCGACATCCTGTGCATTCTCCTACCAGATTTTGCAGGCCTAGCTGCTCTGGGTCCCGAATAAGGAGAGTGTGTAACACTGCCCGCATCCACGATTCCCATGTCACTACCTGGTGGTGACATTCCCTATAGTTCCCATGCTGTTCTGCTCCGATATGCCCTAAGGCCAGCTGCAACAGAATTTTCTTCAGGACCCCTTTGAAGCCGAGACAAGGCAACTGTCCCGTCACAGACGATCGTTCTCCACTGCAGCCATTGAGAGCCAAAGCGCCGCGAAACTGCAGGACTCGAACATACTAGCGACCTCGACTAAACTGATTTTAGTCCGGACTGTGCCGAGGGTCGGCAAGTACTTGCATCACTTACCGGTGGCCCCCTGGCACAAGCAATCCTTTTTACGATCACGAGTATCCCTTAAAGGTAGTCGAACTTGGCTGGGTTAGGCCTGCGCTCGCTAGCTATTTCCCCCTTTTGAACAATGCTTTGCCGCAAAGGGCAGGGCCTACTCGAATAGTTGGAACCAATTCTTTATCGCCTCAAGCCCGTTCCTGACTTGCTACAGCCTCTACAAGAAAACCCGCTTTTTGTTCATTTGCGCGATCATGCGCTCAACACAAATGTACTTTTGAGCATAGTTCTCCCCACTTCTTAGGACTGGACTCGCAAGTTAGGGAACAAACTTTGAATAATTACCTAATGCCATTTGTGAACTAACTTGACCCTCATCACAGGTTGTGGTTCTATCCTGTAACTATATTGCATTAGGGAATGTGTTGTATATATATTGCATAGTGCAAGGATTTGAGTGATAACTGTTTTCTCATTGCTAAAGTTACTTGTGTCTATTTGGTAGAGCCGACAATAAATGTATAAATATTTTTCATATACACTGGTCTGAGAGTAATTTGTGGTTCGTTGCTGTGTGTGCTCATTGTGGGCTTCCGATCACTCTCACCCCTCCTGAGACTTAGTCTTGACTGCCTGCCAAGCTACCTAGATCGGTCTGGCTTGCCCAAAAGGTTCCTCTGTTTCACTAAACTGAGGGTGGCCTACTAAACTTATGCCCACCAGGCCAGAGTTTAGGAATCCATCTCAATACCGACCAAATATCCCGATCTAGCCTTCGCCCAGCCCAAACTCTTGCTGAAGCCTTTCTACAAGCTATTCCAGGGGGAAAAGGTGTAGAGAAAGGGAGCCCCTTTTTCTTCTTAAGGCAGGGATTGTTGTATAGAAGAGAGACATCTACCAAAGGATTAATAAAAACATTTAGTCATCCCCAAGTCCCACTGAAAGGTTGTACTGAAGATTGCGCATTCCCATCTTACCTTAGGAAAGTCCAAAACCCAAGCACACATCAGTGATAAGTTTTACTGGCCAGGTATCCACACCGATATAAAGACCTATATCCAGATATGTGAAATATGTATAAAAAAAAAACAGCACACATCCTACTACCTGCCTGTCTGAATCCTTTACCAATCATAGAAGTCTCTTTTTCAAGAATCGGGGTGGACATTATTGGGCCTCTACAAACATCTAGACTAGGCAACAAATACATTGTCTTGATTGTTGATTATGCCACTAGATTCCCTGGAGCATTGCCAATTGCGAAATAATACCACGCAGAAAATCCTTAAACACCTGCTACTGTATTTTTCCAGGGTTGGCTTTTCCCAAGGAAATACTGACCAATGAGGGTTCAAATTTTATGAGCAAGCTTATGGCAGAAGTCAAAGACCTACTCCATAGTACCACCTTACTAACTTCTGTGTACACTTCCCCAAACCGATGGCTTGGTAGTAAGATTCAACAAAACCCTAGAATTGATCCTGCGTAAATTGATAGACAAGGACGGGAAAGACTGGGACCAAATGATACCATGGGCACTATTTACAGTGAGGAAAACCCCAAAGGCCTCTACTGGGTTCTCTCCTTTTGAACTACTTTATGGCAGAGAGCCCAGAGATGTCCTGGATATGCTCTGGGAAACCTGGGAAGAGCGAGAAGAAGCACCCATTCCCATCTTGAAAACCGCTACTCGAATACAAGAACATATGAGACTTGTTTGAGATCTAGTCTGCACTCATATGGATAAAGCCCTGAGCCAACAAAAATCGAATTACAACAAGAAAGTAAGCTTGAGATTGTTTTCTATAGGACAAAAAGTATTGGTCCTATTACCTACCACAGAAAACAAGTTTGTTTCTAAGTGGCATGGGCCCTGTGCAATATTAGAAAACAGGAACCTGTACACATAAAGTAGCCCAACCGGACAGAAAACAGAAGGTGCATTTATATCACTTAAATCTCTTAAAAGGAGTGGAAAGAGAATCAGTCAGCCAGATATTCCAAAGTACTATCTTGTTTGGTTCCCGAAGACATAGACAAATTTGAACTAATTTCCCCCTGAGCGGTCTATTTAACAACAAGAAGATCTAAAGGATGTAGTTACATCATTTCCCGATGTATTTTCAGACAATCAGGAAGAATTAAAAAGGCACCTACCACTATATTAGAACACCCAAGGGAAAAGAGGTTAATTTAAAACCACATAGATTCCTGTAGGCTTATAAACAGATAGTTGAGGAAGTCAACAAAATGCTGCAAGCAAATATTATCGCGTCTACTTCAAGCCCATGGTCCTGCCCTATCGTGTAGGTCACAAAACCTGACCGTTCCTGGAGGTTTTGCATAGATTTCAATCAAGTTAATGCAATTTCCGACTTTGATGCCTATTCCATGCCACGCATCTATGACCCAATTGATAAACTAGGAGCCGCCACCTTTCTATCCACCCTAGACTTAAAGTGGTACTGGCAGGTCCCAGTATATGGGCCAGATAAAGAAAAAGACAGCGTTTTCAATGCATCTAGGACTGTTTCAATTGAAAGTCCTCCCTTTCGGCTTACATGGCGCACCAGCCACTTTCCAACGCCTAATGGATAAAATCTTACGACCATATCCTGATTTTTCTGGAGCTTATATGGACGATATAGTCAAACCTGGCAAGACAACCTTTTCCATCTTCATACTATTATGAGAGTCCTCAGTGAGGCTGGCCCAACTGCTAATCCATCCAAATGCACACTGGCTCAGTCAGCCATAAAATATCTTGGCTTCTTTGTAGGGAATGGAAACGTACAGCCCCAACATGAGAAAGTGAGAGCCGTCCTAGATACACCCAACCCCAAGACAAAAAGGGATCTTAGAGCCTTTCTAGGGTTAATAGGATATTACTGTAGGTTTATCCCAAATTATTCGGACAAAACAGCTATGCTGACAGATAAAATCAATAACGCTGAACCGCAGAAACTTCATTGGACCGGCGAGGTCGATATATGTTATAACACCTTAAAGCAAACTCTGTGCAGGAACCCGATCCTGAGGCTACTAGATTCCTGTAGAGATTTTATATTGCAGACGGACGCCTCCTGTACAGGGCTAGGAGTAGGCCTACCTCAACTTTGCAACAGATTAGAACATCCCATCTTATTTACCAGTCGCAAGATCTTCCCACATGAAAAGAATTACTCTGTGCTGGAATTAGAGGCCCTGGCCATCAAGGGGGCTAGTATCCACTAGGGATGTAACGGTATTACGGTATACCGTTAAAGATACCGTGAACCACTTAATTGAACAATAATAACCGTCACATTGTTTATACCGGTATACCGTTCATACCGTTAAGTGTGCTTTTCAATCTGATTTGGAAAGGCTGCAGTAAGCAAGTGCTGTGCAGTCTTGGTCTTGCAGTCTTGGTCTTGCAGTGTTGGATGTGCCGTCTGCCAAGTAGTTTCAGTTGGAGCAATTTTTAAATGCCATTCCATAAACCACACGTGCCTGACACAAAATCAATAGGTTAGCAATAGGAAGAATAAATACAGTGCCAAGAAGGAAAAGGGTTTATTTTGGGTTGGCGGCTTTGAGGTTTATATATTTATAATGGATAAAGTTTTCTAAACATATGACAATGGGGGATTTCCCTGGTTCCATCATTGAATTTACATATAATAAGTCACACTGCGAAATTTACTCATCTCTGTGGGTATTCCCTGCTGCCATACCAAGGTGTAACATGTCCGTGATTACTGAACACCAATTGGCCCGCAAGTAAACTAAAGGCTGTAACGTAAAGAGAGAGTGCGTGTTTGTGTGTATGCGCACAAGCGTATACTACCATCAGACTCCATTGATCTGTGGCATGCAGGTTATCAAAATGGCAACATGTTCACCAGGAGCCAGCGGGGGGGCTAAAAGCCTAAATGACCACTTAAGAAAAGCCATTCAGTTTGCTTTGCCAGTCGCAGCAGGGCTCCCCCCGCCCCTCCTCCTCTCCACACATGTGTGAGTTTGGTGGAAGCAAGGGGTGGCATTTCAGTGGAAAGTATATTGAAAAGCCCAATTCTGGCTCTGGGTGCCTGGTTTTGTTTGTGATGATAAATCTGACAATGTATGACCTTTTAGAAAATATGGGTTAAGATTAGTTAACTCCACCTGCTATACCGCGATAACCATGATATACCGTCATTTGGCAAGAAGGTTATTGTACCGTCATAAAACTAATACCGTGACACCCCTAGTATCCACCTTAGATAATACCTCCTAGGAAGAAAGTTCACCCTAGTCACAGAACATTCTCCCCTAGTTTGGATTAGTCAAAGCAAGACTCCAACCCACGTGTCATGCAATGGTTTCTAAACCTTCAGCCCTACTGCTAGACAGTGGAACACCAGAAAGGTAAAGACCAGGGGAATGTAAATTTCCTGTCCCGGTTCCCCTGTGAAGCAGTTGCGGCTACATTGCATGGAGGAAGGGTATGTGCAAAACCTGAAGGTGTCTCACCCGCTATTCCCCGGAGATCTGTCATTCAGGTGGCCAGGACACGCCCATCACTATTGGATCCAGTTCCTGGGGGTGGGCCAGTGGGTGAGGGTCACCTGTATGGGGGGTCTTGGAGGAGTGGAAGTAGGACACCAAAGGGTGAGATGCGGTATCCCCTTCCTTGCGACACCTATTCCCCATCCTACCGCGTAGGATATTTAGAAGCTCCCCCACCCCTTTTCCAACACAAACACTATCTTACACAATGGACTAACACCAGAGCCTTTTACCTGACATGTCCCAACACAAGGGTCTGGCAGGCAATGGAGAGTAACCACACACACCTGACAGCCCTTCACCTTCCAAGAGGGATAAAAGGCAGGAGCACGAGAGCACACTACGTGCAAGGCCAACCGCACAAGGGGGCAGCTATTCTAGGACGGCAGTTCAAATGGAGAAGGAAAGCAAGGAGACCCGAAAGGACGACAAGGAGGGAAATGCCCTTGTCCTTTTCAACTCAAAGCCGTGAAGCCTCCGTGAAAGGAATGATAAGACCGCGAACGACAGCTGGTGTGTGGTATGAAAGATGTCAGTGGTGCACAAGGCACTCCTGCACTGATAACCAAGAAGGAGAGATGTGCCTGCTACCGTGGTATCGTCCTTGACTCCAGACAAGAAACGCCCAGGAGTTCAACACAGCCGGTGAGTCGGAGGGAGCCGATAGTAAGCCGAGCTGTGATGAACCGAAGGTTGCAATCGGCAATATATTGTGAACACAAGGACTTGTGAACAAAGAACTTATGTTTGTTTGAACTTTTGGTAAAGCCCAGTGAAGGGCCAGCTGCAGAGGGGTCAGGTGACGCAGGAGTGTTCATTTGAAGGACTCTGGCTGGCCCCGTTGTTGAGAGTAGAAGTACCAGGAGGCCCTAGGAGAGGCCGACGTGAGGTGTCAGAGTGGTCCTACATGGGTCACATCAAATTCCTTGTACAATTGTTAGCTTTCTCTTGGCAACGAGTCAGAGACTAAGGGAAGGGACCCCCCCCCCCACTTTCTGATGACACTGTGAACATTGTGTTAGAATGGCAAATGTGCACCCGGCTGAGGGAGGCCAAGGGGAAAACTAACGAGAGTGAATCCTATACTGTGATAAAGTAAGTTGAACTGTGTATGTGGCAAATGTGAACCCGGCTGAGGGATGCCTGCGAATCGGGGTGAAGCATAAAGTACCTGAGAACATTGTGTTGACAGGAGTGAACTCGACCCGAGGGTTGTCCACGGTGAATGATTGTTGAACTTGTGATTGAAATGCCGTAGTGAACCCGACAGAGGGAGGCCAACACAGAGAAGGATTGAAGCCCGGCAGAGGGGGATCCTAAGGCGAAGGGTAATCGCCCAATGTGGAAGATTTATTGAAGGAACTTTGTTTGGTTTAGCGCTTCAGATCCTCTGAGACAAGAGACTTTGTGTAAAAGAGACTTGGCCACAGAAGGCCCTGATATTCGGAAACGAACTGCAAACTTGTGCTGGCGAGGCCCAGGAGTGTGCTGTGCTCAGACGTCCCGCCTTGTCCCGTGCTACAAAACATGGGGAAGGGAGACCCCCAGCAATACCATCCTGACTTATTATTTCATGAAAACCTCTTTCTTTTCTGGTGAACATTATCCCACACTATTTAGTAACTTAGCGATAAGAATTGGCAATAGGTTTCTCTTAGTATAGGCCCTTTTCATTTAACAAGACGCCACCAGGACTACCTTATTGTTATTTGATGGTCGTAGCTTGCTCCAATCTTAGATTTAGGGTAGGTAAGGCGTTTTTCTCCCCCATGTATACAGTTTAATAAACACCCTGGAACTCTGATCACTTGTGTCTGTCTTTACTGTTGCCACCATAAGTTCCGTCCAGGAGGCCCCGACAACGTCAAGGCCTACGTGTCCTGAAGGTAAGTGTGAAATGGGGAAAGTTAGTCAGGTTTTGAGGCCCCGTCCTGCAGGAGAGAAGTCCTCATCACAAGCCATTGATCCCAATTTTCTCAGGGACTGCCCCTCGCCTAAGATTTAAAAAAATGGACTCAAGAATATGGTTTTGTGAACAAGCACCGGAACGCGCAATTTGGATGATTTTTTGTCACGTCACCCGAGGGCTGCCACCCAGAAGAAGTACAGACTAGTGGACTGCCTGGAGGAACATGTACTTCTGTTTACTTCCAATCACATGCCTAATGCCCCAACGCTTGAGGAAGTACACACTGCCTCCCTACGGGATGAATTCTTTGGCACCATCAAAGATGCTCTCCGGTCCGGGCGCTGGAAGATCTCCCTGCATGAGCAGCAGCACAGGACGGAATCTGCCCGTCAGAGATTGCTGAGTCGGTTTAGGCGATGGGAAGAACTGTCCCTCTCCACAGATGGATTGCTACTCCAAGGCTCTCGGTTAGAGATCCTAGCAGAATCGGCTGACGAGGTGGTACGGCTTGTGCACATCAGGCACCAAGGTCATGCCTGAGAGGGAAAGTGTGGTACCCAGGGTTGGAACCCGTAGTGGAGACATTTGTGTCCAGATGCATCCCATGCAGGTGTCGCCAGGCCCACGGCTCCCATCATATCGATGCCCAGCGGCAAACATCAGTGGGAGCAAGCGAGTGCCGATTTCTGGTCCCTCCTGGATAGAAGATACAGCCTAGTCATCGTGGACGAGTACTCTCACTACCAGGAGGTGGAGATTGTCGAATCGGCAGCAGTAGCTGTCATTCCGGTTCCATGTGATAATGTCCCCGCAAAAATGTCGCCTAGCAAAAAACGTACAAAAAAAAAAAAAAAAAGGCATTTTTTTCTGCAGGGACATTATCACATTGAACATGCGGGGGACACCCCTGCAATGCCCAAAACCTTTTTTTCATGGATAGCGGAGGACATCCCCTCAACCCCTACTCTCCTTGAACCCATACATATGCTCACCATATATAATGTCGCCACAAACTTTTCCCGGTGATATTATGCATGGATTTGCCTGAGCAAGGACAAGGATGCTGGGCTGTTGATGTTTGTTGTTGAGGAAGTTGGGAAAGTTACTCAGGGAAGGGACTTGCCTGCAAACATGATAAGAAAGAGGGGTTGCATTGTAAATTGGATGGGTTCATCACGGGAGGCGCAGAGAGAGCCTGTGGTTATATTAAGTCCGGGCACAGGTGACCGGCCGAACGGAAATATAAGATTATGGCCGGAACCGTGAATGTACTTACCTGGAATATGAGAGGACTGAATGCTCACGTGAAAAGGAACAAGATTGATATTGCACTGTTGCAGGAAACTCACCTCACAGCTGATAATCAAATACTGTTAGCAAATAAATAGAGGGGAAAGGTATTTGGCTCTCCATATTCAGCTTACGCCAGAGGGCTCCTAATTTGGATAGCGCCCACAGTGCCCTTTGAGGTCACCCATATAAAAACTGATAATGACGGTAGGATGGTGGTGGTCCAGGGCCTCCTTGAACATGTGGAAATTCGTCTGGTTAACACGTATGCCACCAATCAGAATGCAGCCACGTTCTTCAGATCACTATACCACCAGCTTAGCCCTTACAGAGATGGTATCATCATATGGGGGCCTGTGGGGGAATTTCAATTGCCCATTGAAAAAATCCTTGGATAGATCAGATGTTAAATATAGTAAACAGGCCCCACTGGCTAGGACACTACAAATGCTTTTAGATGCATTTGCTCTGGTGGACGTGTGGAGAGTACTCCATGCGGATACCAAACACTATTTTTCGCTACTCGGCACTGCACAATGTGCACACACAAATAGGGTATTTTTTTGTGGGACGAGAAACAGCACATCTAATTACGATGGCACAGTACAAAGGGAAGGTCTTATCTGATCATGCTGCGCTCGGCCTGCAGTGGCAATATGCACTCCCTAGACCCCCAATACCCACATGGAGACGACGAGTGAATCACTGAAAGACACCCCATTCCGTGACAGCGTAAGAGAGAGCATTTTAGATTACGTCTGGCACAACGTAGGAAGCGTGTCTACCGCAGGAGCCCTTTGGAAAGCGTTAAAGGTAGTAATCAGCGGAGCAGCTATTGGTGGGTAATGCAGCATTTAGGCGACCATCACCAAAGAACCGGCCTCTGCGGAGGAAAAGCTGAGGATAGAGGACCAGTCCCAGGAGAAGCTATCGGGAGGGAACGCAAAGGTAATAGCGCTTAAACAGACATGCATGGAGTGTTGGGAGAGGTTGGGGAGATACAGCTATACTAAATATGTGGAGAGGCACCACAAGGAGGGGGACAAACCTGGCCGGTTATTAGCATGGCTATACCCTATCCACACGATAAGCACAAGACACAGGGACTTATGTCATACTCAATCTGGGTACTTTCCAAGAATTTTATAAAACTCTACCAGGAGGGACCCTTGATATCGAGGGCTTATTTAGAGGAAGTGTTAGGAGAGATAGTTCTCCCCCAGCTAAGCAGGAAGCAAGAGACATCCTTGAGGAACTGCTCACCCATGATGACATACTAGGTACGATTACAGCATTGCCGACAGGAAAAGCTCCTGGATCGGACAGCCTGCCTAGCGAATTTTGATAAGGCATATGCTCAGGAGCTGGCCCCACACTTGCTTACACCTTCAAGGACTTGTACGAGGTAGGTATCCTCCCCCTAAGCCTAAGGTAATCTACCATTATACCTCTTCTTAGACCCCACAAAACTCCACGGAATGTAGCTCATATAGACCCCTCTCGAAGCTTAACCAAGATAATAAGATATTGACAGCTATACTTGCAAATAAATTTAAAAAAAGGTGTTACATACCCTGGTACATCCAGACCAAACGGGCCATGGGCCAGGCCGTAGCATTGCATGGAATTTGAGGAGGTTACACCACATGATAGATAGCACAGCATCCTGGGAGTTTCTGTGCGCCATAGCCACCCTAGACGCAGTGAAGGCGTTCAACTCGGTACAATGGGACTGGCTATATGCAATTCTGCGTAGGTTTGGCTTTGGGCAATCGTATATCAAGTGGGTCCAGCTGGTATACACAAGACTGATGGCAAGGGTGAAGATGGCCAATGCATCTCTGTAGCTTGGGAATTGGAAAAAGGGACGAGGCAGGGTTGCCCGCTATCCCCGCTGCTGTATGTCCTAGCCATGGAACCTATAAAACACAGTACCTCAGGGCTGAATTTATTGAGGCAGGAATAGGGATAGATGGAACCAGACATATAAATGTACATGGATGATACATTGTTATATATACAGAATCCCGAAGACAATCTAGAGCTGTTGCTTGAGGCCTTGGCATCGTTTGCGAAACTGTCAAGGATTGCAATTAGCACAGTCAGGTTAGCACTGTTTCCACTTGCAGGACTGCGTAGGATAGAACAAAGGGGTCTGCCGGTCCTCGCTCTGCAATGGAAAACAATTACGTTTAGGTAGCTAGGGGTGAATGTATACCATGATCCAGCGAAGGAACATACACATACGGTTAAAGCATTAGAAGGTATCAGAAACGCAATTAAATTTTGGGCTAGGCTACCCCCAGTCAATGATGAGAAGGGCGGTCCTACTGAAAAAGGTGGTACAGCCCAGGTTACTGCACTTCTTTGTAAATGTCCCGTTACACATACCCAGATCATTTTTCAAGACACCCAATAGCATCTGTAGAGGTTTTGTGTGGTCAAATGGGAGGAATAGGATAGCGCCATTGACACTACAGGGGCCATATGAGGAAGTAGGCATCAGGACACCACATTTTGAATTGTACAACACAGCTGGGCAGCTACAATTTGTGGTGGACTCGTTCACTGAAATCCAACTCGGAGTACATTGATGCTGCAGCCCAGCGGGGCATGCTATTACATGAAGGCGGCCCTAGCATAGCGAACTGCAGTAGAAGCATTCCATTGTAGACACCCTGTATGATCTGTTGGAGGATGGGCACACCATATCATGAATATATGAGTTCCTACTGACGAATAGGCCTCCCTCCCCACTGGTATTACAGAGCAAATGGGAAGACCACCTAGGAGATCCCTTCACAGATGTACATTGGAGGGAGGTACTGAGATACCATAAGAGGGTGTCACAAAATTCGAGACTGCAACTCATACAACTGCTAATTACACACAGGGCATACATGACGCCACAGAGGATCTCTAAATTCCCGGGCACGGGGGCGCAGGTGTGCCCCAGATGCAAAGCGGTAGAGGCGGGGATACTACATATGTTCTGGGCCTGTCCAGTGGTGGGACGATATTGGCAGGAGGTGGTGGGTAGTTTGTATAAGGAAGGGGTGCAACTGGATGTCAGCTCACCGAGGCATGCCTGTTGGGCCGCTTTCTACATCCTAAAAAAGAGAAAAGATCAGTAAAATAGACCTGGCGTACATCCTTGCCAAACGCAGGATCACCATGGCATGGAAATCCCCTAAGGTACCCGATATAGAGGAATGGTGGCGAGACCTGAAGAAGTGGGCATTAGCTGAAACTGAGGTATGGAGGGAGGCAACGGGGGGGGCCACAGGGTAGGGATTGCAATGGGAGTTAAGGAATGGCAAGCCTTAGTAGAAACCTTGTACACTGGGGAGGCTACGAACGATGGGGAGACAGATGGTTCACATTGATAGGAATGGCGGTTCCACTTATGCAAGTGACTTAAGGGGAGTGGAATAGTGGTTTGCAGGCAGACGGCGGTGTGGGCGTTGGGGTGGGGAGTTGGGTTAGATGTTAGAATGTTATGCTGTGGCTATTGTGCGCACTGCAGATGACAGTGTTATGAATGATTCATTATTGCATCATAAAACTAATAGAAATAGTTATAAAAAATATGTCTTTTAAAAAGAAAGTGTATGGCGACCATATGTATGGGGATAATATTACTGGATACCGTTAATCCGAAGCTGCACAAGATATTCACAATACATGGCCTGCCAGCCACTTGAAGATCTGACAACAGGGCCCCATTTCAGGGATCGGAGAAGAAATTACTTTTGGAGAGGCTAGACGTTCAACATACGAGAATTAATCCATGCTGGCCTCAGGCGAACAGGGACACAGAGGTACATGAGGAACCTGAACAAGACCTTGCACATTGCCGAAAGGAACAGAAACACACCGAAAGAGCCATATACCAGTGTGTGAGGGACTATCAATCGTCGCTCCATGCCTCAACAGATGTCACTCTAGCGATGGCTTTGATGGGGAGACCCCCACGTACACCGATACCCATGGTCCCTCAGTGGCAGCTGACAAATCTGGACAACAAAGCTTACCTGGCCAAGAGGCGACAAATAAATGAAGACGAGAGCAGGGGTAAAGGTGCCTTGACGCCCACACTGGAGGTGGGAGTGTTAGTACTTATATGGGAGGAACCTAAGGGCGTCCTCACTTCTTTTTCCCCAGAATTCTCTTCTCAGGTGACCAGGGAAAGGCCATCGCCTTTGGATCCCGACCCTGGGGTAGATATGTGAGAGAGGATCACCTGGGTGCAGGGAACTTGGGGAACGGGGAGAAAACCTCCTTAGGCGAGACACGGTATCCCCACTTTCCCTTTCATAATGAGCCCTCTATCCCTAAAGCCTTTGTGGGATATTGTCATCCCCTTAACTTCTCCTCCATTTAATCTGTTCGCCAGAAAAAAACATCTTAGTACTGGGCCGAGGAAGAGACCAACTAGGAGGACACATCCAGTGAGAAACCTGAGGGTATTCTCACTCCTAAACCCCTTGGATCCTCTGCGCAGGTGGACAGGGAAAGGCCATCGTTATTGGATCCTGACCCTCTGGGCGAATCACCTGGGTAGAGGGCCTTGGGGAATGGAAGCGAGGTACCTGTAGGCGAGACATGGTATTCCCTCTTTTACTTTTAAGAGCCAACCCAACCCTTCCCCACCATTCAAGGGCTGTTATAAGCCAGTTCCCCTCATTTCTCCCCAATTGACTTTTGGCAGTACTGGGACGAAGAAGAGGCATCCAAGAGCAATGAAGACTATGCTATTTTTTCCACTCTGGTAATGGGACGAGGAAGATGCCTGTAGGAGCTGTGCGTGTCAGGCAAACTTAATTGGAGCACATCTGTACCCTGTTGGAGGGCTGCAGGTGTATAATGGGAGAAGTAGCAACACAGAGAGAGGGAGTCTAAGGAGAGAGAGCACAAGTAGCAAGGAGGCCGATGCGAACAGTGGGGAATCAAATGGGAGCAGGACACAGGCGCTTGAATGCACTGAGACAGGTGGTTCATGCAAATCCCCGAAGCTGAATGAGCGAGGTGAAGGGAGGTGGGCAGGAAGGCTGTCTCCTTCCTTTCTGCTCCAGGTGCTCATTCCCCGATGTTGTAGGAGCAACACCGGACTGTCTGAGGCGCAGGGGGTGGAGTCCTGACACTGAATGCAGAAGGCTGTGTGATCCGTGCTGCACCCCGAACTGTCAAAGCGACAGGCGAGTTTAGGGAAAGTAAAACCCAGTGCGCGAGCATGTAAAGTCTGTTAATCAAAAACACATTTTGAAAGTCGCTGGTCCTTTTGTTGTCAATTACCAAACTATTAAGAATCCTTTGTATCGGAGTGGTCAGGTGCATCAAGAAACACATTTTCAAAAGGTCTCCTAACATAAGCGAAGTCAAATTAAGTGAAAGAAACGAATATTAAACAATGGTTAAAGTGAATTTGACTAAAAAATAAATAGGTAATAATTAAATACAAAACTGAAATAAAGCTTTCTAAACCATGAAAAATAAGACATTGTGAATCAAAAAGAGAATGGAATATCAACCCTACATGTGGAGTTTTGAAATGAATACTCAAAGAAAAGAATATAACTTTAAAGAACATTTAAATTGAAGTATGTGGAGTTTTGGAGTGAATGCAACTTCAAAGAATAAAGGAAAACAAAGATGTTGAAACTTGTTTATAGTAGAACTGTAAAATTTTAATAAGAGAAAGTAACATTTATATCAACTTGTGTGAAAGCTACAAAAAGATATTTTCAAGCAGAAATAATTGAATTAAGAACACCAAGTGAATTTCGTTTTTGAATTGTGGTGTTGAACAAATGTAACCGTTGGCAAAGGGAACCCTTGAGATTCAAAACATTTTGTTGGAGTGAGAACAGAATCTCATGGTTCCCTTGTGTTTGAACTGTGGTGCTTGAAGCTTGGGGATGGGTACCCCGAATCATGACTGAGATTATATTACCTTGTGTCCAGAGAAGGTAACTAAGTTGTGGAACTGTTTTATGCTTGGGGAAGGGAGCTGAGAGTAAGCTGTGAGCTGGAAGAAGTTCGGAAATTTAAGTTGAACACTGTTTCTTTTGACTTCCCTACACATTTGTTGGCTGTAGTTGCGAGGGCAAGGATAGGTTTTCGACACAGGCAGACTTTTAAGGTGAACTCTTTGACTCAGACTTTCTTTAGTTTGGTTTAGGTAGGGAAATCCCACCTTAGTATAGGGCAAGTCACGTTTTCAACCATCCTGACATTTACGTTAATAAAGTATTTTATTGTAAACGCTGAATTTGTTGTCTGTGTCCTGTGTGAGAAACCAGAGGTTGTTCTCACGGATAGACCCCGAGGATCTTTGTTCAGGTGACCAGGGCACGGCCATCGCCTTTGGAACCAGACTCTGGGAGTGGACAGTGTGAGAGGATCACCTGAACAAGGGGTCCTTGAGGACTGCCAAAGGAATACCCCCGGGAGAAACACAGTATTCCCCACTTTCCAACACACCCCTACCTGACACCCCCTCAGTCTACATGGGATACACTAAACCAAGTCCCATCCTACCCCAGTACTTTTCCCTAAAGGAAAGGCGAAAGCCTCATGGGAAACCAGAACCCATGTACCCACAACCATATATCTACCTGCCCTGATCTTTCAATACGCTACCGAATTTACCCATAATTAGCAGAAAACACTACGACTTCCCAATCCCCCTTTTTTATACAAACACTGAGACGAAGAAGAGAGGGACTAAGAGGATGAAGATCATTGAGAAGAAATGGAGACACAGAGGACAGACTCTTTCTTTTTAACAACAGACTGTTCTCTTAATAAGGACAGGCAAGGTCAGGCCTCCCTCTACAACCACTCACACCCGATTCTGGTTAACTCTCGCAGAGAGTATAAAAAGGTAGAACATACAGGCACATTCTGATCGAGCTGGGTATACTGGATGGTTTACGGAAGCTAGAGGGAGAGTATTTGAGCTGGAGAGACCCTGAAAGGACTGGAGGAGAGACCACTGCCTGATTGCTGGGCCTGTGAGTACAGTGGAGGCTGCATTGTAGAGAGGGAACTGTACGTCCAGGGAGCCAAACCAGGGGCAGCTGAGGTTACCTGACGGGGCCGACACCAGAGCTCCTCCCCTGGGAAAAGCAGGAAAGCCCAGGCCTTTGAGAGGTAGGCGGCGGGACCTTGACCTCAACTAGGGGTGTCACGGTATTCGTTTAATGACGGTACGATAACCTTCTTGCCAAATGACGGTATATCATGGTTATCGCGGTATAGCAGGTGGAGTTAACTGATCTTAACAAATATTTTCTAAAAGGTCATAAATTGACAGATGTATCATCACAAACAAAACCAGGCACCCAGGGCCAGAATTGGGCTTTTCAACATACTTTCCACTGAAATGCCTTGCTTCCACCAAACACAAACACACATGTGGAGAGGAGGGGGTGGGGTGGAGGCCTGCTGCAACTTGCAAATCAAGCTGAATAGCTTTTCTTAAGTGGTCATTTAGGCTTTTTGCTTCCCCACTGGCTACTGGTGAAGATGAACATGTTGCCATCTTGATAACCTGCATGCCACAGATCAATGGAGGCTGATGGTAGTATACGCTTGTGCACATACACACACACACACACGCACGCACGCACTTTCTCTTTACGTTACAGCCTTTAGTTTACTTGCGGGCCAAAAGGTGTTCAGTAATCACGGACATGTTACCCTTTGGTATGGCAGCAGGGAATACCCACAGAGATGAGTGAATTTCGCAGTTTGACTTATTATATGTAAATTCAATGATAGAACCAGGGAAATCCCCCATTGCCATATGTTTAGAGAACATTATCCATTATAAATATATAAACCCCAAAGCCGCCACCCCAAAGTAAACCCTTTTCCTTCTTGGCACTGTATCTATTCTTCCTATTGCTAACATATTGATTTTGTGTAAGGCACGTGTGGTTTATGGAATGGCATTAAAAACTGCTCCAACTGAAACTACTTGGCAGACGGCACATCCAACAGTGCAAAACCAAGACTGCGCAGCAATTGCTTACTGCAGCCTTTCCAAATCAGATTGAAAAGCACACTTAACGGTATTAACGGTATAAACAATGTGACGGTTATTATTGTTCAATTAAGTGGTTCACGGTATCTTCAACGGTATACCGTTATACCGTTACATCCCTAACCTCAACAAGTATCCCCTTGAGCTCCTGCAGCTCGCAAAATCACCAGAGTACCAAAAAAGGGAGGCTAGCAAAGTGGGAGCAAAATCAGAATGAAGGGTTATGGGACTTGAAGTCCAAAGACATTTTGGAGATAAAAGCTGAGCAAGGTGGAACACACGCAAGAGCATAACTTCCAGGGCAAAGGCGAACCTACTGGAGCAGAGCGATAGATCGAGCGACGAGAGCAAAGGCTAGAGAACCCCAGGAGTTCCCTGCAGGAGGTCGTGGTCTCCAAAAGGCAGTGAAAGACATGTGGAGAAGGCCAAATCCCATACAAGAAGGCTGCATTGTGTTTCAAGGACGCCAGCGACCCTCCCGGGTGAATGGCAGAGTTGGGGAGGCGAGACCAAGCCTGTGGTATTAATTTGACTTGTGAAACTGCTAAAGACAAGAAAAGAATGCACACAGCCAGTTAGTTGGCAAACAACATGAAAGACCATTGTGCGTTAAGGAAAGATTGAAGTTGAAACAATATATCGCACAATTGAAGGCTGCACGTGGGTGGATGAGATGCGAAGGAAGGCAGACCTGTGATGAACTTTGAATTACTGATCGCTATGAAACCAGCAATACTGAGTAGCGGAGTGGTCGGCGAAAGGAAGTAGCCCACTCGAAAGTCTCTGTGAAAGGTGAAATGTTTTTGTTACGAGGTGATAAAGTGAATGAATTATAAAAAGCGAGGTGATCAAAAGTAAACTCGGGAAAAATGAGAGGGTAGGGGGGGTAAAAAGGTGAACATTGAACTTTTGTGCTTACGATATCCAACTCCCCAGATCAAGAGACACTGGGGCAAATAACACAAGTGTGTGAGCTGAAAGGAAAGTCAAAGTGGTCCTGCGGAGATGTATAGTAAAAGCCACGCACATTCGAAAGTCTTCGACATCAGGAAAAGATCCAAGTCTGACTGAGGGAGACCGGAAGTGTGATACTAAGCTTGGGGAAGGTAATCCCCAAAAGTCTTGTGTTTGAAAGGTCCGAACCCGACTGAGGGAGACCGGCGTGAACTTTTGGCTGAACTGATGGGCCTCGATCCACGTTTTTGAACTGCCTTGTTTTGAGAACCTGAGTGAGAACCTGGGCCAGACCGAGTCATCCTGTCATCCTGTCAACGTAGGAAGGAGAACTGACTCATTCACATTTATTCTTTATATTCTAACACTGATTTTCCTTTGCAAATATATTCTCCTTTACACACCGTTTGTACAAGAGGTATGGAAGGCATTAGGTCTTGCAAGTGTAGGCCATTTTGATTTGATGGACTCAACTAGGAATGTTTTATTTATTATTTGATGGTCAAGCGTGCTCTCATCCTAGACGTAGGGCAAGATAGGCATTCTTGCAACCCTTTGAGAACAATAAAGGTTTTCCAAACATATCTTTTATGTCTGTCTTGCTTTTGATCCCACGGGTTCCTCACACCTGCTTGATGATGCCTTTACAATCCTAATTTCATGAACACACACACATATCCATATCAGAGACCAAACCGAGGTGAAAGGGCTTCTATTATTAAATAAAACAATTCCAAACAACACTCTGGTACAGAGACTAGGAAGGCATTCCAGAGGAGCAACCAGGCATGTCTGTATAATGGAGTCCTCCAAAGTCCGGCAAGAGAACTCAACGACCTACAACTGGGGTCACTTAACACACCTGATTGATATAAAAATGCCTGCTGTTCTGAAGGACGACGAATGGGCTGGAGGAAAGCAAGCTGAAGACCCAGGAGGCTGGAGAAGTGCTGTGCAGGAGAGGTGGACGCAGTGATAGGCTGTGCGAGGGTCCGGAGGTCCTGCCATCCGCCGAAGACGGTCTGGTTTGGAGAAGTAGTGGAGCTCCCCAGGACTGCAGCTACGGCCAAGAGAAGCCAGGAAAGCGGCAGTAAGCGCGGTGCAGACTGCAAGACAAAGGCTGAGTGGGGGGGAAAGCAGCAGAAGCCTGGAGAAGCCTGCTGCAAATGATGCCAGGAGGAAGAACACTGCTGTCTGTGCCCGGTGAGTGTAGAGCTAATATACACTCTGACCGGGGCACTCCAATAAAATTTAGCAAAGTCCTTTGAAGCTGCTGAGTGAACGGCAACATGAATAAAAGTACAATGAAATGCTGGAACAAGTATTATTGAAATAGCGAATGAAGTGCAAACGATTGAAGGCACTTGGTGAATACTGCATAGATAGAAAAAATATTGAAAGCAATTGTGAATACCGCACTGAGGAAAAGGTATTGAAAACACTTGTGTCAAGTAAATTGAATGCTCATGAATAGAGCAAAAACAAAGTACTGCATGAAGCAAGAGTCAAGGAGGACAGTGTGTGAAACAAGTAAAAAAAGTCAAGAGAGTACTAAGGAGTATGAAATGGCCCAAAGTCAAGAGGAGCCCAGGCATGGCAAACAGAGAGAAACAGAGAAAATAGTGTTGGCAAGAACCAGAATTGTGTTGGCAAGAGCCAGAGAAATACAACCTCTTTAATTCACTACTTGAGCAGCAAAGCACAAAGTTTAATTTCGTTGAAAAAGACAGTCTCTTGCCCATGAAACTTGACTGCTCTGACAATGTCTCTCACATGACACAGTCCACCAATCAAGGCTCGGTCCACCACATAAACTATGTCCGTCCTTCCTCTTCTTCCTCTTTCTCTTTCTTTGCATGCTCGAGCAGCAGATAAGTACTTTCTAATTTCAATTGTTTGATGCAAGTGTTATTCTTGGTGTTACTCAGTTCAGGCTAAGAGTGCTTTTCATTAGATATAAGCGAGTTTGTGGCACAGCGTTCTGAGCGTTCAGTTCTTACGAGTCGCCATGCGGTGTAGCAGTGAAAAGCAGCAGTTGGGATCAGCCGGGGTGGAAGTGAGGCCTTGGTGTGCCAGGACCTTCCCACGAAGTTCCAAGCGCCCGTGTCTCATTCCCTCCACAGTAGGATTACCAGAGTGTGTCTTGGTTTCCCCACCCCCGTCTCACAGAGAATGAAATAGATCCCTCAGCGCTTCCCGGCTCACGTGGCAACCTAGTCATGATTTACTGTGCTTCCAAGCCCGCTGGAGACAGCGCACCAGGCTCCACCTGCTGGCTACAAATAGGGGCAGCGCAATATGGACAGAGTGCGCCACCTGCTTGCTATCCAGCGATTTAGAATTGAGAATTGCAATACCACATCTGACGGGTCCAGGCAACCTGGTGTGTTAAGAGACTAGATGGTGACTGTGAGCGGCAGCAATACACCCACAGGAGTTCTTTTGCATGCTCATATTGGGAACGTCCGTGAGAAGCAGCCCTATCATGGCATATATGGGCGGATCTTCCTCAGATCCAGAGTTAGCTGGAGAGGGCTCTTCCAGGCCAAGCTGGTTGCCCGAATAGCAGCAATTGCTACAGAAGGGGGTTTGGGCAGGGCTGGCGCCTCTGTCTGGCAAGTCAGACTTCATCAGCGACTGGCTCTCATTCTCACGAGGCCCCAAGGCATTTCGGCCCACGCAGAGAAAAGAGCATGCAGGGGGAGAGCCCATCATGAGATACAAGCCATTACCCGCCCCCCGTCTCACCTCCCAAGTGCAGACATAAGAGCTAACGCTGCTGCAGTCCAAACATTGTGCATGGCGCGAGGACGTACCCTCGACCCCGCAGGGGGACCAACAGGGCGACGAAACCAGCAATACATAATGAATACACGGGCGATGAAGAATCAGTGGTGTCAGCTCGGAAGACAGCACACAGCAGTGGGAAAAGCCTCGCAAAAGAGACAAGAGCACAGCAGAGCAATTGGAGCTAGGGAGTTTGACCACAACGTTTTGGTGCATCCCAGATCATCTGAGTGGGAGCCTCCGGCCAAGTTAGCGGCATTCTGGGTAAACACCCCAAGGCACAGCTCAGTCAGGAAGTACGCAACAAACTATGGGCAGAGTGTCCCAGGCCTCTCCTGCCAGACAAGGCAGCCACCACCCCTGTGATTGACTCTAAAATGCTTACCTTTATGGTGAAATACACCAAGGATATCCCAAAGGGAATCGATAGATCATGGACCGCCTGCCAGGACAAGCTCCTGGATGTCACAAGACGCTTAGCAGAAATCATGAAGATGGCGGAGGAGGCCAAGGAGTAAGCCACATCGATCGATCCGCAGGTTGGGCACAATGAGTGGCTTGTCTCGTTGGCAATGCTAGCTGCGCCATTGCTGTGGAAAGACGCAGATCTATCCTGGTAAAAATGTATCGGAAGCTAGGGAAGCTGACGCCTTTAGAGGCCGTAACCGTGACAAAAGGCTACATTTTTGGGGACGCTTTTGTCGAAGATATGGTGAAATTCGTTCATATATTTGCAGCCCTTGACAAGGCTCACGCTTCTCTCAAGAGGGTCTTCATGTCCAGAGTTTTTGGGCAAGCTGGCAGAGACCGCTCTGGCGGCCAAGGGAGTGGTTAGAGGCCTTTTTACAGAGGATTCTGTTGTCACCAGGAATCTGAAAAACCTAATCCTTTCTTCCCCGCCCCGGGGAAGAAGCAGAGGTCAAGGATGGAGAGGTACCAGCGGTACTCCTGCACCCACATCAGGCGAGAGCACACACCCCCATAGAAAACGCAAGCACTGCATTGCCAGCGTTAGGCAGAAGATTATCCATGCGCTTAGGGAAGTGGCAAGAGATTACTAGAGACGCCTGGGTCTTGTCCACAGTACAAGGGTTTCAGCTAGAGCACTTTGAGGAACCCAGCCAACTTGCTCCGCCCCAGCCTCTAGCCCTCTTGGAGCATGACCGGATTCTAATAGGGGAAGAGATAGCCAAGCTTCTAATAAAAGGAGGGATTAGTCAGGTCACAGATGGGCCAGAAGGTTTCATGAGCAACCTTTTCCTGGTGAAAATAAAGGAAAAGGTCAGGCTGTTTATAACCCTCCAAGACGTCAACACATTCCTGATTTACAGGCATTTCAAGATAGAAGGAATCCATCTTTTATGTGACATCCTTCAAGAAGGGGATTTGCTAGCATGCATAGACTTCAGGAGCACCTATTCAGTGATCCCCATTTACGAAACTCACCGATGCTTCGTACAGTTTAGCTGGGAAGGCCGGAGGCCGTTGCTCATCTGTCTGCTGGCTGGCCTGTCCTCAGCCCTGTGGTGCTTCACCGTTCTGTAACTGCTCGGCAGTCTGCTGAACCACTGCTGCCTTCTCGGTAAGCTTTGTTGTTCCATTTTTTAAACTTTGCTGTTTTTCTCTTTTTCTTGTTCAGCCACAGTGTCCCCTTTTCTGGCCATTCCTCCACAATTTTTTCAGAAAATGCCAGTTACAAGGGCTAATATCACAAATAACGTGATTAACAATATGGATTCACCTATCAGGGATGTTTTCAGCATGTTGCCCCATCCCAACACCTCTGCCTCTTTAGGCAGAATGAAATCTTGCTACAATCCACATTCCCTATCCCCCATGGGAGCAGTAGTCGCATATCAGAAGTCCTGGCATTAAGCGCCAAAAGGAAACAAAGACTCCAGAAAAATGCCCTCGTCCCCACCAGCAAAGCCACTAAGAGTGACACTATTAAAGTTGATGATGCTTCAACGGGGCCCTCTTCCCCCCATGCATGCGCAGTGGCTGAATATGGAGATTCCCCCCCATGCTGCTCATGTGAGGGCTAACAAGGACTTTTCAGAGGGTGGTGCCCTCGACATGCCTGAAGGTTATAAGCCCATACAGGTCCTGTCAACTCCCGTAAAGGGGACTGGCGATCAAAATACTCCAGGAAACTGGTTGCTTCTCAAGGAGCACTTTATGCGGGATCTTGATGCATGCCCTAATGCTGAAGACCTCCGTGCATGGGTTGCTTCCCTGGCTCTTAAAACCTCTATGTTGTAACCACCAAGCATGGACAAATGTTGCCAATCTGAGCCTATGGGCGCAGAAAAGTCTTGCCAAACCTTGGATACTAAGAATTGGGTTCATCAAGGCTGCCAAACTTGTCCTAAAAGAGCCTGCTTACAAAGGAGTGTATCCTCAAGCGCCTGCAGCGGAGTCTACTCCTGGTGCAGTTAATCTTTCGTCTTGTGGAAACCCCTTGCTTATGAAACCGGATACCCTACCTGATCCTTCCCTCCTAAAGGATATTCCCCGTAGGGTGTCCCATATGGCACAAATAGCTGACCCTAGCCTAATTAGTTTTGTTATGGATCCTAGAAACTTCATTATTACTAATGTTGATAAGCCTACGGTCTATGAATCCAGGGAGGCGCTTAAAACATAATTCTAGCTTGGCTCAACCAAAAAGTGGGCCGAAACTGTCAGAACTCAAGACCTGAGAGTCCTTCGGAAGATACAGATTGATGACTGGTGCTCCCTTGATAACACAGATTGCATTGTTGTTGGATGTGGACTTAGCAGCCTACCCTTGTTTTTGAACAAAAACTCTCATTTGCAGAATATATGTCCTAATTTGCCAAACTAAGAATTATTATGAATTGATCTTTTTCCTGATATGTATGCATTTGTAGTGTTCTTCTTTCCTGATGTTTTACCACATGCTTGATTATGCTATGTAGCTCTATGTTATGTTTGTATTCTTTCTTGTTTTTTGTGAGCGCACTGAGGCCTGGGGGAGTGTTGCGCTATCTAAGAAATAAACCAAATCAAACCAAGGTGTTGAAACCAGTGGTGACAGAATTATAGCAATTTACTTAGACGATATATGTCATATGTTGCAGGACGCCAAACATTTGCGGGAGCAAGTGGCGGAGACGACAGCGCTACTAGAAGATCTAGGCTTCCTAGTAAACTGGGTATTTATGTGGTGGACAGAGCCACGATTGGTGAGCTGTGCCATGTGAGAGACATTGTCAGAGCAGTCAAGTTTCATTGGGAACAGACTGTCTTTCATAGAAATATAAAGTTCTTTGATGTCACCAAAATGAAACTTTGTGGTTTGCTGCTCAAGTAGGGAATTAAAGAGTAAAGCATAATAATACTTCGCCCCTGTGTCCTTAATAGAGTTATTACTTTCTAAAACATTAGCATGGAAAATCTGATTTGGGCAAAAGTGTGTGGAACATCAAATCAACATTATCACATGGACGTATGCGCTTAGCTGAGCTCTCAAAATAGTTTCACTCAGTGGGCCACACACAAAAATTGATATGTCACCAGTGGCGTCGCTAGGGTGGGGCCAGGACCCTCCTCTGAAATCCCATGCCCCCCTTTGTACTTTGTGGCCCCCTCTACAGTAGCATACTGAGCAGGGAGGCAAAGCTGCCCCCTTCCCCGAGGCTCTTTTGAGAGCCAGACCGGGATATTTGTCAGTGGGACACCTCTCCCGTTAGGCACCTCAATGAGGGTGCCCAACGGGAAAGGTGTCCCGATGGCAGAACAATGTGTGCTGACCAATTCCTGCTCAGCATGCTCATTGTCCTGGCAGCAGGGCACCTTACCCTTTCTGAACGGGAGAGGTGTTCCGCTGCCAAGACAATGTCCCAAGGAGCTCCGGGCAGAAGAGGGGCTCTCACGTTGCTCTGTGTCAACAGAGCATTTCAATGTGATCCATTAGCCACTGATGGGAGGGAGTGATCATAAGTGAGAAGTTTGCATAATGTTGCATGCTTTATAAAAATTACTATGGCTTTAAAACCCAATGGGGATTTATAAGGCTCAAAGTAATCTGCATGATGCTATTGCTTCTTTGCATGCAGGATGGTGAGAATTAAACTGAAGCCATACTCTTATTGCTCAACATATTTCTATGGCAATGTATATAGTATATTGTTAATTTACTATGAAAGGATAGTTTATTATGTAATGTGGTTTGCTTCCAAGGCATTGCTATAAATGAAGTATTATTTAAGCACATGAAATGCAAAGCAAAACAAAACCTTAATAAATATCTCCATCCACTAAACCTGGTAAGATGTGCTCAGTTGCTTAAAATTGTCCACATCCCAGTTTCACCATTTAACCAAAGTGTGTGATCCTGGGCAAATCATTTAATCGCACTGTTAGGCAGAATCCTGTGCAGTGCCCTTAGGGACCACTACACACAATTAAGACTACAGGTAGCAATACACGTTTTACCTTTGGTACAAGCCTGTACTACTATGTCAGAGTGGTAGCCGTGGCTATCAAGAGTATATGAGCAGTAGCAGAGATTACACAAATAAATCACAATTACTGTGACGCAAGCAAACACTGACTCAAGGTTTCAGGTAGAAAGTACATTTATTTTTAAACCATTTGTTATAAACACGACACTTCTATTAAATTTAAAAGCACACGAAAAATATACTACAACTAACCAATTCACTTTGTACAGTATGTCTCAAGGTAAGTACCCTGTGTTTGAATGAACCGGTGTTATCAACAAAACACGTTACCGTGAATACAATTGCGATCACTTTTTGACAGTTCGGTCTACTGAATAAACACGTATCCGTAACATGAAATGCTACCGGGGCAAAAACACACTTAGCACCCGAGATGCCAAGAGGGAGTTGGAGGCAAAAATCACAGGCAATATTATAGTTAGGCAGACAGAATCGAGAATCACTCGTTGACAGGAGTTCAGGAGTCAAAGGGCTGGAGCCAGGGTTAAGTGACACCGGGGCTTGTTGTCGAGGATCACACAGTCAGACAGTTCACGATTCAACGTAGCCAAGAGTACTTTAATATTGTCAATGTTCGGAAGCAAAAGTTATAAGAAGGAGGAAAGACAAGGGCAAGCCTTGGAGATGAAGAAAAGGGTTTCACCCTGTCTCCTCAAGCAGAACACAGTACCTTATTCCAATGGTGCAGCTGGTGCCCTGGCAGTTGTTCCTGATGGTTTCCCGCAGACCCACGGTTCCTGGAGCTTCAAGGTGAAGGAGGACGTCTGAAGGGGTCTGCACCACCCAGGGATGAGGCTGGCAGCAGCGACATTGAATAAAAGGTTTGCTCCTTAAAAACAGGAGAGGCTCTTCAGATGGCTATCCGGACCACTACAGCAGTGTGCAGCCATTTCGACCAAGGAAGAGGATCCTCTGGCTGTGGAAGATGAGCTGGTTATCCCCACCAAGCTCAAGGGAAGAAGACTTCGGACTGGATCTTCTCTGGTCGACGAAGGGTAGATAGCTCAGGACTGCAGCAGGGCTTCACCAGGACGGGATAGTTGCAGCAGTCGTTCTCTCAGCTTCTCTTTGGTTCCTTGTAGTTGCAGTGGCGACTCTCACTTCTAACCCAAGATACCTGCCTTTTATGCGCAAAACCCCGATTCACACAGCCTGGCTGTCAATCACTCAGCAGGGGGGTTGTCCAGCCTGGACACCACCTCAGCCAATCATGGCAAAGTGCGACTTGGGTTTCCTAGGATACCCTGTGCAGGGGGTGACTACACCCCTCCCTCACATTCAGCCCACCAAGACACCCAGGCGCCAAGAGGAGGGCTTCTCTGCAGAAGCCCGCCAAAAGACGGTGAACAAAGAAGGCAAACCTGGTTTGCCGCGCAAAGTAAAACACAAGAAGGACTTTAACAAAAAAAAAAATGGCGAATAAACTCAACTGGAGCCAAGAGAAAGACAATTTGGTCAAGTGGGTTTATGTTCGAGGCTAATATAATAGCCTAAAACAATACCACGTTTAACTAATATAATCGCAGTAGAAAGGTTAGGGTAGATACCACTGCCACCAGCCAAGTCTAAATGTTAAAAGAGCGAAACAATGCTCTAGGAGGTACAGATAAAAAAGGATACGAAGTAACCCTTTCCAGTACTCCTTGGAAGATGGGGTGTACTGGATCTGTGGTAGATTGACTAAGTAAAGTTAATGGCACTTTACCCTTTTCTGGGGGACGGTAGTCAGCCTCAGAAATGGAGTCGGTGGGAAGTCTCAAAGACAACCCTGTGCCACTGCACTGGAGGTGCTGTGTGACACACAAAAGAATGGGGCTACTGAAGTGGTGTACTCCAGAGTCCACAATCACAAAAACAGAGGAAATACACATGGCAAAACACAGGTAAGAGTGGGGGAAAAGCTCACACTCTTACCAAGTGGAAACAAATAAACTCCAGAAGTCCAGCAAAGCTGCTGGGGGACTCACTAGGTTAGGGAAGTTAGCCATCAATGAGAATTCTCCCCAACACGCACTGTGTCTAATCTGCAGCTCTGTAAGGGATTCACTTCATAGCTTATGTTAATACATCACGTTGTTCTTTAAAAAAAAGCCCAATGACTATAGAGGTGCTCCATATATAATGATAGTGCAATTTAGGTATTTTGGACCACAAAGTTATTTGCCACTTGGTTTACTTATGGCAATTTATTCTAAAGTCGCTTCCATGGTGCCATCAAGTATCAAAGACTGATGATACTCCTTGTGAGGTCCAAATCTGTGTCGTCATTTCTGTTGGTGCAATCCATATGCAAATTAGGAGGTTTGCATATATTGTACCCTAGAGCGCCTGGGCAGAGCTCTAATGGAGGAGTTTCCTGCATCTGTAATGATTTTAGAGTTTTATTTTTTGTGTTGTGTTGAAATGCCATGTGCCACTAATGTTACCAAAAAAGTACATTGGGCCAGAAGTGGGCGGTTTGGGGGTGCGAATGAGACCATATGGAATTGCACGCACTGCATTTGCGAGGGGGAGCAGTAGCAGGACTTTTTTCGTGGCTCCCCTCCACTCTTGCAATGCTGGATACTCCCTTGCCCCCCGACCTGGGCTACTCTCTGCAGTGCTGCCTGGTGTCTGCCCGTACAGCACACACACAGGGCCGCAATGCTGCCCCCGGGGCTGGCTACGAACGCGGCAAATGCAGTGAAGAACGCACCATAAAGGTGCACACAGGACAGCGGAACAGGGGTGTGGGTCAGCAGTCAGGGTCCAGGACTTACCACTGGTGATCTAATCTACTGTCCTCCTTTCCCCAGCCATCACTTGCGTGTTTGTAGGCGTTTTGCTCAGCCTGTTTCTTTCTTCTGACCTGAAAGGGACACACTGCCCTCGAGACATCATAGTGGCCCCATCTCTGCAGAAGACACTGCGTTAAAGGATTATATCTTGTCACTGGTTGATGGCTGTTATAGTGTGCACACTGACACACACTGTGCTCCTCTAGTTCACATACCAGCTTTGGATATTCTCAGTGCTCTTGTTACATTTGCATTATAAAATGTTCACACAAAGACACTACTGAGAAAGGAACCCACAGCCCCAATTGAGTGCTGCACAGACCTTCCAGAAAAGCACCCGCAGCCAGATGTAAGATGCACAAAAATGGCACACTTATCAAAGGCCAGCTACCGCAGATGCGACACGGACCCAAAATGGACACTATATCATTTCAAAGTGCATAAAATGGCAGGTGTTACCAGCCAATGACAACAGGCAACATCTGAACAAATTGCGCATCAAGGCCCGAAATCAAGAGTGAATTTAACTGTCGCTGTGTGTGCTGGGTGATATATGGAGTTTTTGCGATATAGGATGAGACAATATTGTTAACATCAAGATATATATAACAGAATTGCTTGCTGTATAAATGCAATATGTTTACCTCCACAATGCCCACTTTGGACTATTTAGGCCACATTAATTTGGGAAAAAGCATACACATTACATACAAACTAAAAAAAATGATATTGCACTTTTATAGGCGGGCCCCCCCTACTTTTGTATGTGGCCCCCTATGTACCCCTCCCCTAAATTTGATGCCTGGAGACACCACTGTATGATACACAAAAACCAAATTACAAACATGAAATTGTCGCACATAAGTTCTGCAAGGCGTAAGCTAAACTGTGTCCCTCTGGATTAGGGTGGCAGGATAAAAGCTATTTTGGAGTACGTGTGTAGTGAAGTCAAGTGTTGTAAACATAGCTGTACCTGGTCTCTTGTATCTCTGCCTCCCTCTCCTCCTGTAACAGGGCTAGGCTGTTCTTCACAAAGTTCTCCATGGTGATTTGCCCATTGAGTCTGATCCTTCTAACACAGTGCCTGTATTACGAAACTGGATAGCGATCGCGGCTCACTGGTATGTGACAGCAAGGGAACGACAAATAATAGACAAGGAAAAGGGGCTAAAAGTAGCACCACGTCGGATCGAATGAAACCTAGCGCCATCATAGAGTGCCATTGCATGGTAAGGTAATATGAAATAGATTACTTAAATTTTAAAAATCTACACAATTGTAGTTGTGTAATTGTATTCAATGTTAGTCTTCGCGGTTACTTGACATTACAGGTGACAGCAGAGAACGAATGTTCGTTTTTATCTATCGACACCAAATACAGATAGAGCGCTATAAAGGACAGCGGGCACGTTGAAAAAGAAATTTGGAAAATGCGATCGAACCGTTTTCGTTTTGCTCAGTCTCTGAAGATGCTCCGCAATTAGCTGTTTTCAGCTATTTCAGTAATCCGAAAACATTACCTCCAAATGAATATTTGCTATTCAATTGCTCGTACACTTAAATGAGGTCTGTGTAAAGAAGTTTCTTTATTCAAACACTTCACTGTTTCGTACGCGAAATCTCTTGCGAAAGAAAAGTGGGCGTGGGGGGCTATTGGACGGGCAGAGAAACAGGAACGAGCCTGTTTAAGATGGCGGCTATGTTTTACTGCAGACAGGAAAGCCGTTTGATTAATTGCCCTAGCCTGAGACAGTGTAGATTGATTCAGGTGTAACTAGTGACCATCTTTATACAGGCAGTCTGAACATACTTCACCCGTTCACTAGTCTGTTAGACAAAAAAGTCCAATGTGTGTAACCATCTTTACTGGGTTTTTAAAAGTCATTTGAGTATTGTAACCCTTAGCTATTTGTTTACATACAAAATATGTTTTCACTATATTTTTAGATCATTATTCAATGCTGTTCGAAAGGTCGTGGATAGAAATATATTAAAAGACAAACTGTATCTTCAGTGAATATTGATGCAAGGTTAATGTAAAGTGCACATGTCTGCATAGCCTAGCATGGCGCTGAGCAGTGAGTAGGTTGCCCTGCTCATGGTGTGACCGTGTCTTGTGCTGTCTCTTCCACATTGACACTGAGTTGTAGCATGGCGATACCCGGAGCCTGCGGGGATCTGTTGAGGGGGCTATGTCGGCTTTTGCCCCGTGCTGGTGCATTATGCCCACGAACAGGTGAGGAAAGGCGGGGTTGGTGACCTGCATTAGAGCGGGGCCCGTCGCTTCCACCTCCGTGTACTGCACTTTGCTATGTCTTGGCAGATCATTGTGCCATAGCGGTCGAGTGACCCCCATTTAATTTTGAAGGTGTCGCCATCATTTCACTCTCGCTTTAATAAGAAAAGGTATGCGTTTTCTGCTGCGAATATGAATGAAAGGCAGGAGTGTGCAGGGAACTAGAAACGGCCTTGAACTAAATAGTCAGTGTAAGTGGCCCAGAGATTTTGCTTTCTAAACCTCATTTTCAATTGCAATAGCATGATGGCAAATAATAAAATGGCAGGACAAATTACAAAGAACTGGCAGTTATTTATGTGTATTTATTTCTTACATTGCAATGGTGGGTGGTGCTGAAAGATGCTGATTCTTGCAAGCATCCTATAGCATTGGCAGTTCGAATCCAAAAAATGTTACGTTATGCCCAAAAAACAGGAAACCACGTTGCCTACTTCCCAGATTACGCATGTTGCACAGAGTGATTTAAAACAAAGAATGAATTTTGAGCGAAGAAAATAAATCTAAACAAAAAGAAACGCATTTTTGTTGTTGTTTTTGAGGTTGTTCCCTTGCCAAAGCCCCCCTTTAATACTTTCCCCGCCCCCTAAAATTACTATTCCCATTCCCAACCATATATATATATATATATTCTAAAATTGGTTATTTACTTTTATTTTTTTTAGATATTTTGGGTTCGTTTGAAAATGCATTCTTTGTTTTCTATTCAATAACATCACTCCATACCGTTTGGATCTTGATACCAGCAGAGCAATTCCCCAGGAAAGGACTCCAATATTATAAAGTGTCCAGGAGAATAGCTTAGGGGCAACACAATCGTCTCGGGAACAAGATAACGCCAAAAAAATGGACCTCGAGAAGGGGCAGGGTGTTCGATACCGGCCCCTTATTTAGAGGTATGAAGCGCAGTATTGTACCCAATTTAATTACTGTGTGATATGATGAGAAGTTTTAAAGTAACAATTGCCACAAGCTATAAAGAAATATGGCCTACAAAAAGTTATTTGTTTTGAAGTTCAAATATATTTTTGATCTCTTTTAAAATTACCCTCCATTGTGAATAAGAATTACTTTTTTTTACTCCCTAAAAATCATTGCCTCCATGTACCCCTTCCTTGTCCCAGGACTTACTTTTGAGGCACAGCCTACTCAGACAGGACCTATTTTCCAAATTAAAACTGTTCCTCTGCTACCCAGGAGGTGCAAACCTCCCCATTCAGCCTCGGGTATTTTTTTCCTTTTTTTTGGACAGGAACCTTTTTATTCTCTTGCTGCTTGGCTTTGGGGGTCACCAATCAGAGGCAGTGCGCATACCCTCCCTTGTATATGGGTGAGGGGAATGGAAAAGTAGCATGCAGGTGCTTCCTGTGCTCCTTGCTGGGCATGGGTCCCAGTTCAAGTTGGATTTGACCCTTCCCTGTTGGGCCAGGGGGCCTGGTTTATGGGTGACTGTACTTGGTCTCCTGCCCACAATGGATAGTCATTCCGGACTCTCAGAGAAGGCGGACCCAGGCAGGGTGGAGCAGTGACTGGGTGGAGGGTGCTGGGTTCGAGGAGGAGGAGCGGTCTCTGGAGACGGATGCAAGGAGTGAGAGTGCTCAGAGGAGGTGGTAAGAATGGGTAAGGGGAAAGGGAAGGTTGGAAAGAAAGGGGGGTGGAGGAGGAGGAGGCAAAGAGGGGGAAGACATCTGTGAAATCTACACCTGTGGAGGGGGGGAAGGGGGGAAATGAGGGACGGTATCACAGCAGATCCCCCTCAGAGGGATGATAAAGGGGGGCTGGTCCGGGACATCGCGGGGTCGGGGACTCCAGAAAAGTGCGCTTTGGAGGGGCTGGAAGCCTCAGTGAGCGGTATGTCTGAGGAGAAGATGCAGTCTGATAGTGTGTGGAAGGTAGTGTTGAAACCTGAAAATCGTGACAAGACGTTTCTGGGGGTGAATCCGACGGAGATTGCTAGATGGTTGAAGGCAGCAGTGGGAGATGTTTCCCGGGTACAAGTGGTGGCTGGGGGCCGGTTGTTGGTGGAGGGGTCGGATGCTGATAGCAAAGCAAAGATTCTGGAGGTGCGTTGTCTGGGTAGACATGCGGTAAGAGTGTTTGATCAAAGTGGAGTGTCTTGTAAGGGGTGCTGTATGGAGTGCCAGTGGTTATGAGTATGTCTGAGGTGGAGGAGCAACTGGCGAGAGTGGGGGTGGTGGAGGTGTGGAGGTTGGGGAGGAGGAATGCACATGGGGATGTGGTGTCTACAACTGTGGCAGTGAGATTTGAGAGAACGGAGGTGGTGGAGATGGCTTATCAGAGGTATCGTGTGAAAGTATATGTGGCAATGCCATTAAGGTGTTATAAGTGTCAACGATTTGGACATGTGGCGAGAGCATGCAGGAATGAGAGACACTGTGGGAGGTGTGGTGGAGATCATGATATAAAGGAATGCAAGGTGGGGATCCCGGAGAAATGTGTGAATTGTGGGGGGGGGGCATTCTTCCGCGTTTAGGGGGTGTGAGAGTTACAGGGTGGCGAGAGAAGTGGTACAGGTGAGGGCGGCGGAAGGTTTGTCTTATGCGCAGGCTGATGCAAAGGTGAAACCAGTACGGGTAGTGAGTGAGAAAAAGTTGGTGGTGGATGAGGTTGTGGGAAGGAAGAAAGTGGTGGGTGAAGTGAAAGGTGTAGAAATGGTGGCTGTCCCGAAAACTGAGTTTTTGTGCTTCATAGTGAATGTGCTGGATCTGGTTCAGGGGAATGTGTCTATCAGTCCATCAGATCTTACGAAAGGAGTGGTGGAAGCTGGAAGGAGGTTTTTAAATGTTGTAGATGTATCAGAAGAAGATGTGTTTAAGAAGGTTGCTAAAGTGCGGAAGCTGAGTGGGGTGCCGGCATGAGGATTTTGCAGTGGAACGCGAGGAGTTTGTTGAGGAATGGACAGGAGTTGAAAGCGGTGTTGTGTGAGGAATTGAATGTTGACTTGGTTTGTATTCAGGAGACGTGGTTGAGGGGTGATTTGAGATTTGTGATACCAGGTTTTGAGTTGTTTCGTAAGGATAGGTTGGAGGGGAGAGGGGGGGTGTGGCCTTAGCAGTTCGAAAGGGGTCGATTGCAAGGGTGATTGTTGTGGATGGAGCAGTAGAGGCGAATTGGGGCGGGGATTCGGGTAGGAGGATCGGAAGTATTGGTGCTGAATTATTATAATCCGTGTGAGGTGGTGGAAGTGGGTGTGTTGACTGGAGTGATAAGAGGACATGTGGGACCGTGTGTTTTGTGTGGCGATTTTAACAGTGCCAACACGTTGTGGGGTAGTGATAGGACAGATACGAATGGAGAACTGTTGGAAGACATGGCGGATGAATTGAGTCTGGTATTGCTGAATGATGGGTCAGGTACGAGGTTGGATGTGAGGACTGGGAAGCTGTCGTGCTTGGATTTGACCTGGGTGACTGCTGCAATTGCAGGTGAATGTGATTGGGAGGTGCGTGAGGATGGGGACATGGGGAGCGATCATTCTGCTATTTTGGTGACTGTGAGGGGTGAGGTAGGGACCAGGTCACGTATGACTGGGAGTCGGTTGAATTTTAGGAAGGCTGATTGGGAGGTGTATAAGGGAGTGTGTCGGGATTTGATTGTTCCAAGGGGAAGAGAGGGGGGGGTGGATGAATGGAATGAGCATCTGGTGCAGGGAATGAGAGCATCGTCTGTGGCAGCAATTTCGGAGACTGAGAAGGGGAAGGGTGGGAAGATCGAGGTTCCTTGGTGGTGGGTGGAATGTTCAAGAGCAGTGGCGGCACGAAAGAAGGCTAGAGCAAGAGCGGTGAGAACGGGAATGTTGGTGGATCTGGTGGCATATAAGAAGGCTAAGGCGGTGGCGCAGAGGGTGATTAGGGAAAGAAAGCGAGGATATTGGAGGGGCTATTGTGGGTTCCTGGGGAGTGATTCTGGTGTGAGTGAGGTTTGGAAACAGTTCAAGCGGATGTCCGGATTAATGAGGTCGCAGGGTGGTATGTCTGTGTTGTTGAAAGGAGAAGAGGTAATTAGTGAGGATGGGGATAAGGCAAATTTGTTGGGTGAGTATTTTGCGGGGGTTCACAGTTCGAGGAACTTCCCAGAAGAGGTGAGGATACGAATGGGTGTGGTAGAGGAGGAGACGCGAGAGGTGGTGGCGAATGTTGGGCCTTGGGAGGAGCAATATGAGGTTACATTTTCGATGGTGGAGTTGAATGGAGCGATTCGGAAGGCGAAGTGGTCTAGCCCTGGGGTGGATGGAGTTATGTATGTATTTTTGGAGAAGTTGCCTGAGGAATGTAAGTTAGAGGTATTAGCGCTGTTCAATGAGATCTGGAAGAGTGGAGTTTTGCCGAAGTTGTGGAAAAGAGCGATTGTAGTGGCGATTTTGAAGGGTGGCAAGGTTCCTACAGAGTGTAAGTCGTATAGGCCGATTGCGTTGACTGTTGTGCTGTGTAAGGTTATGGAACGGATGGTGGTTGAGCGATTGGGGTTTTATTTGGAGTCGAATGGATGTTTGAGTGACTTTCAGAGTGGGTTCAGGAGGAATCGGTCGGTGGCTGATCCATTAGTGAGATTAGTGACTGGGGTGGAGGAGGCATTATGTGATGGAGAGTTGGTGGGAGCGTTCTTTTTGGATTTGGAGTAGGCGTATGATATGGTGTGGAAGGGAGGGTTGTTAGTGAGACTGTTGGAGATGGGTGTGAAGGGAAGAATGGTTCGGTGGATCAAGGCATTTTTGGCAGATAGGACCTTTCAGGTGAGAGTGAGGGGGGTGCTGTCTGAAGTTTGGAAGATGGAGAATGGGACGCCGCAGGGAAGTGTGATTAGTGCAATGCTGTTTAATGCGATGGTGGATGGGTTGATTCGGGCTTTGGCGGGAATTGGGTGTCGGGTGGATTTCTTCGCGGATGATGGTGTGGTCTGGGTAAGAGGGCGGAGTTTGTTGTTGGTACAGAGACGGTTGCAAGCTGCGATAGTACGCATGGAGGAGTGGTGTGGGAAATGGGGCTTCTCGGTGTCTGTGGATAAAAGTGTGAGTATGGTGTTCTCAAGGAAAAGAGTGCAGCAAGAGTTGAATTTGGTTTTGAAAGGTGTGAGGGTGAAGAGCGTGGAAGAGTTTCGGTACTTGAGGGTGATTCTGGATAGAAAGTTGAATGGGAATGTGCAAGTGGATAAGTGTAAACGCAGGTTGAATTTGTTGCGGGCGGTGACTGGGAAAGAATGGGGTGCGCAACAGAAGTGTTTACGAATGTTGTATAAGGGGTTGATTTTGAGTGTGATGGATTTTGGGTGTCAGGTGTCAGTGGGTTATACGTCGAGTCAGAAGTTGCGGTTAGATAGGGTACAGGCGAGGGCATTGAGGGTGTGTTCGGGTGTGATGAGGTCCTCTCCAGTGAATGCGGTTCAGGTGCTTGTGAGAGAGATGCCATTGGGGTTGAGGAGGGATGCGTTAAATATGAGATGGTGGGTGAAGTGCAGTGCGAAGAGTGTGGCTCATCCGGTGCGTGAATGTTTGAAGTATAATTGGAGGTTTGACTATTACAGGATCGGTGGAAGAGGAAGGGGGGCACTTTTGGGTTTCACATGTGGGAGAAGGGAGTGCAGTGGGGTGTGGGTGATTTGATGATTGTGATAGATACGGATTTGGAGAGAAGGGCGAGGTGGATGATGAGATCTCCAAAGGTGTGTTTGGAGCTGGCGAATGTGGTGTCGAAGAAGAGAGGTATGCGGGGTGAGATCAAAGCTTTGGGTCAGGAGTATGTGGCAGGAAAGGAAGGATACAAGGTGTTTACGGATGGTTCAAAGGATCCTGTGTCTGGGAGAGTGGGAATGGCGTATTATCTAGAAAGCATTGGGGAGTATAAAATAGGACGACTGATGAATGATGTGTCTATTTGTACGGCTGAGTTGGCGGCGATTGCATTGGTGATTGATAGGGTGTGTGAGTTGGGGTATGAGAAAGTGGTGGTGTTCTCGGATTCATTGAGTGGGTTGCAGGCGATTGTGGCAGGGGATGGTGATAGGAAGGATGTGATTTTGGACATTAGGATGAAGATTGATCGGTGTGTGCGCGGGGGTATGGATTTGGAGTTGGCGTGGGTTCCCAGTCACAGTGCCATTTTGGGAAATAAGTTGGTGGATCTGGCGGCGGGTGAGGGTATGAGGAGGGGAGCGGTTGATGTGAGGTTGCCTTTGAGTGTGGATGAGGTGAAGGCTGTGATGGTGAGACGGGTCCTGGATGAGTGGCAGGAGAGGTGGGTGAGTGGGGTGAAGGGCAGGTGGATGTTCGGTGTTCGTGGGAAAGTGTCAGTGAAGGTGGATGCAGGGAGTTCAGAATGGAGGAGGGGGGAGGAGGTGATGCTGAATCGGTTGAGGATAGGTCATGTGGGGCTGAATGACTGTCTACTTCGAAAAGGGAAGCGTGAATCAAGGGACTGTGCGGTGTGTGGGGTGCCTGAAACGGTGGGACATTTTTTGATTAGGTGTGAGAGACATGTTGCAGAGAGAATTGATGAGGGTTCGGTTGACTGCGTTGGATGTGGCTGAGCTGAGCGGGGGGGCTTTACTGGGAGGTGATGGGGAGAGAGGCAGGAGGAGGAGTAGTGTGATGTTGGATTTTGTGAGGCAGACGGGGAGGTGGGAGGAGTTGTGAGTTTAAATGGAGCTAAATAATAATTAGTGGGTACGGTGCACATCATCCTATAGGATGGGGAAGAGCCTGCGTGGGTCCGCCCACGCCTCCGATAATTATGAAGAAGAAGGATAGTCATTCCAGGCACAGGTAGGTGAGGCTGGGACAGGCTTGGGCGCCTGCTTGATCTTTAACTTGTTTTTTTATTGCGGTCAGGATGACTGAGTGGGCATGACTGGTTCTAGCTTGGCCCGTCTGCCCACTAGGCCCCTATTTATGGCAGCTATACTGGCTGTGCAGCCAGTTTGGAGGTGGAGAAAGGGGGAAGGCCTGGTTCAGGGGCTCACCAGTTCTGCGGGGGCTTTGTGGAGCAAACCGGGCAGAGTCCTGCTCGGCCCGTGTACGGTCGGTCGCCTGTCTATGTATTACTGCGCAGCGAGAGCGTAGGGATTGTATGGGGAGGGGAGGGGAGTGGGCGAGGTTTCATGCTCCAGCATTTTGGAGATGTATTGGGTGTTTGAGAAGTTGGCTCCTCTTCTCTGATGCTGGGGTGTTTGACTGAGTTTCCTTTGCATCAACCTGGTGTCTGAGGAAGAGCCTGGTTATTTTGTACCTCATGGGGAAGAAAAAGAGGCATGGGAAGAGGTGTCCTGCCTCTGACCAAAGGATGCAGAAGTTAGTCCTGTGTAATCCAAAGGAAGAATGAGGTCCTCAGCGAAGGGTGCAGGATTCATCCTCTTCTTATCCACTTCTTTGGACACTTGGTCCTCTAGTGGGTCTGAGGAGTCAGAGAAGGATGGTGAACCCAGCAACAAATATTTAAATAAGGCCGCACAGGGGAAGGTGCCGTCAGTCACAGATTGTTGATTGCATGTGGGTTCCCCCTCAGTAGATTCCTAGATTGGAGCGTGACGCTAGTGCTCGGTAGTTTTAAGAATCTGCCCAAGATGGGGTTATGGAACGGATTTCCATGCCACGCTTAATGTCCAAGTTGTAGCCCTTTCAAAGGGGAGAACGCCTCTTTGCTGTAATTTGAGGAGATTTATCCCATTTTGGCCAGCTTGGTAGGTCGATCCCAGTCACGGAGGAGGAGGCGGTGCATGATCAGGTAATAAAGCAGATTCAGCCTTTAAAAAGTCCTATGCTGGGGCGCACTTTGGCCTGAGAACAATTATTGTGTGTCCTATACTGCCCAACTACTTTTTTGTTTCTTCAGTGACTGGACACCACAATTATGGAAGGGGCTGATTGAGCACCTATTTTGTGTAGGTCCTGAGGTTGTTCACCAAGGTCTTAGCCATGGTGGTGACTTCATTTCATCTGGATAGTTTTCAGGTATTTCTTTACCTAGACTGGTTGGTGAAGGCTCCATCATGGTCTCTTTTGGAGGATGGAGTGAAAACTACATGCTCCCGTCTGATGGGTCTTGGCTTATTGAACAATCGGTACAAGTCCCATCTTCCCCTGTCTGAGGATTTGATGTCCATTGGGGTGCAATTCCTGACAGGATTTGGCTGAGTCTTGCTATCCTTGGACCGAGTGATTCGTTTTCAGGGATTGTTACTAGAGTTGTGCAGGATGAAGAGGGTATCGGTGAGGATGTTACTGGTGGCTCTGCTGGGGCATATGGTGTCCTGTATGTTTGTGGTACAGTGGCCACGCTTGAACCTGAAGTCACTGGTGGCTCATCTTCACTGACATTGCTGCCCAGCTTCATAGGAGTTCGAAGAGCTGCTACCAGTGTCCCAGGTCCTGAAGGACAGTTTTCATTGGTTGCTGGATGTGGATACACTAAAAAGGGATATTCTCTGATGTGATCAGTACATATCAGTCTTACCACAGATCCCAGTGGCATGGGGTGGGAAGCATCATTTGTGCATTGTGCTCACTAGGAGGTGCGACCCAGCAGGAGGAATCCCATTCCTTCTACTGAAAGGAGTTGGTGTTTGACAGAGCTCTGGTTGTCTTTTCCAGGATGGTGCAGTGGTGTTCTGTATTGGTACAGACACTATGCAACAGTGGCATTCGTGAATCAACAAGGGCTATCCAGTATCCAGCTCTGTGTGACCTGGCCTGAGTTCTGGGGAATTTCGCGGATGCACATTTCAAATCCCTTCGAGTGGTGCATATCATTTGGTGGACAATGGCACTGCAAACCGATCCTTCAGGTGCTCCCCTCCTCTCGGGAGATGGTTCTGTTCTAGGAGATTGGAGCACAGGTTGGGTTTCCCTGCCTAGACTTATTTGCTTCTTCAGGGAATGCTCAACCTCAATTGTACTGCTCCAGAATTCCGAGCAAGGGTGGCTGGGTTGTCTGCTGTATACATTTCTGCCCACACCTTTGATTCTGGGGTTGTTCAGCAGGCTTCAGGACTGCGGGGTGTGTGGGATAGTAGGGCCCATGATCCTCTGTTGGAAATGGTTAACTGAGGTTGAATGGGTGAGGGGAGGAATTATACCTCATGCGGTGTGGTGGAACAGTTTTAATTAGGGAAAAGGGTATCTCTTTGTTAAGGATGAACCTCCAAAGTAAGTACTGTAACGAGCAAGAGTAGGACTAGGCATAATGTGGGTTACAACCCTTCATTGATTGTTCACCGAGATTGAGCACATTACTGAAGTCCAACAGCACTGACGTGACTTTGAACGAAGCTCCAAAAACCTGACTCTTTAATTCACTGCTGAAGACATGGATGTGTCACTATTGGGGCTTTATATCACTGATAAAAACAAGTTTGCATTTTATTTGTAAATAACACTTTTCATGCAGTTAGATGCATCGCATTCAGAAACATGAGCTTCATTTTGCAGTCTATCCTTTCTGCAGGACTTTAGTAGTATGGGCCTAGGTGGCCCAATCAGTGTGGGCATTTTCCAGAAGTGCCCGATTCATTTTAATCAACCCTATCACTGTGAATTTACTGCAGTCGTGCCTGGCCGTTGCTACAGTATTCCAACAGTATGAGCTTACTCCAGCAGAGTTCTGTCATTCCATGGGGATTCAGCAGTGTATGTTTCCTCCATCCATTCCCTGTCATAGCTGATGGATCCCAAAAGTTTGAGCGTCTTCCAGGAGGAGGAGGATTATGTTCATAATATTCACACCAAGGAAACGATTCTACAAACTAGGAAGTTATGAAAATGCCACCTGACAAATCTTGATGGCATTTTCCCTACACGTTTTGTCTGATAAACATAACTTTTTTTCATCGCCTGGTTCAATGATACTGCCTCCCTTTTCTTTCAAGTGTTTTTCATGGTTTTAGTCATAAATCCTCTGTTATAATTGCTATTGCGTTGCGGCGAGTACAATATTGCAGCGGTTGGCCTGCTTTTTGGCGCAGAAAATGTGTGATGTCTTGCAAGGGAGTGATTCTCACAGCCCTTAACCTCACAAGTTCTAATGCAGATCCATTTTTGAAGTGCTGATCCATCCTAAATTTCCTCATACAACCTTGGACTGGATGAATGTTTTTTAGTGTCACAACAGAAATGTGGACACCATGTGACTAAAATTTAGGGTGAAATATAAAGGTAAATTGAGATCCAAGAGGTATGGTTACTGAGCTGCTTCTCCTTCGTGTACTATTCTCATTTAGTCAGTGCTCTTAAAAGTGACTATTAGCAATGGTGGTCCAATTCGGGGGCGCTAATAGGCACCAATGAGTTCTGGAAACACAGGTGTTCCACGGGACGTTCTTTTTTCTGTCTCAATATTTCCCAACGCGTCCCTGATTGCACATTTTACCATTTGACTTGCTTTTCAATGCAAGAGAATTTACATTTCATCACTAGGGTGTCACTGTTGAAAGGCTCCATGTTTGAACGATCTGTTTCTGGGTTTCGAATGATAGCTTGGGAGAGACCCTCATTTTGAAGGTTCCACCAGCATTTTGCATCTGTTGTTAATCTTTGTTGTTGGTATCCCTCCCCCTTGTACCGTGGCTTTCTGCTTCTTACAGCATCTACGCCCAAACCAAGCTACATATTAAATGTCAAGTATCTAAGACCAATTGTTTCTCGTTGAATTCCATTTTATAACCACGCAGGTGAGTGGTTGAGGCCATTTTATAGGCTACACATGCAGATTCTCTAATCAATGACAACAGCAGGCGCCTTCTCTATTGCTGCCTGCATCACTACGCAGCTGCTTTCTAGCACAGCAGACCCCATTGAGTCGTCACCTGGGACCAACCTTAACTGTTGTATATATTAGGCCACGAGATGATTAGGAGATTGCTCTATTTTGAAACTGTACTAAATCGAAAGATGCTTCACATCACAAATTGATGTTAAATGATTGTTTAATTGAAAATAACAAATGTTGTGACCATAGCTTACTTTAGAGAAACACCTGTCAAGCCAGCTAACCAGGATGTACTTTCACACTAAAAGGAAGCCACCTTTTCAGAAATGAATTACAAGTTGGATAAATCATTTGTTTGTCCAAAGGTCTGGAATATCTTAAGTATAGTGTGAAAAGAGCATTTACAAACATCTTTGCCAGTAGGATTAATTGAATATGGTGGATTTCAATACTACATTGAGCAAAGTGTGAAGAATCCTGGAGATCCCTCACTGAAACCCTGCTTAAAGTGTCCTGCCTGGTGGCCAGGGGAAGGCAGACGCTTCCTGATCCCAACCCTGAGGATGGTGTACTGCAGGAGGATCACCAGGGTGATATGATATATTTTATTTATATCGCGCCCATACACAGGTGTTTCAGAGCGCGACCAGGCAAAGGGAGGGAAACAGTGGTGAGAACAAACACAACGATCTTACTGGGCCCAGTGGCATTGAGAACACGCAAGTGCATTGGGAAGGGAAAAAGGGGGAAAGTGCATGGAGGGGGAGAAATTGGAAAGTGCAGAGCATAAGAGAGGACAAGATAAATAATAAGTAAATAAATAAATAAATACAGTGATCAGAAACAGTGGTAGTGCACCCTGTGTGGGCCAAGTGCAAGGTTAGTCAGATAGGGAGTATCTGATCAGTGCAGGCAAAGAGTGGGGGGAGCCTGTATGGGCACAGATACAGGCCATAGTGCAAGGGGTGGCCAGGGGGCAGTGCAGGAGGGCGACAGGGTGAGCAGGTACCTGGCCCGAAGGGTGGAGACATGGTCCAGTGTAGTTGGGAGATACTGTGGGATGGGGCAAAGTATTCTTCCTCTGACAGCAAGATTCTTTACCACTATGTCAGAAGAGGTTAATGCTTATTGTCATTTTAATGTATCCCAAATTATTAAATCTAGGGTGGTATACCCTAAGGTATGAAATAAACTCCTGGGTCTAAGGCAATCTGGGTTCCGGCCGCGACACGGAACTGAAACTGCCCTTATCGACCTCAAAACTCAGATCGAAGATTTAAGAGACAAGGGTAAACTTGCTTTACTGCTTCTTCTCGATCTCTCTGCAGCTTTTGATCTCGTCAATCATCAAATACTGTGTCAACACCTTAAACTAGCTGCTCATTTTTCCGATAAAGCCACTGCGTGGATCAGTTCATTCCTGGACAACAGATTGATGCGTGTCTTTTCCCCCCTGGCAGCAGCATCACCCTCACCCGTCACCTGCGGGTTACCACAAGGTTCTTGTGTCTCGCCCACGTTGTACAACGTGTTCACAAAACCACTATTTGATATCTTCGACTATCTGGGTGTCACATATACCAATTATGCTGACGACACCCAGATACTCATTCCAATCTCAGGAGATTACGCCTCCGACTCTCTCTCAGTGAATGCCATCTACCAAGTCATCCAAGCCTGTATGGCGTAGCACGGACTCTGTCTGAATGACGAGAAGACAGAGCTCCTTATTCTCGGCTCTCCTCAAAAACTATCCAAACTGGCCCCTGCGTTCCAATCCTTCATCATCGACGGTAACACAATCAAAGCCTCTAAGGACACTAGGGAT
Organism: Ambystoma mexicanum; assembly: GCF_040938575.1. Lineage (NCBI taxonomy): Eukaryota > Metazoa > Chordata > Amphibia > Caudata > Ambystomatidae > Ambystoma > Ambystoma mexicanum. The sequence goes on along the minus strand of NC_090934.1, from coordinate 974,412,613 downwards.
TTACATGGACTCTACTCTCTCCTTGGTCAGTCAAACCAATGCAGTCTCCTCGTCAGCGGCATACACTTGTAAGCTCATTACAGCGAGCCGCCCCTTCCTATCTCCAGCTAACTGTGTCACACTTACCAGGACGCTTGTGTTGTCTAAAATGGACTATTGTAATGCCCTTTATTTGGGCACCAACCGATGTAACCTAAACAAGTTACAAATCATCCAAAATAATGCCATTAGAGCAGCACTCAACATCCCTAGGAACCAACACATTTCTGACGCCAGACGTAATCTACGCTGGCTATCGGTCCCTCAACGAATCACTCTGAAAACACTTGCCCTCACTCACAAGTGTCTTTCCAACCAAGCACCCTGCTACTTAGACAACAGATTTGCCCTCCACAACACTAACAGACCCCGCAGAACTGCTCAGACCAACTGCCTTTCTATACCACGCTTCAACCTTCAGAGATCAGGCAGAGCCAGCTTCCCTGTAATGGCGGCTAAACTTTGGAATTCGCTCCTATTTCATGTACATGGGCTATTATCTTCTGCTCACCCGGCAACTGCATTATGTATATAACTGTAATGTAAAATGTAATTTGTAAAGTGTAATTTGTAAACTTAAAGTGTAATTTTGTATTCCGTTTGCCTTAACATGTTGTAACTAAATTACGCGCCCGGATACCCAAGGGCCTGGTGCGCTCTATAAATAAAATAAATACAAATATTATACAAAAAGAATTTGGCCCCTAAAATCAAATGCCCTCCTCAATACCAAGGGTACACTACAAGGAATGGCGGAAATGTTGTCTTCTCCAAATCATCTTCCTCTACAAAGTTAAAATCTACAGCTCCTCTGTTAAAATGACTAAGGGAATTAAATCTACCCTTAAATAATACACAAGAAGTAGAAAAACCTAACTTTGATAAAGTAAACTACATGTCCCAGAGCCCTATAGAGACTGAGACAAAAGAGGGTTGAAGAAGCATGTAGATGACAGGCAATTGGGCCAGACAATTGACATTAATAGCTTTCACCTGAAACCAATTGCCCTACCTATGCGGCATAAAAGGCTGCAGCAGGAGAGAGAAGGAAGGAAGGAGCTGGAGCAGGAGTTGGAAGGCTGGCAGTTGTAGCAGTAGTAGAAGAGCATGAGGCTGGTAATTCATGAGGCAGTGTGATCACAGAAAGAACACCAGAGCATAGAAACAGCAGATTTCACCTGCAAGTTCGGAGAGGGCCCTGTGTTCTCAAACCCTGCCTTCCTGTGGTGAGAGTGGAGGTTTCCCAGTGTGCGCCTAGTGGCTGTAATTGCAGAGCTGTGACTGTGCTGAATCCCGAGGCCCATAGCAGAAAGCAAGCCGAGGGACAGAGGACTGAAGGAGACTCACAATTGCCGTGGCCAGACCTGAGACACGTGTGCTGTAGAACGGTGTGGGTCCAAAGTGTGCCCAAAGCCATAGTAGAAGTGAAGGAAGTCGGAAAGCTGAAGCAGCCGCAACCGCAGCCTTCCTGGAGCTGGTAAGTGAATCTCACCATTGACCTACCTGGTAACTGTTACCAACTCTAAAGTAACTCGCGCAAGAGTAGAAGTGAGTATAAACTGTTTGTCGTTATGAAAAATATTGCTAACAACGGAAATGTATCACGCAGACTAATAGTGAAAGCCGCAGTGTTCGCGTGAGAAGAAAAGCATCTCATTTTCCATTGTTGAACTATTACTGTTGCCGGAGTGGTTGCGTGCCCCTAACTAAAGAGGGAATGCCTGCTAAAACATTCTGAAAACCCTAAAATTGACTTGCACAATTGTTACAAGTGCATAAATCTGTTTTTCTTTTGAAGAATTAACTTTGTAGTATTAAGAGTAAGTATTCTTTAAAACCTTGAAGTTGTTGTACTAACAAGAATTACCCAAGCCAAGAGGCGAACCCTTTCCATAGTGAAGCAAGTCTATTTAAATCTATCAACCTGATATGCAAAGTTGTTAAAGGTCCAGTGTCCTCTGATACAATTGTGACAGTGTTACCTAAAGTTGGAAGTGTGGCAATACAGTTTAGGGTGGCTACTGGAACCAAGAAGGTGTGAACAAAGCTGGGGAAGGGAGCTGGGTGCTTGTAAAGAAGATTGAACAAATAACCTGTAATGCCGAGAATGCTGAAGTTGAGAGAAAGTCTGTCTTGAGGCAGAGGCAGGTTATACTTGTGGCAGTAAGACAGACAGAAGAGGCTATGTTTCCCTTTTCTGGGAGCATAGGAAACCGGAGTGCTTGCCTACCTGTAGAGATCATAGTGCCTTAGCATTATATGCCTAATAATGCTCAAGTATAAAGTTGAAGCGGAAATACCTGAACTGTGGTTGTGTATACCACTGTCAGTGAATGTTACATTGAACTTGATTGAAGTAATTGCATACTGTGGAACAAAGGAGTCTGTTCCCACGGTAACAGTAGTAGAAGGGTGGTTGTCAAGAGGAAAGCAACAACCCAAGAAGAAGCATCCTGACAATTATACCAAATATACAGCAGAGGTCATAACTGCTTGTAAAGTTATAGAAAGAGAAGTTGTTAATCTATTCTTGAACTGTGGCAAAACAATCTTGGAAAGAGGATTACCATTGGTGCTGTTTTCTTGGCTGGAATTGGAAGGGGATCCTTTCAACTGAAAGCTGAAGAACTGTTACCAGTGGATGTTTGTGTGATGAACTGTTGTTTTACTTGGAACTTCCAAGAACTGGTTCAAGACTTTTTTTCTTTTCCTTTGGACAATCCAGGGGAAGGGATTTACCCAGGACAGGTGAAAGCCATGCAAAATACTGGTTAGTTGTTGTTCACTCTTTCAATTTTATGATTTCTTTTGAATGGTTTGTTTAGTGCGAGGGAGAGTTTGTTTGTTAGGAGTTATCCCTTAGCCATTTGACTAGGTAGGCAATTGCCTAATAGAGTAGAACTAGCAAAGATTTATTTGAAACCTTTTTATTTAATAAAAATGTTAATTTTGAGAAACACAAGCAGTTGTCCACCTCGCATTACTGACCCCCCCCCACAAAAGGGAACATTAGTACAGGGCTAAATAACGTTTGGGATGATGGAGGGGGTAATAGGAAATTAATGAGTTGGGGAACAATCCCCTTCCTCCAATAATAGAGAAGGATATGACCAAGACAACCTTTCATGAGAGCTTATTTAGAAAGCCGTTTTTCATGAAGATTTGTACACATGAAACCATGGCTGTCATTTGTGAATAGCGAGGATTGTCTACTGCTACACCTGGCATTCATCTTGGTCAGTTTCTCTGGCACCACATGGTCCTCACATTGTGACAGAATGCCATTTGTGAGGGTGGAATAACCTGAACCTTTTGTTATTTTTTAATTAAGGTGCCATAGTTTCCGTTTTGCCTGATTTTTGCACACAAATACAGACATCCGTATTTATTTATCAAAATAGAGAAAGGAAGAGTTTCTGCTTGGTTCCCTATACTATCGCTCATGCATTGCAAGCCAATGACAATATAAAAGTTGTATGAAAAATATTAAAGTTCTTCAAATTGCTGACAGCATCTAACAAGATTGTCATTACACATGTGGCCTTCACGCCATGAGACACTGCATACTACCAATTTTATTTATTTTGATATTTATATAGCGTACCTAACCCAGAGGCATCTTGGTGCTTTTAACAAGAATTCAGTTACAGAATGTGCTTATAGCAGCGGATTACAATCGATGCATGACATGCACTCATGGGGCATAATTGGTACAACAAATACATACTGGGAAAGCCTTGCCTCATGTTACGGGGAGCTACATCAGGCATGCATACATGGGACATAATTGATACAGAAAATAAATACATACTGGGAGAGCCTCACCCCATTTTATGGGGAGCTACATCAGGCATGCGTACATGGGACATAATTGGTACACAAAACGCATACTGGGAAAGCCTCACCTCATGTTTATGGGGGCTACATTAGGCATGCATAGGAAAAAGGTAAGGGTGTACAGTAGGCAAGAAGGAAAGTACTTAGATAAGGCGTAGAAACAGTACAAGTCGCTCTCTGAAGGGATCGAGGGAACTGCGGTTCAGTTGTGGGAGAGAGACAAAGCCAGAAGAAATTATGATTTTCCATGATTGGGTGAAATAGAAATGTCTGAAGAAGAAGCAAAAACGTTGCAGATCATGGGGGTTATGGGGATCGGCAAATTAGGAGATAACGATGTCATGGAAGTGAGAGGCACGACCTGTGAGACGACCTAAGATGCTTCGGGTTCACATAACAATCTACAGTGATGCATGGAAGAAAAGTTAAAGCAATTTAGGTGAAGATTGAAAATTGGTTCCTAAAGGAGACTGTCTAACGTGTACGGAGTGTTAATAATACTCACACTTGAGGACAAAGAAAATTGACTGTAATATATTGAATCACTTAAATGACAGAAACATTTATTGAAAATAGACGTGAAATGTCCTGAAGAAGCTCACTACAGATCATGGAATACTTACGATTACATTAAGTAGAACATGGGTTGGCATACTGTAGATAGAAAAACATAAAATTAGAGACATGGTATTGGTAAATTGTGAGATAAAAACACCTGAATCGGCGAGGAGGTATTGGTTAGATAAACCTTATGTTATGTTGTTGTTGGACACACATGTTTTATTAGCATTCTGCAATTTATACTTTTGGTTGTTGTAGAACACTAGACACCACATATTGGCAAGGTGTAAGTAACCAAGAGGAAAAAAAGTAGTTTTTTGTTGGAGCAAGGGATTTGAGGAAGTAAAATAGTTTGCTTGGATGTGGAGTCTTTGAGAAACGAAAGACCTTTAAAAAGTTTACCAACCTTGATTTATGAAAATGGAATGTATTAATACACTGGTGATTTACTGGACCTATGAACATGTTACAACCAACAAAATTTGAAATACTTGAAATGCATTTTTAAAATTACATAAAAGTGTGAACTGGTTGCACGGCTGCTGATGTTATTTCTCAAGAAAATAATTTGTGTATTGTGCTTGTGGAAGCACCATTTTGGTAACACTGTTGCAGCAACCTTGTTTATCGAAAATAAGTGAGTTTGGTATTATGAAAACATTAACTAGCCCAGACGGGACTGTATCATTTTTTCCACACATTTTTGAATAAAGGATGTAACTTGGGTCAGCAGCAATCACAGGAGCATCCGAGCAACCATTTGTTCTTATCGTAACAATGGAGCTGACACTGGCGTGAAATAACCTAGTTCCATTTGTGTCCTGCATGGCTGTGTGTAGGTTTTAATAACTGCATTTGTTCATTCCAATACACGCAGAAAAGAACTGGTTGTAAATTAACTTTTTATATGACAAATATGTGGATGGATACAGAAAAAATAGCTACAAAATAAATATGGATAAACGGGGCGCAACGTTGGCTAGTGATTATGTGTGTTCTGTCTATGTATAGAATGGAGGTGGCGAGTGACTGGTTTGCTAGTAGTTTGCAACTTGAAGTGTTTCCGCCTGTCAAGATAAATACAGACAGATATCACAGAAAAAAAAATACAATACCATACATCCAGGTGCCTTATTTGTAATATATAATGATGCAAGTAAGTCTATCTCTCGCTTCCCAGGCTCACTATCCCCTGCACAAACCGACTTCTGTTGACTTCAGCATTTTTTGTTTTTCTTCTTCTCCTCCTTGATTTTTTTGGTTGCTCCAAGGCTTCTCAACTTCTTTGCCTTTATTTATTTTAGTGAACATTTTTAAGGCATTTTATACAACAGAATTGTGTTTCATAGAACCACAAGACAAACCCGTTGCCCCTGAACTATTCTTCCTCCTCAATAATATATATACAGTCGTGGTCCTACTAGGCCTTGTGGCATTCAGCCGTGCAAGTGCATTGAAGAGAAGTGCAGGCAAAAGGGATGGAAAGGGGGAGCAGAGGAGTGAACAAGTGCTGGAGGAGGGCCCAAGAGGGAAGTGTTAAGGGGAGCCAGGAGGAAAACCTCAAACTAAGTGCTAGTACCGGCGGCTCCCAAGGATGGTGTAAGGAGCCACCAGGCAGGGGACCGCAGGGCAATGCAGTGGGGGGAGGGGGTGCTGGTAATGACTGGGAGGAAGGGCCTGAGCTCCTTTGAGGTTCATGAGGATCAAGCCACCGGTCACAGCAGCAGTGGGGGGATGAGCAAAGAAGGGAAAGGGGTAGAGAAGACAAGAGTTTTGAGCAGTTTCCAGAACTCTAGGAGATCTGGTTCAAATCTGAGAGGGGCAGGGAGGCTGTTCCAAAGGGAGGCACCAGCAGCGGAGAGAGACCTGTCCCCACTTTCTGCTTGGAGAAGCGTTTGACAGTCGGAATTAGAGGAGTGTAGGGCACTAACGGGGGAGTATTTAGGGAGGGGGAAGTTGAAGATAGCATGTTCACAGACTCCAGAAGGCCTTGTGGATGATGCAGAGGGTCTTGATTTTGATCCTTGCAGCCACCGGGAGCCAGTGGAGAGATTATAGGGCTGGAGCGATACAGTCCCTGGGCTTGAGGCCAAGGAGAAGTCTTGGAGTCTTCATGAAGCTGACTAGTTGATATGCTATTTTGAAAGCGTGTAGTTGTACTTCCAACATAAGTACACCAATATGGATCAGGGCTGAGATTTTAAATCTGTTACATTTTGCTGTTCTTGATACTTTTCTAAGGAGCCAATGAAGTCCTCTACATATCCAGCCATGTGTCTTGTTCTAGGTGATCTCAGTGTTGTGCATTCCAGTAGTAGGTGTTTTTAAGCGTTCAGTGGGCTCCTTGCAGAATCTACAGAGTTGAGTCTGTTACCCCGTCTAGGTCTCTTACAAATAGAATTTCTTTGGTATGCAAAATGTTGAGTCTGAATCTGAGGAATAAGGTCCTCTGCACCAGGTTAGGGAATTTTGCCAAGTATTTAGGTAAAACATTCATTAGCCTACTGTTATTTTTGGCCATAAAGCCCTGTTTAGCAACTCCCACTGATCCTTCTGTTCGATTTCAGTCCGCACACCAAAGTTTCTGTTTTACCTTTCCGAGGTTTAGTTTAAGCTGTATTTCACTTGAGTCGATATTATCAATATTTGTCTGCAGCTTGCAAATCATACGTTCAGAACCGCGTCAATAGATTACCCATGTTTTTCACGAGTATTCTGTAATGAGCCGGGCTGTCTTCCATGATTATTTTCCTAAAAAGTAAAGGAATAACTAATTCCACATGACCCTCCCATACACTGATAGAAGGCCCAGCTCCCATCCTAGGACTGCAATTGGTATCGAATTTGGGAGGCGTAGAATCTTTTTCCAAAACGAGTCTTCTAGCCCTTCCCATAGCTTCCAATCGGTAGTAAGGGCACTCTCCGCTCCATAGGTCAGAACCGAGATGGGCTTTTGTTTATCAAATTGGATAGTTGGGAGCAGTGAGAATTTTCCATATAAGTTATGGATCGCTTGGGCCTGTGCCCTCAAACACTTTGTTTTCCTTCTCAGTTCCATGGTCCAGGGCTTGTCATCTCTATTGGCATTGATGTATGGTCCCAAGTATTTAGTAGCCTTTTCAAACAGCATCAGCTACGCACACAGGCGCCAACGGAAGGGTTTCCTTTTCTTACCTCTGAGATTCTGGAGCACTACAATTTCTGATTTTCCAACATTTATTTCGAGGTCTTTTGCTTCTTTAGATTTCTTAAAATTTTCTAGGCTTTGTTGTAGGCCTACTGGAGTTTGTGCCGGAAGCACTAGCTCATCTGCATATATCTTCCAATTTAGGATTATGCCATTTACCCTAGGTGGGCAGGTATTTGGAACATTCTTGGCATGTTTCAGGTCTGAGATTAATAATCGAAAAGAGCTTGGGTCAATGAGCAACCCTACTTCAGCCCCTTTTGTGTAGGGATCTTTGTGGATATCTGGCCATCCCTGTTTAGCCTCACTTGAATCCCTGTGTCTTCATTGTAGGGCAATAATAGACAACAGAAGATCTTCCGGACATTGCCAGGCTCTTATTTTTTGCCAAAGGCAGTAACGATCCACAATGTTGAATGCCATCTTTAAGTCAATAAAAGCTAAATATAAAGGACTCCCTGATTTCAGTGCTCGAATGTTCAAGCTGTTAAGTAAGAGCAAGTACACGTTGCATCCGACTCCTTTGACAAGTCCAGTCTGTCGCTTGTCGTCATTTTCTCTTTTCAACACCCATTTATTCCGCCTCTTGAGTAACATTGATGCAAATTGTTTCTCTAATGCATTGGGTAAGGCGATTGGTCAGTAGTTGTAAGGGTCCAGTCACTCTCCCTTCTTGAAGATTGGAACCACGATGGCACATTTCCAACCAGGTGGAATTGTTGTGACCTTCAGGATATGTTTAAATGGGAGGTAGCAAAAGTCTGCCCGATGTCTGGGATTTGCCTTTAACATGTGATTTGAGAGGCCATCTGGTCCAGATGCTGGTGAGCTACTTGCGTTTTTGATCAAGACAAGTATTTCCTCTCTCTCCATTTGTAGGTTCCACATTGTAGCGGAAGCCTCATCCTGTACGCCATGGGAGTGCCTAGGGTACTATTACAGATTTGTGTATTGTCTCACCCAAACCTAATCTGTTATGGGGTTACATAGAAGTTCTTCCTGTGGGAATCAAGATTGTTTATTATTTCCCAGACATTTGTAGAATTGTTCTCCAAAACCACTTGAAGCCTAAGTCCCCCATCGGTCTGCACCAGGCTAGATTTATAGGATTTCAGACATTTTCGATAGCGTTGTTTTCGTCTCCTTATGGTTTCTGCTTTTATCTGATTTGGGAGCTCTCTTAAGACTTTTATGTCTGTCCTTAATTCTCTTCTTTGTTCCACTATTTTTAGATCATATCTGTGTTTTCACTTAAAATGTGGTTTTCCTGCAGTCAATCTCTTCCCCATAAAGTTGCTAAACAACGCTGTGTAGTCCATCCCTTTTGGGAGAGCTTCGATGGGTTTAGCAAAGGTGTCACTCAGTCTCGACAACTTCCTTACTTCCTATCCGCAGCATGGGTCTTCCTGGTTCCACCTCAACCCAGCCGATATTGACCCCCAGTTTTCCTTTTTGGGGTTTTATTCCAACTTATTTCGACCATATCATGATCACTTAGGTAATCCTTCACCACACTGAATGAGATAATTTCGTCTAGCATGTTCCGGGAGATGAAACATTAATCTAAAGTGGCCATTTGATTTCCCCTTCTCCATGTTGGAGCACCAGGAATATCACCTGGAAAATTCCTGTTTAACATGTGGAGATCTCTTTCTTCCATGGCCTTCAACCAGGCAATTGTCCTGCTCTTCTTAGATTTACAGGGTGCTTGCTCGTTAACATTGTCACTGCTTTCAAATTCCAAACAATCTAGGTTTAGATTGCCACATATCAAAACTCTCACGGTTCTGTAATTTGTTTTTCCTAGGTCTATCAGTTTGGTCACTTGGTTGATCAAGTTAGACGTCTCTCTTTCTGCCGGGGTCCAGTGGATGTTTAGAAGTAGTAACCACTTGCAGGTCTCGGGTGCGTTGTTCCTAAAGGTAATCTGCAATTGTTGGATAAATGAGCTAGGGAGTTGATTTCCTTGCACCTTCGAATCTAGCCCATTTCTCATGATGGTTAACAAGCCTGATTTTGGGCTCCCTTTGTTGCCTTTTATGGCTGGGTTAAGATAAACGGAGAAGCCGTCAATGGTTTTTCCCTCAGCCATGTCTCTTGCATACATAATATATCTGCTTTATCCAGGTCCCCACTTGTGTTGTTAAAGATGTTTGAATCCTCGCGAATTCCAAGACTCAAGTAGGACCTTGTTCCCTTGGTTTACACAATGGGCGCTACTTTTCAGAGTTTACATTCAAGCTTTTCGCCAACCAGTCACATGAATAATCTTTTTGCTTTATTCGGCATGTCCTTTCTTCTTGTTACACAGGAGGTGCTTCTAACCCCACTTGATGTGTTAAAGTTGATTTTAAAAATGTTTTGGCTTGACAGTTCTTATCCTCTTCATTGTCGAAAGGTAGGTCTGAGTATTGTTGTTTTGTCTGTCTTAAGGAAGGTTTACAAACTTGCTTATCGTTATTTATCAATTTTGATTTGTTGTCTACTCGCATAGTCGGCCTATTCCCTTTTTTTGATTCATATATTCTGAAGCCTAGGGATCTCCTATCTTAGGCAGCCACCAGGATTTGGTTGCACACAAGATTAGATGCGATTTGTAGGCTAACACTGTCAATTTTTTCATCAGTATGAAATTCCACCACTGTTATGTCCCAAGACGAGATGGACATCAAGTTTGGAGCATGGTCGAACAAACTGAGACGTTTTTTCAGTTAAGTATTAGTTCATCTTTTATACTTAGAATCCGTTCCAGCATAAGGACATTGCAGATAGTCGCATTTGCTCTTCTTTTTTTTTTATCATGGGCCTGGCTGGTTACACTACCGTTCTTGGCGCTTTGACTATGGTAGTCTGTCCCACCTCCAGAAGATTGTGTAGATGTTTCAGGGCTAAAGTTTTCTTCCGACTTGATCCATTTGTGGTTAACTTGTCTCTGTTTTTCTTCATACGGAAGCTTGTGGTCACTATGAAGTTGTTTGACTGCCCTAGCTCTCCTCTCTGCCATGGGTATAAATACAGGCTTTTGGTTAAGTCCTGGGTTGGCTTTAGCGTCTGTATCTCAGTAGGCCGTATTGTCGGCTTGGGCAAAACGGCATCTCCCTCCTCGCCCTTGTCCATGCTCAAATTTATATTGCTGTTATCTTCGTCATATACAGATAATTCCATCAGATCCTGCTCTTGGTCGGCAGCTAAAGTGGGGAGATCCGTCACAACCTCTGTGTCTGATTCTTGTACATTGACCAGTGAGGATTCTTTACTATTTGTTGGGTCCATTCTAAAATAATCGCCTGCTGGTAAGCCCTTATTGGATGTATCTCTTACGTACATTCTTGGGTTTCTTAGGAAACTCTTGCAGCTGTTTGATTTGGCTCTCTTTGGCAGCCTTTCATTCTTACATTTCTTCCTTTGCAAGAATTTTGGTCTTAGAACATCATTTACTTTAGGCTTGGCACCAAAATTGAAAAGGTGTGCCTGTCTTTGTCGTAATCCCTCTTCCGTTTCTTGATCTATCATTGGTGTATCAGTTGGGACCTTCTCAGTCACCCTTTCGTGGAGGGCCAGGTTAGAGGGAGCACACTTTGCTCGGCTCACTGTGTACCCGTTCCCATCGGGTGTGTCTCATACACAGAACTCATACTGTAAAATATGGGGTTTCACCCTAAGTAACCCAGGCCAATCCAGACAGGGACCCCTTGCTCAGTGTGCTTAGAGAGGCACAGCTTCACCTCGCTGATGAAGGCATCCTACCCACTGCTAAAGATTTCAACATTAGATTACTTGTGAACAGCCCAACCAGTAGCTGGAACAAGTCTCCAATTGTGGATGCTACTTATCCAATGCGACATTGACTTCACCGCATCTAAGGGGTGTGACATCGTGGCACTCTGTAGCAAAAAGAAAGTAAAAATGAAGGTGTGTCCTCTGGCTGAAACATTTAATAGAAAAAGAATAACTCTTATAAAATGAGTCACACTCAAAAAATGAAACCGAATGAAAAGTAGAAACCAGTACCATGAAAGCTGGAAAAAGGGAATAGGACGTAAATAATATGAAATCGGTGAAAGTTGATACAGGAAACGGAAAAAACAAACAAAATCATAATGTAGCCAGAAGGAATGGTGCCAGACAATGCAACATAAAATACTTGTATGAACATGCAACAAATACTTAAGGGACTAGTGTTAGAACCCCACAGTGGATCATAAATCATACGTAAATCGTATGTTCAGACAAAGACAAAATCAGAAAACAAAAACAGAATTGAGATCAGATTTTGCTACAACACAATAGGCGTTCACACACCCAAAACAGAGATCAAAAGGAAGAAACAATAATCAATAATATGAACACTGATATGATAATATAAAAATCAACATGAAGGGATAAATCATTGGTGAATCATATGTTCAGAGCAAAATAAAGACAACAAAACACAAAAAACAAGCTGTCAGATTTGATAGAATAAGTGAAAAGTAAAAATCATACATTGCAAGCAAAATTACAGTTTTCATTCACCACACCCCCCCCCCTGGAATAAAGAGTCCAATCTATTGATCCAGAAGGTCTCCATTCGAAGGAGGATGCTCTGTAAGTTACCATGTGATATGGTAGAAATCATTCCGACGACTTGAAATTGAATCTGGCCAATTTTGGTGCTGTTGTTTTTGAAAATGGCATGCCACCACTGAATTCATGTTCTTCGTGTGGATGTTCAATCTATGTTTTTTCACCATTGTTCCATTGATCTGTTGCATTGTCCTACATACTCTACCCTACAGGGAATCTTATTGTGTGGTATCACAGGTTGCAAAATCTAGAAGTCTAATCTTTTCCCTGGTTCTGGGATGATGGATCACATCACCTTTAGTCACATAGTTACAATTGGAGCAATGAAGGCACGGAAAAGTCCTAGTTTGTTTACAGCTTGCCTTTTTAGTTTGTTTCATATCAGTCTTAACTGGATGGTCTGTTTGGTGTGACCCTCCTGTGTGTAAACAAAGGGGGAGTGTCCCTGAAAATATCTTTAACTCTGTTGTCGCATCTCAAAATGTCCCAGCATTTGAGAATACATTTTCTGATCCTGTGAGTTTGTGTAGAATATCTAGATACATAAACCAATGGATTTTCTTTTGTTTTTGTTATTCGTACCTACGGTTTGTGCCAGTGTTGCCTTATGAAGGGCTGTGTCTATCCCTTCTTTATGATATCACCTAGTGCTAAACTTTAGTGCCATTTGCTGCTTTTCTTTTTGACATTTGTTGTTGTTATTGACAATGTGTTTGACTGTCGGTAGTTGACCATATAGAAGGTGTTTGATTAGAATAGGAGGTTGGAAACCCAGGCAGTGAAGTAAATTGTTCCTGTCCATAGGTTTACGAAAGATAGTATCTATTCCTTCTTGAAGGGGAGTGATGTCAACAGCCAAGAAGTGAAAAGTGGGGTTACCCATCTCTGATGTGAACTGGATATGACTATCGATGGTGTTGAGATATATGAAGTTCTCTAAGTCAGATCTTGGGCCTTTCCAAATTCCAAATCCCAAATATATAGTCGAGTTATCTGCCCCATTATGTCTGATGATTCTGTCATACCGGGTGAATAAGTACATGTTCTGTCTCAAATTTCAGCATAAAACAATTGGCATAAAATGGGGCCATAGTGGCCCCCGTGGATGTTCCTGATGTCGCTAGATAGAATTGTTTGCCATGTCTGAAGTAGGTATTCTGAGATATAAAGTAGTGTCATGATGAATACCTTAGAGGCACCTATATGATCTTCTTGGAGCAACATCCATTCAACTGCTTTTAATCCTAGGTTGTTTGGGATTGATGTATACTTGACATCCATGGTGAATAGAATCTGTGTGTCGGTTATCACACAGTTTATAAGAATTTGAAGAAAGTGTGTGGGGTCGTTAATGCATGAGGATGATTTCTGTATCAGTGGTTGTAAGAAGTCCATGTAGATCCCCAGTGTTTGAAGGACACTGTGGCTGCCACTATCTGTTCTGTCTAATTGTTTGACTTTTGGGAAGAAGATAGAAGGTTGGAATTTATGGATAGGGATTGGTAAGAAAACATCAGGTAGTGCCATTAATCCAGTCCAGGTTTTCTGCTGTTAGCAGTAGTTCTTTCAAATTCTGAACAATATCATTAGTGGGGTCAAAATCGTGTTGCATATATGTGGTAGAATCCGATAACTGTCTCCGATATTGAACTAGCTAATCGGTGGTGTTAAGTAAAACCAGGGCTCCTCCTTTATCCGCTGGGTGTATGGTAATAGATTTGTCACTGCAAAGAGATCTATTCACACCCAATTCATTTATTTTCAAATTCTGCATTTGTGTTTTTGCTTTTTAAACAGATGTTTGCAAAATCTTTGAGCAGTGATTTTTGAAAAATCTCTATTGTTGGAACCATAATAGGTGCTAATCTTGGGTTTGAATTCCACATAATCATTCTCATCCTCGTCTCTTGAACCCACATTGGATGTTTCTAGTTCAGAAAAGAAAACACAAAGTTTACGGGACTAGATTTAAGCAGTTCGGTAGAACAGACATTTCGGTCGGGGTAAGGTGTCTATAAGAAAGATTAATGACTGTTATTTTGTACAGGTTTTGTGTCATTTTAGACATACAAATACTTCAATATTTGTTAACTGAACTACAGTATTCAGACTGTAGGTCAAGTTTAAGATTCGTATTAATATTTTAGTATAAAGTTTGGAGCCCCCACCAGATGCAGCTTTGTAAACTGTAGGCTCGAAGCTAACATGTTGCACTAGCATGGCGCCTATTAACACGAGAGCCTAGCTTTTTTCACAAATACATGTGTGGTCTGATTAGTATTGCAGTTTTATTGTACCAAGGTGTAATCTCTTTATGTAATTTTGTAACTTCATCAAGTACATTGCTCTTTTAGAGTTGAGAGTCCTATATAGATGCAACCTTTGGTTGTATGGTAATCCAGTATGATTAATGCTCTAAGGTTAGAACTTAAAATGTCTCCTGTATTATTTAAGGTGGGTGCTCCTACATTCACATGTTGGCACGGTTGAACCCTTTTTGCTCTAGGCACTATGAAACTGCTGCTTAATCAAGAGTTCAACCAAGATTATATAATTCATGACTCAAAACATAGGTCGATAATTAGATTCAATAAACTTGGTTAAAATCCCATCTAAAAGTCCAAATGACCACGCTGGCATAAATAACGGATCAGGAACATGTACGCGGAAATTTGAGTTGTATAGGAATGAAACCCTGCATCTTGTCTGGAATACTTTTACACAAAATGCATTGTACATTTGTGTGTGTTCACATTACTGTGGGGGATAATTGCTGCTTTTCATAACTTCAAACCAGGCATCTGACTGTGCAGACTGCGGAGAAGAACTTGAAAAGGATTTTTAACTTGCCAAACTGAAAGAGCGACCATTTGCCTCGTTTAACTTTCTTATTTTGTGTCATGGTTAAATGTTCTGGGGATAACGTATTTATTTCAGAGAGCTGAAACTAATGAGTTATACATTTAAAATGGACTTAAACCAGTTTTCTAAAGATGTTACATTGAATTTCTCAACGTTTACAGTTTTGGCAATCTGTGAGATTAAAGTGTTCAAGATGAAAAGTGAGATAGTCATTGCCAATAATGTTCTCTAACACATAATTACTCCTATGATTTTCAGTCTAAAGTATTATTTTGTGTGTTTTATGCACACGCTTGCTTTTGTGTTCACTGGCAAGCCTTGGCTATCTGTGGTTTTTCCATGGTCTGTCGCCCATTGAAAGCTATCTTATTTCGCATGTCAGCATGCTACTGCCATGATACAATGATGTACTGCACATTTTGACGTGCCATCATGCCTCTCTATGCAAAATCCCAGCAGCCGAAGGCGTTCGTTATCATGAAGTGCCATCATTCCGCTGCTTAAAGCATCATCTTTGAAAAATGAGGCATTGCATAGTATAAAATGCAGCACTTCTCATGTCTCTATAAATTGTAAAGGCACTGAAATGTCACGGCTCAAACAACGTTTTCTGCAGGGCAGCAACCCGTCACATGTTGCTTTTGACTCTTGTTGTAGGACTAGATTTTCGTCAGTTGCTTGAAAGTTAATGTATTCGGTTTGTGTGCAGCACATTTTGGGACTTGTACCCTACCTCGGTGGAAATTGTACACATAGACAGGTCTTCACGTTTTAATGGCTTTTTCCCTTCTCTTTTAGATCATGCTGCATCGTCAGTTTACTGCCGACGTTCACAGAGCACCTCACTAGATCCAGGGTAATGTGGTGCATGGCTTTGAGAAGATTGCCCAATCTTTCTGCTATATGCTTTCTGCATTAACTAATTTTCTCCAGTTCTGAAATTCTTCACCGAAAATTGTTTCCGTTTTACCTCTTCCTCCTTCTAACTGTTACATCTTGAAATGCGTCACAACATGCAGAAAACGGTTTCAAAATCCCTCTCTCCATGTTAAGTGAAAATGTTACCTTTGCACCTGCTTGTTTTTTTTTAGCACATTTCATGTACCAGGCAACCAGTAAATGCATAAATATCCAGTGATACCAGTTATCTGTATTACAATTTGTTAGCCAGAAAACATTGTGTGAATCAAAACATTACTAAACACAGCTACGCTCCATCCAGCAGAATTCAGCAATCGAAGATCCTCGCAGGAATAACCTAAATTGGACAACCCCAAAAAATATGAAAGTCTGCACAGATGTTTTGTAATACAAGGGTGCATGCTCCTTTTCATTTTGTGTTGGTGCTGCCTGCTGAACTTCTGCCAAAGAAAACCAGCTGTGGAAGAAAATGGGTCTAAAAGCCGATGTTGATTTTGGTCTTGAGTGGAGAGCTTTCCAAATATTTCAACCCTCCCCAATGTCAATATTTTGTCATTCTAATGTATTCATCCATTGACTGAGCATTATACGTAGTAAATTCTATATTCAAATAATTCTTTGTCAACAATATTGGTATCTGGACTATCCATCGAAAATAAATTCATTGAATTGAAATCCAACGAAATGTATTCATTGAAAGCCATTTCCATCGAAATGCACTTTCATTGAATACATTCTGTTGGATTTCGATTAGGGTTAGGGGGAAGCCCTTGGGGGTTAGGGGGGGTCCGCTCCCCAATAAAGAAAATGTTACATGAAGCTGGCCAGTGCCGAAATGGGACTGGACAGCTCCATGTAACGTTTTAACGTGAAAAATAAATGCATCAAAATGCTTTCTTTTACATTTAAAAGTACATATCCATCAAAACTTGACCATTCCTATATTCGATGGACAGGTTTTGATGGATATGTACAACTCTGCTCTTGGGGCACTAATCTCCTCCTTTGGGTTCTTGTACCAACTCTTCACAGATGACACACAAATATTCTTCTCTTTTTTTTGTACTCTTCTGTGATCTCTCTATCAATATTTCCAGTTGACTTTCTGCCATTAAATACTGGATGGCTTTGCATCCTCTGATGTTATAAGCACTACCAAAACAGAGGTGCTCTTCTTCCCTGCCAAAAGTTTTCTCTGATCTCCTTCTCTGTCTATCCAGCTCCCACCTGGTTCAACATTAAAACCATTGAGTCCTTTCCGATCTTTAGGAAACATGTTATCGGATGGTTACTGAACAAAGAGTAGCATTCACCTCCTCTTTCAAATATCTGTGAACTTGCTGATGCCTTAACTATGCTTGTAATTTATGTAAATTGCTGTACAATGTAAATGTGTATTTCATTCTTGTAACTGCTTCCTTAAGCGCCCTTCTACCTACGGGTCTGGAGTGCTATACAAATAAACAAATGAACAGACAGTCTCCCCTACTCTTCCTCAGCTAGATACCTTGGCCTCATCTATGACCCTTCCCTACTTTTATCTCCATAACTAGAACAGCAGCTGTTCTCAACCTCCTAAATATTAGGAAAATCGGGCTCCTCGTTCCTACAACACCCCCAGGCATCTCTTAACCACTCTTGTCTGCTGGACTACTGTGCCAGCATCCTTTTTGGTCTCCCCAACTATGCTTTCTGTCCTCTCGATAAGATCATTAACATATCTTCTGTGACTCTCTTTGAACTCCCACACTCCGTACCGTCACCAGGCTGGATGGCTGATAATGCAAAACAGACAGATTAAAATGTATTTTCATGGTTCACAAATCTATCCACAGGAAGGCACCACTATATCTATCCTCCTCTATTCAACACTACAACCCTTCGTAATCTCTGCTCTGCCTCCTTGACTACCATTGTGGCTCCTCGCCCTCCTTGTGCTTCCTCTCACTTTCGCTCTGTCTTCTTGTTCCACTTGCATGGAATTCTCTTCCCCCCCAGACATCGAGAAACAGTCCACACGGATTTGTTCAAAACCAAACTAAAAGCCTACCTCCTCGCCCCCGAGTTACCCTCTTAGCCTAACTCTCATCTGCCTGCTAGCTAACATTATTCCTCCACCTCTAACCTGCCTCTGTCCCTCACTTCCTCTGCCTCCACTCTAGCACTTCACCCATCATGATCCTAAACACAGCTGGCCGTACCGCTTACTTGCCCTTAAAAATGTCCAATGTTTTTAGTCCTTAATATATTTGTCTACTTATATATTGTCCCCGGTGACTGTTCCATTTACTCCCCTACACAACCAGGTCATAATGTCCCTCAAACTCACCCGGTTGTAAGAAGCTCATCGCTTCTCGTCAAATCTGATTTTGTTTCTATTGTATGTTCTTTTGTTTCTCCTGTATATAAAAGCCATAAATACATAAATCATATTCTATCCATCAGTCATCCTTTTGTGCTACCTAATGAGGTTTGTTTCCCATCTCGGGACTGTTAGGTCACGCACATGCATCAGCTCTAGAAATGCTAAGAAAAGATGCATCCAAACAAAACTACTCTGATACATCCTTGCACACTTCCTGTAGTTTGTGCAAGAGGCTTTGCAGAATTCCCAGGACATTCCCAATCTCTTCTTCTGCTCTTTGTCTTCAAACTTGCCCCATCCCACCATCTTTTTTTATACATGTGCTAAGATTGTCAAAGCCGCTGCCCTTATTGTTGCCTAGGACCAACTTAAAATGGATTAATTAAACTAACTTGTCATCCTATAGCCTGGCTCCTGTTTCTTGATGCTTTATATCATAGCTTTGGTGCAGTCTAGTATCTACCGAGTGTGACTTTTGCAAGTGCATTCCCTGATTGCAGATTTAGTTGAGGAGACCAAACCTCCAGCCAGGAATAGTGTCCCCTCTTCCGACTCGAATCTCTGTTACCCGTCGCAACTTTTTGCACCCTTCAAATCTAGCCTAGTAGCATTTTTTTAAACTGTGAAAAAACCAATGCGGGTAACATTCTCGGTGTATGCGGACAAAGTGCAATCCCTTTAAAGTCTGTACAATAAGCTAGCTGTGGAAGCCCAAAACTATTTTTGTTCAGAAGATGTCCCCCTCGCCACCTGTACCTCATATTGTTATAGTCACAAGGATGAAGAACAGTGTAATGAAAGTAATGGTAGGGGCCAACTCCATTTCCCTTCTTCTCGTTCAGCCAACTCATGGCACACCAACGCTTTCCAGGGTTCGCATCAAAACCTACTATCCCTGATGCATCTGTATTACATTCCATCCACTGTTTGTACTCGTACACCGTAAATACAAGGGGGTTGTCCTGACTTCTGGAGTCACTAGTTTACTTTTTAGTTGCCGTAAACAATAAAATGCTGAAGTATGCTCAACATTAGTGTCTGACTATTAGTTATCAAAGCACTACAATACACAGAATTAGCTTTATTGTGTATAACATGACAAAATAGTATTTTTTTTTATGGCAACTAAAAAGTAAACTATTGACTCCAGACGTCAGGACAACCCCTTTGCATTTCTAGTATATTTCGCCCACAGTCCTGCCGCCATTAGGGCTTTCCCTTGTGTTACAATGTACTCGTACACCAGCGCAGGGAAACACCATTTTGTTATAGATAGAAAGTGTGGGATGAATGACTAGTTATCATCAAAACAGTAAAGTGGGCTTATGCCTCGGGACAGCTGTGGCCCTTTCAGAAAAAGAAATGTCTGCCCAGATGATGTCTCTTGTGCGAAATTTAGGTTTGCAAATATGGAACTGCAATTTTTGCAGTCGATGTTCTTGCTATATAGATTGGATTCAGGCTGGATATTTCTGGAACCAGGATCTGGCAAAAATATATTCTACTAGGCTTTGGGGAAAAATGCAAAAGTCTGTGTTCCAGCTGTCGGTGAATACTGCACCAGCAGTGATCCTGAAGCGCAAGAGCATTTTGGTTGAGCCCGGACGTGCGAACTGTGCGCATGCTCAGGGCACTTAAACGTGACAGGTTCCAGTAGCACGTGATGTTCCTATGCTTTGGGCCCTGGATGTGGGCAGAGTAGCAGAGGGAGTATGCCGAAAGTCACGGAAGTTTAAAACTAGGGATGTGATCATGTGTGTGCGCGTGTGCGCCTGAGAGCGGGGTGTGCGGGAATCTGCATGTGTGTGAATGAATTTGTGCATGCAGCCAATTTGACCGTTTTTTCTCAAAGTCACGAAATAATCATATGGGCAAACTGCAGATGAGGCAATTCCCGACACACCCACCCTCGCAACTAACCCCCACTCCATCGCTGGTTGGTTCCCACAGCATAAAAGTCGGTTTGCAGCGCAGCTGCCACTTGAACTGCCAATTGGTGCACCGTGCTTGTTTCACTGTACTTAGCTCGATGTTGTGAACAAAAGGCATCTGGTTGCCAGGCCTGTCCAAGAATGTTTGATGTCCTCGGTGACAATTGTAGTGCACCCATAGTTCGACAGCCAATGAACTGCCTTAAAGAAGCAGCCCAATAAGCCCACCCTCTTTCTCTATAGTGTCTCCCGCTCCATTACCAGCATTGATCAATTGAAGCCTTTCTTGCTCTCACGGCTGTCCTCGGCCACACTCCACTTGCTGCTGTCTCCAGGATCCAAGGCAGTGTTGGTCCCTTGGACATTCAACCTTAGAAGAAAAAAAAACACAACGGTCAGCTATAGCCAAATGCATGCATGCCATCATGTTTCATTTCAGTTGGTCGACGCTCACCCAGTCCTGGTTTTTCTTTGCATTCTTGGAAGTGAGTAAAACAAAACTAGAGCCCCACATTTTAAGGAACACAAGAGGAATGGATGAACAGCTCCCCAGTTAAACAATGCATCTCTGTATTTATTGGGTTGGGGAAACTGATTTCCCCCCCTATTTTTAAAACCAAACTGCGTTGAAAGGGGGAAACCTGTGACACTGAGATGTTTACAGAACTCCACTTTTTGCAAAGTCAAAAATAAGTAATGCAGAAAACAATGGGCACCTGCCACTGTGTAGAAAAACGCCCTCTCCCTGTTCCTCCCTCTGTCTGCAGGGCAATGGTCCCGCAAATGACTCCTAGGAAAACTGCACTAGTCGCCCTGTTTAGGTGGTGGATAAATGAGTTCCCTTATGGAAAATGCAGATGCTGTATTGATCTGTAGACTGTCTTCTTGGGGGGCAAACCCGAAGGCAACTACCCTTACTGTTTCAAGGGTGACACAGAGAAGGGCCTAACTCCCTAGCCCAGTGCTCATTTCAGTTGCATGTTATTAAGTAAAACCTCTGCCAGCTGAAGTTTTTGGGTCGAGAGAGTCCTCCATCGCACTTAATAAAGGTTCACAGAGCCTTCTGGAAACCCATCTTGATGCAGCCAACCATCTTTCTGTATCATTCAGATATAGTGAACGATCCCTTGCCAGCTCATTGATTCTGACCGTCATTGGCACAGGTTGTCCCATTGCTTCCTGCCCAGATACCACTGCAATTCCAGGCCAAACCAAAGATATTGGATGGCACAATGTCTCCTTCAGGAGCAATAATTTTTGAGATCCAGTTCCTTTTACGTTAGGCCTGCAGGGTTGACCTTTGGGTTATCTGCACTTACTTATGGCACGGTTGCCACCACTTAAGCTGCACTGGTGTGTATGTGTAACTCAGACTCATGTGACCGTGGCCATAGTCAAATTGGGTGCCAACCCCTCATTTCAGAAACCATCTATCTTTACCTTCATGCATGCCCCTGCACTTGAAAGGCTGACTGCAAAGTGCTCGCTCTGAAGCATGGGCCTTGCCTCCAACATGTAGTCTCTATGTTCTTTCAAATGTAGGCCAGTACTCTTTTCTTTTATACTTCCTGGTACTACTCCAGTCCAAACGTTGTGTGTGTCGTCCTCGCGATGTCTTTCCCATGTCTCTTCTGGACTGTGTCCAGTCCTTGAGTGCTTTCTCACCTGTATCAACCCAGCTCTCATGATTCTGGGTGCCTCTGTTCCACGTCTTCCGGACGCTGGTCCGATGTGGAAAACACGCCTCAAGCCAGTACTTCCACCCTCAACACAAACTAGTCTATACGGGAGGGTAAAAGTGGCACCTGCCATGGGCACCCACAATGGAAGGCTAAATTACCTGCCTGGTGCAAAGTCGTCAGTGACGTTTTTTACAAAACCTTAATTCCTTGTCCTGATATTGCTAAGTCAGCTGCTCGGGCGCTACTCTTGCTGTCTTCTTGTGGTTGGCAGTGAAGTTCAGATCCGAATAATTAATCCATTCATGTGTTCTGTGTTCATTCATTCAGCCTCGGGAGGATGGCTCAGTAGGCAACATGCTCGCCTGGGAAGCAAGACGATATGGAGCGCCACAGGTTCGATCCCTGGGTCCGCGCTCTGAAACCTCTGGGTATTAAGCGCGTTATAAATAACCTATCATATCATATCATTCTAGCATATACAGTTTTGGTCATTCCTTATAGCACAACATTGTTGCATTTCACCTCTCTTTGAGGAATATTTTGGTCATGGGCATATTTATAGATTGGAGTGGCCTAATGGTTAAGAAGCTCTTTAAACACTTATTGCAGAGATGTGGTTTTGTTTGCCATATCACAGTAATCAATACCAACAAAGCTTTCTCAATCTTTCTTCTCTCTTGACATTGATAAACTAGGCCTCACAATCTACACTCGCCACTAGCCGTTGGCAAATTAAAAGTGACTCTTTGTGAATAAGAAACGTTGTGCTGCGTGTATTTATAGAACTGAGTGGGTGAGTGGCTTTTTATGTTTTGTTAGTAGATTGCAATTTGACATTTTTACCATGATATTTTGATGCCAGTAACAAATACTGTGCCGCAACCAACCTACCTAAACCAGGGAGCACAAGTTCTTTGTCACCCCAATAAAGAGCATAATGCATAGGTCTGGAGAAGTGGTAGTAGCCAGCTTGAAGACCGTGGAACCAAAATGTCAAGGCCCACAACCCAGCTTTGCCCTTAGAAGTAGTTTGCTCCTGGACAGATTGTATCTCAGAGTTTAGTACTGTGCTGTCCTCCTCAAAAGGTTTGCCTTCTCACCTTGTGGTGGCAGTTTTTAGTCCATTGCTTCTTTCCTTTCATCTGGGCCATGTGAGTGGAAGACTCCTTAAGTAGAAGAGAAGTGATGAAGAGTTACAGGCCTCTGGCAAGCTTATCATCAGGTCTTCCAATTTAACGAAAATGATTTGCTTAGAATTTCAAATGTTGCTCTTCGCACCATGAATACGAATTTTGAAGTCTGTGTAAACAATGCCCATAAGTGGGTGACCTTATCACACAGTTTATTTTGTTGGGTGTATGTAAATCTTTTAAATAAGAGTAAAACAGAGGGATCTTTTTAGGCTCACCTCAGTTGGTATGCTGGTACTTGTAGACTCCCATTTATGATGAAGAAAAGAAAGCTACAATCGTGCTATTTTTGCAAAGCACATTTCTATGAGGAATTTTTAAAATTATTCTCTTGTGATTTGTGTACTTATCAACTTTACAAAACCAGGTATGATTTAACTTCTTGAAAGTCATACATTCACAAATATTTGCGCTTTGCTATATTTCAAGAACTGGAAAACAATGTGGTCAAGTGCTGAAATTGCAGACAGGCCTCACAACCTAACTTTACCACTCAAGCAAAAGTGTGTGATCCTGGGAAAGTCATTTCATCTCATTGTGCTTAACCAGTCCATATTGCTGTCGGAGAAATGTCAAAATGTTCAGGGCCTACGAGTGATTTTGTTCTCACGGTACAGTGTAAAAAAGAAAATACTCCAGATTGTACGAGCTACTCGCACATTGGACACCACAAAGTCATTTGTTTCGTAGCTCGCACATAGCAATATCCCTTGATCATCGTGGCCCACGTTCTTGGTAGCTTCTATCGTGTATCTTCCTTCTGTGCTAATGTTTGTACAGTCTGTTTCTGTATCCATGCTTTGCATTTGTAGACGATGCTGCTAATCTGAGTTCTGTATCTATGCTGCGGTTTGTGAACCTGTTCCATGTGGCTTCTGAACTCGCATGCATCTATTGCAAGAGTCTGTATACCTTCCACGTGGCTGCTAGTGTTAACATAAATGTGTCCTGAACTAATGCTACACACTTTCAGCAGGAATGAAGCTGCTCAGGGGATTCACTGGGCTTCCCATGTTTATTTGATTGCTGCCAGGGCAGCCTTGCAGGCAATGGCACGTGGCTGGGACACTTTGTGGTGTAAGCCTAAATGTTTGGATCCCTTCATTTCTTTGGTTAGGGAGGGGAATGTGGTGTTCTGTGCCCTAGGCAATCGAAAGCCCTAAGATGGCCGCGCCTCTCCTCTCTTGATACATGGAGGCATGGTTGAGATGATCCTTTATTGCATCCTTGGGGGCGGCCACCTTGAGGCAGAAGCCTTCAAAGCCCCATATGCCTCCTGGGCCCAAACTAGCCGATCCTGGAAGCATTTTATTTTCAGCATGTCCGTCTTCTTCCTTAATCACTCCTTTAGTCCATCATCGCTTTTCTGCTTTTCAATATACGATACGAGCTTTCTTTTCTTTCCACAGTGCTTTAACCCATTCACGTTCCAGGAGGAAAATGTGATTGGTTTAATGTTCATGTTGAAATTTAACATGTTAAGTATATTCGTGGCCTATGTATTTTATCTCTAAGATGGCATACTTGAAAATTCGTCGGAAACCTATATATGCACTTAACCTTTAACTTCCAGCGATCGCACGGATCAAAGGTAGCAACAGTAAAAAGAGCAGAAAGAGGAAATATGGCCCGCTTTGTTTGAATGCCAATGTATCCACATGTCTACCATTGTTAACCTCAAGGTGGCAGTAGAAACTAGCGCATTTCGTGCCCCTACCCTTGCTCAATGTTTCAGACAGTCCATTCACAATAGCCATTCAACTTGTTCAATTGATTGCATTTGATCCTATAACCAAACTGGTTTATGGTATTTGTGTATCTGTGTATACATCTATCTATCTCTGGTTGAAAATAGCGAGCCTTGCACTCCCCTAAGAGCAGCACTTTTGGAACGGCTTATAGCTTTGGTGCAGCTTGATGAATCTGCAGTACACTTAAAATAGTAGACTTCTTTGAATTGTTTTGGCAAGTTGCATGCAGTTTCGTCAATGTATGCCAAAGGCCTCGTAGGGGTTCCCAATCTTTGTGTATTCCTGCATTGCAAGAAAATGGTGTTGTGCCTACATCCCAAACCACTGGACTGAGTTTTGCCAGGTTTGGGTGGGGAACAGCAGCTCTGATCCTAAAGGCCTGCTTTTGCACATTTGTTGTTAATCTGGCCAGCAGTTTCTTTAACAATTGTCAAAGTGTCAGGCTGGAAGATGGCAAAGTGACCTTAGAGGCTGGGGACCACCACCCGCTCCATGATGTAAACCGTGATTGAGATGTTTGGGGTTTCCCCTCCGATTCCCCACTCTATCCCCCAACGTTTATGTGTCACTGATCCCACCAGTGAGAAAACTCTTGTCATTTTGGAAACATCAACATATTAGAGAAGTTGGAGTGGAGTGTGGGGGTGCTCAGAAGCCCGCCACTATGGATTAACACAAGCCATGCAATAAAGTTTAGCACGTCATGCGATTAGAAAGCCCAAACTTATCGGGGATCTGCTCACAGCGATTTGTGGGATCCCTCAGGTTTCAGCAGAAAAACCAAAATGGTGACACTCGCCGATCAGTAGAATCAGTGACTCACTTAGTGGTGTTCGGGTTAGGAGCAGGCATTCAGAGTTGCAGGGTATTTGTTGATTGGGGGGGGGATGATGAAGTGCAGATGCTCACCAAAAAGACATCATGCACATAAAATGCATAAAACACATAAGTGCCTGATGATAAAATAAGAGGTTTAAAAAAATCCAGAAAATAACGGACATCTATCCTTTTTAACTGCCAAGAGATTCTCCAGATTATAATCTGAGTACAAATGTCTTGATTTTTTCTAAGGGATAAGATTCCCATTCTTCAAGTGTTGCAGGGTGTCCCAGTTCTTAGCAGCGAAAACTGAAAAGTCTCAATTTACACTGGAGGCCCTTTTAAAATGAGGGGTGTTTAAGGAGCAGGATAGCTGGGCCGGGAGTTGTTTTGTTGGATGATATTGATAACGCTTCTGTGATAGAGCAGTCCTGATTTGTGCAGCAGACACATTGGTTGTAAACGCGGCCTGTCGATTGATCGGCAGCCAATGCAGTGCTGCCAGTTCTGGCAATAGGTGATAAAACATTTCTTTTAGCCCAAATAAGAACCTTGCTGCTGCATTCCGACTCCTATGTAGCTTAATTAGTATATGAGAGTGAAATTCAGGTAAATACTATTGCCAAACTCAAGGTGTGATGAGACCGGCATTAATGAGTGTGATCTTATGAACGGAAATCGAGTAAAAAGTGAAGCAACTGTTTGAGGTTATAAAAAGTGATTGGGGTTGAAAGACCGAGTGAAAAATGTTCGATGGAGAAAAGAGCCAAGATAATGTTTTCGAAATAACCTTCAGTCTTTTCTCCCCTGAACATTTCTGACTTGGCCAAACCCCTGCCCACACCCCCCAAACCCCCTAAAACTTGCCTCTGACTCGCTGGTCCCTGCAACGCCTGTTCCCTTTCTCTTCCCTGTTTGGGAATTGGCGCTGCAGGATCCTTTCCTTTTTAAACATTTTTTTTCCTTTTCGGGGAAGCTGCAGAGGTGTCCCCCGCAACAACCACTCACTAGTATAGCGAGCGGGAGTTGCAGGGAACACCCCCGCAGCCCTTTGTTTTGCTTTTTTGGGTGATGGCTGCAGGGGACACCCCGACTCACAATAGTGAGCAAGGGTGTGGGGGACACCCACACAGCCCCCAGCACCAAATTCGTGATTTGGTCGAACTTTTCGGCCGTTCTGATTTTTGGAACTGCTGAAAATTGGGCAAAATCACGTATTCGGACATATATTTTTGGTCATTTCGGACAAAACCATAAAAAGCAATGTTTAACCACTGGGCAGCCTGCCGGTTCAGTTTTCGTTCTAGTGCATATTGGTCCATAACAAAACCCAGATTCCTTACAGAAAGTGGGCATGTGCTGAATGTTTCAGGTCAAAAGGTGACATCCCCTGCACTGAATTTGGCCTTAATAGCCACAACCTGTTTTGTTGGGATTGCCCTTCAAATAGGTGGAATCCTTCCAGCCTTTTGATGGAAACACTAAGCAGTCCTTTAGCAGATTGGCTGTCCTCTCTGTCTCCAGATAGCTGCGAGCTATATGTAGCATCAGCGTAGTACACAACATTTAAAACTATGTTGATATTAAAGGGCAAATGTATAGGTTGGATATCGGGGGAGACCGTGCCTTTTGGGACTGCGCAAATCAAGATCTAAAATTATCAATCTCAACCCCTTATATCCAGCCAGATAAGAAAGGCTCACTCCAATACAAGACTTTTCCCCTAAAGCAGGCAAAAGGTTTCAAGATGGAAGCTACTAGCCGGGCATAAAGAGCCAATGGCCACCTTCTCCATGCTCGCAGCACACACATTTCTACTTGCCAAAAGTCATTTATAGCTAACTAATGGCTAGTAGCAAATGCAGATTTTGATCCCCATTGTTCCATTTCGTCAGAAGAATACGATGGCTGATGGTGTTGAATTCTGCAGACAGATCCAGAAGGATTAGAGTACCTATGTTGCCACAGTATCTCCTCTCTCAATTTATCCAGCATAAACTTTGTCAACAATTCCCCTCAGAAATTTGGTGAAACCCAACCGAGTAAGATCTAGCCGTTTGCCCTTTTCTACAAAGGCTTGTGATTCAACTAGCACTGTCTGTTCGGTCTGCTTGGCTTGAAGAGGGATTTACGATAGGTTATTTATAACGCGCGCAAGACCCAGAGATTTCTAAGGGCGGACCCAGGGATCGAACCTGTCTTGCTTCCAAGGCAAGCACATTGCCCCTGTGCTATCCTCCCGAGTTGTGAGCTAGGTGTGAAATTAATTGGACTTTTTGGCTCATGTTTTTCTTCAGGAGAGATTGCAGCTATGCCTCTTTTCAGTGATCTGGGACCAGCCCTGAGTCTGACTACTTGAAAAGAAATGTTATTGCCTTACAGAATAGTGGAAAGATTTAAAAGTGATCAGAATTGCCTCGACATTCTTTAACATGACTAGTGAAAATGTGTCTACGATTGGACTGGCTTTAGAAATGTCTATATTATCACCTGTAAAGAGAGTACAGTAACCAACAGCAGATATACAAGACAACAGATGTAAGTTTCAAAAACCTTTATTTAGAAAATTAGCATGGTTGGAGTAATTGCTAGCTAATCTCAACTCTAACATGGGAGTAGTCTCGACCACGAAACAAAAGAAAATCAGTGCTTGTTAGTTGAAGTCAAATTATAAAGGTCTATACTAAATAAACCTAACCTAGCCCTCTTTCTCTAACAACAAATGGGTACAGGGGAAATAAAGAAACAGTGTTATCAAAAGAAGTGTCAGAATGACTTGTATAGCAGTTCAGATGAATAGGTGACAGGCACTGTTTCATCAGGTTCAGCACACTCTGGCTTACTGAGACACATGCATAGGTCAACAGCTCCTTTAAGCTCTCGTTTTCCATGTACAGTTCAGTTTTGAAACAACCATTGGACCATAATCCTACACAGGCCTTCTCTGCCAGACTCAAACCTGTTTCAAGGTTCCCTTTTTTCACCACAGCACAATGTTCACCTTCATTTCACAATATTTCAGTATGCACTTTCCGTTCACCAAAAGTAAATTGCAGGCTTCCCTCTGCCGGGCTCGAGCATGCCTTTTCCTTTCACCTTGGGGTTCCCTCACTCATGTGACTTCTCTGGAACGGCTTCTCTCTGCTCCCAGTCTCACTCTCTGTATGCTTGTGCCTACCACCTCTTATTGCCAAGCATTAACAAGTCGCTGGTGTGTGTGATTGAGATTACAGCCGGACTATACCTGAGCTCATTAGTGTGACATGTGTAAGGAACACATGATATCAACAATAAGGCAGACACAAGTGACCATAGTTCAAGGGTATTTATTGAACTTTCACAAGGATTTGATAAACGCATATCTAAATCTAAAGATGAGAGCAAGCTATGAATAGTTGATAGAATAGTTTACTGACATTTATGATCTCTTTCCAATGGCAAGCCTACTTATGATCCAACTGCACAGGTTGACAAACAAGTGGACTCGATCATTTCATGATAGTGGTGTCTTTAAAACTTAGGTTCTGAGATTAATGCATGGGGGATTGATTGCAGAAGGTGCATAATATGGGGATCAGTTCTATAATTTGACCAGAAGTGCAAGGCGCCCATTATTAGACGAGATTAGGAAGTGGAACGTCTGCCACTGCTTCAATCAAAACGTCAGTAAAGTATTTTCTGAGCCAGGTGATCAGTAGACAAAAAGTCGGTTAAATTAATGAGATTCTTGGAAGGTGATATTCAATGTAGAAACTAAACATTACATTGTTTACCACTCTCATGTAAAGAAACGCGATGCTCCAATTTGGCACAAGTCCATGTTCGAACTCCTCTATTCAGTAGCCACAGCACTTTGGGAGACCGATAGTTTCCCCAGGAATCCACTTGCTACTCCTACAACTCAGCATTCATTTATGTTTGTGACCGCATGGTGATATACAAAGGTCTATACTAGAACGTTCTGTGACTCCCATTAAGGCGGTGCAAAGTGAAAGTGTTTCATTGTGCTTTATTCTACCCTAGACGCTCAAAGCCGGGGACGTGCTTAGCAGTGTAGATACGCTTGCATCTGTGGTGCGGTGGGGATGCTTAATATACTGTATCACTGTGCTTTGAAGCTGGTATGGTCAACGGGCGACAGAAATGAGTCATTTAATAGATGCATTCCCTAAAGTTTCTCCAGCGAAATCTTGCTAACACAGCATATGCCAAGTAGTGGCTGTTTATACAAATTAAAAAAAACATCTTTTCTGCTTTCTTGTTCTCTCTCAGAACTCCATTCAAAATGGTTTTGAGCCTCCTCAGTCCATCTGACAGGTCTGTGCTTTTGCGACAGGCCTGCATGTGGCACTCAAATTCAGTTTTTTCCTTCTTATCACTCAATCATGTCGATAAATGATGGCCACGCCTCCTCCACAGAACAAAGCTTCTACTTGGCGAGGAGATCAACATTGATGGCAGCTACATTAGAATCTGAAAGCCATGTCACAAAAAGACAATGGCCCTCATTCCGTGATTGGAGGTAGCCATGGTGCTATTTGCGCCATGGCTGCCTTCAATACCGGGTCCGGCACCGGTCTGGTTGAATGGGGATTTACCGGGTCATTCTGACCCTGGAGGACCCGGTAAATCCCCATTCAACCAACCATTCCCCATTCCCATTGAGTCCCTATAGGGCTCAATGGGAATGGGGAAGGCGCTAATAACGGGCCCGCGAATGGCAGGCCCGTTATTAGCGCCCTGGTCCCTTAGCAGGACCCGTAAAGGACGTGTGGTCAGACCACACGTCCTTTAAGGTTCCCGCTAAGGGACCTTGGAATTGGGCAGTAAGGGATTACCGGCACTGGTCTCCTTACCGGTGCCCGGTATCCCTTAGCGCCCAACTCGGAATGACCCCCAATGTGTAACTTATTCTCTGCTATCAGCTCATGAATTTGCCATTGAATTGTTTACTGTATTGAAACTTTGTGACATTATTGTATATAATCCTTATTAGGCTGCCATTAGCCTTTTCAAACAAGATGATTTACTCGAAATTATAGTGAGCTATACTTTTTCTTTTATTATTTATTTATTTTTATTATTAGCAGTAGTCTCATGTTATATATTCCGAGTAGAATTGTTTGAAATATGTTCTACTGTAATGTTGCAGTAGCAAGCTTATGGCAACATTGGCAGCATCTTGCTGCTTTGGCCTTGTCCATGTGCAGATAGGCTTGCTTTCGGCACATGCACTGCATGCTATCTTGCATTGATTTTGTTGTATCTTTGGCTGCAGGCGGGGTTAGAGCCCAGCGCCAGTGCACAATAAGGACAAAAACAAAGCGTCCTTGACGCAACATTCATTTTCAAATGGCCCTCCCAAACAAATAAACCCAACCCCAGTAAAGTATTTGTTTGCCAAATGTATACAGACTCGGATTTCAGGTTGCACATTACAGCTTTAAATATAATCAGAAATTCAATTAAAAGTAATTGATAAAAGCTATATCCAAATATTAGTCTGCTAGCAAACTGTCCAGAGGTTAGAATTAAGGACGTACAGATGAGAAGCACCACTTTTTTGAGTGTGTGTGACAGTGCAGTGAGGAGAGAGGGTGGAGAAGTGGAAGTGTTAAGGAGATAGAGAGAGTACCACAGAAGGTGGGAAGGAAAGGGAAGAGGGAGAGGAACAGAAGAAGTGGATGGAAATCAAAGAAGAGCAGAGGAGATGGGGAAAAAGAGGGAGTATCAAAAGAGGAAGAGAAGGAGCTTAGGAAGGGAGCAAGCAAACTGTGTCCATGGAGAGTAGCAAGAGGAATGAGGTCAAGGATAAGTGGAAGCTAAGATCAGAAAAGGTGAGCAAGAACAGAGGAGAGGAAGAGGACCAGCTGTCATGGTCATGAAGTCAGGGGCACAGGCATGCAGGGGTCGCATGCACAGGAAACCTGGGTGGACACTGTCCTGGTGCCTTTGGCGCCAAGCTCATGAACAAAAGTAAACAAGAACATCCATTTAACACCCAAAAGCTTTTATTCTGGACATAGCACTTCAGATGCATTAACCTTGAACATTCCATCCATCAAGGAGCCCCAAGTGTATTCTTGGGTGTGGCTGCTAATGGATTGTCTTCGCACGTGCTCACTCTCTAGGAGTGGCAGGGTGTGGCTGGTAAACCGGCCCATTAGCCCACGATCTCAGCTATATAAGCTGCCCGGATCCTCAAGACAGACACTTCGCATTATTCTGCACTTGCAAGCAGCGTAATGCTCACCATCGCCTGAGGTCAGACTTACCTTTTGAAGATCCTGCTTCCTGGACATCCTGCTTCCTGCCAGCATACTTACCAACTGGGAGAAGCTGTTCTTACCTCTACATCTCTTCGGCCAACCAAGTATTCATTCATCTTTACACTTTCCGGAACGCCAAAATCTTCATCTTGGCACCGCAGCACGACACGCTCCATCGTCGACAGCAGTGCCTGCAAGGAAAAACAGAAGACAAGGTTAGACATCCAAAAAACAGTCAGTTTAAGGTTGCGCTTCGCCATACTTCGCGCTTTTCCTTAAACCATCACTTACCTGTTGTCGAACATTGCGGTAGCATCCATCTTCCATCCGGCCGCGTCTCGCGTCTCACAGCTGCATTGAGGCCGCATTTCCATCTAAGGGAAGAAAACAGAAGAGACATTATTGCGGGCATAAGTAGGAGCAACATATAAAGGCATTAAACAGAATGAACAGAATCACAAGAGCTCAAGAAAGACTTACCAATCATAAGGAGAAGCATAGTCGCATCTGGACTGGACTAATCTATATCGGGGATCAGTGAAGGAACTAGATCCCATTTGACGCGCCACTGCTAGAAGTAGCAGGACGGAGAGCTTATCTTCCATCATTCACAGGTGAACTTTATGGGCTGGCGTATGCTCACAGAAACCGTACTTTGGGATGAAGGGTTCGAGAGGTACAACAATCACAGATTGGTGCACTCACACACTGTTATCTCCACGCAGGAGCAGTATCACCACGTACCACTACTCACAGCTTTTCTACCGAGGGAGAGGCCTGAAGGGAGTGATTCAAGTTCAGGGAGGGCTGCAACCGTGCCCTAACACCTACGCAGAGACCAGGTGAGCGTAACCCCAGCCCAAATGAGTTGCTAGTGAAAGACCATGGCTTCTTCTAAAATTGTTGACATGGTGCAAGGGAAGTTCAGGAGTCCAGTTAAGGCCACAAAAGGGTATGTGATTCTTAATACCCTGGTGAACCAAGAGTGCTGAAAGAGTGACGCTGAAGCCCAGCAAGACAACTCTGGGCACCAGGTGGTGCTAGGAAATAGGTTTTCATGCCTCCTAACGATAACCAAGAAAGACCATGCTAAGGGCAATACAGAAGTAAGACATCATACATGCCAGCAACTTCAAGTCACAGTTTGCCGTTGCAAAAGCAGGCCCTGTTTGGGGGACAGAGCACCATGGTCTTAAAGAAGTTAGGGAGGCATTACATATAAACATTGACAAAGCTTGCTTTGGTGTGAATAAAATATACCAGTTGTCAACTTTTTCTTGACATTAGCCTCTTGCAAAAACTCAGCCATGGCAGTCGATTGTTTATTCAGAATAGCAAAGGAAAGGGCTTCGTTTTTTAGGGACAATATTCTGAAACACCTTTCAGACCAAAGAAATTCTGTGAAATTGTATGAATATGCCATTGACCATTGTTCCAAGAGTTAATTGAGTCAAATGTTTATTCCTCACTTATTTGTTTTACTGCATTCTACTACATGTACCAGAGTAGTTCTGTAAATAAGCAAACGCAAATATATCGTGTGTAATCTGCAATATTCCTTCTCTTTTCCAACTCCTTACAGCCCTAACCTAGTGAAGGGCACCTCTCACACGAAACGGGTATTGGTACTGTAAATATGGACAACAAATTAATAGTAGCTCCTTCCTGACCCAAACTCCTAACATAGGAAATTATATCCAGCCTCCCTCTGCAATTCCTCCTGTATCTTCACCAGCTGAGCAAGTCTTTACTGCCCCATCAACGAAGAGAGCAGAGGACTGTCAGTCGGGAAGGATTATCATGTGTAATCAGTTACTAACTCCAGTCCTCCTTGCTAGATGTGAACAGGGGTAACATTATGGACCTGACATGAAAACATGACTCATCACCAAAGGGAATGTGGCATATAAGAATATATTTGTCTTTTTTATGAAAAGTTCGGGCTTACCCCAGACAAGCCTCTGTTCAATGAAACCACAATGGCAGAGATTCAGCCCAGTATACAAGCTCTCTTCCATAACATAACGTTGGACTAGTGAACCAAAGGATGAGCCTAGGGATCCCCTATTGAGAGTTTGTAGTGTCAGATTTATGTTTCGGATGAGGACCATGTAGCTGCTTTCCAGATGTCTGACATCGATAGCACCTTTTTGTTAGTCCATGTTGTCACTATTCCTTTATTTGATGTTCCCTGGATAGAACTCTGAAGAACCGATTCTTGCACGTTGCCTTACATAATTATACAATGGATCTAGCCTTTGAGTGTTGATGAGGCTTCTTTCTTTCCTTTTGATTAACCACCAAAAGCCATAAAGAATCCCTTTTATGCAAGATTTTCGTTCTTTGTTGATGAGCAAAGACCTTGCTTCTTGCAAGAAACACAATTCATTGTCTTCTGGAAACCCAACACTGGAAGGACTATGCCCTGCTTCAGATAAAAGGCCAAAAACGTCTTTTGTATGATAAAATGCAATGATAAAATGCAATGATAAAATGCAAGGGTTTTAGGGACCACCATTTTGTGCAAAAACATTAGATGGAAGATATCGATCATCAAGGCCCCCAATAAAAATATACGTCGATCAGATGTGATTGCCACTAGAAAAAAACACCCTCTATGAAGGAAATGTCAAGCTTATCTCCTCCAGTGCCTCACATGGGCAGACTTTCAGATCCCGAAGGACCAAAGGAAGAACCCAAACTGTTAACCTCTAATGGTTCTAGGCGAGTGAGAGAAGCCGAAGTCGCAAGGTAGGATTGGCTTTTGCAACCCACTTTGAATGAAGGTTGCCAGTAACAAAGCAAACACTTCTCTGAAGAAATTGCAGAGCTTCCAATCTTCTGAAAAAAATGGATTAGCAATGGGAGATAAAACATTATCAATGATGTGAAAAGGAAGTAAGAGTAGACTGGCTTAACCTTTTTAACAGTGTGTGCCACTCTTAACTCAATTTCCGACTTGTCAATTTGAATTGGTCGATTGTCGTCTGCGGAAGACGCAGGTAGCCAATTGGTATAGCCAGGAATCTCAAGGGGCCATCTCCAGATAGCTCTTGCGGTGAAAAAAAACTATGCATGCTTGTCCAGAAAAGAACCACCAGTAACACTCTGGTCTTTTGCCCAGAATTTTGCACAGAACCCAAGCCAGCAGAGGGTACATAGGGATCCGGACAGACAAACAGGGCTCCCTTAACTCTGGGCTCGGGAACTCAGGAGGAAAACGTGGGAACGAACACAACATTGCATTGTGATTTGGAGGTGCTATTGGAGGATCCCAGGCGAGAGGAGCTTCTTGTCTCCACTAAGTACTGCATCAAGTACAGATCAATGTCTGAAGCCCTAAAAACGCAACAGAGTGGTGCTAAGGATAGTCCAATAACTGTGTGTGTATGTCACCGTTTGATTCTGAAAGGGCTAAAGCCCATGCATTGTCTCCTACCTTGGGTGATGTGAGCCTGGTATGTTCAATAGACTCCCAGCGAACAGCGCTTCTCCATTCCAATCATCATAATGACAGTGAAGGGGAGAGAGGTGAAAAGTTTTATTCAACTTTCCTCCAACTCCTCTGGATCTTTATCTGCTTCATAGCCCCTATGAGTGTCAAAAGATCTATTGGCACCAGTTAAGGCTAGCAAGGAGTGGTCCAAGAGGTGTTCTTCAATGGGGCGGACCGTAAAAACACAGGTAAACGAACAACTATGGAAGTGAGCTTGTCTGCTCCTATAGCAAAAAGACAGCTGGACGTGGCAGCGGACAAAGTACGACATTATGTGTTACTAACATCATCTCAGCTCCTAGAATCCCTTATCGAGGCCAAAGAACCGCCTTTGCCAAAGCCACCATCAGCGACAAGTGATGCCTTAGTTGCAAATCCTCATTTTGGCTTTGTAACCTTGGTCCATGACGATAAGTGTTAAGGGGTTTCTAAGACGGGCCACGCTGCGGACTCTAGTGCTATGGCTGCTACTTTGAGGGACAAAATAGCCTTCAGCGCACATAAAATTGAGCCCAGAAAGAACTTTGTAAACGACTTCAATAGTGCAGCTATGGGGGCGGGCCTGGAGGCTGGCCCCTTATGATTGTCTACTCATTTGGGAGGCCATGTTGAAGCAGGTAAACCCCAGGTTAGCTTAGGGACAGTTTCATCCTTCAGTGATGTGCCAGATACCACATGCTACCAGTCACTTCAACTACCATTAACCACAGTTCTACATGTGTTGAGGTTAGACCTGCCTTGACTGCTACACGGGGGCCTTGTGTATTGGTTCGTGAAGCTGCTTTGGTAAGTTCTACATTAAGGGGTGGGGGTCAAGAAACATCAACTTCATTGTCATCTGACTCTGTCGAGGAAGACTCTCCTTTGCACCTAGGTCGACTTACAAGGCCACCTTCCCATCCGCGTCATAAAAAGTAACATTGACAAGACAAATGTTGAGGGCGGCATCGACACAGCTACTATGTCAGCTGTTGGGAAGGGGGGGTATAATCGTCCCAGACCCCCAAGCAGTTCAGATGAGGCAGAGGCCTTGAAGTGTATGGTAGGGGCCAGGGGAGGATGAAGGGGAATAGAGAGGGTAAAATGGGCTATTGAGCAGGGAGGAGAGTGCATGCCGTGGGTTTAGAACATACTGCTAATCAAACACCATTTTAGAGAATAGCAGCCATATTGATATTGAGGCCTAACACTGCCCTGCAGCAGGGACTGCAGGCCTAAGCCACAAACATGGAACCAAGTGTATGCATGCAAAAATTCATTGCATCATGGGCACCGGTGAGATGCTAGAGCTGCAGAGATTCAAAGAACTTTCATTGTCACATGTTGCCGGCATTTTGTATCCCAGGAGGAATACGCCCTCAAGGTCAGAAGGGGGTTGAGAGCTCCCTGCGAAAAGCAATCCCAGGAGAAGGAGGGAATGAGGCTCTGACCTTCACCCCCCCGTCCCAGCTCCAAGTAAACGCCCAGCTGCCCCCATCCCATGACCCCAGCATTCCAAGGTACCATTCAGCCCCAGACCACTGACCATAAAGCTGT
This sequence comes from Ambystoma mexicanum, assembly GCF_040938575.1. Taxonomy (NCBI): domain Eukaryota; kingdom Metazoa; phylum Chordata; class Amphibia; order Caudata; family Ambystomatidae; genus Ambystoma; species Ambystoma mexicanum. The sequence goes on along the minus strand of NC_090934.1, from coordinate 974,375,601 downwards.
TAGAGCCCCCAATCAATCAGAAAATATCAGAAAGCAAGGACAGGCGGTCTTCACCTTGGGTCACGTGATTTATGCTGTGAGGTGCCGGGAGGGGCAAAACAACAAACCTGAAACGAGGGTGGAGAGCTTTGAAAGGGCACCAACGTGTCTGGATTGAGTGGGGGTTTGTCAGTCACAATGACCTTGAAGTATCCTTTATCTGCAGTACTAGGTGCACATTAGGTTAAATATAAAGAATGGATTGGTTTTATTTTTCTTCACATAACAAGCAATTAACTGTAGCCTCATTGTTAACGCACACTCCCAGGTACGTAAAAGTGGACACTTGCATAATCTTTTTGTTATTTAAGAACCATTGCACTTTTAGTTTTTTTCCCCTTTTTTGTATTGGCGAATGTCAAAATCCTGGATTTTTTCCAGATTGATTGTCATTTTATTTTTAGCCACATAACATTCAAGAGCTCTAAGCTGGTTTTGAAAGCCAAGCGAGGTTTGGTCAATTAGGACTATATCGTCCGCGTAAATTAATCTCCCTATCGATACATTTGCAATTTTTGCCGGGAAGATTCTTGAATCTACAAAAGCGTCCCCCATGTCTGATGAATAGAGGTTGTAGAGTTCTTGCTGTAACCCGATGGTCGTGGGGATTGTCTCACATAGGAGGCCTGCTTGGTTTAACATCACTCTGATGGAAGTGTTAGTATGTAGCTCTTGTATGTTTTGGTGAAGAATTTCCGGACAGTTGCATTTTTTTTATTTTCTCCACATCTCCACCCTATCCACTGTATCAAAGGCCTTGGATAGGTCTATGAAGGCCACAAAGAATTTCGACACTTTGTTTCTGAGGGTGCGTGCTTTTAACAGATTTAGAATGAATATATTTAGCGGTGTACCTTGTCCCTTTACGAAACCTGATTACCATTCGTCTTTGTGGCCGGTTCGTGCTGCCCATTTAGTCAGAGCTCTTAACAGAATAGTGGCGAAGATTTTCCCTGTCATGTCTAGAAGGGCGATGGGCCTGTCATTTTCCGGGTCTGTTCTTAAGCCCTTTTTGGATATTGACACTACTACGCTTGTCCTCCATGAAATTAGTATTTTTCCTGATTTGAGGATATATTTGTACAGTTGATGTAGGATTTTTGCCCATTCCACTGGGGCCTTTTTTAGGGCTTCATTGGTCAAGCCATCGGGCCCAGGTGCTCTTACTTGAGTTTTTCACTTTTATGATGCGCTCTTCTATGGTCGAGATGTCAATATCAAGAAGGCTTTCGTCCATTTTAGCTGATATCCCTTTAATAGTCAAAGGTTCATATGGGGGTTGCATTTGTTTGTAGTATAAAAGCCATGGTTTCCCTGAAACTGGGTTGGCTAGTAAAGCATCTAGCAGAGTCTCCTTGCTGTTTATCAGGGCCCAAGTCTCTGCAATGTTTCTCTTGCAGATTGTGGATATAATTTCCTGCGAATCATGATTTAGCATCTCTCTTGTGCATTCCTAACCAATTGTGATAACTTTGTTTTATTTTCCGTATTTCTGCAATTTTGGATTGCTTCCGTTGCTTTAGGTGTCTCCTTAGAGTTCTTTTCTTCTCAACCACAGCTCGGTCGAATACGTGTCGGTGTGTCATTATTGGCTTACTTGTAATGCTAAAGATTATAAGTAGCGGGACGTAATCAATGACCTGCCGGGTTGCCTGAGACTGAAGCTCATTTATCATCGTCGACAAGTTACAGTTCAGGGTCGGCAATTTTGCTCAATTCATTCTGAGTCTGTTTCTGCCGGCGTTGATTGACAGGTTAAATGGGTATGTTGCCGTCTCTCTTTTCACTGACAGATTTGAACATGTCAATTTGACCGGGTTATGGTCGCTTGACTGTGTAGATCCTACCTCCAATTTTTGGATGAATATTGAGAGGTTAGACGAAACTGTGACATAGTCGAGTATTGCTTCCGATTTCAAACCTCACCATGTTGGTTTCCCCGGAATGTCGCCCGGCGTTCTCATTTAGAATTATACAATCCCGGAATTGAAGGGTGCACCTCAAAGTTATTCCTCCTTTTTGTTTTGTCGTGGCCATTATTGGTTTGTCTTGGATTACGTTATTATTTTCATCAAGACAGGTACAATTCAGGTCGCCTACCGTTATTATCCAGGCATCGTGTCATTTACCTTTTAAATCATCAATTGCGTTAGCAACTTCCTTCGGGAGTGATTTGGTTGCTGTTGCCCCCGGCATCCACTATATGTTGATAAGAAATACATAGTGTGGATGTTGATCTCCTTGGTTCCTGGTTACTTCCGCGACTAGGATTTGAATGTAAGGTGACGGGTTCAAGGAATGGATCACGTTTCAGTTTAGTTCCTCTTTTATTGCTATCAGTAGGCCAGCCATTGGTCTTCCTTTTTGTCCTTTCTTGGCTGGATTTATGCTTACAAAATAGCCTTCAATCAAGGGGGTTTCTCTCAGCCACGTTTCTTGCAGACATATCACGTCTGGCATATTTTTTGCAAATTCATTTCTTGTAAGTAGGTGGTTGAAGCCCCTTGTGTTCCATGTTACGAGGGTCCTTGTTTCCTTCCGACATTCCTTTAAACATTATTGTTTTTTTTATTTTTCCCGCTGCTAGCTTAGCTAGCCATTCCCATCTGGCCTGTTCTCCGTCCTGAAGTTGAGTCACTTACGATTGTTTCATGGCTTTTTTATGCATGTCGTAAGCCTCTTGAAATGGTGCTTTTTCCAGTTATCTTGAATCCCATGCTCCATAGGGTCCTTTCTTCTGTTAATAGTAGTTGGTGGATAACATGTGAGCAGGTTGATACCCTTACTCTGTCCATGTACGTTTTGCAGGAAATTCGATTAGGGATATGTCACTTGAGCTAATTAATCACAACGTTGTGACATGATGGAACAATCTTAGCACATTGGCCTGATTTTAAAATTAGGCCATCGTTTGTGTGTACTAGTCTCTCAAGGAGGAGGCCTCTGCCTTTCTTTCAGGGTTTGACCTTCGCATCGGCAGTCTCAATGGGCTTATCAAGAATTTTTTGTCTTTCGAGTTGTGGTACCCCTCCTCTAGGTTATACTCTTTGATCTTCAGTATTAAAGGGCGATTATTTTGGTTTTGGGTTCCCGGCTCTGCTGGTGTTGTAATAGTTGGTAGACCTGGATCGACTTCCTTATTTGTTTTTGATTTTTTTCTAGGGCTGTATCGAAATTCGGTTTCGAGTCCCTATTCTGCCAAAGTTTGGCTGAAATACAGCTATCCGGCTTCGGCAGAATAGTTTGTTTAGGGACTCGAAGCCGAAGTCCACTTTCTATGATTCGCTGCCCTCTCCCTGTTTTGGAGATGACAGCCAATCATAGAAAGTTTGACAGTGTTCAGGCTGCAGAAGCCAAACAAGCTGTTTGCCTATTGGCTTCTGCAGCATGACCACAGAGGAACCAGCCTAACGTGTTGAAATAGGAAGCAAGGGAAGGGAACAGTTCTTCCCTTCCCTCGCTTCCTATGCCAACGGACGGGCTCCAGCAGATGCCAGCACCCGGACCCGGAGAAATCACCAGGTAAGTGACCCCCCCCCCCCCCCATGCCCCCTCACCGCAGTTATATTGTTGTTAATCGGGCCACCGGTGCAAAGCCAGTGGCCCGACATTGTATTGCATTGGGGGGCCGCTCCTAGAGTCATGAGGCCGCCGGGGCACTTTGCCGACCGCGGCGGCCTCGATTTCAATGTGCCCCCCCCAATGCCCTCTCACCACGGTCTCACCGCAGTAATTTAATTTATGCTGGTCGGGCCACCGATGCAAAGCCGGTGGCCTGACATTTGTTTTGCATTGGGGGGCCGCTCCTACAGGAGCGGCCCCCCCAGACTCATGAGGCCGCCGAGGCACTGAGTCCACCCTGGCGGCCTCGCTTTGAAATGTGCACCCCGGCCCCTTGCCTAAAAAAAAAAAAAAAAACTAATTCGGCTCCAGCCGAATAGTTGACAAACTATTCGGTATCCGGCCGAATACTAAATCTGCTATTCGGTACAGCCCTCATTTTTTCTTTTGTCTACCTTCGTTATTTATACCCACTAGTTTGTTTTCAGTTCCGGGATCTTGTAAGTGGATGTTCTTTTTTTCCATTTCTGGTTGATGGGGCATCTCGTCATGTATTTTCTGTCTTTCGTGAGCTGATTTTGGTGCTGGGTGGTCTGTATGTTCAGACTCTAATTGCTCCATATTTATTTGTTCTATTTCTTCTTCTTCCGACTCACTAGAGTCAGATCTTCTTCATCCGAAATTGAATATGTTGACAGGTTCATTGTGTCCAACTCCGAGTTGTCAGTTGCTGCTTCTTCCTCGTCCTTATTTCCTCTGGCTTGTTAGCCTTTTTCAGCGTACTAGTACTTAAGGCTCGCTTTAGTTGCTGCAATATCTTTAGGCATAGTTAAACATTTGAAGAAAGTTTTACTATTCGTCGATTTTCTTGGCCTCTGATAGGCTTGATTTTTTTGCTAATTGTAATAATTTAGATTGTCTCGATTTCTGTTCAAAGGAGCTAGTTTTCACTTTTGCTCGCTTCAGGGGGCGCACCAGCGCCAGGTTACCTTGTTGGTTTTTTTTAAAGATTTCGCAAACTTTAGGTTTTGAATTTGCGGACTTAGGTGGAGCAGTATCCTTTTCAGGATGCTGAAAGGCCGAATTTGCTGATTGTGCAGGTATCCCCATATTACTATTTTGTTTCCCTTCTTCTTGGGGTACATTGTCCGGCTGAACACTTGGACTTTTTGTATGACTGTTAATTGCGGTCTCTCGTTCCTGTTGCTCTTGGGATAGAAGAGCCTTTGGCGTGGTTGACATCAGATAGCTTTCTTTGCATTTTTGATCGCTGCCGTTCACCTTTGGAGCGACGGCGTCGATAGTCAGGACTTCCTCAAACATTGTTTGAGGCGTCTTAGTCAAATAACTCTTCATGACATTTTGTCTCCTTATCTGCTTGTTCCTTCATTGATGGCCACAAAAGTGATGGGTGGAAGGTTTCGAATGAATCTAAACCACTGGCAATTGCTCTGGGCAACCTTCCACACCACCGTTTTTTAGCCCGTCTGCGCCATTGCATAAGGGGACCAGCCATGTGCAAATCAGTCAGCAGCTGCCGCCACCGAAGGTAGCAGCCCAGCCCGAACTGCTAGGCCAGGTCCCTTCTGCACAGAAAACCAAGCAACCCCAGACATGTTTCGGCCTTGTTGGACCTCCTCAGTGAGATGCAGCTAACTCAGCACAGCATTTCAAAAGAAGGAGAAAGACGGCACATACCGAGAGGGTGACAATAAGCAAAGCCCTTTCCGACCAAGGCCCGTGAGACCTCCGCAGATGCAATCATAAGACCGCAAAGAATAGCCAGCGTGTGTTGCAGCCAATGTCAACGGTACACAAGACCCTCCTCTGCTGATTACCAACCAGGGGAGAGACGCTTGTCTCTGTGGTACCAACCTTGACGCCAAAGAGAAAGAAAGCCAATCGGTTCATCACAGCCGGTGAGTCGAGGGGAGAGCTGATAAAAAACTGTACTGTCTGCCTTGCCCGTCCTGTACTCTTATGCTCCACCTTTTATCCATGTGGGGAAGGGAGTGTGTGATTCCGGTCAATTGCCTGACTTTGCCTGACTCTTGTGTTGGGACATGTCAGGTAAATGGCTCTGGTGTTAGTCCATTGTCTTTCCTGTTTTGCAAGTGTTTTTGTCAGAAAAGGGCAGGGAAAGTGTTTTGGAATATTCTACGTGGTCGGATGGGGAAAAGGTGTTGAAAGAAGGGGGATACCACATCTCACCCGTCGGTGTCCCACTCCCCAAGGACCCCACCCCATACAGGTTATCCTCCCTCACTGGTCCACCTCCAGGAATTTGATCCAATAGCGATGGCCGTGTTCTGGCCACCTTGATGACAGATCCCTGGGGACTATCCAAGGGGACACCTTCAGGTTTCTCACAGTAATCAAGTCCGGGTTTATGCAAAAGTAAGCAAAACCCTGGTTTTGTCAAGTCTGCTAGAGTGGATGTATAGAATCGGATGTTCAAATTATTTGGTAAAAGGTCAAGTGTTCGTATCAGAGACGTCACCCTGTATAACAGTCATACACTTGGTGTTTGTCATACAGGTGGATACATGCCAACACAGGGATCAAAAGTAACCTTTTAGAGCATCAGCAAAGCAGGTAATAATGCACATTAGTCTAAAAATTGCTACAAAAGCAGTTATAAGGATTTGCAGCTTGACACCTCCACTGTGAGGTGGTCTTTAAGTTGAGGAAGCTCAAGATCAGTCGCTCTACCAAGGAGTAATCATAGTACCAGAATCTCTCCAAAAACAAACCTGCAAATCCTCAAGTATGTCGTAAATGACCTCCGAGTAACATCAAAGGATCTGCAGGCCAATCACCGTTTGGCTAATATAGTTGTTTGTGTCTCTGCCATCAGAACAAACTGAACTACCATCGTGTTCGTGGAAGAATAACAAAGAGATAACCAAGGCTTTGTAAAAAATAAAAGACTTTGTTTCCTTTCTTAGGTTTTCAAGAGCACATAGATGTGATTAGATTTATGTAAGAAATGTCTCAGGAATGATGGGCTAAACGGAGAACAGTTTGGTTGCAAGGAAAAATGTCACGTTAGGCTTAAACCCAAACTCTACTTGACTAAAAAAAGCGTTGTATGATTTGTCAAGCAAGGAGGTGGGAATGTGATGGTTTGGAGCTGCTTTGATTCAGCAGGACCTGGAAGACTCGTTATCGTGAACACACTCTCCATTGTGCAGAAGATTCTAGTGGGGAATGACCAGTCATCTATCAATGAGCTGAATCTGAACCTAAAGTGGACCATGCAGTAACACAGTGGTCCTAATGAAGCACAACATATTTACTAATTACTAGCTACAGATTGAGACATTTGGCATTTAGAATGGCCTGGTCAAAGTTCAGACCTAAACCCATCACAATGTTTTGACAGGACCTGAGCGATCTGCCAATGCAAAGAACCCTTCAAATGTCCTGATTTGAAGCAGTTCTGTAACAAGGTTTGAGCCAAAATTCTTTAAAACGGATGCAAGATACTTGGCAACAATTAAGGAAAAGTTTGAAGTTTTCGCTGCTCATTGGGCAACCACCAACTACTGGGTGCAAAGATTCAGATACTTGCAAACCTGAATATTGAAAGAGGACAATCCCTTTCGCTAGCCCAAGAAAACGGTTCTTAAAATGTCAGTTCAAAAAGCGCATGAGTTTAGGAAAAACAATGTATGGTTGGGTCTGCCTGCTCCCTGAAAATTGAGGAAATTCCTCAAGAAACTGTAGTTGCTGAAATTGCTACCAAAAAGGGGGCTAACTCTGCTCACTATCTGCGAGCTGCAAGCCACTGTCATTTCTGTTCTTTCTCCGGACTGGTAACCCCATTGTTTGAAAGAGGTGGACTGAGAGGTGTCTAAAGTTCTATTTTGTATTTTGCCGGATTATTGTAGAAACTGGATTTAGGCCACGGGAAGTTATATATTTTTTTTTTTGTCAATTTGAAATTCCCTTGATTCTGTAATAGACTTGCTCTATCATTTAAAAAGCAGGAATTTCATTTCTGGGCAACTTATTGCTGGGGAATAGGGAAAAGCCATTAGTAAAGGTAGTAAGTGACTGAATTATTAAGTATTTCCATCAAGTCATTTGTAAAGCTCATTTTTGCAATATCCACACATGAAACCAATATCCAGAAGAATATGTGATTTTTTTTCTCTAACATTTTCAAACTATATAAAAAGGACATTAACTCTGATATAAATATTCATTATCAAGATTTGATGAAATCGATTAAATTGATCCACCATGTTTTTTTTACTTATTTATTTATTACATTTATTACTCGCCCAGACCCGCAGGTATCACAGCGAAATTACAGGCATGTTATCGCTTATTTTACAGTGTTACAGTTAGTCAAGAAATCAGGTAAAACCTTTCTATACAGCGGTACAGTTGCATTCAAATGATTACTTTCTTATACTATTTTACAATCCGTCAATAGGGCAGTAATGGGACTAGCAGACGTTATTTAATATGTGTTGAATAACCAGGTTTTCAATGCTTTTTTAAAACCTAATAAGGTATCCTCATTTTTGATACTGAGAGGTAGTGCATTTCAATGCAACGGGGCTAGGACTTTGAAACTGCTTCCTCCTGCTCTGCTGTATTTGTATTGTGGTACTTCCAAGAGGGCCAGTTTATTGGATCTAAGTGTCCTACAGGAGATTCTTTTCTTAATGGTGTTGTTAAGGTAGATGGGCGCTTTGTTTGAGATGCATCTATAGACTACACTAAGTGTTTTGAAAATGATTCTGGCTTCTATTGGCAGCCAGTGGTTTTCTCTCCTGATGTTGGATATGTGATCGGATTGCTTTATACCTAGAGCCGCTCTAAGAGCTTTGTTCTGAAGTAATTGAATCTTATTTGTTAGATTTGGATGTTCCTAGAAATTGGATATTGCAATAGTCCAATTTTGTTAAAATCAGCGCTCTGGCCAATGTAATACAGTTTGTGGGAGTGAGGAATTGGCGGCTGAGTGCAATAAGTTTAGCTGTGTAAGCTGTAGAAGAGGAGAGGGCTGATATTTGTTTGTGCATAGTGAGGTTGGCATCAATGTATACCCCAAGAGTTTGGACTTGTTTGAGTACTGGGATCTGTGTGCCGTCAATGTTGATATGTGAGTAGTCAGGATGGAGGGCGCTTAATCTTTTTTGGGAGCCCACAATGAGAGCCTCTGTTTTCTCGTCATTGAGGCAAAGGCTATTTAGGGCCATCCAATTTTGAATTATGGCATATACTCTGTTGATGGTATATTGTCATGGGTGTAATCCCCTGTAATGGGGATGAGGATCTGGGTGTCATCTGCGAAGTTAGTGTAAATGACACTCATATCGTCAAGGGCTGAGAATAGGAGTTTAGTATATGCATTATAAAGGGTAGGGGAGAGGCAGGATCCATGGGGGGCTCCTATGGGAACTGCAATAGGGTCAGCTGCATAGTTTCCGATGGCGACTCTGGAGGTGCGGTCCGTTAAAAAGGATTTGATCCAGAGTGTGGCATTATTTGAAAAATTAAAGTCTTTTTTAGTGTGTCGCATAGTTTGTCATGTTCTACCAGGTCGAATGCTGCCAATAGGTCCAACAGCACTAGGGTAGCTAGTTTTTCTGAGTCTCTGATGGTGTCTAGTTGGATTTTCAGGTCCAAGAGGGCCGTCTCAGTACTGTGGTTGGGCCTAAAGCCGGTTTGTCTAGCTCCTAGTAGGTTATTTTGTTCAAGGTGGGTTTGTAGTTGATTGTAAGCTATCTTGTCAATGATTTTTAGTAAGAAGGGGACTGTCGTTATGGGCCGGTCATTTGTGGGGGCTAGTGTATCTAATGTAGGATTTTTTAGTAGTGGGGTGACTCACGCCTCTTTGATGCTAACTGGGACCAGATTGGAATTGAAAGAGGCATTCACAAAATTAGTAATTATAGGAGTAAGGGTGGGGGCGCATAGTTTAACTAGGTGTGCTGGGAAGTTATCTCATTTACAGTTTGATGCTTTGAGTTTGGTTATGGTACTATGTACTATCTCCTGGGAGACTGGGGTGAAGTTGAAGGGAGGAGTAGTGTCTTCTATGTAATTGGTGATTTGGTTAGACGCGGGGTGTTTGTCAGACAGGGGATTTCTTTTGGAGATAATTTTGTTTTGTAGTAGTTTAATTTTTGTAGCAAGAGCATCTTGAATGGTGGTACACCATTCTTTACTTGGTTGGACCGGGTTAATAATAGGGATCGGATTCTCCAACTCCTTGAGTATGGTGAATAGCTCTTTAGTATCAGAGGAGGCATTTATGATTCTGCTATTAAGGGCATCTGCTTTGTCGGCAATGATGGCTGCTTTGTATGTTTTATTAGCGGTGTTGAATGCTTCCATGGCTTCTGGTGAGTGGGTTTTGTTTAGCCGGTGTTCAAATAATCGTTTGATCCGTCTAATAGAGACTAGTTCCTCATTAAACCAGACGGAGGATTTTTTGTCCTTGCGTTTGGTTTTGTTGACACAAGGTGCTAGGGTATCAATTGTGGTGGTAAGGCATTCATGGTAGATGTCAGCCAAAGCACAGGGGTTCTCATTATTGATACTTCTGTTATTGAGGGTGCTAGCTAACGATAGATTGAGGATTTCTGCTGTGAGTTTACGGATATTTCTAGTTACGTAAGATTCCGCTGTGATAATTTTAGGTGGGTCTGGTTCATTGCACCGGATAGAGAAGTATATACTGTGATGGTCTGACCAGGGTACTATATCAATGGAATCTATGGATACTATAGTATTGAGTGGTAGTATCCAATCTAATATTCTCCCTTTTGTATGGGTAGGGGCATTCACAAGTTGTGTGAATGACATGTCTTTGAGTGCACTGTGCAATGCTTCTGCTTTATGGTCTTGGGTATCATTGAATCCAAGATTCAGATCACCAAGGACTATACATTTTGTGTCAGGTTTATTGAGTGGCGTTAGTAGTAATGGTATATATAATTCTGGCTGAGATTTGGTATTCGGTTCTCTATAGATAGTTATGTTTATAGTAGTCTTATGGTTGGTAGCTAGTTTAGCTAGCAGGATTTCGTAACTGTCTGAGTTCTCTATGGTGCGGGTTCTTATTTTGAGATGGTTTTTAGCGATAATAGCTACTCCCCCACCTACAGACTTCATTCTGTCCATCCTAAGGATGGTGTAGTCTAGAGGAATGGCAATAGAAAGAGATGGTCCGGAGGCTTGGTGGAGCCAGGTTTCAGTCACTATAAGTAGGTCAAGTTGTTGCTCAGTAATGTAGTCCTGTATCTCTGTGGCATGAGCAGGTATGGAGCATGCATTGAGGGCTGCTTTGATGTATATAAGAGGTGGTGGAGCTAGGACTAGAGGAGGGGGGCATGTGTTAGTGGTCCCTATGAACATGGTTTGTTGTTTAGCTGTGGTGCTCCTCTTGGAGGATTTAGTTTGGGTCGCTGGTGGAGGTGCTCTCCCTACGGTGGCAAAGGTGGCAGAGGCATGTGTACAAGGGCGGTTTATGAATCAGGATCCGAGTCTTTGGGTTCTTGTGAGGCCTTGTAGTGGGATCTGTATTATTTGTTTAACTTTAATAAGGTCCTTGATCGGGCACCAAGGAATGGAATGGGTCAGTGATCTAAGTCTGGAGCGTCTGAGTGCACTGAGGACTGGAGTAGTCATTTTATGCCATTTATTGGTAATGGATAATTGTGGTTTGCTGGCAATATGTGGCTTTTGGGTCGCTATATAATCGGATTGAGTGTTGATCAGATGGTGACACTGGGGAAAAGGGTTGGTAGTTGTCAGAAAGGGCGTGGGACAGGGGATGGGGTGGGGACGGGGGCATGCTGCTCTAGCTAGGTCATTATCATGGATAATACAGTGGGAGCCTGTACAGCGCAAGTCGCGTGGAACAATGCACTAAGGAAACATCATGAGTAGTAACCAACCTGGCATGTTTTAATTGAGTTTGGAGGGCTAGGCGCCTACTATCCGTAGGTCATTCGAATGTAACACCTATAGAGAGGGTCTTGGCCAATGATAAAGCAAGAAGGCTATTGAATACTTTGGAAGGTTATAGGTGCAGATCTAGGAAGTAGCAGAGCAATAGTACTTGCATGCATGCATGTATTGCTCGGCGACTAAGCAACGATGGGCTAAAATAGGTTGGCAGAGGCAACGGGCTTAATACATTTTCAGGCAATCTAGATACAACTAAGTAACTATGAACTACAATAGGTTGGCAGAGGCAATGGGCTTGATACATTTTCAGGCAATCTAGATACAACTAAGCAACTATGGACTAAAATAGGTTGGCAGAGGCAATGGGCTTAATACATTTTCCAACAGACTGAAGGCAATTGTGCAGTTCTGTGCTAAAATGTCTGTGCAGTGGCAGATTATTAAACATAGCAATGCAGTAATACTCTATAGTGTGTAAGGCTGTTAGGAGCAAGTTGTGGGCCGTTGTGTAATCGGGTTATTAAACAGTTCAACACGTGGCGTGGAGCACAATGGGAAACCAGAAGGAAGAGAATACAGTGCGACTAGTGCGCTGGGCTTAACTAAAATGCACTGTGCGTAACAGGAAATAAATGCTAAAGGTGCGGTCGAGACAACAGCTGGTGTAAGAGTGCAAAACTCGTAGCCAGGATATGCAAATATGAACAATAAGCATTGTCTGTAGAGAGTCTCACCGTAATGGCAGGGGTTTTAGGAGAGATAGGAAGGGCCAGGCACGACCAAGGAGCTCAGACCTAGAGTATCCTGCAGCACGGCACGCTCGGTCAGCTCAGTCAGGTGCCTTTTTTCCTGTGCCTTCGTTCGTGGGCCGGTGCTCGCCTGCCGGCGCTATGGGATTGGCTAGTTGTGGATGCTAGCAACCAATCCTGGAGCTTCCTGGCTCAATGGCACCAGTGGGGAGGGTGCAGGAGGCAAGGGCGGCCATTGTTAAGTGTGCAGGGTCCTCGTGGTGATCAATGGCGGATGCCACTCGTTTTCAGCAAAAAAACTGAAAAACAACGTTTCTTTGCAAAATGCTGTGAAAAGGTTGCAGTGCAGCCAGGGATAAGAAAAAACATGTAGAAAGGTCGCGGGATGCAGTTTTGTCCGCGGTATTAGCTTGGGCTCTGTAAAATGCCCCACGCCTTACCTTACCACCCAGCAGGGTGAAGGTGCTGATAGCGCTGCTCCTGCAGCTAGGGAGAGCAGGCAGAGCTCCAGCTCTCCTACGCGGGGACTTACAAATATACACAAAAATCAACCTCGTTTTGCTCTTCCGTCTCTGCTACACAGCTAGCCTGGATAGAAAAGCCACAAAGAGGAGATTGTTTGAAGTGCTCTGTTGCTGCGTTTGTTATGCACGTGTCCACTCCTGCAGATCATCTGACAATCCATTGGTTTTAGAGCATCTCTTTTTTTTGTGTGAGAGATGGATGTCTAGACCCGAGGGGTATGTTGATTTTATCCGTTTTTTACAGTTTCTCTTTTTAATATGGTCTCAGTCAGCCCTACAGATAAGTGATTTTTACTCCCCAGAAATTGGCAAATACTCCCAAAAAACAAAAATGTGGGGAAAAATACTCCCAACGAAAAATGGGGAAAAGACATGTGGAATCTTGCACCCGTGCTTTCACCCTCACAGCTCCATGGATATGTTTGGACCAGTAGTGCACGTACTACCACAGAAAGAAACTACTATTATTACTGCCTGATAGGAAGAAGTAAACTTGTATTTTTTAATGTGCATGAATAACTAGGTGCAAACAAATATTACAAAAACATTTCCGTTTTTCAGTTAAAACATATTTTTACAATACTCCCATAAGGAATTTGACTTACAATTTTACTCCCTAAAAAATCATTGTACACCCAACTTCTAAAAACAGAGAGTAAAATACTCCCACTTCCAAATCTTATCTGGAGCACTGCTCTCAGTGATCTATGAAGTTGTTTTGTGGCCTGGAGGATCATGCATTGCACGGTGGAACTCCACCCCGAACCTGGAAATGTTTATTCTCAAGGAAGAATTATTCCTCCGCTCATTTACGAGAATCAAAATGATCAAGCTCACAAGAATCTTTAAACAAATGTGATCTAAGTTAAGTAGGGGCACAGGTGAGTTCCACAACTTGAAACTAATTAATTTAGGACAGACAATAGCCCTCTTCGGCAGTCCACATGCAGCCCAACTCATTTGATACCACACAATTTCCTCCAGGAGTAGCATGTTTAAGGTTTTAGCAATCTTGTCATTGTCTTCGCACAACCTCTTTTTAGATATTCGGTGATCTGGGGAAAATAATATTGAGCTATATGCTGCCACATTTTTAGGACCTAATTATTATTGCTCCATAAAAAAAATAATGAATGAAGATGCCCTGGATGTAATCTATAGGATAAAGTACCCCTAACTTACATTATAAGGATATTGCAAGTCACTGAGGAGCTTTGTGACCAAATAGAGTCCACATAACTCCAAGGGGACTTGCAATATCCTTGTATGTGGGGGCATTTCATTCTTTATAATACACTAGCAGAAGGACCCGTTCTCCAAACAGGTTCTGTAGACGGTCATGATAACAACGATCCTCTAGGTTGCTGTTCCGATTCGCTTATCTCTTGATGTGCTTTGCACCCTAAGTAAACTACACTGAGAAAGGGTGACGATATACCCCGGGGCAGACATTTTGGGAGGCAAGAGTTGGTGTGCTGCTGCATACTGGGACATTTTGCGCTCTCTCCCCACTTGTCGCCTCACCCTGGTGTGGTGCAGATAGCTGCGGTGCATTGCGATGCAAATATCTTGGAAACCGTGCATCCTATGGCCTAGTTCTCGAGTTTTGTCCCTTGTGTTGGGACTGGTCCTTCTACGACCACATTGATGTTTCACCAATTTCAGGTAACTGTCTTGTGTGATGGTGCTAAAATCAAGGGAAAGGGGTGGGGTGTTTGTCATGTAGCTAGTAATCTCCAAAGGGTCCTAACTGCTAACTATGCAAAATGTGGTGGAGAAAGGGGAAATGGTGTGTAATTGTATAAAGAACAACACTTCACCAAGCCACAAACCTAGAAACAAATTTTGACTTTTGCTGAAATCCGGGGAAAGAGGTGGGGTGTCCAAATGTTACGTATGTATTAATGCCCGGAGTGTCCTAACGGGTAACTATGCCAAATTTGGTGCAAATTGGTGAACCGGTGTGGAATTGTACAAGGAACATCACTCCGCTACATACATTTTTGTTACTTTTTATATATATATTTTTAGTCACCAGTGCATACATTAAACATTCTACCATAAACGGTTCTTTGCCAATTAATGGCTGTGCAGTGACACAGAAAACTATTCTGAAAGTAAGGAATTTGAAAAGGTTCTCATGGCTTTAATTAAGCGCTGCAGTGATGGCTGGAATTCTCTCTGCTGGCTCAAGCAGCAGGCATTGCCATCTCACATCTGAAGCATAATAACTGGTTACAGAGCAGTTCTGATGTCATTTTCATATTACAGGTCAGTTGTGATGTCACAGCTAGCTTGTAATAAGACAATTATTTTCAGGCTTTTATAGAGATATTGCAGGTGGACATGTATTATAAAACGTTAGTATCAGCCGTTTGCTCTGCAGATAATTACTGCACGGCCGAACATATGAGCGTGGAGAGGGCTGCGGGGGTCTCTCCCCAGCATTCATTTTCACATCAATTAATTGTTAGCAATTAGACATTTTTGGCCCTGCAGTAATGTATGCACAGTCATCACATAGATCCTACATGGGGTTAGGGCGTATGGAGCCTGGGCAGCCAACAGAGAAGGCATTCAAGCGACGAGCAGTACAGGTTTAGATGTGTTTTCCGTTTCTTCTGGTTTCTCCCCTATTATTTTCTCAATTAAAGCCGAAAAGACAGAGGAAAAAATCCCCTTGATATGCATCTGTTGAAAGGGTTAAATGTAACTAGTGAGTTGGAAGCAGGACCACCTCTAGTGTAGAAGGCGCTTATCATTGATACCACATGAGGGCAACAACTATGGGTCGTTAACATTAAGGCTGTCCAGTCTAGAAATATGTTGCTTTTGAAAATCACGAATTGTAAGGCACATCATGAACCGATGGAGTGGGGCGCTACATGCAGGCCTCACCCTTCAGGTCCAGACTTATGCGTTAGAATGTGCCCGAGGCAAGCGGGGATGTTTCAACTGTTTTCAGTTAGAAATGCCGTTTCGTAAATCTAACCTTTTTTAGAGACAATTAATTACCCTATTCACTCGGTCTGCAAAACAATTGGGTTTTTGTGCGAGCAAAGTATTGGAAGAACAATTTTTGGGAATCAATCATGTAAACAGGTGGTGATCCAAGAAGTCTCTGCAGCTTTTCTTGGCTCATTGCTTGTGTGCTTGTCTGTTCGCCAACAGATTGCTAATGCCGCTTGCACATGTCTCTCTCTTCAAGGCATCTAATGAAGCGAGCTAGCTGCTCTGCGGCCACTGCAGCAACGGTGCCTGCTCCAGCGGTTTATTGCATCTGGTGGAGCTGCACACGGGCTGTCGTTTCTTATTCCATCTCGCATAAATATTAAAGTAGAAGGTGCTGCGTGAATCACTTTCTCTTTTATATGTAAAGCCTGTATTGTGTATGTTCTATCCACCATTACCTTTCCCAGCAGCAGCTCATCCTGTGCTGCACGAGAAATCAAGAGCGATGGTCCTGGGTGACGTCTCTGTAATCTATCTTTTTTGTGTATAACAATGCACACTTTGAGATTGACTACAAGCAATCATTTAGAGTCAGTGTTACTCGACTCTTAATAGTTCAGTTTAAAAGCCAGGTTAGATTTTTTGAGCGCTTATTACTTTGCATGCTGGTAACTGTAGGCTTTCTTTCAGGGTGGGGAACAAATGATAACATTCATGCTTTGTTCAAAATCTATACCTATTTATATATTGTCAGGTGAGTTTATGATGTGATTAGTTTTACATCATTCTCCAGCATGGGGTCTGGCATGGATTCACATGCTCATGAATATTCCCCGTCGTCAGGCTGGGAATCCTCGGTAAAGAAAAAACCAGTATCAGTTTCGTTTCTGATCTGTCTTTCGTAGCAATAACCAATCACTGGTCTCTGCGTCATACTGACCACAGCCAATGACTGCCCTCTACCTAAGCACCGCCTCTGGCAGCCATCTTCAGATTTTTACCGCACGTTCATGTGTTGGGATCCTCGTGCTATTGCTCTTGAGCGTTAGTGCTATTTTATCGCGCTTTTTTCACAAAAACTTCGATTCTTCGGTCAAAGAGCCTCAAGCTCCACCGATACTACATCCGATCTACGGGGACCCGTGTCGGATTCATCTGTGCCCCTCAAGGGTGAAGATTTCGTCGAGCTACGCTTCGGAGGACTCCAGAAGCTTCTCAGGCCCGGTCTCGGAGATGGCCCAGGAGAAGGGAAGCTCGACGCCCGGAAAGCTGTTCAGGGTCTGCCCTGGATGCCAGCTGCAGAACGTCTTTAAGGAGGACGAACACTCTTTCTGCCTTTACTGCCTTCATGAGGACAAAACGCACGTGGAGAAGGACTGTGCGTTTTGCGGCGACATGTCGGAACGGACCATGAAGGACCGTCATCAACGTCTCGCCAACTGGCTGCAGGGTAAGAGCCCGTCTGGCGAGAAGAAGAAGAAATCCGAGCGGTCTTCTAAGACCTTTGAGGGCGCCCCGGCGACGGGGGCCCAACATAAGGCCAAGCACCGCGAGTCCGCTGGCACCGGGAGCGCCGAACGGTCGGGCTCTACGGGCGCCAGGCAGGGCGCACCCTCCCCGGCACCATCAACCACGAGCCAACGCTCTGGGTCGGGTAAGAGGAAGGCCGAGCACCCGGCGAAGCTCCTGGAGAGGCCCCGGTCGAGCTCGAAGGCAGAGGAGGAGCGTGGCAGTGCCCCCTCCCTCAAGGACAAGGCGGTGAGCGCACCTAGGGTGGTGAAGGCCTTGATCCATCCGACCAAGCCCTCTATCGAAACGGTCGCGGCGGCCCTGGCCCAGCCTGTGGAGGCTACTCCAGTGGTGGCGACCTCAGGGCCCAGAATCTCCCTGCCTCCTCGGAGGGAGTCTTCTTTTATGCCCATCGATAGGACCCCCGTGAAAACCTCCGTGGAGAAGAAGGGGGGGCAGGGCGTCGTCGTAGATTCGGCCTCAACCTCAGAAGAAGAGCTGGTCGAGGTCTTAAGCCACGGCCTAGGCGTGGAACAAGACCAGCCCGTCGGAATGGGTGCCGACGCAGGCGACGACGCCGACATCGTCGAGGATGCCGACGGGGCCCCTGCTCGCCCGTCGGATTCCCCTCTGCCAGCGCCGCGAGACAACTCGGCGGCCATTTTGTTGGCCATACAGTCCTTATGCACTGAGATAAGGACGAGGCTACCGTTACCGACGGAGGAACCTCTCCCGTCGGGGGATCCAGAACCGGGACCTTCTGGTGTTCCCCCTGCCAAGAAAAGAAGGATCCATCCTCCACCTCCTTTTCAACCGTCGCGCCCCGTCCAGCCCTCCTCCCCGTCCACCCGAGGGGATGATACGGGGACTGACACGGCAGCGACGGGTACGGACGACGAGGCATACGACGAGGATTTTCCGTCGTCGCCCCCCACCAGGGCTTCTCCGCCCGACGAGATCGGATCCTTCCATTCCATGATCTCCAGGGCTTCCGAGCTTTTTCAACTCTGCCCCGAGGAGAAGAAAAAGGAAGGCTTCCTTTATCAGCGGCGCGAGGCCAAGAGGAAGACGGTCCTCGCAGTGCCTCTGTTGGACGACATTTGGGATGAGGGTCTTTCCCTCCTCAAGAACCCTTCCACGACGCCAGCTAGAAGAGACCGGTACGAGAAGAAGTACCGGGTCCCGGACACGGCCCCCCTATGCCTCCGGGCGCAGCCTACCCCGGACTCCGTCGTCTCCGCGGCGGCCAGGAAGAAAGCGGGGGGGGGTGCGGCCTCCACATCGACTTCCCCGCCGGACGGCGAGGGAAAGAAATTGGATGCTATGGGACGTAGAGTCATCTCGTCGGCAGCGACGACGATTAAAGCGGCCAACGCCTTGGCTATCGTGGCCCGCTACGACAGGGAGCTCTGGTACAAGATGGCTCCCCTGCTGGATTTTCTGCCGGACGACAAGAGGGCTGAGGCCCTTGAGATCCTCCAGGAAGGTGAAGTGGCTTCGGACCACGCCATCACCGTGGCGACGGACATCGCCGACGCGGGGTTCCGCCAGCTAGGCAACGGCGTTTGCCTTCGACGTCGTGGATGGCTCAAAGCTACGGATTTTCGGCAGGACGTCCAGACCAGAGTCCTGGACATGCCCTTCGACGGGAACAACCTGTTTGGGAAGACGGTGGACGATTCCCTCCAGGCCATCAAGGCGGATACTGAGACGGCCCGGGCCCTGGGAGTCCTGCAGCAACGACGGACGCCCTTTCGGAGCGGCGGAGGCAAGGGCGCCTCCAAAGGTTCCGGTGGCGGTTTCGCTTCCTACCGTCAAGCGGCCCGCTCGTCGTCGCAAGAGGCCTACAGAGGACGAGGCAAGTCTAGCGGACCCCGCCGTCGTCGCCAAGGAGGTCAAGGCGGCAAGGCCGCGTCCAAGCAGGATTGAACCGGCCGTGGGGTCGGGCCCCCACCGAAGCACCCCGGTGGGAGGCCGGCTGGCGGGCTTCGTCAGCGTGTGGGAGTCCATCTCCACCGACCGTTGGGTGCTGGATGCCCTGGCCCGGGGCCACGCGCTCGAGTTTCAAAGAAGGTGCCCGCGCGTCCCCCCCGTGGCCAGGAGAGAACTTCACGTCCCTCAACTTCTCCTGGAGGTAAAGGCGATGCTCAGAAAGGGCGCCATCGAACTCGTCCCAAAGAGGCTTCGGGGCTCCGGAGTCTACTCGCGGTACTTCCTCGTGAAGAAGAAGACGGGAGGATGGCGCCCCATCCTAGACCTGCGACGGCTGAACAAGTTCATCAAGGCGCAGAAGTTCAGGATGGTCACCTTACAGCACGTCCTGGGTCAACTGGAGGAAGGAGACTTCCTGTCGTCGTTGGATTTGGAGGATGCCTACTTCCACATTCCAATCCTAAAGGGGCACCGAAAATTCCTCAGGTTCGTGGTCCAAGGGCGGCATTACCAGTTCAAAGCCCTTCCCTTCGGACTGCGGTCGGCACCCAGGGTATTCACCAAGTGCCTCGCACCGGTGGCGGCGCAGCTGCGCCGCGAGGGGATTCACGTCTACCCCTACCTGGACGACTGGCTCATCCGCGCCAAGACGAAGGAGCTCGCCGTGGTCCACACGGCAAGGACCGTCCAACTCCTCACGGACCTGGGATTCTCCGTGAACTACACCAAATCCCACCTGGTGCCCGCGCAAGTCGCACTGTTTCTGGGAGCGAGGCTCGACACAGTGTCCCTTCTGGCCTCCCCGTCGGAGGAGAGGACCAGGACCATCTTGGGCAAGGTGCAACGGATGCTGGTGGCCGACGCGGCCAAAGTGAGATCCATCAAGTCCCTCCTCGGGATGATGTCTTCCTGCATCTACCTCATTCCCATGTGCAGGCTCCGGATGCGCCCGTTGCAAGAATTCCTGGATGCGCGCTGGATCCAGACGACGGGCAGCTTCGAGGAAAGGATCAAGCTCGACGAGAGTTTCCGGCGAGCGATACGGTGGTGGGGCACCCGCGCGCATCTGACGGCGGGCATGGACTTCCAGACCCCAGCCCACCAGGAGACTGTGACCACGGATGCCTCCCTGGAAGGGTGGGGAGCGCACACCGAAAATCTGCACGCGAGGGGACTCTGGCTCCCGACGGAGAAGTCCCTGCAGTGTTTTGGGCCCTCAGGTCCTTCCTTCCGTCCCTGAAGGGCAAGGTGGTGAGGATCTTCACCGACAACACCACCACCATGTTTTACATCAGGAAACAGGGCGGAACCAGGTCCCCAGCGCTGTCCAAGGAGGCGCAGGACCTGTGGCATTGGGCCGTCGCCCAAGGGATTTTTCTGGTGCCGTTTCATCTGGCAGGGATAAAAAACACCATCGCCGACTCACTCAGCAGGGAGCTGCGCTCGTGCCACGAGTGGGAACTACGGCAGGATCTAGTGGATCGCCTCTTCCGACGGTGGGGCACACCCCAGATCGACCTGTTCGCGACGGCGACGAACACCAAGTGCCGGAGGTTCGCCAGCAGGTTTCCCCAGACGAGGAGCATGGGCGATGCTTTCTCGTTCCCCTGGGAGGGCCTGTTCCTCTACGCGTTCCCTCCCTTGCCTCTGCTAATCCGGCTCGTCAACCAGCTCAAGAGGTCACGGTGCAGGATGATCCTCGTCGCACCTGCGTGGCCGAGGCAGATATGGTTCCCGGACCTTCTGGACTTGTCAGCGTCCCCGCCGATCAAGCTGCCGGCGGACGCAGACCTACTCTCCAGGGAAGGAGGCGCCATCCTCCACCACGACCCGAAGTCGCTGAACTTGCAGGCCTGGCTCCTGCAGCGCTAGAGTTTGGAGGATACGACATACCGGCCGATTGCAGAGAGGTTCTTGCAAAGGCCAGGGCGTCCTCAACTCTTAAATGCTACGGACACAAATGGAAGAGGTTCTCTGTCTGGTGCCACGCACAGAAGATTAACCCTCTACGGATTACGGCTCCCCAAGTACTGCCGTACCTGCTGACGCTGGCCAAAGCTGGACTGGCACACGCGTCCATCAAGATTCATCTTGCTGCGATCTCCCGATACACCAGAACCACGGGGCGGACGTCCTTGTGGTCTCATCGTCTGGTGAAAGAGTTCATGAAGGGACTATTCAGATCGTTCCCGCCGGTGAAGGCTCCGGCCCCGGCGTGGGAGCTCAACGTGGTGCTGACCAAGCTCATGGGACCTCCGTTCGAGCCTCTGCACTCGGCCCCGTTGAAGTTTCTATCGTGGAAGACAGCTTTTCTCGTGGCCATCACCTCCGCACGACGAGTGGGTGAGATCCAGGCCCTTTCCTGCAAGGCCCCGTACTTGACTTTCCACGACACGAGGGTAGTGCTCAGGACGCACCCCTCCTTCATGCCCAAGGTACCGTCGGACTTCCATCTCAACGAACCCTTGGTGTTACCTGTGTTCTTCCCGTCGCCTTCGTCGCCGGCTGAGAGGACTTTGCACTCGCTGGATGTAGCTAGAGCGCTGAAGTTCTACGTGGATCGCACGAAGGGTTTTCGGAAGACGTCACAACTCTTTGTGAACTTTGGACCTGTCAATCAGGGGAAGGCTCTCTCGAAGGCTTCCATCTCCAGATGGCTCTCCGGCTGTATCATGTACTGTCACCGGTTGGCAAACCGACCGCTGCCTGGCCGTCCGAGAGCCCATTCCACCAGAGCGATCGCAGCTACCACGGCGTTCCTATCTGGTGTGCCCCTGCTGGACATATGCAGGGCTGCTACGTGGAGGTCGACGCACACCTTCACGAAATTCTACTGCGTCGACCGGGATTCCAGGGAGGAGTCCAGGGTCGGCCAAGCAGTGCTGCGCAACCTGTTCGCCTGAGGTGAGCCTGGTGAGGAGGTAAGATGCTTAATGTTGAGTTGATGTGATGCTTAATGTTGAGCCTTTGCCACCTCCCGTGGTTGTGCATGTGTGTACTGCTATGTATTCTTTATTCATGAGCATGTGAATCCATGCCAGACCCCATGCTGGAGAAGGAACAAGTTACTTACCTGTAACTGTTGTTCTCCAGCATGGGTCTGGCATGGATTCACATGCGAACCCTCCCGCCTACCCCTCTGCGGCTCTTCACTTGGTCATACTGCCACTTCACGTGCTTCCAAATCTGAAGATGGCTGCCAGAGGCGGTGCTTAGGTAGAGGGCAGTCATTGGCTGTGGTCAGTATGACGCAGAGACCAGTGATTGGTTATTGCTACGAAAGACAGATCAGAAACGAAACTGATACTGGTTTTTTCTTTACCGAGGATTCCCAGCCTGACGACGGGGAATATTCATGAGCATGTGAATCCATGCCAGACCCATGCTGGAGAACAACAGTTACAGGTAAGTAACTTGTTCCTTGCTGTAACATGGGGTATTCTTTTGTAGTAGCCCTGTGTTTACAGATTTTTTCAAATAACTTCTCTTACCTGTTGGTTCCACACCTTCTCTTGCTGCTTTTGCTGCAATCCATCCACCCGGTGGAATTCCAATTTTCATAAGCAGAACGGATCCCATTGAAGTCAGTAGAGTGGAAATATAGTTCTATGTGGGCGAGCCCAATGATGTCTATGAAAGGCAAGAGGTTTCTCCTGTGTGCGAGTTCGTTCACAGGCAGGCAGCACATTACAAATGAGTTGAGAGATCTGCTTTATTGTACGTTTTAATCGAGGAGCACATTGCTCCTGACATTCTTTATGTAATCCCTCAGTGTTTATCAGAGACAATAACCTGAGATGAGCAGATTATTAGAGGTGTACTAAATAGTTAATTTTAGTGTTTGACACCAAAACTGATAAATACAGACCAGGGCCATCCCGTCACGTAAGATTGGTTGTGTGCTTGCAGCAGCTCAGTAGGTGTGCGCTCGAACAGTTTACTTGTGTTCTTTCCTTCCGGATTTGTGCATACACATTCTTACAATGTCCGGAAGGAAGGATGAGTCCATTATGAGCTTCACACAACATTATTGCAAGAAGTTAATATGGCAATTTACCCCGCGTAGCGGGGCGGACATGGCCAGTAAAGGCCCGCCAGCACAAGCCCAGGTAGGCACGAGTGGTTCTCTCATGCCTCGGTGAGGGCTGTGGGCCATTACCGGCGATGTCCGGCCTCCACCCCCCCAACCCTGCCCAGGTGGTGATGGCCATTTGCACCCCGGGGTGCGAATAGTTTCTAACAACAAAAAAAAGATAGCCGCCGCCATTGGAAAAGGGACTTAGTCTCTTTTCTATTTCTATGGTGGCGATGGGCCGGGAGGGTGGAGTGACGAAACTGGAGAACAAAGCTGCATTCCAGCAGGTAAGTGTTGGGGGCATGGAATATTTTATGTTTTTGTGGGGAGGGTCGGGACATGTGGAGACAACAAGAAGAGGCTTCCTGTTGCCTCCCCACAATCAACATGGCACCACCCAGGGACGGGCCTCAGGTGGCTGGTACACTGTGTATTGATACCCGGCGAGAGTCAACCAGAATGTAAAACACATTCTGATTGGCTCTCGCCGGGTCGTTACCCGCCGGGAATCCTTCGGCCGGGATTCCACGGCCATTGTTCCCTCATTGGCTCCTCAGCCAATGAGGAGGCTTGAAGCTATCCCCGCTCCGAGCCTCCACATGGCTGAGAAGCTGCCATCGACCCCTGCCGGGGATGTGGGTATGTATTTTATTTTTTCTTTCCTTTCCTCCCCCCCCTCGCCACCCTCCCAACCGCACTTACATTCTGATTTCTCCTTTTTCAGGAGTGAACACGCTGGGCACACTTCTGTTCCCAGCACGTCCGCTCCCGAAGGCCGCCATGGAAAGGGAAAACGGGCTCCGTTTTCCCTTTCCTGGCGGCCGTTTTCTTTATCAGCGAGTCCGGTCCTGCCCCCGGGGGCCTTTAAGGCCCTCCGCTTAGCTCGGGCCTATAACTATGTGCCCCAGGGCATTACCGGACTCGCTAATGCCTCCGCCGCTCTGGGCATATTGCTTAATTATCGCCTGCTATCCAAACCTCTTGATTGCCTGAATGCTCTTCCCTGGGTGCAAATGCTGGGTAGACACTGGTGATTTCCCCAGTGTTGCGTATTCCCTTGGAATTACCTGGCTATCTTGGAAATGCTGAGATTGATGGAGAAGGACCCCCACCTGAGGCTTAGCCTAAAGGAACGCCCTAGCTTCCTACTAATGTGACAAGGTAGCACAGGGTAGTTACTTAGAACCTTGGTAGACGTCGCCACCTTTGTCTAAGTGCACACCCTTTCTGTGCCTACTACAATGAAAAATATGATTTAGAATGTGAATGGGGGTTCGTTGGCTAGCTAGTATTACCTCATGGAACGCAATTGTAAGCACACCCCTTCACCCACAATACAACCACATTGGTTCAACCCTATCACCTTAATTTAGGTAACCTGTAACCTCATAGGCAAATAAGGTGGAGGATAACAGAAGTCAAACAGACTGAATGGCATACAATATATCAAAATAAAATGTTCACACAAATGTATATAGAGTCAAAAGAATGCAATAACTATTGATATGTAAATGAATACATTTTGTTACAAAATACTATCTCTTGGGTCACTTTTTTAATGAAGCAGAAAATGTAGATAATTCTCTTTAAAGCGCACAATGCACACTTCTTAATAAGTCACACTCTTGAGCAGGGGTTGCAAATACCACATTAAAATAAAAAAAATGTTTTTATTTAAAGTGGTTCATATTGGTTATACATATTGACAACCTTTAACCACCCTGGTCCACAATATATGAAAAAAAGAAAAACAAACCATATAGCACCATATGCATAAAACATTCCGCAGCTAAAGAAGAGAATAGCTGGCAGGATCTTCAATTACTCTTCCAACTTTTTTTTATCACCATTAAAAATTTGACCAGAGCCAAGGTTATTGAAGTCTTCTCTCCTGAAAGCAGAATTTTCAATTTTGCACCAGTCCAATACCACTTTTCAAATCACCAATACCCCATGACTGCCTATTCTTGATGCCCCATGGGCAATGCACAATTTCTCTTTCAAATGCCAAAAAACATTAATACCAATGTTAATCACCAGGACACCTACAAATGCTGTTTGCTGGCTATCCAATTGTGAACTAAACAAAAGCATGTATCATACTCGTCAATTCAAAAGTAAAATTCAATTCTGGAATGCTAATGCAATAATAGCAACTGAACCATTCTATGTTGCAAAATTATAAAGCAAGAGCAACAACTATTGATAGATAATGTTATCTATTTCAGAATTGTATCAATCAAAAGGCAACCTGCAAGTTGCAAAGCCAAATAGCAAAATGCAAGATCAAGATGCAAGAGCACTAATTCAAGACAATCTTTACCCAGCAAATAAGACTTATTGAATGTTTGCTTTCTAAATCGGGCAAAACATTCCATGTAGAATGGGGCTGTCAGTTGTACAACAGGATCTTAAGGCACACTGGTACACCCCATCTGGATAATCTGCTCTGCCAGCCCCCTCTCTAAAGCTTGTGTGGATTTTTTAATACTTCTTATTGAAAAAAACCCTAATCAATTTACTTGCATGTCATTTGATGGACATCCCTCTGAGTCTTGTGTTCCTTTATGCAAACCTACTAAGCAGGAACTTTGAAAACCCTGCCCCTGCATTATGATGTATATCCATAATTGACTAGCGACGCCCCCAACAACCACATGTTGGTCGCTAACTTAATTCTCAATGCTAAACAGCATATCTGTCTGCAACTCATTTTGCCTCTTAAAGCCACACACCTATCTTGTGCCCAGCAAGGTGTTGTTGATGATTATTGCCATTATTCAGCTATCATCCAACAGCTTCATGCTTCCCTGTACAGAGTACAAGGCCTTTCCACGTAGGATCCCCTTAGGGCTGCTTGCTCAAATCCATTTTAAAAGGAATAAAAAAAAATGTTTTTCTTTTCCTTTCGAGTTGCTGGTTACTCTACATGTTATGTCTATGTAGAATTGTATTCTAAATGAGAATATATCCTAAAAGCACATACATTCACCAAGAGGTTGATTTTGCAAGGAAAAAGTAAACTCATTCAGGTTACCTTCCAGCCAATAGCGCTTTTCAGTTAGCACTTTATTGCATAACGTTTTAAGCACTTAGCAAATAGTACTTTGCTTAACTTCTAGGCACCATATTCCATCATCGGTATCTGGTCAGGACTAGGCTAGTTTTGCTTTTATTAGGGGATTCTAGTAGGAAATTGTGTCTCCTATGTTGCTCACTTCGATATGGGTTCAGAATCATGTCACCAGTGCTACATTTTAGAGAAAAAATAAGTGCTAGGGCTCATACATTTTCTAGCACGAATGAGCCACTTCAGGCAGGCAACTGTTTGCACTCTTTTGCCCCCACCACCACCACCACCACCACCAACTGCTTTCCACAGTGTAAACATATTTGAGGTTGCAGCTGAAACTCCTACTGGATCCTTGTGTTTGACGGATGCCTCGACTATGGCAGATGTATGAGTTGCAAAAACCAATGAACATAACTTCAGATACAAATTTGAACTTAAAATGAGACAAATGTGTGTTCGTCTTTAAATAAATCATCATCATTAGCATTTTACTCTGACTTTATAGGTGGCAAAGTGGAACATAGTGACCATCTATCCACAGAAAACAGAGTACATGCTTTCTTCCTATGGTAAACTGATGGAAAGATGCAGGCAAAATCATTACTAAGTAGATGAATGCATCGTCAAACACTGCAAAAAGATGCTTCGTTTAGACTTGAACTCAGCACCAGCACTCTTTGGCAGTGGACTTGTCTCTGTGTTAGTGCTGCTGGCTGACTGTCCTGTTCGTTCAGTTCTGGGTGTCCCTATGTCACACTAATGGCACTAGCGGCTGTGCATTGCCAACCGTAGTCACATGATGGCGCATGTTGACTCAGGGAGTCAGTAACTGGACATGTGCCTGCATATTGGTGTACTGTATGCTGGCTGCTTGCCAGAACAAAAATTGGCTGTGCCCAGCTTCATAAGGCGTTGAATATGCTTGCCAACTTTGTGCAGATGGGCCATTTAATCATCTTAACCCAAATGGACCAACCACTTAAGAACCAAGTGCACGTTTGTATGTAAAGCAAGTTTTATTGTGCGACTGTCCAAGGAGGAGCTAGAGGATGCTGCAGAGTCAAACTAACCCAAGTCTAACTTAACCAAATAAGTTGACACATTTATAGAAATTTTTACAACAATCCACCCCCACGTGATTGGGCAAAACCTCTACAAAGAAATCCCATCATTCTCCAATTTTTCCATTCTCATTGGCCACTTATCTTAACTACCATCTTCAGATCAGATTCATAACACACCCCTTCTTGGGATTCGTCCGTAGTAGGTCATGACATCATCACACAGTTAAGCATTTGGTGTACAAATAAAATTCATTACTAGTAACAACTGGTCTGAGCCCTTTAACCTCCATTGTAATTGCACATGTTTCACATGGATACTCCGGGCAACATGAGGAAAGCTGCATAAACAGGTTCTCTTTGAACTGATGATAGCCATCTCATCCACCCCGGCTTACTGGCTCCATTGAAACATTCTAATCTGCATTTTCCTCACGCACACACATCTGAGAATACAATTGAAACTCCTGGGTTTCAATCACCTTAGCCTCAGGTGTTACTTCACCCCATATTTATTGCTGGTCAAAACAATTGGCCGAATCCTTCTGCAGGACTTCAATGCCCTTAACAAGATTAATCTGTCTCCTGCAGAAATACAAGCCTTAAACATTGTATCCTGTTCAACGGCTGACCATTTGTTTGGTTAATCATTG
The DNA here is from genome assembly GCF_040938575.1 of Ambystoma mexicanum. Lineage (NCBI taxonomy): Eukaryota > Metazoa > Chordata > Amphibia > Caudata > Ambystomatidae > Ambystoma > Ambystoma mexicanum. Next base: position 974,347,538 of record NC_090934.1, on the reverse strand, counting down.
TTCCTCCCCTAGCCCTCAGTCCTGCAGAACAAATCTATCTTTCCCTGGCACCGGAAATTCACGGCACAAACTGCTGGCTGCAAAGTCTACATGAATTTGTAAAAACTTGCTACATACAGATGTATAAATTCCCTTTGTATGTTGTGCAGGCCCCTTCTTTGCATGTGCATAAAAAAACTCCCGTCTCTGTAAGTATTTCATTGCACACCATGTGTGAATTGCGTTTATATTTAATTTGGCGATTTTAGCATTTCGTCTTTCAACGCACTTGCAAATCTAACATGCATCAACTTTAAACGGAATGTAACACTAAAGTAATATATGCCATTCACATTTAACTACACTGGTTACATATGAAATTGCAACATCGCACCCAGTTCGCAACACCCGCAGTCACAAATATGGCACACACAACATGAACCCCTCTTCATCTGACATCAGCACATATGCATATGCATGCGCTTGTCTTCCTGCCTGCTGAAGTAGTTAATTGCTCTTGGTACTGCAGCTGCATGGCGGCAGACCACACTACATTCCTGAGTCATCCACTCTTCTGTGGCAGTGGTTATTACAGTAGCAGAATGGTGCCAGTGTCGTGTAGGCTGACTGTGGCCAGCATGACTGCTCAACCGTGTGACATTCCAACTCATTGATTTACATGAAAAGCACTGCCACGCTAGTGTGGGTCATTGGATACATAAATACCAGTGAGCCGGCACGGAATGGAAAGCAACGTAGCCCTTGCACACTGTTGTTGCTTGCTGTGTGATGTTGCCTATGACTGATAAGAAGAGCTAGTGCTCAGATATAAGTAAGTGCCAGGGCTGAGCTCAGGCAAACACCCACACAAATTAAGCACTGTATCTCCCCACCCCCTCGTTAGCAAATACTTTGTTTACATTTATGGCGCCTAGCTGCCCACCGAAAACTTCCCGCCATTGACCTTTGCCTCTGATGGAAGAGCCTACGTTACGTTTCATTTGCTGCAGAATGTATGGCTGCAAACATTAAAACTCGGTAATATGACCTGGCAAAGGTTCAGAAGCACACTGCTACAATGTACTGTTTTTATTCCTCTGCCCTTGTATCTGCACAACTTCTTTAATTGAAGTACTAATGTCAGAAAAAAAACTAATTGTCAGCAATTAACAGTTTCAGTACAATGTGTGAAATGTACTTTTTCTGGAAATGTTTTTCATGCTGCGCTGCATTTGACAAATACATGTGTTAACTTTTCTGCTTCTGTTGAACTTGCTTCGAGTACCTCTTTAAAGCTGTACTTCAGGCCACCTGAACTGACTGCCCTGAACTCCCTGCTTCAGAATGCTGCCCCTGCTTGATGGCAACCCAACTCTTATTCTTGAAAACAATATGTATTTAGGAGGTGAGTGTGAAGAACGTTAGGAGAACTTGGACTGGAGAAAGGTAGACTGGCAACTTGCTGCTCTTTCATATCCAGACCCTTCCACTCCTCTCCTGTTTGGTATAAAAACAAACACCTATAAGTGGCTTGTTTTGTGATGGCCAGGATAGAAATCCTGTCTCGTGACTCTTACGATTGTGACTGGAATACATGTGAGCCAGAACACATACCTGTATAACCTGTCTGATGACTCTTACTCCTGTTCCTAAGAGGCCCCTGCTGACTTTGATTTTGTCTCCTAACATTAATTCGGGAACCTAGGCTCCCCCCCTCTACCCTTTACTTCTTGTATCTTTTTTTTTTCTTCAGAATGTCTTATAAATGAGAAACACATATATATGAGACTTTGTTGTCTTGGCAGCCAACTTCTCCATAACTTTAAAAGGCACTGCCTATCACCGCAGTGATCCAATCTATCATGCTTTCCCTATACTTAAGATAGACCAAGCATATCTCAAGACCCTAATTCATCCTGTAAGGAAGACATGATATCAAACAGTGAAGAGGACACAAGTGATCACAGTTCAAGGGTGTTTATTGAACTTCAATGGCTTGGTTGAATGCCTGTCTAATCCTAAATCTAAGGATGGGAGGAAGCTACAACCATCACATAATAAATAACGCAGTCCTAGTGGAGTCTCAGTCAAAATAAAAGGGCCTGTACTCGTAAACCTATTGCCAATCCTTACTTCTAAATACAAATGGTGTGGGATAACAATGTATGCAAAAGAAAAGTGTTCAAGAAAGAATGTCAGGATAGTTGAGCAGTTGGCTTCCCTTTCCCACATTTTCAGCACGGGACAAGACGGCACGTTCGAGCTTCGTGCACACTCTGGCTTCTCTGCCACGAGGATACAGTTCAAAGCGTAGGTATCAGGGCCTTCTGTGCCAAAGTCTCTTTACCATTCAAAGTATCTTTATTACAGACAAACAAGCCCTAAATTTCCTTTCTTCCCAGGTTTTCCACATTCACAAGTTCTCGGGTTCACTCTTTATCATGGGGCTCTCTCCTTTAGGTTTGGACCCCCTTTAGCAGATTATTCACAATTGGTCTCCTTCATTCCTGCTCGGCCCCCTTATCACAATGTTATGATATGATATTTTATTTCTGTGGCACCTCTACACAAGTGTTTCAGAGTGTGACAAGGGAAGGGGGGCAGGGGAGAACAAAACAACGATCTTACTAGGCCCAGTGACATTGAGAATGCACAAGTGCATGCGAGAGGGGCAAGGGAAGAGGTCCATGGAAGGGGGGAGAAAAGGAGAGTGTAGAGCAAGGAGAAAACAGATACATTAATAAATAATACAAAATAAAGGCAACAAACAGTTGTTCTCGATTGGTTTCCCTTGTTTGGGCTCAGACAGTGTCAAAAACGAAGACTTTCGATTGTGTGATGGATTTTGCTTAAGCCGTCGCAGGACCACTTCGATTCACTTCATTTCTCATTCTCATCTTTCCCTTTTTTTTTTTATTTAGCACTTTTAGCTGGACACCTTACAGATACCTTTAATTGAGCACACTCGCGATGCCGGACCACTCTGTCACAAGTGCTGTATCTTCCTTTTCTTAGTTCAAACATCCATCAGCAATTCAACTTTCCTCACATCTTTCGTCAAATGCATTACAAATCTTTCTTCTTGCGCTCTTTATACAATGTTGATGCTTGCAACCTTGACTTCAACGCAGACCGATCTTGCATCTGTCCCCTCATCTCACCAGTTTCATTAATCTTACTGGCTCTGCTTTAATCCTGGAGCCAAGGACTGTACCGAAGCAGCTGCTGCTCCTCCCGACTCATTCAGCCATACAGGAGGGCCCCAGGTATCTCCAACACACAATGCAGGATTCTTCAGTCTTGTTTCCTGGCCTTCTGCCTTTGGATCCGGAGGACTTTGGAAAGTAATGGTTTTCTGCCAGAAAGGTCAAGGGTATCTCCCTCCTGGTGCACCCTTCTTGGTTTGCCGTCTTTCTCCCATGGTTCAGCTGCCATCTCAAACACTGCTCCATTGCGTGCTTTGCCTTGCTCAGAGTGCGCTCGGCTTTTTATCCGTGTGGGGAAGCTTAATGGAAGTCAGGTGTGAGTGGTTACCATTAATTGCCTGACCTTGCCTGACCATAGTAGTGGGACATGTCTGGTACAATGCTCAGGTGTGAGTCTGTTTTCTCCCAGAGCAGGCTGTCCGTGTGAAAGTGTTTGCTCCTCCCCACCCCTTTCCCTACACAAAGTTCCTAAATATCCTTACTAGGATGGGGTAAAGGTGTTACAGGGAAAGGGATACAGCTTCTCGCTATCAGTTGTCCCACTCACACTCCCCGAAGACACCTGACCCAGGTGATCCTCCTGCACTGGTCCACCCCCAGGGTCTGGATCCAAAGGCGATGGCCGTGCCCTAACCTCCTGGGAGAGAGGTTCCCGGGGACTAGCAGGTGAGACACCACCTGTTTTCTCACAATCCAGACTATATATAGACATACAATTTCATTATTTTCATCTCCCCACGTACTCTGTACTCTGTCCCTCAGTTCATTCTTTGACCATTCTTCCTACCCTCCTTTTTATAACTCCTCCATCTCTAATATCCTATTTTCATTTTTCTCCGGCAGACCATGCTCTGGAGATCACTGGGTGGGGGACAACGTACACCCTAACATCTCGGACAAAAATAGGCGCTTTGAGAGCACTACAATGGTGATTTGGCGCAGTATAAAAACTCATTCATTCATTAAGGTCTGGCACCATGCCTGTATCAGTGCATGAATGATGTTCCCTGAAGCATTGTCTCACTCCTTTTTGTCACCTTTGTATTAGATATAATACTTTCTAATAAGAGGGATTGCGTAAGAGGACTGGAGCATATGTGTCTGAAAAGAACTTTAAAGCGGAAAACAAAGGGTCCCATTTTAGTTTTTTCCTCAGACAATTAATTGCTTTCTGATATCTCCAGCACGGGTACATTTGCTGTTCTTTTTTAGTCTCTCCATTTGATTATGCATACTGCACAGTCTGCCAGGTATACTGACAGATTAATTTTGGGTTCCGGGACTTGTCACACTTTTTAAAACATGTATTCAGAGGAAGATTGCGTTTTGGCATATACTGTCGGTATCCAGTGATTTTACTGTATACGAGATCAAAAAATACTGAAATTTGGTAGGAAGGTATGTGGGGTGGAGTATGGAGGTAAAATGGGTGCGGTTGGGGTAGGCTTAGGCTTATAAAATAAACAGGGGGCTTGGGCGCACCCAAACCCTCCTGTTAAACAGGAAATCATATTGTGCCTCCTTTCTAATATATATTGGCCTAAGCCCAGTCGCTCTGCGAAGAAAACCGCGTTGCAAAGTTCTGATTTTAGATCAACTTCGCCGCCATTTCAGGATCATCCGCCATTTTGATTTCTGTTAAAATGTAACTCTGTGTAGTAAAATGGTGGACTGTGTTTCCAACTTGTAGCCGAGCCTTCCCGACCCTTGCACGTAAGTTAATGTTTAGACTGGGTAAAGAGACCTTGTCCCATGCCTGACATGTGGTTTTAGGATTGTCTGCACCAACAAGCCTCATCCATGAACATACATCGAACACAATGTAAAGCAAATATCGAACGTGGACACTGGCTGAACTGCATTGTGAAGGGATATGTGCTAAGGTTTACTGCTAAATCTGGGAATACACTTTTGCCATTGTAACTTGTTTGAATGTAAACCAAAAGTACTACGTGTGCATATTGTTGTATAAGCCATAAGTGAACTCGGCACGAACTCTAGACCATGGATTATTAACTTGCAGAGGGGCTGGACATTATTACTGAAATTGTATAAATACTTGAATGTCCAGATGGTCCAGTACCTCGCACTTCTCACACTGAAGGGCTGGTATTCGCTGTGATGTACTGAGGGCCAGATAGCGATCTGATTTTGTTTCTTTTTAAACTGCGCAGTATTAAAAGATCTGTGAATCTTTATAAGCCCGTGTTTGGTGTATTTCCTTTTGTGGCACTCAGCCTCGATATTTCCTCTTGCTTTTACAGATGGCGCCCGAATAGGGACCCTCAAGATTGATGCCAACTCGTTGAAGGTTGACATGGCTATCGGACCGGGATCGGACGGTGAAAAAAGGGGGCCCCTTTCTTGCATGAGAAGCGATACCTCAACAGTAATGCACGACCCGATCCCTGGATGGTGAGCCCGCGGTCCGAGACGGCATCTTGACGAGGGTCCATATATCGAGGCGGGCAGTTTTGCCGGAGTCACCAACCACTTGGGTCCTTTGATAGTCCTTTGTAATCCGATCGGACCTCCTTTATCCTTTGATCAGGTGAGTCGTGACCCAAGTATCCTGATAATTTGTTTTGGGGCATTGCACTCGCGAGTACAATTATTGCCCAGGTAACACCAGTAATCGGATATGCCTGGGAAATTGTCTGCCTGCTTCAGGGTATTATTCCTCAAGGACAGACAATCTTTGGAATTTGGCCGACCGGCGCCAATGGAGGGGTCTCCGGCATGTACTATATACTGTAAGCACGGCATTTTAAAAAAAAAATCTTTTAAAAACTTTATTTTTGGTACAAAGACCTTTACAAATAATTGCAAAAGATAAAACATGGGTGATAAAATAATAATAATAATAATTCACAAAATTGATTTTCAGCTGTCTTAGATCGGATACAACATCGACAATAAGCTGTTCAACATTACGTATAAAATGTATTTGTGGACATTATCTTACTCTATCCAGTTAATTTACAATGATATTTACCAATCTTACTGTCCTAAGTATAGAAGAACCCGTTGCACCCCACATACATGTTAACCATATCCAATTTCTGTCCAAGATGGATTTTGCCTGTAAAAATGAATTTATTATTTTACAGCAATCATTTTCAAAATATATACAGAAGAGAAAAAGATGTTTTAACGATTCCTGAGTTAATTTACAAAATCTGCATGTCTCATCGCTCATATCAGATTTATCTTATGCCAATACTTCACTCTCACCCTTGTGTGGAGCAAGTCAAGTCTAAACAGCATGAATGTTCTACGTACTTGTGAACATGGACATAGTATTAAATATGGAAGAATAGGGCATTGCCTATGGCAAAATTTAGCATATTTCACAAAAGATGAATATCTCTGTATTTGTAAACAACAAGCCGCCCAATCATTTTCGAACATTTTTTTCTTAACTTTTACTTGAAACAGTTCTAGATCTTCGATAGACATATTGATTTTTTTCAACAAAGACAACATACGCTCTTTGTACTGTACCAGAGAAGGGGGGGTTATTACTAACAAGCATGTGATTTAATCCAACATATAAAGAATTATTAGGAGGAAACAACACTTTGGAGAAATTAGAGAGTAGACACCAGTTATATCTTACAGATAGAGAATTAAGGGCCAATTCATGTCTAAGAGTTGCATTTGGCATAGAGGCTGGTAATCCCAACGTATACTTCCAGATGGCACCTTGGAGTTGATCCAAAAGAGGACCCAGGTCGATTAGAAAAAGTTCCACTCCATAAAGAATAATCGACTCCACTTTTTTATGGTAAAATTCCATTAAAGGGATTAAAGAAAACCTTCCGATTTTGTGCAGCAGATTTTCATTTGCCCCTTCATAGGAAGTAGTTTCACCATAAGCAATTCTTTCACTCTTTTATAGGAAACATTGTTCGACAATATCATCCTCAAGTAAGGTAAGTTTAAGGAAACGGCTATAGGCAAAGATTCAAATGTCCAAGAATAATGTCTGACTTTTTTCTTGTTGCAGAATACAATTATATTTGATTTTTGAGGGTTTACCGTTAGGTTGTTGCTTTTACAATACTGTGAAAAGCATTCTAGTTTCATTTGCAGTCCTGCTTGCGTTCGGTCGAACAACAGAATATCGTCAGCATAAGCTAACCATGATAGGGTAAAAGACCCTAAACAAAATGCAAAAGATTTGTCTAGGTTCCATATCTCGTCTATATCAGCCAGATAGAGGTTAAAAAGAAAGGCTGCGAGATTGCATTCTTGTTTAACACCAGTCAAGCTTGGTCTAGCTTCAGTGAGTGATCCTGCCTGATCAATACGTACCCTAAAGTTAGTATTATAGTGGAGCATTTCTACTAACGTGATCAGATACTGTGCGAATTTAGCCTTGTGCATTTTTTGCTAAAGTTTGCCTCTTATAACAGAATCAAAGGCTGCCTTTAAATCAAGAGAGGCGACAAAAATGGGACTTTTGTCGGGGCACTTAGCAGAAGCAATGATGTGGCGAGAATACCGGCATTAAGAGGTGTACCCATGCCTTTTCTGAACCCTACTTGTTCGGTGCTCAGACAATCGTTGTTACGTGTAAATATTTCCAACTCTTGTAAGATTAAAGAGGCAGAGATTTTTGCTGCTACGTCAATAATGGTGACAGGTCTATAATTATTAGGATCGAATATTGAGCCCTTTTTGTGTATAGGAATAATAATTGAAGTAAGCCAGGAGATGGGAATAATTTTTGAGCAAAAGATTTCATTGAAAATAATACTAAAAGTCGATGCCCAAAACAACGGGTCGTCTTTAATCAGACAAGGAGGTAGTCCATCTGGCCCTGCACATTTAGAGTTTATGAATTGCGAGAACAATATCTGTGATTCCCCAAGGACAACAATTTGGGATTAGTTGAGTATCGGGCAGATATTCAAAGGATATAAGCATGGCATTGGTAGTAGTGTTTAATGATATTTGGCACAGACAAACTAGACATGCTTCCGAACTTCAGTGGCCAACCAATGGTAGTTTTGAAATTCCTCGTATAGAATATTTAAAGTCTATATTATTAAAGAAAAAGGCTAGACCTGCAGCATTTGATGTATTACAGAATTGGAAAAAAGAAGCTATGCAGCAACTTAAAAGTAGAGATAAACATGCGCACCGTCATATGTCCAACGCTGAAAAAGCGTTGTTGTATGATCAAAATAAACAGTCTGAGTCAGTTAGGAGTATGGATAGGGCTTTTCAACTTGGTATTCAGAAAATGTATCCGTCTAAAGACTTTCATGTATCTGATGAGTTGATTGACAAACTTCTAAATGAACGAAGGCCTGGTGCCACTGCGCCACCTCCATATGTTCCTATTCCTGCTGTTTTACCTCTTCCTGCTGCTGTTCCACCTCTCGTAGTAATTCCTGCTCCTCCTATCGTTCCCCCTAATGTTCCTCTTCCTCCGGCTGTTGTTCCTCCTCTTATCGTTGCTCCTCCACCTGCTCCTCTGATTTTGCCTGCTGTTACGGGTCTGGTAGATTTGCCTTCTGCACCAGTGATAGCACCTTTGTTACCAAATGTACAAGATTTGTCTACTCTTTCTCTTCCAAGTGGTTCTGTCCCACTTGTAGTTGATAAGGGAGCGGAATCAAAGATTGTAACTCGTAATACTGTGTCTAAAGATAGAAAGTGCGATTTGACTGCATGGGCTAGACAGTGCATGGAGAAGGGTGAACAAGCTGATGTTTTTTTCACACACTCTAATCTGGGAAGTTTTCCTGAGAAAAACGTTTTTATAGAAGGGTTGGAAATTCATTTGTGTGTAATGTGGAATAGGTTAAATGATCTAGATCTCCCACAAGGTTTGAGGGATCTGAATGTTTTAGCATATTCAAGAGATACTGCGGAGAAAGTAAATGAGCACGTCAAGAGGGTTTTGAGTATAGAAGGGAGTTGGAAAGGTTACAGAATGAAGAAATTGATGGTGATAGTTTGGGCGCTATGTTTGTACAGAAACGGTTCCTTCCTTGTCGTAAATCGACAAATGAGGAAACGCGAAGTTGCACAAAGGATGCGATTAGGTGGATTTCAGACATGTCGATAACTCCTGTAAAAGTATATGACAAGTACAGTCAGTGTACGCCAGAAATGGAGAGGAAAGTGATACAGGTAATGGTAGAATACCTGCAGGATGAATGCATAAGAAGAAAGATTTGTTGTCCCGCAGAATTATTGAATATCTACAGGAGAGCTTTTTCATCTAACACTCCTTCAGCTGCTTTAGCGCTATATTTAGCTCTGTTGCTCAGTAAGCGTTCGGCGTTTCCCATCTCTGTTTCCTATGAGAGGTTCCTCCGACATTTGTCCCAAAAGTTGAAGATCCAGCTAATGTTACAACAGGTACTGCTGCTCATGACATTCCTGCACATTATGTGTCTCAGTTTGTTCACGTCCCGTTCTCAAGACAGGAAGTGAACACCATTAAACAATCCATTCCCGATATTGGAAAGAATCCGACAGGTTTCTATAAAGAGATAGAATGTCTTGCAGTCGTCAGTATTTACTCTGAGCGATATTGATTTGTTGTTCCCCGTGCTCCTACCTATTGATTTGTGGAAACAGATTAGGACTGTAGACAATGTACCAGGGTTAGGGGATACATGGGATAATATGGTTAGACTAGATAGAGAAAGGCCAGCTGGCGAGAGACCGCCAAAGGTAATACTGACTTTGCCTGATAGAATAGTGACAAAACTAAAAGCCATAATACCTGAAAGAAGGATTATTTGGGACAAACTTATTGCCTGTGTCCAAGGAAAGTCTGAGGGTGCTAGCGAATTCTTTAATCGGTTCCAACAAGTGTTTTCAGATTTCAGTGCACAGAATTTAAGCACAGAGTCTGGAAAACGACTATTCATAGACGAATTTGTGCGTGGATTGTTGCCTGACATCCAGTCGCAAATTATGTCTTCGGAGAGCGCTTGGTAAGCTAAGTCTCAGTCTGAAGTATTGCATATGGCTCAGTACTATGAGAACCGAGTCAATAACGAGAAAGAGAGAATTGAAAAGAGAAAGGGAGACCTGAAAACTAAAGTTCTATTATAACAAATTGTTAGAGGCCCTAGAGGGAGTAATTCACAATTTAGGGGACAGTATGCTCCACAGGGAAATGGGCCGTTGAGTCCTGTAAACGTGAACCAGTATGCTTATTGCAGTCAAGAGGGTCATTGGCGTGCACAATGTCTAATCCTCCAGCAGAGGTCGAATAACGCATTTGGTAGCATGGGTAGACGATCCAGAGGCTGCCCTGGGGCTGGGGGTCCTGGTAGAAGTCAGTTTTCTCAAAATTCACAACCTTTTTCGCAGGATAATCAGGCACAAAGTGTGGATAATAGAAACATTTTTGATCATCCTTCTGCTGCTTACCTCTCTGAAAACCTTCCTTTCGATGACATTCTCTTTAGCTGGGATTGCCCAAAGCAGGGTTTGGAATCGACGCCTATTCCCGTTAATCAGAAAGGTTCCTACATTGAGATGATAGTGGGAAATAGGAAGAATCTATTCTTGATAGATACAGGAGCACAGAAGTGTTCCATTGACCATTCACGGGTTCCAAACATTCCACTGCCAGGGCAAACCAATGTTTCTGTATGGTTTTCTGGTATACCAGTAGTTTGTCCGGTTTCTTCACCGGTACCGATTACATTGGGTCCATTCACGGACCACTGTCCATTTCTTTTGGCTACGAATTGTGGAGAGAATTTGTTGGGGTTGAATCTGTTGAAGGAATTCAATGCAGTAATTCATTGTTCTTCGGATGGAGTGCGTTTGACGATTTCACCACAGCAACTTTCTGTCTCTCAGTTCCTGACTAGACCTTTGCCGCCGGAATTTAGTGATGTTCCGGAGTGTTTGTGGGCAATTGATGACAATGTCGGTGTTCTACAAATTGAGCCTGTTAAGATCATTTTGAAACATGGAGTAGAGTTGCCAAGTATTCCTCCGTATAAGATTTCGGTTAATGGTGAGCAAGCTTTGAAATGCATAGTCTCTGATTTCGTACATCGTGGGGTAATTGAGGAAATTGCAGGTAGTTTGTGCAATAGTCCGATTTTGCCTGTGTATAAAAAAAGGCGATAATGCAATTCCTTTTCCTTTCATCATTGATTTACGTGCCATCAATAAGATTGTTGCTCCACAATTTCCTATTGTGCCTGATGACACGATAATACTAACCATGATTCCGGCTTCTGCTACTCACTTTAGTGTTGTGGATCTTAAGAATGCTTTCTTTAGCATTCCTATACAAAAGGATAGCAGATATCTGTTTGTATTCACCTTAGGGGGACGCTAGTTTACCTTTACCCGTGCGCCGCAGGGTTACACGCAAAGTCCGAGCATCTATAGTAGGGCTTTGAAAGAGCAGCTTGACACACTCGAGTTGCCCACCACTTGTACATTGCTTCAATACGTAGATTATCTACTTTTAGCTGCTGATTCAGAAAGTGCCTGTAAGGAGGGCACCGTGTTGTTGCTTATTCACCTAGCAAAACATGGACATAAAGCTTCACTCAAAAAGTTTCAGTATTGTCGACAGGAGGTCGCCTATTTAGGCTATCTCCTGTCAAAGGAGGGAAGAAGGTTGATGCCTGAACGGATAAAAATCATTTCTAGCATGTCTGTCCCAAATACACAGAAGGAAGTCAGAGCCTTAATAGGAATGGCTTCTTACTGTAGGCAGTGGATCCCAAACTTCTTGTTAACGATTAAACCAATGTTGGCTTTGACAAAGAAGGGCATTTATTTGCCATTGCCGTGGAAATTGGAACACCAGCAAGCGTTTGATCTGCTCAAGACTGTACTGTGTTCAGCACCAGTTTTGGGCACACCAAATTATGAAAAGGCCTTTGTGTTGTATGTGCATGAACGTGATGGATGTGCTTTGGCTGTATTAACGCAGGAACATGAAGGGAAGAATAGGCCGTGCGGCTACTTTTGTTCCGCCCTTGATCCTGTTGCATGCGCTTTGCGAAGATGTTTGAGAGCTGTCGCTGCTGCTGCTGCTGTCTGTAAAACAGAGCGAGGGCATGGTCCTAGGCCATGCTTTAACCCTGATGGTACCTCACTCCGTAGATGTTCTATTAAACAGAACACAAACGCAACACCTCACCTCCGCATGATTAGCGAGATACGAATTGATCTTGTTTGCACTGCACATGTCATGATGCCTACCCCTGGGGAACCAGACCAGGTCCAGCAACCCCGGAAGCAGGCATGAAGCTATTTTGAGCAAGCCCAAAACCCCTGCTAGGGGCTGTTTGTGTGCAGTCCTGGCGCCTATGGCGCCAGGCTCCTATGGAGAGTCAGTCCTGGTGCCATAGGCGCCACTCTCATAGAGTAGAACTTACCTGATGCAGACCATGCTGCAGAGCTCCAAGCCAAATGAGGCTTGGAAGGGACTATTTTACCTAGGGACTATTTTTTACTCGGGTGGGGCTGGGGAGGAATACTTACCTGGGACTACTTTGGAGGCTAATTAAACCACGCCCAAAGAGCAGCACACGCTTCGCGTTATTCTGCATCCAGCAGCGTAATGCTCACCGTGTCTGCAAGCCTGCATCCAGTCTTCTGCCACGTCTGCCTTGAGTCTGCAGCTCCTAGAAAAAGGGAGGAACAGAAGGAGAAAGGTTAGAATAAGAGCAAAACCTTCGATCCTTACCTGAATTCCGGATCCACCGCGCCTTCGAGCTGGAAGAAAGAAGCAATTTATGCGCGCCGCCTCGCCTGCTGCCGTGCCACGCTGAACTCACCGGCCTTCGCAGCATCCTCACGATCCACCGCATCCTTCTGCACGTTCCCGCCGCACTCTGGCACCTAAGGGGAACACAAGAACAACAAAGGTGAGCCAAGGGAATAAACGGGGGCAATAGTAACTACCCCCCATAGACTTACCTGATTACCGCCGGGGGTACTATTCCTCTTCACGGGTTGGCGCAGTATCCATTGCATCCGCGCCGTACCCCGGCCCATAAGGGGAACAAAAGGACAACAAGGTGAGACAAAGGGACAAACAAGGGGAACTCTTCTCACCGCAATAGACTTAGCTAATTTTACCGCCGGAGGCATTATTCCCCGAACTTCATATTTTCTCTCCACACCTGAATAAGGGAGCAAGCAACAGGTTACATTCTGGCCTTATTTTATCGAACTGTGTAGGATAAGCCAAATCCTTACCTGAACTTCGTCAGCTACCACGAGGAACTCTTCGCTGGGGTCAAGCTACAAACTGCAAGGAATCGGACAAGAGTGAAAGTCAGACATGTAAACTCTTACGAACTACATACTTTTCGGAGTCCTATTGTTCTGGAACTCACCAATTCCTTCGAGCCAGTGAAGCAACTGGTTATCAACGCGCCCCTGCGCTCAATGCAGGATGGAGAGCTCATCTTTTCAAACCATCAGGTGAGACTATAAGAGGGGGACATCAAAAGTGATCTGCGGGGAGAACAGCAGGGTGGGGGGATTTACGCTCAACTCCACGGGTGGTTAATTCCCTTTCTCCATTTGCAGAAGAATATTCCTACGGGCCAAGCAAACGAAGCTAGGTGGGCCAGTCCAGTCCGTCATCTCGGCCCTACGCGTCACATTGGTGGAGACCGCAGCTGTCCAGTTCAGATCGACGCCTCTGTGGGAGCCAGGTGAGCGTAACAGCACATTAAAATTCAGAGGTTTTGCGTATAAAATCCGGCTGAACTTTTACCTTTCCCGCAAGGTACTGCTTGCAGTGACGAAGCGTCACAGGACTGCCTTTACACCACAGAGCAAGAGATTAAAGGCAGAATCAATTTGAAAGATACTCCTTTGAACAATCCACAAGGGGAGCTGTTTTGTGATGGCTCCTGTTTCAAACTTCTGGATGGTACATCCACGGCTGCTTATGCAATCGCCACATTGAGCACGATTGTGGAGACCAAGAGAATCACGCATAACTCCGCGCAAGGCCGCAGAGATGATGGCAATGACTCGAGCTTGTGAACTTTTCGAAGGGCTTAGAGTAAACATATATACTGACAGTCAGTATGCTTTTGGGGTGGTTCACAACTTCGGTAGACTTTGGGCAGAACGAGGTTTCTTGACCTCACATGGAACTAAGATCCAATATGGCTCCTTGATAGTACGGTTACTCTCAGCGCTTGCACTCCCCACTCAGTTAGCAATCATGAAATGCATAGCGCATCAGAAAATCATAGATGATGTGGGAAAAGGGAACGCTTTCGCTGACCAGGTAGCAAAACAGACTGCCACTGATCTCTATTCAGAAATGTATACTTCAAAGGAAGCCACCAATGTTTGTACTATGGATGAGGGTATCAAGTCTGTAAAGAGTATTCAAACTGATGCCACATTAGAAGAATCTAAACTGAGGGTTTGGCAAGATTGGATGATGATGGGTGTTGGGTGGACAAGTTAAAAGGAAAATGGTTGTTGCCAGATGCGTACATTACAATGATGGTCGCAATGGCTCATGACCCCACCCACATTTGTGCGAGGAAGGTTTTCCAAAATGTTACAACATGTCTGGGTGAATTATAAAATCTCCAAAATAGCTGAACGTTTCGTTCATAGTTGTATGATCTGTCTACAGCATAATATGGGAAAGGGCACATCGACTCCAAGGGGTAGCTTTGGTCCACCTTCTGTCCCCTTTGAGGTTATACACTTTGATTTCATTGAAATGGAGCGTTGCAATAATTACAAGTATGTACTAGTTGTTATCTGCGCCTTTTAGTAAATGGGTGGAAGCCTTTCCTGTTATAGATGCCACAGCAATGACGACGGCAAAAACCATGCTTAAGGAATATTTTTCTTGGTTTGGTTTGCCATGGTCCATCTGGTCGGACAATGGTCCACATTTTATCGCTGCTGTAATTCTGCAGACATGCGCGGGATTACAGATCGATGCACTGTTCCATTCGGCTAGACATGCTCAAAGTGCTGGTTTGGTAGAAAGACATAACGGCATCATCAAGAACAAACTCACTAAGACGTGTGCCGGCACCAAACTGAAATGGCCGGACGCCTTACCGATCGTGTTATTATCTATGAAAACGACCCCACAGACTAAGACTGGGCTCTCCCCTTTTGAGGTGGTTATGGGTAGGCAAGCTAACATTTGGAACCTGCCTAAGCCGAAATCTTTGCGGGACATTGTGTAATGCTCACCTGATTCCCACGGAGGCGCCGACCTGTTCTGGACTGATATGACCTCTTCTAAGGTGATGCGCAGGACTCGAAAAACGGACTGGACCGGACCCCCAAACCTCGCCTGTCTGGCCCGTAGAAGAATCCTTCTGTAGATGGAAAAGGGGATTAACTGTCTGCTGGATAATGTGTCAGATTCCCCCCCTTCCCTCTCTCACACTCCTCGAACCCCCTCCGCGATTCCCCGTAGAGTCTCACCTTAGAGTCTGAAAGGACGAGCTCTCCATCCTGCTTCCGATGCAGGGGCGCGTTGATTTCCAGTTACTTCACTGGATCTCGGGTTTGGTGAGTATTCAACTCCGCTTGACCTTTACGATATGAGGCCGTAAGTATTCAGTTACAAAAGTTCAAGCCTTAATTGTCCGTTGTCCTTTTCTCTATTTCAGATGCAGGATGAAGGATCCGCGTAGAGGAATGAATTCGCCAAAGGTAAACTCTGGTGAGTCTTTTTGATGGATGGTTCCCTTAGTGATCTTGCTTTCACCCACTAATGCGTGTGTCTTTTTCCCCTTAGGGGCCGGGGTACGGAAGTGCCAAAGAAGCGGCACCGACCCGAGGTGAGGAAAGATTGTCCCAACAATAATCAGGTAAGTCTTAAGGTGGAAGAATCAGGCCTTCCTCAATCTGTTCCTTCGCTCACCTTTGTTTTGTCTTTTTCTCCTTAGGCGCTGAAAGGCGGCGGATGGTGCCAATGGTTGCTGAAGAGCCCGAGGGCGCCTCGTGAAGGTGAGTGGAACGCGGCGCTGCAGCGAGCGATGCGATGCGCTTCTAAAAATAATGTCTTTTCTCAGGATCGTCGGAGTGATGGTTCCGGACTCCGGATGGAGGTAGGTAAAGTTCAATTATTCACCTTTCTCTCCTTTCCTTCCTTTTCAGGTGTTCCAGGTTGCAGGCGGGCGTGGCTGGAGCCAGGATGCAGGAGCAGACACGGTGAGCGTCCAGCTGCTAGATGCAGAACAACGCGAAGCGTGAGCTGCTGTCTGGGCGTGGTTTAAATGCCCCCAAAGTAGTTCCAGGTAAGTATTCTTCCTCAGCCACGCCAGAGTGGTAAAATAGTCCCATAGGTAAAATAGTCCCTTTAAGACCTCAAGGAGGTCTGGATCCGGCAGCATGGTCTGCTCCATCCAAGCACTCCCATAATGAGCCTGGCGCCTATGGTGCCAGGACTGATGTCTTCTATGAGCCTGGTGCCAAAGGCGCCAGGACAATGTCCAAAGAGCCCCTATAAGGGGTTGCTGGGTCCCTCCCTGGGGACATGATGTCTGCTTTCGGGGACGCTGGGCCTGAACCGGCTTCCCGGGAGTAGGCATCATGACACATTGAACATGTACTTCTTGCCGATTACTGTGACCTGTTAACTAAAAATCTGTATTTGATTTATCAACAGGTGCAAGAAGCCCTCCCACTCAAGTATGAGGGCCCAGGTCACAGCATACGGCCTGGTAGCTGGGTGCTGATCAAATCATTCGAAAGAGCATCCTGTCTCTCACCGCGTTGAAGGGGCCCTCATCAGGTCCTCTTGGCCACACAGACAGCCGTACGAGTGTCGGGACAAAAGCATTGGATCCATGCGTCGCATGTCAAGAGGATTCCCTTCCCTTTGCCACACGATACAGAAGATACAGAAATTCCTACCTGCACTGCTCCCAGCGATCACGCAGCATCGAGAGTGTGTCGGAGACTCTCCCTGAGCCCGTGGGCCCTGGGGAAACAGCCGCTTTATCTCCACACTCTGCCACAGATCCTTTTTCACCATTGTTAAGTTCTGTCACAAATCCACCACTTCCATCAGGAAGCAACGACACGTTGTTTGCAGATCACGCAGTACTAGGAGTCACAAGGTACGATCTGCGTCCATGGAGCTAGACTTACCGCACGGTTCGGCTCTGCCACCAGAAAAAATCATCGGAGGGCTTGTCTTTTGGCCCTGTTCTCTTGCACGTAAGGAATTCTGTTGGCTAGGGTTAGGGAAGGACTAAGAAAACGCGCGATCAGGAGATCGCCAGCATATAAAATCTGGGGTGTTTTGTTTGAAGAAACAATGCCTGCAATCGCGCCGATTCGTACGGAACGAATAAGTGACTGTGTGCCCGATTGTAACAATGAACAATCGAACGCATGGTCTCTGAAAACGTACTGTTGTCTTGTAATTATGTTAACCGGCTTCACAATAGTAATTGCCTTAAGATTCTGGTATTTGGAAGAAGTACATCCGCTTGAAATTCTGTTACCCACTGAAAATGTACTGACTGCTTCTACACCTTTCGTGCATCTGCACGCTCTATCTCCTAGAGACTCTAAGCACAGACAGACTTACCACAGTAACACTTTATTACTCATAATGAATGCCACACATGCAATTTTTAATAAGTCTAATTGTTGGGTCTGCTCACATTTACTGCAACACGGAGATAAGGGGTTGGACTGGTATATTCACCTTTACCTCTGACTACTGCATGCTATGCTTCTTTAAGGGCATTATTCTTTGGCCGATGGAATGATAGCATCTCGGGGAACTTCGATGGAACAAATTTGATTTCTGAAACGAGTTCTAACGCCCCTGGGATGCTCACTCTTTGCGAATAGGAGCAAGCTTAATGTTGTTTCTATTAGGCCTTCTGACTGTCTCGTCCTTTTCAATCTTTGATCTTTCAAGATGGCTCCTATAAGCAATAAGGATGCCACGCCACCTTCCTATACTGTTAACCACAGCCCGATTCAGTTTTTCTGCATACAGAGGAATGGTACTCTGTCAATGGGTGATTTCAAGGGCTGCACCAACGTTGCGAAGTTGACCAGTGAGGACCTGTCTACTTTGTTTGCGGTAATGAAGCTTTCCCATGGCTACCTAGGGATTGGCAGGTAACCTGTTATTTAGGAATTCTGTTACCCGGGGTATTCATAGCAAGCACCATTGAAATCTCTAAGGCTCGTCCAAGGCGGGACGAGAATGGCGATACTTCATCACAAGTTCTGGGTGACGTAGCTAAATCCTTTGTACAATTTTCGGGGCAAATACTGAACTCTGAGGTTATCAGAAGACTAGCGAGAGTACTGGAGAGGACCATCAACCAGACCACTGACATACTCTATAACATGACTTTAGAACAGAAAGCGATAAGATTAGTGGCACTTCATAACCGGATGGCATTAGAGGTCATCCTGGTTGAGCGTGGTGGAGTATGTAAATTAGTGGGGTCCGCTTGTTGTGTTTTCGTGTCAGATTCCTCCCCAACCATCTTTAAGGCAATACAGAATCTGCACGTCCTTAGTTCACAAGTGCATGTTCCCGAGGGAAACTGGGATCTTCGCGCTTGGTTCTGGGACTTCTTACGATCTTGGGGATGGAAGTTACTTTGTCTTGCTGATTATTTTGGGTATTCTGATGTTTTTCTGTTGCTGTATACAGTGTCTTCCTGGCATTTGTTCGGTGTTAGGAAGATGTTGTGCACAAGCTATGGGTACATTAGGACAAAAGGTACGCGCCCCTGAGAGAATGACAAACGAATTTGTGTTGAAGGAAATTTGTGGTTCTGACCTCATGGTGATCGATATCTCTGACGAATGTGATTCATGGTGTATGGACATTGAGACGTGGAGTTACTCATAAAGTGACTAGAAGTAGTTTAGCGCTTGACTTAGGCCAAAAGGAGGGTTTGTTAAACGGGAAATCATATTGTGCCTCCTTTCTAATATATATTGGCCTAAGCCCAGCCGCTCTGTGAAGACGACCGCGTTGCAAAGTTCTGATTCAAGATCGACTTCGCTGCCATTTTAGGATCATCTGCCATTTTGATTTCTGTTCAAATGTAACTCTGTGTTCTAAAATGGTGGACTGTGTTTCCAACTTGTAACCGAGCCTTCCCGACCCTTGCACCTAAGTTAATGTTTAGATTGTCCACGGGCCGAATGTTTAGACTTGGCAAAGAGACCTTGTCTCATGCCTGACTTGTGGTCTTAGGATTGTCTGCACCAACAAGCCTCATCCACGGACATACATCGAACACAATGTAAAGCAAATATCGAACGTGGACACTGGCTGAACTGCATTGTGAAGGGATATGTGCTAAGGCTTACTGCTAAATCTGGGAATACACTTTTGCCATTGGAATTTGTTTGAATGTAAACCAAAAGTAAACCGTGTGCATATTGTTGTATAAGCCATAAGTGAACTCGGCACGAACTCTAGACCATGGAGTATTAACTTGCAGAGGGGCTGGACATTATTACTGAAATTGTATAAATACTTGAATGTCCAAATGTCCAGTACCTCTCACTTCTCACACTGAAGGGCTGGTATTCGCTGTGATGTACTGAGGGCCAGATAACTATCTTATTTTGTTTCTTTGTAAACTGTGCAGTATTAAAAGATCTGTGAATCTTTATAAGCCTGTGTTTGGTGTATTTCCTTTTGTGGTACTCAGCCTCAATATTTCCTCTTGCTTTTACACTCCCTCCCCCACTACCCCAAAACGAAAAAATAGGTATTTCATTCTTTTGGGTTAGGTAAAAAAGCCTTCTCTGTAATGGAATTTGTTAAAATCTCATAGATCCTGTGTGGTCCTGTGGAGGTTTCTTAACAGAGAGCCTGTTTGTTTCCCCAAGAGTAGCACAGATCCCACGCCCCTCTCTCCAGACCTGTGCATTGTGTTTGGTGGGAAGCAAACATTTTCATATTTGCATTCCATAGTTGCATTAATTTTTCAAAATATTAAATTCTGAATTATTTAATTGCTTCAACCGATAAATACAGTGTGAAAATATGCCTTTAGTCCTGAATGTGCATCTTTATCGACAGTTGAACCTGTTGCAATGAATAGACAAAAAAGACAATTTGATGATTGGTTTCATGACAACATGCCCAGAAACCGATAGTAAAATTCATTGGAGAAACCAATAGTTTGATTTTTCTGCAGTTGTTTATTATATTTACATTTATAGGTAAGAATGCAGAAGATTAAGTATGAGGCTGAATCGGGCACATGGTGTTTTCCTGGGTTAAATATAAATATTAATCTAGCCTATAAGAAAGACAATGCTGGCTTTGGTTTGTGTTGATCATAAATGTGAGTACATGTTAGAACCTGGGTAGAGACTTCACTCACTACATGATGGAGGTCGATTGCCATACAAGACTTTGTATGATAACCGTGCCGGACAACATTAAGCTTTCCAGTAACATATTTTAGTTGTCGCTGAGCACATGAGTATGTAAATGGCATTAAGTAAAGACAGACCTATTGCCTTGGTCAAAGAATGCTTATTTCTTACAGAAGTAGTGAAAAAAAGACCACAAATAATCTTACCGTGTGATAACATTACAGATGATCGAGTCTCTCATCTTTGTACCACTCCTTTAAAAATCATGTTCATTTTAAAAGTTTTGATCACTTTGTCTGAAAAGGAGGAACCTGCATGCAATACAATAAACATAGAAATACGACTCAGATCCTTGACCTTACATGTGCAAACCTGGCTGGTGTTGCCATGAGTAATTTAACCAGTTTTATATTACCATGCCAACAAAATGGTCATCTTCTTACAAGTGTCTCAATTATCCATTTGCGTTTAACTGCATACAACTCTCAAACGTTAAACTGACACAACCACTGAGTTGCACAGCAAACCACATGCACCTCACTACACTGCAACAACAAACAAACCACACATAGTCTCGCACAACAGCACGTGGGAGTCTACCGATCCGTAAAGCGCACCCGTGCTCGGCGAACAGTGTTAACCAAACTGAAGCTGTCAACCGGACATCACAACTCTCGCTCTAGTTGTGTCCCGCTATGCCCTACTAACCCATCCTACCCTCTTAACTTTCCGATCCGCCAGAGCACCGGGGGACCACTCCGGTGGTGGTAAAGGCCATTTATATTGCCCACTAACATTTACATAAAGTAAACTGAGGCTGCATCTTAGAGGTGAATCAACAAAACAGGATTAAAAACAAAGAAGTCTGTTCGAGAGATCACACCATGTGCAAATCTGCACAACAGGGCATCCAAGTGATGAAAGTATGTGTATAGATGTCTTAGGCAATGTGTATCTCGAACTGTAGCAGGAAGAATGCATTATAATTTGTTTCCAAATGATGTTACCGTAACCAACATCCACAACTGACGAATCTATATTTTATATCATCCAAATCTAATGCTTCATTTGTATCTGCACAAGGGACCAGTGGTACGTGTTCCCAATTTAGCAGACTATTATTTGGTTCCGAAATGAGTTCAAGATGCGTTTGATATCCAGTTGTAAATGTAGTAAGAAATATGATCTGGCCTTCTAACACTGTTCTGCACTATTTATGGTGAAGCAGCCCCATCCCCAGCCAGCACAGGCTACAGTAGATACTCTGTCCAGCAGATTTCCAAAATAAAATCCGAACCCTTTTTAGACTGCCCCCAGTCTTTCTCTCTACCATTTTCTGATCTTTTGATTCTCTTCATCTTTCAACATGTACAGCTCCTGAGGAGTATGTATGTTTGTTTCTTACCTGCTTACGTGCTTCTACAGAACCAGTCATAAATTACACTGCAGTGTCCACTCTGCTAGCATGACCTAATTGTGCCTCTCCATTTATAACTGTTGTTTCTGGAAATTAGCATTTGTAAGTGTCCTGCTCTTTGCAGTGTCACTTATGAATACATGGAAGACCATCAGTCTGATGGCTGAATCTTGTGACATCCTGCTTCAGTACATTCTGCCGGAAAGGAGATAATTTACCGAGCTGGCACATTTTGTGCCACCAATTTCCGCAGCCATTGCTTACTCGAGTTCACCAACCTCTTTCCTATTCCATGACTTGACATCCTTTACAAGACTATGCAAAGGATGCCATGACGTAGAGCACATGCATATTTCTTGATTTTATCTCTGGTTGACTTGTACAGTTACATTGGAACATCATACCTGACCTACTGTGGAGAGTTACAATATTGCTCCTCTGGAGATCCTGTAACCCACTAATTTCAAGGTGACCTCTGCAGCTGTCTTTGCCACATCCTTCTAAAGAAACAACCGATTTGTTTGGAGCAGAATGTTTATGGGATACCTGCCTCACAAATAATGCAGCACACAGGGTTTCTGGGAGTCTCTCTACCGGCCTCAGTCGCTGGGGAGTCTCAACCAGACATTTTAGCTCACTATCCCTTTCACAGAAGAGAAATATCCACAACATATCAGTTTTTGTCCTGCCCAAGGGTAGTCCTGCACCGAAATGCCAGGCAATTCTCTTCTGAACAAGAGTATCAACAGCAACCCCAGACACGTGTTTCGGCCTGGCTGGGCCTCATCAGTGAGGTGGAGCTGTGCCTCTCTAAGAACAGTGAGCCAGGGGTCCAGGTTTGGATTCCTCTTGTAACTTAGGGTGAGACCCAAAGTTACTTTTTTAATATGCAAAACAGGGGGTTTCTGGGAATCTCTACCGGCCAGAGTCGCAGGGGAGTCTCAACCAGATTTTTTAGAGCTCTGTCCCTTTAACAGAAGACAAATATCCACAACAAATCAGTTATTGTCCTGCCCACTGTTCTTGGAAAGGCACAGCTCCACCGTACTGATGTGGTCCAACCAGACTGAAACACGTGTCTGGGGTTGCTGTTGGTACTCTTGTTCAGAGGAGAATTGCTTAACATTTCGGTGCTGGACTGCCCCAGGGCAGGACAAAGACTGGTATGTTTTAGATATGTCTCATCTGTGAAAGATAGTGAGCTAAAGGCTCTGGGTAAGTCTCTAATGTCCGGCAAAGGGACTCCCAGGACCTCCCTTGTTTATTTCACAAATAATGCATACACTTCATTTTGAAGACCTAGATTGAGCTACAGAATCTTCAACTTTAAGTTTAAAAATGTTGTGTGTCAAACTCCGCAAGTTGTATGAATGTGCATCGTATAATGTTAGGGGCTCTCTGTCCAAGTCTATCATGAAACTTGAAAGTGGAGCTTTGCATAATTTTTCTTTTAAAAGCTTGAGGTAATCGTCAGCATCACCTTGGTGAATGGCAGTACATAAGCAAATATGTAAATGAATCTCCAAATGAGCACTCTTGTGGGTAGCATTTCACAATTAACCCTTGCCACCTTCCAGCACTGTGTTATTGGAAGACTGACACGGACGTGCAGAGGGTGCATCCTGTCTGAAAGTAAACACAGGACCGCAATGTAGCCCTGGACTGGACTGTGGCCAAGAGAGCTGCACCTAGATAAACATTTAATTTAAATTAGATTGCCTAAGAAAATGTGATCCAGTGTTCACTTTCAGACCTGATGCAGCCTCATTAGAACAGTGTCGGATGCCCATTAATCAATCTATTCTTGTTAATTTGTGAGCAACACTTGCTCCATAATGCAAATATTCATTTTAAAATGGCTGCCCAAAGGAGTCCATTCGAGGGCTGGTTTTATTTACTTATCCTATTCAATTTGCCAAGGAACCCCTGATGATTGATTCACTGTTTTAAAAGAAAATGTTGCAGCATAGGACTGCCTTAAGTGGGAGAAGACCTCCCAAGCAAGCAGGTCGACATTATATTACTCAATCAAATGCAACATTTGTTAGCAGTATGTTGAATTGGTTCCCCTTGATTAGGTGCCATTATGTTTTGTAGTTGGTCTGTTACTGCTCGTTAAAACCCAATTCTGCCTCTGGCTAAAATGCCGAGCTGTAATGTGCAGGTCTTTTCATTGCTAAGAGCGTTTTAGAATAGCTTTTTCGTTCTTGACCTGCTAAACGTTTCCAGTTTTCAGGCTGAGAATTGGACGAATAGTTTTGTACAAAAGATTAACCCAGCTCGCCCGACGGAGTCTGGGGTCACTGCATTCATCCTAGGTATGCAGGAGCTTTAGCAGCCGAGAGTCTCCCCCTGAGGGAGGCCACCTGGGCCTGGAAAGGCCCGCGATGGGGGTAGGAGTCCTTGTTCGCGCCTGTTGCTGATCTTTCACTTCTGTTGTGCGAAGAAACCATTGTCCTTGTCCAATCCAGTGTGCAGGTCCCCCTGCTGAATGTGGGCTCAAAATGTTACGCATGTCGACAAAACCACGCATTCCAGCGCATGCTCCTGGATTTGATGGCCTTTTGTAAGTGACCAGCTCGGCTCTCACTGCATTCTCAGAAACCATCATGATCAACAGATTCTATGTGCTAGGACTAGAGTTTGAAAGTATGTGGTTAGACTTCTAACAATATTAATTGTTAAGTTGGTGACGCCTTCACGGTTTGCACAGTCTTTTTTCCGTTGCATCTACTCTACTAATAACAAAATAAGCGGTTTTGTGAGTAAATCTTTTAAAGCTTCCTTATAAAGTAGTTTTTCACATCACAATTAAGTTTGTTGGTGTTGTTTAAAACTTCAGTGTGCACTTTAAATATTACAATGTCCCATTTCACGGATCCCAGGGAAGGTTCATATCTAGAAGTGGAGACTGTACTTCTTACTGTAGGGTATAATATTATACATTCCTAAGGACCTCTTTCTGAGGTGGTCTATTTACGATCTTTCACTTTATCCCATCCCTTCTTCCCCCACATTTAGACTTTAGAAAATAATGACCAGTGCATAACTACCAGCTGAAAAGGATATTTTATAAATAAATGAACATGTGCCTACATTTGGTGATGTCTGTGAAAACAGTTATTTTTCATTTGCGATATATTGTTTGTATTGTATTATGTACATGTAAAAAAGGTTGGAACTTCCTATAGCTAATAGCTTTTTTTGTTGGTAGATATGTGCCTAAAACCTCACTTTCTGAACCTCCCTGGCCTCAGATACAGCTGCCAGACCCGACGGAAGAAGCCCTACAGCATGCAGGTCAGTAAAGGGGCGTCTTCTTTCAGTTCCAGTGCATGTTAACTGCTGGAACATTGAGTACAATGTTGTGTAGAGTGCCGCAGCCATTGCTGAGTTTCTTTACTGCGTCTGGAGAACTGTCTTTCTGAGTTCAGTCGCAATGCCTCCCAGCCACCTTTAGCCCAAGAGTTCCTGTGTGCCTGCCATTTGCTCGATGAACCCAGAGGGGCACACCTGAAAAGGTGGTATACCCTGCTCGGTCTGTCGGGTAAGACACTGCAATGTCACCATGGTCCAGTCCCTTCGGAACGGTAGGAGAGTCATACTGGCCAATAAGTTGGAAGCCCAGCGATTGAGTATGGTGTATATTGTCTGATTCATTGGTACATTTGCTCTGATCTCAAATGCTCTATGTGATTTCTTTGCTTTCTAGTGGGGCTTGAAGCTCTTCGCGCTAATCAGAAAGAATTGTCTGGTCCTTTGGTTCAGTATGAGTGTGTAGTGTTTACCATACTCTTCAGTAGACAATCTGTAAATCGTATAGTACCTTTATTTATTTTCTCAACTGGTTATCTGGAGCAATTTGAAGACTGGGGCACTATGTTTGTGTTTCCTGATGTTGTGACACACTCTTGCTACTTTGTTGTGGAGCTATTTCAGTTTCTCAGTTTGTTGTTTAAGAAGTCGTGAATACATACTATTGAAATAATTGAACTTGGCCCGTTGCAACGATGAACACCACCTCAGGAAAGTGTCGTTTTGGTGGCCCCTCCTATGCATTGGGGCAGATTTGCGGTTCGTCACCCTGGTGTTGGCTGGTGTCGCCAGTCTCTAGGTGACCCAGGCAGCTGCCTAGATTGACTTTGCCATCCATGTGTCCAGCTTAAGTAGTGCGAGGGATATGACAAATGTGTGTGCAGCAGTCTGGTGCTGGCAGCAGTCTCCTACCATGTTTGTTTGGCGGCTGACATTCTTGACCACTGTGTTGACCTCTGGAGAGAAGGTCTGTTTATTTTGAGGAGACTGACCAGGTTCTCCTTAGGTTTCTGCCCCATTAAGAAGGCTTCACGATTGAGTTGGGTACTTTAGCCAAGCTCCAGCAAAGATCTAGTACCTAATTATGTTATTTGTTTTCTTCATTTAAAAAAAGTCTACAATCAGCAAGATCTTCTGCCTGTATTGTAGGTACTTAATCTCTGACGTGTATCTGTATTCCTCCTTTCTCCGAAGGCGCCAGGGTCTCAGTCCCCTGAAATAATCTGTCTAAATGCTTTTTAGAAATGGTCATTGTCAGTAGTAGTTCTTGTCCTCTCTTTTAGCCCGCTGTTTAATTCCAATCAGTGCTTCTTGTTCCCAGGGTCTGTTCTCAATAGATCAGCAACTGTCATGTTTAAATCAAGCCTCTGGGTTCCCTCCAGACACCCGTACAATTACTCTCGCTATTAGCATTTACGTTTTCATTGATGCCAAATATGTGCATGTAACCGTATTTTTCACGTTCACTCTGCGCCCCCCCGTGTCTTTCTCCTGGTGTTGTCTTTCCACTCAATCCTCAGTTTTCAAATGCTGCTTTTTATGTTTTGGCCGTAAGGTGGCGCTAAATAAGCAGAAACTATTGCATTGAAGTACAGCTAAGAGGAGATGGCATATTCGGAGGAGCACAATGCTTGCAGGTGTTTGGTTATTTACCCACCCATTGATTACTCATGGCCAGGCCAATACCTATGGCCATTCCCACCTCTCCCAAAACACTCTTTGAGCTCACTTTATCAATCCTTAACATCAAACGGTGTGTTGGAAGTGCCTGCCAGTGTTTCTTAAAAAGCGGAATTCTAAGAGTTAACGGTTTAATTGGAGGTATAAGCGCGCTACTGGTGTAAAAAGAAAGCATGTCTGAACCAGGTCTGCCTCTTGATTTATAAGCACTATGCATTTCTTTCACTGAAGTCCTGTTAAAACAGGCAGTGGTAAAGCCAACAGTTTCAGCTTGTGTGTAGGCATTTGCCAGGCACTGCTGTTGTATTCCCAGGTACTTGCACCATTGTTCACCAGCTACCATTAGTGGCCAGTTAGTACCATTACAGCAGTGCCTGGCATATGCCTTTCCCATCTTTACACACAAAGACTGTTGGCATTGCCAATGTTTGTTATATAATGTCATTTGGTGGACTTGAGTCATAGCCTTACACTCGTCTTGAGTAAAAAGTAGGCAATATTTGTGAAAATACACAGAGAGCAGGTATCCGAACGGTGCACTTAAAGGGATGGTCTAGTAAAAAATTTTATTTAAAAAATAGATAGGTAACATAAAAAAAACAATACTAGCATTCTCCGTTTTAAAACTTCCTATGTAAAATTTTGAGCTATTCAAGCTCAAAATTCGCAAAAGCAAGCACATGGGCGCATCCATTTTGTGAAATGGAGGCCCTCCTGTGCTGGCTTTTGCTTTTGCGGCACTAATGAAAGAAAAGCCAGCCAGCTGTAGTAAACAAAAGCTACCGCTGGGTGGCTTTCCCTTCATTAGTGCTGTAGGCGGAGGACGGGGACCGGAGACCAGAGCAGGAAAGCTGCAGCTGAATCTCGGTAAGTGCTATTTATTTTTTTTTTTTTAAATAAGCACTAGCTGCGGTATTTTTTTCTAAGTTTTCCGGGCTGGAGGAGCCCGGAAAGCTTAGAAATAAAACCGCAGCTTTAAAAACGTATTTATGTTTGCGGTCGCTTTTGAAGTGACCGCAAACATAAATACAACGTTATTGTGTTGGAAATTGCTGCGGTTTTTCTTTCCGAGTTTCTCAGGCTCCTCCGGCTCGGAGGAGCCTGAGAAACTCGGAAAGAAAAACCGCAGCGTTTTCCAACACAACCGCGTTGTTTCTGCCTGAATCTGCTTTCCCATTTGGGGTTCTCGGGCTCCCCACGGGGATGTAAACATAACCGCGTTGTGTTTCTGCCTGATGTGGCTTTCACTTTGGGTCTCCGGTGCTCCCCTGGGAGCACCGGAGACCCAAAGTGATAGCCACAGCAGGCAGAAACACATGCGGTTGTGTTGGAAAACACTGTGGTTTTTCTTTCGAAGTTTCTCAGGCTCCTCCGAGCCTGAGAAACTTGGAAAGAAAAACCGCAGCGTTTTCCAACACAATAACCTTGTATTTATGTTTGCGGTCGCTTCAAAAGCGACCGCAAACATAAATACGTTTTTAAAGCTGCAGTTTTATTTCTAAGTTTTCTGGGCTCCTCCAGCCCGAAAAACTTAGAAAAAAAACCGTAGCTAGTGCTTATTTAAAAAAAAAAAAATAGCACTTACCGAGATTCAGCTGCAGCTTTCCTGCTCTGGTCTCCGGTCCCCGTCCTCCGCCTACAGCACTAATGACGGGAAAGCCACCCAGCGGTAGCTTTTGTTTACTACAGCTGGCTGGCTTTTCCTTCATTAGTGCCGCTAAAGCAAAAGCCAGCACAGGAGGGCCTCCATTTCACAAAATGAAGCGCCCATGTGCTTGCTTTTGCGAATTTTGAGCTTGAATAGCTGAACATTTTACATAGGAAGTTTTAAAACAGAGAATGCTAGTATTTTTTTTTTATGTTGCCTATCTATTTTTTTTTTTTTAATAACTGTTTATTGAATTTAAACAACAAAACATAAGAGACATATAAGAATAAGACATGAATCAGCAGTATGCATGTGGAAGGCAATCGTCCATATCAACGGGGCCCGTAGGGCCGAGGACCAGAAGACAACAAGACAACAATAGGACCAGGCAGGCAAACAAGGCAAGCATCACTACCGGTGCACCCCCACCCACAGAGCTTATTGAGCATCTAGCAATTTGCCCCATATTTTCTCGAATTTACGGGGGCAGCCCCTTGCATTATAGATTCGGCGCTCTAAGGTAGCACCTCTGTCCAGCTCGTTACTCCATCGATTCAGGCTCAATGGTTCGTCCGACCCCCAATTGGCCGCTATAAGCCTTTTGCTCGCCCCCAGCGCCGTTGCCAAGAACATTTTTTCATATTTGGACAGGTCTACTTCCCCTCCAATGCCCAATAGTACCATCTTGGGGTCCCTGGGAATTGGTGTCCCCAGAGCGGCTGAGATTGTATTAACGCATTCCACCCAGAAGGCCTGTATCACCTGACAGTCCCATATCATATGGTAGAAGGTGGCGGGTTCAGTTTTGCATCGGACACATGTCTCGTCTTCTATTCCACCCCATCTGGCCATTGCAGTGCGCAAGTGATATGAACGATGTAGGATCCTCAACTGTATGAGCCTAAGCTTGGATTCTATCCCAATTTCTCTGGGGGACATTAACGCTTCTACCCAGTCTTCAGGTTCCAGGGGGCCCAGGTCCCTTTCCCACTTTGCCTTTAGTCCGTCGAGTTGTGGAGTCCCGAATGCGCTAAGGGCCTGATAGAGGGTGGAAGTGACCCTAGAAGAGATGTACTGCGGGAGAATATTGGTCTCGATGGGGGAGCAAGGGGGTAGGACCGTCGTGTCGGGGAATTGGGCGCGGATTGCGTGGGACAATTGCGCATGCCGAAACCGATCCATGGGAGCCAGGTTGAATTGTTCGCGCATGGTCTCAAAGCTCAAGAGGCGGCCCTCTTGTATAATTTGTGCTAATGTGTGTATTCCTTTGGTCAGCCAGTGACCGAAGGGGCCCATTTTTACCAGTTCCGGGAGGAGCGCATTGTGCCATATGGGTTGCGACAGTGTTGGCTGGCCTTCCCAGCCGATTAGCTTGTGAGCGGCCCGCCAAGCTCTCCGGATGTGATGGGACATTTTGGGCAGCGCCGGGAGTTGGTCGCGGGTGGCGTAGAGGATCTGGAGCGGTGTTAGTGGGGACATGGTCTCCAGCTCTATACGGTTGTGTGGCTGTGTGGGGTCTGCATGCATCCAGTCATTGACTACTCCTATTTGTGTGGCCAAGTAATAGGTGCGTATGCAAGGTAACCCGATGCCTCCCTCCCACACCGATCTCTGGAGCGTGTCAAGGGCAATCCTGGATTGTTTCCCTCCCCAAAGCAATGTGCGCAGATTCTTGTCGATGAGTGCGAAGGTTTCCCGGGGGATGGGGAACGGGGCGTTCTGGAGGACATACAACAGTCTGGGAAGGGTCATCATTTTGAATAGTGCGGCCCGGCCCATTAGAGACAGGGGGAGAGATTGCCAGTGGGGGATGTCTCTGATGAACCGCTCTATTACTGGTTGTATATTAAGTCGGGGGAACCCATCGAGCGTCGGGTCAAGCCGTATACCCAGGTATTTGAATTCCCTGATAGAAACGTGATATGGGCAGGTCTCCGGGATCGCAGGCTCGCCACCCTGAATCGGGAAGAATATGGTTTTGGCCTCATTAACCTTTAGGCCTGCAAAGGACTGATATTCCCCGAGTATGCGGGAGACCACCGGGCACGAGATACTTGGGTTACTAAGGTATATGAGCAGGTCGTCCGCATAGAGCGAAAGGCGGTCTTCCCCCCCCTCCCGGCCAGACGAAACCATTCCAGTTGGTGTTAGCTCTAAGCTCAATCGCTAGTGGCTCGATGGCCAGGAGGAAGAGGAGTGGAGACAGCGTGCACCCCTGCCTCGTGCCCCGACCCAGGGGGAATGGTTTGGAGGACATGCCGTTCACCCTCACCGTGGCCTCCGGGGATGCATATAACAGTTTTACCCACGATATAAATGTCTGCCCCAAGTTCATCCTGGCCATGATCTCCCACAAGGCATCCCACCCCACTGAGTCAAACGCCTTTTCGAAGTCCACCGCCAGGAGGGCGAGTGGGGCCGGTATCTCCTTTGCCCTGGATAGCGCCAATTGGACCCTGCGCAAGTTCATTCGAGTCGACTTATTGGGCATAAAACCGCATTGGTCCGGGTGGATTAGGGTCTCAATCACTTGCAGTAGTCTGTTGGCGAGTGTTTTGGCGAGGACCTTCGCTTCGCCATTAATCAGGGATATCGGGCGATAGGAGGCACATTCCTCCGGGGGTTTCCCCGGCTTATGTATGACCACTATGCATGCCTTCCTGAGGTCTGGGGGAAGTGCTCCTAGTTCCCTGCTGCGTAGGAACATGCGGTACATGTGGGTGGGAAGCATGCTACCAAGGCACTTCCACGTTTCTGTTGGGAACCCATTGGGGCCCGGAGTTTTCCCGGGCTGGAGTTGTGCCAGTGCATCCTGCATCTCAGTGTCAGTAATATCAGCATTCAGGAGGTCTGATTGGTGCTGCAGGAGTGTCGGGATTTCGATGAGGTCGAGGTATCGGGAGGGTTCGACTGATGGGTTCCCCGTGGGCGGGGTGTAAAGATTTTTGTAGTAGGTGGCGAATGCCTCGACGATATCTGAATCTTCCGTCAATAGTGTCCCATCCGGAGATCTGATTGCCCTAACGTGTCCCCTGCTCTGCACGCGTCTCTCCAACCAGGCCAGTGTCTTGTTAGCTTTGTCGCCCCTTTCATATATTTGGCTTCGGACTAACTGGTGAGCATTTCGTGCATTGTCTAGGGACAGGTTACTGAGGGCGTCCTGCGCCGTGAGCATCGCCTCCTTTGCTTCTTGGGTGTTCTGTATAAGGGTTTGTCGCTCACACTCCAGGACGCGTGTCTCTGCATCCCTGACCTTCTGGACTTGGCGTTGTTGGTAGGCGGAGACCTTGGAGATAGCCTCCCCTCGTAGGACTGTTTTGTATGCCTCCCAGATGGAGATCGGGCAGTCCACCGAGCCCACATTGTGTTCGAAATATTCCGCTGTCGTCTTCTCTAGCTCTTCTGCAATCTCGGGAAGACGGAGATGGTATGTATTTAGGCGCCAGTTACGGTCTGAGCGGCAGGAAGAGTTCTTGAGGGTCAAGAGCAGCGGGGAGTGGTCCGAAATCCCTCTTGCGAGGAATACAGCATCGAGGAGCCTGTGGGTTATATTGCGAGGGATGAAGGCGTAGTCGATCCTGGAGAATGATTTGTGGACCCCTGAATAGAAGGAGAACCCTGCCTCGTCGCCATGGAGTGTGCGCCAGGTGTCCACCATTCCTGAGGTTTCCGCAAACGTGGTGAGTGGCGTAAAAGTGGGACGTGTTCCAGCTCTCCTATAGGTTCTGTCGATTGTGATGTCCATTACCTCGTTAAAGTCCCCTCCGAGCACCCACACATCCGCCTCCTCCTCCAGGAGTAAGTTCTGTAATTCAGCGAGCAGTTCCTTCGTCAGTGTGGGGGGGGGCATAGAGCGCTGCCAGGCCCCATCTCTCACCCCAGATGTCCGCCAGCAACAGCACATAGCGGCCCCGGGGGTCCGTCCTGATCTTCCTAACATGGAGAGGAACTCTTGTGGACGAGTATCATTGTGCCCCTCGCCCCTTTCGTGAATCCGGCATGGTAGACCTTCGAGTAGTTGGATCTTTTGAAAAAGATGGTGTTGGTGCCTGTCAGATGTGTTTCATTTAAGAGGGCAATGTCTGGCGAGTGTCGGTTTAGGTACTGGAGTACTAGTCTTCGCTTTATGCTGGAGCCGAGGCCATTGACGTTCCAGGACAGTATCTTCACTTTGTTGGAGTTCATCCTGTCAGCGTGAGACTATTTGTTGGGGTATCTGAGAGGATTAGTGGCCTTTGCATTTTCCCCCCGGGGGCATAAGTTGTTTTCTTCTCGGGGTGGGGGGGACCCCCAGCGGCCGCCTCGCATCTGAGTGCCTGAAGACTGGCAGGTGCCTGCGTCTCTGAACCTGGCCCAATCTAGTGTTTGTCTGACTTGCCTGCTTTCATCGGTTTCCAGCTTTCTTTTCTCGTGATTTTGCTTCTTCAAATCCCCAAAACTCCCCCCACCCTGCACCTCCCTTCCAACTGGGAGCACCTGTCGCCCTAACATCAAACTTATAACTTGTTGAACGTAAACTTCGTCGGAATGACCCGACCTAGGGTGGTGGCTCCAGTGGAGACGCCCTGACTGTGCTTGGAACTGCGGTGTCGAGGTGGTGGTGGCCGCGGTGGTGTAATTTCCATGGTGTCCCTTGGTGACCTCAGTACTGTGATGCCCAGGCCTCATCCGTTCTCAGTGGTATTCCTGAGGGGGTGTCTTGGTGTTTCTGTTTCGGGGCCCATCGGAGTAGGAGGCGGCGAGTTCTGCCCGGGCCCGGGTTTGCGAGCGGGTGGCCCAGAGGGCGAGCGCCAAGTCGTCGGCCCATTAAGGATCTGTGTTTCGAGCCAGTCCCATGCTTCTTTGGGGCTGTGGAATAGGTGTGTCGTTCCCTCGTGGTGGACTTTGAGCAACGCCGGGAAGAAGAGGGCGAACTTAATTGATAGAGAGTGAAGCTTTTTCTTAACCGAGTCAAACGAATGGCGGGCCCGCTGAACCTCCTTAGTGTAGTCCGGGTAGAGCCCTACTTTATAGCCGTTGTATGTGATTGGGCCGGAGGCCCGTGCCATCTGGAGGATGGCGTCTCGGTCTCGGTAGTTCAGGAGGCGTGCAATTATAGTTCTGGGGGGGGCTCCTGGGGTAGGTCGCCCTGTGGATACCCTATGCGCTCTTTCGATAGAGAAGAATTTCGACAGTTTCTTGGGGGCAAAGATGTGGGTCAGCCAGTCTTCTAGGAAAAGTTCGACACTGGGGCCCTCCTCTTTCTCCGGGATCCCAAGAATCCTGAGGTTATTGCGCCGTGCCCTGCCCTCACTGTCTTCAGCTCGGTATTCTAGTTGGTTAACCTTCTGGGCAATTATGGCGAGTTGTTGTTCCAACTGGCGGACATTATCTTCTGTGTCCGACACTCTTTGCTCCGCTTCTCCTACTCTGGACGATAGATTGCGGAGATCCTGACGTAGGAGAGATACTTCCGTGCAGACTCCGCCAATTTTGAGTTCCAGCGATGTTCTCGAGTCCCCAATTGCCTTCATTAAGTCTCTCAGGGAGAGTTGGGGGTCCTGAGCTGCTTCCCCACCATCCGCTTCCGCTGGGGATTGCATTTCCAGGCGGGGGGGGGGGCTTCCACGGTATAGAGGTCCATTTTGCTTTGTAGGGTCTGCCTCTTAGCCTTATCTTTGCCCATGGCGGAGTCGGGTATTCGTGTGAGGCGGCAAGTCCGGATGGGACGTATTGGTGCCCCCCAGGGGGTTGTTGTAAAGTCTGAATTGGGGTGGGTTTGTCGGGCGACGTCCCTTCACTATTGTGTCCCTGTTCAGGTGTGCCGGCGGGATTGCTTGGCCGCTGGAAGCAGACCCCTGCTATGGTTGGTCCGTTGTGTCTATTGGAGGGTCGCGGGGCCACAGAGATGGCATCCGCATATACGCCCACCCAGAGCCCGTATTATGTTCAGTTCATGAGTGGCGTGTGGAAGGCGATAGCCGCGGCTCTCCGCTGTGCACGCCACCTTGTGCTGCCCCTGGAGGCCGTTAATTGTGTCGATTGAGGGGCAGATCCCTTTGTCGTTGGCGGTTCCAAGGGTCCCTGGTCGGGGTTGGTCTGGTAATTTCCGGTGGTTTGCCCCAATGCGTGGTCTCAAACCGGGCTGCCCCTCCCCAGTGGGGTATCTGCCCCGCTCCTTGTGCTTGTGAAGTCGTGGCCTTTACAACGGGAGGCCTCCGTCCCTCCCAGGGTCACTGCCCACAGTTGTTAACTTATTGCCAGTTCCCTGGACCCCCGATCGTTTGTGGAGGGTGCTGCGGACGTTGTCACCAGTTCTGGGTGCTAATGGTGATGGGGGAGGAGAGCGTCCCCAGTCCCCTCAGCTCCGTGCCCCCCACAGGTGGACCTCCGAATTCACTTTTGGGCGGGGGGTGAGGCGTCTCCTTAATGCGGGTCGGTATCCCGCCGACCGCAGGGTGAGGGAGGGCAGGGGGGGGGTTTGCCCTTACCTCGTTAATGCTGATGGGGAGCGCAACACCGCGTTACCGGTTCCCGTGTCGCGGCTCAACCCCAGGCGTGGCAGTCCCGCAGAATGAGGGAGAGGGGGGTGGGGGCAGAAAGGCGTTCTGCTCGCCTCTGTTTACGCCACCGGGTCTGGTAGCACAGCGTAGAGATCCCCTGCTGTCCGTGCAGTGCTGGTGTCCAGGGTCGTCGCGGCTTCAGCGCCGAGCGTCGGCCGTGCCCGCGGTTCGGGCACTCCGACGGCCATCTCAAGCAGGGGGCTCAGCAGGGTGGAGGGGCCCCGGGCGGCAGCCAGGAGGAACCGGAGCGATGCCTCGGGCCGGCGTCCTCGGCCCCTCCCCGGCTCGTCCGCTCCCCGAGGGCCTCAGTGGCCGCCGCAGCTCATGGGGGGAGGGGCGAAGGAGCCGCAGTTAACCGCCCAGCAATGGCGGCGAGTCTCGCGTCGGCGGACACAGGGACGTTTCTCACGCGCCCCGGTCCGATTCTGCTCAGGGTTGTAGCAGGCAGTGCCTGGATGGGTCCGCCACTGTTGTGCTGCTTCAGGAGGTCGGGCGAATTCCCAGAGCGGAATAAATGTAGGATATTTAATCGCGGCCACCGGGAGCCGACGCGATTAGTTCTTCATGCGCGGCTCGCGCATGCGCAGTCCGCCTATCTATTTTTTAAATAACATTTTTTACTAGACCATCCCTTTAACCACAAATCCCTCCTCACTTTTGCAGAAACTCCATGCAATGGAAGCCACCCGCACCTTGAGTGCTGCACGCTATTTATCCTTTGATGGCATGCCTTGTGTCTGATGTTCTCATCCTCTGCCCACTAATGAAGGTGCTTTCTCGGCCTTCTGAAGAACGCACTTGTCAGCACCTAGGTTAGCTCTTTGGTTGGGTGTGTGTTTTATAACAATATTGCATTTTTATGTAGTATTTCAAGCCAGATTCCTGACATTTTCAAGCGATATAATGTGTTCTGTTACCCAATATAATGCAACTCAATTTATCAACTTGAGAAAGATTTAAGGCTGGCATTCAAGCCTGCCGGCTGAAAATGGATGTCCGAGGAGGGTTCTTAAGATGCTCTGCTAGCTTGCATAGGGATGTCTGGCAAAGGTCAGCCTCTAAAAATCCTCTGCTTAGGATATGATGTGCTAGAAACACTTGGCTGAGGCAGTTGCTTGAAAGTCTGGAGACTTGATTATGATGATGTTGCATGAACTGCAATTCACTAGGAAGGTTTATTTTTTTCTGTAGAGATAGTCTTGTTAGTCTTGACCATTCTCCCCTCTCTGAATAACTCTTTTGGGATTTGCAATTCTGTCATATATCCCCACCCTACACATTTGAGTATTCCATGATTCTCCCACCCAACTTCTTTACTTCACAATGTTCACTCACTGTACAATATCTAGATTGGAGTGAGGCTAAACACGCATTTTCCAATTTTGTGCCTGCCCACATCCATGTTTGGCAGTGTTGTGCATTTCAACTCAGATACCACTTTCTATTGTAAGAGACGGACTAGAACTGCGCTCCAGTCCTATTTCAGCAATCAATTATTGGCATGCAACAGACGTACCTGGCCATATTACGGCACTGCAAGCACATATGATGCCAATAACTATTTATGATGGGGCAATTTAGGAATAAGATGCCATCCCCCGATATATTCTCTCTCTCTCTCTCTCTCCCCCCCACCACCACCACCACCACCACCACCCCCCCCCCACCCCCCCCCCCCCAACATGGCAGCTGCTTTCTTTGTTCACCATATCCGTTGATCTATGGCATAGTGTGAACCTTCTGCACCCTTCATATCTGTCATGGACCAGCACTGATCACATATTTGCTGGCCACATCATGCTCATCCGTTGGCCCCTTATTGCATGGATTTGTGCAGAAGTACATAGTTGTATGTGTGTCCATGTGCCTTTTTTGTGTGTGAGTGTTGTGATGAATTAGGAGTAAGGTACATACACAGAGACATTGTAAAGGTTGTTATAAACTTTTATTAAAGTAAAAGAAGGGTTGGAGAAAGACCTTTCTCGCCCTAACGCTATGAGGAGTTTCCCTGCCTCAATGGAACTACAGGATGCCAGTGTCAGAATCTCAAAAAATACAAAGAGTTTCGGTTCTGTGTCCAAAATCCTATCCTGACCCTTACAAGCTAAACCTAAGAAAAAGTGCAAAGGGAAGTCTTTCAACTGGCCATCTGTAGTCTTCTTTAATGTTCCAGAATAAAGTTCCCAAAAAAGTGCACTACAGAACAAATCATTAAAGTGCTCCAAGGTTTCACGGCTCTCTGAACGATGGGCGAAGGTCTTCTCTTCCTTCCATGTCTTCAGATCTCTACCACAGTTCTTTTTCTTGGCAAAAGACAACTTTCTAATGAAGGGGGTATGATCCCCTCGCCTAGCTTCACACACTCAAAGATTCATCCTCACCCCTTGACCCCTTGTCTTACTCCACAGTTCAGTTCTTTACAGTTCACAATTCTTTTACAACTAATCCACTCAGGGGGTATGGATCCCTTCCCCTAGATTTAACACTCTTAAAAATGAGGGGTCTCCAAACCTGCATCGACTTTGGCCTGGTTTGTTCTCCTGCCAGGCCTTCACGAGATTTGCTTGATATTCAGACTTGCTTGGTATACTCTCCTGCCAGAACTTCACAACAAGTTAGTTTTCCTTTCAGGTGCGGGTCTCCAGACTCGGCATCACAATGTTCCACACATTTATTTGGATGTGGATGCCAAACTTGCACAGTGCCTGTTTTACTATTTTCACATGGTCTTTCACAATGTAGATAGATTTGCACACTTTATCAGGCAACAGCCTTGTTCATGACCTTTTCATCAATTGAGTCAGCAGCCCTACACCTTCTCGTTCGTTACTTTATTTCCTGGTCACAGGTCTTCCCACCCTCCTACCAGGCTCCTTAACCTTCTCCACAGTGTGCAGCATTCACCCTGAAGCACCTCGGTGTCGCGCTCGTCCCTTTTCGGCTCACCGTTTTGATTTGGCTGCTCCAGCTTTCTTTGCGTCATCCAGCTTCTCGCCCGGTCTCCTGCGTCACCTGATAGCCTTGCGTTGGCATCGACCTTACCACGTCAGATCTCTGGCTTCTTGTCGTCGGCTGGACAGCGTTTCGGGCAGCACTTTGCTTGCTTTCCAGCTTCCGACCGGCTTCGTGTCCAGTGAGGTTCTCTCTGCTGCATCTCCACGTGGCTTCCTTCATTCTCACAGCTGACGGGTATTTAAAAGTCTGGCTATTATGTAGCTACCACCAACAACTAGAACGCAGTGTAGGTTTCCTGGTTCTAGTAATCGTCATCAGTCTGGTCTTCTTCGTCATCTCAGTACTTTGGTATAATTTGTCAGAAGGAACCCTGATATCAGTGTAAGCTGGTTGAATGGGTTCAATATCACAGTAGGTCATAACAAGGCAATCATTTTTTGAGGACCCTTATTTTTTTCTTAACTCCTCAAAAAATGATTGCCTTGTTTCATGCATCAGTTATAGCAATCAATAAACTGCAAAATGCTCAGAAGTATGTTACCCACATCATTCGTAGTATTGGGACTTTAATTTTGTTACATAGGCTACTGAACAAGTGATAAATTGAATTCAAGATCCTTTGCCTGCTTCACAAAGCAGTCTATGGTAAGCTATTTGATGACCTTACTTAATTACTACTGCTCTTTGCTCTGCCAATCCATCAGACTCTATTACCATAACTTGCTGACTGTACACCCGCTGAAATATGCCCGCTATGAAGGGCGATTTCTTTGTGGTGACGGAGAGCCGGTCAAGGAGCGGGGACTGCAAAAGAGGGAAAGCACAAATGAAGGTGCTCAGAATCTCTACTCTTTGAAAAATCAAACACTTCAACCTGCTGCAGGACTCCCAGAACCATAGTACAGGCCCTTGTGGTTTCGCACATCGATGGAAGAAATTCTCTCCTGACAGGGCTCCTAGCTTCTCACTTGGCTCCCCTAAAAGCAGCCCACCACGCGGTAGCACGTCTTATTACAGGAGCATGGAAATGTGCCCAAAATACCCCCATCCTACACAAACTACATTGGCTTCCACTCCAAGCCAGGATACTGCTCAAGACTGCATGTATCCTCTACAAAGCAGTCACGATGTAGCACACCAGCATACCTGGAGGCTAAGCGCCACATATCTGGTGGCACATGCTCTTCGCGCAGCAAATCGACCAACCGGCTTGAATCACAAATCATCTGCAAAGAGAGGACCTGCAAAAACAATCCTTCTCTTGTCATGCACCCACCCTCTGGAACTCGATCCTAGTGTTGGCTCGGAATGCCCCCACAATTCTCTGATTTTGCAAATCTCTCAAAACATGGCTTTTTCAAGAACACCTGACCAAGGACTAATTCCAATGGGCGCTCATACCGACACATAGACCTCACCATACTATGCTACTGTTAAAAGGTGCCAGCCCAGATGCTGGCTACCCGCACTCTGTACAGCGCTACGCCGCTCTCAAGCTAGGTCCAAGCTTTAAACAATAAAATAAAAGTAAAAATGAATAAAGGGAGTGGGGTGGAGACGAGACCTGACCAACCATTTAGTCTGACTGGGGCAGGAGATAGAAAACAGGATGAAAGGAGAATGTTTTCCCGACACTGTACTCCCTCTTGTTGTCCCTAGGAGACTACAAAAGAAGAAACAACTCAGGACTACACTTGGGCATGCTAGATTACCCAGTTTTTCCCTATTGAGGGAAGCGGACATTCTCAGAAGGGACATGCCGAAGAAGCGGGGAGAGGGGGCGGCGGATAGGACCAGTTTTGGTCCTTATATTGTGAACCGCACAAAGAAAATAAAGAGCTTGTGCTGATACCACTAGACGCTTGCACTCTGTTACACACAGTAGCACAGTCATCATGACCTTTCCACCTGAAAATTACTAATGGTCCATCTCCCTCTCAATCCTGGCCATGTAAAGTCCATGATTAGATCGAATTACAAATGTCTGAGGGAGAATAAAACGAGTAATTTTTTCTACCACTGACATTTCTGGTAACCAGCCCCCTTACTTACCTTATGGCGGCACACTTTGCTGTGTGCCGCTAACTCCTCCATTCCTCTGTAACGCTGGTTCCCTTCACTTGCATGCATGGGAACCAGCGCCACAGGGTCCTTCATTTGAATGTATCTTTTATTTTTACTTAAGTCGCTGGGGACACCCCCGCAACCCTTGATGTGATTGTACTGAACAAGGCTGCAGGGGGACACCCCTGACCACCTTGTTCACTATAATCGCACCGAATGGGATATCGATTGGACAGTTTCGGCCGTTCGTAATTTTTCATACAGCCGAAATTTGAATAAATATCCCATTTGGTATTTTGTTTCCGTTCATTTATACGGATTCCATGTAAAGTTGAGAAGAGCATTGAACATTCACCCGTTTCTGGGTGCAAACATTTCATAGAAGCTTTCTCCTCTCTCACTTAGCTCCCTCATCCCTCTTCCCCATACTAATATATATATATATATATATATATATATAATTTTTTTTTTTTTTTTTTTGCAATTCACATTTTTATTTTCAAATAAACAAAAATATAACAACAATTGAGTCCCCAAAGTAATTTGAAGCATAAAACAAATACATTAATGGGGAAAAATACGATGGCAATGCCTGCCATATGTTGGGAGTCTGTTATTTAATGAATCGTCTTGGCATATGGTGGGTGCATCCTAACCATACAATGGCACTGTATTCCATAGCCAAATATGTCCACCTTGCGTGACTCCTGCGCTTGAGATTGCTTAGTAGTGGGAGACCGAGTAATAGTGTTGCGTGAGGGGTTGCGAGTATTCTCCCCCTTGCGTGCTCTATTCCTGTTAAGTTATATTGAATAACTGGGGCTGCGAGCACATTCTCCCCTTGAATATTTTGTACCTGGAAAGCATATCCAATGAGTGATTCCGGATTTTTGGGATTTTATTAATTTTACGCCTTTTATGTATCCTATCTTTTTTATTTTTTTTATAGACAGCCACTGATCGTCTGTCCCTTTTGTATCATGTTGATAATATGTTGGTGATTATTTTCTTGTATTTTATTGTTGTATTGGTGATTTGTGTATTAATTGTCTTTGCAAATAAAGCACTTGAAATTGACAATGGCACTGTGTACCTGAAGAATGTGGTCATATTATTCCAGTATCTAGCACATGAGGAGGGCTGCTGCGAGGGATTATGCATCCCTAAGAAAAGTGCCATTTTTATAACCTGCCTAACTTTGATGCTAAACTTGATGTTTTATGGCCAAAGTGTCAGGTCTCCACCATTGTCTCCCTGGAGGTGGGCCATGGGCTGCTTGTTGCAGGGTTCGAAATTAAGATTGGATAAAGAGGAGATACAAGCAGTTCCTGGGTATCCAGCATTTGCCAGAAACCAGGAGCTACCACTGGGGAGCAAGGAGCTAGTACATGGCTTTACACAAATCTAACTTGCACATCAAATGTAAACAT
Organism: Ambystoma mexicanum; assembly: GCF_040938575.1. Classification (NCBI taxonomy): domain Eukaryota; kingdom Metazoa; phylum Chordata; class Amphibia; order Caudata; family Ambystomatidae; genus Ambystoma; species Ambystoma mexicanum. The sequence continues at coordinate 974,305,962 of NC_090934.1, read as the reverse complement.
ATAATTGTGTCATTATTTAGAACTGTGCATGCTTTCAGTGTTGTATGGATGTGTCCTAATGTACCGTAATGTTTACTTATGAATTCTACCAAACGTACAGAGTTCGGCAGCAGTTGGCCTGGGAGACAAAAGTAGCTCCTGGTTCCTGTTGGTATCGAGCTAACCAGGCTTTTTTAGGCTACAAGGAGGAGCTAAATACCTCCTAGCTCCCCTCCTTATTTGCTGTTACTTACTGGTTGTATGGAGTCGTTTCTACACTTCTGCAGCTATTTATACAGCACTCCAAAAATAGTTTACAGCCAATCAGGCAACCAAAAGTATATGGCCAAACAACCAATACTGGTACAAGTAACTGGCCATATCGTAGCAGTGCCTGGCAAATTCCTATCTAAGACCTATGTGCAAGGCGGAACGGTTGGCTTAGACAATGCTGGTTTTTTGCCAGGGCTTCAGTGAAGGACACGCAGAGTGCTTATACGTTAAGTGGCTGAAGCCAGATCTGGTTAAGACTGTTTTATTACACCAGTAGCGCATTTAAATCTCTGATTAAACCATTCATTCTATGAAGACTGCTTTGAAGAAACACTGCCAGGCACTTCAAGTGCAAAGTTTGGGGGAAAGGCTTTAAAGCAAGCTCAAAGAATTCTGAGGAGGTTGTGTTTTTGCAGTGGGGAAAGACAGTAACTGGGTGGGAATGTCCATAGGGGTTAACCAGGCCATGGGCAGTCACTGTGTAGGTAAATAACAACACAACCCCTACAAGGTTTATGTCTCTCCTCATGTGCCATTTCCCCTGAGCTGTACTCTAATGCAATAGTTTGGGCTCCCCCTGCCCCGTATAGCCAAACTTAAAAAGCAGTAGTCTCCATTGTATTCTACATATAGGAATGCAAACTAGAGCAAGTAGATGTAAAGGTTCTTGGAAGCGAAGAAATAGTTGTTGGGACCCAGCACAATATATAACGGGGCAGGCTTTTTAATCGAGGTAATCATGATGCATGTGATGTGAGGCCAAAAAACAGAAACGGATACATATAAACTGTCTAGATTAATACTAAGACGAACCAGTCGGCATTGATGTTGAAAATACTCATTTGGTGCTTTTTTTCTTCTTTTTCAATAAGTCGGATTTTGCAAAAGCATTTCTTCTGGGAAAGGTCTGTGGAATACTGCAATGCAGAGACCTGCACTGTCACAGTACGGTATAAATAAGCTAAGCAGTGAAAAGGGGCTGCACCTGCAGACCACCCAAAACGCTAACCTGCATGACTCCACACTCCGAAAACACGCGGCTGCATTAATGAGAGGAGAGTGTGAAGCAATGTAGGATTGTTGGTTCCTAAACTTCATTGGCATGTATAAGCACGTTTACATTACAATCCCAGACTACATTTCGCACGGATTCATGTTCAAGGGTGGGGGAGGGAGCAGCACCTATCAAGAAAAGAATACATTCGATAGAGCTAAAAAGTCTGCAGCCTGAGTTTGGTGACTAAAGCCCTTGTAATCACAGTAGAAGAAACAAATATTTGGCACATACGTCCGACAAACAAGTTTCGGTAGGATATTCAGTTTTGTTCTTAAACATAAACGCGGTCGATAAAAGGGTCCCTGTTTTTCCCTTCTAGCAACCAAACTATGGAACTCGGGAGGCACTTTCCGGATTCATTGCCCATATAAACAAAACACCAAAAACAAACTGTGCTAAATAAAAAGAATAGAGATTCAAACCTGGTGACCAGACTGATCTACCCCCTCAGACTGCATGGGATGTTTTGCCACATTTTACTTTGTTTTTATAGGTGCCCGTACCCCTGTTCTGGCCTTCCAGAAGTTCCCTCACCATCCTCCAACTCCTATTTTACTACCCATCCTCTTCTCTACCAGCACCAAACCTAATGGCGTAAAATGCAGCAAAACGTCCTGCCACAAAAAGCGGTCAGTTGTCTGCTGTCAGTGGGGTATGTGACAAACTCAATGAAAGCAGGCATGAGCATCACGTGCTCCTCTAGATGGCAAGATTAATAATTTCACTCAGAAATTCTTACACTTGAGGTTTGAGTATTCAGACAAGGCCCTCCTCCCCAGCTGGGGCGAAGATGAATAGATAGTCCATTTCCCAATGTAATGAATGTGTGACTGGTCCCCGAGTGGTCGAAATGCTGTTCCCAGTTCTGATGATGTCGGGTATGGGTGTTCTGGTCACTCTCACAAACACACTACTGATCACAACAAATGAGTCATCAGCTTTTCCCTCGTTTTCAGGACTATTTTGGGATAAGTATGTAGTCAATAATTGAGTTGGACTGAACGTGTCAGTATGTTTGTCTCATCTAAAGAGTCAAAGGTTGTATTTAGCAAGTTGTGGCTAGTAGACTTTTGTTTTATGACTGTGTCTGAAAATGTATGGACCATTTGGGTGTTCCCAACAGCTTCTTTCCTCCAGGGCATCCTGTGAGTCGCCGGTCCTGAGGGTTTCAAGCGGTAGCTGTAACTTCTCCAGGTTTTTCAGGGACATCCATCTTTCTTGATAAGTACAGTTTCTGTTTTCGCTGGATGCTTGCTGCTTGACACATGCTTTTCGTTGGGTGTGTCCTTCTTTATTTCAATCTTTTTTGTTTTTCACAGCATTTGAAGTTCTTTGTTTGGGCAGGCTGATGGATGTTGGTTGTATGAAACATCAGAAATGTATTGTTTTGTCACACTTTGCAGTGATAGCAAGTCAACTGAGGATGAGACTAAAATTATTTTCCCACAGGACATAAACCTATTATATCTGACTGTTTTTTTTTAATGAATGTCTGATAATTCCTTGGCATCTGATAGTTAAAAAATGGGTATTTCTGTTCTTGAATTGCAAGGTAGATTCACCAGTTCTGTTTCTTTTGTGTAGAACTCCTTCAAAAGATAAATAACCTGATTGCCAATGGACAGTTCGGAAGACTCTTTGCTGTCGTTCAGTTTGCTAGTCGGCAATGGAAAGTAACCAATGAAGACTTGATTTTGCCGTATGTCAATTTAGATGCTGCTTGCGGAGACAGAATCCGATTGGAAAAGGTGTGTGACCAAACCAATACAATATGCAATTATTTAAATATTCCCATTCTTACAAGTGAGGACAGTATTCACACTTTCTGCTTTGTACTTGACCTCCGTGTCTGTTCGGAGCACCTGCTTACAGATGTACTGTTGTGCACCTTGTAGTGAAAGCAATCTCTAAGCTTTGAGTGGCGGTGCAACAATCCACACAAAGTCTTACTCATTACTAGTCAATTCTTTAATTCAGAATTTAAATATTGCATAAAAGTGAACATACAAATATGTACAGCACAACAACAGTATTTTTAACTGATACCATTACACATTTAAATTAATAACAAACTTAGTACCACTAACATTTAGACACAGATTAAGCCCAACATCTCATAAAAATGTATACAAAAATCACAATACGTTGTCAGCAAATTTTTCTTTCAATTCTGGTGTAAGCTTAGTGTAGTAGTAATGCAAACATTTCAACACTGCACATGTTTGCGCACAGATGTTTTAATCCGCATAACCCGGTTTCTGATCCTTACACATTGTGTGAAGTAGACACAGATGGTGGGTGTGCATAACATGCACCACTACCTTGGGAAAATGTATTTGTTGCATGTGTAAGGACAATGACCAATTGACCAAACACTTTTTGTACACTTTCTTTAGGTATTGCTTGTTGGCAGTGATGACTTCACGTTAGTTGGAAGACCTCTTCTTGGGTAAGATATGTTGAGGTTCTAAGTTGTGCGCTTAGAATTAGTAATGTTAAGCAATTAATAAAGTGGTCCCTTTAGTCCTATTCCTGAGAAAAGAATATCTTCTAGAAAAGTAAGCAGTTCTGGAATTCTTGGTTGCCGCAGAAATACTCAGAAATGTCATTCTTCAATTCCCTGTTTTCTTTATATGTTTATCTCAACCCAATTCCCCTTTTATTGGTAATCTCTTATGGACTTTATGGATTGTGACAAGGCAGTAAAATACATCAAAAGTGAAATTTGCAATTCATTGGAGCTAGAAGGGTTTGAGTTTGGTAGAATGACGAAAATTCCAGTGGATGCCAGTGGTAACGGTTTGGGAGCAGTTTTATCGGAGGTAGATGAAGATGCAAATGAGAGAATAATTAGTCCTGCATCGAGAGCCATTTCAGACACAGAAAATAGATACTCAGTGATCGAAAAAGAGTTGTTGGCTTGTTCTTGGGCAGTAAATTACTTCAGGAAGTATGTGTGGGGAACTAAATTTGTTATTCAGACAGATCATAAGCCTTGAATTGAGGTTCTTACAGTCAAAGGAATGTGTAGGGCCTCGCCGAGATTAGCAAGACTTAGTCTTAAAATGCAGGATTATAACTTTTCTGTGAAGTATGTGCCTGGAAAAAGGAATGTTGTAGCTGATTTTTTGTCGAGATTACCACTAGGAAGTAAACAGATGGTAGTAGAAATGGATGATGAAATGGTAGCTGTTGTGTTTGAGGTCACATCCAAGGATGATTGGATTGAGGAGTTGGGCAAGGATGATGAGCTTCAACAAATTGGCGAATACATAAAGTCGGGATGGCCTGAAAAGAAGGCAGTTCAGGAAATGTGTTTGAGATTTTGGGAAGTGAGGGATGAATTGTCTATAGAGGATGGATTTTTGGCAAGAGGAGACAAATTGATTCCACCACGCAAGTTATATGATGAACTTATTGAAAAAGCACACCAGGGTCATCCTGGTATTACAGGCACGAAGAATAACATAAGATTAAAATATTGGTGGCCAGGCATGGATCTTATGGTAGAAAAAATGGTTAGGAATTGTTGGCCATGTCATAACAGCGATAAAAGTTGTAGAATTGTAAGGTCTAAGCCTATTGACATTCACAAAGGTGAAGCACCATGGGAAATGGTAGGTATTGATATTGTTGGACCTTATGGGAAATTAATCGATGAGAAGAAGTTCTTGATAGTATTAGTTGATTACTATTCAGGATGGCTGGAAGTTAAAGCAGTAAATAAGATTGCTAGTCATGAGGTTGTGAAATTCATAATGCAAATTTGCAGGAGGGAAGGATTCCCCAAAGTGATAATGAGTGACAATGGGGTCCAATTTAAAAGCAAAGAGATAAGAGAATTTGCCAAGAGATCAGGAATTGAATGGAGGTTTTCAGCTTTATATCATCCCCAAACTAACGGGTTAGTGGAGAGATGTAATTGCATAATTGTAGAAGCAGTAGAATTGGCGTTGAGTAATAATTTGCCAGTGGATGAAGTACTAAAAGAGAAAGTGTGGTGTATCAGGATGGCTATCAAGAGGGGAATGAAGGTTTCCCCCTTTGAATTGATGAGAGGAAGGGCACCCAATAATTTGCTTAATCCGGATTGGGTTAATCGTAGGAAATTGATGAAAGATGGTAAGGGAAGGTTGTTCAAACATCAAAATGAACACGATATATCTAGTGGAGAACCGTCTATCGGTGAACCTAGGTTGAGAATCTCACCGGGAGACTATGTGCGGATTAAGTTTGGTCGTAGTGTGAGGAAGGGCGACTCTAAATACAGCAGACCGATTAAAGTTATACAAGTGTTCAGAAGAGCGATTAGAGTTGCTGGGGGAGCAGTATGGAATTTGGATAGAGTAAGTAGGTGGAGATGGGGAGGCAAAAAAGAAGGATTTCGGCGTAATGGAGAAAAGGAAAGAGCAAATGATTTATTTGGAGATGAAACCCTATGTAGAGGGGAAGATGTAAGTGAAATAGGCAATGGTCATAGAGATGCGGTGAGACAGAGTGAAGAAATGGATGTGAATGTGCAACAAAGTAATGATGCATCTGGACATTAATTGATAAGAGGTTCAAGAGAAAGAAGGTTACCATATTGGTCCAGAGATTATGTGATGCATAGGGAAATGTATATTGTACAATTTGTTAATTTTGCCTATTACATTCACAATCTATTCCATGCAATGTGTTTAGGTGTGTAAACATACAAGTCTTCTAAATGTTCATTATTGGTTAATTGAGTATGTGTTTTAAACATCGTTGTTGTCCTTTTATTTCGTTTCTTTTAATGTATCTTATTGCTATTTTAAATGTTTTCACTCAATATTTATGGGGGGAGGATGTGTAGCATTCTATGGTAGAATGTAGTCCTGCACTGCGACCAACATGGAATGTTTAGGTTAGAAATAGCCAGGGTTCCAGGTCAGTTGTTGAGGTTCATGTAGGAGGTGGTAGCAGTGCAGGGCGCCGGTTCTTTATATATGTACAAATAAACTTACTATTGAAAGAAGTCATTCCGGCTCCAGAGTTACTTCAAAAACCTTTAAGGAGGATAAAGCTATGGCTAATGAGAAAGGCATTAAAGTGTTTTTGAACAGAGCTGCTGTTCTGAAATTGGCACAACCTGAAGATGAAAAGATGACTCGAGATCCCTCTGAAGCTTTACTCAGGCTGGGAAAAGTATAAACTGGCCCCACACCTTGGCCAGAGAATACTGAGCATTTAGGGTACTGTCATTGCTGTTTTTCAGACTTGAGCGCTATATGAATTCCCTGGTAAGCTGCCTGTATCAACATTTATTTTAATGTACATTTTTACTATTTGACGGTCTTTAAAATGGCACTGGGCTGTCTCGGCCGTTAACAGCCTTAGTAGCACACAGGCTCGAAAATAGACCGTACTGTGTAATGGAGCGTGGGGTCCATGGCTGCCATTATTGCTGTTTAATTTGCCTGCAATGCTGAAGATTCCTTCGACGTAGCATCATTCATTTTGAGGAAAGGACCCTGTGCCATAATGAAGATCACGTAGACGCTGGAGACTTGCATGTACAGGAAGCTCTGCGAATCTGCTCAGGCTAGATGTGCATCAGATCTCGGGTAGGAGCGGGGACAAGAGCTCCGGTCGTAATCTAATCAGTGGCAGATTGGGGTTAAATAGGATGGCGATATGACTCATAAAGAAAATCTGCACATTCCAGCAAGGCAAGGTTGATGATTGTCGCTCTGTTCCTACCACATGTTTGGCGCCTCCGGATTGAAGGTGATGCAGGATTTGCTGAAAGGGCCTGATGATGGTTGAAATTAATGCAGGAACTTTTTGTTAACTGAGAATTCGGCAGAGCAGTAGCTCCAGGATGGACATGAGGGAGGGGGTTTGCCTTAATGTTTACATTTATATTTTTACCTTTTAAAATTTGCAGCCGTCAGGAGGAGAAGGAATATTTGCTTATATGAAGCGGGTCATGACTTTTAAATAAGCTTATTTAACATGATTTGCCTTAATGTCTGAACTGGTACGGACTGATCGTTTATTACCAAGACTACCACTGCTTTGGCACAATTTGTAATGGCTGGAATATATTTATGAATGTATTTATGAATCGCAACCTTATAAAGCATGCCGCAAATGTTATATTTATTGCCCGTATGTCTTTAGACTAAGAGGGACTGGAAGTTGGGAATGCCAAATGAGATTGTTAATCAAATGCTCCTAGGAATCCATAGAAGGTCTAATATTTAATGAGGGATTCTTTTTTTGCATTGCCCTGGAGTCAAATGCAGAATTGTTTTTACTGATTATACAGAGGTGGTTCCCATTAGCCACTTTTTCATTTGGTCTAATCATCTTTTCTTGCAGGAATTAGATTGTTTCACGGTATTGCCGTTATTGCCCCTGGGCGCAATGACTTCAAGTTTCATTATACTATGTATTTGCAGTATGTAGTTTGTATGTATTTGAAGAAAAAAAAAAAGAAGGGAGGATGAGGTGGACGATGTTAAGCAATGCCTATTTTTGTAACTGAATTTTGCATTTGAAATGAAGGAGGGCTTTGGGACTTTAGGATGAATGTGTTTGTAATGACTACGTGATAAGGTATGCAGGAGGTAGATGTATGTAGTCATTGTATGGAAGTACAACCTGCATAAAGATGATACTATACAATTGATCGAAGGCGTGACTACATTTGCTGAATGGGATACATTGCTTGCACGAACTTACATTGAAGTGTTTACATCTGCATGCCAGATTTTCTAGCCTGAGGCAGGGTAAGATGGAACGAGCTGAACCAGGCATTGCGTACATATTATAATTCAGTGCCAAGTCTACATTATAGCTTGACATAGGATTAAGGATGCACTGTTGGTTTGTAATAATGCAGTATGAAAGGCAAATAAATGTATATTTGAATGCCTGGGACTAGAGATGCGAAGACTGAGGCGGTCTGCAAGCTTGGATGATGAGAGGAGTACGCTGAAAATGTTCACAATATTTTTAATACGTTAATGCTCATATAATATTGAGCACTTTAATATTACGTCCTGCCTGGCTACTAGGCCGAGAGGTTGTTGGCTCGACCATCACAAGAGCCAAATAGGGGATTGCTAGCATTTAGTGAAGGCTTGAGATTTGAATAACAGAGGCCGTTTGGATCGGGTGGAATCATCTATTGAAGGGCATTGTCTGATATGCCATGTAGGGCTGGCTGTGGACACATGTTAATTATTTGTATCTAACAGGGAGGGGGGCTGGGTGGAGAGTGTTTAATTGTTAAGTTTGTTATCCGCAGGTTGGTATTTCAACAGTCCACAGTTACCTGAACAGGGAGTGGAGTTTTCCTTTTTTTTGTTTTTTGTGTGTTACTCACAGTATTTATTGAGTATTTCGCCTGCTTAGCGATAGGAAGAATGTCCGCTTCAAGTAATGAGATGCCCTTTGTCTCCTGGAATGTGAAAGGGATCAATAGCCCATTAATGAGGAAACAAGTTCTTAATCATCTGAAGAACCTAAAAGCGGATGTTACCTTCTTGCAGGAGACCCATCTCTCAATTGAGGAGACTGCTAAATTACAGAGAGGATGGGTAGGTCATGTTTACGTTTCCTCATTTAACACACGCTCAAGAGGCGTGGCGATACTGATTTGTAAAAATCTGCTAGTTAAGTGGTCTCTGAGCAGAAGGACAAGGAAGGTAGAATGGTCTCACTTTTAATGTGTATCCAAGGAGAGAAATTTACACTTTGCAATATTTACGCACCAACTGTAGATGACAGATCCTTTTTTTAGAATGATTGCTCAATCATTACAGGACCAGGACTGCAATAATATAATACTGGGGAAAGACTTTAATGAATGGATCCACACTTTAATGGATAGAAGTAACAACAGTATGTTGAGGGAGAAGAATAATCAGCGACTGCCTTTAAACGATCTGATTATAGAGCATAATCTAATAGGTACATGGCAATTGGAACACCCGTCCGATATGGACTATATCTTCATGTCAATTGCCCATAATACCTATTCATGGATAGACATGTTCCTGACAGCTGGTTCGGCTACTGCTTACTACAAAGGAGGCGCGATTAAAAACATCCATTTATCAGATCATGCGCCTGTGGAGATTACTATGGCCCTGCAGTTTTCCACTCGGGCGATCACTATGGAAGTTAAATACTTAAATTCTAGAGGAGGAGGAAATTATTGACAAAATTGTCAAGGAGGCAAATTCTTTTATTCAAGAGTTTTACACCGGGGACATGAACCCTGGAACGGTTTGGCAGGCTTTTAAAAGCACCTCCTAATTGGTTTATGCAGCAATAGGAAGAATAGAAATAACAAGATTGAGTGTGGAGGTAAAGATTAAGAATTTGGAAAGGGAGTTGATGCTAAATCAGGATGATGGAAAGGAGTGAGTTAAGGCGGCTAAAATGGGAGCATAATAAAAGAATGACGGAAAAGAAGAGTATATGCTTTTTTCGAGTTAAGTGCTCATACTCTGAGAATGGAGAAAAATGTTATCCCATTGCTGGCACACAAACTAAGGAAACAAGAAAAGGACAGGGCCATTCCATGTATTACAAAGACAAATGGCACCATTACGTTTGATCTGAGTGAAATAAAAAGTATTCCATAATTTCTATAAGGAGCTCTACTCTGAGGATGCTGGTGTTTTGGGAAAACTAGAGGGGTTTGGACAAAAATTGGTACTTCCAGGACTCTGCGACGCTGATAAAGCAACTCTGGATGAGGATCTCTCAGAAGAGGAACTAAAAAAAAAATCAGTATCCAGCCTCAACTCTGGTAAATACCCTTGGCCAGATGGCCTGCCCATGGAATTTTACAGAATAATGCCTATCTCGGTTATTGAATTGCTGCGAGACATGTATAAGACTTCTACGACTACTGGGATGCTACCAGGGACAACTCGACATGCTTCAATTTCATTGATCGTGAAAAAAGATAGGGACAAGACCTCTCCTTCAAATTACTGACCAATTAGTCTGATAAACACAGACAATAAGATACTGGCAAAGACATTGGTGGAAAGACTAGCAGCAATATTACCTAGGCTGATGCACTCAAACCAGACAGGATTTCTTAAAGGAAGGTACGCCGTAACCAATATAAGGAGATTATTTCAGACTATCACACAAGCGAATGACGCAGAGGATGACGTGGCAATCTTCACATTGGACGCAGAGAAGGCATTTGATCGGGTGAACAGGAGTTTTTTGTTTGAAATAATGCAAAAAATGGGGTTTGGTAAATCATTTTTAAGTTGGGTTAAGACTTTATACACGAACCAGACCGCTGAAGTGTCTCCAAATGGAGTTCGATGAGAATCATTTGGTCTAGAACTGAGAACTCTGGTTATGTGCAGATGACTTGCTTGTGCTACTTAGGCACCTAGAAAACTTGATGCTGGCTCTGATGGAACTAATTGTCAAATTTAATGCACGGTCGGGTTATACAATTGTTCTAAATCGGAGGTGATGCCTCTTTCAATTAATTGTGAAAAAGATATGATTGTGAATTTGGGATTTAAATGATGTCCTGAGTGAATTAAGTACTTGGGAATCTGGCTGACAAATAGGCTAGACAAGGTGATGGCAGAGAACATGAAGGAACTGCTATTCGGTCTACAAATTGATCTAGAAAGGTGGAAACCATTGAATCTCTCCTTGTGGGGGAAGGTAAACGCATTAAAGATGAATTCAACACCCACAATTATGTATGCTTTTAGCATATTGCCTTTACCGGTTTGGAGGAAAGTGTGGTTGGTTTTTGATTATTTGATGCAGAACTTCTTATGGGATGGTAAGCCTCCTCGCATGAAGTTGTGGAAGCTTCAATTATCAGTGGACAGAGGTTGCCTTTGAGTCCCACATTTTCAGGCCTACTACCTTGCTTTTGCGGCCAGACACCTGGCGCCGCTATTGAACTCAGAGCCAGGTGAATGGGCAAAGGCAGAGGCGAGCCTGAATGGGGTGATTTTGTCGACAAAATCTGTACGGACTGAGAATACAGCACTAACCACCGAATTTCTAAGGGCTTTATGGAAGAATCTCCTGACGCTTCTAGGAGGGAATGCTTTGAAACACCTTGATTCTTCAATCTGGAACAACTGAGCTGTGAAAAACGGGAAGAAAATGCGGTTTTGGCCAGAATGGTGTTGGGGGAGGCGTCCAGTGGATAGGCAACCTTAGAGCAGGTAGTAAATGGCGCTCGTTTGATCAGCTGAAAAATATATGGCAAATTCCAAACTGTACAGCTCAAGAATTTCACACATTAAAATGGGCTATTGGAGATATATCGGAAGTAGGAGAGATTGATTTTGTTGGGCCATAACACGCTTGAAAAATAGCTCTGGAAATTCTGTGACATTACTGTGTCAGCACCTTAGGCAGGCTTGTGATTTTATTAACTCATTCAAATGATATGCAAGTCCCTGGACAATCAAATCCATTAGTGCTTTGGTAAAATAGTCTGAAGCTCGGAGTGAGAAATCTGTCTTATCAGTGGTCTGCATACATGCTTCCAAGTTAATGGAGGAGGTGTTGCAATAAAAGTTGTGTTTGAAATCATAACTTGAATTTTCGACAGCGAGAAAGTCCTTTAGCATTTCAGTGGAAAGGGCACTCAAATTTGCCATAGCAATTTTCCTTCAATCAACCATCATAGACTGAATTATGTTATCTTTCCTTGAAATATCAGGTTTTTGTGAGTATGATACATTATTTTTTAAAAAAAAGGATATTTTATTGAGGCCTGTGCAAATGGTCCAATTTAATTTCTGCATAGTTTGATAAATTGTGCACAATATTTTCCCAATTTCCTGTCATTGTCAAACCTTTCATTTAAAAGAAAATAAAAAATCTTATTTTTTTTTATTGTAATTTTTAGTTTATGCAAACTTTTATTACAAAACAGAACACAGAAACGAGAGGCACAGAAACACTATCCTTCCCATCACTGTGGTTATTCACATCATTTCTTCATTCTGTAAAATCTTTTCTAGAAAATTAATCACCGCACAGGTTAGATGGACATTATTACTTGAAAGCATCATGAACCACCACTCATCAGAGTTGTCATTTATAGGAGCATATTCCCCTAGAAACAAGGATCGCTCATTTACTAGCTCTTCACATTGTTATTAAGTGTTTCAAGGATTCTTCGGTGGCCAGACAAAATCTACAGATGTTATCCGTTGTATTAATGGCATGCCTGGTCCAGAGCACAACTTTTATATGGTAAGCATTTAACCGAAATCTCAGGAATTTATTGCGGTGATATCTCGATGGAAATCGCTTTAGATATTTTGGTAAGTAATTTAAACTATTTGCAGATATCCCTAAGTCCAATGAAGTCTTCATATCAGCACAAATTTCTGAGTTCTGTATCCAACTCCACTGGCATGGCTTTTTATGGGCTAGTTGCGGTGTAGCCATCCCCTTTTCCCACTTGATGTCGGCAGAGCCAAAGATTAGTTTTATTTTATTTACCCAACAGCTCAGCAATCCTTCATGTGGTCGTTATGTAGTTGCTGTCAAAATTCTGTATGCAGGCGCAGGTTCGTTCAAATGTATTTTCCTTACAGTTGCAATTGATCGCCATAGCACCGTAGCGTATAAGGAATCGAGACCAAGCTCGTGTCTAATTGCTTTTATTGAGACATATGATGGGAGACTGAAGACACGTCTCCAGAACTTCCCCTCAAGTGTGTCCCAGCACTGAAAGCTCAAATTCCACCCTGCTTCAGAACCAAAACTTATCGCTGGGACGACTTTCTGTTTATAGAATGTCAACACTGGAATTGTTGTAAATTTGCCATATTCCATATGTATGCGGGCTCCCTGTAGTGCAAAGCCGTCCATATACGATTTTTTAGATCTAGCAACCAGCCTGATTCTCTTATTGAATTGGTAAAGAGAATTCCTAAGTAACAAATAGAAGAATCATTTTCTATGTTCTCATGACCAATAGACCACTTAATTGTATGGTCTTTCTTGGTTAGCACCTTGCCAATGGTCAGAATCCTTGTCTTTTTTTCATTTATTGTTGGCTCATTTACTTCACAATAAGCTTGAAATCTGACAAGGAGCCTCTGTAATCCAAATCGTGTAAGGTCCGTTAACACAATGTCATCAGCATAGATTGCCCAACTGAGATGTTGCCCATTCACTTTTGGAGGAAAGCATTTGACATCTCCAAGTGCTGTCGAAATGTCTGCGATGTATAATTTGAACAATAATGCTGCCAATGGGCAACCTTGTTTCACACCCTTATTGGTAGGTATTTTGTTTGATAGCTCACCCTGGGCATTCCTACGCACACACATTGTGGTGTTTGAATGTAAGGCTATCACTGGATGTAATAACGATGGTGGACATTTCCACTTAGCCAACCTTTCCCATAATTTGGCTCGATTTATTGAGTCAAAAGCTTGACGCATGTCAATGAATGCCAGAAAAAGCTTTGACTTTTTCTTCAGCGTCTCCAATTTTAACAGACTCAGTATTAGGAGGTTTACCTCAGTCCCCACACCTTTGATAAAATCTGTTTGTCTACAGTCAGTCAAACCTGCACCATTGGCCCATCTCGTTAGTTTGTGTTGTAGGCAAGTTGTGAAGATTTTTCCAATGGTATCAAGAAGAGCAAGCGGGCAATAATTTGCTGGGTGGTCCTGACTGCCCTTCTTAAACACTGGTAAGACAACCGCTGTTCGCCATAAGCCAGGTACTTCTTTCACTGTTGCAATTAGTTCAGACAGGTATGCGATAAAGCAGGACCATTGCTCTTTTTTTTCATTCAGAATGATATTTGTAATGCCATCATGCCCTGCAGCGCTAGAGTTTTTTAGATGTTGAATTACGGCTGCAATGTCTTCAGTACTCTCACGTCCCAAATTTCAATACATTCAGCTGTCTGGACATTACCACCAGAGGGTGTAGTTCCAAACACTTTGAGAAAATGTTCTTCCCATTTCGTCCTCGAAATTCCGTTTGACTGCATCACCTCTTGATTTAGAGTACCTTGGTTTAAGATCTTCCAAGTTTCTCTTGACTTGTGATTCAGGATCAACTTTAACATTTGTTCGCCTCTTTCTTGATCCCTCAAAAAGAAAAAGGACTTCAACCAGTTTCTATATCTCAGCTTCCTCTTTTTAATTTTTGAATCTACATTGCATCTCTGTTGTCTCTTGAGCTGTCCTAGATCTTTACGTAGCATCTTTTTTTCGTTGTGCACAGTGCGGCTAAAGACATGTTTCTGAACTTGAGACGATCATGCTCCTGATTTATTTATGACACGAAATTTTGTTAACATTGGTGCAAAAATTATTTTGCTTCTTGGAGACAGGCTTCCCATCCGAAAGTTTTGGGAAAACTTGACTAGTTGTGCTGCATTGATACTTAATCTGTTCCCACTGTGATTGACTGCGACGGCGGTCTCATATACCCCCTCAGGAGTAAATTTGTTGCACATCCAGGATAAATGCAGCGGATCATGGTCACTGTTGGAACACCTATAGATTTCAAGATCTTCGATGTCGGCCCACACGTTATTTGAAATCCATATGTGATCTAAGGTTTTGTGCGTAGGGCCACAGTTCCAGGTTGACTTGGGTGGATAGTCACTTTTCGTCATCCCATTCAGCATTTCACAATCACGGGTTTCCATGGCTCCCTGCCATTGAAGTCTTCTCTCTGTATTAGAATCAAAAGTTTCTTTTGTAAACTAGTTTGTTTGGCTGATTGTCATCAAACCATGAGCAATTTAAATCGCCACATATGATTATCTGGAATTTGTAGCATATCAGCAAACTATCATCTATGACTGATGTTATTGCTTTCAAGTAGCAGCAGGTCGAAATCATCTTCGGGTTCCAGTATGTATTGACCAGAAGTAACATTTTTGGATCATCAAAGACAGTTGGCTTAAATTCCATCAAAATCCCTTGGATAAACAAATTAGACATGTATGTTTTATTTATTACCCAACCATAAGAATTGTTCAGCATTATTAGTAACCCAGAGAATGGCCGACCGAGCTGATTTTTCCCAGCAGGATTTAGTAATATGGAATATCCATCTCTCACCGGTGGTTCACGCAGCCACGTTTCTTGTAGACACAGAGCGAAGTTGTTTTCTAGGGAAAAAGGGAGCTCTTAAAAGAGATGGTTAAAGCCACGTGTATTCCATGAAACCAACCCGCAGAGAACCTTTCCATTATGCAGGTCTAGTTACTTCCGATGTTGCATGTCTACTTTTGTTCCCAGTTTGGTCTGGGGGGAGATGTCAGACATTGTAGGCTGTATTTTAAATACCTCCTTTAGTATATCTCTCCTCTTTTCATTTGTAGTCCGGAAGTCTTCAACCGAGGACGTGCTCTCTAATCGCTGTTTATTAATCTCTTCTTTCTGGAATGAAACCTCAAATCCATATGAGAGAAGTTCATCTTTCGCTGACAGTAGTGTTTTTTCTACTGCTTGCGAGCGAATATGTAGTAATACTTGATCGGAACAGGTCTCCGATATATATTCTACAATTAGAATATCTTCTGACGTGATTGTGCGCAATGATGGAATTACGTGGAGTAAGCGCAACACATTGCTTCTATTCAGATTTACTTCATTTCCATCAGGAAAGATATTTTCAATCCGAACTTTCCCAGACGCACCTTTTTGGGCGTAATTTTTTTCAAAGCGCACGTGAGGTTGCTGAACAGTTTTTTTTTTTTTTTTTTTTTTTTACCTTTGCGCTTCAGTTAGTCTTGGATTTAAAGTTATATTTGACTGGTTTCTTTTTTTTGGTGCCACCTTTGGTTGAATATTCAGACTCCTTGAGACTGTTTTAGGGACCAGAGTTTGAACCACATCTCCTTTGGGGATTTGTTTCATTTTACTTTTATTCGCTCTGCATCCGCAAGGCGACTTATTTGATAATTCAGGCACAGGAGTCAAAGCACACGAGTTCGCTGTGTGGGAACCCCCATTTTCCTCTATTAAGGATTTGTTGCCATCGTCGATAGAATACGTTGACTAATCACCAACATCCAGTGACTCCTTTATTGTCTCAGCTGATTTTGATTCTGAGCCAGCCTAAGGCTTTTTTTGGATTTATTTCCTGTCGAGCAATCAATCGTTCGGCTTTCTTCGAATCACCGTCTTGAATGGATTTATCTACTAAGGGCGCTTGTGCCTTATCAGTGGACACTCGCTGAAAAAGGCCCAATTTGCGTGGTATTGACAAATTTTGTATGAATTGCTTGGTTTTTACAGGATTTTGCTTTTGCCGCCGTTTATTTGCAGCTACCTTCTGCCTGTTATTTACATCGATTTTTTTCGTAGATAGATCCAATGTCTTTGCGCTACCCAGAAAAATGCCAAAGGTATTGCACTGATTTTCTTTTGTGTGCACTTTCGCTGCTGGCAGCTGAGAAGAGGTACTAGGCTCCACTGTCACAATAGGTGGGGTCTGTTCCTGAGTTTTTTCTCCTGACTTGGCTGAATCATCGGTTGCAACAGCTGTTACTGATGCCTTTGCAAGTGCAGCCTGTACAGGTGGAGATGAAGGCTGAACAGTGGGTCTCATCTCTTCTCGTAGAGTGACTTTTTTGTCAAAATGTACTCTGGCATTAACGTGCTGACACCCGATTTTTGTCCAGATGGCAAAACCATTTCATGCATTCAAGAATGGCATCCATGAGGTCAGCAGAATTGGTGTGCTATTTCATTGCCAGATCGCCTAATCTGTGTTGCCATTGCAATGATAGGTTTACCTCCATTTCACTCTTTTGTTGTAATAAAGCGTAACTGTGTGTCAGGTCGGACAATTTGTTGTTCAAATTAGCCAGCAGTGCACCTTGATCTCTTATAGATTAATTCAGGGATTCATACAGTTTTACAAAGGGTACCCGTGCCAAAGATGTGGTAGCTAACACACTGTTGTGTATCTGGATTGAGGCAGCCACTGATATGTTTGCCTTCTGGGCACTTTCCGTGTCTTGCTCTTTGTGTCTGATCTTTATGTGGCTGATTTAATAGATCTTCATTAGAGACGGCTGAGTCGTCTCCATTATTTTGTGACATCTCCGGTGTAGAATCATAGCAATGTTGGTGCACTGACAAGTTTGCTAATCCTTTTACACCATGAGAATTTGCATTTACTTGCATGTTTTTCAGCTGCGTGGTGCTTGTTCTTTCTCTATTTTTTGTGGAAAAGCGAACCTCTGCAGAGCGAACACTTTTTAAAGATGAAATTGAATCCACGTCGCTCAAGGCGGTATTTTTTTTTTAGCTGGTTGTGTGAAGCTTTTGACCAGTCAGTCTTTAATTTGCAGATAATCTTCAGTCAAGCGTTTGGTCAAGCGAGCTTCCCGCTCGACAACGTCGAAACTCGATGTTAGTTGGTCTGATGTTTTTCTTTGGGTTAGATCGGTAACTGTGGGTTTTGCTTTAAGTAAATCAATTTGGGGGAGGTTTGGTGCCTCCCTGTTCGATGTAATAGCACTGTTTCTCTGCGAAGCGGCCGGTCCAATCCCCAGAACCTTTAGGCTATCATCCGACTCGCTGTTTAGGCTGACTTTAACATTGGAGTTAACAGCCGCATGATTGATTGGTCGTGCCTCATCTCGGCTGTCGGGAAAAGCAAACACCGTCTGCTTGAATTGAGATGGTGAGTGGATGCCCACACATGTACGAGGTGTATTCGATGTTATTGACAGTGATGCCAATACATGGTCAGCAGAATTCAACGTGGACACGCTTTGTTTTCCGGCCACTAGTTCAACCTGCGTTGGTGATACATAAAGTCCCACAATGCATTTCATTTGTTCATCTTGAAGCTGAGGGTCGAACAACACTTCCCTTTGTTCAAAAGAGCTTGTAGGCACTTGTATTTCCAGTAATTCTACGTCTGTGACGTCGAACGGAGATTGGAATAGCGTGGGATCAATGGTTATATTATTTAGGGGTTCACATCTTAAGTCATTTCCATTGCCATTAAGGGAGATGACATCAGTTCCAGGTAAGTCAACATGTGATATTTGTGGTACCTGTGGTGTGGCCCCTTCCTCCACGATGGTGTTTAAGTGAGCTGAGGCGAGGGACTGTAAAGAAGGCACGGCTGACTGGGTGCAAGTCGGTAATAACATTCCAGCGCTTACCTCAGCATTTGTCTTGGAGGTCGAGACAGGTCTGGAAGCTTTGGTCAATATCAACTGCCGGCGCTCAAACAACGTTTTTAGCAGTGTCTGAGGGCCCGGCACCACCATTTTGCCGCTGTTGACAGTCTTCTTTGTTTTCACCGGCCCTATCGCCGTCCTGAGGCGGACTGGGCAGACTGGGACTCTACGGGACTCCGCGCGGCGCTCTGCGCCAGCAACACCTATTTAAGGTGGAGTCTACCAGTTAAAGGGTCAGTATAACACAGTTTAAAGAACACAGGAAGCAAAGCACTTCATAGCAGCAGCTCCTCTCAGCAAAGAATCCTGGGCAGACTGGGACTCTACAGGAATCTTATGTTGTCATGGGAAATATCTGCAAATTAATGTGGATTTTCAAACTCGAAAAACATTAACGTGCCACAGTCCTGTAAAGCTTGTTATAAAAAGAATCCTGCAAATGCACATTAGCTGGCTAAATTCGCAACGAACAAATGCACTCTTGATTGTTTTTCACAAACAAAATCCTTGCTCATTTTAAAAAGCCAGTAAAATGGCCACCTGAGTCTTTATATGCTGTGCATCCCTGTCGCAGACATGACGGATATCTGTAACATTAGCTGTTGTAATGTGGTCTTAAGCACCCAAACAGCTGTTTTAGTACCCCTTCCCCTTAAATTAAGGCCAGAAATGAAGTTTCTAGGGCTTGTGATGAAACGCAGGTATTCATCCCTTCTGCCGTAGTGTGAGACTCCCCCCTGTGAGGCTAGGGAGGTAAAGCCCACCCTTTAAGACCCTCCATAGGAATCGAGGCAAGTGGGCTCTCCCCAGGAGAAACTCCCCCTTTGGGGACAAGGACTCCCATTCCTGTGAGGAACTCCCTGACGGAACTACCATGGCTGTGTATTATGGGACTGTCTTCCATGGAGAATATTATGGAGCCTTCAACTTTGGCTCAAGGCAATGCAGGAAGAAATCTGTTTGAAAAAATATGGAAAATATCCCTTTATCTCAACATGTGTATTTAACTGTGATGAGTCGGAGGAGAGGAGAGGCCAATATGAAAGGGAAGCTCCCTGACCTCACCACGTCTTGTGGAGGCCAGTCAAGGTAGATTGCAGAGCCCGCGACTTAGTAGGAAGCAGAACAGCAGATTGCGAGATGCTGGAATCCCGGTGTACAGGACTTGAAGGAAAGTGGTACAAACCAGAATAGAAAGAGAAGGTACTTGGTAGTGTCGCAACTACGCATACAGAGTGGTGAACAGGATGCCCAAAGAACCGTGCAGAGACTATCACTATGGAAAGTCTGAACGCCTTCCAAGCACCAGCATTTGCAGATGGTAGATGTCTGATGGCGAGCAGAAAAGGGGAGACCGGGTAACAGCAACGAGAGCGAGAAGCAGTAGCCGAGCGAGGACCGAGCCCTGCACCTGCAACCCTTCCCCACATCACAAGAGGTACCAGGGGAAAAGCAAACAGCGGAAGGCCACCAGGGAATCATTATTTACATGAAGCAACTTGTCCCAGTCTTAAGGACGAAACCATAAAGCTGAATGGTTGGAAATGTGAAAATCGAAGGGAACATATAATCCAGTAAAGAAAGACCAGGAGTATATGGAAAGAGAAACACCCTAAAACATATAACAGGAACGAAAAGATAAGACTCACAGAGTATATAAGAAATCTAAGTCCCTGAGAGAGTACAATTGACAAAGAAAGCCTAAAAGGGAATGGAGCTAAAGATACTTTTCAAAAGCATCAACAGAAAGCTTGTGAAGAACGTGTATGTGACACCAAGAAGAGGAGAAATGTTTGTAGGGCAATCTTTACCGGGAGAGGACCATAGAAAGGTCAAGAACCAAATGTTTTCTTGAAGAACTACAAGACCTAATAATAAAGACTATCAGAATGAACTATACTAAGAAATATATAGTATAACAAGAAACAAAAATGTCCTCAAAATGTCAGACTCCTTCTTCCGACCCACCATATACGGTGTCAGACGTTGGGGGCCTGTGCTGCTTACTATAGTAAACTCGAAAGCCAGAGCCCCTACAGTAGCCACAGAAGAGTCCATAGTCTTTGACTTTCAAAGCACCAAAGAAATAGTCATCCCTCCAAATGAGAGATGATTGATACCCATGGGATTCACTCTTACCGCACCCGAGGCACATATGTTAGACCAACCTGAAACTCATGATTTAGCCTGGCAATATGGTTTAGATGTTATGACCGGATTCATAGACCCGGACTTCCGAGGAGATATCAAAGTTCTGCTGCACAGTAATAATCCCTATACTGTTAAAGAAGGAGAGAAAATTGCCCAAGGAATTCAGGAAAAGACCGTGTTTCCAGTTACCCAAGAAACAAGAGTTAGGAAAAACAGAAAGGGGTTCAAGTTTTGGAGAAGCTGCCTTTCTCCCCAGTAGACACCTGTCGGGAGGAAATGGAGGAAGTCGCTCCTCAACCAAACCTACCCTTTGCCCAACAGAATGATCCAGCTCCTGCTGATGCCTTCAGTAGGGTAACTACTGAGGAAGCTGGACGTAGTCACGCAGGACCTTTCTTCTTTCTCAAGAAGGGTTTGTTATACAGACAAGAGTTGACCAAAGATTGATCAGCAGGAACACAATTGATGGTTCCCCCAAAGCCATAGAAGGGTCATTTGAGAATTGGCACATGCCCACTTGACCGCTATCTATCAGGGGGTGGGTAAAATCCAGTGTCAAGTTATTCCCTGGCCGGGGGTTTTCACAGATCTTAAAAACTATGTATCGGCGTGTGACATCTGCCATAAAACAGCCACCACTCCCGTACTAATGGCACCCTTAAAACAACTACAGATCATTGAGGTTCCTTTCTGAAGGATAGCAATGGACATAATAGCTTCACAAGAAACATCCAAGTTGGGCAACCACTACATTCTAGTAATTGTGGACTATGCCATTCGATATCCTTTCTCCTCTTCTCCTATTAATGGTGGCACCCGCTGGTATGCCCTCCTGGCCCCCTTCCACTCCTCTAAGGCCATCATTAATGTATACGCTAATGGGACCGTCTTGGTCCAAGGCCCTCAGGCCAACCTTCACCTCTTTGATAGACGCTTCCCACGCCTCATCAACTTCCTTTCCTCTCCTGCTGTCCCCCCTGCTCTGTCCTCGGCTACCTTGCCTCTACCCTCCCTCCCTGCCCCCTCTCTTGCTCCTTCCTCACCTCCGCAGGGCGTACCTCTGATTTGTACCCCTCCCCGGAAGTCCTTCAAGGTTGGCAACCTTCTCCACATTGCCACTCTTAACTTTCGCTCTGCCATCAAACATTCCTCTGATATCTGTCGCCTTCTTGAGGAACTGGACCTTGACGTCCTCGGTCTCACTGAGACATGGTTCACGGCCAGCTCTGTTACCAGCTTTGACACCCTCCTACCTGACGGTTACAAGATCCTCTCCGTGCCCAGGCCCAACCCTGCTGGGGGGGTGTGGCCCTTGTCTTCCCTGAGTGGATTCCTGCCACTGTCACTCCTACGCAGACCTACTCCTCTCTGCCGACTCTCTCTCTCTCTCTCTCCTAGACAATTTCCTTACCGTGGCTATCTATCGGCCACCTGGCCAAATTTCCTCCTTTCTCTCCGAGTGGGCGGACCTCTCCTCCTCACTCCTGTCCTCAACCACTCAACTCCTCTTTCTCGGAGACTTCAATATCCACCTGGATGCCTCCTGTCCCCCTCTGGACTCTTTCGCGACCTCTGTGACTCTCTCTCACTCTCTATTCTCCCGTCTGGGCCGACTCATTCGGCAGGGCACACCCTTGATGCTCTGATCTCTTCTGACCTTCCCCTCTCCGTCCCTCTCTCCACTCCTCTCTCCTGGAGTGATCACTTTCTCCTATCCTCCCACCTCACCGTCCCTACCCCACAGGCAAAGCCACCCTCATCACTGCCACCCTCCTCGGTCATCCGACCCATGAAGCGCGTGTCAGTTGAGGCTTTCGCTGCCACCTTCTCGCCTCCCCCTGCGGCTGACTCCCACCCTGACACAGCCCTCTCTAAGCTCCACTCTGCTATATCTGATACTCTTGATATCCTTGCCCCTGTCATGAGAATCCGCCTGAAGCCCAAAGCCAAATGTAACTCCTGGTATGACTCGGATCTCGTCACCCTAAAACGCAAGTGCAGGGTGGCAGAGAGGAAATGGCGTGCTTCATGTTCATCCTCTGGCAAACTGGCCTTCCGCCTGCTCCAAAGGCAATACCGGCTCTCCGTTCTCACCAAGAAGAAAGCCCTTATCCAAGCCCGCATCTCTGCGGCATGTAACAATTCGGCCGAACTCTTTAAAATCTGCAAGGAGCTGGACAACCCTGCTGCAGTCTCTACCTCTGCTGTCCCCTCCCAGGCCCTCTGCACGGCACTGGCCTCCCACTTCATCTCTAAAACTCAGGACATCCTGTCCTCACTCTCCTCCCACCACCTCCCTCCCTCTATTCCCTGCTCTTTCTCTGGCCCCTCTGCAGCCACTCCTACTCCCTCCTTCTCTGCCTTTCCCCTTCTCTCCGCTGACGAGGTTTCCAGACAAGTCCGATCTATGAAAGTCTCGTCCAAAACAGGATCACCCCTGTTCCTCCAAAACTATCAAGGACCACATCGACTCCCTGGCTCCTGCCCTGGCTGACTTTTACAACCACTCCTTCGCCTCTGGAATCTTCCCATCCCCCCTTAAGCACTCCTTTGTGCACCCTCTTCTTAAGAAACACGCTTCCGACCCCTCCTGCCCGGCCAACTATCGCCCAATCTCCATCACTCCCTTCCTGGGCAAGCTCCTGGAGAAACTGGCCATCTCCCAGCTTAATCTTCATGCTGAATCTGTTGGTAGTCTTCATGACCATCAGTCTGGCTTCAGAGCTGCCAGAAGCACTGAAACTGCTCTCCTCAACATCCGTGAGGACCTGCTCTCGAACCTTGACTCCAACACTCTGTGTGTTCTCATTTTGCTCGATCTCTCTTCTGCCTTTGATACTGTCACCAATGCCATCCTGCTCAACCGTCTCCGTGATAACCTGGGTATCACTGGTCAGGCTCTGGTGTGACTGACCTCTTTCCTCTCCAATCAACCCTCCCAGGTCCAACTGGGGTCCTTCCTCTCTGACATTTATTTTCTACCTGTGGTGTCCCCCAGGGATCTAACCTCTCTCCCTGGCTGTTCAACCAATATCTGGCACTCCTTGCCCACTGCATCGCCGCTCTCTGCCCCAACTTTCAGTGCTATGCGGATGATACCCAGCTCATTTTCAGGCTACCCTTGGCCTCCTCCCCTCCTTCCCCCATCTCTAACTGTCTGTCTGCTATCCAGGAATGGTGTGCCACCAACGACCTCTGCCTTAATGCCAGTAAGACTGAGATTCTACTCATCAGCACACCCACTCCCTCCTTCCCTGCAGCTCTCTGGCCGGCCTCTCTTGGCCCTCCTCCTACCTGCAAGGCAAAAAACCTCAGAGTCATCTTCGACTCCACACTCTCCTTCTCTCCTCGCATATCTGACGTCTCTAAGAAGTCACACTACCAGCTGCACCTCCTCAGAGGTAGTCTTCCTTTCCACTCCTTCCCCCAGAAGTTCACTGTCTCCCGAGCCCTGGTTCTCTCGAAGCTGGACTACTGTAACAGCCTCTATCTAAATCTGCCTGCCTCTACTCTCCGCCCTCTGCAATTTATCCAGAACAGGACTGCGACACTTGTCCTTGGCCTCAAGCCCAGGGATCATATCCGTCCAGGACTGAAATCTCTACACTGGCTCCCAGTGGCGGCGAGGATTAAGTTCAAAACCCTCTGCATTGTCCACAAGGCCTTCTGGGGCCTGGGGCCTAAATACCTTCAACTCTCTCTTCCTAAATATCTTCCTTCTCGAGCTCTTCGCTCCTCCGTCTCCAACTCCCTCAGGGTCAGCCGCTTCTCCAAGCAACGATTTTGGGGGTAGATCTCTCTCCGCGGCAGGGGCCTCCCTCTGGAACAGCCTTCCTGCCTCCCTGAAACTTGAGGGGAACCATCTCTGGTTCCGGAAGCACCTCAAAAACTTCCTCTTTGCTTCTGCCTTCTCCCCCCCTCTCCCCTGCTAAATTCTTGACTGAAACTGCACTCAAACCTGCAACTGGGCCACTCTCCACTTGCACTGGCTCCCTGGCAACCCCTGCACTGCGGGACTGTCTCTGTATCCCGACAGACCCCCTTTCCCAGCACTTATCTGCACTTAAATTGCACTTGCCACCAGTCTGGCCCTATTATTTATCTGTTCCACTACCCTGTACTGCACTCTCCCCCCCTCCCTTTTCCCCTTGCACTTTTCCCTTCACTCCACCCATGCACTTGCGCGATCTGAATGACACTTGGCCTAGTAGGATTGTTGTCTGTCTTCCCTTTGTTTCTCCCCTCCCTGCCTCGTCGTGCCTTGAAACACTTGTGTATAGGCGCGTTACAAATGCCATATCATATCATATCCAGAGGCATTTCCACTTTGTAACACGCGGCAACAGATATTGGAACTTTTTGTCTGGGGTTGGTTTCATGGCCCATCTAATGAAAGAGGTAGGAGTTACTTAGCATCAAAACACTCCGTCCGTCCGTCAACCACCTTCAAGCTGATGGGTTAGTAGCTTGTTTAACCAGACCCTAAAGAAAATCCTACAAAAGTTGGTAGAAACCGACAGGTAAAATTGGGAGATAATGAAACCCTGGGCACCGTTTGGAGTCCGGAAGACCCCTCAGACTTCGCTGGGATATTCCCCCTTTGAGTTACTATCTGGGAGGGAACCTCAGCATGTTCTGGATATGTTAAAGGAACCTCGGAAAAGAGAGGGGAGGCCATTTTACCCATATCACAAACCGCCCCAAAAATTGCAAACACGCTTGGCAGCAGTAAGGGAGATTGTAAAAAGACATCTAGGTCCGGCCCAAGAGCATAATGGGCATGCTGTGACTCGGTTCTTTTCTATCGGTCAATCCGTTCTAGTGCTTCTTCCAACATCTGACAAGATGATTTCCAAGTCGCATGGACCATATAAAGTACTAGACCCCTAAATTATTTGATCTCTCAACCTGATAGACGTAAACCAAAAAACAAGTATGCCATGTTAACTTACTGAAGGAGTGGAAGGTAGATCCCAGTGAAACTACTACGGTCACTACAGTCAGAACCTTTAAGGACAATATTGTTTCTCTCACTTCAGCCTTGGGCGATTTCTGTGATCACTCGTCCGCCACTGGATCTTTCCCCTCTTTTCTTAAGCACTCCTTTGTGCACCCGCTACTAAAAAGCCTTCTGCCGACCCCTCCTGTCTGGCTAACTATTGCCCGATCTCCATCACTCCCTCCTGGGAAAACTCCTATAGAAGTTGGCTATCTCCCAGCTAACCCTCCACACTGAATCGGTTGTTTGTCTCCATGACCATCAGTCTGGCTTCAGAGCAGCCAGAGGCACGGAAACTGCTCTCCTGATCACCCGTGATGATCTGCTGTTTAATCTCGACTCACCACTCCTTCTCTGTCCACATCCTCCTTGACCTTTCCTCTGCTATTGACACTGTCATCCACGCCATCCTGATTAACCGGCTCTGCATGATTCTGAGCATCATGAATCAGGAGGCCCTGGCGTGGCTGACCTCCTTCCTCTTGGACTGACCGTCCCTGGTCCAGCTTGGGCCCTTTCTCTCCATCACCTCTCTCTGCTCTGGCTCTTCAATGGCTATCTGGCCCCTTTGGCCCTCCTGATCTCTACCTTCGCCTCTAATTTCTGAGTGTTATGGGGATGACACACAGCTCTATTTCAGGCTACCCTCTGCCTCCTCCCCCACATCGCTCATCCCAGACTGTCTATCCGCTATTCAGGCATGGTGAGCCTCCCAACGTTCTCTGCCAGTAAGACAAGAGATCCTCCTCATTGGGACCCCTGCTCCCACTTTTCCTCTCATTCTAGCCGCCCTCCTTGGGCCCTCTGTCCTCACCCTCCCGTGAGCTAAAAACCTTGGGGTCATCTTCGATTCCACTCTCTCCTTCTCCCCCACATCACGGACCTTGCCAAGAAGGCCTACTTCCAGATGCACCGCCTCAGAGGTATTCTCCCTTTCCTCACTTTCCCCCTGAAGCTCAATGTCTCCAGAGCCCTGGTTCCTTCTAGGCTCGACTACTGCAACAGCCTATTTCTCAATCTGCCTAACTCTACTCTTCGCCCTCTACAAGGTATCCAGAACAGGGCCGCGAGACTTATCCTTAGCCTCAAGCCCAGGGACCGCATCTCTCGGGCCCTGAAATACCTCCACTGACTCCCTGTGGATGCAATGATCAAGTTCAATACCCTCTGCATCGTCCACAAGGCATCTTGGGGCTGTGGCCCTCACTTTCTTTAACTCTCTCTTCCTAAATGCCTTCCTGCTAGAGCCCCCCGCTCATCTACCTCGAACTCTCTGCTGGGCAGTTGCTTCTCCAAGCAGAGAGTGGGGGTGGGCAGGGCGAGAGCTCTCTCCTCTGCAGGAGCCTCCCTCTGGAACAGCCTCCCTGCCTCTCTCCGTCTTCAGCTGGATCTTCTTAAGTTCCAGAAGCTCCTAAAGACCTTCCTTTTTTCCTTTTCTTTCTATCTCCCTCTCCCCTGCTAACCTACCCTTGCTCCTGTACCTCCTACTCTGCTGACCGGCTGCTTGGTGTCCCCTTAGTCTTACAGGGCACCATGCCCCCCCTTCCCTCAGACCAGTCCTCCTCACTTGCCGCCTGCCCCACCTTGTACTGCCACCTGGCTGACCTTATACTTCCTGGGTGGGATTGCACCCGGTTGTCCCAGCCTCCCTCGCACTTAACTCAGAGCCTGCTGCCCTGATTGCACTTCCTCCTGTACTCTCTCCCTTGCACTTCGCTTTGCACGATCTGAATGTCATGAGTCCTAGCAAGATGGTTTGTCCTATCTACCCTTGTTCTACTTCCTTGCCTTGTTGCGCCTTGAAACACTTGTGTGTAGGTGCATAATAAATAACCAACCAATCAATCAATCAGTCAGTCAATGGCTGCCTTCTTTGTTGACCCTGCAATGTAAACTCAGTTGATTTTCCCTGAGCTGCCACTATCCCAACAGGAAGATCTGCAGGATTTACTGGCTCAAATACCCGAGGTGTTTGCGGAGCATCCCTGGAGAGTCTCCACTACTTCCGTTATATCTGCACACCATCGGGAAAAGCGATCAATTTAAATCTTTGTAGGATACCTAAGTTTAGAAGTAAAATCATTGAGCAGGAAGTAGAGTAGATGCTCACAGCGGATATAACTGAGCCCCCTGAAAGCCTGTGGTCCTCCCCTATTCTTAGTTTTGAAACATAATTCATGGCGATTCTGCATAGACTTCAGGAAGTTGAACTCCATTTCCAGTTATGACAATTATTCAATGCCTCGCATTGATGATTTAATCGAGAAGTTGTGAACAGCCAAATGCATTTATAATCTTGATCTAACAAAATGGTATTGGCAGGTTCCTTTAAATCCGGCAGATTGGGTGAAGACTGTTTTTTCAACACCAAAGGCCTCTTCCAGTCCAAAGTCTACACAGGGCCCATGCTACTTTCCATCCGTTCTATAGCAACAGCTGGCCCGAACATCTGCACCATACTTACTCCATCAACCGTGCTCTTATGAAAGCTGGTCTAACGGCCCATCCTCGAAAAAGTTACTTGGGCACAATCTGCAGTAAAATATCTCTGATGATTTGTGGGCAATGGCTTAATATAGCCTCAAACTGAGAAAGTCAAAGCTGTGCAACAAACACCGACCCCCGAAAACCAAGTGCAATCTTAGAGCTTTCCTGGGTCTAACCAGATATTACAGGAGATTTATCCCCAACTACTCCACCATGACAGCTAATTTGACGGCCAAACTACAAAATGGGCAGCCACAAAAATTAGTTTGGAGCATCCTGTGTCAAGAACCTGTGCTTAAGATGCCGGATTTCAATAAAGAATTCCTTTCACAAATCGATGCATCAAAAATAGGTTTGGGATCAATATTCTCTCTGGAGCATAACTGGATGGAGCATCCAATTCTGTATACCAGCAGGAAACTCTTTGCCCGAGAGCAATTTTATGCAGCATTAAGTGGGCTGTGGTACATGTTGTGTCTTGGTATATTATGTTATGTCTTGGTATAACCCTTACTGTCCTGTGAGTCTCTGGGTGTGTGTGTAGAATGTTACATGCGTGAAGTTCTTGGAATGCTGGTGTCTGTGTATTCTGTTGGAATAGACTGACTGTAGCTGTATGGGGCACCAATGGATTCCTCCCTTGTACCATCTTAACTTAATCGTCTTTGTATACTTACCTTCATGTAATTCAGTAAAAAAGACTTAATCTCAATCCGACTGGCATATATCTTCCTTATGAACCATAACCTAACATTGGCGACAAGCTGGGCCCATTCCAGGAGCAAGGAGGACTTCAATGGACAAGGTGACAAAGGCAGGGGTTGTGTATACCATGCAGGTGAGGAGGCATACACTGGTTCCCCTGCCCGTTAGTGTAGGTGAGCCGTATTGTGTAAACCTGCGGCAGATGTTGGGGCCCTAGTGATTTGATCCCGGTAGTGCCACTTCGGGCGATAAGTGGACTCGGCCTCCCTGATTTTAGGCGCAAAGGGCCGCCACATCGAAGTTGCAAGGGGCAAGTCAGGGACTTTATCACAGTCCAGGTTGGCCTGTAACGCCCTGAGAAGAATCGTACCGGCAAGGGGCTGATAGCCGAAATCAGCATTTCAGGGCCGGTGCACACAGTGCATGTTTGTTACTTGGAGCTTCCTGCATTGGGTGCCGACCACCCACCAGTGAGTACATCATTTAATTTGTGATAGTGCGGGGACCGCAGCAGTTGGAATACGGAAAAGTATAAAGAAATCTGCAATGCGTTTATGGAAGCCGGTCTTACTAGGAGGTCTGCATCCGTCCTTTGCTTTGTGCTGAATGATGTCGACTGGGGATTGACCTATAGCTGCATGGCTCCCGTGCCAACCAATGAGTGCAGTGGAAGTGACTGAAACCTGTCCCCACTGTGTTCCGATGACTGCCAAGTGATGTCGCCGTTTTCCCATGTTATGATATCCAGAAGGGGCCTGTGGGACAGCGATTTGATCAGGAAGATAATTTGCCTGTCATGGAGGTGGGCCAGGAACATGTGGTGGGACAGGGTGAAGGGATATCTTCAGCTGGAATTTCGAAGTGTTGTGAACTAGACTGTTTTGTGCACTTACTGTGTTTCTGCAAAGAATGAGCTCTTTGCCCATTCGAGAGAAATATGGGGTTTTTGTCGAGGATGTGGTGTAACGTTAGGGAACCCTTTGAAGAAGTATATGGTCGTTGGCGATGCTTAATAGAGAGTACTGAGTTTTAGGAGCTGTGTGGTGAGGCTGTTGTGAGCGGGTTGTGTTGGCAGTAGTCTGCAGTGTATGGTGAATGGTTAAAGGTTTACAGTTCTCAGTTTGTGTTTTGGCTCATCTAACATTTGCTTTTCAGGTCTACAAATATTTGGAATTTTTTTTGTGGGGGTGCTGAATGGTTATATGTTTTGGAGTTAACGTTTGCTTCCACAAGTGGTGTCAACATTTCGAGACTGTAGTTCAAGACATGGACTCTCCATGTTAGAAATTGTGATTTATTGTGGTAGTTTGACATAATCTCATGTACCATGCTGGGGGGGAAAGGGTCTCTGGTTAGAAAGGTGTGATGTCGAGATGCTGAGATGTGGTGTTCAGGTGTGGGAGATTCGATTTCTATTGGTGGTGTGGTGCCATCAGGTTTTTTTTGGGACCCACGTTTAGCCAATGTTTTGGGTTGGACACTCGGCTTTGCCATTTGTTGCGGGTGCTGGACACCCAACGTTTGCCACTGTAAGCGTGTTGGACACCGTTGCATTTGGGACATTTTTATTTTGCATTGGTTAATTTGCATTCATTGGGCTATTTGTCTTGATGCCTAAGTAGGACTGGGGTCTGTAGGGCGAGCATCGGTGTTGTGTTCACGAATGTGGGTATCCTTGTTTTATGTTATGGTACTTCCCAAATTCTGGGATTACCCAATCCGCTCTTTCGGATGTTGCTGGTGACCCAGTGATAACGGGTTGTTGGTTTCGTTGGAAAGTGAGATGGTGGCTGGTTTGGTTGAGCTGTTGTTGAATGAGTTTGTTTAGTGGTGGGGCTAGTTCCCAAGGTTGTTCTGGTAGTCCCCATTGTTTTGGTCAAACAGCTGGATGATGAGGGGTTTTAGGTGTGGTGTTTTGAGGCATTTGGTTGTGTGGCAGTGGTCTGCATTGTGATGGGGTTTGAGGTTGTTTACCTTAATTAGGTTTTCGAATATAGAGGTTATGTTTGTTGCCTCCTTTTGACTCCTTTTGTTGGCGGCCTTTGTTATTCCCAAGGAGGGAGATATGTTGTGTCCTGGCATGTTATGTCTTGGTATATTCCCTTACTTTCCTGTGAGCCTCTTGGGTTGTGTGTGTGTGTGTGTGTGTGTAGAATGTTAATTGTGTGAAGTTCTTGGAATGTTGGTGTTTGTGTGTTCTGTTAACAGCAGTTGGAATAGACTGACTGTAGCTGTATGGGGCACCAGTGAATGCCTCCCTTGGATTATCTTAACTTAATTGTCCCTGTATACTTACCTTCACGATATCCAGTCAAAGAGACTTCACCTCAGTCCGACTGGCATATGTCTTCCTTATGAATCATAACCTAACAGTGTAGGTCTTCCTTATGAACCATAACCGAACAGTACACCTGAAATACTACCTAACAGTAATAAAGTTCAGATTAATTACTGACCATTCTCTGTTAACTTGGATGACCCTATGGAAAGACACTAATTCAATGATGGTTTCTCAATCTACAGCCATTTTGCTTCACCATGCAACACCGGAAGGCGGACGAACAAAAGAATGTAGCCTTTTAGTCGATTTCCTCTCAACGGAGATGGGGAAGCCACCAACATAAGGGAAAGAGTATGTGACGAATCACAGGTATTCGTCCCTTCTCCCCTAGGGGGAGACTCCCCCTGTGAGGCTAAGGAGCTGAGTCTGCTCCACAAGACACAAGTGGGACCTCAGCGGGAGAGACTCCCCCTCCCAAACTTTGGGGACAAGGGCTCCCATTCCTGTGAGAAATCCCTGAAGAAACTACCATAGCCGCGTACATGGGTCTGTCTTCAATGGAGAATATTATGGGGGCTTTATGTTTGGCTAAAGGCAATGCAGGAAGAAATCCGTCTGAAGAAAATCAGGAAAAGATCCCTTTAACATAAGATGTCTATTCAACTGCAGCATGTCGGAGCAGAAGGAGGAGAGGAGAGCCCGATACGCAGGGAGAAGCCCCCTGACCTCATCACGGTAGATTACACAGCCTGCGAGTTTGAAGGAAGCAGAACAGCAGATTGCGTGACAGCGGAATCCCGGTGTATAGGACCACAAGAAAAGTGGCACAGAAGAGAAGAAGGTACTTGGTAGCGTTGCAATCATGCATGCAGAGTGCTGGGCAGGAGTGCCTAGACTACCGTGATGGGCAGTCTGAACACAATCTGGGTGTTACATCCTGCCTTCCGTGCGTGCGTGTGTGTGTGTGTGTGTGTGTGTGTGTGTGTGTGTGTGTGTGTGTGTGTGTGTACACAGTGTGTTCCCTAGCCCACTTTGTGTGTTTGTTGTATTGTGGTACGTTGTACGAAGGGAGGTGTGTTAAATCTTATCTCCCTTCCCTGTGTGTTCCCAGAGCAGTTGGACACATTTAGCCTGGGTGTTGATCTCCAGTACCTGATGTCCTGAATGTAACCTGATATCCATTGAACTTAATAAAGAGCCTAAGGACTTAGCTGCAGCCTCCAAGATGACTTTGTTTCACAGAGCACCAATGTATGCAGACGGTAGACATACTGAGTCGGGAACGGGAGAAAAAGGAACAGCGAAGAGGGAGAGAAGCAGTACCTGAGCGAGAGCCGAGCCCTGCAAGCCTTCCCCACATCACGAGAGGTACCACAGGAATAAGGAAGAGCGGGAGGCCGCCGGGGAAACATTATTTACCTGAGCAACTCGTCCCATTCTTAAGGACTAAACCATAGCGCCGAATGGTTTGAACTGTTAAAATCTAAGGGAACATATAATGCATAGTCTGGTAAAGAAAGACTGGATGAATATGGAAAGAGAAACTCATCCCAGTAAGGAGATTAAAATATTCTGGAAGAGCCCATATAAGAAGGGAAGTGAACAACAAGTGATAAGAGACATTTAAACAACCCAGGTGGGGAGCTAAGGGGAACTGGGAACAGAAACTCTGGGAAGAGGGGCAAGAACCCTACATGCATAAAGTTGAAGCATGTGGAAAGGAAAACGGTAAAATAAAATGAGAAAGGACAGATTAGACTTGCAGTTGAAGCGGATAGAAGAACCCTAAGTCCCAGAGAGAGAGTACAATTGACAAAGCCTAGAAGGGAATAGTAATAAAGATACTTTGCAAAAGCATCAATAGAAAGCTTGTGAAGAACGTGTTTGGGATACCAAGAAGAGGAGACATTTTTGTAGGGGAAACTACTACAGCGAGAGGACCATAGAAAGGTCAACAACCAAAGGTTGTCTTGAAGAACTACAAGACCTAATAAGAAAGACTATCAGAATGGACTATAGCAAGAAATATATAGTATAGCAAGAAACTTGGATAAAGAGAAGATCAAGGGAATAGGAGACATTTGCTTGTCCTATTTTTCGTTAGTTATGTGGTAGGGTCTTAGGGGTTTAGCTTGGATGGAGGACAGTTAGTTTGAACTTCCTGACGTCTGATGAGCACCTTAGTTTCTTTAGATAGGTAGAGTATTTTCTTTAGTCGTTTGGAGAGGTGGGCCTCATTCTTTAAGTTTTATAAAGATAGTACAGAAATGTCCTCAAAGTGTCTGACTCCTTCTTCCGACCCATCACAGGCAATCATAGTGCCTCTTTCTTCTCCCTTCTAGCTGCCCAGAGAAGCTCATGCTTCTCTAGGCAGCTACCTGTACTTTCCTTATTATAGTACCAGCCTGCATTTATTTGCTTTGTTTGTTTCTTTATTTTATTTATATCGCGCACCTGACCCGGAGGTAATTGGGCGCTAGTAGGACATTAGTGGTAACATGGCATAGTATAGACAGTTATGTGCATGAGAGATGCAGTTTAAACAGTCAAGGTAAGATTACAATGGTAGATATATACATATTATACATTATACATATTATACAGTCAAACATTAATGTGGTAGCAATAGTACAGGGCGACATATGTACAAAATCTGCAGTCCCACCTAAGGTCAGTGGTGTCTAAAAACGGTGGCGTTTATGTTTTAAGTAGCCATGTGATAAGGTAAAGAGAATATTCTCCTGGCTATCTTGCTTATAGTTTTTCCAAGGAAAGGTTCCCATGGTTGTCAGCCGACACGTGTTTTGACCCGCTCACCAGGAGCTACACCCAGAAAGCCTCACTGATTGGCACAAAGGTCCCAACAGGAGCCACTGTCCATCTAGGACAGCCACCCACCACTACGAACCAGGACCCCACAGGGGGTTACAGACTGCATTCAATAGCCTTGATAAAGACCCAAGGGTCGAAACGCGTGTCGGCTGACAACCAGGGGACACAATTGCCCCTTATGTAATGCAGATCAACTGAGTATTGAACAATCCACTACTAGCACAAATAAAAGTGAATCTTGTCTCGCAACAACCACTGTGTTAGAACCTTTTCTCGGAAAAAGTATAAGCAAGATAGCCAGGAGAATACTCTCTTTACCTACTCAACAATTGGGGTACTGCCTAAACCCCGCCTGCTCCTGTGATCTTGCGACCCATGAATCATACCAGCATGCTCAAAAGACAATAGAGTTTAGCACGGTTACTTCCACACCTAGAGCAAACAACGATTTTATTGCCATGTGATAACATGGCTTCTGAATTTGTTGAATGCTTGAATAGTTTGACTATTCTGAGGGAGAGTGTTCCATAACTGGGCGGCTAATACAGGGAAGCTAGTGCCACCAGCTGTTTTTAAATTATATTTGGGCACAGTCAGACATGGTATGTTGGATGATCTTGTGATTCTGTTGGACTCTTTCCATTTGAACTTGTCTGTGAGATGGGGGGCTTGGTAGTTAAGCACTTTGTGAGTGAGGCAGATAGTTTTTAGGCCAATTGTATCATGAATAGAGAGCCACTTGTGTTGCTTTCTGGTTTCTGATATGTGCTCTCTTTTGGGGATATTTAACGCTGCTCTGAGCGCGTTGTTTTGCATGATCTGCAATTTATTTAAGGTGGCTTTATTGGCACCTAGGTAGAGACTGTTAAAGTAGTCCAATTTGGATTGTATGAGCGCTCTCGCCAGTGTAAGGCAACTGATGGGAGATAATAAAGGTCTGCAGGCTCTGATCAGCTTGCCGGTGTAGGCAATGGCAGATGAGGTCATGTTTATCTGTTTAGTTAAGTTAGACTGGGCATCAAGGTAAAAACCTAATGTTTTTACATGTTTGGCTACGGGTATACTATTCCCATCAATGAGGATGCTTGTATAGAGAGGATTTAGCTTGAGCAGGTTGATACATGAGCCAACTAGGAGTAACTCTGTCTTATTATTCAGGCAAAGGCCATGTGTGGCCATCCTTGCCTGAATGATGGTGTAGACTTTGTTGATCCGAGCAACGTCTATATCATGAATTCCTGATAGGGGTAGGAGTATCTGGGTGTCATCCGCATAATTTGTGTAGGTGACACCCAGACGGTCCAGTTTGTCAAATAGTGGCTTTGTAAAAATGTTGTAGAAAGTGGGTGAGACGCAGGATCCTTGAGGGACTCCACAGGTGATGGGGATGGGATCAGCAGTTGCGGAAGGTGAGAACACATGCATTGTTCTGTTTGCGAGGAAAGATTGGATCCAGAAGACTGCAGAACTGGAGAAATGAGCCGCTGATTATAAGTGGTCCCAAAGTATAGAATGGTCCACCAGATCAAAAGCCGCTGAGAGGTCCAGTCAAGTCATCGATCTGTCTCTTGAGGTCGGCAAGGGCGGTTTCTGTGCCATGCTGAGGTCTGAAGTCAGATTGACGGATTCAGTTTAATTTGTGAGTTTCAAGAATGTTCAGTAGAAGGGGGACTGTCGTAATTAGTCTATAGTTAGTGGGTATAGCCGGGTCGTGGGTCTGGTGCTTTAGTAGCGGTAGAACCCAGGACTGTTTGAGGCTACTTGGGACGGAATTGCTAGAGAAGGAGGAGTTTGAGTTTAGTAATGAATGGGGCTAGGGCTCTGGCTGCATCTTTTATTTTTTGCCTCATATTATTATCACAGTGCCTGCACCCATCCCCATTTCAGTACGGAAACAAATGGGGAAACACTGTGACAATCATGCTTCTAAATCACAGGTTGGATTACCTTTCGTATCATTGTGGATTATACTTTTGTATTTGGTTTTTTACATTGACACTAAGCACAATACTGACTTTATGATGTGTGTGTTAGTGCATTCTCTTTTTAAATCTACTTTAGTTATCAATTTAGTTCAGCTTTTTTATTCGTGTGGCTCATTTCTAGTATTATCCTCCCTGTCTTGTTTACCAGTTCCATGTGTAACACCTCGAGCCAGTCCTGGATTTTGCTTCCAATTGCATGCTGGAACTTGTAGTTTTCCTTTTCCCATTGCAAGTGTGGGCCTACAAGTCCCAGTATGCAGTGCAGAAAAAACAGTACTGGCTCAAAGATTCCACATGGAACAGGGAAACTTGGCATCAATGTATTCTTTTTCACTTGTATTCACAAACTGTGGCAAACCCATTTATGTGTGCAAGAAAATAGCAAAATGCTTATTCATGAGGTTGAGCCTCAGTTTAGTATTACAACATTTCGACACTTGAGTACTGATAGAATAGAATGTGTGCATTTTTAGCAGCTCTACTAAACTGGGGGTTCTCCCAGCCCTTTAAGATGGGTTAGCAATACCTTAGAGATGAAAGGTTGATGCAGAGTTTACTCAAACATCAATAATAGAGACAACTCAGATAGTTGGCAAAAGATACTGTTTTAATATCAATTATCTACAACAGGGAGTACATCGGACATCAAAAGACATCCCTCATCATGATCTCTCTCTCGAGACTTCTCAAAGCATTTCATAAAAAATTAAAATTCTTATAGTAAAAAATCGTCATAGTGAAGTTTAACCTACGTATCACTAACGTCATCCTACGTGGCAAACTACAAAAACCTAATGGTGAGTGTGATAGGTTCTACAAGGATCATCTAGGTATACAATCCATACTAGTTTAAGACAGTGAAACAATGTGATTTGCGTCTTTGCATCAGGTGGGGCAACTAAGTCCTTCCCCAAAATATGTCACTATGAACGTCTCTAAATATACAACGTCTAATTGGCTACACAACTATAGGACCCTTGATCATGCGGTCTTCTATCATTGGTTGTTTTCGAACCTCCGTCAGTACTTTCCCAACCTACGTTAGCAGCACACAGGCTGAGAGTCCAGGTGCAGATGAGCTAGTCTTAACCATAGCTTCCCACCAATTAGCATATCCATCCATCATCACCTCAGTGGTCCACTGTCAATTAGGTCTTTGAACTCGGCCTTGAACTCGGCCATGAACATGTTCCTTGCTCCGGGGAATTCAGGGGATTGAAGGCACACTCTGCCTTTGTGCATAGGTGTGACCATCATGCTCGTCCAACTTCTTCTCCCCATGTGACTAAAGACCACAAATTTGAGCTTTCACTGTATTAAAATACTATTTTTTAATAGACCTCTGGCGTCTTCTTGTTTTTGTCCATTTCTTCTTTCACACGATTTGGATCCAATGTCAGCTCACCCCAGTCTGATATGGCCTTGGCTTCTTGGCTCATTCAATCTTGCCTTTCTGAGTTTCGCCTGCAATTCATTTGTTTTCTAACTGCGTCAAAATGAAAAAAACAGCCTTCCTTCTTTTGCTCAGCTCTATCGTACGTAGTGGGAACATCCATCCTTTACAGACTTATATACATATATATGCGCATACCACACATTTTAATTTAAAGCAAGCCTTTGAGAATACCTCATCTGCTTGCGTTTCTTTGCATGTGTACACGTGTGAAATAACTTGATATTTTAAGCACGCGTTTCTTAATCTTCATCCCAAGATGTCATGTATCTCAATACTTTCTTGATGTCTTATATAATTGTTTGCATTCTCTCGTCTCTGCATCTCTTCTCTATACATCAGCTTTGCTCTGTATGACGATGATGTCACCATTTTTCATCATCATTCATTTGCTCCGTTTCCTCGGGGATTTTATTCAGATGACCATCATATTGTCCCGTATGCAAATATGGCTTCCTCAATGGGAACCTTGCTTCCCAGATTCTCCTAGGTATCAGTATCACTAGTACCGCACGTGTTTCACACTCTGGTATCCAACATACAGGTGCTGTGGGTGAGACGGTTGAGGTGGGGGTACTTGGCTCCTTCTCTAAACTCTTCCTGCCCCCCCCCCCCCCGGGCGATTCATCGACTACTCTCCCCTCAGTCTTCATGTCTAGACATTCTTTCCTTAAGAACTGTTTCTTTGGGACCCATATCTTTATTACTCCCTTTAGGCATCCCGCTGATTTCACATGCTCCTCTTTATTCCAATTCATGAGCATGCACTACCCACTTGGACTGCAATAGATCCATCTTCCCACATACTTGTTATCGTTCTTTGGATACAGGAACTTCGTTCCCTCAGGTGCTTGGATACTGGCCTTCACAAGTCTCTGATCTAACCATCTGTTAGATCTTCCATCCTGATGCAACATCGATCATGATCTTCATCCCTATGACTTTCTTGGCTGCCTTCTTCCATTGTGTGATTTTTATCTTGATCTCACACAATCCCAGAAAAAGTAACACGATCAGGGCTCCAAGGAACTTGAAAATGTCTGCCATCCATTGTGGAACCCAAGAAAAAAGTGATCCAAACCAATTATCAGCAATGTCCTTTGTCAATCATCTGTATGTGTAGCTTGGTTAACATCCTTATGGCCTCAGTCAAGGTGCCATTCTGGTCATCGTGAGAAGGTATGAATGTGCAACATGATTCCCTGATTTCTGTGCACGAACCCCTCCATCCATAGCTGTGATCATGTCCAAGACGTATCTGTTCTGAAGAGCCAGCTCCTCCTTGATTGCATTAAATCCCTTTATGGTTGTATTGATCGTCTGCAGAAATTCCCATGTGGTTATCTGTAACCATTTAGTATTTGCTCCAACCTGGTTTCTCGGCATGAAAATTGTGAACACTGATGAAGTCTGGCTGAACAGTCTGTGTTCACATGGGATAGAGTCAAAAGCGTCTATTGAATTGGCAGATAAATAATTCTCTCTCTTCATTCGATGAATCAGCTCCACAGATCTCCTCTTCCTCAGATGAGCATCTGCTTTTGGGAAACTGTCAATATTCAGGTCACTTTTAGGATTCACCAACTCAGGAACATGAACATTCACCAAGGTGCATATTCCTCCCCAATCCTTAGGCAGCTTCATATATGCTGTTGATCCAGATCCAGAAGCCCAATAATGATCCATGATCACTGCTGTCCCAATGTTCATTCCTGATGCATCAAAGATTCACCCACATTTCTGATTCCCTCCAACCTTTCTTGTGCCATTGTTTCTGAAACACAGCCTTGAACTTTCCAGAGGCACTATCTGCAAGGGTCCTCCTCTCTCTTCGACACAGGTGAGTAATTTAGCAAGCTTCGTCCATAGAGGCTTACATAGCATTTGTGCATTCTCAATAGTTGGCTGGTAGTGACTCATTACCCAGTCTCTGCAGATCACTACACCTTCTTCCTAACCATCTGGTGATAACACTGATCCCCAAATCTCCATCTGCCCTCAGTTCTTCTATCTACAACTTTCTTCTGTAGATTTCTCTGAAACCTCAATTTTTCTGTTTGCTTCTCGTCTGATTTCTGCTCCTTTCATTCCAGATTTCAATATCTGATCACAACGTTTTTCGTCTGTGATTTATTTCTTGTCTTCGTATCTTGTATATAGTCTTCATCTGGATCTGTCCATTGATTTGCCCATTTAAGATAGGCTGTTTGTTCGATGAACTGGCCTCCTGTATTACAGAATGCTAGATGCACTATGCAATGTGCAGTTTGGACATATATTTCAAAATCTATGAAGATCTTAGACTTCCCCATACTATAAGGCAGGAGTGCACATTCAAAGCATTCCTCTTTTGAGCCTCTTCTTCCCACTTCTTTCATATGCTGATACCAAATATTATTCCCCAAATGTGCTATACTGTCCAGGTAATCATTTAGCTCATTGTCATTCTCTAGCATTTCTTGAGGGCCTCATTTTTCTCTTATGACCCTCAGTAATCATGTCATGAAGTATGTCAATATAGGTTCTTCTTACTGGAACAACCATAGAAACATTTATCAATGGACTAGGCATATTCACATGTGCTACCTGTGTAGGAGAAAATTCTAAAAGCCTTTATCTACTTCGAAGCCATTTCTTAGTAGCAGCTTGTGAGAACCATAGAGAGTCTCCTATGATCTCCATACGTAACCTCTTCTCAAAAGGTAACTCAGGTTTATCTCTTAAAGGAACAGGTGCTTTCATATGTACCTTTAAAGTAGGGGTAATAACCTTAAGATCTTGGCTGCCTAGTAGTTGCCACATTTGTACCCTTATCATGCACAGGAGGATACACAGGAACTTTACTTCATACGTCTCTACAAAAATTGCAGTGTGTATTGGAAGTGAAAGCAATACCACTATGAATATAATGCAGGTATAGATAACACACACATACGAAAACTTTCACTATGAGCTTCGTGCACCACGTGGACGTCTCTCAAGATCAGTCATGATGAAGATGCTATTGATGCTGCCCATATTACGTTTAAGGAGAAAAAATATCTTTAATGGGGCAACATCATGCAGTACTCTGATAATATCTTAATCTTCTTCAAGCAGCTGGCTGATCTCAGGACGATTAACAGGGTTTCTGATGTATCGAAAAGACTTGTCCTTTCGCCAGATGAAATGTGGATGCCTCTCCAGCAAGAAGTAGAAGACTACAGCAAGTAGGCTCTGGACCTCTTCCTCAAAAAGTCTAATTCAGGATGTCCTTAAGGTTCTCTCGGAGTACCAATTCACTTGGTGTATAATGTCTCTCAATATTCGATTGAGTACTGCATTATTTCTCAGGTCTCTCAAGAAAGTTCTGACATCCGTTTGTCTCCCTTCTAGATGTGAACATTCTTCAATCAAGTAATAGAAAACTAGGCTGACCGGTCTATGTGCATTATGCGGGGACAGGGGCATATGTGTTTCCCCCACTGTACTCGGGAAGCTGAAGGATTTGTTCAGTGATAACAAAGCAAACTTCTCACAATTGGACCATTCTTAGGATCTTGCAGATAAATAGGAATGCTAGTTCTCCCCACCAGCGCATGGTATGCGTGCAGTACAAACTCGAGAAAAGCAAGAACGATCTGTGAAACGTTGTCACTGTGCACCACCATAGGCACCTCCAAAGAGAAAGTCAGTAAGAAAGGAATCGGGATACTGCTCTCTTTTCCAATCGTTGAACAAGAGTTCCAAATCTAGCATACTCTTCTGTTTACTCAAGGCTTAAGTATACCTCAGTCCAATGTCAACAAGCTCCTGTGGCTCTAGAACCAATATCTTCTCTTAACTCTCTTATTTTCAGTGCCTAATAGCGTGTCTCGAAATGAGCCACAGTTCAATGAACTCTTTGCCTTTACTTGACTGCTTCTGCGTCCTTCTTCATCACCATAGATTTAGCCTGCACGTGATGTGGTTCTTCCCCGATGCTTGCTTCTGATGGGTGTGGATGTGCTGTGGATTCTTCAGCTTGGATCTTTACATTTATCAAGGAATGTCCAAGCATGTCTGCCTTACACCGCGACTGCAGATGGTATAATGTCTTTCACTATGAAGGGGCTGGTGGAACAATCGTGTCACCTTTTCAACACAGTTTGTGAATCTACAATCTTATTTCCGGGAAAAAGTTTGGAAACACAAAGCTCTGCATCTTTGGCTGTTGTAACATCTCCTTCTGTGTTCTGCGCTGCCCCACACCCTTGTTGCTTGAGTGGAGCTGAAATGACAGATATGTGTGTATTATATGTGCATTATTTCAAGTATAAGTCCTTTTCTAACAATTCTACTGTTCGCTGAGCATCACTCCTAATTCTTTATGGAGATGCGAGAAATATTCTCATTCGCCTCCTTGTCACTTTTGTGTGATACAAGATGGCTTTCCTAAATCTGTCCACTTTGTTAAAGCATGTAATGCCACTGGTAGGCAATGCAACCATCCTTTCTTTAGGGTCTTTTTAATTACTCTATACTCTTTAAGCAAGCAATTGCGTCTTCTTATAGACCTTATTCGCCCGCTGATGACCTGTCCATGAAAACCTGTGCCTTTTCTTAAGCAACAATCTTATGTATTCACAGACATTTTATTTAACACAACATAAGGGCCATTCTTCAATCTTAATAATTCCCATATTGTCCATCTAGGGAACACTTTTGTGCTACGATTTTTGGCTATGGTGACTTAATCCACCCCAAAAAAGGGACATACGCTTATGATCATATGTTTGAGTCTATATACAAATACTAAAAGGGATCATTAGGTCTCAGTATAACTCTTTAATTGTGCGTAACGTGTGCCCAGTAATAATTTCTTAATTATGAAACACTTTACTGTACAAAATGCAACTTATTCTATTATATGCAAAACCAAACCAATCCTTCGCACTTGTTGCGGTAAGGTTCTCTCTAATAATGCGCACAGAGTAGTGTAGCTATTCCAACCCAACCCTTAATAAGGCTACATGCATCACTGGTTTACCAGTACTGTCTTGTCACCACAATTCCTTAGAGGGGTTTAAAGAACATCCTCTCCGCGTCCACAAGTCTTTCTTACCTTGAGGCGCTTCACCTTAAGTCCTTACTCATTAAAATCTAAACATTTATCAAAATAATTCCACATACTCATCATCATCATACTTTCATCCACTTTTAAACATTTCAACTAACATACATACTTCTATACATACAACATATTCAGTTTTCTTCTCTATTTTTTTTAAATTTCCACGTGAACTAAAATCTACCCTTTTCTAGTACAAGCTGCGTACTTTAGCTACTATAATGGCTGCTGGGAGTTGTAGTGCTGCTATAAGTTTGTCCAATAAGACTACATGCCGCACCGGAGAACCACCCTTCTAGAGGTAGCCCCCTCCCTTTTTCCAACGTGCTAACCTTGTGTGCATTGTTGACGTCGCAAAGGGGGAGTCACTGTACACCGTTACTTCCTGGTCCGCATAATTCTCGAGAGCGACAATCGGCGCCACTAATTCTGCAGCCTGTGCCAAAAGGTGAGACTGTAGTCGTACACTTGATGCTACTTCAAACTCTCCATTGGCCGTGTGCTGTACCAGAGCAGATCCCC
The DNA here is from genome assembly GCF_040938575.1 of Ambystoma mexicanum. NCBI lineage: Eukaryota > Metazoa > Chordata > Amphibia > Caudata > Ambystomatidae > Ambystoma > Ambystoma mexicanum. The sequence goes on along the minus strand of NC_090934.1, from coordinate 974,262,973 downwards.
TATATCCTTGCTCAAATACCAATGCATTTCTCTTCATTCTCAGGAACTTTATCATAGAATTTCTCATCGTCTAGCTCAATCATTTGCGTGTTCACCCTCTGCTGGTGATTTCAATACAAACATAGCAGGGTTCATTACTCTACACCCGATCCTTTTAATCGCTAGATTCAATATGAACACCCCATAAGCAGAAGCCTTCTGAGATGTCAACGTGCCTTTAGGCTCTTCCTACGTGGCTAATAGAACATATTCAATAACTAACATCATAGAACATCCCATTACTATACTGACATCCCTCTCAATGGCGAAGGCGACAGTCATCATAGATTGTTCATGCCAAATATGACCCCATACTACTGGATTTAAAATCCTTAAAAAATATACAAAGGACAATGTATACCTTTTACAATAAAACTTTTTAATTTTACCAATACTCCTCATATGGCCATCCCTATTATACATGCATAATACATTCATTCTCATTTAAACAATACATTCTTAATAAAAACAAAATCTGTGCCTTCATCTAATGAAAAATAGAAATTGTCATACTTTATTTTGTCATTTAATCTTACCCCAATATATGAACCTATGTCTGTCTTAAATACAACAAAAATGACCCATACATGTCTCGCTCCTATAAAAAAATATTCCTTTCTCCTATACATGGGCATGTTAAACCCATGTTTTTTCAAAAACAAAAGAGCTTTATGAGGGGATTGGGTCCTTCCATATCTATGACAGTAATCACCACAGCTGTGCTGCTTTGGAAAATTTTCGGCTCCTGCGTCGATGACGTCGATACACTGTCCTTGAGGGCCTCCGTCGAGCTGACGTCACCGGATGTTATAAGTAGGACGCACGACGCCCATAGCCTCAGTTCTGGTTTTTCTGCGAACGTGTTCGCTTCAGAGATCTCGCCGCGTCTCGGTTCTACTGAATCCTGTTCTTTCGGTTCTTCGAACCTGTTCATTTGTGTATTGAAAATGATGTCTTAGGCTTCTTCCACCCCACGGTCGGGTTTTAAGAAGTGTCGGTGTGCGGGTCCAAGATGTCATTGACGGACACGCACCACGCTTGCCTCTGGTGCCTCGGGCAGTACCACGATACGGATGACTGTGTCGACTGCCAGTCGCTTACATCGAAGGCCTTGTGGGAGCGTAAGAAGAAGCTGTCGGTGGGTAAGGTGGCCAAGCCCCGGAAGTCGCGATCCACTGGACTTTAGACGGATGATTCAAGGGACGACTCTCTGCATCGTCGTCATGAGTAAGGGGGGTCTCGTTCCAGGAGTTGGTCTCGCCATTCCTCTGCCTCTTCGAGGCACTCACGGAAGCGCCGCCGCAGGTCGCCTTCCCAGTCCTCATCCGAGGACTCCGCCGGTCGGCAGTTTGCTTGTCCCAACAAGCATTCCACTCCTGAGGAATGGGATTCCTTCCGAAAGGAGATGGTGATTTTTTAATCGAAGGGCTCCAGTCCGTCCGCGCTGTCTAAGGACGCCGGACATGACCGTGCTAGAGACACCACTCATCCGCCTTCGGGCTCGAGCGGTTGTCGCGACCACCGGGTGCCTTCGAGGTCCCGGTCGGACAAGGTTGGTCGCTCTAGAAATGCCTGTTCCAGGTCCCGGTCCTCGATGCCCTCGAGACCGCGTGAGCCTGTGAAGTCTTCAAGAAAGACATCGATGCATGAGGCACCGAGGTCGTCGAGGACTCTCTTGAGGCTCTGCCTCCGAGGAAGTCGTCGACACCATCGGCGCCCAAGCCGTCGAAGGACACACTCAGGGCTCCGCCCTCGAGGCCTGTATCGACGCCGTTGAAGTTGTCAACGCCTCGCTTGACGTTGATGCCGATTCCGTCGACGCCTTTCGAAGCTGCTTTGTCGGAGGTACCCCGTGGCACGGTGGAACCCCCCAGAAGGGCTCTGGCCAAGGCTAAGCATGTCTTTGTCCCTTTTTCTGTGCCCTCCTTCCGCCCTCTGGATTTAATTTCTGAGGGGGATGAGGGACCTGAGGAAGGTTTGGTGCCTGAGGAGGTGCCTGACGAGATTTTGTCTGGTCACAGCCAGATTGAAGAACTGTGTCAGTCACTGCACGACACCTCTCCGGAGGTGGAGTTCTGTCAGCCTGAGCCTGGCACCCATGCTGAGTCCTCGTACCAGTGCCTTATGTCGAGGGTCACGGAATACTTGGGGTGGTCTGCGCCACCTGTGGATTTTCTGCAGGATGACTGACAGACATCCTTGACCAAGGTCCTCCAACTGACCCGGTACTGCCATTCCATATGGCTTTGCAAAGAAGGGGTTTGCAGCTTGGACTGCTCTGGGCAGTCTCCCGGCAGTGAGCAAGTCTTTGCCGCGAAAATACCACCCAGCCAGTAGTGACCCTTGCTACTTGACCACACACCCCACTCCGGAGAGTTTGGTGATGCAGGCGGCCACGGCCCCAGCAAAGCAGGCGTTGTACCCTACCATCCCTCCTGATGGGGACAACAAGCGTTTTGATGGCTGGGCGAAGAAAGTGTTTTCTTCAGGAGGTATGGCTCTGTGGAACTGTATTTCCTTGGCGGCTGAACATATTCCCGAAGGGGAGGAACGAGATGTCTTCTTGCTATTGTACAGGATGGCAAGGATGCCATGTGTGAGACCGTACAGTCGGGTTTGAACATGGCAGATTGTGTCAGCCAGTCCATGGCGGCGAGCACGTAATACGCAGGTTTGCGTGGTTGCAGAAGTCAGGGTTTGCTTCTGATGTGCTGGCCCAGCTCCTCAACATGCCCTTTGATGGTGAACATCTTTTTGGTAGCAAGGCTGGCGAGAGCCTTGAGAGGTTGCAGACCTCAAAAGCTGCAGCGAAGTCGTTGAGCGCTGCAGTTCGCCAACCTCTGCCTTTTTGTCCTAGGGGACAGCAATGGAGGGGAGGTTACTTTCGTTATTACTCATCCTTTAGTAAATCGAGAGGAGCTGCAAGTCAAAGGGGCCACCATAGGAGTGCCAGAGGTGGAAAACAGGGTACCCGAGGTGCCAAGGCCGCTCGGGCTGTTGCCTCTTTGCCCTCAGTCACTGCCGCAGCCGCTTCAGCTCAGTCATGAGGCCAAGTCCCATGGTTCGCCGGTTGGGGGAAGACTGGCGCAGCATCTCGTAGAGTGGCATGCCATTACTTCAGATGTGTGGGTTCTGGAGATTATAGCCCACGGCTACTGTCTTCCTTTCCGGCAGAGGCCTCACGACATTCCACCAGGGAATATATCTTTGAAGAGTCCGGATCCGCTCCTTGTGCAGGAAATTTAATCCCTGCTGGAGAAAGGTGCCATAGAACTGGTGCCTGTAGTGAAGAGGAACAAGGGATGGTATTCCCCTTATTTTTTGATTTCGAAGAAAGACAGGGGATTGAGACCCATCATGGCGGTTTGAACAAGCTCTTTAGGAAAAACAAATTCAAGATGGTTACTCTTTCTCAAGTCCTCCAGGCCCTTCAACTTCAGGACTGGTTGGTGTCTCTTGACCTCAAGGACGCTTATTTTCATGTGCCGATCCATTCAAAGCACAAGAAGTACCTCGGGTTCGCGGTTGGCGACTCCCACTTTCAGTTTCAGGTCCTGCCTTTCGGATTGACCTCCGCCCCAGGGTATTCACCAAGCTCATGGTGGTGGTGGCAGCGTATCTCAGGAAAGGGGGGATTCATGTCTACCCCTACCTGGACGATTGGTTGATCAGGGCGTGCTCTCCTGAGCAAGTCCTGGATCATCTGTCTGTCACCTGCCACTCCCTTCACAGGCTGGGCTTCTCCCGCAGCTTAAAGAAGTCACGTTTGACGCCAACCCAGCGGCTCCAGTACATCGGAGCAGTGCTCGACACTTCCCTGGGGCAGCGTTTTCCTCCCCAGGTGAGGGCTCATCACATTCAGCAGATGGTGCACAAGTTTCAGCACGCCCAGAGTCTCCCGGCGTTCGAGTTCTTGAGGTTGCTCGGCCTCATGGCATCCTGCATTCTTCTGGTGCCGGAGGCCAGGTTGCGGATGAGATCTCTGCAGTGGGCCCTCAAGATGCATTGGTCGCAGTACACCGGCAGGATGTTGGACCCCGGTCAGGTGCTGCCCTCGGTCACCCAGGACCTTCTGTGGTGGGCCGTCGAAGGGGGCTCCGTTTTGACTACCTTGGCCGGAGGTGATGATCGTGACGGACGCATCCCTCACGGGATGGGGAGCTCATGCCAACGAGTTAACAGTCAGCGGTCGTTGGTCTCCGTCGGAGTCGAGACTCCAAATCAATCTGTTGGAGCTGAGGGCCGTTAGGCTTGCCCTGAAGGCTTTTCTGCCGACTGTTTGAGGAAGGAATGTCCTGATTCTGACGGGCAACACAGTGGCCATGCACTACCTCAACAAAAAGGGGGTGGGCAGGGTCACTTCCTCTGTGCAGGGAGGTGATGCAGCTCTGGGTCTGGGCCATCCAGCAGGAAGTTTCGATCTCGGCAGTGCATCTGGCTGGAGACAAAAACAAGACGGTGGACGCTCTGAGCAGGCAGAGAGCAATCTCTCATGAGTGGGAGCTGGCTCAGGAGATTCTCCTGGAGATCTTTGTCCTTTGGGGGACGCCTCAGGTGGATCTCTTCGCCTCCAGTGTCAACTGGAAGTGCGAAAGGTTCTGCTCGTGGGAATTTCCTCCAAAAGGATCCTTAGGAGACGCGTTCATGGTGGAGTGGTCCTTCCCACTGCTGTACGCGTTTCCTCCAGTCCCCGTCATCCCGCAAGTGCTGTGGAGGTTCAGTTCCCGGATGATCCTCATTACTCCGGCGTGGGCGCGGAGGACGTGGTACCCGGACCGTCTCGACTTGTCCATCTGCCCTCCACGTCGTCTTCCCTACCGAGACGACCTGCTCTCACGAGAATGGGGTCAGGTTCTCCATCCAGAGGTCAGATCCCTTAACCTTCACGCTTGGCTTCTGAAAGGTTGAGGTATAAGGATTGGGACCTCCCTGAAGACATGATGGAGGTGTTGTTTTCGGCCGGCGGACGGCAACAAAGTCCCATTACCGTTGCCATTGGAGAAAGTTCTGTGACTGGTGCAAGGTTAAGAATGTGGATCCTTTTTCATGTGACATTCCTGTAGTTCTGTCTTTTCTACTTTCATTGGCCCACAGGGGCCTGCAAGTGGGTACTGTTAAAGGTTACCTGGTGGCACGGTCTATATTTAAGCGCTCGTCTGAGGAGTGTTCTTATTTCAAAATTACTTTAATTTCTCAGTTTCTCAAATTACTCATTATGTGTTTACGCCGACACCCTTCCAGGTGCCTGGTTTGGATTTGAACCTTGTTCTGAAATTCCTTATGGGTGCTCCGTTTGAGCCTTTACATTCTTGTCCTTTGAGGCTGTTGACCCTTAAGACTGTGTTTCTAGTTACGGTCACTTCTGCTCGCAGAGTGAGAGTGAGTGAGTTGCAGGCACTTTCAGTTAAGCCACCCTGTGGTGTCGGAATTCATTTGAGCCAGAAGGTTATTCTTCCGGCATTTTATCCTCCTCCACATCCTGGTAAGGAAGAGGAGAGGCTCCATAGGATGGATCCTAGGAGAGCTTTAAGTTTCTACGTTTCTCGCATGTCCCGGGTCAGAGTGGACGATCAGCTCTTTATTGGTTACGCTGGAAGGCGTTTGGGACAAGCTGTGACTAAGCAGACTTTGTCAAGATGAATTAGCTTGGCAATTTCTGAATGTTACCGCTTGGCGGGTAAGGACCCTCTGGTAGGCTTACGGGCCCATTCTACTAGGGGTATGGCTGCCTCTACCGCCCTGCAGAGGGGTGATCCTATTCGTAACATCTGTGATGCAGCCACTTGGGCTTCGGTCCATACTTTTGTACGTCACTACTCCCTCGATTCTATCCATGGGCAGGATTTGGCCTTTGGCAAGGCGGTCTTTTACTCTGCAATTTGATTGGGCATTCTAAATTTCTATATTCTAAATTCTTTTCCCTCCTTCATACGTTGGTACTGCTTTGGGAGTCTGTCATAGATCTGGAATACGTCGGAGGACCCAATCCCCTCGAAGAACAATTTACTCTCTTACCTGGTAACGTTCTTTTGATGGGATAGTCCGACAACGTATTCCATATCGCTCCCTCCCTACCTGCCCCGCTTCAGAATTTCTTATGCGATTGCAGCTTACGTTTCCGCAAGGCTTTCGGTGGTCATACTGGCAGTGGTTTGGTGCCACACGTTCTGGGGAAAAAACTACAACTGAGTCTACGGGCGTCGTGCGTCCTACTTATAACATCCTTTGACGTCGGCTCGACGGAGGCCCTCGAGGACAGGGTATCGACGTCCTTCACGCAGGACGCAGATGCCGAAAATGTTCCGAAGCAGCACAGCTGTGCTGATTACTGTCATAGATATGGAATACGTCGTCGGACCATCCCATCGAAAGAACGTTAGCAGGTAAGAGTAACTTGTTCTTCTTTCACATTACCATCAACTCTTTGTTCCCTCCTGAGGCTTTTATGCATTACAAATATCACTAGCCGGTCTGAAAGCACAGTGAGTAGAGCGCTCGTTTTGAGGTCTGTGCAGAGCCTGCTGACGCAGGTTTGAATTCCAGCAGGGCCAAATTCAGCCTTTCATCCTTCCGAGGTCGATAAATGAGCACCACAGACCATGGGTAATAATAAGCAGTGCTCAGATACCTGTGGGTTCATAGCGCTATATAAATGCTAAATTATTATTATTCAAATCACCAAGGTAAAGTTGTCTTATCGTGAACATATTCTTATCCCGCACCTAAATATAGGATTCCCTTTATCAACAATAACTCCCCGTACTCTTGCGAGTCGTTAATTTCCCCGTGTTTGTACTCTTTCATGTCTACATAAGTGACTACTACGTCTGAAAGTTTAGCTGCACTCTTGGCGCTTGTCTGCTGCACCTTCTGATTCTGAGCAGACCCATCTTCATTCTACTGCTAATATGCTGGTGGATTTTTCAGTCCCCCTTTTTAAAAGCTAGTTATTCTGCATGAATCCTTGCCCTCTTCATATAACAAGGAAGTGTTCTGTCATACCAGATGTCTACCCTACAGGCATAGGTCTTTTCATTTACCTTTTCTTCATACCTCGAATGCTCCATACGTTTCCCTAATCATTCTGGAAGTTCCAACCTCAAAAGTTTCCTTTTTCCCATGGTATAAATCCAATTTTCACCTCGGTCAACTGCCTCCGTTTATTCGCCCGTGGTATGTTTGCTGATTGCTATGGACCCTGACCTCTTCTCCTTTCTTTAACAAAAACTGCGGAAATCTAAAAAGCTCACTTTCATCACCCATCATTAACCTGCTTATGGCAGGGACAATGGTCTTGTATTGCCTTCTACTTAGCAGTGGCCTTAACCTGCTCACATACAATGGCCAGTCCCCCCTCTAACCATGGGACTGCTATTTTAAGGTTGAATTAGCCGCGTACTCTTGAGTCGATTATTTTTTTCTTTCCCTTGCGGGACTTCATTAATTTTTGTATCATGATAGACTTTTATCGATTGCGTCCCCAATGCTTTTCGAGTTCGCCTCATGCACCAAATTTGCTCTGGACGGACCGATTATCACTCATGTATTGGGAAGAGCTCTTCTAATCCTTGCCTTGTCACTACTGGATTTAAGATTCAGTACTTCCCTTTCCATACGATCAATGCTGTGCTCTCATGTCCTCAGTGCTCCATTGAGTCTGTGCAAACTCTGACCAACCATTCATTCGCTCTGGATAAGCACTAACCCATCAGTTTTGTCTTTTTCCTTCTTACCATCGCTTTTATATCCCATCCTATATCTAGAGATATTCTCAGCTATTGCTCCTTTTCTTGTTGCGTCTCTCCTTGTCTCTTGGGACCTTAGAGATTACATCTTTCTCCAGTCCGTCGTCGCTGCTTTGTGCAGGTACGTCATATACTGGATTGTTATATCCTGTTGCTTCCTTGAGGTCCCTTAGTGGGTATAGCCCGTCATTCTTCTTACTATCGCCGTCTGCTTCATAACGTGGAAGGCTCCTCACCCCCTCTGTGCATACATTAAATATTTGATAACTAGGAGGCGACTCCTCTTTCTCCTCCTGATATATATTTTTTAAGAGCACTAACTTGCTAGTCTCTTGTCTAACTTTTTTCTTGTATATGCAGCATGCAAAAATGTCATCATGCACTGCAGAACTGCCTTCATTGGCGATCCCTCTTACGGATATGACGTGCACTTTTCGTCTTCGGTTCCTTTACCCCATTACTCATTGTGTTATCTAAGCGTAGGTGTGTGTTTACAGCAATGTATAAACCCTCTGTCACATTTTTTACATTAATCTGCTAAAAACCATCATCAATACAAATTCATTTTAAATACACGATTAGTTCCTTGAACTCTCGCGTTTCTCTTCTTTATATTTAACAACCTCATCTACTATTTCGTCATCATTATACAATCACATAAAACAAGCAAACATACTTGGGCGGCCACATGCATCTTCGTCTTCTCTCATAAGACTCATTCCTCGCCTAAAAATACCCCTACAGAGTTTGAACAGCCCCCCTTAGATTCGTCTTTAATCTAACCCGTCTCCTACGTCATCCGATACAGGATTTTAGGTGCTGTTCCTTCTGTTACATTCTTTAAAATGCAGGCACTGGGCATACTCTTTATCGTGGCTCCTCCTCATGATATTTCTTAATTGGTTGGCCTCCCCTCAAGTCCATTTTTACTCATTTTTAATGATCATTGTTTCTCAAGTTACGTCATCCCTACCTCCCTCCGTTACTTATTTTTCCCTTATTGTTCTCTTACCCACTGCCCATTCATTCTTTTGCCACCTCGCTCAATTATTTACTCACCATTCGTGTTTTTTCAACGTCGGATTCTCAGGATCGCCCGCCTCTTCAGTAGCCTCTTCCAACCTTCCATTCGTTCAGCTTCCTGTAGAAGCCAGGAGGGGTTTTCGTGGAAACTGGAGAACCCGTCGTACCCTGCCTTGTACAAGTCTTACTTTACTCTAAAACCGCTATCAACCTGGAGCTTCACATCCCTTCAGCCGAATGGTAGAGGTCATGTGATATTGCCGGGACCCCAAAGCTTACTTCTCTCGTGGTTATATCTAACCATCCAATCTCTGCTACCACGTGAAGGGGGGGTTCTCCCAGCCCTTTAAGATGGGTTAGCTATACCTTAGAGATGGACGGTGGATGCAGGGTTTACTCAAACATCAATAATAGAGACAACTCAGATAATTAACAAAAGATACTGTTTTAATATCAATTATCTAAAACAGGGAGTACAATGGACATCAACAGACATCCCTCATCATGATCTCTCTCAAGACTTCTCAAAGCATTTCATAAAAAATACATTCTAATGGTAAAAAATCATCATAGGTGACGTTTAACCTACGTATCACTAACGTCATCCTACGTGGCAAACTACAAAAACCTAATGGCGAGTTTGATAGGTTCTACAAGGATCATCTAGGTATACGAACCATACTCGTTTAGGGCAGTGAAACAATGTGGTTTGCTTCTTTGCATCAGGTGGGGCAACTAAGCCCTTGCCCAAAATATGTTACTATAAACGTCAGTAAATACACGACATCTAATTGGCTACACAACTACTATCTTCTGTCTTCTATCATGGGTTACTTTCTAACCTCCGTCGGTACCTTCCCAACCTACGTTAGCAGCACGCAGGCAGAGAGTCCAGGTGCAAATAAGTAGGTCTTAACCATAGCTTCCCACCAATTAGCATATCCTTCCATCATCACCTCAGTTGTCCACTGTGAATTACTCGGCCTTGAACATGTTCCTTGCTCTGTGGAATTCAGGGGAGTGAAGGCACGCTCTGCCTTCGTGCGTGGGTGTGACCATTATGCTCATCCAACTTCTTCTCCCAATTCGACTAAAGACCACGAATTTGAGCTTTCAGTGTATTAAAATACTATTCTTTAACAGACCTCGAACGTCTTCTTGTTTTTGTCCATTCCTTCTGAACAGGAGCTTCATTCTTTCACACGATTTGTATCCAATGCCAGCTCACCCCAGTCTGATATGGAATTGGCTTCTTAGCTCATCCAATCTTGCCTTTCTGAGTTTCACCTGAAATTCACTTGTTTTCTAACTGCGCCAAAATAAAAAAAAGCAGCCTTCTTTCTTTTGCTTAGCTCGGCTATTGTACGTAGTGGGAACATCCATTCACTATAAAGCTAGCCTTTAAGAATACTTCATCTGCTTGCGTTTCTTTGCATGTGTAAACGGGTGAAATAAGATATCTTCATTATTTCTGTAGCATACGTTTCTTCATCTTGATGCCAAGATGTCATGTATCTCAATACTTTCTTGATGCCTTATAGAATTGTCTGCATTCTCTCTTTCCTGCATCTCTTCTCTATACATCAGCTTTGCTCTGTATGGCGGTGACGTCGTCATTCTTCTTCATCATTCGTTTGCTCTGTTTATTCAGGGATTTTATTCAGATTGTTTATTCAGGGATTTTATTCAGATGACCGCGTATTGTCTTGTATGCAAATATGGCTTCCTCAATGGGAACCTTGCTTCCCAGATTCTCCTGGGTATCAGTATCACTAGTACCGCACGTGTTTCACACTCTGGCATCCAACATACAGGTGCTGTGGGTGAGATGGTTGAGGTGGGGGTACTTAGCTCCTTCTCTGTACTACTTTGAGAATTCATTCACGGTTTGATATTGAAAGTTCAGAGTAACTAGGGCAGTGGGTGCTTCCAGCACAGCCTAGTGTTTACATGCCACCTTACGCAGATCTGTCCTCACTGCACTCCCTCACTGCCTGGTGTAGTCACTCTGTAAGTCCCAGATGACCATGACTCAGCACAATTCGAAAATCCACGTAGTTCAACGCTGCTTTGGACACTCGTTTTCTGTGACGGTCGTAACACTGCAGTAATAGCCCAGTCTGAGGTACGTACTGCGACTGCACCCACTGTATAGATCTGTGTTTCATTTGGAGGCCAAACATGTAATCTTCTGAATGTCCAACTCACTCCCATGTTCAATTGGCGAGTATCATTTAGTTTGGTAACAGAAACGTGTTAATTACAGTGCTAAAAAACAGCAAAATAGGGTTATCAAGTATTGTTGAAGAGCATGCTATTGTGTTCATAATATTAATATTGATTGATTGTATTACACTTTTGGATGATTAGGCCTTTCATGACGGCAAGATAAAATATACTCAAAAGGTCCAATCAATACAATTTTTCTAACTACAATAGTGCAGATTAAAATACAAAGTACATTTGAAAATAATAAAATACCTCAGGACTTAGCAAAAGATCACAGCCATAACTGACATTTTGATTACAAAAAAAGTAGACAATCGTAGACTTTGGGTAGAACAAAGGAAATAAAGAAACATTCGTAACTTCCTTGCTCGCAGCCCCGGAGGTCCACGTAGCCTGTACACCCATGGCTCAGAGACTGCCCATCTCAATTTGTCTGTCGCCAGGCCATGTAGATATAACCAGCAGTTGATTTGGTGATATATCAATCACTCAGACGAAAGGACAGTGCAGCACTTGCATTGTCGATGAAGCCTTCAGTCCTGAGAAGAGGAGTAATGCATCAGGACCTCAGTGAATCATAGGCCGAGCATGTGAGAATGAAATCAGGTATGTTTTTGTCCTCCACCTCACAGATTTCACATTTTGGACTCAATCAGCAGTTCCATTCTTTCATATTAGTTGCTAGTGGGTAAAGTATCAGCTCTTGCAAGAGCGAAGAGACGGTTGCCAGTCAAAGGATCGAATCTAAAGGGTCGACAGGTCAAAGGATTGAATTTTTTTTTTTTCTCATATATTTTTTTTGGGAGGGGGTCCCCCCCCAACCACCTTTTTCTGCTAAAAACCACTTTTTTCCCTAAGCGAAAACCTAAAAAAATATATATCATTAAAAAAAAAAATTGATCCTTTGACCTGTCGACCCTTTGGTGTCGATCTTTGACCTGTCGACCCTTTAGATTCGATCCTTTGACTAGACACCCAAAGAGACACCTAATTTGTAGGGGTGTACTGTAATTTGGCTTTGAGTAAGTATTCAGATGAATTCCGGATGAAAATTATATGTTCGGCTTCGGCTGATTACTTATCACTCGAAGCAGAATAGATTCCCTTGCAAAATACATTAAGTACTGCTTTGACTAAAGATCATTAAACAAATGCTGCTGTCACTTTTTTGGTTGAGTGCAGGCAGAGTAGAGGTGTGAAAGTGCGAACAAAGTCCCTGTCCTTCATATGCTGGGCAGACTTTAATCTGGTGGTTTGATGGAGAGGGTTAAGATGAATCAAAACTCTCAATATTTTGAATGTGCAATGAGATGTCTCTGGTCTCCCTGTATTTTGCAGTTAAAAAGCATTAAGCTGGAACAATAGTTTACAAAGTCAATATTGGAAAATGGTATTTTCGTTAGGGGCTTAATGATTTCCTGGGGACCTGTATGCGTAACCTGAAAATTACAGGTTCCAATTCCCGGTTTTAGTTCCCAATCCAAGTTTTATATAATTATGTGGATTAATAAAACTGCTACAGGAAGTTCCAACCCCTAAGTAAAATAGCTCAGGGGGTAGTGTGCCTGCAGCAAAGAACTGAATTCAGCCTACAGGCCAAGGTTATAAAGCAAGAAAAATGGCTCAGTGGGAAGTGTGCCTCGGGCAGAGAATTGCTTATAATATCGAAACATAGGTTACAATTCCTGCCCTCCAACCTTCTCATGTTGCCAAAATGAGTTCCTTCAAATTGGGTAAAAGTTACAGATGTTACTAAAGAATGCGGCTAAACAATAGATTTGAGTTTTACAAAAAAATATTTTTAATCAAAATGCCCCAGTTTGTGGCAGCAGAAATATCCCTCCCATCATTAGAGAGTTAAAAAATAATGGCTATTTGTGCAATAAAACTGAGGAGATAAAAGTTTGCAATTTAGAAACATTGGCCCAAACGGATGTACAAGTGAAGCAAATAAGTAAAATAAACCTGCACATGCTAATTAAAGAACTGAAAATCAACGCTGTCAACTTCCCTTTTGGGTCAGCCGAGAACCATCGAGGACTCCGCATTCACTATTGTAGAAGAGGAGCCAAAAGCCTCTACCGGAAGTCCTACCCCTGAATTGCCTATCTGTTGTGAACCGGAAATGGCGATAAAGGCGACATGATGCCTATAACGTTAGCAGCCTTTGAAGCAAAGTATCCATTAAGAAAGCCCTTCTTTATGTATCCACGAAAATCTGACAGCCTCTTGGGGAAAGATCCCTGAAGAGCATGTGAAGACGGATGAAAGAAGAGACTGGTAACGTCACATGAAGAAAGTGACACACCTCAGAAGAGATAAGAGAGTAGGTGAATAGACCATATATAATCTGATGATGAAGAATCGAGTACACTTTCATATGCGGAATGAAGATCACATGTGAAGAGCACAGAAGAAAATGAAAACAATTTTATGATTGTACAGATGCAGTAACGCGAGTAGGCGAAGTAATCCTAAGGCTGGCTATACGTAGTGAATAGTGCAGGCGGTGCCGCCAAGTTATATATATGTATAGGAATCTGGAAGTTCCACAACGTATTTGAGCAAACTGGACCTCGTGAATAGAAGGGCTGAAAAGTGTGGCGCAGCAGAATAAGCCCAGCTAAAGATGGAAGAAGAATCAAGGAGGTCTGCCTGGCACAGTGTCAAGGGTTGAGGCAGCCAAGGAACAAGTTAATTTTCACGGAAAGATACAATGATCGAGAGGCGAGAGCCGAGCTCCTGTTAAGGAGCGGCGGAAGGACAATGGATGCCAAGTTTTATTCATTTAATACCATTAAATACAACGAAGGAGCTCAAAACGTGGTCTCCAGTCACATGGTCAGATGAAAATAGACTTTGGGCAAGCTACACCGAGACCAGAAGAAAATGCCATGCTCACACTCCCTTTTATTCCCAGGAGGAGTAATATTTGCAAGGCCAAGTTGAAAAGACTATTCTCATGGCAGACAGCTTGAGTGATTATGGATGATGGGCTAATTGGGTGGGGAGGCATGGCAAGACCGACCCACCAGCTCCTGCGGGACCAGCTTGCATGCTGCTAACGAGTGGAATATTACAGAAGGGTACAAGCCTGCCAACCAATTATAAAGGGCCACGTACCAAAGAGCCCTATAGTTTAGAAACCCAATGAGACGTTGTGTATTTGATGACGCTCACAATGACTTGCACTAGGGGTGGGCAGAGTTGTCCACGTGGCAGAGACCCAATCGCAACACCAACCCCCATAGAAAGTATATCTAGATGTTTCCTGTTACCCAATCACAGTACCACTTAAGTTTCTTAGTTTTCCGCATAGTATGACGTCAATGATGACGTGTTTTTAGTATATAAGTGTGTTTTTTATGAAATAAGTTGAGATCTTACTGCCAGACGTTCGATGATGTCCGTTGTACTCCCTGTTTTACATAATTGTTATTAAAACAGACAAAGTTTTTTTACAACTTCCTTAGTCGGTTTGATTATTGATGTTTGAGTATTTCTGCATCCTCATCCACCCAGTAGTGTTACCTCATCTTAAAGGGCCTTTGGGTTCACTATACATTTTTGCCTTGCGGTTTACCATGCCCCAAAATACCAAGAAAAAAACCGTTCTATTAATGAAGACATTTTTTAAATTTCTCATCTCTCCATACTACAGGTAGAAAGCGGTATTCAGTGATTGTAATGGGAAAAAAACGAAAAATGCAATATTAATGAACAATATTGAAAAATAAATGTATGGGGGTAAAGAGTTAAAAGGTGTTGAGGGTGGTTCGGGGTGAAGCATGGAGAAACGGGGGGCTTCCCTCCCATTTTTAAAAAAAGCTGATATTTCTTTTTCCACTAATATTTCATTCGCAATTTTTTCATTCGTTCTAATCCCATGTAACCTTAGAAAGCATGGCTTTGGCATTGCAAAGGTTTGTATTCAGTAGCACATCAGGGTGCTAATTGATGTAATCACTCCTTTTGTGTTTTGCCTTCTGGAGCCAGAGGGCTAAAGATGGGCAGGCCCAAAAGAAACATATGAAAATATGAGCAGACACGTCCCAGTCTCCCCTTGTAGTGAGCGCATACTATACGATTGGGCTAGTCTTGGTTGCTTGGTCCCTGCCATACAAGCAACATCTATTAATGCACAAAAATACAAACTGAGCTGTTCATTTTCTGATAATGTATTGCTTTCATGGTCTACACAAACATCCTGCGTAGACAACAAAGAAGGAAAATGCAATAAAGAATGGATGTATATATTTTAAAGTGTCCTTTTAATTTACCAAGGGTTGTTTTCTAAGTAACTTTATTTATTACAAAGGCAACTATTCAGCTCCGGCCGAATACTTGACCAACAATTCGGTATTTGGCCAAATACTTAAATCTACTATTCGGTACACCACATCTAATTGAGGATTGGCAAGAATGGACAGGTATGGATGGTTATCTCCACCAGATGAAAATATGGCAACCCACCCTAGGTGCGCCAAATATGCCAACTCCTTTTCATTGGCCCTCCTTTGTTCTGGCCTTTTGTACACCTTTGAGTTTTGACAACAGGGACCTACAAGAACCTCTGGGAACAAAGGTTCCAAAATGCTTTCTAGACCCAACTCTGCAAGGTCTTTTAGCAACTGTTTTCCATAGGGAAAGATGAAATGTAATGTAAAATGTTCGTGCCAAGTCCACCAACTTTCTAGAGTGTGATGCCACTCTTTTAACAGCATACCGTGCCAGTGAATCCAATACACTTCTCTGTTTGTGGAAACTAAAATCCACATTGAGCGCTGCATTGTCGAAGCCTTTCGCTAGATATAGAAGTTGTTTTCAGAATTGGCATTAAACCAAGCCAACACGGGTAACATTTTAGCTCAGACCCCAAAGCTCGGTACTGTATACAACAGTGCCGCTAAACTACCCTCGAAAAACCATTTCAACTTCTGAGGCAAAATTGTCTGTTTGCGTACAGAGCTGATAATAGCTCTCCCCGCTACTTATGTTTTTCTGGTTATTAGCTCCACATGTGCCTTACAGCAGAGGTTTCCTATTATGACTACACCAAGGTAAGTAAAATGATCTGCCACTTGAATGGATTCTCCCTCCAGTATGAAACAACGCTTTTAGATCTTGCTGTAGAGGTTAGTAAAGACCATGACTTGGATTTGTTTAAAATTAGATGGTTTAGGGTGCAATCAGTTGTCAAAGCGTGAAGTTGAGCCCTCAGAGCGTTAGGTGTCAGGACTGAATCATCCCCCTACAGATGCCTCATTACTGGCTTCCTGTCATAATATTAAGAGAAAATGAAATACTTTGCTTTTAATTTCATGCATAAGAAATGGAATCTGCTGGCTGGAATTTTAGATCCACATGTGTAGGAGTTCGAAGAAATAATGGACAGATGGAGGACGATGCCCTCATCCCTTGTGGGAGGATTCACTTAATTACAATGATGTGAACCTAGGTTTGCCAATTCGATAACGCTCAGTTGTGATGAAAGGAGGTGGTGGGCATGAAACAGATCAGTCTTGTTTTTATGCGAGAAGGAATAACCCATATGAGCCGCCTCGTGTGGCCCCTTGGCAACACAATTCTGTTGTCTGAATGCTGGTTTGGACAGCTGGTTATCACCAGTAACAAAGCTATGTGGAACATGTGAGAATTCGGCATAGATGTCAAAGATGTTGGACAATGTAAAAATCTCAAGGAAGGTTTTCCTAATTAATGATAGTAGTGGCAATGTAAATAATCTGATGTTAGATACTTGCCTTCCTCCAGTCATCTGGGTATGAACTACTTTTGGAAGTTTAGTAAAAGAGAATTGTTGTGTAATTTAAGGCAATACAACCACACTGCGTTTTTAATGGTTTTTTACTGTAGGTTCAGCTCAAGATAAGTGACTTACATGTATGATTTAGTCCCTAAAATTAGGGAAACACTTTAAACAAAAAGAAAAGCGGAGGTGGAACATGGATTAAGTCACCATGTGCCGCCTACACTGCTACGTTGATTTGTTTTGCCCAGAGACGACATTGCCATATCACACAGATGTACTCTGCATGCGTTCTGTCTGCTCTAAAGAGGACTATAAGATTTTAAAAATCAGCTTGATTTATTAATTTGTTTTGGTCCAAGAACATACTTATGGGTTACAGTACGAATAACCATGTTTGTAAAATTGAGATTTCTTGTTTTTACGTGCTAAACAAATTTCAAAGCCAACAATGAGAACTACTTTATTACTCCCTAAAAAATCCTTTTACTCGCATAGAAAGTAAAAATGCTCCTACCTCGCAATGTAGAGCCCTGGTGACTAAATTGCCCAAAAGCACAGCTTGAAAGTGTGAGAATGGTCCGAGGGGCACATAATTTGCATACGAACGGATTGGATACTGAACAACGAATCGTCATAAGGAATCTCGATAACTCTGCCCCTTCCTGACCGGCAGATACTGAGGCCCTGGATCTTTTCCTAGTTTGCCCGGGGCATAGTAGTAATGCTTTTGTAAAGCACGCCATAAAGACTTTCCTGAACAGTGGGTTCAATTGCCATCCATCTCAACCAATAATTACACCAGAATGAGGGCCATTTTGTGCTGTGTATGGGAGGGTAGTATGAAAAAAAAACACCCTATGTGCTACAAGTCAGGATCGTCACACTCGTACATCTTAATTCTTTGATGTAACAAGTGATGCTGAGCTCAGGGAATAGGTGATCTGATAATGAATCTCTACCAGTCTCCCCCCACCATCCGACCTCCAAGTATAATATACATGTGTCCATAATACACAAATGCCTCAATCCTCAGAGATATATGTAGCACCATCTCTTGTTGTACCAAGAGAACTGTACAGTCCGTGCCATTCCCGCTCTTCCTCCCCAAATTTGTCTTTCTTAAGTTTTTTTCTTTGTAGTGTATTATACTTGTAGGTGATATTTGAACATGTTGCTTTTTCCCCCCGCCTGCAACAGCTGTTTCATGAACTCATAAGGATACTGTTTTGCCTCCAAAGTCTCCACGAGATACATCCAGTAAATCTGTGTGAGGCACAATCTATCCGTTTACCTTGCAAGTCTCCATTTCATTCAGCAGAGGGCCTCATTTTTGCCCATGCGTTTTCTGTCCACACCGCGTGCTGACGTCCTGTTGTTAAGATAGGCACTTGGGCAGCCCAAGAGCACCTCATATCCGTGAGTGTCAGTGAGGCAGAGTTTAGAGTACTCGTCTAGGAACGGAGCAGCACTGTGAGCTGTGGATTCAACCCTCTCTGCCAATGAATGGTCTTCTATTGTTCTAAATATTATTATTCTAATAATGTTATTGCTGGAATTGTGGTTGATGAAGTGTTATGTCATTGCTTTTTAAAAGAGCAGTTGCCTTTGCAGAATATAGTTCTTTTGCTTTTGGTCTTCTAAGCAACCTATTTCTGCACACAGTCTGCTTTAACAGTCTGGAGACTTTGTAATGGCTCGTTCGTGTGATAAATATGAAGTTTCCTTTGGGCAGGATGCTACGTTTTTAGTTTTGGCTAGAAGGTTTAAGCCAAAACTAATGCATTGGAGTACAGCTAGGGAAGGATGGAATATGAGGAGGGACACATAGATTGTAGATGTTTGGTCATTTACGCACCCATTGACTGACCATGGCAATGCTACTCCCTCTGGCCATTCCCAACCACTTCCCGCCTCTCCCAGTCCAAAACACACCATTCCAGGATCTCTTTGAGCGAACTTTCACGCCTTAGAATCAAACTGTGTACTCTAATGTCATGCCAAGGTTTTTTCAGAGCAGTCTTCTGAGAGCTAATGGTTTCATTGGGGCTGTAAACCACTTGATCTATGAGCAGCATACTGCCCTTCGCCGAACTCCTTTGAAAACGAACATTAGCAAAGGCAACAGTTTTGGCTTGTGTACAGGTACTAGATATTAAGTCTTCTAGCCCGCACATTTATTAAATGATCCTAGAGTTGAATAATCAAAGGACTCATTAAATCAGCCGATATGCAAATTGCGCAGCACGAAAATATTTAAAAGCGATAACAAAAGAATTACCTCCTAGACTAGCTGGGGCAAGGGGAAGGAGTTCAGTAATCTTCGGGGTTAGCTGCTTAACTGAGTCTCCTAATTGGTCTAAGGCTATAACAGAAACCATAAAAAGGCATGTTAACGCCAATCGCCACCAGAGAAATTGGAGGTATCGCACTAAAGAAGGGACACATGCCCCTGGTAGAGCAACTAGAACATGGTGTACCACTGTTAACACCAGGGTGTTGGGGGGGGGGGGGGGCGGAGGAGGGGCGGGATGAGATCTACCTGGGGTGTAATGCAGTAGTAATGCATATTGTGCCGAGGTTTGTCCCCCATAGCTATGGGAGCAAAGAGGCTCTAGCTAACAAATGCATCCATTGGATTCATCACATGAAGGGATGGATTTCAGAGATGATATTGTGTATTGTGATCAGGAACATATCCCTAATAGTGTAGATGATTACATTCAGATTTTTCTGAAAAGTAGGTGGTTGGTGGAAGGGCGCTCGCTATCGAGTTTAGGATCTATCCACCACACGGATCAAGGATCACTTTAAAATCCTAAATCACCACTTCCAATGAATGTGATGAGAGTTACGGGCCTGATGAGAGTTTGCAATCTGAATGACACCTGGCCTACTAGGATCGTTGTCTGTCTTCCCACTGTTTCCCCTCCCTTGCCTCGTTGCGCCTTGAAACACTTGTGTATAGGCGCGTTATAAATGCCATATCATTTCATATATCATATCATGCATATGGGGGGAAAAGCCCAAGATATGATCCCTACAGCATCGGGCCCTGAGGGACCGAAAAAGAAACCAAGGATACCAATGTTAGAGGTGGGGAGGGACTTGACGATGTAGATTGACTGACGCAGGGAAGAAGGATAGATATTGCTGGAAGCCCCTCTAAAATTGGTTTTATGGAACATTGCAGGGATTGGGAAGCATCTCAAGGACAACAGTTGGTGTCTTTTTATTTGTGGATTTAGGCTAATTTGTATTCAAGAAACTTGGCCGTTGGAGAAAGTAGAACAAAAGGATTATCCAGCATATTGTGTCACCCAGAAGGGGGTTAAGGGGGACGCCAAGTGGAGGACTCCTAACTTGGGTGTACATTAACCTGAATTGGGACATTGAAGTCTGCTACACTGGCTGTTCTGACATACAGCATTTAATTATGCACATGGCAAAAGACAGTGCACCCTTTTGTTTAATGTATATAATAGACCTAATGGCACAATCCTGGGTCCTACCGCTACTAAAAAAAACTACTCTCAACCCTGACATCCCCACGAATTACAGACCCATTACCACCGTCCCATTCCTACTAAAAATCTTGGATAGAGTGGCTTATTTACAAATCCAGGACTACCTTGAGGCCAATCACCTACTAGGAACTCGCCAATCTGGCTTTCGACCACAACACGGGACAGAAACGGCCCTTGTTGATCTCAAATGCCAGATAGACGAACTCAAAGACAAAAACAAGGCTGCCATCCTTCTACTCCTTGACCTCTCCGCTGCCTTTGACCTGGTCGACCATAAAATCCTGTGCAACCATTTGTCTCTGGCAGCACACTTCTCCCACTCTGCAGTCACATGGATCCAATCTTTCCTGGACAACAGAACCACGCGGGTCTTCTCCCCCCTAGCAGCGGCTGACCCCATCCCCATCACCTGCGGTGTCCCACAAGGATCCTGTGTCTCACCTACCCTTTACAATATTTTCACCAAGCCCTTATTCGACAAGCTGGACAATCTGGGTGTCACCTATACTAACTACGCAGATGACACCCAGATACTCCTCACCCTATCAGGCAACTACAACAAGGACGCCAAATGGATCAATGAAGTCTTTTCCATCATTCAGGCATGGATGGCCACACATGGCCTATGCCTGAATGATGACAAGACTGAATTGCTTCTTGTCGGCTCACCGAACACTATCAGTAAACTCTGTCCCGGCTACACTAGCTTCACTATTGACGGTAACACCATACCCATTGCCAAGAGCGTAAAAACCCTCGGTTTCTACCTAGACACGAACATCAACCTAGCTAAACAAATCAACATGACCGCCTCAGCCACTGCCTACACCGGTAAACTAATCAGGGCCTGCAGACCACTGATCTCCCCTAGCAACTGTCTCATCCTAGCCAGAGCACTCATTCAATCTAAACTGGATTACTGTAATAGCCTCTATGTAGGTGCCAACAAAACAGTAATCAATAAATTGCAAGTTTTACAAAATAACGCACTCCGTGCCGCCCTCAATATTCCTAGAAGGGAACACATCTCCGCCACCAGAACTGCCTGCAAATGGCTGTCCATCCAACAGAAAATTGACTTGAAAACCATATGCCTTACTTACAAAGCCCTCAATCATCTTGCCCCACCCTACCTCTCGAACAAATTTACACTAAGACAGAACACTAGAACCACCAGATCGTCCAACTCATTACAACTAACAGTTCCCAAATACTCCCTCAAAAGAGCTGGAGGATCCAGCTTCCCAACTTTGGCATCACAACTCTGGAACTCCATCCCACTGGATATTAAATCTACACCTACTTTCCAACCCTTCAGAACTAAGGTCATTTCCTGGTTAACCAACAAATAACTGTCCTACCACATATGTATGCACTCCGAATGTCCAATTTTATGTATATTGTTTGAATACTATTATCTATGCCATATCAATACTGTACTATTGTCTTTTACCTGTAACCTGATGTTCAAAGCGCATATATACCCCCGGGTCAAGAGCGCTATATAAATAAATAAACAAACAAACAAACAAACAATCGCCCCCAAAACACTGGACCTATTGCAGGAATATATGAAATGGGTTCAACATGATCCCAAGAAGGTACACATAATAGTAGATGGCGATTCTAATATTCAGTTCTAGCCTTTAAGAGATGTGGATGAATTATGGGAAGAACAGGATGTGGTTTGAGAAATCCCGGCCCTAGTGGCAGACTATCCTGCTGGACTGCAGAGCCAGGCCATAGATACAGCCCAAATCTTGTGTGAGCTTAATTTGAGGGCATGTAACTGGTGCTTATGCTGGGATCAACTGGCAAAAAACTCTTATTACAGCCATAGTAGCTCATCTAGTATTGACTATATCTTAGTCTCAGCCTGTGATTGGGGCACGGTGGGAAACTTTCAGGTTGTTGACAGTTATGAAAGTGATCACAAGACACTATTGTTTTTGAGAAAATTGGTAGCTTTAGAGGCAGTCCCCAAGATAGTATTAGAACTGCAGCCATATGCTTGTCTTGGCACACTTGCCGCTCTATTAAGTGGGCTAAACTAGAAGCAAATAATAGCATCCCGGGTATTCATCATGCACCATTAGGATGTATCGAATCCTTATGCAGCATAGCACGTAGAGACCAACGTGTGGTTCAGGAATTTGATACACACATAAACTGCATACAGCCTCTAGTGACCTGCTCGAAGCAGGCAGTAAAGAATCACATGCTAAATAAAGCGGAGTGGTATGATGCAGAGTGTAGGGGGCCCGAGAAGAAATTAGTATCTTGCTTAAAATGTAATTCCCCCATGGACAAAGACCTTCTGAGTGCTCTAAGAGCAGATTATAAACAAATTGTTACCTACAAGAAAAAGTATTTTTTGAGTGCTTAACAGGATGATATGCTACATGTAGTAAAGATGGGTGATTCTTTATACTTTTAGAAATTGGTATCCAAGAATGAAGTCTAGGGTAATACAACCATCCAAGGGTACATAGGCCCGGATGCCTGGTACAATCACTTTAAAGACCTGTACGGGGGACCCGTCAGAAAATTCGGATGTAGTGCCAGACGTTTTGATTGACCAGTGGGGATTTCAAGGTGAAGGAGAGTCGAGTTTCATCTTTGCTTTAAATGAGGTCCAAGAGCAATCAGGTCACATAGGAGAGGAAAAGCCCCAGGACCTGACAAGATCCCAATAGACTTAAGCAAATATGTTATTTGGGCTCTGGTATTGTGACGTTTTTTTCAATGCATTGATGAATGTATACCAGGTTCCAGAGTCTAGGCGGAGTGCGAAAATCGTCCCAGTCTACAAAAAACATGGAGGGAGTCTCCTGCAAACTATTGTCCAATATCTTTGTTGGATGCCCCTGGAAAGATATTTGCAAAGGTATTGCTTAGGCACCTACAAGAGTGGGTCGATTCGCAGGAGATTATTAGTCACCTCCAAGCTGGCTTCCAGGCTGGTATGAGTACTCTGGACCATGGTTTCTGATTTTCTTTCTTCTCATTTTACAGACGTATGTTGCCCTAATTAAAAAATGTGTACACTGTTTTCAGTGATCTAAAGACTGCATTTGATGGGGTGCCACCAGATTTATTGTGCAAGGTTCTAAAAGATAGA
Organism: Ambystoma mexicanum; assembly: GCF_040938575.1. Taxonomy (NCBI): domain Eukaryota; kingdom Metazoa; phylum Chordata; class Amphibia; order Caudata; family Ambystomatidae; genus Ambystoma; species Ambystoma mexicanum. The sequence goes on along the minus strand of NC_090934.1, from coordinate 974,239,522 downwards.
CCTATCCCTTGATATGATAATTTATTTGTATCGCGCTCGTACACAAGTGTTTCAGAGCGCGACAAGGCAAGGGAGAGGAACAAGGGAGAACAAAAATAGTGATCTTACTAGGCCCAGTGACATTAATAACGTGAAAGTGCATGAGAATAGGAAAGGGGGAAAAGTACATGAAAGGGGGAGAGTGGAAAGTGCGGAGCAGAGGAGACAATAAATAATAATAAATAAATAATAGAGGCAATATACAGTGGTAGTGCAGCCACAGGTGGCAAGTGCTGTGTTTACGGCAGCAGACTGGGTAGGTCTGAATAAGTGCAGAAAGAAGAAAGAGTCCACAATGCAGGGTGGTCAGGAGGCAGTGCAGGTTGGCACGGTGAGCAGGTCCCTGGGCCCAGGGGACAGAAGGTGGCCAGGTGCACTGTGCCACGAGAGAGCAGAACAGCAGGGGATAGGGGGAGCGAAGGCAGAAACAAAGAAGAAGGTCTTGAGGTGCATCCGGAACCAGAGATGATTTTCCTCATGTTTTAGAGTGGCAGGGAAGGCTGTTTCAGAGGGAGGCCCCAGCCGAAGACCGAGATCTACCCTCAGCTTGTTTCTTTGAAAAAACGACTGACCCTGAGGGAGTTAGAGGTAGAGGAGTGAAGAGCTCGAGAGGTGAGATATTTGCGGAGGGATAGCTGAAGGTATTTTGGACCCAGGCCCCAGAAAGCCTTGTGGACAATGCAGTGGGTTTTGAATTTAATCCTTGCACCCGCTGGGAGCCAATGGAGAGATTTCAAAGCTGGAGGGATACGTTTCCAGTCTTGAGGCCAAGGACAAGTCTTGCAGTCCTGTTGTGGATTAGTTGCAGAGGGCGGAGAGTAGAGGCAGGTAGATTTAGAAAGAGGCTGTTACAGTAGTCCAACATAGAGAGAACCAAAGCTTGGAAGACTGTGAGCTTCTGGGGGAAAGAGAGGAAATGCAGAGTACCTCTGAGGAGGTGCAGTAGGAAATTTGACTTTTTAGAGACCTCAGAGATGTGGGCGGAGAAGGAAAGTGGGGAGTCAGAGATAACCCTGAGGTTCTTAGCCTCGCAGGTCAGGGTAGGAGGAGGGCCAAGGGAGGCCGGCCAGAGAGTGAGGGGAAAGGATGGTGAAGATGTGCCGATCAGGAGGATCTCAATCTTGCTGGCATTCAGACAAAGATCATTGGCGGAACACCAATCTTGAATGGCAGTTGGGCAATCAGAGATGAGAGAGGGGGAGGAGGTGGCCGAGGGCAACCTCAAAATTAGTTGTGTCGTCAGCGTAGCACTGGAAATTTGAGCAGGAAATGGCAATGCAGTGGGCGAGAGTCACCAGGTATTGGTTGAAAAGCCAGGGCGAGAGGTTAGACCCCTAGGGAACACCACAGGTAGAAAGGAAGATAGATGATAGGAAGGACCCAAGTTGGACCTGGGAGGGTCGATCAGAGAGGAAAGAGGTCAGCCAGGCCAGAGCCTGATCAGTAATACCAAGGTTATCATGGAGATGGTTGAGGAGGATGGTATGGTTGACCGTGTCGAAGGCAGAAGAGAGATCGAGTAGGATGAGGACAGAGGGAATGTTAGAGTCAAGGTTGGAGAGCAGATTTTCACGGATGTTCAGGAGAGCAGTTTCCGTGCTTCTGGCTGCTCTGAAGCCAGACTGATGGTCATGGAGACAGCCAACAGAATCAGAATGAAGTTTAAGCTGAGGAGATGGCCAGCTTTTCCAGGATTTTGCCCAGAAAGGGAGCAATGGAAATTGGCTGAGAGTAAGTCAGCGCGCACCCAAGTAAGTCCCGGAAAGTCCCGTGTTGCCACGGATCTCTTGGTGCTCCTGCTTCCTGGATTTGATTTTTATTACGGACTACTGCGCTTTCATTACTTTCAAGGACATCCACTCCCACAAGGCATTGCACCATATCCACACATTGTGGGAGTGACTATAAAGCTGTGCGCACCCGAGTAAGTCCCGCTTCGTCGCGAGCTGAGCGGACTCTCTTGGACTTGGTATTTCGCTCAGAAAGTTTATCTTGCCAATTGAGTTGTTGCCTTCCTCGAAATTGCATTTATTTTATTTACCTCTGTGTGCATATTTTTGTGTGCGAAGTGTCTAAATGAAACGAAGTTTATACACGTTGCGGACAGGCATGCCACCTATTAATTGTGAAGGTCGGAATGAACCCGATATACACCCTGAAACTGCCCCGAGTGTTTCATCTCCTTGACCAGTGTGTTCTACTCCCAACGCCCGCTCTAAAGTAAAAAAGCGAGTGATTAATCGCACAACGAATTCAAATAATCCTACCACGAGTGACATATGATTTTTCTACCCAGACTGTGCAGTGAAACTACAGGCGTCTAAGAGCGCCGTAGCTACTTGCCAGCCTCCCCATAAAATGAACATTAAGAGCAAGTCCTCCCAGTATACCACCATGAATGTCTCCCTCACCGACAGTACTGTCCTAAGAGGAAAATCCATGGTCCCTATAGACTTGGTCTCTCAGGACAAAAACACAGCTGTCTCTACAGTCTCTGATGATGTTGCGGTTATTGATTTACCCTCCCCAGGGTCTAACTTTACTGTACAAGAAACAATCAAAAATCTCTCCTTTTCGCCTAAGATGTTCGATAATGCATAACTCACGAAATCGAACCTAACCTCTTCCTTTCTTGCTCCCACCCCTCGAAAATGTAATTGCTTAGAAAATCGTCCAATCACCCAAAACATCCCTAAAGTGGTTGAACCTACATTGGAAGCAATGAACCTTACTATGCAAACCATTACTCAACTTTTTAACACGCTAAATACAAAATGAGATGCCCAAAGTGGCCAACTAATTTCTGTCATGGCGTGGCAATCGAAGCAAGACTATCGCGTCGAACAAAAGAGATCTCTCTCAACCAATCCAAGTTTGTGTAATAAGGTTCCGATTCCGATCGCTCTAGTTGACAGAAGTGCATCCCCAATAAAAGTGCTAACTTGTGAAGCTTCAACTTCTACCAATGCAATAAACACTACTCTTGTCACTTTGGACAAAGAGTCTATGGTCATGCTCCCTTTGGTACCAGGCTCGCTGTCCCAGACGAATATCACAAACACGGCTAATTCTGGCTTAACATTCTCTCTCCCATACATTGGGCAAATCATTGCGGAACAAACAACCTGTTATGAAAATTGTGCTGCTGTTCCTGCTAGCCCGATTGACAAATTACCTGAAAAGGTACCGTATACCATTTTTTGTAAAAAAAAAAAAAAACCTTCAACAAATAAAAAAACAAACGCCACCTTTGGAGAGAAAGAAACGAAAAATATAAAAATAAGCAAGGTTGCTTCCTCGGCTGGCTCAAAGCAATTTATAAAAACGCTATCCGTGCCACCTAAGAACAACCAGTTCCCCTCCATGGCTGTCACCAAAAAATATATTCAATTGAATCAAGCGCACAAATTAAAACTTGCAATTGCAAATTGTACCACTGCTCTTACAATACCTTATGAACCATTAGACAACCTAGTCCAAGCGGTTCAGAAACACGAAAGTTTGCAATCGAGGGTGGCAGCCAAGTACCCAAAAGCTCTGAGCTCTGTTGACTCGAATCAGGCCCTGACGAAAAATCAAAATGTCTCAGTTGAGAAGACCAATAATCTGTGTCTCGTGCCTGTCTCCAAGCCAAAAAAAAAGCTCCTCACCTGCTGACAATGATCAAGCTGTACACGAGGCTAGGAGACAGGAAATTAGAAAAGTTGATGCATATATGTGTAGATTCTCCACCGCTACAAGCACCAGTGCTATGTTCCACTGTTCCTTCTGCTGTGATAAATCTTGGCCCTGAAATAAAATCGTCTGTTAAAGTTTTAGGTAGAAATGACGTTGTGGACATGGTCTCGCAACCTCCTCTCTCTTCCCATCCCCATGACGCTGTAATAGCTCTAATGTTACAATCACTGTTGACTTCACATAACAAGGCCATGGCTGCCATTGCTTCAAACCGTCAAAAAAAAATCCAAATTCCAAAGCAAACTGCAAATGTAAAATTGCGAAATGAGAATTCAACAGCTCTAATTCTTGGATGTCGTCCTCCACCTTATCCGCAATATGTACTTAATGGACGTAGCATCTTAGAATTGTTTTTGGATATTCCATTATTGGAGGATATCAGTACTGCAGATATTGAACAAGTGGAATTCTTTAATGACTCTTCCTTGAGCACGGCCTGTTTGTGGCTTAGTTCCCGAGTGGTCAGAAATCTCATCTGGGAAGCTAAAGATCAGCTCCTAGCAATGGGATTCCTGATTTTGTTGGGGCCCACCAAAACTATTAATGAACAACCACAAGCAGGCCTGTGGATCGAAGCAACCGCAAAAGGACTTGGCAAACTTTCTTCGGATCGAACAGATGAACAGTCTTCCTCAAAATGCAATTGTAATTGCGATTCCAGAAGTTAATTAGAGTGTATTCCTGAAAAAGAATGTCTCATAACTCTAGCCTCATGGAACACTCGTGGTCATCACCACTTAATCGATAATGAAAAAGATACATCGAATAGTTTCGACCTGATCCTATTACAGGAAACTTGGTTGACTGTTGGAATCCTCTTTGGACAATCATGCCCTTCATTTCACTCCAGCTCTGAAGGGAGATAAAGGTCCTCCCATGTATGGTCTCCTGTCCGGTTCTAAACTGAGTTCTCAAATCAGCATAATTTTCACCTATGCTCCAAATTCGTACTCTCAACTTACTGTTATTTCAATTGATGCAACTTTATACACACTAACTTATACTGGAATCCCAAAAGCATTGACGATCAGAGGTTTTTAGCCGATGTCTCTAGAATGTTGGATTATAATGTACTAGTATCCGAAATTGAAGATACGATTGTGGCTGGCGACTTAAATGGTAGTAACCGTGACAAAAGTAACTCAGAACACGCGTGGTCAGGGGTCCATTAAAGCCACCATTGATTATATATATATATATATATATATATATATATATGACCAATTATTCCCAAAAGTTAAATTCGTCAGTATTAAAGTCTATGACAGGTAGTGGCCATCGAATGCTTGTCCTTGAGTATACGGTAACTGTGGCCCCTCCTACATCTTCTACGCTGCCTTTAAAAGGAACAATGTTTGTCAATGGATGTTTGAACAGCATAAATTGGAGGACCGAAACAAATCTAATTAATTTGACAAATCTCTCCATTCTGCTTTCCTTCATTCACAAGAAAACAAATTCCCCCACGATATTCCCTATTATGACCTTATGCAATGCTTTGCTGTTGGAAGCAGAAGCACAAGCCTTCCATCGCACGGACGTCGTAACCACACTTTCGACGTCGAGGTCAAAAACAGGAAAACTGAATTTCATTTACAAAAACTAGAAGCCATGAACTTACCCATGAGTTCTAGATTGAAAGCTCTAACTAAGGCCAAAACATCCTACAGAAATTGGCTTCGTTGGCATCGCAGCAAATTGCTACAACAAGATGGTGAGTCTATGTTACAAGCCACTCGTAATCAGAACACTGCTCTTATCTGGAAAGTGCTCAATCATGCTTTAGCCACCCCTCAGACTATGTCTCAAATACATAGTGTTCCTGAGATCGAGTGGATTAGCTATTTTACAAATATCTATTCTAGTCCCCGTCGCTCAGGCAACATTTTCAAAACCATCTCTGATAGCCCCTTTCATATCAACATCTTAAAGACTGATGTACTATATTTCATTAACAAAAAAGTGAATCTAGAGCTCCTGTCCCTGATGGCCTTTCCAACAAAATGTTTAAACAATATCCTGAAAACAAATTTTTGAACAAATTAACATTACTCAAAACATACCAACATCCTGGACACATTCTATAATTGTTCCAATCCATAAAAAAGGAGATCGCTATCTGCCTGAAAACTACAGACCGATCGCCTTACTGGATGCCCCGGGGAAAATCTACAGCTGCATAATTCTGCAAGAACTAAATTTGTGGACTGTAAGCGAGTGCAAAAGAGACCCTTTCCAATCTGGTTTTGTCTCTGGGTTAGGGACTTCAATAAATCTAATTACTCTAAACATGCTAAAGTCTAAATATTTTAAGCACAATCAACCGATCTACATGGCATTTGTGGATTTCCGCATAGCATTTGATTCGGTTGATCAAGAACTTTTATTTGACAAATTACAAAAATACGGATGTCCTTCCACACTTCTAACCATCATTAAAAAAACTCCACACAAATACCATCATCCAAGTCAGACTTTATCTTGACGGTTCTTTATCAGCTGACATTAAGACTCAACGAGGATTAAAGCAAGGATGCATACTTGCATCAACTTTATTCAGTCTTTTCTTGCTAGATTTAGGAGTGTCTTTCGAAGAAGTCATGTCTGATTCACCAAAATTAGGCCTTCAGAAGATGATCTGGCTTTTATACGCTGATGATCTTGTATTACTTTCCCAAACACCAAAAGGCCTGCAAGAGTTGCTAAACAAACTGGACGAATATGTCACTAATAACAATCTGACGATCAACATTGATAAAACTCAAATAGTGATGTGTGAAAAAAGGAAGAACCCAAAAATGTCTAATTATCAATGGTCCCTTCAGAACAAATTACTTAAGGTGGTACCTCATTATAAATATCTAGGTTTGCCCTTTGCAAGGACCGTGAAAAATCTGATCTATAATGACACTCTAGATGCCAAAACTATGACACTGATTTCGCAAGCAAAGATCATCTTGCACAGATATGGTAAATTCACCACGGTTCACATACTAACCTTCTTTTGCAAAAAGTAGTTCCCATTCTATCATACGGGGGGGGGGATACCATGCTACCTAGACCTAGACAATTTTGGGACCGCCTTGGGGGAAGATTTTGGAAGTCGGTGCTTTGTTTACCTCTCTGTACACCGATCTGTCTATTACATTATGAACTGGGCTTTATTTCCATGTTTGGTCAAGTGCTTTGGAAGATGTGTAATTTATATCGAAAATGTCTATTGGGAATGAATTCAACAAACATCCTAGGCACGGTAGCACTATACATTCAGCTTTCGAAAGCTGAATTTCCCAAGAAGTGGGTTAAATGTATTCTGAGCGCCCTAGTAGATGCTGGCATAACGATTGACCTATTATTCACTAACCCTGTAAAGGCAAAAATGCAACTGTATTGTTATGATTGTATTTTGACACAACAGTGCTGCACATGTTATGTGGATTTTAATTTGCAAATTTTTCCACATAAAAAATTCAGAACAATGGGCAGTTATCTCAGAAAATGTCCTTCGGCTTCCGTTCGTTCTGAAATGCTAAGACTACCCCTACATTTGTGCCATACTAACCAAATTCTAGTGAGAAGAGGCTTAATTCCTAAAAACCAAGACTTCTGTCGATTCTGTAAAATTCCGAGACAGTTAGAGACTTTATCTCACTTAATAGTTGAATGCCCGGCACTTCTCTCATTACGAGTTCTACACTTTCGAGACTTAATGCAATTCACATGTACTTACTCGACAAATGAAATATGGAGTACTCTGATCACGAGTACTCAAACTGTCATACATATTGCGTTAACCCAATTCATAAAAGCCATTCTACCTCATGAGTTGTTTCCAATGGGAAAGTGATAATAAAGTAACAGTACTTTCAATCTAATTTTGTAATGTGCATTGACCAGTTTAATACTTTTTAACATTCTACGTGCACATTTGTTTTTATTTCTTGCAACTGTTTTCTTTGTAATTCTGTCTTTGATTATGATTTTGATCTGATAGTTAAAAGCAGTTTGCTTTGTTGATTCATATTTTTAATATCAGCTTTGTGAAAAGGTTTTATCATTATCATTTTATTTGAACATTGTATTCTGTATTCTGATGACGATGATGACGATTATCATTAATTGATGCAATCAATCATTTGAAAGGTTGAATATTTCAGCCAAACAAATAAAAAAAATTTTTTAAAAATTGGCCTAGAGTTAGCCGGACAAGAAGGATCAGCTGTGGGTTTCTTGAGTAGAGGATGCACAAGGGAGTGCTTCAGAGTGGAGGGGAAGGATCCTGGGGCAAAGGAGTGGTTGCAAAAATCTCAAGGGCCGGTGCAAGAGTGTCAATGTGGTCCTTGATGGTTTTAGAGGAACAAGGATGAACCTGTTTAGACAAGGCTTTCATAAATCGGGCTTGTCTAGCGACCTCATCAGGGAAGAAAAGGACGAGAAGGAGGGTGGGGTAGTTAAAGGAGGGTCATCAAGCACAGACTGAGAGGGAATAGGAGGGGAGGGGAGGAGAGGGTGGACAGGATGTTCTGGGTTTTTGAGATAAAGTGCGAGGCAAGTGCATTGCAGAGAGCTTGGGAGGCAAGATGGGGGGTTAGAGACTGCAGCCGGATTGGCAAGCACCTTGCAGATTTTCAAGAGTTCAGCCGAGTTGTTAGATGCCGCAGAGACACAGGCTTCAATGTGGACTCTCTTCTTGGTCCGGACACAGAGTCGGTATTGCCTTTGGAGCAGGCGACAGGCAGTTTGTCAGAGGATGAACAAGAAGCCCTCCATTTCACTCAGCCTCCCTACACTTACGTTTAAGTGTAGCTAGGTCGGAGTCATGCCAGGAATTGCACTTGGCTTTGGACTTCAAGCAGATCCTCATGACAGGGGCAAGAGCATCAAGAGTATCAGAAATAGAGGAGTAGAGAAGGGACAGGGCTGTGTCCGGGTATGAGCCAGCCAGAGGAAGAGGAGGAGGAGGAGGAGGAGAGAAGGTGGCAGCGAAAGCCTCGACTGACACACGCTTCATAGGCCGGATGTCCAAGAATGTAGGTGGCAGTGTTGTGGTGGGCTTGGCTTAGGGGGAAGAGACTGAGAGAGGAGAGAAGGCAGTGGTCACTCCAGGAGAGAGTAGTGGTCAGAGGGGGAGGCCAGAGGTGATCAAGACATCAAGTGTGTGTCCTGCAGAGTGTCAAGCCAGAGGGGAGAATAGAGAGGCAGAGGGAATCGCAGAGGTCACGAAAGAGCAAAGATGAGGGACAGGGAGAGTCGAGGTGGATATTGAGGTCACTAAGGAGTAGGAGCTGAGTAGTTGAGGCAAGGAGGAGAGGTCAGCCCATTCAGAGAGAAAAGAGGTGATTTGGCCAGGGGGCCGGTGGAGAGTAGCAACTGAAAGAGAGTGGCTATGAGAGATTGAGAGCCTCTGGACAAGGCATTCGAAAGAGGAGTAAATCTGAGTGGGAATGATTCTAGCAGGAAACCATTGGGGAAAGATCAGCGCTACGCCCCCTACAGGCCGAGTGGATCTGGGTGCAAAGAGCATCTTGTAGCCATCAGGAAGGAGAGAGTCAAAGCTCATGACAGAGCTGGCCGTGAACCATATCTCCGTAAGACCTATCACATCAAGGTCCAGTTCTTCAAGGAGGTGTCAGAGGAGTGTTTGACAGCGCAGCGAGAGTTGAGGGTGGCACGATGAAGAAGGTTGCCGGCCTTATAGACCTTCTGGGGATGGGTACAAATCAGAGTTACGCCCTGCAGAGTTGTGGAGGTAGCCAGAAGAGGGGCAGAGGAGGAGGGAAAAGTGGGCAAGGTAGCCAAGGAATGAGAGGAGGGGACAGCTGGAGATGAAAGGAGTTTGATGAGGCGAAGGAACCGCCTATCGAAGAGAAGGAGATTGGCCTGAGGACCTTGGACCATGACAGTGCCATATAGGTAGACATTAAGGATGACTCTGGAGGAGTCGAACGAAGCCATGAGGACTTCCTAGCGAGTGCCACCGTTAATGGGAGAGGAGACAGGACAGAGCACAGAGATTATATGGGGGGGTCCATAGATCCGGCGAATGAACAACAAAGAGGATGTTGGTGAGGGTCTGTCTGGAAGAGGCGCTGGTATAGCTATCAGCGATAGGGAGACCAGGGTTGGAGGCCAAGATATCTTTTTTTTAAACTTCTTCTTTCGAGACTTAGTGAGAAGGGAAGGATAGTTGATAGAGAAGCAGTTGGAATAGAAGGGCGAAACAGAAAGCGTCATGAGTGGGAATAGAGGAGGCAGAGGGAGGAGTAAGCAAGTAGAGCAGTATAGAACAGTCACTGGGCTAGCAGGTTACAATCAATGGCCAAAAGTTAAATGCAGAAATAACCCAAGTTTGACTTTCAAGATAAATTGAAGGACCAGAAGTTTAAGGTATTGAAAGTGGGAGTCAGAATGGTGAAGGTGAGTACAGAAGCAGCTTCAAATGAGTCCATAACACGGAGAGCTGAGAGTATCCACTGAAAAGGAAGAACAGGGAAATGAAGAAGGAGGGAATTAACCCATGCAGAAATATGGTGAAAGTCATGATAGACCAAGGGTAGCAGCCTCAGGGAGGGTTGGGCTGTGGCAGGAGACTCAGAAGACTCATCAAGTGGCCTGTCAGCGGACAGGGAAGCTGACGGGGGCCTTAGAAGTGGGCCTTGGAGGAAGGGGGCTGGCTGAAGCCTGTCGGTCACTGATTGGCCAATTTGTTGTGTCTCTTGGCCAATCCGCTGCAGAGGCAGGTAGTGGGGGAGCCTCTATCAAGCAGAAATGGTGGCGGCCATGTTAGAAGGCCTTGGGGTAGGCTCAATAGCAGGCAATGCCACTAAAGTGTGCCTCAGCATGCACACATTACATAGAAGAAGACAAAAAAACAAAGTTACAATTTAGCAAAAGGTTTCCAAAGGTTTTTTATCTATCGCATAAACCAGATTTTGCGCACAAAGAGAATCTTGACATTATTTCTCCTGCGTATGCACATGCACTGTACCTGAAATTTAGGATAAATACCTTGTGCTTGGCTACGTTTACAAGAAAATGGAGTGTATCTACCAATAGTACCTGTCCTATTTGTGGGAACGGGGAAGAGACGGTTAACTATTTTATGTTTTTGTGTGACCGCCTCAGAGATCTGAAGGTTAGATACTAAAGCCGCTTCTCAATGCCTTCCATGTTTGTAGCCTAGATGATGCCATGACCTTCTGAAAATAACCCAGAATTTTAATGTAGTTCACTCTGTGGTAATAGGTATCCATGGGACCTAGAAAAGTAGTATATTAAGCTGCTATAATAACCATGGTAGTTATTTCAACAAACTGATTTGCTCTTGTCCTAACCAGTGAAAATATTATGAATTGGATTCTGCTGTTCTTGTGATTTCCTCGCATTGTATATTGTTTTATGACTTTTGTTGTCTGAGGTTCTGAAATTTTATTGGTTTCTTAACCGGGTAATGATTTAAAAAGAAAAAATATGGGCAAATTGTGAGGAAAGTAACTACCCATGCTGGTTACGTTTCACTGACATTGTAATGATGCAGAAGAAGGAGGCTGACACAAAGGTGGCATGTTTGGGGCAAAGGACTTTTATTGCCTCGCTTCTTCTTTGATTTGTCTCTCTTGGTTCACTACTTTCCCAAGCACTGTAACGAGGAAGAAGACTTGTATCACTTTACTACTTTGGGTCCAAGGCTCTGTTTTTTCTTCTTCTTTGAACTGGTCCACTTGGTTCTCTTCCCTGTCAAGTACTGCCACGAGGAAGATGACTCGTATCACTTTCTTGCTTTGGGTTCCAGACCTTGGTTTCTGCTCTTCTTTGAACTGGCCCATTTGGTTTACTTCCCTGCCAAGCATGACCACAAGGAAGATGACTCCTACTTTGTTTTTGGTTCGTGACCCTCCTTTGGCTGTCAGTGGTCTTATCCCTGCCACTGCTGTGAGGGAGTCTCCCTTTCAACTTTTCTTCATGGTGTTTGTGGTCCTTGATCCTTCCTTGGTGGTCTACAGGCTTTGTTCCACAACTGTAATGAGGAGAAGGTTTGGGGTGTTCGGTCTAGCTTCTCCAGAGTCTTGATTTATCTGCTGATGTGCAACGGCATTCCCTGCTGCCGCCTGCCTGCCTTCCTTCCTCCTCTTGACAATGCTGTGCACAGGTCTTCTCCCGCTGACCTTCCGATCATCGGACGTGGCGGACTGCTAGTGTTCTTGGAGCGCTCTCCCTTCCGATCAGCGACAAGGGTTTGAATCTTCCACCTTTGGAGCACAGCACACCTAAAGTCTTCTGCAGCTGCCCGAGAACAATTGTTTAGTCCATTGTTATACAACGTTGCTAGCAGTGTCTGGGCCCATTGTACAAGTCCTTTGTCTCTTTCACAAATTCCATCTTCGTTGCTCCACGGAGCCACCTCATCCTAGTACTTGGATTACCTAGGTTCCTGTAGTAGTTCTTTGTCTCATTACTTTCAAGAACCTTGAGATATTATGCCTTATAGCAGTACATAGGTCTACTGTCTACAAAGAGGTGAGCTGAGGAAGGAAGGGCTAGAGTATGTCGGGGTATGATGTTCTCATAAGGGCTGTACCCTGGATGCTCATCCATATCCCGGAGGTGGAGCCACTCCCCATGAGATCCTCCCGCATTATACCATCCCCAGGGGGACTATCGGGTAGCAGCCTCTCCTCCTTGGCCTCATGGGAAAGAGTTCCCCCTTGGGAAGAAGTGACGACACCTAGTGAATCGATCTATATGGGGTTTACCTCTGGTGTCAGTATGGCGCATATTGTCTAAGCTTATTTCACTTGCAACTAATATGCATATTCCACATATTTGAAGGTTTCTAAATATGAAATGTGTAGTTAATGTATGTGGTTTTAATAATTGTATTGTAATTTTATATTGGAAATTGATGTCATTTATGCATTTTTGTTGTCTATTTGTTATTTGTATGCCTGATGACACAAAGTCAAATAAAGGTATGAGCAATGTACCGTAGCTAGAGAGTTGGTGGATAGAAGTTAAGACACTTGGTTAGGAAGGGAGACGCCTGAGGGTTGTGAGTTTGAGCCTCCTTACCAAGGATTGTCTGCTTTGTTTAAATGTTATTCTAATGTTATTCTCACCCCGCATTTCAAGCGGTTTCGATTATTTTGCAAGTGCCTAGCCATTGCTCATCTCTCCCCTCACCTGCACTGTCAATAATAGTGAGACAGTCTGAGGTTTGGGTAATCATGGCCATTTGGCTCCATGTCACAATGCACATGCTCAGGTGTCAGTAATTTCATAATCAGTTGAAGTTTGGGAGTTGCAGTCGTAGTTCATCTGAGTGTAAAACATTTGATTGAAATCAAAGCACCACCATACTCTTCTATCCTCTTTGGCCGCTCTTGGCTTCTCAGGCTCGGTGCTTCAGTGGTTTCGCCCTTATCTTTATGGACGTTTCTTGGGCTAGTGACGACTCCTCTTCTCTGCTATTGTTCTATCGGGTTTCTCAACGCTTGTTTCTTGGACCTCGACTCTTCTCAGTCTATACTTTACCCCTTTCCGCTGTCATTAACTCCTTCAACCTCTAATCACTTTAATGCACGGCAGATTGTACTCTTTTTCATGGTTGCCTGACTCCCTCCACACCTCTCTCTTCCCGTTTTACCAGAATACCATCCGGGATGTCCTTGCACTTTCTTCATCTTAATCCTTCAAAAACTAAAATACTGTTCTTTCATCCCTCTTCCCACTCCCCCACTGGTCTTCTTTTTTCCTCCCACTTTTCTCCCCTTGTTGTCTTTTGCTCGGAAACTTGGGTAAGTTGTTTGACCCGTCTCTGTTCTTCCATTTCTTTTTAAGTTTGCAATACTTTCACACACTTGTGATTTTTACTTGTTCAATCTCTGTCATACTCTACAATTTCTCCCGTTTCAGACGACAGAGCGCCTTATAGTTTTGTTTTCCTTTATCTTTTTTCTCGACTTAACTACTGTTCCTCTTTCCTGGTCGTCGATCTCCCACATTCTCATCCCGCACCTCTGAGATCTATTTTCAGTTCTGCCGTTTGTCTTCTTTTCCAACTAACTCCTCCATCTTCAATAGTTGCCTCTCCTCTTTCTATCTCTGTTACATTTTGACTTACGCCGATCCTTTCACTTTCTCTCTATTGTCTTTAAATCCTTTCATGGTCTTGCTCCTTCCTACGTCTCATCTTTACTCTCATTCTACTCTCCTTCTCATACTCTCTGCTTCAATTTCTCCTCACTGTGCCAAACCCCCCTACACTGCTTCTTAATTCTGTTCTTTTGTTCTTGCGCCTACGCTCTGGAATGCCCTACGCTTGTCAATCAGAGCTTCTCCATATCCACATCTTTCGTATTCGGCTTAAAGCCCACTTTCTATCTTACTCTTTCTGTGATTCAATTGTGCCCTTTTGCATTTAATATTGTACTGTAGAGGAGCAGTTGCATGCCTCTGCAGGAAATCCCACCCCCCTACCTCCTGTGTGTTGGAAGCCCGAGATTGTGCCATGCTTCACACCAACTGTTGTGACCATACTACGGCGAATCTTCGAAAGAAGATACCCGCTGAGAAAACCATATCAAATGTATCTGTATCCCCGAAGAGACGACAATCTGAGGGAGGAATTCTCTGAAGGAATATGAAAAAGAGTGAAAGAGAAGCCAGTGACGTCACAGAAACGAGCATGACGCACTGAGGATACTGACTAAAGAAAATGCATGAATCTACTAGAAACTGATGACAATCTTAAGAATCGAGTAAACTTTCATATGCAAAAAGAAGATTGCACGTGTGTGAAGCACTGCAGAAAATGCAAGGAGTTCAATAACTGTACAGATGCTGTAACTCAAGTAAACTAAGTGATCATAGAAGCTGGCTATATGTAGACCCATGGAGAGGAAAGGCTGAGAACGGTGTCGCAGCAAGAATAAGCTGAGATCGTGAACATTAATGGCGAGGCTGTCTGGCCTGGTGTCCAAGCTGAAGCAAGCCAAGGTCGGTTATATATTCTCAAAGTCAGTGAACGTGAGAAACTGAATTATTCCTTGTTAAGGTGCAAAGAAAGAACACCAAGCGTGCCAAGTTGTATTAATTGACATTTAAATGCTGCAAAATTGACCAAATTGTGGTCTCCTGTCACGTGAGCCAAGGATGGAAATCGAGTTGAGCATGGAGTCCTAGAACGACGATAGTGAAGGCCTGTACACCCTTATATTCTCAGAGACAAGAATACTTTGCAAGGCCAAGTTCAAAGACAATCTTCATGGCAGAAGGCATGGATGATGAGAGATGATGGGCTAATTGGGTGGGGATGTAAAGTCAAGTCCACCTCCTCGCACCTGGGTCTGAGCTTACGTGCTGCTAAATGAACCGAATGTTCCAGACATGGCATGAGCATGCCAACCAATTGTAGAGGGCTCTATAATGAAGGGCCTTATAGTTTGAAGACCAGTGATATACTGTGTACTTGGTATTGTTGAAGATGACATGTTTTAGAGGTAGCCATAAATTGTCCACCTGACAGTAGATAACCAATCAAAATCCCACTCCTTATAGAAAGTATACTTAGATGTTCCCCTTGAACGTATCACAATCCCTCGTAGGTTTTTCTCATTTGCCACATAGTATGATGTCACATCTGACGTATTTATTTTGTATACAAGGTTATTTTTATGCGAAATTCACTGAGAGCTCGAGCGAACGTCCGTTGATGTCTGTTGTAACTCCCGGTTTTAGATAATTGTTAATAAAACAGTAAATTTAGCCATCTTCCTGAGTTGGTTCAATTATTTGCTGTTGGAGTTATTCTGCATCCCCATTCATTGCATGCACGATACCCAAAGGGCCAGATGCTCAGTATAGTTTGTCTTTCCAATGAACAGTGCTTTGGCAAAAGCACTTTATAAATAACAAAAAAGGGTTTGCATTGGGAGTTGAACAGCCAGCCATGCCTTAGAAGCAGAACTCATGCTTGAACCCTCATCCATCTGATTAAAGTGCATATTGTTCAGTGGGTACAAAATGCTGAATTACAGATTCAGACACAGCTTTTGGAGTTATGGGGATTTCCAAATCTGCTTGATGGCAATCATTTCATTGGTAACATGTCAGTTCTCCAGGATGAATCATGCTCTCGTCCTTTACTTTTGTGCAACTTCATCTTTTTAAAAGATCTATTGCACATTTCAAGCTATTTGAAATGTTTGGAAAATATTTAGAAACAGTTTCGAAAAATACCTATACCCTGTTGCATAATTGCAGCCCCTTGTGTGTTTTCTGTCTGCCTTTGCCTGAGCATTGATTGCTATGTAGTTTACTTTACAGCTACCATAATGTTCTGAGGCATATCCCTAAGCCTTCAGCGATTTAGAAAGGCTGCTCCATCAGCATCTTTGCCAACAGCCTCAATCTCAGGATACAAAAAGGCTGCACATTCTCCTAGCAAACCAGCTCACAAAATGTCCTCCCCTGGCTCCAGAGCCTATCTGACTTCCAGGGAGAGTTAACTCTATTTTATTGGTCTGACCCCTCCCCTTAATGATGTCTACCTCGTTGCCATTGGTACTCTGAGAACACATCATGGTGGCCTGACAAAGTATTGGGGTTCCTGTCCTTCCTCCAGTGGTTCTGCTTGCCAGGAAATGTGGTATTCAGGGAACCCTCATGGACAATGCCAAAGCTGATAAAAGGTAGATCGGCCATTTACACCCGGGGAAGGGCGCTCAGTCAATCTGGTGGCTGGAAAAGCACCCTTCCCCGGGTGGTGCTTTTATTTTCTTCAGTGTGGAGAGGTAACAGGGAGCATGTTATATAAAGGAGCCAATGATCTAACATGCCTGTGTTTTTTCAGCCATCGCGTTGACATCGCATTATGATCTCTCCTCGTGTACCTATTAATGTAATACCACATTTTTGTATCTTCTTTAAGAGTCAAAGCATCGTACATAATTGACCAGTGAACATTGAATTGGGATTGTTTGTGAATCCAATTTCTATACATAGTTTTTAAATTAATAGCAGAGAGAACATCATCATATACAGGATATTTCTTCATTTCTGCATTGCTGCACAATGGCATTTTCTTCTATTAACTACTAGAGCATCATATACTTAGTAAACCTTTTCTTACTCCTAGACCATATAATAGCCTTCCATTCATTAATGCCATGCATGATGGCATTTGATATGCAAATGCACTGATTAGTCGATCCTCAAAACTTTGGGAGGTTCTAGCACAGTATTGAGACCATAGACTATTAAATAGCTCCACGTGTTTACCAGATCATCTTTATTGATTCATTTGAATGTTACAGTCAGCAATTCCTATTTTAAGATTCTCTCTACAGGTATGATTGACATTTAAAAGACCTACGAGCAAAACATGATCACTGAGGCTAGAATATAAAGGAATATAATGTTTACAAATATTTTTAAAGGCGTAAGAAACAAAAATATAATCAATCTGTGATTTCTGATCGTTCCTGCTCCAGGTGAAAGTACAATCTTTCACTAAATCTGCTCTAGGATTCAAACATTTAAATTCCACCTGTCAAGAAAGATTGACAAATTATCCCTAGCTCCAAAAGCATCATGGGTACATCAGAGTAATTTCCATCAATCTAATAGCAAATTCTACCAGAATGGTTATAAATATTAATCAACAGCATTTTAAGTTTCTGTTTCTGACCAAGCCCAGAGATAATCACTGCAATTGCATTATTATATTGCCGTTGAAGTAAATATTATTTAACTTGGAGGTCCGTCCCAGCTCTGATTAACAAACCCCCTGAGGGACTCCCTTTGGGACCTTTAGTAGCCATTCTCTCTATAAATCTATAACCATCTTTGTAACGGGGCTTCACAACCCGATGTCCTGTAGACCAAGTTTATCAAAACTAGTTATCAAATCACAACCCTCTTGATTATGGACGAAGAAGCTGAAATCATGAGAGTTCCAAGTTACAAAATAAACTCTTTTAGATGAACAATCCCCATGGAGACAACCCTCAATTCAATTACTTTGGCCCGTCCCTTTCCTGGATGCATTCCAGTTGTCCTGATTTAAAGTTTCTTTAAAGGCATCGAATTTAGATTCCATATGACCAATTTCACGGTCAAGATCAGATTTTACTTTCTTCAAATTGGTAAAATGTTTTAAATTCCAAGAAGAGTCAGCCTTCATTCTTTGAAGAGGCATCACTTCAAAGCCCATTCTAGTGAGCTCTTCAGCATTCAGTGATCTATAGTCCACAAATAGGGGTAAGGTAAAATGCACTATTACCCAATTGGGTTGATTATCTGAATCAGGAAGTTAAATAAGAGAAATCGTTAGATGTAATCAGTGAGATTATGCGTAACATACCTCAATTAGGAATCTGCCTGTTTCTGTTTATATATGGACTAACCACTGTAGCTAAAGGTTCCAAGATTTTAAGTTGTTACCTTAAGCTTATTCAGCTTTGCTACAGGGCCAAGGGGCTTCCTTCCTGCATCAGGTGTCAGCAATTTAACAATGGGAGCAACTAAGCCATCATTTTCCATATCCTCTCTAGTGGTATTAGAATACTGAGGAGATGTCTGATGAATATGTTGCTTCGGCAGTCGCAACCTCAGTATATGAGTGGGCTCTTGGTCTAGTTCCCGTTGGGACAAGCCATTGCATTGGTCCATAGGGCCATGTTTATAATTTGTGTTTTTGGTATTTAATACCATATCCTTTGTGTTAGATTTTGTTTGTTTTAAGGAAATCTTAGTCTTTGGATGTGTTACCTCAATACTGGAAGGCAAAGTTTCTTGATAGTTACTACTATTTGTTCGTAATCTACCCCGCTGTCACTTTTTGTTGCATCTACACCTCTGCGCTAAAGATGCTACCGAAGCTTTAGTGCTGGCAGAGGCCGTAGAACGGCTCACTCCAATATTATTAAGCTCCTTACATTGCGCAGCAAAAGAGTTGCTTGTAGGTTCCAGTATGATTAAATCACCGGGAATAGGAGGCTTATTAAGTTGAGAAATAGCATCAAGAGTATGTAATAATCTAATGAGCTTGTTCCCAGGAGCAATACCACTATTCCTTAAAATAATATCTACAATTCAGCTCACATCAAACATTTGCTTTCTTTTGATCTGCAGCAATCTTATAAGATAATACAATACAAATAAAGCCTTTACGGTGGCAGCTAAATCTGAAAGTTCTGAGAATGAGACAACTTTAAGTATATTCCCTGTCTCCATGCCATTTATCTCATCCTCCGTGTTTGTGTTTAATACAGGGGATTTTGATAGTCTGTACGTCTGATGACGAGATCACTTCTGATTTGCAACAGGCATAGAATCAGACAGAGCAGTAGAGTCATGGCCACCTAAGGATTCTCGCTAAAGTGAGTAACGGATTTAATGGAGAATGGTTGTTTTCAATTGAGGGTAAAAAATATTAACCCTTTTTCACCACAAGCATTGGATGATGACACTTTCATGACCCTCGCCCAAAACCCCCTCTGGCAAACCCATTGGCCAGGTGGAGTCAGGACTCGGGCCTCTAGAGCCTGGCATTCTCTTCAGAAGCCCTCATGGGGACAGTCCTGGCGTCTATGGCGCCAGGCTTATACACCATGAACAACAATGTGCTTGGAAACTACTTTATTGTATTGTCAGCCAACATGGAGGCATCCACATAGCTTGGTTCCTAAGAACCAAGCTATGCGGTCTAGTGTTTTGAGTGTGGCAGGCCTGGAACTACTTTCCCTGGTACTTTACCTGGGCTATATAAACCACACCCTGACTGCAGAACATGCTTCGTGTTACTTTGCAGCTTGCAACGTGACGCTCACCGTGTCCAGCTATTCCCTCGAATCTCGGAGAAGCAGAACCTGCAAGGTGACAAAAGGAACATCATTAGCAGCAGCATCTTACCTGCAGTCTTCATCTTTAAACACTTGCAGCTACTGAGAACAGCTTCCTCGAATCTGCATGCCTCTGCTTACCTGGCTGGTCGCCTCTTGGCTGGCACCACTACGGACTTTCCACTCGTGCTGAAGAACACCGCGACCTACAAGGAAGGAAAACACAGGTTAGCAAAGGCAAGACTTTGCAGCGCTGCGCATAGCGCTTACTTGCTGCATCATAGCGCTCTTAAGGCACCATAATTTACCAGCGGGGCTCAACCAAGCCAGTTCGCTGCGCTGAAGCTCCGCATACCTAAGGGAGAAAAAAGAGACATTTTAAACAAAGAAAGGCATGCAGGATAGCAACAAAACTAAAGAACAGCAATAAGACCTACCTGAACAATATCAAACGGGCCGGCGTCATTGAAGTAACTGGACCGCACTCGCCCATGACAGACAACGCGCCCCTGCAAAGAAGGCAGGATGGAGAGCACGCCTAATTCTACCACAAGGCAGAACCTTCCCCGTACACCACATCAGGGCACAGCTGAGAAGCATACCAGCGAGTAACCCAGCTGGGTGGCGTCCCTGTGGGTACCAGGTGAGCGTAACAGACTATCTTTTCTAATAATATACCTCTCGCAGGTGTCACTTCCTGAACTAAAAAGAAAGCAATTATTTTTCCCGTCTAGACATGTGATCTATTTCTCCTTCCTGGTCAGAACACCGGCGATTAGCTGGCTCACATGAGGGAGAAACTACAGATATATTACCACCAGACTTTGCTGTTGTATAGGGTTTAGCAGCTTCTTTGCGTTTCACGCTCCTTATCTGATTGTTTCGAGCACGAACCGGCTTATTGAGCTCATAGCAAAACTAATTTAAGACGGGGACTCCACAAACACAGGAAAAGAAGGAATAGCCCCCCACAATATCAAAATGCAATTGTATAAACTCACAGTTCAAAGAATGTTTCACTTAGAAGTCAATAACCCATGGATCAAAGGGCAAATATATCCAACGTACCCGAGAGGTGCAACCAGACAGCGAGACAGCACTTGTCATGCACGTGCTCCGTGTGCGCAAGTTTTTATCCACTTCCTGAACTTGTAAGGGGGCGAAGTTAGTACACATCAATCCAAGCGCCACACAACGATATTAACCTGTGCCACCTGCAAATCATCGTTCCCAGGTTAGTAGCTACTTGTCTCCCGATCTTGGACAATAGCAAAGTGCACGTGCGTCAGTTCTATCCACAATGCCTACCTTCTTTCTTTAGTTCAACTTCTGCTTTGTTTATGGTCACCCTTGAACTGCTGGCAGTGGCTAAGAGAGACCTATTTATGGGTTATGTGACTTGTTTTAAGTTTGTGGCGGACCGTGACTGCACTGTGGGCATTGTGTTCCTTCTCCCTCAGGGTGTCCTGGTATTTCCATCCCTGCACTCCTTGCTGCTTGAGAAGCCAGGGGAGAGGTAGGTTGCTGTTCCAGGCTTTGCTTTTGCTTGGCGATGTTTGTCTTGTTATGGGCACAGCCCAGATAGTGTTCTCCTGCTCCGGACCGGCGTGAGCAGCAGATCTTTTTCTGTGGGGCTAATGGTCTTTTTCCGGGGACGGTGTCTTTTCCTGTTCCCCTTTCAATCTGCCAATTTAGTTTCTGCAGTGAGCCCGACAGCCCACAATTTCACGCTCCTTCATTGTGTACATATCCAAATGCAGGATGAACAAATGTATTTAGTTATAATTTTGAACACTTGTCAAAGTAAGCCCTGAAGAGAGTAAAGAAACAAATCTTTGGCAACCAATACCTCTGAATCACTCATTACTGTGATAGAAAACTGGCAACGCTGAACGTTCACTCCCACTCAGCTACTCTGGGATGCCAACAGAAGCAGATTGTCAGCCGCAGTGAGCTGGTAGTATATTTGCAATGATAGTAAATTTCTTCCTCGTTACCAAAATATGGAATCTGTCTTCTATCGAATGTGTCTATTACACCCACAGTAACCCCACCATGCAAGACACTTGTAGTGTGGACGCAACCAAGTAAAGTCCTTGTGTGTTTTTTTTTTTTTTTTAATACACTTTTGTGGCAAATCCTTTGATCTAACATAAACGTCTTTTTTCAAGCCTTCTGTCACAATGCTGAGCTTTAGACCCCACCTGCACACCGGTACTAATTATGCTTGGTATATATCAAAGAATAGTTATTAAAGATCACCCTTTTTGGCTAGGCAAATGGCTCATCTCATTAGGCCTGATCCAGTTTGCAGTACATAGTGTAATTAAGCAATAGGCCCCGAGCAGAGGGGGGGCATTACCACTTCAGGTAATGCCCTGGGGCCCATAGTTACAAGGCCGTCATTGGAAAGGAAGAAGGGACTACATGTAGTCCCTTCTTCCTTTCCATGACGGCCTGTCGCGGATCTGGAGCGGACACGCTGGGGACAGCGCGTCCGCTCCCAAAACGGGCAGCAAAGAAGGTAAGTGGGTTTGGGAGGGCAGGAAGGGAATTCTGTGGAAGGGTGGGTGGGGTGGGGTGAACAACACGTCCCTTCCTTACCCCATTCTGAGCCTCCTCATTGGCTAAGTGGCTGTCACACCCTTCTACCCCCCCACCCCCTGCCGGGGACAGAAGGGAAGGAACAATGTGGGGGTGAGGGATTCCCAGTGCGGTAATGCCTGCACCGCAACCAATGAAAGCCGTGTTTAGAAAACACGTGACCCTGCGCCGTGTACTAATGAAACATAATAGCTAGCTGTCCAAAGATCTTTTTCCTCTCTTCCCTAGCATGTGTTGTGGCAGAATATTTTTGAGGCCTAATTGGAGCAGTCTTAAAGAGCAGTACAAGGACTTCTGAAGTCTCTTACCTTCGCAGTAATATAAAGTTTCCAGTTTCATCAGATTTGTTCAATTGAATGTAGCCTTAGACTTTTTTTTATTTTTATTTGGACTAAAAAAGTCCTGTTGTCATTCATTTTCTCCCATGAATCATAGGATAGAATGAGATCAGTGCAAAGTCGTAATGCAGTGACAGGATCAGGCTTCTTGCTTATTAACTACTTGCAATTTAAAATGTTCTGGAATAAACAGATAGTTATAGGTATTCGAAGTGGAGCACAGCGGGCAGTTTGGTAGGGTTATACATTTATTTACAAAAAATGAGGACCTTTCTTAGGCATTTGGTTTTAAATGCATCCTTGTGCTTGGTTTGGAAATCTATATCGGCCAGTTGTTACTGAGCGTCAAACATTGCCAGATAATTCCTCTTAGGGGGTGATTCCTTTTTGGGTGTTAGCTGATTAATCCCAGGATCTCCTATCCTCATTTGGTTTTTGTAATCATTCACTTGGCTTCCAACCAAATGTAGGGATTTGTACATGCTATCTATTGATTATTCCACCTCATTTACTGTGCCAATTGGTACTAAATGATTTTAATTACTTTGCCGTTGCCTTGGTCCCTAAAATCACTTGCATCTCCAACATCTGTAGGGGCTGGATGTCCGATCTCTCAATCCCCTACTGTTTGCACATTTCTGCAGGTTAGACAGTTGCCCCTACCTGGTTTTCTTCTTTGTGAAAGATGTTCTTCCCATACTTCCCTTCAGCAAAGTAGTGGCAAAGAGCTCCGCTCGCAGCAGCAAGATTCTCACATCTCTGTAGGAATGTAGTGTCTGCTCACCAACCGCTCAATCAGCGGGTATGGCCTGATGTTATTTGCCACCTGCTTTCCTCTCCTGATCTCTCAACCACCACACCTATCGCTAAGAAGCAGCTATCACACGTATACCGCACGAGCTGCACACATATCCGGTGCTCACACGCACCTCTTTGACTCTCTCTACTGATCTGAACTTCGGTTCCCAAGGGCGTTCAACCTACCAGCGCCTTCAGACCATACCAATGGTATATAAGGCGCTATATAAGTGCAAAATAACATAACATAACATTATCCACACAAGCCGTTGTGCCAATGCGAGATTGCATCCAATCTGTGCTCCACCTTCTGTGGTCTTGAGTATCAAGGTAATTTAGTCTCTGCGAGACCCATGTGAACTGGTTGTTGCATTTGTCTTTTTCTAGACCAACCTCACCAACATCAACTTGTACTTTTGCTCAGCCAGCACCCATCGCATCCAGTCTGGCAAGTTATAAACAACAATTGTGATTTCCCTCAGGATCATGTTGCATGGTCCTACCCTCATCACTTCTTATTCTCAGATATACTGCACCTGGTAAACTGTGACGTTGAATCTTACACCAGGTTTGATCTTGGCATAAATCTGTTAGCATAGGGACATAGGATGGATTTCCTCTGGCTAGTCTGCAATTCGAGTTAGTAGTTTGCAGGGCAGGATCTGCTTCCCTGTGGATAGTGCACTAACTCCAGAGATGTGGGTTCGTCCTCATGCCACTGGTTTTCACCCCGGCAGATCCACACAACCTTTCCTGTATTTGTATTTTATTTAATTTATGTAGCCCTTTACTCCAAAGTGCTTTACATGAGAACAAGTAAACAATACAGCAAGTGTGAGATGACAATTGAACCACATCCTGAAAACAGTATAAAGAACAACTTACAAAATTGCAGGGGTGAGGAGGGTGAAGGGATGGGAGAGGTGTGAAAGGGAGTAGTAGCTGTTAGAGGAGGTAAGGACGGGGGAAAGAGGGAATGCAGGAATGTGAAGGAAGAAGAGAGGAAAAGGAGAGGCTAGATGCGAGCAGGGGAAGGGAGGAAGGAGATAGTTTAGATGGAAAGGGTAAGGAAGAGCAGTAGTAAGAGGTGAGAGTAGTGGGGAAGGAAGGAGGAAAGGAACGTGGGGTGTTGGGGAGGAGAGTGGACGAGTTAAGATTTTAGGGAAGAGCGAAAGGAAGGGTAGGAGGGAGAAGAGCGGATGTGAAGGGGAGGCGGTTCCAGTAGAAGGGAGCAAGGAGTTGGAAGGAGCGGAAGCGGGAGGGGGCGCAGGGTGGGGGAGGAGGAGAGAGTAGGAAAAGATTAGCAGAGCGGAGAGAGTGAGAAGGGGTGTAGAAAGAAGGGAGGGGAGAGGTAGGGGGTATCTGCACCTGAGGTTGATAAAATGAGTCCTGTTGAGTTGGATAACAAAATGCATCAGTGATCTGTCCCGAATTCCAACCCCTCCCCTGCGGGATTGAATGTGTGCCTTACAAGTAGACCTGATATGTTATGTTATACTAAGTGTGATTAAACGTGATGAGGTCTGACAGTGATGTGTGAAAGAAAACCAAGCTGAGGACATATTAGTAAACCAAACCGTGCAGAAATCCTAAACTCGGCTCAGTCTAAGTTAAACTTAAATTTGTTCAGAAAAAGAACAGACTTAAAGCTTCCATTTCAATGGGATTGTTTAATTAGGCTGCATTGTGCTTTGTAACTTCATTTTAGCTTGCTTGCTGCCTGAAACGGCGCTGCACCGTTCCATGTAAAGGCTACCTCGGACACCTAGACTATGTAAAGACTACCTCGGACACCTAGATTTCCCTATAAGCAGTGTTCTGAGGCAGCATGTTACGCCAGTCCTCCTTAAAGTAAAATAGTCTAAAGATTACACTGGCGAGGAAACTGGTCAGCAGTGTTGCACTCGTGCTGAGGTCAGCTATGAACTCACTAAGCAGGTACCAAGTTGACAACTAATACCACAGCAACTTCCAACTATTTCTCATTAACAGCAGAAAGAGATCAGAACCACAGTAATCGCATAATGGGTTAACAGCGCTGCTCGGTCTGTTTTCTTTTATAGAAGTGTAATTTTTAATATTGGTAATTCTGCTTAATATGTTATCAGAAGCTTCCGTTACACGAAAAGCAGCATAAACACTAAAATGCAGCGGGGTAGAGACTAACTGGAGTGACTGCTATGGTATCTAATGCAAATACAAATGGATTGCCGTGTTTTATTATATCAGTGATCTATTGAGCTGTCAGCATTATAATAAAGCAAAGATGTATGTTTTGTTTAATTTGTGGCTCTTTTTCCTCAGAAATCTTATTTTAATCAGACGCCATGTTCTCTTGTACTCAGAATAACAAGTATGCGTTAAAGGAAATGCTTCTATGGAAAACATTGCTTTGCCAATCTTGTGAGACGTTATGGGCCATCCCCTCCCGTGGAGAAAAGCCAAGCCATGCAGGCCGGTACACACTGCCTTCTGCAATGTTTAGACATCTATGGTTTTACAAAGCCTTCCCTCTGGCTTTGCTTCTTTGTTGAACAGTGTGTTTGTGACCTTGAAAAGGATTATTGGTATAAAAGCACATCCGGGTTTGCTGCGCACAGGTTTTTTTCACAGCTGGAATCTTCCCCGCAGCCAGAACTGTTCTGTGTAATTAAACACAATCGTAAAACATCCGTTTGTGCTTCCTGTGTGATTTGGGATACCTTTTGACCCATTTCTGTGGCAGAATATTGTAACCTAAAATTCACGGCGTGTCTGTCCTCCTCGTCCCATGTGCTAGCACAGAAAAAATGTAACGCTCGACTGACTCTCTTGCCTTAAAGTCGCGGTCATGCTTACTCCACTTTGGTTGTCTTAGTCCGCACTTACCTTGTTGCATGGTAAATGTCGCCTGAGCAGGGCGCTGGACGGATTTAGAAACGCCGAAAGGACCTTTTGTCTCTAGTGGACCACCTAAAGGGTACTGTTGACATGGCTTCATAATGCAAGCCGCAGGCTTGTTTCCTGTTTAGTTCGTTCATTTGATGCATGCAGGCCATCGGGGCATATGGAAACCCTTTCATTGCATTGCAGTGGCATGTATTCCATTCTACCTTTGTGGCATTCGGATATAATGAAAAGTTCTTCAGGTGCCCACCTTTTCAAAGGTAAAAGGAAATTGCTTAGCTGGATTGGATTTCAGTTAATATACTTTCATTTGTTCATCGCCCATTAAATTCATGATTTCTTGACTTTGTTTGCAGCTACGCTTTTGCTATGAATTTCGTTTAATTGGCACATATGGGCCTCATTACAAGTTTATTCATTTACCGCTGAGATACTACCGGATTACAAATGGCGGTGTTAGTCCCATCTATGAAGTCCATAGGACTCTGGGGATTTTGGTGAAATTACCCCCACCGATAATTCCGCCGGCAGTAATTCTGTCAAAATTGCATTTTGTCGGCGGTAAAGTGGCGGGATTACCTTCAGCGTTTTGCTGGTGTTTTTTCCTCCACTTTACCTCCAACCCTGTAGTTCAGCAGTGCAGTAATGTGGCGGTAATGCAGTGGTAACTCCACTGTCTTTGGCCACACAGCCAAACTCATAATAAGGCCCATAGTTCTCGGTGACTTTAGTAGAAGGCTGTTGCAAGATTCATTTAAAAACAAAAAAACTTTTGTGAATTTTTCGGTCCAGTAGTGGAGCCATGTGATCCTTATTTTTAGTGTTGGTCTGTTAAAGTGACTTTTCTATATTGGAAGAGTATACACG
Organism: Ambystoma mexicanum; assembly: GCF_040938575.1. Lineage (NCBI taxonomy): Eukaryota > Metazoa > Chordata > Amphibia > Caudata > Ambystomatidae > Ambystoma > Ambystoma mexicanum. Next base: position 974,212,410 of record NC_090934.1, on the reverse strand, counting down.
ATGATGACTGTCAGCACATAGCATTTATTCCTGATGTTGACCTATCAAGGTATTTGACTGCATTAATCTTAAATGTATGTTAATTAATTTACCCCACCTTATGAATCCCTGATTAATTGACCAGCTTCGAGGATGGGGTTGGTGGAGAGCAGATGTATTCACTGTGCTGTATTGTAGTAGACTTTTCTACTTGCTTATGAATACTAGAGAATGAATTGCCAATATTTCTAATGTCACTGTTACACTTTAATATAGTTCAAAACTTGATTTTACTTTCAGGTCATGAGTAATGTATTGATCATTTATTCCGATCATTTTGTCACTGTGGGTTTCCATCATCTTTTATAGTTATCAAAACATTTGTCCCCAGTATACTCACAAGTATTTACCATTTGTCATTGTTAATTGGCCAAGAATTACCTGGATAAAACTTTGTTGGGGGTGAAACGCTTGTCAATTGGTGCGCTCTATGCGTTTTATGGTGTGTAGGCACCTCACTTACCTGTGGCTTCATGTTTTGATTGTCACATACGTGAGGTTTTTCTGCAGTAGTGCAATAACTGTTTAATACTCAATTGTTATGTACACTGTCCAACCTATCTGTCCAATATTTCTCGGATCACTTGTTATTGATATGTGATTTTTATCACCACTTGAAATTATTTTTTCATTAGTACTTGCTTTCCATAAAGTGCACGGATATAGTCGTTCTTCTCCCCAATACACTAAATAGAAAACATTGTAAGCTTGAAAGACAAGAATTCACACACACACACACACTCAGCAAGATAAAATGGCTATTTATAGCCGTTTATAACACAAATTAACACACTAGAAATACTACATAAAACAAAAGGTGAGTAATACATCACTGCTAAAGCGCCTTTTCTGCAACTCTTTATCTCTGCCAAAATCTGCACTGGGGAACTCCAGACCAGGCGAACTGACAGATTTGTGCTTAACAGGCAATTAGGAAGCAATGCGTCTACCCTTCCCCTGAAGCTCCATCTGATCTGGTGATCCCTAATTTAAACCTACCACAAATGCAGGATAGTACTTTTCCAGAAAGTTCACCTGTTGCAAGCATCTACTGGCATTCGGCCGAAATGTCACATGGAAAACTCCAAGAGGCCTCTTTCCATTGGCAGTGCGAAAGATAACATAGTTTGCTTGCAGCTCCTGCAACGTTATCAGGCGCTTTATTCAAAACAATCCCTGAAACACTGCAGACTGGAACAATATATTTTTCTAGTGATTCAAAGAATGAAATGCTCAAAAAATTGAAAATGATCAAAAGACTATATAGGAAGGCTGACAAGACATGGTTTAGGACCAGAACGGATGTCGATCATGTTGCGGTCAAGCTTGCACTGAGAATATATAAAGAGGAAATACTACTAGCTAAGGCTCAAAGTCTTCAACATGCGATTGACCTCGCAGATAACCAACCTAAAGCCCTATTTAAAGACATTAGAAAGTTCTTTAGTCCTATCGGCACACAAGTTAGTTTACCAGCATCTCAAAAGATGGCCAAAGATTTCAACACATTTTTACTGATAAAATTGACCAAAATAGAAGTAGTATTGATGTCCATATAATGACCATATGTTCTGAGGCAGTTATAGAGAATACAGATTCTGATAACCTCGAGAGGGTATCTAAGTTTACCCTCTTACCCGGTCACAGTTGATGGTATTGAATTACTGATTGGTTAGCTAAAACCTACTACACAATTATGATCTTATTCCGGCCTACCTGGCCAAGGAGCATGGTCATGCCCTTAGGTAACCCGTTCAGCTTTGGTGAATGCTTCACTTGCACAAGGTTGTGTGCCTGCTGAATTAAAAGGAATCCTATCTAACCCCACTGCTAAAAAAGCACACTTTGGACCCAGATTCATTATCGAACTATCGTCCCATTGCGGGTCTCGTGTGGCTGGCAAAAATCTTGGTGAAGGTTGTTACCCCCCAATTGCAGGGTTTTTGGGAGGAAAATAATATTTTGGACCCATATCAATCAGGTATCAGAGCTGGCCTTGGCACTGAGACTGCTTTACTCACCTTTTTGGATGATCTTCTCGAGACTACCGACAAGGGTGACATCAATATGCTGTTCATGCTAGACTTGTCGGCAGCCTTCGATACAGTCGATTTTGGCATACTTAAAACCAGACTTTCATCACTGGCACATATGTCCAGCTCGGCTATCCAATGGTTTATGTCCTCCTTATCCAATCGCCTGCAACAGGTTAAAGCAGGCTCCTACCTGTCTGAACCCCTGCCTGGGAACTGTGGAGTCCCGCAGGGCTAATCTTTGGCTCCAGTATTGTTTAATTTATATATTCGTCCTCTACTTAATATATTTGTCCAATTTAATCTGTTATCATTCATATGCGGATGATACACAGCTAAATGTGCTATTAAGACAGCCAGTGGAGGCAGTAAAAGGCATACTTGAATGCGCAAAATATTTTTCAAACATGGATGCTGGACAATAAACTCCAATTAAATCCCTCCAAGACCGTGATTGTCTTTGGCTTTGAAAGGAAACTGACCAATGTGTTGGAATCCGTACCTTGCCCAACCTTGTTTGGACTGGCTGCCAAGTATACAGAGACAGTAAAAGATCTCAGTGTTATTTGGCAGTCCAGTATGAGTTGCAATCTACAGCTCAATCAAATTATCAAGGCCTGTTATTTCCAGATGAAACGTCTTAAACCTCTACTCCCGGTCATCTCTGGGAAAGATCGTCCAATTGTGGTGGGGTCTGTGATGAATACCAAATTGGATTACTGTAATGCCCTGTTGGTGGGTATACCCAAATACCAACTATAGCGGCTTCAAGCGACCTAGAATTCTGCGGTGCGACAGATTTTATTTTTCACCAACACTGAAGACATTGATCTCAGGGTTTCGGAACAGTCTTCATTGGCTTCCAGTGCCAAAGCGAATACACTTCAAACATTTATTTCTTGTTTTTAAGTGTATTCATGGCTCCCATTTATCTATCAACTAGGATTATAAATCATCAGCTACTCGCACATTGCGATCTATGTTTTAATGCTTGTTGATAATCCCTCCTCTAGAACTACCACCTGGGGTGACGGACGTTTCTCCTCTGCGGCCCCTTGTGCCTGGAACTCTCTTCCGTTATATCTGTGGAAAATAAATTCTTTGACTAACTTCCGGAAGCAATTGAAAACATATCAGTTTTCTTAGTTCTTTCAGTCAATTGGCACAGATAGGTCCTTTTGCTCATTAAATTGTATCCGCGCCCAGATGCAGTTCACTGCCAGGCTCCCATGTGGGATATGCATGGTATAAATCCAAAAATCAAGGCAGTATTCAGAACTCAAATTAAAATGCAGCATTTGCTGAGGCTTGAGGAAAATGTCCACTGCTGCACCCAGAATGCATTTTGAATAGACTCCATGTTTTTCAGTCTAAAATAAGACTTTACTTTAATTTATATTGCACACCACTGACCCGGGGGCTTAAGGGTACAGACAAACAAACATATCGGACAAATAGTAAGCAGCAGTGAGCAGAAAGGGGAACCCCATACTCGGATAGGGAAGATAACACATGCTACGTAAACAACGTCTTCAGCTTCTTTCTAAAAATAGCAGTGGATTTTTACTACGTAAGATCCAGTGAAATGGCATTCCAGGCCCTAGGGGCAGCCACTGAAAATGCACAATTCTTCTCCTTTTACATTTTAAGAGCATTACAGTACTGAATTGACATTTGACGAGGTGGCATCTTCTACTGAAATGTTCAGGTTTATGAATTATGCAGCACTTGCTAGGAGTGCCCCAATACCCTTGAGTGTATCGCTAAGCCCCATAGCATGCAGGAGTTCTTTTGTGCTTTGCCAGACTATTCAATACACTTTGGCCAGCAAAGGCACAAAGACATCTCAGGCAGGGTATACTTACAGAGAGCTTTCACCTAGCCGTATGAACCTACTGTTCTAATCTCTTGGTCAGATCCTTTAACTAAAAACCTATATTCACTGCCAATCGGCTCTGTGGCTCTGATAGGCCGGTAGCTGCACCCTACCTTTTAAAGAGGGCTTGTTATAGGATTCCAGCAAACCCACTATCATTACCTTTAAAGGAGAGCTTGTCACACACATTCTACAGGTAGGACACTGTATTCTCTATACATTATAGGGCATTTCTGATACAAACAAACCAAATAATAAAAGTGGGGAATTCTGAGAACTCCACTTCCTACTACTAATTAGAATTAAAATGATTTATTGTTGGGCGACAGTTACCTAAAAATTACTAGCTTTAAGAATATTTGTTTGGGAAATGCTTGTGTGCTTTTCTCATGCAATACTTCCTAACTATGTGTGTGAAAAGGATGCGTTTATGGAGAGGCCTGAGGTACTGACACACTTTTTGTATGGAACTATATGCTGTTGACATCTGCTTCATACCACAGAAAATCCAGCAGAATATCGCAACTGGAAGCAAAATGTGCGGAAAATGGAGAGCTAGACACTATATGATATGGCATTTATAACGCACCTATACACAAGTGTTTCAAGGCGCGACAAGGCAAGGGAGGGCAAACAGAGGGAGGACAAAAAAAAAGATGTGACTAGGCCTAGTGACATTGAGATTGCGCAAGTGCAGGGGAGCGGGGAGGGGAGAAGTGCCAGGGGAGAGTGGGTACGGGCTGATGGACAAGGAATCAACACAACAAGTAGTGCAGCCAACAGGTGGCAAGTGCAGGTGTTAGAAGTGCAGACAACAGGTGTCTAATAAGTGCAGGAAAGAGGACTGTAGGGTTACAGAGACAGACCACAAATGCAGGGGGGCGCCAGGAGGCAGTGCCGGTATGCAGCTTGACGGACAAGAGACCTGGGCCCGAATTCAGAGGGTAGCCAGGTGACCAGTGCATGTATCAGACAGGAGATCAGCAGGGGCGAGGAAGAGAGAAGGCGGAAGCAAAGAGGAAGGTCTTGAGGTGCTTCCAGAACCGGAGATGGTTGTGCTGAAGTTTCAGAGAGGCAGGGAGGTTGTTCCAGAGGGAGGCACCAGCCGAAGAAAGAGATCTTCCCCCAAATCGTTGCTTGGAGAAGCGCCTGACCCTCAAGGAGTTGGAGGTACAGTAGGAAGAGATTTCTGTGGAGAGAGTACAAGGTATTGCGGTCCCAGGCCCCAGAAGGCCTTGTGGACAAAGCAAAGGGTCTTGAACTTAATCCTTGCCGCCACTGGGAGCAAATGGAGAGATTTCAGAGCTGGAGAGATACGATCCCTGGGCTTGAGGTCAAGGACAAGTCTTGCAGTCCTGTTCTGGATGAATTGCAGAGGGCTGAGAGTAGAAGCAGGCAGATTTAGAAAGAGCCTGTTGCAGTAGTCCAGCCCAGAGAGAACCAGAGCTCTGGAGACAGTGAGCTTCTGGGGGAAAGTGAGGAAAGGAAGAATACCTCTGAGGTGCAGCTGGTAGTTGGACATCTTAGAGACGGCCGAGATGTGAGGAGAGAAGGAGAGTGTGGAGTCAGAAGATGACCCCGGGGTTCTTAACCTCACACATGGGAGCAGGAAGAGGGCCCAGAGTGGGCGGCCACAGAGTGACAGGACAGGAAAGGAAGTTGCTGGTGAGCCGAAGAGGAGGATCTCTGTCTTACTGGTATTAAGCCAGAGATCATCGGTGGCACACCACTCCTGGATTGCGGACAGACAATCCCGGATGAGAGAGGGAGAAGAGGCGGCTGAGGGAAGCCTGAAAGTGAGCTGCGTGTCATCCGCATAGCACTGAAAGTTGGAGCACAGAGCAGCTATGTGGTGGGCGAGAGATGCCAGGTATTGGTTGAACAGCCAGGGGGAAAGATAGACCCCTGGTGAACACCACAGGTAGAGGGAGAGAGATGGAGGAGAGGACAGAACCAATTTGGACCTGGGAGGGTCAGTCAGAGGGAAAGGAGGTCACCTAGGCCAGGGCTTGATCAGTGATACCCAGGTTATCACAGAGCCAGTTGAGCAGAATGGTATGGTTGACAGTATCAAAAGCAGAAGAGAGATCGAGTAGGATGAAGACAGAAGAGTGGTTAGTATCAAGGTTTGAGAGCAGGTCTTGAAGTATGTTCAGGAGAGCAGATCTGAAGCCAGACTGATGGTCATGGAGACAACCAACAGATTCAGTGTTAAGGTTAAGTTTGGAGATGGCCAGATTTTCCAAGAGTTTGCCCAGAAAAGGAGCAATGGAGATCGGGCAATAGCCGGACAGGAGGGGTCGGCTGAGGGTTTCATAAGAAGAGGGTACACAAGAGTGCTTCAGGCGGGAAGGGAAGGTTCCAGTGGTGAAAGAGTGGTTGCAGAAGTCAGCCAAGGTTGGATAGAGGGTGTCAATGTGATTCTTGATTGTTTTGGATGAACAGGAAAGAACCTGTTTTCACAAGACTTTTCTAGATCAGACTTGTCTAGAAACCTAGTCGGGGGTGAACAAAGGAAAGGAAGAGAAGGGAGGAGGAGAGGCGGCTGCTGGAAGGACAGAGTTAGAGGGAAAAAGTAGAGGGTGGACAGGATGGCCTGTTTTTTTTTTTTTAGATAAAATGTGAATCCAAAGCCATGCAAAGTGCCTGGGCGGGTATAGGAGAGGTAGAGACTGCAGCAGGATTGGCCAGCTCCTTGCATATTCTAAAGAGTTCGGACGAGTTGTTGGATGCCACAGAGACACGGGCTTGTATGTGAGCTCTCTTCTTAGTATGGACAGCGAGTCTGTACTGCCTTTGGAGCCTGCAGCAGGCCAGTTTGTCAGAGGGTGCACAAGATGACCACCATTTCCTCTAAGCCACCCTACACTTGCGTTTAAGGGTGACAAGGTCTGAATCATACCACGAGTTGCACTTGGCTTTGGGCTTCAAGCGGATCCTCATGACAGGGGAAAGTACATCAAGAGTGTCAGAGATAGAAGAATTGAGGTTGGAAAGGGCTGTGTCAGTATGTGATCCAGCCAAAGGCGCAGGAGGGGGGAAGAGAAAGTGGCGGCGAAAGCCTCAGCTGACACACGCTTCATGAGTCGGATGACCGAGAAGGTGGGTGGCAGTGCAGGGGTTAGCTCGGCCTGAGGGGTAGAGAGAGAAAGCGGCCACTCCAGGAGAGAGGAGTGGTAAGCGGGTTAGAGAGGGGGAGGTCTGAGGAGATCAGAACATCCAGGTGTGCCCTTCAGAGTGAACCGGGCCAGAGGGAAGAATAGAGAGAGAAAGGGAATTGCAGAGGTTAAGAAAGAGTCCAGAGGAGGGACAGGAAGCATCCAGGTGGATGTTGAGGTCTCCGAGGAGGAGTTGTTGAGTGGTCGAGGCTAGGAGGGAGAAGAAGAGGTCCGCCCACTTGGAGAGGAAGGCGGTTACCTGATCAGGTGGCCAGTAGATAGTAGCCACAGTGAGAGAGCGGCCAGGAAAGAGGAAGAGAACCTGCATACCCGGCATTCACTAACACAGAAATGATCTCTGAGAGCCAATGCTTGTCAAAGCAGTTGCATACAAGGATGCTCTTAAATCTTTGTCCAGTGCAATGTAAAATACACCTCTCGGGTAATGGAGTAAAACGATTCAGAGCATAGGATTCTGTAACTGGGTTGGGTCTTACTGATTAATGATTCCAGCTATCCTGTTTAACATCCTAGGTCCCTGGAAAAAAAATTCTACCCAAATAATATTGAATGTGAGGAGCACAGGGAAGACCTAGTGACTGGGAAAACCAACAAGATGAGCGTTCAAGCAACTCTTCATGGGATGCAGAGGTTTAGCACGGGAATGAAGATCGACCTGGAAGTTGTCCCACATGAAATGGAATCGCTTCAGAGACGCAAATCTGTTACTTTCCTTTCAGGGTCAGCAAATGGCGGCGGCAGCCAGACACGTCAGTAGTGTCTTTCCCAGAAGGGCACATCTTCAGAAGTGGAGACGATGTTGCCTCTGTGTATGGTGCAAGAAAGTGCTAAGTGTGTGGGTGCAGAGCCGAGTAGTCAATGTATACAAGCCTAGAGTGTACCTTAATACTATATGTACGTAAGTATGTTGATAATTGTATATTCCTGAAGAGTATTTTTTTTTTTAATTTTAAAATTAAAAAAGGCCTTATATGTTTTGCTTGATACATTAGTTTCTAATAAGATCGTTGTAGAATTGCAATCTTAAGTTACAGGCGCCTAACAGACAATAATATTTTGCAAACACCAATGAATTTCGCTGAGTTCGTTTATTCTTAATGGAGACAATTCAACTTAATGGACACATTGTGCTTCTTTGTATCTCAGTTTAGTCTCTTATTAGTGTGCTCTTTTTTATCATAATTTCTCTTAGTCCTTTTACTCATCATTAGATTCTGTTTGTCATTATGTTCTCTTAATCCTCATGTCCTTACTGTCCAGATGTCCTTAATCGTCTACATGTGTTTCACCACTTGGGTGTGCCCGTTCAGGAGGAATAATAACTTTTATTATTTTTAAATTGATTATTACTGGTGATAATCCAAAAGTGTTGGTAGATTCAATTGTTTGTCATTGATTTGAGCATCTGTGGAAATTAAATCAGATCAAATAAATAATGTTAGGGGTTGTCTCATTGGGTTGTATGTTCTAATAGACTTGAAAGAGGGGATTCCCTTTCAAAGGTGAATTATGCTGGTTAAATTCTGCAAGCACAGGACGAAAGTTACCCTGCTTAGTTAATGCAGGTGATGCCTTGATGCACCAGTCTTATTGTTTCAATAGTGCTGATGTGTCCATGAAGGTTCTGCAATTATTTTTCGAATGTTTCTAGATGCAGAAGGATGTGATAGTCCTTTCCAAATCGGTTGTGATAAGATCGATACTAATATTTCGGCCAAGACTAATACTTAAAAGAGTTGGACTGCCGCGTTTCTCCAAAAGTGTTTATTACTACTACATTGTTACTAGCAGTTGGCATTGCAGGTTTGTTTTTTTTGTAAATTTTCAGGACTCTTCCCTGCTCTCTGCCAGTCTAACGAAGATGTGGTTCTGGAGGGGACCACTAACTCCCTAGAAGGAGACGCTGGTTTGTGATCAGTGTATTCCCCAAAGATCAAAATGACCAGTTTTGGATCCTGATTCATAAAACCCAGCAGGTTTCCTTGGTCCATTTTTGCCGGGCATTGAATCATGTTGATACCTCAGCAAGGGGCATATGTATTTGGATTTGGATGTTTATAGCACTAGCAACCCTAAGGCATCAAAGTGCACTGCAACATGGAAAAGAAGCTTGGGCATGACGGAGCATGAATGAGAAGGAGAAACTAGAAGAGCCTGGACTTTACTTTTTTATCTGAATATAAGGCAGTCCTGAACCTGGCAGTCTGTGTTGGGGCATTCGGTTGCTTTGCGGCAAAGACTGCAGATAACCTGCCAAATGCCCTGCCATTCAGCTCTTGAACCACCAACGTGCCATGTATTCTGCCTCTCCAAAGACAAATTGATGTGTACAGTTTAATTCACTTTTGTAGGTGCAACAGAGCATGGCCATGGTGGAAATTGTGGTGTTAGAAAGCAACTTAAAATCGATTCTGGTTTTTATTGGTAGCCAATGAAGAGATCTAGGCAATGGAGGGATACGATTGTGTCTAGAATTTTTTTTGTAACAAATCGGGCCACCATATTCCTAAGCTCCGGCAGACTTTGGAGGGTCTGTTTATTCATGCGTGGATAAGAGAGAATTAAAATAATCTAATTTCGAAGGGATTGTGTCCTCCGACGTATTCCACATCTATGACAGTGATTACCACAGCTGTGCTGCTTCGGAAAACTTTTTTGGCGTCCTGCGTCCATGACGTCGATACGCTCCCTCGAGGACCTCCGCCGACATCACCAGATGTTATATGTAGGACGCACGACATCCGTAGCCTGAGTTCCGTTTTTTCCGCGAACGTGTTTGCTTCGAAATCTCGGCGTGCCTCGGTTCTTGTATATCGGTTCTTCCGAATATTGTTGTAAGTCTACGAGAAAATGTCTGTGTTCTGCTACCCCGAAATCGGGCTTCAAGAAGTGTCGGGACTGCGGTTCCAAGATGTCTCTGAGGGACCCCCACGACATCTGCCTCTGGTGCCTGGGTGAGAGCCACGCCACTGATGACTGCGACGAATGCCGGTCTTTGCCCTCGAAGGCCGTGCGGGAGCGGAAGAAGAAGCTGTCGGCGGGTGCGGAAGAAGAAGCTGTCGGCGGGTAGGGTTTCCAAACCCCGTAAGTCAAAGTCCGCTGGACGTTCGACCGATTCGAGGGGCGACTCTCAACGTCGCGTAAGTCCATGGGGTCTCGTTCTAGGAGTGGTTCCCGCCATTCCTCGGCCTCTTCGAGGCATGCAAGGAAGCGCCGTCATCGGTCGCCTTCCCCGTCCTCGTCTGAGGACTCCGCCAGATGGCGGGTTGCTTGTCCCACCAAGCATTCATCTCCGGAGGAATGGGACGCCTTCGTAAGGAGATGGTGGTGATTTTTGAATCGCAGGGCACTGTTCCAGCCGCGCCTTCGAGAGAAGCCGGTGCGGAACGCTCTAGAGCCACCGTTCGCCAGCCTTCAGGCTCGGGCGGTCGGCGCGATCACCGAGAACCTTCGAGGTCTCGGTCAGACAAGGAGGATCGCCATCGTGCCCGCTCCAGGTCCTCGACGCCGTCGAGACCGTTGGAGCCTATGAGGCCTTCGAAGAAGGTATCAACGCCATCGGCTCAATGTCCGTCAAGGGTATTTCTCGAGGCTCTGGCTCCGAGGAAGCCATTGGCGCCGAGGCTGTCGATGGACACGCTCGGGCCTCCGGCCTCGAAGCCGCTGTCGAAGTCAATTGTGCCTCGGTCGACGTCACTCCCATCGGCGCCCTCAACGCCTTTTGAGGAATTTTTGCCAGAGGTACCCCGGAGAGCTGTGGAGGCTCCTAGGAAGCTGCTCAGCAAGTCTGTGTGGCCTGTTTTCGACCCATACTCTGTTCCTCCTTTGGAGTACATTTCTGAGGTTGAGGAAGGGTCTGAGGAAGAGGGGCCTCCTGGGGTTCATGATGACCTGTTGTCAGGGCATAGCCAGCTGGAAGACCTGCATCAGTCTTTGCACGACGCCAGTGGTCTGGATACCTCCCCGGAGGTTGAGTTTGGCAGGCCTGAGCCTGGTACGCATGCTGACTCATCGTACAGGTGCCTCATGTCGAGGGTGACGGAATATCTGGGTTGGTCGGCTCCACCTGTGGATTTTCTCCAGTATGACATCTCAGATATTTTGGACCATGGTCCACCCACTGACCCGGTGTTGCCATTTCACATGGCCTTACAAAGAAGGATGGCTCTGGAGAGTCTCCCGGCAGTGAACAAGTCTTTGCCAAAAAAACACCGTCCAGCCAGTGGTGACCCCTGCTACTTGTCTAAGCACCCTACTCCGGAGAGTTTGGTGGTGCAGGCGGCTACGGCCCCAGCAAAGCGGACGGCGTACCCTACAATCCCTCCCGATAGGGACGACAAACGCTTTGACGGCTGGGCAAAGAAAGTATTTTCTTCTGGGGGTATGGCTTTAAAGGCAGCCAACTCCGTTTGTGCCCTTGCAAGATTCACGCACACTCTGTGGAATTGTCGTTGGCGGCTGAAACTATTCCCTAACAGGAGGAACAAGATGGTTTTCTTGTCCTCGTTCAGGATGGCAAGGATGCCATGTGTGAGTCTGTTCAGTCAGGTAGGGACGAGGCAGACTGTGTCAGCTGGTACATGGCGGCGAGCACTGTGATGCGCAGGTTTGCGTTGTTGCGGAATTCGGGGTTTGCTCCTTATGTGGAGTCCCGGCTTCTCAACATGCCCTTTGATGGTGTCCATCTTTTTGGCAGCAAGGCTGACGAGAGCCTTGAGAGAGGTTGCAGACCTCCAAAGCTGCAGCGAAGTCCTTGAGCGCTGCAGTGCGTCAACCTCTGCCTTTTCGGCCTAGGGGACAGCAATGGAGGGGAGGCTTCTTTCGATATTACTCTTCCTTTGGTAGATCGAGGGGAGCTGCCAGTCAAAGGGACCAACGTAGGAGTACCAGAGGTGGAAAACAAGGTACTCGAGGTGCCAAAGCCTCTCGGGCAGTTGCCTCTTTGCCCTCAGGCACTGCCGCAGCCGCTTCCGCTCAGTCATTAGGCCATGTCCCATGCACACGGCTACTCTCTTCCTTTCTGGCAGAGGCCTCACGACAATCCACCGGGGAAGCTCTCTTTGAAGAGTCCGGATCCGCTCCTTGCGCAGGAATTCAAATCCCTGCTGGAGAAAGGCGCAATAGAACTGGTGCCTGTAGTGGAGAGGAACAAGGGATGGTGTTCCCCATATTTTTTTATCCCAAAAAAAGACGGGGGATTGAGACCCATCATGGACTTGCGTGGTTTGAACCAGCTCCTCGGGAAGGACAAATTCAAGATGGTTACTCTCTCTCAAGTCCTCCAGGCCCTTCAACTTCAGGACTGGTTGGTGTCTCGACCTCAAGGACGTTTACTTTCATGTGCCGATTCATCCCAAGCACAAGAAGTACCTGAGGTTTGCGGTTGGCGACTCGCATTTTCAGTTTCGGTCCTGCCGTTCGGATTGACCTCCGCCCTGAGGGTCTTCACCAAGCTGATAGTGGTGGTGGCAGCGTATCTCAGAAAAGGGGGGATTCACGTCTACCCCTACCTGGACGATTGGTTGACCAGGGCGCGCTCTCCCGAGCTAGTCCTGCATCATCTGTCAGTCACCTGCCACTCCCTTCACAGGTTGGGCTTCTCCCTCAACTTAAAGAAGTCCCACTTGACACCTACCCAGCGGCTCCAGTACATCGGAGCAGTGCTAGACACATCCCTGGGGCAGTGTTCGCCTCCCCAGTTGAGGGCTCCCCACATTCTGCAGGTGGTGGACAAATTTCAACATGCCCAGAGTCTCCCGGCGTTCGAGTTCTTGAGATTGCTCGGCCTCATGGCATCTTGCATTCTACTGGTGCCAGAAGCCAGGCTGCGGATGATATCTCTGCAGTGGGCACTCGAGATGCAGTGGTCGCAGTTTTCCAGCAGGATGTCGGACCCCGTTCAGATTCCGCCCTCGGTCGCCCAGGACCTTCTGTGGTGGGCCGTCGAAGGAAATCTGTTCACAGGGGCTCCGTTTTGGCAACCATGGCCGGAAGTGACGATCGTGACGGACGCATCCCTCGCGGATTGGGGAGCTCATGCCAACGAGCTGACGGCCAGCGTTCGTTGGTCTCTGTCGGAGTCCAGACTCCACATCAATCAGTTAGAGCTGTGAGCTGTCAGGCTAGCCCTGAAGGCTTTTCTGCCCTCTGTATGGGGGAAGAATGTCCCGATTATGACGGACAATATAGTGGCCATGCACTACCTCAACAAAAAGGGGGGGCAGGGTCACTCCCACTGTGCAGAGAGGTGATGCAGCTCTGGTTCTGGGCCATCCAGCAGGAAGTTTCGATCTCGGCGGTTCATCTGGTCGGAGACGAAAACGTGGCGGCGGACGCTCTGAGGAGGCAGAGCATGGTCCCTCACGAGTGTGAGCTGGCTCACACAGTTCTTTTGGAGATCTTCGCCCTTTGGGGTCCCTGCAAGTGGATCTCTTCGCCATTAGTGTCATCCGGAAGTGCGCAAGAGTCTGCTCGCAGGAATTTCCTCCAAGAGGAGCCTTGGGGGACGCGTTCGTAGTGGAATGGTCCTTCCCACTGCTGTACGTGTTTCCTCCTGTCCCCGACATTTCACAAGTGTTGCGGAGTTTACGGAGGTTCGGTTCCCAAATGATCCTCCCGAATTATCCTCATTGCTCCGGCATTGGCCAGGAGAGCGTGGTTCCCTGACCTTCTAGACATGTCCATCTGCCCTCCACGCCGTCTTCCCTACCGAGACGATCTTCTCTCACGAGAGTGGGGTCGAGTTCTCCATCCAGAGGTCAAGTCTCTCAGCCTTCATGTTTGGTATCTGAAAGGCTGAGATATAAGGATTGGGACCTCCCTGAAGACGTGATGGAGGTGTTGCTTTCGGCCAGAAGGCCCGCAATGAAATCCCTGTACCCTTGCCGTTGGAAGAAGTTCTGCGACTGGTGCAGGGTACAGAATTTGGATCCTTTCCAATGTTCCATTCCTTTGGTTTTGTCTTTTTTGCTTTCCTTAGCCCACAAGGGCCTGCAAGTAGGTACCATTAAGGGTTACCTGGCGGCGCTGTCCATATTTAAGCGCTCGTCTGAGGAATATTCATATTTTAAAATCGCTTTGATTTCTCAGTTCGTGAAAGTGCTAACTCATGTGTTCTCACCGTCGCCTTTCCTGGTGCCGGGATGGGATTTGAATTTGGTTTAAAGTTCCTGATGGGAGCTCCATTTGAACCCTTGCATTCTTGTCCATTGAAACTGTTGTCCTTTAAAACTGTATTTTTAGTTGCGATTACTTCCATATGCAGAGTACTCACTCTGCGTGCGGAAGTAACCGCAACTAAAAATACAGTTTTAAAGGACAACCGTCTCAATGGACAAGAATGCAAGGGCTCAAATGGAGCTCCCATCAGTAACTTTAAAACCAAATTCACCTCCCATCCCGGCAGGCACTTTCCGCCAAACCACCCTTCATGGTGTTCCATAAGGACAGGGTTGTCCTTAGGGTACAGCCTTCCTTTCCTCCGAAGGTTGTGTCGGAATTCCATCTGAGCCAGAAGGTAATTCTTCCGGCATTCTATCCTCCTCCACATCCTGGTAAGGAAGAGGAGAGGCTCCATAGGTTGGATCCTAGGAGAGCTTTGAGTTTCTATCTCACAGATATCCCGGGTCAGAGTGGACGATCGGCTCTTTATTGGTTACGCTGGAAGCCGTTTAGGTCAGGCTGTTTCTAAGCAGACCTTGTCTAGATGGATCATTTTGATGATCTGTGAATGTTATCGTTTGGCGGGGAAGGACCCTCCTGTAGGTTAACAGGCCCATTCTACTAGGGGTATGGCTGCCTCCACTGCACTACAGAGGGGTGTTCCGATTCGCAATATTTGCGAAGCGGCCACATGGGCTTCTGTTCATACTTTTGTGAAACATTCCCTGGACTCTATCCATGGGCAAGATTTGGCCTTTGGCAAGGCAGTCCTCTATTCTGCAATTTGATTGGGAATTCTAAATTATCTAAATTATTTTCCCACCTCCATACGTTGGTACTGCTTTGGGAGTCTGTCATAGATGTGGAATACGTCGGAGGACACAATCCCTTCGAAGAACAAGTTACTTTCTTACCTGGTAACATTCTTTCGATGGGATGTTCCTCTGACGTATTCCACATCGCACCCTCCCACCCTGCCCCTCTAGAGAATTTCTTATGCGATTGCAGCTACCGTTTCCGCAAGACTTTCTGTAGTCATACTGGCAGAAGATTGGTGCCACACGTTCTGGGAAAAAACTACAACTTAGGCTACGGGCGTCGTGCGTCCTACATATAACATCTGGTGACGTCTGCCGTCGGAGGAGGTCCTCGAGGGAGCGTATCGAAGCAGGACGCCTATGTTGAAAAAGTTTTCCGAAGCAGCACAGCTGTGGTAATCACGGTCATAGATGTGGAATACGTCAGAGGAACATCCCATCGAAAGAACGTTACCAGGTAAGAAAGTAACTTGTTCTTTGGCTGCAGTGATCAAGAGAACAATCATGACACAATGTACCTTTGAAAACGTGGATTGACTAAGCAGCATCAAGTACTAACTTACTGATCTGATGATATTATTCACCTGTAGAATCGAGTCCAGAATCATGCGCAAATGTTTGGCTTTTTGCTGGACTAGAATTCCAAAGCATGATAGCATTTTAGTGGGATATGTAACAATAGTAATAGCAGGAAACTAAGATGATGTGTGTCTTTCTTTGAATCTGGTCTCTCACCCCACCTTTCGATGTGGCCCAAAATAGATTAGATTGAATACTAAGGATTTTTTTCATAATCCTTTTACAAACGGGAAACAATCTGGATGTGGTGTGCATAATTTTCTAACTGTGAACTGGAGAAAATGCTGGGAAGTGGTTGGAATTAAGTGTAAAGGTTAGATACAAGAGACCTGCGTAATATTGCAGTCTGCTTTTTCAGTGTGAGTCTCAAAAGTTCCCATCTTTAGTGTGTGTGTTCCGTAGCCCAGAAATTAAGCAAACCAGCTTGAAGCACTCTTGTGAGACACCCTCAAACCCCCTATAGCACGGTGCAGCAGAAGTGGGTGGTCACGTGTGTCAATGGCCACTGAAAAGTCCCTGACCAGGCCTATCCCGCCCTGGCGTAGAATCTGAAGGAGGTGTCCCTTGACACGAAGAAGAGCTCGTTTGTACCGTTGTTAGTTCCTAAATTGGGAGTGCCAGTCACGGAACAAATAGTGTTTCTTCATGTGCTTTTAAAGCTGTTTAGTTGCCGTTTCAAGAAGTTTTAACAAAAAAGGACGTTTTTAATGGGATGACAGCTTGCACAAACCTCTGGATTAGATGTTTTTTTTTAAAAAAATTGTCTAGTTCATACTTGTTTCAGAGTAGCCAGAAAAATAGTGTCTCTAAAGGAGGCATTTCAACAATCGGAAATTCCCAGACTTGGTGTCCACATTGTCCTGAATTATGCCTTGGGGACAAGTATCACCTAGGCGATCGGTAGGGTTGGGACTAGAAATTATGGCACTAGTTTCAGAACTTGAAATTGGTGAAATGTTAAACAGCCCAGGTTGCTGTCGATCAACAGCAGTCTGGTGGCATCTGACAGGCCACTGCTGCAAACATTGTGCAGTTGCTAGACGTTTCTTGTTCGTATTCCCAAAGAGCACTTGAATTTGTTTGCTCCAGTACATAGGAAGTGCAACTTTAGAAAAGGGAATAGACTCCGTTTTCATTATTTGAAACAGTTCCCTTGGAGAATTTGAGGCCTGCTATACTTTTGTGGGTAGACTCATTTTAGTTTGGACATAGTGCAATTGCTGTATTGGCCAAATATTGGCCTATGCTAGAACAATGTGGATTCAGTGTATGTGTGGACTTTTTGTGTGTCTCTGAATGAGCTGTATAAAGATCGGGAATCTCAAATAGGATCACTACAAGAGGAGGTCACTCTACTTCATAAGCAACAGGTTCCATGTGGCGATCAAGTCTGAAGTGCAGCCTCTGTTATGGGTTGGGGTGGTTTCCAGAAGCAGGAAGCCAAGCATTGTACGTGCACAGCCTTAAGAGGCTGCCTCCGCATTGGTGTCAGCATTATGGTGTCGATTAGGTTCTCCTAGAACAGGAAAGGGTAGAACATCATACTAATGATCCAGCGTTTTCTGCAAAAGAATGATTGCAATTTGGTGGTTGATATTGGACCAGCAGCTACATGGAATACGAATCGTGTATGATGAGCTTAGCCATTGATATTTCGCAAAGTAGGATCAGAGAACATGATGGCAAATCTACATGAAATGTGTGTTTAAATAAAAGTGCAACCTCCTACCCCACATTTGCCCTTTAGTTTGGTGATGCTTAACATAGTGTACCCATCTGTTGGGGCCAGTGAGATAGCAGGATCGGACTGCTCCTCAAGCCAAGTTTCAGAAACCGCAAGGAAACAACACTCGAATGTGTGAGAAAGTCAAATATATCCAATGCCCGGCGTGGAATGGAACATGCATTCATTAGGGCTCAATGTAATGTTCCCAGAGCCTTTAAAGAAGTCATGGCTTGGGTGTGATTTTCTTGCACATGAAGCTCACTCTCTCTGAATGGTCTGTTAAAGATTGCAGCATATATTAACTGATCGTACCAAAGCTCCAAGCCTTGTGGGTCGGGTGGCCGCTTAAACTGTTCTATTGTATGTGGGCTTGGCTGTGGTCTTGAAGCTTTAGTTTTGTAAACAAATATTGGCTCAAAGATTCCTCACTGAGATGATATATATATATATGAAAGTCCATTTGAGGCAAGTCACACATTCCACAACGCCACCTATCCCACAATGCCTTGCTGTTTTGGCTCAGAACTGGAGGTGAACTTCTAACGATGGCTACTAGCTGGCGTTGTGGAATGTGGGACTTGGCTCAGATGGACTTTCCTACTTTCACATTTCAAAACCCACCATAACCTTTTTGGTGTTATATATTTTTATATATAGTAGTCCTCAAAATGGATATGTTAAAATAAGCAAGCGGTGCCTGTTCATATCGCAACAGACACGGTAAGTGAGGGGGGGGGGTTACGATCGCAGGGGAGCTCCCTATGTTTTAAAAGAACCTGGGAGACATGCAACAAGAAGCGCTAGCACACGTCTAGTATGCCCACCGGTGAACCGAAAAGAGCGGTACAGGGGTGTGTCGTGTAGTGGTTGTCGGGAGAAGGTCTTTCGAAACGGCCTGGGGAAAGTGCCACGTACAAAATACCTACTCGTCAGAAGTCCCTGAAAGTGAGCTGTCTGTGGTGTGTAGGGGTTGTAATTATATATATTTATGTGCAATAAAATTGGTTAGGGATAAGTAAAAAGGAGTTAAAACAAAGCATAAAAAGCACGAGTGGTTCACTAAATAACCAAAAACAGTGAGAAGAAAGCTTTGCTACTCTCGATAAAAGGATTTGTATGCGGTCAATTGTGTACTTGCAAGTAAACAAACATTGACCTGTGGAGTTTCTCGTCCAATTCCTTTGTTACCACTTAATAGTGGGTCCTTGAGCTTTTTCTTGTTGTTGACTGAAACAGTCTGTACCTTAATTTGACGAACTGCTCCCAAAATGAAAAAGATACTGCGATCTCTTTGGCTGCGACCGCTCCTACAGTGGACACATCCTGCTCTCAGTCCCTGTTGTAGCATGTTAAGGGGTTAAGGGCACTTCTTGAACATCCCCGCGAGTAGATGGTACTAGAAAAAACAAAAATACGGCAAGCTTGATGGCTTGTGAAAAGCTGCCACCAAAAATAATTGAGTTCTCATCTATGCGTGGGCAGTGGTCATGGGAGAGCATTTTGTTTCCCTTACTGGCCAGAGGGTGCACCCTTGCTCTTCCCTCTCCTCCCCTATTCCTTTCAGCAGATCTTTTGCCACAAGTTAGTGGCAGTGATTCGACTTCTGCTAGAGATCCGAGTCATAGCACCTGTTCAGCCAAGGATATTGGAGGATTCATCCAGCAGTTCAATCTTCATTGAATCCTGAAATGAGTGACTATTTTAAAATGGCATTTGAGGCGCAGAGGATGTCCTGCTTTTAGCAGGAATACTGTCATCTCAGACCGACCACAAAGATGTATACTATCCCAACTTGGGTGTGGCTACATACAGAAAGTTTCTGGACGGCATTCCCAGTTCCAGTAGATGGCTCTGAGGTTTGGTCTCCGCTCTGTTCCTGAAGGTCAATCTTCTTAGGAATTGGTTATTTACATAATCGTGATGACCGACTTGCCCGTGTATTCCTTTTAGGTGGCAGTGGCTGAATCAACCAGGCAGCATCTGTTCTCGTGGCAACATAATCTCAGTGAATCCTCCCTCATCCTTTGGACCACCTTTATGGGTGCCATTGGCACATAGCCCTTTGGAGGGAGTCCAACCCTTCACCATGTGAACTTGCACGGAGTGGGCCATGACTGGTGGGTGAAAGCAGTGTTTCAGATGTTGTTGCTTATCCAGGTGATTTTGATTGCAAAGACCTTGAAGTGCTGAATGCAGATGCATGTGGGTTCCCTTTGCTGCAAGTAGAGGCATTTTTCTTGTCCATGATCAATATGTCCAGAAATTCCAAGAGGCCTGTAGTGGTTTCACGTCAGGATGCTAGAGCTGAAGACCATCAGCTTAGCGTTCAGAGCCTTCTGACCTGCCAAGTTCTGGGTCCCGCAGACATCACTAGCATGTTTTACACAAATGAGCAGGGGGAAGGGCACCAGATCTTCAGAGCTTTGCCTGCTGGGAGTAGATGTGTGGGAATGGTCACTGTTCCACCAGATCTCAACACAAGCACAATAGCTAAGTTGGCTTATGTTCGAAGATCGCAGGAGTGGGTTTTTTTTTTCCAATTATGGGACAATCTTTTTTGTTGTCCTTTTCACCCATGTTCCATGAAATGCGAGGTACTGCACAAATTCAGAATGAGTCTGGGATGATGGGGTTGGGGGCCAGGAGTGATGGATATCTCAGCTAAGGATCATGATGCTATGGTATGGGGTTCATAGCACTTTCTGTGCCAGTCTGAAATGTAGAAACCTTTTAACATGTTCCAAACGTTCATCTCTATAATTGGCTTGTCCGATGTTCACATTTTGTATGGCTTGCACTGGTTCCACTGAAGGGCTGGGCGTACGCTAGAAATATAAGCAGACAATTTCGAGACCTTTATGTAATTGGAGTGCTTTTTCATTTTTAGTCTATTGAAAACCCAATGCAAAAAGCATAATTTTGCACCTTCCTTTTCTATATGGAAATATTTATCAAATATTGCCACATTTGACTTGTTAAATGGGGCAAATTCTTTTTTTTTACCAGATTTGGTGAGCCAACATGGATGAGGCGAAATGACCGAGAGGAATTGGTTTTCTCATGTTCTATGTAGAGTGTCATGGAAACCTTTCTGTTATGTCATAGCGACATTTAAATAAGCTTCATGCCAGATTCCTCCAATTTCTAAGTGCTGTAATGATAAGTGTCATTGTTGCCCAGTTGGATGGCACATGGTTTTAGTAATCTACATGGTGCTTTCAGAGACTGGGATTTGACAGTGACTTATCCATGGTCTATGGGCTTGGTTGCACTGTACTCCTTTGCAGTCTCTGGCCACATCATTATATCTTTTTGCATTTAATTCGCTTTATTTTCTCTTGCCTACTTTTTTGTGTTCTACTATCAGTTTTGTGTCCATGTGTTGTGACCATATATTTGTTCTTTGTCTTTTTTATTTCAATGTAAGAATTAATTGTTTTGTGGAGCATAGCCTTTTTTGTATACATTCAAACATTGTGACAGAGCAGAGAGGCAGGCATGTGGGTGTCACCACAGGTCCTCCTGTCAGCTGCTGCCTAGAGTGCGAACCCCATTCCACACTAGTGCGCTATAGGAATGCAGAGTGCATTTGTGTGGGAGAGAGGGGGACACATCTCCTTTTTTCAAAGGGAAAGCCACTGCACCACCATAATAACATAGAAAAGATTACAGTGGAAATACAAGTGAGGAATGAATAAGAGAGGCAGAATGTGATGTTTGAGCATATGGGGACAAGAGCAGGGGAGAAAATATGGAGTAGAGGATAATGAAGCTCTTACTTGGCATATCAGGTTGGACCTGGGCATGTGAGATTATGCCTCTGTGGATGTACTTCGAAAGATCATGCCTGCATTTGGGATTATGGGCTGTCCAAGGCAGATGATGGCTTCCGCTGGGTAAATTAAGGCTGTCTCTGGGCATATGATTGGCCGGCTGGCTGGCTGGCTGGCTGTGTGGCTTTACATGTGTGTCTGATGGCTGCACTTGAGCATCTTTTGTATAATGCAGCTCCACAAAGGAATTTGAGTCTATAACTGGATTATAATTTCACTGCCTCAGCATGTTATGTTAACCTGTGTCCAATATATTGGAAACTGGCATTGATGATGACTTTGTAAAAGGTTGTTTCTTAAAGAGGATAAAGTGCATTTGTTTATACTTCGAATTGTGAAAACTGCAGATGTTTTATCAGATTTCCATATGTTTTCTCCCTTAAGGCGAGACCTTGTGCGAGTAGAAGCTACAGTGATTGAAAAGACAGAATCTTGCCCAAAAATTCATATGCGCTTTTGGAAAAGGCACCGTTATCAAAGAAAAAGGAGTAAGTAACTTGTGCGCTCATCAGACAGCATATTTGGTGACAAAATCCAATTTTTGTCTTAAGTATATAGGGAGTAAATAATGTTGTGCAGTATAGCCAGCCTCTTGTCTCCATCGGTGTCCGTGTCGCCCCCTCTTTCTCTCTTCTTGTATTTCTGTCGCTCTCTCCTCCCTTCATTCTCTCTTCCCTCCTCTTTCTCTCTCCTCTGATAAATGGTTTATCAGATCTGTAACTCGGATCAAGTGGTCTTTACTGCAGGCAAGCTTAAATGTTCTTCCAGTAGTCTTCCATCTGTTCCATGGGGGCTCTGAAGGAAGGGTCCATCTTGACCCTCCGAGATGCCTTAATCCCTTTTGATGGCTGCTCTGAGCTTTCCACAACTCTGAAAAATAATCAACCGATTGAGGGAGTGGGATTCTCTCTCTATTTATAGCTACACCGTCGCAAGGATTGGTGGCCTCAAGGCCTCCTGGCAGAATGTAATAGAGACAATTTCCTAGAGAGGACATTCTTTACGAAGTTGGAGCTCCCACTCCACTGCCCATGTCCTGCCTCCCTGAGAACAAATGGCCTCATCCTGCAAATACAAAACTTTGCTGTGTCACGCAAGCTCCAAGGAGTTTTTAAAGGTTCAGCCTAAGCTTTATAAATCGTCTGCATACGTTGGTGAGCTGTGAACGTCTCACTTGAGCATTACAAGGGGTTACCCTGTGTGGAACTGAAGCCCTATGCTATCAGAACAGGAGTGGGCGATTTATCAGCAGATACTGCTTTCATCCAGAAAACCAATGAGAGCGAGGCAAGTCTGGTTAGCCCTATAACACCAGTAAAGTCAAATTGGTTATAAAACTCTCTCTATGCTGCAGTAGTCTCTTTTTGGAGAATACCAATTTATATTAGCTCCCTAGTGGGGGGAGCCAGTCAATCAGGTGGCTAGGAACATAGCCTTGAACCGATGGCAGTCTGCATTCCATGCTGCCTGACAGCCAGTTCCCCCCGCCGCCATCTCCACTCCCTCCGCCCCCTTATTATTTTTTCCCCATCCCACACTTACCTTATTACGGCTACGGTGGCACTCTCCACCGCACCTTCCGCTCTGCTCCCGATGGTCCATTATGCAAAGGGAAGCGGGGCTCCATACGAAGCCCCGCTTCCCTTTTCATGACAGCCATCTTGGAACAGTCTTTTAGTTCTGTGAAGAAGACACCCATGAGGCGCCCCGTTCACGAAGAGAAAATACTGCAAGTTAGCCCCGTTCCAGCTCATGGGGCAGGTGCTAATAGCCTAATGTACCTGTGCCACGGGCATCACCGGGAGCAGTGGGGGTAACGGCCCGGGCCCATATTAACTGCCCCTGCTTCGCTCTGGCTATTACCCCCTGGTGATGACCGTGGCACAGGTACATAACGCCACATTAATGTCAATTTTTCCTATTTGTAGGATTTGCAGATATGGCTTCCATGTGTGCAAGAGCATTCAACATGCCAATGTGATTAAACCTGTGCCTTTATGAAGTGAAATATAATCCGTTTTTTGCCAGGTGAATTTAGGCCTCACCAAATATTTTTGATAAATGGTTAAGGATTCCAATTTTCTCTTTAAATATTGATAGTGTCAGAAGGGCCAATATAAAGCAGTATGAGATTCATCATCTCCAAAGTGCCAAAAGCACTCTTAAAAGGAGATTACATGATAACCGGTTTCTGAATGTGCACATTAGAAGCGGCCTGTAACTTTGTATCTGAAATGCAGGCATTTCACATTCCAGCTCCTGGTGTGTCTTGGGACTGTGCACAGCACCAGTATACATGTACATACGATATGGATGACCGTGATTATATTACCCGAGCTCTGAGTCTAAAGTCAGCACAGGTGTAATCAATGACACCACTTTATAGCCATGACACATATTTAGAAAGGGTCTCTGTTGAACAGAGCACACCTTCCTGCAGAGAAACCACCTTTACTTTGTGTATCAAAAGCAGAAAGCCTCACGAGAGTGCACCCTCGTAGATGGCATGTTCACAATGTGCCTTGCCTTGGGGCAGAATTTACATTAAATGGGACCAATTATCCTCCTGATTTTTAGGACAGCGATTTCACTTCTATGGCTGACCTGTGGTTTTACGTTCATAGGCACTAAATCTTGCTTTTCTGTCAGTAAGAGCAGATAAGACATCACATCACATTATATTACAGAATAACACATCTTTATAACCTTCTTGGCTAAATAATATCCTAAAAGCCCGGGTTAGAAATATGTGGCACTTGCGTGTTAAAAATGTAGTCAAAATTACAGTATTAATCCAATATTTTGTTAGATGGAAGGTTATTGCCATAAATGAAAAAAGCTGTTGCTTTCTTTAGTGTAGCACTTAGGGGGAGGAGGGGGGAATATCCCACCATCCATAGAACATTCAATTCCTAGAATTCAAAGATGCCAATAGATATCAGTCATTACCCTTCTATCCATAAAATGGATAACATATATTAGTCTAGCAGCTTATACGTTCGGATGGTTTTGTGAAATGTTGGCTATAGTTGATGGTTTCAATGTATGCCGGGCAAAGTTTTAGAATGATAAATGTTGATTCATTTGTATGGAGAGTGTCCTACTTTACTTGTGGCGTGGCTAAACCAAATTATTAAGGCACCTTAGCCTTTCTGTTTGATCTAATTGTGTCTTGTAGCAGTCACTCGTCCATCCAAAGGATGCCACAGAGGGAGAAATTACAATGATGTCTGGTCTTTCCCAATTTGTCATCAGGACAGTCCTTAAATCCCTTTTCCATTGGGTCTCAGTTTATACTGGTGTATACCCAACACATTGTTCACATCACTGTTGAAATTTTACTGACATGCCATACCGATCAGATACATGTGTGCAGGGTCAGGGACCCTGTCAAAGGGGGAAAAGGGGCCCCTCTCAACCTGTGGCAGGTCCTGCCCCGGAGGAGGGGTGTGGGAATTGGCAGGGCCCTAGCACCCCCCCCCCCAACCCACACCCCATGTGGCTGGCTAACTGTACAAAGTACTATTTGATATCTCCCCATGCCTACTGCCTTGTGTGCTGGCCAGCGTTTTCTCTGTCTCTTAAGGACCGCAACATCCAGAAACCCATGCAGCAAAAAATAGCGCTGGTAATCCACTGGGGAGAGTGGTGATGGCGAGCCTACAGTAAGCTGAGAAGTGTTCTCGGAAGACAGATGGTCCAGACGCGTATCTTGCTCCAATTAGCCCTTGGGAAGATAGCTCGGGGACAACGCGCTCGCCTTGGAAGCACAACGGTTAAATCCCCAAGTCCGCACTTAGAAACCTCTGGGTATTAAGCGCGTTATAAATAACCAGTTATAATAACACACTCTAATATTGTCTTTTCGCACAACAGGGTGACATTGCAAGACCGTGGTGGACCAGAGTTCTCCATGGTGCGGGGCTTACAGGGATCTTTATGATTTCACTGCATTGTAACCCACCCCATGGGGGGGGGGAAGAATGGCAACAATTGATCTGGGTAACTGGCTGAGCAGAAGGGGTCAATGTGCGAGGTTGGAAGAGAATAAAGGGACACTGTGGGCTTTGTATGACATCAAGGGAGGAGAAGGCAGGCCGAGACCAGGTATATGAAGAATTGTGCAGCAGAGCGTGGAGGAAGATTACAGAGGTGCATGGTGAGTGAAGGGGGTGACTGCGGATTAAGTGTAAGAGTAGGAGGTAAGTGTATGTGAGTAAGTGGAAAGGTGATTGAGACCGAAAGGAGGGTGATTGTGAATAAAAACGGAGTGGGGTGTGGTGGGATGTGGGAAAGGAAAAGCAAGGAGGAGAGTGGAAGAAAGGGAAAGGCAGGAAGAACATCAAGGCAAGGAACACAAAGCTGTAAAGACCAAGACTGAGTGAGACCTGGGTGAGTGATCATTATTGCGGGATCCCATTTTGGAGGGAGATATATATGTATATATATTTCTGATGTTTGTTAATCTGCTTAGAATCACATGCTGTGCATAGGTCCGACCTCCAGTGGTCACTGCGGAGTATTGCATTTTGTTTTTCGTAGTCGAAAAGGGGACGTCGACAAGGCGTGTCTGTAACACTATCCCTATAGTGACGTGCGTTGTACCCACAATCCCTCACGCGTCGAGGTCCCTCAGATTGATTTTTTCCGCCCAGCTACTGGTCGCCTTTATGCGGAGCTCCTCGAGAGACATTGCCAAATAGTTTCTTCGACCTTTGGTCGTTCGTTGTTAATATCAATAACGTAGATCCCTCCCTCGACGCAGAGCCGTTTCTCCACCGAGCAAGATCTTCGACGGAAGGACGAGCGGAGGGGATCCTTCAGCGCTGCCGAACACGTGGCCTGGCCTCGCCGGCCATACACATTAGGGAGAGTGGGGGTGTGTGGTTCTTTCTTTCTCTTTAAGAATGCCTTTCTCTTTCCCCTCCCTCTCTTTCGAGGTCGTAGTCACACTTCTTGCCCTCAGCTATGGAGAGGACGCCATTTAGGTTTTGCCCCCTTTGCAAGGGTAAATATACCTGGAAGGATAAGCACAAACGGTGCAACCGTTGCTTACCCCTCGATCACCAGGAGGACGGCTGTGCGGCCTGTAAATTACTAAAGCCCAAAACTCTAAAAGACCGCAGGGTCAAAAGGTGGGCGGCCTACGCCATGTCTAGGCCTGACTCCTCGCCCGCTACCGCCGCCGCCGAGTGTGACGAGGACAGTGACTACACGGCCCCAGTAACGGAGGCTGTAGACCTCTCAAAGGAGCGTTCACACTCCTCGTCGTCCGTCCCCGGCCCCAACCAGCCAGGCTCACGCCCAGTTTATGGGGATGAACACCCCGGCAACAAGGACGCACACGGAAAAACATCAAAGCACATATCCCCCGGCATGCATTCGTCGAAGACGAAGGCAGCCATAGCGCCAACGGGGACGCGGGCCCACAGGCGTCTTCCGCTGACCGTAAGGGGTGTCAGCCCTCCCAGCCACCGCCTCCGCGACAGGCAACTGGGCATTCTAAAAATAAGGGCGCTAACACCAAAACCTCCAGCGACGCTTGCCAGCAAGGACTCGACGAGCAAGGACTCGACGAGCAAAGGCTCGACGTTACATAGCGTGACTACGACCGATCCCTCGGAAGAGAGAATGATCGCCGAAAGCCTCGCGCTTATAGCATCTAAGGACGGCCAGAGATGTACGGCGAGTGAGACACCGAAAACCACGCACAAGGCCAAAGATACGCCGAAAGCGCCGGAAAACAGATCAGGCCAGTTCCCGACGCCGACGGAAGGCCCTAGCCAGCGAGAAGGCTACTCAGAAGGCGAAGGCTCACTTTGTTCGACGTTATGTGACAGAACCAGACAACTACAGGAGGAAGAAACTCCTTTTTCATTCCCAGACCGTCCTGGCCGACCTCAGTGGACCTTTGAAAGGTTCCAGACCTATATGGATAAACTAGACAGGTTCATGTCCATCACAGAAGACAGGGCACCCAAGAGACCAAGGGAGGCACCCCTGGAGAGTCCAAGGGCTAAATACCAGAAGTTTTATAACCCCATACAGGAGGACATATACTCTTACAATCTCACTGAGGAAGACACCTTCTTCCAGGAGAAAGATGAGTTCACCTATGTTGAAGACCAACAAGAAGAGGAAGGTTTTCACGAGGACACTAACCTAGGTGAGCAGGGATTCCAGGAGGACACAGGCGAGGGCGACCCAAATCCCTGGCAGTCACCAGCTAGGTCGACAGACACAGGCAGTAGCAGTATAGTCATCAGGTCTACTGAAACTACACCAGTCAGGAACCCTTCGCCTGTTGATGATCAACCCACCTTCAATGCACTGCTGAAGAAGGCAGCAGCACATTTTGAAATTGAAACTGGGGAGGTCACCCCAGACACCGATTTTGTGGAGAGGATTATCAAGGAAAAACCCCCCACTAGCCAAATTATCCCCATCCTCGCCTCAGTTAAGAGATGTATTACCCCTTCTCGTTCCACTCTTGCATTGGTGAGAGGGGTCAATCCGAGGATTGAGAAACTGTTCTCTCCCTCTCAATCGGACCCATTATATATTAAGGGTGACTCAATCCCGGACTCCCTGGTCATGACCAACACCAGAAAAAGGGCAAGAGTCCCACTATCTACCAGCGAGGCACCCCCCAGATAAAGAGGGGAAGAAGCTGTATGACCTAGCCAAGAGAATCACCACCTCTGCAGCATTCTCTACCAGAATTGCCAATAATAATACCCTATTGGCAAGCTACGCTGATGCTCAATGGGCAAAGCTCAAACAGGACATTGAAGAAGTTCCCAAACCCCTAAGGACTCGTTTGCTGGCTACAGTTAA
The DNA here is from genome assembly GCF_040938575.1 of Ambystoma mexicanum. Classification (NCBI taxonomy): domain Eukaryota; kingdom Metazoa; phylum Chordata; class Amphibia; order Caudata; family Ambystomatidae; genus Ambystoma; species Ambystoma mexicanum. The sequence continues at coordinate 974,184,329 of NC_090934.1, read as the reverse complement.
CAAGGGCTCTCTGGTCAACCAAAGCATCGTCAAGAATACCCTCGATGCAGCAGAGATGGCTGGCCGCACTTTGGTACAAGGAATTTTGCTGAAGCGTCACGTCTGGCTTCGCAATTCCGGATTTAAGGGAGACAAGCGTCCCTTATTAATAAGCCCATAGAGGAGTCCAACCTCTTTGGGAGAGCAGTGGATGACGCGCTGGAGAATGCGAAGAAAGAATTTGACACAATAAAGACCGTAGACCAAATTTCAAAACCCCCTAACAGGCGGGGATTTGGTAATAAGCGCTTTTTTCGTGGACAACGCCAGCAACAAAACCAACAACAGTATTCTGCCAGCAACTACCAAGGTAATAGTGGTCAGTACAATCAGAGGGGTCAACGCCCTGGCAAAGGGAGAGTCCGGGGTTCCACCCCCAGAGGCTCCCAAGCCACCAACACCACCAAGTGACGCGAATATTCGTGTCCCCTCCCCTGCAACGCCGGTCGGGGGCCGGTTAACATCCTTTCTTCCAGCATGGGAGGGAATAACATCAGACCGCTGGGTACTTTCCACCGTAGCCCGCGGCTACTGTATAGAGTTCAACAGTTCCACAACATACAGACCCCCGAGGGGACGCCGCATGACACCGGAACACCTCGCCATCTTTCTCCAAGAAGTGGACCAACTGCTGGAAAAAGGAGCCATAGAGGTCGTGCCTCTATCTCAGGTAACGGAAGGTATTTATTCAGTGTAGTTCCTTGTACCCAAAAAGGATCTAACCATGCGCCCTGTATTAGATCTGCGCCCAGCGAACAAGTTTGTCAAACCCCAAAAGTTTTGTATGGTGACCTTGCAGGAAGTGATCCCACTGCTATCACAGTGAGATTACATGACAACACTGGACATGAAAGATGCATACTTTCATATTTTAATGTTGCCAGCGCACAGAAAATACCTCAGGTTTATGATAGAGGGCAAACACTACCAGTTCAGAGTGCTACCCTTCGGCATAGCATCTGCACCAAGGGTATTCACGAAAGTACTGGCAGTGGCAGCGGCCTATCTGCGCAGATTATCCATCCCAGTATACCCTTACCTCGACGACTGGCTCATAACAGGGGATTCTTACGAGACATGCTTCTCAAACACCCAAAAGACTGTAGACCTTTTGTTCCAACTGGGCTTCTCCATCAAAGAGAAGAAGTCCAGCTTAGACCCCAGCCAAGTCAAACTATTCCTAGGGGCTCTAATTCGAACAAAGGACGGCCTCGTCTTCCCCTCCAACGAGAGGGTCCAAAACATGCTGTTTCAGATCCCCCAATATGTGGCAGGTCGAGAGGTGACGGTGCGCAAAGCGATGCGCTTGCTAGGAATGATCGCGTTGTGTATTTATTTGGTACCTCACGCGCGCCTGCGCATGCGCCCAATGCAAGAGTGGCTCAAAAGCCAGTGGTGTCAGGCCAGCGGACAATGGGACGATCTAGTGGTGGTCTCGCAGGCCTTGGTTCTCTCGCTACGGTGGTGGACAAAGGAAAACCTGATAATAGGGAAACCCTTTGCCCCACCCGTGGTGGAGGCCACTCTAACCATGGACGCATCCCTTACAGGATGGGGGGCTCACCTATCCCGTCAGACTGCTCACGGAGTGTAGCATCCAAGCACATAAACCTACTGGAGCTACTGGCGGTGTTCAAAGCACTAAAAGCCTTCCAAGAACACCTACAAGGGAAGACAGTGATGGTCCTTACAGACAGCATCACAGCCATGTACTACATCAACAAGCAGGGGGGCACCCACTCTCCAGGACTGTCCAAGCTGTCCCAGAATATATGGAAGTGGGCTCTCAGACACAACATGTTCCTACTGTCACAACACGTACCAGGGGAACTCAATCTGCTAGCAGACTAATTCAGCAGAGACTTCCCCCTGCCCGAAGAGTACAAATGGCGATTGCACGAAGACATCGTCTTAGACGTCTTCACGCAATGGGGATTCCCCGAAATAGACCTGTTCGCAACTCTGGAGAACTCACAATGCCAAAGTTACGCCTCCAGGTACCCCCAGAACCAGTCCAAGGGGAACGGTCTGTCGATTCAATGGTCAGGGAAATTTATTTTCGCCTTTCCCCCGACTCCCCTTCTCAACAAAGTTGTGCACAAGATGCACCAGGAACAAGTTACCATGATACTAGTGGCCCCGATGTGGGCCAGGCAGCCATGGTTCGCTCACTTGATGAAGATGTCCCTATCTCCCCCAGTGAAACTTCCCTGCCCGTACAACATGCTGTCACAGGACAAGGGCAGGACACTGCATCCATGCCCCCAGATCATGAACTTAGCAGCCTGGCTCCTGAGATCATAGAATTTGGACATCTACAACTCCCGCAGAGATGTATGGGCATCCTCAGGGAAGCCAGAAAACCTAATACTCGCCACTGCTATTCTAGCAAGTGGAGAAGATTTGTCATCTGGTGTAGAGGAAAGAGCATCAACCCGGTTGACTGCTCTCCCACACATATTGTTCTGTACTTGACCCATTTATTGGATTCAGGTCTAGTGTTGAATTCCATTAAAGTCCACCTGGCGGCACTTTCTGCATACACCACTTCCCAACTTAAAGTGTCGTGGTGGAAGATCCCAGTTATCAAGGCCTTCATGGAGGGGGTAAAGAGAATGCACCCTCCGATAGCTAACCCAGCTCCCGGATGGGACTTAAATGTGGTACTTTCCAGACTCATGGGCTTGCCATTTGAACCCATGCACAAGGCAACTCTTAAGGACCTCACTCTTAAGACTGCTTTCCTAATAGCTATCACCTCCATTAGGGGAGTAAGTGAAATACAGGCTCGTTCTAGACCCCTTCGTAACAGTTCACAAAGATAAGGTGGGTCTACGCACACACCCAAGGTTTGCACCGAAATTCATCTCGAAATTCCATTTAAACCAGTCAATGGAACTACCAACGTTCTTTCAAAACCCTTCCAACTTGGGAGAAAAAAGTCTGCATACACTGGATGTACGCAGAGCTGTCATGTTCTACATGGAAAGAACCAGGCCACTGAGAAAGACTAATCAGTTCTTTGTCTCGGTGGCAGCAGCAAGAGAAGGAGATGCAGTCTCAAAGTCCACTATATCTAGATGGATTGTTCAATGCATCACTCTGTTACACTCTTGCTAAGAGAGAACTACCCTTCAAGCCAAGAGCACATTCTACTCGAGGCACTGGGGCATCCATAGCATTCAATACAAATGTTCCCCTTGAGTCCATCTGCAAAGCGGCTACCTGGAGTTCTGTGCACACCTTTACAAAACACTACTGTCTAGATGCACACTCTAGATCTGACTCCCAGGTGGGACAGGCAGTATTAAGACATCTTTTCTCTACTGTTCCTCCTCATAACCCACCGCCAACTCCGGGTACTGCTCGCTAGTCTATGCACAGCATGTGATTCTAAGCAGATTAACAAACATCAGAAGACAATGCATTACTTACCGTAAAAGCATTTCTGATGGTTGTATCTGCTTAGATCCACATGCGCCCACCCTTCCTCCCCGCTCGGATGGAAGGAACATAGACATCTTTCTACATCTCTCTCTTTTCTGTACTCACTCACGTATAGAAGGCTCCCTCAGGGCAGAAAAAATACAAACAGAGGGACCTCGACGCGTGAGGGATTGTGGGTACAACGCACGTCACTATAGGGATAGTGTAACAGACACGCCTTGTCGACGTCCCCTTTTCGACTACGAAAAACAAAATGCAATACTCCGCAGTGACCACTGGATGTCGGACCTATGCACAGCATGTGAATCTAAGCAGATACAACCATCAGAAATGCTTTTACGGTAAGTAATGCATTGTCATATATATATATATATATATATATATATATATATATATATATATATATATATATATATATATATATGTATGTGTGTGTGTGTGTGTGTGTATATATATATAGCAGTTGTCTTTAGGACTTCATGCATAGGAAGCCAGGCTTTTAGCTAATAGCAGTTTCACAATCTCTAGTGAACATCTTGGGAATTGGGGACGCCTGGGCTAGGGAGGTCTCTGTCCACAAGAGGTGAGAGGGGTAGAGATTCTATTTTGTAGGTTAAAAAAAAAACACTTGGATTGTCTTCGGGAGTTGGTGTGTTCTTGAGGCCATCTGTGACACATAGGTGTTCTTTCTTCTGGTGATAGAGTATAAGATCATGCAACATTTTTCATTATGTAGTTGAGGGGTTCCTTCAATTTCTTCGAGATCTTCATTTAATTGATATGCACTTTGAGTGAGTCAGGTTGTCTGACAAGGGGCTCTTGGGACTAGAGTTACACAAATAACTTTGCAAAGTGCTGCCTGGAGATGATAGAGGGGCTCCTAGAAGTGCCCCTTGTCGTCTGCTCTCCTAAGACCCACAGACTCTGTCACAGCCTCAAGCTGAGTAGCACTAATGAGGGTAACCCTTTGTTTCCTGCTTTCACCTCATCTACAACTTTCCCTAGAAAGGGGCACCTTTCGCCCAGTCACCTCCCCTGCAGCATTTAGAAGATGTGAGCACATGTCTTAGGCCTCACACTGGCACATATTGTTTCAAGTTGCCATATGCTCACCAATCCAGTTAATTTCCTTCAAACACCCCCCCCAGCCCAGCAATCATCCGTCTCCTTCTACGGGTGCTGTGCAGGCCCAGACCTTCGGTCTGAGTTAAAGATGGTGGCAAAACCTCTTTAAAGGTTGGTTTGCTACTTTGGAGTGACCCGATATGAGGGACAGAAATACTTGGCCTGATATGGGGCAGATGAACCACTTGCCTGGTAGGCAGGCAGGCAGGACTTAAAGGCTAAGGCCACCTGTCGCAAATTATCCTAATAGTTGGGAAAAAAGGATCTTCAAATGAAACCTTTGGCTTAATTAATATTCATCAATGGTGTAATCCGCTATAACAACTTTGAAAGTTTTAGATCGCTCAAAGACCTGCTTTTGTAGGTGGGGACTAGATTTGTTATGCCTTTTGCATACATGTCCACCTTTTCTAATGAAAAGGCGGGTAGAAAAACAATGTTTACTTTTGCAGGTGAGCTCTCCACTGACACCTATGGACAGGCAAGGTGATTGGTGAGTGAGGTCAGTGGCTCTATGGCAGGTGTTACCCTCCAAAAGCAGGCGAGTTGACGGGTATGTTTTTGCGCTGCATCCTGTTGATGCTGGGAGAGCCTGTCTGGTGCTTTGTCTTCAGAGAAAGGTGTTGGGCTAAGCCCATTGTTTCTGCAGCTTTTTGCATGTTAAACAGGGACTTCTTTACTGCTAGCACCACTTCCTCTAGTATTCTGGTGGCCCAGAACCAGACTGCAAACTGCTCAGTTTGGCTGAGATAATCCAGGCCTGGTACTCCCAACACCACTCGCTGGATAAAAGGCGTTTCTCCTGCGTCCCTGCAGGACGGCCCAGCTCACGTTAGCCACTGCTTTGCTTAAACTTGGGCTACATTGCACTCACACTGTACTCAAGCAACACTGTAAACCCTTCACGATGCAATCATACTGCACAGGTCACACCGTAGTGTGTTGTGCAGCTCAGACTACCCTTGCATCTTTTGTTCTGGCCATGGTAATTCCGACACTTTCTGAATAAAACTGTTCTGATCTCACTTCTGCCTGGGCAATGTGTGTGCTTGGGGTATTGTGCAAACCGAGCGGCGTGTTTAAAGAAACGCAGTAAAACACTTTAGTAGACCTTCCCTCTAAAGACCCCTTTGTTTGGCTGTGTAGGATGATAGCTTGATGCCTTGGGAAAAGTGTGCCTCTTGTTTTAATTGGATCGCTGAGCAGCCTTCAAGTAGTGGGTCACTCCACTTTATTCACATGTCCGCTGTTGCAAAGCTCTGGCTCGCCTTAGGCACTAAAATAGTACTATTCGATAGAGCACAATCAATTGTACAAGCAGACACTCCAGCACCTCACACCACCCTTACATGTGCATTCTTGCAAGAACCCCTCCTTTCACCATTAGCCTTTTATATCTATATGGCTAACTTCCTAAAGGTTATTTCGAATGGAGTGTGTCGTCCAACGTATTCGACATCTTTGACATGTAATGTCCACATCTGTGTACTTAGGACATTTTTGGCAGAGAGCGTCCTGCGTCGGTAGCTTCGGATCGATGTCCTGCGACGTCACTGGATGTTATAAATTGGACACACGGGGCCCGTAGCCTCAGTTCAGTTTTTTCCGCAAACGTGTTTGCTTCGGAGACTCGGCACGCCTCATGTATTCCTCGTGAATGTGTCTTCTTTGACCCATCCGACTCCACGGTCTGGCTTCAAGACTTGCCGGGACTGCAAGTCTAAGATGACAATAACGAACCTGCATCACATTTGTTTGTGGTGTCTGGGCGAGAGTCATGACACCGCCGACTGTTCCAAATGTCAGTTGCTGACTGCTAAGGCCTTGCAGGAGCGTAAGGAGAAGTTACAAGTAAGTAGGGGTTCCAAACCCAGTAAGTCTCGTAAAGCTGCTAAGGGGATGTCCACCGACAGTTCGAGGGATGACTCTCCTTGTCGGAAAGAGTCCCGGGATCTCGGTCCCGCAGTGGTTCCCGTCATTCGTCCTCATCTCGGCATTCTCGGAAGTACCATCACCGGTCGCCTTCCCCGTCCTCCTCGGAGGATGGGGCCACGAAGAAAGTGGCTTGTCCTACAAAGTCCTCGACTCCGGAGGAATGGGCAGCCTTCAGGGAGCAGATGCTGCCTATTTTCCAATCGCAGGGCACTGTTTCGTGCCTTTGGAAGAAGCCGGCAGCGAGCGGTCTCGGGTCCTCGGTGCGATTCTCATCGGGAACCTTTGAGGTCCCGTTCGGACAAGATTCAGGTTGATCGCCAAATACGTTCTTCCAGATCTTGGTCTATGTCCCCGGCGAGACCGCATAAGTCTGGTAAGGGCTTGAGGTCGGCGTTGACTCAGTTGGCGCTGTGTCCGTCGGATACGGATGTCGAAGCTTTGCCTTCACACCAGCCCTCGGCGTCGTCAGCACCGTTGTCAACGCCAAAGCCATCAGCGCCCTCGACACCTTCCGGGCCTTTTGGCTGGAATTTGCCGATGGAGGTCCCTGGTACTGTAGATCCTCGAAGGAAGGCTACTTCCGAGTCTGTGAGGCCTGTTAGGGATTTCAGACCCTCTTCTGTCCCAAGACAGGAGTTATTTCTCCCTCTGGATGATTTCTATGAGGATGAGGAGAGGTCAGATTTGGAATTTGACACTGTTTAGCCTGATATGGCTCCTGTCTTTTCCGGGGACAGTCAGTTGGAAGAGTTACGTCAATCTCTTCATGATGCCAGTGGCTCGGACACTTCTCCTGAGGTGTAGTTTGGCAGACCTGAGCCTGGGGCTCATGCAGAGTCATCCTACAGGAGGCTGATGGCTAGGGTCACTGAGCATCTTGGTTGGTCTAGTCCTCCGGAAGCTTTTGTTCAGGATGACTTAACTGATATTTTGGATCAAGGTCCCTCCTCTCACCCAGTGTTACCTTTTCATTTGACATTGCAGAAAAGGGTGGTGGCTGGTTGGCAGTCACCGGAATCTCTACAGGCGGTTAACAAATTGTTAACTAAAAAATACTGCCCTTCCAGTAGCGAACACAGCTACCTTTCATCTCACCCCACTCCCGGGAGTTTTGGTGGTTAAGGCGGCTACGGCCACCTCGAGGCAGGCGGCGTACCCTACCATCCCTCCTGATAGGCATGACAATGCTTTGATGGTTGGGCACATAAGGTGTTTTATGCGAGGAGTCTGGTGCTGAAGTCAGCCAACTCCACTTGTGCCTTAGCACTCTGTGGAATTGTGTTTCTCTAGCGGCTGAGCATATTCCTGAAGGGGAAGAAAGGGAGGGGTTCCTTGCTCTCGTGCAAGATGGCAAGGATGCCATGTGTGAATCCCTTCAGTCGGGATTGGGCACAGCTGACAGTGTTAGCCCGTCCATGGCTGTGAACACCATTATACGCAGATTTGCGTGATTGCGGAAGTCTGGTTTAGCTCCGGATGTGCAAGCCCGTCTTTTGAACATGCCCTTTGATGGTGCGCATTTGTTTGGCAGCAAGGCTGACCAGAGCCTTGAGAGGTTGCAGACCTCAAAAGCTGCGGCTAAATCTTTGAGCGCAGCTGTGCGTCAACCTCTGCCTTTTCGTCCTAGGGGGCATCAGTGGAGGGGAGGTTTCTTTCGTTACTACTCCTCTTTTGGTAGGATGAGAGGAGCCGCCAGTCAAAGGGGCCAGCGAAAAAGTACCCGTGGTGGTCAGGGAAATAGGGGTGCAAAAGCTGCTCAGGCAGCTGCCTCTTTGCCTTCAGGCGCTGCCGCAGCTGCTCCAAAACAGTCATGAGGCCATGTGCCATTGTTCGCCGGTTGGGGGCAGACTGTCTCAGCATCTCGAAGAATGGCGAGCTATTACTTCGGATGCGTGGGTTCTGGATACAATAGCCCATGGCTACTGCCTTCCCTTCCTAAGGCGGCCTCACAACAATCCACCGGGGAATCTCTCTTTGAAGCTTCCAGATACGCTTTTTGTGCAGGAAATCTTGACCCTGCTGAAGAAAGGCGCTATAGAACTGGTGCCGGTAGCAGAGAGGAACAAGGGATTGTATTCCCCACATTTTTTGATTTCAAAGAAAGACTGGGGATTGAGACTCATCTTGGACTTGCGTTGGTTGAACAAACTTCTCAGGAAGGACAAGTTCAAGATGGTCACTCTTTCTCAGGTCCTCCAGGCTCTTCGACTTCAGGATTGGTTGGTGTCTCTGGACCTACAGGATGCTTACTTTCATGTGCCGATTCATCCAAAGCACAGAAAGTACCTGAGGTTTGCAGCTGGCAGCTTGCACTTTCAGTTTCAGGTCCTGCCATTCGGATTGACCTCCACCCGAGGGTCTTTACCAAGCTAATGGTGGTGGTGGCAGCGTATCTCAGGCGAGGGGGGGTTTCACATCTACCCCCTACCTGGACGACTGCTGATCCGTGTGCGTTCTCCCGAGCAAGCGATGGATCATCTCGGTTTCACCTGCCGCTCCCTCCAAAAGCTGGGCTTCTCCCTCAATTTCAAGAAGTTGCATCCGACACCTTCCGAGTAGCTCCAGTACATTGGGGCTGTGTTGGACACGTCTCCCAGGATCTTCTGTGGCCGGAGGTGACAGTAGTGAGGAACGCTTCCCTCACAGGATGGGGAGCTCATGCCGACGATTTGACCGCCAGCGGTCGTTGGTCTCCGTCGGAGTCCAAATTCCACATCAACCTGTTAGAGCTGAGGGCCATCAGGCTGGCCCTGAAGGCTTTTCTGCCGTCTGTGCAGGGGAAGAGTGTCCTGATCATGACAGACAACACAGTCGCCATGCATTACCTCAAGAAAAAAGGGAGTTAGGGTCACTCCTGTTGTGCAGAGAGACGATGCAGCTCCGGTTCTCCAGCATGGGATCTGGCATGGATTCACATGCTCATGAATATTCCCCGTCGTCAGGCTGGGAATCCTCGGTAAAGAAAAAATCAGTATCAGTTTAATTTCTGATCTGTATTTCTTAGTAGTAACCAATCAGCGGTCTCTGGGTCATACTGCCCCCAGCCAATGACTGCCCTCTCCCTAAGAACCCCGCCTCTGGCAGCCATCCTCAGATTGGGTAGCACGTTCAAGTGCTGGAAGTCTTCGTGCTATAGCTCTCGAGCTTTTTCTGCGTTTCGCGCTTTTTCAAAGAGATTTATCTCATTTTTTGGTTAAATAGAGCCTCAAGCTCCACCGCTTCTACTTCCGATCAACGGGGACCCGTTTCGGAATCTTCCATGCCCCTCAAGGGTGAAGTTTTTGTCGAGCTACGCTTCTTGGAGGATTCCAGAAGTTTTCTGATGCCTACCTTGTGGACATGGCCCAGGAGAAAGGAAGCCCGACATCGGGCAAGCTGTTCAGGAACTGCCCTGGAACTGCCCTGGATGCAAGCAACAGAACCTGTTCAAGGAGGATGAGCACTCAAAGTGCCTCTACTTTTACCTTCATGAAGACAAATCGCACGTGGAGAAGGACTGTGCGTTTTGCAACGAACCATAAGGGACCGTCGGACCCGTCTCGCCAACATGTTGGAAAGCAAGAGCCCAGCAGGTGAAAAGAAGAAGAAACCCAAGCGGTCTTCTAGGTAATGTGACGGCGCCCCGGCGACGGGGGCCCAACAGAAGGCAAAGCACCGCGAGTCCGCGGGCACCCGGAGCACCGACGGTCGGGCTGCTCGGCTGCCAGGCAGGGCGCACCTTCACCGACCCCATCAACCGCGAGCCAAAGCTCTGGCTCGGGGAAGAGAAAGTCAGAGAACCCGGCAAAGCTTCTTGAGAGGCACCGGTCAATCTCGAAGGAACCGGCTGAAGGGGTACAAGGCGGTGACCCTCCCCCTAATGTGAAGGCCTCAAGCGCGCCCAAGGTGGTGAAGGCCTTGATTCACCCGGCCAAGGCCTCTATTGAGGGTATCGCTACAGCCCTGGGGAAGCCTGTGGAGGCTCCTCCAGTGGAGGCGACCTCAGGGCCCAGAGTTTTCCTGCCTCCACGGAGGAAAGCCTCTTTTAAGCCCATCGAGAAGACCCCCCCGTGAAGACCCTGGTGGAAAAAGAGGGGGGGGCAGTGGCCTTAACGGACACAGGCACGAGCTCCGAGGAGGAACTGGTCGAAGTCATAGAGGAGGCGCGTCCCCACGGGAGGGATCCCGACGAGGGGGACGACGAGAGTGAGGGTGACGACGAGGCTCCAGTGTAGGAGGAGCAACCGTCGCGTCCGTCGCAGCCCGGGCCACAAGACAACTCGGCTGCCATTTTGACAGCAATCCAGGCCTTATGCACGGAGATAAGGACCAGGTTGCCCTTGCCTCCGACGGATGACCCAACAGAGCTGAGTCCATCGGGAAGCCCCCCCTAACAAGAGGAGAAGGATCCATCCAACCCGCCTTCTCAGCCCTCAAGGCCCTCTCAGCCTTCGTCTCCTTCCCCGACCCCGAGGGAGGACACAGGGACGGATACGGCCACGACGGGGATGGATGACGACGGTGGTGATGACGGGACTGATCTCCCATCGCCGATTCCTCGGGTGTCTCCTCCCGATGAAATTGGCTCGTTTCACGCCATGATCGCCAGGGCATCCAAGCTTTTTCAGCTCTGCCCGAAGAGAAGAAGGAAGGCTTCCTTTACCAACGGCGTGAGGCCAAAAAGAAAACGGTCCTCGCAGTGCCGTTGTTGGATGACATCTGAGACGAGGGACTTGCCCTCCTCAAGAACCCGTCCACGACACCTGCTAAGAGGGACCGGTACGAGAAGAAGTACCGGGTCCCCAACGCCACCCCTTTGTGCCTTAGAGCGCAACCGACCCCGGATTCGGTTGTTTCAGCAGCGGCCAAGAAGAAAGCGGGGGGGGGGGCATCGGCCTCGACCTCTACTTCCCCGCCGGACGGCGAGGGAAAGAAGCTAGATGCCATGGGACGACGAGTCATGTAGTCGGCAGCGACGACGATTAAGGCGGCCAAGGAGTTGTGGTACAAGATTGCCCCCCTGTTGGACTTCCTCCCGGACGATAAGAGGGCAGAGGCACTGGCAATCCTGCAGGAGGGTTAGGTGACCTCTGACCACGCCATAACGGTGGCCACGGACATTGCCGACACCGGTTTCCACCAATTGGGCAACAGTGTTTGCCTTCGGCAGCGGGGGTGGCTCAAGGCGACGGATTTCCGCCAGGATGTACAGGCCAAGGTTTTGGACATGCCCTTTGATGGGAACAACCTGTTTGGGAAGACGGTGGATGAGTCCCTTCAGGCCATCAAGACCGACACTGAGACGGCTCGGGCCTTGGGAGTTCTACAACGACGACGTCTGCCCTTTCGGAACTCCGGAGGCAAGCAAGGTGCCTCCAAGGGATTCAGCGGCGGCTCCTCAACGTAACGTAAAGCAGCCCGCTCCTCGTTGCAAGAAGCCTACAGGGGACGAGGCAAGTCCGGAGGACCTCGCCGTCGTCGCCAAGGAGGCGAAGGAAGCAAGGCGGCGGCCAAGCAAAACTGAACCGACCGTAGTGTCTGGCCCCCACCTAAGCATCCCGGTGGGAGGCCAGCTGACGAGGTTCGTCAGCATCTGGAAATCCATCTCCACCGACCATTGGGTGCTCGATGCCCTGGCCCAGGGGCACACACTCGAATTCTAAAGTGTCCCTGCATTCCACCCGTGGCCAGGAAGGAAAACCACGTCCCTCAACTACTGTTGGAAGTAAAGGCGATGCTCAAAAAAGGTGCCATCAAGCTCGTCCCAAAGAGGCTTCAGGGCTCCAGAGTTTACTCAAGATACTTCCTCGTCAGAAAGAAGACGGGCGGATGGCACCCCATCCTGGACCTACGTCGACTGAACAAGTACATCAAGGCACAGAAGTTCCGGATGGTCACCCTCCAGCATGTGCTGGGACAGCTCAGCTGGAGGAAGGCGACTTCCTATCGTCGTTGGTTTTGGAGGATGCGTACTTTCATATCCCCATTCTAAAAAGGCACCGAAAGTTCCTCAGGTTCGTGGTCCAAGGGCGGCACTACCAGTTCAAGGCCCTCCCATTCGGACTGAAGTCGGCTCCCAGGGTGTTCGCCAAGTGCCTAGCACCGGTGGCGGCGCGGCTGCGCCTGCAGGGGATCCACGTTTACCCCTACCTGGACGATTGGCTCATCCGGGCAACAACAAGGGAGCTCGCCATCGAACACACGGCGAAGAGTGTCCAGCTGCTCACGGACCTGGGATTCTCCACCAACTTCCCCAAATCCCACCTGGTCCCGTCGCAGGTCGCACTGTTTCTGGGAGCGAAACTCGATACAGTGGCGCGATTGGCCTCGCCGTGGGCAAGGTACAGCGTCTGCTGGCCACGGACATGGCCAGAGTGAGGTCCATCAAATACCTTCTCGGGATGATGTCTTCCTGCATCTATCTGGTGCGCCTGTGCAGGCTTCGGATGCGTCCTTTGCAGGAGTTTCTCGATGCCCGTTGGATGCAAGCGACGGGCAGCTTAGAGGACAAGATCTCGCTCAACGAAGTATTCCGCCAAGCTGTTCGATGATGGGCACCCGCGCGCATCTCGCGGCGGGCACAGACTTTCAGACCCCAGCATATCAGGTGACGACGGATGCCTCCCTGGAAGGATGGGGAGCGCACACCGGGGATCGGGGATCTTCACGCGAAAGGCCTATGGCTCCCGGAGGAGAGGCCGCTCCACATCAACATACTGGAGCTCCGGGCGGTGTTCTGGGCTCTCAAGTCTTTCCTCCCGTCCCTCAAGAGCAAAGTGGTGAGGATCTTCACCGACAACACCACCACAATGTTCTACATCAGGAAGCAGGGAGGAACCAGATTCCCAGCCCTGTCCAAACAAGCACAGGACCTGTGGCTTTCATCTAGCAGGGATAAAAAACATAATCGCCGACTCACTCAGCAGGGAACTGCGCTCGTGCCATGAGTGGGAACTATGCCAGGATCAAGTGGATCAACTCTTCCGGCGATGGGGCAAACCCCAAATAGACCTGTTCGCGACGGCAACGAACTCCAAGTGCCAGGGGTTCGCCAGCAGGTTCCCCCAGCCGAGGAGCATGGGCGATGCTTTCTCGTTCCCTTGGGACGGCCTGTTCCTTTATGCGTTCCCTCCGTTGCCGTTGCTGCTCAGGCTCATCCACCAACTCAAGAGGTCCCGGTGCAGGATGATCCTCGTTGCACCGAAGTGGCCGAGACAGATATTGGTTCCGGACCTTCTGGACTTGTCACCGTCCCCCCCCAGTCAAACTGCAGACGGACGCAGATCTTCTCTCCAGAGAAGGAGGCGCCATTCTTCATCACGACCCGGAGTTGCTGCACTTACAGGCCTGGCTCCTGCAGCACTAGAGTTTGGAGGATACGATATCCCGGCTGACTGCAGAGAGGTCCTTGCAAAGGCCAGGGCGTCCTCCACTCTCAAGTGCTACGGACACAAGTGGAAGAGGTTCTCTGTCTGGTGCTGTTCACAGAAGATTAACCCTCTCAGGATTACAGCCCCTCAAGTGCTACCATACCTACTGTCGTTAGCCAAAGCTGGACTTTCTCATGCTTCAATCAAGATATATCTGGCAGCGATTTCCCGATACACCAGAACTACAGGGCGGTCATCCCTGTGGTCTCATCGCCTGGTGAAGGAATTTATGAAAGGACTGTTTCGATCATTCCCACCGGTGAAGGCGCCAGCCCCGGCGTGGGAGCTCAACGTGGTGCTGACCATGCTCATGGATCCGCCATTCGAGCCGTTGCAATCGGCTCCGTTTAAGTTTCTGTCGTGGAAGACAGCGTTCCTTTTGGCCATTACCTCTGCACGGCGCGTGGGAGAGGTTCAGGCCCTATCCTGCAAGCCTCCATACCTGACCTTTCACGATACGAGGGTAGTGCTGAAGACGCACCCCTCCTTCATGCCCAAGGTGCCGTCGGACTTCCATCTCAACGAGCCCTTGCTGTTACCTGTTTTCTTCCCACCGCCTTTGTCGCCGGCCGAGAGGACTTTGCACTCGCTGGATGTAGCTAGAGCGCTGAAGTTCTACGTGGACCGAACGAAGAGTTTTCGGAAGACCTCACAGCTGTTTGTGAACTTTGGACCTGTGAACCAAGGGAAGGCTCTCTCGAAGGCTTCCATTTCCAGATGGCTCTCTGGCTGCATCATGCACTGTCATCGGTTGGCCAACCGACCGTTGCCCGGCCGTCCGAGAGCCCATTCGACCAGAGCAATCGCTGCTACTACGGCTTTCTTGTCTGGTGTGCCCCTGCTGGACATCTGCATGGCTGCTACGTGGAGGTCGACGCACACCTTCACGAGATTCTACTGCGTCGACCCGGATTCCAGGGAGGAGTCCGGAGTCGGCCAAGCAGTGCTGCGCAACCTGTTTGCTTAAGGTGAGCCTGGTGAAGAGGTAAGAAATGCTTAATGTTGTGTTTTGATGTAATGCTTAATGTTGAGCCTTTGCCACCTCCCGTGGTTGTGCATGTGTGTACTGCTATGTATTCTTATATTCACGAGCATGTGAATCCATGCCAGAACCCATGCTGGAGAAGGAACAAGTTACTTACCTGAAACTGTTGTTCTCCAGCATGGGTCTGGCATGGATTCACATGCGAACCATCCCTCCTACCTCTCTGCGGCTCTTCACTTGGTCATACTGCCACTTTAGGTGCTACCAAATCTGAGGATGGCTGCCAGAGGCGGGGCTTAGGGAGAGGGCAGTCATTGGCTGGGGGCAGTATGACCTAGAGACCAGTGATTGGTTACTACTAAGAAAGACAGATCAGAAACAAAACTGATACTGATTTTTTCTTTACCGAGGATTCCCAGCCTGACGACTGGGAATATTCATGAGCATGTGATTCCATGCCAGACCCATGCTGGAGAACAACAGTTACAGGTAAGTAACTTGTTCCTTTTGGGCAATCCAGCAGGGAATATCACTCTCTGCAGTTCATCTGGCCAGAGAGGAGAATGCGGCAGTGGACGCTGTGAGCAGGCAGATCACGGTCTTTCATGAGTGGGAGTTGGCTCAGGAAGTCCTTCTGGAGATCTTTGCCCTTTGGGGAACCACACAAGTGGATCTCTCCACAACCAGTGCCAACCGGAAGTGTGAGAGATTCTGCTCAAGGGAATTTCCTCTGAGAGTAGCCTTAGGAGACGCATTTGTCGTGGATTGGTCATTCCCACTTCTGTACGCGTTTCCTCTGGTCCCCGTCATTCCTCAAGTGTTAAGGTGGTTCGGAGCCCACATGATCCTCATTGCCCCGAATTGGGCCAGGAGAGTGTGGCACCCGGACCTGCTAGAAATGTCCATCTGCCCTCCACGCCGTCTTCCCTACCGAGAGGATCTACACTCTGTCGCGCACACGCAATGGGGGTGGTGGAGTCGGGTTCTCCTTCCAGAGGTCTAGACTCTTAACCTTCACGCTTGGTATCTGAAAGTTTGAGATGCAAAGATTGGGACTTCCCGGATGACGTGATGGGGGTGTTGCTTTCGGCTAGGCAGGCGGCAACCAAATCCCTGTACCGTTGCCATAAGTTTTGCGACTGGTGCAGAGGATGCAATGTCGATCCTTTTCAGTGTTGCATTCCCATGGTTCTATCTTTTTTTTTTTGCTTTCTTTGGCCCACAGGGGCCTTCAAGTCGGCACCATTAAAGGTTACCTGGTGGCGCTGTCTATCTTCAAGCGCTCGTCTGAAGAATGTTCTTATTTTAAAATTCCTTTTGATTTCCCAATTTCTTAAAAGGGCTCAGTAATGTGTTCCCGCCATCTCCGTTTCAGGTGCTGGTTTGGGATCTGAATTTGGTCTTGAAATGCCTCATTGGTGCTGCATTTGAACCTTTGCACTCTTGTCCTTTGAGACTGTTGTCTTTCAAAACAGTATTCTTGGTTGCGGTTACATCCGCTCATAGAGTGAGTGAATTGCAGGCACTTCCATCTAAGCCGCCCTTTACTGTGTTTCACAAGGATAGGGTTGTACTGAGGGTTCGACCTTCCTTTCTACCTAAGGTAGTGTCTGAGTTTCATTTAAGCCAGAAAGTGGTACTTCCTTCTTTCTATCCTCCTCCTCATCCTTGTAAGGAAGAGTAGCGGCTCCATAGGTTGGACCCTAGGAGACCTCTGAGCTTTTATATTTCTAGGATGTCCAGGGTCACAGTAGAGGATCAACTCTTTGTGGGGTAAGCTGGACACCAATAGGGCCAGGCTGTTACCAAACAGACCTTGTCCAGGTGGATTATCCTCACCATTACTGAATGTTATAGATTGGCGGGCAAGGACCCTCCTGAAGGGTTGCGAGCTCATTCCACTAGGGGCGTGGCTACTTCCACAGCCCTGCAGCGGGGAGTTCGTATTAGGAATATTTGTGACGCAGCTACATGGGCTTCTATCCACACCTGTGTCAAACATTACTCCCTGGATACGCTCCATGGTCAAGATATGGCCTTTGTTAAAGCGGTTCTTTATTCTGCCATCTGATTGGGTATTCTAAATTCTTCTCCCTCCTCCATTTTCTGATACTGCTTTGGGATTCTGTCAAAGATGTGGAATACGTTGGAGGACACAATCCATTCGAAGAGCATGTTACTTAACAACTGGTAACGTTCTTTCGACTGGATGTTCCTACAACGTATTCCACATCGCCCTCTAAGCCTGCCCCTCTGGAGAATTTCCTATGCTATTGAAGCTTACGTTCCCTCAAGGCTATGTGCAGTCAAGCTGGCATTGTGTATGAGCATGTCACACGTTATGGAGGAAAAAACATAAACTGAGGCTACGGGCGCTGTGCGTCCTATTTATAACATCCAGTGACGTCCCCATCAACGGAGGCCTTTGAGGGACATCGACCCGACGCCATTGACGCAGGACACCCTCTGCCGAAAAAATATCCGAAGTACACAGCTGTGGACATTACATGTCAAAGATGTGGAATACTTTGGAGGAACATCCAGTCGAAAGAACGTTACCAGCTGGTAAGTAACTTGTTCTTCTGCACAGATGCAATCTGCCGGGTGTGGTTGGCAGCATATTTTACTGCGATATACGTTTTTAGTCAATGACCAACCATTTCAAACTTATACAAAGCACTACTGTCTCGGGTTCCTAAAAATGATCTAGCTTGCGCAGTGCATATTGAATAACCAATTGAATTCATATACCTGCTTCCTTCGCCATTCAGCCCGCTTCATTATTCCTCTCTCAGCCCTCCTCTGTGCCCACCCACCGCCCCTGATTGGTCCACCGTGCTTTAGGCCTCGAGTCTAGCAAGTGGTCTGCAGCCCCAGCCCCCTCTTTCCCATCGCCACTGCTGGTGCAGGTGATGCCTCTTGAGCCCTGTGATTTAGTAAATTGCACCCAAAATTATTTGAAAACGTCCGTGCAGCCCACTTCCCTCGCCATTCAGCCCGCTTCCTGATTCCTCTCTCAGCCCTCCCCTGTGCCCGCCCACCGCCCCCGATTGGTCCACTGTGCATTAGGCCCCGAGTCTAGCAAGTGGTCTGCAGCCCGAGCCACCTGTTTCCCATCGCCACTGCTGGTGCAGGTGAGTGCCTCTTGAGCCCTGTGATTTAGTAAATTGCCCCCAAATGTATTTGAAAACGGCCGTGCAGCCCGCTTCCCTCACCATTCAGCCCGATTCTTGACTGCCCTCCTCCCACCTCCCGACCCGCCCACTGCCGTAATTGGCTGACTCACCCAGAAAACTGACCCTCCCAGGGCAGCCCTCTGCCCGGCAGCCCCACCAGCTAAGGACCCCGAGGCAAAGGACAACTCCTACAGAGACGGCTCCAGGTCGTATCAGCAGGTATCCGCAGGAGAACCAAGAAGCCAACAATAAGTGATACAAGGGCAGGGACTGAAGCAATTACTTCGCACCTTACTACCCTACCTCCCAACTGGTGTAATTGTATTTGGAAAGTCTGCCTGATAGCTTATCTTGGTTTAACTGCTTTTAGAAAGTCTGCCTAATAGCATATCTTGGTGTAATTGCATTCAGAAAATCCACCTGATAGCATATCCTGGGGTAATTGCATTTAGAAAATCTGCATAATAGCATATCTTGGTGTAATTGCATTCAGAAAGACTGCCTAATAGCATATTTTAATCTAACTGCCTTTACAAAGTCCGCCTGAAAGCATATCTTGGTGTAATTGCATTTAGAATAAATAAATAAAATAAATAGAAAGTCCACCTGATAGCTTATTTTGGTTTATCTGCATTTAGAAAGTCCGCCTGATACCTTATTTTGGTGTAATTGCATTTAGAAAGTCTGCCTGATAGCTTATCTTGGTTTAACTGCATTTAGAAAGTCCGCCTGATAGCATATCTTGGTGTAATTGCATTTGGAAAATCCGCCTAATAGCATATCTTGGTGTAATTGCATTCAGAAAGTCTGCCTAATAGCATATCTTGGTGTACTTGCATTCAGAAAGACTGCCTAATAGCTTATCTTGGAGTAATTGCATTTAGAAAGTCCGCCTGATAGCTTATCTTGGTTTAACTGCATTTAGAAAGTCCACCTGATGGTATATCTTGATGTAATTGCATTCAGAAAGTCTACCTAATAGCTTATCTTGGAGTAATTGCGTTTAGAAAGTCCACCTGATAGCTTATCTTGGTTTTACTGCATTTAGAAAGTCCGCCTGAAAACATATCTTGGTGTAATTGCAATTCGAAAGTCCACCTGATAGCATATATTAGTTAATTGCATTTAGAAAATCCGCCTGAAAACATATCTTGGTGTAATTGCAATTCGAAAGTCCACCTGATAGCATATATTAGTTAATTGCATTTAGAAAATCCGCCTGAAAACATATCTTGGTGTAATTGCATTCAAAAAATCCACCCGATAGCTTATCTTGGTTTAACTGCATTTAGAAAGTCCTCCTGGTAGCTTATCTTGGTTTAACTGCATTTAGAAAGTCCGCCTAGTAGCATATCTTGGTGTAATTGCATTTAGAAAGTCTGCCTAATAGCATATCCTGGTGTAATTGCATTCAGAAAATCCACCTAATAGCATTTCTTGCTGTAATTGCATTTAGAAAATCTGTCTGATAGCTTATCTTGGTGTAACTGCATTTGGAATGTCCTCCTGGAAGCTTATATTGATGTAATTGCAATTAGAATATCTGCCTGATAGCATATCTTGGTCTAACTGCATTTGGAATGTCCTCCTGAAAGCATGTCTTGGTGTAATTGCATTTAGAAAGTCTGCCTGTTCGCATATTTTGGTGTAACTGCATTTAGAAAGTCCTCCTGAAAGCATATCTTGGTTTCATTGCATTCAGAAAGACTGCCTAATAGCATATCTTGGTGTAATTACATTTAGATAATCCGGTGTAATTGCATTCAGAAAGACTGCCCAAAGGCATATCTTGGTGTAATTGCATTTAGATAATCCACCTAATAGCATATCTTGGTGTAACTGCATTTAGAAAATCCGCCTAATAGCATATCTTGATGTAAACGCATTTAGAAAATCCGCTTAATAGTATATCTTGGTGTAATTGCATTGAGAAAATCTGCCTAATAGCATATCTGGTGTAATTGCATTTAGAAAGTCCGGATGATAGCATATCCTGGTGTAATTGCATTTAGGAAGTCCGCCTTATATCATATCTTGGTGTAACTGCATTTAGAAAGTCCGCCTGATAGCATATCTTGGTGTAATCACATTTAGGAAGTCCGCCTGATATCATATCTTGGTGTAACTGCATTTAGAACGTCCGCCTGGTAGCATATCTTGGTGTAAGTGCATTTAGAAAGTCAGCCTGATAGCATATATTGGTGTAATTCCATTTGAAAATCCGCCTGATTGCATATCTTGGTGTAATTGCATTTAGTAAGTCCCCTGATAGCATATCTTGGCATAATGGCATTTAGAAAGTCCACCTAATAGCATGTATATGGTGTAGTTGCTCCTAGAAGTGGTTGCATTAGATTGTGTCCCTAATAGCACATCTGTGATGCAGTCTACCTTTAGAAAGTCCACCTAATAGCATAGCTGTGGTGTAGTGGTTGCATTAGATTGTGTCCCTAATAGCACATCTGTGGTGTAGTCTACCTTTAGAAAGTCTGCCTAATAGCATAGCTGTGGTGTAGTCTACACTTAGAATGTCCGCCTAATAGCATATCTGTGGTGTAGCCTACATTTGGTAAGTACCCATAATAGCATTCTGTGGTATAATTTCATTCAAAATGTCTGCCTAATAGCATATCTGTGGTGTAGCTCTAGAAGTGGTTAGAAGCTTTGGTGTAGTCTACACCTAGAAAGTCCGCCTAGTAGCTTATCTGTGGTGTAGCCTACACTTTAAAAGTCCCTAATAGCACTCGGTGGTATAATTTCATCTAGAAAGTCCGCCTAATAACATATCTATGGTGTGGTCTTCATTCGGAAAGACTGCCTAATAGCATATTGGTGTAACTGTACTTAGAAAATCCGCCTGATAAGCATATCTGAGTCTAATTTGCATTTAGAAAGACTGCCCAGTAGCATATCTTGGCATAATTGCATTTAGAAAGTCCTCCTAATAACATATCTGTGGAACGGTTGCATTTAGAACATGTCCCTAATAGCATATCTGTGGTGTAGTCTACCTCTAGAAAGTCCACCTAATTGCATATCTGTGGTGTAACCTAAACTTGGACAGTGTCCCTAATAGCATTCTGTCGTATAATTGCATTTAGAAAGTCTGCCTAACCGCGATGTAATTGCATTTAGTAAGTCTGTCTATTAGCTTATCTGAGATCAGGCTGCACTCTGATAATCTAAATAGAAACTGCGATACAGTTGTACCTAGAAGCAGTAAATACTCCCACCCGCAGTATAGTTGTACCTAGAAACTGTGAATAATATACCCCTGTGATATAGTTGAACTTAGAAAGTGCGCTGTGGTACAGCGATAATTCAGCTAATCATAGTGAGTGTGTACAGCTAAACATCCGGTGGTATAGTTGTAGTGGGGAAAATGTGAACAAAACCATCCAATGCTAATCTATAACAGAGCTCAAACTAACAAAAGCATGATTCCCCCCCAAACTCACCAAAGACCTCCAAAAATGACCTCATAGTGCCCACCTCTCTTCCCGCCCGCCCTACCATCCATACTCCCAACCAACCCATCCTGCCACCATCCACATCCGCTATCCATCCCCTATCCAAACACCAAGCCAGAGGACCACGATGGCGAGCCAACCACCCTAAGACCACTCCTCCTCCCTTCCCCTCCTCCCACCCACCTACTACCATCATACCCGTTTTCCCCACCCACCCGAACAACGGCCAGCCTCACCTCCCAAGCACCCCCATCCCCGCTACCATCCACCCCCCACTCCCCCATCAGCCGCCGACGAGCCCACTCCTTCCCCTCTCTAAAAAGTGCATGCCTCGAACTGGCAAGAACAGTAGCCGCTTCACTCTCCCCCTCCGACCCCCCTACCCTCTCTCACACTCCAACCACAGCAAAAACACTGAAGAGGAAACGTACTTGGTCTCCCTCAATTGCTCAGTTCTCATCACCACTCCTGTCTAGACCCACCTCCTCATCCTCCCAATCTCGATCATCACCACCCTCCCCCCTGCCTCACCCTACCTAAAACCCCTCGCCCTCGATTTCTCACTGACCACAACCGAAGCTCCAAATCCAGTAAACCAGTCCAACCCCTCCCCTCCCAAACCCACCAATTCAATCGCCCGCCTACTCTTCCCATCGATCACCTTGCACCCCCCCCACTAGCTTCCCATTTTCCACCCCCATCCCCCTCCTCTGCAACACCCTCATCACCCTCCTGTACCGAAATTAACTGCATCCTTTTTAACGGCCAATCTGTAGCAAAAAACAGACGCAGCATCTTTGACCTCCTCGTCTCCGACAAACCGGACCTGGTCTTTATCACGGAAACCTGGCTCTCTGATGACTTTGCCCCAATCGCCAACGAAGCCTTCCCCCCTGACTACTCCCTCATCCCACTAAACCGTCCCTCTAGAGTTGGAGGAATAGCAATCACCTTCAAATCTCACTTCTACGCCTCAATCATCGACAACCAGCCATCCATTCCTTCCTGCGAATCACTCTCGTAAAACTCTCCCTCCCCCTCTTCGTTCTCCCACTTCAGCTCCCTAATAATCTACAGACCCCCTGGCTACGATAGACAATTCTCAAACAACCTCTGCGACTCAATTGCCACCCTCCAACTAAACCACCACAACCTCACCCTCCTAGGAGATTTCAACATATGGCTTGACATTCCCACCAACCCTATGACACACTCTCTGGTTGACGGCCTAAACGCGATTAACCTCCAACCTCACATAAATGGCCCGACTCACTATAAAGGACACACACACTTGATGCCATATTCAGCTCCCACAACCTGATGCATCTAAACCCCCCAACCCCTATCATCTGGTCCGATCACTTCATTGTTTCTTTCGCCATTTTCTCACCCAACCCGCTCCCCTTACCTGAACCTTGAACCCCCGAATCTACGCAAATGCTGGAAGAAACTAATAATCCTTCCTGACCTAGCCGACGCACTCCTTCAGTCCCCACCCCCTACCTCCCTTCCAAATGAACAACTAACCTCCGATGCCTTTGACTCATGGCTCATCAACCCACTAATGCAGCTCACCCCCTCATGCAAACCATCAGCCCACCGCAGTCTTTTCCCTAGATGGTTCACACCTGAACTGAAGACCACTAAACAATGACATAAATCCCTAGAACTGAAATGGCAGAAAGACAAAACCCCCCTCAGCAAATCGACCTTGGCCCGGCACCTTCGTCAATACAAGGCCGAAATCCGCAAAGCAAAAAAAGCCCAATATAACTCCCGAATCCTAAACTGTAAAAACCCCAGCAAAGAACTTCACAAAATCACCAAATTCACCAAACCCTCATGCATCACCATCCTCCCGAGCCCCTCACAATCACTGTGCGACTCACTCTCTCTCCACTTTTACACCACAGCTCTTGAAAGAACAAATACTCTAACCAACAAACTAGTTCTCTTACACCCACCAGGCAATCCACCCTCCATACCAGCCAACCCACCGCCTGCTACTACCTCCCAACCAACATTCGACTCCTTCAGTCCAATATCAACCAACCAATTTCTAAAACTTCTCTCTGCCCGCAAACCATCCGGCTCTCCGCTGGACCCTTGCCCAGCCACAACACTAACCCTCAAAGAAATTTTTGCATCCACCTACGCAGGAGAACACGCAAGAACCATCATAAACGACTCCCTTTCATCAGGAATTTTTTCCGATGCATTCAAAATGGTTAAAAGAAAAAGCTTCCCTCGACCCTCTCGAGCCCAAAAACTACCGCCCCCATCTCAAACACCAGATTCTTAGCCAAACTCATTGACCGAACCGCCCACTCCCAACTAAATACCTTTGTCGAAGCCAATAATCTCCTAGACCCCGCCCAATCAGGTTTCAGGGCCTGACACAGAACCGAAACCACCCTAACCTCAATCTGGGATGACCTTAAAAACACAGTGCATTCTGTGGGATGTGCCGCACTAATCATTCTTGACCTATCCGCCGCCTTCGACACAACCACTCAATCCTGCTTGACCACCTCCATTCCCTAGGAATTCGTGGAACCGCCCTCAAATGGATAGCATCATTCCTCAACAATCGGAACCAAATAACCATACTCTCCACCTATTCATCCCAAGCCCGACCAGTCGACACCGGGGTTCCACAAGGAGCATGCCTATCAGCCCTCCTGTTTAACCTCTACATGGCCACCCTCCCAAGAATAATTTGCCTGCACAACATCCTGTGCTACAACTACGCCGACAACACTCAACTAATTCTAAAACTCCTAAACTCAAGACCCATCTGCCGACCAGACCTTGCCTCCTGCCTCCTCGACATAGATCTCTGGAGGACCACAAACCACCTCTTGCTAAATCCCTCCAAAACCAAAATTATGGTATGTGGCAACATCAAACTTCTTCCATACCCACTACCCTGGCCATCTACCATGGGCAACTCACCGACACCCTCTAATTCAGTGAAAAACCTTGGCTGCACCCTAGACTCTGACCTAACCCTCTCGCACCAAGTCAACAACGTCTCAAAGTCCTGCCACTACCACCATAAAACTCGAAGGCGCATTTTTCCATACCTCTCCTTTCCCAACAGACTCTCCGCGGTCCAATCAATCGTTATATCAAGACTGGACTATGCTAACCCCCCTCTACCTCAGAGTGCACGCATACCAACTGAATAAACTACAAAGAGCGCAAAACGCTGCAGCCAAACTGCTACTAGCCCTTGGGCCATGAGACCACAACTCCCCAGCCCTGAAAACTCTGCATTGGCTTCCGGTTGCCCAAAGGGTGACCTTCAAAACCTTATGCATTTCTCACCGAGCACTGCATAAAACCGGACCTCAGTATCTTCAAGACAAACTAAAACCCTATCACCCGGCTCATACGTTAGGATCAAGCTCAGCCGGCCTCCTAGTCATACCAAAAACAAACTCAGTCCGGTTAGGTGGATCATCATTCTCAGCCTTGGCCCCCACTCTGTGGAATGCACTCCCACCCCACATCCAACTCACCGAGGACCTTATGTCTTTCCGCAAACTACTGAAAACCTGGCTCTTCCCCTAAAACCGAACCTTTACTAAAACTGGATAACAGCTCAATGACATTAGCCCAAAAAGCTAGATCTTAATTAGCAACTCAGCATCATGATCTGAGCAAGAAATCAAAAGATAATAATAAACTAAAAAAGATAATAAACTAAAAAGCACGAACAAAATATAATGAGTAAAAGGAGCATAGCAGTAAAGTGGATAAAAAGAACTAGTTGAACGAGAGCAATACAATGGTTGAAATTAATTAAATGGATGAAATAAATGTAAAGGACAAGAAGATCAAAGTTGATGAGAGGAATAAAGTGGATAACAGCAATTCAACTAACCAAACCTCTAGATCATAAATAACAATAACATAAATAACATTCCAGCATCAAGATTCCAAGCGAGAAATCAAAAACTAATAACCTCTAATGTAACTAAAAAGGACAAACAGAATAGAATGAGTAAAGTGGAACAAATCAGTAAAGAGGATAAAAAGTATCAATTGTATGAAAGCAGTAAAGTGGCTGAAATAAATGAAATTGATGAGATGAATGTAATGGACAAGAAGAATAAAGTGGAGAGGATGGAAAGATGAATACATGATACGAATGAGTGCACTGAGTACACTGAACTCATAGAGTGCACGAAACAGATATATGGCATGGAAGGCAAAAGTGCATTGTACAAATAGAACAAATGGAGCAGACGTTTCAAGTGCATATAATGGGTGTAGTGCATGGGACAGATGGAGAACATGGTACGGATCAAGTGCGTGCGACAAGCCACATGAGTCTATGAATGTATGAAATGAGTTGAGCAGATGAAGTCGGTAGAGCAGATGAATGTCGGTGGAGGAGATGAAGTGCATATAGCGGATGAGAGCGTATAGCCGATGAGAGCGTAAAGCGGACTAGAGCACAGAATGCATGAAAGCGTGGAACAGATGATCGTGTGGAGCAGATGAGAGCGTGGAGCGGATGTAGACTGGAGTCGATGATAGCATGGAGCAGGCGTAGGATGTTGAACAGATGTGGGGTGTTGAGCAGGGCATAGAATGTGGAGGGACGTAGAGTGTGGAGTGAGCGTATGCTGGAGCGAGCAGGTGATGTATGTATCGGAACGGGTGATGTATGTGTCGGAACAGGTGAGGTTTGTGATGGAACGGGGATGTAGGTGGAAGGAACGGGTCAAGTATGTTGAATGAAACAGATGTAGAGTGTAGAGCGGGTGTGGAGTATGAAGCGAACGGGTGTTGTATGTGGAATGAACGAGTGACGTATGGGTAATACATGTGCTGGAACGGGTGACATATGTGACGGGAGATGTAGGCAGAAGGAACGGGTCAAGAATGCTGAATGGAACGTATGTAGAGTGTGGAGCGGGTGTGGAGTATGGAGCGATCGGATGATGTATGTGGAAGGAACTGGTGACGTCTGTGAATGGAACAGGTGTAGTGGATGGAGCAAGTGAAATATGTAGCTGAAATGAAGCATAGTGTTGGAAGGGACAAAGCATGTGAGTGGAACGGATGAACTGGGTGGATCGGATGAACTGGGTGGATCGGATGAACTGGGTGGATCGGATGAACTGAGTGGATCGGATGAACTGGGTGGATCGGATGAACTGGGTGGATCGGATGAACTGGGTGGATCGGATGAACTGGGTGGATCGGATGAACTGGGTGGAGCGGGTGAAGTACGTGGAGCGGGTGAAGAATGTGGTTGGATTGAGCAAAATGGGTGCATAGAAGCAAGGGAAGTGGATGAATGAAATAGTGAAGTACGCGAAGGGAACGGGTGAAGTAGATAGATGGAACAGAGAAAGTGGACATATGGAACGGCGAAGTACGTGGATGGAATGGATGAGGTATATGGAAGGAACGGGCGTAATGTGTGGAAGGTACAAAGAAAATGGATGAATAGAACAGGTGAAGTATGCAGAAGGAAATGTTGAAATAGGTAGATGGGTCATAGAAAGTGGGTGTACGGAACGGATGAAGTATACGGATGGAACAGATGAAATATGTGGAAGGAAAGAGCGAAATATGTGGAAGGAATGGAGTGGATTACATGGATGATGGAACGGGTCAAGTGTGTGGATGGAACGTGTCAAGTGTGTGGATGGAACTGATGAAACTGATTAATGGAACGGGTGAAGTATGTGGAAGGACTGGTGAAATATGTGGATGAATCAAGGGAAATCGAGGCACGAAACGGTTGAAGTATGTGGATGGAACGGTTGAAGTATGTGGATGGAACGGGTGAAGTATTGTGGATGTAACGGGTGTAGTATGTGGATGCAACGGGTGAAATGCAACGGGTGAAGTACGGGAACGAGGGATGAAATATGTGGATGAAACAAGGAAAATGGATAGACTAAACGGGTGAAGTGTGTGGATGGAACGGGTGAAGTGTGTGGATGGAACGGGTGAAGTGTGTGGATGGAACGGGTGAAGTGTGTGGATGGAACCGGGGAAGTGTGTGGATGGAACGGGGGAAGGGGGAAGTATGTGGAAAGAACCTGGAAGTTTGTGGATGGACCAGGAGAAGTGGGTGGAACGGGTGGTGTGGGTGGGTGGATGGAAGTGGGAGTGCACAGAATGGTGGGAGTGCATGGAATGGCCAAATTGCATGGAACTACTGCAGTAAGCTCAATTTCAAGATAAACTACCTTATCACATCTCCATGCTTACTCTCTTCTCTACACCACCACTCAACTAGAACACAGCGATACTATGACACCATTCAGTAATGCTGTTCTCATATCATCACTTGCCTCATACCTCCGATCATCCTATATAAACACAGCTGGTTTCACACCCTCCAGCCTAGGCGTTCTCCTCGGGCCTAACGCAGCCAGAATCGGTCTGGATAACAACCTGCCAGAACAAACACATACTCTTGATCTCCCAACCACCACACCTACTGCTAAGAAGCAGCTATTACAGGAATGCAACACCGCTGCACACATATCTGGTGCTCACACGCACCTTATGACTTTCTCTCTACTGACTTGAACTTCGGTTCCCAAGGGCGTTCAACCTACCAGCACCTTGAGATCATACCTGTGGTACATAAGGCGCTATATAAATGCAAAATAACTTAACATAACATACTCAATCTTATTCATAACTGTGAGAAGGCTTCACCGGGTCTGTCAGGACCGACCCCATCTGAACGAGTCCTTTCACAAACAAATGCTATCTACACAACAACACCCTTTGTGCATGTTAGAATGGATTTCTAAACTCTGGGCTGATGGACAGATGTTTAGGATGCCAACCTTGTTAGCGAAACAGGGGACACTTCTGGGAAGATAACCAGACCAGTTCACGGTAGCTTGGAGAGCAGTCAATGCTAAATCTCAAGAGGAGTGAGCGTGATTAGAGGTCTTCCATGAGCACACACAGTGACCAAGAATTAGAATTGGACAGACGTACATGAAAATATAATATTTATTAGGCCCAAGAATTAACACAAATCTCTATATATAAAGCAAAATGTATATATGTGTGTATGTTTGGCCGGCTTTACAAATCCACAACGTTGACCCCACTGCTACCACATTTTGCAGGGATTCCTTTCGCGCTCTGAAACACATGTATGAGTGTGTTATAAATAAAATATCAATATCAATTCCTCATTTGTCTGCGGCAAGATTGCATTATGTTTGGATGCAAAAAAAGCACTCTGTAGACACCCTCATTTACTGATGCTCACCTCGATTCACTACAGTAGGTAATAGAACTAGGCAACATTTGGAAAGTGTCTGAAGAAAAATATTCAATGTGTTGGTTATTCCTTTGAAATGTATTACTACTGCATACAGTTCACAAGTGTTTAGTATGGGAAATGACAAGGTTACAGTTTACTTAAGTTCATTCACAAGAAGAGAGCACAATCAATCTTTCTTGGACACTTTCTCAAATTGCTGAAGCTATTGAGTGACTGAAACATGCTGCACAAAAAACGAACATCACTTGGAAAAGCGAAAATCAATATCGACAGCTTCTGAAACACAACAACAAAACAGCAGCACGACTTGCCAACGAGAGGACCAGGGCAACTTTCTCCAGGGCAAATGAGATGCTAGTGCAAACTGAGCAAGACTTGCTGACTTGAGGACAAGAGCAGCATCCTCAAGGGCATCCTCCCCATTCTGTCCCTCTCACCACTCCTCTCTCCTGGAATGATCACTTTCTCCTCTCCTCCCGGCTCACTCTCTCTACCCCCAGGCCAAGCCAACTCTAGCACTGCCACCTACCTTCTCGGTTATCCGACCCATGAAGCGTGTGTCAGTTGGGGCTTTCGCCGCCACTTCTCACCCCCTCCCTCCCTCTTCGGCTGACTCACACCCTGACACAGCCCTTTCTATGCTCTTCTGTGCTATATCTGATACTCAGGATGTTCTTGCCCCTGTCATGAGGATCCGCTTGAAGCCCAAAGCTAAGTTCAACTCCTGGTAAGACTCAGACCTTGTCACCCTTAAACGCAAGTGCAGGGTGGCTGAGAGGAAATGGCGTGCTTCCTGCACATTCTCTGACAAACTAGCCTGCCGCCTGCTCCAAAGGCAATACCGTCTCTCTGTCTGCACCAAGAAGAGATCCCACATCCAAGCCCGTGTTTCTGCGGCATCCAACAACTCGGCCAAACTCTTTAAAATCTGCAAGGAGCCGGCCTATCCTGCTGCAGTCTCTACATCACTGTTCCCTCCCGGGCCCTCTGCACGGCCCTGGCTACTCATTTCATCGCTAAAACGTAGGACATCCTGTCCTCTCTCTCTTCCTCCCCTCCTCCTCCTTCTACTCCCCTCTCTTCCTTCTGTGGCCACCTCTCCTCCCTCCATCTCTGCATTTCCCCTGTTCTCCCCAGACAAAGTCTCTAGACAAGTATGATCTATGAAAGTCTCGTCAAAACAGGTTCTCCCCTGTTCCTCTAAAACCATCGAGGACCACATTGACACCCTGGCTCCTGCTTTGGCTGACTTCTGCAACCACTGCTTCGACACTGGAGTCTTCCCAACCCCCCCTGTATGCACTCCCTTGTACATCCTCTTCTTAAGAAACCCTCTGCCGACCCCTCCTGTCCAGCCAACTACCACTCAATCTCCATCACTCCTTTCCTGGGCAGACTCATGGAAAAGCTGGCCTTCTCCCAGCTTAATCTTCACACTGAATTGGTTGGTTGTCTCTATGACTGATAAGTCTGGCTTCAGAGCTACCAGAAGCACAGAAACTGCTCTCCTAACATTCGTGAAGACCTGCTTTCCAACCTTGACTCCAATACCCCCTGTGTCCTCAACTTTTTTGACACGGTCAGCCATGCCAACCTGCTCAACTGTCTCCGTGATAACCTGGGTATCACCGATCAGGCCCTGGCTTGGCTGACCTCTTTCCTCTCCGATCGACCCTCCCAGGTCCAACTCGGGTCCTTCCTCTCCTCTATCTCTATCTCTACCTGTGGTGATCCCGAGGGGTCTAACCTCTCCCTGGCTGTTCAACCAATACCTGGCACTTCTTGACCACCGCATTGAAGCTCTCTACCCCAACTTTCAGTGCTATGCGGACAACACTCTGCTCATTTTCAGGCTCCCTTCTGCCACCTCCTATCATTCTGTCATCTCTGACTGCCTGTCCGCTATCCAGGAGTGGTGTGCCGTCAACGAGCTCTGTCTTAATGCCAGTAAGACTGAGATTCTCCTCATCGGCACACCTGCTCCCTCCTTTCCTGTTGCTCTCTGGCCGGCCACTCTAGGCCCTCTTCCTTCTCCCACCTGTGAGGCCAAAAACCTTGGGGTCATCTTCGACTCAACTCTCTCCTTCTCTGCTCACATCTGACATTTCTAAGAAGTCACACTACCATCTGCACCTCCTCAGAGGTATTCTTCCTTTCCTCTCCTTCCCCCAGAAGCTCACTGTCTCTACAGCTCTGGTTCTGTCTAGGCTGGACTACTGTAACAGCCTCTTTCTAAATCTGCCTGCTTCTACTCTCGCCCTCTGCAACTCATCCAGAACAGGACTGTGAGACTTGTCCTTGGCCTCAAGTCCAGGGATCGTATCTCTCCAGGACTGAAATCTTTGCACTGACTCCCAGTGGCTGCGAGGATTAAGTTCAAAACCCTCTGCATTATCCACAAGGCATTCTGGGGACTCAATACCTCCAACTCTCTCTTCCTAAATATCTTCCTTCTCAAGCTCTTCCGCCTCCAACTCCCTCGGGGTGAGTCGCTTCTCCAAGCAGCAAGTTGGGGGTAGGTCTTTCTTCGGCTGGGGCCTCCCTCTGGAACAGCCTCCCTGCCTACCTAAATCTTGAGGAGAACCATCTCCGGTTCCAGAAGCACCTCAATACCTTCCTCTTTGCTTCTGCTTCTCTCCTCCTCTCTCCTGCTGAATTCTGGACTGAAACTGCACTGGTCACCTGACTACCCTCTGATCTCGGGCCCAGGTCCACTCCCCGCCAGCTGCACACACCAGCACTTGGGGGCTGTTTCTGTATCCCTGCAGTCCCCACCAGCTCCTGACACTTGATATCTGCACTTACTCCTGCACTTGCCACTAGCTGGCCGCACTTTTACTTCTGTTTCATTTATTTTATTTAATCTTTACTGTTGATCCTATGTATTGCACTGCCCCCTCTCCTTTCCTCCCAGCACTTACCCTCTCCCCCCTCCTCTGCATTTCCGCAATCTCATTGTCACCGGTGCCTACTAAGATCGTTGTCTTCCCTCTGTCCCGCCTCCATTGCCTTGTCGCACCTTGAAACACTTGTGTATAGGCGCTTTATAAATGCCATATCATATAATATGAGACACCAGTGCAAACTGAAGCAAGACTTGCCGACAAGAGGACAAGAGCAACATCCTACAGGGCATATGAGACACCACTCGATCAGGACACGGGCAATGCTGAGTACCCCTGGTAGTGATGTAATGAAAAGCAATAGCAAAAATACCAAACAAGCAACACACTATGTAAAATATATACAATCACTGGAGTCAATGCGATCAAGTTAATATTTCCATCAGTACCTGCAAAGAAAAGTGCAAATAACTTTCAGAGCATAGATGAACGTCAGAAGTGAAAACCCTAACTTTATACGTCCAGACCTAGGATGAATGGCGCCTTGTGCTCAATGTTTGATGCACACATAAAAGCGATTGGTTATGCATAAAAGCCACAAAGTACCTTTCGTAAGAACTAGAAGAGTTGGGGACCGGATTCTGAAGTGTGAAAACAGGTTCCAAAAGTCAGGGGAGAATCTGCTTCGATGAACAAAGCTATTCCCATCTTTCGGAGGATTTAAGGAAGTGGAAGCTACCCAAGCCAAAGAGAGCACCACACGGGAGCCTCTGTGCGTGAAACGTTATGAATGAACAAGGAGCCACTGGTAAGGGGTTTCAGTACTCGCCGCCTTTACCTCGGTTTTGGTCCAAACTTGGCAGGTCTGGAAGGGGTCATCAGAGGTTCGATTTCCTGCCCTCAGTTCGGCTTTAAAGTGCACAGACGCTGCAGGTGCATATGCGGGTCCGGTTTGCAACAGGAGCTGTATCTCTCGATTCAGTTGAAGAACCAAGGAAACGCTGATGCAGATGATCTCTGGGCACAAGAAGGAACGCGTGAAAACCACCTTCAGTGACTGTCACTGTAGCACAGTGACGCAGGGGCACCCAATTCTCGTGATCTGACGCAGCCTTCTCTCACGCTGCCCTAGGCAGCTGGGATGGCAGAATTTGGTTAAAAGGTGCTTTGCAGTGCAAGATGGATTTCCCCAGAGTCTTGAGTCAAAACTTGATGTGGCTACGCTCCTGCATGGTGGCCAAGGATTGAGCTGGACAGTCCACTGGATGGCCCTGGGACACTTCCAAGCAGGCACCAAAGGTTTGAAGCACCATCACAGGTCTTCTGAGATCGAGCACAAAGCAGCACTCTCCCGGGACAACAGCGAGCTCAGAGTACCAACCTTCTACAGCGCGGTTCCAGACAGTCCTTAGATCTGCTCAGCTCTTCTGGATACGTGGCTCCGTTTACAGTTCGACTCAGACCTGTTGCTGATATCCAGATCTGCATTCAGGACCCCTCCTCATACCCACAAGTCGGGCGAGTGCTCACACCCCGGCCGGCCATTGAGAAGATCTACCCTACTCATGTATGACAGCAGTAGTCTGATCAGGGACCAATGAGACTCTCATGCCCTCGTGCACACCAGACATCCTGGCACCAGTGGTGTGGATTGGGACCAGAAGGTCCCAATTCACTTCCTGGGTACCTACAAATGTGACCTGCGGGAGCCAGTGAAAGAGGTGTATTTACACAGGGCAAATGCATGCCCAAATAAGGAATTTCCAGGTCACGAAGGCCAGGGGTAAGGCAAAGGACAAAATGGGCAAAGGAATAGCTAAAAGACCTTGTGGCATTGGCGTGACGGACACTAGTCACAGTAATGAGCCAAACGTGCTAAGCACAGTATGGCTCGGAAAAAAAGTTGTAAAAATACGAGAGTTTCTGCTGCAACAAGTTTTCCTAGGCACACTTTGCAATCACCAGAAATATCCTTAGTGGATGATTAGGGCCAGAAAACACAAGGACCCCATTGCGCGGTAAAGTAATGTACTTTGCGCAATGTTAAAATATAACGAAAAGTGGCAACAAAGTCGAAAGACTAAGAGAAACAAAGTTTATCAGTACTGACAGCCTGAAGGACACGTCTGTTTTCCTGTAACAATGAGCGAAAGCCCAGGAGAGTGCAGCTGATGGCTATGCACCACAGGAAAGTCAGGTTAGGATACTGTAGCAAAAGTTTGGGGGGGTCCACAAATAGAGGTAAAGTTGCATTTAGAGAACTTTTCCCTAACTGCGCCATCCATAAACATGTAAACTCAACCATTCCTATTTGATATTTTGAAATACTTTTTCAGAACTTGTGCAATTCTATGAATTTCACAATTTGCCTAGTAATCGTGCCAGATATGACACATTGGTTGGCACACAAAGGGTGTTGCTGTGTAGATAGCATTTCAAACTTCTATCCGAAACAGCTGGCATCCATTAATTGGAGATACAATTGCAATACCTTTTTGAGACTTGGAAGAGGTAGAGTCCCTGGAATTTCTAATTTTAGTTATCAATTTTGTCTTTGCGGTATACGTCCAAAGCACATACATTCTGGGATTCAGATGCAGGTGAAATAACTCCATCCACTTTACTGTTATTGAGCAGACTGGCCAAATGCCAATCCCATTGAAGCGGGAATGAGTGGGGCATGTCCAGCTTGTAGTGCAATTGCCCAAGTCTCCAGGCTCCTCCCTAAAACGTTACCCCTGCCCTTATAAAAAGACAGAATCAGCAGATCTACGAGCTGAGTCTGCTTAGTGCACTAAAAGGTGCTCTCCCAGCTCCACTTAAGCTGTGGCTTTTCCGTGGAGGATCCACCGAGCTGCTGTTCGATATCAGTACAAGGCAAGCTAGTGGTGTGTGAGGGAGAAAAGGGATGTGCCTTAAATTCCTATCCTTCAATTCGTAACATTTTGTATAAAACCCTAGAGTTGTGATGATCATAGAAATATGATTGTTAGCATATGCCACACTTAGACGGAATTTTCAGAAATGTGATTGTTAGCATATGTGATTCTTGGCATGCACCACACTTTCTGAACCTAGCTTGCGTCGAATCTAGATAGAAAGTGACTGTTGGCATGCACCACACTTAGAATTCTGAACCTAGCTTGCGTCGAATCTAGATAGAAATGTGACTGTTGGCATGCACCACACTTAGAATTCTGAACCTAGCTTGCGTCGAATCTAGATAGAAATGTGACTGTTGGCATGCACCACACTTAGAATTCTGAACCTAGCTTGCGTCGAATCTACATAGAAATGTGACTGTTGGCATGCACCACACTTAGCATTCTGAACCTAGCTTGCGTCGAATCTAGATAGAAATGTGACTGTTGGCATGCACCACACTTAGAATTCTGAACCTAGCTTGCGTCGAATCTAGATAGAAATGTGACTGTTGGCATGCACCACACTTAGAATTCTGAACCTAGCTTGCGTCGAATCTACATAGAAATGTGACTGTTGGCATGCACCACACTTAGCATTCTGAACCTAACTTGCGTCGAATCTAGATAGAAATGTTACTGTTGGCATGCACCACACTTAGAATTCTGAAACTAGCTTGCGTCGAATCTAGATAGAAATGGGACTGTTGGCATGTACCACACTCAGGATTCTGAACAATAGCTTGCGGCGAATCCAGATAGAAATGTGACTGTTGGCATGCACCACACTTAGAATTCTGAACCTAGCTTGCGTCGAATCTAGATAGAAATGTGACTGTTGGCATGCACCTCACCTGGATGGAATCCCACAATTGCAAGGACAGCAGTGCCAACTAACCAACCAACTAAGAATTCCATCCCTCTGCATACACCTCAAACTAAATCTAAAAGCAACCACAAGCCTAAAACACAGCAATCCGCACAAACTGCACAACATTGCAACAACAAAACAAACCACTCATAGACGTGCACAACAGCACACGACGACAACGGACCGTAAAACACCCCAAGCCCAGCCAACGGACCCACCGGGCTGAGGCTGCCAACAGAACATCGCTGCACTCTTGCACTTTTCCAGCTTATTCCCACTAACCCACCCCCTCTCCTCCCCTTTTTCAGAGCCGCCAGAGCGCCAGGGGACCACTTCGGTGGTGATAGTTTGCGGTACAAATGTCCTTTAACATTAACATGTCATAAAGACATATCATGGAAAACCCGTTGTGTTGGTTATCATGAAAGGAGAGTTTATTCAACTCCATGAGCTTAAAAGATCCATCATTTTACCCACTCGGAGGACAGCTGACTTGTGATCGGTATGCACACTTATTTGAGGGTCTAGTAGTGTAACAGCCTGATGGCAAATCTCCCTGGCATTAACCAACAAACACTCCGAACAAGCTGAAATATCAGCCAAGGCGGCTATCAAGGTAGCATTACCCATATAAAAGCCACATGGCGCAGCATGTCTTGGCTATCATTGAGGTGAAGGCAGGTTAGCTAAGCTTCTGCCTGCTAGAACTATGGTTGACAAATTGCTCCTTGCGTGTAGGGTTCAAGTGTAGATTATCGTTCACAGGTCGAAGACATTTCAAGTTTTAAGCCAGCACTACTTGGAACCTACTCGCTCTGAAACAGATTTGATAGAATTCGCTACAAAATATTTAAACAACTCTTAATTGACAGAATATGCGCTGTGAAAGTTCACAAACCCCGATTCTCCATCCATCTGTACCATCTGTCTGACCAGCACCTATAGGCAGTTTGTTCTGTAATTAGGCCCTATCTAACTGACCATGTGAGCTTTACGGTTCTCATCCGATGGGCCCTTTAACAAACCTCACACTTCTAGTAAGCATGCCAAGCATATACATGCCATGTCATAACTCGATGCGTAAGCCCTCTCGCAAAACGCCATGCACCCTCCTCTCCATGCTCGACTCACATGAGCCTTTCACCGTATGCGGGCCAGTTATTGGTTTTGTCACACGTGCTTTATTCCTTATTTTAATGAACTGCATTGTTCTTGAGCATATCGTCGGGGCCGGCCTTCACCCCGCACTCCAAATAATTAGACACGGGTAAGTATGTATATCTTTTTACAAAACTTTATGGGTACACGAGAAACCATGGTTTGTCTAATTTTGCCTCACTATGTTATATTCCATACAAATAAATGCAAGACTCCACTTAAAGACCGCAAGCAGGAAACATTTATTAAAATGGGAAGAAAACTTCAAAGATACAAAGTGCATGTAGGTAAAATGACCACTTGCGGCCTTCTGTATTCTCGGCGTTTAATTAATACTCTAGGTATTGCTCAACATTCCTCTGTGATGATGCATAAAAAGGGTGTCCTGCCTTTCTATAGGTTACTTGATTGTCAAGTATGTCAGCTTCTGGATGCAGTAGAAGACAGCTAAGCTATCACTCCTTTCTGCGATTAGCCTTTGCTGTCACATGCTTTTCACCCAAAGGCAGAGTACCCTGATATAAATTCCAGTTGACAATTTCCAAATGATTTCTACTGGATCAAGTTGCTTACAGGAGGTTACCTGTACATCTCCTAGGGGTGAATGTATTCTGTCCATTGAATTTCATATGACCACTGAATCCAGTAGAAACCATTTTTTAAACATCCTTTGGAAATGTCACTCGCATGAGCTACTGGCAGCTTGGGGTATCACTGCTTGGAATTATTTTCCCACCATAACCACACTTTGCTGTCTTATTCTTTTTGCTTGAAGATAGGGTGTCCAGGTGCATATTCCACTTCACTTTCCTAATAGTTTCTACTGGATCCAGTTGATGACATTTGAATTTGCATGCATCTCCTGAACCGCCGTTACGAAGGTTTTAGTGGTGATTTGAGTCCATCTCTGTGCACTGCACCGCCCTCAGTCTCCATGTCGGTATACATGCAGTCAGTACTATGCAAGCTCCCCTCTTTCCTTCGCTAATCAGCACCCCTCTTTCGTTCACACCTCACTGCCCCTCTTCATGATCCTGATACCAAATCCAAGTTTTGATACCTTTTATTGGACTAATTGAAAATACGTTGCTGAGAAGGTACAATCGATTATTTTTTGAAGACCCACAGATTACGTCATCAGATGGTGTTCACAGAACGTTCTGTGAATTCAGATTTGAAAAGCTGACAAAGTTAACATACTTCAGTTTCAATAGGAGATGAACTTATATGACTGTAAACAACTAGAGGCACTTGTAGCTTTAACTGTATTCCCCAGTGTGACGATCAAACTGTATATCCCCAGCATATGTGCTATCAAGAGTTGGAAAGACCTGCCAATGAATGGGAGCGGGGGGGCTAAGTATGAGCAGCTACAGGCGCCCTCCTCCCACTCTATGCCCTGGGCGGTTGCCTTGGCTGCCCATGCATATCCGGCCCTGCACACAGTATCAAGATGTGATAATGGGCGGCCTCAGATGAACATTCCATTACCTGGATATCACTTCTCATGTGGGTAAAGCCAACACCTTCATGTTTTGGCTATCAAAGCATGGACAGGTGACACTTTTCAAACGTCAGTAAAAAAGACCATCCCCATGCTTGAGCGCAGCAGCATATCTAAATATTCTCCATGTGGGGGGGGGAGGGTTCTGTGTGATGGCTAGCTTGTTCTTTACAATAGCATGCACGAGGTTGTTGAAGTAGTCTTTGATAAAGCCTTGATAACATGTGGGCCGATAGTCACTATGGTTTCTCATTCTCTCTTTCAGTTTATGTCCAGCCACATACAGTACTGAGGATTAACAGCATTGAAATTGCACCAAACCTGTAGTAATGGCAGACTCCAGTGTCCGACTTTATGAAGCACTCAATAAAGACGTTTTACAATGCCTTCATCATCCTTGTGTTATGTGTGTTGCTATGCTATGTGTGTTATGTCCAGGTGTGGCGAAGACTTAGGTGTAGCCTGCCAGTAAATTTGACACAGTGACAACAAAGATGAGCGCCATCCGAGTTTACGGTATGTATAAACGCACCACTTTGGTGAACACCTGTCGCCGGCACAGCTTTCTAACCATGCTTTCTAGAATGCAGCTACGACTATGACAAATACGGTCTAGCTGGTCACATAACCTTTACACTGAAACACCAGACTTGCCTCAACACCTCTGCCATTAGAATACAGTGACAACCTACAACAAATTTGGTCTAGCTGATTACACATAGTCTCCTGCACTAGCGCTCTGTCCTGACCACCTTCAGCACCATCCCACGTGCCTGACCTTTTGGGCTGCTTACTGGAGCCTTGCCAGTCCTCCTAAGCCCTAATCTCGGCCAAATGCACACACGCATCTTAAGTCTACTCTTAGAAACTTTCCCATAACTGGACTACAAGCCCCAAGGGCTTTCTTACCACAAAGCGCTTTGAAGCCATACAAATGGGAAAAGGTGCTATATAAATGACTACTACAATACAATATGTTTCGCTACTGTGGTCAGAATGGAAGGGCGGCTGCATTGCTCTTTGCAAGTAGGATTTTAATTTCACACTAGTGGGTTTTTACAACAATAACA
The DNA here is from genome assembly GCF_040938575.1 of Ambystoma mexicanum. Taxonomy (NCBI): domain Eukaryota; kingdom Metazoa; phylum Chordata; class Amphibia; order Caudata; family Ambystomatidae; genus Ambystoma; species Ambystoma mexicanum. The sequence continues at coordinate 974,145,094 of NC_090934.1, read as the reverse complement.
ACTGGCATGCCTCGCCCCTGCAGCCCAAAGAGAGGTCACCAAGATCTTCATCTGAAGCATCATACATCGTCCCCCAAAGAACAGTGATGACTGGACTGGACTGGTGTAAATGATTTCAAGGAGTCCCACTGCATGGCCTTTTCTTTCTTCAGTACTGCAGATGCATCTGACTCCCCAGTCACATGATACTTTGGCAAATGTGTGAAGGTGTGCTAATCACGGATTTAAATGAAATAGTTGAGAACAAGGAAAGCAGGCAAGTTAAAACCTCCCCAGAATACATGAGAAATATAGAATGGAACTTGGTGCATGCTGGCGTCGAAAAGCGCATGTAGGTGGTACCAAGGTGTCTAATTTACCAGGTCGTCTTTTATATGTGTGAAGAACTCTTCAGTTGTGAGAAAGTAATGTGCTCACAGAAGCCTTGCCAAACACTATGCAAAAGGGCATGCCATCGACTCAGAGTTAAGATCCATTAACTTTGTGAACATTCTATTGCTAATAACTTTTGACGTATCTGTATGAACATTCCCAAAGCTGTTTTGTGGTAAAGGTGTAAAAATGATAAGGCATTTGGGAAAAAACGGGCGTTTTTCACCGTTTGAAATGTTTTTTTTTCATAGGCGAACATGTGCATTCATTGAACAGACCCGCAGCCTAAACTGCTGGATGGATTGGCTTCAAATTCGAAAGATGTTGAGCACAATGCGGTGAAAATGTCTTTTGGTGGCTTTATGTAACCCCGCCCAGTAGTTTTTGGAAAATGGAACAGTGCGTTGCAGTTATTGCCGAAATGAAGAGCCATTTCTTTTTATTATGGATGCAAGATGTTCTTGCTGTAATTTCATAGTTAATGTGCAGCAAATTCTTATAAGAACAAAAGGATGTCCCAAAACACTTCAAAATGGATGTTGAAACACCAAACGTTGTGCTCCTTCTTTTCCTTAACCCTCATTTTTGCGAAGTAGCTACAGCCCATTGCTTGTGGGCCATGGACCTGTAATGGGGAAACATTGCATGCGGAGTAGCTTAGAAACATACTGATAATCAAGTCTTAGTGCCTGGGGGCCTGGAATTCCCAGGCATTAGGTGCCGTAAGCCTAATTTAACGTCCTTAGTGAAGCAAGGATCATAAGGAGGGATTTGGGCACCCAATGCTCGGCAATTCCAGCGCCAAGGGTGCTAAGGCTTTTACACATGGGGGCACCCTCTTACTCCCTCCAGCCCCTCCAAAAATATTCAGCGGCCAGGCCGCAGCATCCCTGCTAGACAGCGCAACCATGAAACCATGGAAACAGTTGTAGACCCCACACAAAATGGGCTGTACATGTCTCAGTGCAGGTTGAGATGAATCCGATGGAGTCATCACTCATTTCCCAGCAGTGACCTCTTCTCATGTGCGCAAGGATGGCAGCAGTTACCTGGTCCTGACCCTGGGGGCGGCTATATGAGGGAGGAACACATGGGGAAAACAACCTCTGAGGAGATGTCATGGCTTCATCTGGGAGACATGGTATCCTCCATCTTTACTTTAAGATATTCCTGCCATATCTAATACCCTCATGGCCTATTTTCATACCTCTACTACTCTTCGTCCTATGAAGACTAGAGAAAACCTTTTCCACCAGACCTGTAGGCCAATCTTCCAACTTTGATCTGCCTTGTGAAACTTAGGAAACCGCCTTCTCCAATTCCACTTTTCAATCATCCAGGACTGATTTGCCATTTAAAACCATTGAAAATGCTTATCCAAGTTTTTCAAACCAATCATGTTATGTTATGTTGATTTGTACTGCACACCGCTACCACCCAGGGGCAGTGTCCAGGTGCTTGCGTGGCTCTGCAAATAGAAAAGGGCTGGAGGTTAGTGGGGATAGGATGAGAGGATAGATTCAGAACCAGGAGGAACTGGTGTCTGTGACTGTTGTTTTGCATGTGGCAGTTTGTGAGAGGCCTCATGCATTGTAACCGTATGGGTAAGATTCTGTGGCTCGGGTGTGTGGTAGTGTTTTGTGTTGGAGATTAATGTGATTATGCAAGTTGTTCGTGTGCACTGGTTAGTGTCCATAAGGGATCCAGAGTCACAGGTTGTCATAGCTATGAGGTAATCCGGCATCTTGGTGTCTAGTTGCATTGTTGGCGGTTTAAGGCTTTGTGGGTGGATTACTCAAGGTGTGGACATAGTGATGGTTCTTTGTTTATTTGGAGTGTAGCTAGCCCAAGATCTGGGTAGTGGTTTCAGATATGCAGCAGGAGCAGGAAGGGAAAGGGTTAGTAAAGTTGGTCAGTTTGTTGGGGTCTCTGCCGTGCCCCTTTGGATGCCGCTTGACCGTATCTATCCAGGTTATTGTCTTTTTTTCGGTTCATCTCGTCTCCTCTCTAGTTGTTTGACTGCGGTGTTGTTGCCGGTGTCTCTTCTAGGTTGTCATTGTCTGCTGAATAGCCAGGTTTTGAGACGTTTCCTGAAGGTGATGTAGTCTTCTGTGGTTCTAATCACTTTGGGAATGCTGTTCCAGGGGTTGGCGATTAGATGTGCGAACGCTGTTCCGCCGAATTTTCTTTTTTCATAATGGTTGCCTCTATTTGTTGGTTGTTACTGGATCTTAATTCCCTTCCTAGGCGATGCTGGTTAATCTTGTCTTGGAGGAATTCCGCTTTTTTGTCTGTGTACGGCTTTGTGGGCGATGCAGAGTGCTTGGAATTTCATGCACTTTTTTACTGGTTCAACGCTGGGGTGATGTGGTCTCTTCTGTTCAGTCTTAATAGGATCCTGGCTGCTGTGTTTGCACCCGTTGGAATTTCTTGGTAAGTCATTCTGGCATTCCTAGGTAGAGGCTGGTTGCGTAATCTATTCTTGGTATGCCGTCTTTATATTGAAATGCTTTTATATCGAAACCCCTTTTATAGAATTTGTTTTATTCAATAGCACATATATCGAATTGATTTATCTCGATTTTTTTAATGTTGAATACACTTTTAACAATTAAATTGATATAACATTGAAACTAAGTATTTAACTTTTTTTAAATATGCTTAAATATAATATTTTCTTTTAGTGCAATATGTTTTTTGTCCAGCAGGTGTTGCACAATAGTATAATTTGTTCATTGGGGTACATCAGAACAATCGCAGCCATTGTGGATTTCTCGCTTGGCAGTGGAGGGAGTGTCTCTCTGTAGTTGGTTTTGTTAGGATTTTGCCTGGTTCCATGAATTTTTTGGGACTTTTTTTTTAATCAAACCTTTTTTTGCCTTATGTGGATTTCCTGGACCCATGGATTGGATGTGTTTTTTATTTTTATTTCTGTTATCGTACTTTCTTTTGCAGTGTTCTTGGATTATGGATTAGGTTCTTTTTTGTTTTTTGGATGGCTTTTCCCAATTTGGAATTACTTAAATTTCTTGGACTATGGCATTTGTTTGTTTTTTTTAATTTTTTTTTTTTAAGTTTTTGGATGGCTTTTCCCCATGTGGATTTACTTGCAGTATGGTTCTCACGTCGATTTCTGGATGTTGGCGTTCGCAGTGGTAAATTAATCTGAGTGATGTGTTTACTATCGATACATATTCATTTCGGTATACATTATATGAACTGTGCTAAATCGGTAAATCTGTTTTCGGTATACAGTATTCGTTATAAAATGCTTTCGATATGTGGGATTCGCTATAATGACATGTAACCCTATTCTTATGAGTATCAGAGATATGATTGTGAGGGTTCTGTGGGGGAAGGAGAGGTAGGGGAGTAATCCCCTGAGTAGTCGTAGGAGGGAGAAGCGTTTTTTGGTGATTGTGTTGATTTGCAGTTCCAGTGATAGTCCACTGTCCATGAGTATTCCTGGTTATTTACTAAATCAGTAGTCTCTGGTTGCATGCCCATGCAGATCGGCCAGTCCGTTTGTGGGTTCCCTCCATCGAATTCTGCAGGTGAGAGCATTATTTCTGTTTTTGCTGGGTTCAGTTTGAGGTTGTTCGTTGTCATCCAGTTATAGATTTATGTTGAGGTTATTTTGTTCCTGTGTTCTGTTTGTATTCACAATCAGTTGTGTGTCGCCTGCGTAGTTGTAGATAGTTAACTTTTCAAATTTCACATTTTCAAGATAAGCAGGGAAACTAGCCAACCGTTCTGCTGTCTCCTCCTCCCCTTCTCCTTCCTAGGCCTTTTGCAATGCACTGGCCATCCACTTCACCACCAATACTCAGGACATCCAGAACACCCTTGCTACCCACCTTTCTAACCCATCCCAAACTCCTGTGCCTCCCTTGGCCCCTCACCCTCCTCCTTCTCCCCTGTCACACCTGAAGGTATTATCAGAGTTGTCCGCTCCGTGAAGTTAATTTCTAAACAGATTACCTCTTGCTCATCCAGGACCATCAAGGATAACACTGGCTCTCTTGCCCCCACACTTGCTGATTTCTGCAATCACTCCTTTGACACTGGATCTTTCCCCTCCTCCCTTAAGCACTCCCTTGTGTGCCCACCCCTAAAAAAAACCTTCTGCAGACCTGCCCTGTCAACTACCACCCTATTTCCATCACCCCCTTCCTGGGGAGGTTTCTGAAGAAGCTGGCATTGTCACAACTCAACTTGCACACCAAACTTGTTGATGGTCTCCACAACCACCAATCTGAATTCTGAGCATCCAGAGGAACTTCTCGAATCTCTGGACTTTAACTCCCCAGCTGTCCTCGTCCCTCTCGATCTCTCCTCTGCCTTTGACACAGTCAAGCATTCCATCCTCATACAAAGGCTCCACAATACCATTGGTATCTTGGACCGGGCACTGGACTGGCTGACATCTTTGCTAACTGACCGCTCTTCCCAAGTAATCCTGGGCACCTTGTCTTCTCCTACTTTCTTCTCCACTTGTGGTGTCCGCCAGCGTTCTTTCCTCTTCCCTTGGCTCTTTTAACATCTACCTTGGTCTGCTTGCACACCTCATCTCCTCCTTCTCCAAATTCCAGTGTTACGAAGATGACACACAGCTCTTTTTCAAACATCCTGCTGACCCTCTTGCACCCTCCATCATCCATGACTGCCTATCTGCCATCCTGTCCTGGTGCACTACCAACAATCTCTGCTTCAACGCCTGTAAACGGAGATCCTTCCCATCGGGACCCTTACTCCCTCCTTCTTCCCTTCACTCTGGGCTTCCTCCTTGGGCTCTCCCCTGCTTGTTCTTCTGAAACCAGAAACCTTGGAGTCATCTTCGACTCCTCTCTCTCCTTCCTCCTTCATACTAGGGACATTGCCAAGAAGTCCCACTTTCAGCTCTTCCTTCTCAAAGGAATTCTCCCTTTCCTCACTTTCCCCCAGAGGCTCAATGCCCAGAGCCCTGGTGCTCTCTAGGCTTGACTATTGCAATAGCCTCCTCCTGAATCTACCTTCTTCCACTCTGTGACCCCTCCAGCTAATCCAGAATAGGGCAGCAATAATTATCCTTGGCCTTAAGCCCAGGGACCGCATCTCTCCTGCCCTAAAAAGCCTGGGCACCACACTATCTTCAACTTTATTTTACTAAATACTCTCCCTCTAGACCAGTGCATTCCTCTGGCATAAACTGTGTGTGTAAAGCATTTGGCTAAACAGAGCTAGGTCGTCAATCGCTTTCCTCACATGGCTCCCCCCTATGGAACAGCCCCCTCCACCCCCTGGGCCTTGAGCAGGACTTTCTTAAATTCCAGAAGCTCCTCAGGTCTTTCCTCTTTACCTCCTCATTCCCTTCTGCCCCTCTCTGCTAATCCCACAGTTGCTATGATTGGTGTCTGGGGCCCTTATGCATCCTCGTGGGCCCCTGACCTCGGACACCCAATCGGCCCAGCTCCTATCTACCCTCAGCACTTGCCTGGCACACTCTCCGTCCTGGAGGTTTGCACTTAATCCTAACTTGGCCCCATGCCGTGTAGCATTCAACTACCCAAGTACTTCATCTGTGGATCACCCATGAGCTTGGACTCCCCAGCACTTACGCCCTCTGCCCTCTTCCTTGTTGCACTTGCACATACTGAATACTCACAAGGCATAGTAGGTTCATCCTTCCTTCTTTTTACCTCCACTGCTCTTTTAAGTTTTGTGTTTTGTAATGTGTTTCATCCCCTTGTTCACTCCACTTGTCCTGTGGGCACGTTGAAACAGTATTTTACTTGCTGTATAAGCGCCAAACAATAAATAAATAAATAGTCTGTGGAACTGGATGATTTTCATCAGTGGGCACATGTAGATGTTGAAAGAGGGAGAGGCTTGAGCCCTGTGGAACTCTGCAGGATATTTTCTGGGTGTTTGAGGTGAACATTGGTAGGTAAGTTCTTTCGGTTCGGTTTGCTAGGAACGAGGTAAGACACGTTAGTTTGGATTCCTGTATACCACATTCCATTCATCAGTATGGCCTGGCTGATTGTGTCAAAAGCTGCTGATATGTCCAATAGTATGAGGGCCAATTAGGCATTGTTGTCTTTTTCAGGTCATCCCATATAGAAAGCCAACTTTTGATTGGTCGAGTATTCCGTTTGTTTCAACGTGTTTAAGAAGGATTTTGTACACATGGCTCTTCAGGATCTAGCTGGGAATGGCGGGTTGGATATCAATCTGTAGTTGCTTGGATCTTCTGCGCTTTCCGATTCCCTTTTTGATCAGTGGTTTGATATATGCTGATTTGAAGGAGGACAGTACTATTACTCTATTGAGTGATTGATTCATTAGGTTCCCGAAGTGTGTCAGTGTGGACCTGTGGTTGACAATTCCTTTGAATATATCCGGGGCGGCAGGGATCCCTTGGAAATCCTGCAAGGTTGGTGTCCTTGATCAGTGTGGCAAAGGTTTCCTCTGTCATTGGTTCTAGGCAGATGAGTTTTGCTGTAATACGTGTTTAGTCCAGTGTCTTTGTTCCGGCAGTCATAGATGTATTTGCCCAAGCTAGGTTGATGGTCTCCTGGATTGTTTATTTTTCCTCTAAAATAGTTGGTGGTGATGTCACAAAGTGTTTGCGTCGGGGAGATGCAGTTTTTGCAGGAATAGTTTGTTGTTATCTCTGATTTTGAAGAGTTCTTTCTGTGGATTGTTTGCTGATTCTATTCTCGTGGCATAGTAGAGCTTTTTTAAATGTATTTATTTCTTTATTTACAATTTACACAAAACATCATACAAATTCATAACAGCATTTCTGATGTTTGTTAATCTGCTTAGAATCATATGCTGTGCATAGTCCGACATCCAGTGGTCACTGCAGAGTATTGCATTTTGTTTTTCGTAGTTGAAAAGGGGACGTCGACAAGGCGTGTCTGTAACACTATCCCTATAGTGACGTGCGTTGTACCCACAATCCTTCACGCGTCGAGGCCCCTCAGATTGTTTTTTTCCACCCAGTTATTGGTCGCCTCTATGCGGAGCTCCTCGAGAGACATTGCGAAATCATTTCTTCGACCCTTGGTCGTTTATTATTATTAATATCTAACACATAGATCCCTCCCTCGACAAAGCTGCAAGCTGTTTCTCCGCCGAGCATGATCTTCGATGGAAGGACCAGCGGAGGAGATCCTTCGGCGTCGCCGAACACGTGGCCTGGCCTCACCGGCCTTACACAGTAGGGAGAGTGGGGTTGTGTGATCTTTTCTTTTCACTCCGAGAGTGCCTTTCTCTTTCCCCTCCCTCTCTTTTGAGGTCGTAATCACAGTTCTTGCCCTCAGCTATGGAGGGGATGCCCTTTAGGTTTTGCCCACTTTGGAAAGGCAAATATACCTGGAAGGACAAGCACAAACGGTGCAACCGTTGCTTGCCCCTCGATCACAAGGAGGGCGGCTGTGCGGCCTGTAAGTTACTTAAGCCCAAAACGATAAAGGACCGCAGGGTCAAAAGGTGGGCGGCCAACGCCATGTCTAGGTCAGATTCCTCGGCCGCTGCCGCCGAATGTGACGAGGACAGTGATTACACGGCCTCCGTAACGGAGGTTGTAGACCTCTCGAGGGAGCGTTCTCGCTCCTCGTCGTCCATCCCCGGCCCCGACAAGCCCGGCTCATGCCCATCTTATGGGGATGAACACCCTGGCGACAAGGACGCACACAAGAAATCTCATAAACACATACCCCACGGCACGCATTCGTCGAAGACGAAGGCAGCCATAGCGCCAACGGAGGCGCCGGGCCCACCGGCGTCTTCCGCCGACCGTAAGGGTCGCCAGCCCTCCCCGCTCCCGCGACAGGCGACTGGGCACTCTGGAAATAAGGGCGCTAACCCCAAACCCTCAGGCGGCGACGCGCCTCGTAAGAGTGCACACGTTGCCAGTAAAGACTCGATGGTACCTAGCACGACGGCGAGCGATCCCTCGGCAGACAGAATGATCGCCGAAAGCCTCACGCGTATATCTTCTAAGGACAGCCAGAGACGGACGACAAGTGACACGCCGAAAACCGCGCACAAGGCGAAAGAAACGCCGAAAGGCGCCGAAAAGTAGGCTGGGACAGCTTCCACCGTCGACGGAAAGCCCTAGCCTGCCAGAACACTTCTCAGAAGGCGAAGGCACCTTATCTTCGACGCTATGGGACAGATCTAGACGAATACAAGGAGAAGAAACTCCTTTTTCACTTCCAGACCGCTCTGGCCTACCTCAGTGGACCACCTTAGAGAAGTTCTAGTCCTGTATGGACAAGTTAGACAGATTCATGGCCATTCCAGAAAATAGGACACCTAAAAGACCTAGGGAGGTACTCCTAGAAAGTCCAAGGGCTAAATACCGAAGTAGTTCTATAACCCCTTTCAGGAGGATATGAACTCTTACGACCTCATCGAAGAGGACACTCACTTCCAGGAAGGAGAGGAGTTCATTAATGATGAAAACCAACAAGAGGGAGAAGGCTTCCATGAGGACACTAACATAAGTGAGGAAGGGTACGAAGAAGACCCAGGTGAGGGTGACCCAAATCCCTGGCAGTCACCATCAGGGTCGACAGAGCAAGACATTATAGACATCAGGTCTCCTCAGACCACACCAGTTAGGAACCCTTCGCCTGTTGACGATCAGCCCACCTTTAACGCGCTGCTGAGGAAGGCAGCAGCACATTTTGAGGTCGAAACTGGGGAGGTCACCCCAGACACTGACTTTGTGGAAAGGATTATCAAAGAAAAAAAACCCACCAGCCAAACAATTCCAATACTCGCCTCTGTTAAGAGACGAATCAACCCTTCACTGGCCACCCCTGCGCTAGTAAGAGGGGTTAATCCAAGAATCGAAAAATTGTTCTCACCCTCTCAATCAGACCCACTATATATTAAGGGTCACTCAATCCCGGACTCCTCAGTGGTGACTAACACTAGGAAAAGGGCTGGGGTTCCACTGTCTACCAGCGAGGCACCCCCGGATAAAGAGGGGAAAAAGCTTTATGCCCTAGCCAAAAGAATTACCACCTTGGCAGTGTTCTCAACTAGAATTGCCAATAATAACACATTGCTGGCAAGCTACGCTGATGCGCAATGGGGAAAGCTTAAGCAGGACATTAGGAAGTCCCTGAACCCCTAAAAACTAGATTGCTGGCTACAGTTAATGAAGGGTCTCTGGTCAACCAATGCATAGTTAAGAATACCCTCGATGCAGCAGAAACAGCTGGCCGCTCTTTGGTACAGGGAATTCTGCTGAAGCGCCACGTCTGGCTTCGCAATTCCGGGTTTAAGGCGGAAACGCAAGCGGCGCTCATTAACAAGCCTATTGAGGAGTCTAACATCTTTGGAAAGGCAGTGGACGACGCACTGGAAAATGAGAAAAAAGAATTTGATACCATTAAGACCTTGGACCAAATCTCAAAGCCCCCTAACAGGCGGGGATTTGGCAACAAGCCTTCTTTTCGTCGCCAACGCCAGCAACAGAATCAACAACTTCAATATTCTGCCAACAACTACCAAAGTAATAGTGGACAGTACAATCGGAGAGGTCAACTCCGTGGCAAGGGGAGAGGCTGGGGTTCCACCCCTAGAGGCTCCCAAGCCACCAACAACACCAAGTGACGCAAAGATTCGGGTCCCCTCCCATTCATCGCCTGTCGGGGGCCGGTTAACATCCTTTCTTCCAGCATGGGAGGGAATAACATCAGACCGCTGTGTACTATCCACCGTAGCCCGCGGCTACACTATAGAGTTCAACAGTTCCCCAACATACAGACCCCCGAGGGGACGACGCATGACACCAGAACACCTCGCCATCCTTCTCCAAGAAGTGGACCAGCTACTGGAAAAAGGAGCTATAGAGGTCGTGCCTCGATCTCAGGTTACGGAAGGTATTTATTCAGTGCACTTCCTTGTACCCAAAAAGGATCTAACCATGCGCCCTGTATTAGATCTGCGCCCAGCGAACAAGTTTGTCAAACCCCAAAAGTTTTGTACGGTGACCTTTACAGGAAGTGATCCCACTGCTATCACAGGGAGATTACATGACAACACTGGACATGAAAGATGCATACTTTCATATTTTAATGTTGCCAGCGCACAGAAAATACCTCAGGTTCATGATAGAGGGCAAACACTACCAGTTCAGAGTGCTACCCTTCGGCATAGCATCTGCACCAAGGGTATTCACGAAAGTACTGGCAGCGGCCCACCTGCGCAGGTTATCCATCCCAGTATACCCTTACCTCGACGACTGGCTCATAACAGGGGATTCTTACGAGACATGCTTCTCAAACACCCAAAAGACTGTAGACCTTTTGTTCCAACTGGGCTTCTCCATCAACGAGAAGAAGTCCAGCTTAGACCCCAGTCAAGTCAAACAATTCCTAGGGGCTCTAATTTTAACAAAGGACGGCCTCGTCTTCCCCTCCAACGAGAGGGTCCAAAACATGCTGTTTCAGATCCCCCAATATGTGGCAGGTCGGGAGGTGACGGTGTGCAAAGCGATGCGCTTGCTAGGAATGATGGCGTCATGTATTTATTTAGTACCTCACGCGCGCCTGCGCATGCGCCCAATGCAAGAGTGGCTCAACAGCCAGTGGTGTCAGGCCAGCGGACAATGGGACGATCTAGTGGTGGTCTCGCAGGCCTTGGTTCTCTCGCTACGGTGGTGGACAAAGGAAAACCTGGTAAGAGGGAAACCCTTTGCCACACCCACAGCGGAAGCCACTCTAACCACAGACGCATCCCCCACAGGATGGGGGGGGGCTCACCTATCCCATCAGACTGCTCACGGAGTGTGGACTCTGAGCGTAGCATCCAAGCACATAAACCTACTGGAGCTACTGGCTGTGTTCAAGGCACTAAAAGCCTTCCAGGAACACCTACAAGGGAAGACAGTGATGGTCCTTACGGATAGCACCACAGCCATGTACTACCTCAACAAGCAAGGGGGCACCCACTCTCCAGGACTGTCCAAGCTGTCCCAGAATATCTGGAAGTGGGCTCTCGAACACAACATGTTCCTACTGTTGCAACATGTACCAGGGGAACTCAATCTGCTAGCAGACGAACTCAGCAGAGACTTCCCTCTTCCCTCAGAGTACGAATGGCAGTTGCACGAAGACATCCTCTTCGACGTCTTCACACAATGGGGATTCCCAGAAATAGACCTGTTCGCAACTCTGGAGAACTCACAATGCCAAGATTACGTCTCCAGGTACCCCCAGAACCAATCCAAGGGGAACGGTCTATCGATTCCATGGTCAGGGAAATTTGCTTACGCCTTTCCCCCCGACTCCCCTTCTCAACAAGATTGTGCATAAGATGCACCAGGAACAAGTTACCATGATACTAGTGGCCCCTATGTGGGCCCGGCAGCCATGGTTCGCTCACTTGATGGAGATGTCTCTATCTCACCCAGTGAAACCTCCCTGCCCGCACAACATGCTGTCACAGGACAAGGGCAGGACACTGCATCCATGCCCTCAGACCATGAACTTAGCAGCCTGGCTCCTGAGATCATAGAATTTGGACACTTATAACTCCTGCAGAGATGCATGGACATCCTCAGGGAGGCTAGAAAGCCTAACACTCGTCACTGTTATTCTAGCAAATGGAAGAGATTTGTCATCTGGTGTAGAGGAGGAAGCATCGACCCAGTTGACTGCTCCCCCACGCACATTGTCCTGTACCTGACCCATTTATTGGACTCTGATCTAGTGTTCAATTCCATTAAAGTTCACCTAGCGGCATTTTCTGCATACACCACTTCCCAGCTTAAAGTGTCGTGGTGGAAAGTCCCAGTTATCAAAGCCTTCATGGAGGGAGTAAAGAGAATACACCCACCGATAGCAAACCCAGCTCCCGGCTGGGACCTGAAGGTGGTACTTACCAGACTCATGGGCTCACCCTTTGAACCCATGCACAAAGCAACTCTTAAAGACCTCACTCTAAAGACCGCTTTCCTAATAGCTATCACCTCCATCAGGAGAGTAAGTGAACTACAGGCTCTTTCTGTTTTAGACCCCTTTGTAGCAGTTCACAAAGATAAAGTGGTTCTACGCACGCACCCACCCAAGGTTTGCACCGAAATTCATCTCAAAATTCCATGTAAACCAGTCAATAGAACTACCAATGTTCTTTCAAAACCCTTCCAATTCAGGAGAAAAAAGTCTGCATACACTTGATGTGCACAGAGCTGTCATGTTCTACATGGAAAGAACCAGACCACTGAGAAAGACTAATCCGTTCTTTGTCTCTGTGGCAGCAGGAAGAGAAGGAGATGCAGTTTCAAAATCCACTATATCTAGATGGATTGTTCAATGCATCACTCTCTGTTACACTCTTACTAAGAGAGAACTACCCTTCAGGCCAAGAGCACATTCTACTCAAGGCACTGGGGCATCCATAGCATTCATTGCAAATGTTCCCCTTGAGTCCATTTGCAAAGCGGCAACCTGGAGTTCTGTGCACACCTTTACAAAACACTACTGTCTAGATGCACACTCTAGATCTGACTCCCAGGTGGGACAGGCAGTATTAAGACATCTTTTCTCTACTGTTCCTTCTCATAACCCACCGCCAACTCCGGGTACTGCTCGCTAGTCTATGCACAGCATGTGATTCTAAGCAGATTAACAAACATCAGAAGACAATGCAATACTTACCGTAAAAGCATTTCTGATGGTTGTATCTGCTTAGATTCACATGTGCCCACCCTTCCTCCCCGCTCGGATGGAAGGAACATAGAAACCTTTCTACATCTCTCTTTTCTGTACTCACTCACGTATAGAAGGCTCCCTCAGGGCAGAAAAAATACAAACAGAGGGACCCCGACGCGTGAGGTATTGTGGGTACAACGCAAGTCACTATAAGGATAGTGTTACAGACACGCCTTGTCGACGTCCCCTTTTCGACTACGAAAAACAAAATGCAATACTCTGCAGTGACCACTGGATGTCGGACTATGCACAGCATGTGAATCTAAGCTTATACAACCATCAGAAATGCTTTTACGGTAAGTAATGCATTGTCATATACAACTTCACTCAGTGAAAACAAATGAGAAAAAGAAGAGAAGAAAAAAAAAACCTGTTAAAAAAAGATAATTAATGGGAGAAATCAAGGCACATATGAACTCAATGTTCCCGACAATGGCAACCATAGGAGAAGAGATATGGATGTGCGGGCTGTGGGACCCCAAGGACAAACAACTTAACAAGAGACAAAAACTGAACTTTATGGGACTTTTAATAGACACATGGCTTGAAATAGCCCATAAATGGAAACAGAAACACCCGCCCCTAACTATAGACTGGATAAGGAGGGTCTGGATTTACACAGCAATGGAAAGGTTAACCTATAACATACAGGGGGCCCTCCAGAAACTTCGAGATGAATGGCGCGATACCCTGGAATATCTCCAGAGTGACTATATGGAACAATGGCGCCCACACAAGATAAGGATTTTGGACATGTTTAGTTAGTAAAGTAGCGAAACACCTCGGACAGGAAGGCAGGAAGATGTGGACATTCCCACAGGGGTGTAGGAAGGGGACTGAGGGGGAAGTTGGAAATGTTATAAGTATTATGTTGTAAAACCAATATAAAATATATATTTTTTTAAATCATTAAACTTTCCCCATATCTTGTCATATAAAGACAATTTGTATTTCAGTTTATAAATCAACTTTTCAGTTCTTGAGAGTTTGTGCATTTCTTCTGTCCAATCATCAAAAGGTGGAATCCTGCTCTTCCAGCCCCGAAGTATCAAGCGTTTGGCAACGATGGCTCCCCTAAACAGACATTTTTTGTGGGAAGAGCTCAGATCACAAATCTCGGAGTCGTCACCTAATATCGTCTTGAAATCCAAATTGGGATCCCCACCGGAAATACAAATGCAAGCATCACAAACTTAAGACCACAATCCAGTAACCCTGACACAACTCCACAACATATGTTCCAATGAACCAATTGCATGCATACAACCCCAACATTCATCACTATCCACCATTCCTCTCATTTGCAGCTTTTCTGGGCACCAATAAACACGATTAAGAATTTCGAGTTGACGTGTCCTTTTGCCTAAGTTCAAAGAGCATAAGGAAACATTCTTACAGATATTTCGCCAGCAATCGGGTGTGATTTCAGAGCCGATTCTCAAACTCCAGACATTCTGCAGAGCATCATTACGATAGTTTGACACAATCAATTTATAAATTCTACTTGCTAAACCACCTCCATTCTTCTCAGGCGTTTCAAGAAAAATAGTCTCTTGTACTAGTCCAATCAACATCGCCTACTGACCTCCTCAAACGTCTAAAGGCTGTGTCCGTCAGATCCCAAAAATCCCACTTCTCCCTCAACTCATTTGCAGACATCCATCTACCATCCTTCCCAAGATCACCAATCATTTTAATAACAGCAAAAAGCCAATCAGGGCAAGAAATGGGCTTGTCGGGTGTATTGGTTGTTTTTTTTTTTTCTTTTTCTTTCAGTTCTTCTGTGAACCATTTTGCTGCCAGTTTTTTTGGTGTTGCTTTGAATGTTTTCCTGTGGCTAGTAGGTCAAGGGCCTTGGTGATCTAATTGTTGAGCGTGTTTTATGCTGGTTCGGTGTGTTCTTTCGCTTGGGGCGCGGTTGAGTCTAGAAGGTTTGCAAGGGCGTCTAGGTCCAGGTTCATCCAATTTCTATTTTTGCTGGTATGGAGTAGTACTCTTCAACCATACTATTATGATTTATCTACTAATCCAAGTGAAAAATTAGGGTTTTGTTTGCTGAAATAATTTAAAAAGCAGATGTAATGATTTCTGGTCCGTCTATATGTACGCCATTGATGAATGCACCGTAATGATGCCCACAAGTTATCAAAATTACTCAACCACCACGTATGCTCATTGTGTAAACCATTTTCTGCATCGTGTAAACCTTGTACTTGAATAAGGCTGAGGTTTGTCCCTGTATATGAATCATGATTAAACATATTGGCGTGTAATCTACTATATGTGAGCCATACCAGTAGGCCTCCTTTGATAACATAAAATCTCTTGTTCTATTTTCTTTTCAACGGTATCTACCATCAACAGTTCAATCTAGTCTTCTGATAAAGAGGGATCGCCCTTGAAACGTGTAAAGCCACTTTGTATTGAACCTGAGGAATGTGTTTTTGCTTTTTGTCACATTTGCTTTATATGTGATTAAAAATACTTGTTTATTTTAAAGAGATTGTTTTCATAGAATATTCTTTCGATTTCTATTTTGGTAGCAGTTCCTAGTGAATTTATACATACAGCTTTGTGAATTCCTATCTATGATTAATTACCACCTTTCTGGTGGATTGTAGACAGTGTGCAAAGGTCATGGATTTCTGTTGAATGTTTTGCCATGGATCTAACATTGAGGAGGAAGCAGTGCAGTTTGTTTTTTCTTTCGGATTGTTGTCTGTGTTCTTTTTTTCGCTGTTGGGTTTACGTTCCAGGAGGGTTTACCCCGGCTGAACCTGTTGGGCGCAGTGATTCATTGTTGGTCAGACTCTTCGTCTAGTAGACAGATAAGGTTTCTGGCAGGGTTGGTTGGTTTCCGGTTCGTTCTGGGTGATAGATTTGGTAGCTATCCAACCATTGCTCCAGTGTTTGGTGATGTAGGGGGTGAAGAGTGTAATCGATTCCAACTTGTCCCTTATTCTGGATGGGGTATTGTCCATGGTGAAGACCGGGTTGGGATGGTTTATTAGTTGTCTTGTTGCGTTTGGTGTCCTAGTGGTGTCTGTATTTGTGACGCTTGTAGGCTGTCGGTTTGTTGGTGCTGTGCTGTTTTTACTTGCCTCGTTGTTTGTGGAGAGGGAGCGAGCAATGTAGTCTGTCTTCGCTCTGTTATTTGCATGTTTCCTCTGGCCACCTGAGATGTTTGCCGAGTTTTTCGGGGTTGTGGGATCATGTTGGCTGTCCCTCCATGAGTGGTTTGGGTTTTCTTATTGTTTCTGTAGTCTGCTCTGGCTTCTTTGTCTTTTTTGTAGTGAGGCATGATGTTTGGGTTGTGTTCTTTTTAGTGCACGTCCTTTTTTGATTGTTTTATCTTAATTTTATTTTTTGTGTTTAGGGACTATCTGACTCAATCACGCTATCTGGCACAATTGGGCTAAATGTGAAATAGGGCTATCTGACAGT
This sequence comes from Ambystoma mexicanum, assembly GCF_040938575.1. Classification (NCBI taxonomy): domain Eukaryota; kingdom Metazoa; phylum Chordata; class Amphibia; order Caudata; family Ambystomatidae; genus Ambystoma; species Ambystoma mexicanum. The sequence continues at coordinate 974,128,559 of NC_090934.1, read as the reverse complement.
CTCTGGCACAATTAGGCTATATGGCACAATCGGTCAAATGTGAAATCGTGCTATGTGGCACATTCAGGCTATCTGTCTCAACCAGGCTACATGTGAAATTGTGCTATCTTACACAGTCTATCTGGCACAATGGGCCTATCTGGCACAATCAAGATAAGTGTGAAATAGGGCTATCTTGCACAATCAGGATAAATGTGAAATTGGGCTGTCTGACACAAGTCTTTTACCTTCTGGTTCAGATGCGCTCATCTGGCTGTCCTTCTGGTTCAGATGCGCTCATCTGGCTGTGTGGTGATTTCTGGGTGAACCAGGGGGAGGGTGGTAGAACAGTCAGTGCAGTGACAGCTATACTTGGGACACCTGTCTAGCGGGAGAAAGGCTTAACGAGGGCACATCGATCAATGCATTCACACCTAGGTTGGGATGCCTTGATCAGGGGAGCGGGCCTAAAGAGGGGCACAACAGTCACTGTAATCACACCTAGAATTAGGACACCTGGACAGGGGGGAACTGCTTAAATCGGGTAGAACAGTCCATGCGAGAGTACCTTACTCTGGGACAGCTGGACAGGGGAGAAGGGCCTGAGGAGGGCACAACAGTCACCCCCATGGTTGGGACACCTGGGTAGAAGGAGGGTGCTCAAGTAGGGTCCAACAGTCAATGTAGCCATGCTTCGATTTGGGACACCTGGATAGAGGGAGCAAAGGCCCAAGGTGGGTACAACAGTCAATACAATAACTTTCGATCTGGGACACCTGGATTGTGGGAGAAAGGCCTAGAGAATGATGGGATAATTGGACAGGCTCGGAGTGTATCCAAAGTGCGAACAATAGATAATTCAGTATTTCTTTGATCTCGAACAACCGGGTAGAGGGTTACCACAGTAGATGCTGCAACCTTGGGCCTGGGACACCTGGATCGATGGAGAATGGTCTGAGGCGGAGTTTGACTGTCAATGCAATAGCTCTTTGCTTGGTGGTACCTGGTAGAGGGAGAAAGGCCTAAGGAGGTGTAAAATGCTTTCAGGTTAGGTTACCCAAGCAGGCTAACTGCGAGATATGGCTAACTTTCGCGATCAGACTAAAATGCGAGACATGCCAAACTGACGCAAGCCAGCACCCACAATCCCGTCCAGATGCTACGCAAGCCAGCACCCACAATCCCGTCCAGATGCTATGCAAGCCAACATTCACAACTCTATCCAAATGTGACGCAAGCTAATATTCACTGTCTTGTCTAGATGTGGCTAAACAATTTCTAAATAGGGACTGCCTTACTGCCACAGGTCCTTGTGTTTGTGTAAATTACTTATAAATAAATATATTTTTGACAAGATTCAGTATTGTTTAAATGTGTATAGATGTTCTGATCTCATTTCGCCCAGGTTAATTTTTTGTTGTTCCATTATATTTAGCCTAAAGTACCTCTGGCAGTAGGGCAGCCCCTATTTTGAAATTCTGTATGTACAGCTGTTGGCTGAAGGGAAACGTATTGTTCGTAGCTAAAATATTGAGCTTTATTTAAATGGGGAATGTGAATATTTTTTCATTCTCTGACGAACATTATAGGAAACTACTGGATGTTCCAACTCTATTTGAGAATGAAACACCAGTAGAAAAGATCCCAGATGGGACAGATGAGCTAAACACAACACACAAAAAAAGAAGAAATTAGCACACGCCCTTATAACATGGCAGCTTTATGCTGCAATATTTGAAAGGTGGAATTATACCGGAGGGCTTGCAGGTAAAGATAATTCCGAGATTGTTTATTGATAATGTAAAATTTCAAAAAAACTTTAGCGGAGTATGTAATAAGTGTTCGAGAGATTTCATCACCCTTAGAACGCTTAGAAAATGTTTTTGTGGAAAATCAGTCTATAAAAGATGCAAAAGCATTACTAGTGAATGTAGAAGAAGAAATTAAAAAATTCAAACAGTTCAATTTAGACAAAAAAATAAATTGAAAAAAGATTTGAATAACTACAAGGAGGAAAGAACTTATCCTTATTTGCGCACAGGATTCTACACAGAGACGACCTTAGATCCTTACAATAGAAGGCCCAACCGTTTTGTAAATTTCTCTAATTCCTCAGCCTCATCAAGTGACTCTGACTAAACAGGGGCACCACAATGTGGTGCAAATGTATCCAACACCCGGGGACAACAATCCGTTTTTTGCCAGAGAGGCCGACCGAGGGCGAGATAACAATTTGGACCAGGAGTCCGCACGAGACAGTGGAATCGGAATCAGTGAACCAAGACAAAATTCAGATTTTCAACTTATCATCTAGAGATTTAACTGATATTGAACTCAAACTACTATCCAAGGGTTTGTCCTACGTCCCAGTAGCGAGAGTGGATCAATTTAAGTGTGAAATGGAATGACAAGGTTTCTTTCGTAAAATCAGATTAAAACATTATTTTGAGGTATTTTTACTGAGCACATCAACAGGCAATGAAGATGGTCGGAAAGAAGGTGAAGAAGTAAAGAACATCACAGGGCTAAAACCTAAATCACATTTTTCACCTCCTATACACGTGTGCCCCCCTGAAATCTTGGTCTTTGAAAACATTGTGAGGAAACAAGTGCAGGAGGCTATTAAGAATAAAAACTTCCATCAAGATAATCTGAATATTGACGAACGAGTAGCATTGAAAATGCTCTGTGAAGATCCCCTCAGAATTATTAAACCTGCCGATAAAGGGGGCGGCATCGTGTTGATGGTATTCAGAAGTACGAAGAATGTTTCAGGCTCATAGGAGACAGGAATGCATACAGAAAATTAGACCATGGCCGTACCCAAGCTCTAGAAGCGGAAATTGGAAATCTGATGAGACATGCAGTGAATGAAGAATGGATTAGTGAGTAAGAACAACTATTCTTATGTAAGGTTCACCCAAGAAAAGGGGCATTTATGTACTCCCTAAAGTACATAGAAATGCTGAGCACCCACCAGGAAGACCGATAGTCTGCGCAATTGACTCATTGTTAGAGCCTCTATCTGTATATACAGAGTTCTTTTTGAAACCATTTGTTGAACAAATGCCTGCATATATAAAGGACACAACCCACATGCTCCTCATTTTGGAAAGTATCACCATGGAACCTAATGACATCTTAGTAACGATGGACGTTGAATCATTGTATCCGTCCATCCCGCAGATGTAGAGCTTAGAGGTGCTAAGAAAGATCCTCGACACAAGGGAAACACTAGTGGGTGGAGGGATCAGCTTTTAGAGTGTACTACCCGTGGATTCCGTGGTCTACCTTTTCAAGTATCATTGAATTTTGCAACATTATTATTTGTTCTCGCAAATGCGCCTCCTGCTACCGTGGGGGCAGCGTCGTTCGTGTCTGTAAGGGAGTCCTGGAAGCAACCCCCACATTTGATCACTACAAATCCCAGGATGCACTTAGGGCCATTGTGAGCGCCCATGACCCGCAGCAGCAAACTACACCCAAAGCTTACCGCGTATGTTGGGATGAGCAGCATACACCAACATAAATTAGCATGTTTTATTAGCACCCATGCAATAGGGTGGGGTAATGCACCTTTTTAAACCCCCTTTCGCTTCTCCAGTAATAACAATAAAAGCTCTAAAAAAAAAAAAAAATTCAAGGAGCAACAACAATGCCCAGGAGTCACTGGGAGCCGTGACTAACAGTCCTTAGACAATGTTGAAAGCGTACAAAAGGAAGCCACGCCCAGGAACCAGCGTGGATTGTGGAGCAGCCTTTGGTAAGTGAAATGCGTATGGTTGTGTTTTGGGTGTAGATTGTACATTTAACATACGTTCGCTTATGGGTTGGAAGAGAAAGAGGAGGCGAGGGCAAACCCGACTCTTGATTCTATTTCTGCTTATAACCAGTGTTTACAGACACGTGAACAGAAACTGGATGTGTCTATCCTTATCCTCGGGGCTGATATCTCTATATTTATATAGATGTAGTGTAGCAGAGGGAGTGTGTGTGCGGTTTTCAATCGGCACTAGAAGCTTTGAGGTAGTCACGGTGTACGCTGACCCACCATTCATGGGGTCAGCAGACCCGAATATGAGAGAGGGGACGCTTGAACGCCATCATGATTGAATTTAGGTTCATCAAGGTGACACTATTTCAATCCGTTTCTCTATACAACAACATTTGGGGATTGGCAGGGAAGTAGACGGCAGTATAAATAAAACCCTGATAATGGTTTGTGAGTCAGTCACATGCATGACCATGACGGTTTGTTCCATGGATCCTTACAGGAACATTGAACTTGAATCACTGCGAAGTGAGAAAAACTGGGGTACCAGAATAGAATATATCTGGACTCGGCCACACAAGGTGAGGCGTATTGAGAGGAGGTTTTGACTATCTCCAGTGATTTTCTGAAATGAATACACTTGAGTATTCAGTTTCTGTGTTGCATTTTAGGCGTGAACAGGGATCTTTCCTCTTTGGATTTATTGACCAGACACGCAAGACGCCCCCATACCTGAATTCTTGATCAGGTAAAACAGTGTGTCTATACCATGAATATAATGTGGAGATGTTTCCACCAGGTTTACAGGGCAGGCTTACTGAGATGCTTTGTCCTCCTCTTTTGTCACAGTATTGGTGCAGAGCCATCCATCGCCACTGCTAGGATTTAGTCCACCGTTGACACACGTCTCCATCATTTTTTGTGGAGGTGAGTGCCAATCTGTATACACATAAATTGAGATATACACACAAGATATTATCTGTGTCTACATAAATAAGAGATGGGAATTCTGATATGTATGTACATTGTTTATTCGTAGCTTGAGGTTTGATGACATCCTCCACCTTTTGACATTCCGGAGTCGTTGCAAAAGAACCATCCGTCTCCTGAAGAAGGTTGCTTATATTTACTGGCTTGAATTAGGGGCCCACTGTGACAACTGAAACATATGTTGAGTTATAGCAAATAAACAGGACACTATTTGTTTGTTGTATTAACACTTACATTTCAACACTTCTTGATGATTGCAGTGTGTAAATATATAGGTTCTAGGTGGACAAAGTACACCAAGTGTGGAATATTGACATGTAGAGTGAGAGTATGAATGAATGATGGAATGAATGGTGGTGTTTAAATGTGGATGTCAAGAACAATAAATGTTTGTGTAAATTACTTATAAATTTTTTTTTTGACAAGATTCGGTATCGTTTAAATGTGTATAGATGTTCTGATCTCATTTCGCTGAGGTTCATTTTTTTTTTGTTCCATTAGTTGTGGCTCAAGCCAACGTTCACATTCTATCTAAAATGTGAAACATGGTAGTAATGTGAAATGGGTCGATCTGGCACCATCAGGTTAAATGTGAAATAGGACTATCTGACACAATCACGCTATCGCACATTCAGGCTAAATGTGAAATAGTGCTATCAGACATTCAGGCTAAATGTGAACTGGCTATCTAGCACAAAAAGGCAGTCTGGCACAATCAGTCAAAATGTGAAATGAGGCTATCTGGCACAATCAGGCTGAATGTGAAATTGGACTATCCAGCACAATTGGGCTATCTGGCACATTCAGCCTAAATGTGAAAGAGGGCTATCTGGCACAATCGGGCTAAATGTGAAATATCTGGCACAATCAGGCTATCTGGCACATTCGAGCTATCTTGCACAATCAGGGTAAATGTGAAATAGAGCTATCTGGCAAAATTGTGCGAAATGTGAAATAGGGCTATCTGGCACAATCAGGCTAAATGTGAAATAGGGCTATCTGGCACAATCGGTCTCAATGTGAAATCGGGCTATCTGGCTTAATCAAGCTATCTGGCACAGCCAGGCTACACATGCAATTGGTCTATCTGACACAGTCTATCTGGCACAATCGGCCTATCTGGCACAATCAGGCTAAGTGTGAAATAGAGCTATTTGGTACAATCGGGCTCAATGTGAAATAGGCCTATCTGGCACAATCAGGCTAAATGTGAAATGGGGCTATCTGGCACAATCTGGCTATCTGGCACAATCAGGCTAAATGTGAAATTGGGTTATGTGGCACTGTCTATCAGGCACAATCAGGCTCAATGTGAAATAGGGCTATCTGGCACAATCGGGCTAAGTGTGAAATAGGGCTATATGGCACAGGCAGGTTATCTGGCACAATCGGGCTATCTGGCACAATCAGGCTAAATGTGAAATTGGGCTATGTGGCACAGTTGATCAGGCACAATTAGGCTAAATGTGAAACAGTGCTATCTGGCACATTTAGGCTATCTGGCACAATCAGCCTAAATGTGAAATAGGGCTATCTGGCACAATCAGGCTAAATGTGAAATAGGGCTATCTGGCACAATCGGGCTATCTGGCATGTTCAGGCTATGTGGCACAATCGGGCTAAATGTGAAACAGCTATCTGGCACAATCTGGCTAAATGTGAAATAGAGTTAGATGGCACACGCAGGCTATCTGGCACAATCTGGCTAAATGTGAAATAGAGCTATATGGCACACGTAGGCTATCTGGCACATTAGGGCTATATGGCACAATCAAGTTAAATGTGAAATAGGGCTATCTGGCACAATCAGGATAAATGTGAAACGGCTATCTGGCACAATCTGGCTAAGTGAAATAGGGCTGTATGGCACAAGCAGGCTATCTGGCACATTAGGGCTATATGGCACATTAGGGCTATATGGCACAATCAAGCTAAATGTGAAATAGGGCTCTGGCACAATCAGGCTCTAGCACATTCAGGCAAAATGTGAAATAGGGCTATCTGGCACAAGCAGGCTAAATGTGAAATAGGGCTATCTGGCACAATCAGGCTATCTGGCACAATCAGGCTAAATGTGAAATAGGGCTTTATGGCACAAGCAGGCTATCTGGCACATTCTGGCTATCTGGCACAATCAGCCAAAATGTGTACAAGTGCAAACATTAGAGGAGAGAGAGTGAGCATCCCTGCCTCGTGCCACAGGTGATGAATGTGGGGCTCGTGCATTTACGATTCATCCATATTTTAGTAACAGGCGTATTATAATTAGCCAGTACCATCTGCTGAAGTATAAAGTCAAAGTTAAACAGTTGGAGAATGTAATGCATCAAGCCTATCAATCGCTTTATTTGCGTCTAGGGCTAAGAGAGCCACTTTCAGTCTCTCATCTTTCGATATTTCCACTACATTAAGAGCATGGCATATGATGTCAAACGTGGTTCTGCCCTTGATAAAGCCTGTTTGATCAGGGTCCACAGCATAACCTCTGATAATCTATTCTCTAAAAATGTAGAATACATGTTGGTGTCAATATTTAATAATGAGATGGGGCTATAGGAGGAGCAGTCTTGTGGCTTTTTGTCCGGTTTAAGAAGCAGGACGGTGGCCGATTCCTCCATCATGGTGGTCACCCGTTCTGCTTGGAGGAAAGAATTATACAGTTTAGTGAGGGATTTCAGTAATTGAGCCCTAAAAACCTTGTAAAAAAGAGGGGTGTAACCATCGAGACCAGAATCCCTATTTCTCCGTTTTTTTTTTATCACCTCTATTTCTTTAGTACCAATGGGGCGTTCTAGGTATGCTTTATCGGCATCAGAGAGCCGGAGTAGTTTACCTTCTTTAATATACTTTGTTTTATCTAATGGAGAGCGGTCCTTGGCTGCCATAGTCTCAGCAAAAAAACCTTCTATAATCTGCAATTATGTATTTTTGGCATATTGTGCAGTCCCTTTTGGGCCTTTTAGTCCAATTATTGTGTTTCTATTGTTAACTACTTTCAATTTCTTGACCTGGTTTTTATTCGCTTTATTGCCTTTGGTATAATATGATCGTTTAGTTTAAGCAAGGGATTGGGCCTTTGTCTCAGCTAAATGCGCTTCAAACTTAATCTGTGCCACCCTAAAGTGTCTGTGTTTTGGGGCAGCACTTTCCTTTTATGGGATAATTCACAAATCTGAACTTCCTCCTAGTCCTTCTCTAATTTTACTTCTACGTTTCATGTAGGCCGATGATCAGGCAATAATTTTTCCCCTAATGACTGCCTTCATCGCATCTCAGACGGTGGAGTCAGAGAATGAGGAAGTAATTGTCTTCGAAGGACAAAATCACCAACGATGGGATCATGTATTTTCCAAGGCAGCCTTCCTGGGGGGGGGGGGGCGGCAATCTTTGAATCCTAAAGTCAATTATAATTGGGGCATGGTCAGATAGAATCCAAGTACCCACCAACACATCTCCAGTGCATGAGACAATAAGAGGAGAGGTCAGCAAGAGATCAATTATTAAAAAGGTGCGTTCAACATGAGAGAAATAGGAGTAATCCCGTTCATCTTGATGTAGTTTCCATATGAAGACAACCCGAAGTACACTAAAGCTATTAAGTAAAGCAAGGGCATTTTTAAAATCCACAGCAGCGGGGGATGGGCTTTGTCTATATAGGGGTCTGGGACCACATTGAAGTCGCCACCTATGATTAATTGGCCTTTGATAAATGGGGATATGTCTGTAACAAGGTCAGTCAAGAATTCATTTTGTTTGCCTTTGGGGGCATGTAGCTATATTAAGGTGAAGAGCTGTCCGAACGGTTTACCCTTGACCACTACGTATCTGCCTCATGGGTCCAACTTACTTGCTGATTTCGTAAATGGAATCCCTTTCGCTATCAAAACAGCAGTGCGCCCTTTCTTGGAGCTACTGGATGTCAAAAACTGTAATGGGTAAAGTCCATTGTGTAATCTGCAACTGTCAGGAGATGCTAAGTGCGTTTCTTGCAGGAAGGCAATTGCACAACCTATATCTGAGAGTCTTTGAAGGATGGATTTGCGTCTATTAGGGGAATTCAGGCCTTGAACATTAAGGGTGAGGCTCTGTAATTACGCAAGTTGGTTATCACCCTCATCATAGGCCCTGCTTAAGGAGTGGACGAATTGAAGGGTTATTTGCCTAGCATTCAACATCTGTGAATAAATGGTGCTTCAGACATACTCGCTGCAGCCAAATTTTCATTAAGAAACCAAACAAGTAAATACCCCCCCCCCCCCCGAACATTTTAACCAAATAAAAATGAACAGAAAACAAAATATCACAAATGACATCCGAGCCACCTGCCCAATAGTTTGGGGCTAATTCCAGTGGGTGCTTGGCTGGATCGTGAAAAAGTGCTTGTCCATAGTCCAAAAGTCAGGACGGAGCACTGTTTCAGGGACCCATGGCGAGTACCAGAACCATCATTGTGGCTAACATAATGATAGTACCTATTTGCATCTTAGAGGGCCTCCCAGGCTCTAGGATTTATCAACTGTCGTCCATGATGTGCATTGTGGTTTTGTCATGTTGAACTTGTCAGAGGAGTTGACGGAGAGGGGTCTGGTGATGGATTGTGCATCTGGTCCAACTGTAGAAAGTCGTCTGCTTCTTTGGGGGGTGCAAATCGCCCATTTTTTTGTTCACTATTGTGAAATCTAGGGTAGCCAGAAAGATCCATCGATATCGAATTTTCTCATTTTGCAAGAGAAGGATCACCGGTTAGAGAACCTTTCTTTTCTGAATTGCCGCCGCGGCCAGGTCCTGATAGAGCTGGATGTAGGCACTGCGAAAGTCTATGTTTGTGGTAGCGCAGGCCGCTGCCATCATATCTTGTAAAAAGGTGTACACGAGTTATGACATCTGGAAGCAGCCCTGTTTCGGAAGCCATCGCATGGCAAAGCCTGTAGGTGGGGTCCAGTATCAAGTTAGCTTCCTCTGAGATGGTAAAAGGGAATGGAACAGCGCACCCACATATTCATGGAGGTCTTAATTTAGTACCGTCAATGAAATCTCCCTCAGTCTCACATTGTTCTGCCTGGCACGATTTTAAATGTCTTCACATTTAGCACCTTTGTCACTCGCCAGTTTGCTCCAAAGCAATCACGCTCTGAGTGAGATCCGAGATAGTTGAAGTTTGCTCAGCCAAGAGGTTTTTAAGCTTGGTTATCCTTTGTTCTTTCTCTACCATTTTCCCATCCAGGAGATCGACCTCTTTGTAAGCCCCAACATGCAGTTTTGAAATTCCTTTTCAATGTCCCCCAAGAAGTTCTGGAGATCAATTTAAGTGGCCAATTGGCTTGTATCCATATCTAGTTGTGGTAGGGAATGTATCGCGGCCATTACTGTGTCCACCTTTTCCCCCTTTACTCGTGCATGGAGGAGAGCGGCTATGTCGCTGGTTTTTGTGGGTCTCACTTGTTTTGCCATGCTTTTGTTGTCTCCAGTGACGGTAGTCTCCGGGTAAATGACCAACCCACTGTCAACCTCCGGTAGTGTTTTGGAATGGGGTTTGTTGGCAGCAGGCGTTGTTCTGTGTAAAGTCATTTGTGTCTGTGGTCCAGCAGGCAGCTGTTCTTACCTTTACACTGTTTAAAGGTTGCCCAACTGCAGCCTTGTCATGTCTTTGTCAGATTGAACAGATCTAGAACTACCTCTCACGTACATAAGAGCGTCTTTACCAGGCCACCCCCTGCAATGCCCCTCTTTGCCACCCCCATTCCACTGCTAATTTTTCTTGGGTCCTCATGACCCGCAGCAGTACCCCCCCACACCTCTTGCCCTACATGCCCCCCTCCTTCCACCTAGTTTTTCAGGTCGTCCTTCGTTGCCAGTTGCGTACCCAATCCCTGGCTGCAGTGTAATGCACTGTGCATCAGTGTGCATGCAGCGCTCATTTGTGTGTTTCAAGCACTGTCCAATATTTGTCTCCCTGCCTTTCAGGAATCCCAGTTAGCAAAGAGAACACTAAGCAGTGCCCTACTGATATCTCCTGGTGGAAAGGTTAGTTATGTCCGGGAATTAGCATACTCTGAGGCCTAAAATCCACAGTCAAGATCTGAAAAGGAAGTGTATGTACAGTCTCACCATTAAGTATGCGTATGATGTCCTTGATCTAACTGCTAAGCTTGAAGTAACACCCTATTTGAAGAGGGAAAACAATGTTTCTTCAGCATTAGATGTGTAATAGATTCACATGTTAAATAATTCCCTGTCACCAGTTTGCAACCTTTGGCTCTTTAGATGTTTTGACTACAACTCACATGAGCTGTAAACATATTCAATGGTAAGGGCTCATGGGAGCTGTAGTCCAAAACATCTGAACAGCCTCAAGTTGCACACCCCTGATATAACTGCATATCAGTAAGAAATTGCTTTTACCTTGCATCCTATCTATGTCCTTGTGGTCCCTCTCACCCCTATGCCCATTTAGGAGAGGCAGAGGCTCCACCCCCTCGGAGCCATGTTAGTCGTTTGCTGCATTGTGTGAATGGGAGTCCTCAAACATAGGTTCTGGGTTTTCTAATTTTTGCATCATTTGTACAAAACCTTCTACTTGTGAGGCTTTTTCATTAAACGGGATCATCTCTTGCGGCTGCTGTGCTGTGCCGACCCTCCGAAGCTATTTTTCTTTCCTTGTTATCATTTACAGTCCATCTTCACAGAGGCAGCCCGATGGGGACAGTGGGTCTGGGGATAGCAGGTCACGATATTCCTTTTCAAGGGCTCTTTTATCGGGTGGAAATAGTAATGTTTACCTTAAAGGTAACCTCACAAGGAGTGCTTTTATTACCTGCATCCTCACAGCAGGCATTTACTGTGCGAGATCTGTAAGTGATATTCAACTTAAAACTAATTGACAGGAGAAGAAGGCTGCTCCTTTCCTTGGCTGAATCTCTGTCCGTGTTTTTGGAGATTAGTCTGCAAGGCCTCCCCTTACTGGGGTTGTGCTGAAGATGGAGAGAAGGGCCCCCTTCAGGGGACAGGACATCCCCCTTCTAAGAAGGCAAGATCTGCAGGATCTACAGTGAAACAAACCACGCCTGTTTTCTGCCTCCTCTAGCCTGGAAGCCCAAGTCAAAAATAATGTGTGATTTCTGACAGTGACCAGACGGTATCTCTGAGGGATTCTTTGATAGATTCATCCACAAAGAACCAAAATGTGGAAGGACAGACCACAATAACTCAGCAGACCGCCTCGTTGTCGACTAGACATCGTACATCAACGATGCTGTCCACAAGGCACAGCCATCCCAGTGACTGGTGAAAACTCTTCATCCAGGAGCCTGTCCACGACTGGCTCATCTGTGAGGCTTCAGTCTGAGCGCTTCATCCACAAAACATCCACAAATCACACATCGACCACTCCATCAACGAGGCACTCATCCTAGACAGCATTAGATGTGTTAATTCTCTCCATTGATGAAGGACCTACAACATGTACTACAAAGCATGAGACTTGTACATGAAGCACAAGCTGTCCATGATTGTGCACGCGTCAATGGGGGTTCTGCTTCCATCCACGATGTGACAAATTCAACCAGCTTTCCATCTGTAGACCTGACTACTCCTTTATTCCTTGTTCAGGACTCCATCAAACCTTTTATGGCCTTTCTCATCCTCCTTCCTCTGGATACAAGATTTTCCTTTCAATTATCCACTGAACCCCATTGAAGGTACTGATGTTGATGACCTATTCAACCCATTGTTACTGGAGTGCATGAAGTGGATGAGTTTCAAAGAAGGTAGGTCTTTAAGCTCCTGCCCACTCACAAGGAGCATATGGGCCACATCACATCAACTCCAGCTGGTGGAGCACATCCTTTGATGTTTAAGACCTCCTCTCACTGTTCCACTGTGCACCAGGCATTGTATGTGGACAATGAGGACCTGGATGAGTAACGTGGGGACTAACCAGAGGATCGGAAGCAAACAGATTATTCCTACTCCTTTCCAGTCACGAATATAGGCCTAGACGGGCCCGCTCGAGTACTGTCTGTTCCTTTTGACAAGCATTTCGATGACGAATGGGGTGATTACATTAGACCCAAGCCAAGCCCACATGATGTTCCAATCAATGGGTCTGTGCATGATGACATGATCCCTTTCTACAATATGATTTTCTGGGTGGATGAGCTCTTTGGTCTAGAGGTGGCCAAGCAGGAAAAGTCCTTTATGTATGATGGGAGTAATAACCCACAGAAAGCTGCTAGGGCATTACTGTTCTGGAGAATATTTGAGAGTTATCTAAACTCGCGTTTAAGGCACACCTCTCTGCTCCTCATTAAGCTTCACAAGCAAATAAGAAATACAAATGCTCAGAGACCCCCAAATTGTGCATGAGAGGCCACCCAAACCCGGACTCTCCTCAGGATTGTTGCAAGACATCGCTTTGCCCACCCACTTTCAGAACTGTGTCCCTTCAGAGAGACCAGTCCAATAATTGGACCCTAGTTAAGGAATTGCTCAGGCAAATGCTCCCTGACCATAAGTACAGCAAACCTCTGCTCGTTGCCACTTGGTTCAGGGAAATGTGACGCAAGATGTCTCGGCTGAGCATTAACATTCCCAGAAGACAAGCTGGGGGAGGCCACAGCTGTGCTGAATGATAATATAGTAAAAATGTGAGTTTTTATATAGCCCTTCACAACGTATTCCTCAATTTCAAAGTGCTGCCATGGGATTACAACTTGAGAAGTATAGGCTGCCGGTAGGTCTTGGGCCAGCATTTTACTCATGAGATATCCAGCTGTACAATGATGGCATGGGGGCTGCAGAATATACTATTGCATTGGCCGATGATGTGACCACTGCGGTATTCAGGTACATAGTTCACAGGGGCAAACTGCAGAGCCAACCGTTCAAGCTGAAGCTCACATTCTGGACATATCTTACAATGGCCATGAATTGTTTGGAAAAGACGTTGACGAAACACTGAAGGACAGTACGGCGTACACAGATCAAGCCAAAGGTATGATCTCCCTGAGAGAAAGATTCTCGTTTAGGTCTGTTCCGTGGAATTAGTTTTCCACACTCAGGCTCCACTTCAAGAGCTTCTCTGTCGTTTTCATGGCACTTTCCTTTCAGTTCTTCTGGCAATTGCCAGCACCAGTCTTCATACCAGTAATCCTACAAGCCACCAGCTAGATGGTGCCCATGGCAAGGAGGGAAATAACCAATCCTTCTGGGAGTAACAGCTTGTGCAACAGGTAATTCAGTGGAATTTGCCATTCAATCCAAAGACAACCTCCTTGATCGCCAGTTCGATCTCTTAAGCACCAGTTTCATCTGCTGTAAGAAGAGGAAGAATCACTGTTACTTGGGAATGCAGCGTAACCTGTCCATCCACAACAAAGAGGATCAGGATTCTACTCTAGGTATTTTGTGGTTCAGAAAAGAACTGCGAGTCATCGCTGACCTGCACCCCCCTAAAAAAAAGTTCATCAAAAAGGTAAATTCAAAATGTCATTGAAATAGAAGATGCCTCCTGTAGCAGAACATGTCATCATAATGCACACCTCCATTTCGGCACGGGGCACTAACTTGGAGCCTTACCACGAGAGATCTACAGTCCTAGCAGAGCAGCAATTTTTTTATCAGCACTTTCTCAACTTTCTCAAGCTCCAAGCCATATGCTTGGCTCTGAAAGCCTTCCAAATGTTCACCAGTCATTCCACAGTTACTGTCCAGATGGCTAATACAACCTCAATATACTTTGTAAAAAAAACTGCGAGGCTCCAGGTCAGCTCAACTTTCGAGGGAACCTCTGCTTCTATGGCCTTGTGTGATGGGGCATCTCGTTTCTCTGTGAGCACAGCATTTGCCTGGATTGTAGAACACCCTAGTGCATGGGCCTGCAACATTTGGCTCTCCAGATTATCTGCTCTACAATTCCCATCAGTCTTATCCAGCATTCTTAATGGTGACGGATCATGTTATGTGAACATCTGGAGAGCCACAGGTTGCAGACTCCCGCCCTAGTGGACAGTCCCAGCATGACAATATCAGTCTTGCATGGGTGGAAGCTACACAACCATCAGGTAGAACACACCTTCAATACATGGGGGTCTCTGCTGTGGTTAACAAGAAGTACAACCTGTTCTCTTCCAGATTCTATTAGTAGCAATCCTTTGGGCATTCTTTCACAGTGGTTTAGGATTAAATGTTTATTTACTGCTCTTCTTCCCTCCTCTTCATGCTATGTGCCCTTTCGAAGCTGTGATGGACACCATGCAGGATGGTACTTATTGTATAAACCTGGCCTCGCAAAATCTGGTTTCCAGTCTTCCTGTCTGTCCTCGACCACTCCAATTACCCCCAAGGTGCACTGCACTGTTTACTCATAGAGGGAGTATTGTTCCTGCACCAAGACCCCAGATAACTTACATTGATGGCATGGAAACTAAGAAGCAGTACTTGGGAAATCTAAGGTTCTGCATGACTGTCCCAACATCCTTCATAGTGCCAAAGCCTTTTTCACGCTGAAGACTTATAAGAAGTGTAAATTCCTACACTCTATTTGACCTCTGGCGTTGCAATGTTGCATCTGACCTCCTACACCTGGCAGGTAGGGCTTTCCATCATCTCTATCAAAGTGCACCTGTCGGCGATTTCTTATTATCTTTGGTCCCTGAGCTCTGATCCTTCTTTTCTGAACCATAAGCTCTTCCCAAGATTCCTTCTTTACCTCCAAAGTCACGCTCTGCACATTATTTGCATCTGGACACAAATCCAGATAAACTTCAGAATGACACCTTTGTGCTGCTTATTGGTGGAGCTGACATTCAGTGGGTCTCTTGGAAGGCCCTGCTCCTCATTGCAACCACATCAGCACACTGGATGGGGCTTGAAGCGGCCGTTCTCCACTGAAGAGACCTTTACTAGGTTTTCTGAGACCATTGTCCTTTGTCGGTACTCGTGTAATTAGCCCAAAACATTCACGGCAGTGGCCCTTTCTCAGTCGCACTACCAGCTTTCTTCACTAACACTTCCACAGTCTACAAAATGAGAGAACAACCAACTCTGGATTAGAGTTTGGATCTCCATTAATATCCTGTGAGATTTTAATGGTCAGAATGGCTCTTTATCACTTTTGGTGGCTCTTCAAAAGGACATATCCTTTCTAAGATTGGGTTGACAGGCTAGATTATCTCCTGCAATTAAATTCTGTCGGGGTATGTTGGGAAATGCAGTTGGTGGCTGTGTTACAGATCATTGCATGCAAGATATGGCTGCAAGCCCAGCCTTCCTATCTGGTGTCTCCTTTCTGGATACCTACCAGGAGCCATCTGAATAACAAAATACACCTTCACCAGACACTATTGTGTGGACATTGATAGCAGAGCTGACTGGGCAGTGGCCCAGTTCGTGCTATGGCATTTGTTTGCTTAGGACGAATCTAGACACTCATACCATGGTTGTGGTTACCTTACTGTTCTGTTGTCTACTGTAAGGAAAGCATGGCATCAAAGTGGTATGCTGTTCATTGATCGGTCGTTTTCTTTTTGTGACACTTTTTGACGATTATTTATTTTTTTGGCTGAAAAAACCCATTGAAAAATTTGCCAATTTAAACAAAGACTTCCGAAGGGCGATCTCGCCTCGCTGGGTCACTCTGTTAACCTACGGCAAGTGAAGGCTTCATACCTTGACAGTTTGCACAGCGTTCCCCTCAGCTGGGCGCAAACACCAGTTTCTCAATATCAAATGTTCTGCAATTTGTTAAGGACTTTCGATTGTACAAGGGATTTGGCTTGACCCTTGTATAACCACCTTATACCAGACTTCCCTATGGCCGCTTGGTACTTGTAGTTTTCTTTAGATAAGTTACAATGTTCACCAAAGTCCCTTTGCTCAGGAGACGAGTAGCAGCCAGAGACCTTCGACTGAGTGCCCATGTGGCGCTGGACCACTCTGAATTTGGTACCAAGTTTGACCACAAAAGACCTCCTGTCTATTTATCTTCTTAATGTTGCTACTGCAACCTTGAGCTTAACACAGTCCTTGTGATTATCAGGTTCTCCCGACTCACCGGCTGTGCTGAACTTGTTGGCGGTTCCTTTGTCGATGGAGTCAAGGATGGTACAACAATGGCAGCCACATCTCCCCACCTTGGCTATCAGTGCGGGAGGGTGCCATGTAACGCTGACATCTGTTACACCATCTGCTAGCTGCTATTCCCGATTTTATGTTGCTTTCATCTGAGGCTTCGCGGGTCTGGGTTGAAAAGGGCAAGGGCAACTCCCTCCTTGACATCCTTTCAGGTCTCACCACTTTTCTCCACTTTTTGAACTGCCGTCCTGGAATGGCTGCTTCCTCGTGCATTCGGCATTGATCGGAGGGTGCTCTTGTGCTCCGCCTTTCATCCCTATGGGGAAGGGATAGGGTAGTCAGGTGTGTGTAGTTGTCAGTAATTGCCTGACTCTGCCTGACCCTTGTGTTGGGACATGTCAGGTAAACGGCTTGGTTATTAGTCCGTTGTCGTTCATGCTGTGAGAAAGTGGGGTTAGAGTTTCTAAGTATCCTACTGGACAGGATGGGCAAAAGGTGTAATAAGGAAGGGGAAACCATGTTTCACCCTTTAGTGTCCCACTTCCACTCCCCGAAGACACCCCATCCATGTGATCCTCCCGCGCTAGTCCAGTCCGAGGAACTTGGATCCAATAGCGATGGCCATGTCCTGCCCACCTGGATGACAGAATCCCCGGGGACTAGCGGGTGAGACACCTTCTGGTTTCTCACACTACTCTAACGTGAATAGATGAAAGTTCAAATGCTGAAGAAGGTTTAGTTACTTTCCTCCTACTGGTGGTTCCCCAGCCTCTCTCCTTCATTGGCACAGGGGTCAAAGTGACCAAATGGACATGATGAGGTAGATCGGCTGTAAGGTCAGTCTTTTCATATGCAAAACATTTGTGTTCACTGAGGATTCCCAACCTGACAGACAGTTACTCTAGCATGTGGATCTAAGAAAGATGCCAACGCTGAAAATCTATAGGTAAGTTATTAAAGCTACCTCTGTTAACATTTACTGCTATACGCATGGTATATTGATAGTCAGCAATTTTACAACCTCCATTCTCTGATGAGCTTGAGCCTCGGTTTTGGAAACAAGACACCTCAATAGAGTTCCCATTCCTGTTGGATGTTTCTGCACGACAGACTGAAACTAAGGGAGGTGAGTTTCGAAGTGGTGAATAACTCAAGATTAACAAAGACTCTGGTATTGTTCTTCCACTGATTGATTTTAATTATCATGAAGGAGAATGTCATCCACTGTGGATAGTGAATGCTATGAAATAAAAAGCTTGTGAAGAACCTATTTTACAGGCAGTGCCATGAATCACTGTGAAATAACGCTGTAGGGTGGGCGTGCATAGATGGTGGGAGTCTGTGGAGTAGTAGTTAGGTTTTTAGTTGCTTTCCAAAGTTTGTAAGGGAAAGTGCAGAGCTGGCAGCCAAAAAGAAAAAATGGGCTTAGACAAGGCCTTATCAATTAGGAACACGAATAATAAAAGAAGCACAAGACATTGGGGTACTGTGGTAAATCAGAATCAGGAGACCGATAAAGTGCCATTTTAAGTCCAGGGGTTATTCATTAGAGCAGCAAAAACCTATGCTGTCCTTTATTTTCCTTAGAAGTAGGGCCAAGAAACTTAGGAAGGCTAACAGAGTGCGCGTCAGGATGTCCTATAATTTAAATAAAACTTCAGTGTCCAGAAAACCTATAATAACCTGATTCCTGTCCCTATCACTGTGAACACAACAAGCTTAACTTAAACAAAGGTAAAGTAAGGGCCTATGTCTAAAAGGAAAGAATGCCGGCGGGTTTCCTACACCCTGCCTAATGTTTCTTTATTAAAAAAAGGGGCACCTTGCCCTGTCGCACAGTTCAACTAAGAAGAATAAATGTCTCTTTCTCCTTGGTTTGATAAAGCACTTTCTTTCAGTCTCTGGTTTTCTTCTCTTATTGGGAATCCCTTGATTCCCAAGTCCACACCAGGTGTTCTCCTTGGTCTCATCACCAAGGAACTGTGTGATACTCTCTCCAGTGAATTATCTCCTAGTCATTACCCCTTCTTGGTGCTTTGCGTCTCAAAACCTGTCTTGGTGTTTGGTGTTTCTCAGACAAGCTTGGTGCCTGGTTTCTTTCTCCCAGTACTGGGGTCTGCTTTCCCTCATCTTGCCTTGGGGTTTCACTTTCCTTGGGGTCTCGGGTCTTGGGTCTCTCGGCCCACCTTTTGGTTTTATCGCCTTCTCCCCACCCTGGCGCTTCTTGGTTCAGAGGGATAAGACCTTACTCCCCCATGAAGCAGGTCCCAGTCGACAGGATTGCCCTCGTATAGAGGACAGCATGAGGGAACCAGAACCCAAAGATTGGTTATTGAAAGCACTGGGTTGCGATTTTCCAGAAGACGGAGCGTCCAATAACCGGGTGGACTTGTCTTTGGATAACAGAGGTTTCGCCTAAGGTGTCGATTGTGGAACCTTGATAGGCGCTTGGAGCCAGGATACAAAAGAGGGGATCTCAAGTGCACCAGAGGTTGAAGGAGATGGTCCATCATACAAAAACATCAATCCTGCCTTAACTCTGTCCAGTGCAAAAGAGTTTGAGCTCTATGGGAGAGCAGGAGTCTCCCAAAACAATTTTGTTCTGATGGAAAAGCCCTGCATCTTCCTACGAAGAACCCAATGGAATGAAAAGGGTGCAAGATGCCAAGGAGATCTGTTATATGGCTATACCTAACTTGAGGCCTTCTAAACTAGAAACTAGGGATACCAACCAGATTCCCTGCTGGTTTTTGATGAGAAGCAGATATTCCCTGCCCCAGGCCCAGACTTTCATGTGGAAGATGCCTGTGGAATAGTTCCCAAAATGGCAACCGTCAAGGTGAAAACACACCAACGATAGCACAAAGTCAATTTGGGAGGACAACCGAAGAGAACATGGCTATCCTCTTTGACATCTTTAAACAAGGTACCACCGAAGAGTTGAGAGAATTAACAATTCGATACCTTGAAGAAGGCCTAGGACAAACACACTTCAGCAAAGATTATGCCCCCACCTATGTGGCAACATTCTTTGGGATCCGCCTATACACGAACACTTGTGACGATTCACAGATTCTTGTCACTTCTCCCCAGTGGTGAGCCCTTCCCTGTGAGGCTAGTGAGGTGAGGCTGCTACCCAATAGTTCCCCTAGCGTTGCTGGAAAGTGGTACCTCTTGGGGAGAGACTCCACTCATGGGGATAAGGACTTCTGTTTGGTGAAGGAACTCCCTAACCGCTTTTCACTTGGGACCAAGTCCTTATCAAAAATCCCTGATAACACTACTGTCTGTTATGGTAATGTGTCTTCTGCCTTTGATCCACAAATGAATATGACTGAGACTAAGAAGAGCCAAAGAAACCTGTAAAGTAATAACAGGTAGCCTTACCGTAGTACTGAGAAGAGTTGGTCCCAAGGAGGCATAAAGATTATCTCACCAACAGTAAAGAAGTACTTTGAATTTATGCTCGGGAGGATCCAGCCCAGGAAGTTTGAACCAGGGAAAACAAAGCTGCAAGAACACTGATCCCAAGTGTCGGGGACATCCAAGAACAGTTGGTTGAGCACTGTGGAGGAAGCCAGGCTCCTGACCAGTCGAAGAGTGGGAAAGAAGGCAGCATTTGCATGACCTCAGAGAGGTGGACCATGTGGTCATGCAACTGCGCTGGAGCTGTGTGGCCCAAGTCTCTTATTGATATTGATATTTTATTTGTATCGCGCTTATACACATGTTTCAGAGCGCGATGAGGCAAGGGAGAACAAAAACAACGATCTTACTAGGCCCAGTGACAGCACAAGTGCATGGGGGAGGGGTAAAGTGGAAAGTGCTAAGCATTTGAATTAAAAACAACAAATGGTAGTGCAGCCAGCAAGTGGCAAGTGCTTGCTATGCTCACCTGGTCTCTCCGGGGACGTTGGGGGACGGTTGGAGCCCTCCCTGGATTCGGCTCCCTGGAATCGGTTCTCACCCCCAGCTGCTGCCAAGTATACTGTTCTGGATGCTGGTACTGCCCCTGCAGGAACACGAGAGGCAATGAGAAGGGTGTGGAGGTATCGTGACTCCCCTTGGACCTTTCGTGCCAAAATAAGGTAAGCGTTTACTCATATAGGCTCACCTGATATATAGTTAGGACGAGCTCTCTGTCCTGCTTCTCATTAGCAGGAGCGCTTCAAGAAGACCCAGTTGTGTCACTGGTCCATAGATGTGCTGGCCCAGGCCGGCTGTGACCGAACCACTTTGAAGGTAGGAGTCTTTATGATGATTATTGTTGATATAAGTATTAATGTCTTGTCACATGATTTAAGTTCATACTCTTAATAATGTCTCTTTCTCCCTTATAGGTGATGGCAGCCCAGCGGAGCCGGTACGCCAGTGGAGGACTTCAAAGTGTTCCCAAGAAGATAACCAGTTGGGATCCAAAGGTAAGTGCTAGATGCAATGGCACGCGACCTTAGCGAATGTCTCTATTAGGTTTCTAACCTTATCTGTTCTTTCCTTCTGCAGTCCGGCGGTGCTTGGAGAAGAGTTGTGGTGTGCGGACCTGGCGGCGGGTGAAGGATGCCTGCGACCGCGATGAAGCTGGCTGTGTAGAACTTCGGAGTGGTGTCCGAGCTGAAGGTCAGGTAAGGCGTGCAGTCGGTGGTGGTATTCCACGAGCCAGATAAGTACGCCCTAGACGATTGCAGATGGAGTCTCTGAAAGCAGGTAGGAGACACTTCAGCGAAGATTCAGCTGCTTCTGATGGAGAAAACGGGTAAGTAGCACCTCCGCGATGGTTTAGCTGGCTATGCAGGTAAAATGTTTGTCCACAATGGTTTCGCTGAGATGGTTTGCTGAAAAACAGTTAAGAGGCTTCTCGGAGATGGTTGCACTGGAAAACAGGTAAGATGCTTCTCAGGCGGCGATGAGCGTTACGATGCTTGGGCAGAATAACGCGAAGCCTAGGCCTGCGGGCGGGGCAGGCTTAAATAGCCTGGCCCCGGCCACACCCCCATGCACTGCTAGATGGTTCCACACTGCCACTCCCAAATGATGATGCACGTACAGCTTAATTGATTCCTATGGCCACGCGCGGCCCAAATACATGTGGTTGACTGATGTGAGATGGAATGACACGAGCCCAAGGGAAAAAGTGTGCAGAACACACTTTCTTATGAGCCTGGCACCTAAAGCACCAGGACTGGGTCCAACTGGACCCTTTAGGGGATGTGAAATGGGGTTCCTGACCAGTGGCCATGACAGTGCTAGGTAAAAGGTACAGATCAGGGGTGTCTGATAAGTTCAGGGAAAGGGGGAGACTGTAGGGTTACAGATACAGACCCAAAGTGCAAGGGTTGCCAGGAGGCAGTGCAGGTGTGTGGCAGGGTGAGCAAGTACCTGGGCCCAAAACCAGAGGGGAACCAGGTGCACGATGCCTAAGCAGAACAGATCAACAGGGGAGAGGAGGAGAGAAGACAGAAGCAAAGAGGAAGGTCTTGAGGTGCTTCCAGAACCAGAGATGGTTTGCCTCAAGTTGCAGAGTGGCAGGGAGGCTGTTCCAGAGGGAGGCCCCAGCCGAAGACAGAGATCTACCCCCAGCATGTTTCTTTGAGAAACGACTGACTCTGCAGGAGTTGGAGGCGGAGGAGAAAAGAGCTCCATAGGGGAAGGTATTGCAGAGGGAGAGCTGAAGATATTTTGGACCCAGGTCCCAGAAAGCCTTGTGGACAATGCAAAGGGTCTTGAATTTAATCCTTGCAGCCACTGGGAGCCAATGAAGAGATTTCAGGGCTGGAGAGATACAATCTCAGGGCTTGAGGGCCAGGACAAGTCTCGCAGTCCTGTTCTAGAGGAGTTGAAAAGGGCAGAGAGAGTAGAAGCAGGTAGATTTAGAAAGAGGCTGTTGCAGTGATCCAGCCTAAAGAGAACCAGGGCTCGAGACAGAGTGAGATTCTGGGGGAAGGAGAGGAAAGGCAGAATACATCTGAGGAGGTACAGTTGGAAGTTTGACTTTTTAGAGACATCAGAGATGTGGACAGAAAATGAAAGCGTGGAGTCAAAAATGACCCCTAGGTTCTTAACCTCGCAGGTGGGGATAGGAGGAGTAGGATGAGGGTGGAAGGGAGGCCGGCCAGAGAGTGAACGAAAAGGAGGGTGAAGGTGTGCCGATGAGGAAGATCTGTGACTTACTGGCATTAAGGCAGAGATTGTTTGCCGCACACCACTCCTGAATAGCAGATAGGCAATCGGAGATGAGGGAAGGAGAAGAGGTGGCTGAGGAAAGCCTGAAGATGAATTGAGTGTCATCCGCATAGCACTGAAAATTGGAGCAGAAAGAGGCAATGCAATGGGCGAGGGTTGCCAGGTATTGGTTGAAAAGCCAGGGAGAGAGGTTAGACCCCTGGGGAACACCGCAGGTGGAGAGGGAGATTGAAGAAAGGAAGGACCCAAGTTGGACCTGGGAGGGTCGATCAGAGAGGAAAGATGTCAGCCAGGCCAGAGCTTGATCAGTGATATCCAGGTTGTCATAGAGATGATTGAGCAGGATGGTATGGTTGACCGTGTCGAAGTCAGAGGAGAGATCGAGTAGGATGAGGACAGAAGGGATGTTAGAGTCAAGGTTGGAGAGTGGGTCTTCACTGATGTTCAGAAGAGCAGTTTCCGTGCTTCTGGTAGCTCTAAAGCCAGATTGATGGTCATGGTGACAACCAACAGAATCATAGTAGAGGTTAAGCTGTGAGATGGTCAGCTTTTCCAAGAGTTCGCCCAGAAAAGGTGTGATGGAGATCAGGCGATAATTTGTGGGGCAAGAAGGGTCAGCTGTGGGTTTCTTGAGAAGAGGGTGCACAAGAGAGTGCTTCAGAGGGGAGGGGAAGTCTCCCTAGGGGAAGGAGATGTTGCAGAAATCAGCCAGGGCAGGAGCAAGAGTGTCAATGTGGTCCTTGATGGTTTTGGAGGAACAGGGAAGAACCTGTTTTGACGAGACTTTCATAGATCGGACTTGTCTGGAAACCTCATCAGGACAGAAAAGAGGAAAGGAAAGAAAGAGGGTGGGGAGGGGCTGCAGGAGGGCCAGAGTAGGTAGCAGAGTGAAGGAAGCGCCAAAGCAACATGAGTCAGCCCATCAACCTAAGAATATCCAGCAATGCTCTCCCAATACATAACCAGTAACGGAAGTAGCAGGAGACACAGAAGAGGCTTGGGCCAGCTCAAGAGTCAAGAGAACCTCGGGCCCTTGTCACAGCAGTGACACCCAGTGAATCAAGAGTCAAGAGTGCCTCGGGAGTACTCTCCCTCATCTCTGTAGTGAGATGCAAAGATCTAAGATTCAAGAGTGCATTAGGAGGAATCTCCCTTGTCACAGTGGTAATCCAAGCAAGAGTCCAGAGGATACTAGATAACAAGAGCTATCTGAAAATAATCTTCATAGTGTCGTAAGACTGGGAAGAATTGCTGAAACTGTAAAGCAAGCTTTCAGGAGCCCTTGGGAAGAAGTGAAGATACCTTTGAGAACTATTGCACAATACTATCCTATGACAGCCCTCAAGGCTGTGCAAGGTGGGTCAGAAGAAAGGAGTCATTCTCCTGACCATACTCTTTTTGTTGAATAAGAAACTAAAGCAAAGGATTGTTGGGAAAGAGATGAAGACTGAGACTGTTTACCAGGAGAAGGGAGACCTTCTCCTGGAATTATTTTCATTTGGTTTTGAAACCTTTTGGAGATTAATGGTAGGGCTAGAATAGGTTTTTGGACAGAGGATGGGTACTTTTTATTTGGACAAACATCCTGATGATGAGCACCCGATCTGATATTTGTTTTGGTAGGTATAGGTAGGTATAACCCTTTAGAGCTAGGGAGAGGTAGGTTCTTTTCTTTATTTCTTAAAACTGTGTTGAAAAATCCCCTCCCTTTGTCCAACTCCTTACTCCACCACACACATTTCAGACTATGCAGCATATACCAGGCCGTTCCTACAAGCCCTCAAAGAAGCACAAAAAGGCAATCACAAACTCGAGTGGACTGCAGACATGATAAAACATTTAAATGACCTAAAGGAAGTGATATCAACAGCCACAGTGCTCACCACCTCAGACTATACGCAGGAGTTCTACATGTTCTCACATTCTAACGGGAAAGTCATGACTGCCGTACTGACACAGAAGAGTAAAATGGGCCACAAGCCATCCTATTACAGTGGTAAGCTTGGCTTAGTTATGCAGGGGCAATTTGCATGCAAGCAAGCACTTGCTGTAGCTGCATTTGCGATCGAAAAGAGTTCCACAATCGTGATGGTATGTTCCTTCACTTTGTATGTGGATCATTCTTTGTTCGTCATTTTGGAGAAATCGAACTGTACCTTGACCACACAGAGAGGCTTGGTGTATGAGATTATTCTCTCATACCCAAACATCCATGTGTGCGATGTAAAAGAGCAAACGCTGCCACCTTTTTGACAGAAATGTGTGCAGATGAAGACTTAGAAATACATGACTGTGCCACATCAGAAGGGGTGGAGGATGACATTTCCAAGGCAAACGGTAGCCCATTGCAGGAGGGGGAGGTGAATATGAGACATTAGTTATGAAAAGTCTTCCCATGCTTTATTCGGCTCAAGCAGCAGAGCTCATAGCACTCATCGAAGCGCTGCAGCCATCACAAGGGTGTCACGTGACCATCTATTCCGACTCGGCATACGTCACTATAACAGTGCATGCTGGTCTATCACGGTGGAAGAGGAGGGTTTTCCGGAGAGCAGACAGTTCCCCAGTACAACATGCCGCATTTCTAGATATATTGATTTCTGCATTGTCCCAACCCTCTGCAGTGGCGGTCGTTAAATGCACCGCTGATACCAATAGCACAGACTGAATCAATCTCTCTCACTCTCGCTCTCTCTCTCTTCCCCCACCGCCCCCCGTTTTCCATTCTTTTTCCTTGTTGGTGAAAGACAATGGAGCCGGCAACATCAAATTCATCTATATATGTTAGAAGAAATGTTATCCATCAGACTGTTCCTACATGTTCCTATTCATACATATGTGGAATGCATTTTAGTGTGGAACTATTTGACAGCAGCAAAAGGAGATGTCTTCCAGGAATGCTAGTACATTGAAGCAGGCCGACACAGAAGGCTTGTTACGAGTAGCCACACTAAAAGTGGTTGTCTTGTGTCAGCAGTTCAAAGCACCAAGTAAGAGAGGAACACCATCAGAAAGCAGCCGAAAAGATGAACAGACACCGAGAACCGAGCAAGAACTCGAACCTTGGTTCCACACCAGCTGAGGAACTCTAATAGGACGAGCAAGGTACGCAGTTGTTCCAGGAAACAGGGAGGAGGGTGAAGAGGCCCTGCAATTCCCATGGCGGGATGAGAGACCAGAGACCCCAAGCGGTGTGAGAGCGCAGAAACCTCAAGGCAGGGTACAAGACCAGAAAACTCAAGGCTGGGCGAGAGGCCAGAGACCCCAAGTTGGGGTGAGAAAAAACGTATTTCAGTGATGAGTGACCACAGTCTGACTGAATGACTTAGAGACGATCATGTCAGGAAAATCGGAAATATAAAGAGACATTTTTCAAACCTGCACTTTGAACTGTATATTGGCACATAGAACTTCAACATTGCTGCTGAAAATATTGCACGCTTTCCCCTCTCTTCAGACCAGCATGCCTTTCATCTTAAAGTCTACCTCTTTTGTCTTTTCTCTAACAGGGACTGGTTACTAGTGTTTTTCATTATTGTGTTGCATTATTAGTTTAATTAATTCTCCTATATTTTTATTGAAACTTGAGTGGACACGTGCTTTTTTTTGTATGAAGTACTATTGTGAGGATGCTTCTTCGTTGTTGGTTCAAAGCCTCATGAAGACTAAAGCCCAGTCCTCGGCCGACGTTGCTACAAGAGACGAAGGAATATAGCTGTCGGGTTAGGCCTGTATCACTTTTATGATTGGGATCACTGCTGCTGTGTGTGGCAAAGTAGGCGTATCCACAACTGCTCCCTGTGCTGCTAAATGGAGCAGTCATTTGGCCACAGCTCTTTCCCAACCCAAAACCACAATTGTTGCATACATAAAGACGCAGTGGGGTCACTCTCCCATGTATTAGTTTCCGCGTTAGATCTTTATCTCAATGATGTTTTCTTTGTAAGGTTTAATTTGTGATTTCTTTGTAAATGCCTTGTAAATGCCTGGTTCATCTTCAACCATTATGATGACATCAAGCTATTCCCAAACAATATTGAGCCACTTTTTGCAGTCCATCCCCGACGGGAACGCAGGATGCCTAAAAATGGGAGTCCGAAGTGATGGCTACACCCCCAGTTGTAATCTCTTGTTCAGCCGGTCCCATATCCCTAGTGGGTTTCTCGTGATTGCATTTTCGATTAACCGCCCGGCCTATCCTCTTTTTCTCATCCAGGGTATTTTCCAGTGATACTCTCCCGCCACTGCCTGCTCCATGACCACGCAATTATACTTGTTTCCTTCCCTCCCCCCTCTGCCAAGGCCCTCAGCTGAGCTGCCTGGGAGTTCTTTGCCACATTCGGGCAGCCCATACCCCTCCTGCCTTTTGCCTCTGAATGATGTTTTCCTCCCTATTCAAGGTTTCTTCCCATTCCATATGAAGCCCATTATATCCTCATAGATCCCCCTTCGCCATTCTCTCCGGCAGAGGCAGGGGAATTGCCTGGAAAAGGTATAGGAGCCGGGGAAGGATGTTCATCTTCACGATGGCTATCATTCCCAGCCATGATATAAATATTCCCCTCCATCACGCTAGGTCTACTTTTAATTGGTGAATGTGTGGCAGGAAGTTTGTCCCGACTATCTTGCTTATGGTGGCTGTCAATTTCACTCCGATATATCTAACCGGGCCCAACTGAATGGTGTGCTGGCCTCCAACTGCTCCCTCTCTTCCTTCCTCACTGATAAGTTCAGTATCTCGGACTTGGAGTATTTCACCTTAAACCCAGATAACCTTGAGAAGGACCGTGTCTCGCCCATTATCGCTGGGTGTGATGTTTCCGGCTTGGTGACCATAAGCACCACATGGTCGGCAAATAGACCGATTTTGTGCTGTGACTTCGCCCAGTTAACCCTCTGCACCTCCTAATTGTTTCTTACCCGCTGTGCGAATGGCTTCATCACTAGTGAAAAGTGCAGGGGAGATAGCGGGCATCCCTGCTTGGTTCCCCGCCCAATTGGGAAAGGTCCCGTCAGCCGCCCATTCACTTTGACCATAGCGAGGGGAGTCTGGTAGTTTGCCTGCACCATACCCACCTTGCTCAGAGTTTGGATCATAAAGCTCCTGCTAACACGATCGAATGCTTTTTCAGCATCGAGTATTAACAAGCAGGCAGGCGTAGTCTCTCCCCTCCTCGAAGTCTTATCAATTATATGCAGGACCCGTCTTATGTTGTCAAACGCATTCCGTCCCTTGATGAACCCAGATTGATCCTGGGCTATTGGGGATGATAGAATTCCCTCCAGCCTCACCGCCAGTACCCTTTGTATAGAATTTGGCATCTATATTAATGAGCGCTAACAACCTTTATGAGGAGCCCAGCTGCAGGTTTTTCCCTGGTTTCGGGATATTTTACTTATTTATTGTTCGATTGTCAGGTGCTTATACAGGAAGTAAATACTGTTTCAGAGCACCCACAGGGCAACAGGGAGGCGACAGGGGATGACAAACAATGCAAAACATAATAAATATTAAATACAGTGTGGGGGGAGGGCGAACCTACTAGTCCTTGTGAGTGTTCAGAACTTGTAAGTGCAGAAGGGAGGGGGAATGGGATAGGTACTGGAGTACATCGGTGAGTAACAGGTAAGTGCAATGAAGTTAAGTGCGAGCCTCTGGGGTGGAGGGTGAGCTGAGGCAAGTGCTGAGGATAGACAAAAGCTGGGGGCAATTCAGTGTGGGAGGTCAGGGCCCTGAGGATGCATAAGGGCCCTGAACACCAAACAAGCAACTGTGAGAGTCTTGAGGGGCTTCCAAAATTTAAGAAACTCCTGCTCAAGACAAAGAGGGAGGGGGGATGCTGTTCGAAAGAAGGGAGCCAGCTGAGGAAAGCAATCGTCCTCCTGCTCTCTGTTTAGCAAAAAGCTTTACACACAGAGTTGATGCCAGAGGAGCACAGAGGTCTAGAGGGGGAATATTTAGTAAGAGAGAGTTGCAGACAGTGAGGTCCCCGGCCCTAGACGATCTTGTGGAAGATGCAGAGGGATTTGAATTTAATCCGTGAAGCAAACGGTTGCCAGTGAAGACTTTTTAGGACAGGAGAGATGCAATCCCTGGGCTTGAGGCCAAGGATAAGTCTTGCTGATCTATTCTGGATTAGCTGGAGGGGTGAAGAGTGGAAGAGGGTAGATTCAGGCGGGGGCTATTGCAATAGTCGAGCCTAGAAAGAACCAGGGCTTGGGTAACATTGAGCTTCTGGGGGAAAGTGAGAAAAGGGAGAATTGCTTTGAGAAGGAAGAGCTGAAAGTGGGACTTCTTGGCAATGTCCTGGGTGTGAGGAAGGAAGGGGAGAGAGGAGTTGAAGATTTATCCAAGGTTTCTGGCTTCAGAAGAGGGAGCAGGGGGAGAGCCCATGGAGGAAGGTCAGAGTGAATGGAAGAAGGCAGGAGCAGGGATCCCAATGGGAAGGAACATAGTGTTGCTGGCATTGAGGTAGTGATCATTGGAAGTGCACCAGGCCTGAATGGCAGAAAGGCAGTCAGGGATGATGGACGGTGCCAGAGGGCCAGCAGGAAGTTTGATGAAGAGTTGTGTGTCGTCAGCATAACACTGGAAGTTGGGTAAATTGATACCATTTATCGGCCTCTAGGCACTACCTCCCTGTTCCTCTCTGAATGGGATGATTTTTGTTCCTCCTTACTTTCAACCTCCTCCAAACTGCTCCTCCTGGGTGACGTTAACATCCAATTGGACTCCCCTGACACAGCAGCCACTCTTTTCATTGACCTCTGCACCCCTCTATCCCTCTCCATTCTCCCTTCTGGTCCGACCCACTCTGCTGGATACACTCTACATGGCCTCATCCACTCTCACCTCCCTCTCTCATTTCCTCTGGTCATTCCTATCTCCTGGTCAGACCACCCTCTTCTCTCCTCCCACCTGGATCCCTCTGGCCTTGTGGCCCCATCTCCAAAAGCCCTGCCAACCTCGCTCACGAACAACCGCCCGATGAAACAAATGTCAGCTGCTGCTTTCACTTCCACTATTATCCCTCCTTCCCCCCTATCTCAGGCTCTATCACTGACTTTGCTCTCAGCTTCTTTCACTCCGCCATCACCAATACTCTTGGCATCCTTGCCCCAGTCATGAGGATCCATTTGAAACCTGCTTCTAAGCAGAACACCTGCTATGACACCAAACTTGCAGCCCTGAAACAAAAGTGCAGAGCAGCAGAACGGAAGTTGAAAACCTCAGGTTCACCCTCTGATGAACTGGCCTGCAGCCTGCTTCAAAAGCATTGCAGGCTCTCCAACCGAGCCAAGAATAGGGCCCACATTCAGGCACGGGTATCTGTGCATCTAATGACGCAGTTGAACTCTTCAAAATATAAAGGGAGCTAGCAAACCCTTCTGCAGTCTCCTCCTGCCCTCTTCCTTCTCAGTCCCTCTCCAACGGGCTGGCCACACACTTTACCACCAAAACTCAGGACATCCTGAACTCCCTTGATGCTCACCCTCCAAACCCTTCCCAGTCCACCTTGACTCCCTTGGCCACTCACTCTCCTCCTCCTCATCCTTCACCCCTGTCACACCTGAAGAAGTTACCAGAGTTGTCTGCCCTTTGAAGGCTTCTTCAAAACCGCTTCCCCACTGCTCATCCAAAACCATCAAGGACAACATTGGCTCTCTTGCCCCTGCACTCGCTGATTTCTGCAACCACTCTTTCGCCACTGGTTGGTTCCCTTCCTCCCTCATGCGCTCGCTTGTGTATCCGCTCCTGAAATAACCTTCAGCAGACCCTACTTGTCCATCCAACTACCGCCCTATTTCGATCACCCCCTTCCCTGGGAAACTGCTGGAGATGCTGGCCTAGCCCCAACTCAACTCGCACACTGAACTTGTCGGTGGTCTCCACGATCATCAATCTGGGTTCCGAGCATCCAGAGGCACGGAAGCTGCTCTTCTGAACACCAGTGAAGAACTGCTCACTTCCCTGGACTCTAACTCCTCTGCTGTCCTCATCCGACTTTCTCTTTGACACTGTCAACCATTCCATCCTCATACAAAGGCTCCATGATACCCATTGTTTCTCAGAATGGGCACTGGAATGGCTGACCTCTTTCCGAACTGACTGCTCTTCCCAAGTCATCTTGGGGGCCTTCTCTCCTACTTCCTTCCCCACCTGTGAAGTTCCTCAGGGATCTATCCTCTCCTCCTGGCTCTTTAACATCTACCTTGCTCAGCTGGCACTCATCATCTCCTCCTCCTCTCCCAACTTCCAGTGTTATTCAGACGACACTCAACTCTTTCAGACTTCCTGCTGACTCACTTGGACCTTCCTTTATCCCTGGCTCCCATTCTGTCTTCCAGGCCTGGTGCACCTTCAACTATCTCTGCCTCAATGCCAGCAAAACTGAGATCCTTCCAATTGGGAGCCCTACTCCCTCCTTCTTCCCTTCTCTCTAGCCCCCCTTCTTGGACTCTCCCCCTGTTCCCTCTTCTGAAGCCAGAAACCTTCGACTCCTCTCTCTCCTTCCTTGCTCACACTCAGGACGTTGCCAAGAAGTCCCACTTCCAATTTTTCCTTCTCAAAGGAATTCTCCCTTTTCTCACCTTCGCCCAGAAGCTCAATGTTTCCCGAGCCCTGGTTCTCTCTAGACTTGACTATTGCAACAGCATTCTCCTCAATCTTCCTTTTTCCACTCTGCGACCCCTTCAGCTGATCCAGAATAGAGCAGCAAGACTTATCCTTGGCCTTAAGCCCAGAGACCGCATCTCTCCTGCCCTAAAAAGTCTCCACTGGCTCCTGGTTGCTGCACGGATCAAATTCAAATCCCTCTGCATCATCTGCAAGGCTATCTGGGGCCGGGGACCTCACTATCTGCAACTCTCTCTTACAGAATACTCTCCTTCTCGACCTCTACATTCCTCTGGCACCAAATGCCTGTGTATAAAGCGTTTAGCTAAACAGAGAGCAGGAGGTTGCTTGCTTTCCTCAGCTGGATCCCTCCTATGGAACAGCTTTCCCTTCCCTCTGCGTCTTGAGCAGGAACTTCTAAAGTTCTGAAAGCACCTCAATACCTTCCTCTTATCCTCCACCTTCCCTTCTTCCCTCTCCTGCTAATCTCACAGTTGCTGTGATTGATGTCTTGGACCCTTATGCATCCTCAGGGCCCATGACCACTCATTCCAAATCTCCCCAGCTTCTGTTTACCTTCAGCACTTGCCTCACCACACCCTCCACACTGAGGACTTGCACTTCCACCCAACACAGCTCCTGGCCACATAGCACTTCCCATACCTGGCACTTCATCCGTTCCCTCGAGCTCAGACCTACTAGTACTTACCCCACTGCCCTCTTCCTTGCTGCACTTGCACGTTCTGACTACTCACAAGACATAGTAGGTTTGGACATTCTTTCCCCCACTGTATTTTTTTGTGTGTACATTTTACATTGTATCATAATTCCATGTTCCCTCCCTGTTGCCCTGTGGGCGCTTTGAAACAGAATGTATTTAATGTATAAGCGCCTAACAAGCAAACAAACCTAAACTTTAGAGACGATTGGGGAGACGGTGAGTGCCACCTCGGTGGCAGAGGATAGATGAGAGAAGGGAAAAGAAAAGGGGGGTGGGCTGCACTGCACAGTCCAGGCCCATACTCACAGGCGGGGTAGTGGTTCAGGAGGGCACAAGTACAAAAGCAGAGTAATAGGTGATGGTGCAGGATATGATTTTTCAAGACTGAATACAATGCAGTGCACAACAAGAAACCAAGATGTAAAGCACACCCATGTAGATTTGATCTGGCAAGAAATGGAAAACAATGCAGTGCACACAGGGGTGAAAGAGGAAAAGGAGAATCACACAGTGAAATCAATTACCAATTAAAGAGTACCGAGTGCAGTGACAAAAGGGGTGGACACGGGAGAAGGCAGAATAGGAATGGTACAGTTACGGATCAGGTGACAGCTGGACGAGGCAACAGGACAGTTCAGCCATCACTCATGTTTGCGTAGAAAGGGGGGCCTGGGGTGCTGTGTTCCAAGTTTATGCAGGAGTCAAGAGTTCCCAGGAGACAGCACATTGTTTGTTTCATACAATATGTTTTATTGTTTATGATGAAGGGGATATGTGCCATCGCCATTGATAATTTCCCACTCACTCAAAAATTGTTGAACACCACAGTCAAACCCTTGGATAGCAGCTGGCTGAACGTTGTGTAAAATGCCACCGTTAGCCCATCTTCTCCATGGGCTCTTGTGTGGTATTAACCACGCTATTGCCTGCTGCACCTCTTCCCAGGCTATTGGTTCCTCTAACCGTTCTGTTTGCCCTGCTGTCAGTATTGGTCCCGACCACTCCGCTAGGTACGTTTGCTGAGCCTCTATATCAACGGTTCCTCCCTATAAATGTTGGTGAAGAATCCATGGATCACCTTTTGTTTACCTCCCTCCGTCCCCACCAGCCTCCTCCTTTTATCTTACAAATTTGCTATAAACCCTTTCTGTTCCTTCACCCTCAACTGCCTTGCCAGCAGTGTCTGGACCTTGTTCCCATGCTCATAGAACATCTGCCTACTTCACAGTAGGGTGTTCTCCAAAGCCCTGTCAACGAGTTGCTTAAGATGTCTCCTCACATGGGATAGCTCCCTAGCGACCTTGTTGGATCCCCTCACCTTGTGGGCTGTTTCCAGTCTGTGTATTTCCTTTTCCAGGTCCAGCTCTGCCACACTCCTAGCTTTTTTGATGCTTCTTTTAGTTGGGTTCTGATCCTGATATTAAGAGCCTCCGACGGCTCCCTTATATTTTCATTATTCTCTATATCGCCCTCTACAAATCTCTTAATTTCACCTTCCACCTGTGCACATATCCCCTTATCTCTAAGGATGTATTCCTCAAGCCACCACCCCCCTGTGCCCTGCTCTAATGCCACCTTCTCCCCACTCCAGAGTAACCAGTGCATGGTTCGACACTGTCATGCTTCCTGTGCACCCTCGCGACAGCCTACACTATCTTCTGCATTGTCAAAATGTAGTTGATCCAGGTGTAAGTTTTATGGATATGCAATTACTTGGCCCTCAAAACGCTTTACCATAGTTGACTCCATCAAGGCCATTGTTTTCATAATTAAGAGTAAATTATTATCCTGACAGTTTTCTTTTATGTTTAAGGTTGATCTATGCTGTGTTGCATGATTTGAGGCTTCAGAGCCATCTGAGTCGGAACAGGTTGAAGAGTCCAAAGAAGATGCCAGCGCCCTTAAATTCAGCGAATCAGAAAGATTAGAGCCTGACGCAATGTCAGGGGCTTCCTTCCCTGGTAATTTACTCTCACCTCCCATTGGGGCCCTCTGAAGGACGATGCACAACTTCAGGAGTGAGTTATTATCGATTGTCGGTGATACAAAAGATGCATCTCACCCTGACACAGCCCTCTCCATGCTCCACTCTGCTATATCTGATACTCTTGATATCCTTGCCACTGTCATGAGAATCTGCCTGAAGCCCAAAGCCAAGTGCAACTCCTGGCAGGACTCAGACCTCGTCACCCTAAAACGCAAGTACAGGGTGGCCGAGAGGAAATGCTGTGCTTCATGTACATCCTCAGACACACTGGCCTGCTGCCTGCTCCAAAGGCAATACCGGCTCTCTGTCCTAACTAAGAAAAGAGCTCATATCCAAGCCAGCGTCTCTGCGGCATCTAACTACACAGCTGAACTCTTTAAGACCTACAGGGAACTGGCCAATCCTGCCACAGTCTCTACTTCTCCTGCCCCTTCTCAGGCCCTCTGCATGGCACTGGTTTCTCACTTCATCTCTAAAACTCAGGACATCTTGTCCTCACTCTCCTCCTATCCCCTCCCTCCCTCTACTCCCAGCTCTTCCTCTGGCCCTTCTGCAGCCACCTCTCCTCCCTCCTTCTCTGCCTTTCCCATGTTCTCTGCAGACAAGGTTTCTAGACAAGTCTGATCTATGAAAATCTCATCGAACAGGTTCACCCCTGTTCCTCCAAAACTATCTAGGACCACATCGACTCCCTGGCTCCTGTCCAGGCTGATTTCCGCAATCACTCCTTCGCCACTGGAGTCTTCCTATCCCCCCTGAAGCACTCCCTTGTGCATCCTCTTGTTAAGAAACCCTCTGCGGACCCATCCTGCCCGGCAAACTATCACCCAATCTCCATCACTCCCTTCCTGGGCAAGCTCATGGAGAAACTGGCCATCTAGCAGCTTAATCTCCACACTGAATCTGTTGGTTGTCTTTGTGACCATAAATCTGGCTTCAGGACTGCCAGAAGCATGGAAACTGCTCTCCTGAACATCCGTGAAGACCTGCTCTCCAACCTTGACTCTAACACCCCTTGCATCCTCATCCTGCTTGATCTCTCTTCTGTCTTTGCCACTGCCAACCATGCCATCCTGCTTAACCATCTCCGTGATAACCGAGGTATCACTGGTCAGGCTCTGGCGTTGCTGACTTCTTTCCTCTCTGACCCACCCTCCCAGGTCCAACTTGGGTCCTTCCTCTATCTTTTTCTCTACCTGTGGTGTCCCCCAGGGGTCTAACCTCTGTCCCTGGCTGTTCAACCAATACCTGGCACTCCATGCCCACCGCATCGCCGCGCTCTGCCCCAACTTTCAGTGCTATGCGGATGACACCCAGCTCATTTTTAGGCTACCCTCGGCCTCCTCCTCTCCTTACCTCATCTCTGACTGTCTGTCTTCTATCCAGGTGTGGTGTGCCGCTAATGACCTCTGCCTTAATGCCAGTAAGACTGAGATTCTCCTCATTGGTACACCCGCTCTCTCCTTTCCTGTAGCTCTCTGGCCGGCCTCTCTTGGCCCTCTTCCTGCTCCCACCTGCAAGGCTAAAAACCTCAGGGTCATCTTTCACTCCACACTCTCCTTCTCTCCTCACATTTCTGACGTCTATAAGAAGTCACACTACCAGCTGCACCTCCTCAGAGATATTCTTACTTTCCTCTCCTTCCTCCAGAAGCTCACTGTCTCCAGAGCTCTGGTTCTCTCTAGGCTGGACTATTGCAACAGCCTCTTTCTAAATCTGCCTGCTTCTACTCTCCGCCCTCTGCAGCTTATCTAGAACAGGACTGGAAGACTTGTCCTTGGCCTCAAGCCCAGGGATCGTATCTCTACAGGACTGAAATCTCTGCAGTGGCTCTCAGTGGCTGCGCGTATTAAGCTCAAAACCCTCTGCATCGTCCACAAGGCCTTGCGAGGCCTGGGGCCTCTATCTTCAACTCTCTCTTCCTAAATATCTTCCTTCTCGAACTCTTCACTCATCCACCTCCAACTCCCTCAGGGTCAGTCGCTTCTCCAAGCAATGAGTTGGTGGTAGATCTCTTTCTTCAGCTGGTACCTCCCTCTGGAACAGACTCCCTGCCTCCCTTAAACTTGAGAATCATCTCTGGTTCCGGAAGCACCTCAAAACCTTTCTCTTTGCTTCTGCTTTTTCTTCTCTTCTCTTCTCCTCTCCTCTGCTGACTTCCTGGTTGTTACTGGAACTGCACTGGCTACCTGGACACCCTCTGATCTTGGACCCAGGTCCCTGCCCCGCCAGCGTCACACACCTGCACTGCCCACCTGGCAACCCCCACACTTGGGGACTGTTTCTGTATCCCTACAGTCCCCCTACCATCCCTGATACCTGATGTCTGCACTTGCCCATGCACTTGCCACCTGCTGACCGTTACTTACTTATTGTTACTATCTATTCCCATGTACTGCACTGTCCCTGCCCTCTTCCCACGCACTTGCTTGATCTCGATGATACCTAGCCTAGTAGGATTGTTGTCTGTCCTCCCTTTGTTCCCCTCCCTTGCCTCGCCGCGTCTTGAAACACTTGTGTATAGGCACGTTATAAATGCCAAATCATATAATATCATATATCAAATGGATAAATTGGTAGCAGCGTAATTACTCTGGGGCGAATATTTCGATTGGGACAAATCTATTGCAATAGATGAAGTTACTGCTTGCTGATTATTGATACAGATTGTCTGAATTTTCACAGGCATATAGTCAGTCATATTCCTCTTAGTTTTAAAGCTGATAAAAACATTAGTCATTTTCTTCCCCGCATTTGCAGCAGAGCTTCGCAAGCTGGTCCGTCGAGGACCCCTGCGCGTCTTTTTTGCTAGACAATTGTTTTGGTGTTTGGGGGCCAACTCTCGACCAGAACCATGTACTGGGCTCACAGGGAAGCAGATTCAACCATGCAGTCACCCAATCACAGCCAAGTAAGCTAGTTGTATGAAGAGGAGAACAATCTTTACGTACGGCAGGTGACAGCCAATTCTCACTTTAGTTATAAGTCAGAGAAAAGTAAACAAATCAGCGTCTCCTACCCTTCAGTCAAGGTTACGATACAGAGTCCTCGCCCACTACAGACCACCAAAGACCAAACGACTCTGTGCACGACTCTGAATTCTGTTTGACTCTTTATGGAGTTGCCCCTCCTCCGGATCACTGTAGAAAGATTGCAATTCACAGCCACACCACCAAAGACCAAACGACTCTGTGAACGACTATTTCAATGTGATTGTTCAAACCCTTATTTACTGACTGAAAATCGAAAATCCAACATTGTTCTCATTTATAGATCAAAAGATCATTATTGCCAACTCGTACATTAGGCTTTTGTTGCTCCATCATATGGTCATCCAAGTTGTGACCACATTGCAGATGGTGTTGAAATAGACGTTTTGTCATATCTCTTTTATGGATATTGGATTGGGTTTAGCAGTGCACATGCAAACTTTATGGGTTGTCCTGCCCACAGTGACATTGTCATTGCCATACAATATCATAAATGACATTGTGAATTACATGTGGCAAAGGTTTATGCACAATCTAAGGTGTTGTGCTTCCTGTGGTCAAGTGCTCCGATTTTGTAGGGCTGTTTCAGTGTCGAACCCACGGTTGGATTTAGTAGGTGGTTTGTTTGTTTTTGATAATGGGGGAGAAGATTTCCATGGTTAAGAAGTTCTAGGAAAAGTTTGATATAAAGTATGTCTAGTGGGGCTGAACAGATATTGGGATCAATGTAGGTCTCAGAGAAAAGGATAGTGGTTACTCTCTTCAATGGACTCACAGATGCATGGGCCTCATTGCAAGTTTGGTGGTATCTTGGAAGTATGTCTGCAGATATACCACCAGAGTTACTGTTATTGCAACTGGGTCCAATGGAATTACCACGAATTACAAGTGGCAGTATGGCAGTGTTAGGGGGATTTTAGCTGAATTTCCTGAGGTTTTTCGTCCACCTTACCGCCAAAGATATAGTTTGGCGTGGAAACTATGTTACCACTGCAATACCACTTTTTTTGGGGGGGGGGGAGTGCAAATTCCCAGATTTATCATGCCTGAATGGCGAAGGTAATGGTCATTCCAGAAAGAGGATTTACTGTGATATTTTCCAGAAGCATATATAAAGAAGAAAGGATGACATAACATGTGTGGACACCAATGTGGGTGGAGCTAGATGGCCAGATCTTCACTATATTGGTGTCCTAAAGGTTAAACAAGGGTGTGCTCGATTGGGAGGCAATATAATTACGTTTTGAAATCCCCTACACCACAATCCTATTCGAGGCAGTTTGGAACACCAGGTGATCTGCAAATGATGGCAGAACTGATGCTGGTGCTCAGGTCGACCAAACATGTCCAAACAAAGGAGTCACAAGAGGAGATGTATAACAGTAGGGTAACACAGAGAGGAAAGATAAAGGCCACACCACCTCTGTTGTTATGCACCGTATTGCAGACCCTAACACTGAATCCAGAAGAAAGCAGGATGTCAAGTAGTGTAGTAGTAAGAGAATCCGGTCTTTGTTATGGCTAGAAAGTCAATTTCGAGGTCCTGCAGGAGAGGTTGGATACTGACAGCATGTTTGCTTACTTAATGGCAATCAAGGAAGACGAGACCGTGCCACAGAATGTTTGCTGTGAAGGAAAAGGGGTAGATATGGGCAAGGGGGTAACAAGCAGGGCCCAGGAAAGAGGAGGACAGAAAGGGAGGTGTGAAAGGCTAAAAGATTATTGTAGCTATCTTGCACCATTATTGTATATGTTGATAATGGATTTTAGGGATAGATGTGACCTTACAAATAGTCCACCTTATCTCTCCATTGATTATTTGGTACCCAGTGGAGGTGGTGGGGGGGAAGAAGAGGGTATGCTGTGCATATTGGCATCCCACGTCTTTGAGTCATAGAACTAAATGAAGATATGTGTCACCGGCTCTTTATTACTGAGCCCTATATCGATTGGTCTTCTAGTCAATGCAGGATTACATTTCGAAGTCAACTTTATTTGGTTTTTCTTTGCCGATTTAGTGACATTGAGTGGAAGGAGACAAGTGAGAAATTGAAGAAAATGTCAGAGGTAATAGTAGCCATGAGAGTATCAGGGCCTTGAAAGGTTGGAAGGAAGAGTTAAGAGATGTAGAGGTAAGGTGGTGAATCCTCAAGAGTCAATCCTAAGTGTTAGAGGAAGGTGAGGAAGCAGTAAGAAGCAATGGGGTCTTATCAGTAGGAGGGGCTAGACAGTGAGTTAGGAGGGATATTCAGAGTGAAATGTAGGAGGCACGAAGGGGAAGAATAAAGAGAAAACAGTACATCAACGTGGTTCATAAAGCTGTGGGTGAAGGACGAGCAAGCGAAAGATGAGCTGTACTGGGAGGAGAGAAGTTAGGGATGATGGGCGAGGAGGAGTGATGGGTAGCAGAGAGGAGCAGGACTGGACAAGAGAGTGTGATGACAAAGCAATGAAGGAAAGAGAGAGAATGAATAGACGGATTGTCAGGACAGTAAAGGAGACAGATGGGGCATAAAAGATTAGGCCAAAAGGACAGAAAAGTAGAAGAGAGATTAAAGAATGAGAAAAGGTGAAGGGAGGGACGGGATTACGTTCCCTTTCCTACTAGAGAGGGAACACTATGGGAAAGAAAGGATGGTAGTAAGGGAGGGTCTATGTTACATCGGACGAGTAAGCAAAGGAACAGAGAATGCCATTTTAGGGATGTGCTGAGATGTGGGAGGATACAGGGGAAGAGGTCACATGCTGAGAGGGCAGGACACAAGCGAGGGCTGAAAGAACAGGAATGTGAGCATGAGCTCAAGGATAAAGTCAGAGGGGGCACAGTGTGGCTCAGAGGTGAGAGTGGGATAAGATTAGATTCAAAGTAATTGGCTATAAAGCTAAGGGGCTGCTTAAGAGTACACGTCCAATGAATAACAAAAGATGGTGGCTGCAGTAAAGCATTAGGAAGGGCTAGGGTTGGTGGAGGATAGTCGCATGAATGAGAACGGGTGTGCAGCCCCTTGGGTCTGGTGAATTGAGCAGAAGACAGCAAATAGGAATGCTAAGCAGACATGAGGACCAAAGGGAACAAGGGGAGGACGAGCGACCAGATGGTGAAGCCAACAAAAGGGTGGAAGGGTCTGAACAGAGGAAATTGAGCAGATTGCATGAAAGCCGGGTGGGGGGTAGTGGGTGGCAGGCACAAGAGCCGGGAAATTTAAAGTAGAGAGTAGGCATGTCCTGTAGAAAATGGAGGGCAAAGGATGAACAGTAGGTGTAGGCACATATCAGTCAGTCAATCTGTTTATTCGGATCAAATAATGCATATGTGTGGAGTGAAGGTGCCGCACAGAAGCAAAGTCCACAGACCCTGTAAGGATTCACCAAGGTATAGGCATGTGAAGCATAAACAGGATGGGCAGAGGATAATGGGCGTGTAACAAGAGCCAAGGCAGATTCAAAGACATATAAAGAGTGTGTTGTGGGAGACAGAGGCAAAAGGTGAGCAGAGATGGGGCGGGCATTCAGCAAGAACAGAGTGAAAGCAGAAGAGGGCTTGGGTCAGTAGCAATTGCTGCTTCCAGAGCTGGTTTCACTAGCAGATTATGATGTTATGATTCAAAGGATAAGTGCAGAGACCCAAGAGCCTTTGGTGGGCAATAGACCATAGGAGCCCTGACATGGCTTTAGGGGGCTGGCGGTATGTGCAGTTGACAACCAGCGGCGAGGGATGAGTGAAGGAATGTTAGCATTTCCTAAGAAGCCAGGAGAACTTTAAGAATGGGCAAGAGGGAGCCTGGTGACGCTACTGGTGGCCTGCCAGAGGGACACTGGCCAAAGAGTCTTAAAGGGAGGCAAAAGCAGAGGGCATGTATGCAGGGATGAGATGAGGTGATGGAAGAAGTGTGATTTGTTAGTCTAACAAAACCTGTGTAAGGAACAAGTGAACGAAATTCAGGAGGACCGGAATGACAGGTGTGGAACATGGCAAATGGAATAGAGGTGCTAGAGTGTCCAATGATAAATAGGTGGAAAGGTAGCTCTGTATGAAAGCATTGTGGATCAGGGGTATGCCTATCCAATGTCAGTGAAGAGGAGGAAAGGCGGGAGAAAGGAAACGATATCAAGGAAGCCCAGGAAGGGATTACATTAGAGAAGGTAATACACATAAAGAAGAGAAGGAAGGGGATCAAGGGATAGAACTTGGAAGGGAAGGGGCAGTAATCATTGGCGCAATAGCAAAAATGCACACTAGCAACAAGGAACGGGTAAAGTCTGGTAGTGTGAAGGACCACAATCTAAAGGCCAGGAAACATAGAGATTAGCACAACAGAAAGCACATAGCCCCAGGAAGCACTGGGGAGAAATGCAAGGGAAGGAGGAAGAAGACTGAATGGGGGCAAGACCAAGGCAACTAAACAGTGAGCAACGGTGAGGAGGGCGGGTCAAGAAATATAGGAGAGAACCACAAACGCACAGATGCCTACCATATGGGGGCAGAGAGACATTTGAGAGAGTAGTAGGGGGAAGAAATACTCAAGTCGAAGGAGGAAGAGGGAACATTTGAGTTGACTAGCATTGGAGGACGGTGGCTGGGATTAAGGAAGATGAGGTGGGAAGGTACTCACAGGCAGCAACACACCATTATGAACTCGATCAGGCTGGCACTGCAGACAACCAGAGAGAGGGTGCGGGAAGATAGGCAGAGTGGAGGACGGGGTGAGCTCGGTAAAGAGGCTTTACTCTTTACCACGCCTCTTTCCTGAGCTGTCTGGGCCAGTACCCTCCTTATTTTTAGTTTTGGCTATTAGGTGGGGCACGTGTGCCACCGATATACCAAAACTATTGCATTGAAGTACAGCTTGGAGAGAGATGACTTGCGAGGAGGGACACACATCTTGTGGTTGTTGTTTGGTTATTTATCCACCTATATATTGCCCGTGTATTTGCTAAACTGTATGGCCACTACCACCCTTACCTGCCCCATCCCACCTAAAACACCTCCACATGGGATATATTTCACCTTTTGACTAAATCAATCAAGCAGTACCATCAAACTTTCTCTTACCACTGTTATTTCTAAGTAGTCTGCTGAGAGTGAATGGCTTCATTGTAGCTATATATGCCTGCTGGTTGAATAAAATGTCACCAAGTGTGCCTGCAGGCCCTTGATGTATGTCCGTTCCTTGCACTGAGGTCCTCCTAAAAACAATTGCCAGCCCCAGCAGATGTGGCTTGTGTCTAATATTAGGCATTTACCAGACACTGCTATCATATGCCCAGGTAATCTCACCATTTTCCAGCTGTTGCCATTTCATGGCCGGGTAGTATCATTACACCAGTGTCTGGCCAATACCTATCCCATGCCTACACAAAACACCAAACTGTTAACTTTAGTAAAATGCTTGTCTTGTAGGGCATCGGGGCTGCCAAGCGTGACTCCCAAGTGCTAATCTTCTCCTGCAATGACTAGGGAGGTGGTACTCTTGATCGGCAGAGCTCAGAGAAGGGGTTACAAGGCCACAAATGCCTGTGCCATTTTGGAAGGTATATCAATCTATCACAAAGTACCCCAGCACAACAGCCGCTTTTTGCAGATAACTTTGATGTCTTTTCATCAATACAAAAGCTTGGGCTCCATTTGTGAGTTTGATTTGAGGCATCTCACAGAAAGATTACTGTGAATACATATAAATGTTGACAGTGTTATAAAGTTTGAATAAAGTTAACATTTCCTCTGAGGCGGTGTCCAGTATGATTTCACACTCATTGAATTCCTGCTCTTTTTTTTTATCAGTGGGTCCAGGTTCAAATGTATGGGAGTTCGTTGGAAATATTACACTTACAGTTCCACGGTATACAATGTCTTTTGACTGTTCGTTTCTAAAAAAAAATAGAGTGGATTTGTCCCAATGCCCAGTACAAGAGCCACATTATTCGATGATGCTGAACAGAACAGCACAGATGTATTAGGCTCTCTGTGCAAGAGTCGCATCATCTGCCTACAAGACAAGCAAACTAAATCCATGTAATCTGTGATGCTATGGCTGGAATGTCTTCACTTTCATTCACTGCTGTGACTCCGCTTTCTAGCTCTAAATTCAAATTGGAGGAAAAAGACGATCCTTGTAGTGTTTATTTATTTTGGCATTTATATAGCACACCAAGCCCTCGGGCAGGTATTCCTTATTGTAGTGCTAGTCGTTGTAAAAAAAAGTGAAGTTGGTCAGAATTGTATCTGATAAATGCCTATACATGATGATAGTTCCTCACAGAATATATTGTTTAAATATTGTAGTCCCTATTTTCTTGCAGCTCAATTATTGCTCTCTGATCAGTTTCAAAACTGACCCGGGAGTCCACTGCCTTTGCAAGAAGCAAGGCTGCTCGTCTCTCCTGTTGGTATGCTTTTTATTTTAACAAATAAACAGACCAAACGTACGTGAGGATTTACACTTTTGCTTGGTAACAGACACGTGATACACAAAGCCTGCTCGGGGCATTTATGGAATACATGAAGGTGTATTTTGTTTAAAGGAAGTACGCAACTGCTAGACATGGGAACCCCGGCAATAAGCAATCCTTTGCTATGCTCCGAGAACATTTCATAAATACTTGTGCACCTTTTCTACTAGATACCAGAACTCCAGTTTGAAGGTTTGCAAGTATTTCTCCAAAACTATATGCTGTGGATTGTATTGGAAATGGGCCACACTAATGTGGTTCCCTTTTAAGGAACACAAGGATTATCATTAAACACATGAAGTGTAGGCAGTACAGGGCATGAGCACGGGGCACATAAACATGGCAGGTGGTAGAAAGCAATCCTTAAGGCATTGCTCAGTAACAGGCTGAGCCTAAAGCACCAGAAAATGAGTTATGTTGTACTGTGGAGACATTGGA
This sequence comes from Ambystoma mexicanum, assembly GCF_040938575.1. NCBI lineage: Eukaryota > Metazoa > Chordata > Amphibia > Caudata > Ambystomatidae > Ambystoma > Ambystoma mexicanum. Next base: position 974,084,363 of record NC_090934.1, on the reverse strand, counting down.
GAGTCATGATGAAGGAGCCAAAGGAAGAAAGCAACAATGCGTAGCTAAAAATAACAAATGATGGGAACTGATGACTTGAGAGTTGGACGCGACAAAACACACCAGCAAGGTTACAGAAGCAAGTTCTCATCCAGGTAAGAAAAGTGATCTAGAACTGGAAAAAGAAATAATCTCCAGGCAGATAAAGCTCGAGAAACATGGGTTTCCTTCAGATCTGTGCTTGATCGTAAAACAAACTGTTTGACATACCTAGATAAAAATAAATAGTTATTCTAACCCACTACACCCAACAAAAAGGGGTTTCCCTTATGTAAAGGTGAGACCATAAAACAAAGGCACACATCAAAACTGTTGTGATTCAGGAACCAGGCTGCAATGGGTTTGTGTTGGTTCAGGACAAAAGGGGTCCTAAACACAGTGTAAACCTAAGTAGTAAGAAAACACTGTAGAGAAGACACTAGATTGTGTTTACTGTCTTCCGAATTAATCTTTTTTAAAGGACATGCTAACTCTATATTCTTTTATTGGAGTTGGTCCGCTTAGCAAATACCAGGAGCTATGAAGCTATTTTGGGGGATTAATGCAAGATAACAGGGTAATGGCATTGTTAGGCAGAAACCTGTGCAGTTCCCTTGGGGACCACTGCAAAAGATTTAGGACTACAGGTGTTGGCAGTAAACCCACTTGGTAGCAGTCTGTACTACCCAGATTTACCTTGTAGCTGTGGCTGAGCAGTCAGACTTCCCTCAAGAAGAGTTAGGCAGTATGTAAAGTATACACAATAGGCACTCAGACACAATAGCACAAGCAAACACTGACCATAGCTTTGGTATCAAGGTATATCATTATTTATTTAAAGACACACTCCAGCACTATTATTGTAAATCACTTCAAACACAGTTACTATTAATCTATATTCATCCCTTTTTCCTTATCAGACAGGTCTTAGTTAACACCACTTATTTCCAGACAGAGGTGAGCGCTTAACTATAGATGGCACTCCAATAAGTTAACGAAAAAGGGAGGGAAAAAGACAGAATGTAGGAAAATACACCACACTAATACTTAGGAACTCTTAAGCAAGGCAGGAAAGTCAAAAGTTACTTGTGGGCCAAAGTCCATAGGCCGGGCCCACTCTTGGAGAGAGCAGGGCACAAATGCACCCAAGATCACACAATGACAACAGGCTTAAAAAGTCTTGCAGGGAGTTCAGAAAGGTTTTAGTTAGGCTCAGAAAAGTTTAGCCAGGGTGTCCCAGGCTAACCCAGGTTCGAAAGCTGGGGGCTAAATCTACCCCGTACAGCCGGTTGCAAGGGAAGCCAGGCGGAACACGGTACCTTATGTGGAAAGGATCCTCCAGTGGGGGCAGTTGTTCCTGGCAGCGGGTGCAAGTCACGGCGTCGTCCAGAGGAAGAGAAGATCTCGACGTGGAGGAAAGATGAAGGTCGTTGCCCTGCAGGGAAGAAACCAGCCGCAGGGTTTTCCGGTTAAAGGTACTACCCTTTGATTCACGGTAGTGGTAAAACGTGGTATTCCGGTTGCCAGGGTGCTTGGCACAGGTAAGGCGGCCACAAGAAGCTCCAGGAAGCAAAAAAGGAAGCAGACTGGTTATCCCCACCAGTCGAAGGAAGAAGACTCTCCGGGCTGGAGATCTCCTCTGTCGTTGGAAAAAGTGGTGAGACGGTTCAGCAGGGCTCCACCGGTGGTGTCGTCGTAGCAGGTCAGCTCAACTTCTCCCTCGTCGGATTCTTAGGTCCTGTGGCGACTTCTAAAGTTCCAGTCCCCAAAGCCCTGCTTTTATGCAGAAAACCCCCATTCACTCAGCCTAGCTGTCACTCAAACATGCTAAGTGGTGAGCCGGCCGGCTCACCACTTGGGCCAATCAGGACGGAGTGCGACTTGAGTTGCCTAGGCAACTCAGTCCAGGGTGCCTAAATCCCTCCACCCCATCCCCCTAAGTACCCCAGACAGAGTGGCACCACTTTGGAGGGCTTCTGTGGAGAAGCCCGCCAAAAAGTGGAACAAAGGGCACAACTTGGGTTGGAGTCACAGAAGCGAAACACAAATGCCATTTTAGAACCAAGTTCTGGCAAAAAATACCAACCAGAGAATTAATATTAAATAAATAAACCGGCGGTATGTTCGAGGCTATAGGAATTAAATAATTAAAGTTGGTAGCCTCGAAAAATGGGAAATCCCATAGAGATATATTCGCGGTCGAATATAAAAAGTAGTATCCACTGCCACCAGCCAAAACTCGATCAGGGGGGACGGAGACGTGCCCCCTCGACTAACAGACCCCAGGCAATCGAATTGCCCCGGCCAGTACGTCTACAATATGATGGTTTGTACTGGTTCTGTTCAGAATTTGAGACTAGTAAAGTCAATGGTGACTTTACATGCCCTGGGAGACAGTAGTCCGTCCCAGGGTATGGAGTCTATATTGGGGGGGTCACTATGACACCCTTGTGTTACTGCACTGAGGGTGCTGTGTAACACACATCACAAAACACATGAAGCCCTATGGAGTAAAAGACCCCATAGCCCATTAAACACATCTAGAGTCAAAGAAACACACTCAAATCATGCCCAAGAGTGACGGTAAAAGAGTCTCACTCTTGGCAGGAGAAAATAATAAACCCCAAAAATCCAGCAAAGCTGCTGGGGGACTCACTAGGTTTGGGAAATTAGCCTTAACAGAGAATTCTCCCTAACACTCGCCCCCCAGACTAAGGGACAGGAGGATTTAATCCAATCCTGGATGAATCTCATACCTCTAGTCGATGACATACATCCTAGAGAGACCATCAGCATTTTGGTGGTGACACCCTGACCTGTGCTCAATGGTGAAATCAAACCCTTGCAGGCAGATTGACCATCTCGATAGTTTTGGATTTTCTCCCTTCATTTGCATTAACCATCTCAAGGGTTGGTGGTCAGTCTGAATGACAAAAGTAGAACCATACAAGTATGGCCTAAACTTCTTCAGTGCCCACACAATAGCAAAGCATCTCTTTCGATTGTTGCCCACCTTGTCTCAGGATCCTTCAGTTTACGGCTGATGAAGCAAATGGGGTGCTCCCTACCTTTCCCATCCAGTTGGCTAAGGACTGCACCTATTCCTACATTGGAAGCATCAGTTTGTATAATGAAGGTTTGCAGGTAGTCAGGAGCTCTCAGTACTGGAGCTTGGCAAAGAGCCTTCTTCAGGCTTTCAAAGGCCTGATTGCACTCCTCATTCCATTTGACCTTCTTAGGGAATTTTGGAGAGGAGATTACATTCAGTGGAGAAGCTATGGTCCCATAGTTCTCTATGAAATTCCTGTAATACCCAGTGAGGCTTAGGAAGGCTCTCACCTGGGTTTGAGTAGTAGGTGTTGTCCAATTCTGCACAGCTTCAATCATGCTGAGCAGAGGCCTTATTTCTCCACCTCCTACCTCATGCCCAGGGTAGACCACTTTGCTCTGTCCTATCTGGCATTTACTTGCCTTGATGGTCAGATGGGCACGTTCAAGAGCCTGCAAAACATGTCCCAGGTGGTTCACATGTTCCTCCCAGGAGTGGCTGAAGACTGCAATGTCATCCAAGTATGCCATGCAGAAGTCCTCCATCCCAGCTAGAACTTGGTTTACCACCCTTTGAAATGTAGCAGGTGCATTTTTCAGTCCAAAAGGCATAACCTTGAATTGGTATAAGCCAACTGGGGTAGAAAATGCAGTTTTCTCCTTGGCATGGTCTGTCAGGGCTATTTGCCAGTAGCCTGACGTAAGGTCAAATGTGCTGAGGTACTTTGCTGAGCCAAGTCTATCCACCAGCTCATTTGTCCTTAGCAAAGGGTGGGCATCAGTCTTAGTGACTGCATGAAGAGCTCTATAGTCCACACAGAATCTCAACTCTTTGGATCCTGCCTTTGGTACTAACACAAGTGGGCTAGACCATGGACTAGTAGAGGGCTCTATTACCCCGAGATCAAGCATCTTCTTGACCTCACCTTTGATGTGGGTTCTGACATGTTCTGACATTCTGTACCCTCTGCTTTTGACTGGCAGACAGTCACCAGTGAGAATATCATGCTGGCCCTAAGGGGTCAAGCCTGGTGAAAGTGAGAACAGGGAGGCAAACTGATTTAACATAGATTTGCACTCCTCTTGTTGCTCAGGTGTCAGATCTGAAGAGAGATTAACTCCTTCAGCCTTTTCGTCCAAAGATAAGCCTCTAAGGAGGTCAGGTAGAGCTTCACTCTCCTCCTCCTCCTCCAATGAAGCTAGAAGCAAGGCTCCTACTTCAGGTCTAGAGACATAGGCTTTGAGGCGGTTGGTGTGGAAGACTCTGGGAGCTTCCCTGGGTTTGCCCAGATCCACCAGATAGTTGACCTCTCCAAGTTTTCCCACAACCTTGAAGGGTCCCATCCATTTGTCTTGCAAGGCCCTCTGCCTTGTTGGAAGCATAACGAGAACTAGTTGGTCTTGAGTGAACTCAACCATGTTAGCCTTCTGATCATGCCAATGCTTGACCAGAGCTTGTCCAGCTTTCAAGTTGTCACTTGCTTCTGCCATCATGTGTGACATTCTCCGTCGGAGACCTATCACATAGTCAGTCACTCTGACTGGCTTGGGGGAAGGAGCACTCTCCAACCCCTCCTTGATCAGGGCCAATGGACCTCTGACCGGATGGCCATAAAGAAGCTCAAAGGGAGAATAACCTACTCCCTCCTGAGGGACTTTTCTATAAGCAAATCGAAGGCATGGCAGTAGAAGGTCCCACTTTCTTTTAAGGGGTCCCTCTAAAGCACCTATCATGCTCTTCATGGTTCTGTTAAACCTTTCTACCAATCCATTTGTCTGAGGGTGGTATGCTGTTGAGAACTTGTAAGTAACTCCGCAGGTTTTCAACATGGCTTTCATGTAGTGGGACATAAAATACGACCCCCTGTCAGAGATTACTTCCTTAGGAAACCCAACCCTGGTAAAAATACCAAGGGGGGCCTTAGCCACAGCCGGAGCTGTAACAGTCCTCATAGGAATTGCCTCAGGGTACCTAGTAGCATGGTCTACTACAACAAGGATAAACCTGTTGCCTGAGGAGGTTGGGGGATCAAGGGGACCAACGATGTCAATCCCTACCCTCTCAAATGGGACTCCCACAACTGGGAGAGGCACTAAAGGTGCCACAGTCTTGGAACCAACCTTACCAGAAGACTGGCAGGTATGGCAGCTCTTACAATACTTATCTACTTCAGCCCCCATCTTTGGCCAATAAAAGTAGAGCGAGAGCCTTTCCTTGGTCTTCTTGAAACTCAAGTCACCAGCCAAAGGTATCTCATGGGCTAGTTGTAAGAACTGTTGTCTGTTTTCTTGAGGTACTACAAGGCGCTTATAGTCTCCAGATTCAGACTCAGTTGGTTCACTGTAGAAGAGGCCATCTTCCCAGTGTAACCTGTACTTCCCAGGCTCTTGCCCATCAGCCTGAGAAGTTGCCTGGTGGCGGAGACCTTCCAGAGTTGGACATTCTCGTTGGCCCTTACGGAAAGCTGATCGGCTGGGTCCAACTTCTGCCAGTAAAGACTGCAGCTCAGGATGGTTAGCTGGATCTAAATCTCCAATAAAGTATTGGCCTCCTACTAGCTCTTCTTCAGAGTCTAGTTCAACCACACAGGGTTCAGCCACCCTCTCAGCCTCAGCTGGAGGGGGAGTTACTGGTGTAACTTTGGACAACCTAGGGGAAGTCCTTGTTGGAAGCACTGGAGTGCTTGCTGCTGGCTTTTTCCTTGGAGTCTTGGGTTGCCCCTTGGCTCCTGATCTGGTAGGCACTGCAGTAAGTGATCTCTGTCATCATCTCCTGAGATGACCCTCTCAGTGTTTTCTCTCTTGCAGGTTTAGTGAGCTCCTGTAACCTTTTACTAGGAGGTCTGGGGGTATGTGACAACTCCAAGAACTTTCAGGTCATTACCCAACAGAACCCTTCCTGGCACCCCGCATTGTACACTGACGGGTATCTTTACAGTCATATCATTGCACTGGATGAGAACTGCTAACTGGGGACACATCTGCACAGGCCTTCCAGCTAACTTGGTGAGGCATGTGGGTACCTTAGCAACATCCTCTGCCTTGAAAAATGATTCACCCACCACAGTTATGCTGGCCCCAGTGCCCCTAATGGCAGGAGCCTCCTGACCATTACCTTTCACCTGGACACTGTCCTTATAATACTCTTTAGTATTATCTGGGATGGAATTATATACATCTAAATTCTGTTGTTCCCACAACCCCAGAGAGACTAAAGAAACACTGGCTGAGACTCCCATGGGTTCATCAGCCAGCAGTAGAAAGTTTCCACTTGCCATTGGGACTTCCTCTTCTTGAGCGAAGGCTAAGGAGGCAAGCTGGATCCCTGGAGGTTTACCCTTACATCTGGGATCTCCTTCCACATGGTCAGTGGCCTTACAAACATAACAAGAGCCAAAGGCTCTCTGGAATGGAGGCTTGTTCTGACCTCCTTCTGGTCTGGGACCAGAAGGTACACTAGCCTGATTCGGATTCCCTTGTGGTTTACCCTTATGGTTTTGTTTGGGGCCCTCTTTGGAATTTGCAGAATAAGAATTCTCTTTGGAGTCCTTTTTAGGCTGTTTCCCCTCATCCTTTTTCTGAGTTACCCCAGAATCCTTGAGTGGCCCTGTTGGCAACCCACAAGTCAGCAGCCTTAGCTAGTTTTCTGGAATCTAATTCCTTTGAATCAGCCAAGTGCTGTCTGAGCTCAGGAGAGCAGGCATCATAAATTGACTCCAACATAAACAGATTTCTCATACCTTCATAAGTGTTCACTTTGTAACCCTTGATCCATCCCTCTAAGTTTTTCAACCCTTCACTCACCCGGGTAACCCAAGGGGTACCATCATGCTTTTTGAGGGTTCTAAACCTCTTAAGATACTGGGAAGGGGTCTTCCCAAATCTAGCTATCAAAGCTAGTTTCACACATTCATAATCCTTCTTATCCTCCTCCCCCAACTCCATTACCACATCAGTTGCAACAGGGGGAAGCCTAGAGAACAACCAGGTGAGTAAGTCATTTCCTGTGATGTTCTGGACCCATGATTATATTCAAACAAAGACAACCAATCCAACACACCCAACTTAGGCTCATACATACCAACCAATTCCTTAGGAATCCGGGGTCCTTTAGGACTGGAACCTCTAGAGGAGCCAGAGAGAGAAGCATTGTCGACAGATCATTTCTTCATTTCTAGCTCATGCTTGAGCTCCATTTCTCGTAACCTTAGTTCTTGGTGCTTTTGTTCTGTTTTAGCACTAATGTGTTTAAACTCTAATTCCAGTTTCATTTTCTCTAATTCAAGATATTGTGAACCAAGTGTGGGACCTGATAAAGGCCCAGTAGGTACAGCAGGTAGGGCAGACAGAGGCCTAGGGGGGACAGTCACAGCAGCCTCACCCTCCTCTTCTGACTCTTCCTCAAGATTATCAACATTTTGATCAACATCAATCTCTATACTGTTATCTACTGTTTCTGGCATGGTAGGTTCCTCTGAACCATCATCCAGACTTTGGTTAGCTAACAACCTTTCTATTAATTCAATTTTCTTGCCTTTAGTCAGGAGATTCTTATGCTTACAGAGAACTCTTAAACAATTAGTAGTTTTTGTAGCAAGGGACTCTTGACTATAATTTTCCATAGTTGACATGTTAGAAATATTACTTTTTCAGTGCTAAGCTTTGTGGTTAGTTGCACTAAGGTATCCTAAAGCACCCTAAAATGCATACTCAATACAAATCCCACCGCTGTACACCAGTGTTAGGCCGAAACCTGTGCAATTCCCTTGGGGACCACTGCAAAAGATTTAGGACTACAGGTGTTGGCAGTAAACCCACTTGGTAGCAGGCTGTACCACCCAGATTTACCTGGTAGCTGTGGCTGAGCAGTCAGACTTCCCTCAAGAAGAGTTAGGCAGTATGTAAAGTATACACAATAGGCACTCAGACACAATAGCACAAGCAAACACTGACCATAGCTTTGGTATCAAGGTATATAATTATTTAAAGACACACTTGTTGACACACTCCAGCACTATTATTGTAAGTCACTTCAAACACAGTTACTATTAATCTATATACATCCCCTTTTCCTTATCAGACAGGTCTTAGTTAACACCACTTATTTGCAGACAGAGGTGAGCGCTTAACTATAGATGGCACTCCAATAAGTTAACGAAAAAGGGAGGGAAAAAGACAGAATGTAGGAAAATACACCACACTAATACTTAGGAACTCTTAAGCAAGGCAGGAAAGTCAAAAGTTACTTGTGGGCCAAAGTCCATAGGCCGGGCCCACTCTTGGAGAGAGCAGGGCACAAATGCACCCAAGATCACACAATGACAACAGGCTTAAAAAGTGCAGGGAGTTCAGAAAGGTTTTAGTTAGGCTCAGAAAAGTTTAGCCAGGGTGTCCCAGGCTAACCCAGGTTCGAAAGCCGGGGGCTAAATCTACCCCGTACAGTCGGTTGCAAGGGAAGCCAGGCGGAACACGGTACCTTATGTAGAAAGGATCCTCCAGCGGGGGCAGTTGTTCCTGGCAGCGGGTGCAAGTCACGGCGTCGTCCAGAGGAAGAGAAGATCTCGACATGGAGGAAAGATGAAGGTCGTTGCACTGCCAGGGAAGAAACCAGCCACAGAGTTTTCCGGTTAAAGGTACTACCCTTTGATTTGCGGTAGTGGTAAAACCTGGTATCCCAGCTGCCGGGGTGCTTGGCACAGGCAAGGAGGCCATGAGAAGCTCCAGGAAGCGAAAAAGGAAGAAGGCTGGTTATCCCCACCAGTCGAAGGAAGAAGACTCTCTGGGCTGGAGATCTCCTGTGTCGTTGGGAAAAGTGGTGAGACGGTTCAGCAGGGCTCCACCGGTGGTGTCGTCGTAGCAGGTCGGCTCAGCTTCTCCCTCATTGGATTCTTAGGTCCTGTGGCGACTTCTAAAGTTACAGTCCCCAAAGCCCTGCTTTTATGCAGAAAACCCCCATTCACTCAGCCTAGCTGTCACTCAAACATGCTAAGTGGTGAGCCGGCCGGCTCACCACTTGGGCCAATCAGGACGGAGTGCAACTTGAGTTGCCTAGGCAACTCAGTCCAGGGTGCCTAAAACCCCTCCACCCCCCTAAGTACCCCAGACAGAGTGGCACCACTTTGGAGGGCTTCTGTGGAGAAGCCCGCCAAAAAGTGGAACAAAGGGCTCAACTTGGGTTGGAGTCACAGAAGCGAAACACAAATACCATTTTAGAACTGAGTTCTGGCAAAAAAACAACCGGAGAATTAATATTAAATAAATAAACCGGCGGTATGTTCGAGGCTATAGGAATTAAATCATTAAAGTTGGTAGCCTCGAACAATGGGAAATCCCATAGAGATATATTCGCGGTTGAATATAAAAAGTAGTATCCACTGCCACCAGCCAAAACTCGATCAGGGGGGACGGAGACGTGCCTCCTCGACTAACAGACCCCGGGGCAATCGAATTGCCCCGGCCAGTACGTCCACAAAATGATGGTTTGTACTGGTTCTGTTCAGAATTTGAGACTAGTAAAGTCAATGGTGACTTTACATGCCCTGGGAGACAGTAGTCAGTCCCAGGGTATGGAGTCCATATTGGGGGGTCACTATGACACCCTTGTGTTACTGCACTGAGGGTGCTGTGTAACACACATCACAAAAACCCATGAAGCCCTATGGAGTAAAAGACCCCATAGCCCATTAAACACATCTAGAGTCAAAGAAGCACACTCAAATCATGCCCAAGAGTGAGGGTAAAAGAGTCTCACTCTTGGCAGGAGAAAAAAATAAACCCCAAAAATCCAGCAAAGCTGCTGGGGGACTCACTAGGTTAGGAAATTCAGCCTAAACAGAGAATTCACCCTAACAGGCAGCCCTGTACAATGCTTATAATAATGGCAACTTAGAAGGCAATCAAGCTATAGTAAAATAGCAGGAGTACTTTGAGGATGAACACTTGACAGTTTAAGGGCATTTAAAAATGCTGTTCTATCCTGAAGCCACCGTCTTCAACATTCTAAAATAGTTGTCTGGTGATATCGTTTACTAACCAAGAGAATCAAATGACACATACAGGCAGGTTACTTCTGGCAAGGCTGTGGGCGGACTTAGTCCATATGTTGTTAACATTTATAATTATGCAGGGTTATTGGGTTAAGGTTTACACCAAACTTTTTGTTATAATAGGCCAGTTCATTACTCCAACCCTATGCAGCATCACCATGGGCTGGGGTAAACGCCTGGGATCTAGGGATACCACAGGCTGCCTAAGCCTGATCCCATTAAGGGAGCCAAGGCATCTTAAGACCTAACTCTTGCAGAAAGCTAGATGTTGTGGCTAAGAAAATGTCCTGCACTTATAAATATTGAGTTTCTAATTTCCAACATAAGCAGTTATTAGGCTTATATACAAAACACAGTAATGCTTGGACTAAACAAATACAGTATGTACAGTTCTTGATATTCATTCCTGTACGTTCATATCCTGTAACCACTAATTAGCATGCTCTCAAATTTATTTTTTAATTATTTTAAACTCAATCTATCTATGCAACAAGCATACAGGGGCAATTCTTTGATAAGAGAATGTGAAAAAATGAAATTTCAGCATTCGTGTTTGAATTTTCAAATTTAGCAGACATTATTTTGTTTTAATATTGCACAAATTGCAAAAATATTTCTGAATGAATAAAACCACCCAAACACCACTTCACACCAACAATCATATCACATTCAATCCATTCACCTATACAATATACAAAATCCATTAAAAGAACCAAATGATTGCATGTGTAGAATACAAATGTATTCATATTAAGAGTCCATCAAAGTCCTATTGCATGTTAACTCTTATTCTTTTTCATTGCTTTTTAAAAAAGATGAACATGATTTGGTTCTAAATATTGCTTTCCTTTCTTTACATTGCATTACTTCTTCATGATCACATTTCATACATTTTCAGGTACATTGAAAGGTGGGATTGCTTGCATGTAATTCTTGTCTAGTAACTTCCAATATCTTGAATCGCATATTTCTGGAGAAACATTAAATCATATAGGGTGTCAAAACCACAAAAGTAAATTACTCCTAATGGACATATCTTCTCTCTCTGCCTAAAATGATAAGATCGAACAAACTAGTCATTTTTTTCCTCATTGCTTTCTAGTACCATTACATTATAAATATGTGACTCAACTTCAATTCATTGCATTGACTAAAATTAGAGTGCTTTGTAACACTGAAGTTAACCTTTGTGTTAATTGCAGACACATAGTTAAAAAAGGAATATGTTGAAATGATAACTAGAGTTTTAAATCAATATAGTTTTCATCTCCATCTAAATATATCAAATTGTATATTTAAAAGAAAAAGAACTGACCTAAATGGGGAGTAGACCACGTTCATTCTTTGAAGAGATCAATTCGCTAGATAAGCTTTTATTTTCCAAACCTTTGTCAAAAAGATAACAGAGCATATGCCAAATAATGAACTCTTGTAAAGTTATGTATGTGCAAGATGTTTTTTTAAATATTATTTCTTGTTTCATATTAATAGTAATGCTCACTTGCCTTGCTATGGTTAATTAAAAAATAGAGGTTGTCAGACCAATTGTTGCTATATTTATTTTCTTTTTCATATGAAGTTGGCATTTGGATTTTAATCCTGCTTGAGGACTCTGGAAAAATATGAATTGATGATTTAATATAGGAGGAAACAAAGAATCTTTCTTAATATCCTTCACACTGTTACAGAAAAATATTTCATCACTTACCCCAGAGAAAGAAACTTTATTTCTGCAATACCAGATAGCATCCTTGTGTCGGTGTCCATCTTAGTTTCTTTATATTAATCCTCTTGGAAGCAGACATTATGCAGGGGCGCCATGTTGTAGAAGTGAGAATGGTTAGGTGTATAACACCATCCATCTTACATTATTATATAAAACATTTGTTGATGTTGACCCTTACATTTATTTAATATACCAAAATATAATCAAAATACTTACCAAAATGTACTTCATAAACTACTTTTTAAAAGAAGTTTAGTACAGCTTGATACCATAGATTAATCTAACATAATGTTCTTGTGAATTTTTTTGCTTTTTTTGAGATGGTGATCTTTACATCGTATTTGGACAGAGCTAATTAATAAAACATTGAAAATAATAGAATTGCTACAACTGTAAGAGTCAAAACATGTCTATTTATTTTAAGACGAATGGAAAAAGAATAAAAGTTCTAATTCAATAGGACGTTTTTGGTGTCCTAGTGTGAATAATGTTGTAGCCTGCACATTTAATAATTTGTTTCCATTCTATAAGTTTGTACATTGCATAAGTGAATGGATTGAAAATGATAACACTGTTGTTGTGCAGTGGTGTTTGGGTTGTTCTATTTAAAAAATTGCACTTTGTATCATATTTAAACATATATTCATTGTTCATGTCTGTGGTCAAGATGGATGGAGCTCGAAATAATTTAAAAGAATAGTAGAGAGCACCCTTTTTGGTAAATATATAAGCTATGACCCTGGCTCCCAAGTAAAATGAGTACAACTCACAATTGTCTTTTTCTTTTTTAAACACAATCAGTATTGTAGTAGACTACACATATGCTTAAAAGAGCAATAGAACAAAGACTAACCTGTTCCATGCAGAGGTGTGGTATAAATACTCTTGGCAATCTTTTTCAATGTCTGTATTGTTCCAGATACACAAACAATGAGGAGAAAATAGAGAGAAAAATAAAAACGGGCAGACCGTAGAATTCACTTAAATCATGACCACATTTCATATGTACGATTACATGTTCATGAGTAAAGGCACAAAATGAGGGTCTAAACTGTATAGAAGCATTTCAAATGGATTTTGTTTGGAACTTTCATCTCATACAATATCCAATGATGGAAATAATCCAATACAATGAATGCTAAATGGGAGATTTTTAATGTAGAATACTTTGCACATATTAACTAAGATTAATAAGATAGAGTGGAAAGAGAAGTACTGGTTAGTGACAATAGACATCTAAGCACTTCAATTGAACATCAACTACCTAAACATGCAGTTTCTTTAGTTTACTCTGGAAAATCAAATTTCTACTGTGATCCCCACAATATTTTTTAAGATATGCTTGAAATTACTATAAACAACATTTTTATACTCTGTGGTAGATGGTCCAAACAAACTGGACGAGTGGCAATGGGTGTCTGATATGCTTCATTACTGCACACAGTATTCATTTGTTAACTAATACAAGCTCTAAGCTTACAGCTGGACTACTGACTAACAAAGATCACATTGTTAAACGGCTTTGCTATATTGACAATGTTTTAGGGTTTGGTGGGACTTAGTGTTAGAATTGGTTGAATATGTGCGTAGGTTGCACAACAAAATTCAGAATAAGGCTTTATGAAAGCCAACATAAGTGAATTATGTTCTACAAGCCACCAGTTGTTACAGGAAACATGTAGTTAACAATATCGCCAAGGGAGAAATTATCATAGCTAAGCGAAATTGTAGTCTGGACATTAATTACAAACAAAAGTAGTAACTGTCCGAAAAAGATTTTTTTCTAGAAATTACCAAATTGCTTCTGTAGGTAAGGCCATTCAAGATGTGATAAACACCTTTGTAAGTGCTTATTCACATCTAATCTATGATGTTAACATCTATTATTAACCGGGTATCATTTATCACACAATATTCAGTACAGAGTCAGACTTTGAATCAAATACTCAGTAAATGCTGGCACATCCTGCAACTAAATTATTATCTGAACTACATATGGGCCAAACGGAATACTGTCTGTCAAAAAGGTTCAGTTTCTATGCTGCATATTATCATCAAATATTTTTTTTTACTGACTGAGAAATAAATACCAGCCATCTTCCAATGACGGAAACTGGGTTCTATAGATGTGGTGAAAGAAGTATCTATCTGTGTGCTTTAAAAATGGACTGCATTTAACCATGGTACTAACTAAACAAATTATTTGTCTTATCATTGTTGAATCAAAACTGGTTTTATTAAATGTTGACAAAATGCTGCTTACAGAAATGTCTCTCTACATTTAAAGATATGCATATGGAATTTACATTGATGAATACACAATGCCATAGAATGAAATACTGAATGAAAACATTGACTCAAACTGAAAACAAGTTATGCATAGTTGCATTCAGAGGATTTATGGTCTTTACATATTTGTAATGTGGTTAATGTAAAAAGAAAATTTGTCAGGAGATGTTGACACAATGAACAAATGCATTTAGGCAGTGATCATTGAGGGATCAGGATGTGGATGTTCTGTGAAAATAAACCTCACTGATTCATTTTGAAGATATTTGCGTGGTTGATATCTAAGTAGGAAACAATCACATACGTGACTAATAATAGAAGGCATAAGGGGACAAGAGAAGCAGTATTTTTAACCCTTCGATAATTGACATATAATAGGTTGGTCACGGAGCTCCTGCCCACACTTGCCAGTGCACACCCTGCTTACACACGACCCAAACATTCCGACCTGCAAATCACACATCACAGATTAATTTATTAATGTGCAGACCAAAGACATTTCCACATACAAATCTGCAAAAAAGTACCCCCTCCCTGACCATATTTGCGTTTATTCTGCTTGCGAACTCGAGAACGAATAATGAGCGATAAAATGTTAATTGAGGCATAGGTTTTGAAATGTATTTTAAATAAAGGTAGAACTAGTCAAATAACAGAATGCGTTCACGGCACAGCAAGCTGATGCTACAGCTTTTCTCTGGTTGTTTACCCCACAACCCCTTTCACAGTACCACGCAACCAGGCTTGCATCCCTCGCTAAAATCCACTCACACAGAAGCCCTGAACTAGCACTACCCATAGACACACGGCATCAACCACCCTCTACCGAGTGCCGCTCTCGATCCCATCATGCACGCCACCCCACCAAATGCATGGGACATCACTGCCACCTCATTCCTGCACAGTGCCAGAAACTCATATCCCAACTCACTTCCCCTTACCACATTACACTTCTCTCCACACTCTGCCATACTCCCAACCTCACTCAGACATAGGAATTTGCATCTAGCAACCTGCACCTCCCTCCACCTACCAAAGGCACGACCCCAGCCATCTCCGCAGCCTAGAACACGACAACCCATCTACCTTAAAAAACCCTGCTCTACTCACTAGAGAAACACTCACCTAACCTCCCGCCTCACCCTACGTCATATACTGACTTCTACCCCTCTGCCACAAGTAGGAATCAAGACCACTACTTCAAAATCACAACCTCTACCATACCCCCAGAGAGCATGACTGGCACAAAACACCTGCCCCCCCTGCTGGACCCCACCCTCCTAAGACCCCAACGATTTGCAACACCAACAACAATCCTAAGAACATGCCAGGCAACTTGCCTACCAATACCCTCATCACCATCAACTACACAACTGAAAGGCGCCCTCATCAATGCCAGATCACTCAAAGCCCATGCTATTGATATTGCCGACACCATCTCCTCTACAACCTCTACTTCCTAGCAATCACAGAAACCTGGCTGCACCCCGCAGCAAGCCCCACCCTGTTCCTCACTATCCCCGAAGGATACACTATCCTAAGGAAAGATAGGGACACAGCTAAAGGAGGGGGATAGCCTTTATCGCCAAAAACAATATCCCTACCAGAACCATCTCTAACATCATAATTGACTCTAGCGAACATCTGTCACTTAAGATGTCGCTATCACCCAACTCCACCCTCAACCTGCACATCATCTATCGCCCTCCAGGACCACTGCGAGCCTTTGAGGAGGAAATCTCGCTGCTCCTCTCCACTAACACCAAACCCTCTTCCAAAATCATCATCATGGGAGATTCAATCTCCCATGATGATGATTTTGGATTCAAACACGCTAGAGACAGAAGGCTTCTGCCACCACATAACCAACCCTACTCATGACAAAGCCGGTACTCTAGATTGGCTGGCAGACTGCAACTGCACCGCAACCATTACAGCCAACACACCTTGCCCATGGTCTGACCAGAATATCATATTTTTCACCATCGACAACACACCACACTGGAAACAAGTCCCACCTTAGAAACCGTGTCTACTCTCACTAGGAATCCCCACAACATTACACCTGACAACATACTCCCACTTATCTCACCACTCACTCTGGACCACCCCGCCCAGCTCAGCCCCAAGGACATGGTGACATTGTATAATACCATCCTTGAGGCCATCAACAAAATTGCCCGGTTGGGCATATGCGAACTTAAACCCACTGCACACCTCAACTCGTGGTACACCCCCACCTTGGGTCTCTACCGTCAGGTGGGCAACTAATCCCTCCTCTAGTGCAAGTCATCTACATCATCACAAAACATACAACAATCTATGGGTTATCAGACTACAGGGCTCTTTGATACGTGGCCCTCTATAATTGGTTGGCTCGCTTGTACCATTCTAGAATATTCCACTAGCTAGCAGCATGCAAGCTGGTACCCCAGGTGCTGGTGGGCTGGTCTTGACCATACCTTCCCACCCAATTACCCTGACATCTATCATCACTCTTACTCTCTGTAATTCAATTAGCCTTTGAGCATGGCCTTTATAAGTTTCACAATTCCTGGGAATATTAGGGAGTATGGGTATAATTGCATCTGCTTGCCTCAGCGTAATCTGCTTGAGTAGATTTTCACCACAGTCACATGACTAGAGACCACATTTTGAGCTTCAATTTAATGTTAGATGGTATTAAAATGAAGAAAACTTGGCACTCATTGTCTCTCAGCTGTACCTTGGCAGGAACGTGGCTTTCTCTTGCATTAATTGTATCCTTTGAATAGACAACAGTTCTCGTCTGCTCTGGCCTTTCTTGACACAGGGCCAGGCAAGCCTCCTTGATTCTTTCCTGTTCGTCAACTACTGTTTATCAACTTCGACACGCTTTCAGCCTTTCTGTCCATGGGATCCCAGTTTACTAACAACACAATGTGGACCATCCAGATTTCTTTTATGTATACCTTGGTGGCACTGCCTGTACTCTATATACTATATGTAACTAGCTTCTATGATCACTTAGTTTGCTTGCATTACTGGCTCTGTACAATTTTAAAATGGCTTGCATTTTCTTCCGTGCTCTTCACACGTGTAATCTTTATTTTGCATGTAACGGGTTTACTCGACTCTTTTACTTTGTCATCAGGTTCCATATGTTCTCCTTACATTCTCCACTACTAATTCTTCTCAGTGTGTCACGTTGTGTGTTGTGACATCACCAGTCTGCTCTTTCATTCATTTTCTCTCGTTCTTCAATGATCTTTCCCAGGAGGCTACACAAAGAATGGATTCCTTAATGGATACTTTGCCTCAAAGGCTGCTTGTGTTATTGAAATGATTACAGGTGTCGCCCTTGTCGCTATCTCTGGCTCCTAACATAAAGCAGGTTAGGGGTGGATCTGGTATAGGCTTTTGGCTCCTCCTCTACAGCAGACTAAAACCATCCAAATGTCAAGGCGACATCTGCCCCGCATCCTTCATAAGAGTCGGCAGTTGAACTGGCCCCGTTCATAACGTCCCTAATCAATTCCCAAATCTACTCATTTGCATCAAGTGAGGTACCAGAAAACCTCAAGATGGCCTGGGTCATCCCTCTCCTTAAAAACCCCACCCTAGGCCCAAACATCCCAAAGAACTAATGCCCAATCACCACAGTACCGTTCATCCTGAAAATACTGTACCGAATTGCTTATGTGCAAATTCAGAAATTTCTGGAACCTCATAATCTCCTTGGCCTCAGACAATCTGGCTTCCGCCCAGGCCATGGCACCAAAACTGCCCTCTTGTACCTAAAAATCCAAATGGACATGGTTAAAGACAAAGGCAATATGGCTGCTCTCCTACTACTAGTTCTATCCGCAGCCTTTGACCTGGTCAACCATAACATACTATGTAGACAGCTAGCCTCAGATGCCCACTTCTCGGATCACACCATAAAATGGGTTGAATCCTTCCTTTCTCATCGTACCATGAGGGTCGTACCGCCTCCTGCCCCAGTCACCTGCTGAGTCTCCCGAGGGTTCTGCATCTCCCCTACCCTCTACAATGCCTTCACCAAGACATTGTTTGACCTACTTGACAAACTAGGAATCACCTACACCAACTATGCTGATGATACTCAGATACTTGTACCTTTCACTGGCAATCACCTCCACGACTCTAACACACTAAACGAAATGTACCTCGACATTCAGGCCTAGATGGCGCATAACGAACTCTACCTAAATGACAACAAAACGGAAATACTGCTCATTGGCAACCACTCTCAAATGTATAACTTAGCCAACGACTACAAAGCCTTCCTTGTTGACTGTACTACCATTCCCACCTCCAAAGAGGTTAAAACACTTGGAGTGTATCTAGACTCTTCACTCACCATGACCAGACAGGTCACTGCTGTCGCATCGGCAGCAGCCTACATGGCCAAATTGATCAATGCCAGTAGACCATTTTTGACCACTGATAACTGCGCCACACTCGCAAGAGAATTAATACTATCCAGGATTGACAACTGCAATGCTCTATTTGCAGGCTCCAACACCAACAATATCAGAAAACTCTAAATAATTCAAAATAATTCAATAAGAACAGCGCTCAACATTCCTAGATGGGAGCACATCCCTGCAGTCAGACTGAAACTCCACTGGCTACCGGTAAGGGAGCGCATAACATTTAAAATTCTCTCCCTCACACACAAATGCCTGTCAAAGAGTGCCTCCAGTTATCTGTCAAACCAAATCACCAAAACCCAATCCATCCGGCTCACCAGAGCTGCTTACTCCTTCTGCCTGGACATCCCCTGCTTCAAGCGGCAAAAAGCCAGTGGCAGCAGCTTCCCAGCGATCGCAGCTAAACACTGGAATGCCTTACCACTAACGCTGAGAGCTGACCCATCCCTCTAGTCCTTCCGGAAAGAACCAAAAACATGGCTTTGCAAACTAGGGAACTAGCGACAACTGCACAACTGAATAACATTTTGTGAACTTGATCCCCTGCGTGTTGTCCTGTAGCCCTGCATGACCAATGTATGACGAATGTTCATAAGATTTCCATTGCAAAACCTTTGTAACTCTGTAACCTTAAGGAACATTAGAAACTATCAGTAAACACTACACTCCTGTCACCAGCATAACCAATGTACCTGAAGATCTGTACTGTAAATACTATGCAAAACTGTAACCATAAGCATTTTAAGTAATCATCTAACCAACATGCTCCTGTAACCAGCGCCTAGATGCCCCCAGGTTAAGTGCGCTTAACACATGTCAAAATAAATAAATAAATGACTGCCACACATGTATGCTGTCAGTCCCCTCTGGAAAAGGTTCTCTTAAAGTGAAATAAGTTCGTTTTGGTTTTGAAATTCTGAGCAGTGCTAGTTTATCATTTAAAGTAGCTCTGTGGAAGGATGGCTGGCGTTTTAAAGCAAGACATTAGATTCTATGTCAGCAATGAATAGACCTGTTGAATCATGTCTTTTGAAACTCTGAAAAGAAATTCATTGGTCAGTGTTTTTGAAACAACTTATTTTGGCGATGTTAAGACTGGATTCCACTAAATATTTAAAAGGATGCCATTCATACATTGTATAAGTGCATATGTTAGCTATCCCATTATCCGTGTATTTAAAAACTGTACATTGGTAGTACTAAACACCAAGCAAGAGAATGGATTCCTGCACACCTTAGAATTACCAAAAAGAGGATGATCGATAATTTAGCCATACACTTGGTACAGGTATTTATAGCTGAGGCTTATGGGACTTAAAGAATTGAAAACCATGAAAGATGGGGCAACAAAGAATTAACTTTATTCAAAGAGAAACAAAACTGATTTTTCCCATGAGGGCTAGCCTGTTTTAAACAAAGACAACAAGCTATATTATATACTGGTCTGAAGTCAAGGAAATAAATGATAGATTTTTAAAGAATGTTTTACACCACTTAACAATGTGTACTGTTCCTTGGAATAGAAGCAGTTTTGCTGTATCCAAAACGCAATTTAACATGGAACACACTTCTATTATTTGTTGGTCAATGTTGGAATTGATTACATACAAATGGTGGGGAGTGTCCTATCTGTTACGGTGGAGTAGGACAAATATCAAAACAGTAAAACAAAGGTTCCACCGCAAATAGAAAACAAGTTCTTAAGAATCACAAAAGTTTGTTTAAAGTGTTTCAGTATTATGGTTATTTCATTGAGATTTTGATGTGAGCCAAAGTAAGATTCTAGTGGTCTACAAGAAATTATATTTAAATGTATTCAAGTAGTTACAAAAAGAACAACAACATCAGTCTATGTACAAATTAATATTCACATTGAAAAGAAGGGACATATTGTGGCATAGTTCAATTAACACACACTATAAGAAGGTGAATAATTTCCCAAACTGAATGAAGTTAGGGACAGAAAAATGTATATTGAGGACAAAGGGACATTTTTGGGGAAGAAAGGTGCAGGGACAGGAAAGAGTATGGTTTTTCTTCTTTTCAAATTCGTAAATTTCACAGGCTGATTGTCTTTCTTCACTCTTTATTCATAATTCTCTGGGCAGGTCTGCCTATGCTCAGGTATCCAATTGGACATCTACCACACGTTTCGGCAACAGTGCCTCCTGCCAGGCAATGGTTTCAAATAGTGCCTTCCTCAGGGCAAGTTGTCCCTATGGGAAGCAGACACGGAAGAAAAAATATAATAAATAAAGTTGAAATTTAAATTAAAATAAAGTAAATTACTTGTGGCTTACTAGATCATGTTGGCTGAAACATCTAAACATTAAGTTATGTTTCTATTTGACTGCTTCATGACTATGAATACCCTAAAAATTAGCTTATCCAATCAATGGGGCATGGTTTTTGTAGGGAACTGGCCAAGGACAACTTTGGAGGAAGAGCAAAATTCTGCAAATCAGGCAGGTAAGCTGCTAACGACCCACAGGTGGAGTTAACACGTCGATGCCTTGAGTTCGGGTGCAGTAAATCAAAGTGTTGAAAAGAATGGGCAAAGTGCAGTCCTGTAATTTAAACAAACGAAAATAATGTGTGCAATGTTTCATGTTAAAAAAAGTACACAGAGTGTAACTGCAGAGATATCATGGCGTATTAACACCAACTTTGTTTTTTGGCTGGGCAAACAAAAACGTTGTATACTGGATTTAGTCAAAAAATGTGCAAAACAGCGGGATATCTTATAATTGCAAAGTTTACCAAGCCAAGCGCCAAGAAGCGCAGACAAATGATGCTTCAGAGAAGGAGGGGAGACATCTTTGCATGCATTCTAGATGAGCGCAGACTTGGCAGCAATGAACTGTGAAAAGAATACAGTGAGAAAAAAATATAAATGGAGTTGGATGTGCAACGGAGCATTGTTGAAATTGATTTTGGGGTTGAAGAAACGCGGGCTAGGCAAACATAAACATTGTTTGTATACTGGTTTTGGACAAAACATATGCAAAACGGCGGGATACCTTATAATTGCAAAGTTTGATGAACGCAACGAAGCTCAAACAAATGATGCTTCAGAAAAGGAGGGGGGGCATCTTTGCATGTATTCTAGAAGAGCGCAGACTTGGCAGCAATGAACTGTGGAAAAAACACAGTGTGAAAAATAAAGTTAGATGTGCAGCAGAGCATTGTTGGGAAATGATTATGGGATTGAAAAAGTGCGGGCGGCAATACCTTTATTTGTGTGCAACATGAAAGTATGTCCTCACTCTTCAGCGTCCGGGCTTGCACTAGCCTTGGATGTGTGAGGGACAACCTGATTGGTTAGAGGATTCGAGCCTCTTGGTAGGTGTAAAACTTGCAAGGTTGCAAAGGTTGCCTGTGATTGGCGAATAAGGAACGAGCCTTCCTCAAGAAGTAGGAAGTAAAAGGCAATGTTTGCGAGGCGTTGATGAGTAAAGGCCAAAGTTTGTATACTGCTGTTGGTATACAATTACCTTAATACCTCACAAAAAACAGAAATTGAAAAACCTATTTGTAAAACCAGGTTTACAGATTTTTAAAAGTACGTACATATTAATTAATTATATGCACTCGTATGCGGGCATAACTCTGAGCCCAAGTTTTGGAAGGCAAAATGCGCAGAGAGTTGTTTGCCAATTTAAAAAAAAAATGCGTGTGTTGTTAATTATGCATAATGTAAAATATCGCTATTAGACCTAAAGCTTTTTAGCACTTTAACAATGCAACAATGGTGCACGTGTAAAGAACGCCGCAATTACGGAGCTCTTGTCTGTGAGAGTGCATATTTGAGATAAAGGAAGAAATCTACAAAAATATGTTTCTGAACTCGCCGCAAGGACGTGGGTAGGTCACCTAACCCGATGTATTGATGTTTATTTGTTGGTTTATGTCTGTAAATGGATTCTTATAGGGGCAATATTATTCTCTAAAATCAAAATGCAATAATAAAGGTACACAAATAAAGGTACGAATATCTGCCGCCCGCACTTTTTGTTAAATGTTAAATGTTAAAGGTATTTGTACCGCGCACCGTCACCAACGGATTTGGTCCCCAGGCGCTCAGGCGGATCTGCAAACGATAAAGGTGGGATGGGTTAGTAGGTTGAAGAAGGGAGTAGGATAGTGAGAGGAGTGGTGTGCTGTTGGCAGCTTCAACTCAGGATACACCGGGTGCTGAGCTTTGATGCGGGTATCGGATCGGAGTCAGTCCGCGTGTGCTGTTGTTCCGGCTTATGTGTTGTTGCAGTGTTGTGAAGTGCATGCGGCTTGTTGTGCGAGAGATGGTTGTGTGAGTTTTTTGAGTGAGATAAGTATGCAGAGTTTGAGCTTATATTGGTTAGTGGGTTACCTGACCTTTACCAGTGCTGGCACTCGCAGTTCTGGGGAGTGTGGCACTTGTTGGCCCTCACATTCCCATCTAGACGTGGCACAGGCCAATGATTAGGGCTCCATACAGGTGTGGTCATGCCAACATTCACACTTTTATCTAGACGCGGCGCAGGCTAGTGTTTAGAGATCAGTCCAGGTGTGGGCAAGCTAACATTCACAACTCCATCCGAACACTACGCAGGCTGGTGTTCATGGCTCTGATTGTGGCACATGCTAGCATTCACGTTTTTCTAGGCGCGGGCATGTTACCCATCGATCGATCCTATCCACATGCGACGCAGGCCAACGTCTATCTAGATGCGTCTGCCGGTCTGGGTGTGTTTGTCCGGTACGTACGAGCGGGAGAGTCTAGGTCTAGGTTTCGTCTGGGTCTAGGTATGTGGTCAGTCTCTGTAGCCTTCCTTTGTGGATGTTTTCCATGATGTCTTATCCTCTGTCGAGTGGTTGGTTCTTTGGCTTGAGTGTTTGTCCAATTTGAGAGTGGCCGAGGTTGGAGTTATTTTCATCATTGTTTTAATGTGTGGGCATTCCGGTGCATCTACGTAGTGGTTACGCTTTGAAGAGCCATGATTTGAGTAGTTTCCTGAATGCTAGGTTGTTTGTTGTATTCCGTATATTCTTAGGTAGGTCGTTCCAAGTTGTGGGTGCCTGGTGAGAGAAAGACGATCCTCCGAGTTTTTTTCTGTTGTAGGGTTTTGGTTCCAGGCGTATGTCGGTGCTTGATCTTAGTGTTCTTGTCGGTTGATGTAGGCGTAGTTTGTCGTTTAGGAATTCTGCGCCTTGTTTGTGTATTGCTCTGTGCGTGATGCACATGGCTTTGAACTTTATTCGCTGTTTCAGCGGTAGCCAGTGTAGTATTTTTAGCGCGGGTGTGATGTGTTCTCTTCTGGGTAGCTTGAGGAGGAGTCTGGCTGCTGCATTTTGGTTGCGTTGCAGTTTTTTTAGAAGTCGTTCGGGCATGCCCAGGTATAGGCTATTGGCATAGTCTACTCTGGACATGATCAGAGCGATGATGGTAAGTGTTTTCTTGGTGAACGACAGGAACGGTAGGATCCTTTTTGCTGCTCGCAGGAGGAAGAAACATTTCTTGATTACTGAGTTTACTTGTGGCTCCAGGGTGAGGTTGTTATCCATCAGAACCCCTAGGTTTTTTACAGTTGATGATGGTTCTGGTGTGGTGCCGAGCTCTCTTGGCCAGGGGATGTAGTTGATGTCTCCTCCCTTTTTTTGAAACAATCATTATCTCTGTTTTGCCTGGGTTGATTTTGAGATGGTTGAGGTTCATCCAGTTAAATATGTCTCGAAGGCAATTCTCTAGTGTGGTGTTTTCTTCTCGGGTGTCTTGTATGTTGAAGATTATTTGAGTATCGTCGGCGTAGTTGTAGCATTGAGGCCATGTTTTTTTATGAGTTTGATTAATAGGTACATGTAGATGTTGAATAGAAGTGGGGAGAAGGATGATCCTTGTGGTACTCCGCACGTGGAGACTCTGGGTTTGGATTTACAAGGTTTCATCCATATTGTTTCTGTTCTGTTTGTTAGGAAGGATTTGATCCATAGTGGGGCAGTGTCAGTTATCCCTAGTCCTTTTAATCTCTTTATGAGTATGGCGTGGTTGACGGTGTTGAAGGCTGCAGACAGATCAAGGAGAATCAGGGCGGTGCTGTTGTCTGAGTCTGCGTTTGTTTTTAGGTCGTCCCATATTGAGAAGAGAGCCGATTCTGTTCCTCTCATAGGTCTGAAGCCAACTTGTGCCTAGTCTAGTAGGCAATGCTCTTCTATGAATTCTTGGGTTATTTGGTAGATGTACGTTTCTAGCAGTTTGGCTATGTAGGGTATGTTGGCTTCAGATCTATAGTTAGATGGGTCCTCCACGTTTCCTGTTGTGTCTTTAAGTAGTGGCTTGATGTAAGCCGATTTGAAGGCCTGCGGTACTTTGCCTGTTGAGATTGAGAGGTTGAGGAGATTCCTGTGGTATTCCATGGGGGTTCCTTGTTCGAGAATTATTTTGTATATGTCCGGGGGGCAAGGGTCTTCAGGAGAGCCCGATTTGTTGCTTTGGTTTACCAGTTTGACGAAAGCCTCAACTGATATTTCTGGGAAGTTTCGTAGCTTGTTTGTGTGTTCCTCGTCTGTGTCGGTGGGGTTTGAGCTGTGAACGCTTGGTTTGTTTTGTATGGAGTGTTGGATGGACGCTATTTTGTTTTTGAAGTGGTCTCTGAGGTCCTCGCAAAGTTTCGCCGATGGGATTGGCGTGTTGTTGCAGGCTGGCGGGTTTTTTATTTCGTTTATGATTTTGAATAGTTCTTTTTGAGCGTTTGGTACTCTGGCGATTCGGTTGTCGTAATGTTTCCTCTTCGCTTTTTGTATTTCCTTTTTATATGCGCGGATCTGTTGTAGGAATTTCATTTTGTTTGCGGTGGTGTTGTTGGTCCTCCATTCAGCTTCTAGTTTTCAGTTTTTCCTTTTCATGGCGTTGAGTAGTGGGGTGAACCATTTTGCTGTAGTTTTCTTGCGTGATGGGGTGAAAGGCTTTTCTTTGGCGATGTTGTCAAGGGTTGTTGCGATCCAGGTATGAAGTAGGGCAACTTTTTTTGTCTAGGTCTGCTTCTTCCATGGTTGATGCTTGTGGCTTGCTGAGTTCTAGGAGCTCAGTTAGGTTGGAGTTTTTCAATCCCATAATCATTTTTCAACAATGCTCTGCTGCACATCTAACTTTATTTTTGACACTGTGTTTTTTTCACAGTTCATTGCTGCCAAGTCTGCGCTCATCTAGAATACATGCAAAGATGTCCCCCCTCCTTTTCTGAAGCATCATTTGTTTGAGCTTCATTGCGTTTGTCAAACTTTGCAATTATAAGGTATGCCGCCGTTTTGCACATGTTCTGTCCAAAACCAGTATACAAACAATGTTTATGTTTGCCTAGCCCGCATTTCTTCAACCCCAAAATCAATTTCAACAATGCTCCGTTGCACATCCAACTCCATTTATATTTTTTTCTCAATGTGTTCTTTTCACAGTTCATTGCTGCCAAGTCTGCGCTTATCTAAAATACATGCAAAGATGTCTCCCCTCCTTCTCTGATGCATCATTTGTCTGAGCCTCTTGGCGCTTGGCTTGGTAAACTTTGCAATTATAAGATATCCCGCCGTTTTGCAATTTTTTTTGACAAAAATCCAATATACAAACAACGTTTATGTTTGCCCAGCCAAAAAACAAAGTTGGTGTTAATACGCCATGATAGCTCTGCAGTTAAACTCTTTGTGTACTTTTTTTTAACATGGAACATTACACACATTATTTTCGTTTGTTTAAATTACAGGACTGCACTTTGCCCATTCTTTTCAACACTTTGATTTACTGCACCTGAACTCAAGGCATCGACGTGTTAACTCCACCTGTGGGTCGTTAGCAGCTTCCCTGCCTGATTTGCAGAATTTTGCTCCTCCAAAGTTATCCTTGGCCAGTTCCCTACAAAAAGCGTGCCACATTGATTGGGTAAGCTAAACTTTAGGGTATTCATAGCCATGAAGCAGTCAAATAGAAACATAACTTAATGTTTAGATGTTTCAGCCAAACTGATCTAGTAAGCCACAAGTAATTTACTTTATTTTAATTTCAATTTCAACTTTATTTATTATATTTTTTTCTTCCGTGTCTGCTTACCCATAGTGACAACGTGCCCTGAGGAAGGCACTCTTTGAAACCATTGCCTGGCAGGAGGCACTGTTGCCGAAACGTGTGGCAGATGTCCAATTGGACACCTGAGCATAGGCAGACCTGCCCAGAGAATTATGAATAAAGAGTGAAGAAAGACAATCAACCTATGACATTTAGAACTTGAAAAGAAGAAAGAACATAGTCTTTCCTGTCCCTGTACCTTTCTTCCCCAAAAATGTCCCTTTCTCCTTAATATACTTTTTTTCTGTCCCTAACTTCATTCATTTTGGGAATTTATTCAACCTCTTATAGTGTGTGTTAATTGAACTATGCCACAATATGTCTCTTGTTTCCATTGTGAATATTAATTTGTACATAGACTGATGTGTTTGTTCTTTTTGTAACTACTTGAATACATTTAAATATAATTTCTTGTAGAATACTAGAATCTTACTTTGGCTCACATCAAAATATCAGTGAAATAACCAAAACACTGAAACACTTTAAACAAACCTTTGTGATTCTTAAGAACTTGTTTTCTATTTACGGTGGAACCTTTGATGTACAATGTTGGAATTGAGGCATTTTCTGAGCTTACACAGGTCAATCAAATGTGGTATCAGATATCATTGGTTATTTTCAGTTATCCCAGTCAGATAATCTGTTTAATGATCATTTGGCCAGTGAATTGGGTGACAATACCCAATTGCCAAAAAATACAGATGTTATCACCCCTATACATTTTGTAGAATATACTACTCCACGTGCTTTTATTTTAGATAGAAGTATTCTGGTTTTTGAGCAAAAAACTGCTTTCATAACATTAGAAGGACTAATGGTTATAACCTAGATATATCTTACGGTTGTAGTTTTGCGAAGGTGCCACATAGGTTACTTCTTTTTCTTTCTGGTTTCTATCTGAATTTAACTTTGAAATTGTGTTTGCTTTTTTTGTTTTGTTTGTTTGTTTTGTTTTTCTCTCTCTATCCCCTCTTCCATTTTTTATTTTTAAATTGTACATGTACGTGCAAATGATTTCAATCATTTTTCTTTTCCTTACCTGTTACTGTATATGTTGGCTTGTTCAAATTTAATGTTTTTGCACATTCACACTGTTTGGTTAAAAAAAAAATATATATATATATATATATAGATGTATTTTGGTATTTTTGGTTCATTGGTGTTTTTTCTGATAAATGTATAAATGATTTTTGTAACACCTTTGGCGTAGTGAAGGGCTGGTCTAAAGAGTTTACAAATGATTTAATCCAGTTGTACCAACCCCACGCACAACAGTACCTTTTTTTTGTTGATATACTGCATGCTTTGTGACTCTAAGTCATTCCACTGCGCTTCTTTGAAATAATGAGGTTGATAACAGATTATTTAATGTCAAATCCAAATGTTCATTTCTTACTATTAAGGATACATACTACTGTTATTCCTACACTTTGATAATGTATCACTCAAAAATTCAAAACCGTGCTACAGTTGATATTCACATTAGTACTTTACGTACACCAAACCGCACCAGCATGGAGTTATCCTTTCCAGTGCATTAGTCCCTCATGTATCTTTTTTCTAGCTCTCATTACATGGGTGGTTGGTGTCTGTCTTCAGTCAGACACTTGCGCAGAAGTGGAAGAATTATCATGCCACCCTAGTGCGTTTCATCGAAATGTTTCTTCAGTTTAATTGAATTGGGTACGTACATTTTGCATGCCTAACTAAGTTGAGTGAACGCTAGCTCGACAGATTTAACAACCATAGTATTTGTTCAGTAAACCATAGATTTAGAGGGTTATTAGTCCCGCCTCTCCTTTCTTTATCGAAGTTCTCGTAGCAATACGCTGCAATTGCAGATTTTTCAACTCATACGCTGTGATACCCTATTGCTAATTTGCATTAACCAATGCTAACCATTACTGTTAGGGGGCATTTATTATTACTGTTGGAGAGATGCATTTTTCTGAATTTAACACTAAGCGGAGTATGTTGGGGATTTGTATGGCAATTTCCGTCTTTTCAGAAACTTCACTGCTTTTAATGTTCATTGTACTGAACTATTTCCATCATTGAATACCTCATAAGACCGAAGTGTACCACAAAAAATGTTTTGAAACACTTTTGTGCAGGTTAGACCATCGGTTTGCTCCCTTACTTGTGGCCATGTGTTACACAAATGAAATGCAGCTACAGTTTAATTGAATCCTAATGACTGTCATGTTTCCCTGTTTTCCCCCTGGAATGTTGTCTACCTTTCCCAACACAGATCTTTAAAAAGAATGTCAAAGGTCTTTATAGCAAACTGCAACGTGAAACATGTGTTCAGGGGAGTTGCTAGGTCCGGAAAAGTCCCGGGGCTAAGCTGATGTCGGAACTGTTGGGACTGGGGGCCAGCTAGTCTTTTGGCTGTAGCTCCTGAGATTCTATCCGGGGCTACAACCCAAAGATCAGGGGCTATATCCCCCTTAGCCCCCCCCTAGCAACGCCCCTGCATGTGTTGATCTCTGTTCCATCGTTCTTTTTGGCATAAGGTGTACTCTGCTATATAATACTACTTAGGGCCAGATTCATGGAAAAGTGTGCATTTCTCACGCAATTATTGCTGCACGCCGAGAACGACACTGCGCGAGCCTGCGCGCAGAATAAAAATGCACACCCCACGTATTCATGGAATGTACTGTGCAAAGTAACCGTATTCGCAAGTCGCGCCCAGAATGCCCCCACGCAATGAATAAACAGCCAGAACAGCTACCTATGCATGCTCCACTGGGGAGAATATACGCACCCGTGCATGGGGTCCCCCTTAAGCAGACCAGCATCTCAGGAACCCTGCGCAGGCTCCCCTGTAACTGTTGCCGGCACCCCGACAACGTGCGTATGAAAATTCGTAACTCGGGTTAAAATCTGTGTGCAAGGCCTCGTAAACCATTCCTGCACACTGTGTACGCGCACCCCGAAGTTAGCAAATCCCTGCTGAGCAAGGTGTACATGGTGAAAGCCCTGCATAGCTCTTTGATCTCAGAGGAATGAAGAGCTATTTAAGTGGTTCGATTTTCTCAGTCTCTGCCCTTTAGGCCACTGCACCAGATGCGCACCAGGACCCATGCACTGCCTTCAATGCTTCATCTAGTTCTACAGACACTACTGGGGAATGTTCTGACACTTAAAGTTTGTGGGGCATTCCTGTCCCCTTAGGATAATGCTGATGATCGCATTATCGAGGGAGATCAAGAAGCTGGAGGGAGAACGATTCTTTTGTCAATTTTGCACACGCATAGGGATATTAACATACTGTGTATTTGGGCTCAGATTATTGGAGCGAGCAGAAGGCCTTTTTAAGAAAAAACATTGTACATAAGATTAGGGAGGTTAGGATCAATCCCATTGTTAGGAGCTTCAGATTTCAGAGAAGCGATGGGAGCTGTGGGAAAATAAACCGTATGGGAGAGGAGTGGTAAATATGTTGGATACTATACATACATAGGGGGGTGCATGGGGAGACCCAGACCTGAGTTGGGGGGTGGAATGGGAGGAGGGCACAGAACCAACTGAGGGGTCGGAGTGGAGGAGGTTGGTGGTGGAGCGTTTTGAGGTTATGGCGGTAGCCAGAACCAGCACAGGACTGGGATTTGAGAGACCGAGAACCAGCCATGGAGTTCAAAGGGAGGGTGGGAGAGTGGGCCATTAGCCATTCTAGGGGCGATGAGTTGCAGAGGAAGGAATGCATTTACTGATAACCAACAAAAAACGGGAACAAAATACAGTTGTGCAATAATGGTTTGCTTTCACTGGAAACAAAAGCAAAATTTGTTACAAAATATGAATTCTCAATTGCAATTTAGTTTGCCATCTTATTAATTATACAATCCCAAAATTCTAGGAAAATATGCACAGTTCTTCTGAAGTTGAATGGAAAGAACCCATTCCTTTTATCACAGTGTGCAGTTTCTTTTTTTGAAAGGCTTCAGAGAAATACATTCTGTTGAAGAGGTGGCTTGCAATTACATCCATGTAGGTAAAAACGAAAAGAGGCCTTCTTGTTTTTGTCAAGTAACCTGACCTTTGCACTGCCCTCTGCTCTAAACCTGTGTGAATATACACAGGAAAATAATAAAGCTGTCGTATTTACAATATTTTAATGCGTAAAAAGGCCTAGTACGCACCTTATCTGGAGGCCTGTGTGCAAGAAAGTTAGTCGCAGTGAGATCCTTCATGGTTATGGTCCTCTGTCTCTACCTCTGCATCCAACCCCCCATGCCAGGTCTTTGCAGGACATTCATGGCTGCTCCAGCTTCCGGTCATACACGTGCAATCCTCCAGCAGCCGGATTAGCTAAGGAGTTTTCCCCTTCTTCTCCAACCCCTTGGACAGAGGCGTGGACAGGGTATGGCCTGAGTGGACGATGCCCACCCAAAATCTGTAAATGCCCACTCAGCATATCTGTGTGGGCATTTACAGATGTGCATGTCCCTGTGGTGGGCCTAACTACATTAGCTTCAAGTCCCACTTGTTAGACAATCCTGGCTACGCCTCTGCCCTTAGCGGACCACCTTGTGATCCCTCTTTAATCTAAACACATGCTTTCTACAACAAGGGATCAAATAGTCTCGGGGAGGAAAAGAAATTTGGTTGCCAAGTTCAGCCTAGGGTGCAAAAAGGGTGTAAGTGAGCAACACTCTCAGTAATCTGGGTGGGGAGTTTTATAGAGAGCAAAGTGATTAATCTGCAGCCATGCCTTTACTGATCATACTAGCCCCACATCACTCCTTCTTCCAGCTCTCGTTACCCCATGCCTCTCCTCATTACCTCATTCCTTGCTGCCTTCCCCCACACCATGCCTTGTTCCCCCACTCCTTGCCTCATTCCCCACGCCTCGCCTCATCTACCACCACCTATCCTGATGCCCCCAACCCCTCATCACCTACGCACACTTGTCTCCTAAACATCATCCGAGCTGAGACTTTTAGCCTTGCATGATGCCACTATATCCTATATTTTGCACTTAGTTGAAATTCCCATACTGCATATGAGAATCAAGTGTTCCTTGTTCGTGTATAACCCTCTGGCCTGTTCAAGTAGCAAACACCCTACTTTTAAGAAGCCGCTGAATTCATGTGCACCTGCCCTCTTATCTTCAATCATCGCTCTAGATCCAAGCATATGATTTTTCCAAGCTGCCCTTGAATTTTGTTAACTGTTTATAATTTACTTTTACCACAAAGTGTGAGTGCCGCGCTATGGAGTATGAACACGTCTGTATTACCTGTTCTGTGGAATAATGACCACTTAGGAGGGTCTAGAATCAGGTTCCATCTCGCCATGCCTTGCAGAAGAGACGTGTTCATTTCAGTATGTGTCTGCTCATGCCCGCAAAGGGAGCAAGGACTCCACATCTGTATTTCCCTCATTGATTTAGGATGAAACCCAACAAGGAAGAAACGTGTGTCTGGGGTTGCGGGAGATTCTCTTCTCCAGGGGAGATTTGCCTTGCATTTATATCCTTGTTGTCAGTGGGGGGTGGTGGGGCACCAATGCTAAAATTGACAAAATATACTGGACAAACTCCCTCCCCCACCCCCTTTGTGCATGGGGGAGGGGGTAGTGAGCAGGGCGATTGTCAGTGGTGTGGGTGGGGCTAAGGAGCGGTGCTAGGTGTTGAATAATGAGGGTGCCCTGAATATCGGATGCTGGCTGTTTTGCATAGAAACAAAGTGCATTTTGGGAACATAACAATGACCACCAATTTATAATCATGTCTGCAATAGTAATACAAATGTGCATTCCTTCTGAGCATGCAATGCACGCTGGGTATGGTTCTCATAAAATGTATGCAATGCATGAGACATATGCTTTGGGCTTCATGTCTGCACGAAACAGAACTCTGGCAATACCATTTTTTTGCTGGAGCACCGCTCCATCTTGTTCTGGCCCAATTCCTTCGCTGGGTAGTATGTACATGCCGGAATTAAGCGTCTTGTCCCCCGTCCAGAGAGTATTTTTCATTTAAAAACCACCAGGTTTTGGGTAAGTGACCACTGCAGACATGTAAAATACATCAAGGTGACATTGATTGGTAATAAACAGCTCTCTTGCTTTCAGTTAGCACCTTTGTGACTTACGCTTGTCTTTTGTCACATATGTATCTCTTCCACCCCATGGTAGGCTCTAACCCCGAACCTTTCCATTCACTGCTGCCTGCATTTACTGCTTGTGCCACGGGAATAGATGAGAAACACTCACTGCAAAGCCTTCAATAACAGGCAAAGCAAAAGCTCTTTTGTTTTAAACATGCTTAGTGTCCCAGGCGTATCAGCAATTTACATGGAAGTAGAGAAGTGCTAGTAATGGTATTTATTTTAATGTGTGATCCTAGCCAGGGTGTGGGTGGTATGTGGGGGGTGAGGGGCAGTGGGTGGTTGAATGGAATGGCGACACTAGTCCTACATTTATGTTTGTAGCCTGTCCCGGTTTTTATTTTCAAAATCTGGTCACCCTATCCCTGGGGACCACAATGATAGGTAAATATGTATTTCTCCCCTGGAAATCACAATGATTTGAAACGCAATTGTAGACCCCCTTGAGAGTCCATGTGTCATAGAACAGGTGGTATGGACTTGCTTGTTCTCAGAAGGAGGGTTCTCAGATTTTGGTAAAGTGTTTACAATGTATTTTTTGAAATCTTTGTATTACTCTGCAGGAAACGTCAGCGACAGACTGGAATTATTTCATAAATGAATGTGTTCTATGTTTTAAGGCAGTGGTGCAACGAAACCTACATTTCGGCAAGGGGGGGTAACTGGTGAAGGGAGGGGTCTCTTTAAAAACTGGTGTGGGGCCCAAGTAAACGCAATATGCCATTAAGAATAACCTAGCGATTGGATTTAAAGATAACATACCCATGCAGTTGCTTTGATATTTTGTATATCTAAAGCCCAGGTAAAAGAGACCACAAGGGCACCAGACAGTAGTACAGTGTGCCACCCCCTTCCTGCTCCCACACACCCCCAGACCTCTGCCCCCCAACTCCTACACTCTACATGACAAAATCAGCTCCTCTGCCCAGCATTACACATAAGCGTGCGCTAACACACACACACTTACACAACATTCACCCACTCATTTAAACATACCATTAAATTGGGCCCCTATTCCCCATACACACACACACATTTACACAACATTCACCCACTCATTTAAACATACCATTCAATTGCGTTCCCATTCCCCATACACTCACTCATTCACACGCACGCCCAGTCCCGCATTCATCATGCACTCCTTCACATAAACATTACACAATAAATGTACACACACATGCATATATACATATTGAGCTAACATGTAACCTCTCTGCTTAACAAAAGGCAAGTGCGCACATCGGCCCCCTCCCCTCGGATCATACCTGCCTACATTTGAAAATCAAAAACTCTGATGAATACCCCACCCATAGTCACACAAGACTCCACCCACGTGCCCCACCCACATGTCAAAAAGGTAGAGTCAGTCGCCAATGCTGTCAAGGGACGTGCAGCCAATACATGAATCATTAACAACACTAAGTAGCAGTGTAGTTAAGATCGAAACAAAGATTCCATTAGTAGTTGGTAATATATAGCTTTGCAGGAGACCCGAGACAGAAGAGCAAAGTAACGCCTTCCATATGGATAAATATGCTCCGTCTACTATTTACTATATATAACACAAACCTAAGGAGGGCTGTTCACACTGCGTATGGGGTATTTTTAGGGGCGGAATTAGTCTTATGAGAGAAGACAAGAGTATATGTGGCCGACTGAGTGTGTTTGTCTGTCTGTCTGTTTTATGCGATTGTATAAAAAATGATGAAATGGTAAAATAAAGTTGATAAAAACGTGAGAGTTGTTAAGGACTAAGCGTATCTTCAATGAACTTGAGTTGATGATATTTTTAGCAAATTAAAGTTAAAAAAATGAAATTATAAAAGGTTTTCAGCCTGCGACGATTGGTGCTCGCTCATATTTTTTTTGATTGTATTAAAAATTATTAGCATAATTTGCAAAGAGTAAACAGTGAGTATTGACGGTCAAAGACTGATGGGTCAAAATGGAGGATATTATTCTGCTTATACACCTTTGCAAGCAATTGCCAAAACACGCACCCAAACTTAAACAGTATAGTGCGGAATGGGTTAAAGGAACCGCGGGCAAGATGTTCATGCTGTGGCCACAAGGGGGATCGCTATTGAAGGCAGTCCTGCAGCACATGATGACATATTTGCATGCTGTATATACGAGGAAAAAGTCAGACAAACGACTAGCGAGCTTAGAGCTCTGGAAAATGTACCAGGGGGAGAGAGAGAGGATCCGCCTCCTGTAGATTGGATACTTAATGTATGCACAGCGGGGGTGAAGAGCCTTCTGCTCTACCCGCCACGCCTGAAGTAGATGGCAATAGTAAAAAAGATGAAGGGCTGTACCCACTGAGGGAGCTCAAGGCAGCAACAGGATATAGCAACCTGGCACATGAGTCGCCTGCACAAAGTAGCAACCAAGGCCCAGAGAACAATACTGGGAGAAATGTAATCTCCAAGGTCCCGAGGGACAAGGAGAGACACGATAAGGAAAGAAGTGATCAACCAAGTACATCTCTAGATGTAGGATGAGCAATAAAGAGATGGAAAGGAGAAAAAGATAAAACGGATGAGTTCGCGCTTATACAGCATGAATGGATGGGTGGTCAGATTGTGCTCAAACTCGATGGTAAGAGCATTGAGGACGTAAGGCAAAGGGAAGATCAAGATGATCAGAATAAAATGGATAACGAAAGAGAGGAAAGACTGAAAGACGATAGAACAAAAAGAAAGGATAGAAAGAGAAGGGAAGAGTTGTACCAAGAGGAGCAACTGAGGAAACAGGAAAGAGCAGAGAAAATATGATAACAGGCCGAAAGCGATTGAAGAACAAGAAAAACTAGAAAGGAAAAGAAGGGAAGAAGAAGAACAGAAATGAAGGGATACAAGAATGCAAAGACGTAGAGATGAAGAAATACGAAGGGCAAATGAGAGAAGGGACATGAAAAGAAAAGAAGACAGGGTAAGGGAGGAAGCAAGGAAGCAAAGAGAATTTGACGATGAAATAGAATGAAAGAGAAGGCAGAGAGCATGTGATCTTGATCTC
This sequence comes from Ambystoma mexicanum, assembly GCF_040938575.1. Taxonomy (NCBI): domain Eukaryota; kingdom Metazoa; phylum Chordata; class Amphibia; order Caudata; family Ambystomatidae; genus Ambystoma; species Ambystoma mexicanum. Next base: position 974,048,568 of record NC_090934.1, on the reverse strand, counting down.
ATGGAAAAGGAGGTAATGGATCCTAATCCAGTAGTGTCATGGGAGGACATAGAAGAATTCTTCCCAACACATGAGAGGATAGCAGGTCCGTCCAGAGCAAATCTAAGGATGAGTTTGACTCTAGAAGCATTGGAGAGGCAATCGATAAAGTCTATCATGACATGAAGCCCCAGAAAGTATTGCAGGGGAAAGGTAAAAATGATCGACTTGAGAGTAAGCAGCTGTACGACAAGGAAGGAGCCTCATGAAATTTTGAACGAAAGGCGCTGTCTCTGACTCTGAGCAAAGATGATGAAGAGAGAGACCACACAAGCAGAGTACAAGTGATGTAAGATGAAGATAGAGAATCCGCTTATGGGGAAGAAGGCAATATATGTGGGCCTGAAGGGTGTTTGTTAATGGACAAGGAAGTAAGATGGTCAGATTTACACCTCCCTATATCTCGGGCGTCAGATTCTGTGATGCAGCTAAATCGACCTAAAGAGAGACCCCATGGTCAGAGGGGGACTCGCCACCATATGTGAGCAGGCTAAGTTCTCTAACAGGTAGAAGGTGGTGTGAAACTATTGGCTGGCTATGTACAGGGAAACGATGAGTGACGAATTAGAGTTTGGGATTTCACAGTTTCCTTTGTTGGAGAAGGGAGGAACGAGACCACAGTACATACCATGGCCGCAAATGGAGAAGGATAATTTAAGGTGCAAACTCCAGAGTTTAACTCTGGTGCTGGGAAGTGGGTACATGAGCTAGAGAAAATGACAGGGGGAAATACATTTCCTGATTGCCATTCTTGGGGAAAGAGCTGATGATGTCTGGTCAAGAGCAGGATATTCTAGTGTTTCCACGGTTAACACTGCTCATGATGGAGCATCGTTCAATAATTGCAGAGCGGCTGTTTGGAAAGCGCTCAGAGTGCTATATCCGGATACATCAGATATGGGAGCTATAATGACGATGACGAAAGATGCAAGAAGCAGAAGATCCGCTTGTTTACATTGGGAATTTTCAAGAGTAGTGGGCTTTGGAGACACACGAAGCTTGGGGGAAATCTATACCTGTGTTCTATCACATATTATGCCCAGGGCTGCCAGACCAGGTACAAAAGCAATTTAAGAAATTAGTGGGCATGGAAGCAAAGCTATGGTCCGAGATTCAGCTGACCATCGCACATTATTGCAGGCTTTTGCAAGAAAAGAATCGAAAGAAAGATGATATTAGGAAAGGCGAAGAGGCAAAGTTAGTGCAGAAAAAACTTTCCAAATACGCCATTGAAGGGGCAATGTTGACTAGTGTAGACAGATCCGGTTCACAGCAATCAGCAACCATGCCACAAGGGAATAATCAAAGACAGTTTGACCAAGGTAATTATGGGTTTGTACCACGGGGGAAGGGGAGGTTTTCGAGGTAGAGGCTTCCAGAATAATCAGGGAAAATTCCAGAATAATCAGAGTGGGTCCCAGAACATGCAGAATGATAACCAAGGCATGCAGGAAGGACAGATTAGGAAACCTCCTGTATGTTGGACATGTGGAATGACAGGGCATGTTGCACGTATTTGTGGAAGTCAAGGATGTGTACAGAAAAATCAATTTCGAGAGGGGGGATGTCGAACCCGCCTGCATATTCACAGTAGAATGGAGATGGGTTTGCTCAAAATCGGAGAGTACAACAAGACTTTCAAGCACAGCAGCCGCCAATGAATCTGCCACAAGGGCAGTTGCAGCAGTCACCTTTGCAGATACAGCAAAGCACAAGCACAGGACAGTTAATGACTCCTAGGATAGGAGGTGCCACTGTCGATGGAGGGAATCCTTTCACAGGTGCAGGGATGAGAATTTACCCGCAATAGGACAGCTCACTGGGAGACTTGATGTGTTCTATACTATCAATAACGCCTAATCCTCAAGAGGAACAAAGAGTTGACGTTAATATAGGAGGAAAATCTTTTTTCTTTTTAGTAAACTCAGGTGCAACACGCTCATGTATACGAGAGTGGAAATTTTCAATGTCTGGAAATGCCATGAATACTCAAGGTTTCACAGGAGCTGAAAATAGAGTTCCTTTAACTGATGCGCTACCAGTCTCTATAGGAGAGTGTGACATATCTGTACCGTTATTATATTCAAGACAGACACCTGTCAACATATTGGGTCGAGACTTAATGACCAAGTTGAATATGACAATTTTGTTTACTGATGAAGGCATAGTGTGTTTGACACCAGGAATGTATCATTTAAACGTAAGCGTGTTTGCTATGGCATTTGCAGGAAAGGTAGTCATACGAGAAGTGCCATTAGAACCAGAGCTTGTTCACTATGGGGTACGCATTCTGTTGACATGGTTACCAGGCTTAGTGGGTAGAACTATGAGAATACCTGATGAATTTCTATTCAGACCAAAGATACCTATGGATTGTAAGTGATTTCAATCCAGCACTCCAACTAAGTCAATGCCTAGTATGGGATGCCCAATGGAAACCCTTATTTATATGTTTTTATGTCAAAGTTCTTTTAATTCTGGATGATGTACCCTCATATAACGCCCCTCTCTTTGAATTCCCCCAGTCTCACTGAACCAAGAAATAGGTTTGTTTTGCAAATTAAAAGATTTATTTGAAGAATTAAACAATATATATAGGTTACACTTTTATGAATAATATCTGAATATCACACTCATGAATATGAACAATGATCAGCAATGGGTAATATTACAATATCAACAATCTCTTTAATCAATTAGGAGTAGGGATGGGAAGAATAGTGTAGCAGAGAATAACTTTGTGTTGTTCAAGGAAATGTAATGATAGGAAAGAATGCAACACAGAAATAAACTTGATATGATTTCAGTCAAAGACAATGTAATCACTCTTTCCCCCTGTTATTACTCACTCCCCCCAGTATGCAATATGAAGAGGTGGAATGAGGGCACACAGGTTTCAAGAATATCAATCAACAATGCAGTTCAATCCCACTTCCCCCAGCAAGCTTAGATAGAACGGGAATGCTTTAAAAACAGGTCAAAATGCTTTTAAAATGATTTGCAATGAATGGGAAAACACTCAAATTGATTTTAATTTGCTAAATGGGATTCAGCACTAGTGAGAGTGGCTTTGGATTGGTTCAGGTCAACACTAGCAATGATTATAAAATGATTAGCAGATGGAAAACGAAATTCAGAAGTTGAAATCAAGAAATAGCTATTTTACATAGAATGAAATTGAGCCGAATTGCTAATCGTGGCAACTTTTCCGCCTGCGGGAAACGTGATTACGGAACAACTATAAGGAATTGGAATGTCGTTTTGGAAAGCTGAGGATGTCGGCTTCAAAATGACATTGACATTTCGTTTCTAGGACGTGCGGTTCAGAAGTTAGAGGTTTTTGTAAAGGTAGATTTTTCAGAAACAGAGTCAAGATTTCAAAAATGAAAGATTGTGCTTTAAAGATTCGGAACCTATATGAACTTATACCAAGGCGCTATGAAAGTACAGGATACCCAATGGGACAACCACCAGAACAGGGCGCCTTCCACTCTGATTGTTGTGCGCCAGGACACTTGACTTTCTTCAGAAAATATCAGCGCACAGATGATTATCGCTACAATTATCACAGACTATTTAATGAGAAGAATTCAGGATGGACACAAGATTCTATAATGCAGTTCTGGATAGTTTGAAATGGATTGAATAGGATTACTTTAACTAAGAGAGGACTATGGACAGTTCTAGACTAAATACTCACTCCTATGGCTTTAGAATGGAATGGGCCCGTCACAGATCTGGTCAAGGGTTTGGCTGGGATTCTCTCACCACCGGACAGGTCTCAGGCACTGGGTTCTGCTCTCAGCACGGCACTCTGGTCTGCGCGGCCTCTAGGACTGGATCTGACGGGTTGGTTACAGCTCTGCTCTATGGATCTGGGTCTTGGTTCCAGCACAGGGTTCTTAACTAGAATAGCAAAACAGCTCAGCCAGGCTGTTGGATTTTGTGGTGCCCCTTGATAGTTTAGGGGTTAGAATCAGGTTGCTTAAGATTCTGGAGGCCAGCTGAGAAGAGTTCAGCTTTTGGGATTGGGCCCTTCTGCTTCAAAGTCCTAGAGTCTGGATTCTGGGTCTGGTTCTAAAGTCTGGAGCCTGGATCTTCCTGCAGGGGGCTTCGCCAAGGAATCAGTTGATGAGTGGAAAGTGTGTGTCTTGTCTGTCCTCAGCAGTCCCTTATTTTCTATTTCCAAAGGGGGTGGGGAGGCTGATTATCTATGCCCAATCCTCTAAAGATCTGATAGGTCAGAGAATTTCCCCTCTCCTGATTTGAGACAGGAGCAGTGTGTCATATGTGTCAGAGTGACACTGTGTTTATGGCCCAAAGGAAATACCTCCTCTTTGCTTTTACTTAGGAAATCTATTTTCCCCAAAAAACATATTTCCAAGATACACAAGTTGTTCATAATATATAATTACATGAAAGATTGCCTAAGGTACATTTCTGTCCAACTCTCATTTTCCTTCAAACTATGGTTCATAAATGACAATTTTTTTGCGCTTTTGGTGGGTTTCTCAATGTTAGTTCTGCACCAATTTTTATACATGCATGCACATCCCATCCGGTCACATTCCTGTAATTTTTCATGTTCGTAACATAAACACAATGGCTACAATATGAATAATTTCCATGGGTTCAGTCTCAGAACACCGCACAGATTCCAGCTTAGTCTTAAACTGTGAGCAAATTTTTCATTTTAACAATCTCTAAGTTTCATATTTTTGTCAGTTCAGTACACTTTGCTATAAGCATTTTTCTAAAACATACATTCACTCCAACTTCAATCCACATTTTCAGTCTGGCCTGCCCCCAGAGCTGGGCTGAGTCAGAAAGTCACATGGCTTGCCTTCCTGCCAGAGCAGTTGTTTGTCAGTTACACCCGAATTAGCATTTTCTATTCAGCCCAAGAAACCCATTGTTTCTTTCTCCGGGCAGCAGAGGAAATCTCCTCCCCTTCTGATTAACATGCCAATGCGAAATGCTTTCCTTTTGGTGGGAATGAACAAGGTGTGAGTTTATCAGGGGAAGAAGGCCTTGTGGAAGTTTTAACTGAATCAGGTTACCTTCTGGTCAATTGTAACATAGTTCCTTGTGAAAAAAATACATTTATAAAGTTAAAATAAGCAAACCCATCTTTACTTCCAGACCTTTTTCAACATGAAAATCAATGTGTGGCACTCTTATATGGCATTTTGATGGAAATCTCTTCTTTGGCATAGTTTGAGTTCAATGTTCAACTTTACACATGATATGTTTTAAATCGCCGGCTTCTGACAGAGGTGAGTAACGGTACTACACCCATTTTTGACAGATTTCTTTCAGCAAGCAATCTTCAATGTGGATTTTCCTCTGATAAGTTTACTTCTGTGGACATTGTATTTACGTGGATTCTTGGAGTAGAAGGATTGTTAACACCCAACAAGGAGGTTGGATCTTTTTGGATGGTTTGTGAGCCATGATTTGTGCAATTTTGACAACCAATAAAAACAGATTTTTAAAACAGCCCTGTGTTTCTCTTGCAATGATTTTGCTCTGTGGGTAGCCAAGTGATGGGTTTTGGCAGTGGTCTTCTGTGTTACCACTGACATAGGCAAAAGTGAATGGCGGCCTATTTTTCAGATTTTTACTGCGTACTTTCTGGTGATTTTTAGCAAGCAGCATGCTTTCCGGCGGCCATTATGATGTTTCTGCTGCAAGCAATGCACAGTAATGTTGCAGGGCTTGGACTAGTGGGTTGAGACATCCCACAGGATGAAGAGGAAGGGCAAATCTTTCCTTTAGAATTATAAGCAGCCATAGTACGAGGAGATATGGCTTTGCTTGATGTGAATGACCATGAAGGCAGATGATGGAGCACAGTGATTGCCATTGTAGTGGGTTATAGATTGACTGACATCACTGAGGAGATGTTTGGAGATTATCTATCTGATGATCTAATGATTTTTGAGATAAGCATTACTTATTGGGTAATAGCCATTAAACGAGAGGTTCCTCAGAAAATGATGTTAGCACTCAAGCGCCTTGAGTATTATGAGGAAGACATGGTGAAGATACCAGTTTCCTTATGGACAAAGGGCCCCTATGATGTAGGACTATTATATTAAAACCAGGAGCAATTTTACCTCGAGCACGACAGTATCCCAGGTCTCAAGAGGCAGATGAAGGTATCTTTAAGACAATATCTGCCATGATGGAACAGGGTATTTTAGTGATGTCAGAATCACCTTGCAATACTACTATCTATCCAATCAAGAAAGGGAAAGGGGGTTTGTGGCGCTTAATCCAAGATTTAAGACTGATTAACAAGATTGTAGAGGCTGAGTTCCCTCTAGTTCCTAATTCGGCGACAATTTTATGTACAATACCTGCTAAAGCACAATATTTCACTGTGATTGATTTGAAAAATGCGTTTTTCTCAATCCCATTGCACAAGGACTCGCAAGATCTGACGTCATTTACGTTCAGACAGACCCGCCTGAAAAGTACTTGATTACCACAGGGGTACTGTGAGTCCCCATCTATTTTCAATAGGGTCCTACAGATGAACTTGAGCAATATTGATTTGCAAAGTATTGTGTTGCAGTACATGGATGACATATTGGTCTGTAGCACCACAGAGGAGAAGTGCAGACGCAATTCAGTTCTGCCGATGATTATTCTTGCAGATAAAGGATATAAAGTAGACAAGGAGAATTTACAGTACTGTCAGGAAGAAGTGCTGTACATAGGACAGCTAATTTCACATGAAGGAAAGAAGGTTACTCCTGAGAGGGCTGAAGCTATGTTAAAGACAGTAAAGCCAGTCATGACAAAAGACATGCAGAGATGTTTAGGACTATGTAATTATGTAAGAGCATGGGTCTTTGACTACAGTTCATACATAAGGCCCTTGTTGCAAGCTCTGAAAAAAGCACAGGTAAATCAGGAAAAAAATAGTTTGGAATGAGACAATGGAAGAATGGTTTGATGAATTAAAGAAAGCGATTTGTACAGTTCCAGTTCTAGGGATTCCTAATTATGCAGAGGAATTCTTCCTGTATTCACACACTAATGGCACTGTTATGACAGCTGTACTCACACAGAGAACTACATTTGGGTACAAGCCCCTTGCGTATTACAGTGGGATTTTAGACCCAGTAATGAGGGGTTACTTCCCGTGTGAACAATCTTTGGCAGCCACCGCCTTCAACATTGAGAAGGCTGACAGCATAGTTATGGGATGTTCTATGATGTTATTTGTTGAGCATGTATTGTTTGCCATTCTGGAAAAACCTAAAGGTACGTTGACATCTCAAAGAGCTTCTGCTTATGAGGTGGTCATATCAAATCCAGCTATCAAAATAGTTTTAAGCAGAATAGTGAATCCTGCCATGTTTGTAGCGGAACCACTGGCAGACGGTGAGCACGCGCATGATTGTTCGCACTATGAAGAGTTCTATGACGAACTCCCAAGGGTGATGGAAAATGCATTGGCAGCTGGGGGGATTCTCTTTATTGATGGTTTGTCTAGAATAGATCAAAATGATGAACAAAGATATACAGGTGCCACTGTCATAAAGCACACTGCCAATGGAGAGTTTGAAGTAGTGTCAAGTGCATGACTACTTTCTCACTTTTCAGCAAGCTGTACAAATAGTAGCGCTTATTGTTGTGCTTGAGAATCATGCCAACCAGGAAGTAACAGTGTACAGCGACTCCAACCTATGTGACGTCAACAGTCCACGCAGGATTGACATGTTGGAAAAGGAGGCACGGCACTCCGGTGCAGTACGCAGCCTTATTTGATAGACTCATTAGAGCACTACAACTCCCAGTAGCCATTGCAGTCGTAAAATGGGCAGCTCATAAGAAACAGGCAGATTTTATTTCACATGGGAATCGAAAAGCAGATGATGAAGCTGAACTCATTGCACATACAGAAGTAATCATGTCTTTTGATATACCTGATGTGAATGAAAGCATGGTGGTGATGAGTGTGCCAAATTTTTATAGCAATCTGTCTATAACTCAATTGGGAGAAATCCAAGGGGAAGCACCCCAAGTCGAAAAAGACTTGTTGACGCGGAGAGGGTGTTCTTTAAACCATTTTGAGGCATTGTGGCAACAAGACAGCACTGGTAAACCGGTGATGCCTGTAGCCTTTTTAAGGGTGGTATTGGAACAGCTACACTACCCTGCGCATGTTACAAGAGAGAGCCTCGCTGCAACAATAGCGGACAATTGGTTTGCTCCAAATATAGTAGAACACGTTGCATTTTATGCAGTAAATTGTATCGTATGTCAAATGTTTACTGCTGGGCACATAGTGCGCACAATTAGAGGAGTCATTCCGAGACCTAATGGTGCCTTTCAGCATTTACACATCGACTATGTTGACATGCTGCAAGTCTGTAATGGATACAGATATATGATAGTGGTAGTATGTCCCTTTTCAAGGTGGATTGAAGCTGGACCATGTACTCACCCAGACGCCTCCTGCGCAGCCACATTTTTTCTACAAGAAGTGCTTCCTAGATGGGGAATATGTGAAATATTGAGATCAGATAATGGCCCTCATTTTGTCAATGAAGTATTTGAACAAATAAGCTTGTTGCTTAGCATAAAGCACGTGTTTACATTGGCATGTTACTGCAAGCGAATTGTGTCTGTGAGAGACTCAATGGCCTGCTTAAAGAGAGAATAGCTAAATTAGAATTGACCCTGAGGAAAGGATTGTTTCATTGTCTACCACTGCCATTTAATGCGTTCAGAAATCAACCAGTTGAAGACCATCATCTTACCCCTCACGAGATAGTGACAGGGAGGCAGATGAGGACACCCCTCACACCTCCATCTAGAACTAGAAGTAATGCCCAGCCAACTGCAGAATTGTTAGGAAAGGAGCTACTTGACTACCTTAAATGTATGACTAAGTATCTGTAATTTCAACTCACCTCAAACGAAAGGAGTGTAGGGCAACACAGAACACATAAGTAGATGCTACAGCAACAGGAGCTGATCAATTGTGTCTTCCTAAACTGTTTCCAGGAGATGCAGTTCTAATTTGGAATTTCACTCGGAAGTGGCACGAACCACGTTTCAACAGCCCTTTCATTGTGGAAGATGTCACGCCATCTGCAGTCAAAGTGCAAGCCAGATGCACTTGAATTTTCCTTGTCGATGTAAAGAGCTACACTGGAGAGTCTGCATCACCCTCACCCCCACCTGAAGAGAGCATCGGGGGAGAACCACAGCGCGTGCAGACTAGGTCTATGACGAGGAAGAAGGATGCAAAAGCTGTTTCCGAGTAAAACAAAGAGTTTTTGGACTGTGGATTATTACGAGACACTCCTTTTAAGCCACTAAAAAGGGGTTAAAGGGAAAATAATTGTTCTTGAGCCACAGGAACTTGTTGACATTGGACTGAGGCACACTTAAGCCTTGATTGAGAAGAAGGATACGCCAAATTCTGAGTTTCTTTTTCACCATCAGGAAGAGGGAAAGGGTCGCCCTTTCCTGTCTTATTGAAAATCCTTTCTAGGGTGCCTATGGTGGTGCCTAGCAACAACGTTTTCTGGATCATTCTTGCAGTTTTTGTGTTCATCTCACACGCTTACCCTGCCCTGGTGGGGAGAACTACTAATGTTCACTTGTTCTTGCAAGATCCAAAAAATGGCCCAATTGTGATAAGGTTCTTCATAGCTATAATTGAGCAGATCCTTCAGCTTCCTGAATTCAGAGTGAAGAACACAAATGCACCTATCGCTGGATAATGCTCATAGACTAGCCAGTACACTATTTCCTTATCTGATAGAGGAATGTCCACATCTTGTTGGGAGACAAATCGACGTCCAAACCTTCCTGAGAGATCCGAGAAATGATGCAGCACTCAATGAAATATTAAAAGACATCATCAACAAAGTGAATAGATACTCCGAGAGAACCTTAAGGACGGAGTGAAAATGCCAAGGAAGAACATTAAGAAAGATTTTCTGAGTGAGGAACTTTTGTTTCATGCTAAAATAAAATCTTCATGTTATCTGGTCGGAGGCCAATTTGTGGCATTTATTGGGATTTTGAGTACATTATTGTATAGTCAGCCTGCTAAAACTGATCGAGGAACTTTCAGAGCCGATTCTGCAGATTGCAGAAAAGTGCATGATGTTGCCCCATTAAAAATATTTTTTCCTTCCTTAAACATAATATGGGCAGCATCGGTAGCAACTTCATCATGTAAGATCATGACAGACGTCCACAATGAATTAGAAATTGTTACTTTAGATGGTCATGTTTACGCACAATTTACACCTGTATTTTGTTCATAGTAATACTGCTCTCACCCACAGTACGAATGTCATATTATGTAGTCATAAGTAAAGTGAAAGTGCCTGTGTATCCTCCTGTGCAAGATACGAAGGATACAGATGTGGCAACTACTAGGCAGCCGAGACCCTATGTGATTGTTCCTACTTTAGAGATACACACAAAATCACCTGTGACAAATGAACAAAGGTTGGTTTCCAAAAGGAAGTCGCATATGGAGATTTTGCAAAACATTTTTATGCCTAAAGATCATGCTGAGAGGATGAAACTTTTAGAACTTTCTCCTACTCGGGTAATACATGTAGATGCAACCAGTTCACTGGCGAATGGTTCTATGATTGGTCCAGTAAGAAGAATCTATGCTGACATACTCCATGACATGATTACAGAGGCTCACAAGAGAAAATTGAAGCTCGAGTATAAGAGAAAATTGAAGCCCGAGAGAAATGCTACAGAGGATGATCATGAGCTAAATGATTACCTGGACAGTACAGCACACTTGGGGAACAACATTTGGTATCAGCATATGAAAGAAGTAGGAAGAAGAACCTCGAAGGAGGAATGGTTTGTATGTGCACATCTGCCGTATAGCATGGGAAAGACTAAAATCTTCATAGCTATTGAAATACACGTCCAGACAGCACATTGTCCATCACCATTAGCAGAACAAGAACACTCTGCAGAACAAGAGGCCAGTTCATGGGTCGAGATGCCTATCTCAAATGGGCAACCGAATGGACAGATCCAGATGAAGATGACTATGTACAAGAAACAAAGACGACAAACAGAGCTCATACCAAGAATCACGTGATCAGATATGAAAAGCCTGGAGTGAAAGGAGCTGGAATCAGATGGAAAGTAAACAAAAGACTTGAGAGTCCAGGAAAAACTCAGGAAAACATATGACACTGGAAAAATAGAGGCCATATGCTGATTTGGGGATCAGTGTTATCACCAGATGGATGGGACAAAGTGGTGGTCATCTGCAGAGCTTGGATGATATATGATCACCCTGAATCAACTGTTTGGAATACCCAGGTGGGGTGCAAACCATTGTGGCTGAAGCTTGCTAAACTATTGACCTGGGTCGAAGACAGAGGAGGACCCTTACAGATAATACCATTGCGGAAATCAAAGTTGTGCTTCAGAAAAAATGGCACAATAAAAGTCTGAGAGAATGAGAACTGCTGTCAGATCTTTGATGCACCAAAGAGGAATCTTGGGACAGCAGTGGTGATGGATCATTATTGCACTTGCGGATCAAAAGCATATATGAGATTACCCAAAGACTGGGGAGAAATATGCACCTTGGTGAATGTTCATGTTCCAGCGTTGGTAATTCCTAAAAGTGACTTGAATATTGACAGTTTTCCGAAAGCTGATGCTCCTCTAAGGAAGAAGAGATCTGTGGAACTGGTTCATCCAACGAGGAGAGAACTTCTTTTCTGCCAAATCGATAGAAGCCTTTGACTCTATCCCATATGAACACAGACTATTTAGCTAGACTCCGTCCGTATTCATGTTCATCTTCATGCTGAGAATCCAGGTTGGAGCAAATACTAAATGGTTGCAAATAACCAGATGGGAATTACTGCAGACGATCAACAGTACCATAAAGGTATTTAATGCTATCAGGGAAGAGATGAGAGCCATAAGACTGACTCTTCAGAACAGATATGTCTTGGACATGATTACAGCTATGGATGGAGGTGTTTGTGCAAAAATAGGAGAATCATGTTGCACATTCATACCTTCTCACGATGACGAGAATGGCACCTTGACTGAGGCCATAGAAATGCTAACGAAGCTACACGTCCAGATGACCGACGAAGTAGAATATATTGTCGATTACAGCTGGTTTGGAGCACTTTTTTCTTGGGTTCCACAAAGGATGGCAGACATGTTCATGTTCCTTGGAGCCCAGATTGTGTTAGTGTGGCTGGAATTATGTGTGATCAAGATAAGAATCCCACAATGCGAGAAGACAGCAAAGAAAGCCATAGGGGTGAAGATCAGGATTGATGTTGAATCAGGATGGAAGGCCAGAGACTTAACAGATCATGAGATCAGTGACTTTGTGAAGGCCAGTATCCATGCACCAGAGGGAACGAAGTTCCTGTATCCAAAGAACCATAGGAAGTATGTGGGAAGATGGATCTATTGTAGTTCAAGTGGGCAGTGCATGCTCATGACTTGGAACAAGGATGAGCATGTGAAATCAGCTGATGCCTGAAAGGAGGCATAAACATATGGATCCCAAAGAAACATTTCTTCAGGCAAGGATGTCTAGATGTGAAGAAAGATGGGAGAGTGGTCAAGGAATCGCCCAGAGGGGGGGCAGTAGAGAAGGAGCAAAGTACCCCCATCTCAATCACTTCACCTATATTGCCTATCTGCTGGAAACCAGAATATGACACACGTACAAAGCCATTTGAATTACAGATCCAAGGAAAATCCTGGAAGCAAGGTCCCATTTAGGCAACCATACCTGCATATGAGAAAGTATGATGGCTGTCTGAGTGATAGTCCAGAAGAAGACAGGACAATTGAATAAACAAAGAAAAATAATGACGTCATACAGAGAAAAACTGACGTATATAGAGAAGAGATGCAGAGACCATAGAATGCAAGCAATTTTATAAAGCATCAAAAAAGTATTGAAGGTTAGTGACATCTTGGGATCAAGATGAAGAGACTTATGCTACAAAAGTAATGACCATATCAAGCTATTTCACACGTGTAAATATGCTAAGAAGCGCAAGCAGATTAAGTATTCTTAAAGGCTAGCTTTATAGTGAATAGAGTGCGGCATGCGCCAACATGTACACGAGGGCAAAGTGTGCCTTCACTCCCCTGATTTCTTCAGTAGCAAGGAACATTTCCAAGGACGAGTTCAAAGCTCTAATTGATGGCAGACCACTGAGATCTTGATGGATGGTCATGCTAATTGGTGGGAGGCTATGGTTAACTAGCTTATCTGCACCTGGATGCTCAGCCTGCGTGCTGCTAAGGTAGGTTAGGAAGGTACTGACAGAGGGTAGAAAGTAACCAATGATAGAGGACTGCATGATCAAGGGTCCTATAGTTGTGTAGCCAATTAGACGTTGTATATTTAGTGACGTTCATAGTGACATATTATTTTAGGGAAGGGCTTAGTCCATATCACATTCACTCGTAGGTTTTTAAGTTTTGCCACGTAGGATGACGTGAGTGATACGCAGGTTAACCTCATCAATGACAAATATTTACTATAAAAATTAGATTTTTTTAATGAAATGTTTTGAAATCGTGATGAGACTTCTGCTGGTGTCCGTTGTGCTCCCTGTTTTAGATAATTGATCATTAAACAGTTATCCTGTTGCCAACTACCTGAGTTGTTTTGATCATTGATGATTGAATAAATTCTGCATCCCCATCTATCTCAAGGGTATTGCTATCTCATCTTAAAGGCTGGGAGATCCAGTTCAGTGGTATGCCATTTATATTGGGCATCTTTGATAAAGCAAGCATGATAAGTGTTATTGTGTAGCTAGAGTGGCATTTTGGTGCAGCCAGTCTAGCCATTTCTTACTGTGGCATGATACTTAGTATTGTGCATCTTTGATAAAGCAAGCATGATAAGTATTACATGACTAGACTGGCATTTTGGTGCAGCCAGTCTAACCATTTCTTACTGTTGCATGACATTTTGTACTAGGTATCTTTGATAAAGCAAGCATGATCGGTTTTATTATATAGCTTGAATGGCATTTTAATGCAGCCAGTTTGGATACATTTTCATACTGTGACACAGCATTTTTAATGGTAAAGCCAACTGGAGTATGTTCTTACGTGGAGGTATTGCTATATTTTAGCTGAACAAGCGTGGACATGATTTATTATAGTATCATTACTGACATTATGCGTAAAGCAAACATTAATTTGAACTTAAATGGCAATACTAGCATATATTGGTGCAACCAGCATGGAAATGTGTGGATGCAGCCAGTGTGAACATATTTTTATACTGGCATATGTTGTGTGCAAAAGCATCCTGAAAATGTTTTGGCAAAATGCTCCTCTGCACTGTTGATGGCTTGCATCTATTGGATCGTTTCATGCGTTACAGTACAAAACCAATTGCAAACTGTTTGTCATCTTACCCAATTTGTGCACCATTTTAAGCCATTATCCCTCGCTACGCTTTGTCACACTGGCATATTTGGGGGAAATGTGTATGCCCCTCCAATGAAAAAGAAATCACCAGCCGCCACTGGGGTGTACAGCCAGAAAATGAAAACTGAACAATTTTACGGGAGCAAAGTGCGATTCCTGCAACCATTGCTAAAGAAGCAAGGGAGCAGTTTCCTCCTTTCCCCCTGTATTTGACACCTTTATGTGATATTTCATCTGTTGAACAGACTATCCTTGACTATCATTTGAACTGAGCTATGAGGGATAGTTTTTCTGGAAAACTGACTATTTTTGACTAACTATTATTTGAAGCTGTGCTGGGAGTGATGTATGTAGTGTATTGTATTGGGTTATTTATATAGTGCTCTTTCCCCACTTGTGTGGCTTCAATGCGCTTTTTAGGTTGGAACGTCCTCGGTGACCATAGTGAATGTGCTGAAAAGATGCATGTGAAAATTTTGCCGGTCTCGTTTTTGGGTGGCGGACTAGGCTCAACTAAGCAGTCCAAAGCTAGGTCAGGCGCGTGCGTGGGTGCCGTTGGATGACATTCACAGTTATATGTAAATGTGGCAATGGCTAAAACATTTGCCATCTTGTCTAGATGTGAAGCGAGCTAATATTCACAATGCTATCTAAATGTGTCAATGGCTAACATTCACAATCCTGTCTAGATGCGAAGCAGGCTAGTATGCACAGTTCTAATTGTTAAACTGGTTAGTATTAATATATTGGTCTGCTATGTTCTGAGGGTACGTTGAGTGGCAGGGCTTCCGGAACAGAGTGATTGCTCTGCTCCGCTCCCCACCCAGGGCACACCTACCTTGATGGTTGCTGCTGGTTTATGGCTGCCCGCAGGCCTCCCCCGCTTACACCTGCAGACACTGTCTGGAGCCGCGACTGTAGGATACGCCCTTTGCCACAGGGGCTGCCGGGCAGAGGGCTGCCCTGGTAGGGTTTGTTAAGAGCAGTGATGGAGCCAATCAGGTGAGGGTGGTGGGATGGAGGAGGGAACAAGCCAGGAGCACGAAGCGGGAGACCAGGGGGGAATCCACTGCGCATGGAGCGCTTTTAAAAACAAATGCCCAATAACGTGCCAAAATGCATTCAGGAACCCACAGTAGCTCTCACTCACCTCAAATTCCCCAGCAAAGTGCTGGATTTTCTGCTTGAAGTAAAAGAATACAGAGGGAGTTTTTTCAACTGTTGAACAAGAGTTAACTTTTTAGGATGTATATTAACTTGATGCAAAACTTGTATTGCATTACACCTACTCTGAACATGCTTAATTACACTTTTTTTAACCAGATTGGTAAAATCTAGGAATACTCAAACCATTTTGGCCTATTCACCCTTATTTGGTGTGCCACCACCCTGCCACGTACCCGCCTCCCCCGTTTGCCCCTCCTATAGTGACGCCACTGGCCGTGATGTAATTGTAAGGTAAGATACGTCTCCTTGTAAAGAAGCATCCTTCTGTCAATAATGTTGGCCTCACTGAGCCTGGCGAAGTAATAGTTTCTAGTTCACAAAATATAGTGGGCATACTCTACATACCGATTAAGTTTTCTGTGTAGCGTTCGCATAGCAGGAGCCGAAAAAGTAAAGGGAAAAAAAGAAACGCTATAAATAATGCCCCAAGCCCAGATTCGTGGAAGTGATTCCTACTGCACGTGTCATTGGAACGTCAGTTGCTCTCATTTCTTGGGGCGACGAGGTGTGGGCGCCAGTGTTGTGATAGAAATTAAGTCGCGCGGAGCTCGCTGGCTGCTTCTCGTTCTGGGCGCTTCCACGCGAAGGCTGTTCTGCGCCGAGAGCAGCTCCTCTGGGACTGGCAGCAAGTGCCCGGCGACTCTCTGGAGAGCCTCTGGCACTGCAGTGCATCAGGCAGTCTGCCGACGCTGGGAGGGGTGTGGGGGGGCCTGGACTGTCTGACTGACACCCAAAGAAAGCACGACAGAGTAGAGGCTCTGGGTGAGACGAGCGGAGAAGCTGAGGACTCCCTAAACCACGCACTTAAGCAGCGGGCGACTTTCCCGCCGAGGCTGACGGAGGCAAGGGAACTGGGCCGCGGGTCCTGAGGAGAGGGGGACCTCAGAAGTGGAGTGACTGCGGCGGGCCCGTGGTTCCCGGGCAGTGAGCGGACTTCCATGCTACCTGGTGTAGCCTGAGGGGGGGGGGTCTCTCAAAGTTAGAGAAATGTCTGTAAGTCCCCAGGGAGAGCACTGAGGAGGGAGCGGCGCGTTCTGGGGGAGGCGCAGGACGAGTCAAGTGCCCCAGAGGAGCCGGAGGCCGGCGGGTCTTGACCCGAGACGCTCTGAGGGGTGGCGTGAGGACGAGTCGAGGTGCAGCCTGGAGAGACGCAGAAGAGCCCGGGGAGCGGACGGTGGGTCAGAGGGGTCCCATTCGGGGGACAATGAGCTCGCCCTTCCCTCTACCCCGGCCGCTGCGGCGCTCGGTGAGCCTGACCCCTGCCCGCACCGTGCGCCTGGTGGTCCTGGGGCAGAGCGCCGTGGGTAAAACAGGTGAGTGGCTGCTGACTGCTGCGCCTGCGCTGCCTGTTTACTGCTGCGCCTCGCACCTGCCTGCTCCCAGAGTCCAGCACCGCGGCTGCCTGTCCTCTAACCCCGGACCGGGGGACGCACGCAGCTCGCTCCGCTCGCTTATAGAGACTACCTCGGGCGTTTTCTGCGCTCTGAACCCTGTGTTTTCTGAAGCCGAGGAGTGCTGATGTTTATAGCAGTGAATGCAAGCCATTTGTTTTCATTTAAAAGGACAGATACTGCCAGGCGCTTAAAGTCTCTGCAGGACTGCTGTCATTTTAACGTGGCAGTGCCCCCTACACTACAACTCCTCAGCTGCCATACTTCAACGCCCCCCTGGCCCCTGCTTGCGTTCTTCAGCTACAAACGGGACATTACCCGGCACATGCATGTACGCTGCACTTTTGATGGGATGGTGCCTGCCCTGTATACTGTCATGACGGGACAGCAGCTCTTATTTATTTATTTATTTATTTATATTCGATATTTGTACAGCGCCTATGGTGTTTCAAGGCACCAAAAGACCAAAAAGGAGTGGGGGCCAGGGGACTAAAAATAACAATCACTGCCCTAATGGACCATGTGACGTTCGGATCGTGCGCGTGCAGTAACAAGAAGTGCGAGGGAGAGGCAGGGGGGAGTGTTGGTTTGCGCAAAGTGGGAAGTACTAGGGTGGGCAGGGGAGTGCAGGGCAAAGAGGAGAGAGTGAAAGGGGAGGGTGTAGGAGAGAGGGAGGGCAACAGGGGCTAGGTGAGTGCTAAGGGGAAACCGGGTGGGCAAGTGCCAAGGATTTCAGGGGGTGAAGGTTCACAAACCAAGTGCACGGAAGTGGGTGGATTGGGTGTGGGGGGTGGCGGCTGGTGCCCGGTAGAACTCAGAGGGGAAACACGGCAGCCAATCACAGAGGGGCTGCTATTGTTTTAATGCCAAAGTACCAGCAGGTCCCAGTGATTTTGCAATCGTTTTATTGCCACTATATTTTTCTCAGCAGGCTGCAATAACCCTTGATTTGTTGTACACTTTTCTTCTGGGGGCGTGGGAGGGGGAGGGGGGCCTTCCACTGTATGCCTTAATATGACAATAGCAGAACCTCTCGGTAGCGCTGCTATGCATTTTGAAGACACATTTAATGGGATGGAACAAGCAGATCTTTTCATCAGGGCGACTTTTCTTCTGATTGATGCAAAACAGGACCTCTTAACTTTCAGAGGGCCAGGCAAGCTCTTTAGGATTTAAATGGTCCTGGGACACACAGTCCCTCTTAATAGGGTTCTTATAATTCCAGGGACAATACCCGTCTCATTGCCATGAGCAGTACTTCTTTGCATGAGAATTATACTTTGATATCAGCCCTTCTCGTTATAGCGGCTGTACGTTCTGTGGTTCCACAACTTCTCACCATGGACTGCCGTTGGTCGGTGACAGGTCTATAAGCAGGGCTTTAAGTGGGCCGGGCCAAGCCCTGGCAGTCTCTGAGATGGGCTCCGGAGCCGGGGCCCTGCCGGGCTCACCCCGACTAGCCCCAGCCATGACCACCTCTCAGGTAGCCGTTTAGCCGAACACTGCACGGTTACATGGCTGCCTGCAGGTGTTAGCATTTTCGATTTATAATCCGAAATACTGACACCTGAAGTCAGCTGTGTAACGCAGCAGCGCTTCAGCTAAACCTGCTGCGTGATGTCCTCTTTATTCTGAAACAGGAGCAGGGCTGGGGTGGACAACCTCTGCTTTTGTTTCAGAGTAAAGAGCTAACATGCAGCATGAAGCCCATTAACTGTGCTTGGGTAAAGGGTTTCCACTGCGTGTTAGCTTTTCACTCAGAAGCAAAAGGAGAGACTGGCCAACCCAGCCCTACGCCTGTTTCGGAAAAAGAGACATCACGGAGCACGCAGCCCATTGCATTCATGGAACGGTGTAGTTAAAGGGCTACCTGGCAGAGTCAGAGACTCCCACAGGCAATTCTTTAACCACAGCTCCTTGAATGAAAGGGTTAGAGGGCGGTGTGGCCTGAGCACGCCCCCAAAGGAGAGCCCCCCCTCCATTTACCACTCTGCTTAAAGAGCACTTCCTATAAGACTGCCTGCTCAACCTTCCTTGCAGTGAAGCAGGCCCAGCACTTGTGAGAAGGGGAGGGGGATTGTAATACATTTAATGTGGGGGTAAAGGCACTTCGCAACAGGAGAGTTCCACTTTTAACGGACAGTACCAACACGTTCTTTCAGTGCCATGCTTGCAGTGGGCCAGGATGGGCAGTTCTCTGCAGGGAATCTGCGCGTTCCTCCAGGCAGACGTCTTTGCAGGACTGCTGTACTCTGAATAGACACACAGCACCGCAGTGACACAACGCCATTGTGCTGACTGGGATTCAGGCCTCCATCCTGCTCCCGCACCCCCTGAAATATTGGGCTGTGTTGATCCGACCTGGTCGACCTAAACAGCCATGTCCGGACACAACAGAACACAGATGTTAAATGGCGCCTGGGCTTCCCTGTTAACAAAGGCCCAGCAATTACTAACCTGAAGCATTTGACTGTTGGCACCTGCATTCATATGCATGCATTTTTAGGCAATTGAAATCATGATGTGGAGTTCGTACTTGCATGCCAGGGGAGTGATTGGAAGGGGTCAGAACACCACCCATTCTCCCAGCAGTCCTTAAGTGGGTGCTGTCCGACTTAAAGGAGTTAACTGCTTGTGACATTGAAGCTGCATGAGAAGAGTCTCATTAGAATGCGTAGAGAAGTTAGATGCCTCCACACAAATAGGTTTGCTCCCCCCACCGCGCCTGAAGTTAACGCCTCTCTCAACATTTGATGGGGTAGCCCACACTCCCCCACCCCCCCCCCCCGAATTTTAGGTTTCGTTGTGCCCCTGCAGCACTGTCAGTATTGTGCGAGGCTTCTGTATTTTCCATTGCACATGCCAATATTCCGTTTCAGGCAACTACTGCTATTCTGTAAATTAGACAAGAAAGAAGACACTTGTCAGGAAAAATAATAGAACCCGGCAATGAAGCGCAGTAAGCTTGCCAATACTTGCCGCCCGTTCAAGCACCGCACTGTTGCGTGGGCTCCGAAAGCAGGGCATCATTGTCCTACTCTCTCTATCTTTTGCAGGCTGCAGGTCAAGTTCAGTGGGATTCAGGCGCGGGCGAGGAGTGCGGGCTTGGACTCCCGTTCATTGTCTGGAAGGCAGACAATGCAGCCCCGCCGCCCTGTGACTGCCACGGCGCGGCGGCGTGACGCAGGCGGCCGCCCTTTGTCCTTCCATAATCCCGGATGAGCCGCAGTTTGGGTTCGGCTTCGATGCAGAGAGCCGCCGGGTGCTGCGAGAACTCCGCGCTTACTGCTCACGACTGTGTTGGAATAACTAGACAATGCCGAAGTCCATCTATTGTGTGAACATTGATCGAGAACAACGCGTAAGCCAGTATCACCGGAAATGTACTAACTTCAACTAGACAGATATCAGTGATGTATACAGCCACGAGCAATACATCCACGACATTGGTTGTGTGCGATTAGCAGCATTTATCCAGTTACACACGCGGCGCGCACACTTTGCAGTTTTGCGGATACTGGGGATGGACGTTAGCTGGTACAGTGTTTCACGTGTACACAGTTACATTGCCGATGTGCCTGTGAGGCAGTGGCCGAAGTGTACGAAAAGAAGTAGTGGAACTATGCTGCCTGATGGCCCCACCCCGCCCCCACAAACCCCTTCACCACGCCCCCCCATCCAAACAAGCATACCTGCTGTTTAAGGGAATGTTCAGTACAGTGCACTGAAGTTCATGTTTCAACTTCTTCTGACACTTTTATTATAAAACTAAAGGATAGTATAGGAACAGTAAAACTTAGCAATGCTCCCAACCATTCCTGCCCACTTCGACCACTGCTGGGAGGCCTCCATAGTGGCAGAAGAGCCCTTCCATACCGCCCAGCAGCAATGCATGCATTTACATTGCAGATTCTGTGATTCTGGATGCTAATGCTGGCACCACGGCTGCCTTCACACCATTGGTCTGTTACGATCCCCACCAGCCAATCACCACTCCTACTTGCCAAGGAAGTAAGGTTCCATAACTTATTGAAGTTTGTCCTGGTTTCATTCTGTAAGAATGCTTCCCTTGAATTCTGGTGCATTTCTTCACCTTTACACGTGCATAGGTGAAACACAAAGTGTAGGGACTCCACCTCCACGTTTCCATCAGTGTTAAGGGCAGACCTTCATAAGTGAACATATGCAAGCAACTCACAGTGCTAAGTCAAAGGGCAGATAGACCTAGCATATTCTTCACTTGGGGAAACGCTTCGTGCACCACCCCGCATGACCCACGATGGAAGGTGGGTGTTATGTAAGATTTTCATAGCAATGATAAATCTTCCTGATCTATGTCAATCCCAGAACTTTTTGCTTTTACTGGTGGATTATTTTTCCTTATACCTCTATGAGTGGGAACCTTTTCCCACACTCACAGAAGATTTTACTCTTTTTATGGGTGTCATTTTAAAGACTCTCCATAGTGGCTTTTAAAGGTTATCCTCTTTGACTGACAACTTTTTGGCAATAAGTGCATATTGTTGCTGGGTTGGCGTGGGGCCTCCCCTTTTAACGTTCTCTGGCTAACCTTGTGAGAACTACAGTTCCCAAGGGTAGAAAGGATCTTTACATCCCTTTTACATTTTATTTGGTGAAACCAGCACATCCCACCTTATGTGGAGTGCTGGGGAGGTACAATGTATCCTCTTTCACACACTAAAATTGTAACAATTATGTTACAAAGACAAACTTACCTTCAACAGCTGATGGCAGTGATACCTTTTATTAATTTGGTGCACCTTTACCGTGGGCTGTTTGCACAGCCCCGGTAAAGGCACCCATGGGTGCTCATTTTACCAAAATGGCCCAGTCTTGTTTTCCCACCATTTTAGTGTCCCTTGTCCTTTCTTGTTCCTTTCCCTGACATCCAGGGTGGGAAATTCCTTTGTGTGATTTGTATCTTCGGCAGGAGTCCTGTAGACTCCACACCCAGGCTCCAGAGTGTCTGTGAAGGCAGGAAACAAGGCTCCAGAGTGTCTGTGAAGGCAGGAAGCGAGGGAGGAGGCCAATACTCTGCAGCACTTTCTCTAGCTTGAGTGCAACATTCCAGTTCAAACTGGAAGGCTGGCTGTCCTGAAAGGATTGCCAACCCCTCAAGTTTGAATGTTACAAGGATGTTTGATTGGCTGTGTCCCTGCATAAAAGTCCGAACCTGGAAGCTGAGGAAGTAGTCGACCACTGGAACCAAAACCGAAAAGGATGATGAAGGAAAAGCGGCTGAGATGATTTACTGCTGTGTAACCGTAGCCTGCTGTAGCCCTTCCAATCGACTTGGGGACTCAGAAAACGACAACCCAGAGCCTGGTGAGACCCGCTAGACTCAAGATGATCTGCATTTTTAGCCATACCACGCTGTGCTGCGACCTTGCATGGCTTTAATATCCCAATACCGTGTGACCGTGAGCCATTGTGTGGTGCACGATCTTCCAAATTTGAATCGCGATGAAACTTCGTGGGCATCCTGCTGGATCTCCAGAGGAACGATTCCAGTCCAAAAAGTCCCCTCGCCAGAGTGCTGGACTTTGCAAACAACGAGGATCCGACCAGCGATATTCTGTCTCTTCTGTGCTCCTGAAAAGGCATCAAATCCACAGAATCGCATCCAGCCTTGAGGACTATCTCAACTGTTCCTTAGAATGTGGGGAGTTCTACTTTCCGAGTGGCATCCACCAGTTCGGTACATGTAGGTTTTCCTTCCCTCGTCAAAACCTGACCCAAATAAGACGCTTGACTTACTTGAATTTGATACTCTGTAGTTTTACACTTTTCCCTCTTTGCAGTGAGAATTCCACTGGGCACCCCAATCACAACACTTACACCTAGACATATGCAACACCACACACAGCAGGGCTCAATTCGAGGGTACACGCGGGTTCCGATTCCCACCACTTTTTTCAGAAATCCCCCCACTTTTTTCATAGGATGCCCTGATACGCTAATTTCTGTTGATACCACATTCAATTGGTATGTTAATGAGTCCACCCACTTTTGTTTTAGGACTACACACACACACACACACCCCCACCCCCCCTCCTCCCATCACCCCGACACACACTGCATTCCTCATCACGCATCCACAGCCAAACACCACTCAAAAAATGCACACCCTACCACTGCGTACATCATCCCACTGCCATTTCTCAGATCCTGCGGGCCCTGCCTCCTGTCTCTCCAACATGTAACAGTTGTGGGTGGGACTATAGCAGTGCATGGTACACTCCTGTGGACCTTCTTAATCATCTAGCCAGTTACAGACTGCTGTGATCTCCCTCTGCAAGGGATATAGAGAAAGCAAAAGAAAAGAGTTTTAGGGCATCTCACATCGGATAACATCCTGAAATTATGTAATGTGAAACTTGATGGCAGGAAGCAATATATAGAGATGGTTAGCACTATAGCGTAGACAGGTGCATGTATACATCTTATGAATGTCTATATAGAGGCAGATTAGCACGGTTAGCACTGGATAGGGAAACACAATAGGTAAGAACATGTATGGCTTAGTCAGTGGATGATGGGTACTGTCTTTTTGAAGGCGATCCTACCGAAATGTTTTGAACGCCATAACAAATGGCAGGAGGCACTATACAAATACAGGATACCATAGCACGGTGGTGGGAATGAAGGCATAGAGCAACCTGCATATGTAGGTTAGGGGAAGGTGGGTAAATTTGACTAATGCCGGTGTATAGACCGGACAGCTGCAATCCTGAAGATCATCTCAGAACTGTGAACAGGCGACTACCTGGAAAGGACCTTCTTACCTCATATTTTCCTTTCCTAAATCTTCCATGTGTGTGGGCTTGGAGAACTGTCAGCACAGCGTGGCACGTGTAAGATAATCCTCGGGATGCAGGCAGCAAAGGCAGCTCAAAAGCAAGCAGAGCATGCCAGCTCTGCGGTCTCCAGGAGCTCTGTCCTCAGAATTTGAGGGACTCAGTAAAACATTTGATGCCAAGTTAAAATAATAACATTGACCTGTACTTTTTTTGCAATTCTGTTGCATGAAAATTGATGCATAGCTATTTGGAGTACAAAATTCAAGTTCAGACTCTGACATCGGAGGTTTGGAAAGGCCCGCTTGATATGCGCAAACGTTCACTTTATAGTCAAGGAAGATGACCCAAAAATGTATATAGATTGACGCCTAATAACCTACAAAACTATTAATGCTCTAACCATGCTAGCTCAAAATGACTTTGTGCCCTCCAATATCCCAAAAACATAACAGCCCTCGCCTATTCCTGTGGGAACCTCCCTGGTTATACCTAACAAAACTGCCACCAAAATTCCTGTTACCCCAATTACCCCAAACATACAATTCAAACTATGTAGAATCCGTTAACTCTGAGCCTTCTCAACTCCCAGAAGAAACCCTCCCCAGATGGTCTTCATTCTGCCCACTCCCAAGGCGCCCACTGCCCGGAGAGAGCAGTTCAGGAAATCTACTAACTTGCGCACAGATATGGCGCACTCAAAATAAAAAAGTGCGGCCAACCCTGTCTGAAAACTGCTGGCAAGCTAGGCTAGATGTCCTCATCTACCAGAGCCAAACTCCCCTGCACCATGCAACCACTTTGTTCACCTCATTGGGTGCCCTTTCAATCATCACTGGACGTCTTACACCCCACCTCCGACACTCTCCATGGGAACGTCAATATCCTGACCATTTGGATCTCCTGCAATTTGCTCTCCAGCTCTGAATATTCCCTGATTATTGCCCTGATGCAGGACAGTCAGTGGCCTGGACCAAGTCAGTTTCTGTAAACGGATAACCAGCACATCAGGCTGTTGGCACCTGTAATGAAATTTGCAGATCAACTTAATTGGATTTTATTGCATCCCTCCACCTCCTGGACTACAATTCATTTCATGCTGTATGACTAAATCCCAGATGCTTGCAAGAAGACCACCTTCCAGCATGAGCCCCGGCCCATTTTGCCATGGATTAACCCAAGATCCAGATAACCCACTTCCTGCATTCCATTGAAGTGCCGGGTACTGGGTGGACTAAAAAATGTCAGTCAACACCGTTCAATATCACATTACAATTCACACTCAGGCTCTGTACCTTGTAGACCTCCATGTACTCTCCTCATCGATTCACTTTTTTCCGAGTCTTTCCATAGGCCACTCTGAAGCACTCCAGGTGTGGAAAGAGTGGGTGTCAAAACTCCTTTCATTCAATCCCATTCTCAATTTCCCTTCTTCACACCCCTCGGAGTTGACCATTAGTAAGCCTGCTGCTGTCTGCATGTCTCAGAAACTGCTCTTTACCCTCCCCATCACCTGCATGTTTTGCTATGTTACTCGAGTGTTGATGCGCTGCACAGCCATGTGCATTGTCTCCAGGTGTGCTGGAGGATCTGAAACGGTGGGAAAGGGAGGAGGTTAGAGGGAGGCGAGGGATGATGCAAGATAGCTTTGCTGTTGAGTTGCTGCATGCAGAGCATAAGCACCTGAGCTCTCTGTGGACGGGATCTGTTCCTGGGTGTTAGTTGTCTGGGCCACAGAGTGACCATTTTCAGAGGGGAAACCCATCTTTCCATCATGTTAGGAAGCATTAGCCGAGGCATGCCATATGGTATTTGATTGCAGAGGGGTAATGGTAGGTTGTTTGATGTCTAATGGGGCGTGATTTTTACTGTACCTTGTGCGTGCCGCATAAATGTTATGTGTCTAGTGCATTAGTGCATTGGAGTTTCAAGACATTTTTGCGGGAGTTAGTGAAGGGCGCAGTGTGCAGAGTTGAGCATCCTTCAGATATTTTAGTTGCAAATAGTTGTAATGGTGCTATTGCTAGTCCAGTCCGTTAAAAGTAATGTCCTCTTACTTTCCCTGAAAATCACGTGATCTTAATTGTGCAGATTCTCTTTGTTGGGAAGTTCTGCAATATGTACGAGAAAGCGATTCCCCTGTATGTCCTCTAGACATATTGTGTAGTTTCTAGGCACAGGCCATTGCTGGTCCTCAGTGTTCTCCTTGGCTGTCACAAGATAATCATTCATTCGATGGACTTGGCTACATGGCCTGATAGAGCTCTATGTGGGATGCACAGTGCTTTGAAATGGGTCCTTTTCTTTACCAAATGCCAGTGCAGTGATCTAAGAACCAGCAACATTTATTCGCTCCTGCCAACTGTGAGAAAAAGTCGTGCCACTGTGTCCTGGATTTGTCCTGGATGCTTTGACGTTTCTTAGGAAGTCTAGCATACCGAGGTACATACTGTTTGCATATTCAATTCTTGATGGTACCAGTGATATGACAGGGAGTGCCCTTTGTTGAAAATTGTGGACGGGCATTATCTGACTGATAAAGCCTAGATGGTAAAAAAACAATTCTTTACCAATGCATTGATTTGTGGTTCTGAAATAATCCATGGTCCATAAGAATCCAAAGGTTCTTGATCACGGTTTATGGTCATTTCATCTAATGCCATTGTATCTAATGCCATTCCATCAAAATTTTTCCATCTAACATTTATCCATCTAATGCATTTTTTTGTTTGTTTTTTTCAGGTGGTCGGGGGTCCCCACAAACCACCGTTTTTTACCCTTTGAAATGCACCTGAACAAAAATGAACCCTTTACCCCCAAAAACATGCATTAGATGGGCATTTTTTAGATGGAAAAATTTCGATGGAATGGCATTAGATGCAATGGTATTAGATGCAATGACCAGATACCCTTGATCACCTTTGAGGGTTCTGACAAGGTACTCATTTCATTAGCCGAGGGTTTTGTTGCTTTTGGTGTGACGTGGTGAGGATCAATCATGCTTGTTTAGATTATTGTAAGGTATTAAAGCATTCACTTTTTTTTTGATTTACATGTTTATTAATTTTATATATAGTACAACATAAAACACATAAACTTTACATGAACAGAGATATACATCTAGGATCATCACAATTAGGGTACCCAAAACCCCATAAAGAGGAGATATTACAGTTTCAACCCACACCAGATTGACAGCAATATTACAAATCTAAAAATCTGCCCCAGATTTGATCAAATAAATGAATTTTCTTATCCCTGTATAGGATTAACTTCTCAAATCTTGACACTTGTTTTAGATCATCCATCCATTCTGAAATCGTCGGTATTTCTTCACTTTTCCACTTTCTCTAAATGATTTCTTTGGCGGAATTTGACGCTCTGAAAAACCATTCACTTAAGCAAGGGAATTGGAGAGGGTGGTGTCTGCCCTTAGCTCCTTTAACCTAGAACTGCAGGCACTGGGCTGAAGCCTGGTCACCTGACCTAACGAGCTATAGACCTTGTGACCCCTAGTTCTCTGATCGATTTTGGACCTACCAATTGTCAAAATCATCTGTTCTGCCCGATGACATACTTTGCTTTAAACAAGGCCCCCCAACAGCTCGGAAACCCTAAGGATGCCCAAGAGCACCAGCCTTTAGGCTGCACGAGCACAGCTCCTCTGAAAAAAGTCATGCAAGTCACCGACAGCCATGTTTAAGAAACGTCAAGGATGTCGCTTGGAATGGGCTGCTTCCTGACCTTGTCTTTGCCCTGCTCTCTCGCTCCCTCTCCACCATCATCCTTCCCACTGTGCCCTGAGGGTACAAGCTCTTAAAGCATTTCCAATAAAAGTAAACGCCTACCAGCTCTGCTGAAATCATGGCCAGTGCCAAATGTCGGTACCTCAGTGCCTTCATCTATTATAAAACATTCCTCTTGTGCTGTCCTTCCATTTACGAGACTCAGCACAGTGTCCCACTCCAAAACCCCTCACCTCCCATCCCTGCCTGCATGTCCTTAGCATTGACTGGACTAAGCCCCCCCCACCCCCACACTGTCTTCAAAAGCCTCACACACCTTCCATTCAGAGATCACCTGGCATGTGGGTCAGCTCAGAAGTCATGCCAAGAGACAGCCTAAGCAACTCTCGTCCACTGTGAATGATGTTACATATCGGCACTGTCATGTCTTAAGCCACTGCCAAAATATATTACATTCTGAACACAATGTTCCAACACAAGCTGTGCATCACTAATATCGTGAGCAGCAGAAGCAAAAACCTTTTCCCAGTCATCTGTCGGTTTACTACCACAACCACCGACAACTTTTCACAAATGAACAGTCCCTATGTGTCATACCACCCCACACACCATTGCAACCCCAATGAAGCAAGCATTGGCAAAGATAACAGTTTTGACTTTGGCATAGACATGGGATAGGCATTTGCCAGGCACTACCATAATGGTAGCACCTGGCCATAAAATGGCAACAGCCGGAACATTTTGTGATTACCTGAGCATATGAAAGCAGTGCCTCTGACAACTGCCTATTTAATACCTGTAAACAAGCCAACATGGTTGGCTTTATCAATACTTGTTTGTAATAGGATGTCAGTGCAAGCAATAGATATTAATCAAGTGGTTAAATGCACACTTTGTTAAGACATTTTTATTACACCAGAAACACATTTACAGCAACAGTTAAGCCTTTACCACTCAGCAGATTGTTTAGAAAGAACAGTGGGAAGTCATCATTTTGATGTTTCTGCTTAATAGAGCTAGCTCAAAGATATCCCAGGGAAAAAGCCGGTCCAATAGCACAGCGACTAGACCACTCACTTTAAGATCTGTGCAGAATCCCGGTGGGGCCAAACTCAGCCTTTCATCCTTCCGAGGTCGATAAATGAGCACCACCCACCGTGGGTATTAATAAGCAGAGCTCAGATACCTGAGGGTTCTTAGCGCTATATAAATGCTAAATTATTATTATTATTATTAAATGCTTTTTTTGATCGGGAGGAGCAGCTTAGTGGGTGGCAATGGCCAGTGCCTGCTGAAGGTGCGCTCACAGGGTGCAGCCGCACCCACGGAGCAGCAAATAAAGGGCGCAGTGCCCTCAGCTCAGTGTCATGTAAACAGCGGCTATTAAAGAATCACGTCGTGATGCTATAATAGACGCTAGTTACATGACACTGAGCTGGCGACAAGGTGCCCTTAAAGACACTTTACGAAAACAGCAGCGGGCTCAGTTCTGATGTTCGGCTGATACTTGTTCTAGTATCCGGCGAACAACAGAACTGAGCCCCCTGCTGTTATGCATTTGAGGTCAGCAGGGAGTGGGGGGCGCACACATCTCGCACAGGACGCCTGTAGACCTGGGGCCCACAGTGGGAATGGCCACAGGGATTAGCACGCCAGGGGCAGTCAATGGCTGGGTAAAATAGTGCAACGCCCACATGCTTGTGTCCTTCCTCATGTGTCATCTCCTCCTAGCTAACCCCAGGGCAATAATGTTTGCTTATGAGTGGCACTTAAGCACCGCCTAATGGCCAAAACTAATGCCATGCCATTTTTTTGAACCAGCCATACAGCCATTTCTTACACACAAAAAGGACAGCACAACGCAGGAAACATAAAGACTTATGCAAAACACGCCAAGAACCAAAGTTCTGTTCCTGCCTTATAGTAATGTTGATTTTTCTAATAATGATATAATTAAAAAGAGCATCCATATTGGAAAATGAACACAATTTTCTAATGTGTACAGATGAAGACACGCACAAAGTACACGTTAGAAAAGAAAATTTAGAACATGCATATTAATAAAGTATAATATATAAAGCGCAGCCTGCTCCCGGCCAAGGACCCATGCGAAGGACTACCTCGGGTCCTGTCTGGCCCTGCCAGGCTACTGGAAGCCACCTGCCTTCAGCGTTCTCCGCTTGGTATGTGTCTCCAATGGTCACTAAACCTACTATGTTGCACCAGTCCACCTTCTCCAGCATTAGTAAGCTCGGAGCCTCAGTGCACAAAGGTGACTTCTGGGTGGCAAATCCATGTGTAATTAATGTAAGGCCCCACGACATATGCACCCTGCTATACTTCCACTGTCTCACTCAAGGAATGAGCGCCGCCGTTCGAGAGCCATCGTCCCTCGCATCGTGCAAGCCCCGCATTGCCTGGGATGTCATTTGGTGGTGACCAGGGGTAGCAGCTGCTACCCCTGGCTCCCACTCTGCTACCCTTAGACCTGTCCTTGCTACCCCTGGGCCACTGGACAAAGAGGCAGTGCCAAGAGCAGATAGATATCAGTGTTACAACTGAAAAAGGTGGTTGTATATTCAGCTAAATGTGCCACAGATTTTTTCACCTAGAATCACTTTCTTGTTAGCTGGAGAAATAACAGGGATGCAGGAAAAAAACATGAAGCTGCCATCACTAACAGGTTGGCAGTCCATTAGTGAAGAATGCCTGAATGGTTGGTGTTGCATAATAATTGGGTACAAGGTAACTTGGAGCAAAAGGCTTTCTTTATTCTTCTAATGCAGTAACAAGCATAACTGGAAAATGTGTCCACTGAGTGTCCATGGGCTGCAGGTGTGAAGCATGCCGGGTGTGGGGCCCCAGGGTTGCCCTCTAAGGCCCTGCGGCAGTCTTTAGGTCGTTAAATCAAGAGGAGTGCCGGGAGCCGACTGCTCTGTGTCCTTGGCACCTTCCTAATGCTGGTTTGCTGCATTCCGAGGCTGGGCGTGCTTCGCAGCAAGAACTTGTGAGACAGCGGCATCTCGCGAGCTCTCTACACACCTCCCTTTGCAAAACAACAATGTCTATTCCATAATAAATTCATCACAATTTCTGTGGTCTTCTATGCTCTCTTCTAGGACGACCCTCTTTCATCCCGCCTTCGTCCGGTGCTTGCATCATTTCACAAAACACTTCCGGCGTCTCGCTTTCTGACTTATTTTCTATGACATCATTGGCTGATGACCCTTGCTCTTGTTCTCCCATTGCATCGCAGTCTTTGCAGTTGCCGGAATGGGTCTCTTCTTGCATTTTCTTGATGGTATGTTGCTTCTCAAACATTGGCACATGTTCCATGTTCCACGTGCGGCCATCTTCTCTGCAGACGTGATTCGTTCCTCTGTGTATAACTTTTATGGGCTTGCTGAACTTCGACCCTGTCGTTTGATCCTTATAGGGTAGACACATTTTGATCCAGTCTCCTTCCCTGACTTCACGACCTTGGGTCGCTCTTCTCCAGTCGCTCCACTTCTTCATTCTTGCTTTGTTACTTTCCAACCTCCAGACAACCTCTCTAATGCTCACTTCATCATTTTCTTTTACCTTGTTCAACCATGGTGGTACCAGTGTGGACGCCGCTCTTCTCTCCCTCAGCATGCGAAACTGTGATATTTGGGTGACACCACTGGGGGTATATCTGGGGTCTTCTACGGCCTCCTTGACAGTTTTCAGGGGATCCATTCCTGACGCTAACTGAATCACCCCATGATAAACCTGTTGGCACTCTCAACTAGTACATTTGTCTGGGGGTGGTACAATGCGGCCTTCCTTTGCCTTATGTTGTGTCTCTGCATAAAAGACTATATGTCTTGTTAAATTAGCGGAATCCCTTTGTAGATGACAATGTCTTTGGGGAGGCCTTCACCCTGATGGATGTAAGAACTTCTATAACTGTTGCGGTAATGATATGGGGGTCAAATTCCGCCTCTACCCATTATGACAGATAGTCCACCATTACCGATGAAATCCAGTCCCACTTTGTGCCAGACTGTTCGGGGATCTCTGAGGGAATCATGGGAGCTTGCCTGGTCTTTAAATGTTTATCACTGTTCAAGCATTCATGGCATCTCTCAATCAAGGAGCGGATGATCCATCGCTGGCCACCAGTATGCCTCTCTTACTCGCCGGCGCGTCATGGTGTTCCCCAAATGCCCTGAATAGGCTCTGCACAGGATGACCCTTCTCATTCCGTTTGGAGGTATTACTTGGTCGCCCTTGAGAATCAGTCCTTTTGCCTCTGATGTTTCTTCTGCCACCTTGCAGTAAGGCCTCATGCCGCCTGGAATGGCTCTTACTTCTGGCCACCGACTCCTGACCCACTCTGACTCTCTCCATGGTGTGGTCTTTACTGCCCTCCTTGTTCCAGTGACCTTCACTCATTTAAAGGAACTCTGGACGTCTCTGGTCTTGCATTGATGGAAAAATACACTCGTTCTGGAGGACTCTCTTTGTTTCTGGGGAGTCTGGACATACAGTCCGCTTGGGCATTCTTCCACCTACGTGTGTTATCTCAAACGTGTATTCCTGAAGTTTTGCCGCAATGCGTGCCATGCGGGGTGTGGAGAACTTTGTACCTCCTGGACTGAGCATGTGGATAAGGGGCTTACGGTCCGTAACCAATTTGAATTTGGTGCCCCATGCGTACGACCGGAAATATTTGAATGTCCATGCACATACTAACATTTCCTTTTCTACGGTGGAGTAGTTCCTCTCGGCTTTGGATAGAGCTTTGGAGGCGAATGCCACCACATGCTCGGTATCATCTTTCCTCTGTGCGAGCATGGCACCTAGTCCGACTGCACTGTCATCCGTGGTGATGACCGTGTCCCATGCAGGATTGAGCGGCTGTAGGCACGGTGCTTCTACTATCCTTTCTTTTATGTTTTCCACAACCTCCTTCTGGGCTTCAGACCAGGTGCAGAGACTTCCGAAAAGTTCAGGATGAACTTGCCATAAAGTTCTGCAAGTCCCAGAAAAGATCTTACTTCATCTTTGCTGGCAGGCTCTGGAGCTTTGCCAATGGCCTGCACTAGGGTTTGTTTGAGGCTGATTCCTCAGGCAGATATCTTGTACCCCAGGTATTCAACTTATTGTAGCAACAGGCTTTCTTTATTCTTCTCATGCAGAAAAATGCATAACTGGAAAATGTGTCCACTGAGTGTCCATGGGCTGCAGGTGTAAAGCATGCAGATTCTGGGATCTCAGGGTTGCCCTCTATGCCCTGTTGCAGTCTTTAGGTCCCTAAATCATGAAGCCGACTGCTCCATGTGCTTGGCGCCTTCCTAATGCTGGTTTGCCGCTTTGCAGCAAGATCTCGCGAGACTACGGCGGTGCTGCATCTCGCAAACGCTCTCTACAGTTGGGTTCAAAGGTGGGCCTGTCTGTGCAGCTCATACCCAGTACTGTAGTAACAGGAAAGGTATAGAGGCTAGTTCTAGCAAGCTGGGAATGGGTAAGAGCAGCCTGCAGTAGTCCGTGACAGCACAGCATGAATGCAAATCTCATCAGTGTTTCTCGTTGTCTTCTTTGCACATCCAGTGAGCCACTGGGCCTGTGATGATGAGAGGGGTGTGCCCCAGTGGTTTCTGACACCAATCCTGCCTGGGCACTGTGTGACCTGACCCAGCTCTGCTAGAGCTGCATCACAGACACAATATATATAGACGCAAGTTGAGATAATTAATTTACACAAAGTTGCTCTCTGCCTTTGAAATAAAGCATATGTTGCTTCCTCAAGCAAAAAGAATATATATTTGGAAGTATTGTTCCAGGGCAATGCGCTTGCTTTGGGAACAAGAGGATGCAGTTCCTGTTCCAGTGCTGAGAAGCTGGAGGAGGCTGGCATCAATTAAGATATAAAGGACCAAAGAAAATAATAAAATGGGCCCTTTCTAAGGGGGAGATGTCATGGAGCTGGTGCTGCTGCTGCTTACATTTTAAAATAAAAAAACCTGCAATTACTGTGACCTGCAACACATCCTTCCCTTCTATCTCCTGTCTAAAAAACATAAAAAATAAAAAGAAAGGTTGGGTTACTTGTAAAATAAAGAAAAATGGAAAGGTGATGGCTGGAAGGTTTCAAATCCTTTATAACCCCTCACACAGCTCTGGCCAGCTCTCCAGACCATTGAATTTCAGCCTGCCAAGCCACTATAGAAGGGGAAAGACCATATGCAACTGCTAGGTCACATCGCATCTGCACGAGACCACAAGCATACAAGACATGTTTCAACCTCATTAGGTGCCATCAGTGAGGAGAAGCCTAGGTCTGCAGGCCCAGCTCGCTTTTCTAGGGGTGATGGCATGGAGCATCTGCTGCTGCTGTTGTTTACAGTATTAAAATAAAAAACCCTGCAATTACTGGTACCTGCAACACATCCTTCCCCTCTGTCTCCCATCTAACAAATAAAATGGAATAAGCAAAACAGAAGGGTGATGGTTGGAAGGTTTCAAATCATTCATAACCTCTGGCACCGCTCTGGGCAGCCCACCAGACCATCATGTTTCTGGTTAGACTTGTGTTGGTCAGTTGCTGTTTCCAGTCTGTGGCCAGCCACTTGGCAGGCACTGGACGTCTGCACTTTGAGGTTTAGGTCTATTGGAGATGCTCTGTCTGTTTACAGTTTTGCCCGAGTGATGTGCAATAGTCCAGGTTGTTGTGTTGGACGTCTGCTTACATCTACATTCATTTTGTAATATGGGTCTATACATACTGATTTTTCTTGTATGAAATATATATCATATTACATTGATATCATAACCATATTTTTCTTAGTTTACTGAGGAACAATGCTATGTGATGTCACTTCCTGTTTTGTCAAGGGGTGCCATTGCTTCCTGTGATGTCAAAAGGGGGCAGGGTCAAATTACATCACTTCTTGTGATGTCAGGAGAGGTCAAGTGTCATGTGATGTCACTTCTGCTATCCCTGGCGTTTTGGTGAAATGACGTCCCTGCACATTGCACATATCCATCACGGAAAAATACTCATGCACATTGTCGTACGGTAAGCACTCTCCCTTCGGGCAAATGCAGAGCCTTGACTCTGCGCTCTGCTTGCAATGGCACCTGGGACTCAGACCTTATCAATCTCTGACATATATGTATTTGCCATTCTTTATAAACACAATAACCTCTCTGCCACAGCCAGACAAAACGCCCTTGGCACCTCTGGCAGATTACTGTCCCCACCTACTCACCCATTGAAAGTGCTCCAAGTGCCTCTTCTCTGAACACCGTGGCTTGTGTCCTGACCAGGACAAACAATATCATTGCCAATGCCATCGCTATTGCCAATGATAACATTTCTAAGGTTTACTCCTTCACCTCTGAATTTGCTCCACCTACCAATGTCAATGTACACGGTGCCTACAACAAGATATTGTTCCCAATTCACACCTCTTCTGCTATTGTTACGAATGCCCTTGTGAATATTACATTGATTGATGTTCCTTATTCATGATAATATGTCTGATGCCTCTGCAAGCAGTGTTCCGGTTTGCTATTCAGCCCCTGTTGCCCTAACTGCTGCTGCTTTTTGCAACGTTGCTCTTGATGCCTCTGTAACTGTGTTTCCTGTATCCAACCTTGCTCTTGATGCCTTTACATTTACTATTCTGTTATTACTGACAATTATGCTCCTGATGCCCCCGTGTAACCGCTGTTTGCAACTCTGCTCGTGATGCCCCTGCAATTGCTGACTTTTATGCCCCTGGTGCCCTGTAACTGGTGTTGCTGATTGCAACGTTGCTCCTGATGCACCTGTAACTGGTGTTGCTAATTGCAACTTTGCTCGTGATGCCCCTGTAAATGGTGTTGCTGTTTGCAACTTTGCTCCTGATGCCCATGTAACTGAGTCTGCTATTGGCAACTTTGCTCATGATGCCCCTGTAACTGATGCTATTGTTTGCAACGTTGCTCTTGATGCCCCTGTAACTGATGTTGCTGTTTGCAACTTTTCTCGTGATGCCCCTGTAACTGGTGTTGCTATTTGCAACTTTGCTCCTGATGCCCATGTAATTGATTCTGCTATTGGTAACTTTGCTCATAATGCCCCTGTAACTGCTTTGACTGTGGGTAACTCAGTTCCTGATGCCCAGGTAATTGCTGTTTGTGTTTGTAACTATGCCTCAGACGCCTCAGCAAGTGACGCTACTACCTGTAAAATTGATGCACTTGATACGTTTTTAATGGACGTTCCTGCCTGTGGTAAGGTTTCTGGCACCCTTAATAGAGTAAATGGACCAGCCTCCTCCGCCGACACACCTATCTGTGGCACCCTGGTTAATTTTAACGCCTCTGCCAAAGAAACTACACTGAGGGTGCTCACCCCGCTTGGTATCCTTACCCCATTACTCACCTGCCATAAAACAGACCTACATTCCCTAAAACCCATAACTTGCCGGCCACCCTTACCGAAAAAGGCCAGTGCTCCTACCTCCAACAGCAAGCCACCAACATAAGGTGCAAACTCTACATCTCGCCTGCCCAATCGGTCATCGCCCCCACTCACTCGGGGAACTGACTCGCCATCACTACTGTCCTGCTCCTACACACCTCAAAACTTAGACACAACATTGCCACTTAAGGGAGCTCTAATCAAATCCAGATCTCTTTTGGCCCACGCCCTCGAAATCTCTGATCTCATCACCTCCAACAACCTCGATCTAATAGTCATCACAGAAACGTGGCTGCATGCTGTAGCCGGTCCGTCCCTCTCCTTTGCCATGTCTAAAAGCTACAGTATTTTTTAGAAAAGACAGATTGGGCACCAAGGCGGGAGGAATGGCCATCATCGCCGAAATCTATCGGTCCATCAGAGAAATGACCAACCAAGCATTCCAGTCAGGGGAACATCTCTCATCCAAAATATCCCTCTCTGACACTGCCACCCTAAGACTTCGCGTAATTTACAGGCCACCAGGTCTCCTGCTATCATTCGAGGAAGATATTTCACATCTCCTCTCACGCGACACAAAGCCATCTTCCAGAATTGTCCTCTTGGGTGATGTAATCTCAGTTTTAACAACCCTACTGATGCCAGTGTGGTTGTCCTAACCAATATGGTCTAAGCTCTGGGCTTCACCCAATGCATCACATGCCCTACCCATGATAAAGGTTGCACCCTAGATTGGTTGGCAGACTCCAACTGTAATATCAACATCCTCTCCAACGTGCCTTGTTCGTGGTCAGACCACAGCGTGATATCATTTACTATTCCTAAGAACAACCAAACCTCTGCCACATCACAACTCTCACCGGCCACACTCACAATAAATGCCTGAAATATCCATCAGCTAACATGCCCCAACCCTATATGAGCCTACCAACACTCTTATTAACGATCCTTCCACTATGGTAGAACTACACAGTCAAACACTTCTACTTGCTATTGACAAGGTGGCTACCATGAGCAAACGCAAACAAAAGCCTGTACCTCACCTGAACACCTGGTACACCCCAAACCTCAAAGCCTTATGCTCCACAAAGCGAGCAGCAGAGACTACATGGGAAAATTATTCATCTGCCATTAATAAAGATCATTCTACCTCCTAGTGCAAAACTTACAAACGGGCCACACTCCAAACCAAAAGCTCGACCTACAACAATCGAATAAATTAACCAAATGCAGGTACTAGAGAAATCTTTGCCATCTTGCGGGAACTTGAATCTCCAGTTCCTGCCCCAGCTAGTTGCCTCAAAGACATCTCCTGGTGCTCCAATATTCAAAATGCATTATTGGATAAAATCTCCTTACTACAAACCAAAATCACAGTGAAGAAAGATAAACTAACACCTACGGAGGTACCAACAGACCCTTCACCTTTGCCTCCCCATTGTATTCACCGGTTTGAATTTACCTCAGTCTCTCACTCAGAAGTGACCAAAATGATCAAAGGACTGAAGCCATGCAGATGCCAGGGGGTTAGCTGCCCGGCCTCGCTTCATTGCATCACTCATCAACTCCTCCTTCTCCTCCGAAAGCGTACCAGTCAGCTTAAAAGAGGCATGGGTTTTCCACTCCTTAAGAAACCTACACTAGACCCTAATACCTCTACCGACTACTGCCCTATCACGATTGTCCCCTTCTTACTCAAAATACTGGATAGAGCAGCATACTTAGAAATACAAAAGTACCTTGAAACTAATAATCTCCTTGGACTGCGCCAATCTGGATTCAGCCCAGGCCAAGGAAAGGAATCAGCACTCCTTTACCTAAAAATACAAATGGATGAGATTAAAGACAATGGTAAACTTGCTCACCTCCTCTTGATCGACCTCTCAGCTGCCTTTGATTTGGTGGACCACAACATCCTCTGCTAACACTCTCCTCAGCTACCTATTTCTCCTCCAAAGCAATAGACTGGATCAAATAGATCCTTCTTGTCAAATAGAATAATGAGGGTTTTTTACACGTCCACATCTGCCATTCCATCCCCAGTCGCTTGCTGAGTTCCCCAAGGTTCCTGCGTCCCTCCTAAGCTATACAATATCTTCACAAAGCCTCTCTTTGACCTCTTGGATACTATGGGAATCTCCAACTTTTCGGACAATACCCAGATCCTCTTACCTATCTCAGACATTTACATTGACTTTAAAGCATTCGGCAAAATCTATCAATCTTCCAGGCCTGGATGGCTCGACAATCCCTATGCTTAAATGAGAAGAAAACGGAGTTGCTCCTTATTGGATCACAAACTCTCTTAAACTCAACAGAGCCTATAAGTCCTTCATCATCGATGTCAATACCATCCTAGTCTCCAAAGAAGTAAAAACCTTGGGGGTTTACTTGGACTCATCCCTCTCTTTAACCAGGCACGTAAATGCAATTGCCTCCTCTGTGGCATACACGTCTAAACATATCAATGCCTGCAGACCATTCCTGACTACTGACAGCTGCATCACGATTGCTAGAGCCCTTATTCTCTCCAGATCAGACTATTGTAATGCCCTCTTTGCAGGCTCTACTACCGGTAACATTAAAAAAAACTACAGATCATACAAAAGAACACTTTAAGAGCAGCCTTGCACATTCCTAAAAAAGGACCATATATCTCCAGCTAGAAGAAGTGCCCACTGTCCGCATGTCCGTGAACGTATCATGTTCAAAAAGCTCACATTAACGCACAAATGCCTCTCAAACATTGCACTCAGATACTTGTCCAAAATATTCTCTAAATCTGAATCCAGTAAACCTAAATGGGCCGCCCATTCGCACCATCTGTCCATCCCCAGATGCAAACGGCAAAGATCGGGGGGCCAAAGCTTCCCGGCAGTGGCCGGAAAACACTGGAATGCCTTACTGCTATGACCATGATCAGAAACCTCCTTTTGGACATTCTGCAAATGCCTCTAAACTTGGCTCTTCTCACAAGATGTATAATTTACTGCCGGCCTGAATCACAGCACCTTATTCTATCATCTATGTAGAAACCCTTAAGTGTTTATGAACTGCTTTGTCTGTACCATTGTATGTACCATTGCTATTTAGTCTTACTTTAACCAGCGCCCGGATGCCCTCTGGTTTGGTGCACTCTACAAATGACAAAATAAATAACTAAAATAAATAAAGCAATCTTTTAAACCATCTTTATCTATGGCTTCACATGTGATTTAAGTGCTTTGTTTTAAGTGCTTTGTGTAATTTACTTAGTTGAAACTGTTCTTCGGACCATCTGGTCGATTGCTGAGCCGATATGTGGTAAGAGGATGCACATGATTGGACAGCCCTTACCTCTTTGAACTGTGCAGATCAGATTTATTGTTTGGCTGTGGCAACATCCGAGCATGGGTTTTGAGAGCGACTTAGGCAGACACAGAGTCTGACAGTGGCAATGTCAGAAAGTGAAATGGGACCTGTCTGCAAGAGGCTGGTGGTAGGAGCATGGCAAGGACACCAGGCTATAAGGCCGTTTCGAGGTGTTTCTATGACTTCTAATGAATTGTGATGTTGTCCATCCCTTTGTGCCTGCTTTGTTATGCCATGTCATGATCTGCTATAGGTGGTATCAATTTTGTTGGCCCATCACGGTCTCTGACTTCTCCCTGAACCAACATGCTCAAATTGTACATTCTACCGCAAAATATGCATACCAACCAAACCACCCACATATGGCTATTTAGGACCCCTCACAATAGTCATCAAACATCAGAAAACTATACCTCTAGAACTAACCTACAAACCACACAGAGCTCCCCTTCTGGCACATATATCTCTCTGCTCTTGGCATAGAACACTTCAAAACAGACCCCTATGCAGTCCTGAGACTATTTCTGGTCTGCATGCATCAGCACTACAACAAAACTATCTTGCATTTTCCCCACTCCCTGCACTAGCCTCACCCACCCCACTCTCTTTCAGATCCACCAGAGCACCTGGAGACCATTCAAAAGGCAGTGGAGCACAGTATAAATCCCAATAACATAACATAAATACTAAAGATATTGCATTGTGAAGTATACACATCCAAAAAGAACATTCAAATTACACAGAAGCTACCAATGTCATGATAGCAAACAAAAACACTCAAAACCAAACATATTTAACAACATACAATTTTTGAAAAGTAATAATCATCTAATCTGACCCATCTTGGTTAACAGCCAGGAAGGGGACACATTTTAAAAAAACAATAATATTCGAAAGCTTTTAATAATATGAATGGATAAGATCAAGGGCCTTATCAAGAGTTGGGCAGTATCCCGCAGTAAATCAACTGTTATACTGCCCAAAGCAATTGGCGTTACCACAACTTGGTCCAGCACTATTGTGCAGACATTTGCAAGGCTGCCAGGACAACTACATACCTGGTTTCACCCTTAAGAGGGATCATCAGTGCAATTTCCTGGAGAAAAAGGTTTGCATTTAAGCCAATTTGCATACCCTCAATGCCTTCCTGTTGTGGCTCAGAAGTGGAGGTGAACTTCCAGCAATAGCTAATAGGCGGCGTTGTGGAATGTGTGACTTGGCTCACATGGACTTTACTACTTTCACATTTCAGGTGAAAGGTTTTTTTCAAACCTTTCTAAACCCATCATACCTTTCTTGGTGTTGTGTGTATATATATTAGATCTGTCATCAATTAATTATTGCCATTATTGTTGAGATGATGTCCTTTTGAATCCATTGCAATTTTAGGATGAGGTTTACTGACAATGTTAGATTTGTGTTTTGTATTAATGTTCAGTATTAGTACTGTTGGCATCTCACATGTGGTTGCCTTACAACTGATCATTTAGCCCTACCTTGTTACGGTCATGCTCCAGCTTTCTCTCCATCCATCCACACCTGTATCACTTCAGGGAATTCCTAATCTTAAACCTATCTCACAACCCTGTGAGGCTTTTGGGGTCTGGGTAATATTCAAGTAATTCTTGCATATTATCAAGTGTCAGTACCCCCTGACAGATCCTTTGCCATTTCCTGTTCCCTTGCATTTTGTTGCCATCCCATCTCCGGCTGTCTTCTAGCAGAATTAAAAAGCCACTCAGCACAGTTTTGGAATTTCTCCTGTCTTTAACACTCCTGGTGGTCACACTCCTCCTTGTTCAATGTCCAGCAGGCCACAGCAATGGGAAGCAGTGACCCCCTTCATAGACTTCCTGCTGCTTCCTGTGAGACACCCCAGAAGAGGCTGTAAGAAGACTGAGTGGCAGTTTCCCATGTGCACCACCACCTTTGGTCTACTATTTTATTTTATTTTTTGGATTTGTAGAGCGCACTACAGTCCACAGGCATCGAGGCGCGATGGGCCATTCACTGTAGCCATAGGTCCATGTCAGTCTCCCCATGACATTCTATTATCCTTGTTCATTCATAATGTCAACTCTTTGTCGGAACGCCGCCATGCCAAGCCTCCATAGGGTTGCTGCAAGCCTACCTTACCACATGAAAATACTAAAACAAAGTGACATTTCCCTCAAGAGATCTTTCAAAGTGCAAAATAATGGAACTCCAGAGTGCTGGTAGGGACAATCGATCTTTAAAGTGCATGACTAAAATGCCATTCGAACCTTTGAAGAAAAGGTTCGAATCGGTGCAAGTCATTCCTGCCTCCATAAAGAGGACTCTCGGGCCGAGTTGCTAAATGTCCAATTATGCTTCTGAGACTATGGCTTGAATTGGATTACATTTATTTTTAAAATCCATATAGATTTTAAGAAAGGATGGATCAGATTCTCAAAACGTTTTTTGCACCAGTAATGAAATGCACCTGTGCATCACAGATTAGCATTTTCAGATGCTGTTTTTTACAGAATGATATCACCTCGATCAAAGACAGCGCTCAGCAACATAAACTGCACACCCACCCTTTTAGTAAATTGTTGGATGATAAAAAGAAAGTTCTAAGAAAAGATGTCCGTAAAATAAAAATGCAAAAAAATGTATCACCTAAGACAATGTTGGAGAATGTGAAGGCCAGACGAGCTATTTATAGAAACTGGTTGAAATCCCACAAAGCCATTGTAGAACAGGATTCTGCCGAGCTTATGATGAAACTGATGGTTACTAAGAACACACGCGACATCTGGCGAATATTAAATAAGGGCCCATTCAACGGTTCCAATTCTACGCAGAACACAATTTCTGGGGATACCTGGTGTAAACACTTTAGGTCAGTGTTCAATAGCCAGCTGAAGGTTCCTAAATGGAAACCAGTGGCTAGTTTGGGTTCCTGGGATGTCCAGATGTCGCTGTCAGACATCATTGACGCTATTTAGGCAC
This sequence comes from Ambystoma mexicanum, assembly GCF_040938575.1. Taxonomy (NCBI): domain Eukaryota; kingdom Metazoa; phylum Chordata; class Amphibia; order Caudata; family Ambystomatidae; genus Ambystoma; species Ambystoma mexicanum. The sequence continues at coordinate 974,006,129 of NC_090934.1, read as the reverse complement.
TAAAAAATTCTCGTGCTGCTGGTCCGGATATGATAAGTAATGTCAGACTAAAAAAAAAATCCAGAGATCTGGGCACCTTTCATTGAGTGTTTGTTTCACAAAATCGCAAAATCCAAGTGCTTGCCTAAATCGTGGCTAACAGCAATCGTAATTCCAATCCATAAGAAAGGCTGTTGGGACGCACCTGAAAATTATCGTCCCATTGCCCTATTGGACACTATTGGAAAACTCTTTGGTTCCAATTTGAGATGTAAATTGGTGAGTTGGGCTAAAAAGGCGGGAATCCTTGACATCCGGCAAACTGGATTTTCAAAGGGTACAGGTGTGGAAGTCAACCTTTCGATTTTGACAGCTTTGAAATATCATGCATTACAGAGTAAAACCAAATTGCATTTAGCCTTTATAGACATGAGGCAAGCTTTTGATGGAGTCAACCGGCAGATGCTATGGGCCAAACTAATGAAATGGAAATGTCCTATGGCCCTTCTCAACCCAATAATGGCACTACATACGGAGACCTCTTTTAGAGTACGCCTTAATAAACAAGGCACATTATCTGACAGCATTCCAACGACAAGGGGTGTCAAGCAAGGCTGCCCATTGGCCGCGGATTTGTTCAAACTATTTTTGGCAGATCTCCCATTATTCTTGGAGCAAGCACACTGTTTCCCTCCACGTCTAAACGGAACTCCAGTTCGGTATATTGCATATGCTGACGATCTCGTTCTGATCGATAGAACACAAATCGGCCTTCAACGTCTGCTAAGTTGCCTGCATGAATATATAGTTGCAAATGAATTGGCCATTAACACAGATAAAACTAAAATTGTGTCGATTGGTTCGTTAACGAGTAGAAGAGATTGTGCATTTAAATGGGCAGTAGGTGGTCAACAGTTAATGTCCGTTAATTCGATTCGCTATCTAGGCATCGAATTCAACAGTTCAATCGGGGAAGTCCAATGGCTAAATGCGTTGAAACTGAAAGCAGTAAGACTGGCACTGCAAGCAGCCCTGATCAATAAAAACTTTGGTAAATTTTCATTATCCCCGGTGATAATGTTTTACCGTCAAAAGGTTGTTCCTATTTTAACGTTTGGTGCAGAAGTGGGATGGAACATCAGTGAACAAAATTGGAATACTGTATAGGGTCTTTTTTGGAAACGGGTTTTTAACCTCCCAAATTGTAATGCAATACGCCACAAACTTTCGTTAAAGGAGAAAAACTGTAGTTTTTTAATAAAAAAAAAAAAAGAAAAAAAAAAGATGCTGTTTTTCACCCCATTATACATTTCCACCAATACGGGGGCATTCCTGCGGATTTCAAAACGGCTCTCGAATCCACAAACAGCATGCCCTTTGAAATGTGCAAACAAAAGTCACATTCCATTTGTAATAGGTGCTAGGGAATGAACAATCTATGGCAGGGTCGTTTCTGACCCGGTAATGCGTTTTCTTTCCAGTGTGACACTGCTGCTGTCCCCCCGGCATTTGTATCCCTTAGAAAGGGGTAGCAATGCTTTTTACTTTTTAATATTTCACAATGGCGGGCTCTATAAAGCCCAGTCATTGCGAAATGCGCCTCCAGCACGAACATAGTGCTGAGAGCCTTTCATGCACTGGTGTGGTGAGCCTTCTCCCGACAATAATGTATGCACGGGGCTGGCCAGTGGATCATTTGCGCTGCCACGCGTCTCCCGCCTACGTGGGTAAGATGGTCTTTTCCTTTTGCTCAGGTTAGGAGATGCACTTGCACATCTCATCTCCTGCAACAACAAAAAAGTTTGCCCTATTCTCAAAGGGTGCCTCACGGTGCGCACCACAGATGTACTGTACCGGGAAGTCCTGACGCAGCACCCAACCATTGCACAAACCTCCCCAATACTGTGCTTCATTATGCGAGAGGGCACTTGAACCTCACAGCCTGTATTCTGGAGCTATCCCACCTGCTGCCGAGCTGCACCTCATTTGCACTTGCTGCACTTTTCTAGTCTCTCGAGATGCCAGGTTCAGGCAAACAAGTCAAGCCCCTTCTCCATGGGTGGTGGCGGCCCCTTGTCCTTTTCGGCTTTTTCTTTGTCACAGTCGGTGCACTTATTGGACCCAAATCCCTTCCCGTTTCTTAGGGGCTGTCTCTGCAATACTCCTCACATCAGTCACTGGTAGTTGCCCACCCAGTGCTTGCCAATAGCCAGTTGTCCACCTTCTGCACCCCTTGGTGCCTTGGGCACGAACCTTGCATTTGTCTTTATCCTTTTGACCTGCTTCCGCAAACCCTTTCCTGGGCACCACACCATCTCCTCCGCCCCTTGTTGCTCCATTCTTCTCCTCAGTTGAATGATTATCCGCACACCTCTAGGGTACTTCTGCCTCTTTGTCACCCTTTTCTGTCTGTGAGGCACCATCCACTTGCACGCGCAAGTCCCTCCTTCCATACCACCCTTTATCTGTTCTTTGGAACATCCTCCCTCTTTACCTGTGCTTCATTATCCCTCTCTTGTCCAACTCTCCCCTGGTCCTTATGCCCTCTTGGTCTTTTTCTCTTCCCTGCTCAGGCCCCATTCCTCCTTGCTGTTGAGCAGCATTCCAGAAACGTTGCTGGCACACATTCTCATTGCTGGGTTTGTCAGACATAGAAGAAAGCTCACCCTTTCTGCCCACCGCCCATGCTCACTCCAACAGCATCCCATGGGCGATGACTCTGATAGCCTTGGCCCATGGGCTATAGGAGCCTCACTTGGAGAACTGCTTTCACCTTTGGTGACTACCGCCTGGGGTCAAATATATCACCTAGGCTGATTTGGTAAGAACATCAATCAAGCACCTGAAAGACAAATATATCTTAAACTGATTATTATTATTATACAAGTAATATCACAGCACCACATAGCATACAAACTTGAAATGCCAAAAAAAATGTAAAAACTTTATAACAACAGAAACAAATCATAAACACATGAAGATAATAGTAACAATGAATGCAAAGGTACAGGCACACCTTACGAAAGAATAACAAAAACACTCATGAGCACATAAATACTTTCATCTATATAAATTCGTGTAATATTAACTACCTGAAAAATGTATAAAATACCTTTTGAGCCATGAAATAAATTCTGAAATTCTGTAACAATACTATCCATCTGTAATTGTTTTGTAGATGTGAAACAGGAGACTACATCAACACCCTACATGTTTCTATCCCATTGCTCAGTAGATTACCCATTAATGTGGTACATGCTCCTGTCCCTTTAACTGGATGTTTTTCAGGGAATTGCACGCTAAAGTGGAGCTTGGTGGATCCTTTTGTAAAGTGCTTTCTGCCCACTTTAAACATTGCCTTAATGTTTTGGTACTGCTCCTCACCATCTTAACGAATGCATCCACACAGATGTTCCAACCCTAATCAGTTAGGGGTGAACTTTAGCCATTGCTTTGATTGGGCACACCGATCACAGATTACCGATGTCCTGTGGTGTGCCACCCGGCACACCTGTCATCTGAGATGAAAGAACCACACAATGGCACATAGAATCCAAGTCTGCGTCTTTTAGTTAAACAAACAACCGAAGTGTACTTGGATGTGTGCGCCTAATTAGAGCTATGGTTAACAGTCTGTAGTATCTGATAGGAGTTTGAAAAGCTTTATGACTATATATCCATTAAGACGGCATAGATTGGTACCAAGATATTAGGGTAACCTTTAAAGCAGACAGAGAACAGTTTATCAAATGATCTAATTTTATATTCCAGTGAGTTTTAACTGTAATAATTTGCTCTGGTGCATTTTCATGGATGTGCTGCAGCATTAACTGCTTTCTTGCCCACTCCCAGATTTGTAAACCTCTAAATTGTAACTTTATAAAATAACCCTTTAGCTCCATTAATGACACAATGGCATATTCACAGAACTATGAAACAAAGAGTGATTTTCAATCATTCTTTATTTATTGTTGTGTAACCTTGTACTCTCTTTAAATTTACATTTTTGTCTTCTTCTTTATTCGGCCCAGTTAATTTCAGCATTAATGGCTTGATGCCTTTTCCAAAAATCTCCTTTATTTTAAATACACTTTTTCCTTTCTTCCATTTATGGCATAACATAAAGGCAAGGGGCCAATTGCCCGATGGCAGTGTTTTGCATGCTGCAGATGAGGCCTGCAAATAAGTAGGAAGAGTTGTAATGTGTTTTATTTGATTCTTCCTTGATCGGATATTATGTATCCCATAATATGCTAGCATGGGCTAACACGCAGATTCAGTGAAATATTGTCCATTGAATTCATAGTGGATGGATTAACTCCCTTTTGAACTCTGTGGACAGTGGTGTAATTTCCAGTGTCAAGTACTGTTTAATTTGTTTTTAGAACAATAGGCTTGTCAGGTTCAAGTAACTTTCTACAGGAGATGCCGGCCCATCAAACTCCCCCGAACATAACAACCGCATGTTGCAGATGGCCTCAAGAATAAACTCCCAGATGAGGTTCACGGATTTTATTTTCATTTTCAACAGGCCAAGCGACTGTCCCTGTGTCTCTCTAACCTAGGGCTGGGCAATCCAACACTAACCCAGTCTTCTTTCAACCCCGGATTGCTGCTAGTGATCAGTGACCCCTACTATCTAAAAGTTAACTAGCATTCTGTGATGGCCTGAAGGCAAATGCCTTATCATTCTAGTCTCCTTCAGGGACCAAACTAGGATTCCTATGCAACAACTTTCCCAAGGTGTGGTTTTACGGGTTGTGCCCTACCGGACACACTGATCTTCACCGTCACTGATCCTTCTGTGTGCTGATATTTTTCTTCCTATATCTCTCTGTCGCTCTCCCTTCCTCCTCCTACTTTCCTCCCTCCTGTTCCACCCACTGCCTCTCCTCGCTCGCTTTACTTCTTCCTCTTCTTTCCTTTCAATGTTCCTTTCTCTCTGTTCTACCTTCACCCTTCGATCTTACTCTACACTCTCAGTATTACTCTCCACTCTCCAACCTACATCTACTCCAATTTCCACATCACTACTACTCCCACATCCTCTCCGCTACTACTCCCCTCTGCTCCACTACTACTCCAACTTCTGCACTACTACTACTTCTCCCTCCACATACTACTATTACTCTGCCCCCACACTACTACACCCCCCACCTTTTTCTCAGTCGACCTCCTTTCACACTCGCAGTAACCAGTCTACTACCACTCTTACTCACACAACTTGCAAGCACATTCACAACACAGTACCACTTTCTCTCATCAACCAATACCTCCTCTTTTCTACAAATCATCTCCACGCTCCTCCACATTGTCCTTTTTCTTTCTCGTCCCTTGGCCTATGAGCTCCTCCTATTCTGACCTCACCTGAATAACCCACAAGGTGCTATTTTCCTGTTGTCCCTTATTTCATCCCCCTTCTGTCTCCATTCGCTCACCCTTTCTGGTTCCCCAGCCCAATCTTGCTCTGCCTTCCCTCCCTGAGAGGTGTTACAAACAGTAAAGCACATAGAAGGGAGACTAACCGCTGCCCATTTCTCTTGTGTGGGCCCTCTGCGGATTGACAGTGGCAACCCGCTACAGTCACAGTTCCAGTTCATGTCAGCGTCCGAAGTCAAAATGTGGCAGTTACTGTTAGCATGCTGCTCTGTGGCTCCACTGTTGGTGAGAAGTGGTGGAGGCTTCTAATCTGTGGCATAAAGTGGGTCAGCAGCTGCCCTACAGGTGAGTGTTGCTGCCGTAGGGAGTGGATAGCAGTATTCTGCACCCGTTCTAGTTCCTGCTTTCATGTCGTGCATCGATTCTCTGCTATTCCACTGCCTGTTGGGGTGCACTGACATTAGGAGCCCCTGCAGAGTCTCTGGTGAGCTTCTCTCTTTGGTGTATCTCTGAGGCTGCTGGCTCTTGTAGTTCTCTGGAAAAAATAGAGAAAGGCTGGCCAGCATTTGAAGACCGAGTTTTGGGGTGTTCAAGAGCGGTACTATCATCAGTTACACAGGTACATATTGAAGGGACAGGGAGTGGGGGCTCCCTACCTCTCCCTTCCTCCTCTGTGGTAGGAATAGCTCTAGTTTCGACCCAGTTATACCTCCCACTCCACGCTGAAAGGGGTACCCATCCATTCTTGACAGGGTCGGGGGTCGTGCTATTAACCCTGTCACAGGCAAACAGGTTTTACTAACTGCTGTGAATTGTATGCTCCGAGGTAAAGGGGATGGGACAAAATAACAAACCTCAGATGCCTTTCAGCCGTCAACGATCTGCAGAGTAGACAGACAAAATTCAAGCCCCGATTAATTTGCTATGAAAATCCTCTGCCTTTAAGATGTGGCGAAGGCTCGTGGTTCGTTTGGGTGGTCGCGTTGCTGCTTCCCCCCTTTGTTCTGGTCTGGGTCTTCTTGTCTGATTCCAGGTGGATTGTGGGAGATGTGGGTCCGGACGTAATTGTGTTGGGGGGCATTTGGCGGCAAAGGGGGTACAATTGTTGACATTTGTGACACATGGAGTGGGAGGGGGGGGTTATACTGGGGATGAGGGATCCCAAACTCCCAATTCCCATATCTGGGACAGGGCTGGCTCTGGAATTTGTTCTAGTGAGCCTTCTGCCTCAGAATGAGGCAGGACCCTGTCCTCTCCCCTTGACAGGCACAGTGGGGAAATGTTAACACTGGCGTCTAACTTGAAGTAAGAGCTTTAAAGAGACTAGTGTTTCCACCATTGTTTCAGCTCCAGTGCTTTCTAAGTGTTAAGCAATCATACTACTTATTGTGTTTTAAATGGTTCCATGCACTTTTGCTGATAGTAATTACTTTGTGGTTCTTTACCACAAAGTAATTACTTTGAATGTTTTCAATACATTTATTTTTCAATTTGGGAGTTTCCCCCATATGCCCTCTTTCAGTTCATTACTGCCTCTACTCCAAACCCCTTCTCGCCACTTTTATACCCCTTACCCCGCAATCCCCTAAAACCTTTGATGAAAATTCAAAGTAATTACTTTGTGGCAAAGTACCACAAAGTGATTACTGTCGGCAAAATAATGCAATACCATTTTAACTAGAAGGGAATCCCTTGTTAATCCTACCAGCACTCAGATTACCTCTAACTCCCTGAGCACAACTGATGTGTGGCGTAACCTTTCTAGTGAACTGCCCGAGGGCGGTGTGAACAAAGAGACACTCTCGATCAAATAGTGCTTCCCTGGCATGCACAAAGCCATTTGAAAAGCTGGAGAGGTAAGCTAATCAGAATGCTGTGTAGTGTATCCACAAAATGGGAAGACAAAAAGGAACACCAGAGGATGTTTCTATTCTCCTATCTAGGGGCAGTCGGACACGAATTATGCAGTGCAGGATATCAGTGCTCATGATTATGAAGTCCTCTGGCCTACGAAGCTGCTCCCGTCACCTGAGTTTCTACAGAGCTAGACCTAGACCGCCGACTGCTCTCTTGACATCTGATGCAGACCACTGATAGGTTATAGGGAAGGATTTACTGGAAAGGGGATACATACTAATCGACTGCTGAGTGATTACAGGAATGGAAGACCGTTTAGAACATTGCCTTTTCAACTTTGGAATTATCAACTCAAGATAATCAACACCCTTAAGGACTGTATTCCACAGTGCCACCTTGGAGTGCTGTGTCCCCAGCATGCTCTTGTTAAGTAAATCTAGAATGTTTTCTCAGCCTACTCACACACAGCATTCATCCAATTTAATATTTTTCTTCATGAGCATTGCCCAAACCTTTAGACAATTTAACTACTCCTTACCAACATAGTTAATGCAACCTTGTATGACCATTTCCAGCGATGCAACGTAGAGTTGTTTTAGTCCCCTTATGAATCCGGGACCTCACACTACCCCAATCCAACACCCCATCTTCTTGGCCTGGTTTCCTGTGGAAATCATCCTACCAGTCAAGGAGACCTAATGTCCTGCGTTAACTCTGAAGATCGCTCTTTAGGGCCAATGCTTTTTCATTAAATTAGGTATTGTAATTCCCTCCTCAGAAAAAATGGAATTCCAAAACACCTTGAACAATTATTTTCTCTTTACCTCTACTTCCAAGGGAAAAGGAACAACAGCTGATGTACTCCATAGTTGCACAGGATTTTGGTGGCTACCAATGAATACTGGATGGAGTTTCAGCTGTTTAGGCAATTGTACGTTTACATAAACTAGATGTATTCCCTTATAAATAGCAAAAGGTTTGATAAAGTGAGGGCTATATTTATTTTTTCCCCTCAAGTTAATGAACTTCGTGGACAACCATATTTTGTCACACACTTGATAATCTGGAGGCAATCACTAACCATTGGAAATGGTATCCAGTGATTAAGTTGCCTGGGAAAAGGTCACCGGGGAGAGGGGGTGGGGTGACATTTGCCCAAATTTGCACTACCACACAAATCAAGCACTTTTCCCAAATATTCCAGTACTGGAGTTAGAATAGAACTTTTTACCTGTCGTAGAATATGTGGGAGAAGGCTTTTAGGGGTGCTGGGAAATTAGTTGCCTATCTGGCGACTTTTCCCAGTGGACAATTTCACACAGAACCTTGAAAATATTACAATTTATCTGACTCTAACAATATTTTAGGCCCTTCCAAAATCTAATTTAGTAAACATTGTAGCTCTATGAGTTTGGTCCAACAAACAGAAATCAGATGCAACTGATAATGATTCTTAATAGTCGCTTGAGGGTCCTGTAGTTTATATATATTCACAAACTACCATTTTTATAGCACAAAAAACAACAACGGTGCAGGTGATCAGGAGTGACAAATGAAGCATCCCTTGGAAAAGTTCTCTTCCAACTATTCCTTTAAATGACCATTATCATTCTCTGTGTGGACACACATTCTAATGCATGGAACTGAAACCTGCACACTAACTCTATCTTGCAGTTGTAGTATCTGTGAGAGGATAATTTGCAAGCTTTCTTCTCAGAAAACACACTCCAATAATCCTGGTAGCATTTTCAGAAAATGTTCTTCTAAGACTCCAATTGAATGTTCTTGTCCAACACTTTCAGCCAATCAAAAGCGTACACACGCCTCATTAACTCCCTTTCCTGCCAATGTTTTCCTAAGGAAGAGCGCCTCCTTAGAGTAAGCTGAAATGCATTTGATGGACTGCTTCTCCCAGTGTATTTTAGGGTTGTGTAGTATGAGCCAAGACATACCCATAGTTACCCATAACTGTGGAGCATCAATAAAGTTGAAAATTATTTCCTCCCAGTTCCATCCTTCATTTATTTATCTATATAGCACACTAAACCCCTAGGCATCAATGTGCTGGCTACAAAGGTTACATAGATTACACATCCTTGGATCTCCACCCCCAAGGTCTAATGAGTGAAAGGTCCGGAGAGCATTTGTTTGAAATCTGCTCTAACCTCTCCACCAGACTCCTACTTTCTAAGGGTGAACCACACCCTTTTTGCAAAACCCTAATTTAAAAAGTTCATAGTGGCTCTGAATCCATCACGGCTGGCCAACTAAACATAAATGCTCACTCAACAGATACAAATACATTAATTGCGATATATGGTTCTGAGCACAATAGAGTGTTAGCCACTTGTTGAATCTTGCCTCGGGACGGTTACAATCTTTTAGGGCAATGCAGGCAGTTGTAAGGAAATTAACGTATTTGCCAAAATAGAGACACAGATTGCTTTTCTCTCTCCTCTTGCATGATATAACTAAGTACATTTTCATTACTCCTTTTAAGGGCAATAGCTCTCCTAGCTCTCCCTCAATCCCCAGGGTGGTTCGCCTACTATCAAACTTAATTTTCTTGAAATGGGTTGTCCTTGAAGCCAATGCCATCACCTACTTGGCCCCTTCATCGGTCTAATATAGGAGAATAAAAGCCATGTTAGAAGTAGCTGTCTAATAGGTTTCATGACAACACAGGAAATGGAATTCACATTGCGTCATGATAGATTTTGGTATTATCTCCAAAATGCTTGTGGGAGCAAGCAGTATTGCTAAATGCGCTTGTCCTCTACACTACTAGTCCTGCACAGTTATCGTTTGGCTGATTCACACCTTACTCTGTTTGGTCTTTCCCTAGAAGAACCTGAGGTTACTCCTAAGCATCAACCCTCCTAGTTAAGGCCTCTATCTGTCCACTCCAATTTACATTCTCTGAGAAACCTGATGGCCTTCTCACTTCTATTCCCTTTGGCTCCTGTATGCAGGTTGCCAGGGAAAGGCCATGACCTTTGGATCCTTCCCCTGGGAGCAGACAAGTGAGGGATAATCACCTGGATGGATGGCACTTGGGGACTGGAGGTGGGATGCCAATAGGTGAGAGGTGGTATTCCACATCCTCCTGTCAGAAAGCAACCCCTATCCCAGAAGTGGTTATGGGATATTGTTCATCTTGTTCTCTGGTTTCTGAGAATGGGAGAAGACATTATCAAACCAGACCTGTTAAACAGAGGAAGAGAAAAAGTGGGGATGATCTAACCTCACCCGACCTTTATTGGTAATTATTTATTTTTATTTATTTATTACATTTATATAGCACACCTAACCCTTAGGCATCTGGGCGCTTGTGCTTACGAAAACTGTTACATTGCATACTTAGTCAGTTACATTTGCAGTGGATGTGCATATTCTTTGGGAGGTATCTTATACTCAATGATAGTCTCGGGTTCAGTTCTCAATGTCTTGATTGAAGAGCCAAGTTTTGAGTTTTTTAAGATAGGACCATAGTGAAGGGTCTGTGGCACAGTGTGTCTAGTGGAGGACAGAGGACAGACCTCTGTTCATTTTGCTCCGTGATTCCTGCATGATTCCTGTGAGAAGTCCTTCTACTATTGCTACCGCTGGAGCGGAGCAGAACTTTCCGACCTTCTATTTAAGCACAGCGCATGCGCGGAGCGCAATGCGGTGTGTGGCACAGTGTGTCTAGTGTCCAGTGACCGGAGACCGGACCGGAGACCGGAGGTGAGACGAGCCTAGGGAGTCCCCCCTTTCTCCCTTCTCCCCTCCCCCCCATCCCCTTCCCCAACAAGCCAGCTCGGTCAAGAAACACCTACCGGTTTGCACAAGACCATCTATCATCGCCGACGAACTACGATCCCACGCCAGTCCTGCTCGCGGACACCTCACTCCTGCTTTTTTTTTTTCCACTGCTTCCTTCCGCGTGGCAAGCACGGACTAATGGCGCCGCTGTCACCCACTGAAGCGGACTCAGGCCGTTGGATGCGTAGTAACAAAACGCAGATTGAGCACGGCGTCAGGAAACCAAGCCTGCAAATCAAAAGTACAGCATCAAAAGCCACCATGAGCGAGCCTGAAGCAGCGCGAGGCAGGCTGAGCCCGACCCCCCCCCCCGCCCTGGCTCCAGAAGAGCAGAGCAAGAAAAATGCGGCCCATGCGCACACCTCTCCCGCCCAAAGCGCGCAGAGCACCACAGAACAAACAGCTTTGAACGCACCGCGTACGATAACCCACGTAGGAATGGAAAGGCACAAACTGAAAAATAAAGCAGCTACGAACACCAGAAGTCTAGAAGGGATAGCCCCTTCCATCGCCGCACCACAAACTCCCCGCCGTCGTACCGACTCGGCGAGTGACACCGTGCCAGAAGCTGTTGGAGGACGGCCTCGGCAGGGGTCTGCATGGCGGGGAGTGTTTCTTGTGGAAGGGGACACCGAACAGTGCCAGCCCCAGCGTTACCCTCTACCCACAGCGCCTGGCAACCACCTGGCGGTTATGGATAATCGCTGTGCCAAGGGCGGACAACCTTCGACCTGGTCGGGACATGGCCAGGCAATGGCCACAGTACACAACAGCGCCAGTACCTCGAACAAGCAGGCAACAGACTTAAAAAAACTGGCCGCATCAACCACGCTCAGCCCTACTGAATCCTGGGCATCAGACAACGAAGAAGGGTGGAATCCCCAGCCAGGGGAAACATTGACGACTCAGTATTCGAAGTGGCAGAGGGAGCGAACACATTCCATCAAGCCCCTCCCTCTGAAAAAACAGAGACCCGATTTCAAACAACAGAAGAGGTACAACAAAAAAGGGCTGAACGTCCACAAGAGGCTCAAGCAAAGAGCTTGGAGGGCATAGACCCCATTGGACCGTTTGTAAACCACGAGGCCATCTCGCCATCTGACCAGTCCACATCACAAGATGAAGAACTCAACAAAACTCAACAAAACTAAAGACACTGCTACCAGGCCCAAAATCTTCAAAAAAACCATGAAGGCCAGGACCAAAGCTAAGACAATGGCCGACAAACCACAAAAAAAAGAAAGGCAGGAAAGTAGGCCCAAAAACACTAGGAGGTACTAAGGGGCTATCAACACCTCTACTCTCGGCCTCCCTGAGGGACTACTTCATAAAACACAACAAGAGAAAATTGTGCGCAGACCAAGAGATGTCGGACGCCGAAATACTGGAGGCAATTCAGGATCCATCCCCACTGAGCAAAGCCCGAAAAATTGACCAGAACCAAGAGAAGCCAACGTCAAGAATCAAATGGCATGCCCGTAGTACATCCAGTATGAACCAGGACACAGAAGCAGGAAGGGTAAAGCCCCCCTACGCAACGATCGCACAAGATCCTACACTAACAGCAGAAAATGCAAAGCAAGCGAGCGCCCCGAAGATAAGTGAAAGGCCTACCACTGAAACAACGAGTGTGGAGCCCCACCAGCCAGGTGAATTAAACGCAACACCAACACAACAAGACACAACGGAGTCTCAGAATGTCTCCAGGAAAAGTAACCCGATCATAGAGATCGAAAAAGACCCACCAGCTCGACCTCAAGCCCAGGTCCCAGCGGCCTCCGACAGCCCAGAGGTTCGGGACAGACCAAAACTCATCATCAGGCAGTCTCAGGTCGAAGAGCCCTACGCATGGACCAGGCCATACATCCAGGCTTAAAGTAACAGAACATGGGCTGAAACTTCAGCCAACATCCAAGACACAACTGCAGGAGCTGAAAAAAGACTTTCCGAGAGATTTCCTCAGCATCAAAATGAAAGAGGAGCTCATACGCCAATCAGAAACAGAAGACAAAGTGATTTCTCTGGAGTCTCTGACAAAGAAACACCATCATCAAAAAAAAGACAGACTTCTTATCGATCATGTCGGCCCTCACAATAGCACTAAATCCCTTTAGCAAGCTCTACGAGTCGATCCATGAGGCCCTAAAGGACAACACATCTATGATCGCCTCACTCAAGGACAAACTGACCTTCATAGAAGGGTACGTAACAGCTGTCGAACGGAATTCAAACAACATGCAAACAAGCTTCGAAGACAAATTAACGAAACTTGGGAGTGAACATGGCTAGTAACCAGCAATGGCAAGACCAGCCGGAAGCCACACAAGGGTCCCCCATCTCGAGCCCTGCCTTAGACTCACCAAACTTTTCCAACCACTCGGACTGTGTTGAAATGAACTGCTCAACTGCCACACAGCAAACTGAAGAACTGAAGCAGACACTGACAGGCGCCCGGAAACAAGTGGGGCAGCCTTTGCTCACGGAGGAATCCAACAAAGGAAAGGGCCTGACAAGTAGATCTGAAAGACCCCGCTCGAGCACACCCAGCACTGTCCTAGAGGCCATAAAATCCCTAAAGAAAGCAGAACAGAATCCAGTGCAGAAAAGAGAGGCCTAATGGTGTTCAGGGCAGACCCGCAAACACGATCTAAGAAAGCATCGAAGAAACTCCTACAAGGAAGATGCAGACCAACAAAACCCACAGCCAAAAATGAGCTAAAACTCGCTGGAACGTCACTATTCAAACTGGAGCAAATCTCTTCTAAAGACAGCTACATGGTTCTGAATAGAAGATCAGTTCTAAAAATAACGGCGAAAATTCATAAGCTACGCCATCTCTCAAAAACGACCTGGTCCTGGTGGAACCTTATCATAGAGACCACAGAGCCAAAGCTTACTTGCACATAAGATCCAAGGCCCTAAAAGACTGGCCCCTCAAAGCATCCAAAGATCTACATCGCCTGGGCATGAAAATAGAAAAACTACAGAGCGTGGGAAAGGAGCAAGAAGACGCGTAAAGATCAGAAAGGAAGGCTCCACCAAAATCTGACGACGACGCACGAACTGAAACTGCTACAAAAGAAAACAGAAGAGGAGAGGCCTCGCCTGGACGAGAAAGGGAAGTAAGGGCAAAAGCGTCAGACTACCCCCCAAAGTGGTCTAGGAAAAACAACACAACACCAAACAAGCCAAGACGACGAGAGGAAAGTCCACGGAGCTACCGCGCAAAGAGGGAACAGACAACATACCCTAAGCCAGCTCAAACTCCATCCACATCAACCAAACCATGGAAATGGATGTCAGACACCTTCGGTCGTAAGAAGAAGGACTAGCAGTCAACCCATGACGCCGTTGCCAACAAGACACAGACAACGATCTCTGACCAACTCAAGAAAAGGACCGTATTACAGATGGCGTCATGGAACACAAGAGAATAGCTTCCCCTAACCAAACCCAGTGACATAAACTTGAATTATTTTGATGTAATCTGCCTGCAAGAAACATGGCTAACGGAAAAACCAACGCTCGAGGGATTCACAATCGAAGTCTCTCCAGCTCAGAGGCCCATGTTGGGAAGACCCTCAGCGGGACTACTAACCGCAGTGCGACTAGGATCAGGAATCGTACCGAAGAGCAAAATCCGTGAGGAGTACGGTATGATAGCAACCCTAACGAGATGGCATCATCAAGATCAGGAGAAACATTATCAGACTAGTTCCGATCTCGCCATAATAAATCTATACTGGAACCCAGAAAGAACATCAACGAAAGAATTCTGTGAACAAGTAGCTAACACCATCGACGAAATCAGAGTTAACCACGACATCCCCAACATAATCATATGTGGGGATCTGAATGCAAAATGTGGATCACACTCGGCAGGCAACACGATCCCCCTGGGCCTGAGGAAAACCGACGAGAGAGGCCAAGCATGGCTGACCCTGATGAAGTCTAGACAATTCCACAACGTCTCAACACTACAATAAGGCGACGTGCACATTCCAACATGGGAAAGAGCGCCTGCAGCCGCCAACCTAGACTACATCTTCATCACAGAAGGTCTTATTCCATACTTTGCGGACTTCAAAGTACAAAGAACTAGAGAAAGCGACCACAACCTCTTACTTCTGTCATGGGGAGGAGAAGTCAAAGATCGACTATCCTATCCCTTCGAAATTGGCGTCAACAAGCAACAAAATCGAATTTGTCTGACATCCGGAAACATAAACGCATTGGAGTCAAAACTACGCAGAAATCATGCCAACACAAACAGTGGCAGGGAAGGCCCTCGGCCAGAATACGTGTCCCTATTGGTGCCTCACAAAGTGAGTTTTGGGGGGGAAGAAGCAGCCCCAACCCAAACATAATCACATGTTCAACACAGCACTAGTAGCCAAACGTAAAGACCTCAGAAAATTGAAAAGAGTGGCGACAAAAAGCAACACCAAAGAAGCCTGGACTACCTACCAAAAGGGGAAAGCAACCTACAAAGCATGGCTCAAGCAAGAATGGCAAAACTTATACCAGAACGACGCAGAGGCCATGCTAAAAGTGTGGGCCTCAAAGAACAGCCGTGACTTCTTCTCCCTGCTAAAAACACCTATCGGCCAGAATCCCCACCAGATTATCTGCGATGTCACAGAACAACAGTGGATTACTCACTTTTCGGAACTCTATGCGCTTCCTCCTTCCTGCTCTCCACCCACTACGCAACCCCAACTCTCAGTGGGCCTTAACGAGCGCTGGACCAACGTGGCCATCATGGAAGACATCCTAAGTGCAATCACAAGCCGAAAGTCATCTAGGGCCCCGGGTCCTGATGGACTGTCCAACATAGATCTGAAGCAACATCCCAAAGCCTGGGCTAGAATGATCAGAGAGCTGTTCGAACAATGCGCCCAACGAAAACAGATCCCGAAGAGCTGGACCGAGGCAGTCCTTGTGCCAATCTATAAAAAGGGGACCAGAAGCAACCCGACCAACTACAGACCCATCGTCTTACTGGACATCATTGGAAAAATGTTTGCTTCTCTGATACTCACCCAATTTAAAAAATGGGCTAAGAACTCACCAGCCTTTGACATCTTCCAGAAAAGACTTCCAAAAGGGCGCGGGAACAGCAATAAACCTTCTGATCCTCAATACCATCAAGGCAAAAGTGAAGGGAGATGCGCCAAACGACCACATGGCCATGATTGACCTAACACAGGCCTTTGACTCAGTGGACCGCCACAAACTATGGTCCAAACTAACAAACTGGGAATGTCCAAGATCGATCCTCGACCCAATCATGTCCCTGCACACGAAGACATCTTTGAGAGTCCGCCTATGCCAACAAGGAACTCTTTCGGACAAGATTGAGATGAAAAGAGGAGTGAAACAAGGTTGCCCGCTAGCGCCTGCACTGTTCATAGCCTTTATTGGCGACTTTCAAACAACGGAAGAACAGGTGCGATCTTTTCCCCCTAAGCTGGGAGAAGCCAAGATTTCAAGATTGTGGTACGCGGACAACTTGATCCTGTTGGATCAGACGGCCATAGGCCTCCAAAGGCAGTTATCTAACCTATCCACATATATGGAGAGCAATAACCTAAAGATCAACATAAAGAAAACCAAAATCATTTCATTCTGCAAAACCACGAAGGAAACCCAGATGACACACTCATGGTTTCTGGAAAAGACAAAATCGAGACAGTCAAAGAATTTAAATACCTGGGAGTGGTGATCGACAACACAATGAAAGACAACTCCCTCCTGAACTCTCTGTGGGAAAAAACCCGAAGCCTCACAGCGCAAACCCGTGCTGTAGACAACAAATTCGGAAAATTCTCCTGGTCACCAGCACTCCAGTACTACAAAACCAAAGTAGTACCAGCCGTAACCTACGGAATGGTAGCGAACCTAAACCTGCCACCTCAAATCTGGAATACGTTCGAAGGATACCTGTGGAAATCAGTGCTGGACCTGCCCAAATCTGCCCCCATGCCAGCCATACAGCGTGACTTAGGCTTACCATCTCTAGCCTCAGTGGTAATCCAAAGCTCTGTGCAACTCTACAGGAAAATTTTGTCTCCTAGCTCGCTGCCGATATTTCGAATCATGGAAGCAGAAATCTCCACGGGATCCTGCAAACCTTTATCAGAATGGGTCGGAAAAATACACAAAAAACTGGAAGAAGTGGCATGTACGACTGAAACGCTTCTAAACAACCCTGGGAGGGTAAAGAAAAAATTGGAAAATCAAGATTGGATCCACACCACCGAAAAGATCCTGCAGTACAAATCGCTAAAACATCTACCACCCACTACGAATCGGCCAAAGGTCCCACTGAAATATTGCGAGAGATTCCCAGAGAAGAACTTGAGAAAAACCTTCATGAGAGCTCGGCTAAACTTACTGAACACAAAGGAAATTTTGGCCGTACGAACTCGGGTGCCTGCCGCCCACTGCCGCTTATGTGAAGTCCCAGACCAAGTGGAAACGATCCTCCACCTTCTCATGTAATGTCCAGCTTTAGCAGTAGAAAGGCAAGCATACTTGGCACCACTTACTTCAGACGCAACTGCACTCGACGACGAAACTTGCTGGTTTCGGCTGATCGCAGGAGACTCTCCCAGGTGGGCCAGGATGACAGCCAAATTATTGGATGTAGCGCTCAAAAGAGCCAACTCTCCTGACGGCAGCGGGCCTCCGGCAAATACGAAGTAGGGCTGTCTGGAAGCTCGACACAGACTCTCCTTGCACGACAAAAGTGGTGTCCCAAGTCTGAAGCTTCTTTTTGTAAAAACCAAAGGGGTTAAAACAAAAAACAAAAAAAAAGAAGGATCTGTCCTTATCTTCAGGGGTATATAATTCCAGTACTTAACTGCAATAACAGAGGCACTGGAGCCTCCTGCTTTTTGTCGTTTGAATCTTTGGGTAGTCAGTTGGCCTACGTTAGCAGAGCGGGTTGGTCTGGTGGATTGAGCTCTAGAGAAATGATTAGACAGGCAGAGCAGGGCATTGTTGGACAGACATTTGTGTATTAATGATAGTATTTTACATTTGATGCAGTCTTTCACTGGGAGCCAGGGAATATTTCTTCTGGTTGAAGTGATATGGTCTGTTTTGGGGATATCGAGTGCTGCTCTAATTGCATTATTCTGAACTGTCTGGAGTTTCTTGATGTTTTCCGCAGTGACTCCTGCGAAAACGGCATTACAATAATCCTGGAAAGGATAAGTGCTCTAGCCAATGTGATGCAGTTTTCCGTAGTAAAAAACTGTCTGCACGCAGTAATGAGTTTGGCAGTGTAAGCTGAGGCTGATGTGATGGCATTAACTTGTCTGGCTAGAGAGAGTGACGAGTCCAGGTACACCCCTAGTCTTTTGACTTCTTTAGCTACCATGATATTATTGCCATCAAATGTCAAAGGATTTGTAAGAAGATGAGAGGTTCTTAAGCCTTGAAGGGTTACCCACAATGAGAATCTCTGTTTTATCATTGTTAAGACAGAGTTTGTGTTGTGCCATCCATGCTTGGATTGTGACGTAGATGAAATTCAGGGATTTGGAGTCTGTGTCATGAATGTCCGTGATTGACAATAATATTTGGGTGTCATACACATAGTTTGTATACGTGACACCCAATTTGTCAATGTGGTCAAAGAGAGGTTTTGTGAATACATTGTACAATGTCAGGGAGACACAAGAACTGTTTGGGACTCTGCATGTGATGGGGGTTGGAGGTGCTGCAGCGGTCAGGGAAAAGACTCATGGAGCGGCTGGAGGAGAAGGATGGCTATGTCACCCATGTCTTTGATTTGGTCCATTTGAAGTTTGAGGTCCAGGAGGGTCGTTTCTGTTCCGTGGCCTGGGTGGAAGCTTGATTGGCGAAGTCCAAGAAGGTTGTGAGTTTCGAGGTATTTTTGAATCTGTACATAGGCTACTCTGTCTATTCTTTTTTTAGTAAAAAGGGAACAGGTGTAATGGGGCGTAGTTGGTGGACACATTAGGGTCTACGGTAGGTTTCTTAAGCAGAGGGAGTACCCATGGTTCCTTCAGGTTTTCAGGTACTTTGTTGGTGGCAAAGGAGTTATCGATTATGGTAGTGATAAATGGGGCCAATGCGTCTGTGCATTCTTTGATCAGTGTGGCCGGCCAGATGTCGCCTTGACCCTTTATAGTTTTGATAGTTTCAGCTATGGTGATGGGTGTGAATTCAAACCTAGCGAGGGATGTTATTCGGTTGGAGTCCACAGCAGTGGATTGAGCAGTTGTGGCAAGCTTTAGTTTTTTTATGTTAATTTTATTTTGGAGGGATGAGATTTTGTCTGTGAGTACCTTTTGGATACTTTCGCACCATGCTTGGTCCTTGGTACAGTGGTCTGGGGTCTGGGAGGGTGATTCTATTTCCCGTCGGATGGAGTAGAGCTCTCTCCTGCCAGAGTTAGCGTTCTCGATTCTTGTGTTTTATGCCTTACTTTTGGCTTGGATGGTGGCTTCTTTGTATTCAGTAGCTAAGGTAGTAAAGGGTTGTTTGTGTTGATGTGAGTAGGTGTTCTTTTCCAATTACTTACGAAATTTCTTTTTTTGCTGTGCAGGTCTTTAAGTCCAGTAGAAAACAAGGAGTTGATGTGTGCTATAGGTTTAGCTTTGTGGGTACACAAGGCTACCACTTCATTGATAGCTTCCTCCATGGTCTGGTTTTAGAGAGCTACAAGGGATGTGGGAATAGCGGTGAGGTCTGAGTGTGAGATGAGAGTTGAAAGCAACGGGAGCATGTTGTCGGGAGTGATGTTGCGTGGTCACGTGCGGGAGCCGCTGGAACGCGAGTGATAGGTGTTCTAGATTGTGTAGGTGTACCCATTGAGAAGAGTATATTGGTGTGGTCTGACCAAGGGCATGGGTCATTATTGGAGATATTGGTGATGTAATTGTAGTCAGAAAGCCAGTCCAAGGTATGGCCTTTGGCATGAGTTGGGCCCAAGGTGCGCAGGGTGAAGCCTGGTGCTTCAATGGTGTTGGCTAATGCAGCAGCATGGATGTCAGTACTGTCGTTGAGTCCTAGGTTGAAATCCCCTAGCATGAGAATTTTCAATGTAGTTTTGGTATCTGTTGCAAGTAGAGAGGCTATGTCTTCCTCAAAAGGGGAGGTGGGGCCTGGTGGTCTGTAGATAAGGTGTAAGAAGAGGGATGCTGTGGCAGATGAGGCTATTTTGGCAGACAGCCATTCTCCTGCCGGGAAGGGAAGGCTGGTTGTTTCTCTTTTACTGAGGTTTGTTTTGGTGATGAAGGTGACTCCGCCTCCTTTCGAGGTCATTCTATCTTTTCTGATGATGGAATATCCATCAAGTAAGGCAAGCAGGAGGGAAGGGCCAGCAGCAGGGTGCAGCCAGGTTTCAGTGATGGCTATAAGGTCTAAGTCATTGGTAGTAATGAGGTCCGAGATGTCCAAGGCATGAGCAGGGAGGGATCTGGCTTTGATGAGGGCAGCCTTGATAATGGATGGGGCGTCTCTTTCTTTATTTCTGCTGGTCGGTGTGGTCACATTGTTACAGTTGGGTAAAGGAGATTTTCTCAGGGAGACTGCAGATTTGTTTTCTGCGGTCGGGTTCCAATTAAAAGTGTTCAACTTCATCACCCTTTTAAAATGCATAACAGTACTGAGACGAGGAAGAAACCACTAGGAAGCATGAGGATTACCTCCTTTGCTAATTTGAGTCCTGGGACGAAGATGATGGAGGTCAGGCGTGTCCCATTGGTTTGCTTAATTGTGGTCTGGCAA
Organism: Ambystoma mexicanum; assembly: GCF_040938575.1. NCBI lineage: Eukaryota > Metazoa > Chordata > Amphibia > Caudata > Ambystomatidae > Ambystoma > Ambystoma mexicanum. The sequence continues at coordinate 973,985,345 of NC_090934.1, read as the reverse complement.
GTCAGGTAATGCAAAACCCTAATTTACACCTGCAGCCTGTAAGCCCAACACAGGTGCATAAATGGAGGAGCTGCTGGAACAGAAAAGAGAAGGAGAAGAAAAGTGCAAGCTGTGCGGGAGTGAGAGAAGCCAAGACGCCAGTACGCTGAACGAGTTCCGCTGGATGGTGAATGCAGACCGGAACACGCACAGAAGGCAAGGCATGCAGCAGGCACTGCCAGAGGACGAAGGCAAAGCTATGCATAGCAGCCGGCGAGTGCTTAGTGGAGCGCCTGGCTATCCGGCTTTCCCTCAGGAGTTGCGAAGATCGGTTAAGTGTAGGGGACACTTAAAATACCTGGGGCATCCCAAGAAGACTGTGACTACAGTAACAGTTGAAACAAGTGAAAGTAACTTATTGAATTGAATGAAACGATACAAGTTACTTCTACTGTACACCGAACTGAATGAAACAGTGAAAGAAACATATTGAATTAAACAAAGCAAAAGTAACCCTTATTGAATACTGCATTAAATGAAACGAGCAAGGAGGCTGTGAGACGGCCATGGTATCAAGAGAAATACAGACTCAAAGACAATAGTTTGAAAACCTTCATTTGGTTGGGTTGGTAGAATGCCTAACTGGCCCTTACTCTAAAGGGATTGTTCCCTGAAATGATGTTTCTAAGGACCACCATCTAAAAGTCCAAAACCATAATCTGTCTGTGACTAAACTAATGCTTGCCCTCACTCTCTGACAAAATGTGATGGGAAGTTTTCTTAAAGAAAATAGTGGTTCAAAGAAAAGGAAATGTACACCATAACTGGTTTCAGATAGTCTTACAAATGGGTGTAGTTCTGCCAGTGCAAGATAGTTCAATTCGAAAGGTGAGCCCTTAGAACCTTTCATGCAGGGCTCTTGCCGCAAACCAACAAAGTTCACAATATCCGTCGGTCTCTCGGGGATCCCTTCTCCAAACTCAGACTCTTCCAGATCAAAAAAACAACAAAAAATACACAGTTCCGGTCAGGCCCCTCAGGGTTCCCTTCCCCCAAGTGGAGGCCTATCTTTACATAGTTCAACAATGTCTCTTGCACAAATCTAGTTAGGCCTCTCAGGTTTCCCTTCCCCAAGCGTAGACCTCTTTCGACTTTAAACAAGCAAAGTTCTCCTAGTCCTTTCACTGTACACTTCTTACATGGAGTAGTATCAGAGACTTTTGAGAAATCTAGGCTCTTTGCTCCTCTCAAGCGTGACCACTCTGACCTGCAACCCCTCTACTTGCTCTTTGTATCTTTCTTCTGGTACCTTTTCTCTTCTGTGCCTCTTTCACTCTCCCGGCACCCTATGTTCCTTTGTTTGTGCACTCTTACACCTTCTTGTCACTTTCTCGTGCTGCTCGCACTTTCTTGTTTTCACCTTCCGGTCGCTCTTACTCTCTTTTCACTTCTTCTTGCTTTACTTTCCCTTTTCAAATCTGTCGGGTCACTCGCACTGTTTCCTGCTTCGGGTCATTTGCACCCTTATTTCTCTTATATTTCTTACAGTTCATTTTCCTTTTATTTCAGTGCCCCTAGCCCATTTTCCTTCAAGCTTTCTTTATGACTTTTCCCTTGTTTTCTTTCTCTCTCGCTTTCGGCTTTTTCTTCTTTTGTGCCGCTTTACATTTCTTTCTGCTTGTTTTCTTGCTTAATGCCTTTTCACAATCTGTCCCTTGCCATTCACTCTGTGCCATTTTACTTCGGTGCCTTCCTCTCACTCCACTGCAGTCCCATGCAAGCTCCTGAGTTTCTCTCATCAATTTTCACGAAACTCACTGGGAAGCGTTGTGTTGACAGTTGGTGCACTCTCGGATACGCGCGGTTGAGGTCAGGGTCTCGCCACCTGCCCTTCAGATATCCAAGGGGCTGGCACAATGTCCCAAGGGAATGAGCACCCCACTGTACGCTGCCAGCAGGATGCAGGCAGCCTCACTCCGGTTTCTTGGAGACTCGGCTACCTCCTCACGCTGCAGCCCCTTACAGACACAGGGTTAGCGTATCCGCACGCTGTTCTCCTCCGGCCTTCAGCTTCTGCCCCTCTCTGCTCCTTGGCTTCTCTGGTCCAGACGGCATCCCCAGCTTGCTCCCTTCTTCTGGGAGAACTCCACCTTTCATAGTGTAGGGAAGAGTCAAGTGGAGTCAGGTGTGCACAGTTGGGATAAAGTGCCTGACCTTGCCTGATTCTATTAGTGGGACAGCCTAGTGGTAGGTTGTAGTAGTAGGCCCTATCTTGCTTCCCAATGCTCTTCCTATGGGTAATCCTCATTGATCTTAGTTGCATCTTCCTCGTCTCACTGTGTGTTGGAAATGGGGATATGGGGTGTGATTTAAAATACACCATGAAGGCTGAGCCCCTGGTTATTCTCCCAATCCCTCATGACCCTCGACTTGGGTGATCCTTGTCTACCCTAGGGTTAAGATCCAAAAGTGATGAGCCTTCCCTGTCCACCTGAATGGATGATCGTGAGGGAGTAGGTGGGAGAATACTATCAGCTTTCCCACAAGACATTTATTTGAATACTGAATTGAAAGAAACAAGCAAAGGTATACTTTATTAATTGAAAGCCACAGTTATAAGTGAAGCAACATCTTTGGCAAACTGAACTACTTAACTGAATGAACGAAACTTTGAATAAAGCTGAATCAAGATCAAGAAACAACATTTGTGATAATGTTGTGAAGCTGTGGTTGAAGAAACTACCTCTTGATCAAATTATTGAACTCTGAAAGAAACCTGAAAGTTCCTATTTGTGTGACCTGTAGTGGGTGGACCGTGTGGTGTAAAACTGCGCCTAGACCAGGGAGAATTTCCATGCCAATAAGGACATTTACTTTGATGAAAACAGGAACACTACTGATTATTAATATCAGACTTGGGGAAGGGAATACAGAGTTAAAAAGAATTGCAAGAGTCCAGTTGAAAGACAATGCTACAAGATATTTATTTTGGTATTTACTATAAGCTTGGGTAAGGGAACCGCTAGGATTGGTGCCTTGGAACTGTGTTACCCTGGAACTGTGTTGAACTTGGGGAAGGGCACCCCGACCGTCACAAAGATCTAAAACTGTATTTTGTCCCATACAAAGGAAGACATATTGAGCCATGTGGTGAACCTATTGACATTTGGGAAAGGAAGTTAAAGAGTAAACCAGAGCCAGAAAACAGCTCCGAACTTTATGGTTGGAACACTGTTTTGGTTGATGTTCTTAGACATTGTTTTCTATTAGTTGTGAGGGCCAGCATAGGATTTGGACACAGACGGACTCTTAAGTTGAACTTATTGACACAGACCTCCTTTAGTTTCTTTAGGTAGAGAAATCCCACCTTACTATAGGGCAAGTTAGACCTTACTCCACCCTGACCTTTTGTTTAATAAACACTAGTATTCAGCTTGGAATCTGTTGTCTGTGTCTCCTTCCATGATGTCAACCTCACAATTATTGTGACCAGAAGCTACTATCTCCTCCTTCAACTCACTTAGCATCTGCTCGAAGAAACCAACAAGGGTGCTGCAGGGTCCAAGGCAGCCCATGTGAAAAATCTCAACATGGAACATTCATTATGTCAGGTTCAGGTACCTTTCCAAAGGAGATGCCTTTCCCACAGATCCTCCTGAGCATTACAGCCACAGCAGGTTTCACCAGCGGGCACAATCACTACACCCCTGGGGAAAGGACAAAGGATAGATCTCCAGACTCCTTTTGACCTTCAGTGATTTGTAGAGGTAACACAAAAGACCTAGCCATCATTAATATTCTGTGAGAATCCTCTGCCTTCTACCTGCTACCATCCAAAAACTCGGTTACTTGGACACCTCTGGTAACGGCATGGCAGTGAAGATTCCCAGGACCAGATGCACCTTCACTGAAGAACTTCCCAAAATGAAGTCTTCCTAGGTTCCACCATATAATGGCTGACCACTAGAAGAGTGTAATATTAACTGTCTACAATAGTTTCTGTTCTGATATAGGACTTCATGGTGGAATCTTCCCACTTGAAAGCTCTGCGTTTATATTTCCCCCCATTATGGTACTAGATTTATCAACCTCTGAATAATGAAAGGCTAATTCGGCCCTGCCATAGGATTTGAACATTCAAAATTCATGCTGTCCTCATGCCAGAGACCAGCACGTTTACATGTAAGCTTTCTACTGAGCCAATCCAAATTCCAAACAGGTGCTTGCTACAATACCCACTCACACCTAGCAGTTGTAACTTCAGAGGTCCATGTTGTCTCTTGCATTACCCTTATTGATTGTCTTCTCTAATGGTGCATCTCCACAAGTCTCTGCAGAATAAAAGGCTGGACTGTAAATTGTGTAGCTACAAATGGCTCTACAGGTTTTAGAGATAACAATTCTTGGCAAATGGCTGGAAGTCTACACCTTCAGAATGTGCCCCCAATAATCAGCCTAGCCATTCCTAAGCCTCAACTAACTAATCTGTTCTTGCCATATTTTACCCGGTGTACTAACTAGCAGTTATGCATTATGGTAATACTGTATGGTGAAAGGCTTGGACTGGTGCCTGAACCCAAATTCTAACTGCAAGTAGAAACTTCAAAGAACTAGTGTTACCATCCTTGTTGAGTTCAAAGGCTGTCTGAATTTTAAGCTTCTTAAAGCCCTCCCTGATGTAACATAATGCCGTTCTCGCATATCTTAAAGGTCAATATTGGTCAGTAATTCACAGGATCACTTCTGTCCCTCTTCTTAAATATCGGGATTACCACTGATCACTTCCAGGAAGGGTGCGTATGTCCCTGTGACTTATTAATGGTCATTGAAAGGGCTAAACATATAGGTAACTGTCTTCTTTTGAATTTGAAAGGCATATTTGTATCAGATGGAATGAGAAGTAGGCACAGTATAAGAACAGTATCCAAGTCCAATCGATTACACGGGCTCTATGATGTGTCTTTGTAGACGCGTAATTGTCAACCCTGTTCCATTGCAGTGTCCCCGTGATGCAGTGCTTTAAGTGGGGTAAGAAATTCAGGGGGTCCGCGACTTCCATGATTGGCGTGGTATAAGACTCGATGGGCATGGCCTAAAGACGGACATGAAAATTGGTCTTGCCTATATTACTAAGTGCATATCGCAACACAGTCTGTTTGGTGCAAACTAAATAGATAAATCAGCCTGTGCACCCAGCACACAATGCATAAATAAATAAACAGGGTTGTGTATGCAGGTGAGGCCTTGTGCCCCAAGAACTGTTCCCGCTCAGCACACAACCATGTTTATTTATTCATGCATTGTTTGTCAGATACATCTGCAAACACCTCCATACATTCTTTGAAGTAGTTGTTCAGGTAGCCCAGCAAGAGAAACTATGTAGAACCTTGGATGTGGGCCTCACTTACCATATCTAAGGACCACAGTGGAGGCAAACTGGCGCCGTAGGCCATAGGGGTGGCAGCATGGGCTTGATGACTGAGGATCGCTATGCTGTGCAACACAACTCTCAATATGTTGCTAGCAATCCCCCTGCCTCGGTGTTGCTCTGTGTCATGAATGCTGTGTGCATCGGAAGAGGAATGGACAGGTGGCACTTTTTGAGATGATAAGCTGTAGAGGAAATGTGTGGGCCCAAACACTTCAAAATACTAACAAGGTTGCAGGAACAATCAAGATTCAAGGAAAACCAAAATTAAACTGGCATGTAGTTGTTGAGTGCCTGTGCGGTGAGTCTGTCTATGAGTGTATGAGGTCAGACTGCTGTTAGGTCATTTTACATTATTTCAAGAAGTGTCTTACGATGAGCATTTTGTCAGTTAACTCTTCTGCAGGCTCCCTGTCATCCCTGTCTTCATGCCATTCCTCTCTTTCCTTGTTCTCATTGCTTCACTCATCTTCTCCATTCTCATCCTGTCTTTCCTATCCCCTCCTCAATCCTTCGCCCCTCTTCACAGTCTCACTCCTTTATTTCCTCTTCTTCCATCTCTCCTCCTCCTCTTCCGTCCCTTTACCCTTTTTCGGCATTCTCACTCTTGTTTTTCCTCTCCTTCCATGGCTCATCTCATCCTTCTTGTATTCTTACCGTGGTCTTTCCTTCCCTCTGCTCTTTCAATCCTTCACCCTTCTTCACCAATTTCACCCCTATATTTCCTATCCTTCCATCTCTCCTCTTCTCCTTCTCTTCCCCATCTTCTCTATTCGCACCCATCTTTTCTTTCCTCTCTTCCTCTGCTCTCATTCCTTAACCCCTCTTCTCCATTCTAACCTTTGACTTTCCTCTCCTCCTTTGCTCTTACCTAATTTCTCTCATTGTTTCTTAAATACCATCATTGTTTTCTGTCACTTTCTTGTGTTTCTTTTCTCCTTTTCATTCTTTTTCCATAATTTTCTCCCTAACGTATTCACTGCTCGACTCCATTGTGTCTCTATCTTTCCTCCTCTTATTTTCTCTTTCTCACATTTCCTATTTCATTTGTTTATCACTCTCCTTTTTTTTCCTCTTCTCCCCTTTTCGCTCTCACCTTTCATAATTAATCTGCTCTTCTGCTTCGCTAGAAATTCCTGTGCCCTTTTCTCTCAAATATTTTCCATGCTCCAACTTTCTCTCACCTCGTAGTTCCTCTCGTTCTTTTGCCTCCCTTTGCTACTTCATTTTTTTTGTTCCTTCATTCCCCTTGCTCGCCTTTCTTCATCTCTATCTTCTCTGTTTTTCTTTTATGGATATCCTCCCTACCTCCCTCGCTTCTTTTTTTCTCTACATACCACAGCTTTTCCCTATTTATCTTTTTTTCATCATTCTGCTCTTTTCTCTCCTTCCCAGTTTCCTTTCCTCTTTTATTTCCTTCTCACCTTGGTTCACCTCTTTGCATCGCTTCTTTTCACCACTTTTCTTTCTCACTCGCTTGTCCTCGCCTACTTTTCTCTCTGTTCTTCAGTCTCACTTGTTACTCTACTTCTTTTCCCGCCCACCCCCTCACCACTATCCCCTTGTTCCTGTCTCTGTTCTCGCACCTTTTGTTTGCTCCTTGAATAGACCTGGTTTATTTATTTATTTATGGACTACATAACAATTCATAAATAAATAAATGAACCACATCATGCGCAGAGCGGGAACAGACCATGACCCGGTTTATTTATTTATGCATTGTTTGTCGGATACACGTATACGACAATACATAAATAAATCGGGTCTGTTCAATTGTGGGCTCAGCGATTGAATCAGCAGCGCAAAGCCCCCAGGTTCGCCGAGGGTCAAAGAGGCCTTAGTTACCTGGGGAGGGGGTGCGGGCATGATTCTGCCCACAGGCAACAAAGGGACTGTAACTTCATCTCAAGGCCCCTCGTGAGGGGTCAGGAGAGGAAGTTACAGTTTGGAGATGCTGCAGTGTGTTTTCTGCAGGAAGCTGTGAATGACAGAAGTGCCAGCTAGCCACAGCATCACTCAAACAGTTTGGGCGATGCTGTGGCTAGCTGGCACTTCTGTCAGTTACAGCTGCCTGACTCTGATGGGGGCGGGCTCATCTCCCATCACAGCTGCGGCCGTGGCGGCATAATGATTCAACACAGCGTGGTGGGACTTGGGGGCTCTGGTAGGGCCCTGGCTCAGCCTCACTTTCTTGAGACTGCCGGGGCTCTGCCCTGGCTGGTTCTGGCCCACTTAAAGCACTGGTATGATGACATAAGATTGTATAGTAGCATAATTACAGCACCTACTTTCAGTTTTAGCTCGTGAGGAGGAATTCATCCTACAGCGTTTCGTTCTTTAGTGATTGAAACAATGAGCCAATATTTAACTGTTCATTGACACTGGAACCGTGGGGGTGGAAAGAAGTAACTTTAAATCATTCTGAATGTTTGCGATAATGAAAGGTGAAGGTAGCCGCGTAGAACTGTGCTCATTCTGTTTGTTTAAATGATAGCTGTTGTTGAATCCGAAGGACACACAGAGGTGCACTTTGCCATTTGGACAGCAGAGGGCAACCTAACACTGATAAATTCCATCAGCTGAGCATGGAAACATACCTAAACGTTTTATATATATAGATTGTGGTTTTGTGTTTTAACTAGAAAGCAATCTCTCCTTAATCCTTCTAGGGAGTACGTTGGCATCTAATTCTGTAAGCATTGCTAGTGCTTGGCATAGCCTCTCCAATGAACTGACAGGGAGCTGCATGAACATGGAGACGCTAAATAAGATATCTCTATGGGGCATGTATAATTCTGTTTACAAGCCGGAAAGGTAAGCGAACTAGAGGCCTGTTGCAGAGCAGGGACACTCTCTGGTTAGTGTCTCACCCAAAGAGGAAATGCAGAAATGATCACCAGAGGACCTGTGTCTCAGATCTGCGATGTGGAAGAGATGGGCAAAGACTCAGCAGCATGAGGACCAGATCTCCACGCAAAGCACTACTCAACTGTAACTCAGAGATCAGTACTTAGAATGTTGAAGTCCTCTGACCTATTCAGGCACTCCTGCCACCTGAGTTTGCCAGAACCTGCCCTTTGGAGGGTGCTTTGACATCTGATGAAGGCCTCAAGTGGATTTAGGTAAGGATTTACTGCATTGGGAACAAGCATAACTCTCTCAGTGGTGCGGGAAGAGTGGGGCACCCATAAAGAGGGGAACTGCAAACCAAGGGCAATAGGGCACCAGTTATACTGTATTATTATAGCTTATTTGGATAATTTCAGAAGCCCCTTCCATTTATGCCCAGGACCTATTGTGACTGGTTAATGTCCAAAACTCACCTGGATATATGCTTACTATTACTGCACAAATGAAAATGTTGAATTTCCACGTCCCCATTTCACCCCTTACACATGTGAGGGGGATGGTAAAGTAAATAATGAATGTGGGAGGAGTGGCTGAAAAGGGAGTAATAAAACCAACATTTTCCTTACCGTCAGGAAAAAATGCACAGTAATCACATAGATCCGATACATACTTCTCCTGGGCCCACACTTCCAACTATATCTGTACCTAATTAGCATCCCTTTGACAAAAGAATCCTTGGATCATGGGTCCTTCACATTCTCTCACTTATGGATGGCTTTGCCATAATCCCTTTTACTCCAAGTAGAGGGGATGTTTCAGCCAAAATGATAGCTATGGCAAGCAAGGCAACGTCTCCCATTCCACATGGTGATATCCAAAGGCATTGCACCTGATATAAATCCGGTCGGGTTGCCTTTACTGGTTTCATCCCTTCGAGGCAATCACCCATTCCTTGTGTTAGGTGTTAAGAGACACCTCCCGCTCTGTGACTTTTAAACGTTAGGTCTGTTGTCCATGGTCAAATAATAACCATACAAAATGCTTCATGCGCTGAGGTGGCATATGGTACTTAACGTGGTCCAGTCATTTTTACCATGGCTCAATCTTAATATCTAGTACTATTATCTGTATAAAACTCATCAAAAGAAAATCGCGAAGTTACAGTTGTGGCTGTTGGTTAGAACCAAACCAGTGGATCGCTCATTTCGTTTGTGTATCTAAACATACAGCCTTCGGAGACTGAATATTGTCTGATCACGCACAGAGATCACTTGGAAAGTAGGCACGACACTGAAAGCTGTCTACAATGAGAACACAAGCACAGGAAAAGCCAATAGTTTTTACTTTGGTAAAGTAATTGGAAAGAGGGACTGCCTTGAGCGAGAACAGGGAAAGAAGGGGTGCCTATTTACCAGATAATCATTTTCAACATATTCTGCATCGCCCATCATTGTTTGTACTCTGCTGTCCCTCTTTCCTATGCAATGGGCCTCATTACGACCCTGGCGTTAACCAATGGCGCTATTAGCGCCATTGTTAACGCCGGTAACTTACCAAATCCACCATGGTGAAATGGGGAATTACCACCCCATTCCAAGGTTGGCGGGGCGGTAATTCTCCATTTACCATTGGCCCTTCCCATTCCCTTTTTTGCCCCATAGGGCTCAATGGGAATGGGGAAGGCGGTAATTACGGTACCGCAAATTGCGGTACCGTAATTACCTTCAAGGTCCCCTTTGTGGGTCCCTACCTTAACGGCTGGTACAGACCAGCCGTTAAGGTCGGAGCTGCAAAGGAACCTCGTAGTAAGGCGTTAAGGGGATAACGGCGCCGCAAACTTTTACGGCGCCGTTAACCCCTTAACGCCTGGGTCGTAAAGAGGCCCATTGTCTTTTCAAGCTTATTCCCTCTCACTCACTATGCTCTTCTCTTCTTCTCCTCTTTTCACTTGTTTGGTATCGTTTTGCTTGCAGAGCCGGTAGAGACATTTCAGTTTTGGCGTATAGAAAATAGAATATCGTTCCCCTCAAGATCAATGCCATTTCCAACCACTCTATCTTTAGGAAGTTTTGGGAAAAGTATCTATTCGCTTTTCTCTGTTAAAGTGAAACACTTTCCTTTTTTGAGCCATAAACCCACTCCCATGTTTATTATTAGTTTACGAAAATGCCTTCACATAAGAAATGGTGGTGAGGCAGGAGACCAGGGGGTCTGAGGAGCCAGGAAAAGGATAGCGAGGAATTGATGGGCCATGACCAACGAGGGAAGAAGGTGCAGGAATTTGTAAGGCAAACCTCAGCAAGAAGGGATGGAAATAATGGTGCCCACAGAGTGTTATATGCAGATGTATGGGCAGGATGAGGAAAGATGGTGCAGTGCCTAGGGATGGACAGAAATATCACTGAAGCTTCCTTTACAAAATGTAAATAAACACATACATCAGCAGAAACGGTACACTGCAGACTCCAGATACTGCTCATGTCAAGTTATAATATTCCATTTTCAGGTTGCCCTGCTGGTGCGACCCTTTACGAAAGGGACTGATAGACATGCACTAGTGCATTATGGAAGTCACCATGCGAAGCACGTTAAGGATAACCTCCCTTTTGGTACATTTGTACAGCTTAAAAGTAACAGCAGCACAAAAGGATCATACGAAATTGAGGCAAATCAGATGATTGCTAAATTGAGGGCTCGGGTCTACCCTCACCTTCTAGTGAAAAACTTGGCTAACAGAGTTTACAATGAAAACAGAGAAGTATTGCTAGAATATACAAATAAAGAGAAAAAAGAGGACGTATTAGTGTTTGTGAGTACGTTTAGTAATTTGTCATATAAAATCGAGGCTATAATCTTTAAGAATTGGAAAAAAATATTTCCCAAATCCTTGCCAACTCCCATCGTGGCTTTTAAGAACAGCACCAACATTAAGAAGATGATTATCAGAAATGACATTACAAAAAACAAAGTTGCAGGCCAGACACAAAGGACACTATGGGGGCTTCCTCCCGTTGTGTGTCATTACCCATGCGGCAAGTGTGTAATGTGTGTGTTTACCATTAAAACCTCAACTGTGACCATTGAGTTAGCAAGGGATTGGATTATGACTGAACACACAAATAGAAAATGTCATTTATTTTATCACCTGCCGATGCAATGATCATTATATTGGAAAAACAAATAGAAAGTGTCTGTATTAAAAATAAAATAAAACGGGCTCCTTTAGTTAAACATTATATAGAATATGCAGATGCATTTACTGATCTAAAATGGGTGGTCCTTAAAGAAGTAACAGGTAATTCCCAAGAAGAGATCAATAAGAGATTGTTAAATCAGGAACACAAATCAATATTCCAGACTAAAAGTCACATTGTGGGGCTCAATGGAAATGTGTAGTGGCATAATGTCACATAACGCAATCGGGCACATACAGCTTCTGTGACAACAGTTCTGTCATGTGTAATTCACTGCTTGGATGATACATGTACCGTGAAGACATCACAAAGTAAGACACAGATAACAGACTTAAATTTCAAACAAAATATATTTGTTAACTTAAATGTCAGGATGGTTGAAGGTCTAACTTACCCTATGGTAAAATGGGATTTCCCTAGCTGAACAAATCTAAGGAAAGCCTGAGTCAAAGAATTCAACCGAAAAGTCTGTCTATGTCCAGAACCTATCCCTGCCCTCACAATTACAGCCAACAAATGTGTAGGGATGTCAAAGTCAAAAGGAATAGAGTTCAACCCTGAGCTTCTTCCAGCTCCCATCTTACTTTCAGCTCCCCCTTTTGCAAGCATAAAAAAGTTCCATGAAAAAGGCGCACGATTATCTTTATCCAGTTCAAGGTGTTGTAGTTGGGATTCCCTTCGCCAAGCTTCAAGCAACACAGTTTAGGGTAGCACATTTCAAAACAAAAGGGATATTGAAACTCTGTTTTGAAGACAAGTGTGGCTCCTTTAAGTTGCAGGGTTCCCTTCCCAAAGACTTCAACTCCACCATGTATATTTGTAGCAGTCTTTCTAAAAAGTCTCAAAAGAAACACTAGGTCAACCTGACCCTCCTTCTGGTTCGCTGTGGCAGTCCATATGAAGTGGTTGTATTAGGTTGTTGCTCAGTGTACTTTTATTTCACCATTCAGGGCCCTCTGGACTAAGTGCAGCTATTAGACCACACAGTCCACCCAATAAAGGTCATGCAACCAGGATCCCGGGACTCCTCAGCACAGGCAGTGGTTCCTTGGCACTTGCTCCTGTTCACCAAGTCACCTTCACTTAATTCCTTAGGTTGGCTTCTTGGTTTTATGCAAAGTCTTTTCCTCTGTTGGCTCCTTCTTGTTAGCCTTGGAGCCCTGCCACCATGTATCACACACATCCTGCCAAGCTGTGGTCTTGTCACACTGCAATTACTCATTAAAGTTCACTGTATGGCTCCTTTTAACCCTGTTGTCTTTAACTTCAGGTTTCGGGTTAAATCATTGTGTAACATACATTTGGTAATGTTTATTTTCAGTTCAATGTTCAATTTGCATTGGTCTTACTTAATTGGTAAGATTCCATTCAGTTTAATATGCACTTATTTGCTTCAGGATTAAGTTTTCATTTGATTCGGTATTCAATATGTTCTATATGCACTCCTTTGCTTCGTGGTTACGTTTTTAGTTAGATCGATATTCAACATGCATTGATTTGTGTCAAAGGTAGGTTTTAGTTCGGTATTCAATACACTGGCCTCTGTTCACTTGTGCAAAACAGAGGGGGTCTGGGAAACTCTCTAGCAGCACGAACACAGCCCATTGACTTGTTCTTGGGTGGGTGGCCTCTGGGACAGTCTCAACCAAGTCTTTAGCTCACTGTTCTTGTTACACAGAAGAAATGTCCCCGCATATCAGTCTTTGTCCTGCCCAGCAATTCTCCTTTGAACAAGAGTACCACAGCAACCCCATACACGTGTTTCAGCCTAGTTGGGCATCATCAGTGAGGTGAAGCTGTGCCTCTTTAAGAGCAGTGAGCAAGGGGTCCACGTCTGGATTCCCCTGGTAACTTAGGGTGTAAAGTTAGGTATGCAAAACAGAAGGGGGTCTGGGAAACCCTCTACTTGTGGTCTTTCAGGAGTGCCCGTTGATTAGTCGCTCTCCCGCACTTATCGGCTTCTCAAAAGCCCTCCCGGCGGTTCCCGTGACTTCCTGGGCTTCTTGAAGTCGGGGAGCCAGCCGGGGCAAGTCCTGCTTGCCTGCCGTGTGCTTCTCTCTGTGCACACCGGCTGCCAGGCTGTTGTCTCATTTGGGCGGCGTCCTTGCAACACGGGACTCCTCCTTAGCAGCTTCTGCTGCTTGCACCTGAAGAGGGAGGCTCCCAGACCTGGGAAAACATACAGCCTACTTTCTTTGGGTCCCACAGGTCCTTCAGGATGATTGCCGGCGTCTTGGCTCTGCCACCGGTCCCACCAAAGCTCCCTCCACATAAGGGTAGCCTGCTGCTTCCCTTTTTGCTCGCACCTGGTCTGTCTGACTGATTTCCTTCTATACACCTGCAGCCCCTTGACAGGCTGCAGCTGTGATTGTCCACTTAGCCCTGCCTGACCACATTTTAAGGGACATGCCTGACCCTCACAACTCCTGGCAGGCATCTTCTTTGTCCCAGTACCAAAGTGGGCCAAGGGTGCAATCTCCACTGCTCTTAGTGGTTTATTCTTCGTCCCAGTACTGTCAAGTACTGTATGTGGGAGATTGAGGGGAACTGGCTTATATAGCCCATAAAGGTTGGTGGGGGGTTAGGGGAGGGTTAGATTGCTGCTCAGCAGGAAAAGGGGGATTCCATGTCTCGCCCAAGGGTACCCCTCTCACAGTCCTCAAAGGCCCTCCACCCAGGTGATCCCCCCTCGCTTCTCCATCCCCAGGGTCAGGATCCAGTAGCAATGGCCTTTCCCTGGCCACCTTTGCAGGGGATGTAAGGGGGCTAGGAGTGAGAATAACCTTAGGTTTCTCACATTCTCTTCCCCAATGCAGGTTGGACTGGGATGCTTCACATGGAAACCGGGAGATGAAGTTTACCTCATCTTGCTCTCGGTCCTTCCGGGAACCCACTGTGGAGCAACCAGGTTGACAGTCCAAGAAACCCTGCATATCCCTTAGGTTAGATTCTCTTTGTTGGGATATTGGGACTATTTCCAACAAACTAACATTTTACTCCTCAATAGCTCTTCTTTTAAATTGGCGAGGGTCTAGTTTCGTTAGGCGAGGAGGTCCAACTGTAGGGGTCTGAGAGTTTATTTGAGCTATCTCTGAAACCCATTGATCGAATTCGGTATGTCCCTTCCCAGGACTAATTGAGCTGTAAGTTAGAAATCACAGCTACATTCATGTCTAATTTCTTTCCTAAAATGGAGATAGAGATTTGGGTTAATGGGTATCTTTTCATGTGGCCATGTACACAGGTTAACTTCTCTTTGCTAACCTCTTTCCGCCCCTAAGGAAGTAACCCTGTTCTTATGGCACTTTCCTTACTCCAGTATCAAATTCTGCCCAAACAAGTTTTTTTTCTAAAGTAACAGGGATTTTGTATGAGGATTTTCCTCCAGCATATAAAAATGCATAAGGTTTTCTTTGATTCCTATAGTCTTTGCCCTTTCTTTCAGATTTATTAAAGTAATTTTTTCCTTCTAACATCGCATCCCGAGGTTGCAGGTATAACCTGCCATTATTTGACGGTTGCAACCTTTCCTGCTCATTTTCTTGAGTCTGGTCAGGTTCTCGGGATGATCGAAGATTAGGAAGGTCAACTATGTTTAATGGACAACATCTTGCAACGTGTCCGTACCCTTTACAAGAGTAACACTTTAGATGGGAATCAGGAAATGGGTTTATTACTGAAGGGTAACCCCTATCTCTACTTGTTCCCCTAGGGTTTCAAATCTTGTGGCCCCTTGTTCTAATGTTGTCATTACCTCGGGAATATGAATGTCGAGTAACCCTGTTGGGGAAGATAGAACATCAAATGATGACTTATCGGGGCTCTCTGGGGTCTCCTCAGAAGGACTTACTGAGATTAAATTATTTCCCTCTCCTGCCCTGGCTTTATGGATTCCCAAAATTTCTGGGGGAGTGGCTGATTCTGGTAACATATCTTCCCCAACAAGAGCATTGTCTTTCGGTTTCTAAAAGATCAAAGACAAGACCTCCACCCCCCCGCTGTATCAGGGATTCTTTCCCTATAACTTCCTCTCAAAGCTGGACAGGAGGAAGGTTCCCATAAAATGTCATACCTTAAAGTTCCTACCAACTGACCCTATTTGATCTCAACTGGGTCATCAGAAAAAATCTCACCATGAGAGTATAGGCTGTATTCTTCATCCTTTTCCTTAGGTGGTACTATGTAGATACCCAAACCATAAGGGAAAGTAAGGTGTAAACCCAGAGAGATTATTTTGTCCCTCTCTGGCACTCAGTCATGGAGACAAAAAAGCTGGAAGTAATTTCCCTCTACGGACATACTGATGGGGAGGATGGCTTGTGAGTTCAAAGTCTGAAAAACTATGCCTACATGATGACCTACCTGGTTGGTAAAGTTGCTGTTTTCCCAAGGGCTCATACTTTGTGGAGCTGACCTATAAAAATATTTAGGCCAGTCTCTGCTTCTTGGGATTGTTGTCCATTGGTGGAACAGGCAGATAGTATAGGATTGATAGTTTTCTGGCAAGTCATACACGCTTGCATTATAGTTTTAATGTAGGCGTTCATTCCAAACAAAAATAACGTTCTATCAAATAGGTTTGGAGTGTCAAATGTTTCGGGTGATCTCTCAACAAATGTACCCAAGCTCTTTCCAAGATCACCTTTTTATGACTTTCTGGTATCACCAACTGTAGTTTTGCCCTACCCTCTGGAGAGGTGGCGTCCCTATAGAGAACCCCTTGTTTCAGAAGGAAGAAAGGCTCCCCTGTCTCACGGCCCACTGTTCCTGAAACCACTTGTGAAAAGGCCTTAATCAGCAAGAGGTAATTTCTTTGGGCTGCGGCCAAATCTAGAAGTGTAGTTTGTTCTCCCTTACAATCATTTCAGGATTCAGGGTTGGAAGGGTCACCAGGTGTCTCATTAGCCTCCCTAAAACCCTGGGTTCCACTGTCCGTGTTTTCCTTCTCTGTTTCTTCTTTGAATCTGGGGAGCATCACTCTCTCAATTATCCCTTGAGCAATCTTATGGCCTTGCCGAACTTGAAATGGGACATTTCTGTGGTTTTGCAGCAACACCTTAACATCACCTTGGAAATCTGGGTCTATCAGCCCGGCTTAAACATCAATTCCAAATCTTCACCCTAACCCTAACTTGGGTGCTAGTTTGATGTAGCTATCAGGGGTTCTATGTCATTTCATTGTGGGATGTTTTTTCGCGGGATTTTTTACCGTGATTTTTTTTCATGAAAAAACCCATCCAATTTCTATAAAATTATTTTTGAGGGGGTTCCCTCCAACCCCATATTCCCCTTAATTTTTTAATGTATTCCTAAAACCCACACCCCATATATATATATAATTTTCCAACCCCCCCTAAAAAATGAGATGTGTTTTTTCATGTTAATGTTAATGTTAAAATCACCACCGGAGTGGTCCCCTGGTACTCTGGCGGCTCTGAAAGAGGAAGGGAAGTGGGGTTAGTGGGAGGAAGCTGGAAAAGTGCAAGAAAGGAGTGATGTGCTGTTGGCGGCCTCAGCCCGGTGGGTCAGTTGGCTGGGCGTGGGGTGTTTGCGGCCGGTAGTCGTCGTGTACTGTTGTGTGAGTCTGTGTGTGTTTTTGTTTTGTTGTTGCAATGTAGTGAAGTTTGTGCGGTTTGTTGTGCTGTAGGTTTAAGGATGTGTTTCATTTAGAGTTTGGGAGGTGTATACAGAGGGGGAAATTTCTAGTGCAATTGGTTAGTTGGCATCTCTATCCTGAATTGAGGTGCTGGGCTTGTGTAATCTCCCCAAATGGGGTTCGGGAGCACCCCTCTCCTGATCTGGGCCCGTCTGGCCTTCAAGGCCCCTTTCACATCTGGCCTCGGCTCCACCAGCCTCCCTTGCAGCCCTACCTGTCTTCCCTTCCCACTCATACGGCCAGTGAACCTGCCAATGTCCACGAATCAGCTATTGTGGTTATTGCCAATATCCCGACAATTCCACAACACTGTGGTACCTGGTGGCAACTAAGTGGCGAGTGCGGTGTTGAGTGGGATTAGGGTGGGGTTGTTGACTCTGTCTCCATGGGTGTCACCTGTGTTCCACTCAGCAGTAAAAACCGAGCGAAAAAACATCCCACGATGAAAGGACGTCGTACCGTATCAGGGTGTGGAATCAATATCAAGTCAGTGTGCATCTGTCATCATTTTGTCCCTCTCATTTGGCAGGGGCCTCTTTTCTTTAAATGTCATGTCCTCCCAACATTTTCAGCAAAGTTACTGTATGTTTTTTGTTTTCCTATAGAAAAAAAGCGATATCATCACAAATGGAGCAAATACAGCTGCACGCCTGAGCTGTGGCCTTACGTACACAACGTGCCATGATCAGGCTGGTTGGAAGCTCAACAAGTGAGCATGGTTGGGCAAATAACTGGCTGTTTTGTAGCACTCTCTGGAGGTTGTATCCATTGTTTAAAGTATTTTCAAATTATTATTTCTAAGGGCAAACTATGTGACATGGTTTACAACCCAGCCAGGCATAATGGCACTAGCTGCCACTGTTCATCTATTTTTGTGTTTCTGTGGTCTGGGGGCACCTAAGTATTGATCTGTGTATTTTGCCTTAAAAAGGATGCATTCTTTCTGCGCCCTGGTGTCGCAGTTAATCATCAGTTGCTGTGAACACATCGGTTTTACTTGGAGGAATGGCGCCTGCAGGCCTCCTTTTCGTCTTCCTGCTGGGGGGTGGGCGTCGGGCCAGCACTAGTTTACATCTCAAGCATGGCCAGCAGCTCCAGAAACAGTCACTGCATGTGATTTTGCAAAAATAAAATGAGCCGAGAGCCGCTTTATTGATCGGTTGGCACGTTTTAATCCCTACTGCTCGCAAAGAATGCATTTTTCTGGTGCCTGCCTCCAGAACCCCAGACAGCCAAAGGCAGGGGTTATACCATGTGTAATGTTTTTATCTTGATGAGGATGGCTGTAACCTCGGGGTGCACCTAGGTAGGGCAGTTTCTACAATGCAGTATGTTGGTCCTGCACCTTATCCGCAAAGAGAGAACTCTTTCAAAGTACAGCTGTTTGTAATGGCAAGAAAGGTCTCACTTCCAACAATAAATGTCAAAGATTCTTGCACTTTCGTGAAATCGATCGTACTATTCGATCCAAGCCTAGTTTGCACCCGGTCTCAATCGGTTCTTGTAAAACAGTTACAATGACTGCTCGATATCAGTCTATTCTCCAGTAGAATGATAGTGTTGAATAAAATCCACTGTAACCGAGTTTATTTTAAAGGTACTCCTCCTTCACATGTTTAATCCACACTTCTCCTGGTTCTCTTTTAGGTAGCATGAAATACCATCAAAATTCTGCTAATATTTTCGAATTCTAAAGCGACCATTGTTTATCTAAACTTCCGCTTACCCAAATGGCTGAATGATAAACTGTCAATAATTTAAAGATATGTGTGTTTAATCAATTATTTCTATGTATAGGGGTTGGAATTTTAGAATGTCGTTGTGATTTATTATAGGTTACATTTATTATAGGTTTACATATAATTCATCACTGCAGATCAGCCTATTCTATAGAAAGTGATAGTGTTACTGTAACCATTAGTAGTTACATTGGTTCTCTAGGAGAACTAGAACCTATTCAGGCCCACTACTGTAATTCTGATTTTACTGTCTACTGTATTTTGCCCTTTGGTCCAGTTTCGTAAAATGTTCTTCACCGTTTCTTCTATCCTTTTCAGAACTTAAATAGGCCTGATACTCACCTGTTAGGTTAGTCTCCCATTTTGCATGTCCTGGAGTGAATGGAAACTTATATCTTATCCTTTTACCAGGGGGCACAAATTCAAGCTGCAAGCTACTAGCCAGCTATAAGAAAAGTCACTTGCCTCCTCCATTTTATACATGGCATACCATTTTTTACCAATAGTCAAATATCACCAGCCAATGGCTAGTGGTGAGTGCTCATTGTGTGCCTCCACTGCCTGCCTGCCTTCACTGTTGTCTTTGTATATACTACTGCATTGTGGTGTATGTTCTTAAGTACTTATTTGGCAGTCTTTTTAATCATGATTCGCTACTAAATAAACATATGCATATTTTTACAGTATATTATATGTGGTATATTGTATTGCTTATTTGGATAGGATTAATCGTACTTTGGTACCAGCCATCATCCTCCTAATAGTGAAACCTGATTGCTCTCCTATATTACCCATGGAGAGAGTGTGGCCTAACTTGGTGCACACCCTGTATTCCACTTGTGATAGGTCTCATCACACCACACACCAGGCGACTGTGGAAATCCTCCCTAACACAAACCTTTAAGAGGCCGTTGTTCGACTGTTGGTCCTGTTCATTAAGCCGTACTCTACAACTGAATTTGCGATCTCAAATAGTACATGATTCCAAAAATGATTTACAAGTAGGCAATGAAGACTACCCCTGCATACTGTGCAAGGAGTCTTGATTCTATTAAAGACAGACAGGCAAGCATTATGCTTCAATTTCTTTCATCTACTCTTCAACAGTTTCAACAAATAAACTGAAAATGACATCAACTTTCTCATTTTCTTGTTTTTCTTTTTCTATTCCAGGCTACATCTCCCTTTCTTCACACTGCTTTCTGTAGTCCATAACACTTCTTGTTCTCTGCCTCTAGCCACTTCCTATCCTTTGCTCCACCTCTTCTTTGAATGCTCTGAGCTGATCCTCAAAATACTGCAACTGTAACCAAAGCCATACAGAAAAACAACACAGTCCCTGATAACTCCTCAGGTAATGATCTTCTCTCCAACAAACTAGTCCTGCATGCATGCTTGAGCTAACGCTCATACGTTTCTGCTTCGCACCGTCATCCGATCAGCCGTTCTTCTGGTCATCTCTTGTCAAATCAGAAAGGACACATAAGGGTTGTAGAATGCACTGCTCCACACGATTCCCATAGGGGGCAAAATCTTAATACAGGTTCCACATACAGTGCATGCGCTGGGCAGGAAAGTAATGCTCACCACCGTGTCTTTGATAACATCAAGACTCCCTGTGCACTATGCAGGGGTAATCTTCATTTTATGTCAAGACCGGAGGAAAGCATTATGCTTGGTCAAAGCTCTGTATTACTGCTTCTGCCAGTGACGCCACTGGTTTGAAATAAAAGGTTTTAAACAAACTGTCACTAGACCAGTCTGCAGCTCATAAAATGTGAACCAGCGCTATGCCTGCTGTAAACGCTTTGGATGCCATAGCTCCTCTTATTGAGTGTGCCCAAAATTGCGCCAGTTCGATACCTGCTTGCTGCATAATCTCGCTGACCCAACTGGTGATGCTGATTGTCACAACTGCCTTGCACGGCTTTCTACGTGCAATCAGCAATTGCGACACTGCTATCGGATGAAATTCCGCCATCCTGTGTTCATACTCCGGAATGCAAGTCACCACGCACAGCTGTGGCTGCCCGGTCAGGTAGGGGTACGAAATAGAAGCATAGTTCGTCTTCGTCCCCTTAGCGAGCATGAAGGTGACTCCCTCTGGTCCGTATATTTTCCTATCCACTTCCAATGCACTAACGTCATGGACTCGCCTGCATGACCCTAGGCACAACAGCATTGCTAATATCCGAGACAATTGAGTCATTGAGAGGTACTGGCCAGCTCACCAGGAATTGCAATACTATGTTCACGTCCCATACGTATGTGTATTTCGGAATCAGGGGGATATGAAAAGATCCCCTTTCAAGAGCCTGACTACTGCCAGGTGATCCTCTAGAGGCGCTCTGTCCACGGGTGTGTGGCTCGCTGATATAGCTGACCTATATACACCTATGGTCCTGAAGGCTTTTCCCTCTTCCAAGAGGGCAGCCTTTTGCACCAGCTTTCTCATTTGCCCCATGCCGTGTCGTAGCTCCTGCGTGTGGAAGGTCCCGAGAGGAGTTGGGCAGCATGGCCTGAAATGCCTGGCAATGCCCATCTTCGCCTGTTACCTTGCAAGCAATCAGAGGGAGTGTGCCCTTCACTCTCAGATGATGAAACGACCCCACTGGGTCTGTGAGTAGGTGCACCTCTGACAGAAGAATATGCAGGAAATCAGACTAAAGTTCCATCACATCTGGAAACCATACTTGCATCTTCCATATGCGTGCCACAATTACTATTGTCGCCCTCTCTCTGCAGACCATCGCTAGAACCCCGCTTATCATTACGAAGGGCGATAACGCATAGTGCAACTCCGCGCTCCAGTGTTGAAGGAACACGTGCATCCCCAAGAATCGACTTGTTTGTGCTTTCAGCATGGAAGCAAACAGATCTGTGTGGATCGGCCCCCATAACTGATCCAGCTGTCAGAATACACCTGTGTTGAGTTTCCAGTCACTGGAGTCCATCAAGTGACACGAATTCCAGTTCACTACCACAATGAGGGTCCCTAGAAGGTATTCAGCAGTCACTAAAATCTCTGTCTGTAGGCAGTAGTGCCAGAAGTATTTCACTAATTCTGCCAGGAGTCTTGACTTCATTCCTCCTAGGTGGTTTATGTACCTGACTGCTGAGATGTTGTCTATATTCAGGAGTATGCAACAGTTCGCCCCGTCTTTTATTGCGAATGACCCAGCTAACAGTTCTAGACAGTTTATATAAAGCCTTAGCTCTCCTGAGCTCCATTTGCCTCCTGTCTCCAGAGTGCTGCACCACGCTCCCCAGTCTGCTCTGCTGGAATCTGACTCTATGACTAGGTCTGGCCTGTCTCCGAAGATGGCACGCCCGTTCCATGTGTCCATGTTCTGTAGCCACCACTGTAACTCTGCGTTTTATTCTTGATCTAAAGGTATCGTCTGGTGATATCTTAGGCCCTGCTGCAGGTGCCTGATCTTCAGTCTCTGAAGCGCTCTGTAATGTAAAGGCCCTGGAAATATGGCCTGTATGGAGGATGCTAATAGCCTTAATACTCTCGCCAACACCCGCAGGAAGATTACTTGTTTGGCAAGGCACGCTTTTATCTCTTTCTTGATATCTCGAATCTTCTTTGCTGGGAGTTCTAGAGTTGCTTTCTTTGTGTCCACCATGAAGCCTAGGAAATCTAATATCTGACTTTTCCTGGTTGACTAAGAACCCTAGGGATGCTAGGAGGTTCTTCACCCACTCTGTATGATACAATAACATTTCCCTGTCATCTGCCAGGTATATTATTACATGTATGCCTTTTACTCTGATAGCCGCCACTGGTCTCATGAGCTTGGTGAATGCCCATGGTGCTGAGGCGAGACCGAACAGCATTGTCTTGACTTGCCAGAATTGTCCTTCCCAGCTGAATGCTAGAAAGGGGCGATATTCTCCATCTACAGGGATCGTGAGATAGGTGTTTTTCAGGTCTATCCTTGTTATCCAGTTGTCTTTGCTTAGAATGTCTCTCAGCTGATAGATACCTTCCACCTTGAAACGCCTGTATATACCCAACTGTTCAACTCCTTAGGTCTGTAACTTGCCCGTCTTTCTCTTTCCTGTGCACAAGGAACATATTGCTGAAGCATTTGGGGGCCTGTGTATAAAGTTTAATAGCTTCCTTCCTTTTGAGCTGGGACAGCTCGTTGTGAAGAAACTCTTCCTCTGCTTGCGGCATATGAATGGGGCTCAGGCCCACTACTTAGAGCGGGTGTTGAATAAACTCTAGCTGTAGTCCTCGGGTCGTTTGGCGTACCCGTGCATTGCTGGATAGCGTACACACGTTCTGCCAGTATTGCAATGTTCTCCCCGTACTGGGGGATAAGTTATGGGTCTCACCTATGCTTGTTCCTTGCACTCTCCCAGCCACTCTGCTTCTGCGACCTCTGGGAAATCTTCCTCTGGTTGGAAAGAAGAAATCTTGTTGCCTCGATCCCCAGTAGTGGGCTCTGGCGCCCTAGGGTCTTCGGGATGACGTGAACCGACCGGCTTCTTGACCCCTATAGCAGCTGGTCCTGGTAAAAACTCTGCTATGAAGATCTTTTTATAGAGGCTTGTGCCTTCTCTAGGGAGGTTATGTCCCTACGAACCTTCCCATTTCTTTACCAAAAGCATCTCCGAAGAGTAGCCTTTGTGCAGCTTCTCCTGCCTCATACGCAGCAAGATAGCTCAGCTTTGTGTCGATTTTCAAGAGGAGCCCTCTCCTCCTCTTTGAAGAGATCACGCAATTAGCATTGTCCAGCAGACAAACTGCCCATTGGGCCCAATTGGCTTGTGTATCTGCGTTTACTTCTTCACCTCTGTCCCTGGCTCACTCTGCCAAGGCCATAATCTTAGCCAAAGGTCCAGTGAGATCTAGCACCTTCTCTTGGCAGCTTTTCTAGGACCTGTTCATACCCTTACAGAGGTCTTGTGATGTCTTTGTGAGAAACGTGAGCATTTTAGGGTAAAGTTTAGGCATTTCGGCCACCTTGTCTGCTAGATCTGGGCGTGCCATTCCATACTCATGAGCAGCTTGGTGTCTTTATCTAACGTCTTTCTAATTCTTTGTGCCATATATTTTGCCGCTCTAGGCGATAGCTCCCAGTCTGAGGATCTGGGGTTCCTGATGTTGCCTGGGTTGAATATGTCCGACACATCTAAGTCTGCCACCTCCAGATGTTTCTCTTGCTACTTTTGGGTACTGACCACTCGTCTTTTGGCTTACTGTCCTCCTCCTGTGAGGAAGCCATAGCCTCTGGTGACGCATCTTCTGAGCCAGCATCACTATCTCCCATATTCTCTTCCCCTTGGTGGGGGTCAGGAGGCATGGCACTGCTGCCCTTTGTAGAAAAGCGTCTTTCAGCTTGCCAAAGGCATTAGCTACCTCTGCAGCCTGTTGTTCTACCCCATACTTGAGACCCGGGGGAGTTGAGAGGATTTCCTCTTACGGGTCGTGTTACTCCCTTATAGGCTCTCTTTAGCATCATCCTTTGTGGATGTGCTTTCTTTACTTATTTTGGTACTTTTATGCCTCAGGCCCAGGATGGATTCTAGCGTGGCCAGTCTCTCCTGAATAAGCCTGACTCCCTCAGCCACTGTCTCCACCAACGAGTTTCCGAGTACCTGTTTGAAGCTGAGCACTAGTTCGCTCTGTGCCTGCTCCTCCTCACTCCACTCATAATGTGACATGTCTGCTGTGTGAAGATCTCTTAGGGTGCTGTGTGCCTGTGGCGTTTTCAGCCGAGACAGGCCTGCTCGTTCAACATAAGCCCCATTGTATGTGCAACACGACTAGCTCTGCCACCCAACGGGATGGGCTGCTGTGCTCTTGCAGCTCTGCTCGCTGCTCTGGAAGGCAGACAAGCGGGTCCATGGTCGTGCTTGTAGTGAAGCACAGGACCCGCTTTGTTTGAAACTGCAAGCGGCAGGTCACTGTGCCGCTCTATAGAATTCAGCAGCTGGAGCTTACGTTAAATCAAGATCACGCAAGCCTTGCTGCCTATGGTAAATACTATCGGAAATCATAACGCAATGTCGCGCTCTGCTGCCTACAATGCGCGTAATCTCTTATACACGCCAAATGTCAACTCCTACGTAATAAACATTATATTCAGACCATTATTAAATACGATAAGCGCTGTACAATAAAGATATGTACTTTTCTTGCTGAAGAGCAGGAAAAGAAGAGGTGGAGCAAAGGACAGGTAGTGGCTAGAGGCTGAGAACAGGAAGTGTTATGGACTACAGAAAAGAGTGTTAAGAAAGGAAAATATAATTTGGGGGAAAAAAATGAGAAAGTTGATGTCATTTTCAGTTTATTTGTTGAAACTGCTAAAGAGTAGAAAAAGAGGTTGAAGCATAATTCTCCCCTCCGGTCTTGACATAAAATCCCTCTCCATACGTATTGTCCATGGTTGAATAAGGAAAGATGACAAAGGGAAAATGGTTGCAGAACATTCAGCCACCAGCAATTAGAAAGACAAGCCAAAACAATTCCGACCTTGTCACATGCCAAATACTATGCATGTCTGTCGCATCCTTCCTCAGTTGTGATTGAATGTCCCCGGGTTCGGTTTTTGAAAAAAGACACTCTTATGATTGCATGTTTCATAAAGCTTAAAGGAATGGAAGGGCATGCACTTTTACACAAAATCTTTGCTTAAAATTCTCGCTCTACTTAGCAGTTTGTTTTGATTATATAAGTGGTGTGGTCCCTTCAATTCCCTTTCTTTGCATAAACAAAAATCGCGCAGCAGTGGTAAAACCAAACCACATTGTGAGTGGTACCTTTTTAGTACGGCCTATACCTAAATCCTGGCACCGTTTCGGGTTAGAAAGCCTTGAGTCTGCTCTTCTTCCCACAATGCAATGTACTTTAACAATAGATGAGAAAGGACCATTCATTCCATAATTAAATGCACTTTGAAAAGCTGCTGTCCGGAGCTTGCCAGCATATTTGCACGCTAACATTATGCGATGTGAAGGTTGGACTTGTCCTGTTTTTCTGGTTGTAAGACGAAGGGAGCCACAGTACACTCTGTTGGTACCATGAAGTCAAGTGTGATCGTTACACAGAGGAAATTCATGTACCAGAGTCAAATAAATGTAATTGGCACGAAGGTTTGGCATACAGGCCTTTCATTGTGAAACTCAGTTCCTATGCAAGCACCGTGTATGTGGGGGATAGCTTGCAGTGGGCGTGGTCTTCCTGGTTCCCAACCCCACCAAAGCTATCAAAGGCCCTCCAAGACTGGTCAATTTTTTTCAGAAAAGATTGTCACTGATAGTTGTCTTTCAAAGCTCCCACTCCTTACACTTCACTGCATTTTCCTGACAGGCTCCTGTTGTCTGCCCGCTGGCGCCGCGCCTGCCCCCACCCCTGGCTGCTGAGGAGCAATCAAGCTTGCAGCAAGTGGTCCACTCAGCAAAACTTACAGGGAAAAAAGCAATGCATGTGCTAATTTGAGTGTTTTACTGCTGACTAACACTCACTTGAAAACCATTTGCATTGAAATCGTGTTCAGCTCCCTCGCCCCGTTGACTATTTACATTGTGAACATGTTTAAATATATAATATGTTTAAATCCTTTTCCCAGGAAGGAGCTCTAGGGTTGCCCCGGGGCGCTGCAAAACTATTTTAAATGTTGTCGTCTTTGCCAGATCCATCTTGGAGTGTCCCTTCCACAAGTATTGCTTTTTATTTGCTGCAAAGGACATGCCCTCATCCCCAATCCCTCTGGCTGGCCGCTTCTGCCAAGGTCCTCTGCCCACGGGAGTATCGAGTATCCAGCGTAGGAAGAGTGGCAGGGGGAGGCGAACAATTAAAAATCGTCCTGTTTTTTTTAATGGAGGAAATCAGGGTCTCCAAACGTGTGGTCAAAGAAGGTAGCAAGACCTAACTAGCCATCTTCATGGGCTTCCAAGACCCAAACCCATAATTCAACTACAGTCTAGTGTATTTGCAGCTGGTGAATTTGTAAAATTGAGGTGTGTAAAGGTTCTCCCTGTATGTAATCAAGTATGCACACCTAAACTTAACACAGCAAGGTTTTGGCCGGTGCTTCCTATTCAACATTTAATAAAATAATAGGGTGCAACTGTGCATTTCACAGCAAAAAAATAGAAAGATGTGGGAAACAATGTAGGATTTACACTCAGTTCTGCAGTGCAAAACACCTGAAGCACTCCAACAGAACACAGGGCCATTTTGAAAAAAAGGTGGAGACTATATGCCAGCGTTGCTTCACTTTCAAGCAGCTTCTTCTCATACCAGGTCATGAGGTATGTCCCTCCTTCCGGCTTTTTGTGTCCAAAGAAAGTAAATAGGCTGGTCTTGAAGAAATACATGCCAGCACTGCCCCAGTGAAACACATTCTCATTCTGCTAGTGCCCCCAAAAAAGGCCTGACTCAAGAAAATATGCCTACAATGCCCACCTTTCATGGTAGTTCCTAAATAAAAGACTACAGTCTGTCGCAATATATGGCACCGTTGCCCCAAGTTGTGCATTATGTGGCTCTCAGTGGCCACACACTACATCTTTGCCCAAAACAGATCCACACACAAATGCATATATACATACATACACTAAAACGCACTCACACAAAGACACATGAAAACAAACGTGTTTTAACAAACGTTTGTTTTATGAGCCTAAACGCCAGGAATGGTTAATTATTTCACTACTGGCATTGGAAAACCTGAGATCTCCTTAAAGCAGGGGTCTGCAACTTGCTGCTTTCCAGATATGTGTGTCTATGGCTCCCAGGATGCCCACCATTGATTATGCTAGCAAGGGCTGATGGTATTTGTAGTCCAAATAATCTGGAGAGCCAAAGGTTGCAGAACCCGACTTAAACTGCCCTACGCATCTTTATAAAATCAAGACTTATACACCCCCAGAAGAACCTTTGTGATAAACCCATCTGCTTGTAGTCATCAGTTGACACAGGTATGCATCATGTGCACAATCTTTGCACATCAAACAATCATCTGTAACACCACAGGAGAGCTAAGATTTTTGAGACGAAAGAGCTACCCCTGCATTGTTTGTGATGCCTGCTGACAGTGGAACATCTTCGCAAACATTTCTCGGGTGGGGATAGACTAACGCTTCAAATAGTGGCTTTGTCAATTGCTAGTTAATGGTGCATGTCCATCTGCTGTTTACCATAATCCCATGTAAAGCTGAGTGATACTATAGGTGGAGTGTCTCTGAGATGTCAATTGGCTGTCAGAAGGGAGGTCCTGGGCAACTGAGCAGAAACTGTGGGCGCTGAATTTTCCACCATAGAATAGTGTCACGTAGCATAGCCTTCCTTAGCCTAAACCCCTATAATACGGCAAAATAAGGCATAAGAGCTAGAGAAAGAATGTTTTGCAGGTTAAAAAACAAAACAATGTGACAAACTGTGATGCTTCCAAAGTGAAAAAGTTTGTCCCCGAAATTTGGTGGTTTATTTGGCAAGCCATGATAACAATAACATCTCAAAATCATTTGTCCTCCCACTGACTCTAAGAGACAACACATCTCAAAACAACTTCAGCACCAAAACAACACATGTTGCACAATGGAATGTATGCCACCAGAACACATGTGTCTACCATACATTTCCCTACACACCACACTAACTCACCACACAGAGACCAATGCATCTCTTCAAACTCTTTAAACACCACTCTGACCGACACCACGATAACCACACCATATACATTAGCAAAGTTTGCTGTACAGTAACCACTGCTCCAGGTAACTTAGAAATATTTGAAACCTACACACCACAGAGCGCCCTACATTTTGAGAAGATATGCGCACATCAACATTGCTACAAATCAACCTTATGTTGATGAAACGCTGGATTCCAATTTGCGCCAACAGAAATAATTTTTACCAGATTACAGTTGTTTTGGTTTGAATGATAGAATTTTATTATGAGGTAAAAATGAAAGTTGTGTCTTAAATTGCTGAATGTCCTCGACAGCGACATGGAGTGAGTCGAGGACTTGTAGTGATTATTTACAAAATACACAAATCGCATAGTATATGGAAATATGTTGCTACGGCAAAATAATATCATTGCAACTTTATTTCCACATCTTGAATGGAAAACTACAAGTCTCGGAACACAACATAATGCAAATTCAAAAATGTCCTTTTCCACACCACTGTAATTTTAGCACTTAAGGCGCACACTCAAATCATTTTGTAGTAAGGTCACCTGGGTACAGAGATTGTCACATGCTCCTAGGTTGCTGTTACATGAAGTTAAGAACATTTGACTAGCCACATAAAAGCACACCTTATTTGCATGTTAAGTTAGATAATGGCTATAAATTAACCTTTAAAAGGAGCTTTATTTTGTTACTCATTTGAATTGTATACGTAGTAGACAGATTTGGAAGGTAACCGGAAGGTGTGGGTGTCTTTTACTTGGAAGTGTACCATCACTGTGCCAATTGACTAAAAGCCTAAGAAAGGCTCTGTTAACAAAATGAACATTTTACACAGTCATTTCGGGCCACTGTTAAGTTGCCTTTTCTCATTTGCATTTTGTCCTGCTGGTGACCACTGCAGAAGGTGAGCCAGTCCTGAAACAATTGTCAAATGGGGAGGGGTTGACTGCAGCCATTTAACTGCTGCCCATTAGCAGGGCAATAGTTGAAACAAATACACGTGTGATAACTTCCTCCCAGGAGAGGCTTCACATTTTCTCCCAGCGGCAGTGCCCTCTTCAAGAGGCAGCAGCTGGGACAATTACCCGTCCTCTCTTTGAGGTCCCGGTTTTCAGCACTGTGGAGTCCTGTCGACGCGTGGCTACGCTACTGCCTCTGCCCCAGAAAAATATGCAGAAGAAAGTGTGGACTTTGAAAACTGGAGACAAACACAGGCTGTCCCACAGCTCCAAAATAATGTGATCTTGGGTCCCCGACTTATCTGTCTCCATCCACTTATTTAGCAAAATTGTGACCACATTCACCATTAACCAGTATGAGAACTAAGGCCTGATTTGCAAAGCCTTTTTCAATGGGGTCTTCCCATTTAAATGTCTTTTTGTAAATCAAGCTCTATGTGTTTTAAAAAGATATGACCATTTGTCATAGATGCCCCTCCTTACCCTGAAAGGCGACAGACTTTCTTCCCGACCGGCAGGAACACCGGATGGATGTTCGCCAAATCTGCAAAAGATAAACAAACAAATGTTAGGCTACCTATACTCATCTGACCTCCATCCACCCTCCCTCCATTTCCAGACTTACTTCAGGAAAGTAGAGAACCAACCCGAGACCTACTGCAGCAGAGCGACTGTGGACATGAATCCATAGATCAAGAAAATTGCTCTCCACCGAAAACAGGGGAAAGGATACAGTCCGGTGAGCCTAACCAGAATGACACAAGGGTGCAATCTGAAGACCGGGCATGGATGGAGAAGCAGAATCCAAATAAAGACCACAATCTCAAGGAGGAAACAAAAATCCAATCCAGGTTCAGTCCAAATCGCCAAAATCCAGGGAAAACCACAGTACCAGGAATATTAGGAGATACATTCAATAAACAATCCAGGGCGCGGGCCGGAATTGAGTACATGAAGAGACAGCAGAATATCAACCGACAAGCCAACAAGAGAGAACCAGAAGAAATCCAATCACGAGTCCTGAAGTGAAATGCCAGAAATCCACACCACGATAAGACACTGAGGAGCTTCTCAAGCATTGAGAAGCAGGCCAGTGACTTTGCATGAGCTCTGTGTGGGTCATGTGAACGTCTGTTGTAAATGTAATATCCTTGGCCTCTTCATTCCTCGAGGTGTCACAGAACCCGCCAAGAAATCTGCATGGTATTATCCTGTGATACAGGAATATAGGCAGCTGCATGACCTCATTATGGTCCTCATTCACTTGTTGTGCTTACATAGGGCAGTATTTGTTATCAGAACTCCAAGGACACACATTCTTAACTCTGATCTGCCTACAGGAGTTGTGCCCCTCAAACCAGGAAGCTTAACAAAATACTGAATAATTATTACTGGTTGGCACACTCTTACTTGGACCACATTCCTTTCCTAATGCTTTAGGGACCCCGACCCTTTTCTTCCCATTTTAAGCACTGATGTAATGTGAATGTAAAGGGTTTTCTATAGCCCAAACATAGCCGAGGAGCTACAGAGCACAATACCATAATGGGTTTGGGGCGTGCAGGAGGGAGGACTCAGAACATCAATTTGTGGTTGATGAGGTGATCCTTCAGATGTTTAATCTTAATTTCCTTCTCAAAGGAAACACTTGTGTATAGGCGTCATACAAATGTCCAATAAATAAATAAA
Source organism: Ambystoma mexicanum (assembly GCF_040938575.1). Taxonomy (NCBI): domain Eukaryota; kingdom Metazoa; phylum Chordata; class Amphibia; order Caudata; family Ambystomatidae; genus Ambystoma; species Ambystoma mexicanum. The sequence continues at coordinate 973,954,189 of NC_090934.1, read as the reverse complement.
TAAACTGCATAAGGTTGCCATTGCAAAGTGCATTGGTATGAAGTTGCATAGCCCTGGAGCATATCAGGAGAACGTTTGTTTTCTTGTGTCATCTTGCATTTCTTATTTCCCAGTTTGGCAATATCATGGTTTCCTGTGTTGCACTGATCCCTGGGGCAACACTGCTATTATTCTATTGAGAGTGGCATCATTGCTTTCTCGGAGCATTGCAGACATTAGTATGTTTCACAGAGATCACACTGGCATGAAATTGTTTAGACTGGCACCGCATTGTTATCGGGGTAATATAAATGTGTCTATCTTGCCTTCCAGTAAATTGTGATACCCAAAAAGACCCTGCTAGGAGCGTAGCCAAGAGGCCAGAGGTGTGGGACAGCGTTGCGGCGAGGCCAGCAGTAGTAGGACTGTTGTTAGCCTCACCCCAATGGTCCCCTGCTCTTTGAAGGCGGGGTGAAGCTGCTGTGTGCCACCTGAAGGTCTGTTAAGGAAGAGGGGGGCCAGATTCGGGATCCTCATGAGTCAGAGTTACCGAAATTTGGGTAGAGGCACCTTTTGTGGTGTGCAACCGCTGCTGCAAACATGGTGATCAGAGCCACAAGAGGAGATGCTGCCAGGCGGGGATAGCTCGGAACTAAGGGGGCAGTAAAGAAAGCAATGCCACTGCCACTGGGCATTTGGCAGATGTGCCCCCTCATTGGGAAGATGGAAAAGGTTGGAGGCGGAGGACTTAGTAGTGAAACCTGGCTGTGAAGTCAGGGGGCTGAGCAAGCTTCGGCAATGAGGCATGGATGGACAGCGGAGGGGCGGTGGATTCTGAAGGTGAGTATTGATGGGGCCCCCTTGCGGCTGGTCTGAGTCCAGTGAAAAGATGCCAGAGGACGCCTCTTTCAGAGAATAGACAATGTCTATAACAGTGAAGACTCCCATTGTACCTGGATGACGCTGACTGTGACAGCAAAACTTCGGGCTGCTCCCAGATAATATCAACCAGGACGGTGCCACTTATCAAGTTCCGATACCCAGGGCCCTTCAAAAGGGCTAGCCACAATTGCAATAAATAACCTGGGTTGTGCATGGAAGGGGACGCTGATGATTTCAATGTATCTAGTCAGGCAGAAGCGACGAAGACACAGGGATACTTGATGAGCATCTTGACACATGTCCTCTGGAAAACAAAAGAAGACGAGCTCCTAAAACATCAGGAAACACTTTAAGCCCACAGTAGTAATAACCTCTTTGGTGGGGACAGCCGGGGGTCATCGAAAGCTGCAGAGGGAGACCTAGGCTGGTAGCAGATGGGGGAGGTTGCAAGTGCAGAAATGGCAGTGTCCCAAAACAACAGCGGGTTCAATCTCCACATAGGCTTAAGAAAGATCTCAGGGATTTCATGAAAAGTAAAATGTCCACCCTGAAGAATGACTTAACGAGAGTAATTCAGGATAATGCTGAAGCAGTGGAAGCGTTAGGCACGAGGATTGCTCATTGCGAAACTGATACTCTATTGAATCTGTAAATAGAACGTGAATGGACGTTTTAATAACTCTAAAAGTTTATAAAGCGACTGGCATGTATCCGTTCATATCGCGTTGTTTTGCTCTATATTGATTTTAAACGTTTAAGAGGCGGCGGGTTACTTGTTTTCGTTAATCCTTGCACTATCGTCCTTCCTTTTCCTGAGTCCTCTGCCCGGCGCTGTCTCGATCGTGGGCGCCATCTTGGGTAGGGGGTTTAATATAGGCTCTCTAGTCCTTTTTTAGTTTTTATTAGTGCCGGTTGTGTTTACTAATACCGGTTGTTTTAAATGTCTAGAACACATTTAAAATGAAGGGTACAAAAGACGGATTAGTGTATAGGGAAATAGATTACACTATATATTCTATGAATATCTATCCTGATAACAATAAAACGTAAGCAGGAATATAATCTGCTTACATAGCTTCTCATGTATAAGTAGCAACCAGGAGGTGATAATTAGCTATTGAGGTACACGTTAAACCCTTATTAGAAGACTGGTATAGGGCGCTCAGATCTTGTGCCATTCAATGGCTTCGTTTAGCCCTAGTTCATCACTTTTGGTTTGAAAAATAAGTCTCTGTTCTTTTTCTAGTAGAAGGTGTTTCTTCTTTGTTATGTCGTTTCCTTTTACTGTTAGTAGTACTGTCCATTTTATGTCGTCACTTGAACGGTTTTTGTCTATAAAGTGTTTTACCATGGGTGCTTGGATGGTTTTAAAAATCCATCCTCTTTCTGTCCCCTTAGCCACTCTTATTCACCAGAGTCACTTATATTTGAAAAAAGAGTTCTAAAAGAAATTGAGAGATTAGAAAAGCAAAACCACTCGGCCTTTCAAAACCTTAACCGCTCAGAACAAAATGCACTAAATAACCTCTCGAAAAACGAAGGGATTATAATAAAACGAGCGGATAAAGGAGGAGGGATCGTAGTCCTAGACAAAGAAGACTACGTTAATGAATGTCTAAACCAACTGAATAACACAAAATATTACAAGAAACTACCAGAAAATCCCACCAAAGAACTTTTGAAAATGATAGAACAGAAAGTTGAAAAAGCTAAAGATCGCGGATGCATAAGTCGGCAAGAAAGTGAATTTCTAACAAACTCAGATCCATCAACGCCGACCTTCTACTGTCTACCGAAGATACATAAGACCCTCACTAAACCTCCAGGCCGCCCGATAGTAGCTGGCATCAACTCCATCTTAGAACCTCTCTCTAAATTCGCCGATCACTACCTAAAAAACTATGTAACAAAAATGAAATCTTACATCAAAGATACTAAAGAAGTTATCAATCGGTATGAAAATCTGCCGTACGATATCAACACACACCATCTTATCACCTTTGATATCGGTTCACTGTATACTAATATACCTCAACGGGAAACTATTGATACTCTTGAAGAAATATTATTAACTAGACTAGATGAAGACCCAGTACCAACGTCATTTATCCTTTGGTGTATAGAGGTTTCACTAACTAGAAACTTTTTCGAATTCCAAGGCCAGTTCTACCAACAAGTAGAAGGAACGGCCATGGGAGCCACTATGGCCCCAAGTGTAGCAAATTTATATGTTCAATTCTTCGAAAAGAAATATATCTATGCCAACAATCCATTTGTCCAACATCTAAAATCATGGGCCAGATACATAGATGATATTATCGTAATCTGGAACGGGACAGAAGATGAAGCCAATAGCTTTAAAATATGGCTTAACCAACAAAATCGCCATTTACAATTCACTATGAATATCGAAAGAGAAAAAATCAACTTTCTAGATCTAACCATCTTTCACCATCAAGGTGTGTTACTAGTTAGACCTTATCATAAGGCTACAGACAAAAATTCCCTTTTACATTATCATAGCCATCATGTCAAACATCTAATAGACAATTTGCCATATGGCCAATTTTTAAGACTAAAAAGAAATAGTAGCACCCGAGAAGCTTACGAGGAAGAAGCAGGAGCCCTTTCTATAAAACTAAAAGATCGACTACACCCTAAGAAACTGATAAAAAGGGCTGCTGAAAGAGCATATAACAACAATCGAGAAGCCTTACTTGAGGACAAAGTCAAAAAACCACCAGACACAAGAATAGTGAGTTTGAACACATTCACCAATCTTAGTCTTTCCATAACTAATATAGTATGCAAACAATGGAAGATCTTTGCACAATCTAGTAGTGAACTCCCCTGTCCACTTTTTGCTTATCGCAAATATACCACCATAGGAAACAGGGTGAGTAGCAGTAAATTCAGAAGCAAACCACCAGAAGTTGAAAATCTAACTTAAACATGGGGTCTTAGACCAGTCACTGGCCATTACCCCTGCGGTGGATTTTCAGTGTGTATATACACTAACAAATCTAAAGAAATTGAAATAGGTTTATCCACACCATGGAAACAATTACAATTCTCCAATTGCAATTCAGAATTTGTTAACTAATATGATAACCTGCCCATGTGGCTTAAAGTATATAGGAAAAACCGTTCGAAAAATTAAAACACGCATCATAGAACATCGGAGTTGCATACGCAATAAAACCATCCAAGCACCCATGGTAAAACACTTTATAGACAAAAACCATTCAAGTGACGACATAAAATGGACAGTACTACTAACAGTAAAAGGAAACGACATAACAAAGAAGAAATACCTTCTACTAGAAAAAGAACAGAGACTTATTTTTCAAACCAAAAGTGATGAACTAGGGCTAAACAAAGCCATTGAATGGCACAAGATCTGAGCGCCCTATACCAGTCTTCTAATAAGGGTTTAACGTGTACCTCAATAGCTAATTATCACCTCATGGTTGCTACTTATACATAAGAAGCTATGTAAGCAGATTATATTCCTGCTTACATTTTATTGTTATCAGGATAGATATTCATAGAATATATAGTGTAATCTATTTCCCTATACACTAATCCGTCTTTTGTACCCTTCATTTTAAATGTGTTCTAGACATTTAAAAGAACTGGTATTAGTAAACACAACCGGCACTAATAAAAACTAAAAAAGGACTAGAGAGCCTATATTAAACCCCCTACCCAAGATGGCGCCCGCGATCGAGACAACGCCGGGCAGAGGACTCAGGAAAAGGAAGGACGATAGTTCAAGGATTAACTAAAACAGGTAACCCGCCACCTCTTAACCGTTTAAAATCAACATAAACCAAAACAACGCGATATGAACGGATACATGCCAGTCGCTTTATAAACGTTTAGAGTTATTAAAACGTCCATTCACGTTCTATTTACAGATTCAATAGAGGATCTTACCTATGCAGACCTTAAATTGAACTGTCCGCATTCAGAAAACAAAAAAGAATACGGCCACACCTGCCCTAAGCCACATACGAGCCCAAGATCACCTGATAACAAATACAGGTAAGCGATTTACAAATACGAAGGGAATCCTTACTTTTTATCAATAAACTACTAATTTACAGCTAAACCTAACGCTATAATAGATCAAACTCTTGGTTTTTCTAGGCTCCTGCCCCTACTACAGAGTTCGACTCACGAGAACATTCTGTTCCTACCCGCTTAACACAAGATAAACGAATATACGCAGCTTGAACATTCTAAGCCTCTATCTATAAAGAACGACTTTCGAAGTATCAATATCTCATTCTATGAGGTAAGCCTTGTTCTACTGCCTCCTCAGTGTACTTTCCAACATGAGTAGAGCCAATCTGTTAGTAACCTTCACTAAAACATGCATATTAACTTTGCAGGTCGTAATATAACTCAACTTTGAGTTATCAACAGACCTAGGAGATCGAAAACCTGCTTCATTCAGGATCCCTACCTCCTCAAGAGCCACTCGCTTCCGACAAGACTAGGTAATTAATTATCCTAGCCCTGTCTTGTAAATTGAAATGATCACAGAACCAATTGGAATATTCACATCCCTTTTCTTTCTGTTTTTCTGTTTCATATCAACAGTTGCAGAAGGCAGATTCAAACCCGCCATGCAATACCAGCAATAGGAATTGATACCTGATGATATATGTATTAAATACACCTCCTACTGATGTTTGTTTTTACTGTAAGGAATGATTTAGATACAGTGACACTACTCCTGAAGAAAGTTCCCAGAATTATCAGAGAACTGAACCATGTCAAGTTCTATCTAACCATCTAGTGTAACAACTACTAGCTTGATTAAATAATCGCCCCATAATAGGGCTTAAGGATCATTGCAAGTGTAAGATCTATTTTCTGCATAGATCAATATATCTATTCATAGCTACTAGATATTTGATATCAAAATATACAAATCAATGTGTCACGACTAAACAGTCTTTCTCCCTTTTTAGACATTGTGTGAATGTTTTACTGTACCAAAGAATGGGGTTGACCCATCATTTCTTAACTCAAAATGTATTTTTTCTACAAATTATTGAATATTAAAATATGACTCTAAATATACCACTTACAGCTTTGATTTAATGAATACAACTGTAAACTGTTGATATGTGTTAACTACCTTCTGATGTTTTGTAAGCTTATGATCCTTTAACATCTTCTTGTCTTTCTCTCTCCACCTACCTCTCTCTCGCTTTCTGCATCCATCTCTCCCTTTTCCGCTCTCCCTTCTCCTCTTTCCTTTTATATCTGGCAGTCCTTCCTGAATGATCTGAATCTTCCTGAGCTGGTTATAGGCCCTGCCCACTCACAGGGTAATATTCTCGACCTCATATTCGCCCCTTCCACCCTCATTTTAGTTCATCCCCGTGTCCCTGTTTTGTGGTCTGCTCATTTGATCATACCGTTTTCGATCAATGCCTGCCCTGTCTCTCGGGCACCTATTCTTCTTTGTCCCCCCTCACGACATTTTTGTCATATATCTCACACCAGCATTGTGGCGGGCTTCACTGATTCTTTGCTCTTTGTCATTCTCATGGATATTGACATAATTTCCAAGGCACTTCTGGCCACAGCCGACCATCTGGCGCCTCTAATAGCCTCAATGCCTCATGCTCGGCCTTTTAGCCATGGTTTTTGGGTAAGCTGGCTGGCCTCTTCCTATCACAGAGACAGGCAGAGCGAAAATGGTGCTCTGACTATTCTGCCCTGGCTCGCCTGGCATTTCGTAGGGCTACGGCAGTTTATGTGCTGGCCATTTTCGAAAGCTAAATGTCTCATTTTTTACATCCCATATTGAATCTGCAGTAAATTCCCTCAAGGAACTTTTCGAACTCGTTCAATCTCCCTCATCATTACCATCTCCTAATAAGGTTATCCCCTCTCAACATTTATGCACATCTCTCTACTTTCTTTGTGGATAAAATGTGCACTATGCAACAGAAGATTTCTGTCTCTCTGGCCCTGCTTGAGTGTTCGTTAGCGAACCCCGTTTGTGAGCCCCCTTCTGACACCTGGTCAGACTTTCCAATCTTTACAGAAGCGGATATTTTCTCGGCCACTCAGTATATCCATTCTCCCAGCTGACCCTATCCCTCTTTGCATATTGACAGATATTATTCCCTACATCGGCGTCGTCACCAGTAAATCTGTCTTTCTCTAACATCTTTATTCCCCCTGCACTTAAGCATGCGTTGGTGATTCCTCTTCTTACAAATCCTAATTTGGACCCTTCCCTTCCCTCTAATTTCCATCCTATCGCTCTTATTTCCTTTCCCATGAAATTGTTAGAATCTCTGGTCACTCAAATTCTCCACTCATTTCTAGAGGACTCCCACTTTCTGGACCCCTTCCAGTCAGGGTTTTAGGCCTGGTCTTGGTGCAGAATCCGTTCTGGTATCTGCCATTGATGATTTGGCGCAGATTGTAGATCAGGGCAGTATCGGAGCTCTGATCCTCCTATAATCCTATACTGCATTTCGGTCGGTTCCTCAAATGGTTTCTATGCTTTCTCACTGATCGATCCCAAAAACATCTTCTTTCTCCTTTCACTTTATGTTCACTTCCCTCCCCTGTGGGGTGCACAGGGCTCTGATCTTCCCCTCTTCTCTTTAATGTTTATTTTCAGTGCCTCATCACCCATATTCACTCTTTTTGTTTTCAGTGTTATTCGTACGCTGATAACACACAGAACCTATTGCGACTTGACATGGCCCTCCCATTCTACGGCCGAGCACTGGTGTCCATGCCTCTCTATGATCCATGTCTGGATGGGCCACAACTGGCTTTGGTTTAACAGCAATAAGACTGAGGTTCTTATTATCGGTGCCCCTCTCGAAGCTTCACCTTGGTCTTCCGTTTTCTGGCCGTCTCAGCTTGGCCGCCTACCACAGGCTTCTACTGTGGTAAAAACATTGTGGCCAATCTGTCAGCCTCTTTCTCCATGCTGCCCCAAGTGGGTGCAGTCTGTAAAACCATTCAATTCAAGCTCCGGATCTTGCGGGAAGTGCCCCCTTTTCTTTCCTTTGCACTCCGTCCCTTAGTTGTCTCCTCTCTGGTTGCTGGCTCTCTTGATTATTGTAATTCTCTTTACTTAGCCCAACCCAGTTATGTTCTTCACCGTCTTCAGCTCCTCCAAAATTCGGCGGCTCTCCTAGCTAAGGGTACTTCTCGTCTTGCTTCTGCCTCTGCTATTCTTAAATCCTTGCACTGGCTGTCGGTGGCCAACCAGGTCAAATGTAAGGCTCTCTGCATAATGCAACACGCCTTCTACAAAATTGGCCCAGAGTACCTGCAGAAAAAATGTATCTGCTATGTTCCCCCATGTCCACTCAGCTCCGCTAGAGCGCTGTGCATCACTGTGCCTCGTGCCAAGCGATCTGATAGAATCTGTGGTTCCCGGATTGCTACCCACGTACACGTGAGTATTGAAACGCATACAAGTGAGTATATTACCATGTAGGTTTATTGGTAATTACAAGTACGTAGTAGAAAACACTGGAACGTCCGCCCGTGTAACAGCTCATCTCCAACCGTCCCCTGTAGAATGGCACACCACGCACATACACAAACATTCTACATACTGATGCCAGACCACGCGACCAATGTGATGCCTGAAACGACATCGTCGCACGCACACAGCCCCACCAAGATACAACACGATCCCATGTGGGGGGCCGTTCTTTCTCTTTTTCCACAGCTCTCTTTTAATCCTGTTCTGTTGCAGTTAATGTTTTAATTCCTAGAGATCTGGCATTGGTTGGGGCTGGAGGCTCCACTGGAATTATGGACTCCTCAAATGAGACACATGTTTGTTACTCTCAGAGGTCACTCTTAGATTTAAATGTAGATAGGGGGTCGCTTTCGATGCGTGCCCTTTTAAAAATTCGTGCCTTTGGCATTGAAAAAAGCACATTGGTATGTGCTAGCACATTAGTGCTTGCAATCAATCAGATGTCAATTTCAGCAGGATTATTGAACACTAGATCCTCAATTGCACATGCAGATGAGATCTGCCTTCTAATTGAAGTTCACAAGTTGGATGTATTTTTTATTACTGAAACTTGGTTTATAGATACTTCTCATTCTGTTTTTCATAAATTGGTCCCAGACGGCTATGCCATTCAGCATATTAATAGGATAAGCAAAATAGGGGGAGGGATAGCTATTATCTATCCCTCCCATTTAAAATTTGAGTGCTTGAGACGGCTTGATTGGGACAACCTATCAGAGATAGGTACTTTGTCCTTTTCCTTGAATCCTAAGCACTCTGTACACATCTTATTAATTTATAGACCACCAGGATCAGCTACGCTCTTTTTGAAGGGTCTAGATGACTACCTTAGTTCTAATGGTAGTAAATACAAAGAGTTACTGTGTATTGGCGACTTCAATATATGGACAGATGATCCTACTAGATCTGATGCCAGATTATTACATGAGGTCTTAGCACAACACGAGGTCATATCACTGGCCGCTACTCCCTCTCACATTAAAGGTCATTGTCTTGATTTAGTGTTAGCTAGAGGAAAGGGGATCATCCTGGTTGACACTTTGCCCATTCATTGGACAGACCATTGTCTTAGATTGTTTCATATTAAAACTGAACTGTACGAGGTTCCTTTGGAAACTTTTGTAAGTATCAAACAGATGTGAAAAAAAAAGATCTTGATGCTATACTTGGTATGGAACTCAGTATAGCATTGACTAACTGTACTCACTCTAATGCTCTTTTCCGGGAAGGTACTCAAGCCATGAGTCTTATCTGCACCAGATACGCACCCATGACAAATATGGTCTCCAAGAAAGCTTCTAAACCTTGGTTTACTAGAGAGCTTCTGGAGCTAAAGAAGGAACATAAATATCATGAAAACAGATGGTATCGCTCCAAATTAATTGAGCATCTTAATCAGGCAAATATTGCTTTAATTAGCTACAAAAAGGCACTGTTTACACCTAAGTCGCTCTTCTTATCGACTAAAATTTCATCTGCATTAAACCACCCTCAATTGTTTAAAACCATTGCTGATTTTGTTAATCCTAGCACCCATGCACCAGTGAAGACCTCATCTGTGAATCATGGCAATGGTCTAAATAATTTTTTCAGAGATAAAATTCTAAATATCCACGAAAATATCCGGTCCCATAGAAAGCGAGATATAATCTCGGAATCTGTGGTGTCTAGCTCCACTATAGATTATGTGGGACAAAAAATCCAGTTTGATTTTAAGCAAGTTTCAGCTGAAGATATTACACCACTTCTATCCAAGCTTAAACCCACAAATGATTCCTTTTTTCCACTGCCAGCTCTGGTTGCCAAACAACTCTGTCTGGAACTCACACCTTTTATGACTAAGTTCGTTAACCTCTCTCTTGCTCAGGGACTTGTCCCAGATGCTTTGAAAATGTTGATTGATACGCCCTTGTTAAAAAAAACTGGACTGGATCCAGAAGACTATGGCAATTACCGCCTTATTGCGGGTCTTCCCTGGCCAGGAAAAATGTTAGAGAAAGTAGTAACTAAACAGCTACAGGATTTTGTTGAAGATCACTGCTTACTCCATCCTTTACAGCCGGGCTTCCGTCCATTGCACGGGACAGAGACTGCACTCACGGCGGTCTGGGATGACATGTTGCAGGCAGGAGATGCCAGGAAACTCTCCACGCTTGTAATGCTCGATCTCTCAGCCGCATTTGATACGGTGGATCATAGTATTTTGCTAGATCGCCTAAAAAACCTAATCAATGTGGGTCCCGGGGCACTCCAATGGTTTACATCTTTTCTTACCGACCGCCAGCAAAGTGTTCGAGTAGGGGGATTTCTCTCAGAAATACTCTCTCAGTGCTGTGGGATGCCTCAGGGATCGGCTCTCTCCCCACTTTTCTTTAATATTTACCTCCCTGCTTTGATAAACATCTTGGAAAAATACAAACTCAGGTTTCACTCTTATGCGGATGATACTCAGCTGTACATCAGACTTGATGATGTAGAGGATGCTCTTACTGTGGTTACTAGTTGTCTAGACGGGATAAGCACCTGGATGGAGGAGGAAAATTGGCTGCAATTGAACCCAAAAAAAACGGAGGTGATCCTGTTTGGGCCTAAACATCTCCTTGCAGGAGGAAAATGTCCCCCTCCTCAGTTTTTGGGGGCTAGCCTCAAATATACCACCAAGGTCAAGAATTTGTGCTGTATTTGGCAGAGTGACCTGGGATGTAACGCCCAGGTCTCAGCCAAGGTACAGTCCGTATTCTATAACATCCGTCTCCTGCACCAAGCTCTACCCTACGTGCCTAAAGTAGATCGTGCCGTAGTGGTGGGAGCACTGGTTAATTCAAATCTCGATTACTGCAATGGTCTTCTAGCCGGAGCACCAAGTAATCAAATTCATCGTCTCCAGAAGGCACAAAATGCTGGAGTCAGACTGGTCTTTGGTGTACCTAAAAATACCCATATATCCGGTCTTCGTCGATGACTACACTGGTTGACAGTCGAAGATCAGATTAAATTTAAGACCAGTTGTTTGGTTTATCGATGCCTGCACGGCATGGCACCAGCATATCTAATAGACAAATTGAGACAATATCAACCTACTCGCACTCTTAGGTCGGAGGATCACTTCCTTCTTGTAATTCCTAGGATGAAATATAGGTCTAGGGGAGATTGGTGTTTTTCAGTGACTGGGCCCAGATTGTGGAATAGTCTTCCGCTGTCTCTGAGACAAGCCAACTCCCTGATGACCTTTAGAGCAGGTCTCAAAACTCATCTATTTAAATAAATCTGTGATCCTGATTATTTTTTTTGTTGTACTATTGTCTACCTAGTTGGTCTTTCTGGCCTTCTGAGTGTCATCTCTTCGTTCCATCTGCGCCAGAATACGATTTGATTAGTTGTGTGTGCGTTTATAAATGCTTCAAAATTCAAAATTCAACTCTCCCCTTCTCTCTTACCAGCGTCTATGATTTTCTGTCATTTAGATGCACTGTTAAAACGTTCTTATTTTCTGCCTGATATTTCTTTCTGCTGTTTCTTTCGCTTCCTTCCTCAGTCTTGCCTTCAGCGCCGTGATGCCCTAGCTGGTGTATGGTTTGCACTATACAAGTGTTTATAATATAACAACATATCATTTTTGCTTTTCTCCTCTCCTCTTTTTCAAACCCAAGTGTTACTCTTTTTCTCTTCCCTGCTCACCTTTCCAATTTCTCTCCTCTCGACTCTGATGTTCCTCCTCTCCTCTCACGTCTCCTCCAATCTCTGATGTTCCTCCTCACCTCACCACTCTTCTCACCCGCCCTCTCTTCTCCTCCAGTCTCTATTGTCCCACTTCTCCACTTCTCTCATCTCACCCCCCTCCTCACCTCCACACTTTCTGATGTTCCTCCTCTTATTTCTTGTTGCGGTTCTCTACTCCAAACACCTCCAAACTGCTGCTGGCTCCTTCTCCAAAAACCCATTCCTCAAACTGCAATTCCCCACCTTATACACAAGCTTGGCCTCACCACCTGGGATGATTCTGGTCTTACAACCTTGCGGTGTGGGCCCTCAAATGTTCTAATAGGTATTGGCTACTTTCTAGTTGTGGACTGCTCCTCGACCACTCAGGAGATCCCCTTGACTGCTGCATATTGAGCTGTCATATCCTCAGCTTGCCATCTAAATTCTCAATATTACCCCATAGGGCAGAGAACCATTGGGATTCTCCAGAACTGAGCACGATCCCACCTGTGTTCAGGCCTCTGGCTGCGAGCACGAGAATCTCTGCAGTCTGGGACTCATGTGACAGGCTCTTGTTTTCTGAGACCTGATTCTAAACTATTGTTTTCCTTGAAATCTTGTGGAATGGTTTTGGTATGTCCTCTGAACCTGAGACTCACCCCTAGGGGCTCCTGTACCTTTGGGGGAGAAATACATTCTAGCATTATGTTCATGGCAGCTCACTGTTTTAAAGGGACAGTGTCCCATGATTCCTTAATGTGACAAACCACTACCTCCCTCTTGTGAAATGGTGGGGATAGCCAGGGGATCCTCACCATGCCACCCTTTGGGTCCAGTATTATGTGACGGTAAAGGCTCCCTTGGCAACCCTGCCATCCACCTTCAGTGTTAGGTTAGGGAGTTCCTCATAGCAGGCCCGTCCACCATATTTGTTTCTAAATACACGTATGGGCAACCACAGATGGTCCTCTCTAGCACAGCTTTCTCTCTGACCACTGCAGAACCATGCTTGTTGTCTGCTCCCGATGGGTCGTCTTAAGCAGGGAGCATTGTCAAAAAGACTACTGGGACTCAGACATGGATTTCTCCGCTTGGAATTTCTTGAGGGGATGAGGGACTGAATCATTGACAGTCCTCTGCCTAAAGCCTGGAGAATGATTGGGTGGGCCAGGTATTTCCTGTGTTTAGAGTCAACATCACACATGTCATCATGCCTCCATGTCCATCTCCCTACCCACACAGGTAGGGGACTTAAATACAGTGATTAATACCACATTGTGTAATGCATATTGGTCCAGCTTTCCATACCTTTACTTATACTGAGCTCTCCAATGCTCCTTGTAGTTGGTTAGGTCTACTCTTAACAGATACCCTAAATAAAAATAAAAGGCTGCACTGCTCCAGGTGAGAGTCCTACGTTTAAACGTGTAAAATAAATTGTTACCCATCACTACCCATTCTTTCTGGTGGTAGCACGTAAAACACAGGTGCTTCCTGAAGCTTTGTGCTGTGTTTTAGTATTACTGTTTTGGCTTGTGTATTCATCCTTTTATGGCAGCTTTAATTTTCTTTTTAACATAAACTCATCTTTGTGGAAATGCCTATTTGGCAAGCTTGCCAAACATGAGACACCCCCTTCACTTTACTCCTGCTCATTTCAAGGTAACAACGCTCATTACCATATTACTAGGAGGGGTGAGGGGGTGAGTGCAGCCAGATCAACCCCCTTTATTCCTCAAACCATTAAATTGAAAAGGACAAATAGGCAGTTCCTCCACCTTGTTAATTGATGTGCTTATCAGATAACCAGAAAGAGAACAGCAGCAACCTGATATTAAAACAACTAGTGACGTCATTGCTATTATGCGAAACTAGCAATTGTGTGTTTCAGTTAAGGTATTTAGAGTGCATTGACCACATGCTCCTATTCCCTCCAGATCTGTCAGAATTAAACAATAAGAAGTTATGTAGACTACATCTCAGTACAACAGTATACTAAATGTGGCAACCATTTAAGCTCTACGCACTCCCCATTGCACAATTCCCCAAGCACAGTGTTTACTAGGCATGCATTGAGGCCGTGATCAGCAGGAACACTGGGTATTTTTGAGGTAGCTGGCTTTCCTGGCTTCCCAATTTCTTGGTGGTCTCTCCCACTGGCTTGTGTACAGTGAAAAGGTATCCTCCCGATGTTACAGGTCCAGAGGAATAGTCGCTTCCTGGTTGGTGCAAGTTGTGAAGTCCCATCCTGTCTCTCACAAAGACTCAGATTCTCAAGGAGACAGGAGGCCCTTGCTAGTTTTCACTGACCCTCCACTAGGAATCTCGCCACAACTCTGTCCCAGGCTCCTGGCTCTGTGGCCCACCAACCCCACCATCTCTCCTCAATTTCGTGCCAGATGCCCATGCCAAAATGGCCAGCGAATATGTTGCAGGCCGTGCGCAATGGGTCCTCATGCTCCCATCGAGATGGCTGGGGCAGGGCCTTTGCCCATGGCACAGGGAAAGTGGCCACTGTACATGGCCCCAACTCATGCCCAGTGGGCTCTTTGGATGGGGATTTGTGAAAGTTAGCAGGTCATGTTCGCAGCACAGTTACCTACTCGTGCACTGTGGGCATGTCAGTGCATATCATTAAAAAGGTTAAAAAAAATCACAAAAACAAAATTGAAGTACCATTATGGTTAATCTTCTCTAATAAGAACCATAACTGTTGAGATGTCTGTGTTTTTGACAAGGGGAGGACAGCTGGCTCCTGAAGGGGCACCAGCATTGTAAACTATTCAAGGTCAGTGGTGGCACATGAACATTTTCAGTGGAGGGGCTTAACATCCTCCCTCGAATTAGTGAGTGTCCAAATGTAGCGAGTGAACCCCAAGTAACATAGGACAATTCGAGGGGGTGGGGGGGTTAAATGGATGGGTTAAAATGGTGCTTTTTACAGCACAATTTTTGAGAAAATGGGGTGCAAAGCCATAGAAGTTGTTCTCTAGGGTAACACAGTAAATAATCAACTAGATGCCAGGCCACCAACAGTGCACAGGAGCGTTTCACAACCTTTTTATGATGTGTGTGTGCAAAATATATGCCAGCATTGCAATTTTAAAGTACTTTCACAAAGCAGCACCCTCAATATCTGCCAGCATTACGACCTTATATCATGTTTATGATGACATTCTCACAATATATGCTAGTACTGCCACCGTACATCTCTTGCATGAAGGCAAATCAACATATGCCAGCATTACACCTGCACTTTACTTTCATAAAGATGTGGCCACAATATATGTCACCATTTCCCTGTAGGTCTCATTCATGAAGATACCCCAATATATGCCAGCATTGCCATAGTAAATCAATTTAATGAAGCTGCGTCTAAAAAAGATACCAGCATTGTCACTGTATACCACATTCATAAATCTGTGTCCACATTATATGCCAAGATTGTCACTGTGTATCACTTTGAAGATGTCACACCCACAACATAGGCCTGCAGTGCCACTGTAAATAGCTTTCATGATGTGGCCCCTCTAGCTAAACAAACATGTACACATTGCACTCAGGGACGTCATTTCACCAAAATGCCAGGGGTAGCGGAAGTGACATCACAAAGCCACGCCCGTGAGCGACATCACAGGAAGTGATGTCATGTGGCCCCGCCCCGCGTGACATCACAGCAAGTGATGTCATTTGACCCTGCCCCACATGACATCACAGAAAGTGTCATCATAGTGCTTGCATAACTCAAGAGGAAAAAACATTTAAAGTTCTTGTTTCTATACATTACTAGCATTGTAATCTCGAACTTTCATTTGTTACCAAAAGCACATGTTTTGGCCTAGTCGGCCATCATCTGTGAGGTGGAGCTGTGTCTCTCTAAGAACAGTGAGCAAGGGGCCCACGTCTGCATTACCCTGAGTAACTTCGAGTGAAACTCCAAGTCCCTAAGCATATATACACAAGTCTAGGATCCTCTGTGAAAGGTGCAGTGAGCTGAAACATGTTGTAGACCCTCCTGAGTGGGAGAAATTCCATAGAACAGAGTATTTGACCAATGTTTTTTCTCAGTAGAGGGGCTCCCACACCCTTGTTCCATACACCATGATACCCTGAAAATGTGTACTTTGGGTCATAAAGCATTGTCTCAGATGGTATATTTGGCATCCATTATGCATTGAAAATGTAATTCTCTGAGGTTTGATGATATGATAGTTTTATAAATGGCAGAGATGTGAGGAAAAGTGTCAGCAGTGCAATCTGAAGTCTACTGTAGGCTGAGGCTGGAAGTGGAGATTACGAACAATTAATGCTGGTGAAGGACCTGTGGGAATTTCCCTATTCTTACAGTGCAGTGAGAGCTTACATCGTCCAACATTCAATTATTTCAAATTCTATTAAGAGAATATCACTAGCGACACATACATTCTGAGACTGATGTTGAAGTAATTGATCGACTGTGATTGATCCAGTTGCATCAAGCAACTTGTCAGCTCCAAGGCTGCACAACACCATATGTATCTGCAATGCTTTAGTATGCATAGAAAATGGTCAGGAACATGTTAGTCCATGTGCTGAGCTGCTGGTCCCCACCATGCAATAACCGCTTTTTAGCAAATTGATATCCCCAAAGGAGTAGTGCCAGTTTTGTAATCCAATATGCTTCTCTTATATAACGACCTATACGACATATTTGAGAAATACAGATCTGCCTCTTGTACATTGTGTTTTCTTACATGCTAAACCCATATGATGCCAAACCAGGGCTCTGGACAAACGGAGCCCTTATTCAAGTTGCATCCTTCTGTTCACATCTTTCACTTGGTAAATGTCGACGCTGTGACAGTGTGCAGTTCATATTGCCAGTTGACGCAGCATTCGTTTTTCACGAGACCTTTAGCTGCACGTGCGTATGAGAAAATACATGCGTGAAAAGGTCACTTGAGTGAAAGGCCCCTACCTCCTTGAATCACCTTTCAACTAAAAGCTGGCACTACTCACAAGGCGGGTTAAGTACCAGAAGCAGTTAACTAATGCCAAGCCGTCTGCCCAATAATCAGGGGCGCAGGCGCTTAACAGAAAAATGAAAGGGAGGGTCCTGTGAGCAGTGGCGGCTGGTGACTTTGAAAGGTGGTCGTTTCAAAGTCGCCCACCAGTTGTTTTGCACGTGGACAGTGCAAGAGCATACAACAAGGAGTGACTAATGTTATTTCTTGCTTTTGCCTTTGTTGCATCTGTTCCTGGAAGCACATACAATGTGCAGTACTACACCTAATGTAATTTAACAGTCGTCATGGAAGTGGATTGATAGGTTTGCAAGGAAAGCGTTTTGCTTTGTTATTTGATGCACATTTGTTTATTGTATGCAGGAACAGGGCAGTTGTTTGGGGGCTGGGGCCTGTGTACTGTTTTGACATTGGACACATACATTTACACCAATCCCTGTGCCAATGACCCAAACATTCCCCCGGACGGCAATTACTGCTGTGTCCGTGCCAGTCGTTTCCTTTGCTTTGCTAAGCACCAGTGAAAAAAAGGTGGGTGTGGGTGGCATTCCACTAGTTCAGTGCATGGCCTTGCTTGTTGGATGTACCACCTCTACCACTCATGACTGAGGCCTCGCCTCGGGGCACATCCGAGGTTGCCCGACCACCAGCATATTCGTTCCCGAATCCCGACGGGTCACAGAGGAACACTGCAACCTGTTGTCACAGTCGCAACACTGACTGTAACAGGCAGCTCTACTATTTTGACGCTCTCCTTCTGCTCCCTATCTTACACAGGGGGACTGTCCGGAGACTGTCGAAATAGAAAACTGGCCTGTGCAGGCAGCCTAGCAGCAGGGCTGATCTCCCTCTAGGAAGGGAACTGGACTACTGGTGGTCCACGATGAAAGGGTGGACACTGGGCAGCACATCACAATCACATGGCAGAAGTGCAACAACATGTTTCTCACAATAGAGGCTTATACCTCAGTAGCTGCTGAGCGATAAGCTACCCTGAAAGCAAGCTTCGAATCCTTCCACTATTTCACATAATCTATTGAGGGCCTGCTTTGCAGCATCTTCTCCCAGCCAAAGACCCAACTCTGTCTTTGCTCCCTCTCTGTTCCCAATCGATGGTTTGGGTGAAATCAGTGGTACTGGAAGGTACACACTATTCCTTTGTGCATGCTCTTAACGTTTCTTTTTATGAGCTTTAGCACTGCTAAACTCTGCACGCACAAAATATTTGTTCTTCAAAACACACGCAACACGCCTTTTTGAATCGCCTGTCCTAAGGGTGCACTACTTATGGTTTGGTCGGAGTTGGCCTCCACAGGTTTATCAAGGTCGGGCCACGCTGTGCACATGGCCACGAGCATGCCCTGGCTCAGGGCTCTGTTTGGCAAGGGCAACTTGCCAGAGTGAGAGCACGTGTGTGCCCATCACCCCACCTACTCATCATAACGGAATTGTCATTGGCTGGCAAACAGCCAATAGCAATTCCATAAATAATTGACTGTTACTAAGTGCAGAGAGAAGATCCTACAATACGCTGTTTGCGCACTAATTATGCTGGCGGGGTCACAGCTCTAGCGCCCCGCCAGCCTCCATCTTGCCCTTATGATATTTCATTACGTAAAGTGCGCAGAGCCTACGAGCTCTGTGCATTAACACTATCTAAAAAGTTCACAAAATGGGACGCGGCCCTGTGTGTGTGTGTGTCTGTGTGAGTCTGACAGGCGCAACCGCGATGCAAGATGATTAATTTTTTTTTAGTTAACAATGCTGTGGCGCTGCGCTGGCATAACAAAACAAGGAGTATAAACAGAGATGAAACTGTTGTTTTCTCTGTAATCTCTAGAACACGGGAGGGCGGACGGATCCTCTGCGCCCTGAATATGCGGCAGCCTCTGCTTGACACTAGGGCCAATAATCTCAAGTGCATCCTCTCACCCTCCTTTATGTCTAATCCACAACATACAACTACTTGGTTACACCAACCAATTAACAAAGGTTTTCGCAAGTGTGGGGGATGCTCTATGTGTGCTTATGCATACGAAACCAGCACAATTGAATTTGGTCAACTGGGCACTCGTAGAATCCAATCTTTCATTAATTGCAACACTAAATTTTGTGTATATTGTATTATTTGTGTTTGTGGACAGTGCTATATTGGCAGCACTATCCGACCATTAAAAATCAGGATAAGGGAACATCTCGCATCCATCTCCCAGGTTGACTCAAAGTACCCATTGTCGGTGCACTGGCAACAAGCCCATCAAATGGACAATAAGGCACAAATGAAATTCACTGGGATGGTGAAAGTGACCCTGCCACAACGTGGGGGTAACCTTGTCCTCAAATTGAGACAATTAGAGGCTCGCCTCATTTGTCAATATCGCACTGTCACACAAGGTCTTAATACAGACCATGAATTATCTGTATTCTTATGAGCAATTGCTCTCTTAATGTAACATTGTAACCTTGTCGCTAGACGGACAACCTTTTACTCATCGGTGGCCATCTATTTAGTACTTACTCCATATATACTTATCTATTGCTGTCACCAGCCTAACCGAGGCGGGAACCCCAGAGGCAGACTTATGGGGCTTAATTTGGCCCCATCCACCACCATAGGTGATTTTTGAATCCAACCCTTAACATTGGCTATCCTTAATACCATCATCCATTCCCACATTTTCCCCAATTTCTGTGACATGTGTAGAAACCTGGTCTTTCCACTCCTGGCCCGTCCTTTCTTTCCCTCCCTTTCTTTCTTTTCGCTTCAAGTTGTTCCCCTTCCTCATTTTCCTTCCTTTTTCGTAATTCATTTTCACTAATTGTAATTGTATTAATCCAGCATACGGATTTATTAGAGTTCGCCACATTCAGTGTGGTTTAGCTGATTCCTACACTTGGGCCTCTGACCCTTGCATCGCCAAGCTTTACTGCTCAGTAACCAGTCCTCACTCAAGATGGCGTTCTTGTCTCGCCACCCGCGCCGTCAATCCGCAGTCGGGCTACGTGTTTAATTACTCAGAGGAGCCGCGCACGCCTGGCTCCTGTTCACTGTTACAGCCGAGACGCTGGTAAAACCAGCTACTTCACGTATACCCATAACCTGACCGAGGGGCTTCGCATACATCCAATCTGTGCCCAGACGCGCACTGCCGCTCAATCACTAATTAGGTTGTTCTGTCTGCTTCTCTCCCTTCCTGTCGGCGACCTGGCTCGCTGTTCCGTGTGTACCTCCACTCACCGCCGCATTTGCAGTTTCACGCAATTACGCTTTCAATTGACCTTGCAACTGCATCTTAAGGTATGCAGGCTTGTGCCTTTTCACTTCTGTTAATTCTGTGTAACTATACAATTCACCATTAACATGGTGTATGTTATGACTATTTTTACAGTGGAGCCCCCGATCCTTCTATCTTTTGTTGCTTACCACATATATTGGTAAGTTTATTTTTTCTTGGTTTCTCCAATTACCATGCCCTCAACTGAGCCATTATTGTTCACACGCTATTTTTTCCTCACAATTTTCCTGTCTTTTTAGTGTTATTATTAAAGACTTCCCACTACTCAGGTAAATTGCTTCAACCTTTTAGAAAGACATTAACTAACTGGATGGCCAACCCAGATGAAACATGCTAACGTATATATTTTTTGTTATTTTTGTTCTTTTCTCCCCATTCCTTCTTCTGTGTGCTATTTTATTTGCCATTTCTTGAATAATTTGTTGTCCTTTTTTGTCCCCATATGCACTGGCACAATTTATTTGGCAATCAAATTACCTTTTCATGTTCTTGATTGCTTCTTTGTGTTTAATGTGATTGCTTTTGATCTCATATGCCTGATGTGCAATTGTATGTTGAAATCGCCACTCTCTTTTTGCTTTGTTGCTTGGGTTGTTTTCATGTATAATACATTACTCTGTAATTCTATGTACTGCCTATTCTGCATGTACATTAACCTGTAGCCTCAGTAGAAGAGCAAGTGCTCGAAACACGTGTCAGGCTACCTTCTTGGGAAATAAACATATACTAACTGTAATTTATCTTGTGTGTGCGCGCAGTGTGTCTGTAAAATCAACTTAATTCTAAACTGGTTATCCTTTGCTGTGACATTATTCTTTTTGACAACACTCCATTGTCCTCCACAGGAAATTGATCTTATTCCACCATTACTCTGTCCAAAATAACTTAAAAATCAATGGTAAAAAATCCAAGGTCGTTCTTTTTTTCCAACAAAAAACATCCTAATGTCTTTATTTGGAAGGTGGGTTATCAGCCTTTGCAAAGGGTGTCATCAATCAGGTATTTGGGATTTAATCTCACCAACAACCTTTCCTAGGGGGCTTGGATTACTCTTTTTAGAGGGGGATTTACTACTTTGCTGGCCAAAATGAAGCAAATACACTCACAACTATGTTGTTACTCCTTGGTACCCCATATCAGGTTCTACCTTCAGAACATTGAGCCCATAGCCCTATATGGTCTTGGCATAGTCCCCTTTGATCTGGGGCATCACTTAACACACTACAGGAGTTACTTTGGAAGATAACTGTAGGCCTTAACAATTCTGTGCCTAACGTAATTGTCAGACATGAGCTGGCACTCATTTCTCTGGCGGCCAGAGCCCTATGGTGGAAGTTAGCTGAATACGCCAAAATGGTAAACCCCCGAACAACTCCTCGTACCAATCATTGGGTGAGCTTTCATCAATCCAATTGGCCTCCGCTCTGACTCAGTTCAATACTAACATGTGTGTGATTCTTAGTCAGATTGCGTCCTCTCTTGTGGAGTTAAGGGTGGTGCCTTGGATTGTAAAGTGTAAACTATTCACAGTGGACTAGGCTGAAACCTCCGATCTATTGGGTAACTTTTCCGTTTACGGGGAATATGCAAAGTTCAGAAGGAATGGATAGGAGAGCCTGATGTATATGTCCTTTTTTCCTTGTCCAAAGATTCGGGGCATATATCTGTGCTTTTGTTTGAATCAATTTCCAACATTGGAAAGGAGATAAAAGTGGGACACGTCAGTAACAAACACTAATTGTAGGTTTTGTAAGACTACCACAGTGGAAACACTCAAACGCATTGTCCTGGCATGTACCGTGTTTGCGGAACCATGGCTACGCTATCTGGGTGCAGCACTACTGACCAAAATGTTCTGGGATAGGCTCATGTGGGGCAACGCAGTGAAATTAATCCTGGCGTTATATGCTTTATGTGTTTTCTTGGGGAAAATAGCTGAATTTAAAACTCTGCTTCACGGATGAATTCAGTCAAACAGATTGCTGTTTTTTGAACTGTTATTAATTTTTTGTAGTAATGTTTTTTCGTCCTGTTTCTTTATTTGTAAGATTTTAGGACTTTTTATTGTGTGCTTTAGTTGTATTTTACTGTTTTCTTTTGTGAACTCCAAGTAATTCAAGGGGGAGAGGCGGTTTAAATGCATGGGTTAAAATGGTGCATTTTACAGCACAATCCTGGAGAAAATGGGGTACAAAGCCATACAATTTGCTCTCTAGGGTAACACAGAAAATAATCAACTAAATGCCAGGTCACCAACAGTGTACAAGATCGTTTCACGACATTCTTATGATGCCTGTGTGCAGAATATATGCCGGCATTGCCATTTTAAAGTACTTTCATGAAGCTGCACCCTCAATATATGCCAGCATTACCAACATTACCAACTTATATCATGTTTATGATGCCAGTCTCACAATATATGCTAGTACTGCCCCCGTATATCTCTTGCATGAAGGCACACAAACATATGCCAGCCTTACACCTGCACCTTACTTTCACAAAGCTTTGGCCACAATATATGCCAGCCTTTCCCTGTAGGTCTCATTTATGAAGATACCCCAATATATGCCAGCATTGCCATAATAAATCAATTTACTGACGCTCCGCACAAAATTTCTGTTTTACTGTTTTCTTTTGTCAAAAGCTTATTTTTGTAGGCTAAAAACAATTTTAAAAAAACACTCTTCCCTCCACCAAAAGAACTACCAGTCACTCAAAATATACACTTAGCTCTGTATTCTTCTGGAAATTAATGTTAAGCTCCATTGAGGGGGCTAAGTTATTCGGGTGTGCCAAAACGTATGTTTCCCATTTAATTTTTCATGGAGAAATGTTTGCTCTCTGGTACAACAAAAGATGATGGATAGATTTGCTACAAAGATGTAAGGGAATCTTATGTCTTTTCCCGAAAGCATGCTTTGCTTGCTTTGGTTAAAATCGTCTGGTCTTTTTGGCAAATTCCCCCAAATGTATCCAAAAGCCTACCACATATGTTTGGGGCTTGCAGACTTTGGGGCCCTGATATGAAATCATGCGCCCCTGGGTCCAAATATGTTCTACCTGGTGGTCTTTTCTAAAGACAGCCTTTCTGTGTGTTGACGGCCTTCTGAAAAATGCTTAAAATCCCACCATTGTTGTTGCAAGGGTTCTGCGGCTGTGATTAATAGGCACTTCATCCATAGCGGCTCCTAGGACACTCGTTTACACCTAATGTGGCTACTGGAGCCATACTCTGGGCACCTCCAAGCTGGGCACAGTGGGCACGTTTAACTCAACAACAACGATGCCTACCCTTCATGCATGTGGGGGCAGTCTGGGCGCTCTTAGCTCTGCAGGCTTTGTGTCTTCCCCCTTCCTTGCCATCTAATGCAGATTCTCTGAGGTTGTACTCTCTGAGCTCCTGCATGCCTTGTGAGAACTCCAGAAAGTCTTCCATCCCGCTCAGCTGCTGAGTTGAGCAGCCCCAAGCCAGCCCAGATGACCTTGCATACTACTCTTCCCATGGAAGGAGGCAGCCTGCGACTGGAGTGCGGCTTATCCGATTCCTCCGTGGAGCTATGCTCTCCCTGGCTTATGATGCTACTACACTGGCAACACTAGCAATGGGGACCGGTGTACCTGGGCCTGCCACAGTCCAATCAGTAGTGTAGGTCTGGGCAGCTGCTGCTGTGTCAGTGTTCACTTGGGACTGTTCCCTCTGTGCCTTGGCATGAGGCCTTTCTAGGACTGAGGCTGAGCTGGGAGCGAGCCTTTGCTGTTTGAAATTAGGAAACTCCTCTAATGCTCCTGAGGCACCAGGTGGCGCTGCGGCAAGCCGGTAGTGTAGGCGACTGTCAAGATTTGCTTGTTGCCCAGTCTCCCACCGTAGCCAGTGTGCCTGTTATTCCTTCTACGGAGGGTTGTGATCGGCTCTAGACTCTGTTATCACTGGTGCCGCTTACATTAGTAGGCTGGTGCCCGGAAGTGCGCAGGCAAGCGCCGGAACTCTCTGTCCCATTGTGCTGTGCCGGCGGACTTCCGCACACTCTGCCCCCTGCCACTCCCACTAACCAAAGCAAGATCCCCATCGTGCTTCTGCAGAACTTCACTAGTGGAAATGTTCCACCTCATATGCGCAGCCTCCGCTCTATGCTAGGTTGCACTGCAAATTGTCTGGGTCGCACGGGGTCCCTAAATCAGCTCACACGCACTGTCTGACAAACACCCACACGTAATGAGAAAGAAGAAATGTGCACTGATCTGCTGCTCGAGCAGCAAAGAAAGAGGAGGATGTTCAGTCAGTCAGGGGTGGTCTAGCTTTATCTTCTCTGGATGTTGTCGTTTTTCCTTGTTTTGTGTTGTTCTACAGCTGTTTTAAAGCTGCTCAAGAAGTAAAGAGTAGAGTTCAGCAAAATCCGAGCTTTCTGGTCTTGACATAGAATTAAGTGAAGTGGTCTAGTATGTTGCTAGGGAGAAATAAGGTCATATGGGTTGCTGGGAGCCAGAGCATGAACACATTTAAACGTAGTATAGTAAAAGTGAAACTTAAACCTAGCAGGAACAGAAAGCCAGTGAAGCTAAGCTAATTAAGGAGACACGGAAAACAAAAAGTTTTTTTAAAAAAAGAATTTGACCGCAGAATAGAAATACGAGGCAGAATGGCAGACCAAAGTAGACCAGTATAAAGTGAGCAACAATATTTCTAGAGAACCAAAGTTTGCAATAGTAATTTGCTTGTAGAAAATGTAAGAAGGTGGCACATATTACCGATATTATGCAATTAAAAGCGTAACTACTGTTAATATAGGTTCTTGACAGGAATAATTGGTGTCCGCAATAAACCCAAGATTGTGAGCAGTTTTTAAAACAGGCAGCAGTAAAGGTAGAAAAGAAATATACGCAGGAGAAAACACTGAAGCAGCAGAAAATATATTTTTTCTTTTTTTAAACTCGAGCAGAGGAAATGCAGATCCATACATGAATTAAAATCAGATAAGCAAGCAGACAAACACTGATGAAGATCATCAGTAAAAGAGGGAAAAGAAAACAAAATCTGCATATCGTCTGGATGAAAATAAGCTTTAAGACCAAAATCTAAATTGCGGGAAGCAAGTTGAATAGTATATGATGTAAAAAGAAGAGGTTCGAAGACTGGGCCTTGTGGAAACCTAGATGGATGTAGATGAGAAGATGCCCTCTCCATGACACTGTTAATGTGCTATTATGAAGGTAAGTAGAGAACCATACAAGAACAGATGTGCAAAAACCCCAAAGAAGAAAGACTATGAATGAAAGTAGAATGGTCAACAGTGTCATCAAAAGCGGCACTGAGATCCAACCAAACCAGAAGTGAAAATGGCTTATGATGGCAAGCGTGTAACTTAGAATCTGAGACAGCCATAAAGGCAGTCTCGATAGAATGGTACGACGTCCTTTCATTGCCAGGCATTTTAAAGCCTGCATTTTAAACGTGTGAAGAACAACGTTCAACAAATTCTTTTTGGGGGGGTGCGAAATGGCAGATAAGGGGTTGGGGGATCCCCCAAAAAATAAAATAAAAAAAATTCGATTAACTTTTTCGTTACTTTATCCACATTTGAAATGCAGGCTTTGAAATGCCTGGCGATGCAAGGACATAGAACCGATAGCATGTCCAGGGCAGAAACCTGTTTGAAAAGGAGAAAGTTGTGCATGTACACACCTTTTAGAAAGATTTGGAGCAGTAAGACAAAAGGGGTATACAGCGATAACTGGATGAGTCTTAAGAGACCAAATTGAATTTTTTTAAATAAAGGAATAGTTGTTGCCTTTTTAAAGGCATTTGGAAAAACAACAACGCTAAAGCGGAGCAATACCAAGACAGTCCTTATAAGAGGATTTTTGAATTAGGGCTCCTGTGGGGGAACCTATTCTGCCCAGGGAGGCTACTTATGAATATAGATACAATTGAATAGGTCAAAGGAAGGATCACCTTCACGCTCTCCTGTGTACCCTGTAGTCTAAAATAAATGAACACAAACACTCAAGTGATAATATCTTACTAAAAAGATTATTTGAACTGTATTATATCAAACATCATAAAAGGTATTGATTGATGGACCAACATTTTTGTCACCAAACATTACTTTTTGTAACACACATATAGACCATGGAAGCAGACACCAGTGATGCTGGTGAATGCTTAAATAATAAGACAAAAGACAATTCAGTAACTGTCAGAATCTAGTACATAGCATTAAAGGTAAGTGCATTTGAACAGGTACAAAACAAAACAAAAAACATAGTGTTCTCGGTGAAAACAGTGCTGCTACACTCTAGGTAAAAGGTGCGTCTACACAAAGGTGTTTCTGCCGTCTCAGGGTGCTAGATAGGCCTCGTGTCTATCACGGCATTCATCAGGACGTGGTCTGTGTGAGGGTGTGCTGTAAACAGGGAAAGGGAATATCGTTTATGAGAGAGTTCCAGTGGAGATAATTTTTCAAGTCAACTTAATAGCTTGCTGTGCCATGTACGTAATATCATGGTGGGAAAGCAGCATACCTGAGTGGAAAAAATTCAACCAGGTATTCGTGTCTGGGACCGTAGCTGGGAAACTGCCAGTCGGGGCTCCTAGAGCAAGAAAAGGGAGGCATTAGTCTCCTCATAAATAATCATGAGTGAAAAGCTTGATAAGACCCGTGCAGCAATAAATAAGTGTGCACCGTGTTATAGTTCATGAGATAAAAGCTTACCTCACATGCAGGACTGGGATCCGCGAATTCTTCGTGTGATGTACAGTCCTGCAAGAGGTCACTGAGTCAGTGTCATGTTCTAAGCACATGACTATAATCGTAATAATTGCGGCCCCGCGTGCATGCCTGGTGGCTGCGTGTGAGCGATGCTGCATGCAGACTGTGTTCTGCAGAGCTCTGTAAGGACTGCTGAGTCACTCCAAAGCAGGGGAAAACAAAAGACGCGGCATAATGGACGCCGTTGCTAGGACGCCGATGGTTATATATCGGCGGCCATGTTGGGATGGTCTAATGGCAACATGAAGGTCCTGTATGTGTCAACGGGGGTCCACCGAGTATGGGAGACAATTATGGTGACTGTGAAAGACCTATTAGGAATTGTGGTATGACGAGGGGCAATTGTTGATAACGGTTGCCATGGTAACCAATCGGACATATTAAGACAACAGTGTCTAATGAAGGAAAGGAACGATAAGGTTGGCATGACTCACTTGACAAAACTGAGAAGGCATAATTGATTCGGCATGTCATACATACAATGCATGGTTGATTAGGCATGGCATACATACAATGCATGATTCAAGAAACACACACAGTATGATCAATAGTCGATTTCTCTGTGTGGAACAATCTGGACAATCTAGAAACAGAAGCAAAAGCATAACCCGATACGTCCCGCTGTTGAGTAGAGCATAATCACATATTAAACTTGGTTGGTTCCACATTGATAGACCAATACAAAGCATAATGATATACCAAATGTTGCCACCTCCTATAGTATTGCAAAATAATTGTGCAGCAGTTAAGGATCCATAATGGTGTATCTTCTAGTCTGATATATGTACGAAATGATAAGTGCATGGATTAAGGCATGCTAAAAAATGGCTGGACCTGGTCTTGGGTCATAAAAAGGACCTCCACTCAATCGATATATTCAGTCCTGTATGTACTGTGTCCAATTTGTGGACCCATCTTTCCTCAAGTTGGTTTAGGATCTTGTTTAGATCCCCTCCCCGTTTAGCTGCAGTCACCTTTTGCAGTACAAACCATCTAAGGTCTGTGTCTCTCTGTTTTGCTTTCTTAAAGTGTTCAACCAGGGGTTTGTCAGCTATCATGTTCCTTATGCACGAGCAGTGCTCAGAGATGCGCATCTTTACAGGGCGAATAGTTTTGCCTACGTAGAGTAATTCACACGGGCATTGTATGTTGAATATCACACCTTTGGTGTTACAATTAGTGTGTTCTTTCATCGTCCATTTGATTTTCTTATATTCAAATGATTTTTTCTGTAGAGTGAGCGAGCATGCCACACAATTCCCACATTTGAAATGTCCTTTGGTGGGTGGTATATCCCATAGAGTGTTTTCAGTTCTTTTTGGTGTTTCAATGAATGTGTGTACTAAGGAATCGCTTAGATTATTGTTTTTCTTGAATGCGAAGCATGGTGTTTTGTTCAGAGTACCTGGCTGTTTGACCAGGTGCCAATTTTTCCTTATAGTTTTCTGAATTAGTTGGCTTAATGGTCCAAAAGTAGTTACACAAACTAGTCTTCCTAGTTCTTTTTTGGGCTTGTTTTCGAGGCGGATCTCCGTAGGTGTATTTCTAGCTCTCTTCTGTGCTTGTTTTATGGATTTCCGAGGGTAACCTCTTTCGATTAGACGTTCTTGTAGATCTTCTCCATGTTTCCTGTATCTTTCGACCTCTGTGCAGTTTCTACGGATCCGTAGGAACTGTCCATATGGTAGGTTATACTTCAAACCCATGGGATGGTAGCTGCTGTAATGAAGTAGGGTATTACGATCCGTTGGTTTTCTGAAGAGTTCTGTTTTTAACTGGTTCCCTGTTTTGTATATATGCAAGTCCAAAAAATCAATCTCGTGATGGTGTCAATGAATTGTAAACTTTGTGTGGGCTACGTGCATTGAGCCAAAGATGGAATGCCTGAAGTTCGCTGGGGGTACCATCCCAGATGAGCACGATGTCATCGATGTAGCGCTTCCAGAGGGCAATGTTCCCTCGAAAGGGGTTGGCCTCAGTCAACACATTCTTCTTCTCATAGTCGGCCATGAAGAGGTTGGCGATGTCAGGGGCAAATGTTGCCCCTATGCTCACTCCCTTAGTTTGTTTATACATTTGGTTTTGGAAAAGGAAGAAATTCTCTGACATGGCCAGTCTGATACATTCCAGAATAAACGCAGTGGGCGTTGTATCTACATCTTCTCTGGTGTCTAGGAGGTCACGTATGGCCTGCAGGCCCTCAGCCTGTGGAATGGATGTATATAGTGCCTCGACGTCCATTGTGGCAAGTAGGCTGTCGTTGGTGAGAGAGATGTCGTTGAGCAAGTTGATTGTGCTGGTGGTATCCTTGAGTTATGAAGGCATCATCGCAACAAAAGGTTTCAGAAAAAAATCAGTATAGAGGATAAGGGTTCCAGTAGTGACTCACACGCGGATACTATTGGTCTTCCTGGCGGTCTCTCTGTGTTTTTGTGCACTTTGGGCAAGATATAGAAAGCTGGAGTTCTCGGGTTAGCCCGATTGAGGAAGGCTTGTTCATCCTCACAAATCCATCCTTCCTCGAGAGCATGCTCTGTGAGGCTCTTGATCTCGGCTTGTAAAGTCTTAGTCGGGTCTGTATGATGCTCTGTCGCTGAGGAGACGTAGACATTTACTGTTGTATTTGATGGTGTCCCATACAACTATACCGCCACCCTTGTCTGCGGGCTTAATGGTGATGGATAAATCAGCCCGCAGTGTCCTCATGGCAATTCGTTCTTCTTGATCCAAGTTGTCTATGTAGTAATTTTGTTTTGGAAAAGCCGGCCATCACGGTTTTGGTGACTGTCCTTTCAAATGCTTCAATCTCGCAAGGGATCGAATTTGGTGGTGGGTAAAAGGTGGATTTTTGTTTGAGACCAGTGATATTATCTGATCTAGGTGTAGGATGTTGGTCTTGTTGTTCTGTCTCTCTAGATGCCGGTAGATAGACTTCGAAGAAGTGTTTTAGGCGTATGTTTCTGTAGAACCTACGAAGTTCCAGCTCGATTTCAAAAGGTTGTGCTTTTTAGGCTGGGACAAATGAGAGTCCCTTCCCTAGAAGCCTTAACTCAGTAGGGGTCATCACTCGGTCGGCTAGGACAAAGACTGGTATCCCGTGGTTGGTCCTTGGTTCTGGTACCATTAGCGCGTTCTCATGCGCTGGCCCGACGGCGCAGGTCTCCTTCTGGGTCTGCCTCTCTGGCCTCCCCTGGGAAACAAAGGTTGTTGCTTGCCTGCTAAGCCTGTTATGAGGGGCAACAGAACGGAAAACTGATTTAATAAAAGAAGCAGATAAGAGACCATACGGAACCGCAGTTCGGCTAGGCCGAGCAACGAGTTGGATAATGTCAGAAAGAGTCCAAAGAAAAGAACATTTTCTAGAAGGAGTAGGAGAAGAGATGGATGGTTGATCCAAATCACTGCACTGATTCAACGAGGATGTCGCTTCCACCTCACAGAGCCAGAGCAGCAGAATGGAAAATCTCTGCCACCCTTTTCAGCTACAGTGCTTGTACAAGCCAAGCATTTACTTTCCCTTAGAGCCTCCCTGGAAACAACACCAACTCAAAATCCACTGAAAAAGAGAAGCAAAAAGATGCTGTGGTTTCTGAATTTCCCAAGCTTAAATAAGCAGCAAACCAGGCCAGATGTAAACCGCCTTCTCCCCAAATAAACGTCCAGGTTGCAATAAAAATGGCCAGGAGGTGTTTTAATCCCTTCGCCCCTGAATTCTGACTACAAAGCCTCAGTCCCAATTGGATCACTGCAGGGAGCCCTTTGACCATCCCGGCCTATGAAAAGGCAGACACCTGGGGCAGACATTATAAAAGAGGCTGTTTCCACAGTCTGGGTGAGGGGATGCTTGAGTGCAGATGTGCATTGCGGAGCAGTGCCAGCGGAAGGTCAGGAAGTGCTAAGAGGAGCTAGAGCGCCCAGGAGCCTGGAAGACTGCAGAAGTTAGGGCATCATGCCCCACGCGTGGTAAGAAGAACCTGTAGCTCCTGCAAAGTAAAGAAAACAAGGAAATATCGGAGATGGAAGAGGCAAAGTTCAAGTGGAAGAGGAAGGACGATTTCTGAGGGAGAATTTTGCATTGAAGGAAAGGCAGTGAGAGAAAGAGAGATAGAGGAAGGTGGAGAGAAGACGACTTGTGAAGGACAGGTAAGTGTTGATACAGAGGATCAAGGAGGACATTTGAAACAGGAGCAGGTTGCCGGAGAGCAATGGAAAGTGGAAGGAGGAGGACATCGAAGGCAGGGAGTGGCTAAAAATCGATGTTAGTAAGCATTAAGGAGGAACTGGACAGAGGGGGCCAAAGCAGACCACCAGCATTTATTAAGCCAAGGAGGCAAAAAGCTGAAGGGGTTTCTGATGGGCATGTGGCAAGACCAGTGGGCCCTGAACTGGGGGGTGTCGACAGGATACACGTGTTAGAGAAGGGGAGGCCCTTGTTGCACTGGTCTCAAAGATTGATGGGGCCAATTCCTAAAGACCCCAAGTCATGGTGAGAGAAAAAGAGAGGGGTACAGAGAGAGAGGCTAGTATGGAGGGAGACAGAGGGATGCTTCGACTGACACTGATGTAGAGCCATAGTCAAGCCCACCAAGGAAACCACATAAGACTT
Organism: Ambystoma mexicanum; assembly: GCF_040938575.1. Taxonomy (NCBI): domain Eukaryota; kingdom Metazoa; phylum Chordata; class Amphibia; order Caudata; family Ambystomatidae; genus Ambystoma; species Ambystoma mexicanum. Next base: position 973,922,411 of record NC_090934.1, on the reverse strand, counting down.
GCTCACTCAGAGCCAGAGCCAGGAGGGCTTATTGAAGTCGAAGCAAGGAGTGATCAAGAGAAGCCAGGGGCTGAGCAGGGATATTTTTAAATTTATATTCACATATTTATTTGAAATGTACACAAAACAATGAACATGCAATATCACAATGCTATATCATATTTTCACAAACACAGATACATAAGATCACATGTGTGGTTAAAATATCAGCTCAGTATAATCTAGAAAATGATAATCCATTAATGCAAAAAATATCACAGCTCCAGGAATCTACCCCAGATATCTTTATAAAAGTCTCTTTTTTGTTTCTGCAGAAGATTAACCTTTCCAATTTTGATATCTGTTCCACATCTCTGACGCATTCTGAAACAGATGGAGTTTGTTCACTCTTCCAATTCCTTAAAATAATTTTCTTAGCAGATAGTGATGCTCTAAAAAACCAACATCTCTGTGGATATGATAAACCCTCTAAGAGGTTTTCTTCTACTAGAATGATACCCTCAAAATCATATTTTACATCCAACATTAAAACTCTATTCATTGTCAGTGTTACCTCCCTCCAGAAGTCCCTCACAGAACCACATTCCCATATCATGTGCTCAAATGAACCGACCCTATGTTTGCATCTCAAGCATGCCTTAGACATTAACAAGCCCCTCTTAAATAATTTCTGTCGAGTCCAATACACCCTATTCAGGATTTTAATTTGTCTTACTCTTTCCCTCAGATTCAATGAAGTTAAAGACACATTGCTGCAAATATTGTTCCACCTACCCTCAGACACCTCTGAATGTATTACCTCAGACCATTTCACTAGAAGATTTTCATTGGGAACCCTAAACTGTTCTAGGAGTTTATACACCTTGCAGTCGATGTGTCCATTCTTCCTGAACTCCATGAGCCAATACATCCAATCTTTACAGACGTCCGGGATCTTATTTTCCACTGCTTTCTTTAGTGCCCTACATTCTCCATATGAGACATTGTCATGTTTCTTTTCAATTTTCAATCTTTCAAATGAAATACATTTCCCTTCCTTGAAAAGGCCACCCAACCACTGAATGTCACTCAAAAACCAATTGGACCAAAACAATGTTTTCCCCTTTAGTTTAACTTCTGGATTTAACCAGAGTGAACAGTTTTTTGAACAGGGGACACCTTTATTATTAACTTTCAAGTCCATTCCAGCATTCCCTAAGAAACTTCGTTGGTGCGCTTTACTTACACCCTTGTATATCTTCCGAAGACAATAATGCCCTTGGTGTAAGTGGAATACATCTACTGGGTTCAGCTTGAGTCCAAACATCCGGTGAAGCAAATGCCTTGATCCAAAGGGCGGATGAAAATTACCAAAGTCCGGTACTGCCAAAACTCCATTTTCCTTCGATAACTGTATTTTCCAGAGTTTTAGGTGTGGTTGTTTGCCGTCCCACAAGAATGTTTGTATTGGACTCTCCACTTTCTTTATCTGCTTCTTCCTTACAATCAACAGAATCATACTCAGGACATAGTAATTCAAGGCGCTGATGTCATCTTGATAGCGTTTACTGTACCCCAAAGCCTCAACTTCAGCTCATTCCATCTACACGGGTTCTTTTCTAAACTCTAGATAATTTGGTGCATATTAATCTCCATCATTTGATCCTCATCCTTCGTCAGCCAAATACCCAAGTATCGCAGTTTCTCAGGACAACATTTGAAACCAAATTCAGTCAGCTGTTGAGCAGTACAAGATTTTGACGCGGGCGTTGCTTCAGATTTGGACCAATTTATTTTATATCCAGAATGCTCATTAAAGTCGTTGATTTGGATCATAGTTGTTTTGACTGATGTTTTGATTCCTTGTAGCATCAGCTACATATCGTCCGCGTAAAGCCATAATTTTTGCCAGGCTTCCCCAAATTGGACACCCTGAATTAGCTCATCCCCTCTGATTTTTTCTGCCAGAGGTTCCATTGTGAGAGCAAAGAGCAACAGGGATAGAGGGCCCCCTTGTCGTGTCCCTCTGCACAATTCAATCTTTCTGAGGAATAACCATTAGTAGATATACTCGCTGTTGGTTTGGAATACAGTAGTTTGATCCATCCTAGTAGATGCTTTCCCACACCTGAGCCCTCTAAGGTGGCCATCAAATAATCCCATTCAATGCGGTCAAATGCCTTTTCTGCTTCTAACGAGAGTACTGCCACTTCACTATTTAAATGCTTACTTTCAAATAGGGTCAAAATCAGTCTGCGCATGTTTTCAGAGGTATGTCTCCCTTTTACAAAACCTGCTTGTTCTTGTCCGATTATCTCAGGTAACATATTTTCAAGTCTCATTGTGATGGCTTTGTCTAATAATTTATTGTCTATGTTGATAAGACTTATGGACCTGTAACTGCTCATATTCAGCTTAGACTTTCCTGGTTTTAGAAATAATGAGATAGTTGCGTGCCGATTGGATGGAGGGAGGGTACCTTTCTTCAGAGAGGCTTGTAACATTGTTAACAGCAAAGCGAACACTTCATCCGGCATAACCTTGTAAAATTCAGCTGTCAATCCTTTAGGCCCCAGACATTTCTCTGTGTTTTGATGGCATGCTGCTCTTTCAAGTTCTGAAGTTGCAGCTGCTTATGTAATCTTTCAAGCGTTCCTTTCCCATCTTCCCCTCACATGTGTACAGCCTTTGGTATTATTCTTTAAATTCTTTATTAATCTGTGACGGTTCAACAGTTATTTCCCCTGACTGGCATTCAATGGCATTGATTGCTTTTTCATTCTCCATCACCTTAAGACGATGAGCTAAGAGGCGATCACATTTCTCACCACCTTCATAGTATCTACCTCTTGTTCTGAACAATTGTGCTTCTGTTTTTTCTGTCAGAATCCTCTCTAGTTTTCTTTTTTTTGTCGGTTAGTGCTGGGCAAGATTCCGGCGAATATTTTAACATAGTGCTTTTTTCAATTTCCTCTATTTCCTCCGTACGTTTCTTCACTTCTAGATCCCTATCCTTTCTCTTTTTACTAGAAAGATCAATTAACATGCCTCCCATGTAACATTTGAATGCTTCCCAAACACTTTCCACCTCTACTTCTGCCGTCCAGTTTTTTTCCACAAAGAACTTAGCTTCTGTCACTATTTTGTCCACTAATTCCACATCCTCTAGCAAGGTGACATTAATTTTCCAATAACTCTTCTCCTGCATTGGGTATGTCAAAGAAAAGAAAAATCTATTGACACCGGCGCATAGTCTGAGATTAGTATAGTATTCAATTTTCTTTTGGGTACAGTTTTGTGTGCAAATCCCAGATGTTAGGAGCATGTCTATGCGTGAGAATGTTTTATGAGGCCCCGAATAGAATGTGCATGTGTGTCCTGTGGGTGTTGAATTCTCCACATATCTTCTTGGCCACATTCTTCCATAAAGTCTATCATGGCATCCCGCTTTATTTTGCTTTCATTGCTGACAGTCGCCATACTTTTGTCTAACAAGGTGATATTGAAATCTCATCCCACCACAAGATTTTGTTGATTCAGATTCTGTATAAACTGTGTTAGTGATACAAAAAACTTTCCAGCCCCTACATTTGAAGCACACACATTGCAGATAATGCATGTGATATTTTGAACTTTCAGATTAATACAAACTATTCTTTCATCTGTATCCTTGCTACAGATAATATCAGATATTGGCAAATATTTTTCTTATCAGAGTACAAACTCACCTGGAGCTAGAGGTAAAGTAGGAGCAAAAACAGACCCCATCCATCCATGTTTCATTTTTTCTGCACCCGTTCCTATCAGGTGTGTTTCTTGCAATAGGCCAATGTCCGCTCCCAGTTCATTTAGTCTATTTAAAAGCCTTTTCCTTTTGATCGGACAGTTTACTCCATTCACACTCCAAGATACTATTTTCAAGCTGATTTTGTTAGTCTGAGCCATAAGTAAACTGAAAGAAACCTACACCGTGATATGTGATATGTGATTATGTGATATGTGATATCTCTCTCTCTCTCTCTCTCTCTCTCGCTCGCTCTCTCTCAAGCTTAGTATTTTAAGTTGAACACCACATTCAAAGCGTTATATGGGGAATATCTGCTTTCCACTTTACAGCTATCATCACAAAAGGTGCCATTTAAGCAGAGAGAGAGCTGTACCTACAGTCACTCAAAGTGTCAGTCACAGGCAAACAAACACCACTTGCACATTTTCCGCTCTTATCAGCTCAACAAGAGCCCAAATGACAGGCTAAGCTTTGAAGAACCTATCAAATAAAATTAAGAGGTGTGCTTTAACTTGCAAAATCAGTGTGCACGGAATTCCCCTTGGTTTACACTCACTGCAACCCCAGAGCAGCGCCATGTAGTAATCTGGCAACCACATGGATGGGTCTTCAATAACAGTCAGCCAAGGCTTTGCCCTAACCTTGATCAGCAATTCAAAGGAAAAGGTGCCCTATGCAGAGAGAAATACCAGCATAACATATTTAAAGCACTTTTCAAGCCATTTGAATTGTTCAATATCAGTTCCCAACAGTGATAAGCATTTCTCTTCAAGCAGTTCATTTGTCTTGCATAAATGCGGAGTGGAATCTACCACACCGAATGGATTCAAATGTGGAATCTACCTTTCTTTATTAAACATCTTCTAAAGTGCTAGCAGGTAGTACCAGAGTGCAGAAAATTAATAATATCATACCAATGCACAGTCAATGTGTTAGAAGCAGTTTCCTTGCTTTGGGGTTGCTTAAGAAATGCCTTTCAACACTTTCAACTATAATCCGCTACTGCTTCCTCTCTTATCAATTAGTGAATACCTTCACACTACCTCACAGTGCAACCTTTACCCATCACTCCTGCCATCCACTTCAAACGAAGCAACCAGAGAGTTTCTCTACACACCTTTAGCCACCGTTCAACCTCAGTAGGGTCTTCTGTTGTTTTTATTCCTTTTTCCATGTAGATATGCAGAGTTGCAGGTTTCACCAACATAGTTTTGAAGTTTTTCTCCATGGCAATGGTTTTGGTAACCTTAAAAGCCTTCCTTTTTTTCACAATCTCCTTGGGAAAATCTGGAAAAATGGCTAGTGAACTTCCATCCAGAACAAGTTTCCCTTTTTCCCTTGCAGCCTTCAGTATTTTCTCCTTTATCTTAACCTTGGATAAGACCATAAATATCTACCTAGGTCTGACCTTCATGATTTTCCCCGCCCTGTAGGAATAATCCAAGTCACCAGAGGACACAATTTCCTTGCCCATCACCTCTTTCAGGACCCCAAGGACCCGAGAATCCAAATCCTTATCCCGACAACTACTGCATCCTCAGAGCGGACAGACCCAATGCTTGCGGAGGAGATGTAGTGCGGAGGAGATGTAGCAGTCATATTCAAATCCTCACTGAACCTCAGACCCATCACGCCCCCCCCCGCTAAATTCCTGCAAGCACCTTACCTTCAAATTACAAACTACCCCTAAGAGCACAATTACTCTGCAACTAATATACAGACCCCGAGGCCCCACAGGTTCCTTTGAGGAAGACATTACCACCCTCATAGCAGAGAATACAAAGCCCCACTCCCAAAATATTATTCTAGGAGACTTTATCTAGGGTATAGAGGCCCTAACAACACTCCAGACGCCTCCTTGGCTAACGCCCTATCCGAGCACGACTTTACTCAAGTCATTACACTACGTACCCACCAGAAAGGTAGAACTATCAATTAGGGGTGTCACGGTATTAGTTTTACGACGGTACAATAACCTTCTTGCCAAATGACAGTATATCATGGTTATCGCGGTATGGCAGGTGGAGTTAACTAATCTTAACAAATATTTTCTAAAAAGTCATAAATTGTCAGATTTATCATCACAAACAAAACCAGGCATCCAGGGCCAGAATTGGGCCTTTCAACATACTTTCCACTGAAATGCCACCCCTTGCTTCCACCAAACACAAACATGTGTGGAGAAGAGGAGGGGGGTGGCGGGGGGTGCCCTGCTGCGACTAGCAAAGCAAACTGAATAGTTTTTCTTAAGTGGTCATTTAGGCTTTTAGCTCCCCCACTGGCCACTGGTGAAGATGAACATGTTGCCATCTTGATAACCTGCATGCCACAGATCAATGGAGTCTGATGGTAGTATACGCTTGTGCGCATACACACACACAAACACACACGCACTCTCTCTTTACGTTACAGCCTTTAGTTTACTTGCGGGCCAAAAGGTGTTCAGTAATCACGGACATGTTACCCTTTGGTATGGCAGCAGGGAATACCCACAGAGATGAGTAAATTTTGCAGTGTGACTTATTATATGTAAATTCAATGATAGAACCAGGGAAATCCCCCATTGTCATATGTTTAGAAAACATCCATTATAAATATATAAACCCCAAAGCCGCCAACCCAAAGTAAACCCTTTTCCTTCTTGGCACTGTATTTATTCTTCCTATTGCTAACATAGTGATTTTGTGTCAGGCACGTGTGGTTTATGGAATGGCATTAAAAACTGCTCCAACTAAAACTACTTGGCAGACGGCACATCCAACAGTGCAAGACCAAGACTGTGCAGCACTTGCTTACTGCAGCCTTTCCAAATCAGATTGAAAAGCACACTTAACGGTATGAATGGTATACCGGTATAAACAATGTGATGGTTATTATTGGTCAATTAAGTGGTTCACGGTATCTTTAACGGTATACCGTAATACTGTTACATCGCTACTATCAATTGGGTTGTAGCCCATAACTGCAATATCACCTGCAAAGCCCCACAACCTCTTGCATGGACTGACCACTCCCTCATATTATTCGACATCCACCTCAACAATCCTAACCCCAAGCAGCGCCCCCACACACCAGCCTGCCTGACTAGAAACAAGCATAACATTACTGTGGAGACCCTCACACCACTGATTCTCTCCCTCCTAAACACACTCCCAGCCAGCGCTGACCTTAACCTTCTAGTCAACACCTATAATGATGCCCTAACTAGCATCATTGATGCCGTTACCCCACTAAAGCTACGCAAAGGTAAACCTAGAGCTCATCTGAACTCTTGGTACACACCGGAACTCAAAACTCTTAGAAAAAAGAAAGCCAAGATGGAAACCCTATGGAAAACCAACCCCTCAGTAGAAAACAAATCCAATCTCATGACCATCTCCTCCCACTACAAGAAAGAGATAATCCGCCCTAAAAAGGAAGCCTACAATGTTAGAATAAACAATGCGCAATCCTCTGCTAAAGAACTCTTCACCATCCTGAAGGAATTAGAAAATCCCAACCCTCCGGCCGATACTTGCGTGAAAGACCAGCCATGTTGCACCAGCATCCAAAGTGCCCTGGCCAATAAAATCATTGGCCTTCAAAACAAAATCGAGTCCAAAAGACTACAACTTTCCAACAGTAACGCCTTCATAACTAGCATATCCGCCTTGACCAACAACACCTCCTGCTTCACATTCAAAATGGTTACTATACCCGAAGTCCAAAAAATTATAGCATCCCTCAAACCCTCTAATTGCAAAGGGGATAGCTGCCCCGCCCAGATCATCAAAGATGCTGCGAGAGACCTAGCCCCCTTCATCTCCAAACTAGTAAACCTATCCTTCTCGACCAATTCTGTACCCAACAATTTGAAAGAGTCATGGGTTCTCCCCCTTCTAAAAAAACAATCCCTCGACCCTGCTATTCTTACCAATTACAGGCCTATCACCATGGTCCCCTTACTGCTAAAAAAAATCCTCGACAGAGTCGCCTACCTGCAAATTCAAGACTACTTAGAGTCCAATCAACTGCTAGGCCTGCGTCAATCTGGCTTTTGTCCTCAACATGGAACCGAACATGCCCTTGTTGACCTCAAAAGTCAGATTGCTGACATCAAGGACAAAAACAAAGCAGCTATCCTACTTCTCCTAGACCTCTCAGCAGCCTTCGACCTGGGTGACCACAAAATACTCTGCAACCACATCTCATCTGCTGCCCACTTCTCTCCCTCTGCTGTCATGTGGATACAATCCTTCCTAGCCAACAGAACCATGAGGGTCTTCTCATCTGTGGCTGCAGCAGACCCCATCCCCATCACCTGCGGTGTCCCACAAGGGTCCTGTGTCTCCCCCACCCTCTATAATATCTTTACAAAGCCTCTCTTTGATAAGCTGGACCATCTGGGTGTCACCTACACCAACTACGCAGATGACACCCAGATACTCCTCACCATCACTGGCCATTATAATACAGACGCTACTAGGATTAACGAAATCTTCACCATCATTCAGGCATGGATGGCCACACACGGCCTCTACCTGAATGATGAGAAGACCGAGCTCCTCCTAGTCGGATCTCCCAATAACCTACAGAAACTTAGCCCCGATTACTCCAACTTCACCATAGATGGCAACATCATCCCAGTCGTGAAACATGTGAAAACCTTAGGCTTCTACCTTGACGCCAACACCAACCTCTCCAAACAAGTCAACATGACCGCCTCAGCCACCGCCCACACTGGGAAACTAATTAGGGCCTGCAGACCTTTTCTATATACGAACAGCTGCCTCACTTTGGCTAGGGCCCTCATACAATCAAAGCTTGACTACTGCAATAGCCTCTACCTAGGTGCCAACCAAGCTATAATCAATAAACTTCAGATCCTCCAAAACAATGCACTGAGAGCCGCACTAAATATTCCGAGGAGAGAGCACATCTCCCACATAAGAACATCCTGCAAATGGTTATCCATTCAACAAAAAATGGACTTAAAAACCCTCTGCCTTACCTGCAAAGCCCTAAACCACCTAGCCCCCCCATATCTCACCAACAAACTCACTCTAAAACCAAGTACTAGAATCACTAGATCCTCCAATACTCTCTGCCTCACAGTGCCTAGATTCACCACCAAAAGAGCTGGGGGCTCGAGTTTCACTGTCCTTGCCCCTCAACTTTGGAACACCTTGCCGCTGAACATTAAATCGACCAAATCCTTCCAACTGTTCAGAAAATTAGTCATTAGCTGGCTTCTGGAGAAACAAATCCTAGAATAGACTAAGCATATTACTAACTGTATATATTGTACATATCTTGAAATGTTTAACCATGAAATCTAACTACCCTGCTTGTATATACTGTATATTGCATATTACCGCCACAATTGTATAACTGCAAAAAGAATTTATATATACTATAATTATATAACCTGTCCTTTAAGCGCCCATATACCCCTGGGTCTGGAGCGCTATACTAAATAAATAAACAAATAAACAAACAAACAAGTCTGTTTCCGTTACTCCCAGCAAGCACAGATTCAAGTTCCTGCGTACAATTTCCAGGGATACATTCTTATTTCTTAAGACAGACCTCTCAGACCTTAAGTCTTTTTATGCTCTGTAGCTTCCTGCCACTTCAGATACCAAAGCAGAGTTACCAGATTCAACTTTTGTAACTCTGATCTTCAGAAGGTTCACCTTTGAGGTCAATTCATTTAAGGAGCATTTTGTCTCTTCCACGCTCTGAGAGACCTTTAGTAAAAGGGAGTAGCTATCACTACTGCTGGGTGTCGCCTCCATCTCGCCCCCATGCTTTGGTTTTTTGGGGATAAGATTCTCAGGAACATCAATCCTCTTCTTATTCCCAGTATTCATTCCTTAGGTTAAGTATCCGCAGGCAGGGGAGGGAGCAGAGCAGTTGGCTTAAGCTGCTGCTTGGTCAGCCAACATTCCAGTGCTGGCGACTTGTTCGTGATTCTCGCCACCGCCCATGGTTCGAGGGTTCAACAACCATGAATGCGGCCTGACAGAGGAGGAAGAAATCACCTGTCATCTGGACAATGAGATCAAAGCCCAGTAGGGTCAGCATTTTCAGTCTAAGATGGAAAGGGGGCTCTGGGCCCTGAAAACCACTCGGGAACTGTGATTAACTGTGTGTGAGCCACACCAAACTTTGAATGACTTTATTGGAATTAGACTAGGGATCTTGGTCGCAGGACCATGGTTCTAACTTCGACTAGGTTTTTTTGACTATCCCTCTCACTGAAGGGTTTTCCTTGAAGCTCTGCACTATTCTAATGATGCACATCCCTATTTTGTTAGAACATCTCTCTGGTGGACAATGTAGGCTTTACTCTAACCAAGCTGTTTGTCACCAATAAAGGATAGATTTGCACACAGCCTGCCAGTCTCAAGTCTTCTGTTGGTTTCCCTTGACAGTGAAAATATGCAGAATTCCAAATCTGGGGTGGCACAGAGAGCTATATAACTTGTTCCATCTTTCGCCTTGCGTCCTCGGGTGCCACAGCAGCAAAAGCTAAATGTAATGTTTTGTTTTGTAACTGTTGGTTTTGCCAATGCTTGTTTATAACAGGACCCAGTGAAGGACATGCATAGTGCTTACATATCGACATTTTTATTACACCAGTTGCTTGTTTACAACTCCAGTTAAGTAATAACTCTCACAAGACTGCTTTTAGAAAATACTGGCAAGCACTTCAAGTGCAAAGTTGTATCGAAAGGCTATATTAAAGCGAGCTCCAGGAATTACCATGTGGAGTTGTTTTGGGCGAGGAGGGGCAGGAACTGGGTGGGGAATAGCCATAGGGTTAGCATGGCCATGGCCAGTCAATGGTTGGGCAAATAACCAAACAACACCAACAAGCTTTGTGTCCCTCGTCATATGCCATTTCTCCCTATCTGTACTCTAATGCATTCGTTTTGGATTATAGTGACGCTAAAGCTCCACCTACAAGTCCAAACTAAAAAAAAAGACAACAAAAAAAAATAGAGAGATAACTGAATGCTAATACTAAACGAGTTAGGGGGGTCGTAAGGAGAAGATCAGAATGTGAGAAAAGAAAGAGAAAGATGACATGGGAAGCAAGAGGACAGACTTCACAGACTGGGAAGCAGGAGGGCATCAGAAAGCATGTGATAAATGAGACACAACCATAAGGTTCGAGAGAGAGCAACAGAAAGAAACCAGTAAAGAGACAAAGAGAGACAGGAGAAGATAAAGAGACGGGGAGAGCGACAGAGTTTTATATTTTACTGAAAGGAGTGAAGCATAGAGAGCGCGCAAGAAAAATAGAAAGCGAGAGAGAGATAGGGTCAGAGAGTGAGAGTCAAATTGCGAGACAGACACAGAGAGGGAGCCTGAGAAGCAGAGAGAGCGAGACACGGCGGGTGACAGAGACGGGTTAATGGAACCAGTGCGACAGAGAGAGTGTGACAGATCAAAGATAGAGAGGACAGAGACAAAGAGACAGAGGCAGAGAGAGACATAGGAGTGAGAAATAGAAGAGACAGTGACACAGAGAGACAGCGAAACGGACCGAGGGAGACAGGCTGACACACGCAGACTGAGGCTAAACTGAAAAAGAGGAGTGAAGTGAATAATTAGAATGATATAGAGGCGATATAATGAGGAGAGAGTGTGACAAGTGAGAATGGGAGTGTGAGCAAAACGAGACAGAAAAGAAGAAGAAGAGCAGGAGAGTGGAGGGAAGCGTAGCACTTTCATGTGCTTCTACGGCATCTAGTCCTGGTTTTATTATGTGAATTCTGGGACTTGTAGTTCTGCTGCAAAAACCCCACCAGGGTTGGATGACCTACAGACAAATAGAGAAACTTGAGAGCCTTGTGAAGGACAGTGAGAGAGGTAATCCACAGAATAGGAGGGGAAAATAGAAGAAACCGAAATGTGGAAAGATCAGGAGATAGAATAGAAGAAAGGTACAAGAGGGAGTGAAAGAAGGATTGTGGGATAGAGAAAGAGACAATGTGAGAGAGAAAGGTGACACAGTAGGAAGGATAATGAAGGAAAGATGTAACAGAATGCAAGAGAGAGTGTGGCATTGCACAAAAGGGAGTCAAAAGTGGGAGTTACACTAGAGACAAGACAGGTGAAGGAGGAAGCGAAGGGAGGTGGCACAGGAGAGTGAAGCTAAAGAAAGCACACGAGGCAGCGTGAAGAATGTAGAGATAATGGAGGGAGGGAGGCAAAGGAGAAAAGGACCTAGTGAAGATACAAATATTAAAAAGACAGATATGTTGTGTGTGGTCATTTACCTCTGCTGCCTCTCACCCACCTGGAATGAAACCATTCGGGGGAAAGGCATCCTCAAGCAGAAGTCTTATTAGCATATTTATCAACTCTCAGCATATCACCTTCTTTGGTGCACATGTACATCCTCCTAACAACCCACATGCTGCGTCCTAGCTTCCACTGAATCACCCTCCAAACCATCCACCTTCGGCATCCCCTTGAATACGCAACAGGTTGAGTGATATGCAGTAGTGGGTAAAGGTGGTGTCTTGCCATGCAGCCTAACCACAGCCGCTTCCTGTGACCAGGGGTAAGGGATCACTGGGCAGGGCTCTGGCCTTCTTCTCCCCATGTCGACCACCTCCATGAGCAGAGGTGGGGGCCAACTACAAAAAGGTTTGTTTGAGTCAGCTTGGCATGAACAGTTTGAAGTCCACTAATTATGTCTGATGGTAACGTCAACAGACAGGTCTTATTATCATCTCCCTTTGAGCTCATCTGTTGGCTAGGAGGATGAACAGGGTAGATGCTCTGTATGAAAGGATCCATATAGGCACCCAGTGCCCTATAGATGGCTCTACCATCCTCTCCTGCATCTGCTTCAGTGGTGGACTGGCCTATAGGGAACTCTGGAGATTTCCCGGTAGGCCTCTGACCCTGGGCCTTTTTTGTGCAGTATTTACACATTTTCCAATGGGAAAGAATGGTATCAGGTAATATTATCCCCATATATATGGTCGCCGTAAATAATATCGCTGGGAAAAGGTTGTGGCGATATTATATGGGTGACCATATATATGGGGACAAGGGCAAAAAAAAAATGTTTGGGGATTGCGGGGGTGTCCCCCGCATGTTCCATGCAATAATGTCGCCACAAAAAACGGCCATTTTTCGGCGATATTTTTGCATGGCGAGATTTTTGTGGCAACATTATTACATGGAACCGAAAGAATTGGGCTTGCTAAAAATGTGTAATATGGGGCCATTTTGAAAATCATTTCCTGGACCTTTTTTGGTTCTCAGTCCACTCCTGCATCTGCTTCCTTACTCTAGTGTAGCGTGGCCTCTTCTTAATGTTCCTCATTCTCTGGCTGGTCCTAACCCTTCTGACTTTTGCTGGTCTTGCCTGCGGGCGCACATCAACAAAGCTTGGTGCATATGTTCCGCCATGGAGGCGCGGGTGCTGTTGAAGGTGCTGTCTATAATGCAGGACTGCAGGCCCACGTAATGCAAAGCTGGGACTATGACATGTGTGTGTGCAGGGGTTGCAGGCCTCAACTTTGCCATCTATCTGGTGCACGCCTCCTGAACCTTTGATGTGGTGGGGTTCTGTGGATAGAAGTTACTTTGAGCCACTTGATTTATAAGCACTAAGCATGTCCTTCCCTGCGGTCCTGTTAAAAAGAAGCATTGGCAAAGCCAACAGTTTTGTCTTGTGTATACATTTTAGGTATATGGCACGCATGACTATTAGATTCACTGGTACTCACAGCATTGTGCACCTGCTACCATCAATGGCAGTTAATACCACTAGGGCAGTGACGGGCAAGGGCCTTTCCCATGCCTTCATAAAGGCCCAAACTGTTGATATTGCCCATGCTTGTTTTTATTTAATTCTCAACTCCCGTCCGGACTTCCCCCCTTTTTTTTATTTTAATCATATGGTGTTTTTCCTTAATGTAGGAAATATCCACCTGTTTTCCCCCCCAAATTCACCCTACTCATCCTCCCACCCATTCCATCTCACTTCATTGTTCGTAAACGTACCTTTCTTTACTTGTTACAGCAGCAACTCTCTGCACCACGTATGTTGCAATGGACATGCTGAGAAGGGTTCCACCTTGTTGGCCGCTTTACAGTTTGTCAAAAAAAGAACACTGTGTAAGGTTTACATTTTCCAGCCACTAGGTTTCATTAGGATACATTTCTTAACTTGTTTCTGCATCCAGGTGGTACTATAGAACACGTCTGCCATGCACAGCCTGCTCAGTTAGACTTGGCTTCTGGTCCCTTTTTGGGACTACTCTTCTCTTACTCTTCTCTTACTCTTCTCTTACTCTTCTCTTACTCTCTCTTACTCTCTCACTGCCCTTTGGGGAACAGCAGTGTTTTATCGGCACCCCCTTCTTTGGAGAGGATAGTCTTGCGGGAGATGCAGGCCTTGGCTTCTGTCAGCATCTGGTGAAGCGACTGTACCCTGTATCATTGCTGGCATTATGCTATGTGCACCCTTGTCCCTGGACATTGCGCTGTCTAAAGAGAAAGTAGCAACTCCTGCACTCCCAATAACGAGGGTGAGGCCGCTCTGCCAGGAACACCTCCATTGTACCTTAGCAATGCATCTGCGATGCTTTATCTCCTCCAATGCACAAGTGCCACTGCCTCCATTGTACCTTAGAAATGCGTCTGCGATGCTTTATCTCCTCCAATGCACAAGTGCCACTGCCTCCAGTGTACCTTAGCAATGCATCTGCGATGCTTTATCTCCTCCAATGCACAAGTGCCACTGCCTCCATTGTACCTTAGAAATGCGTCTGCGATGCTTTATCTCCTCCAATGCACAAGTGCCACTGCCTCCAGTGTACCTTAGAAATGCGTCTGCGATGCTTTATCTCCACCAATGCACAAGTGCCACTGCCACCATTGTACCTTAGCAATGCGTCTGCGATGCTTTATCTCCTCCAATGCACAAGTGCCACTGCCTCCAGTGTACCTTAGAAATGCATCTGCAATGCTTTATCTCCACCAATGCACAAGTGCCACTGCCACCATTGTACCTTAGCAATGCGTCTGTGATACTTTATCTCCTCCAATGCACAAGTGCCACTGCACTGTCTCACTCTGTTGCTCTTTGCAATGTATGTGGCCAAGAAAAGGTCACTTCATGTGCTTGCCAATGTTGGCTCCCAGTGCATCGCATGGGGCACCCTAGTCCCGGCCTCGCCTCATTAAACTGTCTCATCATGAGTCATTTGGGACCTTCTCTGCTCAGCAGGAGGGAGAGACCAATTGCTGACAGCAGGGATGATGCAAGGCTGCACAGTGGTGCGTTCAAAGAGGTTCTGGACAATATTGTCTGCATGTTTCTGTATACACGTTTAATCACTCGTGGTATTGTCTACTCTTCGTTGTTTCCATTCTCCAAATGAGAAAACAAAATGTTGGACGGTAATTATTTCCATCAAAAGAATGTGTTGGCTTCGGTATTATTGCCTAGACAGTCTAAAGAAATCATGCAAACTGACACATGCAAAAACCATTTACTGAAGAGTTGGAAACAAATTCCATCCAGAGAAAGACATTCTCTCCCTCTACAAGGACAGGGAGGTCTTGGCTTCACCAGACATTGGCTCCCTGCAACCCCGTAATGTACCCCCTCAGGGCTCTATATGGAATACAAAGTCAGCCCAACATGTGTGCATCACAAGTGGAGGTTCCATGTTGCCAGGGGTCGGCACCATAACTATCACCCTTGATCTATATGCATGTTTGTTGTGTTTGCTACACTGCTCATGCCTGTCTGTCTCAGAGGCCAGAAGCAAGCCTCTGCCACTAGAACACATCAATTAAAGGAAGCCGCGCTGTGTTCATGATTTTGTACTTAATGAACATTCTTGGACATGCTATGAGGGGACAGGAGTTGGCTTTCCACGCAAATCTCTGGATACAATCAAGGGAGCTGACGAGGCTTGCTAATCCCTGCTGATAGGCCGCTGCTAAATGGTAGGTTTCAGCAGGGCTTCCATCTTTCTGAATGTTTATGTTTCCTCTCCAACTGAGAACATATTTTCGTGTCTGTGTGGTTGTCAGGCTCTTGGCTTGCATTTTTCCTAAACGCGTTAGTTTTCTGCAACTGGCAAGTGCCTTGTGAGCTTACATAAAGTACTTCAGGGCACGAAATATAAACTATACAATATTTGCACACCAGTGTAATTCTTGCTATTTGCCTGGAAAGTGCTCCTCTTTTCCTCGTTATGCTTTTGCTGTCTGGATGACTAGAGGCCATTTTATGCGCTTGGCTTTGTCATTTTGTAATTGTTTTAATTGGCCTGTCCTTGAGCTTTAAGCAACATGTGCTAACACAGGAGGGGAGAAGTCATTTGGGCCTGAAGGGTCAGAAACGCAGACTCTGCCTTACATATCACGCTGCTTGATTCGTCAGTTTCCCACAACGGGCCTGAACTGTGTTCCTTCTGGTGGGGGCGGGAGGTGAGGTAGGCTAGGTTTGCACCTCTTCCTCAATGTGTAGTAATAGGGTCTCTCATTAAGCGTGCGCTGAGTATTTGGCAGTGCAATTATATGCGCTATTCTGTACCCCGAGGAAGCCCATGGCCCAACACGGTCACCGATCATTAAAAAAAGAACATCCCACTAAACTCATGATTTGTTAATCATGTCCATACCTTGTGTGCACCAACTTCACGGTGGTGGGTTTTCTTTTAACACGCTGCCAACTCTATATCTTTATTCTGAAGCTGCATGCCTGCCACTGGCTGGCACCAGCAGAAGCACAGGTCTACATTACAACAGATAACATCGCTCAGTGAAGCATCAGCCCTTTCTCGAGGGGTTTCGAATTAGAATCTGCAGGGAATGCACAACCAATACATCAAACTCTCCTTGCAAGCATTCACAGGCAAGTGGTCCACAGACAAGCTAAAGGGGGTCTTCAGGCAGTGAACATGCGCTTGAACTTGTGATACCTCATTCTAAAAAATGTGAAGCTGATCCAACAATATTTCAAAGAGGCCAGAAAAGGGGCAATGCATGAATCAAGGAAAAACCCTATTGAGGCTATGACCAGTGTTGAGAGGGACTTGACGAGACAAGATAGTGGTGTTGCTGATTTCTCTCTAGGGCTTGGAGCCGATGGCAGAGCTGGAGGGAGTGCATGGCTTAGCGCCTTTCTAATACCTCCCACCGCTTCCTCCACATCCTGGTGACCCACCCCACCCCCCTCCGATTGACTTAAAGTATGAATGGCTGGCAGGGTGCTGGCTCCACTATAAGAACTGGAAAAGAATATGTACGTAGTCCCCCTTAACTCGTAGACCCGTTATGCTATTGTGTATTTGTATAGCGCCTTATATACCATTGGTATGATCTCAAAGTGCTGTGGGTTGCACGCCTTCGGGGACCGTAGTCCAGGTCAATGGAGAGTTAGTAAGGGGGCGCTCAATATATGTGAAGCCAGTGCGGTTTACGTGGTGTGTAGCTGCTTTCTAATGCTAGGCGTGGTGAATGGTTGGGTGAGGTAAGCAGAATGTGTGCAGTTTGCATTCTGGCGGTGGTGGAGCTTGTGTATGAGATTATGTGGGCAGCTAGGCTGATTTTTTTCATGGGGTATAGCTGTGTTCTAACAACTGTTGAGGTGTTCATGGAGGTGTGTACGTATGTGAGCAGCTAAGCCAAAATTGATCCTGGGGTATAGCTGCATTCTATTGTTTGTTGGTGTAGAGGAGAAAGTGAGCATATTGGTATGTGTCAGTGTCTGTGTGAATTGGTGGAAGATCCCTATTTCAGATTACCTTCCAGTGCTCGCTGAGCTGACCAGACCTATTCTAGAGATTCGGAGCATTTGTTCTCCATGAGAGATTCTTTGTTTAGCACATAATGTGTACTGATTACCGGGCTTGAGGTTGTCATTCCCTGCTTGGCAGTGTTATCAGTGTTGAGTTGTCCTATTCCTAATCTTTATTGGATTAAGCAAATTGCAGGTCTATGGTCATCCCTGTGTCTCGCTGAGTCTGCCGTTGTTTATTGGAAGATATCTTTTCATTGTGCAGTTACATCCAGTTCTGTTCTATCGGATTTACGAGTACTAGCTAGATTCGATGACTGGTGTTTGGTGTACCCAGGGACCAGCAACAGCCACTATGGTCATCCCTGTGTCTTGTTGGGTCTGCAGATTGCTTATAGGATGACACCTTATCAGTGTGCATTTACTTCAGTTCTCTTCTATTGGACATACAAGTACATTCTAGGCATGAAGACCGGTATTCTGTGAGCCCAGAGGTCAAGCAACAGATCAGGGCGTGATGTAAGTGGTGTGTCTGAACCGGCAGTGTTATATTCAGCGAGGGTTAGAGTGTTCCTGATCTGGTGTGCAAGTATTATTCACAGGAGGCAGCACCTCAATGTCACTTGCAGGAGCTTGCTTTTCCAAATTCCTCGGCTGTTTCAGAGCGTATTCTGGTGGAACAGAGTCAATCCATTGCTGAAGCTCGGTTATAAGTGCCAATGGGCCAATTTTTTCCAGGTCCCGGGTAATTGTTTATAGCGGTGAATGGGCGTCCCTGTCATAGTTTATGGTTTGAATTGCAAAATTATATTGCTGAATTATATTGTATCATTGTCCCATCCGAGAGCTAAGAGTGCTAGAGAGTTCATCTGATTGGAGATCGTAGTGCATATCTGCAAGAGACAAAAGAGCAAGCCCAATCCAAGCATACTTGATCCTACGCCCTGGGTGAAGGAGTTAATGGCATCAATTCCCAGGCAGATCAGGGTAGCATGCCTTGATCAGAGACCACCTCGGCTAATCTTCACAATTCCACCCAGACGTGACGCAAGGCCACTCCTCACAAATCCATCCATCTGCATCGCATGGTCAGTCCTCACAGTTCTACGTAAATGTGACACATGGCTAATCTTCACACACCTATCTAAATGTGACGCATAACTAATCTTCACAATTCCATTGGAATGTGACACATGGCCATTCTTCGTAAATCTATCGAAATGTGATGCATGGCTAATCATCACGATTTTATGTAAATGAGACACATTGTTAATCTTCCCAATCTGTCTATTGTAACACATTTTATGCCCCCAAAATACATTTGGGTGCAACACATTTAATTTCTGGCAAAATACATCTAAATCCTGCATGATGTCTGCCCCCTAGTTTAAATGTAGATGCACCACATGTCCTTCCACAGTTCAGTACAATGGCTAACTATGAGGCGTATCACAATGGCTGACTATGGCGGGTAGCCCAATTGAACTTCAGAGGCCTACTATGTCTGCACCATTTACATAGTAGTAGTAATGTAAGAGTGGCTGGGTTTCTGGAACACAGTAATGCTTGTGCTTCCCGTTCGTGTTCCCTTACAATGGCTAGTTACAGGGCAGGGAAATGTTCAACACAAAATAGCTACGGTACGGAACACAATGGCTAACTATGGAGTGCGGGCAGTTTTATTATAATAACAGTTTGGGTGAGAAGTATGCCTAACATACTTAATTTAGACTCCATCTAGAGTATAGCTATTTTGCACACTTAGACTGAGCACCAACATGGCTACCTTATACAATTAGGCTAAATAACAGGTAATTGGAGTGGTAGGGTTTTTCTGTGGTAGAGTAATGGCTGTATTTCATACCCACACCACAATTACCTTATCCGCTGCTGTAGGTTATATATGTCAGGCGTCCCAGGCGAACATGGGCAAACACGGAGTGGAGCTGCTTCTTTGGGAGCTGCCTTTTTCACCAGCCTCTGCCCCGGCTTCCCGGGCAGCCCTTAGCTGAGGGCTGCCCGGGAAAGTCTGCCCTGGGAGGGCTGGTGAAAAAGGGTTTTCCTGGTCATGTAAGATAGCACACAGGCCAATCAGGAATGAAAAGCAGGCTGTGCCCTATGGATTACTAACTGCAAGCCGGGTAAACTACTGACATTGGACAAGCCCCCCTCCCCCCCTCAGCCAGTTGCTATCAACATGGGCAGACAGAGGAAAAAGGAACAGAAACAAACAAAAGGACTACACCCCCAAGGCAGTCATCTCTAGAAGTTGAACCAGCAGAACAAGTTTATTTGTGAAATCCACTTAAAACACAGGTTAAACACCCCAAAATGACCCGAAACAGGATAGAAACCTATTACCAGGTGCGTGCTGTACAGGATGCCTATGGATTACTAACTGCAAGCCAGGAAAACTACTGACATGGATAGGCACCCCAGCGGAAAAAAACGATTTGTGAATTATACTTTAAACACAGATAAAACCCCCTAAAATGACCGCAAACAGGCTGGTAATGATTATGAAGCAAAATAATGTAACATTTGTAAAGATATTTTTTGAAAAGAGCAATAAATACGATCTAATCAATATTACTCAGTGTCGGTAGCACGTAAAAAAATGAACATGTTTTTATTTATAGTACAACAATATATCATATTAATTTAAAAAAATGGCATAATGGCATTATCAAGAGGGGTGCACAGAGGTAGAAGTACACTCAACCCAAAACGGAGAAAAAGCAAGAGGGGTGCACAGATTTACAAATACACGCATCCCAAAACATGTTTACCTCTACATCTGTGCACCCCTCTTGTTTTGCATCTGTGCCTCCATTTTTAAAATCATTTTGGATTGGGTGTACCTCTACATTTGTGCACCCCAGAGGTGCACAGATGTAGAAGTACACCTGACCCAAAATGGATGAAGGCACAGATTCAATGCAAGAGGGGTGCACAGATGTACAACTACATCCAACCAAAACCGATTTTTAGAAATTGAGGGACAGATGCAAAGTAAGAGCATCTGTGGCTCCCTTTCTAAAAATCGTTTTGAGTTGGGTGTAAATATGTACCTATTGAAACTGCGAACACTTCCACTACTTAGTCTTGTGCAATGGTAGTAAGGAATGTTCATGTGACGCTTGACAGAGGCTTGTCACGCCAAGCCCCCAACCCCCAGTGTTAAGGCTATTCAGTTTGTCGGCATCTGAAAAGCATGCAGGCTATCAAATAATACAATTCATGAATATTTTCCTTTTTTAAAAATGGTTGGTAGTTATTTATTCTAACTCACAGCTTTTACCTGAGCCATAGAGAGACATAGTATGGATGGAACAAAGGGCCATCCATACTGCGTCTCTTCTCTCGGGGGAACGCATGGGGGACCTAAGCCCTGACTTCATTCTGCGGCGGGTGCCCGGGCCCCGGAGCACCAGCGTACTCGCCGCCCCTTGCTCTCTCCTATGCTTCTGTGCATAGAAGCAGGTAGCGCTGATCTCCATGAAACATCAGGGCTGCAGATGCGTAAGTGACAGGCTTCTCCTTCTGGTGGTGAAGCAAGCAGATGTGAGAAAGTCCAGAAAACTGCCGGTGGCGCTGAAAGAAACAGAAAGCGGACAACAGAGAAGGCAGAGGTTACATTGGGAGACCAGAGGGTTCTAGCAGAGGAGGTGTGAAAAAGAAGTGCATTTCTGCAGAATGGTTCTGGGAAATGCTGCAGGGCCGCCCATAGCGAGGCATGGTAACTGCTTTTACCATCAGCAGGCCTGGAGAGGGGCAGCCCAACCTCTCCCCCTCTCTGCTCCTCTCCTTCCCCCAAGCCAGAGAGACATGCAGTCTGTGCAACACAAAGCTGAGGAAGGGTGAGGTGTGAACAATCACCTCACCCTTCCTCCATACAGCAATGTGCTAAGCACCTAAGGAAACCAACAGTCGGGCAGGGATCAGGTTCCACACAACAACCCCCACTACTATACATATCAAAGACTCGGGGCTCCCCTGGGTCTTATAAATACAGAGTGGCATGCTCTGAGAAAACACAAACAGTTTGTGGACCCTGAACGGGGACGCAAACCCGCAGGAGGTGCACTGTTTACTCAGTGCCTTCCAAACCTTTGCTTCTTTAGCAAACTCTGAAGTTCGTTGCATTCGCAGCATCTTTTTTTCCCCTTGAACATTGCACTGTTCATGAACCTCTGCACATCAGCGAACGGCGAACACTGAACAAACAAAGAAAGTCTCCCGGGACATACCGAAGGGAAGCAGGACTTCACTTACCAGCGCGAACGAAGGAAGGAGGAACCTGCAGAGCAGCCCGGCATAGGCGGTGGCTTCAGTCAAGCGTTCATTTTAGGTAAGCTGCCACGCCGGGCTGCGAACATGAAATAGAACACTGTTTTTTCTAACCACGTGCAACAAAGATAAACATCCACGGGCAGCCGCTTCGCGGCAGACCCGGAATGCGCGCTGCGCATCTATTTCAATAGAAATATTGCAAGTTTAAACACTGAGGCTGCGGGGAAACCCCGTTCCGGGAAACCTTATCGCAAAAGTACAACGAACATTGTAATTGAGGCAGTAGGCAGACAACTTTTGGTTCATACAACATTTGGGGCATTTTTTAAGGCCCAGGCCAACAGGGCACACACAATTAATTGCAGTGAACAACAAAGGCATAGTTTATACGCATAACTCGAACCTGGGCACAAGAAATAATTTCAGCTCACCAAAGACCACTGCTGCAGTTTGTCTGAACATAAACCAAAATATTTTTGGGGACCACACTCTATAGTTACCCAGCACGGGAAACAGCATTTTTTGCAAACCCACAAGGATCCACTAATAATACAACAAGCATTATAATGTGCATGATAAACGGTGCTATTGCACAACGAGTAGAGAGCTAATTTTGACATCTATGCAGAGACTGCTGACACAGGTCCAGATCCCTGCAGGGCCAAACGCAGCCTTTTTCAAATATCTTTCTTTTAATCAAACAGGCTGAAAGGAAACATGGGTCCCAAACGAAAATCACAGGAACCCTCAACACCGGCACAGAAACCCAAATCACCCCACCTCATGGAAGCCATCAAGGCAGCGGAACACTATGGTTGGGCATGGGTCAGGGAGAATATGTACGACCTACCAAGGGATGGGACACCCATACCACCCAATCAAGATGACGTTACAACACCACCAAAGAGACAGGCAGTGGCAGATGGCCCTAAAAAAGGTAACAAAAAACTGGCAAAAGTGTGCGAGAACATGTCGGAAATGCAACAATTATTGTGCAAAATGAGGGGGAAACAATTACCTCAAACAGGGGAGCAGGGACCCACAAACCCCAACATACCCCTAAAACCTACCATAACGGTAACCCCCCACCAGCAACGATCCCAACAACAGCAGCCCCAGCCACACCACTGCCACAGGTGCCAGCAATGCCAACAGCTGCCAGCACAATTGCGCCAACTGCAGACCCAACAGGTGCTTTAAAAGCATGGGCAACCCCCAGTACAGAACCGCTGGGACAGGCAGGGCAAAGCAACAGCAACCCACAGACATAACAATGATCTGCAATGCCCAATTAGAATTAAAATTGAAATCCTTCCAAACTGAAATACTGAATAGATATAAAAGATGCTTAGCATGGAATATTGAACCACAATCCCAGAGATGCAGCCTAATAGTATCTCCTCTCCCATAGGCCACCTGGACCACAGCGATGTAGCCTAATGGGCCAAAGAGTTCATAGAAATCTTTTCACTTATAGAAGCCCAACGCAAAGGGAAAGATGCTTTTAGGGATCCCAAAAAGATAGAAGAGAAAGCCATAGCCAGAAATGCCCAGGTAGAACAGAATTGGGACAACTGGCTACAGGCCTTCGCCATCTTGGCAACAATATACAAAGAGAAATTCCCCAATGATGGCAGAAAACTATAGGCTTACATGGATAAAATAAGAGAAGTAAAAATCACTCAAAAAGGGAAGATCTGGCTAGCATATGATATCGGATTTAGGAGAAGAATGTCAGAGAGGCCAGCCATAGAATGGGACTAGGTCCAAAATGACTTATACACATTAAACGCCGAGCCCCCATCGGAGGAAGAGGCCTCACAGAACATCTCCAAAAATAGCAAAAATGCACAGGGTCCCAGAAATAACGATAACGAGAAACATAAAAAGGGGCAACAGCCCTTTCGGAAGAACCAGCCATGGGCGGCTAAGTCTAATACCCACAGGCAGAACAAAAACCACTCTTCAAAAGCCAACATTCCAGGGAAAAACAGTGCACCTGGGGTAAGGACTGCTGGTACAAAAAGGCTTGCACAAACTGCAACAGTGACCATGCAGCAAGCAACTGCACCAGACTGCCAGCCAAAAATACAAAAGATTAGCACCATCTACTCCCTTTCAACCCAAGGTTTGGCACCAGGCAGAACCCCCATCAACCCAAACAGTTTTAGAGAAGCAATCATGAATTACCCAGACAGGGAAACCAGCGAGGCAATCTGGCAGGGTTTCACCAAGGATTTTACCATCCCTTTTAAGGGCACAGGGTCACAGAACATCCCAATGAACCTGATGTCGGCCAGGGACAACCCCCAAATAGTGGAGAGCAAAATCAAGAAGGCTGTTAGGCAGGATTGCAGGACCCTGGGACCACATGCCCCTCAAAGATTACATAATATCACCACTAGGGCTGGTCCCCAAAAAAGAACTTGGGAAAATTAGGCTAATTCACCACTTATCCTATCCCAAAGGCCAATCACTAAACAATGGCATTACACACACAGAATCCGCGGTATCATACACACACTTCCAGGAAGCAGTAAGACTCATAAAGGAATGTGCCAGGAACGCCCTGTTGGCCAAACTAGACATCAAATCTGCTTTCAGACTATTGCCAGTCAACCCAGATTCCCAGCAATGGTTAGGTTTTACTTTTAACAACAAATTCTATGTAGACAGATGCCTCCCCATGGGGTACGCAGTATCCTGCACCCTATTCGAGCAATTCAGCTCCTTTTTTCAATGGGTTTTCCAAAAACCGAGACCAAGGACCAAAGTAGAACACTACCTCAATGATTTCATGGTAATGGGCCCAGCAAATTCTGATGAATGCAACAAGGCCCTGGCGAAATTAGAAGGAATGGCCGCACCGTGGGGCATACCTTTAGCAAAGGATAATACGACCAAACCTGCCACCAACATAATTTTCCTGGGCATTGAAATTGACTCTGTACGGGGCCTATGCAAGATCCCAAAGACAAAAATTGCAGAACTCCTGGAGAAAATACAAGGCCTGATAACAAAAGACAAGGGCACAGTTAGAGAAATTCAATCATTAGCCGGGATTTTCAACTTCGCTTCTAGAATAATCCCCCAAGGGAGGTTATTTTCCAGAAGTCTGGAACTAAAAATCAAATCATACACCAAACCTCACCTACACATCCGGCTAGGCACAGAGGTGAAACAAGACCTGGAAATTTGAGGGAATTTCCTCAAAGATTTCAACGGTACCTCACTTTGGCGTACGGCTTTGAACACATGGACAAAAAGGGTCCTTTTCACCAGTGCAGCCAGGAGTAAGGGGTTTGGAGCCATACTAGACTCAGAGTGGGTGGCAGTACACTGGCCCAACTCATGGCAACAGGCGGGGTGGACTAAGAACATCACCCTCCAAGAATTATTTCCCATTTGGCTAACATTACACATCTGGGGCAGGCAGCTAGCTAACATGGAACTCTTGGTCTGGTGCGACAAAATGGCCGTAGTAGGCTCCATAAACAGAAGGTCTACCAAATGCCCTCTAGTGCTAAAAGTCCTACGAGCCATCACAGCAGTCACACTACAAGAAAACATTGTGGTCAAAGCAAAGCGCATTGCTGGGGCGGATAATAACATTGCAGATGCTTTATCTCGCTTTCAGTGGCCAAGATTCCAGGAGTTAGCTCCTCACGCCCAGGAACAGATGATGCCAATACCAGTGGAATGCTGGGCAATAATGGAAAATCAAAAATAACAGCCTCAATGCCAGCGCCAGAGAGCCCAGGCTGGGATGCCCAACAAGAACCAGGTGGCTCAAAATTGGGTATACATAATATGAAAATAGAACTAAAAGGGCAGGTCAATGAGAAAGAAAACTGTTGACATATTTTAATAATACAATCACATATATAAAAAAATGTTAAATGAGATACATTCAGAATATAATTTTCTAATATAGAGCCAATTCATAGACTACACCTCAATTTGGAGCAAAGACAGAAGGCAAATAAATGATACATCATATTTCCCAATCATTAAACACTTTTACAATAGATGTCTCTAGAATCTCTCTGTTATTCCACAGAGAAAACTCATCTCGACATGTTTCAGTTCTTAATGTCTTTTGTACAGAACTTTCGTCAGCAGAAAAAAGTGTGCATCCAGTTCCTATTGTGCGTCCAGTTTGAGTAGAGATAAAACCACATACAATACACGACCTGTCCAAAGTTAAAAGAAAAGGAGAACTCGTGAGCTATTATTGCTACAATCAGTCTCAAATCATTCACCAATGAACACAGAACCCTCCACCTAAGATTACCAAATTACCTCAGGGGGTTTGTGCGGGGGCGTACAATCCTTTTATTGAATTGAAGGAGGGCACAGAACTCTCCCCTCTCCGTGGCTGCTCTAGAACCAAGCATAACATCTAAATTAGCCACTCGTAAAACATGAAAACAGTGGCAAGCTCAGGGCATAAACAGGAAGGCCACATAACAACTAGTAGGAACCAAACCCGTCTGTGTTCAGTCTCAAAACACCATGGAGTGTCGAAAGGTGGACGGCTAAATATTCCACTCACTCTCCGGGGCCAGTTTCTCCCAGTTAGGGTCACAGAAGTGTCAGAAGACCCGTGGCGTCGCCCTTTGGGCTTGCCGTAGTCTAAAAGATAGACAACAGCATGCAAATTAGCTTGCTATCATAGGGGAATCCCCACACATAGTTAATCAGGCTACTAAAAAAAGCCACCTCAACCATATTAGTGTCAAAAGGTGACTTCAACATCAGTACCCTAAACCCGCTACCTTGGGGCATCGACAAAGATAAACATCCTCCACCACCAATTACCTGAAACGATTAAATCCCCAGACTGTCAGTTGACAGTAGGCACGGACGAAGACACTGTCTCACCGCAGGAACTCCACTCCTCCTAGACAACAGAAATGTAAGAAAGTGTCCCTCAGTGTTAGTAGAGCTAGCCCCTACATAGGGAAAACCTGAAATTAAGTCGCACATCCCACACAACGAAGCAGTGTAACAACAAATGTATCCAGGGCAAAAGTACCCACGGGCCCAAACCGTCCAGCTGTCTCAAGAAAAACGGTCTGGTTTAAATAGTTATTCGCTCTCTTCGCCCGGCGCATATACCATTGACATATACCCTCTCACCCGGTCAGCCAAAAGTTAACATTTACTACGGTATTTAACAAAGGTACTCAGAACAGTAACGCGACTCCGGAGCAGGACAAAAGTACCTCCATTTGATCACCAAGGAAATGAGTGATAAACCCATTACCTGCACAAGACTCTCAGGTCCCTGCGAACAGAAACCATTGCTGCACTGTGCCGCCCAACGCCGAGTCCGAAACCTTTACTTGCGTAAGGAAAAACAGAAAACAGACTAGTGTTTATATGCCGACGTGCACAACGATGGCATCCTGGTAACTAAGGAGTCACGCAAACTGGAAGCTAACGCAGGCGTCTAGGTAACCAAGGTTACATCCAACCGGACAAGTATGTCCACAGTTATGTCGTATCAGTGCGCGCGCTCATGGGAAAGAGAAACGCCATGCTAAAGTGGAGCAGGCCGCCCCTCGGGAGAAAAAAGCCCGGGGAATCCTTCTGCAATAACCCCTGAAAGTGAGGAGCCTCAACTCGGGCGAAGGAAAACAAGTAAAGAGCTGGATAAGGTCACTAATAAAGACCCTTGGACCCATAGTGTCCATAAACCCAACACTAACCCTCCTATGCTGATTGTAATGTGGTTAACCTCACAACGTGGGGCACACTATAGGAAGCAGAGGCACGCTCCACACCCGCCAGTTTTTAAATACAATCATGGTAATGCATATTCTGTAACCTGCATTATCAAAAACAAAGGATCACCTCCATATTCAACAGGTAGATAAAAACTAAATTATATTACACCTCGCTTGTACCCCTTACCGCCATGATATATGTGAAAAAAGGGCAGAAAAAAGGGAAAAGGGGAAAAAGGGGGAAGACTCCGCGAGCAAAGTCTCAACATTCATCCTGATGTCTAAAAGATATTAGGTGGAGAATGACACTCCCTTGTCTCTTGAGGAACCTCAGTTTTTTATCTTATTCCACTCTATACATTCATTAAGGCCTCGTACGTCACTCCTCGTTCTGAAGATCATCTCTTGTTCCAGTCTAAACAGCTTGGAGTCGTTGATGGTAGAACCTCCTCTGACTGTCTGTAAGATTGTCCATGTAAAATCTGCGTATCCATGTTTCATCCAGTGAAAATGTTGAACCATTGGTGCATTTTCTGTGCTGTTTTTTAAACAGCTTCTATGTTCCATAATACTTATTTTGATTTTCCTCTTCGTTTTCCCTACATAGGGCAACCCACACTTACATCTGATCAGATAAATTACATGGTCCGTATTGCAATTTGTCATGGTTTTCTGTTGCCAGGGTCTTCCAGACCCTATGTCCACTTCTGTTGTTTTTTTGGTCAATTTACAAACTCCACAGGAGCCACATGGAAAGTGACCAACAACTGGATTCAGTCCTCACAGGGCTGTGATGCTGGGTTGTTCAATCCTTGGTGGTGTGAGTTTACTACTACTCACTCTGTTTCCAATTGAGGTGCTTTTTTTAAAAGCAAACAACAGTCTTGGCATCAGTGTTTCTTTAGTATCAAATACTCTCCAATTCTTCTGAATAATAGTTTTTATTTTCATACTGAGATTGGAAAAAGTGTTGACACAAACCATTCTGTCTTCGTGTTCTTTTATAGGTTTTTCTTCCAGTAATGCTTCTTAAATTATGAAAAATGGTGAGGTCCAGAAAATTAGTGGTATGTTGGTCAGATGTCATAGTGAATTGTAAATGTCTGTTGAGGCCATTCAGCCATCCAAAGAAGGCTTGAGCTGTTTCTAGACTCCCCGTCCAGACCACCAAAATGTCATCTATATACCTTGTCCATTTAGTAATGTGTTGTAGATAAGGATTGGTAGCATTATAGATATAAGCTTTCTCAAATGCTTCTACATATAGATTTGCCACACTGGGCGCCATAGTTGCCCCCATCGCGGTACCTTCTATTTGCTGGAAAAACTTCTCATTGAACTAGAAATAGTTTTTAGTCAAGGCTAATTCAATACACCACATGAGGAATGACGTAGGTACTGGATCGGTGTCCTCTCTGGTAATTTTCTGGACCTCACCATTTTTCATCATCAAGGATTACTTAAAGTTAGACCTTTCCATAAATCTACCGATCGGAATTCCCTCCTCCAATATTCCAGCCACCATGTCAAACACCTAAGGGACAATCTCCCTTTTGGGCAGTACTTACGCCTCAAGAGGAATAGTTCGAATACGGAAACATACCAAGCAGAGGCAGAAGTTCTAACTTAAAAACTAAGAGATCGAGGCTATCCGAAGAAACTGGTGAGGAAAGCAGCGAAGCGGGCCTTGAATAATAATCGAGAAGCATTACTGGAAGAAAAACCTATGAAAGAACACGAAGACAGAATGGTTTGTGTCAACACTTTTTCCAATCTCAGTATGAAAATACACTGAGGCCAAGACCGTTGTTTGTTTTTTAAAAAAACACATCAATTGGAAACAGAGTGAGTAGTAGTAAACTCACACCACCAAGGATTGAACAACCCAGCATCACAGCCCTGTGGGGACTGAATCCAGTTGTTGGTCACTTTCCATGTGGCTCCTGCGGAGTTTGTAAATTGACCAAAAAAACAACAGAAGTGGACATAGGGTCTGGAAGACCCTGGCAACAGAAAACCATGACAAATTGCAATACGGACCATGTAATTTATCTGATCAGATGTAAGTGTGGGTTGCCCTATGTAGGGAAAACGATGAGGAAAATCAAAATAAGAATTATGGAACATAGAAGCTGTTTAAAAAACAGCACAGAAAATGCACCGATGGTTCAACATTTTCGCTCGATGAAACATGGATACGAAGATTTTACATGGACAATCTTACAGACAGTCAGAGGAGGTTCTACCATCAACGACTCCAAGCTGTTAAGACTGGAACAAGAGATGATCTTCAGAATGAGGAGTGACCTACGAGGCCTTAATGAATGTATAGAGTGGAATAAGATAAAAAAC
This sequence comes from Ambystoma mexicanum, assembly GCF_040938575.1. NCBI lineage: Eukaryota > Metazoa > Chordata > Amphibia > Caudata > Ambystomatidae > Ambystoma > Ambystoma mexicanum. The sequence continues at coordinate 973,892,500 of NC_090934.1, read as the reverse complement.
TGAGGTTCCTCAAGAGAAAAGGGAGTGTCATTCTCCACCTAATATCTTTTAGACATCAGAATGAATGTTGAGACTTTGCTTGCAGAGTCTTCCCCCTTTTTCCCTTTTTTCCACCCTTTTTTCATATATATCATGGCGGTAAGGGGTACAAACGAAGTGTAATATAATGTAGTTTTGATCTACCTGTTGAATATGGAGGTGATCCTTTGTTTTTGATAATGCAGGTTACAGAATATGCATTACCATGATTGTATTTAAAAACTGGCGGTGTGGAGCGTGCCCCACGTTGTGAGGTTAACCACATTACAATCAGCATAGGAGGGTTAGTGTTGGGTTTATGGGCACTATGGGTCCAAGGGTCTTTATTAGTGACCTTATCTAGCTCTTTACTTGTTTTCCTTCGCCTGAGTTGAGGCTCCTCGCTTTCAGGGGTTATTGCAGAAAGATTCCCCGGGCTTTTTTCTCCTGAGGGGCGGCCTGCTCCACTTTAGCATGGCGTTTCTCTTTCCCATGAGCGCGCGCACTGATACAACATAACTGTGGACATACTTGTCCGGTTGGATGTAACCTTGGTTACCTAGACGCCTGCGTTAGCTTCCAGTTTGCGTGACTCCTTAGTTACCAGGATGCCGTCGTTGTGCACGTCGGCATATAAACACAAGTCCGTTTCTGTTTTTCCTTACGCGAGTAAAGGTTTCGGACTCGGCGTTGGGCGGCACAGTGCAGCAGTGGTTTCTGTTCGCAGGGACCTGAGAGTCTTGTGCAGGTAATGCGTTTATCACTCATTTCCTTGGTGATCAAATGGAGGTACTTTTGTCCTGCTCCGGAGTCGCGTTACTGTTCTGAGTACCTTTGTTAAATACCGTAGTAAATGTTAACTTTTGGCTGACCGGGTGAGAGGGTATATGTCAATGGTATATGCGCCGGGCGAAGGGAGCGAATAACTATTTAAACCAGACCGTTTTTCTTGAGACAGCTGGACCGTTTGGGCCCGTCGGTACTTTTGCCCTGTATACATTTGTTGTTACCCTGCTTCGTTGTGTGGGATGTGCGACTTAATTTCAGGTTTTCCCTATATAGGGTCTAGCTCTACTAACACTGAGGGACACTTTCTTACATTTCTGTTGTCTAGGAGGAGTGGAGTTCCTGCCGTGACACAGTGTCTTCGTCCGTGCCTACTGTCAACTGGCAGTCTGGGGATTTAATCGTTTCAGGTAATTGGTGGTAGAGGATGTTTATCTTTGTCGATGCCCCAAGGTAGCGAGTTTAGGGTACTGATGTTGAAGTCACCTTTTGACACTAATATGGTTGAGGTGGCTTTTTGTAGTAGCCTGATTAACTATGTGTGGGGATTCCCCTATGATAGCAAGCTAATTTGTATGCTGTTGTCTATCTTTTAGACTACGGCGAGCCCAAAGGGCGACGCCACGGGTCTTCTGACACTTCTATGACCCTAACTGGGAGACACCGGCCCCGGAGAGGGAGTGGGATATTTAGCCGTCCACCTTTCGATACTCCATGGTGTTTTGAGACTGAACACAGGCGGGTTTGGTTCCTACTAGTTGTTATGTGGCCTTCGTGTTTATGCCCTGAGCTTGCCACTGTTTTCATGTTTTACGAGTGGCTAATTTAGATTTTATGCTTGATTTTAGAGCAGCCACGGAGAGGGGAGAGTTCTGTGCCCTCCTTCAATTCAATAAAAGGATTGTACGCCCCCGCACGAACCCCCTGAGGTAATTTGGTAATCTTAGGTGGAGGGTTCTGTGTTCATTGGTGAACGATTTGAGACTGATTGTAGCAATAATAGCTCACGAGTTCTCCTTTTCTTTTAACTTTGGACAGGTCGTGTATTGTATGTGGTTTTATCTCTACTCAAACTGGACGCACAATAGGAACTGCATGCACACTTTTTTCTCCTGACGAAAGTTCTGTACAAAAGACATTAAGAACTGAAACATGTTGAGATGAGTTTTCTCTGTGGAATAACAGAGAGATACTAGAGACATCTATTGTAAAAGTGTTTAATGATTGTGAAATATGATGTATCATTTTTTTGCCTTCTGTCTTTGCTCCAAATTGAGGTGTAGCCTATGAATTGGCTCTATATTAGAAAATTATATTCTGAATGTATCTCATTTAACATTTTTTTATATATGTGATTGTATTATTAAAATATGTCAACAGTTTTCTTTCTCATTGACCTGCCCTTTTAGTTCTATTTTCATATTATGTATACCTTATTCTACCCAGAATAGATAGAACAGACACTATTAGCAGGTGCTTATTGTGTGCCTACTGGGTTTCCTTCTCTATTTTTATAATGCCTCAAAAATGGGTGCCAACAAAACAACGGCATCAACGCCAGTGCCAGAGAGCCATGGCCGGGATGCCCAACGAGAACCAGGCACCTCAATAACGGGTGCCAACAACTCCTTAGGCTTCCTAACAGAGATGGCAGAGAAAGCACTGGCAAGCACCACCGCAGTGCAGTACAGTAAGTGCTTACAAACAGTATTTAAAGCTACAGGCGTAAACCATGTAGAGTTAATAACGATTAAAGACATAGAAATATTTTTTAAATGGGCGCATGAACAAGGCTTTAGGAGAGATTGGGCAAAAGGACACCTAGTTGCAATCTCGTATTTTTCAAAAATACGGGGTGATTCAGACCCCGCGCAGAGCCCTCTTATTTCGTACGCAATGAAAGGATGGGGTAGAATAGAGGGCTTCAGGTGGACACCCGCCGCCCCCTGGATTTCAATAAACTGGTACAAATTACAAACCAGCTGGATGCCATATGCTGGCATCCATACGAGATCTTATTATTCAAAACAGCTTTTTTCCTGGCATACTTGAGGGCTTTCCGTGTTGGAGAGCTCATTGCCTCCAGCACCAAGGCTACCAACAGCCTGGGTGTCATGGAGGTCAGGGTTAGACAAGAGAGCGTCAGCATAGAAATCCAACAATCAAAAACTGGGGCCAAAAGAACCATCAACATTTGTTGCATTGATGAGGCAGCAAACTGCCCGTTATGTATCACCAACCTTTATCACACGCAAAGGCCCAAGGTAGGGGGGAGGTTTCTAATCCACAAGGATACCTCGGCACTAAGCCGCTACCAATTCAAAGGGGTGCTGATGAAAGCAAGCAGCAAAGCAGGGTGGGACCCCAAGGGTTTTGGCACCCATTCATTCAGAATAGGTGCCGCCACCTCAGCATGGCAAGGAGTCCTAGCTCCCCAACAACTAAAAAACATAGGGGGATGGAAGTCGGATTGCTACAAAAGATACATCAGACCTCAGCTAATATAGCCATCCTCCCTCATTTTTCTTTCTCCCCCTTCCTACAGAAACAACAGGCAAAGGGAGGACCGCTCTCCAATCAGCATGGATAGTCGGCCACTCATTTATCTTCAGGACGGGCCGATGGGCAGAGGAGACCAAAGAAAGGCCACCTTTCAGAAACACCATTTCTTCATGGTGGGGATACAGAGGCCTACGATGGGCCGAGATCCACAAAACCCTAGCAGAACTGGTCGCATACAGAGACCCGCCAGAATTTTTGGTCATACACCTAGGGGGCAATGACCTGGTATCCATTGGAAGGAGAAATTTATTCGAGGACATGTGCTCCTCCCTAGCAGGCATTTCACATAATTGGAAGGGAACAGAAATATATTTCTCGGCCATCCTACCCAAAAAGAAATGGCAAGGGGCCAACTGCTACAAATCGATAGACATTTCTAGAAGAAAACGCAACAGGGGGCTAGAGAAATTCTGAATAGCAAGAGGACTGGGCTTCACAAAGCACCCGGCCATTACGCTGGGTGACCCGGACCTTTTTCACAAAGACCTCACCCATTTATCAAACCAGGGCATGGAACATTTCTTTAGAGAAATTACAGCAACTCTAGCCTCCAGGGGTTGCCACTAGGAGATACTTTCGGGGGAACGTGGTCAGCCGCCAATCTGCCCACGTGTGGCAGCACGGGCCAGAGGGGGTAACCCCAAGACCCGGTGCCCAAAAGTATGTTACTAAGATGATATGTGATTATTGTTATCTCCATAACCATATCTGTACAATAAAAACCTACAGCCTTTTATTGCCAACACTTGACAACAATGTGTGAGCCAAAATTATTCCGGGTGAGGGTATGGGGTCGGCAAATAATTATGCATGCATATGGGTTCAGCAGTTATGGGGAGCACGTGTGTGCAGAGGAGAGGACAGTGCTGCAGAGGAGAGGACGTCAATGAGAATAGTGCCGATGAATGGTACTTTGGGGTGCAGGACAGAGGGGAAACATGCATCTGATAAAGGAGTGTGCAGAAAGGTTTCAGAGAGTGCACAGAGGAGAGCCCTGAAAGAGAAGGATTGCGAGAGGGTAGAGATGAGTGGGGAAAACCAAGTGCAGAGTAGGAAACGGTCCAAGGCGGAAAGTCTAGGGAAGAGAGGCGTCCGCACCATACGGGGGAGGCTTTAGGGGAGAGAGCGGTGCAGGGCCTGCGAGAAGTGACCCCAGGAGAGAGGTAAGGGGTGAAAGAAACTCAAAAATAGAGAATTGACTGTTGACAGGTGTTCAGGGTGATGCAGGGAGAGAGGGCTGCCGGGGGACTATGGCATCAGGGGGGAGATAAAGGGCTGCAGGGAGAAGTCTGGTTCAGGCGCACAATGCAGTAACATTCCGAGTTATCCAACACCGGCAGGCAGAGAAGAGGCTGTAATAAAGATGTTACATTTTTACATGCGATTCATGTCAAATTCCAGCCAATACTCATCACTGTGATAATAAGTGCTATTACCCAATTTAATTGCACTCACTTTCTTGGCCTTGGTGACCCTGCCGCGATGCAAACTTGTGTCCTGTAGATTGAACACAGGTGATTGCCGAAAGGAGAAAGGCATCAGGCAGATGCATAGAGAGATTGTGATGCAGGCGTGTGTAACGTAAAAGGTTCCTACTATATGCTCATTTGCGCACAGTAATGAACTATTATTGTCCATTTTCCCATATGGAACCCTTCCCCAACCCTAGTGCTCTGCCTGCATTTTAAATGAGGGCCAGCCTTAACTGGGACTTGAATGTCGGCTCTGATTTAGCCCCGCCCTAATGTCTTTACTGAGGCAGAATTCTGATGCCATCCTCTGAATCCAGCATCTTAACACAAGCGTGGCAGTGGTGTGCGGTGAGGAGGTAGGAGCTGGGCGATAGCATGCGTGAATGCAAGAGGGTATTATGTTTTATTTTCTGAGTTCTTATCAAAGGATACCACGTGCTCATTTTCCTATATAATGGCCTACACCTGGCAAGTATTGCTAGAGATATGCGGGACCCTACAGAGGCACGTTTTATGTGAAGCTTTCAGCAAACTCCTCGGCCAAAGGGAATGTGCCAGACTATACTAAGAGCTGATCAGGTATCGAACTGTGTCTCTAGACTGCGGTAACGAATCCCTCCACCCTTCCTGTACTCTCTAGCCAAGCTAGTTTCCAACTTCGCCTGTATGTGTAGCTGTTTACAGTAACTACAGGTTTCTCTTATAAGATTTGATATACCATATCTCTGATAAACCTTTAAAATGTGCAGCCTGCGTTTTTGCTACTACTATTCAACCGTTCAATATAAAAATAGTCCGCAGTACAAAATGGCCAAACGACAGGCAGATCTTCAAAATCATCCAATGGCATCCGAGGAAGCACACGCCTGCAGACAGCTCTTCAAAATCAGCCTTCTTCTAAATTAACGAAAGCGTGGGCGGACCCACGCAGGCGCTTCCCCATCCAAAAGGATGATGTGCACCAAACCCACCAATCAACACACAGCCCACACTTCCACACAAACCCCCAGCTACCCAACCACAAACAAACGCCCCTCTCCAACGCACACCACCAGCTACCGTACCACAAACGCACACATCCCTCCACTCAAAACACCAACTAGCGAGCCCCGGAGACCGACGCGCAGACACGCGGGACCCCGGCCTGTACGCCTGCACATGCGCTTCAGGCGAGGCTCCCACTACCCCGCACCGCCCCCAGGACCACCGACTGCCCCCAATGCAACACCACCAGCAACCCCACTGCAAACAAACGTCCCCTACCAACGCTCACCACCAGCTACCGCACCTCAAACACACACTCCCCTCCACTCAAAACACCATCCAGCGAGCCCCGGAGATCGGCGCGCAGACACGCGCGACCCCGGCCTGTACGCCTGCACATGCGCTACAGGTGAGGCTCCCATTACCCCGCACTGCCCTCAGGACCACTGACCGCCCCCAATCCAACACCACCAGCAACCCCGCCGCAAACAAACGCCCCCCACCAACGCACACCACCAGCTACCGCACCTCAAACAAACACTCCCCTCCACTCAAAACACCATCCAGCGAGCCCTGGAGACCGGCGCGCAGACACGCGGGACTCCGGCCAGGACGCCTGCACATGCGCCTCAGGTGAGCTGCGCCCTGTAGCTGCAGCTGGCCCTGGATGCTGTCCTTCAAAATCAGCCAATGCCATCGAGGAAAGACATCTGAGGAAAGACACGCCTACAGGCATCTCTTAAAAATCATCCAATGGCATCAGAGGAAAGACACGCCTACAGGCAGCTCTTCAAAATCATCCAATGGCATCCAAGGAAAGACACGCCTACAGGCAGCTCTTCAAAATCACCAATGGCATCCGAAGAAAGACACGACTGCAGACACAGTTGAATCGATAGCGAAATCCAGCTATCAATGTGCATAGATTCACAAATAGGGGACCCCCTCACCAGGGGGTGGAGTGCAAAAGTAAGGCGCAAAAGGAAGACGTGCGCTGTTTACGCCTTATGTTTTACAGATTTTCAATGCATTTGGAGAAGGAGTGGGGGCACGGAACGGATTTAGCATTTCCGTGGTTTAGCATTTCTGCTGTGCATTCCTCCTTCAAGTGTCTGCTGGTTTTACACCTGTACGAGATTGCAATGCAGGTATAAAAGGAATTAATTCCTATAGAATCCAACAGGCAGCTTATATATGAATCCACTTCAAATGCTGTCTACAAAGCATCATTTGCAGGGAGAATTTACATTTCCTACCAAATGGAGAGTAAAATGACAGTAAGATTGTTTCACCTATTTCTACTCATTCATTTTCCACTCTTTACAAAAAAGAAAGTTTAACATTGCATGAGGGGAGCCAACAGTACCTAAGTGACAACGCTGGTGGTCCCCAGCATGTAATGTGCACTTTTTTACAAAATGATCCCTATGGTAATGATCCCTATGGTGTCATGAAGCTACAACATTAATTAGACACACCCTGTAGCATGCAGAACCCTGCAGAAAACATCAGAACATACTGGAACTCATTTTAAAAGAAATGCTAATTGCAATCAGTGCACTGCCAAAGTTAGGACCTAAGTGTCGCTGGGTCCTCTGCATGACATTTTCAACATTGTCTTTACTCGCCATTTCTAGGCCCCGTTTTGTGAAAAATAAACAATGTTTACAAATGGTTTTTTGCATGTGGCATTTATTAATACAGAACAAAGGGGGGTCTGGGAATCTCTCTACCAGCACGAACACAGCCCAATGACCTGTTCTTGGGTGAATAACCCCTGGGAGAGACTCGACCAAGTCTTTAGCTCACTGTCCCTTTCACAGAGAAGAAATTTCCCTGCATATCAGCCTTTGTCCTGCCCAGGGGCAGTCCAGCGCCGAAATGCTAGGCAATTCTCCTCTGAACAAGAGTACCATCAGTAACCCCATACACGTGTTTCAGCCTTGTTGGGCATCATCAGTGAGGTGAAACTGGTGCCTCTCTAAGAACAGTGAGCAAGGGGTCCACGTCTGGATCGCCCTGTTAACTTAGGGTGAAACCCAAAGTTAATTAATGCAAAACAAAGGGGGGTCTGGGAATCTCTCTACCAGCACGAACACAGCCCAATGACCTGTTCTTGGGTGAATAACCCCTGGGAGAGACTCGACCAAGTCTTTAGCTCACTGTCCCTTTCACAGAGAAGAAATTTCCCTGCATATCAGCCTTTGTCCTGCCCAGGGGCAGTCCAGCGCCAAAATGCTAGGCAATTCTCCTCTGAACAAGAGTACCATCAGTAACCCCTTACACGTGTTTCAGCCTTGTTGGGCATCATCAGTGAGGTGAAACTGGTGCCTCTCTAAGAACAGTGAGCAAGGGGTCCACGTCTGGATCGCCCTGTTAACTTAGGGTGAAACCCAAAGTTAATTAATGCAAAACAAAGGGGGGTCTGGGAATCTCTCTACCAGCACGAACACAGCCCACTGACCTGTTCTTGGGTGAATAACCCCTGGGAGAGACTCGACCAAGTCTTTAGCTCACTGCCCCTTTCACAGAGAAGAAATTTCCCTGCATATCAGCCTTTGTCCTGCCCAGGGGCAGTCCAGCGCCGAAATGCTAGGCAATTCTCCTCTGAACAAGAGTACCATCAGTAACACCATACACGTGTTTCAGCCTTGTTGGGCATCATCAGTGAGGTGAAACTGGTGCCTCTCTAAGAACAGTGAGCAAGGGGTCCACGTCTGGATCGCCCTGTTAACTTAGGGTGAAACCCAAAGTTAATTAATGCAAAACAAAGGGGGGTCTGGGAATCTCTCTACCAGCACGAACACAGCCCAATGACCTGTTCTTGGGTGAGTAACCCCTGGGAGAGACTCGACCAAGTCTTTAGCTCACTGTCCCTTTCACAGAGAAGAAATTTCCCTGCATATCAGCCTTTGTCCTGCCCAGGGGCAGTCCAGCGCCGAAATGCTAGGCAATTCTCCTCTGAACAAGAGTACCATCAGTAACCCCATAAACGTGTTTCAGCCTTGTTGGGCATCATCAGTGAGGTGAAACTGGTGCCTCTAATACAGTCCTATAGCTCGTTAGCAGTGGACAATGTAAAGCAGATGCTATATGAAGCCTTTGGTTTTACGCTTGCATTAATCTCATGCAGGTATAAACCCTGCTCCTCTTCTGGATTAAAGTAAAGCAGAGATGCAAACTCCACTTTGTGCCACTCCTATGCCTTGGAAGGACACTAAGATGAACTGGGCCGCAAAATGGAAATGTAAACGCAATGGGCCTGGTTCACAGAACGTTTCTCAATGGTATTGTGCCATTATAAAAGACTTCTATGAATCAGGCCCAAGATGTCTTGCTATTACTTCTTTTTTATGTTGCACCAAGTTTGGTGCAAAATGACCCCCGCAGTGTCCTCCAGAATATGAACTCAAGCTGGTTATAATGACAAGTACAAGTAGCCCAGCAGAGACAGAAAGGTCAAACCACAATCGGTCACCGAAATGCCAACATTTCCCTACTGCTAGGCCCATAAAAGCACATGCAAATGGAAACCCAAACAAACGAGGAAATACTAGAAAAAAAAATGCAAAACACGTTTTATTTCGTTTTCTGAATTTGGGTGTTAAATATGCGACAGGTCTATGTGGAAAGGCACATGTTTTTGTCAGGTGGGATTGGCTGAATCATATCTCTGGTCGTCACGTATTCTTGGTTCCCCGTGACCTCTCAGAGTCTCGCCGGGCACATATGTGGTCATGCCCTCCACCTCCTTGACTGATTATGCCCCCGCCTCCATTGCATTTCAATTCGTGAGGGGTCGGCCGCACTAAATTGGTGGCAGAAGACGCTTCACCACCCATATGAGAAGGAGTGAGCTAGCGTAGGATGACACAGCAGCAGCTAGCAACCCAGGGCCATGCAAACTGTATTCTATGTCCCAGGACACTGCATCGCGGGGGATGCAGCAGCTGGAAGCTTGCCACTTCCTTATGCCTTCAGCTTTCTGAACTGTTGCAGTAAAACTCTTTAGGTTGGATGAACAGTGCCACCAGTATAGGCAGTTGCTATGCCATTGCAGCTCTGCTAGGTGTCAAGCAGAGAGGCAGCGGCGGTTTGTGGTGCCTTTTGATAAGTGGGAATGGTTGGTGGATGAAACCAACTCCGCATGCATGTTGCTCAGACTGAAGCAGTCAATGGGCCTCATTACAGGGAAGGCGGTAAACATGGCGCTATTAGCGCCATGGTTGCCGCCGGTAATTTACCGATCCCGACATGGTGAATGGCGAAATTACTTCCCCATTCACCATTGGCCCTTCCCCATTCCCATTTGAGCCCCCATAGGGCTCAATGGGAATGGGGAAGACGGCAATTATGGTACTGCCAATTGCGGTACCGTAATTGCCTCCAAGGCCCCTTTGTGGGTCCCGTCCTTAACGGCTGGTAAAACCAGCCGTTAAGGTAGGGACCAGCAAAGGGACCTCGTAGTAGGGCGGTAAGGGATTACCGGCACCGGTGCCCTTACCAGTGCCGGTAGTCCCTTACCGCCACCTGTGTAATGAGGCCTAATATGTTTTCGGGTGGTGGCTCTTTGTCCTCCATGAAGAGGGTGAAATGCGAGCCATCCACTGCTGTGGCTGGATGTATACGAGTTGACTAAAGAATGCCACTTCCAGGTTGCATGTAAATAGGGCGTGGTGTGGATGGTCTCCCGGCATTTGCATGAGTGTGTGAAGGTAGGCGGGGCCCTGCACTTGGAGGGAGCTTCCTCGCTGTTGATGGGTTTTAAATACATGACTTCTTGTTGCTTGAGAGGATTGGGACACATCCCTCACACGCCTGTCGATCCATCAATCGGAAATGCATTCGTTTTTGCCTGGCTCCTGAGCAAAACTCTGATGACAACAGATTAGTCGGGCGTGTTTCCTCACTTTTAGATTTGGGTCGGGTTGAATGCGGTGAAGGAGGAATTCTAAACTGGCGGCAAATAAGAGTACAAAGGTAGACTGGGCCTCTTGATATTATTGATGTTCCAGGTGTTTTATATTTTTGTGTCAACAATGACTGAGCAACGCTTAATAATGCATTGTTTTGAAGTTTTGCAGTTTGGGAGCCTCACAAAAGATCTTGAATTGTCCACTGGGCAGGTCAGTCACTTCATTGATTCTTGAGGTATGTCGGCTTTTCACCATTCCTTTCTGCTGCTCCTTCGTATGGGTGGATCATGTTTTCCCTGCCTGCAAGTCTGTTTGACCACACGAGCACTCTGAATTCGACTATTTATTTATCGGTTACTTTGGTCCAGTTTTAACCATTTGTCTCCTTGATAGGCCTTGAGCCCACAAGACATGCTGATCGCGGGCCTTGCAGCCCGGGTGCATGGGTGATCTAGGCATGTACTTTCTGGGGATCCAGAAGAGCAGCTTCTGCAGGGAGAACCTCAAAGCTTTCCCTCCTCTCTGTGCCACAAGGACATTTTGTGTTACCCTCTTTGTTGTGCTTCCTCTGAGGCATTTTATTTGATAGAGACCATATATTGGAGCAAGATAAATCCCCCAATATGCCTGTGGCATTACCCATATAAACCAGGGAATTCTGATCAGTGTACACTGGGGGCTGTATGGTCTCTTGAGTACCACCAAGGGGCATGCTAGCAGCAAGTGCAGTTAGCATGGGCCATGCAATGATGTGCAGTCCATGTGCAGCCATAGTATCCTAGGACCCTGGCTTGTTTGGATGAGCAAGCACAAGCATTTTAAAATCGAAAATCCAATCAAAAGGCTCCATAACGTTGTTGCTCCAGCATCCTGATTCATTTAGGTTTGTTGGGAGAATGTTTCATTTATTACAGAAGCCTGTGATCAATGAAATCACACTTTCCAGGCTGACACAAGGGGATCTGATAATGGGATATGAATGATTTAATGGCTTACATTCCCTGACCTTAAAGGTTCCCAGCCAACATGGACCCAAATGAGTCAGCGGAATAGTTTCTTTGTCATTAGGGATGCTGCCCTGGCCCGCCAATGGGTTTGCCACTCGAGTCTTTAATGATGATGATGATGCTGTGAATCCCTTCCAGGAATCGCCATCCCCAGGAGAGGAGGCTCAGATTTAGAAACAGCTGTTTTTAAGCCTGATGGAAATATTGGTGGGAATTCCCATGGCATGTGTTTATTTGCGGAGATGATCTCGAATACAGCACCGAAGCCATGCCTCTCGCCGCTGTGCGGACGTTCCCAGTGTAACGTCTTAAGTGTGGGGGCCTTCAATGATCTGCAATGGAAGTGAGGGTGAAAATACACCCAATCAGCATTTAAGGCCTGTGAGCGTCTAGAAAGGGGGTCCTTAGCGCCACGTGGGACGGAAACTCTTGGCCTCACGTTAAAAATGAGCACAAAAAACACTTGTGTGAAGGAAGCATATGACACAGCGGAGTGTGGACTCAAAGGAGTTTATTTGCGACAGAAAGGTAGAACTGCTTGCCCGCTGGGCAGTCTCCGCCTGAATCCCATGGCACCCTGCCTGCCTGCTTTCAAGGCTCCTTGATGCAGAATGCCCAGGAACTCGACAACAGCCAAGTGAAAAGATGTAGCACCACTCCCACATTACAATGCAACATGCATGATAAACAACACAGGGGAGCACTAGCAGTGGAATTGACAATTCCTGTAGGTGCTAAGTGCAGATCCAAACTAGAGGAAGCAAAACCCGGAAATGTAGGCCTCAAGCAGGAATACGAGGTTAGACCTACAACCCGCTCTACATTTGTAACACTTATGTTAACCTTTTGACATTCCAAATACACCCACCTGTCATCACTACTGCCCCATGCTAGACCTGATCCACCTTGAATGGAATGCTGAATTTGGAAGCACCTTTTAAGCATGTGCTCTAGCGATTTTCTATTTTTCTAATCTTGCCGCACACCCTGAAGGTGGGCTGGTGACGGTATGAGATTTGCTGTGGATGGATTTGTGATCTTGACTAGGAGATATGCTTGTACGCATCTTCTGCACGTCTAGGGGAGCAAACATATTCATATTGCACGTGTTGCATGACCACAAGGATTTTGAGGGATGGCGGGTCTTCCAGTTTCTTTCCCCCCAAAGGAGTCGCTCCTTTGCTAAAGTGAGGTGTGGTTCTATACGCAAATAACATGTGCCTGACCCCACATCCTGCATGTAAACTTCACCCCGAAAAGCATCTTGGATTGAGCTGTAAGGACCGTATTAAGTCTCCCAACCATACTGTTGCCCTGCGGATGGTAAAGCAAAGTTGTGCAGTTTGCGTTACCACAGCCTTTACAGCTGGTCAGGGGCGAGCTGTAAAACATTGTCGGAAATAATACTTTCTGGATTTCCTTCTCTGCAAAAGAGTTCCACCAAAAACTCAATGACTATGGCAGTGGTCATTGATTGAACAAACCTAGCTTGCGTTCATTTAGAGAAGTGCTCCACCAAGACTAACACAAACTTCTCCCCAATGCCAGACTATTCTAGGGACCCAGTAAATCTACGACCATCGTGCAGCAGGTTCCATTAGTCATGGTGCTGGGAGTAAGGGGTGATTGTAAGGGATGACTGTCTAGCAAATAAAGTTTGGTCGCCACCTGCACAGACAGGGACTGTTTAACGACCACTAATAGGCCACCAATAATCCGTACAAATCACCTTTTTAGTGAGCACTAACCCTAGATGCCCCAGATGTGCCACCTATAACAACGTTGGTCTGATACCATAATGTTTGGCCCTGCAAAACACCTCTTTGTGTAGCAACAGTTCCTGCTCAATCTTGTGGAAATGGAACACACTAGTATCTATGACTCTGACATGTGACCAGCCGAGCTGCACAACATCTACCCACCTCTGGTGAACTTCAAACTTGCTCTAGGCGAGCTGCCATTCTTACCTGGTGATGTATCTTTTAGCCATCATATCAATGCTCCATTGTTGCTAGGCCATCAATGTATCCGTCTGGAGCACTGTTCCCGGCTCCCTGAAATGGGAGCCACAATATGCAATCCACATCAATTTTACGCCCTGCCAGATTTATACTGGTTGTTATAATTGTTCTCATGTAGGGGTGCTGAAAATCTGACAAGTCTAGGCATTCAGGCAGCAGAGACCTCCGGAAGAAAGGGTCTATGCTGGGGAGGATCCAGCATCGCAAGAGTGGGGGGCAGCCACAAAAGTCCTGTTACTCCCCCATCACCCCCAAATACAATGCGTGCGACTCTATACGGTCTAATTCGGACACCCCTCCAAACCCCCCCACGCCCCTGCTGCAATCAACTTTTTTGGTAACATTAACATATACACATACACATAAGAAAACACATAAAACTGCAGGACAATTACAGATGCAGGAAACACATCTGTTAGAGCTCTCTCCAGGCTCTGTGGGGCAAAATACATGCAAACCTCCTAATCTGCATATGGATTGCACCAACAGAAGTGACTTCAACGAAAAGGAAGTTGCAAGCAGCATCATCAGGCTTTGATACTTGGAGGCACTATGGAAGTGACTTTAGAATAAGTTGCCATAAGTAAGCTAAGTGACAAATAACTGTGGTGCAAAATACCTAAATTGCACTATTATTATATATGGAGCAACACTATAGTCATTGTTTTGGTTATAACAGCATGATGTATTAACATACGCTATGAAATCAATCACTTACAGAGCTGCAGATAAGACAAAGTGCGATTAAATGATTTGCTCAGGATCACACGCTTTGGTTAAAGGGTGAAACTGTGATGTGGACAATTTAAGAAACTGAACACATCTTCCCAGGTTTAGATAATATAGATATTTATTAAGGTTTTGTTTTGCATTTCATGTGCTTAAATAATACTTTATTTACAGAAATGCCTTGGAAGCAAACCACATTACATGATAAACTAGCTTTCATAATAAAGTAACAATACGCTCTATATATCGTTTAGAAATATGTTCAGCAATAAGAGTATGGCTTTAGTTTTATTGTTCCCATCCTGCATGCAATGTCACAATAGCATAATGCAGATTAATGTGAGGCTAACAAACCCCTCTTGTGTCTAAAGCCTGCAGCATTGTGCACCCTTTTCACTTCTGATCACCCCATTCACATTTCTAAAGGGACAAAAGTCCTTGCTAATAGACCACCCTCCCTCCCATCAATGTCTAAGGGCTCCTATTGTAATGCGCTGTGCCAGGGCAATGAGGGTGCTGTAAGGAACACATGGGGGCAACAGTAAAGACTGATACAAGTGATTACAGTTCAAGGGTGTTTATTGAACTTTATAATGGGTGTGAAAAACGCCTAAACTAAACTTAAAGCTAAAATGGGAGCAAGCTACGACCATCAAATATTAGTAAGGCGGTCCTAGTAGTGCCTTGCCAAAATAAAAAAGGCCCACACTAAAAGAAAATGATTGCCAATCCTTACCACTAAATTATAAAAAGAGTGTGGGACAATGTTCACCAGAAAAGAAAGTACTGTTCACAAAATGATAGGTCAGGATGGTATTACTGGGTCTCCCTTCCCCACGGACAAAGTGGAACTTATGAGCACAGCACACTCCTGGGCCACTCCAGCACAAGGCTCACACTTCCAGTTCAACGACGCCAGAACCTTCAGGAGCCAAGCCTCTTCTCTATAAAGTATCTTGCTTTAGAAAGCTGAAAGATCAAATCAACAAACAAATAAAAGTTTATTTTCTATATTTTGTATCTTGGGCGATTGCGCTTCGCCCCTTGGATCTCCCTCCGCCGGGCTCAGAGTCTTCTTGCAACTTGGGCCTCCCTCTGTCAGGTTCACTAGGGCCTTTCAAATGCAGCTTGCAGCATTCAAGAACCTAAATGTCCTTTTTAAACAACTTCCCACTCCGGACAACCCTCGACCGGGTTCACTCTTGTCTTCACAGTGCTCACGGGTGTATTACTCTTCACCCCAATTCACAGGCATCCCTCAAACTGGGTTCACATTTGCCAAATTTGCAGTTCATTTTTATGTTCTCAAGTAGTTCACTTTACTTTCTTACAATGCAGGATTTGCTTCCCTTAACTTTCTCTTGGAAATGGGTCGGAGACTTTCGAGTGCACAAGGAATTTGTCGTGACCCTTGTAGGACCACTCTGACACCTCACGCCGCCCTTTCCTAGGGACTTCTGGTATTTGGAGTTTCTATGAAAAAGGGGCCAGTGAGAGTCCTTCGAATGAGCACTTCTGCAGCGCATGACCACTCTGCTGCTGGACCCTTTCTGGCTTTCACAAATGTTCAAATACACAAGTTATTTGTTCTCATCTAATGTTGTCACTTGCAACCTTGGACTTGATACACTTCGGTCTGTTACAAACTTCCCCCTACTCACAGATTGTGTCGAGTCCGCTGGCTTGGCTTGACTCTGGAGTCAGGGAGGGTACCACAGTATCCTGCCTGTGTTATCAATATGGGAGAACCATATCACCATTGACACTCTACATGCCAGCTGTAACTGCGGGTCTTATGAATTCCTCTTTCAGAGGTTTTGCGGGTCTGAGTTGAATAGGGCAAGGGCGGATTCCCCTTCTTCATCCCTCCAGGTCTCATTGCTTTCTTCCTCTGTTTGAACTGCCGGTTTTGTGTAGCCATTTCCTCGTTTGGTTGGCCTTGCTCGTAGTGTGATCTCGTGACCCTTGTGTTGGGACATGTCAGGTAAACGGCTCTGGTGTTAGTCTGTTGTTTGTTACGGTGTAAGAAAGTGTTTTTGTCGGAAAAGGGTGAGGGAGGTTGTAGAGACTCTAAGCATCCTACAGGGTAGGATGGGGAAAAGGTGTTACAAGGAATGGGGTACTGCATTTCAATCTTCAGTATCCCACTTTCACTCCCGAAGACCCCCCCATCCAGGTGATCCTCCCCCACTGGTCCACCTCCAGGAACGGGATTCAATAGCGAAGGGCATGTCGTGGCTACCTGGACGACAGATCTCTGGGGTCTAGCGGGTGAGGCACCTTCAGGTTTCTCACAGTGTTGAGCAGGAACACCTTTCGCGGCATCCTCATTTTCCTGCCAGTGGGCCGCCTTTCCTATTTGGCACCCTATGAGGGTGCCGAACGAGAGAGGCATCCCACTGCCTAATGTCCAGGTCATGCTTTAAAAGAGACATTGGGGGGCAAGCTGCCCCCCTCAACACCCACTGGTTACTCCACTGGGTCTATGATCAGTTCTAAGATTGAATCGCACTCTCCAGAGGTGGAATCAGGTAAAAATGTCCCCATACATAATGTCACCGGGAAACGTTTGTGGCAACATTATATAGATGACCATATATATAGGGACAGGGGGAGCAGGGGTAGCAGCGGTGTCCCCCGGACCCTTTGAAAGAAAAAAAGGTTATAGGGGTTGCAGGGGTGTTCCCTGCATTTTCCATGTAATAATGTCTCCGCAAAAGATTTCAATTTGTCTGCAAAATGTTTGCATGCTGACGTTTTTGCAGGGACATTAGCACATGGAACCTCAGAGTTAATAGCAAAATGCTATGCTGTCCATACACAGGCCAAGCTTCCCTCTGCATGGCCGAATAGTTTTTCTCTGTTTGATGGAGATACCTGGTGGTAGATGCCACACTAAAGTCTCTCATATTCTTGACCAGCGATAGAGCAGCCCTCAAACATTTGGAGCTTGCATCAATGGTGTGGATGAAGGTATCCTCAGTGCTGAAGGGCTATAGTGTGGGTGTTTGCACTTTAAGTTGCTCCACCTGCAAGAAGGCTCATTGTTGGTCAATTGGACAGATAAAATGAACACCTTTTTTGCTCAGTTTGCGAAGGGCCTCAACAAACTTGGCAACGCCATTGGCGGAATTGGCATACAATTTACACAGGCCTTCTTTGTAGTGTTGACTTTGGGTACCTAGTATTCATCCAGGCATGCAAGGTTTTCATCAACTTCCCAAAATGTGGCATCACTGGTACCAGCAGGGAAAGCTGGTGTCTGCACACCTCCTGGGCCTCGGATCCGAGGCAACTATTCAAAATGCTTTTTTGGATGCATGTGAAAAGATCACCTCGGATGCTTTGAAGTACACACGGAACTCCGGTTTCTGCCATTTTAGGGGATGTCAGAACTCCTGGCGGCTGCAGGAATTTTGTAGAGGGTCCACGCATGGGTGGACTGGCCTATAGGGAGCACTGGAAATTTGCCGGGGCCACTGCACTCTGGGCCTCTTTTGTCTGGTATTTCCAAATGTTCCCATAGGAAAATGGTTGGGCTTGCTGATAATGTGTAATATGTGGCTGCTTTGAACAAAAATTCCGGGCCTCTTTGGGTTCCCAGTCCTCTTCTGGGTCCACATGCTGCAAGGTGAGGAAGCACAGCTTGGCCTGTGGCATCCACTTAGACTTGGGGATTGGGCAGCATCCTGTTGATGCCAACTCGTATTGGGCGAGTAGACATTGTGGGTTAGCTGCTGGATGAGTGCTGAAGAGTTGTGATGCCAGAAGCAATGAACAGTTAGTTACTTGCTGGATGTAGTCCAGTGAAGTGCAACTGTGACGCGTGCCACTAGTCTGTATTTTATTGTGAAGCTTAGTGAGTGTGGGAGCATGAAAAACCCAGCAGATTTGCTTGTTACTAGCTGATCATATGCCATTGTCACATTGTTATTGTTGTTTGAGGTTCATAGGCAGCGAGAGCAGACCCACAGTCCTGCAGCATAGTGAGCTGGTTCGTCCTCCCGGTTGCTCGGACCGCAGAAGCTAGGACAGAGTGCATCTGTGCGAGTGTGCATGTGCCCTGCGAAATATCGGAGTCTTTTATACATTGTGCATACACTGCAGCACAGTGGTGAAGATGCAGAAGACCTGATCATTAGAGAGGCACTCCAAGAGCTGACAAGGATCCATGAGCGCGCCCGTCCCTCAATGGTCCATCCAGGATGATAAATGGTCTTGGTTTGTGCAACAGCCTAGTCTTGTGGATGCTTTGAAGTAACAGAACCAAGGCATGAGAAAGCAAAGGAAAGTCCTTCAGTGCTTGCATTATCCCAAGTCGGCACCACAGACTGTCCGAGACAGTGAGAGGCACCAGTAACTTGAAAGACCCCTGAAGGCCGTTTAGCCCGTAAGTGTCGCTGAGAGCACTGCAGTTGTGTTGAAGAAGCACAGTATCCAGGATGTGGTTTCTCGTACAGCTGTATTTTTTCCCGCTGGTACCCAGGTGCAAGCCATTGCCAGTGTGAATTGAATAAATGGCAGAACCGTGTGTCAGTCTAAATAAGTTTATTTAAGGGGGAACCCTGTCTGCTGCCCAGATTCCATGTTCTAGAATGCCCAAGATCTTGACAATAGACAGTAGGTGACAGGATATAAGCGCATGCCAGAACCCTTTCTTATTTCAGAAAGATGCTGCATTGGGCTATTGATGTGTCACTTGACAATTGACACAGTAAATACAGTATTACACAGTTCACATTAATACTGCCACAAAAGGTGATGGGTGGTGTTAAGTTTCAGTTATGGGTGAAATAAGTGAAACTGAGCCACACGTAGGTATAGAAGGCTTTACTAAGTTGACACGAGATACAAGTTTACATGAAGAAGTAGATTAGGTGTAAGGGAAGGGAGAGACATCCACCGGCCCCCTTCATCATCGAAGCTCAGGCCCCAACTGACTTTGTGGAACACACAGACACAGTTCATCCATAACATTCCACACTAACATTCCATAAGGGGCTCATACATACAAACTTATTAAGTAGGAGGAAAAGCACAAACATAACAGGTGGTTAAAGCAAAAACGATACTAATGTCTGACCTGAACATATAATCTAAAGAAGGCGGACCCTGTAGTCAGAGCGTGACTCTGGCAGCTCAGCATTGGCAGGCTGCTTCTAAAGTTAAGGGCTTGGTGGTATTCCGGGGAGACAGGGAATGTCTGCTCCTGGGCGTGATGCTTTGCCATATTTATTTCTTATGTAATGGAGCAATAGTACCATGTTCTGGCCACAGAATGAGGGAAAGCGTTTGTCGGGAGGCAGAGAGCCAGATTGGTGGTGGTGACTCTGTTTTGGTGGTTCCCTGTGGTCTCTTACAGCTGAAGACACTTGTGTATTGGATATAAGAGGCGGCAAGTGTCCTCAGGAGTGTCTGGTTGCAGGATAGTCCTCCGAAGATACCGCATCTCTGTGAGTATTTCATGGTCACGTGTGGGGCCTGGGACCACACACCTGAGCATTGCTTTGGTCTGGGGGTTTATGAGCAACGGAGCTTTTTGATCGAATTACCCCGTTGTTGTGCTTGTGTTTTTACTGCCATTTGTGTTTGATGCAGTGGAGCAGGAGGAACAATAAGTGGGACATCGTGGGGAGTAGCAAGCGAGAATACAGACAAATAAACGCTTTGGCTTTTGGCACATTGACATTGGTAACCTCGAGCAGGTGCCTTGCCTGGTAACTGCCACCGAGAGAACTGTCTCGTACCATCTTCACGGCCCCTTCAAAGCCCCCCGCCCCCTTCTAGCCTCCAGACATTTGCTGCTGCTCCTACTAAATCAACACATGATCTGCAAGCAAAGGGAAGAAAGGGATAATAGAGAAATCCCCACCCCTGCACCACCAGTCTCACTTCGCCTTCCATTTCCGGTATCTAATGCTGGCGCGGTGAAGCTGCAGGGTTCATAGGCATCATTTGCATGAACAGCAGGAGTGGCTAAGAGCACCGAGGCACTTCCGCCCCTGATGAGTGTTTGCAGCAAGGCGCCATATTATCAGCATCATCACTGGCAGTGCAGCATGAAGAGGGCAACAAGACGCTCTAAGCCAGGGCAGGTAAGCAAAGACAGGTGGATGACGTGGCAATCCACACCGCTCTCTCCACCTCTTGCACTTCCTGGGACTGTGTGGCGAGATTGCACATGCAGTAGTCACTTCCTCCAGTCTCCTCCCACCACAACCGTGGCCAATTATGCCAATACCCACCAACTGTTAGGCACCTAGGCACATCAAACCAGTAGCTGGCTGGCATATGGTGAGAGGACTTGAGCAAATGACAGAAATGCCTGGAAAATGATGTAAGCATTTAGGCAAATGATGTCATTGCCTGGTGAAAGCTTTGAGTATGTGAGATTTTGATGTCATATCCTGTGTGTTACTAGATGTATAATGCCAATGGCTAGCAAATGGTGCATGTACCGGGATACATTATTTTAATGTCTCATAAATAAAACAAGCAGCTGGGAATATGATGGCAACATGCGGCATATGCTAACAATACCTTTTCTCTTATGTGCATACCTGGGCATATCCTGGCATTACCTAGCAAGTGATGGACATCATTTGTTAAATGATGACACTACTTGGTATAAGATGCATATCATATTATGGGGTGCTTGGGCATTCAATGGCAAAAGCTGGCACCTGCATTTAACTGGGCATGTAATGGTACTGCCTGACAATTATATAACCGCCTGGGCATTTCATGGTAATACCTGCCATGTGATGTAAGTACTTGGGTATTTCATGGCAAGAACTGGCAAGTGTCGGTTGCATCTGGGAAGATGATAATATCTGGTTAATGCATTGAGTTCCTGGGCATATGATGCCAATACCCATCAAACCTGCAAAATGGTAGCAGTATCTAACAACTCAGACACGTTCTCACTATAAAAACCCAGAAACGATTGGCTTTACCAATGATTGTTCCCAATTTGGCAGGAAAGCCCCCTCAACAAACTCCTAAAGCATAGATTAAATTATACAATTTATAGTAATCAAGAACTACCAGCTAGAACCAATAGAATTGTTTGGTCATCGGTGGCCTTTTAGCAGTATACACTTCTAAACAACTCTTGCATGGACAGAATTAAAGGAATCTATTGTCAGTGAAGATGAATGCACAGATTAAAAAGTGGAGGTAAGGCTACTAGAGAAATCAAGAGTAGCTCTAACCTAGAACCAAGTCAGGAGTCTAGCTTGGCTCTACACGGGAAAAATGAGCCAAGCTGGTAAGCCCTGTACCTGGTATGCCGCCACCTCCCAGGGTTTCATGTGCCACATCTTGTCACTAGCAAATGTTGCTTAGCAGATGGGAGTAGATAAGCAAGTGCAGCTCACAGGAGCTACTGTGACCCCATCCCACATCAAACCATGGAAGTGCAGGCTAGACCGGGAGAAACTAGAGAGCTTATCATCAGAATTCTGCAGCAGACTACAATAATGCCATCATCGAGCGGCCGGGGGGAAGTGCTGCATGACTGCTGGATGAAAGATGCACGTACATAGGCCCTCATTACAATTGAGTTGTTACCGGCACCTTAATTCCGTACGGGCTCACTCCGTGTTTGCAAGTAGGAGCAGTGAACTACGGGCAGGCCTGAACTGCTGTTAGTTCAGGCGCCTACCAGCAGTAAATTCACTGGAGCACCGGCGCCGTTCACAACAGTGCCGGTGCTTCAGTGTTCCATTCTCATGGAGTCCGACTCCATGAGGATGGGAACTTACTGTTCCGCTGTCTCCCGTAATATCCCGGTAATACCATGATATCGGGCATCAAAAACGGTAAGCCGAGGTTGCCAGTAAGCCTAACTGAAGCCTCGTAATGAAGCCCATAGCCTTGGTGCAGGGATCTGTACGGCAGTTCTCCACACAAGCAATCTCACATGGGTAAGTTGTAGTCTGGCCATATAGTCACCAATCAAAAAGCCTACTCCTGAATCATGTGCAGCCGCCGCCTATGTCACACCTACAACATATAGGGCCTTATTACATTACAAGTTTGGTGGTATTTCAGCAGTAAATCTGCTGAAATACCACCAAAGAGATTTACTGTTACCGCCACTTGGTCTGGCGGAATTACTGCCAATTATAAGTGGTGGTAAGCAGTGTTGGTCCTCATTTATTGCAGCCCATAGGACTCTATAGGGATTTCGGTGGAATTACCAGTGGTTATTCTGCCGATTTGGTCGTTTTGGGGCGGTAAGGCAGAAGAATTACCTTTAGCATTCTGCTGGAGTTTTTTCCGCCACCTTCCTCCAAACCCATAGTTTGGCAGTGCAGTAATGCACTGCATTACCACTGTTTCTGGCCACACCACCCAACTCGTAATGAGGCTGATAGTGGCTTTCAGAAAAAGAGTCATTTCACTTTTGTTTTATCCTGTTTGTCTCCTGTTCAAGTCTAGTTTTCTTTTTTTACACCGGTCTAGATAGTGTAGCACTTAGAAATCCTTGGGTTGGAGTGCTTCCCTGTCCCAATCATATCATATCATATATCATATTATATATCAATATCAATTACAAATCCCACAAGACTACAAAAAGCAAATCAACCAGAGGGTAAATGTGGCTGTTAGGATTTGATTGGAAAGGTAGCAAAAAGTTGTACCGGAGAAGAGGAAGGAGAGAAAGTGAAGCAGAGTAGGAGAAAGAGCACATAAAAACAGAGAGGGCGGTTAGACCAGAAGAAGGGTAGAAGGGGGAGAAAGAGGAGCAGAGGGGAGGAGAAAGACAAAGGAAGGTATGGAGGGAGAGAAGGGGATGAGGTTAAGCAGAGAGAGAGAGAGAAAGAGATGGAAGAGGAACATCAAAGGAGAGTGGAAAGAAAGGATGAGAACAACAATGAGACATGAGAGGAAGGAAAGAGCTAGGAAGAAGTGGGGAGAGGGCGAATGAGTAAGAGAGAGGGAGAGAAAGAGAGAGAGAGAGAGAGAAGAAGGTGGTAAAGAAGAGGAAGTAGAGGAGGAAGGCCAGAGGCAAGTGTATGAGTTGGAACATCTAAGTGGAGTAAAAGGAAAGGAGGTGAGGGAGAGCCAAGTAAAGATCGAGAAAGGAAATTAGGTGAATGGAAACCACATGCTGATTGAATAAGGAGAAAAGATGGACGTAGAACATCAAGGGAGGGTGAACCGAGAGGAGGCAAGGACTCAGAATAGTACAGAAACAATGAAACCACAAAGAGGCAATGAATCTGTGGGTAGAGGGAGAGACAGAGAGTAGGAAGAGGAGGAGGGGTGGAAAAGTCCTTAAGGATGAGAACATGGGAGTAGGGAGTAAGTCATTGAAGGAAGGAAAAGAAAATAGATTACTTTAAGACCCGGCCAGAGGACTGCTCCTAAACTGGTGGTGAGGGGTAAGTACAAGGTCCAAAGTTAATCTTCAGACACCAACCTAGCACAGGTGATCTGTAGTGCAGTCCAACGTTAAGAATGTGTCTTTGAGAAGAAAGCAGGAGGGGAAGGCTGAAAGTTCATGGGGTCTAAGTGCTTATGTTGTGTCTGACCCAAGGATGCCGACTGTTTTAACTGCCTGGGAGGCAGGAGTGCCTTGAGCTAAGGGAGAGAAGGAAGGACTGAGGGTTCACAAGGAAGTTAAAGATCTGGTTGGAGGCTAGAAAATGTGTTATACCATTTGTAACCCCATCACTGGTGGTTCAGTAAACACTAGCAGACGGGTGCAACTATGAAACAAACAGGGGACTTCACATTGGTTTAGAATGTCTGTTGATCCCCCGGCCATTGCAACAGTTACACATATTTTGCTAATGTTTATTTATTTTTACATTTATTGCAGTGCCCAAAACCCTCAGGCATCTAGGCACTAGTAACAGTATGTGCAAAGTGACATTCTACAAATGCAGGGCCACGCGTAAAGGTTACAATTTACAGGTGCATCTAGAAAGCATAAACTGGCAGAGCCACGCCTCATGGTACGGGGGGCAACTGCAGATGTATAGATACACATGAGAGACAAAATTAGAGTAGGTGCACAATATGATAAAGCCTCGCCTCATGGTGTGGGGTTTAATCCAAGGCCCCAACAAACTGAACTGAAGGGCCCACTGGAAAAATGACCGTCCAGCCTTCATAAAAAGACCTTCACACTGAAATGGGCCTATTAATGCAGACTGTTGGGATTTCTGCAAGTAACACAAGGAAGTTATATGTGAAAAAGGCCTGTCTGTCATTACAAACAGAAAAACAGCCTTTTAATTCAGTGGCAGAAGAAATTCAAAGGCCCCTTTCACATGAAAAGCAGGATTTGCAAACACTGACACACAAATGGCTTTACCTGTGCATTACAGTTTTAAAGCAAGACATGAGAACAATTTTCCCCTGCTAACATAAAGATGTCAGGGAAAAGAATTAATGTGGGTTGACAAGATGTAATGTATATGATGCTTCACATGCAAAATACCGGCAACAAGTGAAAATACCTCTTTCTTTCCATGGGTCACATGAAAAGGTTATTTAGGGCCCAAGGCAGACCATTTTGCTTGTTGTTGGGCAGACTGTACAAAGGACTCCCCCACTGCAAGCCTGGCTTTTACATCCATGCTATTTACAACTGCAATAAAGTGCAGCCTGTTAAGGGTGTGGAAAACCAACTTTTGCCAGACCGGTTGTCTCTGAAGGCTCGCTCATTTCTATGAATGGCAAAGGGCATAGCCAGTGCATGACGGGAATGTGCGAGGAGCTGCAATCAAGAGAAGCTGAACACTAAAAAGAATACAAGAAAATAGAAGGTTTTGTCAGTTGCCGTATTTCTGCTCTAGACTCCTAAACCAATCCTTAGAGAGAGGCTGGACTTGCAGTGAGAGAGAAGAGTAACTGTCTAATCCTCGACGCAAGAATTCTTGCAGGTCACTGCCCAATAGTGAAATCTTGATGGTGTCAAGAGGATGCAGTATGAGAGAGGGGAAGAGATGCTAAAAGGTACCATCTGGCAGCCACAACGAACACCAAAGGAGATTTGCTGAAATTGCATCTGGGTGGAGCTGTCTTTTGCTGGGGAGGCCTAAAAGCTGCCTGGGCCCTATGGTGAAGAGCTGGGGACCATCCTTGAGAGTGGAGGGAGCAGACCCCCCCTGTCCTGTTCTCCAAGAGGGTCCTGAGATGCAGCTGGCTTTTCTGAACTCACTCCTCATGGTACAGGGGCTACATCAGATGTACATATATGCAAAAAGACAAAGGGCCTCATTACAACCCTGGCGTTGGACCATGGTGCTGTTAGCACCATGGTCCATGCCGGATTCCGCCATGGTGGATGGCGGATTTACCACCCCATTCCAAGGTTGGCGGGGCGGTAAATCCCCATTCACCATGGCCCCTTCCCCATTCCCATTTTTGGCCCATAGGGCTCAATGGGAATGGGGAAGGCGCTAATTATGGCACCGTAAATTACGGTGCCGTAATTAGCACCAAGGTCCCTTAGCGGGTTGGACTTTAACGCCTGCAAAAAGCAGGCGTTAAAGTGTGAATCAGGCGTTAAGGGTTTAACGGCGCCGCAGCCTTTTACAGCGCCATTAACCCCTTAACGCCAGGGTTGTAATGAGGCCCAAAGTAAGGATAGGTGCATGAGATGGGGCTACATCAGGTATACAGAAGCTCAAAAGGCAGAATTAGACAGGCCCTGCCTATTGGACCTGGTCATGGTACAGGGGTATAGAAAGGAACCCAGCAGGCAGAGGAAACCGCAACATCATGACGAGCACAACCACAAGTATATCACAGAAGACCCATGGGTCAATCAGTTACATTGATGGAGAGAGCAACAAAGGTAGGCAATTTCAGAACATTATAACAAATACATGATATGGGGCAGGTTTGCAGGTAGGCAAAAATTATATGACACTCCCAGCTTACTTGGTCCATGTTAGACCAGGCCGAAGGAGCCGCATAGCATACATTTACCTAGCACAAGCCAGAAAAGCATCATACTGCAAGGTGGTGACAGCAGCATGTTAATTGAGCCAGTGGATGATTCGATGCATTAGTACTCTTTGGCTCTTTATGTTTTTCAGTCTTGCTCTATTGTGTTGCAATGATGGTTTCTTGTCTGCTGGTTCCCCATTTGCCTAGTGTTAGGATTCACGTTGATGGCATCAGAAAGGAAGTGCCATTTCAGTGCCACCTTCCCTCGCAGTTCAGTGGTTTTAGAGCCAAAATGGTACCCTCCGGCTGCCACCACCATAGACAGTTGCCAACAACTGTTTAATGGCAATACGAACCTTGCCTAGCTATCTGCAGCTGGAGACAAATCCTTGGTGTAAGACTGAAAGGATGCACAGAATACAACAGACACATTAATACCGGATATGAAATCATAGGAGGGCGTTTTGTCTGGGTGGCTGCCGTCCCAGATAAACATTCTTGTTGTGGTGCTATGCCAGATTTGCAAGTACGTACTTGGGTACATGCGATGCCAGACAGATTATAAAACTAGACTGGTTAGTTGGCAGGGGCGGGTGTCTCGGTGTGGTCTACTCGTTCATGGAGCATGCTGAAAGTGAATGTGAGAAAGAAGCATGCTTTATCATAAGAAACAAACGACATTTGTGTAGTTATTATCTTGGCTGTCCTGACCAGGGCCTGAGAAGCCATGTGTGTATGTGATATGTTCAATGCAAGGCAACATAATCTAATTCAACCGCTTTTGTACATACATTATATTAAAATATAAACATTGTGACATCAAAAAATATATGATTACTTTGTTAATCATATGTCAATGTATTCTAGCATTCTCAGTGCTGTAATCAGAGCCCACTCATTTCATGACTTCTAAAACACTCAAAGGTGTGCTAACCATATTACTCTGCCACAGGGTTAAGAGCGCAGTTTCTTTAATTCAAAAATATAACAACATACATTAAGTATCAAAGAAGATAATCTGTTACCACGGCTACAGCACTGTCATCATAATGAGTATGTAATCCCGAGTAATTGTATTTTTGAATTCACATTGAATTGCATTTCTATTGAAGATTAGAGAACTATTTGTAGAAGAATGTGTCACAAGTGGTCTCTCGTGTGATGGTTAGCATGAGCCGTAAACTGGCGTCATGTTCGGAGGCAGTGGTATAGCTCTCACCCACACACATAGACCTGTCCAGCATCCGTGCCAATGGGGATTGAACTGACCCCTGCGCTCCTTCCCAGTTGGAGTAATGAAACAGACGCGTGTGATGCCTCATCCTTTAGGCACTGTGACTGCTGTGTGTGTGCCTGCTGAGCGCGGCCCGAATCGAAGCATTGGTGTGACAAGTTAACAATTTATGAAGTGTAGTTGAGATAGCGGGCAATGGCCCTCATTACGACCCTGGCGGAAAGTAACCGACCTGACCGCCATAGCGTAAATAGCGTTTCCGCCATTGCACGACGGAGTAAAGTGCGGCTAATTCCGACCCATCGGGCACGAGCACTACGCCATGGCGGAAGTGCAAAGTCCGCGATGGCGGAAATGTCCCCAAAACGCCCCTCACCGCCGTCGTACGGCGCCCTAGGTGCAATTCCGCCACCCATCATAGCGGTCACCGTAATGAGCGGCAATCGGAAAATACGGTGACCGTAAATATACGGAAACGGAAGTAAAAACATGGTCCCGGAACGGGAAACAGCACGCCATACACCTATAAAATCAGAATTCCCACACAACCATTAAAAACACTACCCTGAGACACATCCCAACCCGTCATCCAGCCTAGTGAAAACAATAAAAATGGCTAAAGTAGCGAAAAAAGCGTGCGACCGCAAGCGGCAGGTCCACTTCTCCCGTGAGGAACTCACCGTGCTCACAGAGACCCTCCAGGAGAATGCTGCCGTCGTCTTCTCGACGCAAATGACCAGGACGGCACTTGCGAACAAGAAGGCCATATGGGCCCTGGTGGCACAGCGGGTAAGTGCGGTGGGGACCGCACCCCGCAACCCACAGCAATGCAGAAAGCGATGGGACGACTTGCGGATACACGTACGGAGCATACTATCCGCCAACCGTAACATTGCCACAGCTACCGGGGGAGGATCGGAATCACCCATCAAGTTGACCCCCTGGGAAGAAATCTGTGCCTCCACCATTGGAATGGAGAGTATAGAGGGAGTCGGAGGGATGGAGAAAGGAGTGCAGACATCCGAAGAATCAGGTAGGTGGGCCAAAGAAGACAATGCTAAATCCACAATGTCCAATCATGTGAAGTACCATGTGTCCACATAGTGCAACAGAAACACATGTCCAGGAGAACGTCCACATACATTGGCCTGATAGCGCACTTTAAAAGTCACATTAAATACATAAATAATTAAGAATCCAAAAAACACCCTCTACACGTGCAGCAGGCACACCCTAACTGCAGGCTGCAAAACAACTGCATCCTCAATCCACACAATAATGAAACCACCTCCAAGGCCCTGACCCAAATCACCCTCAGGTACCACCCCAATGCATGTGATACATTGCCATTCCAATTTCCACAGACCCATCAATAACGCTCGCCCTCCTTTACTCCACCACAGGGTCCGATCCAAACGACGAGCTCCAGGACACCCCTACCAGCACACCTGCAAAGAGGGCCAAGACCAACGGCCAAACACCCTCCACCTCAGCTGCACGGATCAAGACACGGCAGCTGCACAAATCAAGTGGCAGCACACAGGAGGGGACTTCAACAGGCACCCCAGCAGCCAGCATGCCCACAACAGCACCACCACAGGTCCCCCCAATGGATGCCACAGAAGGCACTGCTTCTGGTGGCAGCAGCACCATAGGTGACACTGCATTAATGGCAGCATGCTCCGACACAGAAAACGGTGATGTCGATGTAGGATCCATCCATGACCTGTCTCAATCCCCCTGTTCGTTTCATCCCGTACACTATGAGGATACCACGCAGGGGCACCCACAAGACGACGACTGGCCATCCCCCACAAGCCCTGTGGCAAGGCAACATGAGGTGATCAGCCCCTCTGTGACACCACCGCAAATGGCCATGGCACAGCAGAGGCAACAGTCCCTCGACCAGGTGATCGTGCAACAGCAGCAACTGGCCACGCTCCTCAAGGACCATGCTGATGAATGTGGGGGTACTAAGTCAGCCATAGAAACATCTACTGAGACACTTAGGGCAGAAATGGAGAGAAGTACAGAGACACTAAGGGCACAAATGGAGAGAAGCACCGAGAGCCTGAGAGTACAAATGGAGAGAAGCACCGAGAGCCTGAGGGGGGAACTGCATGCGACGTCCAAAGACGTATGTGCTGAACTTGCCGCTGTGCGCCGTGTGCTCACTGAGCTCTCACAAACCCTTAGGGACATGCATGGACGTGAGCAGGCAGAGACATCATCCGTTGCAAGTTCCGTCCAGGGCAGCCCCCAACGTAGATCTGGGAGGAACCTGCGCTCCACAGGCAGGGGTGCCCCTGATGCCCGGAGAGGGGGCTTGCAATAGCGTCTGCCCACTGACAATGAGCATCTTCGGACACTGGTGTTCGGGGGGAGGTAGGAGGGTGGAGGGGGGGTGTTGGGCTTACTTGGGTGGCGGGTCGATGGGGTGTGTAACATAATTTCACATATGCTATAAACATTTCACAATCATCCAATGAGATGTGTGGACATTGATCTTTGTGTACGAGGCCTTTATAGGCGTACAGTCCATATTGTGCATGTTCCAGACACACACAGTGCCACAAGTCCCGTGTCCATGTATCAGCCACCAGGCGTGAGTGCTAGAAGCATGAATCTATGAGAATCTGACGAATTTCACGGCCCTCCTGTGCCTCGCGGACTCCTTCAGGTGCTGCCACATCCCCACCCTCATCATGACCATCTTCAGGTGCTTGCAGTTCTGCGTCAGGGGGCATGGGCACATTTCTACGTACGCACATGTTGTGTAGCATGACACATGCCATGACCATCTTTGCAACCTTCTCATGGCGGTACAGGAGTGCCCCGCCAGACCTGCTGAGGCAGCGGAAACGACCCTTCAGTAGGCCGAATGCCTGTTCTATGACTACACGGGTACGTGAGTGGGCATGGTTGTAGTCCTCCTCATGCTGGTTCTGTGGGTTCCGGAGTGGTGTAAGGAGCCATCTCTTCAGTGGATACCCGGCATCACCTGTATGTGGACAATAAAGGATGTTTGTGGAATGACATTGCTACGTACGCATCCCCCCCCCTTCCTGCCAGGTCATTGCCGCATCACATACCCCACATTATCATGCATGAAATGAGACTCACCGAGTAGCCAGGATCTGTTCCCTGCGTGTCGCTCCATGTAGCGTGGTATTGTAGAGTTCCTCAAGACCATAGAATCATGGGTTGATCCAGGAAATCGGGCACAACAATGTGTAATGATCCTGTTGGAGTCACACACCATTTGTACATTAAGAGAATGATATTGTTTTCGGTTGCGGTACTGGGCCTCCATGGCATGTGGGACAACCAATTCCACATGGGTGCAGTCGATGGCACCAATGCAACCCGGTATGCCGGCAAGTGCATGGAATCCCACTTTTGTGTTCGTAATTTCCTGCTCCGAGCGTGGTAGAGAGATGTAGTCGTCTGCGTGCTTCAGGAGGGCATCGAGCACTTGCAATAGTGTCCGTGACAACAGTGGCTGTGAAATGCCATGCAACTGTCCGACTGTGTGCTGGTAGGTGCCTGTGGCCAGGAAGTGGAGTACAGACACCACCTTCAGTAGGGGTGGGATGGCGGTTGGGCTATCTATCATGCTGACAAGGTCAGCCTGTGTCATGTCCACAATGGCGGTTATGGTGTCCCGGTCCAAACGGTAGAGGGTGTGGATCTGCTCATCAGTGAGGTTGAACGGATGAGCTCGGAGGCGTGGGATTGCGGGCTGCCTGCGTGGTGGTAGTGGCTGTGCTGGCGGGCCTTGCTGGCCCTGCCTTGCCCTCCTCCTCCTCCTGCGTCTCCTCTGTGCGGCCGGTTGTTGTGGTAGTTGGTGTTCGTCTTCTTCTTGAAGTTGGAGTACTTGCAGTGCTATCAGGTCCCCCAGGGCCAACATCGCTAGTCCTGCTGGTAGCATTTTGGAGTGGATGTGGTTGTGGGAGGGGGTTGGGTGTGCAATTTATGTGTTTTCAGGCTGTATAGCCTCCACCTGTGGTGATTCATTCCACCTGTGCAAGCTGCAATCCCCTTTGGGCGAGCACGTCCTGCACACAACGCTGCAATTTGACGCATGGCATCTTGCTATTACAATCATGTATTTAATCCCGATGGCTGTGAAATATTGGTTAATATGTTCATTCTGCTATGGTCCCATTGTTTCACATACTATCTTTGCAGTCGCGAACAAACTTGTGAAGGGTCAGTGGAATGTAGTACTCGATTAACGGTGGACCCTCATGCAGCACTGTACCGAGGTTCACCGACGGGCGGGCCGTCCCATTTGTGAGTGAAGCCAGTTGCCATTTTCACACACTGCCGCACTACATGGATGAATTTGTGATTTCAAGCGGTCACAGATGCCTTTTCGACGTGATGTTGCAAATGAGGAATTCGAAGGACAGCGCTTTCGGTTTTCAGCTAGCGGCGAGGAGACGCCCACAGGTCTGACTGCAAATATAACGTTCTATTGTTTAATGTCCTTCGGACAGGGGCCATGGCGAGAATGCAATGATTGATATGAATAGTATGGGATGCGCAATAGCGTAGTGGACGATAAGGCAGGACGTTCCCAAATACATGTTACTTCACAATACTAGAATTCCGGGCTGGAGCACAGTGGATTTTGCAGACTGCATTACGCACAGACTCAATGGAAATTTCAAATGTTATGTGAGTAAATAATCAGGCGTTTTTATACCGGGATGAGGGAATGATGTATGGATGCATGGACATATGATTTAATTGAGAGTTTGCCATGTACATGGCTTTTTGGAATCTATCCCCTTCCCCTGCGCTATGTGATGCAGAGCTGCCATAGTGGGACCATCGTCTATCTGCCCTTGTTGAACCCTCCCTGTCTCGACGCGCCTTCAAACACTTGTGTGTATGCACGTTACTAATCCCATCTAATGGATTCTGTTTTAACAGACGCATGCACACAAAGACTCGTTTGTAATAGTGTTTTCAACTCGATTTATATAGTTATGATTCGCAAGTGATTTTTGGGTGGGAATAATCCTTTTGAGTGGGCTAGCATGCATATGGCTGTGGATTTAGTGTGATCATTGAAGTGAGTAATTCAAATGAAGTTCTGATGCCCATACTATTCTTTTTCATTTCATTTGGGTGACAGGTATCTCCTCCCCTTTTGCCGCTGCCATCTGTATGCCACTCCTGCAGATGGCTTTTACTCCCGACACCTGCTGCTTCGTGTTAATCAGTGGAGCACCATTACGATCTTATGGGACGATCGCCAATGGGCCACATGCCCTTACGCAGTACTAGTGGCTAGGAGCAACATATCGACCTTTCAGCTGGACTAGTGCCTACCTAATGGGACGGCCCTGCGGTTGTAGGCGCTTCCATGTTGCCTTTTTGAACGTGAATGTAGCCCCTGTGTACCATGAAGTAACAGGGCGTCACACAAGAAGAAGCTGGTCATTTATTGCGGATGCAGCCCACAATGATGAAATATATTTTGGAGTTCATGACCTTATGGCTGTATGGACTTGGTGATTTTGTTGTGCATTAAATTTCTATTCTGATATTGACCGTGTAGCGTTATTCTTTGCAAGTAATGTAGCATATTCCTATTTGTGGAGCGATGTATTGTGAGAAGATCTGCATTGGGTTCCGGCTTCTGAGTATAGTTGCGTGGTACTGTACTGGGCGCGTTTGCCTACGAAGCCCAGTGAGGTCAGGGATAGGGGCTGCCATTATGACTGTTTTAATGATGTCATGCTCAGGGGCGGGGGATTAGCTTTTGTGTAACAGATGCCGGTCAGCCAGGTGGATTGGTGGAATGATGTGATTATCAGAATATGGCTGGTCACAGGTGCCTGTGTTTGCGTGCGTTTCTTGGAGGGAGACTGAGGTCATGTCCATTGGAATAGCTTCTGTATTCGTGCCATCTGTGCCCTGCAGCTCCCATTGGCCCCTCTTGAGATGGGCCTGGCTGCTCAGTCACTCTGCCAACTTGTGTGGTACATGCTTATGCTGATGGTTGGTTTGTTTACTGGCAGGAGTACAGGGCTGGTGCAGTCTCCCTCAGGATGCTGCTTTGTATGTTGCCTTACACTGGTGTCAAGCGATGGGGGGCCTGTTTTTGTTTGTCTCATATTTCAGTTCATGTTGCTGTACTTGAACCTTCACATGCCTGTGCTGCATCAGTACGGCAATGGTGCCATGGCAAATATGGATGGCCACTCACAAGGCACTTGGAGCCCCTACATTCATTTGTTCGTTGGCATGCATGGGTGACTTGTACATTTCACTGGTTGCATTGTGTGACTTCATTGCACCTACGAGGAGTTGTGCAATGTGGCCAGGGAGTGGTGTACAGGCACTCAGTAGGGCCATTTACGGTTGGTTCGCGATGCCGTACTTCTCACCATGGCGGAATGGTACTTTCCGCCATGCTTGATGGCGTTAGGTAAATGTCCGCTAGGGTCAGAATTCGCGTACCGTTGCGCCATGGTGGTAATTACGGTTTCGCATGGCGCGCGTGCGCGTACTTGGTGCAGTTAGCGTTGGCGTTCACTACGGTGTCGCTAATGGCATCGTACTTTACGGTGACGGGTCATAATCGCACCGAGCGCTATTCGATGGCGGTATTGCATTTCCGCCATCGTTTTTCGATTTCCGCCAGGGTCGTAATGAGGCCCAATGAGAATTACATTCCCTCAGGCCCACTGCCACCCACCCACTGTCTTGCTCACAACATGCCAAAAAGCATTTTCGTCTGGTCATTGTGTTGCTGTGCATGGTGCTCTTTTGGTACCGCGGTCCAAATGGGTGCTTTGTTTGGAGTGGCTAAATATTGGGTCATGGCAGTCAAAGAAATGGAGCATGCAGCAAAAAGTCCCTGCAGTTGAAGAAATAGATCATGCAAAACACATAAAATGACAGACAGGCATATGGTGTCACTGCAGGGGCCCTCTCTGTATATTTCATTTCTCAAGCCAATTCAGACTGAGATATTCCAACTATGCCACATACGGCAGAGGATAGATGAGCCACTTGAAGCTTGCCATGTGTGTGCTACACCAACTGCTAAGCATAGGAACCCAGAATGGTGTGTCTGATGAGATTTGTGCCCCACGGATCCAAGGCTGCTACCTGACGAGACTAAAGACACAAATCCTATGTGGGGATGGACTCAGTGTCTCCTTGAAAGGGACTGTGCCTATGATTGGTCAAACACAGAAGCAAGGAGATGGAAGCAGAACTGGTGAAACCGGAGGTGGCCGCAGTGCACTCCATGCGTGACCGCGCACCTTTGGAGAAGAGCACGGCGGTACAAGGCAGTCATGTGGCTCCTGTAGGAAAGCCCTACCTAATAAGGTATCATGCACAGCGATAGGACAAGAATGTATGAAATCTGGAGCATTTTCCTGTTTTTCTGAGGTGTGAAGGTCTTTGTCGGACTCAGACTTAGTTGAGCTTGTGTTTGCTGAGTGCATCCAAGTCGGGTCTTTATGACCCTGGCGCTAAGGGGTTAATGGCGCCGTAAAAGCCTGCGGTGCCGTTAACCCCTTAGCACCTAATTACGAGGTCCCTATGCAGGACCCGACCTGAACGGCTGGTCTAGACCAGCCATTAAAGTAGGGACCTGCAAAGGGACCTTCAAGGTAATTACGCAACCGCAATTTGCGGTACCGTAATTACTGCCTTCCCCAGTCCCATTGAGCCCTATGGGGCAAAAATGGGAATGGGGAAGGGGCGGGGCCAATGTTCAATGGGGAATTACTGCCCCGTCAACCTTGGACTGGGGTGGTAATTCCCCATTGAACATTGGCAGACTCGTTACAACACCAGCAGAAAACCATGGTGCTAATAGCGCCATGGGTTACCGCCAGTGTTGTATGTTCAGAGTCTTACACCTCGAATTTGGAAGATGTCCAAGAAGTATTTCTCATATTTACAGTCCAGCACACAAAGTACAGGAAAAGGCACCAGCAAAAATGCAAGGTACGGATAAACACATTTGATGGGGCATCCCACTGCCCCTGGATGGCGTGTTTCAAACTCAGACACTAAGGGCTGAGATGTAGTTAATGTCCTCACCCGATCCAAGGACCCAGCGAGGATTAGGGGGCAGGATAGCCAGGATAGCCATCCCACTATATCCCTTCAGCCATTGCCGTGAGCTACGTGAAAGAGGAAGTGGATGTGAGCCCCACAGGTCCCCTTCCTGTAACCAAAACCTGACCATTCTGCTCCATTCTGCACCTCTCCCTGATCGGCTTCATGATGTCATTACAGACACTGTCAATGTGGTGCTGGACTACTTTGGAGAAGGAAGGCAATTTTGAATGCGAATGTGGACTTTGTGAGCTGCAAGTGACGAGACATGATGATGTCCGTCACTGTTGCATACCCCCTGTGAGGAAGGGCATCGCCTGTGCTCCGCAAGCGGATCAGCAGGTGAGCACTCGCTGCATTGTCCCTGAACTTTTTCTCTGCTGTGGCACCTGGTATCAGCAAAGAAGCATTCCAGGATAACAGCAACCACAAACAGGCACAGACCCGCCCACAGAAAGCAGGCAGGATTCTGCAGGAGTCTGTATGACTGCGGAGAGGGAGACCAGGCAGGAAGTCCCCACTACACTATAGGCTATCACTTTCCTCTATATTTTGTTTAGAAAGGTAAGAGAATACAGGAGTTTATCCCTTACCCATCCTAACTAGGATAAGGTATTCTTAAGCTTATCGCTTGTGTGTTTTTTGGTCAACCACATGTTCATTTAGAAGTTGCATCAACAGAACCTACCCCAAAGCTTTCTCCTAAGTCAGTCCAATCCCAGAAGTGATTAACATGATGGTTTCCCGGATCTCCAATAGGGCTACCCTACCAGCCCCCAAATACCTCCAAAGCAGCCTGGTAAGATTTCTATTGTGTTGAAAATTGAATAAATCACACTGTTTTAAATATACAGTGGGCCTCATTATGAGGCTGCCACCGGTATTCATTTTTTTCCGGTGCCCAGAAATGGGCAATCACCGGGTCATTACGGCCTTGCCGGACCCAGTATTTGCCCATTCCTGGGTACAGGAAAACATTCTTCCCCATTCCCATTTAAGCCCCATAGGGCTCAATGGGAATGGGGAGATCGGATGCACCGGCACCGTTTATAACGGTGCCGGTGCATCCGACATGCTGTACTTGCGGGTGCCTTTCATTCCGCCAGGTCAGACCAGGCGGAATGAAAGGCACCCGCGAGCACAACTCAGAGTTTGCCGGTCCGGATACAACGGTACTGGCATGCTTACCGGTATCATTGTATCCGGGACTGGCAAACTCGTAATCAGGCCTAGTGTATTATTTCACCTGCATAATATAGCATCAGGGACATTTTGCTTCATCCTCTATGCCTTGAATTGTTTTTCAGGCACTCCAACCACAGCATGGATTTGGGCCTTATCACCAAAGGAGCACCATTCACTGCCAACACCACGTTCAGAGCGAAGAAGCCTCAGGGTCTTTTGCTATCGCAGCTTCTGATGGCCAGGTCTTTTCTGTAAGCACCAACGCTTCTAGTTGGGCTTTACTCAGCAGGAACATGCACACACACACCCACACATAGCAGACACAGTGCTAAAAAATGAGAAAGCACACTCATTTGCTTCGTAACTCCAACTCTGAATGAGCATGGGGTCAATTCAATACTATTGACGCTGACAATGGTTGCAAGTGTTCGTTCATGTTGGTGAGAGCTAAACCACTGATGCCAAACATGGTGCGGGTGTACAGCTGCTGCAAATCATCAGGGCAGAGTTATGGCATATACTGCTACATGCAATACTTTACCCCTAAATAGAAATGTAATCCAATGTGAAGGGAATCACATACTCTCTATGAAGATATTGTTTTACAGATTAATCTCCCTATGCACTAGCTGCCTCTTTACAAGTTTGGCGGTGCAGTAAAAAAGTGGCAGTAATTGCGTTACCAACACCTTTTTGCGCTAACGGAATTAGCGCTACGTTTACATTTTACTTTAACAAAGAATCTGCTTATTTACCGCAGCAGAATTTCTGCTCGCGGCAAATCCACCGAAATCCTGGTAGAGTCCTGTGGAAAAAAAATGGGGACCAACACCGCCATACCACCACTCGGAATCCTTAGGTAAGTCCCCAAACTCAGCAGCAGTAACAGTAACTGATTTTGGACGGTACCGTACATTTCACAGAATCCTTTTTCAGCTAATCAGAAATCTACAATTTTATTTTTCTTAGAATTTAGTTAGGTAAGTGGGTACATTTTAAAACATCGATGGGGTGAGGTACAGTGATATGATAAGGTAGGGGGGAAGTGGGGTGGATGGGTGTTCCCCCGCATAGTAAAAAAACAAATTCGAAGACAAATATTTTCAAAGATTTCACCTTTAGATGAAGTGGATTCGGTGAAATCATGGATATCTGATTTTAGACATAGATCGACAGGATTACCTCTGAAATACCACCATCTCAGAATGATACCCTATATCTTTTGAGTGAAAGAAAATGAACTCTAAGGCTTCTCATGACTTTGCGAAACAGTATGGTTAGAGGGTCACTGGCGGTTTTAGGAGTCATAGGGCCTCATTACGACCCTGGCGGTAGCCGTGCCCTTATTTAGGGCACGGCTGCCGCCGGTAATTTTTTTTTACCGGAGCCCAGAAAAGGACAATAACCGGGTCTTGCGTACCTTGGCAGACCCGGTAATTGCCCTTTTATGGGCTGCGGTAAAAATTAATCCTCATTCCCAGTTGAGCCCCATAGGGCTCAATGGGAATCGGGAGGATGCTAACAGCGGGCCCGTTAATGACGGGCCCGTTGTTAGCATCCTGGTCTGCTAGCGGGTCCCGCTAAGGACACCTGGTTTGACCAGGCGTTCCTTAGTGGGACCCGCTGCAGACCTCGTAATAGGGCGGCGTGGAATGAACGGTGCCGGTCCCTTACCGGCACCGTTCATTCCGTGGCCACCTGGGTCGTAATGAGGCCCATAGACTGTGTGAGCTATGCTTCTACACATCTTACTGCACATTGCATTCTGCTGACAGGCTCACACATGATTAACAAAGGGAATGGATATGTTTTGATTTCAGAGTTGCATTACATTCCGTTGTCTTGCCTTGAGGAAATGAGAAAACACACATTGGGCCTCAATACGAGTTTGGTGGTATCTGGGCAGTACATCCACGTAGATACCACCAAACTGTATTTCTGTTAATAGCCCTTGGTCCGGCGGGATTACTGCTGGATTATGAGTCCCAGCAACAGTTGTAAATCCCCATTCCATGGAGTCCCGTTGGACTCCATGGGGGATTTTCCAGCATTACCCGCACCAGTAATACAGGTGCCTGTAATATCAGCGATCTTTGCCGGTAAGGCGCCCGACTTACCTCTAGCTGTTACCTGGAGGTAAATCAGGTGCCCCACTGGGAACTTGTAATTGGCAAAGTGCGAAATGCGCTAATACTGGCACGTTATTACCACACCGGCCAACTTGTGTTTCTAATCACTGTGAGAAACCTTAGGGTATTCTCCCAAGTAGACCTCAGTAATCCCTCATTCAGGTGGCCAGGGGAGGGCTGGCGCTTACAGATCCCAACCCTTGGGGTGGATGAGCGAGGGAGGATCTTCTGGGTAGGGGGCCCGTGGTTTGTCCTCGGGAGGGGGGGGGCCCAGGTGAGACGTGGTATTATACTGAGGAAGGAGAGGAGAATGAGATCCCTGAAACCTTTGTAGGTTGTACTACATCTATCTCCCTTCTTCCCAATGAATCTCCCTTATTAGAATTTCACCACCCATACACCTCTGGTAAACCAATTAAAAGCCCAAACCTTGTTACAATAGGAAACAACTTCTCTCAGAATTACTATTTCCATGTTGCCCACCAGAATAACCCCAACCATTCTTCTCCACGTCCCTCTGATAATTAATTTCCAAACACCCAATCTACCCTGACAAAACACTACCATTCCCACAATCCCCTCCATTCAGTTCACGATCCTGGCTATCCCTGTTTGCTTCCCTCTGATTGTCATTTTCCGACTTCCCAGTCGAATGTGACCAACAACTACATTTCCCACAAACCTTCTTACTCATTGCACAAACCCTACAAAAACCGCCCTTGCGAGAGCACCTGAAACCCCTCTAGTATGAGGGTTATAATCCCATTCAACACCTCCTCCGACACAAACACTTTTCGGTACCATGAAAAACAACTGACTTATTCCAGAGTTCTTCACCTGATATGTCCTAACCCAAGGGCCAGGCAGAGTCAGCCAATTGACCAGAATCACACGCACCTGACAGCCCTTTCCTTTCCCCAGAGGGATAAAAGGCGGAGCCCGAGAGCACAGGTCGAGCAAGACAGACCACACAATGTGAGAGCTAACTTAGCACAGCAGTTCTAGAGGAGGAGAAAGACGGCGCATAGCGAGAGGGTGACAAGGAGAGAATCAACCTTGCCCTTTCCGACCAAGGGCTGTGAAACCTCTGCAGATGGAATCATAAGACCGCGAACAATAGCCAGCGTGTGTTGCAG
This sequence comes from Ambystoma mexicanum, assembly GCF_040938575.1. NCBI lineage: Eukaryota > Metazoa > Chordata > Amphibia > Caudata > Ambystomatidae > Ambystoma > Ambystoma mexicanum. Next base: position 973,852,311 of record NC_090934.1, on the reverse strand, counting down.
CAGATGTCAACAGTACAGGAGACCCTCCTCTGCTGATAACCAAGTCGGGGAGAGTCGTTTGTCTCTGTGGTACCAACCTTGACTCCAAAGAGAAAGAAAGCCAAGCGGTTCATCACAGCCGGTGAGTCGAGGGGAGAGTCGATAAGAGACCAAAATGTGTCGAACGAAATGTAGCAAACGGCTAATTTGATCTGTGAAAGGCTCAAAGAACGTATTTATGAAAACGGCGGAAAACCAGCAACGGAGGAGTCTGGCACCATGTGGGTGCTCACGCAGGAAACTCTGGGGGAATAACCGATGGTAGAAACTACCATAACCAGAACGCCTTGGGAAAAGGCGAAAAGAGGTCAAGGTGGTCATACAGGGGTCTTGTAAAATCCTTTGTACCGTTGAAAGTCTTTGACCGACAGATGATTGTGAAGTAAAGGGAAATGAGTCCAGCTTGGTGAATTTAGCGCATGAACAGTGTGTTGCAAAGCTTGGCAAGAATGAACCCGGCGGAGGGATGCTAACAAGAAGGGGTGAAGTCTAAAGTCCCTTAGAGTATGTTGAAAAGAGTGAACCCAACCGAGGGATGTCCACAGTGAACTGTTTGGTAAAAGTTGACAAGAGTGAACCCGGCAGAGGGAAGCCGACAAAAAGGGGCAAAGCCTGAAGAACTGTTTAAAAAGACATTAGGATTGATGAATGCCAGAAGTACTTTAAAACCAGGGGAAGCGGATTGTCCCCCTTGGCATTTGGGATCTGAGCCCGACTGAGGGAGATCCATGGGTGAAAATGTATCACCCAAAGTCTATTTGGAAAGGAACTCTTTGATTGTTTGTTTTGTTGTTGAATATATCAGGCCCTTGAAGGCAAGAGACTTTTTATCGAAAAGAGACTTGACAATCGAAGAACCTGATATCTTGTACAAAACTGTCGGCTCGTGCTGGGAAAGCTCGAGCGTGTGTACTGTGTTCAGGAAATCCACCTTGTCCTGTGCTCAAAACGTGGGGAAGGGAGACCCCTGGCAATCACATCCTGATTTATTATTTGTGAACACTTTTTTCTTTCTAAGCCCCTATCCTACACTCATTCTGTAATTAGTTGTAAGGATTTGGCAATAGTTTTTTTAAATATAGGCCTTTTACTTTGACAAGACGCCACAAGGATTTCCTTATTTTTCATTTGATGGTCAAACCTTGCTCCCATCTTAGATTTAGGTTTAGGTTAGGCGTTTTTTCCACCCTGCATTTACAGATTAATAAACACCCTTGAACTGTGCGAGAGACATGCCGACTATAAACACACCTTGTGAAACAAAGTAACACTGCTAACATACCGGCATGTATGGACCACTTTTGAATTTACTTGGTGCGAAGCATCTAAGTCTGATGGGAAATGCTTTCTAGATCAACCCACGTGATAAGACAGAGGTCCCTGCAGATAAAAAGTGGTATAATTGTAATATCTGATGCATTTATCGGTTGGACGATGAAGTGATTCCCTCTACCTGAAAATAGAAGAAACACAGAACACGTTGTTGGCATGCTTCGTGTGGATTGTGTATAAAGAAATTCAAAGAAACATGAACAAATCTATGGATAACACCACATCATGCTTTTAATTGTATATTTCTTATTGATGTATTACTTTGACATATGTACCATTGTCCTGAGGAAGACGAACATCAGTTGGTGCTCCAACAACTAGATGAACCAGTCGTTGAAACTAAACATGAAGGGATATTCTTTTTTTAAGGGTTTGAGATTTGTTTTCCCTTTCTAGAATACCTTTAGGTGACATCTAGCACTTTAGTGACATGGCATTTAGCACTTTAGTGAAATGACAGCTAGCACTTTAGTGTCATGATAATTAGTACTTTAGTGACATGGACAGTTAGCACTTTAGTGATATGATATTTAGCACTTTAGTGAATTATAGAGGACAAGATTAATGTTCCACTTCGAAGACATGGGAACTGTTTGCCTTTAATTATATTTCCACTGTTCTCTAGACAGCAGCACTTGTTTGTACATCTCTTTGCACATTCTTTGATAAAACTTGTTTTACCGAATATGTGACATACTGGGTGTTTTTAACAATACCATGTTTGTATAAATGACAACATGACTATAGAGCCTTTTAAGAATACATGTTAATAAAGTATTAAATAAATTGACCATCATGATTCATGACAGACCACACTCTTTTCTGCTATTATGAGCCCTTAATCTATACAATATTATTTTTTTGTTCCGTGAGATATTCCTCATTGCCTGTGGTGTCTTTACTGTTGCCACCATGAGTCCCTTACATCACCCACAGTTACATTGATAAAAAAGACAGCTCTGAGGTTGCCTGAGCCATTGCTGTTGTTTTGTGTGTGTGTGTGTGTGTGTGCTGCCACACATTGTGTGTGTCTGTGTGTGGGGTGGCAGGTGTGTGCCTCTGTGTGCACCATCCTTTGCTGTTTTGCATGTGCGTGCTGCTATCTGTCATCTTCACAGTGTGTGTGTTGCCATGCTTTCTTGTGTGTATGTGTGTGCAGCCATCCATTTTGTGTATGTGTATATGTCATCTATTGTGTGTCCTGTGTGAGAAAGGCATGGTGCTCAGAGGTAATACAGACACAAGGATACAAATTTCGAAAACCTTTATTTATAAAAATGGGGTTTGAAGAATGCCTAACTTGCTCTATTTCTAAATGGAAGTAGGCTCGACCATTAAAATAAAGAAGAAAGAATAGTCAAAAAATCTGCTGAAAAGTAAAGAATCTGTCTGTGTTAAACCTATACTGGCCCTGACGTTCTAACTGAACAATATGTAGGGTTTTGGATAAAATATATAAGGGTCTCAAAAGAATATCAGGATCGTCATGAAGTTTTTTCTCAACTCCCTTCCCTAAGCTTAAGTCACTCGGGATCTCTAAAAGTTCAGTTTGTTTCAAACAGTTCACAAAAAGGCAGTTCAATAGTTTTTTTATTCGGCACAGTTCATGTACTTCTCTCAGGCTCCCCTTGCCTGATTCAATGCTGTCTAGTATAAAACAGTTCAACTTTAACAATGTTCCTGAGTGGGTCTTTCCGGCACCCCTCACCGGAGCTTAGACCTTCTTTACTCGTTACTTTCAACTCTTTAGTATTTTACATTACAATATCTCATCATCATGATCCACGGGGTTCCCTTACCCAGTCTTCCTGCTTTCCTCATGCGTTTTATGTCAAAGACTTTTAAAACGGCGCAGCTTTGCTTATTCTCATGCCTGACCACTTTCACACTGTTGCATTCTGGTTATCGTATTCCTTATACTCTGTTAGTCTTTCCTCAAGCGTGCCTTCCAGCACCACAACAAGTTCTACTTCCTTGTTTTCATCTCAGACGTGCTCCTTAGCACCTCAACAAGTTCCACTTTCTTGTCAATTCATTTAATCACTCAGTTCTGTTTCATCCGATATCCATCGGGATCTTGTTTTGCTCAGTATTCTCTTTCGTAGCCTTTCCCATCAGCTTTCACTTCCATTAACTTTATTCAACTCGCTTTTCACCTCACCAATACTTTGTTTAACTTTCGCAGTTCACAGAGACTTTCAACAATGCAGTATTCTACAGTGTTACTTTGTTTCTTCACAGTTCAAAACAATTGAAGCTTTCTTTCAACACATCACGCTTCTATCACATAACCTTGCTTGCAACTTGGTAATCGTTCGTGTTGTTAAAAACCATGCCCTCTCGTCAATTTGAACTCTCCGACTGTACTTTAACAATGCGCCCTTCACGGTTCTTTTTTTTTTTTTAACTTTTGTTTATTGGCAGAAGGTTAGGACAGGTACAGCACATTTTACGCAGAAAGAGACAGGAATCACAAATTGCATTACATCATGATCTATTACAAGCAGCACAGATTGGGGAAGGGGGAAGCACTGTAGCACAGTCTCTGCTGTTTAAATAGCTACAGAATTCAGTCCACACATTCTTGGGGCGAAACAGAATGGGTAATGATCCAATATACTCTTCTTCATATGTTTGTACCCAAGTAAGGGCTTTCAGCCACATCTCCAGAGTAGGGCAGGGATCGCCGCTTCCAGCATTGTAATATACATCTTTTGGCAACAATAGTGCTCACATTTAAGAATTTTGACATTTTTTTTGCACCTTCCCCAGCCCAAACCCCAAACAACAAGGCCAATGGGTCAAGGTCCACCGGTGACCCAACTATCTCTGAGAGCGCTTTCGTCACATCCAGCCAAAACGTACCCAGCGCAGCACAGGACCAAAACATATGTATATGATCTGCTTCTTCAGATGTACATTTGGGGCATGTGTGAGTCGGGGTGCGAGAAAATTTTGCAATTCTGAGCAGTGTGTAATACAGTCTGTTAAGGAGTTTGTATTGTATGTAGCGGAATCTATGCCCAGAGAGACCTTGCGCGTGTGTGCACACATTTTGTTCCACATCTCACCAGTAATTTCCCTTTCTAACTCCCTGGCCCAAGCTTCCCGTGGTTTTGGGGATGCGTCCTCTAGTTTTCCCAGCTGCATTTTGTACAGGGAGGATATAATGCCCCTACCTCCTGCGGAATTTGAAATGTATTGGAGTTCTGTTGAGTCTGGGGGCTCATCTGTGTAGGAGGGCCACATTTCACGGACTGCCACTCTTAGCCTGAAGTATTATAGCAGCTCCATCGGTGAGTTGGAGTGTTCAGGCCGCCATGTTAGAGGAGTAATACATTTACTGTCGGGATATAGGTCATTTAGTGCACGGTAGCCCAGGTTTCCCCAGTGTCGCACGAACTGCTGGTCGTGTGTGGAGGAGAGCCCAGGGAATTGCCATATGGGAAGCCATTTGTAGTACGGGCGATGCTCTTGTTTTGAATCCAGAATGCTATTTCACGCTCTGATCGTGGTGGCCACAGGGTCTGCTGAGGCATCCGTCTGGAACGTACGGTGTAATACTAAGGTCATGATGTTGTTCCCATCACCCGCCAGTTTCTCTAATTTGACATGTGGGGGCAGATTCAGGTGTGCGTACCAGTGTGTGGCATGTTGGGCCTGTGCCGCAATCCAGTACAATGTTAGGTCAGGGGCTGCGAAACCACCTGTTTCGTAGGGTAAGGTCATATGTTGCCACTTCTTGCGGACGGCTCCAGAATGCCAGAGAAATTGGGCACACGCCGAGTGGAGCCTCTTGAAATAGTGCTTCCCGGGCCACCCTGGAACATTAGCAAAGATATAGAGGAGTTTGGGAACCACGATCATATTTATTAGGGATAGCCTGCCCGCAAGGGACAGTGGAAGATTGCGCCATTTGAGCATTCTGGATTCAATGTGCTGTGCCGCAGTCTCATAGTTATCCGCCAGTAAAGAGGCTCTGGTTAGTGATACTTGCACGCCGACGTATCTGATGCCATCTGGGGACCAGCGTAGGTGGAATTCACATGATGGTTGTAGGGTCGCCACAGTGAGAGAGAATATTTCTGATTTAGAATAGTTGATGGTGAAGCCAGAGTATGTGCCAATTTTAGTTATGTCTCGGATGATTGGGTCTACATATGTGGAAGGGTTTCTAACATACAGAAGCACATTATCAGCATACAGTGAGATGATTTCGGGTGCATCCTGTAGACAAATACCTTTACGGGTGTGCCTGTTCCTGACATGGTCCGCCATGGGCTCAATGGCGAGCGCAAAAAGGATAGAGGAGAACGGACATCCCTGGCGGGTTCCCCTATGTAGCGCGGAGGGAGAGGAGACATTGGAGTTGACCAGCACCCTGGCCATAGGTCCTGTATACAGGAGTTTTATGTAGGCGATCATATTTGGTCCAACACCCATTTTCTCCAGCACGGCCCACATGTATTGCCATGAGACCATGTCAAACGCCTTCTGGGCGTCTAGCGTGACTGCCACTGTGTCCGCGTCTGGGCCAATTCTGGCCATTACATTGAATATACGGCAGATATTAAGTGCTGTAGAGCGTCCGGGAACAAATCAGTTTTGGTCTGCGTGGACTAGATGGGGCATGAATGGAAGGAACCTGTTCACTATTATTTTAGCAAAAATCTTCGTGTCCGTATTGATAAGCGATAAGGGCCTATAGGAACCGCATTTGTCTGGGGGCTTGCCCGGTTTGGGGAGGACGGTGATCAGGGCTTCTCTCAAGGAGGGAGGGAGAGTGGTTAACCGTAGTGATTTGGACCAGACCCCATAAAGTACGGGAGCCAGAATGGCAACATGCTCCTGGTAGAACTCAGATGTGAGTCCGTCTGGACCGGGGGCCTTGTTCTTGGGGAGGTTTGAGATTACCTGGACTATCTCATCCAAGGTGAACGGGGCATCTAGTTGTTCCTTAGTGCTTTGGGAAATGAGACTCATAGGGATGCTTTCTAGTAGGTCATCCAGGTCTTGGGCTGTGTGCTCCGGCTGAGGGCCTTATAGAGTGCAATAAAAGCTAGCGAAGGTGTCAATGATGGTTTGGTCAGACCAGTGTCGTGAGCCCTGTTCATTAAGGATGCTATCTATCCGGGTTCTGCCCCTCTCTGCACGTACTAGTTTCGCCAGGGTCCTCCCAGGTCTGTCTCCCTCACCATACCTTCGGGCGGCTACGGGGCGAGCATAGTATCGTACCTCGCTCAGGGCATGAGATTCAAATATTTCTAGTTCCGCTCTGATTTTTGCTAGGGTTGCCGGGGCTGGTGCAGAAGCATGTTCCCGTTCCAGTGCTTTAAGCTTCGTTTTAGAATTGTTTAGGGCCTGCCTTATGGACTTGAGAACCCCGGCCTCCCTTGAGATACACATCCCCCTGATATATACATTGAATGCCTCCCAGCGGGTCCCCTCGGTGGTGTCCTGTGTATTGTTATTTTCAAAAAAAGCATTTATATCAGATAGGATCTCAGCTTTAAAGACAATGTCAGACAGCGCATTAGATTTAAAGCGCCAGGGGGGACGAGCGGAGAGGGTCCTATCCAGCGGAATCTGTAGCAATACAGGTGAGTGATCGGAGAGCGTACTTGCAAGAATCTTAACATTCGTCACCTTGCCTACCTGGCACCCCGACAGTAGAAACATATAAATTCTTGAAGAACTATTGTCTACTGTTGAGTGGAAAGTGTAGTCCCTTTCCAGGGGATGGAACGTTCTCCATACATCGTGTAGGTTTAGGGAATCCATGTGTGTATGAAGTTGTCTGGCGTCACGGGAGGTGACCCTGCGTGAGGTGGTTGTTCTATCCAGGACATTGTCGAGTATAAGATTCATATCCCCCCCCCATATAATAGGGACTTCTACATATCTTGCTAGGATATCAGTTACTGCATCTATGAATTTGGGGGAATCAGTGTTGGGAACATATGAGTTGGCTGTCAAGCATTCCTTGTTATCCAGAGTGCAGTGGAGGATCACATATCTGCCATCTGTATCGATGTGGGATGTGTGGAGTGTGAATTTAACCGATTTGTGGATAAGAGTCAAGACTCCCCTGGACTGAGTAGAGTATTGAGTATAGAATCTGTTGGGGCCCCAGGTCTGCGCCAGGTTTGATGATAGGAGTTTCAGTGCGTGAGTTTTCTGCAATAGGAGTACCTTGATCCCATGTCTTTGTGCATATGCAGTAATCCTACGGGACTTCGTGAAGTTTGTTAAACCCCGAACGTTCCATGTCATCATTTTGATAGCCATGGCGCCAATTTATGGAACATCCCAAACAAAGGACCCATCTCCGACTGCAGTCATACGTATAGCGGTGGCGCACGCGCGCCTCTCTTCAAGGCCAGTCGTAACCTTTCTGCCGATTTTCGTGAAACATTCCCCAACTTCACCACCCCACACCCTCACCACCCATTCCAAACTAGCAGTGTGATAGTACCCACCCCTGGAGTGACCAACTGCGTGCCTTCCCCAACTTGGCCACGCTTGACCCGTAGCCCATTAGGGGCTCAAACATAAACACTCCGCCTTAAGAGGCATTGCAGCTGCAGTGGAGGCTGCCGTTGCCGTCTGACCCACCGTATTAATGCATATTATGATGATAAATCTTCAAAATGGCTTGATGAAACTTAGGTTACAATGAAGCAAACATATTATTAGGTAGCGAGATCAAAACAAATAGTGCCGTAAGCCGGCTTCCAACAGTGAGGCTCGGTTTTCAAAGTACAGGCCCAGTTTATGTCATTATGAACAGGCCAACTGGGGATGTATCCCTTCCGCAGGCAGTGTTCCTGAGATGTTGGTGCAGGGGCTTTATTAGGCCCAGGATAGCACAGGGAAAGGGAAACAAGTTGGCCCACCGGAGAGCGGTTTGTAAATTGGCCACGGCTTGTAAGGGCTACCGTTAAGGCTTGGCAGCCCAGATCTTAATCGTCATCCATTGGATCCCCCGGGGGGATTCGCCAGTGGGATTTGTGCCTCGATGAATTTAACTGCCTCGTCTGGGACAGTGAAAAAGTATAGTTTGTTACGCTGAGTGAATTTGAGGCGGGCAGGGAAGAGCATCGCGTATTCAATATTTCTGTCTCTTAGCATTTTCTTCACACCTCCATATTGGCGTCGCTCCATCTGCACCCCTACTGAGCAGTCGGGGAAGATCCTAATGATTTGTGAGTCTAGCCTCAGTTCCCCTTTCTCTCTGGCCAGGCGAAGTATGAGGTCTCTGTCTTTGTAGCTTAACAATTTTGCGATGATTGGCCTGGGGAAATCTCCAGGCTTAGGCCGGGGTGCCAGTGAGTGGTGTGCTCTTTCTACCGTGAAAAATGGTGACAGCTCAGGATTGTCTAGGAGGTCTTTGAGGAGTTGTTCAACCGCGAGTTCCATCCGCCCCTTCAGCGCCGATTCGGGCACCCCATAATGCGAATGTTATTTCTTCGCAACCTAGACTCAAGGTCATCGCACTTGGCCTTGACCTGCTTCATGTCGCAGACGAGCTCCGTGATTGTGTTTTGCAGGGTGTGGACATTGTCCTCATTAGTCCCTATTCTTTGCTCTGTCTCAGTGATCCTGGCCCCATGTTGGTCGAGTTTAGCTCTTAAGGAGGCAACATTCGCATCAATATCGTCCAATTGTTCATGGAAGGCTGCGAAGTTTTTGGCCATGTACTCCATCATTGCGGACAAGTCAGCCTGAGGGGGGTCCAGTAGGGTATCCCCTCATCCTGTAGTGTGGCGGAGGATGCTTGGTCCGCTCTGGGCGTCGCCTTGGTGAACTTGTCCATGGCTCCGACTTTGCTGGTACCCCGCATTCTGTTGGGCATTATTGTGGTAAGGAGCAGCTCCCAGCCTGTCAGGTTTGGTGGGGATCATAGATTAGGAGGCCCGGGGTGGGGGCGGCCGTTGGCTCGTGATTACAGCGTGTAGAAAAATGAGCTTGGTTGTACAGATGCTTGCCCTGACTGGTTGGGAATAGTCAGCCCGTGGGCGGGCACTGGTATCAAGAGATCTGGGGACCCCGGGTGGAGCGCGCTGGGTGGTGTTAGGCGCGCCCAGTGTGGCTAGTGTTGCATTAGAGTATGCGTGGGCTCGCTGGGTATGGAGCCGTCAGCGACTCGAAGGGGTGACACTGATCCCAGCCGTGCACATTGATAGAATAGGATGATTTCTCCTTTAGTGGCACCCCGTGATTCCCGGAACCTCAACGGGGCTGCTCAGCACATGGACATGCAGGGCCCACAGGGGCGAGGGGGCCGCGGGAAATGCCTGTTCAGGACCATAAAAGGAGGCCACGCGGGTTGCCGCTCCGAGGGTGGCCAAGGGAGTTATATAATAGAAGGTTCCAGCGGGCGGTCCATGGCGGCCACAAGCCAAGCGAGTAGCGAGATCTGAGGGGGAGCCAGGGGTGCTGCTATGTAGGCAGTGTCGCTTTGATAGTGTCCAGGCTCGTTGGGCAAGCTGCAAGTAGCGGGGTGAAGCAGAGGGTTATAGCGGAGCCTACAGCACCCACCTTATAGCCTTTGGGGTGGCTACACCCGTATTTCCGCCTGCGTAGAACTGCGCCCCCAGAGGGCAGCACTCCCCCTACTGAAGCAAGCCAAGGTCCGAGGTCGATGAGGTGTGGGAGTGGCGGCTGGTCGCAGGTAGTGCCACGGCCCCCGAGCAGAGGGGCGCATTGATGGCCAAGTGTTTCCAATCTAGGCGCGCCACAGGGGGCCTGCTCCAGCAGATCCTTGGAGGGGCCTTGGGCCCGTGACTGTAGAGCGCTGCGGGGGAGCACCGCCTACGCCCCGCGGCCGTAGATTCCACCGCTCAGGTGTCAGGGACGCTGGGGGGTAGGAGAGTAGCCCCCGCCGCGTGGTGTCAGCAGGTCCGCAGGGACGCCCAGGATCGTACGGTGCGGCGCTGCGGCGCAGCACCATCAGGTCTCTGCACCTCGAGGCCATAGGGGCCGCTTTTGTGAAACGGAGTGGGAGGGGCCAGCCCGACCCACAGCAGTGGGAGTTGAGCGGCCTCGTTGTTCGATCCCGGCCACCACCGGAGTAGCAGCGCCGGCCGCCCCGATGTATGTCCACGGGAGGGGCGGTGGAGAGCACAAGGTCTCGGCTCCGCGGGCACCAGCGGAAGAGCGGATCTTCTAGACGAGGAAGCACCTCAGGGTGTCTGTGGTTGGTGGCGCATGGGGAGCAAGCGAGGCAGCGCCTCCAGTCTGGGGATGTTGCAGGCAGCCGCGAGACAGCGACGGGGAGGCCTGGAACGAAGGACGCAAGCCACCGTGGGCCCAGGCGACCAATGCACAGGTTCCAAACACCGATTTTCTTCCAAGCTTCGGGCCCACAGAAAGGAGAGTGTTAGCCGACGAATTGTGGGAGTATTGTTGTGGAATGTGGAGGATGAGCGACGATATTCGTCGGATCCAGGCGGGCAGGTACAGAGCTCGAAGTTTAAGCAGCCATTTTCTAGGCTGCTCAACAGCGCCCCCGCCATTCACGATTCTTTTATCCGAGGTCAGGGTCTCTCCCCTCCTGCCCCGCAGACCTTGCTGAGCGGCTTCGCTGTCCCAGGGAAACAAGCAACCTCTTGGCACATCGTTTGGAGAGATTAACCAGCTTTTCGGCTTCCTTTGACAAACCCTTTCAGCTTCTTGGCGACACAGCTCCCTTGCCACGCTTTCTCCTGCTTCAACCTGTAGCCTTGTAGCATCTACGCATCCTGATCTCTCAAGCCTGGTTCTCACTAGCCCTCGTCAGCTGCTCACCATCTTGACTGCTCTCCTTCTCGAATGCGCTTTTGCCTTCCTGGCTTTCCGTGCTCCCTTTGTGAATCTGGGCTCCACCTTTTATACTTAGCTGCAATCACAAAATTATTCTGAATCCAATTGAGAACCGAACTAAGTGCCTGACTTCTCCTGTCCTCATTAGAGGGGCATTCATAGAAAGAATAAAAAAGTCCTTTTGAGTGTAGGTGTTCTGTCGTAATGTTATTTAGACCAGAGAAGCTTTGAGAGCTCCGGTGAAACCATGGATCTGGCTGAAAGTAGGCTGGGGGGATGTCGGGTAGGGGGCTATTTGAAAGGGGGGATGCCATGTCTCACCCTCAGGTAATCCCTCCCCAAATCCAAAGGTACTCTCCACCCAGATGATCCTCCCTCGCTAGTCTGTCCCCAGGGCCGGGATCCACAACCAATGGCCCTCCCCTGGCCCTCCTGTTTGGAAGATTCCACAGCAGTATGAAGAAAAAACCCTTAGGTTTTGCACAACTGCCATACATTGATCTGTATGTTTCCATCTGTTGTGTGTGTACTGCCATTCGTTGTTGTGTGAGTGTGTACTGTCATCTGTTGTTTTGTGTCCATGTGCTTTGATCTGTCATGGTGTGTGTGTTCAACCATCTATTGTGAGTGTGTGTGTTTGAATGTGTTGCCATCCATTGTGTGTGCTACCATCCATTGTTGTTGGGTGTGAGCTTTCATCCTGTGTCACTGTTTCTTGAGAATGTGTGTGTCTGTGTGTGTGCTGCTATCCTTTGTTGGCATGTGTATGTGCTACAATCCACTCTTCTTGTGAGTATGTGTGCTGCCATCTATCGTGTGTGTGGTGTGTGCTGCAATGTGTTGTTGTTTATCACTGTGCATAGGGGGCAGACCTGTGGATGTGCTGCAAGGAGACAAACTATATATATTGTCCGGTGCTTGCACAGGCATCCTCAGTCTTTTATATAGAGACAATATTATGTCTATTTTGCAAGTTTAACATTATGCAAACGAGTGGTTTTGGATTCTCTGTGTGCTCCTGGGAGGCGTGTTGGAGCAGTTACTAGTCTCAGTGAGACTTTCATCCGGCACTGCGAGCTAAATGCTCTTGCCGCATTGGATCGGAGGAGCGCTTCCTGGAGGAGGCGTGGTGTCTATTGCACGTGACCACATCACGTGACTTGGCTTCCCTTCAAAACCCAGAGGCTGCCGCCCGCCCAGTGTGAGCGAGTGGTTTTGGATTCTCTGTGTGCTCCTGGGAGGCGTGTTGGAGCAGTTACTAGTCTCAGTGAGACTTTCATCCGGCACTGCGAGCTAAAAGCTCTTGCTGCATTGGATCGGAGGAGCGCTTCCTGGAGGAGGCGTGGTGTCTATTGCACGTGACCACATCACGTAACTTGGCTTCCCTTCAAAACCCGGAGGCTGCCGCCCGCCCAGTGTGAGCGAGTGGTTTTGGATTCTCTGTGTGCTCCTGGGAGGCGTGTTGGAGCAGTTACTAGTCTCAGTGAGACTCTCATCCGGCACTGCGAGCTAAAAGCTCTTGCCGCATTGGATCGGAGGAGCGCTTCCTGGAGGAGGCGTGGTGTCTATTGCACGTGACCACATCACGTGACTTGGCTTCCCTTCAAAACCCGGAGGCTACCGCCCTTGCGGCTTAAGCCCGGCGGGGTCAAGCCCTTCGACTGTTGTGGGGCTGTTGGGAGCTGGCGGGGCTGAGGGGGCGAAATCACTGTATAGTGGTCAAGTAAGGGCGCAGAGTACGCCGTTACTCCTTCGGAGTTCTACATAATCGACTGTTCTGCACAGTTTTTATTCACTGATGTTCTTTGTATGGGATTTCCAGATCTATATACTTGCATTTACTCTTAGTACGACAGCGTGCAGTGGTATTTAACTGTTTTTAAATTTCGTATGGTCAAACAAATGATTGGTTAGGACACCTTTTAAAATATTTTTGCAATACTTAACTTTACTCAATCCATACTTATATTTTTTCATAAAGAGTGGTGACCCCCTGAGTTTATATAATGGGAGTCACACTCAGAAGCATGGGAAGTATCCCAGAGGAATCCATAGTACAGGGGGGTAGAGTGCCACCACAGGTGGTAATCTCTCTTCCACATTTGTCGCAAGCGTCTCAACCTGTTAAGTTGGGTACTGCTCCATTCACTGGAGAAGTGACTCTGGTAGCCCCCCAGGGAAGTCCTACTTCTCCAGGTAAAGAGGCTCCTACGGATTTTGGTCCAGAGCAAATTAATCAAACGGACTCTATGGTAGAGGTGGTGGGAGTTATAAATCGGACTTTGTTAAACATTGAGTCAAAGATGAACTTTTTGGCTGATGAACCAATGGCGGTGGAGCGAGATTTAGTATCAGACACTTCCATATTGGGCCCACTGTTGTCCCATGAATTTTCTAGGAAAGTTCATGGCCCAAGAGACCCTAAATGGAAAGAGCGAGTATCCGTTGTCTTCTCACCTAAACAAGGGGGCTATAAGGAGAAATTGTCACAGTACCAGTTTAGTCACAAGTACGAAAGGGAAATTGGGCGAAGGGACGAGACTTCCCCATTATTACTCCAGGGCAGTGAAAGTGTTAAATCAGGGGATGATGACTTCCTAGTGGAGAAGCCAGAGACTGAGGCTGAAGATCCAGAGGCTACTGTAACTAAAGAAGTCTCCCTACATGATCAGCTACCCCCGGTAGATGAGCTATCATTTCCGGTCCTCTCTAGAATCATGGACTCTATGGATAGAGGCTATGATACATTGAATTATGAAATTCGGGAGTTAAGACAATCAATGAAGGAAGTACTGAGTAAAGTGCACTTCTTGGAAGGCTACATAATGGCAGTCTCAGTTTTAAATACTGTAAGCCCAAATAAGATGGACATTGAGGGGTCTGGGGTGGTACAAGGAAATAGTGCTGAACTTAAAAATTTGGGAATACAGGGGGAGAAGGCTGAGTTAAAGGGAGACTGTGCTTTAGTAGCTCATGAGCTATCAGAAATAGCCCTCCCTTCAGTATCAATGTTGGGGAAGGAACAGGTACAGGAAATCAAGCCGCTGAGTAGTAGCCCAAAGGTGAGCAAACTTAGTAATATAAACAAGCAGTCTCTTCAGCAAAAAAACCCTAAAAACTGTAAACCCCCACCTTCACAACAGAATAAAGGGTCACGGAAATTCCTACGTAACCTAAGGTTGGCTGTGGATAAACACATGCAAATTGATAGAGACATATTAGACCAGAGAAAGAAGGATTTCTTTATAAACAGGAAAAGGAGTTTAAACAAGGAATCAGTAAGGGTTAAGGAAGCTGACAAGGTTTCATCTGTGTTGGATATTGTGCAGGAGGGTGATAGTCCTTCCTTCGATCTAAGCAATATATCCGTCTATCCAGTAGACATGGGAGAGGTAGAGCCCGAATGGACCAAGGGACTAGAGGTTATAAAAAACATTGAACCTGGAATTGGGAAGGGAGTTGGAAAGAGTTGCCCTCTGGTAGAAGGACTATCGGTCCCACCATTTATAACAGTAGGAAAGGGTCTGGTGAAACCTATGGTAGAAGCTGTAGATACAGGAAATTTACCGGCTCCTAAGTTGTATGCAATTTTCTCGAAACCCGGGGTTGTGAAGACGGACTCGGGGAAGCTGCCACAGCTAAGGGTTCCTCAATTAGTGCCTTTTCCGACCTCGAGATTAGTGGAGGAAGTGGGCTTGGGGACCCCAAAATGTATGTTCCTGGATCAATCGAAGGGGGTGGGAGAGAGTATGGGGCAAGCAAGATCGCCTAAAAAGTGGAATCCAAGGCAAGAGCCAAACTTGGAAAAAAAGACGCCTGTTAACGGCGAGTTAACCATCTTCATGAGTCGTCTTTTCGAAAGCTCTAATAGATACCCTTTAAACAGACATTATATCTTGGCTTTAATGCAGGAAATCCAAAAGTTGAAACTGATATCCTCAGGGGACATTAAGACGGTAGAATTCGTCTATGACGACTGCCTAGATATTGTAAGACTTCATCTAAGGTCACACTTAACAAAGGAAATAATATTGGGGGAGAGAGAACGCTTCCTAGCCCTTGGTTTTGAAGTTACAGATACAGGGCCCTCAATTTTATCAAGTTTGGTACCCATCCACCAAGTAAATAAAGGCAAGATACAAGATGAAAGAGAAAGATATAATAAGGAGATTTATAGTTCCAGAGGTTATACGCAAGTTCCAATTGGCAGAGGGATAAACCAGGAAAGGGAGGAAAATCGATTCCAATACACATGATGGTCTAACTGGTCAATAATTACATGGAATTCGAGAGGATACAAGAATATTATGAATAATCACGAACTCTTTTTAAATTTTGACATTATTTGCTTGCAGGAAACTTTTTTGTTAGATACACCCATGATAGATGGATTCAACACAGTCTACGTCAAGGCCCAACGGGGAGCGAAGGGTAGGCCGTTTGGGGGTCTCCTAACTGCAGTTAAACGTTCTTTGGGGCTATCAATGCAGGTAATTGAGGTAGACAGGTCAGACATTCTGGTTGTACTCTTAGAATGGCAAGAAGACGATGAGAGTCCCACAAGCAAATGTTTCCTGGTAAACGTTTACTTCAGTCCCCTAAAGGATAAGTTGGAAGAAGCCTTGACGGCAATTTCTTTCACATTATTGGGAGAATTTCCAGAGGAGGGGGCCTCAGTGATAATTGTTGGAGACTTTAACGCAGAATGCCTCGACGAAAAGTGGTATCTAGAGATTGATAGAAAGTCTGTCTGCAAGGAATCCCGGGAGAGAGGGAAGAGGATCACCCAGGAATTTGAGGCATGGAACCTAAGTATAATCAACGGTAACATACAGATGGACATTCCGCCAGCTTTTACATGGCGGAATGGGCTGTGGAAATCAACAATAGATTACATCTTCATTTCGCATGATCTTATCACAAAAGGAGTTTCCCTGGAAATAAAATTCCTGAAATGGAGCGACCACTCCCTCTTGGAATTTAAATTGCTTGGTGTGGCAAAATATAGCGAATCAGACACTGGGGGAGTGGAGATAAACTCAAGAAAGAATGAGGTTAAGTGGGCCCCTAGAATTGCGGCGGCATTTTTGTCTGGAATCGTAAATTTGCCAGCAAACAAGATGGCCCGCCTATGCACAGCAGAAGGATACCCTACTATGGTAAGGGAGTTGTTAGGAAGGTTAACAACAGATAGGGGTCTAACCCAGACGGTGGCAAGTAGGAAGGGTTCTCACTCCTTTGATTTAGAAGTTCAGGTTCATAAAAAGGAACTACATCGAGAAGTGAGGCTTCTCAAAAAATCTGCACTTCCGGGTTACATGGAAAAGGTGAGGAAATTAAAACAAACATATAGGAATTGGGCAAAAGGTAGAAAGTACATATTATACATTAAGGACGCCGAGAGAATGCTGGCTTGTATGTTGGGGAATAGGCCGGGTATATTTTGGGACCTAATTAAACCGAAAGGTACACAAGATTATCTTCAGGCACAGGCGGTTAGTGACATTGGCTGGGTAAAACATTTCTCAGAGTTGTACAGGGTGGAAGGTCTAGACCAGTCAGTCACATGGCCAGAGGCGGACTGGAGGGGTGCTATAGAATGGGATCTGGAGGATTTAAAGATCTTGATAAAGAAAAGTAAGTCCTCGAATGCACCAGGTCCAGACGGTCTCTCTAACCTGACCTACAAAGGCAATTTAGTAGTTTGGTCGCAGGTATTGTCTGCTCTGTTCATGGACATTCTGGCTAGTAATTCGTTTCCTTCTACCTGGTTAGCAGCAACCCTAATCCTTGTGTTTAAAGGTGGGGATAGGTCCTCTCCTAATTATTATAGACCTATATCCTTACTAGATGCCTCGAACAAAATATTTGCGAACATTCTGCTGAAAGCTCTACAAAAATGGGCCGTGGAATCAGACTCTTTAGATGTTTTTCAGTCAGGTTTTCGGCAAGGGCTGAGTACATCAACCAATTGCATGGTGCTAGACTTACTAGCACATCAAGCAAAGGAGCAAGCATAGCCAGTATTTTTTGCTTTTTTGGATATTAGTAAAGCTTTCGATATGGTTAACAGGGCCCTTTTGTGGAAAAAATTGTATGACAGGGGGTGTCCCATAGCCCTGATAAGTATTCTGGTGGCCCTCCATACAAACACAAGGATTAGGGTAAGGTTGGACGAACTGGGTAACTTTTCCCCTTGGATACAGACAAACAGGGGCTTAAGACAGGGGTGTGTCTTGGCACCCTTTCTTTTTTGCTTGTATCTATTGGGACTTGGATGCTGTATGGATTCCGTAAAAACTTTCCCTCCAAGATTGGGTGCTATGGTTGTCCAATATTTACTTTATGCAGATGACATTGTTTTATGTGACCTCACAGCTATTGGGCTCCAAAGAGCTTTATTAGCTGTAGAGGGGTTCCTGGAAAAACTAGACTTAACACTAAATACTGTAAAATCAAAGGTTCTGGTATTTAAGGGGAGCAGGAAAAATTGTAAAGTACTGCCCTGGTACTTGAAAAACGGCAAAATAGAAGTTGTAAATAAATTTGTGTACTTAGGGCTGACAATTTACGACAAGTTCTCTGGTTCCGAACTACAGGAAGATTTACGGGCAAACTTTGTAGGGGCTGGTATACAACTTAGAATTTTCGATGGAAAATTCGGTAGATACTCACTTTTACCAGTCCTAAAATTATACAAACAACAATTAACCCCAAAATTAATCTATGGAGCACAAACTCTGAATCAGCCGATTAATTGGTCATTACTAGAGGGGGCATTATGGAAAGGTTTGCTCCAACTTCCGCAGTCAGTCCCTTTAGTATGGATTCTGTTTGAATTAGGCTTGCTATCAGTACAAACTCTGGTAGATTGGGGCAAGCTTCAGTTGTTGGTAAATATACTGAACCCACCAGGGTCGTAAATATACGAACAACTAAATCTGGTAAGACTGGAGGGCGGCTGCAGGGTTCTCATGGACTGGGTTCAGAATTGTCAATTAATGCTTCAGCAGGCAAATATTCCCCTGGAGGAACTGGAGTTGACACCAAAGGTTGCAAAACTGAGATGGTGTAGACATGTATGGTCTAACTTGAGATCTGAGATAATGGAGTACAAATGCTTTGGGGATCATTTTCTTTGGTCATGTAAAAGCTTTAACACACTTGCACCTTATCTTAAAAAACATCCTTCGCGATCTTTTAGGTCTCAAGTGCTAAGGCTCAGGTTAAACTTGTTATCAACAAAAGAAGTACTGAGTCGTCGGGCGAACATCCCGCAAGATCAGAGGCAATGCCGGCACTGTAACACAAACATTGAGACCTTAAAGCACTTGTGTGTGACTTGTCCAAAACTGATTGATTTGCGGACGTGCTTTTTAGCAGGCTTGGTTTACTCCTCCGAGAATTAACTTTGGTGGAGGATAATGAATTGTAATGAATTAAGTTTGACCATACATGTTTTAGAATTTTTAAAGAAAGCCGCTGTAATTTTATAAAAGGTTGGTTATTGTATGCTGGATTGTGTATCTGTGGATTGTACGTATATGTGTTAAAAGTACTTTAGTACTGTATAACACAATATTAAAATAAAATAAAATAAAATATGCAAACATTTTCATGTGTGATGTCGGTGAAACAATATGTCCATTAGTACAGGTATTTATTGTCAGTGAGAAAGTTTATACAGCAGCACACACATCGCTGGGCATTGCATCAGCAGGGTACAAAGACATCTCCTCTCAATCTGACACTATGCAGTATCATAGGCATGTAGTCTAATGATGCAGCATGTGCAGAGATACACATCGTTTGCAACGTATTGGCCTTCTCTTGCTCTTTCTTTTTTCCAGTCTTTTCCTCTAGTGTGTAATCTTTCTCTGCAATTATGTTTGACCTGTTTTGCTCTTGTTGCCAAGCGCCAATGCTAGTGCAAGACTTCAAGCCATAACAAGTGAAGTGTCATTTTTGTGTCCCTTGCATGGAGGTCAGAACCAATGGGGGCCGATTCTCAACATGGGCAGTGAACGTGCTAAATAGCACGATTCACTGCGCCATTTCGTGACGCCCAGGCACCACTGCTATTCTGAAGTGGGCCTGGGCGTCATCGGAAAGCACTACAGTGCTTTCGGTAATATCCGCCTGTTTCCTTTGGAAACAGGCGGATTAAGATTCTCGGCAGCAGTTTAGCTAAATAACGAGGAAATCGTTGTTTAACGAAACTGCTGCCGACAATCAAAACAAAAGCACGTGCTGCCTGGAGCCCTGGAACTGGAGTGACGGCTGTGGCAGCCTGCCGGTTTTAATGCATTTTTATGCATTTTTCTCCACCATTGGCCCATAATAAGTGCACAGGAGTGCAAAGAGAGAAGCTTCGGGCATTTTTTGAATGTTGTCAGGGAAAGTTGACAAATAAAACAAAAGCACGTGCTTTATTGTTTTATTACGTGCATTATTGTTGGTAAAGTAACAGAAGGAAATCGAGCAAATTACACCTTCTCTACTTTTCAAATAAGAAGTAAGGCTGTGAGGCAGAAGTTGTACATTTTATAAATTTAAACGTACAAGATTGCTCCAGTGGTGGCAACAAAAGTATACATCTTTTCGGGCACACATGTTGCCAAATATGTTAGCAAACTTCTCACCCACCTCACACACAAAAAGAACTGCTTCTTGTGGCACTCCTCCGCAGGGCACCACTTGTGTGCCGTACTTCAGCGCCAATTTTCAGCACTTGCGATATTGGAGGAGTGCCACAAGAATAACCATGCAAAGGCATGATTAACAAGAGTGACGGTTGCTAGGTCGGTTTCCAGCCCTTCCTAGCAACCGCGGCACCCATATTCCTAAAGTGGCGCAATCATTTCAATTTTGGAATATTGCACTACGTTTAGAATAGGGTGTAATTACCGAAAATGTCGTTAGCCCTTTCTACGACATTTTCGGCAATTACCACCCAGTTGAGAATCGGGCCCAGTGAGTTTACAGCCAAAATGGTGCTCCTCAGTGCTTTCCTGCTGCACGCCCACCCATCTGTATAGAATTGCCTTACTGTAGCACAGGCTGGCCTACCTGTCTTCAGTGGTAGACAAATCATCGGCGTAAGCCTGAAAGAGTGCCAAAAATGCAGCTGTCTCTCTGTCACTTTATGTGAAAGCATAGGGTCCCCCTGCCCAGAGAAATATTATTTTTGCGGTGCTGTGCCAAATTCACAAGTGTTTGAGGACCTGTGGGCCCAGACACATTATTACATATTATGACTGTTCTGGTTACCTTAGGTGATGGGTGTCTCTAGCTGCAGGGTCCTCGCAGATTAAACATGTTGAAAGAGAAATTATGGAACTGTGAGCAGCAGTATGCCTTTTTCACTGGAACCAAAAAAAAAATTTGTTTAGTTATGATGCTGGCTCTCCTTCTCAGGGCTTGAGCAGCCAAATGAAGCACTTGAGGGTAATAGGAAGCAATGTGTGTGACGTTATCTCCTCAATGCAAGACAATCATTGAATACAATTGCTTTTGTGCAGTACATAGATTAATATGGGAACATTGTGATGTCAAAAAATATCAGTTTACTTTGTTAATCATCTGTGAACGGATATGCAGCATACTCCTTGCAATAAACTATGTAAAAGCATAGCGCACACATTCCATAGCTTCTAAAACATTCAAAGGCACACTATCATACTCTTCATACGGTTAAAGGATAGTTCCGGGACTTTTTTTTTATTGTCCCTACGGTTCGGCCATGTGTTTTTAAGCATAACTCGGTCGATCGTAGAAAACTTTCCTATGGACCTTACCCGACTTTTCGTCCATTAACGCACTCGAAATCAGCCGCCATTTTCTGATAATCCTATCACTTGCCGCATCGCCCTGGCTCACCTGCTTTTGCGGCACTAAATCAAATCCCCCGCCCCTGAGCCTGACATCAGCAGACGCGTACCGCCCATTTCCCAACGCCAAAGCACGTTTCGTGTCAACAATCGCTGCGCCTCAGCTAATGACGTGTCGCCATGGAAATGGCAGGACGCCTCTTTCCTCAATAAGTATAAACACACCGTTTCACAACACACAGCAGCAGATTTTCGATTCCATTACTCTCTGTGTGTTACTTTGAGTATTCTGTGACTCGTTTCTGTGCTCTGGTCAGCTACCTTCGTTGATTGTAGCCCGTGTGAACAGATACCAGTACCACCGCTATAAATTATTTTACTTTCTTTACCACACAATGGCTACAATAATGCCGTATATGTACGAGCCCGAGTACACCGAGGAAGAACTACTGGAAAGGCAAGCACGCGAAAACGATGGGGATTCGGACGGCAGTTGGGAGGACCAGTCAACGGATGAAGAGCCTGGACCATGTCGCATGGACGGCGTCTCCACCTGGTGCACGTGCAATCGGTGCGAGCTAATGCCAACTGAGGAGGAGAACTGCTGCTGCCGTGAAAATTCCGGGTGCTTGGCCTACATTTCGGAAGGCGAGCCAAGTCCGCAATGCATCACCGAGCTGCCAGAGTTCAGGGAAGCCTGCCTCTCACGGACAGTGTTGAGGATGATGATGGTGCTTATGCACGAACTTTGCGGCACTGTTCGTCCGCGTAATCCGAGTAACGAGTAAGTATACTCTGGTTGTGATGTCAGTGATGCCACTACTATTTCATGGTCGTCTCATCATTCGAATGCATGTAAATTGGTTCCATGTTGTGCATTTTCTAGATAGAATTTTTTTCAAAGCAGAATGACATTTTTTACCTGAATCGACAGTGATAAGAAAGTTGTCATTTTAATACAGTTTGCATCTTTCATTTTCACAGGTGGTACAGGCTGGTGGCCTATCGTTGCTTCACTTGGTGGCTTCACGGGAGGCTCGGACACCGCGTTCGGAGAGTAATACCTGCCTGTGCGGTACTTGCCATTAGACAACATTTCCCCAGCGACAGTGGACAATACCGCGGATTTTCCCTGGATGTGCTGCAACCGCAACTTTACAATGTGTAATGTTTATTATTTATGTTCAATTGAAATTAAGATCTAAAATAAAACCCAACATATATTTTAACAATGGTTGTTTTGATTTTTTAAATGAATCTAGTGTGTCTCCATTGAATAGTCTTCCTGTGCCTTGTCTTGTCACACCACATGTCTCCGGCCAGCATCCTCCCTCACGCAGGCCGCCCACCTTCAATCCACATAACCGTTGAACCCATATGCAGCAGACATACATATGTTATTTTGCGGGTTGGCATGAAGCCTCCCGGCCTTGCCTCCTCCCCCAAAAATACTTACCACACCACTTTGTTCAAGCGTTGGCAATAAAAGGAAGGCCGTTGGATTTTATTGACACAAAACATGGTTATAGGTAAATAATCAATATGGTTGATCATAATAAATCATCCTTTTGGGCACCGGGTACAGAGATGACCCCCTCTGGCCCGTGCCGCCTTGCCACCACAGGCCAGCCTGCTGCTGACTAACTGCCTAGGCATCCAGGGTCTCCAGGGTGAACTGCACCCATATATTCTCCTGGGAGGCTGAGGTATTTATAAACTCACCCCCCTGCCTTCCATGTACTAGATCCTTCAGCCTGCCTCTTACATGCAGTTAGATGGCCTCTCCTTGGTGAGGCCCTGCGGCAAACGAGTCTTGTCTGCACGACCACCTCCCCAATCCACCCCCCGCCCTATCAAAGGCAGTTCGCACCGGGGTACTTGCGCTGGCAAGTGGAGCTGTCAGGGAGCGATAAAGGCCAAGAGGTGCCAAAGACCATGTACACTTCAAAGTGGTCTATAGAGCATGGGTTGTTGTTCCCATGTCTACCTCCAGACCCCGTGTCTCCTGCCAAGCATCCCCCCTCACGCTGGACGGCCCCCTGCAATCCACATAAGTGTGTCTCCATTCACGAGTCTTCCTGTGTCTTGTCTGCACGACCACCGCCCCAATCCACCCCCCGCCCTATCAAAGGCAGTTCGCACCGGGGTACTTGCGCTGGCAAGTGGAGCTGTCAGGGAGCGATAAAGGCCAAGAGGTGCCAAAGACCATGTACACTTCAAAGTGGTCTATAGAGCATGGGTTGTTGTTCCCATGTCTACCTCCAGACCCCGTGTCTCCTGCCAAGCATCCCCCCTCACGCTGGACGGCCCCCTGCAAACCGCATAATGCCACGACATATACACGTCATTCATTCACAAACACACCCCTGTTTCGAATTCTTTATAACCCACTTCATATTTCGAATGAGAACTTCTTTGCGCTTTGCTAGTCAACCCGTGAAGGTGCTGGTTATCTGCTCTTCGTCTCTGTGAACTTCCGTGACCACTTCGAGCAAACTCGTCAGTTTGCAACCTGTGAACTGCTCCCTATTCTACGACAAGAAACTACTCTGATCCCTGCATCTAACTGTTTGTTCGTCAAGGTAAGGCCATGTACCATAATCATTTTGCGTCCAATTTTTTAATTTATATCGATTTGCTAGTAGTCATCAAATTGCATCCATGTTTTCTTTTCGTTCAAGACAGTACATGCAAGGAACTAGTCACATGTTCTGAGTTTAGTCAAATTATTTTTCTATTTTTTTAAAGTTATTCAAATACTTATCTGCATGTGAATAACGTGTATAGTTACAAGAACCAAAACGAACCTTGCATTGGACCTTTTATGTGTCATTTAATTTTTTAACACAAATTGTATTCATTGAGAATTGTTGATCTTTACTTTTCAGAACTTTCCACAATGCCTGCCTGTTCCATTGGCGGTTGCCCTTCGAAGACCCATAATAAATCTGAAGGTACTATAATGCATGTTTTCCCTAAGACAATAGATCAGATAAGAGAATGGGTCCGATATTGCGGATATCCACCGTCTGAGCTTGAAAGTAGAGTCCTAGAAGTCTTTGCGGACAAGAGGGGTGATCGATACCGCATCTGCAGCAGGCACTTTAGCTCAGACTTGTACTCCACATCATTGCTAATAAAGAAGAACACACCGCGAGCGAGGCGAAAATTGCTCTCAACCGCTATTCCCACTCTATTCGTCCACATCCCTCCACTGGTGAGTCAAGTTTACGTATTTATCTCTCGGCCTTGCGGTAGTGTGTAGCATTAGCTAACAATAATTTCCCCATTTATGTATCCACTCAATATGAAGGCGGAAGATTCTCCATCCGTGTCGTTATTGCAGTCATCAGCCACTTCAAGCGCCTATCGGGTAATCTTACTTGGCTATTCTGCCACTGACTTGTTTTAGGCATGTAAATCAATAGTTTTAATTTATCGTGTAATTATTTTACCTAATGGTACACCCTTGTACTCGTCCTCTAGTCTTTGTTTTCAGTTATAATTATTGTTATCCAAAATAATTCAAGTACTGTCTTTCAGGGAGATGCTGAGGAGTCCAACGTATTGACGACTACCGTTGATGTCACTCAGATGCTCGAGGTACGTTTCAGGACAGTTCCATCGATGGAGATCATCAGATCTTGCATTCTTGTAGCGTGATTGTTACACACAATGTTTCTTTCGTTTTTAGCCATTGATATGTCCTTCTGTCGTCGCCCTCCTATGTGTCTTCTTTTTTCAATATTGTGTTCATTACTAATGAAAGTCCTATGTTTCAGGGAGTCGATGGAGCATTAGTCCAAGAAGAAGGGGGAGCGTGCAGTTACGGGTCGGCGCAACAGCTTGCAGAAGTGTGCACCGCAGTTACATCGTCCCTTGATGTTCTTATGCATTTCGAGGTATGGATACTGACAGTTCGATGAAGCGAAATCATATGACGTGATTACATCCGCTATACTTCCTTCTTTATTAACGCAAGTACTATGTTTCAGGGAGATGACGGAGCTTCTTCTACAAGAACATCACCCCTAGTAGTTGATGCAGATTTCTGGGTGGTGACACTTCCAACGATCGAGCAAATCGAATCATATTTAGATATCCATTATTTATTTTAGACAACTGATCATTTGTGCAGGTCTATTTAGATGAGCCGTTCACGCCTGCACAAACTTTCTGTTCTTTTTATCAAAATAGAAAACCATACTAATGCAATTACTGTGTTTCAGGGAGTCACTGAAGCATCATCTTCAATAATATCATCAATGGAAGTCTATGAGGAGCCCGAGGTATGGATCTTGACAGTTCCATCTAACTAGATCAACAATGCGTGAATAATTGTCGTTTGAATGTTCTACACAAAGCGCTCATTCGTGTTTTGCTATTGAGATGTACGTGGGTATTGGTCCCCAAGTACATTTTGTGTTTTCGATATTATTATACATACTAATGAAAGTTCTATGTTTCAGGGAGTCCATGGAGCGTCAGTGCGTGATGGATGTGCTTATCAGGAAAACATAGTCGTTGCAGCGCAAGAGGAAGTGGAGACATGCACACACGAGTCGGAGCAACAGCGTCCTGATGTTGAAGTTCGAGGCAAGAAAGTTTCAAAGAAAAGAAAGCAAAAGAAGGTTAGTGTCCTGGTCACTATATTATGTTGTTTTTCACTGTTAATAGTTCAATACTGTAACGTGTGTTTAAACTGAACATCCCTTTTCCAATCTGTCCTCTAGTTGCGAGTGGGTGTACGAACTAGATCTACACAGACAGTGAAGCGAACGAGAGATGTTGCTTGTCAAACCTTTTGGCAGGGACTTGAGACTGGAGATGCATCGTGCCAATGGGAAGAATATGAAGTGATTGACAACGGAGCTATACCACCACCAGCCATTGATAGTGAATGTCCTCCTGGTAGTTCGGATGCAGTCGGAGATCAATTCACAGAATCCACACCCGCAAAAACTAAGACCGCGAGAAAGTTGAAGAAATTGTTTTATTCACCCATCGCCGGAGAAGGAACAGATGTTGCAATGGAAGAGAATGAAGTGGACGACAATGAAACACCATCAATATCACTGAACATAGCGGAAGACGATATCAGAGATTCTACCTTTCATGTGAGTGACATGTCCTCAACGTTACAGGCCGAACCAGCTGGGATGCAGAGTGACAGTATAAGGAAAGAGGCCAAATTCATTGTATTCGATAGTTGTTTGATTGATCTTATTATTCGGATGAAATGTGGGCATTCGGTTGGTGGGGAAGTATGTGGGGAGCCATTGATTAATGTGACTCATGCAATTCGAGGCACTAACCTTAAAATACATGCCACCTGTACAAAATATCATCCTTTCACATGGTCTGCACAACCTATGCTGGGACAACTGCCAGCAGGCAATCTACTTTGTGCAGCGGCTGCACTTTTTAGTGGTTCAAGTTTTAAAAAATTAGAGTCTTTCTTTCAGTTTGTGGGAATCCATTTCATTGCGAAAACTCAGTTCTACAAATACCAAACCGATTATCTATTTCCAGCCATTAGCGAAGCTTGGAGAATGGAAAAAATGTCTATTGATAGTACATTCGCGGGCAAACGGTTCAGGCTAGCCGGTGATGGACAGTGCGACAGCCCAGGATTTTCAGCCAAGTACTGCACCTACCACTTTCAGGACATGGAAAGTAAGAAAATTGTGAGTTCGGTGGTCGTGCAGGTGTCACAAAGTACATCCTCAGTGGCCATGGAGAAAGTTGGCTTTGTAGCATCATTGCAAGAACTACAATCGCGGGGAATGGTGATCGACCTGATAGCCACGGACAGACACGTTTCAATTGCCAAGACAATGAGAGAACAGTACAAAAATATAAATCACCAATTTGACGTTTGGCATCTTGCAAAATCAATCAATAAAAAATTGTCGGCTGCAGGTAAAAAAAAAGAATTGCAAGGTATTTCACAGTGGTCCAAGTCAATCAGCAACCATCTTTGGTGGAGCTCAAAAACATGTGGAGGGTCGTTGGAAATTCTACTGGAAAAATGGCGGTCAGTAATGCCACACTGTACGAACGTTCACCGATGGAACACGAACCAACATTTTCACAATTGTGAACATGGCCATTTGTCCACAGAGGAGGCACGGAAGAAGAAGTGGTTGATTCCTTCATCACCCACTCACAAAGCCATTGAAAAGATTGTATTTGATAAAACTATAACAAAAGCTTTGAGGGGACTCACGGAATTCTGCCACACAGGAGATTTGGAGGTGTTCCACAATATGTGCCTCAAGTACAGGCCAAAACGATTGCATTTTGGCATGGAGGGCATGATAAATCGGACTCTTTTAGCGGTCTTGGCACATAACCATAATGTTGGCCGTCAACAAAGTAGGACGACCGGAACTTTAGGGACGCTTCGCTACAATAAGGCCTTCACTAAAAGAAGTAAACAATGGGTGATCAAAACCAGTGTTTGAGGATATGCAATATGAGTTTATTGAGAAACTTATTGTTGACGTCCTAAATAGGCACATAAATGGAGTTGTGAACGAACCTGTGCAGGGGACAACTGCATTGCCACCCAACATTGCCTCTGTTCCATGTCCACCTAAAGAAGAACTCATTGAGAAATACACATCACGGTTTAAATGATTGTAATTTGATTGTCTGTTCTCTCGAGTCTCCTCATGTCGCAGGCCCATTGAATATGTGTATCTATCCAACCTTGTTCATTTGCGCATTAAATTAAACCAAACAGTAATATAAATCATTTTTCAAAAAATATAGAATGTCTCCGTATTTATGGTTCTGTGGGGCTGCAAAGCACGCAGACAAAATGCAAAGATGGAGTGTAAATTTCAAGTCCTGTGAGAATGCCTTACACTGAATGTATCTAACTAGGAATGTGTGCTCGTTCAAAGTGAAGGTCAGCTGCTTTGATTTTTTCTCGGGTGCCAGAATGGCCCACGACTCAGTATAAGGTTCTATTGTATTTTGACCTTGACAGGCCGGGACCACGTAAGAAACGATAATGAATAGAATTTCAGAAACGAAAGCCATTTAATGTTCGTTCATTAGAAGAAATAACGTCGGCATAGAAGGAGTGGTATTTCGGGGCTGCCCTACGCACAGACACAATGGAAAATGCAAATATAATGTAAGTAACTCTTTAGATGAGTTTATACCGCAATTTAATTACTATACAGTAGCTTTAAAGACGGGTTAAGTTGTACTTGTTCGTTCTATGTGGCATATTGTTTTGTACCGCGCACTATCTTGGGGAGAACCGTCTACTTTTACGGAAGCACCTCAAAACCTTTGCTTCTGCTTTCTCTCTCCCTCTCCCCTGCTACAACTGGTCCACTGTCTGCGATCTCGGTCCTGGGCCCTTCCACTCTCCACCTGCACTCCCTGTCAACCCCTGCACTGAGGGACTGTCTCAGTATCCTACAGCCCCCCCTTGACGTTTAAAACCCAGTTGCACTGTCCTAGTTATGAAATAATTTCCCGACCGAATATATAAAATGAATAATTTTAATAAAGATCTGATGGTGAGACTAATTTCATTTTTTATGTTTTTAGGTACATCATTCACTACTGTCTGTGTCACGAGTACCAGACACCGGCGGACGGCTTCTACAGCCGCCAGTTGCTTCTCCGCGTGAACAACGTTACCACCCTGACCATTTTATGGGACGATCGCCAAGTACATGTATGCCCTTACGCGGTACTAACGGCTAGATGCAACATACAGACCGTTGTGGTGGCCTAGTGCCTCGTTGTTGGAACAGCCATGCGATTATCAGTGCGACCGAAGAGCTTATTTTATCGTAAACCAACACCCTGTTTACTGCACACGAACATCGCTTGCCTCAAGACGAACTATTTTGGATCGAGAGCAAATAAAAATGAAAATCGCAGAATATTCTCTAAACATTTGATGTCCAATAAATGTACTTTGCCAAATGTACAATCTTGCAGTTTGCTTTTAAACCACAGTTTCATATTCCGAATTGTGGCGCTGTATTGTGAGTTGATCTAAGACCCTGTGTACAGCAAAGGAACCTCGCGTGCCTCAAAACGAACTTTTTGGAACGTGAGCAAATAAAAAAGAAAATCGCTGAATATTCTCTAAACATTTGATGTCAAATAAATGTACTTTACCAAATTTACAATCTTGCGGTTTGATTTAAAAGTACAGTTTCATATTGCGAATTGTGGCGCGCTGTGTTGTGTGAGCTGATCTGTGTTGATTTCCGGGTTCTGTGTGGAGTCGCGTAGAAGACGCCTGGGCGCGTTTGCCTACGCAGCACAGTCACGTCACGGATAGAGGCGGGGAATATGAATGTTTTGATAAAGTCTGTTTCAGGGGCGGGGGATTTGATTTAGTGCCGCAAAAGCAGGTGAGCCAGGGCGATGCGGCAAGTGATAGGATTATCAGAAAATGGCGGCTGATTTCGAGTGCGTTAATGGACGAAAAGTCGGGTAAGGTCCATAGGAAAGTTTTCTACGATCGACCGAGTTATGCTTAAAAACACATGGCCGAACCGTAGGGACAATAAAAAAAAAGTCCCGGAACTATCCTTTAAGTGCAGTCTTTGGGCCTCATTACAAGTTTGGCAATATTTTAGTGGTAAATCTGCTGAAATACCACCAAACGGAATTACTGTTACTGCCACTTGGTGGTGTGGTTTTACAGCAGGATTACAAGTGGTGATAGGAGGTGTAAGTCCCCATGATTTGGGATTCCATACGACTCTAAGGGGATTTTGGCAGAATTGCCATTTATTGCCGGTAAGGTCATGTTACATGGCACTTGTATAGCGCCTACTGCCATTGGTATGGCCTTGTAGCCCTCCGGGGTTAAACGTCCTTCGGAAGACCGTAGTTAAAGATGTAAGCGGTGTAAAAAAGGATTTTTAGCCAGCAGAAAGGTGGCTAGCGAGTGGCTAGGTCCCTAGCAGCAACCCATAGTTATCAGGTGAAAGAAAGGGTGCCGTGACAAATTTTCAGGGGAGTGGGATAGTCAGAAAGGTGAAGTTATGTGAACGGCAGGTCAGAATTTTGCATGGATCTCAGCTGTATTTTATTGGATGAGGTGATGCATGTTTTTGGTGTGTTTAATTGAATAGTGTTTATTGCAAGGTATTCAGGCGAGTGGGCCGTGTCCGTGCTGATACAGTTATGATTTGCTGTGAAGGCGTGCTTGACGTTCCATTGAAGAGAGACTTCACATCTGGTTGGAAAAGATCGTGCTGAGCTTATAATAAAGGCTTGACTGCGAGGCGATCAGATGGGGTGGTGATGTGTCTGCCCTTGTCGACTCCTCAGGTGCCCCAGCATTCTCAACAGGGGTTGAGTAATAATTCATCCAGGAGATGGGCTGAGATTGTCATGCTATCGAAGCGAAGAGCCAGGTTTTGAGAGCCTTCCTGAAGGCAAGGTGATCTTCTATGCAACGGATGGTTAAAGGGTTCGAGTTCCAGATGGTGGGTGCTTGCACTGAGAAAGAGGAGCCCCCTATTCTTGTTGATTTTGTCACCAGAATGACGAGGAGAAGTGCTACGCCTGATCTGAAGTTTCTGTTAGGCCTGTACCGTGTATGTTTATGCTGCAGGTATTCCGGTTCTGTGTTGTGTAGTGCTCGATGGGTGATGCACATTGCCTTGAAGGTGGATTGTTGCCCATTCGGAAGCCAGTGAAGGACACGGAGGGTGGGTGAGATGTGTTCTCTAGGGCCTGGGGCTAGGAGGAGTCTTGCGACTGTGTTTTGTACCCTTTGGAGTCGTCTTAGCTGTGATGTGGTGGCTCCCGGGTATAGGGTGTTAGCATACTCTAAGTGTGAAAGGATGTTCCCGTCCTGTGTTGTGGAGTGCTCAGTGCATGATGCACATTGCCTTGAAGTTGGATTGTCGCTCAATTGGAAGTCAGCGAAGGACATGGAGGGCGCGTGCAATGTGTTCTCTAGGGCCTAGGACTGGGAGGAGTCTTGCAGCTGTACATGGTACCCGTTGGAGTTTTCTTAGCTGTGATGCGGTGGCTCACCAGTATAGGCCGTTATTATAGTCTAAGCGTGAAAGGATGATAGCCACCATTGCAGAGACTCTGTGGGAGAAAGTCAGGTAGGGAAATAGGTGGCGGAGAATGCAAATGTGTAAGTAATAGCTTTTTGTCACAGAGTTGATGTGATAGGGTCAGGTTTGCATCCATAATGCATCTGAGATTTTTTACTGTTTCGGAGGTGGTGGGCGGTGAGCCTAGTGAGAGTGGCCATGGAGTGGGGTGGGAAAAGAGGGAGGTCCTCCCGCAGAGCACAATTTCAGTTTTGCCTGGGTTGAGTCCGAGGTAGTTGACAGTCATTAGCACTCAATTTCTGAGAGGCATGTTGTAAAATGGGGGAGGTGGCGGAGTGGTCCTGTGGGATTTTGAAGATGATTTAGGTGTCATCTGCGTAATTATAGCAGGTTAGGCCATTGGCTTCAATGAGTGTGGGAAGGGGGCTCAGGTACAGGTTGAAGAGCAGTGGGGAGAGAGAGGCACCTTGCGGCACTCGTGGGTGATGCAGCAAGGTGTCGAGGAGAATGCAGGCAGGTGTGCTATTTGGGATCTGTTAGACAGGAAGGAGGAAATCCACTTCAAACCTGTGGCCCTGATGCCGAGAGATTGAAGTCTGTCCTTGAGGGTTGGGTGGTCAATAGTGTCAAAGGCTGCCAAGAGCTTGATTAGGATTAGGAGGTGCAGCCTTCTGAGCCTGAGTGTCTTTTAAGATCATCCCAGATGGAAACTCGGCATGATTCAGTTCCTCATAGGAGTCTGAAGCCAGATTGAACAGGGTCAGGGATCTGGTTGGATTCTGTGAACTGGCAT
Organism: Ambystoma mexicanum; assembly: GCF_040938575.1. Taxonomy (NCBI): domain Eukaryota; kingdom Metazoa; phylum Chordata; class Amphibia; order Caudata; family Ambystomatidae; genus Ambystoma; species Ambystoma mexicanum. Next base: position 973,820,449 of record NC_090934.1, on the reverse strand, counting down.
AGATGTGTATGCCGCTCGGTCAGTTAGCTTTGCTATAAATAGGTTGTTTGAGATGGGTCTGTAATTGGTCGGCAGAAGGGGGTTTGAGGAGGGGCTTTTTGAGGAAAGGCTTGATGTAGGAGGTTTTGAATTCAGCTGGGAATGTGCCAGAAATTAGAGATTTGTTGACGATGGATCTTGCGAAGTCGCCGGCGCAGGTGGATGTCAGGATTTCATTTAGTAGAGTGGGGAGGCAGGAGTCTTCAGCGGATCCTCAGGTGTATCTGTTTGTTAGTAGCTTTAGAAATTCAGGTTAGGAGAGTGTAGAGAAGGATGAGAAGAGGGGGAGAGTGGAAGGCGTTACTGATGTCCCGTTTGAGGTCGGGGGGGGTGAGCAATGCTATTTTAGAGATGATGGTGTTGTTTCTCTTTAGGGCTATGTTGTGGAACTGGTGTGATAGCGAGTCGCAGAGGGTTTGTGTGTGGATGGGAGTGGATTTAGTGCATGCTGGTGAATAGAATTTGGAGATTACCTTGTGATGTCCCCTTGAGGGGTTAGGTGCTTTGGTGATTCTATTCCAGTGATAGTTTTTTTTTAGCCTTGCAAATTTCTGGCATTGGGGGATTTACTTCCAGCATTTTGCTCGAGGAAAATCCTCCACCTTACCACCAAAATTCTAGTACAGCAGTGTGGTAATTCAGTGGTTATGCAGTGGTAATATAGGTACAACTGCTGTTGGGGATGAACCTCCAGGTATACCAGAGGGACACTGGAAGTTCGCAGACTTGGAGGGCCCAACATCCTCCCGCAGGATACATGGAGGACTCAGTCATTGACAAGTTCAAACTGCGGTTTATTACAGGCAAAACCAACAGGGATCAGCACAGGAACGGAGAATATTCATGCACATCTTGCTCTTCCTCGGCTTGCAGGCTGGTTTTACTCCTAAATGGCATCAGCAATTTGTCACAACCTGGGCCCTTCTCCAGAAAACCTATCGGTCCGAGTGATTGGGTATTGAGTATGTCGGCGGAGTCGGGAGCGAGTCAGTCTGCGTCAGTCCCTACCTTTTTTGTGTGAGAGGAGCTGCAGCAACGTTTTCCTTCTTCCCAGCTTTTTTGCTATCAAAGACTTTGTGTGCACTGTCACTTTAATTTCCTGCCTTCAAAAACAGGAAGGAGAGCGCGGAGCGCGCGCGGAGTCGGGAGCGAGTCAGTCTGCGTCAGTCCGCGTTAGTTTGAGCGGACTCGACATGACTGCAACAACAGCGGAACCCACTCACGACGGCCCCGCAACAAGGCGGAAAACCTTGTATCAACGGAGAATGCAAAATCCCTGGGTTGCTCTTAAAGCAGACAAACCCACAACGCCATCGCCACTTAAGGAAAGCGCTGTGCACTGTAAAAATAAGAGCGCTACAGTTTTGACTCTCGAGCTTAATACGCCAGCTGAGCCAGTGCCTGAGTTGGAATTGGAGGCAGTGCCCTCGTGCAGCGAGGCTATTACCAACGAAACGCTGACGTTTTCAACATCTCAAGTTTTCGGTGACTCCAGCGGGTCACATAACATAGTTACCAGTAATGACAATTCAATAGGCCATTCAGACAAACACATGACATCAACAAGTCTTTTAGACTGCCGGCCAGCTATTGTAGTACCTCCGTTAGCCGACAATACATTAAACATGATTGCGTCAGACAGTACGCGACTCTGCGACTCAACTCCAACTCTGCTTAATGAAAGCGAAGAACAGCAACTTAAACTTTCGAATCTGGAAAGTCTATCTGTCGCTGCTGTCGAGTCTCTTCCTGCGACGAGTCAGGCTGTGGGTGTGAGCTCCTTTCTACTACTTCAACCAGAATCTGCTGATGCCTTTTACTCGCCTCTCGAGTTTACGGAGTTTACGGATGCGGAGATTTTGGAGGCATCCCAAACTGAAGAGCCAAATGTCTATGATTGCCATTACGAACGTCAATCAGTTCAAAATGTTCATCAACTGTTAGTTGACGCGCAAACAGGGCCCTCATTAATATCTACTGAACGCGCAGCTAACATAGGCCCTGCGGCTAGACACTCGAAGATTATGGAATCCATGTCTCACGAGTGCGTGCCTACAACGCCGCAGCACCTTACGCACACCAGAACAAATCGACCAATATATTCCTGTCAAATCGCTCCAGAAACGAACTCTTTAACATCACAACAAATGTCCCGCAAATTGGCGGGAATTAAACAGACTTTCTCAATAGAGCAAACAGGGCTGGAGTCGTCCTGTAGAAGTGCTCTACTGAAGGAAAACACAATTAATTCAGATGTTTCTCCCTTATTGAATAAAACCGTGAAGTACACCTTAGACCCAATGGAAGCGGGAATTGCGCCGCTCCAAGTGAGCACGGTGCAGAAAGGTCGGAATATCAAAGCAGGTTCATTTCGGCACAGAACCTCTATATCAAAAACGGCAAATAAATCAAATATCGAACATGAGCATCCGGGAGATGAGATTGGTGAAATAGGGGAAAAGAACATCACGCGAAATCGTGAAGCACATTGGGACTCACTAAACTGTTCACAGCAAAGTAGAGATGAAACCAAGGATACTCAAGTGAAACCGAGTCTTTCTTCTGCTGCGGCTATACAGATCTATAATAACGTTTTAGCTGCTTCTAGCACTGCTTTGCTCCCATTTTCAAAGATGTACGAATCCTTACATGAAACTATAAAAGATCAATCCTCCTTAATTGTCAGCCTAAAGGAAAAGACGGACAAGTTTGAAGTAACAACAACTTTCCTTCAAAATCAACTTTTACGTGAGGCTGATAATACGATTAGATGGCAAGAAAGGTTAAGTGATCTTGCTGCTAGACACCATTGTCAAAACGATACCTTAACTGAAGGTCTACTAGATGCTGTAAAGTGGATGCGTCACTTTGATTTTTCAACCAATCTAAGCTCGTTATCAAGTTGTCGCTACTTCAAACCGGAAACTGCCAAAAAAAACAACGAGCAATTTGACACTCATTGCAATAATCAAAGCGGAAAATCAATACAGGATTCTTCCCACAAAGCAGATTCACCATTAAAACAAGACGTGGAGCAAAATCCTTGCAAAAAAATGTGTTCAAATTCAAAGGACTTGCCAGCCTCAGCAAACGATGAGGTCAAAACTGACACCCAAAGATCTACAAATGTGACCTCAAATCTACCATCAAAATCGACCTCATTTGGAATTTTTGATGGAGCTGCCAAATCTATCTCACTGAGGCCAGCACCAAATTCCAAATCCTCTTTAAGAAACGACAAAAACTTGGAAGTAGCGCAACCTAGCAAGCGACCTCAGAATGCCACAAAACCACGAATCTCCATAACGAAAAGGAAATACATCAGAAATACAACTCAAAAAACCGACTTAGGTCTGTCCAGCGATACGGTGATAACCAAAAAAGATAATCACCCACACACTGAAAGATCTCACAATGTGTTGTCAGCTAAATGTGGTTTTCAACCTCCGTCAAAAAAACGTTTTCGAGCTGATGCCGAAATGAGCAAGCTGAATGAGTCCATCACCGACCTTTGTGACCTTTCAACTTACTCAGATGATTTGGAAGAAAATTTGACGGGAAAACAAACCGAAGATTGTGCGCTGGTTGGTGACAATCGACAACGATCGAATGAAGTAGATGCGTTAAAAGGAAACCACGCAATACCCTCTACGAAATCTACAAAGATAAATCCAAGGAGAAACGAAGAAAACAGATTTCTTCTTACTTCAAAGTTAAACCCGAAACAAACATCGTTTCAGAAAAAGAATCCCAATCATCATCTTATTCGTGACCACTTGGATCCAAGTGAGCATCATAAACAGTCAGCTTGTAAAATACGACTGCAAAATCTTCACGTAGATGACGAAGAACTAAATCTGAACCGTCATAACGTAATGAAACTTTTCAATTGCATTCCGTTACTCCGTACTATTGTATCCGATGACATTAAAATCGTCGAGTATCCCACAGAAAAATGCTGTGATCAAGTGCTGCTACACATTATTTCATCTTCAGTAAGAAACACTATCATGAAAGCCGCAGACGAACTCCTAGTATTCGGCTTTGATATCTCCCTCGAACAAAATGATGTCAATATAAGCAGAGGACTTCAATCCAAAACTTATAATTCTTCGTTTAAACAAGATGAAAGACGCGCCATGATACGTACATCTCTGCAAGTGGGTAGAAATACTCGAGACAGAAACAACAAGTCCTTTTCCCACTCCAAACGTTTGGATAACACTCCAAACTTCGTTGACTCGAGACATTAGCAAATACAGAACTCAAACGAAACTCAGTGCGTCTTCCTATCTTGGAATACAAGAGGTTTTAATCACCTTTTTAATAATGCTTGGGTAGTAAAAGACTCGCCTTTTGTCATCAGTCTACAGGAGACCTGGTTGAGTGAAGTACCTTCATGTGATGGATATGTAACGCTTTTGAATCCGGCCATAAAGAACCCCATAGGCAGACCATCTTCTGGCCTACTAATGTTGATAAAAATCACTCCATGGTGGTCCATTACTGAGTCTTTCTGCCCGAACCCCTTCGTCCAAGGTGTTATTTTACAGACTGCAGATGTCAACATTCAGACGAGGAAACATCTTCTCATTTTAAACGGATATTGGAATCCGACTCAAATCAGCAGCAAGAAATTTGTAAACTCTGTTATTATTCAAATTGACAATGCTCAAATAACATATACAAATCTCTCCATCATATTCAGTGGAGACCTGAACTGCTCCTGGTTCAAATTAGAACAATCTTCAAAGACATTTAAACTTATAACCAACGATGATGAACCAGTGAGAAGTCATATGTGGAGAAGTGCTTTGAATATTCGTGGCTGCCAAATGGTAAATGGAAGGGTGAAAGGTGATCAACCGCCCCGTCATACCTGGGCTAATAACAAATCACGATCAATTATCGACTACTTTTGGGTTTCCCAAAACTTGTTCGAAAATGATCCCTCCCTAGAAATATGTGAAATGAAAAATAGCGACCACGATCTTCTTCGATTTTCATGCAGGTGTGAATGGTTTAAACAAACAAATAACCATTCCATTCCTTTGACAGTAAATGCAGGAGGAAACCGAATACGAATTAATGGCTCTCAAGTAAATTTCTTGACTAAACAGTTAGAAAACTCAAGTGAGTCTCTGACAGTCGATTACGTGCCGCTGTTATCAAATTTTCGATCTTCAAAATTTAGTCATAAAGCATCAAATAATTCTTATAAGCACTATACCACCATGCTTATTACAGATGCCAAGAAACAGATGCACAGAGATATTAGAGCTTTGAAAAGGTCACCTTTCCCGATCTGTGGAGGGAAGTCCCTAAAAGTTGCAATTAGGTTGAGGAGGCAAACATATCGCAACTGGCTTCGATCTCAGAAAATAATAATCGATCAAGACAGAGCGGAAACACTTATGAAACATCTAATTACTTTAAACACCTATGAGACTTGGAAAATACTAAATTCAGGAAACCAGCAACGTCATCCTTTAATAACACATGAAATCGATGCTGCAACGTGGGAAGCCCATTTCTCAAACATGTTTTGTAAACCAACAAAGGAACCAATATCAATTTTTCAATGTACTGTTCCAAACTGGGACTTACACATCACGTCAATTGATATAGAAGATGCCATACATAGACTAAAAAATTCTAATGCAATGGGTCCTGATATGATTTCAAACGTGATGTTAAAAAGAAATGCTCCTGAATGGGCAGTCTTCATCGAGACACTCTTCATGCAATTGTCCAACAAAATGGTGATCCCGAAATCTTGGCAAAACGCTATTGTGGTGCCGATACACAAAAAAGGCAGTCGGGCGGATCCAGACAACTATCGCCCAATTGCCCTTTTGGACACGATTGGTAAAATTTTTGCTTCTTTCCTACGCCTAAAACTGTCAAACTGGGCTACGAGAAATCAAATCACTGACATTCGTCAAACAGGATTCACAAAAGGAGTTGGAGTCGAGGTAAACCTCGTGATATTAAACATCTTAAAACTCGAAACCTTAAGAGCAAAGAAAAAAATCCACTTTGCCTTTATTGATTTACGCGGAGCGTTTGACAATGTGAATCGTGGTTTGTTATGGAAGAAGCTGATTGCCTGGAACTGTCCTCAAGAGCTGACCGCACCAATTATTGCACTACATTCCGATACCTCAATTAGAGTGCGGCTGAACACCCAGGGCGAACTGTCAAAACCCGTATGCACCAACAAAGGTGTAAAACAGGGGTGCCCTTTAGCAGCTGAACTTTTTAAACTGTTTATTTCCGATCTCCCCAAACATTTATCGTCAGCACGTTCCTTCGCTCCGAAAATTAATGACACACAAATTCAGTGCGTCGTGTATGCAGACGATGTTGTTTTGATTGATTCAACTGAGATCGGGTTGCAAAGACTCTTAAACAAGTTACAAGAGTACTTGGATTTGAACGATTTACATCTGAACTCTGGAAAAACCAAAATAATGACCATCGGAGCGGGTGGCTCTAAAAAGCAAAAGCTATCTAAGTGGTACATAAATGGGATTCCCTTAAACACCACAAATTCCATAAAATACCTAGGAATAATGTTTAACTCTTCAATAAACGAACAGCACTGGAAATCGGATCTCTTTAACAAGATGACTCAACTGAGTATTCAAGCAAATAAAATCTACAACTCATTTGGTAAATTCAGCCTAAAACCAATTCTAATGTTCTATCTTCAAAAAGTGGTTTCAGCAATCACTTTTGGTTCGGAGGCCGGGTGGAATCTTGATATGAAGATTTGGCAGAAGCTAGAGGGCTTATTTTGGCGTCGTGTGCTGAAACTTCCATCTTATATATCAATGATCCAACTAAATTATGAGCTGTCACTAAACCCCCTGTACACACATGTCATGTGGAAGTCATTAATGATCTTGCGCAAAATGAACTTGACCCCAAGGGCCCCTGCGTACAATCTCTTTGAAGTAAAATCTGATCAAATACAATCTGGACTTCTACAAGAATGGAGACAATTGATGGCTGAACAACTGATTCGAGCAGGCATATTGCAAGAAGATCTGATTTTACGTCCCCAATGGGCTAAAAAGAAATTCGGCAATGGAGTTGGATCGAGAATTATGATCAACGTGCCTTAATGCCAACCACGCTGAAATCTGATCTAGTAGTTCATAAATTAAATGTCCCTAGTCGATACTTGACTAAATGTCCATCAAGACACCATCGTACTCAGTTCCTGCGACTTCGTTTGAACGCTCTTCCGACCAAAGCAATGCAAGCTTGTCGTCACATGAGAGAAACGACCGACAACCTCTGTCGATTCTGCAAGCTTGAGATTGAAACCACAGAACATCTACTGTCGGGGTGTACGGCGCTGGTTGAACGGAGGATGCAACATCTAAGTGGTTTTACCCCCGAGACATCAAACAATCATCATTGGTGGCAATATGCAGCATCTGGACATAACGTCAAATTGACATATGGGGTAGTGAACTTTCTAGACTCTTTGAAATTACATGAAAACTAAAGGATCACCTTAAGTTTAGTCTTAACGACTAGAAAAGTGACTGGTGAAGTGTCTTTCCTACTCCAAAAAAAAAAAAAAAAAAAAAAAAACATGGTTGGATAAACTTATTTATATAGTGGATTGTTTATAGATCAAATGTAATAAAAGCACGGAGACCTGTCTGTTTACACACAGGTCTATCGAGCTGAAATAAAAAAAAAAAAAAAAAAAATAACCTATGCAGGACATTATAGATATTATTCTACTGGCCCTTGCATGTCAGTTGGCTGGCCTGCTCCATCCCAAATCCACTAATTATAACATTATTGCAGTGTTGTGGACTTACCATTGGTTCTTTACCATTGGTTCTTGCCCGTTGCTACCCACCCCTATGGTACTAAACTGTGATTGGCTAGAGCTGACGTCCCCAAGCCTGGGATCTGCAAAGATTCTCAGCTCACTGTGTGATGAGAACGATTATGTTTGTATCGTAACTTGTGTATACCAACTTGGCCTTATGAGAGTGCTCTCCTGATCAGCGCAACACTTATTGCATACTGTTGCATACTTGTCGCGGTCTGTGTCTGGCAGCCTGGGACCGGCTCTCCTTTCCCATCGTGATTGATTTCCATTGTCTGCTCTAAGCTTACAGCTCTGAATTATGAAGATTTAATCATATTTTCTGCAGTTTGTCCCTTTGTCATCTGGAGATTGCAATGTCATCCGTATCTTTTGTCCTTGGCTGTGGGTCCTGTCTCACATGTCTTGCTCTCTGTCCAACGTGAATCTGCTCAGCTCGTCTCTTGCTCAGAGGTCTGTGGCCTGCTGTCATTTTCCTAAACCTTATAATGTGGTTTCTACAGTGTCCATGCTATGCTACATTTCCATAGCTTAGTCACACTTGGCTCTGTCAGGTCCCATAGGTGCTCCTGCAGTTCCATAGCCTTTAAGCATCTGCAAGCTTTGCTCAGGATCTCTTGCGTCGTGCGGTTTCTGCATTACTGCATTTGGCTAATGGAAAAAGTAATAAAAGCAATGACAGTATGTATATATATCTGTCCTCTAACTATAGAACTGTACGCTTGCGTTCTTCATGTAGTTGAGTGTGTGTTTGTGTCACAAAGTGCGGATGGCATGTGTGCTTCATACCTAATGCTGCTATGTCGTGGTATCTCTAATGATGTCAGCAACATGGCTTCTTGGTGTTTAGTCCAAGCTGTCCATGCAGGTATCTCTGATCATGGCCTGTGGCTCTTCATCCAAGCATGAATATATCTGCATGTCTCTTGTTCGGTGTGGCTGGCAGAGGGGATACCTCTCAACATACTTATCAATCATGGGCCCATTAGGAATTCGTCCAAAATAGAATGGACGATTGCAATGTTTTCTGGCCTTCTTGTCATGATTTCAGTCGGAGGGGGGCTGGTGGCAGGCTCCCCCGCCCCTCTTCACTGCTTTACCCCTGTTTTTTCCCACACGGATGCACTCGTAATGAGGCCCTTTGAGTTAATTTCCTTATGGTCAAAAATACAGTGATAAAATACATTAATTGTCTAACAGGAAAGCCTGTAAAATCATGGTGGCAGCACTTTGTCTTTATAGTATAATCCCCAGTGTAAATGGTATTTTTTATTTTACATTGGAAATTATTACATTTCTATTGATGAATAAGGTACTTTTTTACCAGTAGTACATGCCAAAATGAGTCCCTTGTGTATGAAATGTCAAGCCCAATGCAGGCACACTCCTGCTGTAAAGCGCCTTGCTGCTCTTGAGCTATATGCAATACATAACAACAAAATAATAATTGTGTGATGATTTCCATAAATCCTGGGCCAGCACCATGTTTGGCAGCAGTGATCTAGCTCTCACTAATATGCACACTCAACTGCACGCTATGATGTAACCAGTGTCACCCTGAATATGAATTGGATTGACCCGCAAGAATCATTCAGAGTCAGTTTATTTATTTATTTTATTGTTTTTTATAACGTGCCTAATACCATACCTGAGTTTGGTTTCTAAGCGCGGATCCGGGATTTGAACCTCTATTGCTCTGCGTGGTCTTGCTTCCAAGACCAGCACGTTGCCCCTGTGGTACCCTCCTTACACTCTGCTACGAAGTAGAGCAGATTTCTGCCTCATACTTTAAGTATTGCGTCTGCTGCTGTGTGTGGGCCTGCTCTAGGGGCCCCAACTAGAAGCGTTGGTGTAACAACTGGCGACGAGTAGCTGAGATGGGGAGCACTGAGGAGTACATCCTTGCAGAAACATTGCCAACCACAATAGCATTGCTTGCACTGTCTCTTGCTTTGCAATCATTTTGTTTCATTGCATGGTACCCCTTCGCTGCTGGGATCGAAATGTGTGCTCTGGGTGGAGCGCCCGAAAATCAATTTAAGACAGTCTTGACATATTTTCAGGAAAGACAGGTTTTATCAACCTAAAGAAATTCTCTTCCTTGGGTCAAATTCATACGCAAAAAGGCCAGGACTTTCTGTTATCAAAAATGTTACCACTTCAAATGATTCCTTAATCAGTTTAAAAGTTTTCACGTGAACCTCTTGATCACTCAGTCTCTGTTTATCTTCTTTCAACAGTCCTCCCAGTGTTCTCCTTTTGATAGTGGGACATGAGCGTCTCTGATAGCACCTGCAGGTCTTTTAGACGTTGTTGGGTTCCCAACACAAGTCCCAAAAACAGCTAGAATTTCTCTTCCACTGGCAGGCAAAGCCAACTTGGAATGTGGGCCTCTGGTTCCTCAGAGCTTCTTAAGTGGGCCTTATCGCCTGCCTTGCCTAGAGTCCAGCTATTTACCCTACATATTGGCTACTTACTCCTGTTCTGGCCCTGTCGTTCCTTGATGTCACATCGTCTGCTAGTTCCTCCGCCGCAGATATGACCCTTTGGATAAGGGTCTTGCCTCTACTTCACTGCCTTTGGCTATATGTGCCCTCTCATTCCTTCCTGCTCTCTCTGATTGACTCTTCTACAGCTCTTCCTCTAACCATCACCTGCAATCTCTTCCCAACCACTTCCTGTTGTTGTTCTCCAAGCCTTTCTTGATACTTTACTTCTATCACATCCTGATCCCAATCCCAACCACTTCCTGATGTTTCTCCTACCATCTCCTGATCTTTCTCCTATCAACTCCTAATCGCTTTACCTACCGCCTTCTCGTGTTTTTCCCAACTATCTTCCAACATTTCATCAACCAAGTCCTTATCCCTTTCTCAACCTCCCCATGTTTCTTTCCTATTCCTCCAACCAGCTTCTGATGTTTCCCCAACCACTTCATAATGTGCATCGCCCTCCTGTCTCCAGTCGGTTCTGTTCTCCCTTGTCTCTTTCTATGCTCCCTCCATTGCCACCTTCCTGAATGACCAAACCGCTCCAAACGCCTGTCCCAATCTCTTCTCCTGAATGCTCACAACTCTCTACTGTGCAGGGGCTTAAATACCCTGAAGTCCATTTCCCTTGGGTTGGGCTTTATTTGAGGGTCTGCACCTATGTAACAAGATTGTTCAGGCATTCAGTTTGGCTCCCTGCAATTGTAGGTTCTGGATCAGGTGTGTCCATTTCGTAAGGGCTTTACTTCATTGCCAAGAACACCATTGCTTCAAAAGCTAGGTCCGCCAACTTGAAATGGATGTCAAGTTTGTTTATGTTGACATCCTGAGCACCTTTCTCTCCCCCAGGAAAACACGAAGAGCTTGATTGTTCTCCTGGCAAATGCAAGTCATGCACTAACCACACCAAAACAATGCTGCTCCCAAACTGATACGGAGGTCATTGCAGTCCTCAGGATATTTTCATGTTCCATTGTGGCCAGCATGTGCAACACCCAGAACTGAAAAGTGGATGTTGCAGTTGCAAGAGTATGGGACTAATTACGAGTTTAGCGGTAATCAGGTGGTAAATCCATGGAATTAGTGCCAATTGGTCCTGTGGCATTACCATGGGATTAGGAGTGGTGGTGCAGTGATGTTAGTACCCATTTTGGAGTCCAATGGACTCGATGGGGAATTTTTCAGGATTACTGTGAGTGCTAATTCTGCTTTGGTAATTCTGGTTTTCAGCATTACACTGCATGATATGCCTCCAGCGATTTCCTGGAGGTACATCCTGCACTTTATTGTCGAAACCCGTAGCACTGCAGTGTGTTAAGGTGGCAGTAAATTGGTGGCACGGGAAATGCCACCACCTTACCGCCATTTTTACCACACTGCTCTACTACTTATAATGAGACCTTATAAGTTCACAATTGCGATCTACCAAGGAGCAGAGCAGGATATCCTGTGAACTACCCCTTCTGTCATCCCTGTGCAACGACAAGAAGGGAAGAGATGAAGCCCCGAAGAATAGATTTTGTAACCAAAATGGCAATACTAAGAGCAATTTGACTGTAAGAGACTGTGCTAGCAACTGCAGATGATGACTGCCTGGCAGTCCGCCAGGAATGCCTACGAGAGAACTGCTGGAAGGGATTCTTCGAGCACCACAAATTATTTACATCTTTGGCCATGGCAACTCCAGGCAACTGGTTTTCAGCATGGAAAAACACTTAGTAACCAGAGGTGGGTGGTTTCTGAAGGACTCAACTATTTTGTTGTATGAAAAAGCCTGACCAACTGAGTGATGATGCTGGGTCATGGGGGACATCAAGTCAGGGAAGACAATGAGCATGGAGTTTGGGTCTTTCACAGCTCGAGAAGGGGTTGGCAATACATGGAGTCACACAATCCACCTGGGCGGGGAATAGGCTGCCATTTCCAGAGCAAGACTTCTTAGAGTTACTCTTTAATTTGGGCATCACCTTTATCAGGATCACTGGGTTCTGGCTTCAAGCTATTGTGAAATTGGGAAGATTTACGGAGTTTTGTTTTTTTCGTTTTAACAAACATCACACAATTGAAACATATACAGTGCAACCAAAGACCAAAGGAAAAGAAAGAAAGAAGAAAGAAAAAAACATATCAGTGACTTCACAGTGGCATCCCTACTCTTATCTCTCTCACATCAGATCCTCCCACGGCTTCTATCCAAATAGGGATCTAAAAACCTCATTAAGGTCCCCCCCAACAAAGTGTTCCGACCACCAATTCTTTGCAAATGTTGTCCAATTTACCCAAAGAATATATCATTGCCTAATGTTGGAGCATAAATACTGCATAGCACAATAGTAGTGTCCTTCTTATCCTTATGTGTTGAAACCACCAGACCGGGTCAATTTCTCCAAAGTGGACAAAATGTACAGAGGTTCGGTAGGACAGGTGGTACACTCATCTTACGCCTCCAGTTATAGAGGAGGGATGATTTTAATCAGGATTTATGGAGCTTCTGAATAGGATGCTATGCCTTACTTCTAAACAGGGTGAACTTGTGAAGTGGGGCACTTTCTGTTTCTGTGGGAATACCACACCAAACTCATCAACTGGGGTGGACCCCACTGGATACCTTGATAATGTGTTTTCTGCCCTCAAACTTGCTGTGCTTCATCATGTTTCATATGGTGTGCCACCAATTAAGAATGAAACAGCTCAGTGGAGAAGGGAACTACCATTAACCTGGAAAGTGCACGCCTGCGAACCAAAGAACTGACTGGTAGATGGAGACAGTTCCTGGTAAAGAATAGACAACATCACAAAAGAATTGAGAATGCCATTTGAGCATGTTCCACTCATTGGGCCTCATTCCGAGTACGGCGCTAACCAATGGCGCTATTAACGCCTTGGTTGACGCCGTACCCGGACCGGCAGCGCCTTGGTGGATGGCGGAATTACCGCCCCATTCCAAGGTTGGCGGGGTGGTAATTCCCCATTCACCAAGGCTCTTCCCCATTCCCAAATGAGCCCCCATAGGGCTCAATGGGAATGGGGAAGATGCAAATAACGGTGACCGTTCATTACGGTCACCGTTATTGGCTTGGAGGCCCCTTTGCGCCCTCGACTTTAACACCTGCTCAAAGCAGGCGTTAAGGGCGAGGGCGCAGAGGGAACTCGGAGTATGGCGGTACGGGATCACCGCCACCGGTCTCGTTACCGGTGGCCGCTATCCCTTAACGCCATACTCGGAATGAGGCCCATTGTGGTTTTCAAAAAAGAAAGAATGCTCACCACAGGCAAAGAAGATGTGCATGTCACCTAAAATGTTGGACAGTTCAAAAAGCACATGAGAAAGAACACACAGCAGGTGTATTTACCTGACACAAGAATGACCCGTACAATAGGTTGGAGGAAATCAGTGGTGACATTGAACCGAATGGTGGCTTTCGGCCTGGAAGGCCGAGTTGCTGCAGCCACAGAGTACAAGTTGACTCTGTGCAGGCAAGATGTGAGATACCATTTGTGGGCCAGACATAAAGCACACTCTCAGTAGCAGGAATATTACATGAGAGGGTTGATTTGATGGGCTGATGGCCAAGGACAATTTGTTTGGGATTTGATGATTTGCAACAGCTGTAGGCCGGTGACAAGTTCAGCGGTAATAGCTTAACTCTTACCCACATGCACCCTAACGTGACCAATGTCAGTGCCAATATTTTTAATTAACCTCATGCTCATTGGGATTTGGAAGTACAAAGTATGTGAGAGTTCTAACTCACGCTTTCGCTTTGGGCACTGTCAGCCTTATTACGGGTTTGGTGGTATCTCAGCGATAATACTACTGAGATTCCACCAAATGGTATTACCATTACCACCAGTTGATCTGGTGGTATTATCATGAGCGGTATTACCACTCGATTACAGGTGGTGGTAGGCAGTGTTAGTCCCCATTAATTGGAGTCCATAGGACACCATGTGGAATTTGGCAGTACCACTGTCGGTGATATCGAAAATAACTTTTGGCGGACAGTGCTACGGCTAGTTAAAGGTGCTCCAACAGCCTGCATGAGATATGAATTGGGACTAACATCAATTAATGCCAGAGTGACGTGGAATATGCTGGCTTTCTACAGGAAAATAACAATAATATATAGACCGCCACAATTCTATATTCTACACAGCCCCCGAAGCTCCAATAATGAGCCTATACCCACTCAATGGGTGGAACGGTGCGAAGAAACCCTGGAGGCCCTTAACACCAACATGGACATGCTCTGATCCAATCTTGAGTTGGTCAAAAAGAAACTGTGGCAATAAGATTGGATTGACACAATAGAAGAGAGAAGCAAACACAAGCTGATGCAAAATACTGGTAATGAGTCTAGAGCTCTAAATAAACCTCTGAATTATGTAGAAAAATTCCCAAGCCAACATCATAGGAGTCTCTACATGAAATTTAGGCTTCATTTTTTTCCAACAAATGAGTTCTTAGGAACACAGACAAACAGTAATCCTAAAGTCGCAAGGAGAAGGCCAGAGGAAAAGGCCTGCACTCCGCTTTGCAGCTCCACTGCGAGTGCCCCTCTCCGATCAGCTGTTCCAGCTGAACTTCATTCCAGCCATTACCTTTGGCTCTGCAGCCGCATTGTGCCTTGCGCACATGGCAGAGCCCTGCAACATGGGCCGGTCACCGTGACGGCCTCCAGCAACAATCTTGCTACATTTGAAATTGCCGCCCAAACGCTGAGCTTTCCCATCTCAGGCCGCATTCGCCCGCCAGCCCTGTCGGCTCCTCCCCCACTGCATTAAAGGGAGAGGGAGTGAGCCAACAGGCGAAGCCGCAAGGAGAAGGCTAGAGGAAAAGGCCTGCACTCATCTTCTCTGATCAGCTGTTCCAGCTGAACTTTGTTCCATACATTACCTTTGGCTCTGTAGCCGCATCATGCCTTACGCACACAGCAGAGCCCTGCAACGTGGTTGGGCCGGTCGCCGTGATGACCTCCAGCAACAATCTTGCTACATTTGAAATTGCCACTCAAACGCTGAGCTTTCCCGCCTGCAGACTGCATTCGCTCACCAGCCCTGACAGCTCCCCCCCCCGCATTAAAGGGAGAGGGAGTGAGACGAGAAGCAAAGCCACAAGAAGGCCAGAGGAAAAGGCCTGCACTCCTCTTTGCAGCTCTTCGCTGCTCGTCTGCCATCTGCCAAAACGCTATGCTGTTTCCAAAAGGTAAGGAGACTGGCTGTTACCAACTCTATCCAAACCCAGGCCTTGCCGCTAGGACACTACGTACCTGCACTCATGAGGCCACCACCAACTCCCAGCCCCTCCCAACGAGCACCCGCAATGCAAGGCTATGCTCTCGTATCCTGACTCCTATTCACAGTGACAGCAAGACCAGAACTATCCACCCCACTACAAACCCCACTGCACAGAATGCTACCTCCCCTATATCTGCCAACGGAGCACAATCTTCTACCCCCAATTGCACTGCTATTGTGCCAAATGTGATTTCACCTGTGTCTGCCACCACTGAAACTGAGACCCCCAATGCAAAACCTGCAATGCACCATTCTTCTACCCCCAATTGTACTGCTATTGTGCCAAATGTGATTTTACCTGTGTCTGCCACCACTGAAAATGTGCCCCCAATGCAAAACCTGCAATGCAAAAACCTGACACCCCCAACTCTACTGCATATGTGTCAAATACGATGCTGCCCACTACCTCACCCACTCCTCCTACGGCCCCCCCATCCAGCTACCACAGAACCTCATCTCAAATGCACCATGGTCAACGCCAGGTCCATTAACGCCCACGCCCTAGACATCCACGACCTCATAACCACCCACTACCTTGATCTGCTCATGATCACCGAAACCTGGTTACATGAAGTCTCAGGTCCTACGCTCTCTTGCATTGCCCCTTGGTTACTCCATCACCAGACACGATCGCCCATCTAAAGGTGGAGGTGTAGCACTTATTACCAAAGACTGCCTCTCCATCAGAAAGATAGAGAAATCCATGAACAACAACAGTGACTACCTCCAAGCCAAAATCAACCTCTCTCCCCCCACTGTACTATTGAATTCACCTTGTCTAGCGCCCACCAGGCCCCACAGGAGACTTCCAAGCCTCTCTCACCCAACTCCTCTCTGACAACCTCAAAAAACCTTTGAAAGCCATTCTCCTTGGGGACGTCAACCTAGGCCTCTTTGACACCAAGGACCCAGCAGCCAAATCTCTTAACTCAGCCCTCAAGACACTAGGCTACAAGAACACTATCCCTGGCCCCACCCACACCCTGGGCAGAACACTCAACTGGATTTCCCAGCATAACTGCCCACTCATCATCATTGGCAACACTCCCACCCCATGGTCTGACCACCACATCATCACATTTAGCATCCCCACCCCAGCTCCTCCAACCTCTCACCCCAACCCCTGCCATCAGCCCTCACAAGAAACTCCCGCCAACTCACCAAGGAAAGACTACTGCCCTTCTTCCAAGGCCCAGCCTTCAAACCACCTTTCTCCTCTGACCCAGAAATCCTTGCATCAGCCTATGATGTTGCCATCAAAGCAGCGGTCAACTCCATAGCCCCACTCAAACCCCGTAAATCCAAACCCACTACCAACTCTAGTACCTGGTTCACCCCTGACCTTTTCATACTTAGCACAGAAAAACATGCTGCACTCTTATAGTGGCAATCTTCCCATTCTGACAAAGACAACTTCAAAGCCTGCTCCAACAAATACAAGAAGGCAATCATCCAAGCAAAAGTCAATTCCTTTGCATCTAGGATCTCAGAAGTCAAATTGAATACAAAAGAAATCTTCACCATCTTCAGGGAACTAGAGACTCCCACACTCGCCCCCCAGAACTTCACCAAAGATAAAGACTGGTGCGATGAAATCTAAACGGCTATGCGAACCAAACTGAGGTCTCTCTAGGATAAAATACTAGCAACCAAACAAGCGCTGCCCAATACTCACACCCCTACTCCCCCATCCTAGGACCACCACCCAATCCTTCTCTTTCAAAGCCATACAGGAACAAGACATCATTAACCTAATGAAGAACATCAAACCCTCTAACTGCAAAGGTGATGCCTGCCCAGCCACCATCATTAAGGACTGCATGAAACCCTAGCACAATTTCTGACCGCCTTTGTCAATGCCTCCTTTGCCACAGGGAAAGTCCCCTCCTTCCTCAAGGAAGCCTGGGTCTGCCCTCGCTTTAAAAAACGTACCCTCGATCCTACCTCCCCTAACAATTACAGACCCATCACCACTGTCCCATTCCTCCTCAAAATACTGGACAAAGCAGCTTACCTGCAGGTTCAGCACTTCATTGAAGAGAATAAACTCCTAGGACTCCACCAATCTGGTTTCCGCCCTAGACACGGGACTGAGACCACCCTACTTGATCTAAAAAACCAGATGGACGATGCCAGAGACCTGGGTAAACCAGCACTTTTCCTACTCCTTGACCTATCCGCTGCATTCGATCTCGTAGATCACGATGCCCTTTGCCACCACCTCTCTTCCACTGCTAAGTTTTCCCCTGACGCCACAGCTTGGATCACCTCCTTCCTACAAGACAGATCTATAAAAGTATTCTCTGACTTGGCTTCTGCCTCGCCCACCATCATGCTCTGTGGTGTGCCTCAAGGCTCCTGCCTCTCTCCCACGCTCTACAACATCTTTACATGCCCCCTCTTCCTCATCCTTGACGCTATGGGTATCTCCTACATCAACTACGCTGGTGATACCCAGATCCTCCTCACCCTTACCAGGAACTATGACACAGAGTCCTCGACCCTCAACAACATATACAACACCATCCAAGCATGGATGGCAGACAATGGACTATGCCTCAACTCGGACAAGACCGAACTCCTCCTGGTAGGTTCCCGCCACACATTAAAAAATCTCGACTTCCAATTCAGTCACGTCACCATTGACTCCATCAAAATACCAGTCTCAGACTCAGTCAAAACTCTTGGAGTCTATTTGGACTCTAACCTATCCATGAACAGGCAAATCAGTGCAATAGCCTTGTCCGCTGCCTATCATGCTAAACTAGTCAATGCAACCAGGCCCTTTGTCTCCAAAGGGAACTGCACCAACATAGCCAGAGCGATCATTGGCTCTAGGCTAGACTACTGCTCCTCCCTACTCTTTGGACTACCAGCTTCTCATCCTGCTCCCCTCAAATCTATATACCACTCATCTATCCGTACCCTCTGTCTCCTTGCCCCGCATGACTCCATTTCCTCTTCGCTCTCCTCTCTTGGCTGGCTTCCCTTTCACTCCCAACTTAAATTTCATTTCCTCTGTCTAGTCTTTAAATCTCTCCATGACCTGGCTCCCCCTTATCTCTCCTCTCTCCTCTCTTTCTATAATCCCTCCCGCCCCCTCTGTTCAGCTGACCACTTCCTTCTCACTGTTCCCCCTTCCCCATGTGCCTCCTCCCGTTTCCGCTCCTTTCAGCTCCTAGCCCCCCTCCACTGGAACTCCTTACCTCTCTCGATCTGCTCCACACCTACCTTTTCCTCCTTTCGCTCTTCCCTGAAATCTCTTCTTCTCCATTCCCTGCCTTGAAACCTTCCCATCCTCTCCCCTTCCCTCGAATCCCCCCTATGATCCTCTCCTCCCTCCCCCTTCCCCTTATCCTCCCTCACTTCACCCTTATATCCCTTCTTCCCCCATCTCCTTTCCCCTCCTCTACTCTCCCCTCCCCCCTCACTGATGAATTGCTCTGCTTACTGTTTTTATTGGTTTTATTCATTGTAAATTGCTTCTTGGTTATAATGTTCTATGTATTCTGTTATTATAATGTAAAGCGCTTTGGATGAAAGCACTATATAAAAATAATAAATACAAATACAAATACTGCAACATACACTTTCTAGGGACTTCCGCTAAAAACATGAAGAGGCTCGAGTCATACAGAACAATTCTCTCTGTGCAGCCCAAAGCATCTCCAAGAGAGAACACATCTCGGAGGCCAGGAAATTATCTCACTGGCTCCCAATAAAGGAAAGAATTATTTTCAAAGCTCTGACACTGACCCACAAGTGCATCCATCTCACCGCACCGGACTACCTCTAACAAAGGATCCACCCCGCCACCTCTACAAGACCAACCAGATCACCTTATACCAACACGCTCTGTGTGCCCCTAGTAAAAAGAACCAGAGCAGATGGCTCCAGCTTCCCATATCTCGCAGCCACACATTGGAATTCCCTGCTCAGAGGTGAGGCTTCCCTCATCTCCTTCCGTAAAGCTATGAAAACTATTCTCTTTACATAAGGTCCCATCTATCAGTATGAATGACTAACTACCGACCATTGCATAAACTGTACTAATGTATTTATGTACTATTCGTAAATGTGTCCTACAACTGTTACCACCTCTGTAACTCTGTAACTAAGCTCTTGCAAGTAACAGCGCCTCAATGCCCGTGGGCTGCTTGTGCGCTATATAAATGTAATAAATAAATAAATAAATAAAAAACATAAAGTGCAGATTTTGCGAGGATCCAGCGGAAACACTGAAGCACTTAACATTTTTATTTTCCAGCATTGACATCTCTGAGAACTAGACAGTTGGGAACTCTCATAAACGAAAGACCGACAATGACTGGGGAAGATTGGTGGTCACTATGTTGCAGTGGAACAAACAAAAACAGACTTTCGCATTGACCACCTTTTTGGACCAATTAGCCAAACTACTGTTAGTAGCAGACAAGAACATGGACCATCAGGGCTGAATTTGTTTTAACATCTTTGAGGACAATTCTGAGAGAGGAATCTCAAACAGTGGCAAGAAGCTTGATGGCAGACTTTATAGGAATTGTTTTAAATCAAATTTTGACGTGGGAAATCTGTGTTTTTTTCCCCATTGTTTTAAAAGTTTGTAACAAACTAATATAATGAAAAAATAATACTAATATCGCTGATTTAGCTGTTTTGGGGCGGGAAGGTGGAGGAATTACCTCCAGCATTCTGATGGAGGTCTTTTCTCTGCCTCATCTCCAAACCTGTAGTCCAGCGGTGTGGTAATGTGTCGCTAATGCAGTGGTATCTGCTTTGCCAGTTTTTTTACCACACCGCCAAACTCGTAATGAGTCCCTATGTGTAGTGCACGTTTGTTTGTGCATATGTGTCTGTGTGTGTATGTGTATGTGTGTTTTGGCTGAGAGGGTCCCAGTTAGAAGCACTGATGGAACAGTATGGCACGTGAGCTCTTGCTGTGTCCCAGCCTGCAGGATCTAGGTGATCGCTTTTAAGGCATTCTCCTTTAAGGGAAGCCACCTATAAAGCAACGCCCATAAGAGGCACCTCAAATGTCCCAGTAGCACTCATTTTCAATACATTTGGCTGATTACAAGCTCTTCATGCAAATGACAAAACTGTTCTCCCCCGCAGGGGAGCTCATGTACTAGGTACAGTATATTAGAATGGTATATGACCCCTGCCAACTTACACTTTGATTAGTTGATATCAAAGAAAACACTTGCCTTAAAATTAGAGGACACAGTTTCGCGAGAACTTGCACCAACCCTTTGACATAAAAGAGGATGTTGTATATTGTTTAGTTGTTATATAGCAAGTAAGTAGGTTAACAGTCTTATTCTTTATGATGTCTCATCAGTGCATTTGCAAAGCATAGATAGGCCTCTAACAGTAACAGGTGGAGCACCATATCAAGCAGAGGTTTGGAGGATCAAAAAGTGCCACTTTACACAGGGCGGCAAAATACTTGCATCGGCCCTGGTCATAGATGCACATATTTCTTTCAGATTCCATTGATGACAAAATATTCTTATGCACATGTCAGCTAAATTATCAAACTCATTGCCCGCCTGAGGTCTCTATGACAAGATTTGCTCTCAACTCAAGACTGGGCCATGGAATTAGCAGCAGTACTTTGTGGCTCAGTAACGAAGGACATCGCAAACTAAACCACTTCAACCAAATCTGAGGAGACTGCAAAGAGTGCAATGCCAGGTCGCCAGAATGATCCTGAATGTAACAAATTCCAGAAGAATCAAAACTGAGCAGTGCCAGAGAAACAATGACACAGTGCTGCATAATATCTCTGATAATCGGGGAGGTGCAGAGTGAGAAACAATACAGAGGGGGGACAGGTAAACACAAGACTCTCTGTCCAATATAATAGATGCCCTAGAATGAGTGTGGTGGATTGAAAGCAGCCGCAACGCTGTATGAAGTGGAAGCCTGATCTGAAGGCTCCCCGAAACGGAGGGGAGTGTGATTGAGGGTGCTTTGACCCAGAACACGGGTATCAATGACTTCTTTGACCACAGCAGTCGGAAATCAGGAGGGAGGTTCTGTGAAGAGGAGATGCAAGGTGTAGTGTTACAAAGAGGAAGTTCTAGTCAGCGGGTAAGGGAATGTGTAATGGGACCCTCTTAGGTTATTAGAAATTTAAATGTACCAGGTACAAACTGCAAGCGTACCCTCAGAGATGGTCTCGAGCAGAGGATCCCACAACATAACATGACAATGGGCTTCATTACGAGTATGCCGGTCCGGAAAAAAGGTGCCAGTAACAGTGTCAACAGGCGCCTTACTCGGACCAGCATACTCCGAGTCTGCCGGTTGGAGCAGTGAACGACCAGCAGGCCTGACCTGCCGGTAGTTAAGGCCCCTACCAGCAGATAATTCACTGAAGCACCGGCACCGTTCAGTGCTTCATGGTCCATGCCATGGAGTCTTGTAGAACTCCATGGGAATGGGAACATACCGTTACTCCACTTCCTGTAATATCGGGCAGCGGAAACGGTAAATCGAGGTTTCCGGTAAGCCGCTGGTACTGCCGGCGGCTTACCGGCAACCTTGTATTGACCCCCAATGTCTTTGGATGTCACGCTGTTAAAGATTAAATATGGCAACTCTGATGCAGAACTACCATTACACTTCCTTTAAGTTCTTGGTCGTTGTCGCCACCATCTTGGAGTGGTATGAGTTCTCATTCAATTCCCTGTAAACTGCATATATTGTTTATTCTCACTGCCTACATTTTATAATTCATAGATTTTGCAATTGTTTCCTAAATACCTTGGAACCTTAAAATTAGAAATTAAAACAATATATGTGTTTTCATATTTAGCAAAATAGCCATACGTATTGAATTGTATCTCATCAGAGTACATCATAGTAAGGGTTACTTCACCAAAGCAGACAACATGAACAAACAGCAGCAATTTATATTCCCAGTTAGTTGTCAGGTGGTGCTTACTGGATGGTACCTATGGGGATGGCAACGCTGATGCATTTCACCACTCTCTAGGATGAAATGTCTCCAGTGATGCCGAGGTTCATGAGTGAGATCTTTAAAGGGGCAAAGGAGCGGCTGGACAGGATTGATATCAATGATAGGACTTGTCATTTAGGTGGATACTGACTGGAGATAAAAAGAATGGAGGAGCTATATAGCTCATTACTTTGTATAGAGTATAATTTATTCTAGCCATGATGTTAGTTTTTCAAATCTGAGGACCAAGAGGGGGTGCCTTTTCTGGCGAACCTAACGATCCATCCTGTCAAGTGAGAGATGAGCCTTAACTCATGCCAATATGAGTTGGGGAACCCCTCTTGTGTTGAGTTGCGGGAGGGGGGTGGGGTATATTCCTATTCCGTTTGTTTCAAGTTTGTCCATGCCTAGCATCCATGTTGTCAGTAGCATTCATCATCAGGGAACGTTTAGCAAAATATGTCAATGTTGGCATATTATTTTAAGGGGGAACCCCTTCTCCCAAAAAAATTTAACAAGTGAAGAATGAGTCATGGCTCTAGGCAGTTAGTTACATTCCTTGGCATCACAGTAGCAAACGTATGACAAGCTCCTTGCATGGCTGCCCCCCTACTTAAGAAGTCCTTGGTATCTAGAAGGTCATCCAAGGTTCATTGTTCTGCCATGTTGAGTGGTCAGACTACGATAAAGGAGATCTCTTTGCAGAAATGAGAGTTCTCGCATTACCCTGTGGTCTGGTATTGAGGCCTGGTCCCTCGTTTTAGATGCACGTAGTACTGTCACTGACTTGGTATTTAAGGCTTCGTTGAAATTGCAATTTTCTAGGCGATCGTGAAGGTGGGGAAACCATTGAGTGTAAAGAAATATGGCTTTAGGACATGCCCACACAATTAGACATTCAGTCTGATAGTTTTGCCTCGGTGCTTTTTCCTCCTTTCTTTTGCTTGCTTGATCTCAGGTTAGGCCCTGGAATGCATGGAGGGTGTGAGGTCGGAGGTTGCTTTTGTCTGATTAAACAATGTGTTGTACAAGTGAGGGCTGCTATTGTGGTACCAAACACATCTTGCATGATTTCATGTGGCAGGAGAAGGTTTCAAAGACAAGCTCTAGATTCTTGTTGTTATTTTAGATCATGAGGAAATACACTACACAAGCTTTTCTTATATACTCTTATCACGCTCGCACCACCTCTTACCTGTCCCTCTTGACCCCAATGGTCCTAATGTCCGAGAACCATCCAGGGATTGTGCCAGGGAAGGAAAGAGGGTAGGAGCGAGAAAGCAGAGTAGTGGGATGGTAAGGTACAAGAAAGGGTCACAACTTCCCTGAATTCAAATAAATACAATGTTAACACCTTTTATATAGACTGGAAATATGCACAGGAAAGCACTACAATAAAACACAGACTACTTTGTTCTGATGTACTACTTTTTTTAGTTAGGATTTCAATATGTGATATCCAGTTTTGCCCTAGATGGAATTTGTATAAGAGTGGTATAAGTCTCAACAAGTCTTGACAGAAGTCCTTATATAAACATATCCAATCTAATTATCCATATCAGTCTCTATATGCTAACCCTCTCTAAGCAGCTGTAAATAAAACGATACTATACATATATATATATATTCAACAACTATTGTCACAAACACTCAGCCGTTTATAAACCACATTAGTAGTGAGACATAAAAATGACTGGGCACTCAATAGGACTTTTACTAGCACCATTCATTTATTAGATACAATTACATTTCACATAAAAGCAAGTCTTAACCAGCATGGACTTAGATGAGTAGCTCCAGAAGCTCTCCGCTTCATGCCACGCGTTCCACCCCTCAACAGGGACTTCCTCAGGTGAACTGTTACAATCTACGTTCCTTGAGCCCTCTATTATTTTAACACTTTCAGGAAACAGAATCATTCCGATCATGTGACTACCTTTCTAGGTTCGTAGTTACTTTTTGACCAAAATAGCGGCTATCTTTAAACAATAGACGGTCGTGTAGCTGTATATACCTCTTATATAGATCATCAACGCTTTTCATAATAAACAGGCATGTCATAATTGCTTAACTGTTTCATTACTCATGTTTACCTATTTAAATTATCATTATACCATTATTTTGGGCTCAGACACCAAATGGTTTCAAAATGTTAAAACTCATATCGTCATCGCAATACGATCTTAAGCGGTCCGGGTTCTGTGCTTACACATTTAAAGGAGACCAATTGTTCAAGCAGCAACATTACCAATCAATTATGTATCTCTGGTGTGTACCAATATTCTATTAATGTTTGTTTCCAAATTACTGGCAATGCTTACATTCTGCCCAAATGGGCTACATTCTACATGCATGCCAATCTTCGTGAATAGTGAATTAAAGTGCATCCGTGCAAAAATATCGCCCCAGTGGGCTAGGTTTAGTATGCAGGACATTCATCTTTATTCTTAGATAAAAGTGCTTCCATGCCAGATAGAAAAGACATATAGCATTATAACTTGTCTCTAGAAAATCTTTCATTTAAACATTTTTTGTTTTTGTTTTTTCAAATCAAGTACATAAATCAGCAATCTGAGACTTCTCTCAATAGTTCATTCTTACAAAATATACCATGTAAAGTGACAGTGCTTATGACTACAACAATTTTTGATTTTTCCAATCCAGTGCAAAAAATCCGCAATATGAAACTTCTCCTAATAGCTCATGCAAGGAGAATATTTCAATTAAAGTGACTTTGTGGTTGTAACTACTACAGAATGGGGATAATAAGGTTCTCATATCTCTCATGAACTCAGGATTTTATTCAATCTTCTAGCAAATTAATTCCTAGTTCCTCTCCTGTATTGTGTCCATTTGTTTTTTTTTTTATTATTCAAAGTTATGATTAGTTTCAACTCCAATCTCCGTAATTTCTTTCCCTATTCCCTCTCCTCTTGTGTATGGGGATATGGGCAAGGGCACAAAACCTCATTCCCAAGACATCACTATGATGTTTTTCTGCTAAATGAACTACCAATGGATAGGTCAAATCTTGATTGTGTATGGCCCTATAATGCTGTAAAATAAGTATTTTGAGTTGACAAATTGTAGAGCCTATGTACATTAGCTCAGACAGACATGTAATTGCATAAACAACAAATCTGGTTAAACATGTTATTTTTGTTTCACCTTCCAACTTTTCTTTATCATACCCCCATATTTATATATATATATATATATATAAATAATATCAGAATTGTCCTTACTGTGTGGAAGCCTGACTACAGCTGCCGGCTGTCCTCTCTTTAATGTTCCTTTAACTGATCATTCTTGGCAGTGTTGGAGCAGGAAGTCTTTGCACCTGTGGCTCCGTATGCCAGAATTGGCCCGGGTGAATGAGGCCAACAGGGGGCTCATAGTCTAGGACTTTGTTGCCTGGACTGCATATGCCAGGAGTGGTCTAGGTGAATGCTGGCATGGAGCGTGCCATTGACAGGAGCACCCTAATCCCGGGCTTCATGAGCAGGAGCGGTCCAGGTAAAGGCAAAGCCCCAGGATACAGATACAGGGTGACATAGGTGAAAATGGCCAGGAGCAGCGCCGGATTGGTGAAAGCCCCTGGTCGCAGTGTCAGAGACAGCCCAGGTGAAGACTGGAGTGGGCAGGGCCAGCACAAGCAGTGGCCTGGGCGATGAAGACATCAGCGCTCCTGCCGGGTCTGGGTGCACAGTGATGCAAAGAAAGAGTCCCGGGCCACACAGTGCAGATTCCATGCTCCTGGGCCTCAGAAATGAATTGTATGGTGGTGGTCCCATCATCTTGGAGTGTCTGTTGTGGAGAACCAGGTAGATCCCATCAGTCCTTGGTGAGGGTCTCATTCTCCTGATTGACCTCCATCAGCACAAATCTCAGAAGCAGGGTCAGGATCAGCAGTCTCCAATGTCACTCTACTGCATAGCATTTATGCCCAGAGAACGTCTTGTTTTGAAAAGTGTCACGAGTGGCCATGCACCACGGGGGAGCACATTAGGTACTGCCCAGGTGAACTAGGAAGTGCCCATTTTTTAAATCATACATCTTTATTTTTAGTGCCCCCATTTTATGGTGAGAGGGTTACAGGAGGCAGACTTTCACAGTTGAAAACAGGCCTCAGGACCTTTCTCAACTACTGTTCTGACAGAACCCGGACATAGGTGAAATATAAACACGAACCCCTCCACGTCTTATTCCTCAATAGCAAATTGCAATTTCTGAGATCTGGGCTTAGTGGCTGGTCAAGAGGCAGTTTGATCAAAGCCAGCAAGTAGTGAATAAATCTTTGCATTGGTAAAAATAAGCGGGAAGGAAGCACTAGCGCTTTGGGATGTCTAGTTGTCTAGAGCCCTCTTCTGTTTTTACATATTTCTTCTTGTAACTTTCATTGTCTTGAACTATGACCTCCCTGGTCAATCTAGTTCACTCCTGGGATACCTTGTTGCTTGAATTTCTATCTCTACACTTTTCTTCCCCATCTCTCTCATCTGTCTTCTCACTTTACCTGTGCCAGTCTCTCTACACTCTACATCTCTTTGCTGTCTCTCCTCCTTACTATACACAGCCGTGGCACATTGTTAGCTTAGTTACCGTCCTGAGGAGAGCATCAGTGGGTACATATCTTTGCCTTGTACTAAATCTTGCAATGTGCTCGCCGGTTTTGTATTTCTGCTACACAAAGGATGCCTTTCTGATCCTCTCCCACACTATTTCTTCAGTTCAGACTCCCTTCCTGCCCTTCCCTCTTCTTCATCGTCTGTATCCTCTGGCTTCATTGGCCCTAACCCCTTCACTCTTCTGACTATTCTGTTGCCCTCTTCCCTCCCTTACACATCTTAATATTGTCTCATTGCTATTCTCTCGGCCTATGTTGACCTCTCCCTCACCCTTCGATCTACTTCCACTCCTTTTCTCTCCCTATTTAAAACACCACCTTTCAATTCCCAGCGTGCCCTTTGACTTCTCGTTTTCTACCCTCATTGACTTTTTACATTCTTTTAGGGTTGTTCCAGGGAAGCTAATACCAAAGGTTGTCCTTTAGGTATATTTGGTCTTCCCTGCTCCCCTTCCTTCTCTCTGTGCTCTTCACAATCCTCGTCTACTTCCCCAGATCCTCTCACTTCCTGTGCTGCTCTCTTTCTCTAAATCTTTCAATAATTTAATTTATAAGGGGCTTTTATACTGTGCGGATGCTTCAGAGCACAGTGTGACAGAGGGGACAGAGGGAAGAATGGGGCGAGAATATGCAAAATACATTTCGAGACCTAAGTCTACTAGGTGCAATGGGCAGGAGAGTCTTCCAATCTATTCTAAGCATCCACATGGGAGAGGGTAAGTGTGTGTGTGTGTGTGTGTGAGGGGCCTGGAACCTAGGTGGCACCCAGGCTCCACGGATGATGGTTATGTGAAAGAGATAGATAGCCAGAGGGAGTAGAAGCTTGTTACCTGCTCTCCTTACTTACCTTCCTCCCTGTAACTGGAACAATAAAGCAAGCTCACCTTTTATACATATCTGGCTCTGGAGTGATTCCTGCTTACGGCCTGATGGTTCATGCCACCCAAGATACTACAGTAAGTCACGGTCGTCAGAAGGAGAGGCAGGGAGCGGGGGTCATCAATATGGCCTAGGTCTTGCAGCTTAAATGGGTCATCGCTCTACCTTTAGGACAGCAGGGCAGTGTGAAGAGAGCATTTTCATTTGCTGCCCATACTTTGTACCCGCTGCCCCCCCTTTCACTTGTTGATCTTTTTCAATGTCCGAAGGCCCTTATCCTGGGCCACCCTGCAAGGCCATTCTCATCCCCTGATACGATCCGAAGACTGAGAACACAATTCCACGAGCAGTAAGTGTGAACCTGGGTTCCAATTTTTGCATAAGTGGTCTCCTTTTCTTTTCACATCTAACAACTCATCACCGGTCACGCCATACAGAAAACATTTGCTTCATCAAGTTTGTCACCTTCTCAAATCTTATTTCACTGCGTATTTCCTTCCTTGCATTTGACATTTC
The DNA here is from genome assembly GCF_040938575.1 of Ambystoma mexicanum. Taxonomy (NCBI): domain Eukaryota; kingdom Metazoa; phylum Chordata; class Amphibia; order Caudata; family Ambystomatidae; genus Ambystoma; species Ambystoma mexicanum. Next base: position 973,791,776 of record NC_090934.1, on the reverse strand, counting down.
ACTTTGTAAAATAACACATATGCATTTTTCGTCCACCTATTTTATTGCATTGCCTTTTGAGGATATGTATTCACTGTTACGCTAATATCTCCTATAAAAGTGAGCCACTCTTGTGTTTCCTAACATGTTCCCGTAACCTCATATCTATTGTCTGTCAATCAAAACATATGCTACAATGTTTGGGGGCAGGGATCTGTTGCATCCTGGTCCTCGGATAAACAAAGTTATATCAATCATTTCTACCCAATGCACAATACATATTTGGGTGGGAGGCTTGGTAATGGTCACATCCGCAAATACGCTTACACAATAAAAGACTTCGTTGTTTCTATACTTAATATAAATAAATACCCTTTGTATTACTGTATAAAGCACAGCATAGTGAGGGAAAGGCAGACAAACCATGATTTCTGATGTTGCTATAAAGTGTTGCATGTAGTGTAAAGGAGTTTCAGTGTGTATTATTTAGTTAGAATTCCTATTGTTTGTTTTTGTTGTCTTGACCCAATTTTAAAATCTGTATGGTGCAATAGAACCCAGTAGAAATCATTTGCAACAGTTAACTGACTTAATTGGAGGGAAGATTGGCTACGACACTACGATCAGAGAGATTGGTAGACAATATTGGAGAGTTACAGGAGAACTGGGCAAGCTGTCTGTTTTGATGCATGCTTCTGTCCTGTCCTTCCACTGGCCTTCTGTATGAGTGATAGAATGCTGAGCCATGTGTGAGTGACAGCTCAGGGGGAATGTTGCTAAGTGACTGTGTGTGAGAGTTCCAACAATGACAGTTGGGGCCCTGAGCTGGGATGAGTGAGGATGGCCGGTGGGTGAGCTCCTGATCCCTCTGCCTTGTCTACTGTAATATACTACCAGAGTAACAGTACCTTGTATATATGTATATATGTTAGTAAAGCATACCTGGCAACTCCCTGGTCTACAGCTGGTCTGTGAACCACTACCTTTGCTAGCACCACATCCATTCATAACACTGTCCATAGCAAGATTTGCGTTGGATGTTATGCATGTGTTTTAAGGACATATACAGAATCTCTTCTTCTCTTTGTACCCGACTTTTAGTTCCCTCTGATATCCTTTACCACGCTGCTTCAATAAAACGCTGCATGAGTGCACATTCACATTTATTTCCACAGGATTTTGTTAGAAAGGCTTTTTTTAACTAGTGTTATCCCTGAGACAGACAGACGAGAGACAGACAAATACACACACACACACACACACACAAAACCTTTTTCTGTGACAGGTGTTTTGTATGCGATAATTATTTTCATTTAGAAATGCAATCCTCCACGCTATGTCCTGCCCATAACTTTGGGTGCCCAATCCTTTACTAGACTGAAGAAGTTTACTGTCCATGGCCAGTATCTTTTAATCATATTAAATCACTTGCATATATGTCCATACAATCTGTATAAAGACAAGAGCTTTGGTGGCACATGAGAGCCCAAAGTGGGGACTTGGGGTAGAGGCCACACATTAGAAATTATATTTGTCAACTCTTAGGCAAGCATTAGGAGTTGTAGATGGCAATTGAGATACACAAAGTGAAGGAGGATGCCTTGGAAATGGCCACCTATGTGGCAAGCAGGGGTCTGTCCTTTGTAAATAGGGGTGATTTATAGGCTTGGCAAGGGGGTGCTTTGACGTGTGTGTGTGTGTGTGTGTGTGTGTGTGCTTGTGATGTGCTTGACACTAAATAGTGACATACTCATGGCTCTTAAATGACCCCAGTTGGAGACGCTGGTTCTACTTTTTTTTAAATTCTTTATTTACATTTTGCCAAACAATAAATGATTAAATGATAACATATATTGTGTTATACAGAAGATACAGTCAAGAAAAGGAGAAAGAAATGAAAGGAAAAAAAATAAAAAACCATATCATACTTTTATCTTGGTGGAAATTCTAGCCAACCAGTTACATACGGTTTTTACTGAATCCATTTAATAGTTTATCTTCTGCACTACGTTACAGACAGTAAAAGTTGAATTCGGTTCCTCCTAGGAACTGGTCATTGGTGTTAATTTGGGTTCTTTGATCCATAGGCTCAATTGAGGTTTCTCTCGTCTCCTATTGGTGGTGTCAGGTGTCCAGCTCAAGAATTAGTAAGGGGCCTCACCAGATTTTTTGCCCAGGGCCAGATAAAACCTTTTGGCGTCCCAGGGGTAAAGCGAGAGATGACATGAGTGTTCAAACAGTGTTGAGGCTTATATAGTTCATTTGAAATACTCCTCCCTCTCCTTTGTTCTGGTAGAAACAGTACGATGTATATTACACACATTTATTGTTTTATTAATATGTTTTCTTATTAACTTTTGTTTCAGTCAGTTTTTTAAATCTAAGACAGCTGATGTTTTCCTTGTATCTGAAACACGCTACATAGACATTTTAATTAACTCTGATGTTTTCATCCCCCTTCAGCAATGACCGTACGATTCATCACCAAGAGATTCATTGGGGATTATGACCCTACTCTTGGTAAGTATTGATACCCTATTTTCCTTTCGTTTGAACGAGTGCATTGTTTAGTTTAAACATGTAGAACATTTCCATTAGAGAGTGTTCCTCTTTTGCCCATTTTTTATGTTATGTTGCATCTGTTATTCCACGCGCCCTAATGTTCCAAGGGCCTGATTTATAAAGCATTTTTGAATGGGGGTTTTCAATAGAAAAAAGCGTTTGTATATCAGGCCTTCAGTCTATGACAGTCGAGAAAATATAATGTGCTGACATTTTAATATTTTCTCAAACTGCAAGATGTGAGCATTTGTTTTTCTTAGTTTTACTATTACGCGCCCGTTAGTTTTCATGTGAAACAATAAGGTGCTGATTCACTGGGCCTTTTTAATAAGAACTAGCAGTTCCCGGCATAAGATATGCTGTTCTAGTATATCTTAAAGGTCAGAATCGGTCGGTAATTCATAGGGTCACTTCTGTCCCCCTTCTTAAATATCGGAATGAACACTGATAAATTCCAGGAAGGGGGCATAGGTCCCTGTGACTTATTATTGGTAATTGAAAAGGCTAAACATATAGGTAACTATCTTCTTTTGAATTTGAAAGGCATATTTGTATCAGATGGAATGAGAGGTAAGGCACAGTATAAGAACAGTATCTAAGTTCCATCGATTACACGGGCCTCTATGACGCATTTTTGTAGATGCGTAATTGTCAATCTTGTTCCATTGGAGAGTCCCTGTGATGGCATAGGATTGCGTAGTAGCATGATTACAAGACCTACTTTTAGTTTTAGCTCTTGGGGAGGCATTCGTCCTACAGCGTTTCGCTCTTTAGAGACTGAAACGTTCAGCCAGTAATTAACTGTTCATTGACACTGGCACCACCGTGCGCTGTGTGAAGAGAAGTGGGGGTGGAAAGAAGTAACTTGAAATTATGACAAATTCTTGCTATAGTGGAAGGTTAAGGTAAGGTTAAGGTAACCGCGTAGAACCGTGCTAATTTTGTATGTTAAAATGATAGATGTTGTTGAAGTGACAGGGCACACAGGGGTGCACTTTTCCATTTGGACAGCAGTGGGCAACCTAACTCTAATGCATTGCATCAGCTAAGGACAAAAGCATACCTAGGCGTTTTATATAGTGCTGCTAATGCACTAAGCACTTTATTTAGCAAAAAACAATCGCCCAAATATATGGGGGTTTGGTTATTTGTTTCCGCATGATATAGTTAGCCAACCCGTAAATAAGAAAAACTGTCTTACAGACATTTGTTCAGCCTCTGTTTTTAGACATAATAGACAAACTATGCCTCAACTCCCACGAAATATTGCAAAAGACAAATAAAACTCGAAGGTACCCACGTTTATCTACAATATGCCATGTGTATTTAGAAATGGATTGAAATTTTGTACCATATAGATCACGAAATGGCATATGTAAAAGGTGGCAATTGCTGGGTATTCGGGAAAAACACAGGGCCAATATGGCCGACATATAAACTGTGTGTTCGAATCAACTTTAGCAATAAGTCCCTTTTTTGTGTTTATATCCAAACTGTGTGGGTAGTCTCTCTTTCATGTTTCTCCTTTTAAATGTTTGGCTGACAATGAGGCAAACTGTTGTGAACAAGCGGCGAGTTGGCCGCGGAACGCGTGAACGCCTCAGCAAATTATTTGTTGCACTTGGGAGGACCCATGTATTTTGGTCGTTTGAATTTTAAAGGATTACCATGTGTTTGGTGAAGATTACAATTTTCCCTGTTAAAAAATAAAGGAAGGTTATTTTGGAAAACGAAGTGTGGACTTGGACGTAAACAATTTTTCCAATTTGGATTTGATTGGTGCCTTACCAACACTGTGGAGAGTGCAGCTCAAACTTTCTGGCATGAGAATGGCAGCATTTTGAACATATATATATATATATATGTATATATATATATATATATTACACGGCCACGGTAGTGGCCGTGTAGTTATGGCTAAGTTGCTAATCCCATAGGAAGAACACTTTTTGGGCGGCTTATAACTTCGCTCTCCCTCGGCGAATCCTCACCAAACTTTGCAAAATAAGTATATGGCCCACTCTGAATCTTTTTGCAAAGTTTGGTGAGGTTTGGTCTGGGGGGACAACGTTATAGGGCGGGTCCCAAAATGTCTTTTTTCCCATAGACTGAATGGGGAAAAAACTTTGCTCATGCCTACAGCCCAAACCGCTGAAAGCGTGCATTTGTACATTTGGTGAAAATCCATCCAGTAGTTTTTTAAAAAATGACAAAAAAGTAGGTGGGCAGTGGCCTGATTGTCCGGTTCATGGAATAAGGTCATGATCCGGACAATCTGGCTACTGGCCATGACCACAAGGGACAAAACATAGGATTAAAGTGGCCATGTCCACCTGGGACTGGCTTTGTGGTAAAGTTATTTGAAATTAGGATAGATTTGAAAGGGAAGAAAAATGTGCTCATGGTAATATGGTCATAGGGTTCTCTTTTTGCCTTCTGCAGGCTGCTATGGAAAGCGAAGAGGGGCCCTGTATGGAACCTTCAACTTCCCTTTCATGGTGGCCATCCTGGAAAAGGATTTTCCTTCCTACCCCGGGACGCCTTTGGCGTCCCGGTGTTGGAAGAAAAATCCTATTTATTAGCATCCCGGGTTCCTGCTTTGGGAACCTAGGGTGCTAATGGCCTTCATGCCCCATTTCAGGGGCTGCAATGTGGGGATAATGGTCCAGAGACCTTGTTATCCACCCTCGCTTCGCTTGGACTGATAACTTGGGCTTCTGGCCCGGTATCCACCGTTCCAGTCCCTGGAACAGAGGACCAACGCCACAATATTCCCATTAGCATTACACAAAATGCAAATGTAAATGTTGGAAAATCTTATTTAGTCTATGTACTTTACTGAGAAATATAAAGTAGATGGAGTCTATCCATTTTTCGTTAGTTCTATTTTTTAACTGTGAAAGGTGGTTCCTAAACACACATTATTATTATCTACATATATATATATATATATATATATATATATATATATATATATATATATTGTTTTGCAGGCTACGTACCATGGCATCCTGCTTTTGTCTGTCTACCTGTTGCTGTCTATGTGTTGTCAATTATTTTGTACAATGCAATTTTTATCTTTTATAAAACAAACATTAAAGACATCTGTTTTCCAGGCAGTGTCTTTGTAAGTTTTGGCCGGTATTTTGGAGTGCGTTTTTAGCGCCTGGCCCGCGGGAGTGCGGGTCACCTTCTCCTCTCACCTTTTGATATATATATATATATATATATATATATATATATATATATATATATATATATATATATATATATATATATTCAAAGAAAACACTTTGTTAAACGGATGTTATGGTTTCAAGTATGATGACATCACAAATGTCATTGATGGCATCACTGATGACATCACACGTGAAATACATTTTGATGAAAAGTCTCTACAAGGAGTTGTGTTTATATTGTTGATAACAAGATGTCAGGAGTGATCGGGAGACCTATCATGAACTACTTAATCTATTAAAGAATGTACTCATCTAATATCATTGTATTGGAGTGTTGTTGTTAATACAGAAACCTAATCATATATAAACATAGGCAATGACTGCAGCATGCACCATAGAAGTACATTATTTATAATATTGTAATTTTGGATGGTACAATAATGAATGCTCCCTTATCAGAGTTTTGAGTAATGTTAAACATGTAATAACTAGCTAACAATGCAAGACATACAGCACTTGTGTTTGTACAAACAATACATATGAAGCACCACAATGCATACAAATAAGAGGCACATACAGGGAAACTAAAGTAAGGAAGAAAGAAACTGCATCATCAGAAAATGTTAATGGCATTAAAGTTTATCGTCATGTATACAAATGAATTGTCTGTTTGAGGCCTGCTCATTTCCGCATGTATGTGCACCATACGCTGAGACCAAACCCTGAGGAAAGTACTTAAAGAACATATGACAAGGTTAACATGTAGATATATAGCATCCTTTTAAATTGTATTATTCTGACTGCCAGTGAACAAAACCACCTGGCCTATATATGTCAAGGAACAAAAACAAGTGGCCCAGATATGTGATGTCATCAGTGATGTCATCCATGACATTTTGATGTCCTGGGTGTTCGTCTTAGCAGTGCACGGTGGTGGCGCGAGTTATGGTTGCTTAGCTTACCATAACTGGCGAATTTCAGGGGGTTTTCGGTTTTACTTGGAACCATAACCTCCGTTTAACAAAGTTTTTTCTTTGAATATATATATATATATAGATAATAATAATGTGTGTACTTATGTTGCGCTTCATGCCAGTTTCCCCCAGCATCAGGTGTTATTATTGCCATGTTTAATGGTACTTGATTTAGTGACCTTGGAATACTGAAAGGCTAGGACAGCTCTGCCACAGGATTTGAACTGTGAAATGCAGGCTGTCCTCATATCACAGACAAGGGCATACTTACACCAGTGCAAGTTACATGCAATTCACAAAAAGAGGTAGGACTTTTTTACGAAGCAATATCCAACTTTCTTGTGGACGTAGGACTTCGGCAATTTTCATCTGCAAAAAGTGCAAATTGTACAGATGTCACTGATACAGTCATCGTAGTGACTCATCTCGAAGGGGTGTGTCAAAAACTCTGTCAGTAAATTTGTGTGTGTATGTGTGCAGAGGTGTGCCACTTAAAAAGAAGTACGCACCTATGAAGTGCAGCCTAGAAAGAAATCTCACAAAGTTACAACTATCTGCAAAAAGCTCTCTTGATTAACTTGTTACTAGATGTACTTGGTATGAGAAGTGTGAAGTTTGAAATGCTGTCATACAAATCGATGGGATCTGCCCGGAAAGTGGAGACATGCCATTGGTAAATATATTGTAGTGTGAGAAAAACACGTTTTTAAATTGTTCAATACAATTTTAGAATTTCACCCAAGAATGCGCTAGCACCATTTACTCCGGCACAGGTTTCACCAACCAGGCCACTACTAAAACAAGTGTAAATTGTTCTTGTTTCTGCATGAGGCCCACCTTACATATTTTTCGACTGGCGTAGGTTATGCACTAACTCATTAGTGCCCTTTTTAGCCCTGTTTTTAAGCAAAAATGATGACCAGATTTTTGCGTAACACATGCCCCAAACGGGGATTCTTTGTGAATCGCCACGAAATGTATTTCTTCCGGATCAAAATTAAATATCTTCTTCTGCATGACAGAAAAATAAAAAGTGAGCTAAATCCTCTGCTGATATGCCATCACAGGCACACAATGCAGGCACTGCAGAGCCGCCATTCTTATTCCTGTGGCTTGTCATAAAGGCCGGCAGAAGCTGATGAGTCCTAAGATTGAACAGGGCAGCTCGTTGACGAGGTAAGCAAACCACGTCAAGTAACCTTTACAGGGAGACCTGACACCAAACTTGAGAAAGTGGGCGACTGAGACATTTCCCTGCTCGGATCTCTTTGTTCGCTGGTTCGAGAGATAAATGCCATCACAAAGTTTTTTATGTTTACATGAACTGGATCAAAAGGTTCTGTAATTGCCTGAGAGAGGGGAAAAATGTTTTGTAATAGTATGTGTGCCGGTCGGTCGTGTTATGATGAAGGAAAAACAGAAAAAGTATAAGGAGTACTCCTTGAGGCAAGTCTGTAGTATTCAAGATGAGTCCACTATGTAATGTTTGGATGTATGAGGAGCTTGAGGTGTGCTCTGGCAATGCTAGGAGAGGTGTGGTGGCTTATTTGCCCAGCATACCTATAAACTGATCCCAGGTTAAACTCCACATTTTTCATTCTGGGACTGCCAAGCCCATCCTAGTCAAGGAGAGACAAGAAGGTGAATGTTGGTCGTTAGCAGAAGGTAGAGGAACAATGTGATTCAAACAACTAGAGTAGAATTGTCAGCCTGGCACCTTAAAGTAAATCGACTGTTGTTAAGTGATAATTCTGTGTTCACGTCATTGTAGGCTCTATTTTAATTCACTGGAATACATAAAAGGCTTAACAGCTGTAGGATTGTGTGTCCTATGGTTGGCCCTGCAACTCTATTCTGATCATCTGAGCAAATAGGGCAATAAGCAGAAACGTTACTGGCACAACTCAGGAATATCCTCAGAGCCTAAGGTGCCATTCTGCTTTCTGTACTATCAATCACTCTGTTTATTTCGGAAAAGATCTATAAAACCAATGCAATTAGAAAACATAAAACACATTTAGTAAATAGAAGATTAGAACGAATCTAAACTTTACAATACAATTCAAGTTTGTAAATGTCCTGTCACGTTCTATATAACTATAAACAAACTAATATGTACTCAATGCACTCACAAGTTAAAACTTGTGTTCCATGAAAACTACAAATGAACTAACATGTGCTATGTATAATCAAAACTACATGGGAGATACAGGGGAAAAAACGACCTGCCTTACACTGGTTCGTTATTTGTATACGTTTTCCGTGTATATGTCAATGTATTTGTTCGGTAAAGAACACAAATACATCTCTGCTTTTTTCCATTGTTTATCATTCTCTGCCTTGCGAATGGGAATGAAGTGCTTCCTATGTGGAAATGTATAAAGAGGGCAGAAGAATTAACAATGTGGTCGTTGCTTCACCTCTGTCGGGCTACAGGAGCTTGGCGTGAATGTGCTCACTGCTCCAGCCCTTCACTAATGAGACTAGCGAACATGGCCTGGCACTGAGAATGAATAATACACGCTGCAGCACTCGAGGGCTTTCAGACCAATTAGCATAATTCTCATCTAATGGGCACAGCTCCTTTTCAAGGTAGTGTTTGATGGATTTCTTAATCTTTTGTATGTTTAGTGTATGCGAGGCTTTCCACCGGAGGTAGTTCCCAGTCAATGCTTTTAAGTGAGCTGTCCTGGCTAGAAACATGCGGTGTAATATATGCGGGCAGCCCAAAGCAGTGACTTTTTAAAAAAAAAAAAATTGTAGCCATGGGCTTCAAGGACCCACATTTCAGGCCATCAAATCCTGCATTATCCTTTAGGTAAAATAGAGTACACAGTATTCTTCCAAAGCTTTATACACAGTTTGATAAGTTTAAGGTTACTTCTATGAACAATATAACGTAGGTTAGCCTCCTGATGTATCAAAAAAAATAGGAACACCCTTCAAAACCCCAAACATACTATGTAAGAATGCATTTAATTTCTTTGTAAAAACCAATCCATTTGCATGCAGCCAAACTACGGCTCTGTATATTCTGCTCACTACAGCTTTCGATCAGTAAATGTATAACATTGCGTTCATGGTGAGACTGCCTATTTCTTATCCATATTTTCTGTAGCAGCGCTAACCTGTGCCATTTTTCATCACTGCCGCCTCCAATTGGGCTCACCTATTCATGCTATCTGACAATATAATCCCTAGATGGGGAAACTGCTTAGCCCAAGTTAGTTTACTGCCAGCAGGATTCAAACGACCAGAATAGAATTGATAGAATGTTGTTAAGTGTTTCTTCCATGTTCCTGTCATGGTAGACTTTATTATAATTCGCTGGAAGACATAAAAGGCCTAAAATAAGAACAGGCTGTTGGATTGTGTGTCCTATAGTTAGCCTGTTAACTGTATTAATGGTAAAATAAGCAGTTAAGGGACTGGCACTCGTGAGGGAAATCCTTAGACCCAGAGTTGCCATTTCGCTATCTGAACTAATTACCATTAGCCTACAACACGGCGGAGGCGCCTGGCTGATGCCAAGTGTTTTTGGCCTGAAGCCTCCAATCCGTATAGCCTGGGCTGATGGATTACCCACATGTCTGCACTGGACCGTCTGTTAGTACAGTGGATCGAATATCAGCCGTAGACTCAATTTGCAATGGTCAAATATAATTTCTGTCAATTCCGTAAATCTAAGACTGTTATGTTCGAGCGATTGCTAGTGGGAATGTTTGGAACTTTAACATTGATATATTGTATATCACAAGAAAAGTGTATTCATCGAAATTCGGAATCAGAAGATGCATAGACACATTTCAATCATACATATTTAGCCAAATCAGTCATTTTAAACTTTTAAGTGGATACAATCTCGGAAAGCACAAATTGATAAGACACAGAGGCAAAACTGTACAGCAAAGAGGTGGCACAACGCTCTTTAAAGGAAGGTTATCTACAACAGGTCTAAAAAGTAGCCCTAGGTCTTGGCTAAAACATTTTATTTTCAGATTTCCATCTGGTAAACTGTACACCAGTGGTCTGTAGGATGATACACTCACATGGTAAAAAAATGCTTTATAAACAAGCAGTGGCAAAGCAAATTGATCTGTATTTGTTGTTATATGTGTTAGTGTTTGATATGCATGGATAGAAGATTGAATGGATGAGTTTCATTATGTGGATGGATGGCTTCATGAGCAAGGTTGTTTGGATAGATACTGAATGCCATTGTGTGAATGGGTGTAATTGGATGGATGTGTAGTTGCATTCTGCCATGCATGACGGGCCTTTAGGCTTTGCTGGTGGTTGGACATGTTGTACAGGTGCATTATCATTGAAAATCACTTTAATTAAGCCAGACCCACAATTTATGACATTGACACCTTAAATCACTTTAATTTCATGAAGCTGCACACACAATATATGCTAGCATTCATACTGTAAATCACTTCAGTGTTGTAAATGAAAAATCTGGCTTTGAGGAAAGCTGCTCTGTAGGGCGACACCTTATAATCCCGAAGCTAAAATGTAGAGAAACTGCTACTGATATGAAGTTGTATCTGTGAGTACATGGATGTCGCAGGTCTCTGGAACCAGACGGTAGTAAAGCCTAACGGTCACCACAAGAAATGTAGAATAGGAAAAAATTCCAGGACTCAGCGCCACCAGTTATACGGTCATTTAATTGTGTTGTATTGTCACACATTAAATGGTAAGGTAAAGCCCATAAGTGATAACATGTTTCGGCTCGCTCTGAGCCTTTTTCAAATCTGGGCCGAATTTCGATGAACCAATCCGAAAGACTGTATGTCAATGTAGTGGTAACGGGGTTAGATCCCCAAAACTGAATCTTAATTCAACGGAAAGAAAATCACACGCGTTGGCAAGAAGGGGTGAAATGCCAAAGAGGTGGAAAGGGTCTTGAAGTAGTGGTTGCTTGGCTGCAAGAAGCATTGAGTCATGGGTAGTGTGAAGAGACCCCAGTAGAGATAAATCAGCCACCACTCAGGACCTACACCAGTGCTGCTCAGCATGCTGCAAAGTACGGCAGAAAGAATGGAGATCCGGTGATAACCAGAGCTCAAGGGCCTTATGAGATGGAGAGAATAGGGTAGAATGATAGGGAAGATAAAGAGAGTCTTTTAAAGAAGAAGAAAGAAGAAGGGAAGCAGAGTCAGGGGAGGGAGCTGTGAAAGTTGAAAGGGAAGGAAGAGTAGAAGGAACATCAGATGAAAAGGAAAAGAGTCACATAGATGAGATAGCAATGGAGAAAGGTAGAGGAATATCGCAGGAGGGGGCGAGAGAAAGGGAGAAAGATAACAGAGAATGATTAGAGTAGTAGAGAGAAAGAGTGGATACTGAGGCAGAAATCAGAATAGTTTTAAAGATGAGGTCCAGAGAGGAACCTGAAATGTTAAAAGATGATGTAGGGACTTGTGGAAGAGAATAAGACTTGAGTATAGAAAGGATCAAGAGTGTAAATGAGTAGAAGTAAGATGGAGGTTGAAGTCACCCAGAAGACAAAGTTGCATGTGAGGAGGCAGGAAAGTTGAAAGGAGAAGGTCCAGATCATCACAAAATGTAGAGACTGGACCAGGAGGGCTTTAATGACAATGAAGGTCAACAACAAAGAACAGGAAAAAGAAGATCCCTAAATAAAATTAACCAATTCTGCTCAAAATAATTAGGTTCTTGGTTTTAATGGCACATTTTGTTGGTAGATAAAACTCACAAGACCAACAAACCCTGCTATCATTTGCTAGCATTAAGTAAAAGTAAGTAGGGTGATATTGCTTAACATCTAAAATGATTAGGATAGGAATTAAACATCTCTTGTAGGAAATGGTATACTACTTACAAAGAAACAAGTTCTACACATTGTTCATGATATCAATATTGCAACTTCCACTAACAGTGGTTGCTGTTGTTGACCATTTGGACCTTTTACTCACCAGAAGTAATTGATGTAGTCTTAATATCACAATCAATACAGTTGATTTGCAGTTATAATTAATAACTTCAATTTCCATTTTTCCATTTAACGAAGACAAAAGCCTATACAAGCATTAACCAAGGACTTGGACCAAATAGCATCAAAAGGCTTATTTGTCTGTGGATGCATAGAGACAGAGGTCATCTGTTTTATTTCATCACCGGCCTTACTAAAGCTTAGACCAAAATTGGTCAATAAAATATTTTGCATATTTTAATCATTTTATGTTTAGCCATCCATCAAGATCCAGTCAATCTATTAATTTTCGCTGTGTTAAAATGGACTGCCCATTTAGCCAAAAAGAAATTCTGAGAAGGACAGGTGGGTGGCAGGGATAAAATCACTGATATTATTAGTATATTTGTTTCTAGATAGATTATTTCATTGGCCACAGACCTGGCCCCACCCAACATCTGATTCAAAACATTATGTTCATAAATTACTATGATCCTCTCGGGGTGAAGGGGACTGGGGGGAGCACAGTCCGGTCACATAGTATCTCACACGAATTAATGGACAGTTAAAGATGGAACCTCAGTGTTCCCCTGTAGTTTGCAGAACATGTTAATGTCCCTCCATTAGCTTGTTTTATCAAAGAAATAGTTTTAATCTATGTGTGCCTTCCATAACGGGTTATCAGAAAAGCACCCCCAAAATGAGTGGCCTTGCGATAGATCCACCCCATTAATCTTAAATGTGTACAGCCTTTGTCCATTGGCCATAATGTATTGGCCATAATGTTGGTCTTTGAAGAATTGATAGTCATTTGCTGTTTGGAAATGAAATCTGCATAGATGTTAGATTCTGCAGTACCCTTGAGGTCAGTGCAATAAAGACTGTATTGGCTGCAAACATAGTGGCACAGTGGCAAACATAGTGGCCCAGAGCTCACCATCATTTAAGTAGTATCAAAGATCTTGTCCAAGTGGAATTTCGTCAGGCCATTAACTTATAGATTGAAAATTCAGTGGAGCAATAAAGCAACCCTGCTTGACACTTTGAGCAAAGTGGAAAGGTGATGTAACCTTTCTGTTAGAACCATGGGAAACAAATAGTGTAGTATCAGAGTAAAGTTGTACGATCATGCTCCACAAGCTGTTATCAATGCACAACTCAGCCAGCACTTCCCAAAGCATACCACATTTGACCCTATCAAAGGCCATTGGCAAGCCGATTGAGGGCACTGTAAATTACTTTCATGGCGCTACACCCACAATACATGCCATCATTGTCCTTGTAAATAACTTTCATGAATGGGTGCCCACAATATATGCCAGTAGTGCCTATTTAACTGACTTTTATGGTGCTGCCCCAACAATATATGGCAGCAATCATAATCTAAATCACTTTGCTGATGTCACACCAGCAATATGTGCCAAAGTTGTCATTATATATCAATTCAAGGATACTGATATAGCACGCCCTAAATGCCAAGCAAAACACATTCACCCATCACTCTTGGACACACACTCGCTTAATTAGATTATGCTATTAATAAATGATGGAAGATAATGCTGAACTCCTCCTTCACTCTAACACTCAGTCACACTCACACACACAAAACATAAACATACATAACCACATGCTCACATGCAAACACACACACACACACACACACACACACACACGCACAGGTACACACACACACACACACACACACACACACACACACCCCATCCAAAACACGTTCACATACATGCATGCAAACACTTTGAAGCATACATTTATAGGTGCAGACTTCTGCTTCATCAAGTTCTCTTCAGTTTAACAAAACATGGAGGCAGCAGGATTCTTCATTACGGGTTGCAGAAAGTGGAAGGGGGATATATGGTCGGAAAAATGCATCTTGGTTGCTTAGCGATGGCCATCTATGTACTGCAGTCCCGCCACACTGCTCGGAGATCAGCGGTCAGTCTAGGAGCAAGGAGATCCTTAGCATTGTCCATTTGATTTATCAGTGGTGAGGATTGTATGGTGCTCCTCGGTACGATTAAAAGGAACATTATCATTGGCACATAGTGGGAGGGAATGAATAGTACACACCTAAAACAAGAAACAGGTTGCAAGTACAGGGAGGGAAGGAAGGAAGGAAGGAAGGAAGGGAGGGAGGGAGGGAGGAAGGAAGGAAGGAAGGAAGGAAGGAAGGAAGGAAGGAAGGAAGGAAGGAAGGAAGGAAGGAAGGAAGGAAGGAAGGAAGGAAGGAAGGAAGGAAGGAAGGAAGGAAGGAAGGAAGGAAGGAAGGAAGGAAGGAAGGAAGGAAGGAAGGAAGGAAGGAAGGAAGGAAGGAAGGAAGGAAGGAAGGAAGGAAGGAAGGAAGGAAGGAAGGAAGGAAGGAAGGAAGGAAGGAAGGAAGGAAGGACTGCAGAATTTGCTTAGCCATTATTGCTAGGGATGTTAGCTGTATTTAATTTGACAAACAAAGCCATAAGCAGCATAAGCAACACCAGCACATGCACAATGTAATGCAGCATTAAAGGGGAAAACAAACTAAGCAGCAGATACTTAAAACTCTTCCCTAATACAATTGCTCTAGTGCCTCTTTAAAAATGGCAGCTGTTGGAGCCGAGTGTTCAGAAGGATACATGCATCAAGCTTTACCGAGCAGCTAAGCTCCCTCTAAATATGTCCCTGTATTTGCCTGGCAGAGAGGAAACTCTCTCACCAGATCTAATACATGTATAATTGAATCTTGTCTGTAAATAGTTCAAAATATATATGGGGGTCCCATGATGCACCTTTTAAAATAACCACTTCCAGCGTGAAGTGTTTAACAAGTGCCAATCCTTTAATCAAGATTCTATCAACACAAATTAGCATAAGCTCAACGCAAGTAAACACATTGCTTTTTATTTTATCTTAATTCCCATTGTATATAATATAAATATATATACACACATAGATATGTGCAATATGTCTATTATTCTGCAATGTCTTTCTCAGATCCCCCTTTTTTGCAATTAATTAGTTCCACGGGTTACCCAATCCTTCCCCTCCCCTTTCTTTTCATCTCTCTGCCCCATGGCAAGAACTTACTCTGACCACACACCATAACTCTCCCTTGAGGAGTTAGGGGCCCCACGTATATCTTTGCTCCATATCGGACAACATCAGATGTGAACTCACTCAAACACCCATCACTTCATCAAACTCGATTGGAAGCTGACGGGTAGGCCGTTGGCTCTCCGGCCAGGACCACCCCCTCCGAAACCTAAACTGGAAAGAGACGGGTAGGGTCTCTAGGTTTCTGAGCATTCATATAATACATATTTTTTTCATGATGGATGTAATTAATGTGACATTTACTTTAACTTTGGACTCCCACTTTGATTACTCGATGGCCTAATAGCTAATTATAACATGCCAACCACTCTTTTGGGGATTTGCGTTCTCCTTTTACCTTCCATTGAAAAGCATGGCTGTTACTTTGTCCTTTTTCAGTGTAATCCTTCCTCATTTTTAAATTGGTAAAATGGTCTAGGGAGGACTTTCACCATAGCTGCCGGGGGCGGGGCTTGGGGAGGGGGCGGTCGTTGGCTGGGGGCAGTGTGCCCCAGAGATCGGTGGTTGGTTGCTGCTGGGAGGGACAGATCGGGGGCGAAGCTGATGCTGTTTTTTTCTTTGCCGAGGATTCCCGGCCTGGCGACGGGGAGTGTTCGTGAGCATGTGAATCCGTGCCAGACCCATGCTGGAGAACAACAGTTACAGGTAAGTAACTTGTTCCACATCCCTTATTCCTTATTAGACAAGACTTAGTTAACACCACTTATTTCCAGACAGAGGTGAGCGCTTAACTAAAGATGGCACTCTAATAAGTTAAGAAAAAGGGAGGGAAAAGGGAGAAATTAGGAAAAGCACACAACACAATACTTTAGAAGCACCCAGCAAGGCAGGAAAGTCAGTCTACTTGTGAGCAAAAGGTTCAGAGGCCAGGCTCCCTCTTGGAGAGAGTAGAACACCAATGTGTCCAAGATCACACAGTTTAAAAGGCTTGAAAAGTCTTGCAGGGAGTTTAAAAAGGAATCAGTTCAGCTCAGAAAAGTTCAGTTAGCCAGCCTAGGGCCAACTCAAGTGGTAAATTGAGGATTTAAGAGGCACCCCACACAGACCGTTATGAAGGAGGCCAGGCGGACACAGTACCTTGAAAGTGGGGAGGATCCTCCAGCGGGGGCAGTTGTTCCTGCCAGTGGATGCAAGTCGCGGCGTCGTCCAGAGGAAGAGAAGATCTCGACGTGGAGGAAAGCTGAAGGTCGTCGCACTGCCAGGGAAGAAACCAGCTGCGGAGTTCTCCAGTTAAAAGGGACTACCGTTTTATTCGCAGTAGTGGAACAACGTGGTATCCCGGTTGCCGGGGTGCTTGGCACAGGCAAGGCGGCCACAAGATGATCCGGGAAGGCGAAAAGGCGGGCCAACTGGTTATCCCCACCAGTCAAAGGAAGAAGACTCTTCGGGATGAAGATCTCCTCTGTCGTTGGAAGAAGTGGTGAGTCGGTTCAGCAGGGCTCCACCGGTGGTGTCGTCGTTGCAGGTCGGCTCAGCTTCTCCCTCTTTGGATTCTTTGGTCCTGTGGCGACGTCTGAGTCCCAGTCCCCAAAGCCCTGCTTTTATACAGAAAACCCCCATTCATCAGTCCTAGCTGTCACTCAAACATGCTAAGTGGTGAGCCGGGTGGCTCACCACTGGGCCAATCACACAAGAGTGCGACTTGAGCTGCCGAGGCAACTCAGTCCAGGGTGCCTAAACCCCCTCTCACACCCCTTGTGGTACCCAGACAGAGTGGCACCACTTTTGGAGGCTTCTGTGGAGAAGCCCGCCAAAAAGTGGAACAAAGGGCTCGACTTGGGTTGGAGTCACAGAAGCGAACACAAACGCCATTTTGGAACCGAGTTCTGGCAAAAAATACCAACCGGTGAATTCATATTAAATAAACCAGCGGTATGTTTGAGGCTATGTTAAAAAGTATTAGCCTCGAACAATGGGAAAATTCCATAGGAATATATTTGCGGTCGAATATAAAAAGTAGTATCCACTGCCACCAGCCAAAACTCGCTCAGGGGGGACTGGACAGTGCCCCCTCGGACAACAGACCCAGGGGCAATCGAATTGCCCCTACCAGTACGCCCACAATATGATGGTTTGTACTGGTTCTGTTCACAATTTAGGACTAGTAAAGCCGTGGTGACTTTACATGCCCTGGGAGACAGTAGTCAGTCCCAGGGTATGGAGTCTATGTTTGGCGGTCACTATGACACCCCTGTGGTACGGTACAGAGGATGCTGTGTAACACGCATACCAAAATCACATGAAGCCCTATGGCGTAAAAGACCCCATAGCCCATAAAACACATTTCAAAGTCAAAGGATATCTCAAATCATGTCTTAGGGTGGGAGAAAAAGAGTCTCACTCTTAGCAGGAGAAAAAAATAAACCCCAAAAATCCAGCAAAGCTGCTGGGGGACTCACTAGGTTTGGGAAATTAGCCTTAACAGAGAATTCTCCCTAACACTCGCCCCCCCAGACTAAGGGACAGGAGGATTTAATCCAATCCTGGATGAATCTCATACCTCTAGTCGTAGACATACATCCTAGAGAGACCATCAGCATTTTGGTGGTGACACCCTGACCTGTGCTCAATGGTGAAATCAAACCCTTGCAGGCAGATTGACCATCTCAGTAGTTTTGGGTTTTCCCCCTTCATTTGCATCAACCATCTCAAGGGTTGGTCAGTCTGAATGACAAAAGTAGAACCATACAAGTATGGCCTAAACTTCTTCAGTGCCCACACAATAGCAAAACATTCTCTTTCAATTGTTGCCCACCTTGTCTCAGGATCCTTCAGATTTCTGCTGATGAAGCAAATGGGGTGCTCCCTACCTTTCTCATCCAGTTGGCTAAGGACTGCACCTATACCTACATTAGAAGCATCTGTCTGCACAATGAAAGTTTAGTGATAGTCAGGAGCTCTCAATACTGGAGCTTGGCATAGAGCTTTCTTCAGGTTTTCAAAGGCCTGATTGCACTTCTCATTCCATTTGACCTTCTTAGGGAATTTTGGAGAGAAGATTACATTCAGTGGAGAAGCTATGGTCCCATAGTTCTCTATGAATTTCCTGTAATACCCAGTGAGGCCTAGGAAGGCTCTCACCTGGGTTTGAGTAGTAGGTGTTGTCCAATTCTGCACAGCTTCAATCTTACTGAGCAAAGGCCTTATTTCTCCACCTCCTACCTCATGCCCAAGGTAGACCACCTTACTCTGACCAATTTGGCATTTACTCGCCTTTATGGTCAGATTGGCCTGTCGAAGAGCCTGCAAAACATGTCCTAGGTGGTTAACATGTTCTTCCCAGGATTGACTGAATACTGCAATGTCATCCAAGTATGCCATGCAGAAGTCCTTCATCCCAGCCAGAACCTGATTTACCATCCTTTGGAATGTTGCAGGTGCATTTTTCAATCCAAAAGGCATAACCTTAAATTGGTATAAGCCAACTGGGGTAGAAAATGCCGTTTTCTCCTTGGCATGGTCTGTCAGGGCTATTTGCCAATAGCCTGACGTAAGGTCAAATGTGCTGAGGAACTTGGCTGAACCAAGTCTATCCACCAACTCATCTGTCCTTGGCAAAGGGTGGGCATTAGTCTTGGTGACTACATTAAGAGCTCTATAATCCACACAGAATCTCAATTCTTTGGATCCTGCCTTTGGTACTAACACAACTGGGCTAGACCATGGACTGGTAGAGGGCTCTATTAACCCGAGATCAAGCATCTTCTTGACCTCCCCTTTGATGTGGGTCCTTAAATTTTCTGGCATTCTATATCCTCTGCTTTTGACTGGCAGACAGTCACCAGTGAGTATATCATGCTGTCCCCAAGGGGTCAAGCCTGGTGAAAGTGAGAACAGAGGCAAACTGATTTAACATAGATTTGCACTCTTCTTGTTGCTCAGGTGTCAGATTTGAAGAGAGATTTACTCCTTCAATCTTTTCATCCAAGGGTAAGCCTCTGAGGAGATAAGGGAGAGCTTCACTCTCTTCTTCCTCTTCCGTTGACGCTAGAAGCAAGGCTCCTACTTCAGGCCTGGAGACATACGCCTTTAGTCTGTTGGTGTGGAAGACTCTGGGAGCCTCCTTGAGATTGCCCAAGTCCACCAGATAGTTCACCTCTCCAAGTATACCCACAACCTTGAAGGGTCCCATCCATTTATCTTGCAAGGCCCTCTGCCTTGTTGGGATCATAACTAGAACTAGCTGGTCTTGAGTGAACTCAACCATGTTAGCCTTTTGGTCATGCCAATGCTTGACCAAAGCTTGCCCAGCATTCAGGTTATCACTAGCTTCTGCCATCATCACCACGGCACCTCCGATACAAATACTATGGAGCGACCATCTCATCATCCCATTCTTGATCACTCTGCCTACCCAAGCCTACATCCAACACCCGAAACTCACAACCACCACCAAAAGAAACTGGAAACACGTAAAAAAAAGCAACCTATTCGAACAACTGGGATTAACGAAACCCTCAACTACAGAACTGGAGCTAGCTGATCTAGACGGAAAAGCAGAGATACTACACAAATGGATCGCAGATACGATAGACAAGATCGCCCCAGAAAAACCGTTCACCCCATCAAAATAAAGAGCAATTGCAAAATGGTTCACCCCACTATTAAACGACATGAAAAAGGAAAACAGAAAGATGGAAATGGAATGGAGGAAATAATACAACCCAGGGAAAAAAACACTTTAACAGAAACAAATCCGTGCATACAAGATTGAAATTCAAAAGGCAAAGAAAAGACATTACGATGACAGAATCAACAATGCCACCAACACACAAAAGGAAATGTTTAGCATCATTGAAGTAATGAGAAACCCACCAGGCTGTGATAACACCCCAACCCCCTCAGAAAAACTATGCAACGACCTGGCAGATCACTTAGAAAAAAAAATCAACGACATCCAACAAACCATACGATAGCGACCAACCAACCACAACATACAATCCAACAAACCCAACTCGGAACCCCAACACAAACTCAGAAGCTTTCCTAAAATATCAGCAGAGGAATTCGCAATGCTGGTTAAAAGAAGCAAGAAAGCGGGATCACCCATGGACCCATGTCCACCAGATATGTACAAATCAATCCTTGCGCAAGGATCGCCAGCAGAACACTACAGAAACCTTCTAAATCTATCACTATCAACAGGGACTGTACCGAAGATCTTCAAATCAGTATACATCAAGCCACTCTTAAAAAACACAAGTGGTGACGTAGATGACCTTTCCAACTACAGGCCGATCTCTAACATCCCCTACCCAGCGAAACTTCTAGAAACCTACGTATATAAACTAACCCAAGAACACGTAGAAAAACACCACCTGCTGGACCAAGCTCAAATCGGTTTCAGACCAGCGAGAGGAATGGAAACAACACTACTATCCATCTGGGACGACCTCAAAACTAACGCAGACTCAAACACTACTTCAGCCCTTATTCTGCTCGACCTCTTCGCAGCCTTTGACACAGTTAGCCACGACACCCTGACCAAAAGACTAGAAAACATAGGCATAACAGACACAGCACTACGCTGGACCAAATCATTCCTAACAGACAGGACAGAAACCGTATGGATAAAACCTTTCAAATCCACTCCACGAGTTAACGACTGTGGAGTACCTCAAGGATTCTCACTATCGCCACTATATTTCAACATCTACCAGACTCCGGTCATCAGAATCTTCAAAAAATACAACATTACATGTTACAACTACGCAGATGACACTCAAATCATCTACAAAATCAAAGACACCGACGCCGACCATTCAACCCTTACCGACTGTCTAAAAGAAGTCTTCAACTGGATGGATGCCAACAACCTAAAAATCAACCCAGGAAAGACAGAAATCATGATCGTATCCAAAGACCAAGAGAACGAAACCACCATCCCATGGCCTACGGAAATGGGAAAAGCACCAACACCATCGAAGGTAGTAAAAAATCTGGGAGTCCTAATGGACAACAACCTTACTCTGGAGCCACAAATAAATGCAACAGTGAAGAAATGCTTTTTCCTCCTCCAGACGGCAAGAAGAATCCTACCTTTCCTCTTCTTCGCGCACAAAACACTCACTATCGTCGCCCTAATCATGTCCAAAATAGACTATGCAAACAGCCTCTCCCTCGGAATACCTGAATGCCTCATGAAGAAACTGCAACGGATCCAAAATGCAGCAGCAAGACTACTCCTCAAACTATCCAGAAGAGACCACATCACTCCAGCACTAAAAACCCTACACTGGCTCCCAGTAAAACATTGCATCACCTTCAAAACAATGTGCATAACACACAGGACAATCAGCGGACAAGGAGCAGAATTCCTACAAAAGAAAATTACAGTCTACAAACCAACGAGACCCCTCCGATCGAGCAACGAAATCCACCTGGAACTCAAACCATACCTCAAGAAAAAAATATTGGAGGCACCTCCTTCTACCACTTAGCTGCAAAAACATGGAACAACATCCCAAAGGAAATAAGAAACACTGAAGATTATCTAAAATTCAGGAAATCACTACAAACCTGGCTCTACAACACCACAGACTAAACCTAGAAACCGAAACTGGAAAAGGATAACTAAACCGAAAAGACACGGACATCCCTGACCCGGGAGAGTAAAAGCCCACGGCAGCTGAACGGGTGACACAGGATAGACAGGAACACAGGCGGCACGCACAGAGACTGAGTCAACTAACCCAGACAATCCCACCAACACTTTCACCCGCCCCTTAATTTAATTACTGCCAGGTACCACATCGGTGTGGAATTATGGAGATATTGGCAATCACCCCACTACCTGAGAGGTTGTCATTGGCAGATGCACTGGCCACAAGAGTCTGAATGGAGGATAAGGGGACTATGAGAGAGCATGTTAGAGGCGGGGGCTAGAGGAGTAAGGAACCTGTATGCCAGTCAGCCCCAGATCAGGACAGAGCAGCAACAGGGGAGACTACGCATGCCGAGCGCTTCAATTCTGGATAGAGACGCAAACTAACCAACCCTACTAACAATTTCCCTTTCTGCATACACCTCTCAAACTCCAAACCAAACACAACCAAAACCTACAGCACAACAAACTGCACAAACTTCACTACATTGCAACAACAAAACAAAAACACACATAGCCTTGCACAACAGTACACAACAACTACCGGCCGCAAACACCCCAGGCCCAGCCAACGGACCCTCCGGGCTGAGGCCGCCAACAGCACATCACTGCTCTCTTGCACTCTTCCGGCTTCCTCCCACAAACTCAACCTCCCCTCCTCTTTCAGAGCCGCCAGAGCGCCAAGGGACCACTACGGTGGTGATAGTGCGTGGTACAAATGTCCTTTAACATTAACATTAACATTAACTAAAAGGCCTTATCCGAAGCATACCATAAATCACATTGCAAAGTCTCGCGAGATTATAAAGAACCCACCTCTCTGCTTGTACTAACTTTGCACGTGGTTACATTTCCCCAGCCTGAACAATGTATTCACAATTCAATTTCCAAGAACATGCTTACATTTCAAAAAGTGGATGATGTGTGTGTTACTTCCTGGTCAGTTCTAGGTAAGAAAATAAAAAACGAATTAGTAACCCAATAATCACCTTTTCAACTGTTCATTTTGGCAGGTAGCAGTGCGTAATAGCTCTCTGAGTACACACAGATCTGAACATGGTATGTTCAGTGATGTGAAGCCTGGTGTCTAGTTGGGTTGCAATGCTACTGCCCTCCTTGTGTTCTTTTATTATTAGGTTTCCGAAGACATGTGAAAGTACTGGAAACCCATTGCTTCTGACGACAGAAATCTGAATACATTGCTGGTTGTAACCAGGATAATGACATATCTCTCAGTGTTTTGTACTTTGGAAAACCAACTACACTGGTTTCATGACTCTGTAACGGTTTATTGAGAGGCCATGCTCAACACAGGGAGTTGCTTCACTCACCAAGCTAAGTGTCAGACAATAAACATTTAATGTAAGTTCTTTTGTTCAGCCCTATCTCAGCCTCATAGCATACCCCTTGGATCCCTCCCCCTGAGCTACCAATGAGCCAAGAACCAGGCCAGTGTATAAGAAATGTATTTGTATTTATTTGAATTATAGGTAATAGAAATCACACTAAGCTACACACGCCATCTTCTTTGTGGCTCACAATTAACTTCTTGTTACACAAATAAATCACACCAATGGGTTGGGAAAAATACAAATTACAATACTTTTATTTCTACGAATTTCACTTCAAGAAATAATTTAGCTCTGGTCAGTAAACACAATCAATTTACAATGTGAAATTTGGATTTTCATGCGCGCTTAAAGGGCTCGCAGTTTGGTTTACAGATTTGGACAAATGCATATGGCAATTAGTATTTCACCCACACCTCAAACCCCCCTACTTTTGTCTTTGTGAGGGAAGTCGGACAGAAAACTTGGGATGATTGAAGAATGTTGGATTCCAGACCTGCCTCCACTTAAAGGCCTGTGTGGGGAAGCTGGACAGTAAAAATTGGAATGATTCGAAGAATTTTGGATTTCAGAAACCCCTCCACTTAAAGGACGGTGTTGGGGAAGCTGGATAGCAAAAGTTGGGATGATTGAAGACTTTTGGATTCCAGACCCCCTCCACTTAAAGGGCGGTGTTGGAGAAGTTGAAAAGCAAAAATTGGGATGATTTGAGAATTTTGGATTTCGGACCCCCCTACACTTAAAGGCCTGCGTTGGGGAAGCTGGATGGTAAATTTGGACGATTTTTTTCAGTTTTGGTTTAGGAACAAAAGCACCCCTCTTCATAAAAGAAGTCGGGGTTAACCGGCAAAATAGGATTACCCAATTACATTACAGTCTATAGTTTTCAGTGCGTACCAGGAATGAGCTTTATTAATTTCGAATTTTAACAAAAATCACCCTTTGATGTTCCTCCTAGGGAAATTAATTAAATTTATATTTTTTGTTAAATAGGCTAAGGATCTGCACATTTATTGCCCCCTGTCCTCTGCCCACTATGAAGAGAAAGGATTAAAGGCCAGTAGATTCCCCTACCTTTTGATTACAAAGGGCTCAAGTTTACTTACATTGAAAACCTCTGTTTAAAGTTCAGGAAAGCCAGCTGCATTTCAGTACCCTCTGCAAAGATAGGACAGGGGTCGGGTCACTCCACTCGCAGGTATGGCCGCCAGCTCTCCACCATAGGACTCAGTCAGCTTTTAAACCTTCCACCAGCAATAGACAGCTCCACCCAGAGTCAATCTCTGCAACATCTCCTTTTGGTGTTTCCTTGTGGCTTTCAGATGGTATGTTTTAGCAGCTCTTTTCACATAGGTAATTTTAGGAGCTCTTTTTTTCCTCATAGTGCATCCACTTTATATAGCAGTGATGACACCATCAAGTTTACAATCTTGGGCAGCTCCCTGCAAAAGGTCTCACACCCATGATTGAACGGTTACCCTTCTCTCTACCCCCCAAATCCAGCCCCTCTCTAAGGATTGGTTTAAGAGTCTGTAACAGACATACGGCAACTTCCCTTTGAAACCCCTCTTTTTTTCTATGTCCGCTTTTGTGCAAAAAACTAGTTATGCGTCAAAAATGTTGTGATTTACTAGTAGCTGCCATGATATATATATAATTCGTATAACTATTTCTTCCGCAGTCTTTTGAAAAGCACTCCCCCATTAAAAAAAAGGTCGCTTCAGGAAACCAAAATCACAAAAATCCTTTATTTGATAAATGCGCGCAACACATGGCTATTAAAAATCCACTAACATTGTGGCTCTCCCAAAAAGTGCGGTCCTTGCATAGTAGAGTTTACACATTTCGCTGTAACCTCACTGCTTGATCACAACCATATATATATTCTGCTTCAGCTAATCATGGGGCATTTAAAAAAACAACAGCCTGGTCTGCACCATGTTGCACAGGTGTTTGGCAATTTTCCTCTGTTTTTACAAAAAGCATAATAGTTAGGAACTGTAATTTATTCCCCAAATTCCTAATTTTACCCTCCAAATGTTCGCCAACTCTTAAATTCGGCACATTTTCAGATCAGCCAGAAACCCATTTTGGATGGCCATTATAGTTCCTTCAGTCGCAGGTGGTTGAATTTTATTTCAACAGAATCATCTGAAAATTATCTACAAAATGACACATAAATCAATGCTGTATGACTTGTGGTTGCTGGACAAAGGCCTACGTTATAATAGTCCCTTTAAATTAATAGTACCTCTTTATGTTAATGCGAATAGGAGCCCTGAGTCTTCCAAGCCATTTGTCTCTCTTGGCCAGCCTGTGACCAGAGTTTTTTTTATTAGTCTCTTTGTTGTTGGTTGTTTGAAGTTTGTGGCTGCAGATCCTAAATGGGGGATGCATTTGCTACACAGAGATTCTCCCACTGCAGGTAATGGGCTAGGCCGGCCCTGTGATGTCACGAGGCCCTGTGCCACAGGACATACTGTCCCTTTGTCTGAAGGGGACCACCATTCTAATCAGAAAGGCTTCTATTTCTTGTATTTCTTTCAAAGTTTTAGTTTCACTTGATTGTAGCCCCTCCACATATTCCATTTACGCACCGGCTAGGGCCATTTGTTCTGCAGGGAGCCAAACCTTCAGAGACAGCACGTCTAGAGAAAGTTTGTTTTCCAACAACCTTCAGGCAGGCCACCTTTTATTGCAGCTTTAAACAGTTGGGATAAACAAACCAGGCTGCCACTGGGGAAAGCCATTTGTGAATTTTGCCAATTGTTCTTGGCTGAAATGAACCCACAAATTGCAGTTTTTAACATCAGTCTTTATTGTTTGACACACTGTGGGCCTGATTCATGGAATAATCTATGAGGAAAAAGCAGGACTTGCATGTGAAATTGCGTGCAAGTCCCCGTTCATCGATTCATGGAACACAATGCACTGGGCTCACCAAAACTTGCGAGGAATCCGTGCCAGTCCACCATGTCACTCGACCTGACAAATTCCTTGCGCGAGACTCCAAGAGAAGGGGCGGCCAGGCCTTCAACACCACCTAAAAAGGGGACAGAACACGTCTAATGAGGAAGAACAAGCAAAAATGTGGGCATTACGAGGGACGTTCCATCGTCAATCGCACCGCCCATACGTGCGCAAAACAAACGTATTCATGGAATTGAACAGGGAACGCCGGTTCGTGAAAAAGCACACACAAATCCAAAAACACTTGTGCCACGCAATATCAGGCGTAAACGTCAACGTGCACACTAACAAATGCATAAAAAGCATGCACGATCAACAAACGCACGGATACAGCCACAATGAATGCACCATTTGTTGCAGCAATGATCCAGGGACACCACAGGAGGAGAAGGATGGCCAGCGCCCGGATTTTACACCCAAGGACGAGCCTTTTTGGGGTGACTGATGACAAGGTCTGTGGCACGTATAGGCCCCTCCCCCATATCATCCTCGACCTGGTCACGAGTGGGAAGATGACCTCACATCACCTACCATGTGCTCACAAGCACCGAGCCCCTTGCAAAAGGTGCTCACTGCTCTGCATTTTCTGGCCACAAGCTCATTCCAGCAGGCCACTGCCATAGTAGGTGGCATCTCCCATGCCACGCAGTCTCGCTGCTTACACAAGCTATGGCAATCATAACTGCACATCCTTCTATCCGCAGGCTTATCTATATGCCCAGAACACCATCGGAAAGGCAAGCAGTGGTTCAGGATTTGTATGGGGTGGCGCACTTCCCAAAAGTGCTAGGTGCCATTGATTGCACCCATGTTGCTCTACGTCCACCTCGAGCAACAGAGCACATCTACCGCAACAGGAAACATTGGCACACATGATAGTTACATCTTCAGGATGTCCCCGCTACACCGGGCCCTGGAAGCTGGGAAGCATGGCCACACATGGCTCATTGGTGAATATGAATGGCCATGCACATGCATGCATGTTGCACACAGACCAATAGACAAATGACAACAATTCTCACCTCTAAAGGGGACAGTGCCTACCCTCTGAGCACATACATGATGATGCCCATACGCAACCCCCAACGCACCTGCCGAGGTAAGGTACAACACTGCCCATATTGCAACTTGGGGTATAGAGGAGTGTACATTCGGAGTGCTCAAGTCACGTTTCCACTCCCTTGACCACTCCGGTTGTGTGTTGTTGTATGCACCACCAGTAGTATGCAGGATCATTGTGGCAGCATGTGTTCTGCACAATGTTGCAACACGGCGTGACATCCCGGTGGACATGGTTGTGGCACGCCATCCAGACCCACAGGCACACCGCTTGCGTATGGCTAGGGAAAAGGCACGTGGAGAAGCTGCACGTACCCAGCTTGTGCACCTATCTGTGAGAGGCATATTTGCAATAAAAACACGTTTATTGCAAAATGCCTCTCACTTTTATTACTAACCTCACATCCTGTCCTCTTAACAACAACAGATAGGCAATGCAGAGAAGTATGATATGTCAGTTAGATACAACATATGTCAGTCAGATCCAACATTCGTGTTTTGTGTATTTTACTATAATACATGTGTTTTTAAATATGTTTACTGATTGTATTGTATTTTATTTATAACGCGCAAACCATCAGGCCCGTGGGCATCAGGGCGCAATTTGTGCAAAGTTACATACAGGGCATATATACATACATAGAAACTAAAGGCGCAATTTGTGCAAAGTTACATACAGGGCATATATATATACATAGCAATTAAAGACAGTAAAAAATAAAACAAGCAATATCTATATACATAAATTACAAAGCCAGTGAGGCATGACAGGGACATAACAGCAGGAGTGTCCAGTGGGTCAGAGTACGTAAAACAGGACAGGTCTACTGCTGGTTGAAGAGCCATGTTTTGGCTTTGGACTTGAAAGTGTTAAATGGGTCTTCAGATCTGATCGTAACGGGGAGTGAGTTCCATAACTTGGATGCTAGGACAGGGAAGCTAGTGCCCCCGGCTTTATGGAGTTTGAACCTGGGGATAGATAGACAGTGGGTCTGGGCGGTTCTTAGAGGTTGTGATGTTGAGGGGCGGGAGAGCTGGTTGTAGAGGTAGATGGGGGCCTTGTTAGCCAGACATTTGTGCGTGAGGGCAAGAGTTTTTAGTGAGATTCTCTGCTTGACAGGTAGCCATTTTAGGTTGGTTCTGGATATTGAGATGTGATGGTTACGAGGGATGTTTAAGGCGGCTCTGATAGCGTTATTCTGAGTTGTTTGAAGTTTGTTCAGGTTCTCTTGGCTGGTGCCTAGATAAAGGGCACTACAATAGTCAATTTTAGCCATAATGAGGGTTCTGGCTAGTGTGACGCTGTTGGGAGTGGTAGGAAATGGTCTGCAGGCTGCAATAAGTGTACAGGTGTAGCCAGATGCCGATCTGACTGCATTTATTTGACGAGATAAGGATAGGGTGGCGTCAAGGTAAAAACCTAGGGTTTTAGTGTCTTTCGAGACGCTTATAATGTTACCGTCTATGACAAATGACTGATAAGAGGGCTCTAGTTTGCTGAGGCGTTGTGTGGTGCGCAGGATGAGAAGCTCCGTCTTATCGTCATTTAGGCATAGTTGGTGTTGGGCCATCCAGACTTGGATGACCAAGTAGATGTCGTTCAGGGCCTTGGTGTCAGCTAGATAGTCACCCATGATGGGAATGAGTAGCTGGGTGTCATCCGCATAGTTAGTGTAGGAGACACCCAGATAGTCAAGCACATCAAAAAGTGGTTTCGTGAAAATGTTATAAAGTGTGGGTGACACGCAAGATCCCTGAGGAACGCCGCAGTGAATAGGAGATGGGTCCGCGGCAGCCGATGGGGCAAAGACCCTCATGGATCTATTACTCAGAAAGGATTTGATCCAGGCCGTGGCTTCGGTTGAGAAGTGGGCGGCAGAGTGGAGGTGCCTGCATAGGGTCTGGTGGTTGACCAGATCAAATGCCGCAGAGAGGTCGAGGAGAAGTAGCATTGCTAGTTTGCCCTTGTCCTGATTAAAATATGTAATATGTAGAGAAAAGGGGAAGACTAGAAACTACCGTGCTCAGACCCTAAAAAAGGTTTACAATGTCCAAAATTGCAAATTTTAGCCAAAATCATTCCAAGAAAAAGAATTCCAAATTTTCATTGATTCTTTTAATGTGGTGAACAGCCGACACGTGTTTCGACCTCTGGTCGTCCTCAAGGCAGCCACTCATTCTTGAGTAACTCAAAAACCCTTTGTAGTAGGGAAATATATGATAAATCCCGTAGTTAGGTGAAAGATTAACTGTGTCCTTGTTGCTACCCAATTTGCTCATACAGGTTTTGGTATAAATAAATTCTCAAGAAATAATTTTTGTTGTAAATGCCAATAGAGCAAATATGTTCTTTTCTGTGGACCAATTGACCTGTAGCTTGCTTAAATTGGTGATTAACAGCTCCCAATAGCTTAGCACCTTAATCCATAATATTATGGCGGGGTAGGTCCCTTTTGTGCCGCGTCCATCTCGCACAATCTGCATCTATACGATCCCACACCATATATGATTAAAATATGTATTTTTCCACTGATCCTGTGCCACTGTCTAAATAATGTGAGACAGACCTCTATAGTTTACTTGGATTGACTTGTGGATATCCATGGCTAATGTATGTGAAAGGAGGGTAGCTGTCTGTGAAACTTGTATGCTGATCGATTGTGTTGGTCCTCATCCACACCGCCCGCTTTAAAAAAAAAAGAGAGGACTTCTATGCTCATTTGTATTATACCCTCATGCTTTATGCAGCAATTCACAGAGGCCGATGTCAGACTGAAGGCTGGCCACCGAGGCAACTGCCTGGGAAGACATAAGCAGACAAGACAAAGCAATGTGATAGTGCAAGCAAGGATAAATGCATGCTAAACGCAGTATGCAAAGTAAAAGTGCAAGGTTAATGCAGACTTCATTGTGACATCATACAATTGGTTCAATTGTGCATTCAGTAGAATGCAGCAGTACCATGCACCCAGCTGCGGTCAACTACAAGCTGTAAACACCATGGTGCAGCATGATTGGGACATACATGTAAAAACACCAACGCTGCAAAGCGTAATGTGCTTGTACACAACATAGCATACCAAACATTTCCATCAGTGGTCCCATGATTGTGGCTTGTAACTGGGACTGCACACCATAATTGGGGAACACTAAGCAAGAGAGGCCAAATGTGCCGTCAAACCATTACCCCACAAACATTGTAAGGGATGTGAAGTGTCACTCAGTACACATGGTCAAAGTGCAATGAGACACACACCAGCACAACCATTAACACCTGTCACAGGCCACAAACAGCCGGCCCTGCCACCCACTCCCAACCACCCACGAAAGGCCCACACAGTTGGAACTGCCACACTTTTGAATATGAAACCAGTGGCCCCACCAATCCTTAGAAACAACACCATACCTAGACCCATCACCAGGACCACACTGTGTGAAATATGCACCCATGAAGGAGTACTGGTGCCCCACAAGACAAGTTAATCCAAAGTGATCACACACAGTGAAAGACTCCCAGCCAAACAGCAAACAAGCGTCTGCAAATGCCCTTCACTTACCTGCACAGGTTACCCACCAGCCTTGCATACGCTGCAACCCACCAGGCGACACATCCCCTAAATGCAATGAAAGTAACAAAAGAAACATACATATCCATGACAACACATGAAAGGATCTGGAAAATATGCAGAGAGCGCCCACTGCAGAAGCACCACAGGGTGTAATAGGGTGACAGGACATAGATTGGAGATGGCCAATGACATGCACTACACCACATTAGGTGCAGGCATAGATGGGTTGACCGAGGGAGCTAATACAGTGACATGAGGACCACTTAAATAACCATACTTGCATGGTAGCATGCAAAGCACATATTAGTAAAGGTACACATGCAGCAAACATGGGGACCAATGACTCATGCTCAACATGCAAAATAGTGCACATGCTTACCCGCTGACTGTGCCAGCATGGTGTAAATCCCGCATCATCTTTACCAGGAACTGTGCCTCCAAATTGCTGACAGGAAGGCCAGTGCCCGGTGGAGAGTATGAGGAACATGGACTTCAGAGGGTGCCGGGTGTCTCCCCGGGACAGCAGTCACCGACACATCATGGATTACTGAAATAACATGGGGGGAGACATCACAACAGGCATAGTGAAGTAGCATTCACACAGCACACATGTGCAAGGATACTATGTTACCTGCACATGCCATCCTGCGCACCACCATGCAAACATGCAAGTTGACCTCAGTATGCATGCCTGCATGTCGCCCACTGCAAACGTCATGGCCTTGAGAGGTCAACTGCACAACTCAAGATAAAAATTAAAATAAGTAAATAAAACCTGGAAAGGGCAACTCAAAAATAACATGCCAACATCCGATCCTGGGATCAACAAAAGTATCAGAAAATCAACAAAAAAAATCAAAAATGTCCATCATGGACAAGGGGGATGGGAGGTCCACCCAGGAGGGGGCCGGGGGCATGGTGCATGTCAAGGTCCACATGTAAATAATCCCCTCCATGGGCGCATGGACCGCATGCCTATGATGGACCGGCAGGCATGTCTCTGCTGGCACCACCATCCTGCGTTGAATCAGAAGGAGGAAGTGGTGCTGGCGGTTCACCATGCAGTGCCCTGGCCTGGTCCTCAGTGGCAGCTGCCGTGCATGACACTGATGAATGCACCAGCAGATTGAGGGTTTGGAGGTCACTATGCACAATCTCACGGGTTACACAGAGTTCCTCCGAGATTATCTGCCTCAATGATAACATCTCCTGGCGGCACAGTCTTTTGTTGGCTGTCTCTTCCTTGTGGATTGCAGCTCTGTGGGCCAACAGCTCACGCCTCAGAGCTACCCTGTATGCCTGACCCTCTGCAAGCAGGGATGCCTGCAGACACTGCAAATCTGCCCATCAGCCCCTGATGTTGGCCTCCATGCGCAGCCTGTGGGAGCATCATGTGGACCGTATGACCTGCAGCTGTTGCTCCACCTGTGTTGCTGGGGGGATCATGGAAGTGGCCACCCTATCTATGACCTCTGCCAAACTCTCAAAGGCAACATCCTGTTGCTGTGTGGAATATAACATCTGCTGCTCCCATTCGGTATGCCCAGCATACACACATCCCCCACATGTGCAGTGCCCTTGCTGTGATGCCCCTGTCCGTGGCTGCAGGACTGCAACACTCCCTTGGACATCTGTCCCAGGACCAGAAACCAATACATGGGAGCATGGGCTTGCAGCCGTAACCACCACAGACGGGCGTGCCACCACTGACTGGCCTTGTGAATGCACCTGACCCCCTGCAGTCACACGGGTCCCAACTGCTCCACCCATTGATGCACACACCTCCGCCAGCATTGAGGACTGCACATCGGGTTCAGCCTCAAAGCTTCTTGAGTCCAAAGAGTCAGAAGTGTCTGCAGCATGGCTCAGGATGGTCTGTGGCACCAGTGTGTTCTCACGACCTGCCACGCCATGTCCTCCACTGGTGGTCTGAAACACCACAGACTCTTCTTCATCCTCTTCCTCCTCCTCTGCATATGGGCAGAAAAAGACACATGGAGTCATGTGCAACGTGTCTTCAATAAACATGTGTATCACATTGATGTCATGCAACAAAATGCAGGGCATCTCACCATAAGAAACACTGCATCCACACACTATGGACAACAAGCTATCTGAGCATGGCATATGCAGACTGGCAACAAAATTCCCTGCTCAGGGCCATGCTGCCAGTGAACTCATTGCCAATCAACAGGGTTGTTAAGAAGCACATTATGGCCCATGGCACCGCAAACTGTTGACTAATACAAGTGAAATGGACATGGACGTTTGGCTCTGTGACGTCCAATTACATCACATGGCAACAGGCAGATACACATATCCACATCCAAGTCTGCATCCATCACATGCCACTCCATTGTTGTCCTGGTACAGGGACTGTACACAATGGCAACATGCTGTAGGTCTGGGAAAAAGGAAACAGTCCTAGTTGATGTATGGCGGTGTGTGAAGTGAAGAGAGTAAGTCAGTGGAGTTGTGGATAGGAACAAGGTAAAGTGACCGACAAGAGGGAGAGGGGCATGAACCCATGGAGTGTGGGCTGAGTGTGGGAGGGTAACAGGGAGCAGGCCTCATAACAATTTGCTTCAGGAGTCATTGCCATTGGGGCAGCAGGGGTGTGCACAGTTTAGACATATGCACACTCACTCAGGGCACACCATAAGGCGTGTTAGTTGTCATCTTGGATGTACTATGTAGCATGGAAGCACCTACGTACATGTGTGAAAAGAGATTCTATACCCTGCAGGGCATGAAGTGTAACTCCTATTTCAGACACATGCACATGTCGAGCAGAGTCACTGACATCAAGTATGCAGCAAACAACTGTGCATGTTGAGGTATCATGTTGCAGATGCTGTGGGGGTATGCTAGTGGGGGATGAGTACTATCACACGGACATGTTTAACTGATGTAGAACACATGGTTTGTATCCACTTCTGTGGGTATGCAGTGATAAAAACGCAGCAAAAATATCATCTGTGCAAAATATCATGGCAACAATGCTGTGGTTTGACCCGGTAAAGGTGTACCCCATTATACCATTTAAGGGGAGCGGAGGTTGCGGGGGGTGTCCCCCGCCCCCCTTAAATGGTATAATGGGTCCGGGGGTTGCGGGAGTGTCCTCCGCAACCTTTACATGGATTGCGGCGGCAAAACCACAGCCTTTTTGCTCTGATATTTTGTGTCCACAGCGATATTTGCCATGATTTTAACACATGTAACCCTCTTGTGTACACTGGACAGGAGTCAGTACACTACATGACATGGTTCCCGAGGGGCAGTCACTTCAATGCAGCCAGATGTGAAAAATTAAACATCTTGGTGATGCTTTATTACATGTACTCATAATGCACAATGTTGGGCACTCATAGGACGTGTCCTTGAAATTCTTCAGGCCTCCCATGCCTTGCACCTGCTTCAGTAGAATGAATTGGCTCTTAGCCTCTTCATGCTCAGTCAGCTCCTCCTCCTCTGGTGACCCCCCCAGTTGCCAGAGCAGCGGCTAGGTTGGTACCCAGCTTGGACTTGTTGCGATGGGTGAGATCATTCCAGCACTTCACTACTTGTGCAGCAGTGCGCTTCTCAAGCCCTAAGGCATTTATCTAATCCGAGACATGCTGCCAATGCACCATAACCTGAGCAAGTGTATGTGTGCTCCCTGGTTGCTGGCATATGTCACGGTGGTGACTGGTCATGTAGTCCATGATGATCTTGAGTTCTTCATCAATGTGCCAGTGTCCTGTGCCGTGTCATGGGGTTGAGCGTGTTCCTACTGTGCAGGCTTTGCCTTCTTGCCACGAGGTGTTGGTGTCAACCCTGTGTGGCTGGGACCACACTGGGCTCCAGAAGCCGGACCACAAGTGGCCTGGGGCATGACATTATCCCCTGGGGCTGGGCAGCTGCCTGCAAAGCACGTCTAAAACTGAAACTAAACATAATCTATGGTTTACCTCTGAGCTTCAGTCGTTGAAATCACTCGCTACCAAATCATATTATTTGTGGAAGAAGCATAGTACCCCACTGCTTCTCAACAAATACAAAGCCTCCATCTCGACTTACAAAAAAGCTATTACTAAAGCTAAATCCTGCTTTTTTAATGACAGAATACAAAATGCCCAGCATAATACTAAATAGCTTTTTTGCATCCTGAAGGAACAAGAAAGGACTAACCATACCATCCCAGATAGATCCATCCCGGATGATGTCACTTGGTGCAACGTTATGCAACAAGCCATGCATAAAAAATTAGATACCATCAAGGTAAATATACTAGAGAAAAGTAACAACTTAAAATGCACTATGACTACACCTTCAGAATGGTCCTTTCAGAGAGCATCAATGATTCCTATCTTTAATCTCTCCCCCATAACAGAAAAGGACTTAGAAACGATTATCACCCAACTTAAGCCCACAAGATGTAAAAATGACATGCACACTACTATGATAATTAGGACCTGTGGCCCGTCCCTAATTACTTCCATATGCCAATTTGTCAATACTTCTATATCTACCGGCACGGTACCTCAGGATCTTAAGAAATCCTGGGTTATGCCAATTTTGAAAAAACCTGGCCTCTCAGTTGACATGCCAAACAATTATCGCCCGATCACCAACACAGCATTCTTGCTTAAGATTCTGGACCGTGTGGCGTACATACAAATTGCTGATCATCTAAAAACATACCCCATCCTTAATGACCATCAGTCGGGATTTCGAGTTGGATATGGCACCGAAACCGCGCTTCTTGAGCTCAAGTCCAAATTGATGGCACGTATGGATAATAAGGAGGCATCTCTACTTATGCTGCTAGATCTCTCCGCGGCTTTTGACCTGGTGGACCATGATATCATGGCCACCATGTTGTCTGAAGTGGCCAACTTCTCCCCACTAGCTTGCAAATGGGTTTTGTCATTTCTCAACAATCGAGTTAGCAGAGTCTTCCAAGGCAATACCGAATCTGAGTCTATTGTTAAAACCTGTGGTGTTCCTCAGGGTGCCTGCACTTCCCCCTGTTTTTACAATATATTCACGGCTCCTTTGTTTGCAATGCTCGACCATGAGAACATTATATTTACCAACTACGCGGATGACACTCAATGTGTCATCCCACTTCAAAGGTCCCACAGACTGGATGAAATTGCCATTAATAAAATTTTTACTATAATTGAAACCTGGATGGTTCATAATAAGTTAGCACTGAACAAATCCAAAACTGAACTACTGGTAGTCGGCTCACCGCATACTATTATTAAACTTGGTCCACAGTATAACAACTTCCAGCTGGGAGAAGAATCCATCAAAACTCTAAAAAAAGTAAAAACCCTGGGAGTGACTTGTCTATGAAACAGCATGTCAGTAGTATTGTCTCATCATGTGCATACTACATTAAGCTTCTAACACATCTAAGGCCTCTTATCTCACAGGACAATGCAGAAACTATCGCGAGAGCAATAGTAGGCTCTAAAATAGATTACTGCTTGAGCCTTCTTATGGGAATTAATAAATTTGAATGTAACAGGCTGCAAATCTGCAAAAATGTGGCTATTAGAGCCGTTATGAAACTCAAACACAGAGACCATGTTACACCAGCGAGACGTGAGCTGCACTGGCTGCCTGTGGCTTCTAGATTTCTATTCCGCACCCTGACTATTGTACATAAGTGCAGATCTGGGAAGATGCCTGGATATTTACAACAGCTATTATCCATAAGAACTAGCACAAGAGCACTTAGGTCAAATAACTTGTTTCTTCTATCTGAACCTAAGTGCCACACTGTCAGAACAACCAATTCAGCCTTCTTCTCTAATGGACCTAGAGCCTGGAATGCTCTCCCGCTGGAGTTAAGATCCATGGACTCCTTAGAATTCTTTAAAAAAAGATTAAAGACCCACCTGTTCCACTAAACGACCGATATGCCAGTGATATAATCTCATTCAGCCCTACATTATGAATATGTTTCCTGTTTTTGTTATCTGTGTTCTGTAGTGCCCTCACACCTTCGGGTTCATGGTCGTGCTATACAAATGTATTAAAGTAAAGTAAAGTAAAGTAAAGTCCCTACCCTTTCAGGCTGGGGCAGTTACATCTGCAGCAAGTCCCTTACCCTTTTGGGCTGGGGCAGCTACTTCCGCAGCACGCCCCATACCCTTTCGAGCTGGGACATCTGCTTCCTCAGCACGTCCGGAACTCTATGGCTGGAACATCTGCTTCCGCTGCATGTCCCAGAACCCTTTGGGCTGGGACAGCTGCTTCTGCAGCACATCCCTGACCACACCGATGTCTGCCCCTTTCCCACTTGGGCCCTTTCCACTCATGTTCCAGGTGTAACGAAAATATGGACACACCAAGTAATTGTCCTACGCAATTTGAGTGAGGGGGCAGTCTGCGTGATGGAAGACGTAGTTCTCTGGTCCAGCAAGACTCTAATGTACCCCAGGTGTCAGAAATTCGGTACGGGAAATGCACAGGCACCCGCCCAAAAAAATAGATGCGTACACAATGCATACACGATAGCAGGATAGCTTCAGAAAAAAAGAAAAAAGCAGTACGCGATACGCAGTGGCACCCAGCAACACAAAAAATGCATATGCGTAACCCGGAAAGCTATCAGAAAGGTAAGAACAGTGGTATGTGATGCACAGGGGCACCCAGAGTTGAACAAAATGCGTACGCGACTCACCGTTAGCCTTGCAAAAATCAAAAGTAGATGCACGTATACGCAGAGGCAAGTCCCCCACCAAAATAAGACGTTTGTATGGTCCCTGAAGTGAACGGATTGTGTGGCACCGCAAAATATGATGTACTACACTCGTCCGTCTCCTGCACACTTTCGGAATTGTTTCTACACGTACTAATGTATCCCCGAATATGGTGTACTGAATGCCTGCGTGCAGCGCGTGTCACATAAGTTACGCGCTGAGGGCCTTTCCTTGGATTTCATGTGTCCACGCTTTTCTCATTTTTTACGTGCAAAGTCCATTCACTCTGTTTCCGGGTGCCTACATTCCGAGACACCGAAGACCCACGCTGCTGCTGCTGTGCCATTTTACCTGCCTCCTACTGCCCTATGCTACCTCCAACTTTGCCATCTGCTGCTCCCTGTACAGTGTGTGTGCCTGATGCCCAACTACACTGTGTTTGGAGTGCCTGCTGTCCAGTCATTGCATATGCTCCTGTCTTTGGCCCTGTAACCACCTCAGCTGCTTAATTGGACTCCCACTGTGCCATTCTACCACCACCGCTCCACAGCCCAGCTCCAGGACCACCTTGCCCACCCACACCTGCCTCCGGGGTTGCCATGTCAGCACCACCATCATCCTCTGACCAGAGTGGCACCAAGGCTGCGAGGCAGAGGGCTGTCAACTTCACCACCAGGGAAGTTGACATCCTGGCAGAGAAGGTGCTGGAGCATTTTGATGCCCTCTCCCGCCCTGTTATGCAACACGGCAAGGAAGGACGTCAGCAGATCTGGGACGGGATCATGGATGACATCAACATGGAGGGGGTGGCCCTCTGCACCTTCAAGGCTATGCACAAGCACTGGGAGTACCTGAAATCCAGGACCCACGACAAGGCCCTGCGCTACGTCCAGGCCGGTGCCACTGCAGAGGTGCACCGTGCACACAGGTGACGGATGTCCGCTAACAACATGCAGGTCCTGGAGAAGTTCTACCCGGCGCTGCACTCCCAGGTCTGCAAGGTACATCAACGTCTGGAGTCGACTGGTGAGTAGCCATGTGGTGCAATGCTCTACGGTGCATGTTCTCTGTGCAGGTACCAGCATGTTGGCAGTGACCCCCTTAGGCTTGCAGCAAGTATGTTTCTAAGATGGATGTCTGTGTGTATGCCCCAGACATTGCTCTTGATGTGTGCATTCAGACCTATATGTATATTAAATGTGCTATCACTTGCATTGTGTGTTGTAGTGCTGGCTTGCAAACCATGAACATGCAATGTTACTTGTGTCTGAGACGTGCCAGGGTGAAACATGCCAGTTGAGGTAGTGTTGCCCGTGTCATGTGCATGCATGTGTGTATGTGCCAAAAATGGGAATGGATGACTGGGCATCAATCACACCTGGATGAAAAATGTGCATTTAGATGTCTGGCTCAGTCACCTAGAGGCGTTAGTTTACAGGACTCTGATGTGATTGGTCATCGCACTGCTTGGGCCCCTCAGTTGATGTGTGTGCATGACATGTGTATGTGCTTTTTGCTATGGCATGTTCACATGTGCAAATGATGCATGTGTGTATAGCATACGCAATTGATTGGTTGTGACAGTGGCAAGTAGCTTGATGTAATTGTGTGGAGTGATGGCTAGGCAGGTGTCTGCATGGATGTGGATTGCATGTCCATGTGTGTGGGTGTGGAGGTTGATGGTTGTTCCCTCAACAAGCCATGTTCATGTGAATGATGGTGATGCCACGCCAGATTTGGTGCAGTACACTGATGTTTCTGTTCTGTGTCTCCTTTTCCACAGTTGCATCTGATGAAGAGGGCGGAAGCAATGTTGTTGAGCATGGCTGCAGGGATGCTTCCACTAGGCAGAGACGCAGGCCCCAGCCACGCCCCGGGACAGCTAATCTTCATCTTCCACCCCAGGATCAGTGAGATTGGAGAGGAGGACTAGCCCTTTGCTCTTGTACATAGTTATTTAGGTGTAGGTTTCCTTTTTTTATTTATTATTTTCCCCAGACTTTGCTGACTTTCCTTACCAGTTTTTATTTTATATAGTTCTTAGGCATAGGATATTAGTTTTATTTCATATTTCCCTTGCACTGCTTTGAGCTTGATTCCCCATTTATTTTTGTACATATTTATATCCAATACATCGTTCTGTTTGTTACATTCCACGCTTCATGTAGTTCATTTGTGGGTCGGCCTCTTTGATAGTTCTATTTTCAGCCAGTGCATCTCTCCATAGCAAGTCATGTGTCTTGAGGCATGCATGCTGCTTGTGTGTTGTTGTTGCTGGGATGGTTGCGGATGTAAGGATGTACATGTGCCTGATATGTGGGGGGTGTCCATTAGACAACTGGGTCGCAACTGTATGTTTTCATTTGCATTTACATGTGCAGCATCACCGTGTGTTTGGCATCAGTGTGGTTGGGGTGAAGGGAGGTCAGCTCACTGTGGAGGGGTTCCATGGGCATGCTAATAGCACGTTTGTTTGTTATTGTTGTGTAAAACCCATGTCGTGCAGACACGCCCACCAGCGTGTACAGTGACACACTGCCTTCTCTCATGTGTCGTCAACATCTACCACTGGAATGCGGTAGTGGGCCATGTTTGCTCTTCCGGAGTAGCAGCACAATTCTCCTGTCTCTGTGACTCATGCTCTCTCTGACTGCCCTACCATCACCCATGCATGGCCCTGTCATTTGATTGTTCCCTGACAGATATGTTGCCACCCATTCCATCCATGTCACTGGTGCTCAGGCTGTGCCACGCCTGCCCATTGTTTGTGGATCTTGCAACATCTTTTGGTAGGTTTGCTTCTGTCGTGGGCACACATTCAGTTAGTGCGCTTTGATGGCTTGGCAATGTGCCATGCCCAAGATGCACATGCCACTGTCATTGCATTCACTTGTCACAGGTGTATGGGGTGGGTTGGTTGAAGTCTTGAGGGTGTGTCAGCAGATGATCCAGTCCCGGATGGATCTGCAATGCTTCCTATTGAACATGTTTGCGGTGGACAGATTTGTGTTCCACTCAATGGAGCTGGCAGACCACGGAGGTTCAGGTAAGCAGCAGACCTGCATTGCACTGGTATTGTGGGAGACTGTCAGGGGGCTGCCTGGGGTGGTGTCCAGTCTGGAGTGGGCTGCCCGTGGGGTGTGTCCAGGAGTGGGCTGCCTCTAA
Organism: Ambystoma mexicanum; assembly: GCF_040938575.1. Taxonomy (NCBI): domain Eukaryota; kingdom Metazoa; phylum Chordata; class Amphibia; order Caudata; family Ambystomatidae; genus Ambystoma; species Ambystoma mexicanum. The sequence goes on along the minus strand of NC_090934.1, from coordinate 973,750,625 downwards.
GGTGTCACAGGTGAGGGGGTTGAGGGGTGGTGCCCAGTCTGGAGGGGGCTGCCTGTGGGGGGTGTCCAGTCTGGACGGGGCTGCCTGTGGGGGGTGACCAGTCTGAAGTGGGCTGCCTGGGGGGGAGTCACAGGTGAGTGGGTTTTGGGGCGGTGCCCTGTCTGGAGGGGCTGCCTGTGGAGGGTGTCCAGTCTGGAAGTGACTGCCTGTGGGGGGTGTCCAGTCTGGAGTGGGCTGCCTGTGGGGGTGTCAAGTCTGGTGTGGGCTACCTGTGGGGGGTGTCCAGTCTGGAGTGGGCTGCCTGTGGCGGTGTCCAGTCTGGAGTGGGCTGCCTGGGGGGGTGTCACAGGTGAGGGGTTGAGAGTCGTGCCCAGTCTGGAGGGGGCTGCCTGTGGGTGGTGTCCAGTCTGGAGTGGGCTGCCCGGTGGGTGTGTCCAGGAGTGGGCTGCCTGGAAGGTGTCACAGGTGAGGGGGTTGAGGGGTGGTGCCCAGTCTGGAGGGGGCTGCCTGTGGGGGGTGTCCAGTCTGGAGGGGGCTGCCTGTGGGGGGTGTCCAGTCTGAAGTGGGCTGCCTGGGGGGGAGTCACAGGTGAGTGGGTTAGGGGGCGGTGCCCAGTCTGGAGGGGCTGCCTGTGCAGGGTGTCCAGTCTGGAGGTGACTGCCTGTGGGGGGTGTCCAGTCTGGAGTGGGCTGCCTGTGGGGGTGTCCAGTCTGGTGTGGGCTACCTGTGCGGGGTGTCCAGTCTGGAGGGGGTTGCCTTTGGGGGGTGTCCAGTCTGGAGTGGGCTGCCTGGGGGGCAGAGGGGTGTCACAGGTGAGGGAGGCTGGGGGTGGTGCCCAGTCTGGAGGGGGCTGACTGTGGGGGGGGGGTGTCCAGTCTGGAAGTGGCTGCCTGGGTGTGTGTCACAGGTGAGGGGGGCTGGGGGCGGTGTCCAGTCTGAAGGGGGCTGTCTGTGGGGGGTGTCCAGTCTGCAGTGAGCTGCCTGTGGTGGGTGTCCAGTCTGGAGTGGGCTGTCTGTGGGGGGTGTCCAGTCTGGAGTGGGCCACCTGTGTGTGGTGTCCAGTCTAGAGTGGGCTGCATGTGGGGGTGTCCAGTCTGGAGAGGGCTGCCTGGGGGAGTGTCACAGGTGAGGGTGGGTGGGGGGTGGTGCCCAGTCTGGAGGGGGCTGCCTGTGGGGGGTGTACAGTCTGGAGGGGGCTGCCGTCACAGGTGGGGGCCTGTGCGGTGTTGTTCAGTCTGGAGGGAGCTGCCTATGGGAGGTGTCCAGTCTGGAGTGGGCTGCCTGAGGGGTGTCACAGGTGAGGGGACCTGGGGCATGGTGCCCAGTCTGGAGGGGGCTCCTGTTGGGGGGGGGGTCCAGTCTGGTGTGGGCTGCCTGTGGGGGGTGACCAGCTTGGAGTGGGCTGCCTGGGAGGGTCACATGTTAGGGGGGCTGGCGGGTGGTGCCCAGTCTGGAGGGTGCAGCCTGTGCTTGTGAGGGGTGGCCCGCATTTTTGCTGGGGTGCATCCTTGGCTTGCAAGGGAGGACCCGTGTTTTCGCTGGGGTGCAGCCTGGGCTTGCGAGGTGAGGTGCACAATTGTTCTGGGGTGCAGTCTGGGACTTGCGAGGGCAGACCCGCATTTTCACTGGGGTGCAGCCTGGCTTTGTGAGGGAGGGCCCATGTTTTCACTGGGGTGCAGCCTGTGCTTGCAAGGTGAGGTGTGTGATTTCGCTGGAGTGCAGTCTGGGCTTGAGAGGGAGTACCTGTGATTTCGCTGGAGTGCAGTCTGGGCTTGCGAGGGAAGACCCGTGTTTTTGCTGTGGTGCAGCCTGGGCTTGCGAGGTGAGGCGTGCAATTTTGCTGGGGTGCAGTAGGGCTTTGCGAGGGAGGGCCTGCAAGGTGAGACATGCCTTCTCACTGGGGTATTGGATGGCAGGACAGGGGTGGTGCGGAGGCTTGCGCCGTGTTTGTCTTTGCTTGCTTTTTGGTGTGCTTGGGGGCGTGTTGTGGGCGTTTCTTGCGCAGCTTGTTTTTACTTGCGCGATGGCTAGTAATGCGTCTTTAAATCCATTAATACCTTTCTGCGCCACGGCTCCCGTGGGTCCTTCTCGGCACGCAGACGTTGCGCCATTTCTGAATCACATTCCATGAATCGGGCCCTGTGTGTTTTACTGATCAGGGTTCACTCTGCTTTTGCGCTGAAAGTGCAAGTCCGTTTCTTTCCGTCATTAATAAAATACACTTTTAATTATCTGCTGAAAAGCGGGTCTGAATTTTCACAGTGCACACCACCTTTTGATGGTTGGCAGTTTCAGTGAAAATGCAGCCAGTAATGTGATGTGCTTTTTCAATCTGCACTTGGATTACATTTTTTTTTACTTTCTTTGAATTTCCACAGCAGAACGACACCCACATAGTCTGCCTCGTGCCTACAAGAACGTTTTCATGGAAACAAAGTGGACTTTTCTTTTCAAATGTTTTGCGGTATTTTGCATGTGAAGCATAATATACAATACTTTTGGTCAACACTCACCCTGTCTTTTGCCTGACATTTTTATGTGAGCTGGGGTACATTTTTCTTATGTCTTGTTTTAAAGTGCAAATACACATGCAAAGCCGTTTTCGTGTCAGTATTTAAAAATCCTGTTTTTCATATGAAAGGGACCTTTGCCTTTCTTCTACCTTTGTGAATTAAAATGCTGCTTTTCCTTTTGTAATGACAGGTAGGACTTTTCCACCTGGTGCTTCCTTGTGTCATTTGCAGAAACCCCACAGTCTGCCTTAATAGGCCTGTATTCAGTGTGAAGGTTTTGTTATAAATGCTGGCAGTTCATTTGTTTCCAGTGGGCCCTTCGGCTCCGTTGGTTTGGGACCTTTGATTATACCCCACAAATCCTAAATGGGTTGAAGCATTTTTGCAGCTGTTGGGGCAGTCTCAAATGCATGGCTTTTATTGAGGGAACATTTAATATGTTACATGTGTGCTACAGTCCTAACAAGCATTGACAATGCCAACAGTTTGGGATTTTGTGTAGGCATGGGAAAGGCACTTGCCAGGCACTACCATGGTGGTATTAACTGTCCATTGATGGTAGCAGGTGCAAAATGATTCTAGTACCTGGGCATCTAATAGCAGTGCCTGACAAATGACTAATAAATATACACAAGTCAGAACGGTTGGCTTTGCCAATACCTGTTTTTAACAGGAGTTCAGTGCTTGTAAGGCAGACCTGCTTAAGACATTTTTATTGCACAAGTAACGCATTTATAGCCCCAATTAAGTCATTAACTATTGGAAGACTGCTTTAAAAAAAACACTGGCAGGCACTCTGAATGAAAAGATTTATGTTAAGGCTTGTTTAAGACAAGCAGCTCGAAGAGTTCCCATGAAGAGCTGTTTTGGGTGGTGAGGAGCATTGACTGGGTGGGAAAGGGCATAGGGATTAGCCTATCCCTGTGCACTCAATGGGTGGCAAATAATCAAACAGCGCCTACAAGCTTTGTGTCTCTCCTCATATGCCATTTCTCCCAATCTGTACTCTAATGCAATAGTTTTGTCTTATATGTGGGGTAAGTGCCGCCTAATAGACCCAAACTGAAAACAGTTTCTGAAAATAATTTCTACCCCTAGACCCAGGAGCGTAGTTCATGGACATTGAGGAACAATTGGGTGACCTCTACAGGCGACCCGTTGCACACAGGCAAGATGATTCTGTTTCTTATGGTTCACCAAGGGCACCATGGGCCAGGCCTACATGTGGAGATTGCCACCCAGAAGCAGTGTTTTATAAACTTTGTGGGCTGGTGCCAAGGATTGTGCTGCCTAACAGGTCCGGCTAATCGTCGAAAAAATCAACTCTTCCTTCCTCAGTATATATGGGATCGATGTCCCCTTGATCTTCGCCCTGGTCGGTACCAAAAATCGATGTCATGGACTCGAAGAATCCCAACCTGGAGAGAGGGACAAAGGACTTGGCACCCACGGTGTATCCTTTGGCGATGACAAAATAGTCGCCAGCGTCGATCGGGGCTTGGGTACCACTGTGACGTCGAAAATGTCAGCGTCTCGATGGCCTCGGGAAGGACCGGGTGTTGAGGAATTATGCGCCTTTTCAGCATCGAGCCCGAAGGCTTCTCTGACGTCGATGGTGTCGACGGTTTGGCACGTGAGGGGTCGTGAGTACCGAGCACGCGGTCAGCTGTGAAGAACTCTATCAACTCCTCAGTGTGCGACCTCTGGAAAGCAGTTCCTCAATGCATGCGATTTCTTTACAGCATCTTTGCTTCACATTGCCCTATCTGTGTATCAACGCATTCAGTTGAAAAGGGCTGCATTACAAAAAAAATCCAGGTATAGAGAAAGGAACCATTTTATTCCCAAAATGGCGACACAAATCTGGAGGTCAGTGAACTTTGGAACACCATTAAGTAACTAGTTATCTGTGAGTGTGTGTGTATTTCTGCATGCGAGTTCCTGGTTGTGTGTGTAGTTGGGTTGTTCTGTATTTCCGTTTTGGGTCGTTTTGTGTTCCTGTGTGTGTCAGGGCAGATATCTATGTGTGGAGTTTTATGAAGTTTCCAAATGGGACAGAATGTAATTTAGGAATTGCATATTTTACTGAAACATTGTAGCAGACTGGCAATATATTTTTTTTTTATGTGGGCCTTTTATTTCTCTAGAGATGCAGGGGCGTGCCAGCATATTGTGTGGTGGGTGGGGGCAATCCTTTTCCGCTATGTCTGTGGTCAGAGCAATAGACTATACTTTCAATGAATGTCTGGAAGCTTCCTTGTACCACCCAACGCGCTCCTATGATCTCATGCCGTATGCATGCAAACAGGGCAACGGAAAGATGCCCCATTCCAGCTGTACTGAGACGCTACCATGCAGTTACTTTTCTACATAACAGGACAGAAACGGAAACACGGGCTAGGATGAAACACGCATGCTGTCGGTGAACTGGGTTATGCTTGAAGTAACATTTGTTTGAAGTGTTGACTTCATACGACCGTTTTTTCACATTCCGGGATGAAATACTTCAACACACCGCCAGACACTGTGTAATGTCTAAATGTGGGTGTGAGTCGGGCCAGGAAAGCGCCATCCTAAGATTTAGCAAGTCTATGCAATGGGCCCTTCCCGACACACAGGGCAAACATTTGTATGCGAGTTTCAAACCCGTAGCTGTACTTCTTTGTTCGGGAGAGCCCTGGGCAAAATACCACTGTGAAGAACACGGTTCAGGCCTTAACTAAAACTGTCTTATGTGTAGCAAACATTTTGAAAAATGCACAAAGATTTCCCTTGTCTGCAGAAGGATGCTCTAGTCTAGTGCCACATTGGCACACCTGCCGCAGTCGTGCCCACGCTGCACATGCATATTGTGCAGCGTCTTGCTGGTGCCTGCCTGAGTCTTGAAAACGTGATCAACTATTTGTGTATCTGCTGCTTTATAAAGGGCCGCGTTTATACCGGGAATCCAAGCCTCGGAAAAGCCGAGCACCAGGAAGAACACTATGGGCCTCATTACGAGGCAGGCGCTGCCGTAATGAAGGGTGCCGGTACAGGAACGGCACCCTTCATTACGGGACACCCTATTACGAGGTTCCCTTTGCAGGACCCGGTAAGGACGCCTGGTAAAACCAGGCGCCCTTAGTGGGTCCCGCTAGGGGACCAGGGAGCTAATAACGGGCCCGTTATTAACGGGCCCGTTATTAGCTCCCTCCCCATTCCCATTGAGCCCTATGGGGGCTCAAATGGGAATGGGGATGGGTTTTCCCAATGAGGACTTACGGGGTCCTTCAAGGTTGGAATAGCCTGTTAAGTCCTCATTGGAGGAACCTGGTACTGGAACCCGGTATGGAGGCAGCCATGCCCTTGTTAAGGGCATGGCTGCCTCCATACTCGTAATGACGCCCTATATTCCTTTAGTGAAGAAATATTAAAAAGGATATAATGCCAAGAGTGTAAGGGCCTCATTACGAGTTTGGAGGTAGCCAGGCTGCCTCCAAACTCGGGTCCGGGTTCCTTGAATGAGAAATTACCTAATTCCTCATTCAATGTACCCATCCCCATTCCCATTCGAGCCCCCATAGGGCTCATTGGGAATGGGGAGGGAGCTAACAACGGGCCCGTTAATAACGGGCTCGTTGTTAGCTCCCTGGTCCCCTCGCAGGACCCGCAAAGGACGTCTGGTCTGACTAGACGTCCAGAGCAGGTCCTGCAAGGGGACCTCGTAATAGGGCGGAATGGGTTTAACGGCTCCGGTACCTTTACCGGCGCCGTTAAACCCATTCCGCCAGGGTCGTAATGAGGCCCTAAGACTGAATTATCTGTTGTGAAACTTTGATGTACTTCAATTGGGATCAAAGGATCTGCTGCTGCTGTTGATGAGGCATTTAAGCTCCAACCCTTAAACATTTTTACAAATGAAGGATAGAAAAAGTGGAAATGGGTAATAATTATTTAAATAAAATTCTCCTTTTGTCATCACTTCTATCCACGTAAGTAATTAAAATACTAAAGTACTTTACGCTTCATTTTGAGGGAAAAAAAAACACTTTCTCCTGTTTTTCCTGCATTTATTTATCCCAAAAACACCCATGTCTCATTTCCATGACACATTCCTTGTGCATTTTAAAAATATTCTGTTTCATTAATGTAAGTGCATCTAATTCCAGACATAAGGGTCCCGAATAATACATAGAAAGCGTTATTTGCTTTAGATGTGCATTTACACCTGAGCAAAATGCACCGAATTCGTACAAGGAGACAGAGGTGCTTATGGCATTTATAACGCGCCTATAAACAAGTGTTTTCAAGGCTTACTTTTCGTTTGCCAGTAAGCTTCCAGGTTTGGAAACGGCACATGGACTCTCACCCTCAGCAGCTGCCTGTTACTTGTCATTGCATCGCAAAGGCTGTGGAGGCGGCTCCTTTTATTTGCAATGTGAGGTGGAAAGCAGGGCAGCTTTCAGCCTCTGTTATCACCTGTGGGTATTTTTCTTGTTGATAAAACATCCCGAAGACAATTACTAGGATAATTTATTTTTAAGTGCCGGCTTAGGCTGCCTAAACTAACATATTAGATAGGAGATGCCCTCTAAGTGTTTGTGCCGCTAACAGAAATAGAAATGACATTCGGGAATTTATCAGAGGAGAACAGTGGCGGATATTGATGGGGGATTGACTCTGCAGCCTGTAACGTTGGGAGCTTCTCAGATATGACAATGTGTCACTGGTTCGCGCTTTCGTACACTTTATGGGGGCATGTCAAATGAACAACTAATATACCTTGCTGGGCCAAAACCTGCCTCGCATCGTTAGCTTCACAAACAATTCTTAATTTAAAAAAAAAACCCTCAGTGCCAAAAGTAGGTTGTACGCACTTCTAAAAACCTTTCCCAGATGAAGTGAAAGCAGACAGCTTTTACAATTCACAGGAACAGGAACAGGGCACACAGTGTGTTCGGTACATTCTAGACAGAGCGATAAGCCGTCCACTCCTGGCCCTGCTCCCTCCTCTTGTTCCTTCGTTGATATGTCCATGAATCATCCGGCGAGATTGTTCTGTAAATAGGCCCTCTCACAAGAACGAAAGTGCCAAAGGAGAATGCAAGGAATTTGAATTTGTATTGGGCCCCTGGCAGCCAAGAGCTGCATTACCAGCCTGGAGGGAATGTGGTAGGGGCCAAAGCTCTCGGCTCCTCTGCTGATGCCCTTCTCTGAACTCCTGGTTGCTGCCACTACTGGATCCAGTAGGCAGGGCACGGATGGTCTGTCAGCGGCTTGGTTGTCTTTTGGGGAGTGACCTCGGAAGCTGGTCTGGAGAGGGATTCTTTCCATGGCTCTGCACTCTTCTAACCAGAGATGGTCTGTAGTGTCTGTGATGCTGCCCCTTTAGGGGCGCACGCACGCGGCACAGTGATGTTGCACTTCGCTGCGTGCAGTATTAATAAAGGGGGCGTTCCCGGCCACGACAGAGCGACCGGGGAGCCCATACCATACACACGTGTGCACCGTGAGTCTGTGTGGGGGCAGTGACTCAGGGGGGTGCCGGAGAGGAACAGACACCTGTAACAGTGGCGACAAGGCGGGACATCGACCCACGGACAGGCGATGAGGGGTGGGAATTTAAAAAAAATATATATTTTCCGATCACGAATGCTGCGGGGATGGAGATGAGCACGCGGTTTGGCCGCCATTTTGTACACTTGGTCGGAAGGGTCGCCGCTCTAATTTAGAGTGCCTATGCGCCCAATCTGACCATAATTTTTTGATTCCGGATGGGAAGCAACTGATGCAGTATGTTCTGTAATTGTGAAGTGCTTTTACATACTTTTCATGTCGAGTGTGAGGTGAGGAGCTGGAAGAGGCCTCACATCTCTTTGTTCTGATCCTCTAGGCCCACCCAACTCAATTTTTGGAGCCACTAAGGTGGCAAGGAAGTTCCTTCTGCGCAATTCTTCCCTGATCTGAACATTGTTGGACTGGGGCTTACTGGATGCATGCCTCGTGCCTTTTATTTGGTTTTGAACAATTTTCAATCATTTTTGGACACTTACAAGAGGTGCCTGGGAGGGCATTTCTGGCTGGTGTGTGGTGGTAGAGGAAGAGGAAGTCTTTAGAAGTGCTTTGCAAATGGATTCCTGACCAACATTGTCACACTCATTATCTGGGTGCAGCCATGCCAAAGAAGCAAACCAGAGCAGACCAGTGAGTTGCGGCCCCATTGTCTATGTATGGGGTGCCTGTGTGCTCGCTGCCATGAATGCTGATGGCCAGGGTGCGACAGTGCCTCCTGTCCCCCAAACACTGCTGCTACTGAGGTAGCAGGGGGTTTTGACGCCAATGCCAGAATTCAACATCTCAGGTGCCCCATCCAGTCTGGGTGCAAGATGGAGGATGTGGATAGACAGACTAGAGATGTACTTCAGAGCCACCGGAGAAACCAACGATGACAGCAAGGTGGCAACACTCTTGTACTCGGGCGGGCTAGCAGTCCATGAGGTGTTTCAGTCTCTCCAGCCCACCAACGCCGTCACCTATGATGCAGCCAAGAATGCACTGCAGGAGTACTTCATGCCACTGACCAATGCTGATTATGAACGTTTTGTTATGTGCAGCACCCACCAGAAGGATGACGGGTCATTGGACAACTTCTACGGCAGGCTTCGCCAGATGGTTCTGCCATTTGCCCAGGACAATGCGGACACCATGATTCGAAACCAACTGATTCAAGGGTACTCATCCGGCAAGCTGCGCAGGCAGGTTCTGCATGAACCAGGGATCACCCTACCTTGTATCTTGGAACTTGGATGCTGCCAGGAAGTGTCTGTGGTGAGGGCGTCTAGAATGGAGGCGGCGGTGTGCCCAGGGAAAGTGGAAGAAGTCTGTGCAGTAGGCCATGGGTAACAGGACAGAGGGGCGAGACGTTCGAGCGGCTATCAAGGAAATCGTGGCAGAAGAGCGATGGACTCCTACATGAAATGTGGATATGATCTCCCACACCCGTTGAATACCCAGCACAAGGGAAGTCATGTGGCCGGTGTGGGGCATCAGATCATTATAGCCGGATGTGGAGAGCTGCGGTGCCCGTGCTGGTGCCAAAGGAGCCAGTACGAGTGGGGTTCTTCAGGCAACAGCGCCCGCCCAACGTCGCCCAAGTAGATCAAGGTGACGATGGTGCCCCACAGGACGATGAGGAAGAGGAGAAGAACACCTTCTTCATTTCAAGTATTAGTATTACCGCTCTGCGACCCAACAACAGACGACAGCCACAGTGTCCGGTAAAGGTGAACAAGTCCACGGTCCCGGTGCTGGTCGAAACATGGGCATCTGTCAACGTCATGGCGCGGGGACACTACAATGCCATGGAAGAGCTGCCAAAGCTACTGAAGCCCAAAGCACGTATCTTCACGTTTGTCTGTGAACATCCTATCCCACTCGATGGGGCGTTTGTGGCCGATGTGGAGCACAGAGGGACATCCATCTGGGCCCGCTTTTATGTGACGACGGTTAGTAGCAACACCTTGTTGAGCTGTGTAGCAGCAGAGGCCTTGGGCATTGTGAGCTTTGCCTGCACCGTCTACGTTGAGGATGTGCAGGAGCTCCTAGCGAAGTACAATCTACTGTTTGAGGGCATCGGCCGCATAGCAGGGGGTCCGGTGAGGCTCCACATTGATGAGTCCATCCAACCAATCACCCTGAAGCACCAACGGGTTCCATTCCACCTGCGGGACCTGGTAGATAAAGAACTGGACAGCCTGGTCGAATTAGACATCATTGAGAAGGTGGAGGGCCCGACACCCTGGGTATCTCCTATCGTCATCGCCAGAAAACCGAAGAAACCGGACTCTGTGCGTATATCCGTGGACATGCGGCTCCCAAATAAGGCAATAAAGAGGGAGCGGCCCATCACCCCCACAATAGGCAATATCATCACTGAGCTACAAGGAGCCTGTTTCTTCTCTAAACTTGACCTGAGGGCCGGATACCATCAGGTGGTGTCGTACCCAACTCGTGGTACAAAACAACTTTTACCACCAACCGCAGCCTCTACCGTTACAAGCGCCTCAGATTTGGGGTGTCGTCGGCGGCAGAGGTCGTCCAAAATATTATTCCTGGTGCCCTAGCTGATTTGGATGGCATATTAAACATAAGCAACAACATTCTGGTATTTGTGCGGTCAGAGGCAGAGCACCTAGGCAGACTGGCCAAAACATTGGAGCTACTCCAATCGCTGGGGTTGACACTGCACAGGGACAAATGTGAATTCCTGAAGAAAATGATTGAGTTCTTTGGCTTTGTGTTCAAGGGGGCGTGTCACTGGATCCACGGAAAGTAAAGGACATCGTCAAGGCGCGACCCCCGGAGAACGTGTCGGAAGTCCGAAGCTTTTTAGGAATGGTCATGTATTGTGGCCAGTTCATTAAGAACCTTGCATCCCGGTCGGAGCTGCTACGGGCCCAAACTAAGAAAGATGTTGTGTGGCAGTAGGGACCCCTGGAGCAAGCCGCCTTTTCAAAATGTAAAGGGGGCTTTAACAGCGGAGGACACCATGACTTTCTTTGACCCAACCCTACAATCGGAAATTGTGGTCGATGCCAGCCCATTTGGCCTAGATGCAGTGCTCACACAGACTGATGCCAACAATGAGATCCGGCCAGTTGCTTATGCCAGCAAGTTGCTGTCTGAGACAGAGCAACGGTACTCACAAATTGAAAAGGAGGTCCTGGCAGTCCTGTGGGGGTGCCGTCATTTCCATCTCTATGTGCTCGGAAGGCAGTTAACGGTGGTCACAGACCACAAGCACCTGCAAGCCATATTGGCGGGATAGTCATCTAAGCCGGCGGCAAGGATTGGAAAAAGGTGGATGCTGGCCCTGCTCTAGTATGGTGTCTCCCTCGTATATCCGCTGGGCAACAACAATGCGGCCGACTATATGTCCAGGCATCCGTGAGGTGATCCGGAGGGACGGAAGACCATCAGTGCGAAGGAGGCCGATGAGCATGTCAGACTGGTGGTGGAGGTGGCCATTCCCAACTCAGTGCCAGTTCATGAGTTAGAGCAAGCGGCAGCTGAGGACGAGTGCTTTATCATCTTGAAGGTAGCCCTTCAACAGGGCTCCTGGAAGTCTGTGGTGGAGACACTGGTGCTGAGGACCCAAGAAGCGAAAGCGGCGCTGGAGCAGCTCTGGAGGGTTAAGGAAGAGATAGCGTTCGCCGAGTCAGGGCTGTGGCTCCAAGATGACCGGATTGTGATCCCTCAGTGTAAGGTCACGCAGGTTATTGAGTTGGCGCACCAAGGGCATCAAGGAACTGTCAAGACCAAGGCTCGCCTGCGATAGAAGGTCTGGTTTCCAGACCTGGAGCGGCGGGTCGAGTGATTCATTGCAGCATGTGTGTGGTGCCAGGCAGCGTCCCCGGCTCCAAGGGAGCCCATCAGCGAGACCATGCCGACAGGAACCAAACCCTGAGAGATTGTCCACGCAGACTTCGCATCCACAGGCTGGGACACACACTTCCTGGTGGTTGTGGATGAATGGTCCAGGTATCCGGAAGTAGAATTCATCGAGTCAGTGGCCTTTGATAATGTGGCTGTCGCGATGGAGAAGATCTTCACTACTCACGCCCTGCCCCAGATTCTATGCTCGGGCAATGGTCCACCCTTCCAAGGGGATAGCTTTGCCCAACTGATGGAGTAGGCGTCCATCACTGTAAAGTCACTCCTCTATGGCCATGGGCGAACAGGGAAGCAGAGCGTTTTATGAGATCACTGAGCAAGGTATTCCGCATCGCTCATGGTCAGGCACACAGTCTAGAGAGGGCTCGATACCAGTTCCTACGGGAATACCGGGCCACCCCACACACATCCACCGGTTTGGCCCCGGCCGAGGCGATGTTTAGGCGGTGTCCCAGAGGCCTTATCCCGGAGGTGGGTGAGAGAGAGCCAGCGGTCATCAACAAGGAGCAGGTGGAAAGGGAGAGGATTGTCAGGATGGTACAGTAAAGTATCAGAAGAGGACGCTGTCCCCAGCACTTCATCCCCGCTGATGAAGTACTCTTAAAGAACAGACATCCTCAAGGAAAGTTGTCCTTGACATATGAGCCCTGTCCATTGAATGTGGTGGTGGTGCATGGCTCCATTGTAACAGCTTCAGAAGGGACTGCCTCTGTCACCCGCAATGCCAGCTTCTTCAAGAAAGTTGGGGAAGCCAGGTCAGAGGTGTTGCAGAGAAGGGACATGAACGATGTGCCGGATGAGGGCGGTGGCCTGGCCCATTCGCCAAGCTCCCCGGCTCGGGGGAGCTCAGGTAAGGAGGGCCCGATCCGGGAGGCAGGCAGAAGGTATCCCCAGAGGGTCGGGAGTGGGAGGCCTGCCCACCTGAATGACTATGTTTTGGACCCCTGAACTGGTGGGACCAGACCATGGACTGAAAGTGACTCATGGGACTGGGGTGGTTGTGATTATAGGGGGCGTTTATCTGTGTGCAGTGTTTGTTATGCTGTTTGTGTATTTGACCTTCTTTATTCGTTTGTTATGAAAAAGGAGGAGTGTGATGCTGCCCCTTTAAGGGCACACGCAAGCGGCAGAGTGACGTTGCACTCTGCTGCGTGCAGTATAAATAAATGGGGGCGTTGCCGGCCGTGGGGAGCCCGAACCATACACACGTATGCTCTGTGAGTCTGTGTTTGGGGAGTGGATCACAGGGGTGCTGGAGAGGAACAGACACCTGTAACAGTGTAGTCTGGGGGGGAGGGGCGGGACCAGGGCATGGGTAGGGAAGTGACCTGAAGGGGAATGGTAGTCTGTATCCTGGAGGCGTTGAATAAAGACGTGTTGAGTTTGACTCTGTCTCTGCCTATTTGTTCCCTCACAGCATGGTGCGAGCGGGCGGGCGTATGCAACAGACCGGAGGTCCCAGTCTAGGTCGGAGGGACAGACCTCACATGTGGAAGCATTTGAGCTCTTGGCATATGTCAATAACGATAGAATGGCATACATACAGACACGCTCAATTCTAGGATGCTCCCCCTGATACCTACACAATGAATTCCACATGCCAAATTTCGGGATGCTGCCCCCTCCCAAACCCATTGTCACGCTTTTGCCCTAACTTCAGAGGATCAGGCACCAAGGAAGATCTTTGAGTCTCCTGCAGCTAGTCTCCTAACCTAACTTAAATTCATTAAGATTAGTTAAAACAGCACCACTCAAAAGTCACCAAACGGCCTCTAGCATGGTAGCAGACATAGCACGACTTCCCTTTGCATGTGAGGCTGTACAATAACAACATAATATGATTCACCAGCATATGACAATGAAATCATGTGCAAGCAAAGGCGTAGAAATACACCAGAAATTAAAAGAACTGACCTACTGTTAGTGGGGGGAAAGGACTACCAGCCATGTTAAAAACTGCCAAGAATGATGTGAGTACAGGATGATTGATGGTGTAAAAGCAAAAGGAAAAATATCAAATGGTAGTTGGGTACCACTTTTTATCACGAGTGTCAAAATCCAGTAAGAGTTCAGAAACCTCATTGTATGCTTACACGCATGGAAAAGCCCTGTCTGAAGTGGAATAAGGATTTCTCTGCAGAACTACATTTCCCGCCAGAGAGGTCCACAGACTATTTTTCTTTTGCTTTGTATTACACAGATGTATATAGCCAGTGATGTTCTGTGAAAAGTCACAGAATCGCTTACTCCACTCTACGGCCACTTCATGTTCACCAGCAAAAACTCTAGATGCCGGTTTTCTTTGGACCTTTTCTTACTTGCTGTGAAGCACAACACAACATTGAGGTAACAGTCATATCTGGCTGGGATACCTAACAGACATGGATACTTGAGGATCCCCATGGTCCATTAATGGAGAGCAACAGAACAGTTACTTAATGATGCTCTCAGTTAAAACCTAAATTCACAGATAAAACACCCCAGATGAACTTTCAATTCTCAGTGCTTATTTTATTTAATTTTAAAAATGCCTTTATGCAGGTATCGAAAATTCCTAAAAATCACACTAGACCTTCAGGTTGAGCTCCTTAGTTTACTTAGTTGACCCAGAGAGATGCACTCGTCCCTTGGGGACGGTGACAATATATTTACTAGTGCTTTCTGTAAAATTGTGCATGTCACCATAAACACACTTCATATTTGGCACAATGCTGACAACTAGAGGCCAGGTACGCAGAGTGAACTTTTATATTCCTTTTTCATGCGAATAAAGTTTGTTTGCAGTAAATGGCAAATAAAAGGTTCAAACATCCCCATACTCACCAGCATGCAAATGGTACTCGACCTTCATAAAATATCTTCAACTATGCGAGTGTGCAAGTAGATTTTGCAAGCACTGCTTTAGATAATGCAGCAGAACAATTTATCTTATTTTCAGCTGAGTGAAGCAGATCTGCAGCTAATAAGCTGTCAGAAAAGACCAGAGCAGGAAGTTGTTTAGCTCCATGGCTGTGTGTTCGCTTATGTGTGGTACGGGCCTTTAAGTGAACAGATAGTTTCCCTGCCCATGTATTCAACATCTTATCTACCTATAAGCCGTCTGACCTATCGATGTAGTGAGTCCCTTTATTGGTACACAGGAACCTCCTCTCCTTTTATACTCTGTTGAACTATTTAAACCACACACTACTTGTGCATTCTTTTAATATTAAAAATACTATTATTATTGTTGTTGTTATTATTATTATTGAATTTATTGAGCACGGACCTAGCTTTGAGAAGCAGTAGAGTACTTTACAGAGGTATACAACAATACAGATACACAAGGGAGCGCTTTACAGGGGACTACAACAGTACAGATGCATAACAGAGTGCTTTTCAGTGTTAACAACAGAACAGATATACAGCAGGGGGTTGGATACAGAGGGCCACAGATAAGGGGTACAACTGTACAGTGTGGCAGGGAGGAGAGGGCGGATGGCGTCTATGAATCAGGTGGCATGGGGCGATATCATGCCTAGGTGTTGAGGAGGAGAGAGTCCTTGAAGAGGAGAGGGGCGGATGGCGTCTAGCGAATCAGGTGGCTTGGGGGGCGACATCATGGCCTAGGTGTTGAGGAGGAGAGACTCCTTGAAAAGGTGGGCCTGGAGTTTTTTCGGAATTGTAGGAGCTTGTGGTTGAGTCTGAGGCTGATGGAAAGGAGGTAGCGTAGTCTTTGGTCATAGGCAGAGAAAGCTTGCTTCCTGGCCCTTTCCTTTTTGCAGCAGCAGATTTCAAGTCTGCATTTGTCCTGGCTTCTTTTGGTGTGCTGTCCACCGGAGATGCTGAGTTTCTCCGTAATGTAGCTGGGTGACTTGAGGGCGACTGCCTTATAGGTAATGCAGCAAGACTTGAAGGGGATTTGTGCGTGTAGTGGGAACCAGTAAAGGTCGATGAAGGCCCTGTGATGTGGTTGTAGCTGCTGAGACCCTTGATGAGGCATGTGGCCACATGTAGAACACTTCGCAGGGGCGCAAGGGAGGATGGCGGGAGGCCTTCGAGGAGGGCGTTCCTCTATCCAAACGGAGGAAGGGCTTGACTTTCCGCAGGAGGGAGAGCTGATACCAGGCTGTCTGACTTTTCTTAGCTATGTGTCTCTTGAAGGAGATGTGGTACCCGAGGGACTTCACACAGGGGGTGAGCTCAGGTGTGAATCCCACATGGTTCATGTTTGATAGCCAGGTATGTATATCTGGGTGTTTGGAGTTGTTGGTGAGGAGTAGGCTCTCGGTCTTGGAGGGTTAGAGCTTCAAGTATGCACTGGACATCCAAGACTGGATCAGCAAGAGGCAGTTTTTGTGCCTGTGTCTGTCCTTGATGGAGTAAATCTTGAGATATAGCTGTGTGTGGTCAGCATATTGGTGAATGTTGTGTGTGGCTAGGAGGACTCCCAGCGTCTCCATGTATAGATTGAAGATCGCTGGGGAGAGGATGGATCACTGGGGAGAGGATGGGGAGAGGATGGAACCCTGATGGGTAGCACTGGCGACCTAGAGGAGTCCATCTGAACAAACTGCTGGTGGTTGACGAGGTAGGACTTGATCCAATGTAGGACAAGGTTGCTAATCCCCTTTGTGCTGATGTAGGTTGTCCATGAGCGCCTGATGGTCCACTGTTTCAAAAGCAGCCGAGAGGTCGTGTAGAACCAGGATGCAGAGGTGGCCATCGTAAAGGATGTTGAGGGCATCGCCGATCACCTGTATGGATGTTGTCTCCATGTTGCATCTGGGTGTGAACCCAAATTGGTAGGTTTGGAGGAAATGGTTGGTGTCGATGTGTTGCTGCAGTTGCATGGCTACCGCTTTAGCGATGATCTTACCTAGGAAGGCAAGATGAGTGATGTGTCGATAGTTAGCTACGTTGTCAGGCTCCAGAGTGGGTTTCTTTAGTAGAGGGAGGATTTGTCCTGTATTTACTGTTGATGGGAAGGTGCCTTGAGTTAGGGAGCTGTTGATGATTTCCAGGTAGGGAAGGAGAGCTTCTGCAGGAAGGGTCTTGAGGATGGATACTGGGAGGCTATCGTCTGTATAAAATGTGGCTTTCAGGGTAGCCAGCTCCTCTGTAGAGAGTGTCGTGAATATTGTCCAGGGTGTAGAGATTCTGCAAGGGGGACGCAAGGTTGGTATGTGGATGCAGAGTTTGTGTCTATGTCCTGGCAAATCTTGCTGATTTCTTTGATAAAGAAGGTGTTGATGGTGGTGGATTTTTCGATAGAGTGTGGTATGGCAGGGTTGGGTAGCGGGTTGACACAGTGCTTGACCACTTTCAAGATGTCTATTCTTTTGTTGTCAGCTTCTGCCATGGTGTTTTGATAGTAGGAGGCCTTGGCTGTGTTGATTAGTTGTCAGCAGGTTGCTCGATGATCCTTGAGTAGTGCCAGGTCAGATGCGGACCTGGAGCGCCTTTCAGGTTTTCTCTTGTTTCCTGATGACTCTTTTGCTGAGGTTGAGTTCTTGCATTATTTCAGAGGCACATGTCGGTCGATGGAGGCTGAGAGGGTGGCGTTGAGTGCTTCCAGTAGAGAGTCACAGTTCGGCTGGGGGTGTTAGGTCCTTACAAGGTGGAGGTTGGCGAGGTCTATCGTGAGGGCTTCCACCAGAAAGTTCTTGAAGGACCTGAAGGTTTGTCTGATGGGTTTCTGCAGGGAGTGCTTGACTTGGGTGGTGTGCAAGATGTTGAAAGGTACGGTGAGATGGTCAGACCAGTCAAGAGGGAGAGGAGAACTGTAGTGGAACGAAGGCAGTGCAGTGATGATTAGGTTGGGGATGTTACCTTTCTCGTGCTTTGGGTCTTTTGTGTGCTGTGTGAGGCTGAGGAAGATGTTGTTGGCGTGTGTGAGGGTCATGGTGGTGACCAGGTTGGTGAAGTCTCTGATGAAGGCAGTGTTGGTTTTGGGTGGTCTGTAAATGAGATGCAAGGAGACTGTGTCCGTCGGGGAGAGCGAGAAGTGGCAGCAGAGGACTTCAAAGGAGCCAATGTTGAGGACCTCAAGTATGGTGCAGCGCTACGAGGTCTTGCAGATGTCTGTGAGGTCTCTGTGAGGCCTCTGACTGTCGTGTTCAGCCAGTCTCTGTGTTGGATGCTGTATCCGTGTCAGTGTAAGTCAGTGTCAGCTATGTCTTGGTGATGAAGATGGCACCAGGTTTGTGTGTAGTGATGAGGTTGGCGGTGTTTGCTGCATGGGTGAACTGAGTGGATGTTGGCGAGCTTCAACTTCTGTGTTGTGGACGGTGAGGGGGTGGTGATGGGCTTGAGGCTGATGTGGGTGAGGTTGCTACATTGCGGAGTCCATGCCTTACAGGAGGGGTGATGATGTTGATGGTGGTGTTGCCTGGTGATGGTGAGGATGGCCTGTGGGGCCAGAGGGAGAAAATACATGTTGGTGCGTTCTTATCTGTTGTCTGAGCAGGGGTTCAGGCTCTGTGTCCTCCCGGTCCGAACAGGTGCAAACAGGAATTGCCCTTTTCTTCGCCTGCCCTTCACTTTGGGCGCCCAGGCGAGAGATGCCCTTGAGCAAAGCGGAAGAGGCAGGGCTAAGAAGGTGGGTGGGGCTTAGGCCACGCAACCTAGATCCACTTGCACCCGCTCACCAACTACAAAATACTTTGAATCCTTACTTGTGTCGCACACTCAAACTAATCCTTTATGGCAGATTGCTTGTGCATTCATTTTTAGCTAAGCATATTATTTCATGTAGCTCAGCTTTAATTCACTTGTCAATCACCCCTAAGTTTATGGGGTGGTATGGCTGTCTCAGTTTGTAACATTTCTCACCCTTGCGATACTGGGGTGGGGTTGGGTAAGAAGGTATTCATGATGTATTCATATGTGTCATCACACAGTTCTTTGTGTGCAGCGTGGTGATGTGGCTTCTGGTGGTGTGCTGCCCTCTCGACAGGGTGAGTTTTCCGGACAGATAGAGTGGTGTTTTGTTTGCGAATACTTTGTAGGTAATGCACACAGTCTTGAACATGATGTATGCTTGAAGTGGCAGCAGATGCAGCTCCTTGAGGACGGGGTAAGGTGTTTGGCTTTTCTTGGCCCTGTGATGAGATGTTATGTTATGTTATTTGGCATTTGTATAGCACCTTTTACCATTGTTATGATTCCAAAGCGCTGTGGGTTGAACGCCCTCTCTCCACTGACCGCAGTCCAGGTCAGTGGAGAGAGTAGTGTAGTACAACGTACTTCGGTGCATTCTGTATGTGTGCAGCCAGTATGCAATAGGTGATGTATAGGTGCATACTAACATTAGTTGTTGTGCAGTGGCTGTGTAAGGGCAGTAGAATGTGTGCCAGAGAGGCCAATAGACTATGGTACCTGCATTCTGGTCAGCGCTGATGCTTGAGGGTGATGTTATGTGTGCAGGTGAACCGAATTCGAGGGGTGTAGCTGCATTCTGAAGACTGTTGAGGTGAACGTGGAGGTGTCCAAGTATGTGTGCAGGTAGGCCGAATTATTCGAGGGGTGTAGCTGCGTTCTAATTGTTTGTTGGTGCAGCGGCAAGAGTTAGTATAGTGGTGTGTTATAATAATAATAATAATAATAATAATAATTAGGCTTTTATATAGCGCTACAAACCCTCAGGTATCTGAGCGCTGCTTATTATTACCCACGGTGTGTGGTGTGTTATTGTGTCTATGTTGGTTTTCCAGGATGACGTCATTTCTATTCAGCTTCTAGTGCCTGTCAAGGACGTAGAATCTTCCTGTATCTTTATGGGTCAAATTGTTTGGTGAAGACAGATGGGTGGTGACAGGAAGATCAGTCCCAAAACGTATTTTCTTGCTGCATAGCTGCTAGCGCTATCCTCTGTCGGCAGTTAGTTAAATCAGATCCCCGATTGGTATTACTTCTTGGACATACCCGGATAGTTGGGATTACCAATGAATAAGTGATAGAGCATTCCTTGTTATGGTTCTTCTTAGGTATTGCCAGATGTGTAGTATTAGCAAGTGAGGTAGATCCTGGGTTGATAGCATAGTGCATATTTGCAGATCAGTGATCAGGTTCTGAACAAGTGCATGGGTTTCTAGTTCTTCTTGATATATTTACCAAAGAGTAGTTCTATTATATACATTCAATGGCAGGAGTGATTAGCAGCATAACTATTGGACGGCCCCCCAATATCTAATTCTGTTCTGGGATTTTCAGGTGGGTAGAGTTAACAGGCCTTCTAGGTTGATTGCGTGGTGCATAATTGCGAGGCCTTGATCAGGCTCAATAGTGTTGGTGCTTGGGTTGCAAGTCTAGCAATCGCCCCTGATTAATGGTGATAGTTAGCATTAGGACTTAGCGTGTGCCACGTTCCTGCAGATGAGGTGATGAATACATTCTGTCAGGTGCAGAAATTCTATCAGGGTGCCACTACGATTTGGGATCAAAGTTTGTGCAGGGGGCCTATGTATTGGAGTTGGAGATCGTTTGGACTAATGGTCTGTGATAGGGCCCGTAGTCAGTGCGGTACCATGCCAGGTGTTGGTCTGGGTGGTATGGCGGGTGGTTAGGCAAAGAGCCAGGCTTTGAGTGCCTTCCAAAACGCCATGTAGTCTTCGCTGTCTAATGTGGGGAGGCAGTGAATTCCACAAAGTTGGAACCATGGTTGAGTAGGCTGACCCTCCAACACTAGTCGAATTAGAGGTCGGGCCACAAGGAGGAGGGCAGTGTTTGAACTAAGGGTGAGGGTCGGAAGGTAGGGTGTATTTTAGTCTTTTAGGAATTTGGGACCTGCTTTGTGCACTGCTCGGTGGGTAATGCAAAGGAATTTGAAGGTGACCCTGCATCCAATTGGGAGTCAGTCTAGGCCGGTGAGATGTGGTCCCTTTGTCTCAATGCGAGAAGTAGTCTGGCGGCCAAGTTCTGTACTCTTTGGAGTTTGTTTAACTGATAGGGCGATGCACCCAGGTAGAGGGAGTTTGCCTAGTCAAGTCTGGGCATGACAATGTACATAATTGCCGGAAGTCTATTCGGTTAGGGAAGGTAAGGGAATAAATGTTACAGGAGCCTAAGGTGAAAATGGCAGGCTTTGGATGTATTGTTGATGTGATGAGTTAGTTAGGTCTGAGTCCATTGCACAGCCACAGTTCTTTTTACAGTGGTGGTGGTCGTGGGGCGGAGGTCGAGTGAGGGTGGCCAGGGAGTCGGATGGGGGAATAGGGCAGATTGTCCTCATACCATGATCTCGGTTTAACTTGGGTTCAGAAGGAGGTGATTAGTTGTCATCCAGCGGTCAAAGTCTGAGAGACAAGCTGCAAGGTCAGGGCTGGGGTCTGAGGTCGGTGTGTTATCCGCAGAGTTGTAGCTAGTGAGGTTGTTTGAGCAAATGATATTAGGGAGGGGGTCAGGTAAAGGTTGAAGAGAAGGAGAGAGAGACAGGCGACTTGTGGTACTCCAGTTTTTACTGGGCGTGCAGTGGAGAGGAAAGGGGTAGGAGGGTGATTTGCTGTCTATTAGAGAGGAATGTGATGATCCAGGAGAGAGCTGAATCACGTATTCCTAAGGAATGCAGTCTGTCAAGTAGGATTGTGTGGTTGATGGTGTCAAACGCTGCAGAGAGGTCAAGAAGAATAAGAGCTGCGCATCCTTCTGAGTCTGCTGTCAATTTGTGGTCATCTCAGATAGAGATCAGCATGGTTTCTGTTCCGTGACGTGGACGGAAGCCAGATTGCACACGGTCTAGGAGGTTGTTAGATTCCACAAAGTCATTGAGCTATGAGTAAGCAGTGCGATCCATGAGTTTTACCAGGAATCTGGTATTGTGGATTGGCCTTTAGTGGATTGCTAATCATGGGTCGAGGGATGCTTTTTTAAGCGGAGGCTTGGTGTCTGGGAAATTGCTAGAGGTGAGGGAGTAGTTGAGAATGGATCTCGCCAGTTCTCCTGCATGGGTGGAGGTGAAGATTTCTTGTAGAAGCGAGCGGGGGGCAAGAATCAAGCGGTGAGCCATAGGGTCGGCTGGCTGATAATAGTTTTGTGAACTTGCTCAAGATGGAGATGAAGGAGTTGAAAGAAGGGTTCTCGGAGGTGAGGACGGATGGGTCAGGTAGAGCAGGTGCAGAGTGGGCGGACAAGTGGGTGAATTTGGCGTTGATGGTGCCGTCCTGTCTAGGGCAGTTTTGTGGAAGTGTTCAGACAGGGAATTGCAGAACTTTCATGAGGAAGCAGTCAGGGTGCAGTGCTGGGCTGGTTCAGGAATTCAGTGATGATCCTGTGGAGCTTTATGCTGCCGCTCCGGCAGGTCAGGTCGCTTTTATTGTAGTAGGCTGTTTTGGCCTTACGGATCTCTGATTTGTAGTTTCTGTGGTCGTGGGCAAGTATTGATTTGCTTTGCAGTGTTCTGGAAACTCGCCATTTGTGCTCAAGGGAGCGGTTTTGTGTTTTAGAGACTTCATGAGAGGGGCGAACCATTTGGGCATTGGTCCTTTGATGGACGGAACAGACTTGGAAGGGGTTAGGTGAATGAGGGACTTGTTTAGTCAGGAGTCAAAGAGTTGTTGGGCTACCAGTCTATTTGTGGTCGGGAGTGACGGCAGGGTGCTTAGTAGTGCCTCTACCAGTTCCGGTAGTACTTTGACCTTGTTCCAACACTTGAACTGAGATGGAGGGTTAGAGGATGGTTTGGGGTGGCAGAGGTATGACGATGGAGAAATAGATGGCAGAGTGGTCTGTCCAGATGAGGGGTTGGGGGGTGGACATTGAGATGAGGTCAGAGGAGCTGAAAATGGCATTGAGGGTGTGGCCAGCAGTATGTGTTGGTCCTCTGATATGCTGGGTGAGGTTTAGCGCCACCAGGCTCTTGACTAGTGGTAGAGTCATGGAGTTGTTGGGGAGGTTGAACCCGATGTTAAAGTCTCCTAACAAGGTGAGTGCCGGGTGGGTAACTAGAATGGCTGCCAGAGAGTCGCATAGGCTGTTGGCGAAGTGTCTGTCCTATTCCGGGGGCCTGTAGACCAGTAGGAAGCTGTGTGAGAGAGTGGCAGGAGAGAGCGTTTGACTAGGAGGTATTTGCATTTAGCTGTGCTGGGTTGTGTTTCAGTGGAGATGATAGAGATGTGAGGTTTGTGCAGGATAGCTACATTTCCTCCTCTGGAAGGTCTGCTGTGAGCGATGAGTGAGGAGACAGGTGGGAATGCTTCGTGAGCGATAGGCTTGAGGTCCTCCAAGAACCAGGTTTCAGTGATGAAGATGAGATCGGGGTTCTCGGAGGTTAGGAGATGAAAGATGCCATGTTTGTTCTTGGCTACGGAGCGGGCATTGAAGAGGAGGCAGATGACTTTGTCAGTGTTAGAGGCAGCAGTGTTTCCCAGGGTGACTGGGGTTGGCTGGGCTGGTGCAGGTCTAGGTGGTCAGAAGGAGGGTATTGGTGGTGAGGAGATAGTCGGTTGGGACGGGCAGTAGGATAAGGCGGACGGATGTGGTTAGTGGGAGGGGTACTGTAGTGGGTGCGTGAAGGGCTGAGGGTTGCTAGGGACTGGGAATATAGGGTGGGCAGTCGCAGGTCTTTGACTCAGTGGTGTGGTGGTGTGGGTGGTTCTGGTGTTGACTAAAGGCTCAGGGGTTGAGGTGAGGTGGTGAGGAGATGTGGGTAGTGTAGGGGTGTGTGACTAGATATTGCTACAGGGGGTTGTGTGGGGCCTGGGAAAAGGTTAAAGGAAGATGGTTGAAACAAAGACAAAGGGGAGAGACTACAGACAGGGATGTGGGTAGGAGGGTGGGGTAGTAGATGGGATATGGTAGTGAGGGTAGGGGAGGGGAGGTGGATCGAGAGGTGTAGGGCAGGTGAGGCTTGCAGAGTAGAGGACGAGGGTTGTTGTCTACCTCAGAGTTGTGTGTGTTTGGGAGCTGAGTGAGTGTGCAAGCGTGTGAGGGGGTCAGCAGGAAAGGGGTAGAGGCGATGGTTCGGAAAAGGGCAAGAAGCACCCCGCTCAGGGAGAAGGGGCTTACCGGGGTAGGCCATTTGGGGTGGTCGGTGTGGTGGAGATGGTGGTTGATGGCTGGGTAGAGTTTGCTGAGCGAGGTGTGGTCAGGGTGAGGGAGGTTGAGGTTGCACCGGGCATGGGGAGGGTTGGGCCAAAGCTGTTGCAGAGCCCCCTGGATTCCTCTCAGAAGGTTGTGGCGACAGAGTGGTGCAGGTCGAGAGTGTGTGTGAGGGAAGGTGTCAGTTTAGTGGATGCTGGGGGACAGCCTCCCCTTGTGTGAGAGATGAGCTGAGGCCATTGTCTCGTGGTCTCAGGGTTTGTAGCTAAGGGGGCCAGGGACGGGGCTGAGCGTTGGGCAGGGTATGTTTCTGAAAGAAGGCTCAAGGGTTGTGCTGGCGGGCGGACTGTGTTTTAAGGAGTGCCCGAGAGCTCCTCTGGTCTGACAGTTGGATGCTGGGCAGTGGGATGCGTTGGGAGTGGGGCCTACTGCCAGGGTTAGTGGAGAGGGCGGTGGAGGGCAGGGAGGGAATGGGCTCAGGGGGGAAAACATGGTGAATGGTTCTGTTTTTCTGGGCATGCCAGAGTGCCTCTCTGGTCTGAGAGTTGGAGGGTCAGCGCTGCAAGTATGTGGGAGGTTGTGGGTTCTCAGTGAGGGAGGGTGAACAAAGGATTTGGGTTTGGAGGAGAGCTGATGCCACTGGTTGGTGGTGGGTATGCCGTGGTGGATCAGGGTGGGCCAGGGAGCTCCTCTGGTCAGGGCATTGGAGGGTGTGCAGTAAGTGGTGGTGGTGAAGGGTCACTGGGTGGGTGGAATTGGAAAAGGTAGCAAGGTTGTGTGTGATGAGAAGTGGCTACAGGATTGAGGGTGCAGGGGTGGAGGATGTAGGTCAGGTGAGGTGTGAGTGGGAGTGTCTGAGGGCTCCATATGATTGGGAGTGGGGTAATGTGTGTGGACAGGGGGTGTGTATGTGAGGAGTTCTGGGTGTCCGAGGTGCTGGGTTTGGGAAAGAGGGTGCATGGGTGACGGATGAAGTGCAGAGGGTGTGTGTTTTGGAGGATCTAAGATCTCCATGTGTTAGTGAGAGGGGTGTGGTGGTAGGTGGTGTATGTGTGTGTATGTTTCCAATTGAGTGTTGTTGTGGGTTTGAGAGTGAGGGAGCGAGGATAGGTGGGGTAAGGCGGGTGAGGTATGATCTGTGGTAGTTGATTCTGAGGCAGTGCGGTGGTGGCTTTGGGGATGAGGGTGCAATGGTGGGTGGTGCCTGGTGAAAGTGTTGCATTCTGGAGTCTCCGAGAGCCGTTCTTGTAAGTGGGAGTGGGGGTGTGCAGTGGGTGGCAGTGTGAGCGTTAGCCGGTCTGGGTGAGTGTGGCAATGGTGTAGGGGAGGGAGGGGGGTGGAGGTCTGGGAGGTGTGTGCATATGGCCTGGAAGTAAGCTGTTTGCCATGGTTGTGTAAGGGTGAGGCTGGGTGGGCGGGTTGGAGGCACTAGGCTGGCTGTAATTGAGATACCACTTTAGATGAGGGGGCTGGACCTGCGAGGGTCAGATCGGTGCGCAAAGACGCCTAGAGTTGAGGCGAACAGGCGCTAGTGCACCTGGAAAGGGGAGAGGGGGCACAGCTGCAAATGCAGTGATACCTAGAATAGGACATCCGGATGGAGGGGGAAGTGCCTAAGATGGGTGCACAATACTAAAACCAGTAACCCCTAGATTAGGGATGCATGAACCTTAGATGGGGGCACAGCAGTAATGCAGAGACCTCTAGAATTGGGTTACCAGGACCTAAAGTAGGGGCGCCACAGTAGGTGCCGTAACCGTTAGACACCTGGATACCTGGATAGAGGGGGAGGGGCCTAGGAAGGGTGAATGAACGTGGGATAGATGGACCAGAATGGGTGAACAGCCGTGAATAATAATAATAATAATAATAATAATAATAATAATAATAATAATAATAATAATAACAATAATAATAATAACACTAATAATGTATTTCTTATACAGCGCTACACACCCATACGTCTCAGAGCGCTCAAATAACAGAAGATATTATTGTCTGGAGTGACATTCAGATTTGGGACACCTAGATAGAGGGTGAAGGCCTAAACTTTAGTGCACAATAGTAAAATGCAGTAACGCCTGGAAATGGGCTACCCAGACCTAAAATAGGGGCACAACATTAAATGCAGTAACAACTGGAAATTGTGGATTTATCAAGACAATGTGCCCAAATGCGAGAAATGGTTGGCTAACATGGTAGGCTGGAGGTGAGGTATGGCTAACTAACACAATCTATTTAGATGTGAGATATGGCTGACTAGCACAATCTACCTAGATGTGAGATATGGCTAACAAACACAGTATGCCAAGAGTTGAGATATGGCTAACTAACACATTATCGCCGGAATCGAGATATGGCTGTCTGGCACAATCTAGCAAAATGTGAGATATGGCTGACTTGTATAGTATGGCAGGAATTGAGAATATGGCTCACTAACACAATCTACCTAGATATGAGATATGGCTGGCCAACACAATATGTCAAGAACTCAGACATGACTGATTACTGCAATCTACCTAGATGTGAGATATGGCTGACTAACACAATGTACCTAGATATGAGATATGGCTGACTAGTGCAGTATGGCAGAAATTGAGAATATTATGAATTCTTATAAAGCACGGATATGACAAGCTACCTAGATGTTAGATATGGCTGACAAAACATTATATCAAGTTGAGAGATATGGCTAACTAACACAATATGCCAAGAATTGAGATATGGTTAACTAACACAATATCACAGGAATCGAGATATGGCTGACTAACACAACCTACCTAGACGA
Source organism: Ambystoma mexicanum (assembly GCF_040938575.1). Classification (NCBI taxonomy): domain Eukaryota; kingdom Metazoa; phylum Chordata; class Amphibia; order Caudata; family Ambystomatidae; genus Ambystoma; species Ambystoma mexicanum. Next base: position 973,723,877 of record NC_090934.1, on the reverse strand, counting down.
GAGATGTGGCTGAAGTAACACAATATAACCAGAGTTGAAATATGGCTGATTAGCACAATCTACCTAGATGTGAGATATGGCTGACTAACGCAGTAGGCCAAGAGTTGAGATATGGCTAACTAACACATTATCACAGGAATCGAGAAATGGCTGACTAACACAATCTAGCAAGCTGTGAGATATGGCTGACTAGCACAGTATGGCAGGAATTGAGACTATAGCCAACTAACACAATCTACCTAGAACTGAGATAAGGCTGGCTAACACAATATGTCAAGAACTGAGGCATGGCTGATTAACACAAACTACCTAGATGCGAGATATGGCTGACTAACACAATGTAACTAGATGTGAGATATGGCTGACTTGCACAATCTAGCAAGATGTGAGATGTGGCTGACTAGTGCAGTATTGCAGGAAGTGAGAATGTTATGAATTCTTAAAAAATCACAGATATGCTTTACTGACTAACTCAATCTACCTAGATGTTAGATATGGCTGATTAACACAATCTATGAAGTTGAGAGATATGGCTGACTACCACAATATGCCAAGAATTGAGATAAGGCTGATTAACACAATCTAGCAAGATGTGAGATATGTTTGACTAGCATTGTATGGCAGGGATTGAGAATATGGATGACTAAGACAATCTACCTAGATGTGAGAAATGGATTACTAGAACAGTATGACAGGGATTGAGAATATGGCTGACTAAAACAATCTACCTAGTTGTCAGATGTGGCTGAACTAACACAATATGCCAAGAGTTGAGACAAGGCTGGTTAACCCAATCTAGCAAGATGTGAGATATGGCTGACTAGTACAGTCTGGCAGGAATTGAGAATATGGCTGACTAACACACTCTGCCTAGATGTGAGATATGGCTAACATGCAAATGAGTGGCAGATTACAAGCGTGTAGGTAATTAGATTGGTAGGACAGTCTTAATGGGGAGCAGTAATGGCTGGTCCCCCTTTCTGGACCTTGCTTACTTTGTTAGTTTCTTCTGGTTGGCGGCTGCAGGCTCCGTAGTCTAACGCAGGCTAACACGGTCTGGGGCTGCTTCTTCAGGAGTTGCCCTTTGCCTCTGGGACCTTCGCCGAGGGGCTGCCCGGGCAGAAGGGCTGCTCTGGGGGGGACGCGTGAAGAGGGTGGCTCTGGCCAATCAGGTGGAGGGAGGGAGTGCTGGGAGGCGAACACTTGAGAGACCAGGAAATGGGGATGAACTCGGGAAGGGGCTTGCGGCTGAGCACGCTGGAGCCCAAATATGATTTTAAAAGTGAAAATCCCTGAAATGGGGTCGGTGCACCGAGGGCACACACTCACCCACTTGGATGGCTGCTCAAAAGTGACTGGGGCAGCAGCGCACAATGTGATGGAACTGGCCAATCAGGTAGAGGGAGGGAGTGAGGGAGGAAAGGAGGGAGTACTGTGAGGCAGGTGCGTCAGAGACCAGGAAGTGGGGAGGAACTCGGGAAGGGGCTTGCAGCCGAGCACGCTGGAGACGCAAAAATGCTTTTGAAAATGAAAATCCCTGAAATGGGGTCAGGGGACCTGAGCACACACTCACCTACTTGGATGGCGGCTCAAAAGTGGTTTGGGGCAGCAGCGTAGGGCATAGTCCCTCATTGTACACAATGTGATGGGACTGGCCAATCAGGTGGATGGATTGAGTGGTGTGAGGCGGACGCTTGAGAGACCAGTTAGTGGGGAGGAACTTGGGTAGGTGCTTGCGGCCGAGCACGCTGGAGCAGAAAAATGCTTTTAAAATTGAAAATCCCTGAAGATGGATCGGGGCACCTGGAACACACACTCCCCTATTTATTTATTTGTTTGTTTGTTTGTTTGTTTGTTTGTCTGTTTGTTCATTTGTATTGCGCCAAACAGCCCGCAGGCATCGGGGCGCAGACGAGAAGACAAAAACAAACAAAAGACAAACAGTGATCACAGGACAATTACAAGTACCAGAGTAGTTAGAGAAGTTCTCGGCCTGAGAGGAATTTCCTCATGATAGTTTACTTGAAAAGAAATGTTTTAAGCTTCTTCCGAAAGGTAAAGTGGTTAGTCTCCAGCCTGAGGCTGGTCGGAAGTTTGTTCCAGGTTGCCGGTGCGCGGTTTGGGAATGCTCTACCCATGCTGTGTTCTTTCTTGTGTATCATTCCAGTTATTAGTCCCTGGGCTTCTGATCTTAGCGCCCTGGGAGGGTTATGGAGGGTGATTTTAGATTTCAAGTAGGCTGGTGCGTTGCCGTACAAGCACTTATGTTTCAGGGTCAATGATTTAAATTGTATGCAGTCTTCAATTTTCAACCAGTGAAGGTCACGTCTGGCTTCACTAATATGTTCAGTTCTTGCTTTTTGTTTAATTGTTCTGATCGTGTTATTTTGAATCAGTTGAAATGTGTCCATACTTTTTTTACTGGCACCTGCAAGGAGTGCATTTTCATAGTCTAGGCGCGATATGTTGGTGGCTCTAGCTGTTGTAGTGTAGTTTTTCTCACTGAGCAGGAGACTAATTGCTTTAAGAAATCTGATGTACTAGGCTCAGTTTTTACTTACGTAAATTGCTTGGGCATCTGCGTTCAGGGATGCTTCTAATGTCATGCCGAGTGTTTTAACTTTGCCCGAGACCTCAATACGGGATTCTTTGATTTTAAATGCTTGGTAGTCAGAAGAAAGTTTAGCCCGTGCCTGGATGTAACCGAAGACCATTAGCTTGGTCTTATTGCTATTTAAGCACATCCAATTATTGTCCATCCAATCTTCTATGTTGTTATAGAGAGCATTCAGTGCTGTACTATCCTTAGCGTTGTCCCGCTCAGTTCCACAACCAGCTGAGTGTCATTAGCGTAGTTGGTGAAAAATACCTGAAGATGGTCTAGCAGTTCACACAAGAATCTAATGTACAGGTTAAAGAGCAGTGGTGAAAGGCTAGCATCCTACGGTATGCCACAGAAGATGTTGGATTCGGATGAAAATGTATCTCCCCGGTGTAGTCGAGAGATTCTGTTCTCAAGGAAAGAGGACAGCCAACCTATTGCTTCCTTGGAGCAGTTGGCAACTTTTTCAAGTGCTTGTTGGAGTAAATGGTGATCCAGCAGATCAAACGCAGCACTAAGATCCAGCAGAACCAGTAGGCCAGCCTTACCCTTGTCCATGATCCCCAGCATTTTGGTCTGTAAGTCCAACATTGCTGTCTCGGTGCTATGGACGGCTCGAAAAGCCGATTGTTGTGGGTGGAGGATTGCTACTAACCACACCAATGATCGGAAAATTGGAACCGGATCTCAAAGACAGAAGTGGTGGAATTCTCGAAGCAGCCAGTCTCGACCTCAGCTACCCTGATTTCAGTGAATCAGGCTTCCTCAAGAAGAGGGGCTCTTTTCTATGATGTATCCCTCTGCTGTGTTGATAAGACAGACAGAGGTATCAATCAAATAAAAGAGCGGGGTAGAAACACACACACCGCTCGACCAACAGCTGAAAAGAAACCACAGAAAGGGTTATACGTGGTACAGATAAGAATAGCAATTGGAGGACAATCAACAATTTATGAATACCTGAATAACAAGTTGGTTGGAGTGGCAGAGTATGTACAGAGCCTAGAAGGACAATGCAAAAGACAATAAGGAACTAGCTTAACTGACTTAAGGACTCCCCTTGATCCCTAGAGAATGCACAACTAACCTGGAAGGAGATGGTTGAGGAGCAAAAGGGAAATCCTGTTGGAAAGGACACAACGACAGGAGAAAATAATAAACAGGGAAGTTAGTGAGGGGGGATACACCCGAACGGCACGAGGGACGCACTAGGTACAGGTTGGTGCAAGTAACTGGAAAGCATCCTGAACTGCACTTGTAAGATAAGAGTACAAATCCAGCACAATGTCCAAGGTAACATGTAGTTTTCTTCACAGCAAGGGTAGGCAGTGTTTATCCAAGAACAACAATCACAGGAAGCAATGAAAACAGTTTGAAATTAAGGCACACTTACTGAAGGCAATTATTGCCAGGGGATGATCGCTCCGATACAGCCCTTGTGGAAGGAACCAAAAAGCTACAGAGCGTAGGAAAACGACTTCTGACAGCCGCCAACAATCCAGGAAACGTTCCGAGTCGTAACAGCGTGTAGAACCAAAGTCAACAGGGCAATCTGTAAGCAGTCCGAGTGGAAGGCAAAGTCGAAAACCAGGGAAAATAAGTTGGATGGTCTGAAGAAGGAAATTAGCTCTGGGGCTAAACACGTAAGGGTACATGTAGACTACAATTAGCAGCACCGAGCCTCGAGAGGAACCGGGTTAAGAAGGCAAGGGGCGGAGCATCGGTGTACGCATTGTGCGTAATGCGCGTGTCAGCTGACACGGTCGATACCGATGCCGGCGTCCATACAGTCTCCATGGAAACCGATAACGCTGCCACACCGATGTCTTTCCCGGGACTATGTGAGCCAGTGTAAATGCCGGGGGAGACTGGCGAGAACAGCGCTGCCGCCGCGTAACAAGGATCTCCTGACTTTCAACGTCCTGAAGCTGTATGGTTGCTATCTTGTCCATAACTTTAAGTGTGAAGTTACAGTTCGTTGTTTGTGTCACGTTGGTCTAAATTGGGCTTTTTTTTACCTGGGGTGTAATGGTGACCTTTTGTATATTTCTTGGTACTGTTTGGTCATGAAAGGAAGTGTTTACAATTTTGGTGAATAATGGAGCAAATATGTTTGGAAATTCAAGAATGATCTTAGGAGGAAGTTTATTTTCTGCGCAGGAGATGGTTTCATAGACGCCAAGTTTTTCAGCATATCTTCAGTGGATATTTGCTGGAAATTGAATTTCTCTTTGCCTTCGATGGTCGTCATTGCTACTTGTTGACCTGGTTTAGGTTTGTTAGGTTGAGCGAGTGCTATACATTCTCTAACTTTTGTGATTTTGTTAATGAAGGCTGCCTGCGTGTTCTCACATTCGGTTTGGGATGGTGTAAATGCAGGAGCTAATGCCTGGGGCTTATCTATTGATTTAAGGATTTCGAAAAGTCTACCTGCTGAATTAGAGGAAGCTTCAATTTGACTATTAAAATAGTTCTTCTTTGCCTCATTGATATTATTCTTGTCGGATTTTTCTAAGATTTTCCAGCTAATCTTATTGCAGTCAGTTGGGTTCTTTAACCAACGCGTTTCACTGCATTTTATTTGCATTTTTTGTATGGCCAATTCGGTGGTGAATCATTTTTGGTGATTGGGGTTAGGTCTGACAGTTTGTTTTCGGGTGGGAGCTTTTTGATTTATTAGTGTGAGCATCTGCTGATCATATTACTCCTACGTCCCGTCCCCTTTCCTCCATACTTGTGGGACATCTCTCGGTCCTGTGGGACGGGACCGGAGCACTTTGTAAAAAGCATCCACATTTTTCCAAAAATGTGTCCTTCCTCTCTTTCCTGCGTGGGGCCCGGCACGCGGCCGTAACCCCGCCCACCTTGGCTCCGCCCCGCGCATCGCCCCTCAGTCCTTTTCTCCGCTCGATCCGGGCCGGACGCACTTGCATCCTCGGAAGATTTTCTTCCCTGTTTTCCTCTCTGGCTCTCGCTAGCGTTCGTCTTCTAGTCTGTCTATGTCTTTTAAATTAGACTTTCCAGACTGTTCTTCTTGTCATCGTCGCTTCGCGAGGGCGGATCCCCATCCTCTTTGTTTAGAGTGTTTGGGTCCGGAACACCGTTGGGACTCCTGTTTTTACTGTGACTCCCTTTCGGTCCGGGCTCTTCAACGTCGGTTGGAACGGTGGGAGGAGGTGTTCATCGACGAGAAGAAAAAACGCCCGGTAAGTTCTTTACTTTTTAGAGCACCCCGGCCGGGGGATACCTTTCCGGGTTCCTCTCGAGCCGGGAGGGGCGTTGATCGCTCTGTCACCGGGGTTCGCCCTGAGGTGCCTGTCGGGCCTAATAATTCTACCGGATTTTTCTCTGAGGGTCTCCGTAAGGGGCCTGTGTACACCGGAGTAACTTCCGAGACCCCTCCTGTGGGGGCTGTGTGTAGACCCAGTTCTGCTGAGTCACAGGGTACCGGAGCTTGCTCTGAGGCCTCTCTTTCGGCTTCCCTCAAAAACAAGACCGGGGTGCGCCCCGAGGCCTTGGCTGGGCTTGTGTTTACCGAACGGATGTTCGAGGCCCGTGCCGATAAGGCTATTACCGGGCCTAGGCCCGAGGTCCCTCGTACAGAGGCTAAGGCTACCAACAGTTCTGAGGGGCCGAGCAGGGCCCTGTCGGTGAAGGCGGTTTCTCACCGTTCCCGCTCTTATGGTGATACCAGATCTGTTGAGGGGGCAAAGAAGCAAGGTTCTTCTTTTACCGGCAGTGCCGAGGTCCTTCCTTCGAAGGCTCAGTTGGCGGTTGGTATGTCGCAGAAACATTCCAGGCCTCATAGTACCGGCTCTGTTGAGGTTCCTTATGTTAAGGCTAAAATTAAGACCCCTGATCCATCGACGGGGACGCCTGCCTCACTTCATCACATGCCGCAGTTCCCCTCAGATGAAGACAAAAAGGCGGCTGTTCCCGCCACGACCATGGCAGCCATTTTAGGTACTACCCCTACAACTACGCCATCGGCCCCTGGTGTAGGGTTCGGTCCTTTGGGTGAACCTAAGGTCACTTGTGCGTATCCTTACCGGCCCGTTTATGATTGGAACGCCCGGATGCCTTTTCCGCACAATGTTTTGTTGCCTGCAGGGACGGCCCCTTTGATTTATGTGGATACGTCGGCAGAGGGCCCGGCGTAGCACCCTTCTCCGTTACGTCCCTGGGTTTGTCCACCTCATGAGAGGCCTCCTCAGGTTCCGAAGCAATCTCCTGAGGACGCTTTTTTCGGTAAATTTCAAGCGCTTATGCGCACCGACCCCATGAGGGTGTATTTCAAAGGGCTTTTTAAGGAAATTTGTCCACCAGCGCCCCCGGCTCCACCCGTTCCTCTGGTGGTTCCGCGGCGCCTCCTTTGCCCGTGGTGCCTGCCCCTGCTCTTCCGTCTTTGCCACCATTGTCCCCAGTGGACAAGGCAGTGCCTGACACGGTTCAGCAGGATCCTGACCTGTCATATGACCCTTAAGGCGAGCAGGACAACAAAGACCTTCCCCTCTCTGTTAGAGCTTTTCATGACCGGGTACTGGACATGATGAATTTCTTAGATGTTCCAGTTCCCGAGGCACCTGCTCCACAGGAGGGCGTGCTTTCTGGGGCGTTCACCCTGTCTCCTTTGGAGCGTACCGGCCTTTTCCTGCAGAAGGATGTTTTGGCCGAGGTCCGAAGAGTCTGGGAGAAGCGACACTCAGGACTTTTTGTCAATTAAAAGATTGACGCGAGGTACAGGCTGCACTCTTCAGAGGAAGTGGCCTTGTCGTCTTGTCCACCTCCCTCCTCCACAGTGGTGGCTGCGGCCACGTTGCAGTCCAGACCTGCAGCATCCTCTTCCGCGATGGCTACTCAGGTCTTGGGAAAGGAGGACAAGCTCCTGGACTCCTTAGGGAGGAAGATCTTTGCCAATTCGGCCTTGCAGCTTAGGCAGGCCAATGCCGAATTGATTTTGGCGGGAGCTAACATGCGGATGTGGAAAGGTCTGTCAGAGTTTGAGGAGCACATTCCGGTCGAGAAGTTGGAAGACTTCAGAGGTGGCCTTTCCGATGCCAGGGTCTTGGCCCAGGAACTCCTGGAGGCTGTGGCTCATCACCTAGACACCTCGGCTAGGGGCATGATGCTCGGGGTTGATACCTCGAGGCAAGCATGGTTGCATGCCACTAAGTTTTTGAAGGAAGTGCAAGACAAAGTATTGGACCTTCCATTCGATGGTAAGGAGCTTTTTCATTCTTCTACTGATATAGAGCTCACCAAAACCAAGGATAGCACTCAGACGGCTAAATCATTGTCTGTTCTGGTTAAACCTCCCTTCAAGGCTCAAAGGCCGTTGTCACAAGGGCGACCTTCCTCTGGTTTTAAGGGATTCCTCGACCGCAAGAATCGCAGAGTGGATACTCCTGCAGGGAATAACCGCCATAGACAACAGCGTACGCGGTATTTCTCCCGCTCCTCAGCCTCCTCATCAGGTTCAGGTGGCACCGCCACCGATAAACCTGCCAAATGAGGGTTTTCCGCGCTCGCACGAGACCCCGGTGGGAGGGCGCATTGCGTCTCATTGGGAGGCGTGGCAGACCATCATAGAAGACAGATGGGTCTTGTCAGTCGCTCAAGCGGGCTTCCGCTTACCTTTACCCCCCACTCCACCCCTCAACCCTCCTTTTCAGCCATTGGGCTCGCCCTCCCTCAATGCTGAGGTTCAGAAACTCCTGGACCTCAGGGCTGTGGAACCCATGCCCTTTGGGGAGCGAGGGGAGGGCTTATACTCCCGGCTGTTTACGGTGCCCAAACCCAACCAGGCTGGCCTGCGCACCATCCTAGACCTTTCCCAGTTCTACCTCTTTCTACCCCAAGAGAAATTCAAGATGATCACGCCCAGCCAGATACGCTCCTATTTGCAGATGGGCGACTGGCTCAGCGTAGTGGATCTTCAGGACGCGTACATGCATATCCTGATTTGGGCTCCACACAGGAGGTACCTCCGTTTCTCTTTGGGAGAGGAGTACTTCCAGTTTCGGGTACTTCCTTTTGGCCTCAGCTCGGCGCCGCGTGTCTTCACGAAGATGATGTCGATGATTGCGGCCTATCTTCGTCTTCAGGGTATCCATGTGTATCCTTATTTGGACGATTGGCTCTTACGCAGCCCTTGTCCGCTGGCGGCAGCGGGCAACCTCCAGTCTCTCCTTCAGCTCCTGTTCCATCTTGGGCTGTCGGTGAACTGGCAGAAATCCTCCATGACGGTCTCACAGGACCTGATTTTTCTGGGTTTTCATTGGAACACGATCGACTGCAGAGTATACCTGACCGGGGACATTATGGCGGATCTGTTAGCCATGTGTCAGCTTTTTGCGCAGTCGGAGAGTATGTCGGCCTGGTGGTTCCAGAGGCTTCTGGGCCTCATGGCCTCGTGTGTACTGGCTCTTCCTCTTGCTTGTCTCAAAATGAGACGGACCCAGATGGCCCTTCGGAATTCATGGTGTCAGGCAGTGGACCCAGACTCCATGCGGATAATGATTCCGGATTCCATGAGAGTGGACCTGGACTGGTGGTCATCTCTGAGCAATCTGTCTGGGGGCGCGGGGTTTCAGGACCCGGTCCCTATGGTGACGATCACGACGGACTCCTCCCTCCTCGGGTGGGGTGCGACGTTAGATCTCCTTCAGGTCTCGGACCTCTGGTCGCCTCAGGACAAGCTCCTGCACATAAATCATTTGGAGCTTCTGGCGATTTTTCTGGCGCTCAAGGCCTTCACACCTCTCATTGTCAACAAGGTGGTCCACATAAGAACGGACAATGTGGTGTCAATGTACTACATAAACAAGCAGGGGGGAACAAAGTCTCCCCCTCTCGTGGATCTGGCCATTGAGATTTGGGAGTGGGCCTTGCTTCATGGGGTCTGGCTGCTTGCAGTGCACATCCCGGGCTGGCTGAATGTCACCGCGGATGCCCTCAGCCGGCGGACAGTGGTCAGCTACGAGTGGGAGTTGAAGGCGGAGATCCTATCGCGTTGGGGCACACCGGAGGTGGACCTCTTCGCCACAGCGATGAACAAGAAGCTTCCTCAGTACGCCTCCAGGAGGGGCTGGGAGCCTCCTCTCTGGGGGACGCACTCGAGATCCCATGGCACAACATGAGAGCTTACACCTTCCCACCTCTTCCTCTGGTTCATCAAGCAATTTGGAAGTTGAAGAGTTCTGTCAACTGTTCTCTTCTACTGATAGCTCCGTGGTGGCCGGCCAGGTTTTGGTTCTCAGAACTTCAACACCTGTCGGTGTGTCCGCCGATCAGGTTACCAGTAACTCCCGATCTTCTTCACCAAGGGGAACAGCAGATGTGGCACCCCTCCCCACAATCGCTCAGCTTGGCTGCATGGTGCCTGAGTTCAAGTCTTTAGAGCATCTGAATTTGTCTGTGGATAACATGTGTATTATCCAGGCAGCCAGAAAACCCTCAACCAGATCTCAGTATAAGAGTAAATGGCTCAGGTTCTGTCATTGGTGTCTAGAGAAGGAATTAGATCCAAGGGGGGCCACGGTTGATGCAGTGTTGTCCTTTGTGTCCTCCCTAGCAGAGTCAGGGGTTCATGTTCTGTCATGCAGGACTTACCTTTCAGAGGTCTCTGCTTATCTTTCTACGGATCAGTGTTGGTTTTCTCTGACTAACCCAGTGGTAAAGAGGCATTTCGCTGGTTTAACACGCCTTTACCCTCCAGTTCGTAATCCGCACCCACCATGTGACCTGAATGTGTCCTGACGGCGCTGTGCCATAAACCCTTTGAGCCAATGGCTACGGTGGACCTCAAGTACTTGTCTTGGAAAGTGTCCTTTTTGGTCGCCGTCACATCGGCAAGGAGAGTGAGTGAGCTCCAGGCATTGTCGGTGGAGCATCCTTTCTTGGTCTTTCACAAGGACAAGGTAGTCCTTCGAACTAATCCGGCTTTTCTGCCGAAGGTAGTGACCGAATTCCATCTGTATCAATCGATCTCCCTACCGGTCTTTTTTCCGAACCCCGCCTCTGAGGCGGAGAGGGTTCTACACTGTCTTGATGTCCGAAGAGCTCTTAAGTTCTACCTGGATAGGACTTCCGAGATTAGAAGTTCTTCTCAACTTTTTGTGACTTTCGGCAACCCTCAAGGCAAGCAGGCGTCTAAGGCAACTATTTCTAGGTGGATTGCCGCCTGCATCACGGAGTCTTTCACTATCCAAAAGCTGAAACCTCCTAAAGGTATTCATGCACACCTGGTGCGGGGCAAGGCAGCTGTGGTTGCTTTTCAGAAGTATGTTCCCTGGGAGTCCATCGCCAGGGCAGCTACTTGGGCCTCTCCATCTGCTTTCTGTAAGCATTACTGCCTCGATATGAGTTCTAGAGCTGATGCTCAGTTTGGTCAGGCTGTGCTGAAGAAACTTTTTCAGTAAGGGGTATTTCCATCCACCCGTAGTTCCTGTAAGGAGTGCTTGGGAATCTCCCGCAAGTATGGAGGAAAGGGGACGGGACGTAGGAGTATTACCAGGTTACTCACTGTAGTGACCACCTTACTCCTAGTGCTTAGTCCCCTTTCCTCCATACGCCCGCCCGCCGTCCCCTCTAATAAGGTTCCTCTGTTATTGGTAATGGGTCTCTGAGCTGGCAAAGAAAAGGACTGAGGGGCGATGCGCGGGGCGGAGCCAAGGTGGGCGGGGTTATGGCCGCGTGCCAGGCCCCGTGCAGGAAAGAGAGGAAGGACACATTTTGGGAAAAATTTGGATGCTTTTTACAAAGTGCTCCGGTCCCGTCCCACAGGACGGAGAGATGTCCCACAAGTATGGAGGAAAGGGGACTAAGGACTAGGAGTAAGGTGGTAACTACGGTGAGTAACCTGGTAATTTTCTATGATGGTGTCACAAGAATAATTTTCATTAATCTTGGCTAAAATGCTGTTTATGCAGAGTTCTAAGTCAGATCTTTCGATGTTCTTGAAATTCCTAGAGAAGACTTTCTTTGCCTCATTTGCAGGTTGATTGGATGGTGGCTCAAAAGTGGCTGGGGGCAGCAGCACAGGGCCTAGTACCTCGCTGTACACAATGCGATGTAACTGATCAATCAGGTGGAGAGAGGAAGTGCTGGGAGGCGGGCGCTTGAGAGACCAGGAAGTGGGGAGGAACTCAGGAAGGGGATGCCGCCAAGCACGCTGGAGTGCAAAAATGCTTTTAAAAGTGAAAATCCCTGAAATGGGATCAGGGCACCACGAGCACACACTCACCTACTTGGATGGTGGCTCAAAATGCTGGACAGCTTTCTCAGGGGCCAAGATGGCATCTGGAACTCCTATTAGAATGGCATTGCCACCAACCAGGGCTTGGAAAACTGTTGTGAAACTCAGAGAAGGGATTAAATGCTCAACTTTGCAGAGGAGCTTAAGTCGGCACAATGCTAGTTAGATCTTCTTG